>NC_062214.1:163377406-166049906 GCF_902686445.1 Sciurus carolinensis | reverse complement strand
ACTGGCTTTAATCAGTGGGGGAAAAAAGGAAAGTCTGAAAAGCAAAGCAAACCAAACTTAGACTAATATCAAATCTGTCAGGGATTAAAATGAAGGATTGAATGAAGGGTATGGTATCAGATTACTCACTTCTATGTTCTTTTGGGTCATGTTATTTTACTACAGTTAATGTCTGACTGATTTTATGGTGTTGACAAAAAATTCCCCTTTCAACTGGAATCAAAACTAAAATAACATGTAGAAACAGCATATAAAAGTCAATGGAGGAAATGAAAAACATAAGAGACTTACTGAAAACACCAGTATTTATTTGCTAATCAAGATTGCTTTGAGGCATCCATTGAATAATTAATTTCAACATGTGTTTACATGATTTTTGCTGAAGATCACATTGTTCATTAGGAAATATTAGGATATGAAACAGAAAACAAAAGGAGGGAGAGCACATGATAAATGGTAGAGAAATGAAAATGCCTTAAAAAAAAGCTGAGAACATTTTAACAAACAACCACAATCTTTAGATACAGTTAGAGAAATCACTTACCTTATGCTTAGGTCATAATAAGAATAGCACAGTGTTTAAAGTCAGCTCTTCATTATGGGAGGTACAATTGAAAGCCATAGGTTATAATAACATGAACTGCTACACGGAAATCAAGACTTTTTCAGCCCAACATGAAAAGCTAACTCTTATGGGAGAACATTTCAACTTATATTTAATGTAACATGAAGAACAACTGAGGATACAGACATCAAAACATACTAAAACGTAAATCTCACACCAAAACGGGAGAGATGGTCCAATCTCTCAGAACACAGATTTCATGTGATCATAATTCGTGACATATAAGGGAAGGCACAACACTCTACTAACAGTGAAAGATGCATGCATAAAGTATAATCATCCATTTACTTTTTACCCTCAACCCCACTCATACACACACAAGCCCACCAAGATACAGGGAAAGAATGTAGTGCCAAGCTGTTATGAAGAAAGCAGGACACACGGAAGCGCAGCAGTGGTCATGTGATTTGAGAGGTGTTCTTCCCTTAAACCATCCCATCACCATGCTTATTTTAAAGAAGCCAGGAAAAGATTCCCCTTCAATGCTGCAGTAGCTACGAGCCCCCAGCATGAAGCTAGTGTGTGGAATTTTGATCACCGTTCCCTGCGATGTCAGGGGCTCTCCAGTGGAAGCCAGATGTGTAACAGCAGTTAGTGGGGATACAAATGTGTGAATAACAAACATCCTTTTCCTTCTGCATTTCACAGAAGTAAGAGGAAAGAAACAAAATAAAACTCACGTTAAAGATAGGTTCGTAACAAGATAAGGATGTATAAATATTAAAATGAAGATTACATTTGATTGCTGGTTAATATAATTCAGGTTTCACAAAAACTACCTCTATTTGCTGCTCACCAGGCTAATTCATATTCTTTTTCTTGTAAATTCTACACAGTATGGTTCATATAAAAAAATTTTGAGCAGTTGATCAGATGGGGTCCTAGTCAAGAACAAAAGTTCTCCTCTTTGATGCACATCTTTAATAAAAATAAAAATAGAAAAATCTTTCATTTTTAGCATGACTTTACTGACCAATAATCACATTTTAAATTAGAAATTAAAATTCTGTGTTAGATTACTTAAGCTATCTGAGAAGTTCTATTGTTTGGAAAGACATTTTGAAATTTTTTTTTTACCTTGTTAAAGGTAAAAAGCAACCAATTTCATTTAGAAATGGAAGTCCTTAGAAATGTACTTTCCTCAAAATAAAACTTATTTAATATGGGCTCTTCTTGTCACTAAGAGGGCTATATCAACTCATCAGAAAACATTTCAATGTTGCTTTCCTGTTATTGACGACAGTAGTTAACTTGATCTAATTTATACTTTTTGTATGAGATGAATTTTAATTCATATATGGCATCTCAAAATTTAATTAGACGTTTTGTAACTATTTATATTGCCATTTTCTCTCCCTCATTTTATTCTTAGCAGGTCAGAATAGTTTGACTTTCCCTATTGAATAACTTTAGTATTTTAGTCTGTGGGTTTCTTCCATAATCTTCGTTTTCTTATGGGAAATAAAAAGATTGTTGTGGAGCTTAAAGAAGATAATGTATGCATCACTGATTTGAAGTAATAAAGATGGAAATGAAGGTCAGTAGTTATGATCAGTGGAGCCACTCACATTTATGAAATAACTGTGTTACCATACACCCTCCTCGTTACAGTTTCCTCATTAGCTCAAAATGGAGACAAGCTTTTATTTTGGACCCCACAAAAGGGGGAAAAAACCCAATAGGAATTGGTCAGAACTTTTCTGAAATGTCATAGTCATGGCCACAGGTAGGAATGCAAGTAATATAATCTAAGTCCTGGGGCAAAGTCTGAACCAGCTCATCTAGAAAATGCCTTGCATTCTTGAGCTTTTAGACTTTAGGCAAGCTGCTTCTTTTCTCTGGAATACCCTGTTGTTTATTTTCTGACCCAAATTCGACTTGTCCTTTAAAATATCAGCTTAGATTGTATCAGCTGCAAAAAAAATTTTCAAGATCCTCAATCAGAAATATCTTCTTTCTCTAAACTCTTTTTTAACACTGTTGAGCTATAATTTACTTAAAATAAAATTCAGTCATTTTAAATGTACAGTTTGTTGACTTTTAATAAATTTGTGGTTGTGCCACCATCACAACAGTTTGGTTTAAGTTTCCCTAAATTCTTTTAATTTTTATCTTGCAGAACTGGGGATTGAACTCAGGGGCCATCCTCCACTGAGCTACATTCCCAGTCCTATTTATTTTTTTATTTTGAGACAGGGTTTCACTAAGTTGACTAGATGGGCCTCAAACTTTTGATCCTTCTGAAGTCTCAGTCTCCCAAGTAGCTAGGATTACAGGTGAGAGCCACAGTGCCCAACTCCTGAAATTCTTAAAGCATCTTATTTAAATTTCTACTATAAGATTTATCATAGTTACTGATATTCCAATTATTGATATGAGCCCCACATAGTCTGTAGGTTCTTGGAAGAACAGGATATATCTTTAATTCATTTTATATTTCTAACTATGTCAAATATAGTGCTTTGTACAGATTAAACATTTGCCTAAATCTAAATGTTTATTTTACATTAATTATTTTTTTCAATTTGAGCAGATGGGAATCATTTTTGTTAATATAAGTATGATCACAGCCATTCCTGTAGTATCTAAAGTTGTTTTATTGGCTTACAAAGGATTTTTGCTTATTTGAGACTGATAGTATTAAGACATGAGATATGAAAAGTGAGTGGATTATAGCTAAGATATATCTGATATTCTATGGAATGATCCCAAGAATTTAGGAAACACATAAAGAAACACGGTTATTTTAAAGTTATAAAAACTTTAGGGTTAAAAAAGATTCTGCTTTACTTGCTCTTTTCCCATTGATTTAGATGATTAATTAAATGGTATAATCATTTAATAGTCATCACATTGAAAATCCTCTAATCAAAGGTAAACTTACACACACACACACACACACACACACACACACACATCCATAACTAATCTTTGAAATTTAGTCATCTATTTAATATCTTTGTAATAATATAAGCCTATGCAGGCACATAGATAATATTTGTAAGTAAAACAATTTTATAAATCTTATTCAGAGGACAATTCTTGAATGTTTTCCTCCTGTTACATAAACTTTTATTAATTTAAATTCTACTGAGTTTTCCTAAGTCCTCAGTTAATGTGAAGAATTCTTCTTTTTCAATATTAACCTCTTCTAAAAAAGGTTAAAACTGTGCAGGCAACATAGTTGGTAAAGTGAATTATAATTATAACTGAAAACCAAAGCTTATTTATGTTCCTTTATTGGTAACCTGATGAGTTACTTATTTGTACTTAAAGGGAATATTATAGTACTAAAATATATGTATAGCATATATATATATATATATATATGTATGAATAGAATTGGTTATTTCCATGACTCAAGAAAATGTTAATTTGATAATTTAATTTGATGATTAATAGTGCTTAATGGTGAATAGTCTTAATGTACTTCTTAAATTTCTAAACTGAGTCATTTTCAATGACCTGTAAAAACTGCAAATCCTGCTGGGGGATCCACCTGTAATCCCAAGGACTTGGGAGACTGAAGCAGGAGGATCATAAGTTCAAGGTCAACCTCAGCAACTCAGCAAGGCCCTAAGCAACTTAGTGAGACCCTGTCCCAAAATATAAAATAAAAAGGGCTGGGGATGTGGTTCAACAATAAAGCACCCTGGGTTCAATCCCTAGTACCAAACAAACAAACAAAGCCATGCAAATGCCAGGCTAGTCTCCCTTTGGTACCAACATTTTCATTTGGTGTTTGTTCTGAGAATTTTAATGGTGATCATAAGTATGAAGAAAAATATGCTACCCAGTTAAATACTTATTTTAAAGGTATATGAAATGTTTTTGCCTAGTAGGAATTTCAGATTATTCATGACACCATTTCCCAATCTTTGGATCAATAATTGATTATTGTATAGAGTAATCTGTCCTCATTCTAGAGATTAGCAGTCAGGGATTATTACTGGTTTTAGGTTACATAGTAAAGTAGTAACAGAATTTAGCCTTCTTGACTTTCAAACTTAATTATCTTTATACCAGAAGTTGGCCCTATCTTTCCAATTTACTAAGGACAATCATTGCATTTCTTTTCTTAAAATTATATATATTTCATTTATTTTAATTAGTTATACATTACAGTAGAATGCACTTTGACACATCATACATAAATAGAGCATAACTTCTCATTCTTCTGGTTGTACATGATGTAGAATCACACTGGTCATGTATTCACATATTCACATAGGGTAATAATGTCTGATTCATTCTTTTATCTTTCCTACCCCCTTCCCCCTTCCCTTCCTTCACTCCCCTCTGTGTAGACCAAAGTTACTCTGTTCTTCCCTAGCCCCACCCCCTTATTGTGAATTAGCATCTGCATATCAGAGAAAATATTTGGCCTCTGGTTTTTTGGGATTGGCTTATTTCACTTAGCTCAATATTCTCCAGCGCCATTCATTTACTGGTAAAATTGCATAGAGAGTAAAGGAAAGCCAGTATAATAAAAGATATTTTGGGAAGTAGTACTCTGGCTTTTGGCTGCCTGGGTTTGAATCTTGGCTCTATCAATATTAGCTGTATAATACTGTGTAAGTCATAATCTTTCTAGGTCTTTATTTCCTTATGTATAAACTGAATATAACAATAAGATCTATTAATACTCATAGATAAATTATGAAAAACCTATATGTAAAATGTTTGCTTAGAATAATATTTCAGAGTGAACAGTATTATAAGTGTTAGTAATTACATTGTTACAAGTCTCTGGATGACATTCTGAATCTGTAATAAAAAATGTTAACTAATTTTGTGATTTTTTACAGCTCTCATAAGTAAGATCAAGTAAGATTAATTTATGTAAGCTCTGAATAGAGTGTTAAAAATACTAATTAAGAAATAGTTCCTAAAGGATAAACATGGGCAATAATATAAAAATCTGAATTACTGAGCATTTGTAATTATTATATACTTTCTGGCACTTCTGGAAGAAAGTTGCACTGGTTTTCATTAAACATGAGTTTTAAAATACTGAGTTTCTAACTAGATTTAATATTTTTCTTGGTTTTCATTATTGAATGTCATATCACTTATTCATTTATAAAAGAAGAAAAACTAGTGCTTCTACTGAGTATAGTATACTATGTTTTTCTTTATAATATACTATTATTTTTCATTATAGTACACCATGTTTTTCTTTATAGTATACCATTATTTTCCTTTCTAAATCAAAGGTTGCAAAGTCATTATTGGTTGAAAAAGTAGTGACTTTTATTTCTCTAAATGCTTAACTTGCATTTAAAAGGCAAGATATATAATGACAAAGATATGTCTATACTATATTAGAAAAGTAGTAATGATTTAGAAAGTGTGTAGTAAGTTTCTTTAATAACTAGTGGTAGAAGCTTTTCTGATACCCTGAATCATAGCCAACATTAGTTTGTTGCTAATCAAACTCCCATGATCTTACTAAGTAAACAGTTAACAAATATAGTGTGATATTATTATTAGACTCTTACATGACACACATCCTCTTCAGTTTCTCTGAATGCTCAAGTTTTGGGTGTCTGGGTTAAATCAAAAGGAAAGGCAGAAAACCAATTGCCATTCAAATTGTACTTTTAGTGTACAGAGAAGGGTTAACTTCATTAAAAGTTAAATTTTTTAAAAAGATAAACTCAGGACTTTCATACAAATATAAAATGAACATATCAAAAAGTTATCTTAAGTATTACTTAAATCAGTAAAATAGTTCATTTAATTCAAAAGGGAATTAAAATAATGCATACACATGGACCACCAGAGATGTTGAAATGAATTTGATATTGATGAACTCATTAACAGAGGGGCAAAAGTCAATTACATTGCCAACTGGATATAATTTGCATTTCTATAAAACAGGATCCTTTGTAATACTATCTGTATACCACAACTTATGGTAGTATACTAGCTCCGAAAATAAAAGGAGGAGAGATGACTCAGAGAGTGTCCTAGGCAGGACAGCCAGTAATCTTTTTTGTCTGTTTCAAACTCTTGCACAATTTTATCTGACAGCTTTATGGCTTGGGATAACCTAACAGAATTTATGTCTGTTAACTGATTCCAGTTTTAGAGTTTGTTCCCTATTATATACCTTTGATTTCAAAAATTGTATGTAATACCTTCTATAGTCACTTTAAATGAACTGAAGTCTGTTTTTACTATATTATTATAAATGTAGTTTATCATTAAAAATGAAATGAGTTTATAAAACAAATTATTATTTAAAAAGTTTGACTTAAAATATAATTTCAAATGCTAAATACATTTTTTTGCCTGTGTGGTGCTGGGGATTGAACTTAGGATCTTGCACAAGCTAAGCAGGTTCTCTACCAGTAAGCTACGTTCACAGCTCTATAACACATTTTTGCAGTTTTCTTTTTCATAAAAGTCTGATGAAAACTCAGTTTGGCTATTAACCTTTTCTTGTCAAGATTCAAACAAGAGAATGTCCTAAGGGAAAGAGAACAATTTATTAAAATCAAAGAAATATAATATAAAAGATAAATATATGGTCCTTGGGTTACTATGTAATTCAGGCATTACATATTTTGGATAAGATTTATTTTAGACAGCTTTAATCCAAAAGGAAAAAGGTAAATAATGATGTAAGAAAAAGTCTAAAGAGGAAGGGACATTCTTTCTTAGAACATTGCTTTTGGGTGTTTTGAGGTACTAGAAATTGAATCCAGGGTACTGTCACTGACTGACATAACCATCCCTTTTTATTTTGAGATAGGGCTTTAGTTGGCCAGATTGTCCTTGAATTTACAATCCTCCTGCCTAAATTCCTGAGTCAGTGGGATTACGGGTGTGAACCACCATGTCTGGCTTATTAGAACATTGCTAAATTTGAACATGATATGTAGTTTGAGTTGTTTCACCCACCTTGATTTTATTAAAAAACTTGGCATTTGTGGGGTTGGGGATATAGCTCAGTTGGTAGAGTACTTGCTTCACAAGCACAAGTCCCTGGGTTCAATCCCCAGCTCAACAAAAAACAAAAAAACCCACAAACAAACAAACAAAAAGCTTGCATTTGCTCCATCCACACTCATGGTTCCATTTCCTCATACTAGTGTAAATTCACATTCATATAACTTATTCCCAGGATTAGCAAGATAGGTCAGATTATTTTAGAGGTTTATAAATTGTTTTTCAACATAAGTTGTATAGCTATATATCCAGAGACATATACTAATTTGACTGCTTAAAGCTAAAGTCTTAAATAATTTAATTTTCTAAGCATTAGTTTTCTCATCAGTAAGAAATCAGGATAACAATACTACTCATTGATTGAACAAATACTTCTTGAGTACCCACCCAATGCTAGGCTCAGATCTAGAGGCTGAATAAGTATAAACAAGATTGACCAATGACCTTGCTACATTGGAACTTACATTCTGATAGAAGACAGCTAGTTAGCACTTCAGCAAGTATATAAATAGGCTAGTTTCTGATAGCAATAAGTGTTGAAAAGAAAACAAAACTCAGTAATGGGATAAAAAGTAGGGACAGGATATAGTTATTTTAGATAGAGAGGACAAGAAGACTTCTCTGAATAAATATTATTTTAGACCTGAGACAGTCAGATGAACATCAGTGAATAGAACTCGCAAAGCTGAGGGAAGAGCTAGTAGTATGCAAAAGGCTCAAATGTTTGTTGAGTTTCTAACTTCTATGATTATTGTGAGAATTAAATTAATGCAGGTAGAATGTTTAGAACTACACCTGACATTTAATAAAGGATAAATATGTTACTCTGATGACAATGGGGTAACAATGATAATAATTATTATGACTATGACACCAACTACCAATTTCTAGGTACTAGAACTACTCTCTTTAATCTCTTGACCTAGAATGGTTTGCAATCTCTTCCGAATTAAAGAAGATTGTAATTGGTAAGAAAGGCCAAAGATTGGTTAACAAAGAGACACAGGTATTCAGACTTAGGATTTTATCAAAGCAAGATAAAAATAGATCTTTTGGAAAATTTTGATATTTCATAAAAATCAACAAAGGTATCTATGATTCAAGAGAATATATGGGCTGGGCACACATGCCTATAATTCCAGCTACTTGGGAGGCTAAGGTAGGAGGATTGCAAATTCAAGGACAACCTGGGCAATTTACTGAAACCCTGTTTCAAAATAAAAAAATGGCTGGGGGTATAGCTCAGTGGTAAAGTGCCCCTGGGTTCAATGTCCAGTGCTGGGGGTGGGGTGGGGGAGAATATAGGCGCTGGGGTATAGTTCAGTCATAGAGTCTAACATGCATGAAGTCCTGGGTTTGATCCACAGCACTGCAATTTAAACTACACACATACACACACACACACACACACACACACACACGCTTTTTTTTTGTTTATTGAAGTTTTACTATAAATAAATTTTTGCATAAAAGCTACTGTGATAGCATATTGCAGCTGATCCACTTGTTAGAATTTTCCAAACAGATCTGTACTTAGAAAGGTTGAGGCATTTCAAAACTTATGGGAAGATAGATCACACGGTATTCAATAATCATCAAACTGGTAAAAGTTTATTCATAAATAATTTCTATTTTTAGCAATCATTAACAACCAATCCCCTCAAATATTTTTTGGGGGTAACAGGAATTGAACTCAGGGGCACTAACCACTTAGCAACACCCCTAGTCTTATTTTGTACTTTATTTAGAGACAGGGTCTCATTGAGTTGCTTAGTGCCTCCATGTTGCTGAGGCTGGCTTTGAATTCTCAATGCTCCTGCCTCACCCTCCCATGAGCTGCTGGGATTACAGGCAAAATATATTGAGATGCTTTGATTCATTGTGATGTTTGTTTCCTTTAAATTCCTGTTTTATTCAATTTGCTTTCCTGTGTATTTCTCATACACAGGGTAGTTTTGGGATATTTTGCTTGCTTTCAGGTCAGTTTATTTGCTATCTCAGCACAACAAACAGGAAACTGATCAGGTATGGGTGTGTATATCATATCTCTTTCTCTACATATGATTTGTGTGTTTACATATATAACACACACATATATACACATTTTTGTGTGTATGCATATTCTATCCCCACTAGCACATACCAAATACTAAAGTGGTACTATAAACCAGTAGATTATTTTAAAGATAAACTTAAGCAACCAGGCATGGTGGTGTACATATGCAATCCCAGCAACTTGGAAGGTTTAGGCAAGTTCCAGACCAACCTGGGCAATTTTAGCAAGACTTTGTCTCAAAATAAAAAATGAAAAGGGCTGGGGACATAGCTCAGTGGTAGAGTACTTGACAAATGTGTGTCAAAAAAAAAAGTGTGTGTGTATGTATCTGTTAAAAACAGAAAAAGAAAACTGGGAACTGACCAAAGGAGATTTGTATGACAATGCCTAGGAACCTCTCCATTCCATGCTCTAAACCAGGGCCCTAGGAAATAACTGGCAGGGAATTCTCTCTTCTTAAAGGCTCTTGTTGATAATAAACATTGGGGGTGGGGGTCACATAGGGCTTGTAAGAGCGGGTATCAGTGTGCCTGTGTCAGGTAACATTTACATTGTGGGTATATTAATGTTATCTCTTACTGGGTATTTGTTTTTCTCCCCATTAATAGTTTTCTTTCATGATAATTATAAATCTCAACAACTGAAATAGTTTTTTTACATGGAAACCTTATAAATTTATTTAAAAACAGAATTACCAGTTTATATATACTATCCTTATGAAAAAGTACACCAAGATCTTTTCTTTTGCTCTATATGTTGACAAAAACCCGGCTAACAGAGAAGGACAGGCATGTGGGGAAGGTTTTTTTTTTTTTTTTTGGCGGTGTTGGGGATCGAACCCAGGGCCTGTGCTTTTAAGGTAAGCACTTTACCAACGGAGCTATCTCCCCAGCCTGGGAATGTTTTTAGTTTTTTGATAAGTACATATTCGCAGAATTTTGTGTTCAAATATGTTCTATAAACAGATACATTATTGTGTGTTTAGAGATGCAAATAATTGCCAAGTATGGTTGTGTTTACCAAAGAGTTGATACTATCCTAACCTATGCCTCAAGGATCTATCACACATCTGGTATGATTACATTGGGGTATGGGTATTATATTTTACCTATAGACCCTGTAGCTTAGATTTCTCAAATTTAGAATTTAAGATAGGCAGTTTCACTATGCACTGTTTTGCTTTTTTTGCCCCTCAAGGGTTTGTCTGAGATAGCTTTGCTGTGTCTTGCATAGCTCAGGTGCTACTTGAGGAATACAATAAGTCAAACTGCAGAAACTTATTCACCAAAGATTTTCAACTCAAGACTTTTCCACTTCAGCTGTTCTTAAAACTTTCCCACAATTCTTCAATGATACTTCTTTCTTCTATGTATTTTTTTTATTCTCTATTTACCTTACATTCTCTATAGAACTCTTTACTTCTTCCTCTTTTCTCCAATTTGCCATCCTTATTTCTTTCTGTTTAAATGTTAACAACAATTAACTTGGGAGGAATTCAAGGGTGATTTTTTAATTTCCTCTTTGCATACCTATGTTTTTTACTGAACATGTGAAGAACAAGACAAAGTTTATTTAAAATGAAAGAAAAACAGAAAATGCTATTGAATATGACAATGTTTAAAATTTTTAATTCTAAAATTCAAAACTTTTACTATAATATAGACTTACCCTTATATTATCTGCTCAAATCAGACTTACTCAAGTGTTGATAGATCTAATCTGAACTATCAATAAATATACATCTGTGATAAGATACTTGGGATTAGTTTACTATCTATTATCATAGAACAACTGTGAAGTTAACTGCCATTCCACATCTATAACTGTGGAATTAACATCTTTTAAGTCAACTAAGCTGAAAAAGAAATATATTCTATTTATAAATAGTCTGTTGACAGAGTCACTGTATGATTTAGAATTTTTATAGCTAGAAAAAATATTCTTAATTTATTTATACTAGGTTTATCCAGAATATCTCTTCCAAATTCCTGTGAACCTATATCACCTAGAATTTAGGCACAGTACATTGGAACATTAAAGCGGCCATGTGTATTCCATGGTATTTCTTTAAAGCATCATAAGGCATATATATTTACTTTAACAATAATTATTAGGATTCATCTTCTTTCTCAGTGCCTCAAAAGGGCTACTATTCATCAAAAAAGGGAAAGGAAAAGAAACAGCTAGAAAAGATATCCTGTGATTCCTACTGGAAAAACATTACTACCACCACCACCACCAACACACACACACACACACACACACCCACACACACACACACAGAAAGAGAAAAGAAGCACAAGAAAAAATGAAGCATAGGCAATGGCAGTAAGTTGGTGAATATAAATGAGGTAATAAACAATGGAATGAGTTTTCTTCACCTTTCAAAATACAAGGCAGACCTTTAAAACAACTATCATTGCTGATCTGAAACTGTCTCTTAAACCCAAAGAAGCAATATTCAAAAAGAATAGTTTATAAAACTTGAGAAGGTAATATATGTGTGAAAGAAAAGATGAAAAGGTAGACATTTTGACCCACATCATGGCTATTCTTAAGAGCTACAGCAAAATTTCTTTGTAGGTAGTGTGTTTTACTTTGTTTTTCTTTTGCAGTGCTGGGGGATGAAACCCAGGGGTTCACACAGGTCAGGTAAGTGCTCTAACACTAAGCCTTATCCCTAGCCTAACAGGATTTTTTAAAAGGAAGTTAAAAAGAGTTCAGACACAGCTTAAAGCAAATGACATAGTATGACTACATCTTCAAGGATATATGACTCTGAAGCAATGGTGTAGTAGGTAACTCTAGCTGAGGAACATTTTGGGCTAGAATCTTGAAACAAACAGTTATGTCTAAAAGTTAGGTAACTACAAGTGACAGGACAACAATATAGGTGGCCTGAAAGACTGGTATTTACATGCCTAGGAGCACATTAGAGAAGCTATTATTAGGGACCTGGTGTACTTGGTGTAGTGTGTGTCTTGCATATGTGAGGCCCTAGGTTTATTTTTGGGAGAGCTGGGGGAAACTATCTGTAACACTGAGAATAGTGACCTATAATAATGAGAACTGTTACAGTTTTTCTTTTATTCCATATGTAGACAGAAGTTCAGTTGATAGAAAATGATAAGCATGTGGGGAACATTTTTAGTATTTTCTATAAGCAGATATTCACAGAATTCTGTTAAGGTTCCAGTATGTCCAAATGTTCGAAAAAAAGATATATCATTGTGTGTTCAGAGATGTAAATAATTGCTTAGTATGGTTGTATTTATCAAAGAGTCAGCACTGCTACTGAGACCTTTACTAAACAGTAGCAGCCGAGGTTGAACAAATAATACTAGATTACTTTAGCCTGTCCTTTGATTATAGAGCTGGGGGCCTTCCAAGAAACAGATACTGCAAAGACCCCCTCTTCAACATTCTTGCAATCAAGTCAGATTTCAAACACATCGCTCAGAATAACAGTAATGAGTTTATTGAAGGGACTGGAAAACGAAAAGGGGACACTCTCAAGGGAGAGAGTGTGTCCTCTCAGAGAGATTCAAAGACAATGTGCCTCTCCTACACTCCAGTTTTATTGGGGATGCCAGAGGATTTCCAGAGAGTTCCATCCAGGTCCACCTCTTGACTTTTGACTTATAGAGGCTGACATCAGGCTTTCAAGTCCCCTCTGTCATGGCAACTCTAGGTCATCTTGGTCCATACTGACTGGTTCTAAATGGATTGTTAATCACATCTTCTTACAGACTTTATGATTAGGAAGAACTATCCTTATCTTCCAGAGTTTCAGGATCTGGTCACAAAAGTCCTGGATTTCTTTTATCAACATTATTTTGGGCCTGCATTTCTCTTGCAGTTAAAAGGTAGCTTGTTAAGGAATGCAACATAGCCTGTTCATTTGGCCAGGCAGGGCTGCAGATAAATTGCTTCTTGGAAAAGAAAGCACTTGGGGGTCAGCACAGTGGGTCCATCTTATAGAATTATTGTTTTAATCTTGTGTTCCCACCATTTTCATCTGTCTATCCCCTAACACTGTGAACACCTAGATTGTTCTATGAATCTAAAACTGATAAATTGTTGCGGTTTTTGATAAACTTGGTATGTATAAGGGACAAAATAGAGGTTATTTACATGATTGTAAGTTTCTGGTTATATATATATATATATATATATATATTTGTTTAAACTTCATTAGCCTGCATATCAAAGGTTGGAGTAACTAACAGTTGTGTGATTAATTACACACTTACATAAATTTCTTTGGGAAAATTCTGATACAAATTAAGGAAAACTTAGCAAACTCATGGCCTAGGAATATAGTTTAGAAATATAAGGATTAAATGCCATATTTCAGATGATTTTCTACTTGGAAAAATAACATTTGGTTTAATTTGTTTTCTAGGAACAAAAAAATGCACACATGAAATAAGATGATACTTAATGGAAATGATGAAGGATACGAATTGTTCGATCATGAAAAGAATGCTCCTGACAAACATTTAAAGTACTGAAGGTGATATTAAGCTTATTAAAAAAACAAATTGTAACTACTAGAGGTACAAAGGAGTTATCACAATTGGCATAATTTAAGCTGGATGATTATGCTGGCAAATTTTATGATGACACAATTAAAATCAGTCAATTTAACCCAAAGTGCTTCAGACTCTAAGCAAAATATTTGAGACAACATGCAAATAATTAACATTCCCTCATACAATCTCTTTCAAGTTTTAGTGGCATCCCTTTTTCTCTTTCCTACTTTAACCAAAGCACATTCTTGGCAGGGATGCCAATCTTCACAACACAACTAAGAAGTTCTGGTGACCTACTTAGCAGATTCTGATTGAAAGGCCATTTTTTACCTCAGTTCCCACTTTTATTCCTGGGGAATTCCTTTATTTGTTAGATACTACAGAAACTCTTCATTAATCTGTAGCTTTAATATGAAATTCTAAAGGCTTAGATTATTATAAGAATTTTCCTTTTAGTGCATATGCACACAGCAGCATTCTCAAGAGCCATGCATTAGTTCATGCCATGGTTCTCTACAAGAACTTTCAAACACGGTAGCCCAAGCAGAATTAAATTCAACTGTTGTGCTGGTAAAGTTGCCTAAGGGGGAAAAATAGCAGCAAGATGAATTTTTATGACTTCAGGCAATGCAGAATGGCATGGAAAATTTTCAAAAATAGACCCTTTTCTTATCCTTAGGCTGACTTAGACAAAGAAAATTGCTAATAAATTGAAAACTATGCTTCTAAAAAGTCTGTATGAATCTGGGTTCCATTCAGGGTTTCATGGAACATGAATTCAAAATACGTTTAATGTCTTTCTGAATTTGCCTTCGTTCTATAGGTTGCTGTTTATGATCTATAACTATCTAATATGGGAAAGTCAGGAAAAGTGATATAGTCTTTAAATATTGAAGCAGAAACAGGAATGAAGTTACAGCTAGTTTCCTTCCTTTCTTCTTTTTGTTCTCTATCTCTCCCTTCTTTCCCTTTTTGTTCCCTCCTCTTTTCCATTCTTTTATGCCCTTAAATATAAAACACTTGAGTACCCAATACCTACTTTTTTACACATTACAAGGTGTATGTGCAAAATGAGTCTTTTCAAGCATAATCCACATCCAACTGTTTTTATTATAAAATAACAGTATTTTATATAATAAGTCTGTCTTTCATAATTTTTGTTTGATGATAAAAGTCAAATGGAAATAAGTCAAAAGCACTATAAAAGGTAGATTCATAAATAATATATATTCATAATATATCAAGCACATATATTTCAAAGATGTACATGATTTCAATTTATCAACTACTGTGTTAATATTTCATTCATGGATAAAAAGTCCTTAAAAAATTAAACATGGGTCTGAGTCCCCAAAATATTTAAGCTAAAGAGAAGTAAGTCAGCATGACAAAAAAAAACAAAAAACAAAAAACAAAAAACAACCAAACCAAAAAAAAAAACAACAATGTATCTATGAAATACTTTGCTATCATGTATATGAAACTATATAAGTTAGACTTTTCAAAGCCAATGGAAAGGACATCACCATATAGCCTCCATTTTTATATCTAGCTTAGCCTATTTCTAATGATGGAGTATCTTGTGGAAAAACCCTGAGCTTCTCTAATTTTGTAATTTTTATTTAAAATGAGAATAAGAATGCAAATCCTATCTGGAGCAGATGCTGAGAAAAGGCTAAAGGATAGAATTATGAATAATAGGTATTAAAGGACATGGAAAAACAACTCCCAGGGAGAAAAGGAGGACAATGGGTCCCAGGCAGAGAAAGAAAACAATGGGCACTGAATTTTCATCATTTCCCAGCAACAATGGGCTCTGAACTTCCACAACTGTTCTCCCTGACTGCCCAACTAACATATTCTGCTATGATTCAGTCTCACTGAACCCTATAAAACTCAGACCCCTATTGTAACCAGTTTCCATTTTCTCTCTTGAAAATGTGCCTTTCTGGTGCTTAATAAAGCATTGCTGATCCATTGAAGTCTGTCTTCATTTCTTTTTCTTTCTCTTTCATTTTGCATTTATTTCGTGCCAAAACCCAGGAAGAGTTCATGGGTCTTTACCCTATCTAGCCCTAACAAACCTTTACCACTTTTTCATACTTCCCTCCCATTTCTCCCTTTCTCTCTCCACCTTATACTCAAAGATTAATAATAATCATGTTAAATGGCCAATGAGACTTGGAAATTGAACACTGATCATCCCTCACTTCTTTGGTTCTGAGGTTGGGGAAGCCCCCAGCCACAACTAGCACCGCTGAATTCCCAGACTGACTGTTTTTTCTCTCTCTCTCCTCCTTTCCACCTTATAGGAGAATTTTCACATCCTCTGAGTCCTCTTTGGCTAAACAGGCAGCCACTATGTGACCTGAAACTGACCCCATTCTTGGGCTAGGTTTTTGCTGCCTCATTGCTACATGGGTGGAGCAAGGGCCTGTATGGGTCCTTTATTGGTGTTGGAGGCATCCTCCTTCTAACCTCTCCTCTTCAATTCTTCCCTTCTCTTACACACTTAGACCTCAGAATCTGAGAACACTTTTTGTCATTTTGTTCCTGCATGCAACACTGGCCTTCTCATTCTTCAGAGAGGTGAGATTCTATCCTGTCTCTTGCAGAGGCACCCTGCCTGAGACCAACCCCCCTTTGGCTTGTCTTAACCTTGGAGGTTTTCCACCATTGGGATCGCAGAAGAGGACACCCTCTTATTCTCTGGTGGAATTGCTGTCCAGTGATGTGGGAGACAACAAAGGACACTTTGATTTCAATCACCCCCCCATTAAACCTCTCCAACATGGGGATTACATCCCCTTAGTTTGTCTCATAAATAATTTTAACAACCTTAATACTAGATGCCTCATTAGCCTGAGTACTCAGATCTGGCTGCAATATAAATTAGACGAACGACAGCGATGGTCTGAATTTGGGACCTTTGATCCAAAAAAGATATTGACAATTTCCTCCAATGAAATGGCAAATGGCCTGAGGTTTCTTACCTCCAAGTTTTCTTTAACTTTTGTTCAAGGCCCTTTTTATGCCAGTTTTGCTCTGCTCTATAATTAATTCTCACTGACACCCTGCTTCATAAGTCCCCTAGATCAGGTCCTGACCCCCAAGCCTGGTCTTCATTTACTGCCCCCAAAATAGCAAATGAACCCCTATCAAAAGTAAGTAAAGTTTGAGGCTATAAAGGAAAGGTTCATAGACAAATCTCCTAACCTCCTACATAGGCAGGCTTGATCTGTTTCTGCATTTGCTAGTAAACGGGCCCACTGTGCTGACTCCAAAATGCTTTTTTAAGATTCTCAAGATAGAGCTCCCTTAGTTTTAAAATTAGACTGCCTTCTCTAGACTCTCACAAGACAGATTTTCTCCTGTAGTCCCCTCAATTGGCAGGAAAAAGACCAAAAAATCTGTCTCAAAACTACCCTCATCTATCCTAGTTCAGGAATCCAAATTATTTATTTTCTCTATTGGAGATATCACCCAGAGCACTAACAGCCTTGTCTCCCACTTCAAATTGAAGAACAAAATATGAAATCATAATCCTGTGAGTATGAGGACCCAAAAGGACAAAGGGAACATGTAAAAAATTTTAAGAGCACAACTAATGTCCTTCTTTAAATTAAAAGTTAATTTCAGTTGAAAATAATTTTCTGCATCCAAACATGGTCTGATTACCAACTGGTGAAATAAAAAATGGTTAAAATGCCCTATGCATTTGAGGTTTTGCTCAAATAGCTTCTGCCAGATCTATATCTCTCCAAGGCTTGCAAAGCTTGCAAGACATACAAAGCTTGCAGAGAACCAGTTCAAAAGTGTCACTTTAAAATTCAGGCAGCTTGTGGGACCTAAATGGTTGGCTATTTTATCTCTTCTTGGCAATCTACCATGCCGCTTTTGTAACAAGTTTTTCCCTAAACACTCCAGCACAGGGAGGGAAGATGGAAAGATCTCACATATACAAGCCTTCTGAGTCTTGAGAATCTTTGCCCAATGATTTCAGGGCTCTCTCATTCTTTCAATTTCTGAACTGACTCTAATCTGACCCAAAAGTGCATTCCGATCTGATAAAGATGTTCTGCATGCTCCTTTACTAATTATGGCCATCTAATTTTTCTTAGAACTCCTGTTTTTTAAAATTCTATATTTTTGAGCTCATGGTTTTATGGGGAACTCACATTTGATCCTGTGCAGTAAAATGAAAATATATTTCTGATCAGTCTTATTTTATCTAACTATAGAGGTTTTTATACTCTGTGTATGTTCAGAGACCAAATTTTCAAGGGTTAGTTTTTTAAAATACATTGGAAAATCTCCTTTTTCAAAATCCTAAAAAAAGGACATAGATATGGTGATGTTGGGAATAAATCTGATAGCCATTGAGGACAAGTGGCCATCTCAGTGTCCACCATGACTGTTAAACTTTACACCTAGCATTTCCAACTGCACAGGCCTCCAGTATTGAAGTCATAATGTGAAAATCTAATAAGCTTTATTTAAACTCTAATAGTTTAAATCTAATAGATCTACCTACAAACAGTTACAAGATGTCTGTTTCCTGTTTTATGTATGTGTGTACACCTGTGTATTGTGTTGTTCTGTCTACATATGTTCTGGTAACCATATATCATGTACATGGTATCAAAACTGGCATATAGATAAATGAGTGCTCACAAATTAAAATTTAAAAGAGAAATGGATCCAAATACTCTTTTCATGTGGCTTTAAAAGTTTAATTTAAATTAGGTAAACAGATGAGAGTAAAAATGTCTTTAAAATGACTAACTCACAAGTTTTTCTAAGTGGCCAGACAATTAACAGAGTTGGTTTCTATAAAATGTCTAGAATGTAATATCCATTGTTTCTAGGATTTTTCTTTAACAGGGAGCTAATAGCTAGTACTGTAAAATACATGCATCTGATATCTTGGTTTTTATAGTTAAAAATGAATAAATTAGATTTAACATTAACAATGGGATTAATCATAATATGTTTGTTAGGGGAGACATCCAATTAATTTGCAAAGTCAAAGTGCTAAAAAACATCAAGCGTAAATATAAAATCAAGTAATCTTGATTTTAAATTACATAAGGTAATATATTTAAACATTAAATTTGTTTTTACAAATTGGTAAATGAAAAGAGTTTAAGATTGCTTTGTTTTTGGGTCTTCACTAAAGCAAAGTTATTAAGAGTTAAAGATTCTATCGGGTGTAATATATATGCAAAGAGTGTAAGAAGTTTCAGTTGGGTTTCAATTAAAGTACCACAAAAATATAAAAGTATTTCACCTTATTAAAGTGTAATAATTTGTCAGAAATTTTATAAGGGTAATTTCAGAATGTGAATTTTAAAAAGGGGTCAACAACTAGGAAAGAGATATAAGAAGGTTCTAGGTATGAAAATATATTTTACTTACAAAAATAAAACTTTCAGGATGTAAAGCTACCTTCCAGCACTAATACTGACCCCAATTAAAGAAGTGGTTAATAACTAGTTATAGACTTTAAAGGTAAAACCAAACTCTTCCTTTAAGATTGCAACTGGTTTGCTGGATATCTAAGACTAAAACTTGGATACTAAATGTAAGGAATAAAAGAAAGAAAATAGTCAATATTTGGTTCTTGCCCTCTGAGGTCAGTTTGAACCAAGGGAACAGGGGACTTCTCTAAGGGCTTTGGGACTCTGGGCCACATGATCTCCCAATCGGGGAGATTAAAGAACAAAAAGCTGGAGAACAAAAAGCTGACCAGTGCACATGCTGTAAAGATGAGGGTCATTGGAGGAGACATCCTTAATGTTTCCAAGGAAAGCCACATGGTCAAGGAGACCCTGATCCATCCTGGCATACAACCCTAAAGTAGCTAAGAGGTTGCTCAAAAGTTCACAAGAGTGACCCCCCTGAGGGAACTCAGCTTTTATCAATAGATAAACAGTCTTAAATACCTAGCAAAAACAGTTTTAACCAAAGCACAGCCATACCTGGACATTTAAAAGAAAATAGTTCTTTTAATGGAACTTAAGGCACTTCTGTCAGCCCCACAGCCCTGGTGTCCCCCAAATCCTGAGTCATTTTTTTCCTTTGGAGGCTCATATTTACCCCTGACTACCAAAAATTGAACTGGTCTCTGTACCTTGGTCTTCCTTACTCCTTAAATTGATGCTTAACCTAACAACCAAAATTTGCCTAACCTGACAATGGCATACACCAGACACAAGAGAGCCCTTCTTGCCATGGACTGGCAATGTGACTGCTCCCAATGCCCCCTGTATGAAAAACTAAATATCTCTTGGTCCTAGTAGACACCTTTACTGGATGGGTTGAAGCCTTTCCAACTACCAATTAAAGGGCTTCTACAGTTGCAATAGTACTTTGCCAAGGAATAATCCCACATTTTGGTCTATCTGCCTCCCTCCAGTCTGACAATGGTTCCAAATTCACCTCCTCTATTACCCCAAAATTAGTTAAATTTGTGTGTATAAAATCAAACTTCCACATTCTCTATCATCTGTAGTACTGGGAAGAGTCAAGAGGACAAATAGGAGCCTAAAGCCAACTTCAACCAAACTATAGAAATCCACTTGGATAGGATTAAGCTCCTCCCTTTGGCCCTTCTCCAAATCTGAGCTCTCCCCAAGAAGCCTCTCATGATTGCCCATTTGAAAATCTCTATAGATAATCCCTTGTTCCATTCACCATTCAACTTCAATCACCAAACATTCCTCCTGATGGCCTGAATCCCCTTCTAGCCCCACTCAGGGCCATTCCGGGATATATGCCAATTCCCATCTTCCCCAGCCTCAATCTTCAGGAGGGCCCCCTCCTATATACATAGGGGACCTGGAATACCTTTCACTCCCCCTCCCCCACACCTGTAACCCCTTTACAAGAAAAATGGAAGGGCCCCTTCAGGGTTACTCTCCACTCCAACAGCAGCCAAACTAGAAGGCGATCCCTGGTGGGTCCATTTGAACACCTTAAAACTTGCTCCTGCTGATGCCTCTTATCAATCTGTTCCCATAGGCCCTGCCCAACTTCACATTACTCACCTTCCAATTATTTCCCAGGAAAAAAACTGATCCCCATGCCTAAACCTCCTAATGTCACTTTCTCAGATGTCCTTCCACACTTTCTTAATAACTCTCAGAGACAAATTACATTCACCATATATACTACCCTTCTGTCTTTCTCCTTATTTGGGAAATCTGACTTCAAGGGACATTCATTGATCTGACCCCCACCCAAATCTTCTTCTCTTTATGTTTTCTATATATATCATCTTTGACTTTACAAATAGCATACCACCAGATGTAGGAGAATCCTCCAAATTATTTCCTTACTCATGGAACTAGGCATATCTACTGGGATTATCTGTGGGACCCATTTAGCTCAAACTACCTCCCAGGAACACATCAAAGTCATTCTCCTCCTCTGCTCACAATCTGATTCTCTGAAATTACAAAAAGGTGACTTCACCTAACGATGACCTTGAGGCTCCTTCTATACACCCCTCTTCAGCCTCAACCACCAGATCTCCATTCTCGCCCATTCTTTGCCCCAAATCAGTAGGAAACAGTCAGACGTGATATCAATAACCCTATTCATTATCCCCTTTCAAAGTCTGGAAGGAAAGATTTGGAAAAACAGCCCCAACCCATAGGGAGAAAAGGAGGACAATGGGCCCCAGGGAGAGAAGGAAAACAATGGGCTCTGAACTTACACCATTTCCCAGCAACAGTGGGCTCTGAGCCTTCACAACTGTTTCCACCCAACATATTCAGGTATGATTCAGTCTCACTGAACCCTATAAAACTCAGACCCCTATTGTAACCAGTCGCCATTTTCTCTCTTAAAAATGTGCCCCTCCAGTGATTAATAAAGTATCACTGATCCACTGAGGTCTGTCTCCATTTCTTTTTCTTTCTCTTTCACTTTGCTTTCAAGTATAGTACATTTAGGATTATTAATACTATAAATACTATAATAGACTTTAGATAATGATAGCTGCAGCTATAAACAGTAACAAGTGTTTATTAGAGAACACAAGTAAGTGGTTAAAAATGCATGGAAAAACCTTAATGAATTCTACCCTTCTCAAAAGATGCTGTTAGCTGGACACAGTGGTGCATGTCTGTGACCCCAGTGGCTCCAGAGGCTGAGGCAGGAGGATTGAGAGTTCAAAGTTAGCCTCAGCAATTTAGCAAGGCCTTAAGCAACTCAGTGAGATCCTGTCTCTAAATAAAATACAAAATAGGGCTGGGGATGTGGCTCAGTGGTCGAGTGTCCCTGAGTTCAATCCCAGGTACCCACTCCCTATCCCCCCAAATCAAAAGATGCCCTCAAAGTCAACTGAGCGGACTTTAAAAAAAAATTAAAAAGACAGAATTCCTTTTTACAAACTATATTTCCAATGCCTGTATGAATAATTCTGACATATAAGGCTTACTGGACTCTTCTTTGGGGGATCCTCCTATGCCATCTAAATGCATCAGGTAAGTCAGCAAAGCAGAAAAAAATGATTTAAAGGGAAAAATTTGCATTCTCCTTCAACAATATTTGTTAAGGATAGTATAATACTTTGCCTTTATCTCTCCTTTACAAAGAGATCTTTACTTGGGAAATTATTTAAATAAAATTGACACCATCTCTGATAGAGAAATATTATGGCATTTAAAAAGTTATGCAATAGGGTTACATAAGCTCAAATCTGTTCTAGGAAAATTTGCATTTAGCAAATTCTGTTTTTGGGCTTAATAATATTTTGGTGAATTTTACAATAACTTACCCATGACTATTTTGTGAACACAGGACCCAAGAATGGTGATTTTCCTACAGAAATTTTCTGATCCTAATGTTAAATAGCTTTGATTTTCAGAGCCAAAGGCATTTCCTTTATTAATTTTAAGAACAATATACAAACATGTAGCCTGAATACATAGATTATGATTTTTTAAAAAATTGACAATATACCAATTGATAAAATTCTTAAGTGATATTCCACATTTAACTTTTGCAACATTCTCTTTATGCTTAATATGTTAATATCTACTCTGTAGTATAAATATTTCTAGCCTACTGGTAGTATTAGCACAACTGAAACTGTAAATAATCAAGTAAAACAATCACCCAATTGTATCAGTTTTTAATTTTTACATTCACATAGAAATATAGATCGACTTTTGAGCTTAGAACATGTGTTTGTTGGGTTTTAGAAAGCAATACTTCAAATATGACACTTTGACATGCTAAGCACTTGGAATTAAAGAAAAGTGGGAGGCCTTGGATGACACCTTAGAATCAAGGTTTATCTAAACTTCCTTTGTTCCCTTCTACCAAAGTGCAGGGAGAGGCTCTCTAAAGTTCCCTTATCTGACTAAAGGAAGGTCTTCCAAAAGAAATGTAATCTTGTTGAACTCTCTCTAAAATCTCAGTAAGCTCATGGAATATAAGACTAAAAGTTCTTAAAGTTCACCTATTTACACTAAATACACCATTCGACTATTGACATCTCAGAGACTTTTTCGGCATAAGACAATCTTTCTTCCTAGTGCAGTTCTAGTCCTCAACTTTCCAAAACTATTGTCACCTCCCCCAAAGCCCAGTGGATCTTCGTTCCAGGCTTTGGTCTGTTCTTAGAGGGGAGGGGACATTCATTTCTCCTAAAATTGCCTAGAGCCCCTGCCCTCATTTTACTTTCTCATATAAAGAGGGTATTTCAGTTTTAATCATTCAGCCTTTCATTGAGATTTCATATTCAATGTGGCTTCTACACATGTACATATTAATAAATTTATGTGCCTTTTCTTTTGTTAATCTATTGTCAGTTTATCAGACTTAAATACCTTCAAAGGGGAAGGGAGTTCTTTTTGCTCTTTCATTTTCTATCCACATATTGTCCTCTGAGTTTTCATGTAGAAAGTAAAATACACATGGGATAATCAAGATCCAATTCCTTTATACGTGTATTGCTTTAACAGGATTAAAATATCTTTTGCTACATTCATAATGAATTAGATATTGCATGAATCACTTCCATTTTCTGCAATTTTATCAGAATATATCCTGAGGAACTTAAAGGTCTAATTCATTCCAGTTTTAAAGATGGGTTAGGGCAAAGAGAAATTCAAAAACATCTCACCATGTCTCATTACAAGAAGTACAGACCTGACAGTAGAAGTTATCACCTCTTTTAACTCAATCATATATTCAATTTACTTTGCTCAGCCGACTCAAAGGCCTACATCTTGCTTACAAGATACCAAAGACAGAAGGTATTTAATAAGTATCACTAAATAAAGGAATAGAGAACAATTCTGAAAAATCAGCATGTGCTAGTAGGAAGTATCTTATTTATAGGTCTAGAATAATACCATAATATATAAAGCTTATTTAAATTTAACTAGATTGGCATAGAATTCCAATATAAATACATTCATTCAACAAAAATTCACTTATGATGTTGTGGGGAAAACCTTGTACCAAATTTCGTTTCCCCTCTTCCTTTACCATCCACCACAATGAGTATTCTAAGGAAGATTGAGCTTTAAGAGGAAAAAAAACAGGATGTAGATCCTATCACAATTTAGAACTTGTCAGATAAAAATACATTAGGGTAGGCTGGAGTCTATTAGAAGTTAAAATGAATTTCTCCAAGAAATAATGTTACAAGTAGTAGATAGATTCTTGCATTAATCCATACATGTTTATTTAACCCACAATTCAATTAAACTATAGTACAATTATAATTTATTATAGGTTACATAAACCTCTGAACACTAGCCAAGAAATACAGTATAATTTAAAAAGTAGTTTTCGTGGGAAACTGCTTTGTCCCACTTACAATCTGGTGATTGCCTGTAGAGTATGACACATAATGGAATTCAAGAGCAAAATAATAATGATTGACAAAAGAGTACTATTTATATTAGCAATTATCTTTAGAAGTATGTATATATACATAAATAATTTATAGATTCTAAACCAGAAAGTGATTTTATAGAAAAAGACAATAAAAAAACCATAAAACATAGTCAACTGGCAGATGAAAAGAAAGACCTATCTTTTAAATAGACGTTTATATATTTCTTATTCCATATTCTTCATAGTGATTAGGAAAAAGAAGCAAGGGAGGAATGGTGCAAAGGCTGACTTAAATTGATAGCGAAGGTAATGATACTTGATCTTTCAATCAGGTCCTGGCTAATTAAAACACATTTTACTTCACAAAATTGTAGCAGATAATGAATCTGAAAGAGTTCATTTGAACTCAATTTAACTTTATCTTTGGACTTTTGCCATTATTATTGTGGTTATTATTTTGTTGTTATTATTTTGCAGTGCTGGGGATTCAACCTAGGGGCCCTCTAACACTTGGGTATGTTCCAGTGTTTGCTTATTTTGAGACAGGGTCTTGATAAAGTTGCTGACCTCAGACTTGAGATCCTCCTGCTTTAGCCACTCAGTCACTGGGATGACAGGCATGTGCCACCCTGCCCAGTCCTTACATTATCATGTAAGTCTTGATAATGACAGTTAATACTTATTGATTATTCTGTATACCAGGCATTGCACTAAGCAGTGTTATACTAGGATTGATGATTAGCTAAAGTTGTCTGTAAATCTATGAGAATGAATTACAAAATATGACCATGAGTTGCTTAACATTTGTTAAACTCCTGTAATTTATAGGAAGCTATGCTTCAATTTTTAGGTAGCGTCATTCCCATTTTACAGATATATGAGATACAGAAAAACTTGCTTAAGGTTACAAAGCTAGTAAAGTTTCAAATCTAGAGATAGAATTCAAATTTATCTCCAAATTCAAACATTTAAACACTACACTGAATTAATCTTCAGCAAATTTACATAAGAACCATCAGAAAACCAATAATATATTAATAATCACCAAAGTATGAAAATCTTTAGAATATAGTGAGAAGCTGATTAAAGTTAATTCTTTCAGAAAAATAGACCTCACATTCTCATATCCTAAGCATAGGCTATTTAGACTATAGATTAAAAAAAAAAAAGGCAATATGAAGGATTCCCAAAGAAGAGTAAAAGTGTGGCTCGAAATAACAAATGGTTTCAAGGATTAGAGAGCTACTTAAAATAAAGAATCACTATGCCTTTTTCAATTCCAGGGGGAGAATTAAGCCACAGTGCAGTTGTTACTTACATTGTATGAAAAGAATCAGCCTTTCTTCTTATTTTGAAACAGGATCTTGCTGATATGCTGTCTTTCTGTCTCAGTTTCCCACATTGGTAGGATTACAGGTGTGAGCTATTGCCCCTGGCCATGAATAAACATCTCTTTTATAAGTCTAGAATGGCACCATCTTTACAAGAACTTAAGAAAACGGCCACACAAATTACTTTTTGTGTTCTATGGTTTGGATGAAGAACACTGGTTGAGAATGAAATACTTTAAAATGGAAAAAATGGTGACTAGAGAAAATGTAATTCTATTTGCTGAAGTTGAGGGTATACACATTTCATTGTACTAAAATGCACATTTTTTCTGATTAAGCAAAAGGAAACTGACATTGCTGCTAGTCAAGAAACTACTTATCTGAATCTTTAAAAATTATACTAGGATTGATGGTTAGCTAAAGTTGTCTGTAAATCTATGAGAATGAATTACAAAATATGACCATGAGTTGCTAAACATTTGTTAAACTCCTGTAATTTATAGGAAGCTATGCAAGAGTGCATTGGCATTACCTCCTAGATTGAAGAAACAATGGGTTTATTAAGAAAGAAAAGGAGAAATTAAGACAAAATGCTGGCCTATGGTGCATAAGGGCACATGAAGGAAGACAATGATGACTATCACCATAATGAGGAATAAAAATTTCGTTGATGTCAACTTCTCTCTTTATTGGAAAGAGAGTAATAAAAAATAATACAAATTTATATGATGGTCCTTCTTTTTCTTTTTTTGGTACTGAGGATTGAACTCAGGGGTACTCAACCACTGAACCACATCCCCAGTCCTAATTTGTATTTTATTTAGAGACATGGTCTCACTGAGTTGCTTAGGGCTTTTCTAAGTTGCTGAGGCTGGCTTTGAACTCACAATTCTCCTGTCTCAGTCTCCTGTGCCAGTGGGATTACAGGCATATGCCACAATGCACGGCTCTTCTTTTCTTTTAAATTGCCTATGATATTCTCTGTGTTAGGGTAAGAAAGTGAATTCTCCATTTTGAGACTCTCTTCCTTACCATTATATTCAAGGCCAATAAAAAAATTGGAGTTGGAGAGCTAGGAATAACTATTTAGTATTATTTGAACTTAAACAGAAAAAAAAAAAATTGGGCAGGTTACTCCTCCTACTTATTTATTTATAAATGGAATACCAGAGCATAGTGCAGGAAGAGTGAGTCAACATATAGCTAAAAGGTTTTAGAATCATCACCTAGGTTAAGTATAAGCTTTAGGGATTTAGAAAAATGCATACAAATCTCATAGATACCTTAAACTGGGTTCTAACTCATAATCTAGACAACATGTGTTTATTAAATGCTCACTTTTTTGGTGTGTGTTTTTTGTTAATTATTTATTTTTTTTATTTTTACAGACTGCATTTTGATTCATTGTACACAAATGGGGTACATCAGTTCATTTCAATGGTTGCACATGATGTAGATTCAAACCATTTGTGTAATCAAACATGTACATAGGGTAAAAATAAATAAATAAATAAATGCTCTCTTGTGTGCTAGATGGGGAAAGGAAATTAAAACCAAAAGAAGTTGAGTCAGTATCTTTACTGAACCAAATTCTATAATCTTATATATATATATTGATTTGTGCATAATTTTCATTCAATCATTAATTCAAATCATAATTACTGAATATCTACTGCTTATTCCAAACTGATCTAGTCTGTAAAGTACATTAAAAAAAAGCACCCCCTAGTCTCCAGCAGCTCTGAACACAATAAAGAAAGTCAAGTAAACATGTAATATATCATGAGTGTTATTACAGAAATAGTACAAACAACTAGAGGAATATGTAAGAGATGACTGGGGCGGAAGTGGTAAAGAAATTATCAGGAAAGGTTTCCTGGAACTGCCATATGTGTTTTCTCTTCTCCTTTTCCTTTTTTTCTTTTTACGTGGGGCTGTTTAAAATAAACAAAATTTATTACATCAGTAATGGATGTTAGAAGATCAAAATTAAATCTTTAAAATGAGGGAATCAAAACACCAAATTGAAAATTTAATGGAAAGCATCCCCAATAGACTAGACCACTTGGAAGATAGTGCTTCAGGCAACAAAGATGAAGTATGTAATTGGGAAAATAAAGTTGACCACCAAGAAAATATGTTAAGAGAACATGAACAGAACTTTCAAGAAATATGGGATAAAATTAAAAGGGCAAATTTAAGATTCATCAGGATATATGAAGGCTCTGAAATACAAACTGAAGAAATGTACAGTCTTTTCAAAGAAATAATATCAGAAAAAATTCCAAACCTTACGCATTAAATGGAAAATCAAATACAGGACTCCAAATATACAAAATTACAATAGACTCACACAAAGGCACATCATTATGAAAATGCTAACATACGCTATAAGGACAGGATTTTAAAAGTCATTAAAGAAAACTGATAGGTCACATTTAGAGGCAAACCAATCTGGATTGCACACAGACCCTAAAAGCTAGAAGGTCTTAGAATAATATATACAAAGCTCTGAAGAAAATAGATGGCAACTAAAAATACTATACCCAGAAAAATTAATCTTCAGAATTGAAGATGAAATAAAAACCTTCTATGATAAACAGTAATTTAAAAAATTCACAACTAGAAGGACTGTATTATAAAACATAATAAGATATTTCATGAAGAAGAAATAATAATAATAAAAAATGAAAACCAGCATAGGGAGAAACTACACTAGAAGAATAGTTAATCAAAAAAGAATTTAACTTAAAAACTAAACTTAATTAATTAAACTTAATTAATTAAACTTAAAAATAAATCAAGTGTAGGCCCAACACGCCAATATGTTGCCTTAGGAATTAACTTCCTCAACAAGACTCCTACAGTGCAAGAAATAAAATAAAATATCAATAAATGAGATGGCATCAAACTAAACACCTTCACAGGAAAATAAACAGTCAAGAATGTGAAGAGAGAGCCTACAGAATGGGAGAAAATCCTTGCCACTTGCACCTCAGATAGAGCATTAATATCTAGGATATACAAAGAACTAAAAAAGACAATATGAAACAAATCTATCAATCTATAAATGGGTAAAGATCAAAACAGACACTTCTCAAAAGAAGAAATACAAAACGTCAATAAATATATGAAAAGATGTTCAACATCTCTAGTAATTAGAAAAATGAAAATGAAAACTACACTGAGATTTCATCTCACTCCAGTCAGAATGGCAATTATCAAGAATATAAGTAACAATAAATGGAAGTACATGGGTAAAAGGGTCTAGTCCTATATTGCTGATGGGACCGCAAATTGGTGCAACCACCCTGGAAACCAGCATGGAGATTACTCAAAAAACTAGGAATGGAACCACCATATGACTCAGTTATTCCACTCCTGGGTATATATCCAAGGATCTAAGGTTAGCATACTACAGTGACACAGCCACACCAATGTTTATTGCTGCACAAGTCACAATAGCTAAGCTATAGAGCCAATCTAGGGGCCTGTCAACAGATTATTGGATAAAGAAATTGTGTTATATATACACAATTGAATTTGCCTGTAAGTAGATGGATGTGGAGACTATTATGCTAAGTAAAATAAGTCAATCCCCCAAAATCTAAGGGTGAAGGTCTTTTAATATATGGACGCTAACCCACAATAAAGGCAGTGGGGAAGATCAGAAGTTCAGAGGATTAGACAAAGGGAAATGAATGGAAGGGAGCGGGTATAGGAATAGGAAAGACAGTGGAATGAATCTGACCTAAATTTCCTATGTACATATGTGAATACACCACAGTGAATCCCACCATCATATACGCCCACAAGAATTGGGCCCTAATTAGAATAAGGTATGTTCCATCAAGTATAATTTTAACAAAATGAATCCTACTGTCATGTATAACTAAAAAGAACCAATAAAAATTAAGTTCAAAATAAGTTCAGATGTCAGCAGGTCCACACTGTCTGAAAACAATAGGGGAATTCCATCTTTTCCCATGAGCAGAATTTTTTTAAAATTTATTTTTATTGTAAACAAATGGGATACATGTTGTTCCTCTGTATGTGGAGTAAAGGCATACCATTTGTGTAATTATACATAGGATAATGTTGTTTGATTCATTCTGTTAATTTTAAGGGACAATTACAGTTTAGTCAAGTGAAAAGAAATTGACATAATCAGAAAAAAAAAAAAAAAGGCCAGTGAAATTCACAATGGCACGTGGGAAACTTCAAATAAAGTTGAAGCTAACTTTAGCCTGATAGTGAATAATGAGAAGTTGTTAAGACTGATAGAAGCCAATTCCTAGGCATCATGGAAAGCCCATGAAAGAGTATAAATAGGAGAACAGTACAGTGCAATTAACATTTTAACAAACTCACTCTGGTGAACAGTGTGAAGCTGGATTATTTGTGGAATAAACAATGAGGGAGGAGAAGTAGTTTAGAGATCGATTTAGTAATCCAGATGAGAAACCCAACTACATAATTTAAAGTAGTTCTGGAGAGTCTGGCATAGATCTTAGAGAAAAAAAAAAATCTGGAAGCTACAGAAGTCTGACTGGTCTGGTGAGATAAAGGTAACTCCTAAATTTCTCATCTGAATAATTGGATAATGTCATAATACAGTGGATATAGGAACAACTTTGGGGACCTGAGTAACAATGAAAGTGTTTGTAACTTTGGAGAGAGATGTGGTCTATGGGTAGGAATTTATATACAATGTTCCTAGAACAATCCCTAATCAAAGTAAATATTATACACTGAAGTAAAATCACAATGATGGATTGCAATGACAATAACAACAATGGTTGATCAGAACATTATCACCTGCAAGAATTGCCCATAATAATGAAAGTATTCTACATCTAAAGTTTCTAATGTGGTAATCACTAGATATATGTGGCTACTGAGCACTTGAAAATGGCTATGGCAACTCGGAAATTATAAATTTTATTGCGTTTAAGTTTAAAAATGAGGTTTTAGTATTAGTGAAGATCGATATTAAGAAATGTTACAGAGAGTGGGAGCAAATCAAGATGATTACCAACATGTAAGAAATAGAGAGAAACTGGTAGGTTGACAGGTAAAAAAGCAATATTAGGTAAGACCCCAAGTACAAGTGAAAGTTCCTTGAAAGGATAATTAGGGTGAATAGGAGTTGTTAAATGCAGCTTTCTGGAGGAAGATGGACCTAACATATAAAGTGGGGGAGGTATTTTTTTGGCAGACAGAATAACATTAAGTAATGGCCAAGAAGAAAGAAGGAACATAAAATGACAGGAAGATTCACCTTAAACAAGAGTCATGATAGTAAGTGGCCAACTGTCTTAGTTTGCAAGGAATTAAGAAGATTTCTGGGATGTAGGATTTACAGTTTTATAACTGGAAATTCCCAAGATATGGGAGATTCAGTGCTAAAAATCAGTAAAATCCCATGCAAACTAGGAGGAACTGGTTACTAAAAAATAATATTAGCATAATGACCGTCTGAAGTATAAAGGACTCATAGAAAGGAAGAAGGATTTATTCTTACTACAGTAAGAAATAGGTATTGTTTGCAGCTTTTTTTTTGTTAGACAACTGAGGGTAATTAAAGCAGTGTTCAGGATGATTAGTCTGGCCTAAGAGGAAAAAGGGACTATGCCAAAAGATCACAATTTTTTAGTTACTGTACTAATTCAAGTCTGTGGTGATTGGGGCTTAAATATGAACAGTGGAGAAGAAAAACCCCTTTGTCTATTTAATGCTTACTATGTCTCAGGTACTACACTAGATTTTCCATAAATTATCAATTCTCCTGACCCTCCAATGCAGAAACTTTATAAATTTTAGAAAAGATTATGTGTTTGCTCATGTGTTCTCTCACCATTTCACAAATATTTTAGTGCCTCTTATATGACATGCCAAGTTTATTATTTACTTTGAAATCTACCAATGTTGTCAAGTTTATTATATATTTTCAAATCTACCACTACAAAGTTTACTGCATGTACTAGAAGTAAGAATTAAGAGGACATAATTCAAAGGAATAACAAAAGTGATAAAATTTATAATACACTGGATATCAAAGGTTTAGGAACAGTAATTGATAACTAGAAGATATCTATGCCAGAAAACTTTAAGAACAAGACCTCTGATAGAAACAAGGAATTCAGAAAGCCGAGTTCAACATTTGGTGTCTGAGATCATAAAAGACATTCAAATAGCAACTGGAAATGTTAGGTATGAATATGGGTGAGCTATGTCATTTTAACTCATATCATTATTTGATCTCTAACTAGTTATATCTCTAATATATTTCATTTGTATATAACACAGGGAAAATGTATGACCTCATGATAAGCTGATCTGTATTTATGTAAATAAAGTTGGATTCTAGGTAAGTACTTTATGGATTCTTTGCATCCTTATATCCATGAAGAAGATGATATAGTGCTCTCTTTTCTCTTATCTCTTCCTCCCTTAGATAAACATAGCTTGTATATTAGCTTTAAGACATTTTCCTCGAAATTTCCTAGATATTCAGGTATTCTTTATCTTAAATTTTAAATTTTGTATGCTAAATAGGTATATGAAAATATCACTGATGACCTACCTCTTTTGTATTTTAAATGATCACAGTATATGTGACAGTATATAAGCAAAAATTCACTAGTGTCAGCTACAATGGTGTATTTAAGAAAATATTTTTATTATAGAAATTTAAAAATATGTGTCTGAGTAGATAGAAGTGTCCATCATCTTGTTTCAATACTTATCAACTGATTCAAGAATGCTTTAATTAGATTTATCAAATGTACCTGTCAAAGAGAAAGTCATGTATTAATTCATTATCTTTCTGGCTGTCACTTATTTGGATGTCAAAGAAAGGTATGCACTTAATTTTCTTATTTTGACCACAACAATTTATATATTCTAATTCATTCTAAAAATTCAAAAGTGAGGTCAGAATCAAAAGGTGTTAAAAGAAGTACTTGTAGTGTTTTTTTGAAAGATTATTTCTAACATTTCTTCATGTAATCTCCAATTTCAAAACTCTTGTATATTGATGGCATGAAAATAATACACATAAGAGTGAAAAGAAAGAGTAGAACATCAGACACAATTATATTGAAATAAATAAATAATAGATCAATTATTAAAGATTTTAAAGTTCAGTTTATGAAGTAGGTGATTGCTTGGGGGTGCACAGTCAATGTGTAATCTTAGGTGATTGCTTCACTATGCAGAATATTTTATGGATACAGTGTCTTTCACTTTAAACAGTTAGTTCTGTGGTGTTTAAGAAATACTTTTTTTTTTTTTCGTAAAGAGGAAATGCTATGGTGTTTAAAGACCAGCTGTCTTCCTTTTCTTTTTCCCTTCCTCTCTTCCTTCTTTGACAAATTTACTATCTGCAATTTTACTGAAACTTTGTTTGCAAAAGCTCCAAACTTATTCAGTCAAGGTTGTTTGGATCAGAGTTGTTATTCTTTATTTTTTTACTTTTTTTAGTACCAGGAATTTAACCCAGGGGTACTTTACCACTGAGTCATATCCTCAACCCTTTTAATTTTAATTTTATTTTATTTTTACATTTTGAGACAGGACCTCACTAAGTTGATGAGTGCTTTGCTAAGTAGCTGAGGTTGGTCTGACACTTGCAATCCCCATGTTTTAGCCCCCTGAGTCTTTGGGATTATGGGTATCTGCCATTGTGCCAGGATAGCGTTGTTCTCAAAACCACGTTAATTTCAAAGGACAACTGTTTTACATGTTACAACTTTAAAATAGCACCATTTCTTTAGGTAGCTGAAAATTCTTAAGCAATAAATATAGTTAAGTTTTAGTATTTGTCAATTCAATAAGAAATAATTTATCTTCGAAATTTCAAATTATCCAAATCAACCTTGTGACTCAGAAATCTAAGATAAGGTTTCAAAAGGTTCAATTTGGACTAAAAGCATGACAACTCGAATTTTTTTTTTTTTTGGTTTAGATACTGTCTTAGACTTATTATACATATATATATTTGAGAATATATATATATATATACACACATATATTGGAGAATGAATATATATATATATATATTCATTAACATGATGTTATATATAAGTAATTTTCAAAGTGAATGTTATTTCTACCAGGAGACAGTTCTTATTCTGTTGCTTTTTAAAAGAGAAATTCTGAAGTAATCTTTTCAAAGTATTTGAAAAAATGAACAGTGCTGGAAAATTGGAAAATGGAGAAGACTGGTTAGAAATATGGAAAGAGATAGGGGTTTAATTTCATTCTATTGCATATAGTTTTCCAGTTTTCCCAGCACCATTTGTTGAAGAGGCTATCTTTTCTCCATTGCATATTTTTGGAACCTTTGTCTAGTATGAGAAAATTGTATTTATTTGGGTTTGTGTCCATGTCCTCTATTCTGTACCATTGATCTACCTGTCTATTTTGGTACCAATACCATGCCGTTTTTGTTACTATTGCTTTGTAGTAGAGTTGAAGATCTGGTATTGCAATACCCCCTGCTTCGCTCTTGCTACTGAGGATTGCTTTAGCTATTCTAGGTTTTTTATTCTTCCAGATGAATTTCATAATTGCTTGCTCTATTTCTGCAAGGTACATCATTGGGATTTTAATTGGAATTGCATTGAATCTGTATAGCACTTTAGGTAGTATAGCCATTTTGACGATATTAATTCTGCCTATCCAGGAACATGGGAGATCTTTCCATCTTCTAAGGTTTTCTTGAATTTCTTTCTTTAGTGTTCTGTAGTTCTCATTGTAGAGGTCTTTCACCTCTTTTGTGAGATTGATTCCCAAGTATTTTATTTTTTTCGATGCTATTGTGAATGGGGTAGTTTTCCTAATTTCTCTTTCTGAAGATTCATCACTTATGTATAAAAATGCATTGGATTTATGAGCATTGATCTTGTAACCTGCTACTTTACTGAATTCACTTATGAGTTCTAAAAGTTTTCTGGTGGAATTTCCAGGTTCCTCTAAGATAGGTTTTGTTTTTTTTAAACAAAGGGACAATTAACTACATGGAGTAACATTTGCCCAGTAGTATCAGTCAACTAAGGTTAAAATTTTCTTGTTCTTGTACAACTCATAGGTAGGTTCCTTTTTGAGAAAGCCTTATTATTTTTCATCTAACAAATACCTAAAAGACAGTGATGTCCAATTGTTAAAGCCAATGTGCTACATTACTGGTTGGAGACTTTCTTCAGTAGAGGAGGTAAGTGAAGATGATATAAGCATAGGTGGAAAAAGATACTGAGTCATGAAAGGTTTGCTACTTCCACAGGGATGCTATAGAATAAACACTGCACTTTACAAAACATGCCTGTCAAGAGGCTTTCATGTGATATTGAAACATGAGGATATTCCTTAAAATTTTAATTATCAAGTTTAAAGTAAAAAATTTTGTGAAACAAACATTATCAATTTAAGTAGAAAGCAATTATAGGTTATTTCTGTGCATGGGATTATTATAAATATTAGGTTCCTTAATTAGTTCTTAGATTTATTGGTCCTCATAAATTAAACACCACCTACAAAGACCACAGAAACCCCACAACAAATGACAAAAAAAGAGAAACACTTATTCACAATGAAAGAAACAAACCCAGATGAAGCCAGAGTTCATTTAAGAGCTGAGTGCCATGGAGCAAATGCCACAGCATATGTAACCCCTCCTCCCAAAACCCTCCTCTCCAACCTGAGAACCCTCCTGCACACATGCTGTCAGAAAGAAAGTAATACCCTGATGGATGCTGTAGGCTGTGATTGGAGATGATGCCAATGGTAGACTTCTTATACATTCTCATGGGAAATGGAGAATTGCCTGGATGAAGTGGCAAAAAGAAACGTGTTATATATTTTTTACACTGGAAATTGTAATCTTGGGGAATTAAGAAAGACCTATGGAAAATGTAATATGAGATGACATCCACCTTCTCTTTCAAAAAGTCTTTGTTGATATCACAAGTAGTTCATTTGCCTTTTAATACTTTGCTTCTCTATCACTAGGTTTTAAGAAGGAACTAACTCTTCATCTTTATGGTAGCAAATAACATGCATATCTAATAATGCCATCATTTTGGGAAAGAAGACTTGTTCCATTGTGCATATTCTTTTTAAGATTACTTTGTGGGTTTAAATCTTCCATACAGATTGAGGCTATGGTTTACTTATAAAAACATTTTATATTGCTCAAGGATCTTTATTTAAATAGCTCTTCAGACTTTTGTGAAATCTCATTATGACAGTGGCACTATATTGAACGCATGCTAAGTGTGTTCCCTATACATTTCAAGCACTATTTGTCACTTAAAATACTGAAATGACAATGAAAAAGTAAAATAAAAGAATTCACATTGTTCCCTTAGAGTTTGTTGTATAAGGACTCTCCTGTAACTATAGAACTTTTCAAAACTCTGCATTATTTTCCTGGCACTTTTCCTGAACTCTTCTATAAATAATTTATATCCTTTTAGAACTGTATTCCAGATATAAACATAAAAGATGTTTTTATTTTATTTTTTTGTTTTATTTTAAAAGTATGTTCTATGAATAACAGAATGAATGCTTTTTCACCTTAAAGAAAGAAATTAATTCTTCACAAAACCAGTTTTAAGAGAAAAAAAATCTGTGACAGTTATAATTTACAAAGTAAAATTGAAGATGGCTATAATTTTACTGATTCAACAAAGTCAACTTTGTAAGGCTATGGATTTAGTAAAGCTATTTCTTTCAAAGCTATTTCCTAAAATTTGAAATCTAAAGATGATAATCTACCTGTGGTTCTGTATATACTGCCTGGTATTTTATTTCATTTTAATACCAGGGGTTGAACCCAGGGGCGCTCAATCACTGAGTCACATTCTCAGTCTTTTTTATTTTGAGACAGGGTCTCACTAAGTGGCTTAGAGCCTTGCTAGGTTGCTGAGGCTGGCCTCAAACTTATATCCACCTGCCTTAGTTTCCCAACTCACCAGGATTACAGGCAAGCACCATGGTGCCTGCTGATATTTTTGATAGGTGTTTCTGGTTTTTTTGGCATCATATTATTCTGAGATAACTTTTTGTGAGCAGAATTAAGTTGACAATACTGGCCTGAATATGGCAGCTACAGTTGCTGTACAAAGTAAATATGTGTAGAAATATGTCATGTTGTAAACTCAGAAACTGAGATCTTAAAATTCATAGATTGTTAAAGTCCTTTTACTAAGTAGTCATATTTTGATGCCTCTCAGTTACTCAACAGTGCCTATGCTTTTGAAAGTAGAGTTCATGGATTGAATATTCAAAAGCTTGTTAATAGTTTTAATAAATCTGCTTTATACACATAAGAAAACCCATTTATGCTATGATTTAAAACAACACATATAAGAAATCAAACCTCTACAGTGACAAAGAATATAGGCCAAATTTCATGTTGTATACTTTATTAAAAACATGATTCTCATGACTGATAAACTCTTTTAGATAATAAGAACCTTATGAAAATAAAAGTGTCAAGGAAACTAAGTAACCTAATAAGTTTTTTAAAAAGGAAATGAATCTTCTATTTCATATAAAAATAGAGAAATTATTTCTTTTTTTCAAATTTTTCATTTAATAATTAACTTTGGATGCTTTCCTATGTCTTTGTTTAATAGGATGGAATTATCACTACTTCCATGCAAATTCTCAGCTATCAGAGAAACACACAAACAGATATGCAAAGTGAAATCTTTGCCTTCAGCTAATGAGCTGAATACATTATCTGATTCAAAGGAATCTTTATGGAATTAAGGTGGTAGGAATAAGTTAGCTATTTGGGCTTTGGTCATTTCATGTGACTTCTTTTCTTTCTTTTTTCTTTTCTTTTCTTTTTTTTTTTTTTTTTTTTGGTGATATTAAGGATTGAACCCAGTACCCTTCTAAGCAAGCACTCTACCACTGAGCTACATACCCAGCCTGGCTTTATCCATTTTAATGTGATACAGTGGCTTCCCTCCACCCCAAGTTATTCCAACAACAATGCATATTAAAAATATAGAAATTTCCCCCTAAAAAGTGATTTCCCCCCCTCTGGTACCCTCATCCCTTTCAGCCAAGTGCAAAGTGCAAGGCAAAATAAATTAAGGCAAAAGGAAAATAAAATAAAAATGGTGAGTGCGAGCATGTTGTTGACCATGTAGAAAACACGTGCAAAATATACCTCGGATACACTATAGGTAGATGAGCACGAGGGAAGTCGAGCCTGGTTTTGCAGTGGGGAAAAGAAAACACTGTTAAAGAGGAAATGATAGAACAGTAAGGGTCTCAGAGGCTTAGATGGCTCCATCAACAAACACATTTGCCAGATAACAATACAGCCTTACAAGCACAGACACTTGGGTTTGAAAACATCTCAAGCCTCAAGTTACTTGAAGGAGAACCTTGTGATTTAAAAAAAAAAAAAAAAAAAAAAAGCCTTGCTAAAAAGAAAAAAAAAATCCATGACAAAGATGTCCTTTGGTCAGGTAGCATCTGCTCTACTCTTGCTGAGAAGATGCTCACTTAAGGGAGAAAGCAGAAGCAGAACACTGGATAAGTTTTCCTATGGTAGCACACTGATCTTCATTGGCTTCACATTTGGAAACTACAAATGAGGGCATTTTTAATTCTAATATACAACTTCATATTATTCTCTAAAGAAAGCACTGAGAGATCAGTATTTTGATTTAAGATTTCCTGTTTTTACTATTTCATTTTTGGTATTACTGAATGCCCTCCTTCTTGTTCTTCTTTTCCTCTATATGTCAATACCAATACCATAGAAGGTTTAAGAATTTAAAACATAAAACTCTATTTGAGACATTTTTTATCAAAATGTTTCATTGATTTTTTTGAATAGTTATTTTGTCACTGATTTATTAAAGTTATTTTTTACTTAAAAATCATGTTTAACCTTTATGACTTGGCAGATTTCTTTTTAATTTTTTTTTTGAAACAGAATCCTGCTTTGTTGTTGCCCAGGCTGCTCTCAAACTCCCAGGCTTAAGTGATCTCTCTCCTGAGTAGTTGGGACTAGGAGTGGATCACTGTGCTGGACTAACCTTTATTAATTAGCATTGGTAATTTTCTGACCTGTTCTTACTTTCTAGGTTGTCACAGTGGTTTCCCCTCACAAAGGGTTTGTTTTTGTTTTTTTTCCCCTTGATTTGGTACTGTGGATTGAACTCAGAGGCACTTTACTACTAAGCTACATCCCCAGCCCTTTTTTAAAAAATTTGAGGCAGGGTCTTGCTAAGGTGCTGAAGGCTTCACTAAATTGCTGAGGCTAGCCTCTAATTTGTGATCCTCCTGCCTCAGCCTCCCTCTCAAGTAGCTGGGATTATAGTCATGGGTTACCACAACTGACTCTTTAGTTTTACAATGCCATGTGAGCTAAAATTGTTAAGTATGTATTTTCTAGTTATAAATTATGCATGAAATTTCAAGATACAAAATTATAATAAGGAATTATAGAAGATGACAAAGTGAAGGAATCAAAAACAACTGGTTAGATTTGTTCTTTAACTATATTTCTAGCATCCAACACTGCAGAATATAGTATTCAATATTTATTGAATGAATAAATATATTAACTCTTGCTTCTACTATCCTTAAAAAACTAACCTTATGATTAATATTCAGAACTTTTTAAAGCTTACTATTAAAAATTTGTGATAAGGCTGGGGGTGTAGCTCAGTGGTACGAGTGCTTGCCTAGCATGTGTGAGGCCCTGGGGTTCAGTCCACACTATTGAAAAAAAAAAAGTGATTTATTGTGATTTAAAAGTATCACAGCCACTTATTGCTTTGAGGTAACTCCTACAATATGCTCAATTCTACAGATTTTAAGAAATTAAGCATTTTTCCAACCATATGTACCTCTTAGGAAGATAGTTCTAAGAAAACTGTGCTGTGTCTGTTCTGCTCAAAACAGTTTGAGAATCTTGTCTTTTCTTCTCAGTTTACCATTTTTTATTACTGGGGAAAGTTACTTATCAAGGAGATCTTTTATTAGTGCCTTATTTTTATATTAAAGTTAATTCTGAAAAGGGCAATTCTGCTTTGAGCATTAAATACCTCATAGATGCATCACATTTCAAATGAAGTATTATGTTATTTTATAAATATTGGATGAGAACTTTTTTTGATTTGAAGAATAGGATAACATATAATAATCTTATGTTTTAGTAGAACCAAAACCTTAGAGAATTGAATTAATTAAATTTTCACATTAAAATTGATTTATTGACATCCTAACCATGATTGTAGTCTGGTCATGTTTAAAAGACACAATCTACCAAGATACTCAGGATGTTACCTAAGTACTATAGTAAGTGAGTACATTTTTAAAAATATAAGTGAATGCCAAAATATCAACCAGGGAAGACTTAGGAGGTTCAAACAATGTTCTGCATATAAGAACTGAAAGACATTGAAATTTATCTAAAGAAAATAGACTACAAACAGATGTTTAGAAATCTAAGGACTACTGATTATTTACTCATCTAAGAACTAATGATCCAGCTGTTCATCCCTTCTTAAAGTTGGCTGATTCAAAGTAGATTACTTTCTGATTTTAAATGCTATATGTTAAAATGTTTTATATTACCTGATCATGACAGGATATCTTTGTCAGTTATATAAAATTTTTTTGTAGAGGTTATAAGATTTTAGGTGAGGTCATATAGGCAATTTAGTATAAACCAAAAGTCCATCATGGGCTTCAGGGGAATTATCTTTTATAAAATATAAGGAAGTACTAAACAAAAATACTATATATTTATATATATATAGTAATATATATATATATATATATATATATATAGTACTCTAATAACACTTTAAAAAAGTTTTGGGTATGAAAAATGAGTTTTAACTTTATATTCTAAATCCCCATAGGGACTATTCCCCCCATTAAGAGAAGAAGAATCTATAATCTATACTCTGAATGATAATTTTTTCTTTTCGTTCTTTTTCTGTGGTACTGGGGATTGAACCTAGTGGCGCTCTACCATTGAGCTATATCCTCAGTCACTTTTACTTTTTATTTTGAGAAAGGTCTTGTTAAGTTGCCCAGGCTGGCTTCGAACTTGCAGTCCTCCTGCTTCAGTCTCCTGAGTTGCTGGGATTACAGATGTCTGCCACTGTGCCCAGAAATAGTTTCATATTTGAAGCCTCAATAATGGTAATTCCATAGATTTACTTTATGTGTATGCGTGAGTGTGTGGTGGGTGGGAGAGGTAGTATGTGAAGAGAGAATAAAGAAAAAATGTAAAAGAAAAAAAACAAAAATAAAAATATAAAGGTTGACTATCTCAGGGGACTAACTCTTTTAAATACGTTTCCATGCAGAATAATTTAAAACCATCCCCAGAAAAATGAGCAGCTCTCCTTTCCTCAAGCTCTAAAATGAACATATTTCACAGAGTCTACTATAATCTTTTTTTTTTTTTTTTGTGGTGGTGGTACTAGGCATTCAACCCAAGGGTATTCTACCACTGAGCCACACCCACAGGCCTTTTTATTTTATTTGGAGATAGGGTCTCTAAGTTGTTGAGGTTGACCTCAAACTTGTATTCCTCCTGCTCCAGTCTTCCTAAAAGCTGGGATTACAGTCATGTGCCATCACACCCAGTTTATTCAATTTATAGATGCACTAGATAGTTACAGCAAAACTTGGCAAACGTTTTCTGTAAAAGATCAGAGAGAAAATATTGTAGGCTCTGAGGGTTGTTGAAATTTCTTCTTCAACTATTCAACTCTGTTGTAGTCCAAAAGCTACAACTGAGAGTTGAATATGCAGTGAAACAAAAGATGAAGATATAGTTAACAACTGTAAATGAATAAGTATGTCAATGTTTCATTAAAAGTTTATTTTTTGGACACTGAAATTTGAATTTCTTATAATTTTCACATGTCATGAAATGTTCTTTTTTTGATCCCCCAATCCCCACCATTTAAAAATGCAAAAATCATTCTTACCTTGTGGGCCTACAGAAGAGTGGGATTTGGCCCACAGGATGGTTTGCTGATCCCTGAGTTATAGCACTCACTTAATGAATATAAAAGTGCAAATACCCCAAAGATAATAACCTATTAATCAAAAATGTAAGAAAGTAATTTAGAACTAAGGATAAAGTGAAAATGCTGATCTTAAAAAACCTAAAAAAAGGTGCAATCATGTAAATCATTGTATTTGCCCTTCTTTCTACTGGTCCTAAATAACTTCCTTATAAATTTACCTTAATTTATATTATCTAACAAAGCATTAGTTTGCATTATCTTATTCTATGCTTTTCTATCTTAACACTGTCTGCACTGTTCTTCAATCTTGTGCATTAATGTTAGTGTTTTCCCTACTAGATTCATATGTTTGATTTAATGGAAAATTCTTTCTTATATGGTTTTATTCTCAATACATCATCAGTCTAAGGATTTATAGTAATTTTTGCACTCTTTAGGCAAATTCTGCTTAGGTATTATTAACAGTTATTAAAATCACTAAAGACCCATTTAGGGTTCAAAATATCCTGCTTTGTAAATGTAAAGAAAAAGATGATTCATTCTTAACTCAGAAACTAAAAGTCTAATATATCCTTCTTTTTACTATAGAAGTCAATGTAGAAAGAAAAACATGTTTTCATAGGAGAAATAAATAAGACAATATTATTCCAAAAATTACAGGACTCACTCATCAAGAGGGTGCAGGGCTCTTTTCATTCTAAAATACATATATATGCATTATATAAATTGATGCATCAATGATTTAATTAAATCCTTATCCCACAGTTCTGAATAATGTGTCACATTCTCCAACTATTAAATAAAATGTTTAATTGGCAACATGGTTCTGAACCTTTCACTTTACTGAAATTACTCTCTTGTGTTTCAATGAATTAAAAGGTATCCATCCACATCCTTGCTCCTGTTGTGTGAACACATGCAATAAATTTTCACAGAACGGAATGGTCACTGTTTGCCAATTTACTTCATTTTAGAAGCAAAATATGTTTGGGTCTATGGTTCTGAGAATAACTTTATTTTCAAGGAACAATTTTTAATATATATGGCATACTCAAGGTGTACTTGGGTAATACGAATTAAAAAGAAACTGAACACTTAGTTGAGCCTTTGATTTACATGTTTTCTTAGTTGACATCTCTAATGAGGGTACTATTTGCCTTTTAATAGTTAATTTTTTTTTAAATCTTGTAGTTAAGAGAACCCTTAAGATGATATATCCCATATTTAATCTTTTCAGAAAAAAAGGTAATCAGAACAAAGTTTTCTGATTGAAAAGGAACAAAAGACGAAGGGATGTTGAGACTAGTTATTATACAGCAGCACAGGTGCTTAAAACAGAAATTAAACTTGTAATTTAATCTTAATTTTACACCAACTCCCATCTTGTAGACCTTATCAAGTCTTGACTTTCTAGTCTCAATTTGATGAAAAAAAAAATATCAGTTCTCATGACTGGTTAGGGAAGAGCACAACACTAAAATACATGTATCAGAATATTTTAGTAGTTTCTAGTACAGTATTCAGGTATGTTTAGTCATAAAATTCATACTAATTTTTTTTATTTCAACAATTGTGTAACAGATTCTAGGGACTGATTTTGAATGATCTTTCAAATTCTGTCAAGAATATATATAGAAAAGGACTGGCTCAAAAACAGTAGAGAAATGGGACACATATAAATTTTTTTTTTCTGTTTAGCTATCAGAATTAAAGGCTGGTATTAGTTAACACTATGGACTTTAGTAATCAGAAATTTAATATAGAGATATACATAATTATATATATATATATAATATGATTAAAAAGAGGCTGATATCTCAGAGAATTACCATCTAACTTTTATTCTATTTTTTATAAAAAAAATTACTATGGCAATATGAATTGCATAGATGGTAATAATATTTAGAGAAGTATATCAAGTGCTAGATTAATAGGAACATTTTTAGAAATCCCAGGAACAGGAAGTCAGGGTTAACTCATAAATTATTTATTTTAATAATTTAATTCTTTTGCTGTATTTATATCATATACTATTTTAGCGATTTTTAATTCCAGTTTTCTTCAAAAGATACTTTTAAAAGGAAGATCAAGCATTCTAAAAACCTGAATTATCTGTTGTAAAAAATACTGTTGTTAGTACCACCTATATGATACATGTACAGGATTAAGCGGCTGTCAGGCACTGTTTTCCTTCAAAAGTTGTCTTTTGTTTATGAACTTTTAGCTCCAGAATTTAATATGCTACATGAAGGTGTTCCAGGTGAAGAGGATTGCTGTTAATTTTCTTATTTTAAAACAAAAAAAAGGCATAATTATTTTTAAAAATCTGAGTTATGATTAGTCTATTAACTCAGAATATATGTGTCTACTTGCCTGATTATCTATGTTGATACTTTAACATTGATCATTTTCCTTAAAAATTGAAATTGAATCATCAAAGTTCTACTCTTTGGGTCCAGTCCATAATTTATAATGTTGCTGACACATCCAACAAGGAACAAAATAAATGGTCAATGGAAAAACTCCAAATAGAAGTTCCCTGAAAAGATCCTTAAAAAAGTTTACTACTATAAATGGAGCACTGATTTTGAAAATTTTTATTTTGCATTGGGGCCAAAATGTTATTAAATCAAAAGCAATGTAAGTGTGGTTTAAGGATCCTCTATACTGCCAGTATAATCTTTATTTTACAAATGTGAGCATGATGCTGTAGCTAGAAAAGAAAGAAAGGGGTGGGGGAGAGACAGAAAGTAAAATAGATGGAGATGAGAGGACAAACCAGTCAGATTTGGAATTACCAGTCAGCAGAAGTTTAAGGGGGGAAAAAATCATCAAGTGAAATCGTACATTTACTCTGAGAGAGTATCCTTTCACATTGCCTTCTAGGTGATCTCTGAGCTCCTCCAGCTTTCGATGGAGCTACATGTAAACATCAGAAAATGAATTGAAAAGGCAACTTGTTCTCTTTTCAGTTTTCCTTTTTTTCCTTTTAAAATAAGATCATAGCATTATACATTTCTCACTGCCTTTGGCAAACATTTCAAAGTATCAATGATCTTTGAATAATATAAGAATAAATGTTTAACAAATCCATGACTAGGAAGTCAACATTTTATTTTTTTTTAATTAGAGTATCTTGTCTCCTCAGCATTAATGTAAATAAATACTACAACTATCCTTATAATTCCCAAGAGATTCACTTAAAATTTTTTTATTTGGTAGAAATATTAAGTAAAAATACTTAAAGATTATGAATTTTTCTGTTTCCCAAAAACACTTTTTAAAATTTAAAGCTGCATCCATATTGAAATAAACTGAAGGAACAGTAAATATGTCATAGTTGTTCTTAAGCATATATGTGTATATACATAACTATAATGTATATACACTTAAAAGTAATAAACACATTTATAACCTGATAAACCAAAAGATAAACTTGAGATAATTACACACACACACACACACACACACACACACACACACACACTTTTACATACAATCCAGTTTAAAGCAGAAGATTTTACAGTTATGGATGCCATTTTTTTTCCTCAGTTAACTACCATAATTTTAACAAAATGTTGTACTGCATCTTCTCACTTGAATCTGTCATAAATTCATATTCTAAACAATAATGGAATTATCTTCTCTTAATGACAAGCTAAGATTATGATACCTCACAAACAGACAGTGAGGAATGCTACTGATAAATCATCACATTTTCCGGAGTGAATAATCTTATGTTGCCTTGTTTTTGAAACAGGCATACAATCAACACTTCCCACTCCCTCTGATTATCCCTAGTGAAATAACATTTTAATATAATAGTTACCCACTATAAAGCAGTGTTAGAGAACAGAGAGGATGGCTTTTTAGGAATAAAGAACACAAACATACAAACACACCTTCATCCATGTGCACTGGTGTGTGCACACACAAATAAATAAATAAACAACAAAAAGTAAAACTAAGAAGACAGAAGAGGCAACGAGAGAAAAGAGTGCAGAAGTTTGTGTTTCATAAATTGCTAAGTGGAAATAAATAGGAGGTGTGTAAATTTTTGAGATGACTCAATATTAAGTCTCAAGGTAGTTACCGAATTTTAGGACACTTCAGTGCACTGAATTATTTGGCATTTTGATTAACAGTTACTATTACTGGAGAGGCAAATGGGATTGAGATATAAAAAAGTGGTTAATTTTGTGGGTGCTCATTCTGCATATTTTTAGAGTTCAGCAATTTTCTAACTTGCACTTATGGTGGCAGCATTAGAAATAATCAGTGACTATGTCTGTTTCTTAAGGGTAAGAATTTGCTTACCTTTTCATTATGATTAAAGGTTAAGAGAATTGAGTGACCAAGGTATACTGATCAAGTGATATTTAACCATTAGCAAATAGCTACACCAGAAATCTATAGGTTGTATATTGGTAGATTGTATACATGAATGGGCAAAATTTAGATAAATCTCTAAATTATTATTATATCAATTTTTTTAAACTTAAAAAAAGGAGATTTAGAGTGCTTAAACACTTAGCTATATGTGGGCCCTTTTTACTAGCATCTTATAAAATTCCTTTCTAGTTCCTAAGATTACATGTATTCAATACATGTTATTAACTCACAATAATTTTTTTTCTGGACTGAACTACAGCTGATAATGACCCTAACATAACATTTAATTTTTTTTTTTTTTACAAAAAGTGTTAAAAGGGGAGATAACATTCTAAAAATATATTAGTTCTCTGTGTAACAGGATATTAACACACAATCAGTGACATCAATCAGAGGAACGGTTTATTTACTCTAGAACCCCAAATTATAGGCACCTGTAATAAGGCAGTTGCCCTTTCTCTTGTTTGTGGTGCCATTCAAAGCTAGTTATTTGGCATCTTGCCTTCAGCTGGTTGCTCTATGTGTAGCTGAAACAAAAAGAATAATATGACCCAACAGCCAATAAAAATAATTAAAATAAAAAAAATGGGATGGTGAAAAATGGAAAAAGCCCCCTTCCCCCCACCACCCTCCAAAAAGGAAGAAGTGTAGGCTATAGACGAAATCTTGCCAAAAAATGTTAGAAACATATTTACTTTGAGGGATCCAACTCTACTAGCAACTCCTTTGCTTTCATCCGGCCGTCTAATTTGCTACAATGAGGGAAGATGGGTAAAAAAGACAGAATAAAGAAAAAGTGAACTTAAAAATTTTTCTACACATTATTAAGTAATACATGCAAAAACATTAAATGACTCTTTTAGGTACCTATTAGAAGGCCAAGGAGTTAACTAACCCAGAAGGTTGTATGACATGCTTTGCAAATAGGCTGATTACTAGAATTAAGTCTTTGTTATATGGCACTATTCCTGAGATGAGGAAATTGGCACTTACTTTTGGTTATCTTGGGGACTTCTGATGAAGCAGTATCTGCAGTAGTGTTATATTTGCATTTGGCTTACAAAAAACAAAGAATTACAAATATACCTATGTACTCATTCTCTTTTAGTGTTGAAGTGTCTATTCCATTGTAAATACCAGAAAACAACAATGGTATGACTAGAAACAAGAGTGTTCCTAAGTGAAAGGATCAGTCCTGACAAGCATCATTCTTGATAGGTGACAGAATGAAGCTCCTCCGCTTGCTGACCCAAGCATCGAGGTTGTTCAGCTGTCACTGAGATTCCCAATTAAACAATTGTGCTGCCCAACCAGAAAATTTTAATGCCAGACCAATGTTAGAAAGAATCACTCCTTCAAGGCTTTGTTATTTCAGTTGAATTTTCTTCATGTAAGATAGTGGAAATGAAAAGTAAAATTGCTGTTTTTAAAAATTTGTTCCATACCATTCTACAATGAATAAAGGAAGATTCTCAATACCAAGTATCTTAGTACATGAGGTGTTTTTTAAATACAGCTCTAATAAGAACTAATGTTTTGGTGAAAGAGGGAAACAAGTCAAAAGATAAAAAAATATAAAGAGTAGGTATGGGTGTGGAGGCTACAGACCGAGTGGTTTTGTCCTCTCCCCTTCATTTTCTATGGTGCTGGGGATTGAACCCTGGGCCTTGCACATGCAAGGCAAGAGACCAAAAGATTTTGCACTATAAATTCCAGCAACTGCATAATGATGGTCTCAATTCAGACTAGCATAGGTAAAGTTAGATATGGTGTTTCTTATTTATCAGGAGATAACAGAAGACACATCAGTGTGATGTCAACTACTTAGCATTAAAAGTCTCAGAAAAATAATAATGCCAGAAAACATCAATTTCATGACTAGAAACATGAGTGTTCTCTTAAAAATAAGAAAACTGGCCATAACTACAACATTTTATTTCTTGGAAGCAGGATATAGATTGTCTCATCCCTTTTGTGAATGTCTCTGATAGCATAAGATTATTGAAAAAACTGAGAAAATTAAATTTTTGTTTTGAAACAAAAGCATCTTTGACATTAGAAGTGCATCAACTTTTGGTTTTACCTGATATAGTTTGTATTAATTCGTCAGCATTTACTATATGTTATGACTAAAAGACAATCATCAATTCTCACTCTTTTAAATATAATTGCCAAATTTAGAAACAATGCAGGTAAATTAGATGATCAACACTTGAGGACCTCTCAAGGGAGAGTGAATTCAGAGTGAGTTCATAATATTTACTCATTCTCTTTGCTATTTCCTTTTTATCTCAATATCTTTATTTTGAAAGCTATTTCTCATCTTAAAAGGAGACTCACAATATTTGAACTATAGTCTTGGTAGTTTCCTATAAAAACAGAGTCTAATGCCTTTCTAAAGGCTTTTAGAAGCTGTGAAAATATTAGAATTTTTATGTAGTAACAAGTTCACACTATTTTCTATACTGTCCTTTATTTCTAGAAGGCTTAAAATTGTATTAGTCCAGCAACATGATGTGTTTCTTCAAGGTTACAGGGAAGGTTAATCACAAATTTAGGAACAACACTCACCATTACTGATTTCTAGTTTGAAGTTGTATTCCCCTAATAGGTCTGGAAATAAATGGGGCTAGGAAAAAAACTGATGCTTATTAGAAGATGTAAATGTGTATGTCTATGTATTTCTCCATCTATGGAACAAAATTTATCTTTTAATATATTTATATATTAAAAATTTTTCCTGTTTCATCTGAGTTCCAAATGTAAGTGCAAGTACAGAAATTTAAAGAATGAATTATAAGAGAAAAAAAAGACAGTTACCCCTGAACTCTGAGTGAAAAACAGATCAAAGAACTGATATAAAGAGACTTTGGGAATAATTTATTAATGCTTGACATCACTTTTGACCACAAGTCTGCCTATGAAACTATTATAAAAGGAAGACTAGAAAACCAATGTGGTTTTTAAAGCCAGAGGTGGTGGCAAGTCAAATTTCATGTTTTTTTTTTTCCCTGGTGGCTCCTGAAACAGATAAAATATTCAATACTGAAAAAATTCAGAAAGAAATAGTGAAAGATTTGTCCATATAAATTCAAATTTGAGTAATGGGGAAAAGTGAAAATAATATGAAATTAAAATGTAATGTTCTCATTTATTCTAGTCAACTTTTAATGGTCAATTAGAATGGAGAAGTATAAAAGAAATTCACAGCTAATCCAAATGTCTAATAATTTTTCAAAAAATAATTTAAGAGAAATCATAGTAGCATTTGGATAAGATGAATTAATTTACTTTATTATAACTGTATAAACCTTGCCTTATTAGCTACTTTTAGAATACTTTTCTATAAGGCTAAACATTCTCTGTCAGTAGATACATTGGTATAGCTATAGATTATTTCTGGTAGCTATAATTTGAAGGAGCAGATTTTAAAAAAAGTTTTGCTTAGGAGTACAACATTTAGGGCTGGGGCTGTAGGTCAGTGGTAGAGCACTTGCCCAATATGTTTGAGGACCTGGGGTTGATCCCCAACACTAGGGTGGGGTGAGTTCAGCCTTTAAACAAATTCCTATAAATAAAGAAATACTTTAGGGCTATGGTTAATATTACACTTCACTATATTATTTATTTTATATCATTCAGCCCTTTAAAAAAAAAACCATGTGGTTCAATGTAAAACAATTGTTTCATTTGTAATTTATTAAAACAAAGTAAAAAAATTGTGAATAAATAAATAAAAGTAAAAAAATGATGACAAGTGTGTCAAGGAAAAAGAATTACTCTAGTGTTTCTGTAGGAAAGGCAATGAGATTATAAAACTAAAGAAAAGTGTAACAAAGATAAAGGAGCGTTATAAAGAAAAATGAGAAAACGAGAAGTAAAAAATTAGAATCTTGGTACAAGTTACAGATTGTCCATACCCTTCCTACTCCCATATACTTTTTTTTTTTTGGTATGGGAGATTGAACTCATGGGCACTAGGCCACTGAGCCACATCCCCAGTCCTATTTTGTATTTTAATTAGAGACAGGGTCTCACTGAGTTACTTAGCATCTCGTTTTTGCTGAGGTTGGCTTTGAACTTGAGATCCTCTTGCCCCAGCCTCCTGAGCTGCTGGGATTACAGGCATGCACCACCACCCCAGGCCCATATACTGTTATACTTAGGAAATTGTCTTTTAAAAAGGTTTTTACTACTCATTGTAAACATTAATTTTTATTTTATATAAATTTATAATTTTGATTATTCAATTCTATAATAGCTTTGATTTCAAGAAAATATAGTCTATATAAAATCAGACTTTAAAACAAGTTATTTCCTATGCTCTAGTCAGAAACAATTCAATCATGTATTTAGACAAAATTTTTATCTGTTTAAAAATATAAAGATTATCTTTTGAGGCTGGGTTATAGCTCAGTGGTAGAGTGCTTGCCTAGCATGTGTGAGGCACTGCGTTTGATTCTCAGCACATATAAATAAATGAATAAAATAAAGGTCTATCAACATCTAAAAAATGATTTTTAAAAAAAGAGTATCTTTTATGGTATGGTTATTAGGCCCCTTAAAATATATAACCTTTAAAGAGTGTATGTTCTATTAAAAGTTTTTATTGGTTATTTGTGTATGAGTCAGAAAAAAAAAGTTTACCTTTGAACTTCCATTGAAATAGGATATAATTTTTTGAGGGGGAGGTACTGGGGATTGAATGTAGGGGCCCTTAACCACTGAGTCACATCTACATCCCTTTTTATTTTTTATTTTGAGACATGGTCTCTCTAAGTTGCTTAGGATTTCAATAAGTTGCTGAGGCTAACCTCAAACTTGTAATCCTCCCGCCTCAGCCTCCTGAGCTGCTGGGATTATAGGCATGCACCATCATGCCCAGCAAAATATAATTTTCTAACCAGTGGAATTAGGAATAGAATAACAGCATGGATATTAAAATGCTTTGGTATAAATACAGTCATAAACAACTTCAGTTGGCTTTAAAAAGATTTGCACAAATCTGAAAAGTAGGCCAAAAAAAAAAAAAAAAATTTCTGGTTATACCAGGTCCTACCTAAAAAAGAAAAGAAAACAAAACAAAACAAAAAACCAAAAACAAAACAATAGAAACATTTTCCTGGTTTCAAAAACACTGAGCTGTACACAGTGGTGCTTGACTGTAATCCAAGATACTTTGGAGGCTGAGTAGAATTAAATTTCTAGAAACAATATGGTATGTTAAAACAAAACTTTTAAGCTTCTCTGTGTGTACGAATGCAGTACAAATGAAATTTTAAGCCAATGTATGCTCTTTGCTTGAAAGATTATATAAATTTGTATTCTTAACCAGTGTGACTAGAAATACTCATGTCACTTCTCAGTACAGCACTGATAATTATAATTTAAAGACAGTATCAATTTGTAACATTTGCATTGTTTTAAGTTTTCAGAAATTTCTAATTAGGGCAATTTTTTCATATATTTCTTTCTATATGTATTTCTTTTTCTATTTTTTTTTTGGTGGGTACTGGGGATTTGCATGTATTTCTTTTATGAAATGTTTCTTCCTGTCCTTTAATCATCCTATTATTTTTTTCTACAGGATTAGAAGAACTCTTTGAATCTATCAATTCTTTATTTGACATATTTGTTATAAATATTTTGTTTTTGTATCAATGCCACTATAAGCTCCTCGAGAGTAGGGTTGATAAGCCTATCCATTGCTGTATCCCTAACACATTACAGTATTTGACATTTAATGTGTACTAAAAATATTCAGTAAACTTCTGAATTAATCTATTTTCTCTAATGAAAACAGAATGAATAAGGAAAGCTGATAATCCTGGCATTTTATGCTAGAAAATGTCTGACTAATCTATAAAATATGCATAATTTAAATACATGAAGATCTACAGAATAGTTTGATATATTCTCTAATAAAGTCATCAATGGGACATGGACAATTAATTATACACATTTGAATCATGACTATATCAAATCAATTTTCCTGCTGAAATGATGCCACAGGTCATTTTTGTAGGGCTGCTTTTGAAGAAGTATTACCAAATTATTAAAAAATTTTTATAGCAATCAAAGCTATTTACGCTGAAAACTAATTTTTTATTTATTTGTTTGGTAGTACTGGGATTGAATCCAGGGGCTTATGCATGCTAGGCAAGCACTCTACCACTAAGATGTATCTTCAGACCTTTTAAAATTTTATCTTATTTTGAGACAGAGTCTTGCTAAATTGCTCAGGTTGAATTCAAAATTGTCTGTTTTGTGAGTAGCTGCGATTATAGACATGTTATACCACACCCAGTTGAAAACTAGAATTTTTAATTTCATTATTTCTTGTACTTTTACAGTTCAATTCCCTATCTTTTTATAACTTGAACAAAAATCTAGGGGGTACACCAAGAGAATATTCTGGAGACAAGATTGATTAAAATGAGAAAGATCTTAAGTGAAGTTAGAATATTTTCAGTTGACAATCTCAAACTTTATGTATTAGCATAGAATGCAAAAACTGAAATAAATGTGATTTTTTCTATATTCCTCGGACATTAATAAAATATCAGGAAGAAGGGTTAAAAAGATTATTTATTCAATTGGAAGAACTATGCCAAAATAATAAGATTATAGTCCTATAAGGCTTTAAATCCTATTTCATTTAATATCTTGATGTTACAGGTGTAGAAACAGAGTTCTACTATCTCTTATGAAGATATAAAAATGGCAGACTAGGACTTGTATTCATTATTTAGTGCTGCACATACAGTAAGTTTGCATACTCAACGTTAGCTTTTCAAACAACTTTGGGTCTATAATTTTTAAGTGGCTGCCAGTAAATTAGTTAAATGCAAGTGCTAGAAACATCTTCTTCTAATAAAATACTAAGTTGAATTCATAAAGAAGCAAAAAAAATATGATTGGTATTCATGCAGGATATGAATTACAAGCCTAGAATTTCTGCATATACTCTAAATAAAGGTAGAATTAACACAAGTTGCTCAGTTTAATTAGGAGACTATTCCAAAATATTTAACTTCCAAGAAATTGCCTATAGTATTGTTTACAAAAGAGGAAAATAGAAAACAACAAAAATATGTAAATTAGAATCTAGTGAAAAAATTAATGCACATACATCAATTAGAATCAAAAAAATCAAAATAATTTTGTAAAAGATTATTTACTTATTTATTGTGGTATTGGGGATTGAACCTGGGGATGCTTTACCACTGAACTATATCCCCAGTCCTTTTTATTTATTTTTTAAAATTTTTGGACAGGGTCTTGCTAAATTGTCCAGGCTGATCTTAAACTTGTGATTCTCCTGCCTCAGCTTCTTTAGTAGCTGGGATTATACATGTGTGTGCCAATGAGCACAGATGTACAAGATGATTTAAAGTAAACAAAGATGTTCATGACATAAAAAATGTTTATATTAAGTGAACAAGAGAGGTTAAATATTACAGACAGTTTAAAAACAATAGCTAACATTTATTCAGTACTTTATTTCAAACACTATGCTGATTTATCTGCATTTTAAAATTTAATTCTTAAAATAATACTATGAGGCAAACAGTATTATTATGTTTTTGGTATCAGGGATTGAATCCAGGGATGATTAACCACTGAGTCACATTTCAAGTCCTTTTTATTTTTTATTTTGAGACAGGGTCTCACTAAGTTGCTTAGGTCCTTTCGAAATTACCCAAGTTGGTTTTGAACTTCTGAACTTCCGGAGTTGCTGGGATTACAGGCGTGTGACACTACATGAACTGTGGTAAAGAGTATTATTATTTTTCAAATTATGGATGAGATAATTCAGGTTACAGAGGTGAAATAGCTTTCTAAAAGTCACATATGTAGGCAGTGATAAATCTGTGATTCATCACCAGGCCCACTGGACTCTAGAACTTGAGCTCTTAATTGCTGCCTTTCTGTTATGACAAAATATTTGAATGCATAGAAAAAAAATACAGAATGATATATAGCAAAATTTTAAGTTATTTTTTAAAATGAAAGGCATTTTGTGATCATTTTTTAATATTGAATTTTCTAAAATTTCCAAAGTAAGCATGTATATTACTTTTGTATTTTTATTTTATATTAAAGTGAAACCACACCACTTATAGTTTGTCTTAGCTATAAAATTGTTAATTCTATGCTTAATAATTTTTGGTTATATCTTTTGAGGTGTCAAATCTCATTTACAAATTCAGATTTCATAGTGGTAATTATACATTTCATAGTTAAGTTATATCTAGCTTCAATGATAAGCATAATTCTGCAAACACTGAATAATTATAAAGGGATGGGGACACTCCATTTTAAGTATCATTATATATAAAGCATAGGGGACTCAGACAAATGAACAAACAAATCCATGTAAAATCCTATATATCTAGCAGAATGTTATAGAAAAATGAAAATAACTGAAAAACTCAAAGTTAATAGATAAAATATATTATTATCTAATTTCAGTTTTATCAAAATATGAAACATTCTACTGTATGGACTATGCACCTTTCTCATTAAAAAGTAAAAGAAATTCTTTTATTTGAAGTCTCAATATTATGTTTCACTATCAAACCATAATAAATATAAAACAAACATGTTGTTATAGAGGAGGAGACACTAGACAATAATGAACTAGAGCAGAAGTGGGTTACTTAAATGTTTGTGAAGTAAACAAGTAAAATAATCTAGAGGACCTAACGAGTGCCAGCTATGTATGGCTTTATGTCAGTGCTAGTCCAGCAATGTTGACCTGATTTTTAAGGAACTGCTGAAAAACATCTGTCACTTTTACTTGAAATTTAGTCCTTCCTTCTTTCCTTTCTTTCTCTCCTCTCTCTCACTGCCCCCAATCTCACCCCAACTCTTTTCCTGGGGATTGAACCCAGGTCCTTGCACATGCTAGACAACTACTCTACCACTGAGCTACACCTAGCTCTGAAATTTCCCAAATTTTAAATGCTTCAAACTAATTTTGAAAATGAGTCATCTTCACTATGTCCTTAATAAAATCTATGTGTGAACAATAAGGTTATTATTTAAGAAAGGACTTCGTGTGTTTCCTGGGGAAACCTAGTTATACCCAAATGTAGAAGGTAGAATCACACTGATAGTGAGTAGGGCTAGCTGGAAATTAGTTTCTTTCTTATCTCTTCAAAAATGTCATGAAGTTTTTTTCTCATTTTGGATCAGAGTAACTTTTTCCTGACCCAAAAGAGTCTGGATTACAGAGCCAAAGTAAACTATTTATGGCATGATACTGATAGTCATTTACATAAAGAATCAGATCTTTTGGACTGAAAATACAACAGTAACATTGTCTCTATGGAAAATATGAAAAAAAAAAAGATTCAACACACATCATTTTGACTCAGAATATTGTCAAGAAATATATGCCAATTTGCTCATTTCATTCTACCAGTGGTAGCTAAGTGTGGTTTATGAACCCATTAGGGTTTCTGAGAACCTTTCAGTAGTTTACAAAATCAAAATTATTTTGCTAATAGTATTAAGATATTACTTGCCTTTTTTGCTATGTTGACATTTGCACTAATAGTATAAAACCAATGGTGGATTGGCAGTTTAGTGAAAATCAAGGAAGTGGATCTAAATAGTATGAATAATCATTGTATTATTCACTGTCATGTACTAAGAATTTTTTAAAAATACCTAGTTTCATTTAATATTGTCCTAAATGAAATAGTAAATATTAATCTAATCTACTTACATTAATAAAACTTTATTGTTGAGTATTACAAAATAGGAAGTATGAATAAAATTACTTCTACTGCATACCAAAGGGTGCTAGTTGTCTCAGGAAAAAGCACTTTATGCAACTGTTTAAGTTATAAGCTGAACTAATCGGTTTTTAAATGAACATCAGTTTTACTTGAAAGAATTAAAAAAAAACATTTGAATCATGATTATTCAAATTTAGATGTCTGATACACAGTTTGTTAAAAAGGAACAAAGTGAACCTGTCAATCTCAGAAAAACTGACAGTATTTGTTGCTCTTTTTTTTTTTTTTTAACCCATGATAAAAGTTTAGCTACTAAGGAAAAATAAGAGTCATAGAAAATGTGTATCTGTTACTTTAACTGAACTACTTCTAATACTTTGAAGAGTTTTTAGATAAGCTTGGTGGTTATATTAATGAAGATGTTTTCTTGATATAATAAAATGAAATAGGTCGACAGTTGAAAGAAATTATACTTTTAAAATGACTGAAATATGTTAGAAAAATCACACCTGGGTAAAATATCCATTCAAGGTGCAAGACAGATCAAAGTATCAGAGTATATTTTCACAAAGACAACGTTTTTTTATCAAGAGAATTTTTTAAAAAATTTCATTAACTCAGGGGTTTCTGATCTTTTTGTTGTTGATTCTATTTGTAGAACCCAAACATTTCTATGTCATTAATGGCTGAGCAGATACTAGCATGTCAATGCTGAAAGAATTTAAGACAAAAACAAAGAAGGCTCATGTTTAGTACAGTCTTTTCATTTTGTTTAGGCTCTTAAAAATGGTAGAAAATAATTTTTGGGCACAAGTAGCACCTTGATTTATGCTAGAATTATAGAAACTAAATGAAATTATCCAGAGACTTGGGAATCTGAGTTAGTCAACGCACTAGTGATATGATATAATCACTCTGGTATTCAATGGAAAATGGTGACAATAAGGAAGAGTATTTAAAAACTAACATTACTAGTAGAAAATACCAGGGAATATTATGTTGATATTGGACTGATAATGTCATTTTTAGGAGTAAAGGAAATCACTGCCTTTCAGACTCATACATTAAAAACCCTGAACTTAAGAAAATAGTTTATCCAGTATAATCTTTTTTTTTTTTCTCAAAGAACAATAATAGAAATCTGCAAAGAAGTTGTAGTTCTACATTCTGTTTGAATACACAATTAGACAAGAGCGTACTTAAGGAACATACCCTTCATATAAAGATATTTCAAAAACATACTTTGAAATCACTGCATAAATTTTAGTTGAAGAATATATTAATACAATTTATATTTTTTTCCTCAGAGGAAAAAGTCAACTTTCTAGTACGTCTGGGCACAAAATTCTTTTCACACTTTTAAGGTATAAGAGAGCATGTGATTATGGACTACATTTACTTAAAGTTAAACTTCAGATGTTTAGGGAATAAAGAATAAAATTAGCCTTAAAAATATTCTCACTTTTAACAAATCTAAAGGGAATGATGAAGTGATTGAAATTTTGAAGTTTTTCTGTTTTTTTCTTATCATTTTTTATCTTAATCTTCTCCTAATTTAATGCTAAATAGAGATGCTGTTGCCCTTCATAATTGAAAATCAGCCAATCATCTAATTTGTGAAACATACTTATTTTAAAAGAGAAGTTACCCATTAGAGAATTATTCTTTCATCATACCTTTTTTGGAAGACTATCATTTTAGAACTTGAGTGCTCTAGATACCGTTTTAAACTTCTTTAAACAGAATCTACATACCATTTTACTTCTTTTGCTTAGTCAATGGAAGACTAATATCCCCAGTTTGTAGTTTGAAGATTCTTCATTGTGATAAAGCAAGAGGTGTGAAAGTCATTCATCATTTAAGTCAGATTTTATTAAAAGAAAATGTCTGATTTAAGGAAAATGATATCTTTCCAATATATAATAAAACATGATGCTATTTCAGCAAATAAATATTTGTTGGAGAAAATACCATTCTATGAAGAATTGTTTAGAAAAGAAAATATTAGATTGTGATGAGTTTACAACAAGAAAGAAAAAAATTAAAACAGTACATTTTACACAGAGATCTTGCTCTCATAGTTGAAGAATTTTAAACGATCAAAACACAATCTACATTGCAGTCTGCATGTAAAATGTTAATCTAAGATAATGTTTAATATTATGGTAGACTCAGAGAAATAGATATACACATGCAAATAAATATGAAGTCTTTCAGCTTAACTACTACCCAGTGATAAAAGCAATAGAAGGAAAAGTTGGAATTGTTAGTTTTGAATCATTACTTGGATATTTAGCCATTTTGATTTTCTTTTTGTGTGTGTGCTGCTGAGGATTGAGCCCAGATTCTTGCGTATGCTAGGTGAGCATACTACCACTGAGCTATATCCCCAGCACTCTATTTTTAGTTCCTACAGACTCAAAAAGACTAAAAGCTTCTGAATTTTATTCCCATAATATTCTGTACAGCTGATGATAAACTGTAACATTTAATTATATTTCATTATAATCTCTAGTTTTCTATTTTATCTGTTTGTAAAGGCAGGAGACAATATTTACTTGCTCACCACTACTTGGCAAATACTTATTTAATAAATTAATGAATCTGTTGGGTAGACAGGAATTGCCAATCTCAGACACAGAGTTCAGAAATGTCAAGCAACTTTCCTTATGTAGTGTGGTTACTAAGTAGAGAAGCAAGCCTTTAAAACTAGACCTTTTATTATCAAATCAAGTGCTTTCTAATGCTGATCATTTAAGACCTTCTAGTATTTTTGATGTAAAGAAAAATTCATTTGCACATATATTTCTGTACATGACAGACTGTGCATACTTAATCTGAAATATGGAAAAGGGATTTCTGTGGGGTTTGTCTAACACTAATAGGTATTAAATTTAAGTATTATAACCAAGATGCAGAAAAAGATTGAATTGCATTTTCAATTTTGTCTTCAATGTCATTACATGGATGGCTCACACATACCTTAGATTAAACACATTCAGAATCAAAATGCATTTCCCCTTTTCTTTTACCCTGAGAAACTGCTGCTTCTTTTTAACCTAGAACAGAGATAAATGCTAAAAGATTTATAGTCTTGAAATTTGACTCAGTGGAGAAAAGAAAAAAAAAAAGCATTACTTAAAAAATAACCAATATTTGAAATTAGATACTGAAGTCAGTGAATTAAGACTATTCATGTACTAATGAGGTTTTACCCCGCAAATTCTTGATTGGTGACAGTGCCTTTTAAGTGGTCATTATTGCTGAAAATAGTTCTTAAAACTCTACCCAGCATAAAAGCTCATGTTTGGTTTTCAAGTATCCTTCACACTTCTGGTAAAATGTTGCTCCTTAGAGAGGTCTTCTTTGATTACTTTACCAAAATGAGGTTCTCCCACTATACATTTTTATTTCTTCTTGCTGTGTATTTCAATTGATAGTTATTACATTATTGTGAAATTGTAATTATTAAAGTTGTTTCTCTACCTGTTTATTTTAACATACATTTGAATAAAGTATAAACTCCAAGAAGAAAGCGAACATATCTGTTACTGGTATTAAAGCACTTGTAAGAGTACCTACTTTCAGTTAAGCAGTCTTATAAGACTTTCTATTGGACAGATTAATTTGACTTTCTTTACTCCTTTTAAAAAACAGTATTCAAATTAGTTTCTTTTACTATAGTAGTATTCTTTTTTTAAATTTTTTATTTTTTACAGACTGCATTCTGATTCATTGTACACAAATGTAGTAGTATTCTAATTCAGCATTAGAAGTTTATTTTAAAAATTACACAGAGGCAATCATTTTATTTTAAGGTCTGACAGTGTTGGTAACAATTATCTGAAAGTGATACAATTTTATTCCTAAAAAAATACAGTTCTTTATATGAATTCATTGTCAGTTTAAGTAAGGAAAACATGAAGATAAGTCACTTGCTCCCCTAAAGTTTCTCAATAAGCATATTAATTTAGTAAATGCTAACTTTTTTATTTTTACGATTTTACTTTGGTGATATAGAAATACAAAGTAATTTGAAAATTGTAACTGACTCCTCTTTGTAACTAAAATATAATTACAAAATTTTAAAACTGCTCAATAATTACTATATATAATTAAATTTAGCTAAAATATGTTCTGAAAATATTTATAATTATCACATTATTAAGGAAAAATTATACTGTGGCTAGTTCTGTACTCCCAACATTTAGATTCTAATACCTGATGAAATAAACTTTTAGAGTGAACTAATTTACTTTTAATTACTTCCTAGACTTTGTAAATAAGTCTAGCTGATACAGTTGGAATTTAATTCAAATAATAAATTATTTTGTTTTAATAATATAAGAACACATATGAGATTTTTCTATGCAATTCAGGGTTTGCTAACTCCTTTTTTATTCAGATGAAAATGTAGGTGACTGACACCCAAATGGCATTAACATACATTTTATGTCTAGAATGTTCTTATGGATTTCTTTCATTGAAAATTTACCATCTCAAATTTAAGTGATAAATTAATATCAGTTATTTTTGACACATGTCTACAAACAATGATACACAACACTAACACTCTGAAGACTTTACTGAGCAGGTTGTATCACGTAATGTAAAACAAACTGCACTACCCACATCAAGAACTGTTTGAGATCACTATGAGTCAAATGCAATTATTACACTTTTAAAACTAATAGAAAAGTTGAGGAACACAGCTATGTAGGTCCTTAAGTTTGATGACAGGAAAAAAAGTCACAGTTTGAAAAATTAAATGTCAGAGCTTCACGATAAAGATAGTGTGTAGTCTGATATCTAACAGTTTTATTAAATAAGATACATGTTACTTTTAGTCTTTTGATACCAATATTAGATTCATTACACAGAGAACTTAAAAGCAAAAATGACTAACTTATCCAGGGAAGGGACACTCCAGGAGAAAAGTTATATTAATAATTAAATTTTCTAATTAATTTATCTAGACATAAAGATGTGAGGAAGCAAATAAACCCTCTCATCTTGTCCCACCCTGATTCAGTGACAGATTATAAAATATAAAGACTAAGAAATTTCCTCCCTTCCCCAAAGGTTGGCATTAAAACTTTCTAATAAATTTAGATTTGTTTCCAAATATTAGGCAGCAACATTCCAAGCTGAATATGTTTGAAAAAATCTGGAATGATACTAGAGCAGGGAGCTACCCCAGCCTGAAGAAAGTTTTAAAAATTCCTTTGGCTACAGTATTTTGCTAATCTTGCTGTTTACAGCCTCAAATACATTTATCCTCAGTATAAACTAATACTTTTACATATATATTCATAAGTGTGCTAAAAAAATAACAGATATGCAGTAAAGAAACAGGAGTTACAAAAAATGATACCATTAACTGTGATGTTGGAATACATATTTTGCATGAAATTTCTATTTCCTACAACTATTGGTCTATCTAATATGACAATCTGTGAAACAATGGGTGGTTACTATATTATATTTCTTTTATTTCTCATAGTATCTTACATGCAATCAAAACCTGATAAGCAGGGGGAAATATTGGTTAGTTTTCCCAGATTTCATAGTAAAGCAAATATAAGGTACAAAGAAACTGTACTTACTTTTGGTGTTGGGCAGGAAGCTGTAGAGAGGCGAGACGTAGCTTGAGCACGAGGCGATTCTGAAGGAGTAGTGCTGAGGGACGCTGTGTCTCGTGGGAGCACCTGAACACCACGAGAAATGATGGAGTCTGGAATCTGAACAAGAGGAATAATTACAGTCTAATATTCTGAAAATCTGAACAATGTATAAAATCAATACTCGCACCTTGTTTAATTTTTTTTGGGGGGGGGCATTCTTTACTGCTCGGCTCTCATGTAGCTGCTGTTACTTATGGTAAGGTATAAATATATCCAAAAGTTTGGGATAGGATAGAAACTTTCATATTTAAAATGTTTTCCCTAACAAATAGACCTTTATTAAAATTTCTTAAAATACCCATGTAACTGTGTTTTCCTACTTCTGGTAGGACACTGATGAATATATTATTTGAATCACCATTTCCTTTATCTGAAAAATGAGGATGACAGTATCTGCCTCACTGGATTACTGTGATAATGTATGTAACATTTAGTGCTTTCACATGGTAAATAGTAAATAAATGTTGGCTATTATTATTTATACCTACCAATATGGTAAGAATAAAATGTGTTATTCCAAAATACACAAACATAATGACTGATAGTGTATAGCATTTCTAATATTATTATTTTAGTCTGTGCATATTTTAATTCGTGTTTTTGGATATTAGTAATAGGTTTGGGTCTACTAATCTAATAATGGGAACTAGAACAGTTTCAAGTTATGTGCACAAATTTTTAAAAATTTTATACTACTTTATTTATTTATTTTTTTCTGGTTCTGGGTATTGAACCCAATGACCTCACACATGGGTTCTGTGCATAAGATTTGAAACACATATTGTAAATGAACCTTTGAAACATGGAGATTATAAGATTGTGCATAATTCAATGTCTATCTTTGAGAACTCACCCCTTTGCACATTAAATAGTTGGGATTATTTTAAGGTAGAGGATTAAAGAAAGAAAATTGAATTTTATTCTGTAACACAGTTTGGCCCCAATGTCAATTAGAGAATGGAAGCTTGTTCTGTAAAAATGGGAAGAAAAATGGACAGAGGTCTGACTATTTGGCTCTTTTTCCCCTGCTGTCTTTAAAACAAATAAACAAACTAACAGTTATTCAAGTCTTGTTATTTTAAGCAATTATTCAAGGGCTCTCAAACTCACTTGGGGCTAAAGGAAAGAGAAGAAATCTACCCTTTTAGAAGGCCCTAAAGAAGGGGATAAAAGTGGTAATGGTTGAAATATATCTATCCCACAGATGGACAAGTAGCCATCTTAACAACTGATTCAGTGTTCATCACAATTGATAGAACCCACTGTGGTCATGCCCAACTACACAGGCCTCCTCCATGTTTCTGTCCTCTATTCTATAATCCATTACTTACTGTGTTACTTTCTGGAATTCTAAAATTATCCTGCATTCTGTTTAATGAGCACCTGTAACTTTCTTGTCCCCTATCTGTGGGTACCCAATACCTTATCTATGCTAACTGTAAAAAAAAAGCTCTTTTTAACCTGTTTTACAAGATAACTTTCTTTTCTGTTTCTTTATTAGAGAGGATATCTGACACACTGGTGAATTTCTGTAAAAAAAAATCTTAGCTTACTTAACTCTTGCTCCAAACAAAGTGACAGAGTTCTTAAAAAAAATAAATAAATAAAGCATTAGGCAGACATTTTATTAACAAGTTTTGGAAAACTTAAAGGAGGCTTTCCCAGGTGCTCTCTGGCCTCTGATTAACATGTTATAAACGGGATTTCTGTAAGGGGGTCTCCCACTGTTGAGTAAAGATATTAAGTGTGGAGAGTGGTGACTTGGATCATGGTCTCTTACTGCCTTGTGGCTGTGGCTGGGCCTGTGCTGGAAACTTTCTGTGCAAAGGTGCAGGACAAGATTGCCAAGATTGCTATAGTGATGCTCTGCCTGAGGAAGGTCTGTGCAAAGTCACAGAACAGTATTAGTCTTGACCTTGAGCTCAGACACCAGCTGCTAGGGATAGAGAATTCTGGGCATAACAAGATAACCACAATGTCTTACAAGTGCTGCAAACTTCAAGTCTGTCTGCTTTGCAGAAACTTTCCCACAAATAACCTTTTGATGATAAAACCTATATAATAAATGGGCTGTACTAGCTCTGGATCGCTATTCCTCCATTAGAGGTTGGTGTCCCACCTGGTTCCAGCTTTCTCTCTGTAAGTGTTTGTCTTTCTTAATCCCCCATTGCCCTTCGCCAGTTTCTAGGTTCTACAGTGCAGGTCACACAAATAAGTTTGCATAACAAACATCACCTCTAAAATTTTGTTTTTATTGGGCCTGGCCTATGTCCTTCTCAGTGTTTAGGCTAATTCTGTGACTTTGAGATGAAAATTTTCTCCTTTGTTTTAAATAAATCATACCTTTGCAAGGTCAGAGTTAAGATTAAGGATTATATAGGACTATGGTAATCATATCAACAAATTAAACAATCTAGCAAAGGGTAAATCCAGCTGAAAGATATAATCTTGCTTTCTATCTATCTATGTTTGTATACATGTACATAGTGTATGATGTGTCTACATGGTACCAAATCTGCTTATAAATGAGTGTTCATAAATTATAAAAAAATGGATCTAAAGATCTTTTAGTTCTTGTGAATTAAATAAATCTTTGACAAATAATTTAAATTTGTTGGTAAGAATATGAGAAATATAAAGTCCAGTGGTCCATTTTTATAATATAGTATTTAGCCTTGAATGTAAAGTTACTGGGAATATAAGACAAACAGTTGGAGGAGAAACAGAGCAGAGGAAGGTTACCCACACAATAGCACAACAGCCTGCCTATGTAGCAGACTCAAAGTTCTTGCACTTGAACAGCACCTTGACCAACAGGATGGGGGTGGGGGAGAGGAGAATCAAATGAGAAAGTAAGAACTGTCTAAGGTGCCATAATGAACTCACCCTAGGAAGGTCTTCCCATTGCAAGAGAACAAAGAGAGGTGGAGACAACTAAAGGTACATGTCTTTAAGTAACCCAAGAGGAGAATGTAAAACCTTTGGAGACTGTGCACACTGTAGTAAAGTACTCAGCCAATGAAGAACCAGGTGTGGGACCATGCACATGAGGGGATAAAATACTGGTTGTAAACACTCTGGATGTGCTGTTCATCTGATCTTGCAAGACCTTCAGTAAAGTTTTGCTTCCACTGCACCTCATGTCTCTGAGTCCATTATTTGGTTTGGGTAGGTGAGTATGTTTCTCACAAGATAAAAAAGTAAGGATGTCTTTAAGGTTATTAACATATGCTTTTTTTTTTTTTTTTGCCTAGGTTATAAAGCAGTTGGAATGTATTTGTCTCTGTTAAGATGTTAAAGTACAATGCCCATTGCTCTTTGGGTTTTTCTTTACAGGAAAAAAAAGGCTTAAAATGTTAACTATGCTTGTTGACTATCTTAGTTTTCATAGGTAATCTGAAAATAGCTGTTTAAAATGGGTAAATTAGGTTTGACATAAAGGGGATAAATATTTATAAATGTATTTGTTAGGGAAGACAACTGAGACATATCTAAGTTAACACACTTAAACATCAACTACTAAATATAAAGTCAAGTTCTTTAGGCTTCTTAAATTCTGTAAGACAACAATATTTGGGTCTATTAATGAATGTTTTTGTAAATTTTTGATATATGGAAAAACAGATTAAATTGCTTTGTCATTGGTTCTTCACTAAAAAGCAAGTATTGAGTTAAAATTCTAATAGATGTAATATTATATACAAAGAATACAAAATTTTAAGTTGCGGTTTGATTAAAATACCACAAAAAGCATAAAGAATTTTGTATTATTGAGAAAAATGAGTAATTTGTATAAGTTCAGATATTTTATGAAGGTGAGACCAGGGCAAAGAATAGATAGGACAGATAATGAACGACTGAGTTGGGAAGATGAGGGCTAATTCAAAAGGAAATAAAATGCTAATACCTCCAGAATACTTCCCCCTCCTCCCAAACTGTTGTCAGGGTTATCTGCCTCCAGGGAATTGTTCCTCCAAGCAAGGAGGTGTTAATGAGTACCCCCTGGGTTGCCCCTTTCCTGCCCTTTGGTCATTCCAACCTTTGGGTAGACAGAGTGGGAAGAGGAGGAGGCATGAGAAGAAAGGAAACCTGAAATCTATAAAAGGGGCAAGACAGTCCCACACCCTCTGACACCAGCTCTGGATCCTCTTCTCTCTGGAGAAGTTCTCTCTCTCTCCGCCCACCTCTCTCCCTCTCCTCTTTCTCTCTTCTTCTCTACTCTTCTCTTTTCTTCTCTACCCTCTCTCATCTCATTCTCTCCTCTCTCCCTCTCTCTATCTCCCCCCCATCTCCTCTCTCCCTCTCTCCCTTTCTCTCTCTTCCTCTGTCTTTCTCCTCTCTCTCCCTCTCTTTCTCTCCCCCTCCTCTCCTTTCTCTCCTCTACCTTTTAAATAAAACTTGTTTTCTTGCCTCAGCATTTCTCATGTGTTTAATCTTCAACACCAGGGGAAGGAAGACCTGATCCTGATTTTCAAGACCTGTTTCAAAGGTTGTTTTAAATTGTAAACTTAAGGAAAGTAAAAAGGCAGAAAAGAATCATATAGAAGAAAGATATATACTAAAGTCATAGGTATGAGGATGTATTTCAGAAAGGAAAGTTAAAAGATAAAGGAAATGTTTTTGGATGAAAAAGGATTTTGTATGGTAAAGTAAGATTTTCATCCTAAAGTCTAAAGTAGGAAAGAGAGGACAAGACTAAGGATGTAAACAATTGTAGACATAAGTCAGAAAAGGTTTAAGGAAGAAAATTTTAGGAAATTTGCATTTGTGATTAGGTTGACTATAATATAAGTTATTGGAAGATTTTTCTAAGATCAAAATTTAACGTATTGATATAAAATGAGAATCTAATAATCTATGTTTACAGCAATGATGTTTTCTTAAAACAATATGCTTTTAATAACACTTATAAAGAATGGGTTTAAAGAATCAAGATTTTGTGTTTTATCAAGATAATTTCTTGTGTCTATTAGGTTTTCATTATTTAAAAAAGCTAAGTCTAAAAGAATTAGCATTTGTTCAAGTATGTGTGTTAAAGTCCAAAATGATTATTGTGTAACTTTAACAAACAACTATGATTTAAATTATCTGATTAGAGACGTGTATACATCTAAGGGCTAAATATACCATGAATATTTACATAAGTATTATACAAGAGTTTGTAAAGTTAAGGTATATAGGTTTGTTTAACACATGGTAACTGATAAATGCTCTCCTTTGTACAATATGAAGCATTTTTTATTGTATGTATGATATGCACTTGTACATCACATAGAAAGTCTATTTGTAGTCATTAAGTCCTAAGCTTATAAGGGTCTAGAGCTATTCTTTGATTTTTGTCAGTGCTATTAACCTATACAAACCTAACACTTCTATGTAGCTGTGATGCTAATTACTACTGGCTTCTATGTATGTTAAACTTATTTGTGCTCCCAAGTGTACTAGTATTCTACAATGCAAAGCTTAGGAAAATATCAAGCTACTGTCCTCCAAACTAAAATTGTAGGAAAACCCTTTTCCATGTTTAAATTTGTTTAACAGTGGTCTGCTTTATGCTTTGAATATAGCCATTGCTGCTTTGCCACTAGGACTTATTTTAAAGAGACCTGTTTCTTTCTCTTCCTCTCTCCCTCCCCCTCCCTAATCCTGGGGGAAACTTGATTACTTTCTTTCCCATCCTTAGGCAGAATATCTGTTCATCCACCACAGGAAGAAGTAATTCAGACTTTAGAGATGGCATCAAAAGATCTCAGAAATGACTCTCTCCCAAATTAACAAATGAATTACAACTCTGGACAGAGAACACATAGAATGCGGCCTTTGAATGACCTCTTAAAAAACCCCTGTTTCTCAATCTGCAATGTATGAGCATACCTTTTTCCCTACTTGGTGGGCAGCATTTATTGTTACTTGTATTCTTGACAATTGCATTCTGACTGGAGCGAGATGAAATATCAGTGTAGTTTTAATTTGCATTTCTCTAATTGCTAGAGATGCTGAACATTTTTTCATGTATTTGTTGACCATTCATATTTATTCTTCTGAAAAGTGTTTGTTCAGTTCCTGTATCCATTTATTGATTGGATTGATTTTATGGTTTTAAGTTTTTTTGAGTTCTCTGTGATGATTCCTTAAAACCTAGGAATGGAATTATCTTTTAACTCAGTTATCCCACTTCTTGGCATATATCCAAAGGATTTAAAATCAGCATACTGCAGTGATGCAGCCACATCAAAGTGTACAGCAGCACGATTCACAATAGCTAAGCTATGGAGTCAACCTAGGTGCCCTTCAACAGATGAATGGATAAAGAAATTGTGGTATATATACACAATGGAATATTTTTCAGTCATAAAGAAGAATGACTTTGACATTTGCCAGTAAATGGATGGATCTGGAGACTAACACGCTAAGTGAAATAAGGCAATTCCAAAAAATTAGAAGTCGAATGTTTTTTCTGTTATGTGGAAGCTAAACCACAATATGGGGTAGGTGGGATAGAAGTTCAGAGGATTAGACAAAGGGGAATGAAGGGAAGGGAGAGGAGATAGGAATAGGAAATATAGTAGAATGAATCTAACATAATTGTCCTATGTACATTACAAAAATACCTAAATGAATTCTACCATTATGTACACCCACAAGAATGGGGTCCTAATTAGAATAAAATTTATTCCATGATTATATATTTATATCATAATGGATTCTAGGACTAAAAAGAATAACTAAAAAGAATAAAAAATATCACCTAGAGTGCATATTATTCAAAACCTTCTTTGTCATCAGAGTCTCCTAGAATCATAACTAAAGAATAAAAGAGGTTTACTATCAACAAAAAAAAAACAACAAAAACAACAACAAATGCTGTTCCCCTTGATGGGCAGAATCATAGCCCCAGGGACAGGATGGTGGTGGCATTAGTACAACAGTGAGAATGTATTTAATGTGCCAGAACTATATACTCAAAGTGGTTTAAATGGTGAATTTATTTTATGTATATTTTATCATAGTGAAACAAATAATTGTTAGAAATCTAACTTGTGATGTGAATATATGGGGAATAATAATTTAATAACGAACAAAGACTAAAAAAAAAAAAAACCCAAAACCTTATTTTTCCTTTTTCTCAAAACTATGTTCTTATTGGATTGGCATCAGGAACAAAGACTGCAGTTTTGGTAACGTGTGTGCTCTTAATTGTATTAAAACTATCATGTTTGAGCAAAAATAATTAGCTGTGTCCAAATGTATGGCATTCCAAACTGTGCAACTGTGATAATTAAAAAGATTGGCCATTAGTTACCTAGGGAGTACATCTGTAAACAGGGCATTCTATTTTATTTTTAAAACATATAATTTATTCCTAAAAGACAAATTAAGTGGAACTTTATTTGTCATTTAATATTTTGCAACTGGATAAAAGTAACCTGCTACTGACAAGTTAATATGGAAAATCATCTTGGTCTTTACACTGGGGTGTGAATTTATATGTATTTTTGAAAAGATAATAAGAGCCTGACTCACTTTAGAGGTCGACAACTTAAACCATAAAAGCCTTTTGCCATTTTTCCACAAAGAAAGGAAATTAAGAGATCTCTGTCTTTCTGTTTGATTCATCTTTCAGATGTGATATTATTATATTAACTGTTCTTAAAATAGACTCCAAAAACAATGCATGAGAACTTTGTTTTCTTATACTTCTAAACTGAATTTAGAAAGGGGGCAAGAATTAACTTCAAATATAAAAATTTAAGCTCAGATTTTTGTCAAAAGGCCCACCTCACCTGGGACAAGGCTGTGTCTCTTGCCCTGCTCCATGTTAGGATGGTCCCTCAAATAGGCTAAAATTAAGCCCACTTAAAGTTCTGTTCAAAATGATAAATGTTTACCATACAGAATACTGTGAGTCCCTCCCCCCCCCCAACAGGTTTAGTACAAAACTAAATTAGTGTTTGGGTAAATTATAAAAGTATTAAAAGTTTTAAAAAGAAATATAATTTCTTTTTAAACAATTTTTTATGTAAAAATTTCTCATTGTAAGTTCCATTTTCACTTCTCCTGATTGTTAATGAGAGTGAGCTTCTTTTCATACATTTAATGATAATTTAGATTTAGATTATATTGACAAATTATGGGTTTTTGTAGAACCTGAACAGATATCAAAGGTACACTAACATTATAAAGGTTATATTTCTTGTTTCAGAGCTATTATACAAACTGAATATATCTTTGTTCTTGTTAATTTTATTTTGTATTTTCCTTGTAAAATTTTAGAATTGTTCTCTGGTAGCAGTTTGCAGAAATGCAACTTCTAGCATAATAATCTGAGTTAATTTGAGATAAAAAGCAATCACTTACAGGATAGATAAGATATGACACTGACTCCCAATACTAATACTGACCCCAGTTAAATGGAAATATAACTAAAATTACAAAAGTTAAAATTAAAACTGAATAATCCCACTTCAAGGCTGGTAGAACTGGCCATGTGGATATTAAGCAACTGAGAAGTGGAGCCCATAACCAAAGAAAATAAAAGGTCTAAGAAAAAAAAAAAAAAAAAAACCAGTCAGGGACTTGCTACTCCAGCAAGTCACCTGACTCCTGATCATGGAGAAGGTGAGAACACTAGCAAACAGAAAGCCAAACAGTATATACTTCGTAAATATGAGGGTTATTGAAAAGGAAATGTACCTAAGACCAAGGGAAACCACATGTGGACAGCAAGATCCTGACCTATCCTGGTAAAGGAAAAGTATGAGAAGCCCAGAGGCTCCTCAAATACTCCTAACAAAAACCCTGAGGCATCTGGGTTGATCTTAATAGTAAAAAGAAAAGAGGTTAATTTTTGGTCAATATAGGTTTCACCTACTTGGTCTATTTGTGTGTGTGTGTGTGTGTGTGTGTGTGTGTGTGTGTGTGTGTTACTGGAGGTTGAACTCAGGACACTCTGCCACTGAGCTACATTCTCAATCTTTTTTATTTTTGATTTTGAGACAGGGTCTCACTAAGTTGCCTAGGCTTGAACTTTACCTCAGTCTTGTGAGTTGCAGGGATTATAGGTGTGCACTGCCTACCTGTGATAACCACCATTCTACTCTCAACTTATATAAGTTTAACTTTTTTTTAAAGATTCCATATACAAATTAGATCATGCTGTATTTATCTTTCTGTGCCTGGTTTATTTCACTTAACATAGTGATCTCCAGTTTCACTCATGTTGCTGTGAATGACAAGATTTCATTCTTTTATGGCTGAATAGTCCAAATAGACATTCTCAAGTTGAAAATTATAATTAAAAGGAAAAATTCACTATAGGAATTCAGAAGCAGATTTAGCCAAAGGGGAAAAAAATAATTAGTGAAGCTGAAGATAAGTCAATTGAAATTATCTAGTCTGAGAAGCAAAAAGAAAAATTAGAAAAAAGTGAGATTATATATACACAATGGAGTTTTACTCAGCTAAAAAGAATGAAATTATGTCATTTGCTGGTAAATAGGATAGAACTGGAGAACAAACATCATGCTAAGTGAAATAAGTCAAATTCAGAAAGTCAAGGGTTGAATGTTTTTTTCTCATATGTGAAAGTTAGAAAGAAAATAGGAATAAAAAAGATCTCAAGAAAATAGGAGGAAGAACAGAAGAATAGAGCAAGAAGACCATGAGGGAGGAAGGAGGAGAGGGAAAAGGGAGGCATTGGGGAATGAAATTGACCAAATTATGCTATGTGTATGTACAAATATATCACAACAAATCCCACTTTTATGTATAATTATAATGTACCAATTAAAAAAAAATGAAAGGTAGACTAATGGAGCAAAGAAAGGATCAGGAGGGTAGAGTAGAGGAAAAGGGGAAGAGCTAGGCAACAAAACTAATCAAATTATGTTATATGTATGTATGTATCAATATATCATAGTGAATCCTACTATTAAATATAATTGTAATGCACCAATAAAAACATAAAAAATAAATGAAAGTAAAAAACTAAAATAGGTCTTAAGGAATCTGTGGAATATTGTTAAGTCTGCAAAGATATACATAATGGTGGTGCCAGAAGAAAAAAGAAGCAATAAATATTTAAGGAAATAATGCCTGAAAACTCCCCAAACTTGATAAAAGACCTGATTATATACAAAAAGCCCAACAATCTCAAGAATGATAAATTAAAAATCATGGACACTGAGACACATTATAATCAAACTGTCCAAAGTGACAAAGACAAAGAGAATCCTGATCATCAAAAGACTAACAGCGGGTGCATGAAAGATGGTGGAATGAGACAGACATCTTTACCCTATGTACATGTATGATTACACAAATGGTATAAATCTACATTGTGCACAACCATAGAAACAAAAATTTGTTCCCCATTTGTTTACAATGAATCAAAATGCAGTCTGTAAAAATAAAAAAAAAGATTAACAGCTGATTTCAACCACATTTGCTGAAAACAAGGGAATCAGAAGGGAGTGAGATGATAAACTCAAAATGCTAAACATAAAAAAAAAAAAAAAAGAAAAGTGTCAACCAGGAATCCTATATCTGGCAAAACTATACTTCAAAAATGAAAGGAAAATTAAAATTCCCAGACACATAAACACTAAGAAAGTTTATTGCTACTGGATCTGTCTTATAAGAATTCTTAAAGGGAGTCCATAAACTTGAAATGAGAGGATATTAGATAGTATCTGAAATTTGTGTGAATAAATAAAGAACTCTACATAGGTTAAGTACTCTACATAGGTAAATATAATTTAAAATAAAACTATATAAAACAATTATATATCTATGATGATACCAGTACCATGTACAAATGTGTAATTTGTGAAAATAACACAAGCAAAAGAAACAGCAAATTCTTCATATAATAATGAAACTAATGTGGTATTAACTCAAACTAGATTGCTATAAAGTAAGTTGTTAACTAATTCCAAGGACAACCACTAACAAAAATAAATAAAAACTGTTGAGTGAAAAAATGAAAGGAATCAGAATAGCACACTAGAAAGTTAGCTATGATAAAAAAGAAAGCAATGGAAGAAATGAGAAACAAAAAAGATGACATATAGAAAACAAATATTAAAAAAAAACAGCTGATGTAATTACATTAAGTATAAACCAATTAAACTACCCAATTAAAAGAAATTGGCTGTATAGATCAAAGAAAACATGATTTAACTCTATGTTATCTATAAGAAATTCACATTAGACTCCCAAATGCAATCAGGTTGAAGGTGAAAGAAACAATAACCAAAAGAGACCTGGAGAGGCTATAGCAATATCAGACAAAACAGACTTGAAGACCAAAATTATTACAGGAGAAAAAGAGTCATTAATTACATAATGATAAAATTTAATCAAGAAGGGAGAACACAAATATACATAAAGCAAAAACTGACAGCACTGAAGAGAGAAAAAGCTCAACAATAATGATGAGAAACTTCACCATCCTACTTTCAATAATGTTTAGGATAGTTATTCAGAAGATCAAGAAACAACATATAAGATTTAAACAATAGTATAAACCAACTAGCCCTATATTGATCATATGTAGACCACTTTTCCTAATAATGGCAAAATACAGATTTTTCTCAATTGAACAATAAGCATTCTTCAGAATATACTTTATGTTACTGCCACAAAAGACGTTTAAAAAGATTTAAATCTTACAATTTAAAAAAAACACAATCGACATGGATAGAAACAATAAAACCACATATATTTGCTTCTACATACTTTAATTTTCTGACCCAAACTTTATAATGTATTCCTGGTCATTTATAATAGTGTCATTTATTTCCAGGCAGGTTCTCTCTGACGTTCTTATCAAATGCTCTAGAAAGAGATTTCTTCCCAACTTACCATATGGATTTGACATATGTTTTTCTCTATATCTTTTTACCAAGAGAAAAATCACCAACTCTTCCCAGGGCAAACAGAAGATTTTCTTTCATTCAGTGCTGCTTGGGAGAATCATTATTGAGCTGGACTTCTCCAGAAGATTTAATTCTGTCTATGAGATGGGATTTCCTATTATGTATCTCCAAGGGTATCTTTTCTCTTTGTCTTAAATTTATACTTTTTCTGTCACGAATTTTGATTTTTGAACCTATCATTTGCCTTCAGACTATAAAACACAAATTGTCATCTTCAGATTTGTATCTAGTCTCAAGGAGAAGAACTTCACATTTAGCATAGAGAGGCAGGAATTTTTGTTTTTGTTTTTTCCTTTTTCTTCTTTCTTTATGTCACATTTCCCTTCCTCTATCCTCTTGAATCAGGTTTCTCACCCAAATATGAAACTGAAGGAAGTCCTATTTGATATATGTAGCTATTATTTGGTATATTTTTCATCTCTTTGATGAAACAGAAATATTGATGCATATTAGAGAAAAGACTTTTGTTTATAAACAATAGTATACCTATCTACCTCTAATTAGTCTTCTAAAATTATTTATTAGTTCATAGAACTGGAAAATCAAGAATTAGATATAGCTCAACAGGGGCTTGGGTGGTTGGTTCAAATAACAGGATCAGGACCCAATATTTCTACCTTCCATTTCTCAGGATTGCTTCTTTACCATTGATACCATTATGTAGAACTTCTTTACAACATCACAAAAAGACAGTTCTTGGAATTTTACATATTTCTACATTCATATTTGCCACAAACCCAGAATTTGTGTGCCTAGTACTTCACATAAAGTCTAAGAGACAAGACTTTTTGACTCTGACTGGCTTGAATTATGTATTCATTGAATTAATAATGGTGGTTGGGTGAAATAGTTATGTTGTTTACCTTAAGCCAGTCCACCCAAATTACGTGACTGAAGTGCAGTGTAGTATTAGGAGTAGGGAATGGCAAATGGTTGCTTATGTGGCTAATAACAAATATCCATTACATGAAGCATTTCCCAACTCTTTTATCTCCTGAAATAGTAAGTTCATCAGTTTGACAATAATTAGCAACTAAGTATTAAAGAGTCAGTACATGGATTGTTTTACTTTCTGAATTATAAGTAGAAAAAGGAGTACGGAAAAGTAAATAAGTAATAAAAAGAACAACTCTAGCTAGGCTGTAAAGTCTTTATGGACTAGGACAATCTATTCATATTTGCATTTTGAAGCACTAAGAGTACTGAAGTCTTTCCTTTTCTTTATTTTCTGTTACTATTTCCTCCTTTTCATTCTTTATCTTATTCTTTCCATCCAGGTATCAAGAATAAGAACATTATACTCTTTGCTGTATTACTCTTATTATCATTTATCAAAGGAAGTATAATGATGTTATATCTATTAAAACAACCAATACTACTACTTAGAAAGGATTATTAAACACCAGTTAATAAAGTAGAAGTTCTGGATGATGCCATATGAGGACACTCAGTGAGAACAGTATAACAGCCATTCTCAACTTGTTCCTCCAGAGAACAAAGTCCTAAAAATTTAAGGCATCCATCATATGTAATAACTAACTTCCCTCCTATGTATCTCAAATGGTACTAGTTATGGGAGAAATGAAAAAAAGAGCCACACAAGTAAATTTTGGTATACTAATCTGAAACTCAGAATATAACTTAAAATCTTGGCTATGAATACAGAAACTTCCAATTACCTTAGTTTGAAAACCCAGAATGATTATTATAGTGAATATGGCTGCTCTGATGACAATACAAAAAGACTGCTTTAATTTTGGTACATTTTGGAATGTTTACAGCAAAGCTATATCTGGAAAATTCACATGATGTTGTCTATTGGAATTTGCCAATTACTAACAAAGATTTAAATTTTCTACTCAGTCTTTGACTAATTAAAGTTTAGTTCCAAATAAATATAAAGGCTAAAGTCTTTTATTTGGTAATGTGTCTCCCAAAAGATTACTGATGCTAAGTTGCTGGAGTTTCTTTCCTCCAAATCTTGGGTGTTTTTTTTCCTCCCAAGTACTTAAAAGTTAAATTTCACTTTATTACGTTATTGTTGCTGTTCCATTTTATATCCATATTAAGGATTAAGAAGGATTCTTTTTTTTTGAGCCATGATCTAACATCACTACTTATCACTACTGAGTGATTTATATTTGTCACTTTATACTTTTCTAATCTGGAATGTTTTGGAATTTTAAAACTATCATTCAACCAGTGCCTGAGAGAACATTAATACTTGAAAGTTTGATTCTAAAGATATGTAAATAAGAGAATTTCAACCCCTTAAATGGTTGTAATGAGAACACAGTGAAGGAAAATAAATGAAATGCAAAATCATGATGGAAAAAAAATGAGAAAGCAAGGTAAATACAAATTAAATATTAGCTTGACTAATCTATCTAGATTTTTTAAGACTCAAAGTGATCCTTTTAAGGGTCTCTTATTATTTTAGTCAATTTATTTAAAGATAATCAATAAATTTTCTAAGAAAAAATTTTGGAGCAACAAATGTCTTAAAAGTTGTGATGAATGCTCACTGTCACAAACTAAAGAATCAATGATAGCAGAGATCTTTAGGTACAAGACAAACTATTATATTCCTCGATGAATTGTGCTCAGTGTCACTTATACTTTCACAAGACACTGCTGAAGATCCATCAAAATAAAATAACACATCTTCCATGATATGTTACAGCTCACCTCCAAAGAGAAGAAGGATGTGTATTTGCAAAATCATTAATGCAAAAGCCTCTTGTCTTACCCGTTCATCTGTACTGCCTGTTGCATGATGGGGATAATTGATGAGACCAGGGATGGGCTGCTCACCATGTGCCATGATAACAGCAGGACTGGTGTAGAATGGATGCTTCTAATGCACAACACATAACAATTATGAATATAGTGACAGGAAAACATGCAACTACAAAAGCAACATGACTAAAAGGAAAATTGGTGAAAACAAATGGAACAATGATATGCCAAAATTTTCTAAATATGTTGTAACAAAATCAGCTTAGATTTCAAAATCTATAAACTTTCTCCTTAAGACTGAAACTGATGGTACTTTTTTACTCTTTTAATTAAGAGTAAAAGACAAGAAACATATCAATGATTTAAAAATGTACCTATTTCACCTTTTGTTCCATTAAAAAATCACACACAACTTAAACACTTACTAGTATTAGGTAAGGACTTAATAGATTATTGAATAATCTGGATATAGAATCATCTTGTATTCATTGAAGGAACCATTTGCTAGTTGCCTTAATGGACACTTGGAAGGGATTTCTCTGATTTTAATCTTTATTTTCTCAATAAACACCTCACTATGCTCATAGCCAAAATATGTGAATGTCCTATGCAACTCTGCAAATCACTTCATAAAGCAATTAAATTTCAACCTTTGTGCTATTAATCAATGAATAATTATCATTTGTACACGTGATATGCTGCTTTCTGAAAATATTAAAAGATTAGGTGAATTCTACGAGGTATGAGTAACAGTGTAAGTCATTTAGTGACTTTAAAATGAATGAATTTACTCTAAATATCTCAGAACTATTCAAAGAGAATTTCTAATATGTTGGTATTAACTAACAATGTTTATTATTTTATTAAGTTAAAAATGCAAGTGTATTATATCCATTTCTTCTCTATACCACTATGATAATTTGTGTCCAGTAATATTTGAATAAGTGTTTAGTTGAGGAAAATTTGATAATTGCTTAAAATCCTTGTCTTTAAAAAGTTTTTATTAATTTATCCCAACTTATTTCTTGAATCATCTAAGGTCTTTTAACTTATTTTCTACAGTTAAGAATTTATTAAGTTTTGATGTTCTTCATATGTAAATATTATATATTTAATATGTCCATAAAATGATACCTTCAAAGAGTTCTTAATAGCACATTATTTGTCATGGAAGCTATAACTCTAATAAGTGGCAGCAGTAACTATAATGCCTCATAGCACAAAATAAACTCCATTGTCTTCAAGGATCTATATCCAGAAGGAAACATAGTAATACAGTGTAATGGATATTCCAGTTCTTTCTTTTTTTTTAGGACGTCCTAGAGGAAAAAATGGAAGGATAGGATGGAAAGAGGGATGAAATCAATACATTCACCTGGGGGTTCTCCAGATCTCAGAGCCTCTCTCAACAGGCTTACCTTGGCAGCAATGGCTGCTGCAGTTATATGTGATGAAGAACTATCTTCTGTCGAAGCAACACCACTGTCTTTCTTCTCTTCTTCCTCTTCTTCACATTGTACCCCTTTGTCTTCTGTCTGTTTATGGGGGCTGGTTGTAGGAGGAGGGGAAAGAGGAGGTGGTGGAGAAGGCAAATCTTCAAGTTCATCGTGCACCTCCTTTACTTTTACAATGGCATCACGTAAAAGGTCAATGGCATGAGGTAGAGCTGGCAGTATGAACTGAAAGCATTCCTGTCCACAAGAAAAATAAAGGAAAAAATGAGGATGCAGCCTTTTTCTAGACATATAAAATGGTGTCAAATTGATTCTTGATTTTAGATTTGCATTTCCTTCTATAATCTCAAATATGAATTACATTTAAAGCATTGCTTTTGTAATGTGAAATATAAAGTAAGCATGGCATACAGTATTCTCCATGAACTAGAGAACTATTAAGCTGGTACTACAGTACTAGATAAGCACATGCTGCATTTTTTTTAAAGGTTAACATCTGATACGACTTTAAGGTATAAAAATGCATTATGAGAAAGGTGGGAAAGGTAAAAGTTTTCATGTTTTCAGTTAGAGCAGGACACTAGAACTGATAGCCTACATGAAGACCAGATTATTTTGTTCAGAAAGCTAAAGTTGTGACTATCATAATAAAGTATAACTAGGAAACATTATACAATATGTAAAAATAGAAATGAGCTTATATATTGACTTGCATAAAGTAAACATAATCTGTTGCTCAGGTGCTGATATTACCTATATTATATTACCAAAAGAGAAATAGTGAGAAGTTATAACCAAAACAGAGTCAGGTATGTCGGGGAACAGGTAGAAGTCTTTCTCTTTCACATTTAAAGTAACACCTTATAAACTAAAATTTGAAGAAATAACTTAAAAAATTTTGGGGAGATTACTGGACTACCTGGAAGGCTGCATAATCTTTTGACCTCTTTTTGTATAGCTCAATTAATTTACTGTATAGTAAGAATTTAACCTTGACCAAAAGGCAGTCTAGTCTTTACCCTCAGCTTCTGGGAGGTATCTCCAGACCCTTGGAATGACATGCCTGATAAAAAGTTTTGCCTGTAGACTTTGGCTACCAGGCACTAAGAAATCTGGATACCAAAGGCTCAGGTTAGCATTCTTAGCTGGCAATACTCTGAAAGTACTGTTACACATTGAGGTCAGATTTCCAAGATTTCCACATCCATGATTCCAAGAGGAGAGGACAATGGAATCTCTTTGTTTGGTACCTTATATTCTTCCCTATGCACTTTTCTCCTTAGCTGATTTAAATTTATATCCCTTCCTTATAAAAAATAACCATGAGTATAACAGCTCTCAGTGAGTTTTCAGAATCCTTATGAATTATTAAACTTGAGAGTGGCTTTAGAAATACCTTAAATTTTGCAATTGGTATCTAAAGTGAAGGCAGTCTTGTTTTTTTTGGTACTGGGGATTGAACTCAGGGACACTTCCCACTGAGCAACATTCCCAGCCCTATATTGTATTTTATTTAGAGACAGGGTCTCACTGAGTTGCTTAGTGCCTCGCTTTTGCTGAGGCTGGCTTTGAACTCGAGATCCTCCTGCCTCAGCCTCCGGAGCTGCTGGGATTACAGGCGTGCGCCACTGCGCCCGGCTTGAAGGCAGTCTTTTGAAGTATTCCAACTTTGTAGTTGGCTGAAAAAGATAAAAGCAATTCAACTTGATGGTCTGAAATACATTTTTCTTGCCTCTAAATCTGTTTTTTTGCTGACTCATGAGCAGTGTCCAGTGGGCTGGTCATATGGTCAGGCAGAAGGGCAATGAAAATTGATCTGTTAAAGAAATGCCTGCATGGGACACGGCCCTAAGGAAATCATTCTGGGAACTTAAGGGGTGCATTAGTGATGGATGTATTAATGTTTGTCAGAAGAACACCCTTGTAAGATTAGAAGCTAATTAGAAATGAAGAGCAGATGTAATGTGTAATTGCTTGATGTAGCTACCTTGGCCCAGGAGATGAGTGAACACTGAGGGGCTACAGCATGTAAAGGTGGGCTGAATCTAGATATGTTTCTCTTGCATTCTCTGAGGCACAAATTGCCAACAGGAACCATTTTATTTGTCAACAAAAGAGAGTCTGCAGAAGGCTATGGGGCACAATCCAATGGGGGAAAGGCTCTGCATGTAATTGGCAAATCAGACGGATGCAGGTGGCTGCTGGAGGATACAAATGGGTCATAATATTTTCATCCTCTGAGAAAAAGTTTGACAGAGAATAGAATGGGCAACTGAAATATTTGCTTTTTTTCAGTGAGAGGAGAGAAAGGTATTAGGGCTGGTATGCATGCTTTCATTAGTGTGGGATCACATTCAACATAGGAGGTAGGAAAGGAAGGTCCCAACTACAGAGACACTTTCACTTTTCTGGAAAACGGGTAAGGAAGGATGCTGGAATGTCTATACTTTTTCTTTATGAGTGTACTTTTAATTTTTCTTCCATGTCACCTCAACTTTCTTTTTTTCTACCTGATGCAGTGATTCCAGGATCAGTATACAACTGTAGTTGCCAGAAGAGGGGATGATTCTTAAGCAAGAAAACTGTAGCAATATCTTTAAATTTTTATGTAATAATTCTTAAGGGACTGATGTTATCATCTGACCAAATTAGGGTTGAAAGAATGCAGTTATATTGCCTAGTAGCTTAAGGCACTCCACTATCTCTTTATCTTTGTAATTCTACCCTATATGGATAGGAATGGAGTGCATGGGAAGCACTTGCAAAACTAATATTACTGATGACAATCTGGACCACCACAGTGACTGAATCTTGTGTTCCTTTCAAAGATAGAAATGTTTGGGTAAAAATGGATACAAGGAAAAATGGAAGCTGAGGAAATGAATAAATAAGTTATGGAATGAGGGAAATAAAACATTACACTGGTGTCTCAAAGAGGCTTAGAAAAAAAGATATTGTCTCTTAGCATAATTATATCAGACACTTGAAAGGATGATGCCATATGTTGCTGAGACCACTCCTTTTTTAGAACCTCGCAAGCCTGAAAACCTGAGTGGCAACACCGTGGGAAACATTGTGGTCCTCTGATATGATGATAGATGAGCTAACTGTTAATTTATGAGGAGGACTCTAGTATTATGTCAGTATCTTTTGACTCATTTTTCAAAAAAAGGTTTATCTACTTCTATATTAAATGTTGTAATATATGTTGTAATGCAATGTTGTAATAATGGCATTGTTAGTAATATTGCAGTACTGAAATAGATGGCCAAATATATTGAGAAATTGAGTTAAAAGTCTCCTCAGGATATAATATCAATGGAAAATGATAGGCCTAATGAAGAACTAATGGAAATTAGTTCAGTTAATTTCTATGTACCACGTACAATTTTATGTACTATGTACAATTCTGCACAAATATAGTACAAAAACCATAGATCAAGGTGGAAAATGAGTAAACTACTACAAAAATATGAAAATGTATGTAATGCCTTTAGAGGATAGCTTAGCTGTTTCTCTAAATTTACCCATAGTTTACATTGCCTTCTTCAAATCTTAGGCATATTCACACTGATAATATTATAGTATATCACATAAATGCTATAGAAATATAGATGCCCAGACTCTCTTTGACTAACGTTAATTTTTTGCTATGTGAAAGTCTTGGGCAAAACACCAGGGGTAACCTGTGTAGTGAAGAAGTAACATTACCTCAAGAGAGTTTGGCCTTTGCCTTCAGCTATTGGGAAGTGATCCTTAGGTCCTCAGAATATCATGCCTAATAGGAGTGTCTTTGTTTGCCTGGGGCTTTGGCCACCTCACAATCCAATAATGTGATTTATGATGGGGGCTTTGGGATACAAGGGTACTGGTTGTGCCTCAGGAAGGTAATAGAAAGTAAAGATATTAGTCCAATCTCTGGGAAGGGCTAAAGACTAAAGGTCAGCCACATGGGCAGTATGTAATGAGCTAACAACAAGAACACCTCTGGATACCAAAAATGCAGATGAATATCTCTGACTAGCAATATTCCATATGTATCGTCACACATTGATGCCAGGAAAAAAATGCATTAATGACTACTGGAAGAGGACAATGAAAACTCCACATTTGGCATTTTTTCCTTATATTCTGTCACATGTACTTCTTCCCTTGGCTAATTTTTTTTTCCTGTTATGCATTTTTTTAAAAATTTTATTTATTTATTTATTTTTATTATTGTACACAAATGGGATACATGTTGTTTCTCTGTTTGTACATGGTGTAAAGGCATACCATTTGTGTAATCATAAATATACATAGGGTAATGTTTGATTCATTCTGTTATTTTTTTCCCTTCTCCCCACCCCTCCCACCCCTTTTTTCCCTCTATACAGTCCTTCCTTCCTCCATTCCTGCCCCCCTCCCTAAACCTAACTCTAACCCTAACACTAACTCTTCCCACCCCCCATTATGTGTCCTCATCCACTTATTAGTGATATCATTCTTCCTTTGGTTTTTTGAGATTGGCTTATCTCACTTAGCATGATATTCTCCAGTTTCATCCATTTGCCTGCAAATGCCATAATTTTATCATTCTTTATGGCTGAGTAATATTCCATTGTATATATATACCACAGTTTCTTTATCCATTCATCAATTGAAGGACATCTAGGTTGGTTCCACAATCTGGCTATTGTGAACTGAGCAGCTATGAACATTGATGTGGCTGTATCTCTGTAATATGCTGATTTTAAGTCCTTTGGGTATAGGCCAAGGAGTGGGATAGCTGGGTCAAATGGTGGTTCCATTCCAAGTTTTCTAAGGAGTCTCCATACTGCTTTCCAGAGTGGCTGCACTAATTTGCAGCCCCACCAGCAATGTATGAGTGTACCTTTCTCCCCACATCCTCGTCAACACCTGTTGTTGCTTGTATTCTTGATAATCGCCATTCTAATTGGGGTGAGATGGAATCTTAGGGTGGTTTTGATTTGCATTTCTCTTATTACTAGAGATGTTGAACATTTTTCCATATGTTTGTTGATTGCTTGTAGATCTTCTTCTGTGAAGTGTCTATTCATTTCCTTAGCCCATTTGTCAATTGGATTATTTGCATTCTTGGTGTAGAGTTTTTTGAGTTCTTTATAGATTCTGAAGATTAGTGCTCTATCTGAAGTATGATTGGCAAAGATTTTCTCCCACTCTGTAGGCTCTTTCTTCGCATTGCTGATAGTTTCTTTTGCTGAGAGAAAGCTTTTTAGTTTGAATCTACCCCAGTTATTAATTCTTGCTTTTATTTCTTGTGCTATGGGAGTCCTGTTGAGGAAGTCTGGTCCTAAGCCGACATGCTGAAGCTCTGGACCTACTTTTTCTTCTATAAGATGCAAGGTCTCTGGTCTGATTCCGAGATCCTTAATCCATTTTGAGTTTAGTTTTGTGCATGGTGAGAGATATGGGTTTAGATTCATTCTGTTGCATATGGATTTCCAATTCTCCCAGCACCATTTGTTGAAGAGGCTATCTTTTCTCCATTGCATATTTTTGGCCCCTTTGTCTAGTATGAGAAAATTGTATTTATTTGGGTTTGTGTTATGTCCTCTATTCTGTACCATTGATCCACCTTTCTATTTTGGTACCAATACCATGCCGTTTTTGTTACTATTGCTTTGTAGTAGAGTTGAAGATCTGGTATTGCGATACCCCCTGCTTCACTCTTTCTGCCAAGGATTGCTTTAGCTATTCTGGGTTTTTTATTCTTCCAGATGAATTTCATAATTTCTTGCTCTATTTCTGTAAGGTACATCATTGGGATTTTAATTGGAATTGCATTGAATCTGTATAGCACTTTTGGTAGTATGGCCATTTTGACAATATTAATTCTTCCTATCCAAGAACATGGGAGATCTTTCCATCTTTTAAGGTTTTCTTGAATTTCTTTCTTTAGTGTTCTGTAGTTCTCATTGTAGAGGTCTTTCACCTCTTTTGTGAGATTGATTCCCAAGTATTTTATTTTTTTCGAAGCTATTGTGAATGGGGTAGTTTTCCTAATTTCTCTTTCTGAAGATTCATCGCTCATGTATAGAAATGCCTTAGATTTATGTGCATTGATCTTATATCCCGCTACTTTACTGAATTCACTTATGAGATCTAAAAGTTTTCTGGTGGACTTTCCTGGTTCCTCTAAGTATACAATCATATCATCAGCAAATAGGGATAGTTTGAGTTCTTCTTTGCCTATTCATATCCCTTTAATTTCTTTGGTCTGTCTAATTGCTCTGGCTAGAGTTTCAAGGATGATATTGAATAGAAGTGGTGAAAGAGGGCATCCCTGCCTTGTTCCAGTTTTTAGAGGGAGTGCTTTCAGTTTTTCACCATTTAGAATGATATTAGCCATGGGCTTAGCATAGATGGCCTTTACAATGTTAAGGAATGTTCCCACTATCCCTATTTTTTCTAGTGTTTTGAGCATGAAGGGGTGCTGTATTTTATCAAATGCTTTTTCTGCATCTATCGAAATAATCATGTGATTCTTGACTTTAAGTCTATTGATATGGTGAATGACATTTATTGATTTCCTGATGTTGAACCAACCTTGCATCCCTGGGATGAAACCCACTTGATCATGGTGCACTATCTTTTTAATATGTTTTTGTATGCGATTTGCTAAAATTTTGTTGAGAATTTTTGCGTCGATGTTCATTAAGGATATTGGTCTGAAATTTTCTTTCCTCGATGTGTCTCTGTCTGGTTTAGGTATCAGGGTAATATTGGCTTCATAGAATGAGTTTGGGAGGGTTCCCTCCTCTTCTATTTTATGGAATACTTTGAGAAGTATTGGAATGAGCTCTTCTTTAAAAGTTTTGTAGAACTCGGCTGAGAACCCATCTGGTCCTGGACTTTTCTTTGTTGGTAGGCTTTTGATGACTTCTTCTATTTCATTACTTGAAATTGGTCTATTTAAATTGTCTATGTCCTCCTCGTTCAGTTTAGGCAATTCATATGTCTCTAGAAACCTGTTGATGTCTTCAAAATTTTCTACTTTGTTGGAGTATAGATTTTCAAAATAGCTTCTAATTATGTTTTGTATTTCAGTCGTGTCTGTTGTGATATTTCCTTGTTCATTCCGAATTTTAGTGATTTGGGTTTTCTCTCGTCTTCTCTTTGTTAGTGTGGCTAAAGGTTTATCAATTTTGTTTATTTTTTCGAAGAACCAACTATTTATTTTGTCAATTTTTTGTATTGTTTCTTTTGTTTCAATTTCGTTGATTTCAGCTCTGAGTTTAACTATTTCCGGTCTTCTACTACTTTTGGTGTTGGTCTGTTCTTCTTTTTCTAGGGCTTTGAGCTGTAGTGTTAGGTCGTTTATTTTTTGAGTTTTACTTCTTTTATTAAATGTGCTCCATGAAATAAATCTTCCTCTACGTACTGGTTTCATAGTGTCCCAGAGATTTTGATATGATGTTTCTTTGTTCTCGTTTACCTCTAAGAATTTTTTAATTTCCTTCCTAATATCTTCTGTTATCCATTCATCATATAATAGCATATTGTTTAATCTCCAGGTGTTGGAGTAGTTTCTGTTTTTTACTCTTTCATTAATTTGTAACTTCAATCCATTATGATCTGATAGAATACAAGGTAGTGTCTCTATCTTCTTGTATTTGCTGACATTAGCTTTGTGGCATAATATATGGTCTATTTTAGAGAAGGATCCATGTGCTGCTGAGAAGAAAGTGTATTCGCTCTTGGTTGGATGGTATATTCTATAAATGTCTGTTAATTCTAAATTATTGATTGTGTTATTGAGATCTATGGTTTCTTTGTTCAATTTGTGTTTGGAAGATCTGTCCAGTGATGAGAGAGGCGTGTTAAAATCACCTAGTATTATTGTGTTATGGTCTATTTGGTTTCTAAAATTGAGAAGGATTTGTTTGACATACATGGATGAGCCACTGTTTGGGGCATAGATGTTTATGATTGTTATATCTTGCTGATTTATGCTTCCCTTAAGCAGTATGAAATGTCCTTCTTTATCCCTTCTGACTAACACTGGCTTGAAGTCCACATTATCTGAAATGAGGACGGATACTCCAGCTTTTTTGTTGTGTCCATGTGCATGATATGTTTTTCCCCATCCTTTCACCTTTAGTCTATGGGTATCTCTTTCTATGAGGTGAGTCTCTTGCAGGCAACATATTGTTGGATCTTTCTTTTTAATCCAATCTGCCAGTCTATGTCTTTTGATTGATGAATTCAGGCCATTAACATTCAGGGTTATTATTGAGATATGATTTGTATTCCTGGTCATTTGGTTCATATTTAAAATTTTTTAAATTTATTTATTTCTTTTTTGACACATCTTGGTTCCTCCTTTATTTGACAGTTCCTTTAGGATAATTCCTCCCTTTGCTGATTTGCTTCTTTTTTTTTTATCTCTTCCTCATGAAATATTTTGCTGAGAATGTTCTGTAATGCTGGCTTTCTTTTTGTAAATTCTTTTAGCTTTTGTTTATCATGGAAAGATTTTATTTCATCGTCAAATTTGAAGGTAAGTTTTGCTGGGTATAAGATTCTTGGTTGGCATCCATTTTCTTTCAGAGCTTGAAAAATGTTGTTCCAGGCCCTTCTAGCTTTTAGGGTCTGGATTGAAAAATCTGCTGATATCTGTATTGGTTTCCCCCTGAATGTAATTTGGTTCTTTTTTCTCACAGCCTTTAAAATTCTGTCTTTATTTTGTATGTTAGGTATTTTCATTATAATGTGCCTTGGTGTGGGTCTGTTGTAATTTTGTGTATTTGGAGTCCTATAAGTCTCTTGGACTTGATTTTCCATTTCGTTCTTCAGATTTGGGAAATTTTCTGATATTATTTCTTCAAATAGATTGTTCATTCCTTTGGTTTGTTTCTCTAAGCCTTCCTCAATCCCAATAATTCTCAAATTTGGCCTTTACATGATATCCCATAGTTCTTGCAGATTCTGTTCATGATTTCTTACCATCTTCTCTGTTTGTTCAACTCTGTTTTCGAGGTTAAATATTTTGTCTTCAATATCTGAAGTTCTGTCTTCCAGGTGTTCTATCCTATTGGTTATGCTTTCTATGGAGTTCTTAATTTGGTTTATTGTTTCCTTCATTTCAAGGATTTCTGTTTGTTTTTTTTTTCAATATCTCTAACTCTTTATTGAAATGATCTTTTGCTTCCTGAATTTGCTCTGTTAACTGTCGATTGGTGCGATCATTCAATGCCTGCATTTGCTCTTTCATCTCATCATTTGCTTCCCTGATCATTTTAATTATGTACATTCTGAACTCCCTTTCTGTCATTTCTTCTGCCATGCTGTCGTTGGATTCTATTGATGTAACATCTAGATCTGTTTGGGGCATTTTCTTCCCTTGTTTTCTCATATTGTTCATTAATCAGTGGGTCATTAAGATATTGCAGATTTCCTCTATCGACTTATAATGTCCCTGAAGATTGCTAGTATATCTCCCTCTTATCCTTCAGTAGCCTGAAGTCTTGGAAGAAGTTGATAATGCAGAGCTCCATGAAGAAGCTGCCTCTCTAGGGGTGGTGACCCTCAGGTGGCATATATTCCCTGCTAGTGGGCAGAGGTGCCCTCCACTTGTTTACCAATGGTCATCCAACGGGGAACTAGGCTGTGGGCTGAGCCAAGGCCTGTTTGTGCCTGTGTCTCTGGTTTTACCGTCTCTGTGAGAAAACCTCTCCCAGCAGAGAAGACTCACTTGGTGGGGACGTCTCGCTGGTCAGTTGCCCTCCTAGAGGTTCCCCTCAATCTACAACTACTGCCTGGGCTGGGCTCTCTTCCTCTGCAATGTTCCCAGGGGCCCGGACCTACCTCCTGGGCCTGGGAGTCTCACCCTCTGCAGGCGGGTCTCCTTAGGCTGCCTCTCCCAGAGAATCCGCCCGCAGTCCTGGAAACTTCGCTCCGCCCCTAGGCGTGTCTCTGTGCGGCTCTTCCAGCAAGAAGCCACCTAGCTCCTGGGACCCTGCTATGCACCTAATCGCCTGGCTATGCGGCCCCTCCTCTGAGCCGCCACCTGGAGCCCCGTACAAAAGCTCCGATACCCAGAGACCCGCCACACACCTCCTCCTCCGGACAGCGGCCCGGTTTCCGATGCAGTCACTAGGAGTCCAAGCAACTCACTTCGTGTCTCCTCCTCCCGCCAACCACCCGTAGCCCTAGGCAGTCACTCCAAGTCCAAGTGACCCGCCCTGTTCCTCCTCCTCCTCCTGGGGGGTAGCCCCCCGGGTGTTCAGGAGCGGTGGTTCTGAGACCAAGCGACCCACCGCGCTCCTCCTCCAGGCAGGCCACCGGTGTTCAGGAGCGGTCTCTTTGAGTGCAGTCAACTCACCACTCGCCTCCTCCTCTGGCAACCGCCTGTGGCTCTGATGCAGTCACTCCTAGACCAAGCGACCCGCCGCGCTTTTCCTCTTCCTCCGGGCAACCCCCCGGTGTTCAGAAGCGGTCGTTCTGTGTCCAAACAGCTCACCACGCAGCTCCTCCTCAGGCAGCTGCCCGGAGCCCCAGTGGTTGCTCCGAGTCCAAGCGCTGTGCTGAGCCGCCTCCTCTACAGATGATCCCAGTTGTCCGTGTTTACCGCTCCAGTTGGGGGAGGGGTGTCTCGCCGAGCAACTCTACTTCACAAAGTTCCCTGCGTTCCGGGGCTACCACCCCATCCGGGATGCCTCCCCAATGGAAGAGACTCACCCTGCGGCCTTGAGCTGGTCCCAAGTCTCTCACTATCTCCTCTTTTGAATCCTGCGTCCTGGAGCAACATGAAATGCAGCCGCCCTCTAGGCCGCCATCTTGAAACTCCGGCTAATTTTAATTAGTATTTTTTCCCTTTATAATGAACTATATCTGTGAGTATAACAACGGTTCAGTGAGTTCTCTGAGTCTTTCTAGTGAATTATTGAAAATGAGGGGGACTTTGATAATTTTTGAACTCGCAGTTAGTGCCCATCATGTGGAATGCTCCAACTTTTTGGTTCGCTAACTCTCAATAGTTGGTTTAAAAGTCCTTACACTAAGCCATAAATGTCAAGGAAGCTTACCTGAGATCCTTTCTTGCTACCTGGTAGGTTAATTATGAGAGTTTTCCCTCTGATTCCACATACAGGCCTGAAAGGAAAGAAAAAGTAGATGAATACTAAATTGCAATGAATGTTTGACTTAAATATATTCAACAACAAAAGTCAATCAATTTTTCTTTACACATAAACAACTGTTTCAGGACTAAAATTATTGTAGTAAGAGATTTTCCAGTTGCTACACAAATTGGGCATTCTGGTTTTTATAATAAAAATTAGTAAGGTGGATTAGAAAAAGGCATTGAATGTGGAATCAGAATAAACACCCTACCTTGAAGCAATTTGACCATATTCAAATTAGCATTTTTCTTCAATGTTTTTTCATATCTCATACAGTTGTAATATTTCAATGAGTCTGTGCACAAAAATTGTCTAGTGTAAGTAATATTTATGTTCAAAAGTCTAACACATAAAGCACTGAAGAATTAAATGAGATTTAGATTTGTGTTCCTACTTCTTGAGAAGTCTAGAAGCTTTGAAGTAAAATGAGGTTTTTCATAAATGAATGGCATTAGGGAAAAGTCTGGAGAGCTCCGGTACTAACAGGCTCAATGATGGGTACAGATCATTGAGAGACTGTGATCAATTTCCAGTCTACATTTTAACCAACTGATTAGATAAAAAAGATAAAAAGGTGGAAAAGCCTGCAAGACTATTGTCAAGAGGTGAAGACCTGGATTTTTATATGGCAGTTAGAATCATGTTGTGTCACTAACTGCCTATGTTACTTTGATCTTGTAACATTATTTCATTTTCATCTTTTGAAAACAAAGAAATTATGCTCCTTTAAAAATTTTATAATTAAGATTTTTAGTCATGTAAGAGAAGAATTGTTCACATTTATTTAGAACTTTTATTATAGCTGAAAAAGACTACTGAATCGCCTTTAGCCTTCTTACTGGAATTCATGATTTCATTAAAAAATTCAAGACTTTATTTTTCTTTAATTCTAGTGATATTTCTTCAAAATCTGCTTTTGTTCTAGCAGTCAAAATTGGATAAAGTACTTTAGTTAGGGTCAAAATGGCACTGGATAATTATAGTTCTTAATATGCTCCCATTTACTTAGGAATTTTGCCTATCTTTCTTAACCAAAGTGTTATATTATAGCTTTTTATCATTTTGACAGCTAACTGATTATATCAGCATTGTGATTGGAATGCCAACCATTTCTTGCAACTTATTGGATAAATCTAAAATTTCAACTAAGAGCTTTACTATGCCCTGATAGAATACATTGTTAACTAATTCAGAAGGTTTATAGTATCTTGCCTCCTAAGAATTAAAAATATTTCCATAACAGGGCTGGGGAGGTAGCAGAGTGGTAGAGTGCTTGTCTAGAATGCTTGAGGTCTGGGTTTGATCCCTAGCTCTGGAAAAACACACACACACACACACACACACACACACAACACACACAACACACACACTCATTCTCATAATAATTATGGCATGTTATGCTCTCAACATTTCTGTGGAAGAAAAGTATCATTTTCTATAAAAATGAACAACTAATCTGAGGGGCAAAGATTTAGATCTATGGTCCTGCAATATTTGTAATTTTACATAGTAAGTTCATCCCACTTGTGTTTCTGTAGTTTCTTTTTCTAAGTATAATGTCTATGACATTATTCTGACAATGATGATCTTTCTATATGTATTTTTAATTTATCAGATATTATGGAAGTTGGCTTTTATTTTCCAAGAAAATCATAACTCCACACCACAATGTTAATGGTAAATGAAACTGCAGTTAATTCATTTTATTTCAGCTGTTTAATTATCAAGCTCAGACTTATCTTATTTCCAACAATACTTCAAATTCTCTAGGATGGCACCTGAAGAGCAGCTCTAATGTAACCAATGGTTACAATATGACTACTATTTCTGTGTTTTATATATATGTATATGATATAATGGCAGGTTTTGCTGCATAGCAGGAGAGATTATTTGTTGTTCAATTTCTTTGGTCTTTTATTTTGCCAAAAAATGAAATAAGTTGTTTTTTAATCTCTGTGTATTCCCTGATCTCCTTAAAGTGTTTACAAATTAGTTACGAGAGGTACTTTTTCATGTTAGGAATGCTCAGAGTCATTGCAAGAAAAAAGTACCTTATCTTTAAATAACACTTCATGGTTAACAAAATATTTTTACATGACCTATCATATTTAATAATAAAAAATAAAAGCACTATAGTCAGCATATTCCAGTATTTACTAAGTAATACGTGATAAATACAATCTTAGTCCTTAAGGAATCTATAAATGTAATACAGAACATTGAAATATATAAAAAAAGAGCTACAGACAAGCTAGTAAGTGATGATAGAAACTGGAATAAAGTACCATGAGTTCAAAATAAAAGCAGTATATTTTTAGGTGAGGACATGAGATAAGACTTTAGAGAAAAAGGGGCATTTGAGTGACTATAAAGGAAAATACTCCAACAGGTAAGGAAGGGTAGGGGGAAGGGCAAGAAAAAGTAGCTTAGTTATGTGTGGGTAAATAATACAAAGTACAAAGGAAAAAAAGCACCAAGTGCATTTTGAGTATCATGTCTTTCAATTGGCAAGAATGTACTAAACTTTTGGAGGAGTAATGTAAAACAGGAAGTACAAGAGGAAAAAATGTTGCAGTCTGATAGATTAGTAATGTTTCAATGTGTTTTCTCTGAATGACCATAATATATATAATTTGGGAACTTAGAAATGCAAAATCTCCCACACTGTCCCTACGTCTACCTCTCTGTTACTGATCTATGGGGCAAAAAGTTATAGGGTTAGGATCCAGTAGTGTGTGTATTAAAAAGCTCTCTGATTCTGATCCATGTTAAAATTTGAAAACTACTGCGACAGACTGCTTGAGTTTTGATACTAGTTACTATCAGTAAGAATGATGCTGGCTTAACTCCTGAACTTCTCTACTTCTTAGTTTTTAAAACCTAAATTGTTGAAAGGAGTAACATGATTTTTGGAATATAATGTACTGAGTGACTAGTACATAATTGTCCTATCTTGTCTCAAAAAGTACATTGGGATTAGACAGTGGAAGACAAATTCATTGTAAGGAGCTAGAATGAATTCTTAAGGCACTGGTATCATTAATGGATTCTGCTTAATATTATCAAGCACTATTTCAGGAATACAGTAGAAGATGAACTGAAAGGGGGAAACAAATGACATAAAGGAAAGAAAATCTAATACTACAAAACATTAAAAACAAGTGGAATGATTTTTGTTTCATGTTCTCTGGGATATCTACTTCAGCACCTTAAACAATGCCTTATATTTCCCAGAGATATCCTACTTCCTTTTCAACTGTTTTTTAACTTTTCCTTTCCTTCCTTTTTGACAGGGTGAGAGATGTGGAGGAACTTTTTCTTCAGTCAATAATACTACAGCAATTCCATTAGGATGACATGTAAATAATTTAACTTGTAACATTTAAGTGTTACTGGACATACACTTAAATGTCATTTTCATATTATTCTCACAATAGCCCCATGAGGTAGGTATTAGTATGATTCCCACTTTTTAGATGAGGAAACAGTGTGAATTTGACCAACATAAAAGTTAAAGTACAACTAGGAAAAGAACTCTTCTAAAATATGACGTAATAATATTACTGCCTTGCAGAAAATCAACTCTCCTTGAAATCAATCTATCTCCCTCCCTCCCTCTTTTCTCCCTCTCTTTCTCTCTCCTTTTCTGCCTTTCTCCTTCCTTCCTTCCTTTTCTTTCTTTCTTTCATTTTCTTTCTCTTTCCTTCTCTCTCTCTCTTTCTTTTCTTTTTCTTTCCTCCAAAAATTAGCATTAAATTTCACTCCCTTCAGGTAAACTGAATTAAAATAAAAAAGATTTGAATTGTAATTTCCTTTTTCTAAACTCTAGACTAATTATACCTAGAAATAATCCAGTATATGACTTCAGATGCAAACAGAGCTGGATAAATAATTAGGTTTTTAAACTCAAAAATTTGGGCTTAAATTTTTAGTGAAATGTTCAGAAAAAGAGAAATAAAACTACCCACTAACTCCAATCTCAAAAAAATCATTCCTCATGTGCATTATCTTCTAATTTTTTCACATGTAAATGTAAATAACCATCATCTTGGAGAGAGATATTATTTGCCTTTTAGTTCTAGTTTTTAGGTTTTTTTTTCTATTTCATATTTTTCTGATGAAGATTAAAAATGATATGTTTGTCAGAATCATAGTTAGGATAGCAAACATCTTACTCAATGATAGGTTGAAGCATATTTGCCAAAATTTATACTTATAAACTTCAGATATTAAAAAGGAAAAAGAAGATATAGATTTTTCTTTTTTTACATATCTTCATTTACTATTTATTTCTTTCATTTTTTTAAGATACAGATTTCTATGTGTCTCCTTTGACAGGGTTTTCAGCTTCTTTAAACATCAAATTATAGGAGGTATGAACACCTAACATATTCAATATTCAATGTTCATGTAAAAGAAGTTTTTAAAAGCAAAATAAAGAATATATTAAAATCAGGTCAACTAGGCTAGTGCAGAAGCCTGAGTAATAGTTTTAATTGTCAGTAATTTTATTATAAATTAATCTAGTTCACTCAACAAATAGTTATTGAGTACTTGCCATGGGGGTAGGGTAGTGTTAGGAAATGGGGCTGTAAGAATAAAATAGTATTGCCCTAGGGGAATTTACAAATTTATAGAAAAATATCAATAAGTGTTAACATAGTCAAATAAATACTACAGGCATATTATGCAAAAATACTATGGGAAAAATAGGAAAGGCATTTCAGCTATAGGTGAGGGAGGTTTGGGGTGCTTAGAGAAACTTCTTAGAAGAAAGCAAAATATAAGCTAAATCTTGTAGGTGTTACAGAGATAGAAAATAAGAAGTATACTATCAGGCGGGGAAAATGGCATGTACCAAACATCCAGAAGCTAGCAAGAGAACCTTCTGTGTGTGGTAACAATAAATATGGGTGGGAGATACTGTTAAAGAAAACAAAGGGCAAATTAAATAGAATGTGGAAAGTAATCTTAAATAATTCAGTTTTTATCCATACTCTTTATCCACAGAGGAACATGAAGTTCCACTAAAGAGTTCTGATCAGAGGAATAACATACTATCTGTATTTCCAAGAGATATTTCTGGTTGCAATACGGAAAACTGACTGGGCAGTGCAAGACAGGAAACTAGGAGATCAGTAAAGAGAATGTCGAAATAATGTAAGAGGTGAATTAGGTTGGTTACAAAGGCAATGAATGAAGTAAAGTAGGAAGGTTATAGCTAAATGTATTCTGATGTACAGAATATAATTGTGTTAGGTATCTTTTTTTTTCAAAAATATTTTTGTCAATTTTAATATATAAAGAATATTATTTTAAAAATAAAATATTTTGATGAAACTAGTCCTGATCTAGATTTGTAGTAGAAGTTTGATATTCTGTGTTAAACTTGATTATAACAGGCCTGGATATAAGAATATAAAAAGTATTTATTTCCTCAAAAAAGAAAAATTTAAATATTAAATACACAAAAATTATAATGTGTAAAATATACATAATAACAATAAAACCCCACTGACATGCTTACCTTCTAGGTGAAGAAACAGACTATTACTGAAATCCCCAAACACTATGTGCCTTGCTTAGAGTCCCTTCCTCCCCAGATAACTATTATCCTGAGTTTTAAAATTATCTTCTTAATTATTTTTAGCAGCATTATTGATATAATTCCCATACAATTAATGGATTTAAACTGTACCATTCAATGGCATTTAAAGTATATACAGACTTGAGCAACCATCACCACGATCAATTTTCAAACATTTTCATCACTCCTCTCAAAAATGCCATACCCATGTTTTCTCTAAACCCTCAGCCCTAGACAACCACTAATTTACATTCTGTCTTTACAGATTTGCATATTCTGAACATTTAACAAAAATGGAATTAAATGTGACCTTTTTTGACTGGCTTATTTTACTAAGCATGATGTTTTCAAGGTTCATCCATGTGGAATGCACATTAGTCATTTGTTAACTTAAAAAACAAAAAACAAAAAACAACAAAACTTCCTTTTCTTGGAGACATGGTCTTTTTTATGTTGCCCAGGTTGGTCTTGAATGTTTGAGCTCAAGCAATTCTGCCTTGGCTTCCTGAGTAGCCAGGACTACGTTACGGGCATGCACCATTACAACTGGCACTTAAAAATACTTTTTGCACATGTTTATCTAAATATATTGTTCAGTTTATCATGTTTTAAAAATTTATACAAAAGAAATCATACAGTATGTGTTATACAACATGGCTTGCTCACTCAACATTGTGTTTGAGATTCCTCCTTACTGATGTGTGCATAGCTATGGAACATCTTCAGTGCCGTGTACCATTCCATTGTTGACTGTATTTCATTTCATTTATTCATTTTTCTTGATGGACATTTTTTGTTTTCATCTGTTGCTACCATAACATGTAGCTATTAATATTACATAATGTAATGTTAGCTATTAACATTACATTTCACCTGAGGCTTTCATTATGATAGTATTCTTCAAATTATAGATCAAAACCAATTAATAAGATGGTGTTATGATTTGTATGTGTTCCCCCCAAAAGCACGTTAGAAACTTAATCCCTAATGCAACAATGTTGGGAAGGGGGAGTTAAATGAGTGTTCAATTCTCATGAATAGATTATTGATGATTATTATGAGCTCAACCTGTGGTCTCTGTCAGGCATGCTCTTTCACCCTTCTACCATCTGCTATGGAATAACATAGCAAGAATATAACAATTTGATGAAGGCCCCTTGACATTGGACTTACCAGCTTCTACAACTGTAATAAATAAATTACTATACTGTATAAACTACTCACCCTCAGATATTGTTATGGCAGCACAAAATGAATTTAAGACAGGCAGTAAAAAAAAAAAAAAAACGCAGAAAGTATCAGAAAGCCTTTCTTGAATTTAGGATAAGTATTGTTTCATAAATTTGTGAGATTTTTATATATGCATGTGGTGTATATGTTTAAAACACACACACACACACACACACACACACACGTACCCACAAACACATAGACACTGCCATACATATGTGTGGGTAGTAGACTAAGATGTGAAATATATTTCTACTATGGTCAAAAGTTCGAAAGCAACTGTTCTAGGGTATCTAGCTAGAAGTAAAACTTATGAACCATGGGAATACGCAGATGTGCAGCTTTAAGACATAAAAGCAAATAGTTTTCCACAATGTTTACCAATTTACATTCTTATCAGCACCAATGCTATCTGTCCTTGATGTTGCTTGAGTTGCTTTTTTAAAAATGCATTTTGGAGTCTTGTTAAGGAAGTTGGTTCCTATGCTGACATTGAAGTGTTGGGCCTACATTTTCTTGTAGCTGTTACAGGGTGTACGGCTTCTGATCTAATTCCTAGTCCTTTGATCCACTTTGAGTTAACTTTTGTGCAGGGGTCAAATTTCATTCTTCTACATATGGATTACCACTTTTCTCAGTACCATTTGGAAAAAGGTTTTCATTTCTCCAATGTATGTTTTTGGCAGCTTTTTCTAGTATGAGATAACTGTATGTAGGTTTGTCTCTGGGTCTTCTATTCTATTCTATTGATCTTCATGTCTGTTTTGGTGCCAGCATCATGTTATTTTTGTTACTACAACTCTGTCATATAATGTGAGGAAACTAAGTGGGGGTGGGGGAAATTTAAGAAAGAAAAAGGAAAGGGATAAAGGGAAAAAATGGAGGGAATTTCATCAAAATTGAGGAAAGACCATTAGAGTAGACAAAGGGGATTGAGGTGGAGGAAGAATGGATGGAAGAAGGAAAGAACAATGGACTGAATTTGACCAAACTTCCATATGTGCATGTATGGATATGGCACAGTCCTGGTTTCAGGTATATCACAGGACACTAATAAGAAAAACAAAAAATGTAACTGTAAATGGATTAAAGAGGGATCAGTGAAATGGAGGGAAGAGAGTGGCAGTGAGGTAGATAGGAGGGTAGAGAAGTCCTAGGGACTGAATTGTAGTGGGTTGTTCATGGTTTTGCAATATATCAGGGTGCATGCCAGTGCTGTATATAACTAAAAAGAATAAATTTTTAAAAAGAAAGGAAAAAAATACCTTTTGGCAGAACAGATGTTAGATAAGGAACAAAGCAACAATAATGAGTATGGTCTATGTAGAATCCAGAAGAATATTTACTGTAAAATTCTTTCAATTTGTTATAAGCTTAAAATTTTTCAAAACAAAAGACTGGGGTAAAGCTGCCTCTTTATCTGTAAATTTAAAATTATATTTAAATACCTTATTGTTCACTTATGTATTGCTTTATTATTTTGTTCTATAGTTAGTATATCTCCATCTGTTTGTTCAGGATAGCAGAGATAACTTTAAGAGGGGAAAAGTTTGAGGGGGTCCTTTTGTATAGCAACTAATATAATATCAGGATTATTTAGGCATTTAATAAGTCCCTTTTTGTGAAACAAAGAAAGCTTGGAAAATGGGTTCAAGTTAAAATGATTATATCATAAAATAAGAAACATGAAATAAACCTTGCAATTAATGTCCTTAAAAATACATTTTGGATAATAGGGCAGCAGTTGATGTATCTTGATCTTATATCAAATAAACTTGAACTCTTCTATTAGTACTAAAAGACTACCAACTTTAAAGCGGTACTAAGAGGAAAATTCATTGCATGGAGCGCATTCCAGAAAAGAATGAAAACTCAATGACTAAATGACCTTACATTACAGCTCAAAGCCCTACAAAAAGAAGAACAGAATAACAGCAAAAGTAGTAGAAGACAGGGAATAATTAAAATCAGAGCTGATATCAATGAAATTGAAACAAAAGAAACAGTTCGAAATATTGACAAAATGAAAAGTTGGTTCTTTGAGAAAGTAAACAAAATAGACAAACCCTTAGCCACACTAACAAAGAGAAGGAGAGAGAAAACTCAAATTACTAAAATTCATGATGAAAAAGGAAATATCATGACAGATACCACTGAGATACGGAACATAATTAGAAGCTACTTTGAAAATCTGTATTCCAACAAAATAGAATCTACCAAAGACACTGACAAATTTCTAGAGACATATGCTCCTCCTAAACTGAACCAGGAGGACATGCACAATTTAAAAAGATCAATATCAAGCAATGAAATAGAAGAAGCCATTAAAAACCTACCATCCAAGAAAAGCCCAGGACCAGACGGATTCTCAGCGGAGTTCTACAAGACCTTCAAAGAAGATCTCATTCCAATACTTCTCAAAGTATTCCAGGAAATAGAAAAGGAGGGTACCCTACCAAACTCATTCTATGAAGCTAATATCACCCTCATACCCAAACCAGGAAAACACATATCAAGGAATGAAAATTTTAGACCAATATCCTTGAGGAATGTAGATGCAAAGATCCTTAACAAAATATTGGCAAACCGTATCCAAAAGCATATTAAGAAAATTGTGCACCACGATCAAGTGGGGTTCATCCCTGGAATGCAAGGATGGTTTAACATCTGTAAATCAATAAACGTAATCCATCATGTCAACAGACTTAAGGATAAGAATCATATGGTTATATCAATTGACGCAGAAAAAGCGTTCAACAAAATACAACATCCCTTCATGCTCAAAACACTAGAAAAAATAGGGATAGCAGGAACATACCTGAACATTGTAAAGGCTATTTATGTTAAGCCCGTGGCCAACATCATTCTTAATGGAGAAAAACTGAAACCATTCTCTTTAAAAACGGGAACAAGACAGGAATGTCCTCTTTCTCCACTTCTATTCAACATTGTCCTCGAAACTCTAGCCAGAGCAATTAGGCAGACTAAAGAAATTAAAGGGATATGAATAGGAAAAGAAGAACTTAAGCTGTCACTGTTTGCTGATGACATGATTCTACATTTAGAGGATCCAAAAAACTCCTCCAGAAAACTTCTAGACCTCATCAATGAATTCAGCAAAACAGCAGGCTATAAAATCAACACGCATAAATCTAAAGCATATTTATATGCAAGCGATGAAACAACTGAAAGGGAAATGAGGAAAAAACTCTATTTGCAATAGCCTAAAAAAAAAAAAAATACTTGGGAATCAATCTAACCAAAGAGGTAAAAGATCTCTACAATGAAAACTACAAAACATTGAAGAAAGAAATTGAGGAAGACCTTAGCAGATGCAAAGATCTCCCATGTTCTTGGATAGGAAGAATTAATATTGTCAAAATGGCCATACTACCAAAAGTGCTATACAGATTCAATGCAATTCCAATTAAAATCCCAATGATGTACCTTACAGAAATAGAGCAAGCAATCGTGAAATTCATCTGGAAGAATAAGAAACCCAGAATAGCTAAAACAATCCTTAGCAGAAAGAATGAAGCAGGGGGTATCGCAATACCAGAACTTCAACTATACTACAAAGCAATAGTAACAAAAACGGCATGGTATTGGTACCAAAATAGGCAGGTAGATCAATGGTACAGAATAGAGGACACGGACACAAACCCAAATAAATACAATTTTCTCATACTAGACAAAGGTGCCAAAAATATGCAATGGCGAAAAGATAGCCTCTTTGACAAATGGTGCTGGGAAAACTGGAAATCCATATGCAACAGAATGAAACTAAACCCCTATCTCTCACCCTGCACAAAAATCAACTCACGATGGATCAAGGACCTTGAAATCAGAACAGAGATCTTGCATCTTATAGAAGAAAAAGTAGGTCCAAATCTTCACCTTATTGGCTTAGGATCAGACTTCCTTAATAGGACTCCCATATCACAAGAAATAAAAGCAAGAATCAACAACTGGGATAGATTCAAACTAAATAGCTTTCTCTCAGCAAAGGAAACTATCAGCAATGCGAAGAGAGAGCCTACAGAGTGGGAGAATATCTTTGCCACTCATACTTCAGATAGAGCACTAATTTCCAGAATATATAAAGAACTCAAAAAACTCTACATGAAGAATACAAATAACCCAATCAACAAATGGGCTAAGGATATGAACAGACGCTTCACAGAAGAAGATCTACAAATAATCAACAAACATATGAAAAAAATGTTCACCATCTTTAGTAATAAGAGAAATGCAAATCAAAACTACACTAAGATTCCATCTCACCCCAATTAGAATGGCGATTATCAACAATACAAGCAACAACAGGTGTTGGAGAGGATGTGGGGAAAAAGGTACACTCATACATTGCTGGTGGGACTGCAAATTAGTGCAGCCACTCTGGAAAGCAGTGTGGAGATTCCTTAGAAAACTTGGAATGGAACCACCATTTGACCCAGCTATCCCACTCCTCGGCCTATACTCAAAAGCCTTAAAATCAGCATTCTACAGAGATACAGCCACATCAATGTTCATAGCTGCTCAATTCACAATAGCCAGACTGTGGAACCAACCTAGATGTCCTTCAATTGATGAATGGATAAAGAAACTGTGGTGTATATATATATATATATATACACAATGGAATATTACTCAGCTATAAAGAAGAATAAAATTATGGCATTTGCAGGCCAATTGATGAAATTGGAGAATATCATGCTAAGTGAGATAAGCCAATCTCAAAAATCCAAAAGGCGAATGATCTCACTGATAAGCGGATGATGACATATAATGGGGAGTAGGAGGGGGGCAAGAATGGAGGAAGGAGTGACTGTATAGAGGGAAAAGAGGGGTGGGAAGGGTGGGGGGAAGGAAAAAATAACAGAATGAATCAAACATCATTACCCTATGTAAATGTATGATTATGCAAATGATATGCTGTTACTCCATGTACAATCAGAAACAACATGTATCCCATTTGTTTACAATAAAAATAAATTAAAAAATATAGATTTCCAATATAGAAAAAAAAAAAAAGACTACCAACTTTTAATAAATTTCTATATGGATAATGATTAAGTTATACAATGTTCTTTTAAATGCTTACACTATTTCTTTTACTTTGTATAATGTGGACTTGAATCAATTATAATAAAATATGGTCTTATTTATAACTCTAAAAAGAATATTAATAATATCTAACTATTAACTATATTTGCCTTATTAGATTAAGGAAATTTCTTCTAATCTTAGTTTGTTAAGAATATTTATTAATAGATATGAAATTTTATCAAATGCTTTTCATGAATCAATAGAGAAGACCATATAATTTTATCCTCTTAATCTGTTAATATGATCATCTTTATTTCCATAAATAAATCTATTTTGGTCTACATGTATCTTTTTTGGCATGTTAATATTTTATTCCCAAAGCTTATCTATGCTCACAGTAGATATTTAACCTATATTTTTCTTGCTATCCTTTTCGTGGTTTTGGTAATAAGATCATCTTAGATTCATAATGTGAACTGGGAAATATTTATTTTTCTACCATTTTGGGGGATAGTTTATGTAAGACTGGAATAGTTTGTTTCTTGAAAGTTGTATAGAATATGAGCCTAAAACATTAACTGAACCTAGTTTTTTAAAAAAAAAAATTTAGATTTACAGAAAAATGCAGAAAGTAGTAGAGAGATTTCTCATATACCCTGCACTGAATTCCCCTGTATTTAATGTCTTACATTAGTATGACACATGCGTTTCAATTAATGAACCAATATTAACATATTATTATTAACTAAAGTCCACGGTTTATTCATATTTCCTTAGTTTTTACTTAAAGCCCTTTTTTTTTGTTCCAAGATTCCATTTGATTACCAAATTACATTTAACTGAAATGTCTCCTTAATACCTCTTTTTGTAGTGACAGTTTCTCAGTTTTCTTTTTTTGATGACCTTGACAGATTTGAGGAGTTGGGGCAGGTTTTATAGGGTACCTGCAAAAACTGTAGGATAATCTACTAGAGTTTCTGATATTTACTTATGCCAAGTCTAGTGTTATGGGATTTTTAAAGGAAGACCACAGAAGTAAAGTGACATTTCCATGACATAATATCAAAGGTATATGCTTACCTACATGACTTATAAATATTGACACTGATCTTGATCACCTGGCTAAGGTGTTTGTCAGACCTCTCCATAGTAAACGTACTCTCCTCACCATGTACCCATAAAACTACTCTATGGAAGGAAGTCACTAAGGAGTGGGAAATTGTACATTCCCCGTTCCTTGAAAGTGGAGAATCTATACAAATTATTTGGAAATCTCCATGAGAGATTTGTCTCTTCTCCTCCACTAATTAATTTATTCAAAAATGTATCAGATATGGATATTTATTTTATACTTTGGGTTATAACAAAATAGTGCTTTATTTTATTGCTTAAACTTTTTAAACTTGGGAGATTTGTAAGTTGGCTCCTTTGCTTTTGTAGTTTATTTACTAAAGTCCTTATGTTGCTTTTACCTTTGATCATACAGCCTCCACTCATATTTAAATACATTGAAGTCAGTACCCTTCCCTGCACCACCTTCCATTGGGTTGTGTCATTTATTTTGTAGTATATTTAGATTCTCTTATTAGAATTTGCATTCCTTTCTGGGATCTGCTAGGTATAATTTGCATATGTGAAGTTTATTCTCAGTTTTGACAGATGTCTAATGTCATACTTCCATGTTTCTACCTCTAAGTATCATACAGAATAGTGTTAACTGCCCTAACAATCTGCTAAGCTTCATCTATTCATCTATCTACCTTTTCCAAAAAGGCCCTGGCAGCCACTGATCATTATACTCTCCTGACAGTTTTACTTTTTCTAGAATGTTGTAATATTGGAATCATATTTTAGGAATGATTTTCAGACTGGCTTCTTTTACTTAGCTGTATGCATTTAAGGATCTTCCTGTCTTTTTGTAGATTGATAGTTCATTTCTCTTTATTACTGAATAACGTCTTATTGTATGGATGCACCACAGTTTGCTCATCAATTCACCTATCAAAATATATCTTAGCTAAGTCCAGCATTTGGCAAATATGAATAAAATTATTACAAATATTTGAATTTAGGTTTCTGTTTGAACCTGTTTTCATTTGGGAAAACACCTAACATTCTTCATATATTTTGCATTAAATTCATTTTTCAGGTATGCAGCAGACCTGGAAAGCAAATAAAAAAGGAGAGAGAACTAAAACACACAATCACTCATTAGGATAGAAATGACATTTATGAACATTCCACTGGACAGAATAATACACATTTTATCCAATGCCCACTGAATATTCACCAAGATAATATCTTGGACCTCTATATGTTTGTTTAATGTTAATTTTAAATTTTTAATTAATTAATTTTTTCAGGTACAGGGGATTGCACCCAAGGGCTATCTACCACTAAGCAACACTCTAGTCTTAATTTTTCTTTTTAATTTTGCAGAGAGTGACTCACTAAGTTGCTAACACTGACCTTGGACTTACTATCCTTTTGCCTCAGCCTCCCAAGTTACAGGGATTAGGAATGCATTACAACTTCAGCTGGACCTCAAAAAGTTTTTAAAAAAGTGAAATCATACAGACTGTCTTCTCTAACCACAGTGGAATCAAGTAAGTAAAAAATTTAATGATAAACAGGAAAATTTATATGTACCTGGAAACTAAACCACGAACTTTAGGATAATCCACAAATTAATGAGGAAGGCTCAAAAGAAATAGAAAAATATTAAAATAAACAAAAATGCAAAGACAACATATCAAATTTATGGTGCATCCTAAGCAGTGCTTCTCATGGTTACAATAGGAAAGTTCAAATCAATAAAATAAACTTCCACTTCAAGAATGCAGATATGGAGTAAAATAAACCTGACCCAAACAGAAGGAATGAAACAATAAAGATAAAAGCAAAAACCCCAATGAAATTTTACACAAAAATAATAGAGAAAATTAATGAAACAAAACAAAATATTCTTTAAAAAGAATCAATAAAACCAAAATAGCCTAAGACTGAATAAAGGAATATAGAAATTACCAATCTTAAGAATAAAACAGGGATTTTAATATAGACTTTGAAGTAAAAAAAAATTGATAAGGGAATACTATAAGCAACTTCATATATAAATTAGACAACTTAAATGAAATGGCCAAACACCTAAAAAGTATAAAATGTCACAACAAAATTTAAAAATATATAAATTGCCTATAATTCAATTTCTAGTAGAAAAATTCTAGCCAAGTAAATCTCCAGTCCAGATGGCTTCACTAGTGAATTTTATGAAATCCTTAAAGTAAAAATTAAAACAATCTACAGTCTTCTAGAAAATAGAAGAGGAGGGACCTTTTTTAAAATTGTTTGTCCTATTTAGTTGTACATAACAGCAGAATATATTTTGATTCATTGTATACAAATGGAGTACAACCTTTCAGTTCTCTGATAGTACATGATGTAGAGTCACATCATTTGTGTAATCATACATATACATAGGGTAATGGTGTTTGTCTTATTCTACCATCTTTCCTTTCTCCTCCTCCCTCCCCCACATTTCCCTCTACATAATCCAATGTTCCTCCATTCTTCCCTTATCCCCAGTCACAGGTTATGTATCAGCATCCACTTATAAGAGAAAACATTCAGCCTTTGGTTTTTGGGGATTGGCTTATTTCACTTAGCATGATATTCTCCAACTCCATCCATTTACCTGCAAATGCCATAATTTTATTCTTCTTTATGGTTGAGTAATATTCCATAAAAAATATATAATACACACACACACACACACACACACACACACACACACACCACAGTTTTTTATCCATTAATCTACTGAAGGACATCTATGTTGGTTCCACAATCTCGCTATTGTGAATTGAGCTGCTATGGACATTGATGTGGCTGCATCACTGTAGTATGCTGATTTTAAGTTCTTTGGTTATAGGCCAAGGAGTGGGATAGCTGGGTCAAATGGTGGTTCCATTCCAAGTTTTCTAAGGAATCTCCATACTGCTTTCCATGTGTGATTGATCACATATAATTGAAATGTAAATTTACTTAGAACTCACTTTACTGAGGTCTGGGACTAGTCAATCAAATATCATACAAACACACTGTCATAAGTTTAATTGGAAAGAATGATAGAGACAGCTGCTTTTGCTTTCTATTAGCTATATAGTTCTCAGATCTGATCTTTCTGAGATATGCTGCACTTAATGGTGCACATTTTATGCAATCTTATAAAATCTGTACTTAAAAATATGTTTGTATTTTTGGTGTTAAGTTTTTTGAGTACTTTATAAGTTCTGGAGATTAGTACTCTATCTGAAGTGCATGTGGTAAAGATTTTCTCCCACTCCATAGGCTCTCTCTTCACATTGTTGATTTATTTCTTTGCTGAAAAAGCCTTTTAGTTTGGATCTATCCAATTTATTGATTCTTGCTTTTATTTCTTGCACTTTGGGAGTCTTGTTAAGGAAGTCTGGTCCTTAGCCAGCATGATGAAGATTTGGACCTACTTTTTCTTCCATTTGGCACAAGGTCTCTGTTCTAATTCCTAGGTCCTTGATCCATTTTGAGTTGTTTTGTGTAGGGTAAGAGCATATGAATTTCCAGTTTTACCAGCATCATTTGTTGAAGGGCTTTCTTTTCTCCATTGTATGTTTTTGGCACCTTTGTCTAGTATGAGATAACTGTATTAATGTGGGTTTGTCTCTGTGTCTTCTGTACCTTCCTATTTTGGTGCCAATGCTATGCCATTTTTGTTACTTTGCTCTATAGCATAGTTCAAGATCTGGTATTGTGATACCTTATGCATCACTCTTCCTGATAACAACTGCTTTGGCAGATGTTACAGATGAATTGCATGATGATTTTCTCTATTTCTATGAGGTATGACATTGGGATTTTAAATGGAATTGCATTAGCACTTTTGGTAGTATGACTATTTTGACAATATTAATTCTGCATATCCAAGAACATGGGAAATCTTTCTATCTTCTAAGGTTTTCTTTAATTTATTTCTTTAGTGTGCTGTACTTTTCATTTGTAGAGGTCTTTCACCTCTTTTGTTAGCTTAATTCTCAAGTGTTTTTTTTTTTTTTTTGAGGCTATTGTGAATGGGGTAGTTTTCCTAATTTCTTTTCCCAAGGATTCATCACTTATGAATAGAAATGCACTAGATTTATGAGTGTTGATTTTATATCCTGCTACCTTGCTGAATTCATTTGTGAGTTCTAGATGTTTTCTGGTGGAATTTTTTTGATCCTCTAAATATAGAATCATGTTGTGGTAAATAGTGATAGTTTGAGTTCTTCTTTTCCTATTTGTATCCCTTTAATTTCTTTGGTCTGTCTAATTGCTCTGGTTAGCATTTCAAGGACAATGTTGAGTAGAAGTGGTGAAAGACAGCATCCCTGTCTTTTTCCACATTTGGAAGAAATGCTTTCAGTTTTTCTCCATTTAGAATGATTTTGGCTGTGGGCTTCACGTAGAAAGCCTTTACAATTAATGTTGAGGTCTGTTCCTACTATCCTTATTTTTTCTAGTGTTTTGAGCATGAAGGGGTATTGTATTTTATGAAATGCTTTCTCAACATCTACTGAAATAATCATATGATTCTTAACTTTAAGTCTATTGATGTGATGAATTACATTTATTGATTTCTGAATGTTGAACCAACCTTGCATCCCTGGGATGAACCCAACTTGATCATGGTCCACTATCTTTTTAATATGTATTTTCAAGAAATTTGCCAGAATTTTGTTAAGAATTTCTGCATCTATGTTCATCAGGGATATCTGTATGAAGTTTTCTTTCCTTGATGTGTCTTTGTTTGTTTTTGATATTAGGGTGACACTAGTTTTATAGAGTGAGTTTGGAAGGGTTTGCGGAGGGAACATTAAATAGTTAATTTTACAAAATTAAAATTAAAAGCATGGAGAGCACAAAAAGAAAACTATACACTGATATTTCTAATAATTGTAAATGTAAACATTCCTCAAAAACTCTCAGAAAACAATGAGTAGTTTGTAGTGGGTACTTCTTCAGTTTGAAAAAAAGTTTTGACAAAAATGAAGAATGATGAATGGATTTCATTCCAGGGACGCAAAATTGGTTCAACATATAGAAGTTACTAAATGTAATTCACTACATAAATGGAGCAAATAACAATAATCACATAATTATGCAGAAAAAGCATTTGACAAAGTACGGCACCCATTCATGTTTAAAACACTAGAAAAACTAGGGATAGAATGAACTCATCTCAACATTGTAAAGGCATATATGACAAATTCAAGGCCAACATTATGTGAAAGTGAGAAAAACTGAAAGCATCTCCTCTCAAAACAGTAACAACACTAGGATGGCCACTTTCACCACTTTTATTTAACATATACCTTAAAACTCTAGTTAGAGCACTCATGCAAGAAAAGAAATTAAAGGGATACAGACAGGAAAAGAAGAACTCAAATTATCTGTTTGTTGATGACATGATCTTATATTTAGAAGACTTCTACAGCTCATAAATGAATTCAGCAAAGTAACAGGAAGTATGATCAATACTCATAAATCAATCATGTTCCTATACTCTAATAGTGAATCTGCTGAAAGAGAAATTAGAAAAAAAAAAAAAACTATCCCATTCACAATAAGCCAAAAGAAAAGAAAAGAAAAGAAAAAAGAAAAAGAAAATACTTGGGAATCAATCTAACAAAAGAGTCAAAGGACCTCTACCCTGAAAACTAACAGAACACTAAAAGAAATTGAAAAAGACCTGAGAAGATGGAAAGACCTCCCATGTTCTTGGATAGGCAGAATTAATATTAACAAAATGTTCACACTACCAAAAGTGTGATACAAATTCATGTTATCACCATCAAAATACCAATGACATTTTTTACAGAACTAGAGAATGCATTTTGGAAATTCATTTTGAAAAATATGAGACCCAGAATAGTCAAAGCAATCCTGAACAAAAAGTGATGCTGGAGGCATCATAATACCAGACCTCCAATTATATTTTAGAGCTATATTAATAAAAAGAGCATGGTACTGGCATCAAAACAGGCTTGAAATCCAATGGAATAGAATAAAAGATAGACAAACCCACATAAAGTTTTGATACTAAACAAAGGTGCCAAAAACATACGTTGGTAAACGATAGCCTTTTAAACAAATGTTGCTGAGAACAATGGTAATCTATTTGTAGTAGAATGAAATTTGAAACTTATCTCTCAACTTGCACAAAAGTCAACTCAATGTGGATCGGAGTCAGGAATTGGGCCAGAAATTCTGCAAATGCTAGAAGAAAATGTAGGCTCAACACGGGAGCATGTCAGTATAGGAATCAACTCCCTTGACAAAACTCCTAAAGCACAAGAAATAAAATTAAAAATCAACAAATGGGATGGTATCAAATTAGAAGCTTCTGCACAGCAAAGGAAACAATCAAGAGTGTGAAGAGAGAGACTACAGAATGGACAAAATCATTACCTGCTCCTTAGGTAGTGCATTAACATCCAGAATATACAAAGAACTCTTAGTACCAAACAAGAAAACAAAATAAAACAAACGAAGCAAAACAAACAAAAAACAACAAAGAACCCAAACAATAAATGGGCAAAAGAACTGAACAGACACTTCTCAAAAGAAGAAATACAAATGGTCAACAAATACATGAAAAAATGTTCAACATCTCTAGTAATTAGAGAAATGCAAATCAAAACTACACTGAGATTTCATCTCACTCCATTCAGAATGGCAATTATCAAGAATACAAATAATACTGAATGTTGGTGAGGATGGGAGGAAAAAAATACACTCCTACATGGTTGGTGGGACTGAAAATTAGTGCAAGCACTCCAGAAAGCAGTATGAAGATCCACCCCCCAAAACTAGGAATGAAACCAGTATATGACCCAGCTATCCAATTCCTTGGTATATATCCAAAAGATTTTAAATCAGCATATTACAGGAGTGCAACCACAACAATGTTTATAGCAGCACAATTCACAAAAGCCAAGCTGTAGAATCAACCTAGGTGCCCTTTGACAGATGAATGGAAAAATAAAATGTGGTATATGTACATAATGGAGTATTACTTATCCATAAAGAATGAAATTATGGCATTTGCCATTAAATGCATGGAACTGGGGACTGTTATGCTAAGTAAAATAAGCCAGTCCCCAAATCCAAAGGTCAAATGTTTTCTGCAATATGTGGAAGCTAATAAAAAACAGGAGAAGAAAATAGAGAGAGAGAGAAAAGAAAGAAAGAAAAAAAAAAGGCAGAGGGGAGAGTGAATTCCATCAAAATAGAGAAAAGATCAGTAGAATAGATAAAAGGGATCAAGGGAGAAGAAGGAGGGACAGAATAGGGGAAACCAGTAGAATGAATCTGATGCATCTTTTCTATGTACATACATGAATATATCACAGTGAATCTCACTATCAAGTATATCCACAAGATACTAATTTTAAAAACAACTACTACTACAAATTATAGAAAGATCACTAGAATAGGAGGAGAGTAGGGGAAGGGAGTAAATGCTGGGGGCTGAATTAGAGCAAATTATAGTCCATTCTTCTGTGATTATGTCAAAATATATAATAATGTTATCTAAAACTAAAAAGAATCCATAAAAATATAAAAAGTAAAAGAATGTACAGATAATGTACTTAATGTAAAAGATTCACTGCATTCCCCCTAAGATCAGGAAAAAGGCATGGATGTCCATTTTCATTGTGGTTATGCACCATAGTTCCAAAGGTTTTAGCCAGCACAAGGAAGAGAATAAAAGAAATGTGAAAGAAATAAAATAAAATAAATAAAATAAAATAAAATAAAATAAAATAAAATAAAATAAAATAAAATAAAATAAAATAAATCAGAAAGGAAATGTGGAGAGCAGATGAAACCCTGGTCATCGGCTGATCCTGTGGTGTTGGCAAAAGCCAAGCCTGGGAAATAGTCCCTACCCAAAAGTTGAGGATGTTAACAGCCTCAACATTAGCTCTGACACAGTTATCAGTCATTCCAGTACAATGGGCTTCCTGGGTGCAGCAGGACAATAGCAGGATGTTCCTAGCACTGTAACAGCAGGAGAGCCACAAAAATGTTTCTAGCTCTGTAATTTTTCAGTGCACAAGGAAGCTTCCTGATAACTCACAAGCCTTGAACAATTTATAATGCCCTATGGTTAACTTCCTGATTATGAGATCCTATATAATAAATTTGTGGAGCTAGTTCTGGGTCACTGTTACTTCATCAGAGTGCAGTATCCCACCTGTTCCCAGTTTTACTTAAAAATGTCTCTGTGTTTTTTTTCCATCTCCAGTCATTCCATTTGAGATCCTTTGTTGATGCTGCATGGATTGTGGCAAGGAAGAAATAAAATTAGCCTATTTTTAGATATAGAAATCCCCAAAGAACAAAAACAGACAAACAAAACAAAACCAACAAATACACAAGACCAAAGAATAACCCCTCCTAAAACTGATAGTACTATCAGGTAAGAAAGCTGTGGTATAAATATACAATCATGTATACAGTAGCAATGACCATGTGATGGACACTGAAGTGAAAAATGCCACAAACAATGATTCAAAGCAAAATAAAATACATATGTGTAACTCTATGAAAATATACAGAAATTGTGTGCTTAAAACTGCAAAATACAGATTAAAGAAATGAAAGACAATATGAATAAAAGGAGAGACATATCTGCTCATGGATTGGAAAATATACTATTTAAAACACACAAAAAACATACATTTTAATCTATTCAACAGTCGATGGACATTTGGTTCTTCCATCTTTTGACTTATTTGAATAATGCTGCTATGAATATTGGTGTACAAATATCTATTAGAGTACCTGTTTCCAACTTTCTTGGATATAAACCAAGAAGTGGAATTGCTGGTTCATGTGGTAATTCAATTTTTTTTTTTACACTCCCACAAGTGATAAATGAGATTTCCAATTTCTCTACAGCTTCTTTAACACATGTTATTTTCTTTTTTCAAATATTACTGTCTTCATGGATGCAAAGTGGTATATCATTGCAGTTTTATTTGCCATTTCCTAATGACTGGGGACAATGAAGATCTTTTTGGATGCTTTTCTGTCATTTGTATGGTTTCAGAAAATATATATTCGAGTTCTCTGTTCACGCCCCCCCATTTTTCATTGGTATTACAAATAATAGTGGGATTTGTTGTTACATATTCATATATGACATAACAATATATTTTGATCAAAATTGTTCCATAGTATTTCTCCTTTCTCTCTCCTCTCTCTTCCAGTCTCCTTCTTCTACTCATCTCCCTTCAATTTTTATGAGACAGCCTCCCTACCCTTTCTTTTCCTTTTTCCCCACTACCTTCTACATGTGAGAAATAGAATGCATTGTGACACATTTTACATACATGGAGGATACCTTATTCTAATAAGGATCCCAATCCTGTGGGTATACATAATGTGGAGTTTCACTGGTGATGTATACATATATGAACATAGGAAAGTTAGATCCGATTCATGCTACTGTCTTTCGTATTCCTATCCTCCCATTCCTTCACTTCATTCCACTTTGTCTAATCCAAAGAACTTCTAACAGTTCCCCCCCCCCCCCACTTTGTTGTGTATCAACAACCGGATATCAGAGAGAAATTTGAACTTTGGTGTTAGGGAATTGGCTAATTTTGCTTAGCACCCGGATCCATCAATTTACCAGCAAAAGTTATAAAATCATTCTTTTTTAGGGGTGAGTAATATTTTCAAGTGTATTTATAACACATTTTCTTCATCCATTCATCTGTTGAAGGGCACCTACATTGGTTCCATAGTTCAGCTACTGTAAATTGAGCTGCTATAAACATTGATGTGGCCACATCACTATAATATGCTGATTTTAAGTCCTTTTGGTGTATACCAACAAGTGGGATAACTGGGTCAAATGGTGGTTCCATTCCAAGTTTTCTGAAGAATCTCCATATTGCTTTCCAGAGTGATTGCACCACTTTGCAGTCCAACCAGCAATGTAGGAGTGTACCTTTTCCCACACATTGTTGGCAACATTTGTTGTTACCTGTATTCTTGCTAATTGCCATTCTATCTGGAGTGAGATATAATCTCAGTGTAATTTTAATTTGCATTTCTTTAATTGCTAGAGAGGTTGAACATTTTTTTCATATATTCATTGAGCATTCATATTTCTTCTTTTGAGAAGTGTCTATTTTAATCCTTTGCCCATGTATTTATTGGATTATTATTTTTCTTGTGGTAAGTTTTTTTTTTTTGTTCTTTATATATCCTGGAGATTAATGCCCCGAGGTGCAGGTGGCAAAGATTTTCTCTCATTCTGTAAGCTTTCTCTTCATGCTCTTGATTGTTTCCTTTGCTGTGAAGAAATTTTTTAGTTTGATATCTTCCATTTACTGAGTCTTCATTTTACTTGTTGAACTTTAGGAATCTTGTTGAAGAAGTTGGTTCCTAAGCTGACATGATGGAGAGTTGGGCCTACACTTTCTTCTAGCAGATACTTAGGGTCTCTGGTCTAAAACCTAGATCTCCAATCCACTTTGAGTTGATTTTTGTGCAGGGTGAGGGATAGGGTTTAAATTTCATTTTGCTACATATGGATTTCCAGTTTTCCTAGCACCATTTGTTGAAGAGGCTATCTTTTCTCTAATGTATGTTTATGGCAGCCTTGTTTAATATGAGATAACTGTATTTATGTGGGTTTTTCTCTGTCTTCTATTCTATTCCATTGGTCTTCATTCTGTTTGGTACAAATACCAAGGTGGTTTTGTTACTATAGCTCTATAGGATAATTTTAGGTCTGTATTGTGATGCCTCCTGCTTTACTTTTCTTGCTAAGAATTGCTTTGGCTATTCTGAGCTTCTTATTTATCCAAATGAATTTCATGATTGTATTTTTTATTTCTATGAAGAACATCATTGGAATTTTAATAAGAATTGTATTAAATCTGTATAGTGCTTCTGGTAGTATGGCCACTTTGACAATATTAATTTTGACTATCCAAGAACATAGGAGAACTTTTCATCTTCTAAGGTGTTCTTCAATTTCTTTCTTTAGTGTTTTGTAGTTTTCATTTTAGAGGTCTTTCATTTCTTTTATGAGACTGATTCCCAATATTTTTTTTGAGACTATTGTGAATGGGGTAGTTTTCCTAATTTATCTTTTCAATAGATTCATCATTGGTATATAGGAATGCAATTGATTTATGTGTGTTAATTTTATATCCTGCTATTTGCTGAACTCACTTAGGAGTTCTAGAAATTTTCTGGTAGAGTTTTGGGCATCTTCAAAATATAGGATCATGTCATCAGCAAACAGGGATAGTTTGAGCTCTTCTTTTCCTATTCATATCCTTTCATTTCTATTGCCTAATTCCTCTGGCTAGAGTTTCAAGGACTTTGTTGAACAGAAGTGGTAAAAGAGGGCATCCCTGTCTTGTTACAGTTTTTGGAGGGAAAGCTTACAACTTTTTCCCATTTAGAATAATGCTGGCCTTGGGTTTAACATATACAGCTTTTACAAGTTCTACAAGTATCCCTAGTTTTTCTAGTGTTTTGAACATGAATGTACTCTGTATTTTGCAATTATTTTCTTACTTTTGTTCTTGGATAGATTGTTGGTATAAAGAATCACAACTGTTTTTATATGTTGTTTTTGTATCCTGGAACATTGTTAAATTCAGTTATTAGTTCTAATGGATGCTGTGGAAACTTTAGGGTTTTTTACATAAATGATCAAGACAAAGACACTTTGGTATCTCTTTCTAATTTAGCTATTTTAAGTTTCTTTTTCTTGCCTGAGAAGTTCCAACATAATATTGAATGGAAACAGAAAATACCTGCCTCCTTATCTTGTTACTGATTTTAGACAAACCTTTCAGAATTTCATCAGTGAGTATGATATATGTTTTGTCATTTTCATACAAGGCCTTTTTCATGTTAAGGTAGTTTCCTTCTATTCCTAGTTTGTGGAGTGTTTTTAATCATGAGAATTTTGACAAATGTGTTTTCTACATCAAATGAAATAATGTCAGTTTCTCCCCCTTCATCCAGCTATTGTGCTATATTTTATTGATTTATTTTCATATATTTTATGTAACTATCCTTGCAGTCCAGGGATAAATAACATTTGGTCATGGTGTATAATCATTTTTAATATGCTGCTGAATTTGTGCTATTATTTTATTAAGTCTTGCATCAATATTCATAAGAGATATTGGTCTGTAGTTTTCTTTTGGCTTCTGTCTTTGGTATCTATCAGACCAGTGATATGGTTTCATAGAATGTATGAATTAGGAAGTGTTACTTCCTCTTCGGTTTTTTTTGTTGTTGTTGTTGTTGTTGGAAGGTTTTGGGAAGAACTGGTGTTAGTTCTTTTTTAAATACTCTGTAGTATTTACCACTGAAGCCAGGTGTGATGGTGCACACCTGCAATCCCACCCACTCTTGAGACTGAGACAGGAGGATGGCAAGTTTGAGGTAGTCTCAGCAATGTAGTGAGATCCTGTATGGAAATAAAAATTAAAAGGGCTGGGGATGCAGTTTAGTGGTAGAGTGATTCTGGGTTCCCAATACTGAGGAAAAAAAAAAGGATTTACTAGTGAAGCCATCTGGTATATATATGTATACCAGATACATATATATATATATATATATATATATATATATACACTTTGATCTACATATTTTACATGTAGAGAGGTTTCTGATTACTTATTTAATCTCCTTACTAGGAATAGATCTATTTAGACTATTTCTTTTTGGTTCACTTTTGGTATGGTTATATTTCCAGAAATTTGTCCAATTCATTTAGGTTATTCAATTTGTTGGCATACAGTTGTTTTTTTTTTTTTTTAACAGTCTTTTCTATTTCTATGGAATCAGTAGTAATAACTCCATTTCATTCTCAATTTAAACAGTTTGAGTCATCTGTCTCTTTCTCTCTAGTCAATGTAGCTAATGTTTTGTCAGTTTTGTTGATCTTTGTGAAGAATCAAGTTTTGGTTTAGTTGATTTTCTATATTATTTTTCTGTTTTCTATTTCATTTATTTTGGCTCTAATTTTTTTTATGTTCTTATTCCAGCTAGCTTTGCAATTAATTTGTTCTTTTAGTTTCTTAAGTTGTAAAGATTTTTTTTTTGAGATCTTTAATTTTTAATGTAAGTATTGGTAGTTATAACAGCATTGCTTTTTCTGTATACAATAAGTTTCAGTATGTTATGTTTTGTTTTAATTCACCTTTAAGTATTTTTTAACTTCTCTTATGATTTCCTCCTAAACCCATTGGTTAAGAATATTGTTTTGGCTTAACACTTGGTTTAACTTGAAGAATATCCATGTGCACCTGAGAAGGTAAATATTCTGTTGTTTAGGTATTTTATGTAAGTGCATTAGTTCTACTTGGTTTATTGTGTTGTTCAAATCCTGTATTTCCTTAGTTTATTTATTGGTAGTTGTCTCTCCATTATCAAATGTTAAGTACTAAATTCTTCAACTATCATTGCATAGCATTCCTTTAATTTTGTTAGGCTTTGCTTCATCTATTTGAATGGTCTGTTATTAAATACATATATATTTATAAGTATCATAGGTTTCTAAGTATCATATTAGCATGCTATCTTGAAACTTTCAACAACATATATCCTTTGTCTCTTGTAAACTTTTTCGATTAAAGACATTTAGGGTTTCATGTTCTAAAGGCTTCTATAAGCTGCCCTAGGGACACTAGCCTGCTATGGCACTATGGGGTTGGGAGATAGTAAGTCCTACACTAGGCTGAAAGTGACCAAAATTAACCAAAATTTGCCAGTCAAGACTTCCCCTGAAAGCTGCGAGCCTTTGAATAGATTCCTAAATTCCAAAATAAATAGTTACATCAGAAATATTTTGCAGGTTCAACTATTGTACAGGTGGACAGACTGCTGGTGTTCACTACTTTAACCATCTTTTTTTCCCTCCCTATTTTCTTTTATAGGCTAAGTATATTTGGTGTTCGATTAAAAAAAAAAAGTGGAAATTCTTCATGATAATAGTACTGTTAATGTAAATTATTTTAAGTGACCAATTTTGTTTTAACAATAATTCCTAAGGAAATTTACATAGTAAAAATTATTTTAAACCAATGTTAGTAATGAAACTATTTTTACCTCCCCTCCACAAACAGAAAATGTATTTGTTGGGGTTTTTATATTTCATTTTCACTAGATAAAGCATAAAGACCAAATTGGGAATTATGTCAGGTAACAGGATAAATTATGATAAAAATACATTGGTCCTATTCTATTTCATGTATAAAAAAACTAAGAACCTCATGTAAATGAACCAAATATTTAAAACATAATTGAAGGATGGGTTTTGGGATTATAAAGGTAGATGTTTCTGTAAAATAAAACACTAGCACTCAGTTTTTCTTCTTATGATTTAGATATATTTCAGTGAATTGACCTATATAAAACATCACAGCATATCTATAAGCTATGTGATGTCCCTGAAAAATTAAGTAGAGAGCAAAATTAAGTTAGTGAAAAAATTGAGAATAAAACCCAGGATAAATCATACCTTAATGTATAGCCACAGTGATTGCTCTAGTATTGTTAGTGAAGTTTAGAAAGAAAAAATATTTGATCTTTTTAAATGAGTGAGCATAAATGACATACTCAGGGGGTTATATGCTGCTATTTTGCAGGAAGCATGATTACCTACTGGTACAGGAAGTGCTAAACCTAGTTAAACAACTTGCCTAAGGTCACACTTAAGGTTAGTAAATGCTAGGATATGAACTGAAGGATTTGATCTTAGCTAAAGTTGCTGCTCTTGTTGGGATCTTACGGTGTTGGCCAAGAAGTTAATAATAGCATCTCCTACTGATTGTGGACAGAATACAGAGTATTCTGCCTTACATGTAGAGTCACTACCTAACAACTCTGTGAATAATAGGAAGATTTGAGACTGAAGTCAAAACTTAAATAACAACCCTTAATGGCCCTAAGTCCCAGTTGTGGAGCTGTAGTACTATGATTATGATGGTGTGAATACTTAAAAAAGTCCAGAGAAAATATTGATTTCTCTGGCTAGTGGAACTGAAAATTGATCCCTACTGTCTACAGAGTTGAGGTGAATAATCTTAGTTTTTCGTTTATTTTTTAAAAATCTTTTGTCCCTTTGTCTCAAATGTGTTCTGGTTGTACAGAAGAACATGATAGTAAAGTAAATTAATGCTCTGCAAGAAACGTGTTCTGCTCAGAATAATTGGGAATGAGGGTCCCTAGAAGTTGGTGTGTGTGGTAAATTCTTAAAGAAGAGAGAGTTATAGAATATGGATATCTTAATTCTGTGTATGAACTAACTTAAGTCCTGTGAGTTGTAAATATAGAGAACAAACTCAAAGAACTATATGAAATACCTTGAAAACATTTGTCACTACTCAGTTCTCTAATTCCTTTTGTTTATGTGCACAGAAGTACAAAAAAGTACAAAAAATTCAGGGAAATATTTTACAGTTCCTTTTTTCATAGCTAATTTAGACCAACATCCCCATTCTAAAATTTTAAATCAGCAAAGAACAGAAAGAAAAGCCAGAAGAAGTGAAGGTGTGATGTATGTATGTATGTGTCTGTGTGTTTATGTATGTATACAGATATATTTAAAATACATATGTAGATATGTAGATTTAAATACATATTATTAAGTATATATATGAATATGTATATAAATTTTCAAAACTTTCAGGAAAAAGATGATGGACTTATTCCAAAATACTTAGAAGTAGCTCCTGCTAATTAACTTTTCACTCACACAGAAGTGCAGTGCTTAGTAATTACGGGGCTATAGAAAACAGAGGAGGAACTAACCCAGAAAAGTCTTTTGATAAGAAAAAAAGGTGGTATTTCTATACCACATCAAGAAAGCTACCTTTCTGTTAAGGATTTACCTTAACAGTTATAAAGAAAAATTTCTTCAGTTAAGCTGTTGAATCCTTAAGGTAAGGATCATGTCTTATTTTTCTTTCTATCTTTAGAATTCCTTGTGTTTATTATGGGACCTGGCAAGTAAGTATATTATTATGCCTCCTGAATTAAAATGTTATTATAAAAAGAATTAATAAGAGATGAAGTTTAATTATTTCTTGATTATATCCTTGTATACCAGGAAGAGTTCTTTTTATGTTCCAAAATCTCTACTTAATTACATAGGAAAAAAGGGATCAACTATGACCCTGGATTATAGAGGAGTACATAACATCAATAAGGATTTTTTTTTAAAGGTATAAAAGAATCACCTTGTGTTCTTTAAACTCAAGCATGGACTTTTACATTTAAAATATCTACGATGCTACATTAACTCTTGATTTGTTCTTACTAAATTAAATGTTATATAGTACATGTGACAGTAAAGAGAATATAGTTATCAATGAACAATCTACATTCTCCTGTAGCAGATGACATTGATGGAATACAAACTTTAAATAACAGAAAAAACATTCTACATCACATTCCATACAATTAAATGGGTACATTTACCTTTACATCCATACTGCATACAGGATGTAAATGACTATAAATGATTATAAAATTCTGAGATTATAAAGTTGTTGTGTATTTTATGGTTGCTCTGAGATTAACTTTATTAATCAATGGTCATTAAATCAACAGATGATGAATAAACTGATAGTTCTATCTTAAATATACATTGTACTCAATTAGGAGATTTTAATCTAAGAGTTGCTAAAATAGTAACAACTAAGTCATCACATTGAGGATGGATGTCAACAAAGGTACAATTTTAAATATATTAATTTAATGTAATTACATATTATTAATATAATAATTTAAATATACCAAGTTGGCAAGAGATTATCAACATGAATTGAACTTTTCTTTCATGACTGTACATCAATGTGTCTATTTATAAATTGGAATAGAAGTTCCTAACTTGTTCTCACAAGTTGTTTTAATGAACTTTGCTGTTTAATTTTATTAAATTAGTATTTAGTTAGAGTTAATGAATATCAATAGATTATTATAAACAAAATAAATAGCAACTTCACATCTTATTAAACTAACAACTTTCAGCACTAATACAACATTTTATAAAGGTTTTAACATAATATGCAAAAGAACCCCTAAAAACAAAAACAAAAACAAAACCCAGAACTTGAAGAAACTGGCCAAGATCTAGCTAGAAAACATACTGAGGCTTAAACCTGGAAAAAAGGGGTGACCTTAAGTGTTGTGACTGAAGTTTCTTACACTTATCAGTCTGTTGTACTGAATAGTGGACTGGAATTAACTTTCTTTGCAACATGTTGGTTACTTTCTTACCTAGAGAGCATGCCCAGAGGTGTAACATTAAGTGATCCCATCAGCATTGCCAGGGCCATCCCTGGCGCTTCCCGTTCTATTACTTCTTTTGTGGCCTGTAATTAAAGATTAAATAGCAGACTGAGTGAAATAAGCCAAAAAAGGAAGGCAGAATAGTAAATTCACTAAGAGATAATTATAACCCAGTCTTTCTATAAATCATACTTTGTAATTCCCCAAACATTTGTATTTTTTTTTTTTCAGGATCACTGAATAAAAGCTAAGGACCAAAAGAATCCAGATAACTTTTATAGTAGCAGTACTATCGGATTCCTTAGAGTTCAGTAGTATTTGACAGAAATCACATCTTGCTTGATAACCTGAATTCCAAAAATGATGCCTCAGATTTTTATAATAATTCAATAGATTTTTCAAGGGTAAGAAAGCTGGGCATTTTTTCCCCCTAGTACTCTTGAAATAATTGTCCATGAAAACCAGATATCATTTTATACTCCTCCTATCTCTATGATTTTATAACATGATTTAAAGGGACAAGAAGTCATCAAGTTAACTTTTTACCCATATGCAGGCTAGAAGAAAAACTCTCCATTTACTTTCTTTGATATCTTCAATATAAATTAACCATCTGATTTTTAAAAAAAGAATTAATGAAGTGATAGGTTGTATACATTAGGAAATTTAGGACAGTACATTTTTAGAATAAGGATAGTTAAACCTGGAATAAGCCAGTGAAGGAGAAAGGAAAATTACATTTTCTAAGGATTTGTCAAAACAGGTATAAATGCACACCTGGGAGACATTCTAAGTTTGATGCCAGATCACTGCAATAAAGTGAAAGTCATAATAAAATCACACGAAGTTTTCGGTTTCCCAGTGCACATAAAAGTATGTTTACACTATCCTATAATCTATTAAGTGTGAATAGCCTTATGTCTAAAACAGTATATAATTTAAAAATATTTTATTGCTACAAATGCTAATGATCATCTGAACATCTTGCTGGTGAGGGCCTTGCACTGATATTGATGGCTGCCGACTGATTAATAGATATAATAATAATGAAAAAATTTGGATTATTCCAAGAATTACCAAAATGTGACACAAAGATATGAAGTGAATACATACTATTAGAAAAATGGTGCTAGTAGACTTGCTTAATGCAGAGTTGCCACAAGTCTTCAATTTGTAAAACATACAATTTATGAAGCACAATAAATTGAAGTTCCATAAAATGAAGCACAACTGTATGTTGTACTACAATGGTCAAGATCAGTTTAGGCTAAAGTAGCAGCCAAATACATGACCTAATCCTTTTCTAGTTTTGTGTAAGTGAAGCAATTTACAATAAATTGAAAGCAACAACAAAGGAATAAAGGTTGCAAAATAAATAAGTGGAAAAGCAAACAAAATATAAAGTAAATTATGGAGGAATATAGAGAAAAGTTGATATCTTAAAATTCATTAGAAGTAGAGTGACAGTTCTAAATAAGACTAGCTGTGGTAAAACATTTTTCTCTGGGCAAAATTCAGTTAAAATGCATCAAGTATGTATTAGATGCTAATTGGTATTATAAACAAACTTTTAGAACCCACATAAATTATTACTTCATCCCTTAATATTATACAGAATACAGGACTACTAGAATTGACACAATCTACTGGTTTACTGAATCCCAGCATGTACAGTATTTAACAACAGCAGAAATTTTAAAGGAAAACTAACAAAGGATGCTTCTTAATAAAACCCACTTTAAATAGAAGGGGCCATCAGGCAACAGAAAATGAAACCTTGTTATTATTTTTTAATATAAGGCTTTTTTTTTTCAGTTGTTAATGGACACAATACCTTTATTTATTTTTATGTGGTGCTGAGGATCCAACCCAGTGTTTCACATGTACCATGCAAGTGCTCTACCACTGAGCTACAGTCCCAGTTCAGAAACCTTAAATTTTTAAGTTTGAAAATGAGTTGCTACCATTTAAGTTTGTGTTGAACTAGTATTATCTAAATGTTGTATTAGTAATATCTAATATAATTTTGAGTCTTCCTGAGAAGGAGCACTATTTTTGTGTTTTAAGATGCTTTATTAAGGTTTATAATCTCTTAGGAAACCTAAAATCTTAGAGCCTTAAAAATCAAGCAAGAGGATTTTATTGAGAATAATATAAAAGGAACTCTCTGTATAGAGTAAATACTTCACTACCTGCTCAAAAATGTCCTCTAGATAAGCAATGGTTGACATTTGATAAGTTTGGAGTTTGCTATGGACCTCCCTCTTTCCACTCCCAGGGAAGATTCAGAATTTTAAGATCAGTCAAAATGTAAGATGTGGGGTCTAGTGTGAGGAAATTAGGTCACTGGAGGTACTGTTTTCAGAAGGGATTAATGCTGGTCTCCTGGAGTTGTTTCTTGAGAGAATTAGTTATGAAAAGACTAAGCCTGACTACTGGTTTTATGCCTTTTGATCCTGCCATCTGATTCCTTCTATGAATACCTGTTTCTGTTCCTCTCCTGTGTTCTGATGCAGTCAAGGGGGATTTCATCAGAAGCTGAACAGACAGGGCCATCCAATTTGCGGCTTTCAGCCTATAAAACTATGAACCATAAACTTTTCTTCATAAAGTATCCAACCTCAGGTATTTTGCTAAAACAACAGAGAAAAATGACTACAGAGAGCCACATAAAATGATGTACTCCCAGAGTAGCACAATAAAAATTGTCTAAAAATTGCAGCTCATTAATTTTTCTAGATCCTCTAAAATATACTATACTTTTTGGTGAGGTCACTGGAGAGTGATCTGCATGGAATGTCTCACTTTATTTTTCATAGAATTATTTTATTGGACTTTGATTTTTTGATATGCAATTGGATCTAGTAAAATGGCTCACTGAAATTCTTATTTACATTATGAATTACTTGAGGTCATTGTTCACGATGTTATACTATGATCCTCCTTAGAAAAACATACAGGTGAAATTTACTTTCAAGTGTCATAACTAGATATGGATGCTCTTCTGTGCTACTAGTTTATCTTTAAATTATGATGCTTGTGAATCAAGGCTACTCTGGTAAACAGAAAAATCTGTGGATATCTTTCAGTAGGCTTATTAAACAACCTAATTTCATCTTATTTTCACTTTTTCTATTTTTCACATTTATATTTCAAAAATTCTGTTGTGTTTATTTGGGTAAGCCATCTTAAATATTTTTCAGGGTATAAAAAACATATGGATGGATGGGTTGATGAATGTATGTATTCTTTACATAGAGTTCTTCATCTTTTTAAAAATGTGTTTCCAGAAGGACTGTTAATTTTGTCTTAAGATCTTCTAGAGAATTTGGGTCTATAGACACAGATATTATGTATTTTAGAACATAAAAGAAAAATACATATTGTAGTGATGCCATTGAAAGGCACTGGTGCTAATAGTGGTGACATGGTGGGAAAAACAGAATGTCAGATCCTCCACAGGACTAGAGACAATAGTGTATTCTTGCAAATAGTCTTTCTTACATCTGTAACAACTATTTCTGTTCCAGAAAACATTAGAACATTTTGTTTCTATTTTATTTTCTCTCTGTCTTAAGCTGTCTGGTGTAGTACAAAGATTACCATCTGTGAATGCAGACGCAGCTAATGTCCACAAGAGCAAGTGGATCTGCCACAGAATCTAGGGCCATGCCCAACGCATGGTATGTACTCAATAACAGTTTGTTGAATAAGGAAATGAATCAACAAATGAACCTATCTAGATCTGAAACCTGGCTTTACTACTTAAGTGCTTTGTGAGCTAAAAGAAAATATATAACTTTTCTGAACTTTAGTGTACTAGTAAGTAAAATATAGATATTAATAAAACACATCTACATCATTTAAGAGGGTCTGGAGAACTAAATTAAATAAGTCATCTAGCATATAGTAGATATTTGATACACAATCTTTCATATGTTTCTACTCTGTAATTCAACTTACCATCTCATAATTTTGATCATATCAGAGAACAGGCGTAATATAAATATCCACAAACCACCTACAAACAGTTGTTGAGATCCAAAGATGAAGGCATAATAAATGGAGAGCTAAAACCCTAACATATGAGCATTGGTAATTGCTGGGCAGGAAGCAGAACACTGAAATAGTGCAATCTACATTAAGGAAAACCAATCTAATGAGGTGGGTACTGGAAGAAAGACAAGAAAGCCAGAGCAGAGTGCAAAGATCTATAAGCCTTAAATGGGGAGGCACAACTAGAAGAACAAGGAAATAAAACTTAATTTAGAATGAAACAAGAGAAAAATACCTATCTAAATACCTATTTTATTAATACCTAATAAATATCTATTTTGTTAGAAAATCCAAACAGAAGAATGATTTTAAAAACATAGCCTTATCTCTTTTAATCACATATATTATTACATTATAAATAAGAGTTATCTGTGACAGTTAATGTGTAGATAACAAATATTCATTATCAATAGACTATTCATTATCAATGGCAAAGATGCTCTTAAAAGTTTAAAATTATTTTTTCTTAATTAGCTTAAAGTTCTATTTCCTACTTTCTTAATTATACAATATTGATTTTTAAATTCGGGTATCAGTTTTTTGGAACAAGCAGTGTCCAGAATAGTGAGGTTTAGTTGGATTTGGCTGCTCTCTTTAAATGATATTTATCTTTAACCTCTAAATATTTTCCTAAGTCTGAAAGCTGCAAATGCACATGAAAAAATCACATAATTGTGATCTTTTCCTTGATGCTCTGAAAATAACAAGTTAGATTCTTCAAAGAATGTTAAGTTGTAAAAATGGTGCCATAAATGATTTTATAGCTGAGAGATATTGTTGATGCGATGGAAGTTCATTTTTTAACTTCAGGGGAAAAATTGACCTTAAAAGTTATTGCTAACAGGCAATGATGCTTAAATATATATAAAACACACAACAGCTAAATCTAAATGTGTATACATTTCTTACATGCACAGTGATTCTTTGTGAAAACTCATTTAGTATAGTGCTTTACTTAATTATGTGAACATACTTTTATTAACATAGCAGAAGAATTTGTGATTTATATTTATATGTTTGCTACCCAGGTATGTAAATTTAATACAATTTCCTCCCAACAATTATTATAGTGATCTCTGTTGATTAAATAAACAGCAAAGATTCTCTTTGAAATGCCAGCTAGTGACTACTAACAACTTTGTTACATTATCAAGGTGAGATATGCTTAGAGCAGTGGTTCTAAAACTTTGTATGCATCATAATCTTCTGAGGTCTTGCTACAACACAAGTTTTTTGGCCCCACTCCCACATATTCTAATTCAAAATGTCTGACTGGTCCTCAAATTTGCATTTCTAACACTTTGCCTGGTGATGTTTATGATGCTAATCTTAGGACCACACCTTGAAAGCCATACTGCTGAAGTAAGGAATGAAGTGAATAATGTATATTGCTTGGTCTAATCTTCATAGACACTCTATAAACGTGAGAATCCTTTATCAGAGTCAAATATAGACCTAGCCAGAAAAAAAATGAGGTGAAAATAGGCAGTTTAATGATGGTTATATTTTATTACTTCTTTCCATCAAGGCAAAAAGATTAATTCTACATTAAAAAAGACCATTATAAACTAACAATTCTGAGGCTGCTCATGCAAGTATCCTATGATACATTGAAGCTCTCCTTAAAGTATTTTTTTTCCCTTGGGTCTACACAATGGATAAAATTTACATACATCATAAACTCTAGGAATGTTCAAGGAGAGTCAGCTATTAATCTTTTCTCATTTAGGAGATACGCCAGAACAGAAGAAAGAACCACATTACTACAATACCAGTCTTGAAACTACTTGAATTTAAACAATTGATTTGTAGATTATTTTTATATTAGTTTTAATCAATTTATATTCTCTTTTAACAAATCATACCACATTAGTGTATCATAACAATATGACTGAATGTTGAAAAACTACTGCTAGAAAGAAAGAGAAGATACACCCATGAAATCAAGGTAATTTAAAATGATAAAATTTTTGTATGAGATTAAAATATTTTGCTTAACTTAAAAAAAAAGTATCCCAAATTTACTTGGGAGATATAATCTTTTTGCTAATGTTCATCTTTTCTTTGGAGTTTTAACGTTATTAAATATTTATACCTTCTGCTCCTGGAAGAAGCAAAAAACTTTTTGTGTGGAGAAACTCAATTTTGTTTTTCAGTTCAAGTTGCACAATATATAAATAGGATCCCACTGTAATGAAAAGTCAAAGGAGATAATATAATTGTAGGGAGAAAGCAAGAAAGAGACCAGAAATTTGAATACTGTAGTCAATTTCATCTTATATGCCATTTGAACATATTCTATGCAGTGAACAAAAGATGATGAGTTAAATCAATTGTTCTCAACATTCATCTCAGTTCTTAAGGATCAATGAATCACTGTGTTAGGTAAGCTTCTAGTGTTTAAAGGTAATTATCTATCTTTATAATCATAGCTTGGTTCTTAAAGCACACCAACTAATTTACTTAGTGCAATAAAACAACTTCAATGTTGGAGTAAAACCAGGTTGTTGGGCTTGCTGTGAAATAATACGGCTTTGTATGATATGGGAAGGTTGATTAAAATATTTCCAAGTCTGTTTTCACTTTATGAAAAGTCTCACCTTATTTGCTAATATTTAGATCCCATCCTTTTTTCAGTGACCAACTTGAAAACAGAGAAGTGAACATTCTTTTGCATTACAACAATTCCCTTTAAACATAGAGGTGTCTTTTATATTATTTTATTTCTTTATTTTATTAATTTGGTAATCAAATTATCAAACCAAAAGGCTGGGAACTCAGATGAGCAAATTGTTTTTTATAAGAGATTTTCATGAGACAATTTGTATTCATATTCTGCTTGTATAAATAGCATACCTTATATCTAAATTCAGGAAAAGGTGAAAAAATATTGATATTTCTATGAATTATTAGCATTTACATCATTCATTTTCCATATCATAAAAAACAGCAAAGCTTTCCTTAACAGTATGGTGTTGGCTATGTATGCCTTTTAATCTACATAGAAAAAATGAAAAAAATGTTACTCATTTCCTCAAAAGTTATATATAGGTATGGAAAAAATGTTTGGGACCTTTAATCTACAACAAGGTGGTTATAGTTAATAATACTATATTATATGCCTGCAATTTGCTAAGTGAGCAGATTTCAAATGTTCTCAACACACACCAAAAAGATAAATATGTGAGGAAATGACTATAGGTTAATCAGCTTAACTGTGGGAATCATTTCACAATGTGTGTGTGTGTGTGTGTGTGTGTGTGTGTGTGTGTGCACGCTTGCATACCTGTGTATAAAATCAAAACACATGGAAAAAAACAAAAACAAAAATACATAGTTCACCATAAATATGTGCCCTTTTTATTTGTTAATTATACCTCAAAAAAGCTGTGGTGAAAAAAGAAATATAAGGTTGATACTATTCTGAATGTGATATGATGTGATATGATGATGTGATACTGAATATGATGTGATACTGTTCTGAAAGGCTTCTGTCTGATCGGTGAACTGATTAATATATGACCTACCCTTTTTTGCTCTAGGCACTGTGGGGTTTTCTTTTGTTTTGTAATGTGGTTGTAACATTTACTGTAAGTGGCAACACAATGGCTGCCCTAAAAAAATCTATATATTGGATTCTCATTATATTAATGATCATATAATTACTTGGTTTACTTAAAGCAAGGCAAAATTCTAATGTTCATTATAACTTCAAGTTGTGCTTAAACATGTTAATTGAGAAGAAAGGAAACGAAGTCCTTCCTTTAGCTTATAAATACTGTTTGCAGATGGCTTATTGCCAAATGATTTTACAAAATCTAAAACTTTGGTCTTCTGCCCTGAGATGTGGTATTTCTAATTGTTGGTCTTTTAAAAGAAATCATCCACACTGAAAAGAGGTAATTATTACATCTGAAGTTTCCTTTCTGCAAAACTGGATTTTCATCAAAATAGGCCCATATGATAAAGTGACAGGAATATTAAATAGATGAGGTAAAGGAAGTGGCATGAGCAGAACTGCTTAGAAGGGAGAAAAATTAAAATATATAATATCTCATATATAATATTTATTATTATTATTATTATTATTATTATTATAAGGTGTTGCATTTTGTCATCTCATACCAGCCTCAGTAGTTTTAAAATTGGGATCAAGTGACCAAAAGAAAATGGTTACAGTACTTCTTAGAAGCAAGAAAAATGGGCACAGCACTTCTTATAGATAGCACTTCTTTGAGATAAGCTGAACAAAATAGAAATTCCAATAATGAGGCAAGAGAAAGAAGTATACACATACATATTTGGAGGCTATGACATATTGTAAATTGAATTAAATAACTTGTTTTCTAACAAGTTTTCTCATGGAAAGATTGATTTTAATTCTACTAACCTCTCACTTTGTGATTGGACATTTTGTTCCTCATTTGTAATTTAATTATTTAATAGTCCATCGTTATTCACATATTATATGACTATCAGTTTTTGTACTTATGTCTCCTGAATTTTTTTCTCAGTTCCATTTGTAGAAAGAGGGTAACGATATTTGCTACCTCTCTAATAAGTTGAAAGTATTAACACAATAAAGCATTTTTGGTTAACTAAATGTCGTAACATTCATGATGCTAGTATGATAACATCACATAAACTTACAATGCACTAAAACACTTATTTCTCTTTTTCACTCTATTGGTGAGCTAAATATGAACACTATTATTTAGCTACATAATTCAGTAATAAAAGAAATATTGACATTAGAAGTTTTTACTTTCAGTGTCTCTCTTTAAATATACATGTAGAATTCTTTATTCACATAGCTAACATTTCTATTTTGCACAATACAGAGGTTATGTAATTTATTACTTCTCTCTCTACATGGTGAACAAATAGACAAACTAATAAATTATTTGACTAATACAAAGTCACAGTGTAAATCAACAAAAAATTCTAGAAGGGAATTCAGGCCTATAGACTCCAATTCTTACTTTAATCTGTTAATCTATATTTTATGCTTTAAGTTTATAAAGCACCACACTCTATTCAGACATAGGAAAGATATTTGTATTTGGTTTAGATGTGTTAGAATACATAAGGACCTTAGTATCTTTCTTAATACATAGCTCAGCAAATACTGGGCACAACTATTTGTACTGACACAGATCTAAAGTCACCTCTGTAGTAGAGACTGGTGTTATAAACTGGGGTTAAACCAATTATGAAAACTGATTAATTCTATCAGAAGCACTATAGAATAGAAGATATACAGTTTCTGAGCTTATGTAGTTAATTTGAAGATACCTGAAGAATGCATCATGTCAGCAATAACCTTGAAAATTTAATAAAGATTTATGAAAAAGTAGCAATTTTAGAAACAACTGTCAGGAACATAGCCCTGGGCATTACTACAAAACCTCTAAATAGGAAGACTGGGAAAGAATGTGAGAAGCTTAGAAATATCTTGTGAAGAATAACAGCTTTTACGTTAAGCCCAATGGAAAACAGCAATGTAATTACGTACTTGAGTACCGATGAAAATATATAATCAAGTGTCCATAAGTACTTGTGGTTAAGTAGTTCAAATCAGTAAGACAAATAAGTTCATATCAATTTTTTTTCAGGACTGAGCACTGAATTAAGGGCCTTGTGTGTGCTTGGCAAGCACTCTGTCACTGAGCTATATCTCCAATCTCAAGTTTATATCAATTTTTAAATTCTTGTAACAACTATGGACTAAAAGTTATAGCTGTGAAAAAAATAGCAGGCTGGGTTTTTTTTTTTTTCCCTGTGAGGATGGAAATAAGACTTAAGATACCTTTAAATGGGGAAACTCAAAGATGCAATGTCCCACTCAGTTCATCAGTGCTCTGCTGCTCACACTAAAGATTATTTATTAACTAAATTAGACCTGTTAGATGAAAAAAATCTTTTACCTTTATTTGGGATAGAAATAACAAGGGACTCAAAAATAATCAGAGGCCTAATTTTTAAAAACTTCAAAGAAGAGGTGCACTTAAACTTTGTCACTGAAGAAGGCAAAACTACAGAAATGCAAATATAAAAAAATCTTCAGAAATAAGTTCTTACATATACTCTAATTCGAAAGTTGAAAGGAACATTTTATCCCATAATGAAGATTTACCAAGGAAACAATTTTAAGTGTGTGTGTGTGTTATAATACTGATCTGCAACCTCAGAATCAGGAATTTAATCTCTATTATAGGACATCCAGACTATGATGCTTAGAATAAGAATAAGGCAGTTCACTATTCAAAGAAGGCCTATCTACTCTTCTAATTTGACACTGAGAAATGAAAACAGAGCCCATTCTTGAACAGAACAAATTATATCTCAGAAATGGAGGATAAGGTGTATGGATTGGGTTCTTTAGATGAAACTGAAAAACTGAAAACTGAAAAGTGACTTTATTAGAGCAGAAGACAGGGTGGGAGTAAAGAGGAAGAAACTGGTTGCCCCTATTGGCATTAAACAAATTCTACTTCCTTGTCAGAAAGGATAGAAATGACTATTTCTACTGATAGACACACACACACACACAAACACCTTTAGACATATATGGTCACTGATGAGGCTATTCATTTATAACTTTTCTTCCTTCTATATGCTTAGACTCATTTTTAATATTTAAATATTTAATCCACCTATAGCTTAAATTTGTTATATAATCAACTATGTCCACTAAAATTGATAGTCACTTTTTTCAATACCTTTTATTAAACAATCCTCCTTTTTCCCAATTATTTGAAATGTCAGATTTACAAATGTTAAATTCTAATATTACATATAGGTATGTTAATGAAATACCATTTGGTTGTATTTATCTACTAGTTCAATTCCTTGAAATGTATTAAATATTTTAATCACTGTGCCTGTACCTTTTATATCTGATAGAATGAAGCCCTCTCATGGTTTTACTATAAACCCCCCACCAAAAAATATCCCACTAGTTATTTTTATAAATTTGCTCTTTTAAATGACATTTAGGATTGCCTTTCTACATTCTTCTCTTCCAAAAACTAGGAATTGTATTAAATTGATCAATAAATTTAAGGTACACAATTTCAAAAGGGCATTTGTGTCTAAGAACATTATGTTACCCTAATCATTCAAGTTATATTGTGTTCATCTAAAAGTTTTATTGAGTTTTGGTAAGTTTCTTAAGTTTAGTCTTAGGTATTGTGAAGTTTCCTTTTTTCTTACTATTGTAAATGAGTTCCATTGTATTTTCTAGTGGGCTACTACTAATTTAAGTAATATTACTATGTGAATTGTTATAAAATAAAATACAGCCACCATGCTGAACTCGTTTTGTTTCAAATGCTTTTTCAATGAACTCTTGGGTTTTGTCCTAGGAAATCTTATATATAAATACAGTCTGGTTTCTTCTTTTTTAATATATATATTTTTAGTTGTAGGTGGACAAAATATCTTTATTTTATTTTTATGTCGTCCTGAGGATTAAACTCAGGGCCTCACGAGTTTTAGGCAAGTGCTCTCTCACTGAGCTACAACCCCAGTCCCTGGTTTCTTCTTTCTAACATTCAGATGTCTTCTTTCTTATTAACATATTGTGATGGACAAACTTTCTAGAATAATTAAATAATGGTGACAGTAACTATCTTTTATTTCTTTTTTTTTTTTTTTTTAAAGAATCAGTCATTTACTCACTGTGACTTCTATGAGCTTCAGATTCAGGAATAATAGACACTACTCTCAAGAACATTGTACAGATTAGGTCAAATTGTGTGTTAGTGCTTTCCCCATCGATAAAACTCAGCTATTATCGTTATTTAAACATCATCATCATTATTTGATACATAGGAAATTCTCCCCACCTCCTACTCCCATACAGTTAGTCTTTATTTTAAAAAGTCAACCAAGCACGCCCTGGGTCCAAGTGCATGGATGGCTGGTACCACTTTTACATTGGTAGCATTTTTACTAGCTTCCATCATTCTCTTTTGTAACATTTTAGTACATGATTGAAATGACAACTTTTATAGTCAAACTAAGACAACAGATTCAAAGCAGAAAGGAAATCAAAGTTTTGATATTGTATGTTGTTTCAAAAGCGTCAATAGATGAAAGAGCTTTGTTTCAGAGTGGCCAATTTTAGACAATCTCTGAGGTTCCCTGTGTTGTTTTCTGAATATCCAGCTATTTATAGATGGAAACATGGAGATAAAATATTTATAATCTTCATCACTTCCTATATTCAATATACTACAGAGTCATGTTTCATAGTTAAAAGTTTTTTGGCAATTTAAGTATCTACCCACATAAACATTTGATATTTTTAATATTCTAAAACTATAAAACATTACAGAGGAGCATAGTTGGGCTAGGATATGGTTTTTCAAACCTGACATGAATGACATTTGGGTTTGTAAATTCTTGCACAATTTTTTTTTTTTTGCCGTGCTGGGGATCAAACCCAGGGCCTTGTGCTTGTAAGGCAAGCACTCTGCTGATTGAGCTATCTCCCCAGCCCCTGGGTTTGTAAATTCTTAACTGTGCATCTTGTGCATTATAGGATGTTCAGCAGGATCCCTGGCCTTTATGTATTACATGCTGTAGCAACTTGCCCTCCCATGCCAGTTTTGACAAAAATGTCTCAACATTGCCAAATGTCTTCTGGAAGTCAAAATCACCTTTCACTGAGAACCACTGGGTTAGAATTTAACATAGACATAATTGTAAACTCTGGGTGCACAGATAATACAAGACTCTATGTTATATTACTAATGTGGAGAGTCTAGCACAATAATTTTCTGTTTATGCTAGGGCACAGAGTTTTATATACTATACTATTCAAGCATATAACCACCCACATGTAACTATCTTTTTCCTACTGAAAACACTGACATTAGATAAGAAAATTTTTTTAAAAACAAAGTTAATCCAGCAATCACCTTTATATCACCTGATATGAGAAAAACCTATAGTCTACAAACATTTGCTAAATGGAGACTAAAGAAATCACTGCAAGTGTCCTTCCTTCTGAATTCTAAGTCTCTCTTTCTCTACTTGTAGGTGTTCCTTTTCGATCTGCAGCTTCTCTGATTCAAACTTCAAAAACTGCAGCCTATCTTTTTCCAGATGCAAGCGTTCTCGTTCAAGTTTTAACTTCTCTGTTTCTATGTCCTGTGGCTGAAGCATGGACTTTTCTCCTTGGCCAAGTTCACTTTCCAGAGATGGTTTCTCAGAATTGACTATCTGTAACCTCAATTTCTCTCTCTCAATCTGTAGCCGCTCCTTCTCCAGCTGCAGGCGCTCATGCTCCATGTCTAAATGCCGCAGCCTCTCCTTCTCTATCTGTAGGCGTTCCTTTTCTACCTGAAGCCTTTCCACCTCAATATCCAGTCGTCGCTTTTCCAACTCTAGTTTGTATTTCTCTATGTTTACAAGCAAGTGGGGCTCATCATATGCAGACCTGGATGGTGTTGAGTTAAGGGTGAAAAACTCATCAATGTGGGGGAAGTCAGGAAGTTCATTTTCTCTTCTGGAATCTGGTATGACAGATGACAGCATTTCTTCCTCTTCCTCAATCTCAAATTCAGGACTCTGGGGATCCCTTTCTTCTTCTTCCACTTTGACCTCTGTTAAGGATCCACCTGCATCCCTGAAATCTGCCACATTTTGCCAATCAAAATTTGGATCATTTCGGAATCCAATCTTTTCATCTATCTCTTCAGTGAGAGAGTCATCTAAATCAGATGTGGGAAGAGGAAACCCTGATCCAACGAGCTTAATGTTCGCCTTCATTCTCTTTCTCTTCATAAGTGCTCGCCAGTCAAGATACCTTCTTTTCACTTCCGTCCCTGTCCTCTGTTCTCCTCCTACAGCATTCACACACTGTGTGATCTCCTCCCAAGCCATTCGTTTCATCACATTTATTGTTGTATTGAGCTGCTTGGAAAAGATAACTTCTTTCCTTTGGTAATTTCTTTCAAAAGCGTCTGAGTTTCTTGAACACTAAAATTGCTTTTCCTTTTTCTTTTTAACTGCTTCATTTTTTCTAATTAAATGGAGATTTTACAGGAAGAAAAGACGTGAAAAGAACCTGGAGTGCTGCAAAGCACACGAACCAAGTACAAACTCTTGTTGGCACTTAGTTTAAATCACTCAATTTTCTATTCATCAAGTAGTAGAAGTAGGCTGGATAATTCTTGCGACCCCGACAGCACCTCGGCAAGATCGCCTGTAAGGGTGGTAGAAAAGAGACGCTTCATTGATTCCCCCTATTTCTAACTCTAATAAGAATTCATCTCATCTAGTGCTTCAGCTTTATTATATTTGTTGGTTTTTGTGATTAACAATTTTTATTCTTTACAATTTAACAAAAATTCTAATTCACCATGTTTTTCCAAGAAAAATATACTGAATTTTATACCTTTTTGGCTTACATCAAGATGATCATATTGTTTTTATGATTTACCTAGTAATGATATAAATGGAATTATATTACTGTCCTTGAATTCTTAAAATATACTTGGAAAATGATATGTATTAAAAAAACATGTTGCTATTTCATGTTTGTGTATATTATTTTACTATTTCTACATATATCTTCATATGTGATTAGGACTATAGATGCCTTGTTATCTTTATTTCATGTATCTTTAAATCCCAATTTTTCTTCATCCTGTGTCACGATATAGTTAAATAACAGAGGGGTAAGGCAGGAATTACCTGTTCTTTAAAGTTTTGATTGAAATTACTCATGATACCCCCACACTTACTTCCTTTCACTCTCCCACCTTTCTTCTTTCTTTTCCTAATATACTGTAGTAGCTACTTTATTAATTGACAGATGCTGGAAATCAAAGTACTCTTGAAATTTTTTTCACTTTAATTTTAAAACAGTAAGTTAAATCCATAATTACAGAATGTAATACTGACATGTGCAATATTACATTCTCTTCCTAACCATCTAATGCATATTATGATGAAGAATTATTAATTGTTTGAATTTGTATAGAGCAGAGATGAAGCTAATTGTATATCAAATCAAAACCATGTTTCCATTGCTTTTTTTAAAACCAAAGACACCTCTCAGTAAAGAAGAGTTAGTTGCCTTATGTCTCAATACTTATAAGGATTTACATATTATATTGTATTCTATTTTATTTTTATCTAATGATATTGTTTGATCAAGGCTCATTAGCTTAAAAGATGTCTCCATTAGGGTTGTTTGGTTGTAGCGAATGCCTGTCAGAATGATTAATAGAAAGCAGTATGGTTTGTGGTTACATTTTGACTAGAATATAATTGTTGGATGAAAGAAAAGAACAACTTTTCTAATGTTAGGAAAATGGGTACTTGAGGTATGGAATAACACTTCCAGTAATAACTTCAGGTTGAAAAAAAATTAAATGCTATGTCTTGATAACTAAATAATAAGATGGACCCCTAGCTCACACCATCAACAGAAATTAACTCAAAATGAATCAAGGACTTATATAAAACAGCTAAAATCCTACAAGTCTTATGCGGTTTGATTCATTAAAATAAAAAACATAGAATTACTATATTATCCAGCACTTCTACTCCTAGATATATAAACAAAGGAACTAAAAGCAAAAGCTTGAATAGATGCATATATCTCAATGTTCATTGCGGCATTATTCCCAATAGCCCAAAGATGGAAAAAACCCGAATGTTCATCAATAAATAGATAGACAAATTGTGGTATATCCATACCATAGAATATTAGTCCACAATAAAAGGAATGATGTTATTATATACATTACAACATGGGTAAACTAATAAGGCATTATACTAAATGAAAAAAGCAAAAAAACCCCAAAGAACAAATATTAAATGATTCCACTTTTATGAGATATCTGTAACAGGCAAATTTATGGAGATACAAAGTACATTAGAGGCTATCAGGGTTTAGGGAAGGGACAAATGGGGAGTTATTATATAACAATTACAGAGTTTCTGCTTGGGGTGATGAAAAAGTTCTTAAAATTGATACTGCTCATGACTGTAAAATATTGTGAATATAATAAATGCCAATTAATTATACATTTAAAAATGGCTAAAATAGCAAGTTCTTTTGTTATGTATAGTACCACAATTAAAAAAATACCAAAATCCCTTGAATTATATATTTTAAATGAATGAATCATATGGTATGGGACTTATATCTCAAGCTCTTAAAACAAAAAAGAAAGGCTGATATGCGATGGAAAACTTGCAGATGGTTTAAAAATTACTCTAACAATGAAAAAACATTGAGGTTAGTGATATATGTTAAGATTTGAATAAAACCTTGTACAAAATTTCCATGAAAAAGACACAATTGTCTTAAATAACATTTTCTATGTGGTAATTTGTACTTTAAATTAGTGAATTAAATATTTCACTATTTTATATACATATACATGTATAAGGATAACTCCCCCATTTTCAAATCTTTTCATTGGGAAATTGATGATTCATGTTATAGTTGGTGTAATTTTCCATTAAGGCATATACAGTAACAGTTTTAGATAAAGAACAAGGCACATACTATTCTTCCCTATTTCCCATGATTCAGGATAAAAGAATTGTGAACTTGGAAAGAGGTTTCAATTTTTGGACTGATAACTGAAGGGTATTAAAGTAACAAAATGATATGTAGCTATTCCTGTAGAGACTTAACATTTAGACCACAAAGATCTGGTAGATTATATATTCTTTGAACTATAGATATCTGGATTCAGGGACTAAATTTTTGCTTTAGGCAATTTATATTAATTCTTTCTTACTTTTTAAATTCAAGGAACGTGTCAATATTCTTCTGACTTATTATAAGATGATTCCAGAATACTTTTAAAAGTTTTTCAGCGGCTGATTTTATAACTTCATTTGATGATAATGTGAAATTAGAATATAAGAGATTTGATACAAAACTTAAAAGCAAATATAAAACTAATAGGTCCCTAACCACCCCCCCCTTACAGCATTCTGTTCTTTGAATATGTGCTGAAGACTAATAGGTATACTTTATTATGCTTTTCTTTTTTTTAAAAAAATAAAAGTAATAAGTGATGTCAGAAAAAGAATGCCTGTTTCTTCCCCAAAATTAAAAAAAAAAAAATGCGGATGTGCTTTAACTCTGTTGGTGCTATTCATATTGTTTCTGAAATCTGAAGTTTTCCAAAACATTATATATTCCCCTTTACTTGATTGTTAAAAGACTGCAACACACGTGCTGCTTGAAAAATAAAATTTAGAATTTGCATAATTTTGTGTCAAATACAAATGGTTCTAAAATGAAAAATAAACAAAATGAAATAACCAAGTTGAGAATATGCCTGTAGTTCTTAAATTATGGAAGAAAGACTGATGGGTATATCAGAGCAATTATAAGGCTTCATTAAATTAAGGTAAACAGCACTGATTATATGATGAATAAACATAAACTTCCATTTATGTGTATTATAATTTTTTTGAACATAGATGTTGTGATTAATAAGATATAAATTCATTAAAAATCTTACATAAATGATTATAATATTAAAAATTGTTACATATTTTATTTAATCATCAGACAACAGATATAATTTACTATCAGCTCAGAGTTCACTAACTTTCTTGTTAGAATTCTTCACATTTGAAGTCATTTGTAGGTAGTGCTCTGTTTATCAAAACTAATCACTCTCAATCTCCAGGTCACAGACAACTAGCTTGACCACTGTCTCAGAGAGTAGTCAACATAGTAATGCTACTGCCGGGTGATTATGGAGAACTTTCAGAACTTTATTCTCTTTAAAGATGCACACACAAACAAAATTAGAATAGACAGTTATCTCCCCACTTAGTGATAACAACTGGGAACTCATTTAATTCCACTTCCGACAACTACTTTCTTATTCATACAGATACAATATTTTAATGCCCCCTTTCCTTTCTTTTCTCAACTTTTTCTCTTAACACACACACACACACACACACACACACACACACACACACCTCTCATTTTCCCTCCCATAACCTCCTTAATCATGGCTCAATATACAATAACAATTACAATTGAAACAGTAGAAGGGGAAGCTATGTTCTAAATTTAAAAAATAATAGACAGTGACATTAACCTTTTATCTAGACTATCCCCAAGTTCCCTTCAAATTCTTCATAAAGTTTTTCATCAATTTACTCATTTTCAACTAATGATATGTTTTTCTATAAGTTCGAACACTAAATATAAACTTGAAAGTAATTTTGAATTCAATTTTAATTACTGACATTGAATTCTACTGTTTTTCTTTATTGCACACATTTTGTATTTCACTAACCCACATAAGGTCTTAAAGGTTGGCTCAAGATTAATCTCTGTAAGTTTCCATACTCAGTTACTCCCAAGGTGCTATTAATTCTATCCAGAGTCAAATGTCCCTTTCCATCCTTGCCTGTATGGCCTTTGGGTAGGTGCTTACCACTTTTGTTTGAACCATTTCAATTGAAGTCAGAACTGGGGACAGGCAGTTAGTGTAGAAATAGGAAATCCAGTCAGATGGAGGAAATGGAGGCCATGGAGACTGCCCCTGGGAGAATGGAATGTCAAAGACCTCCAGAGCCTATTGGTTATCAAATCTGCAGGCCCTTATTGAGGACTACAGGCAGAGTTGCTAATTAATGCCCCCTGGGCCATCACCTGCCTGGATACCTTCAGCCCTCCTCCTGCCCATGTGCTTCTCACTTTTTGCATCTCACCTGCAAAACCAGGCCTAGTCACTTGGGCAGGAAAGGAGATAAGGGGGAAGGAACAGGAGAATAAAACCTATAAAAAGGACAAGATTTACTCATCCCTGGGAGAAGTCTGTTTTTACTTTTCTTTAATAAAGCTTCTTACTTTCTAATCTACACTTGCTTCTGTGGCATTATACTTCAACACCTAAGGAAGCAGAACTCCAAGGTAAATGGCAGTATCACAATGACCTTTTGATTGGTGTTATAACTTAGTTTATGCCCATTAAATCCATTCTCTATTCTGCTGACAAAGTGGTTTTTCTAAAATGTAAGTTTCATCATATTCTTTCCTTGCTTAACATCTTTCAAAAAAAAAAAGTCTCATTTCCCACAAGAAAAAACACATCTAAATGCTTTTTATATGACAAAGATATCATCCATCCTACCTACTTCTCCAGGTCTCTAATGCAATTTCTCTTTCAAAATTCATTCTGCAGCCCAAGTGACCTACTAGCTAACTTGTTATAGACTGTGTTTTTATAGTAGAATGGGTTAATAAATATTGATATGGATACAATGGACTACTGGTCAGTAATGGAAATGAATGTACAACTACATGAAACAGTCTATATTACAAAAAATGTGGAATAAAAGAATCAGAAACAAAATATTACATAGTATATGATTCTCTTTAGTAAAGTTTAGTAAAAACCAAAAGCGATCTATAATGGTAAAGGTCAAAGAATAGAGTTAACTCTTTTTTTTTGGTACTGGGAATTAACCCAGGGCTTTGTACATGCTTGGCAAGTACTGTACATTGAGTTACATTTCCAGTCTTAAAAATATTAAGACAGGGTCTTCCTAAGTTGCCCAGGCTGACTTCCAACTTGTGAGCCTCCTGTTTTAGCCTCCTGAGCTGCTAGAAATACAGGTGTTGCCAGAGTGCTGGACTAGTGGTTACCCTTCAGATTTGGGTTGTGACTGTAAGAGCATACTGGGGTTTATTATGATGATGAGAATATTCTCGTTTTGTGATTTGGATGCTGGCTACATTACTATGTTCAGTTTTAAGTTCATTAAACTGTACCTATACTATTTTCATATTTTTCGCATTTAAATAAAGGTAAACAACAATAAAAAACAGCTCCAGTGAAAGTTTCCCTGAACTATGTCCCTCAGGTCAACTTCATTTTTGTTCCTAAAATGTCACATATATACTACTACTGAATCAATTGTTATATTTTATTTATCTAGTTTTTTCTTCTTTTCAATAGTAATGTTGTCCTTAACTATTTAGATCATAATTTTCTATCCATATGACCCCAATCCTCAGCACAGTGTCTGAAGTTTAGTGGGTACTCAATAATATTATGTAAATGAGGGTTTCTAAATCTCTATTTTATCAACATTTTGGGCCAGATAATTCTTTGTTGTAGGGGATGCTCTGTGCATTACAGGACATTAAGCAGCATCTCTGGCCTTTATTCACTTAATGTCAGTAGCCTCCCTCAAACTGTGAAAACCAAAAATATCACTAGGCATTGCCAAATGTCCCCTGGTGACCAAAATGACCCCTGCTTGAGAAACACTTGTACATATATGTGTTTCTGTGGAAAAATACAAGCTAAGTTTTAATTTTTTACAAATAAAAAAGTTAGGTTCCGAAATGGTTTGCATGTTAAGGATGACTAAAAAGCACTGGAGGGAAAGTTGAGTTCTACATGTTAGAAAATGTTTATAATATGCTTTCAATGTCTAGATAGTAAAATATACTTCATATTAATTGCACCTTAGACCAATGTTTCTTTTGGAATTCCTACGCTGAAAAGTGCATTTGCCACGCAAAACAATTATGTAAATAAAAAGTGCTAATAGTATTTATGTATATTTAATGTCCTAATTATAAGTTATCTTCCAAGGTCTATATCTATAAATAGGCCATTCTTTCTACATTATTGAAGTTTAATAAATTTCTGTCAAATATTTAATAGTAAAGATTCCACAAGAAAAGAATAGTTACAAAAGAAACAAATGCACCAGCAATGGGGAGAAAACTCACAAAGAGCAAACATAGCTTATCAGAAAAAAATTGAATTTGTATTTTATTAATTTCATACCTTAGGTTCAGAATGTTTTTGAGTTGTCCTACAGTGAAGGACAAAAAATAATTGAGCATATTTTTTTGTTAATGGAGTTTGAGAAAAGAGAAAATGAATTGGTTTATATTTATGTATTAAAATGATGTAGCAAAAATATAAATCACTCAGCAAAAATTATTTCTTGACAAACAATTCCTCAGTCTCCTTCTTGCAATTAGAATCGGTCTTTAAGAAGAGAATATGGATCCAGTTTTATGTATAACTAGAATGCACCAATCAAAAAATAAATATAAGACAGGTCAATAGAGTAGTAGAACAGGATGGGGGGAGAGGGGAGGAGATGGAAGGGAGTAGTACTGGGAACTAAAATGGAACCAATTATATTATATGTATTTATGATTATGTCAAAATAAAAAATAGAATATTGAATCAAAAGAAAACTGTGCAAAGGGGCTGGGGAGATAGCTCAGTTGGTAGAGTGCTGTCTCGCAAGCACAAGGCCCTGGGTTTGATCCCCAGCACCAAAAAAAAAAAAGAAAAAAAAGAAAACTGTGCAAAGTAAACAGACATTTTAAAAGAAGAAATAAAAATGGACAAATATAAGAAAAGTTTTCATCTCATAATCTATAATATGCTAGTGAAAACATTTTTTAACCTATCAAATTTTAAGATTAAAAATGTTAATGGACATGCAATTTCAGAAACATATATAAATTTGTACATATATCCTAAAAAGACAATCTGGCAATATGTATTATAAGACCACAATTTTGAGTCAGTTAATCTGTTTTAAGGAAATATTTCTAAAATGATCATCAGAGGTATATATGACAATTTATATACAGAGAATGCTTGTGATATGAAACAGGAAAGAACCTAAATGTTTAATGACAGAGAAATTAAATTATCCAGACCTTGTTTATACTCTGCAGTGACTGAAAATCCTTTTTTTTTTTTTTTTTTTTTTTTTTTTTTTTGTAGAACAGTTATTAAATGGAGAGGAGCTTACATTATGTGAAAAGGAGATAGGTTAAAGCAAAGTTCTGGAGTTATGACTACCTTAATCAAATTCTAGTTGTTTAACATGCTAGTTTCATGATCCAGGTCAACATATTTAATCTGCTAATTTTTCTAAAACTATCTTTCCATTCTGTAGTACTAGGGATCTATTACTGAGCTACACCTCCAGTCCTTTTTAATTTTTATTTTGAGACAAGGTCTTGCTAGGTTGCCAAGGCTAACCTCAAACTTGTTATCCTGCTAAACCTCCCTAGTTGCTGGCATTACAGGTGTGAGTCACAGTCCCTGGCATTTAAACCTAATTTTCTCACATATAAAATGGTACCTGTTTTGCAGGTTGTTTTTCAAATTAAATAAGATACTACATATAGGGTTTATCAAAATGATTGACATATAGTAAGTGTCCAATACAGATATAGTAACAATTAGGATATTATTAAGAACCTTAAGATATAAAACTGTATATATGATGGATGTATTCCCAATTGTGCAAATTAACCAACTAGTTGTACATAATAATTGTGGGATGGGATAATTGATGGTTTTTATTTACTTCATTTTAGTTTTCCATATTTCTAAATTATTTTTTGGCAAAAACAACATATTACTTTTATAATCAGAAAAAGAGTTGTTATTTTAAAATTTTATTAAAAATATAATAGGAAAAACCTCACCTTTTTTGTCTCCTAAATGACTATGTAATTTTCAGTTAAAATTAGATCTTTAATAAATATCTCAAAAAGATCACCAATTTGGGCTTTTCTGGAATGCCTAAATCTGCAAAATGTGGGTTCCTAATATTCTGACACTAATCAGGAAATATAGAAACTTTTAAAAAACATATTTTTATTTGTTCTTTTTAGTTTTATGTGACAGTAGAACATGTTTTGAAATATTATACATACATGGAATACAACTTGCCATTCTTTTGGTTGTACATGATGTGGAATTACATTGGTTAAGTGTTCATATATAAGAACATAGGAAAGTAATGTCTGATTTGTTCTACTATCTTTCCTATTCCCATTCCCCCTCCCTTCTCTTCATTCCCCTTTGTCTAATCCAAAGTACTTCCATTCTTCCCTACCCACTCCTCTAATTATGAGTTAGCACCCACATATCAGAGAGAACACTGACCTTCAGGTTTTTTGGGTTTGGCTTATTTCACTTAGCATGTTATTGTCTAGTTTCTAGTTTCTACTAGCAAATGCCATGATTTCATTTCTCTTTATGCCTGAGTATTATGCCATTGTGTATATATACCACATTTTCTTTATCCAGTCATCTGTTGAAGGACATCTAGGTTGGTTCCATAGTTTAGCTACTGTTAACTGAGCTGCTATAAACATTGATGTGGCGGCATCACTATAATATGCTGACTTTAAGTCCTTTTGGTGTACGCCAAGGAGTGGGATAACTGGGTCAAATGGTGGTTCCACTCCATGTTTCCTGAGGAATCTTCATATTGCTTTCCAGAGTGGTTGCACCAATTTGCAGTCCTACCAGCAATGTAGGAGTGTATGTTTTTTCCCCACATCATGGGCGACATTTGTTGTTACTTGTATTCTTGATAATAGCCATTCTGACAGGAGTGAGATGGAATCTCAGTGTAGTTTTAATCTGCATTTCTCTAACTGCTAGAGATGTTGAACATTTTTTCAAATATTTTTGGGGAATACGGAAACTTGGAGACTTATTTTCTTGTTGATAAAAGAACAGTTTCCTACAGGTGTTTTTTAGTTTTATTTTGAATTAATTACTAACCTGCACAAGAACTAGGATATTTAAAGAAGCTTTGCCTTTCACCACTCTCACAAAATCTACCTTAATTTTGATCAGAGGCAGTGGATGAGAAAAAATTAACTTATAAGGGATATTTTCTTTTAGTATCTTCACTTAAGTTTCTATAAATGGATTATTAATACTGATTGTAAATTAAATACACATGCACTATTGTACTAGGTCCATAAATAAACCAAAGAAACAAGAGGAATCAAACATGAGGAATTCCTGAACATGAAGAATCAAATCTAAGCATTTTTATGTTGCTGATATGAACAGAAAATATTCCCAGTTTCCCTTAAGTACTAAATATTACAAGAAACCTAAAAAGCATTTTAAGATAAGTAAAAGAATTTTGACATTGGCTTGTATTTTAAAACATCTAAGTACCTAAGTAGTTAAGTTTTCAGGCATTGATTTTGATGTTTATGAAATTAAAAAATGTTAAATTTGAATAAAGGAGATTTGTATCAAATAGTTTATTCTTTTGAAGCAATTTATTTTCTTTTAATGATATGACATAGTTTTTCATAACAACATTGATAGTAGGAGGAAACATGAATAGAAATTAGGGGATATAGAGAATGGTTATTAGTGTATGCTATTGTTATTATATTCAAAACCAAAGAGTAAAACTACTTTCACAAACTGTTCATGTAAGGAAACTACATCTTTGACTATATTCCTGGATATGTTCAACTATCATTTAGTAGAGTGGGAGGAAAAAAGAAAAATTAGATGTTGATCTGTTTAAGAGTAGTTGCCTACCAAAAATTGCCTGATTGCAAGGAATTTAGAGGATTTTTGTTAGCAAATATAAAAAGACTTGAAGCCTAATAGTGAGATAGATATATTACCTTAGCAGGTTAACTTTCACACAAAGAAAACACATTATACAACTGTACTTTAAGTTTGGCTTTCCTTGAAATAAAATCAGGAGCTCAGAGATCACAAGAAAAAAAGCATACTTATTATTAATAAATGATGTTATTTATGTTTTCCTTATCCTAGGTCTTTAAAATATCTGCAAAAACTTTTTTTTAAACTTTAAAATGCTTTCCAGAATGAACACAAGAATAATCTTTTGAAGTTTTTCATTATTGTTAAGAAAACAAGCTAAATTTGGATGCAATTTCCATTTTAGTGCTTTTCTCTTGACATGAGAACTTTGCTCTTCCCATAACTATGCCATTAAAATGAACAACTTTAGTAGGACAATCAGGAGAAGGGAGAAAAACAGATATTAAAACTTATCCTAAGTGCAGCTTTAAAGGAATCAGCCTGAAGTAGTGAGGAACAGAAACGAAAACTGACAGGTCTCAAGTTTGAGCCCACATCTACATAGAGAGGACAAATTCCAAGTTTAGATGACTAGTTCATCAAGTGTATAATAAAAGCTAATAGGGTTGGAATTGTAGTTCAGTGGCAAAGTGCTTGCCTAGCATGTGTGAAGCTCAGGATTTGATCCTCAGCACCACATAAAAATAAATAAATAAAATAAAGGTATTGTGTCCATCCAGAACTGAAAAAAAAAAAAAAAATTTAAATCTAGTGAATAGTCTGAACCTTCTGACACCAGGAATTCAAGTGAGTTTTAATTGATAGGATAAATTAAATTTCCGAACACTGTCAATATTGATCGGTACAAGAGCTGTACCTTAAGGCAAAAGAATCCTCACTGTGTTTGCAATTACATTCAAGAACAAGTTCATACATACTAGTTATTTATTTATATCTAACCTTTCTCTACTCTTTCACTGTACAACTAACATGTCTGGTTTTAGCTAATGCTGTTTTTTAGTAGTTACCAGTGAAATCTCTAATCTGTCACTGAAGGCACTAGGCAATAAAATTAAAGACTTCTACTGGCATTTAAATTATTGTCAGAATCCATCGGCTGTGATGAAGATTTTTTTTTGTTGTTTTTTTTTGTTTTGTTTTTTTTTTTGGTACTACGGAAAAACCCAGGGGCATGCAACCACTGTGCCACACCCCCAGCCCTTTTTTTTCACTTTATTTTGAGACAGGGTCTTGCTAAGTTGCTGAGGCTGGCTTTGAACTTGCAATCCTACTGTCTCAGCCTACTGAATTGTTGGGATTACAGGCATGTACCACTGCACCTGGCTTGATGAGATTTTAATACAGAAGACATTCCTATTCTTCAACCAGTGATGTTTAGAACTGGTAAATGAATTTCCTTACATGCAAGCACTCTGAACATTTCCCTCAAAGAATTAGAAGAACAAAATTTTGTGGATGACATTAGAAATGTATTTTTTCTTAAATGTCATTTTTCCTGTCCTGGAATATAAGCCCTTGAGAGCAAGGTCTTATAACTGTGTCACATACACCTGGCAAACTACATGATATAGAGTAGTGTTTCTCACCAAATTCTAAAAGATTTATTGTATGTAATGAATTAATTTCTCTCCCATGCAAACAGAATGATACTAATTTATGTATCACACTTGGGAGAACTGAGAAAATACTCAGTTTTATATTTAGATGAGGAACCTCAATTGAAAAAGGTAAATGAAATACATAAAAATCATAGAAAAATTATTGAATTAATGTGTGAAAACATACATCCATTCCTCTTTTAACCACTCCACTTTTAAACTGCTTGAAGACAAATGCCAATTCTTTGTTACTTTTGTAATTCCTGTAAGGTGTACAACAATATTGTTTTCAATTTAACTCACAATGTATATCTGTTCTCTCTCTCTCTCTCTCTCTCTCTCTCTCTCTCTCTCTCTCTCTCTCTCTGTCTCTCACACACACACACACACACACACACACACACACACTTTAAACCATACCTTCAACTTACTGCATCAGAATCTCTGGGAGTTGGGCCTATTTTTTTTTTTTTTTTCCCAAAGAAAAGTCTATACAGTAGATGGCTGGGTATCTAGGATGAAGGACCACTGAATTAAAAATTAATTCCTGTTCCCACTGATGTTTCCTCTAAATAGCAAGTTTTCCTCATCTCAGTCATTTGAACTCAAGCTGTTCAAATGTGTACTTCTTCTCTATAAAAATCCACATTATTCCATGTGGATAATGGCATGGCATCATTCTGTTCTAAAGCTGGCATAAAAATGAACCAACAAACTTAACCTTCATCAGAATCATTTCTGCTAACTTTCAATCATCTAAGATCTGTGTTACTTTAACTTAATTTTTCCTTTTATTAGAATACAGCATCTTCAAATTCTTACCATTTGGCCCTTTTAGTCTTCCTAAAAATGTATAATTTCTTCTGTTCCTAGTACAATATCTTGAACTTATCCATCCTTCATGTTAATTAACTTCCCTGATCTCTTTGCTATTAATTTAATTTCCTCCAAAACAGACAAAAATATTAAAAGCTACTCCCACTCACATAACCAAAAGAACTGAAAGAAAAACATACTTGCTCACCAATGTTCATAGCAGCATTACTGATAAAAGCCAGAGGGTGGAAACACCCAAGTGTCCAGCAGATGAATTGATAAACAAATTGTGGTATATACATTCAATGGAATTTCAATCAGTCTTTAAAAGGATTTAAATTCTGATACATGTTCAAACACGAATCATCTTTGAAAACTTAAGGTAAATAAGACACAAATAGAAGGACAAAACTTATGTTTCATTTATATGAGGTACTCAGAATGGGCAAATTCATTGAGAAAGTAAATTAGGGTTTACCAGGAATTGGGAGAGGCAGTAAAAGGGAGTTTTTGTTTAATGCATATGGAATTTCTGTTTGGGATGATGAAAAAGTTCTGAAAAGAGTGGTTATGGCTCTACAAATTGTACTAATGTCACTGAATGTACTAATACCACTGAATTGTACACTTAAAATAGTTTTGTTATGTATTCTTTATATAACAAAAATTAATAAAATGATTTTTTTAAAGTTAGTAAATGAATTTATTAACTTTCCTAAAGTGGTTTTTTTCTTCAAACTGACTAATTTTATCTCCATTATTAAAGTAAAATTATAAAAAAATTCTGTCTAGACTTGCTTCTATGTTCCCTAAATTTATCATTCTCTTATTTTATTTTTTCCTTTTCCCATTTGTTTTTTATAAAAGCAAAATAAAATTTAATACGGTTACTCAGCATTTTTCACATTTTGAAGCACAACAATGGTGTGGATATACATAGAACATCTCACATTTATACATACATTGTGTGCATGCACACATACACTCCACTTTATATCTCAGACTCTTGCAAATTAAATTCCCCCCAATTCTCTGCTTGTGTTTGATTTTTTCATTTTTAAGTAAGACTACAAGCTTTACAATGCAGAAAATTTTATATTGCAACTTATTTTTAGATGCTAAGTATTCTGTAAATAATGGGAAAATATAAATTTCAAAAGTCTACCCCCACACAAGAAAAGACAGTTTAAAAGGAGAGAAAGATAAATACATCAAAAGGTTCTCCAAAAAACAATATTATGTAAGCTATGGGGAGGCTAAGAAATGATATTCTCAAAGGAAAAAATGGAGCAGAGCTGAAAGTGACTTTAATTTGAACTACAAAGAAGCATAAGATAATTAAATTTATTATTTTTAGAGATGATACTTGTAAAGTTTCAAAAAATTCTTATGGTTGTACTAAAAAGAATAAAATTAATAGGAGTAATTTGTTCTCAAGAAACCCTGAAAAGTAGGGTGAAACAAATTAAAAAATAAATTTAGGATATGGAAAATAAGTGAAAGATCTCATAAATAAAGAGTAAATTTACATAACATATGAAGCAAAAAGATAACTGAAGCAAGGGTGATGGATGATTTAGACAAAATAAAAGTTCCTAAACAAAGAGAAGAATGTAAGTTGTATTTTTTTAAAAAAGCAGGAAGGACAGGTAGTAGTGAGTTTAAAAAATCAGTTTAGGAGTTAACTGGACTGGGCTGTTAAATAGCAAAGCATTTTCCTATTTCAAAGATATGTTTGGACAATACGTAGGCAAAATTTTTCTTGGAGGTAAAATCTGATCAGGGTTACAAGACAACAGAGGCAACAGTGATTTACTAGATGCAGGATATTAAAAAGGAGGCAATACAAGCCAATCAGCAAGTTGCCAAGTTTACAGGAGATGAATGCAATGTCTCAAGTAAATTAATGTGGCAGCCATGGGCAGCAAATAGAGAGAGGAGGTCATTGTCAAACAAACTCAGTCAGCAGTCTAATTCAGTGGCACAAGGCAAGTGGAAATAGACAGCAAAGTGCTAAACAATTTGCACCTACTTACAATATTACAGGCATAGGGTTGACAGGGCAAGATCAGGCAGGCAGATGGCAGAGCATTTGGTAGGTCACAGAATAGGAGGATGATAGGAAAGCAGATAGACGATGCTGAGCAGACTAAAATGCTAAAAGAGCAGATGGATATGGCAGTGCCCAGGCTTTTGCTGATGGACAAAGAATCAGTGAGTAAAGAATGCAAATTGTTCAGCAGATGAGTGAAGTGGAGGCAAAGAGGGACAAAATCCAAAGGCAATCAAGCAGGAAGACAACAGTAGAGAAGCAATGGCAGATCATCAGAAGCATGTGCGTAGGGCAATGACAAGCTGTCAGCAGGGGAACAAAACCATTCAGGAAAAGATGAGATTGAGAGTGAAACAGTCTCTGAATTGGGTGTCTTCCATCTAGGAAACGGTAATCCATAAACTGCATATGAGAATCCACAAGAGAACAGCACACAAATGGAAACAGCAGATGGATTTGAACTCTATTGCCCAGGGATACAGAATAACCCTAGAACATAGATACATAACAATCCACAAGGAAATTAAACGGATGGGAAAAATGGGTCCAAGCATTTTTTTAAATGATGATAAAAGAAACCAAAACACTAAAAATTATTAATCTGGAAATGATTGGCTGGGATTGAAGTCTTCGCTTACCCCTTTCTGGAGCCCACAAAATGGGAATGTTGGGAATTTCTGCAGCAGAAAAACAGAAGAGAAAAGGGATTTCTGATTCCCAGTTTGAGGAAAGCAGGTCAAATTTAGGGCTGCATAAACTGGTTCAGGGAAATAAGAACCAGCCTGAACCTTCTCCATTCCTCAGAATCAACCATTTCTGAGGTCTGAGAAAGGTTTAGGAAGCCCTCACCCCATCATTCCCCACAACCTCCCCTTTCACACTTACCTCCAGTGCAAACAGTTTCCAGCAAGGAGGTACTTAGGAAAATTCACTCCCATGTTTACATCATGGCAAAATCTGAGGAATGTCAACTAATGGTACTTTCTGTGCAGATTGGGTTTCTGATTCAGTGGGATTCGTCCCGCTTTTTGTGAGTGAGCAGAGGGCCAATTACTAGAAACTACCTACCTCTTTTAAAGTAGATTAATGAATTGGGGGAAGTAATACCAAATATACATCGTAATACCAGTAAATACCTGGGTGGTCTCATCAGTTGTCTTGAATTTCAATTCAACTTATATGTTGATGACTATAAAAAGTAAAACTTCTGGCCCAGACTTTTCCTCTGAACTCCAGATGCATGTAACTAACTGTAATCCAACATCTCCACTAAGATATCTAAGTCTACATGACCAAAGCAAAACTCCTTATTTCCCTCAAACTTACTCTTTCCACACTGTTCTCTATTTCAGTAAATGGCAACTCCATCCTTTCAATTGCTCAGGTCAAATTCTGCATCTTTTATCTGGCTTCACTCTTTCTCTTATTGTTATTTCTACCTTCAAAATGTTCCAATAATCTACTCCTCTTGTCTAAGTCACTATCATTTTTCACCTGGATTATTTTAATAGTTCTCTAACTGGTTTTTCTACTAAAATGTCAGGTCATGCCGTGCATCTGTTCCATTATAAGAAATACGTTATAAAATTTTATGTGATCATGAAGTCCTCTCTTTTCTCCTTTAGGTCTTTGCTCAAATGTAACTTCCTTGAAGGATGGCCTACTTAAAATTATAATACTCTTTCCTGCCTAGACTGTCTAAACTCCTTCCCTAGTTTATTTTTATCCACTGGAATTATCATCTCCAATACTATGCATTTGATCTGTTTTCTTATATTTGTGTTTGTTCTCTCATTAAAACGTAAATTCCATAAAGGTAGGGACTTTTTTTGTTCTAATTAGTTATATATGATATTAGAATGCATTTCCACACATTATACATAAATGGAATATAACTTCTCATTCTTCTGATTGTACATGATGTAGAACCACACCAGTTGTGTAATCATATATATACATAGGTTAATAATGTTCGATTCATTTTATTATCCTTCCTACCCCCATATCTCCTCCCCTCCCTTCACTCCCCTCTGCAGGTAGGAACTTTTGACTTCTTTGTTCATTGTTATATCCCCAACATCTTGAACACTGCCTATTATATATACATAAATATCACTGTTTATTACATATTTGAGTTCAGGAAATATTAATTTCTTGTGGGGTTTCTCATTCCTTAACCTTAAAATTTGGTCGCATTCTTTTGAAAGTTCACATATCATGAGCTTTTGGATTAACAGAGAAGATAATGCACAGTAGGACAGTAATATTCTAAAGCAGAAGTTGGCAAACTATAGGCCACGGGCCAAATCCAGACTAGTGTCTGTTTTTTTATTTTTATTTTTTTGTATGGCCCACAAACAGAATAATCTTTACATTTTTAAATCATTTGAAAAAAACCAAAAGACGTGAGAATTATATGAAATACAATTTCAGTGTCCACAATAAAATTTTATTGAAGAACAGCCAGGCTTATTCATTTACATCATTTATGGCTGCTTTTGTGTTACAGGGCTGGCAGAGTTGCATACTTGTGACTGACTATATGGACCATGAAGATTAAAATATTTACCATCTGATTCTTAAATAATGTTACTAACCCTTGTTCTAAGGTATTTTATATTTATAAGGCAAAGAGTAATAACTAAAGCTTGAGCAAAGATAAACAACAGCTTATTAATAATACTGTTGCCACTGTTGTCCATGATACATTTCTGAAGGTGCCTATATACTAGGATTGCTGCCAATATTATGTGAAAGCATTCTTCTCATTCCTCTAAATATTATTTATTCCTACTGGTTATACTCATCCATGTATCTATCCAGAGTGGTACCATTTTAAGGGACAGGATACAGTATTGGTAAGTCTTGAAAATGGCAAAAAGGGGAGGGAATGAAAAAGAAAGTAAATAGGGTCTAAAAACAGAACTCATATCAAAGTATTACATAATTATCCAGACTTCAATATACAATATTTAACAATAGTGAGAACTCTGCATGATGTGACTCACTTTTGGGTTATTACTAAAGTGACCTTATTATAATAGGGCTTGCCTATACAGGTAGTCCTGAATTATTGTAAGTAAGTGACACATTATAATAGGGCTCCATTACATTTATACAATATTTAAAACTAACAATTATTTTCTCATTGGTTCAAATACATTTTGTAGAAAAGCATTTTAAAAATTTGTAAAACTACCCAAAATCACATCCTAATAAAACTGACCTATCTTATTCTTCCATAAAGTCTCATTATGGAGGATTACTATATGTGAGGAAAAATTACATTATTTGCTGTATTCAAACTTATGGGAAGGGGTGAAGAAGCTAAGGGAAGATAAATTATCCCAATGACATCTATCACTGTAATGCTATCCTCATTCTATGCAGAGGAGTATAATTTTTTTCCTTTTTTGTATCAATTAGTACTCCCCACATGATCAACTGCTTCTCCTCCCTATTTTTGCTTTTGATCTTGGTTTCCCCTCTCTCGGTGAAGTTGACAACAGGTCATCTTGAAACTCCATATCCAAGAGGTTTACTGATACTTTTTTTCCTAAGCATATTGTGAGAGAACTTGGATCCCTTCTGAAAATTGTCATCTGTGTGTCATTAATGATTATTAATGGTTAATCCCTTCACTGGACATTTCTTCTCCACTCTAATAACCATGCTTTTCCCAGGCTCCAATATAAGCAAATGATACTAATAAAATTATTAGAATAATTCCAAATACCTTATTTTGTCATTTGAATTCACTTTCTGACCCACTACCAGTTTCCCCTTATAGTAGGCAAAAACATAAAGTTATATATATTCTGCCCTTCAAATACAGTGATATTCTGAGTTCACAGTACTTGACAGATATAAACCTATTATTTATTGTCACCTAACTACATTTTGTGTAAAAAGTAACATGGCCATTTTATAGCTGGATATCTAATACACAGAAATGAATTTACATTCTTGCTTTCAGAAAGTAATGAAGAAAGGATATATTAAAATCTTCATGACTGAGACTCTGAGATAAATCTGCCTTTAGCATTTATTCATTTTTAAAATTTATTTTGTTTAATAGTTTGTTCTTGAAAGATATTTAAAAGGAATTGTATAGTTTTACCATTGTTTGAAATTGAAATATTTTTAGCATTTAAATTGGAAAATACTTAATTACATTTTATTGTCAATGTGTTAGCATGTATTTTGTAAAACCAAGATATTCTGGTATGCAGCCTCCATTCATTTTATGAATGGAAGGGTGAGTTGGAATGATGATTTCAAGCGTCTATCAGTGAAAAATTTAAGGTAACATAAGCATTTATTATTTCCTTTCTGATATTACTTCCTTTTCCACAACTATGCTATTGTCTTTAGTTACAATTCTGCTTTTTTTTCCTCCACAGGAAAATCTTCTTATATTTATTAAGCAATTATCCACTAATTTTTAAGCTGAAGCTCTTTTTATATTACAAAGAATAGAAATGTTCAATGGAGGGAGTAATAATGAATGATTATTTCAGATAATCAAAAAATTTTCAAATCTTTATGTAGCATACATGGTTTTAAAGCCTGCTATGATTTAGATGTGAGTTATTACCCCAAGAGACCATGTGCTGGAGGCTTGGTCCTTACTGGGAAATGGTATGAAACTTAAGAAGTGGGGCCTAGTGGGAGGTCCTTAGAGGAATTTATTGGGGGAGCTGCCCTCAAAGTGACCCCTGAGTTCTCTCAAGAGTCTGCTTTTATAAAAGCCTGAGGGTGATGGTTGAATCCCTCTCTGGCTTCCTTTATGACAACGTGACCTCTCCTCACTTGCTCCCACCATGATGATGTCCTTAGTTCTTCAGCAGAGGCTGAACCAGTGAGGCCACCTGATCTTCAGCTTTCAACTTTAAAAACTATGAACTGAATAAATTTCTTTTCGTTATAAGTTACCCAGTGTCAGTTACTTGTTTTGGCAACAAAAATGGACTGTCTTACTTATATTAACTCACATAACTGTTGTATGAAGTATGTACTTGTACTCCTTCATTTGACATAAGAAAACAAAGAGAAACTTACGTTTTGTAATGTCAGATTTGAACCTGAAGTTCAAATCCAAAGAGTTTGTGCTTTTAATCACTATATTACATTGCTTCATAAACAGATAGAGAATACTATTTTTCTAGTTAAGACTCCACTTAGTAAGAGAACTTGCCATAATTTGTATTTAATTTATTTGTATGTTTACTCAAGGTATGATCTCTCTTCCCCATAATGTCACCATAAAAGCTGAGAACATAGTGTGGTATAGAGTAGGCATGTAATTAAGACATATTTAAAGAATAATTATGATATGATTTTATTTGTGGGTTTGTCATATATGAAATTTTTACTTTTGCCTCATTTTCAAAATTCCCAAACTGTGACCTGAAGGAACAATGTACTTTTCTCTTTAGTGTTGGTATGTGGAATAGAACCCTTTCAAATTAACAGTTTTAAATGCAAGGTAATTTATTACCCTAATTATTTATTTAAATGATATAAATTCATGCTTATAATTCCCCCCTAGAACCATTATATGATTGTATTTTTTTTAATGTATAAATATAGTAGAGGGTATGGACATTGGGAAAGTCTGTGGTTGGTGGAACAAAATGAACGTAAAAATAATATAAAAGTAAATGGACTTTAAGGGAAAGTGCAATATTTCACTTCAAATACTTTCTTGCAAAAGAGCAATTTAAATTTTAGTGCATTGCCAAGTGTAGAATAAGAACCAGTAGGTAGAAATATTAAGGTTACAGATTTCAGTTTGATATATTTGGACTCTGAAACAATTAGAATTGTCTGAGCAATGAACTCTCAGATGGAAGAAGAAGTGATTGAGATGTTCAGGTAAAGGCTGGGAATGATAAAAAGGGCATGCTAGAGCTTTAAATATGATGGTATTTAGTTTCCTCAAACTCTGAGATATTGTGATTTTTCTCTATTATTATAAAGTTTGTAATTTTATATAAAGTGCTAACTATAAGTTAACTATATGCAGTACTATGTAACTATGAACTATTTATAGCACTGACAAAATCTATGATAAAGTATTTCTTGATTGTCTTGATTCTGAGAGAAATATTGGCAAAAGATTCCCAAACGACAAAATTGAAACTTGGTGTGTCACAGCAGTTTAAAATGTGCACCTAAATAATAGTGGGGAGAATTACTTGATTCGTGGATTAAAGCAGAACTCACTGTCCTTTTTTTTCCCCACAGTGCTGGGGACTGAGTAAAACCAGGATATAAAAACAATCTTCAAGAAGACTGAAGTAAGCTTTGATGAGGAAAGTATTGATATGCCTTTGAAAAATGCTAGATTTAAACAGGCTATTTTAAGTGAGTCTTGTCGACCTCATTTTAGTGACTGTATTGCCTGATAGTGGACTTAGGAGTTGTAGTTTCCAAGGTATCTTTGAATAACAACAATTACTTTTTATCATCTCTACATATGGTACCACTCTATCTGCTATAAGAAAGAAGGAAAACAACATAGATCTTGAATCCATCCTTCTATACAAAGGTGAATTTTCTGTCTAGCCAGGAATATTTTACATTTATATTCCTATGTTATCTTGCTCATACATTTTCCTTCTTCCTTACTCCCATCAGTGATGTCTTCTCTCCTACCGAGAATCCTATTTCTTTCTTTCAATTATTTGTTTAAATTCTACTTTCATAAAATTTCACAGATATTCAATTCTCTTTTAATATTTCCCTTTAAAGAAAAATTTTGGCCTGAATTGGTTGACCATTTCATTACTAGGTTTACATTTTCTTGATTTGTTATTTGACCATTTTAGGAGTACTTTAGCACAATGCTCAATAAAGGGCAAGGTACTTCATAAGTATTTGTGAAGTTGAACAAAGACAATGAATGATGTTCTTAAAAAAGTAGAAGGTTATAAGTATGTGTGTGCTCTGAAACATACATTGCTTTGTAATAGATAATGCAAATGTAATAGATAATGGGGTTGTGGCTCAGAAGTAGAGTGCTTGCCTAGTACACTGGGTTCGATCCTTAGCACCACAGAAAAAATAAATAAAGATAATGTGTCCATCTACAACTAAAAAAATATTTAAAATTATAAACCCTGTGTATAGTGAGGGATATTATTTTTTAACCTGATTTAAAATTATACAATGCATTCATGTATTAAGATATCATCACATAAGTGGGCTGGGTTGGGGCTTGGTGGTAGAGCACTTGCTTAACATGTGTGAGGCCCTGAGTTAGATTCTCAGCACTACATAAAAAATTAAAATAAAGATATCATGTCCATTTATAATTAAAAATATTTTAAAAAGATGTCACATAGTACCCCATAAATATGTATGTTTTATGTTTTTATGTATTAATTAAAAATAAATTTAGTTATAAAAGAGAACTATTACCAAAAAGCTATCCTTTTACACATCCAAGCTCTATCAAACTACATCCAAGAATTTAAAACTACAAAATAAATAGATCTAAAACAAAATAAATCGATTTGGTTGTGATATATATGTTCCTAATTAACTTTGCATACTGAAACCTTTAGAGGTAGGAGGCTGCCAGGTCCAAGTGTTTAAATAATCTACATTCTTCATATCACAAAGATTACAGAAATTTTTACTCTTATAACTTTATTCCATGCCTTAAAGTTGTAGTGGGGAAATGTTGACTGCTATTCTTTTTTTTAATAGACATATTTTAATATTTTAATAGATATGTTTACCAGGTAGTCTCCAGAAGTACAAGGGTTAGTAGAAGTATTTGAAGCTACTATCTCTAGAGATCATAGGTGCTATTATTAATGAAACAAGGAAGAAAAAAGATAAAAATGAACACCTACTAAGTGTTTATAAAGTTGAGAGGCATTACATTAGATCTTTGTATATGCATTATTGTCACTTACTAGCTTGGATAATCTTGGGCATATCTGTATTCAGTTTCTCCATCTTTTCAGTAGACATGACAATACTACCTGGTTCATATGACTGTTTTGAAAACTAAATGAGTTAAAATACGCTTAAAACAGCTTTTGACACATGGTGTTATATATGTGCTATTTTTATTATTGGTTATTTTTAGTATCTCAATTATTAGAAACAAAAACTCTGAGAGATAGGTATTAAGTTAGCAGATAAGAAAACTAAGGTTTGAACAGGTTAATGTGACTTGGATTTCATAGTAAGTGGTAGAACTGGTTTTCAAATTCAGGTTTGTCTAACCTAATTTTTTCCATTATACCATATTGAATTCCCATATGTTTAGAAAAGGTGTGACATGGTGTCCAGAACTATTTTATAAATATTACAGGAAGAGAGGTTTAAAATGATGTCAACTATAACCATCAAATCTGATCATAGAGGGATGTGTATTTTATTCAATCTAATTCTAAATATTTCAAAATTAAGGGTTTGTATTATTCTGTTTTGCTGGCAAGTTCATATTGTTAAATTCAAATTGTTTAATTCAAATTCATATTGTTAACTCAAAACCCTAGTTCATTATGTTATTTTGAGTTTCACTCTGCATAACAGGTATTTTACTATTCAAATAATCCTAGAACTAAAAAAGAATATTCACAGTATTTCTAGTATAAATATTCTAGCCGGGTATGGTGGCACACACCTGTAATTCTGTAACATGGGAGGCTGAGGCAGGAGGACATAAGTTCCAAGCTGGCTTCAGCAACAGAGAGGTGCTAAGCAACTCAGTGAGACCCTGTCTCTAAATAAAATACAAAATAGGGCTGGGAATGTGGCTCAGAGGTTGAGTGCCCCTGAGTTCAACCGACTGGTACTCCGACCCCAATATTCTCTAGTATCAGTATATGACATTTTGCTAGTTAAATAATAAATGTTTTCTAGACCATTGATATGCAGTTGAAAATAACCATATAATGTAAATGATCTATCTTAGTGATCAAATTTTCTTTCAGAAACAAATTATTAAACATGCTGTTTATCCTATGCTTCTGTTACAATATAGGAGAATTTTTCTGATTATGAAAATGTTTGATGGTAACTTTTAGGTAACTCAAATGTAAATTCTCACTTTCACAAAAGTAACAAATTGAGCATCATTAATATGTAGTTAGTAACAGGTTAGTTTTGACTTCTTCTCAGTGCTTAACACAATATTCTTATTTTTTAAGAATTACAAGAAAGAAAATTAATGACTGAACAAAATTATACCTGACATATAGCATACATACCAAAAATTATGAAAAATATATATATCAACAAATTATTTATAAAATAAATACATTTTCTTTTCTTCATATTAGAAATTTGACATTTACATGAAAAACATTCCTAACTACCTAAATGGAAAATATTAGTAGAAAAGCTAAGATAGGAATCTGTTCTAAAGAAAACTAAAGTAGGCTATAAGCAACATGCCTTTGGGAATTCATAGTCTTTTTTATAGGAATTCACACTTCCTTTTTATAAGAATTTGAGTATTCCCCCTACTCAGCATTGGCCATTTTGTCAGATGACTTTTTCTTTCCATAATACCAGTCATAAGAAACTGGTTTTTTTTTCTTTCTTTTTCGTTCCTTTGTTTATTTTTGATTGGTGCTTTCTACATATACATAAAGATGAATATTCCTTATATCAAATTTATGGTTTGCTAAAATTTTTGCAATTTCTTCTTCTGTAAGTTTACTTTATAATGATCAATTATAGCAACCCACTTTTTTGTGTGTGTGTGATGCTGGGGATTGAACCCAGGGCCTTGTGCATGTGAGGTAAGTACTCAACCAACTGAGCTATATCCCCAGTCCAGCAACCCACTTTTGTTAGGAGGCAATGCTAAGAAGTTTAGCCTCAAAACTTCAATGTGTGCAGTGTTATGTAATTAAATCAAATTCGTAAATTTTGAACTTTCAATATTTTATACATTATTTAGAATAAAGGATATTTTATTTTGTTATTTTATACTGTCTATAGGCAATAAACTTCAATAGGGAAAAAAGATATTTTTCCTTTGCTCAATTTAAATTTAAAAAAAATTTTTAAAAGAAACCTAACATCATTTCACATTACTAAAGAACAAAAGATAAAAGTAGGAAAATTTTTTAAAAAAATGAATAAAGATGACTTATTGCCATCTAATTGATCGGGGTTTGCAAACTTTTCTGCAAGGGGTGCGATGGCAAATACTTCAGGTTTTTCTAGTTAAATAATCCTGTCTGCAAGTACTCAATTCATGTACTATAATCATAGATAATACATAAATGAATGAGAGTAGCAGTATTCTAATAAAACTTCATTTACAAATATTGAAGTTTAAATTTCAAATAATATACACATGTCACAAAATATTCTTTTTACATTTTTTTTTCTAGTCATTCAAAATATAAAATCCATTCTTAGGTCACAAGTCATGCAGAAAAGGCAATAGGATGATGGATTTAGCCTATGGCCAGTTGGTCAATCCTTGTGTTAGATGATGAGTTTTTTGAGTACAGGGACCATAACTTACTCACTTTTTAACTCTTGCAACCAGCATGGCATTGGATACATACTAAGGATTAAAAACAAAAAGCTTCAGGAATGAATGAGTACATGAGACGTAAGTGAACACTAGGCTTTTATTTAACTAATTTATGTTGAAAGTAATATATTAGTATATAATCCTTAATTCTGATATACCGAAGTAACTCTAAAAGTGTTGAAGTTATTTTTTATCTTGTAAATCATAAACAATTTAATATTTTCTAATTTACTATAAATGTAATCACTTTTTAATAATTATATGTATACTTTATATATATATCTTAATCTTCTAGTCTCTTCTAGATTTATATGACTATAACTAAACTTTTATTTTTTAGACACACATTTCTTTTAAGTGATAATCAGACATAGAGATAATTTGTACAGCAATGAGTTTTACTGAATTTTACAATTCACAGCATTTCACCAATGTCAAGGAATTTTCCAGCTTTCATCAGATTAGAAAAATGTAATATATTCTTTAAAAATAAAACTTGTATTAAAATAAAACTAAAAAGTTAAGGCATGTGGTTATGTTATCATATGAAAGTTTTGATAGCATCTGAAATTTAGGCATGTATCTATCAAGTGAACCATATTCTATGGAAAAAAGGCCTAAAAATAGAAACAAATTTACAATTTAGGAAAACTAATTCTGATAGCCTTATTCCTAAAACATGGAAACAGGATAAACTTTGCTAAACTTGCTATTCCTTTTTACAAGACCTGGGAAGAATTCTAAATTGACAAAACTTTTCATTTCCTTTAGAGTTCACATTTACTGACTGAGACTTGAGGTTGCTTTATTTCATTCACTTTATCATTTCTCACCTTCATTTTCTCCTCTAAAACACAAACATCCACAATTGTCATATGTGTTTATAGATCAAACTAGTTATTGACAATTATTGACTAATATATTAGTACTTTAAGGGAGACTTTTATATTACTTTAATTTTGTCAAATTAATAAGTCAATAAGTTCTATCTAAAAATATTTGCAATCCTAAGTTATCTACACGTAAAAGTATCTAGAAAAGTTTATTTTAGGCACAACTGTCAAAGACAGACATGTTGAAGACAACTATGTAATTCATGTCCAGAATTATATTTGTAAATTCCTATCTGACATGTCAGTATTATATTATAAATACTATAATAATTGCAAATACTGAAGGGTATAAAGAAAATGAGAAATCAGTAGAATAGTTTTTGGTGACTCTGTATTGCTTTTGTTTATTTTTAACTTTTAAATTGGTGCATTTTAATTATACACAACAGTGGGATTCACTGTGACATATTCCTATCACAGGTATTCATACCACATGAACTTATATATGTAAAATGCAAAGTGCAGTAATCCTTTAGCAGAATCAAGTTATTAACAATCAGATAAATTACCTCTTCTCAAAACACAGATGGTTAAGAAGACATATTTATGTATATTTTAATGCATGTTTAAAAAAACCATAACAACTTTACCCAAGGCATTTAAGGATATAAGAACATCTCTATGATATTCAAGTAATTGAAAAAACTTATGTAGACTCTTATAAACTAATTGTAAACCCCATCCAAAAAAGAAAAAAAAAAGAGAGAGAGAGAGAGAGAGAAAGAAAAAAGGAAAAATAAACAGATACTAGAACAGCCCAAATTGAAGATTTATATTCAGATGGGAATGATCAACTTTGAAACTTATTCTGAAAAATTAATACATAATTTAACAAGATAGCAAAGATTTTATGAACATACTTTGAATCTATGACTATATTTGTCTTTCAAAGTTACATAAAAAAAAGAACAACTAACAAAATTGGCAGTTACAGAGCAATTAACAAAATGTATTTAACCCTTATAAGTTAACTCTTACATAAAATGCCAGGAATAGTTCTCACAGAATGCTCACAGCCACCTTGGTAAGTAAGTACTTTTATTTTCATCATTTTAAGGAAACTAAGGCATAGAGTTGGTTAAATGGCTAGAATACTGTAGTATAACACAAAAATACATATGGCTTTTGTGTATGTATATATGTATGTGTATGTGTGTATATATATATATATATATGTGTGTGTGTGTGTGTGTGTGTGTGTGTGTGTGTGTTCGTGTGTGTGTGTATACATACACATATAATATCTTCCTAAAACAGAATTCTTAAAACCCTTGGAATTCTGTAAGTTATAAGAATACTTTTTACTATTCATACAAATCTCTAAATCTTAGGCCCCTAGATTGCCTTAAGATGTTGTTATCATCAGAAATACCAAGTGACAAGAAGGTTGGACCTTTCAATGTCACCCACTAAGGGAAAGGACTTAAAATCAGCATATTACAGAGATACAGCCACATCAATGTTCATAGCTGCTCAGTTCACAATAGCCAGATTGTGGAACCAACCTAGATGTCCTTCAATTGATGAATGGATAAAGAAAATGTGGTATATATATACAATGGAATATTACTCAGCCATAAAGAACGATAAAATTATGGCATTTGCAGGCAAATGGATGAAACTGGAGAATATCATGCTAAGTGAGATAAGCCAATCTCAAAAAACCAAAGGAAGAATGATATCGCTAATAAGTGGATGATGACACATAATGGGGGGTGGGAAGGGTTAGTGTTGGGGTTGGAGTTGGGTTTAGGGAGGGGGGCAGGAATGGAGGAAGGAAGGACTGTATAGATGGAGGGGAAGGGTGGGAGGGGAGGGGGGGAAGGGAAAAAATGGCAGAATGAATCAAACAACATTACCCTATGTAAATTTATGATTACACAAATGGTATGCCTTTACGCCATGTACAGACAGAGAAACAACATGTATCCCATTTGTTTACAATAAAAAAAAAATGAATTGAGCTCTCTAAAACTCTTCAACAATAACATTTACAGAGCTCATGAATTGGTGAACACATCCAGATGTTGGAAAGTACTGAAGAGGGCATGGGACTTCACTAATCCTTTCTTCTTGCCCTATGCATCTTTGCTAACTGGCTGTTCCTGAGTTGTAACCCATAATAAACTGGAAAGATAAATTATTTTCCATAGTTTTGTGAGCCACTTCAGCTAATTATAAAATCTGATAGGGGGAAGTTGAGGGAGACCCATGGACTTTGTAGCAAAGTAGGACAGAAATATGGGTAACCTGGAGACCCAATCAATATTTGAGACTAGCTGCTAAAATGAAACCAGATTTGTGGTATAGTCTTTAAAACTATGCAGTCTGACTGTAACTCTAGGTAGGTAGGTAGGTAGTGCCAGAATTGAATTCAAATACATCAGAGGACATTTGTGCCTGGAGAGTTTAAGTGTTGAAGTGGTTGGTGTTAGAAAAAATCCCATACATTTATTATCCCTAGTGTGAGTAAAATCAACAACCTATATATGATCACCTTGTTAGTCTGTAGCAGAGTTAGAATTCAAAGATTTGGATTTTCAGTCTAGCATTGTGGTATTAAGTTGAAGCTCACAGGATACAAGATACTTGGTGAGGTAAATGATTTCCCTATGATTAAAAATAATGATGCTATTTGTTTATAAATGAAACATACTTTTTTATCATTTTAAATATAAAAATAAGTAGTAGCATAAGAATATCAAACCACCATACAAAAACTAGGAGTATTTAAACTCAAGGTCATTTACTTCAAACACTGAACAACCGAACTGCAAAAATCAATGCCTTTACATGTGTAGTCCACTTCCCTACAAACCAGATCAAATGAAACCAAACCAGACCAAACCAAACCAAACAAAAACGCCTCTGTAGAAGATGGTTTCTCTCCAGTGTACATTTTTAGTTAGTCTCACAATATAAACAAAATGTAAAAATTGACCAAAGGACCATTTCCCATTAGGACCCAGAAACTTAATAAATGTTAAAAACTGAACTTCTTGTTTATACAGTTGAAGTTAAAAGTCTCCTAGTACATCTTTTGTGATTGCTTTGAAAGCAAATCTATCTTATTTGTAATCATAATTATAATAATAAAAAATTTATAACATTTTCATAGAACAGAAAATATTTTACTACCTGTTTTAGAAAATTGCTTTTCATATACTACAGTAGTGGTTCTCAAAGTTCAGAAATATACTCTATGAATCAACATCTACATCAACTGGGGTATTGTTAAAAATACAAATTCTTGGGATCCACTACATTTTTACTGAATTAGAAACTCTAGAGGTGGGGTCCAGAAATCTGTTTTAATAAGCCATCTGGTAGGTTCTCATGCAAGTTAATGTTTTAAAATATATTAGTACAGGGAGGACAATAATTATTGGATTAATGCAAAGAAAAATATATTGCTGTTAGTAAGACAGTAGATAAAATATTGTACTGATCTGACCATAGAACTTTAATTAAGTTGAAACTGAGCCAAGAAACACTTTTATGGAAGGGTAAAGGAAACAATGTCCCAAGTCGTAATGTTTCCAAATGATTCCAAATATGCACCTGAAATTTATGGCTTCCTTAAAAGAAACTAAAGACCTTTTTCCTTCTGTATTAGTGAACACTCTTTCTCTTCATTATTTCCCTAATTTTTCTTCCTGTGCAAAGGTTGAAGGTGTGGCATGAAGCCTAGAAATACTGCTTTTTGTCATATTCAATTATGCATTTAAATGTAGTTCACATTTAAAATTATTAAAAAGGTAACCCATTTTCATCAATAATACTGTCAAATTGGTATAAATATTCTACTGAAGTTATCCTACTATACTCAAGACAAATGAATAAGATCTAATTTTGAATTGGATCAGATACCATGCTAACAGAATTTTTTAATAACTTCATAATTTTCTTTGGTAATGTGCTTGAAGTTCAGCTGACACTACTGATCACCAAACAAATGAATAATTAACTTTTAGAACTGTCCAGTCTTCCTCATATTCTATCATTTCTAGTGTAAGTTCAAAATTAAAAGTCAAGAAACACTTTTCATAATTCTTCTGTAGCCACATTTTATATTCTTATATCACTTGTTTTGCCCAGCAAAATTATAAAAATAATATAAAAATAGTAAAAATGATAGAGAATAACATGATTACTCTATTCCTTGAAAATGAAAAAGACATGTACTATCTCACCTCTGGAGTGACATCTCGTGGTGCAAACCCTGTTCCTCCAGTTGTTAATATCAAATTAAGTTCCTTTTCATCACACCAATCTATCAGAGTTTCCTGAAAGAAAGCAACAGTATCATCACATGCAGAAAGACTTGCTTGCTTGCTCAAAACATCTAAGTCTACATATACTTCATATATAGAGAAGAAATAGATTCTTTTTAACAGTGAACAAGAAAAAATTGAAGGCAATTCATGGAAAAGGCTCACTCCTGATCAAAAACACTATAGTTTGGGGTATTTATTAAATATTGAAAATGAGGATACAAATATCAAATTGTTGAAGTAAGTGACACACAAGAGATACCTTAGAGAGTTTATGACTAATGTTTATTATGTACTTTAATGGAATATGTGAAGTTCTTTTCAATCATACAAAATATAATAAAGTTTAAAAAAATTGCCCACTATCTGTTAATATATGATCTGATTACTTACTAAATGTATCAATCCTACAAGCCAAATATTCATACTTCTAATTTTACACACAATGAAACAGACTCATTTTTTCATTAATGGATTCAGAGAGATTAAAAACTCATAAGCTCACAAACTAGAAAGAGGAAGAGTAGAATTCAAATCAGACCTGTTGAACTCTCAATTAATGTTTTCCTACCTTTTTCCTGTTTTGAGTCAATATTTTATGCTCAACTTCATGTTGTTTTAATTTTTATATTTTTCAGTATTAATTTTACATGTATTTCTTAAACTCAAGGAGTGGAATAAATGATTGCGTAAGGTTCTTTTTTGTCACATCAATACTGTGACATTTGTAGAGGTTAGGATTGTACACATTAAAATTTTGGAGCTGGTAGGGGTTTATCAGATTTGCCTTTCTATTTTCTAGATGAGAACACTGAAGTACAAAGTAGTTAAATAATTTACTCAAAGTTACACAGGTAGTTTGTATAGATGTGGAAGTAGGATATGTGCCTGCTTTTTCTATCTACTGCTAATTATATTAAATCCATACTACATTTTTGCTATTCATTTAACAGTGTTAACAGTTATAAAATAAATATAAAAACTGACCCTGATTTCAAAAATCTAATGGTCAACTGAAATCATCCATGAAGCCTTAAAAATACTTGTCTTCTGCCTCAGGGGTACAACTTGAGTTAGCATTGGGATTTTCCTTTTTCTTTTTAGTGCTAATGAATAAACCCAGAGCCTTGTGCATGCTAAGTTTGTGCTCTACAATGAGCTACACCTGTAGTCTCAGAGTACTGAGAATAAAATTAAAAAACTCAGGTATTTCTAAATTGCACCTATACACAGTTGAGAAATACTAGTCCAAAGAGACAATCTGTACAGTTATCTGAAGGTAAATTTCACAACTAACTCAATTGGGTAGGCCTCCCAAGATGTCATACTGCTGTAAATCAGTTGTCACAATATTACTTGTTTTCGATTTCTAGAATGAATAACTAGTAGCTCTATAAATATATCTCACATAAATAATATTGATATTGTAAGTTCAAGTAAGGATTTGAATATATGGGAAGTAATATTTTATTGTCCAAAGTGACTGCATGATTGATATAATTTTTCATCTGAAATAAAATTTTATTTGTTTTTAGACTTTTAAGATTAAATAGTAATCTTATCATATTACTTAGTTGGCTTCTAAAACAGAAGTAGTCTTCATCATCCACCAGTATAGAATACCTGTTATTCTAGGTCCCTAGTAGCCATGCACTTAAGGATTCATTATTTATTTATTTAACAAGAAAATATTTTGTACATTTATTTAGGGCATATCACTAGGTAATAGGAATGCAAACATAAATTATATTACTCCTTGACTCAAGTTTTATTCAAGTACAGGAGCTCTGAGTATGTAGTTTTCTAGAACTTTATTAGTAAAAGTGTGATTGAATGTTGACAACATTACTACCACCTGGGAGTCTGTTAGGAATAAAGAATTGCGAGTCTCATCCAAGATCTACTGAAATTGGAATCTGCTAGACTTTTAGAAAGATTCCTTAAGGTGATATATACATATATGTACACACACAAAACACTAGATTAAATATCCTTTGTAACCATGTGCCATTCTAGATGTTCTGAGTCTTATTTTTATACCACTTTAAGAAACCAATTCATCTTAGCTAGTTATTTTTCTTAGCAATAAATCTTATTTATCTTAGTACTTTGTCATAGCTTAGTCAGAAATCAATTTACCTTATCATATTTAATTCTACACCTTAAGATCTCTTTCATGCTATGCTGGGAAAACCCTTAATGTTTGGATGCCTCACCAGGTAAGATGTTAGTGAGGAGTTTTGCATGAAAAAGCTTTATGAAAAAATTTTCTGTCTCTTTCTAAACCAGAATTGAGGACATTATCAATTTGCATGATGAATTATGTGCTTATGTGGAAAGTATTTCTTTGAAAACTTATTGCCTTGGGTTTAGAGGTTAGTACAGAATAAAGGTATATTTATAGACTTCCTCTTTTTCCCAACAAATAACAAAATGAACAATAAGGGTAAAAACCAGAAAACCTCCAATAGCAATAATCATGTGAGAAAAGTATCAAGCTTCATGTTATATATCTCCAAAGTTAGGTGATCAAGGACAGAAACAAAAGCTCTTTAAGCAGCATTGGGGGCTCTTAATGTTCCTCTGGACCCCAGAGAAGCTGTAAAAGTGGATTAGCACTGGGCATGTTAGCACAGGCCTGTAATCCCAGTGGCATGCGATGCTGAGGTAGGAGGATTGCAAATTCAAAGCCAGCCTCAGCAACTTAGAATGGCCCTAAGCAACTCAGTGAGATCCTACCTCTAAATAAAATATTTTAAAAAGGACTAGGGATGTGTCTCAGTGGTTAAGTGTGCCTGGGTTAAAAAAAAAAAAAGATTAGGAAATTCCTAAAAATTCTCACTAAGACTCCAAATTTAGAGAGATGCGAACTGAAATATTCCCCTTATCTTTTTCATTTGGTAAGAAGGTGCCATCAGAAATAGATGTTAACAAGGGGCTGGCTGACTGTGATCAAGATAAAGGTTTTAGGAACAAATACACACTGAACTGGGGAACTAATCTGAAATTTGATGACACTCTGCATATAATCATGAGTCAAATTCTATGAAGAAAAACTCCAGTAATGGACATTTAATTACATTTCATGGAGGAAGAGTGGAGTATTCCAACAAAGAGTACATATTGTCTCTGGTTTCTTGTTTTCCTATTTTTCCCTGTGGAAGTTTCAGATTGGATATAGCTTGGGCTGACTTTTAAGCTTTATGCCTATATCATTGCAATGGTTTTGAAATAAAGCTAGTTGGAGGCCTTATTGTTCTGTCAGTCTGAAAATCCTATAATGAACAGAAACTTGAAGGTAAGGAGAAGGAAGGTGCAAAGAAATGTAATACTATTAATGTTGTTACTTTTCATAGCAACCAATCTTATATTAGGTTGAAAAGATAATAAAGATAGTAAACATATTACTGAAACCTATTAATGTTTTCCTAAGTTTTTTCTTACATTTAGAGGAATTTTATTTAGTGCACAGTATGTCCTGAGAAACAAAATAGTTATTTTAACGTCAATATGTTCTTTCATTCATTTTTTAAATGTAAATAAAATGCTATGTTGTATTAGATTTACAGAATTATACCAAATTAATATGTATAGCTATGTCTTTCACTCATTTTAATATCCATCTAGTCTATCTATATAACAGGCATAGAAAGATGTTAGAATGTTTTATAATTAAAAGGTTAACAATGGTTACTTCTGGCTAATTACATGTGGAATACATTTTAGTTTTACTCACTTTTTACTTTTTTGGCATTGTTTGAATTCTTTGTAATTTGCATGTATTATTAAAACAGATTTTACACACTGAATTTACTGGTATTTGTCCTTCATTCTAATATTACGTTTAATTTTCCTTTCCCGTCTTATTTAGCAAGCTCAGAAACAAATTTTGTGCTCAATAACTAAATGTATATACATATTTATTTTTAGGATAATACCATAATATTATATTTATATATATACACACACACATATACATATATATATATATATATGACCATTTTTAAGATACCATAATACTAGGATTATCTTTAAATATATATATATATTATTAAGGTAACATAATACTATATATATATTTTTAAGATAATCCTAGTATTATGGTATCTTAAAAATGGTCATATATTCTAAGTAAATCTTCCTGTCGAGAGGTGGGGTTTATTTTCACAACGTTGCAATTGGGCTGGACTTTCCAAGTAGTATAGGTTCTGTAGGATTTTTGTTTGTTAATTTCTAAGAGTTGTTTTGTGGCCTACGATATGGTTTATTTTGGAGATGGTTCCACAAGCTGCTGTTTTTGGATGAAGTATTTTATAGAAATCTGTTAAGTCCATTTGACTTATAATATTTTTTAGGTCCAAAGAGTCTACTGAATTTAGGTCTGGATGACCTATCAGTGCAAGAGGTATGCTGAAATCACACTAATATTGTACCTGCATCTGAATCTTTAATTGAAGTAGTGTCTGTTTCAGGTAATTAGGTGTGCCAATGTTTGGGGCATAAATATTTACTATCCTTATATCTTCTTGTTGGATTGTTCTCTTTACCAGTATGAAGTGACCTTGTCTCTTTAAATATTGGTCTAAAATATGCTTTCTCAGATATGAGAGTACTTACTCCTACTTGTTTGTGGGCTCAATTTGCATGGTATATCATTTTCCATCCTTTTACTTTCAGTCTGTGGCTATCTTTGCCTGTAAGATGAGTCTCTTGCAATCAACATATACTTGGGTCTTTTATCTTAATGCATTTTGCCACTAATGTCTTTTAATTGGAGATTTGAAACCATTTTCATTCAATGTTATTGTAGAGAGATATCTATTAATTCCTGCCATTTTCATTCATTTGTAACACTAAATTTGGTCCCTTTTCTCATTTGTTTAACTATCTTCAAATGAGAATTTTTCATTTGTGAGGTCTTGGGTTTGTTTTTGATTTCTTCTATGTGAAGTATTTCTTTTAAGTGTTTTCTGTAGTGCCAGCTTAGTAGTCATGCATGCTTTTAGTTACTGTTTATCATGGAAGATTTTTATTTCTTCTTCAATTCTGAAGGATAGCCTTGCTGACAAAGCAATTGTGGTTGACGGGTATTTTCTTTAAAGATTTGGAGTACATCATTCCAAATCCACCTGAATTTTAAAATTTGTGCTGAGAAATTGGAAGTAATTACAATTGACTTGCCTCTAAACATGACCTGACATTTTTCTCTTAAGGCTTTTGAAATTCTGTCCTGTTCTATATATATATAAGGCATTCTATTTATAATATATTGTGGAGAGGTGAGGGTCCCTTGGCTCTTCCTACTTGGGGCCTGGTCATTAGGTTGGGGTTTCTGTCTCTCTCATTTTTTGTATTAAAATATAGCTGAAGTTTGAGTGTGGTTAATTTGCATATGGAAAAAGGTACACTGTCTTTTAGCTGGGTTTAGTTCAGCAGCAGTGTCTCTAGGCTGTGAACTTTTAGTGTCCCTGTAGATTTCTAGCACCTCACAGAAAAGGGAGAAACAAGCAATAACAACAACAATATATAGCATTAAAATAAATACCCGATGCCTACTATGACATCTACAACCAATAATTACTACAAAAACAGAAATGTTGGGGTCTGCAATTGCCAATGGCAAATACGATAAATAACTGTGAATTAGATCTGGTATTAAAGTAAACAGCAGACATCAACTATGTCATACATAATACTAATAACTATAACAACATAAATGGTGCGGGCAGGAGTTACATAAACCTAATAGTATTAAAAGATGGTAAAAATACAGTTCCTTAAAAAACAATGTGGTAGAAAGGTAGAATAAAGTTTTGAATGTTCATGTGAAGAGATGTAGCAAATGATTGTTATAAAGGAGAAGACATAAATAACAAAATAAAGGGAGAGAGAAAAAGAAAACAAGAGAATTAGGTATCAGGAAAAGAAACAAGAGAAAGAGAAACAAACAGCAACAATGAAATGAGAGAAACATCACCATCATGAACAACAACAACAAAAACAGAAATAAGACAAACCAACCAAGAACTCTAACCCTCAGAGGTCAAGACAAGGAAAAAAAAACTTTTGTAAAAAGAAACCACTAAGAATAAGAAAAAATAAAGAAACAAATATGTATGTGTGTGTGTGTGTGTGTGTGTGTGTGTGTATCTGTGTGTATACACACATATGCATGAAAAAAATATTTATCCTTCATGATGCTGACTTTTAGCATGTTATTTGTGGAATATGATTTTAATGTTTATAAGAGGTGAAACCAAACTATTTTTTCTACCTTCATATAACCCTTAACATAACACTTGTGATACTATGTGTGATGCTATTTCCCTATACACTAAGCAATTTCCCAGCAAACATTATCTGGATGTTCAATGATTTAATTCAATTGTCACCTTATGTAATGGAGATAATATCAGGCCCCACAGGGCCAGACCAACCAGCAATACAACCATTCTAAATTTGGAATCCCACTAACCATTCCTTGGGTTGGTTTGTTAAAAAAGCTTACAGAAGTCTAGGATCCAGAAAAATATTGCAAAACCTCCCATGTTCAAGGCTGTAAGATTAATTTTTTAGGATTAATTTTTTTTTAGGATTAATATTATTAAAATGTCCAATTACCCATACTAACCAAAGCAATATGGTACTGGGATAAAAACAAATTCACAGACCAATAAAACAGTCTGGAGATTCGAAGAATAAATCCGTGTGTCTATAGCCAACTGATTCTTGACAAAGTACCAAAAATATATACTGGAGAAAGTACAGTCTCTTCAATAAATGGTGCTGGAAAGTTGGATATTCATTTGCAGAAGAATGAAACTTGACCTTGGTCTCTAATCCTGTACAAAAATCAACTCAAAATGGATCCAAGACCTACATGTAAGTCCTGAAATATAAAACTACTGGAAGAAAATAGGGGAAATACTTTAAGACATTGATATAGGCAATGATTATTTGGATAAGACCCTCAAAGCATAAGAAACAAAAAGTAAAACTTGACATATGGGGTTATAAAAAACAAACTAGCTTCTATAAAATAAAGGAAACAATTCATAAAGTGAAGAGATAACCCATAGAACTGAAGAAAATATCTGGCAAGTCTTCTTCTGATGAAGGATTAATATATAGACTATATTAGGAACTAAAAAATCTTAGTAGCAGCAGAAGCAACAACAAACAAGCAATTCAATTTAAAAATGGGCAGATGATATGAATTGATGTTAATGGTCAATAAATATATGAAAATATGCTAGATATTATTACCCATCAGGAAAATGCAAATCAAAACCATTATGAGATATCATCTCACCCCAGTTACAATTGGTATTATCAAAAAAAACCCAAAAAACCCAAAACAAAAAGCTAGTGAGAATGTAAAGAAAAAACAACTATCATATTTGGTTGGGAGAATGCAAATTGATATAACAATTATGGGAAGTAGTATGGAGGTTCCTAAAAAAGAAACTGAAAATATAGGTATCATATGGTCTAGCTATTCCACTTCTTGGTATGTATCTAGAGCAAATGAAATGAACATATCAAAGAGATACTATATGTCCATGTTTATTGTAGTACTAGTCACAATAATCAAGATAGGGAATCATACAAGATACCTATCACTAGATGCATGAATGAAGAAAATGTGGTACATATCACAATGGAATATTATTCAACCATAAAGAAGAATGATATCCTGTCATCTGCAGCAAAATGGATATAACTTGAGGATAGTATATAAAATGAAAAAAAGCCAGACACAGAAGGACAAGTGCTACACATTCTCTCTCAAATTTGGAAGACAAAAATAAATAAATAAACATAACAAAAAACCTCACACTCCTATCTGAATGTAGAATAATGATTAATAGAAAGTTGGAAGGGGATAACTAAGAGAGGATAAAGGAAGGCTGGGTATGATCAGTGCATGCTGTATGGAAGCACTGAAATATCACATTGGACTCTACCAAAATGTATACCTAATGCAAGTTTAAAAAATCTACTGTAATTCTGGGTCCATACCAGAAACTAAAAAAAGAACTACCTGTCCATAACAGAAATTTAAAAAAAGAAGCACACACGTGCATGCACGTGCACACACACATACACACACACACAAAACTATTAAAGAACAAGGATACCTGGTTAAACCATATTATTTATTATTGACTTTTGTATCCATCAAAACTTAGAGAACGTATCATTATATTAAAATTATACACAGTATGAAAAAAGAATTTTGTGATAGTTATAATACTGTCTCTCAAAGGTTAATGACACACCTCTGAAAAAGTTTCATATACAACATGACTTTTCCTTTGAACATTTTATTCTAGGTTAAATATAGTTACATAAATAATTGGGCATGGACAACATATATTATTTAATGAATTTAATTCTATTTAAAAAACAGAATTTAGTTCTCTGATATATAGTTTTATGGAGAATACAAAGGTCTGATTTCCAAACAACTTTTTTTTTTACAAAATATTTTTAGTTGTAGATGGACATATCTTTCTTTCATTTATTTATTTATTTATTTTATGTGGTGCTGAGAATTGAACCCAGTGCGCCTCACACATGCTAGGCAAGCACTCTACCACTGAGCCATAACTCCAGCCCCTCCAAACAACTTTTAATATTGTAATTATCACTGTGGTTTAGTATTCTATCAGAATATCAGCAGTTCAAAAAATATCTTTACAATGTTGCAATAGGCTTTCTGTATAAATAAATGTCATGCTAAGTAGAATAAGCCAATCCCCTAAAACCAAAGAGGGAATGTTTTCTCTGATAAGTGGGAGTTAACCCACAATAAAGGAGGAGGAGGGAAAGAATGATAGTTCAGAGGATTAGATAAAGGGGAATGAAAGGAAGTGAAGGAAAACAGGAATAGGAAAGACAGTGGAAAGAATTTGACATAACTTTCCTATGTACATATATGAATATACCACAGTAAATCCCACCATTGTATACATCCATCCACAAGACTGAGGGCCTTTACTAGAATAAGATATATCTGGGCATATATAATTTTACCAAACTGGACTCTACTGTCATGTATAACTAAGAGGAACCAATAAAAAGTATCTTTATATGTATGTAAACAATAAGCAGAGGACATTCATCAGAGTTAGGACAAGAAATTAGTAATTTAAAGAAATTTTAGCCAAGACTTTTGTGTGTGTGTGTGTGTGTGTGTGTGTGTGCGCGCGCGCATATATGCAATTCTCAGTAAAAGAAACAAAAGGACACTGATCAACTAGGAAGCAAAAACATGGCAGAAAGATGGATGGTTTTAAGCTATTGATTTTGAAGAGAGCTAAGAACTGTTTTCTTTACCAGTTGGGAATGTTCTGCTGTTAGGAAAATTACCCACTCCACATTACACAACAGTAATACTAAGTCCTGTTGTTGTTTTTTTTTAAGGTGAATGGTACTAGATGATCAAAAATACCATAGAGAGAAAACACACAGCTATATGATTTTTTTTTTTTTTTTTTTTTTTTGTGGTGCTGGGGATTGAACCCAGGGCCTTATGCTTGCTATGATATTGTTAACTCTTGAAAGAATTGCATTTCCTCCATCAATCCTCTGGGATATTTTTATTCTGAGAATAAGATATTAGAAAATAGGACTCTCACTTATGTGACTAGTACCCAAAACCAGGAAACATAAAAATCATTTATAAGGAATAAACCAGAAATAGGTATGTTCTTACCTGTATGCCTGAAACATCTCCAACACTCATTTTCCTCCCCCAAATATACTACTTCTTTTGGATTCCTTAACTCAGGAACTCGGTCTATCTTTCATGAAGTTGTATAAGTTAAAAACCTTGATGTAATCTTTATTTCTATTTCTCAATTCTCAAGTCCATTAGAATCACACCATATGGTTGTCATTTACTGGGCATTTACTATGTAAAGTACTTTACATAATGTCACCATCCTTTAAGGAGCAGAGTTTACTATATGGAGGGTAGGATATGATGTACCTTCCATATTTTCCATTTCTGTTGTCACTGACATAAGCTTGTTATCTTTTTTGTCATTCATCTTGATTGGTATATGAAGTATCCTAAGCAGTCTGCCTTTATGCCTCCTTATAATCCATTTTGATAAGAACAGTAAATTCCCTGAAATAAATCTGAAAATGTTCTTCCTTTGCTTCAAAATCTTCACAAAATTGCCCTGTGACTAACATATAAATCTCTTTTTATTTTTCTTTTATAGCAGGGATTGAACCCAGGGGTGCTTAACCACTGAGCCACATCCCAGCCCTTTTTATTTTTTATTTACAGACAGGGTCTTGCTAAGCTGCTTAGGGCCTCAATAGTTTCTGAGGCTGGTTTTGAATTTATAATCCTCCTGCCTAAGTCTCCTGAGCCACTGAGATTACAGGTATGTGCCACTGTGCCCAGCGACATATACATCATTTTTACAGTGTGATTCCAGCCTAAATTTTCTTGTTTATCTCCTGTAATTATTCTTAACAATCCCTCAACTTTAGCCAAGCTTACACTTTTGAAAAACACTGTGCTTATTCATCATATTTATTGTCCTCATTCACATTTCCATTTTTTGGGGGGGGGGCAGGCAGGTTTTATTCCAGGTGCTACAGAGCTGCAGCCACCCCAGCATGACGTTGGGGTGCGGGGTGAGAGCTCACTTGACTGAGCCCAGTGGGGTCGTGGCTCAGAGCAGGAAGAGGATGATGGGCATTGTGCAGGGGCGGGTAGTCACGAACTCCTTCAGGTAGCTGCGGTGCATGCCCTTGGCCCAGATGGTCATCTGAGTGAAGCCCACCAAGGAAAAGAGGGCCACTGGGAGGCACTGCATCATGATGACAAAGCCAATCCAGGACCCCACCTAGTAGGTAGAGTTAGGACAGGACACCAGCAGGAAGAGCCATGTGAAGGGGATCTTCCTGGTCTTGGACCCAGCTGGCGGCAGGTTTCGCAGAGCCATGTGGATGGAGAAGTTGCCAAGTTGGCAGATCACAAAGATGGCAAGTGCCAGTTTAACCTGCTGAGCTCCATAAGTGGGGGGGGGGCATGTAGAGAGGGTGGTTGATGTAATAGGCCATCCATGCAGCAAAGCCCCTATAGTAGGTGCAGTTCTTGAAGATGTTGCACAGAGGCATGGTGCCGTGGAAGAAGCAGTGCACGAACAATGTCTCCAGCAGGCACTTGACGTAGTGGAATGAGTGGCAGATGCAGGTGAGGTGCACCACTGTGTGTCAACTGGACATGAAGTCATAATTGTGGCCGTAGATTAAGGGCACCCAGAAGTAGAAGAGCAGGCAGATGAAAAGGGGCCCAGCACACTCAGTCAAGAAGAACGTCACCCAGCTGATCTGGACCCCAAGGTCCTGGAAGTAGAGTGTGGCTGTGGTGCACATGGGCAGCTTCTGCAGAACATCCTCGTCCTTCAGGGACTTGTCCTTAGGATCCAGGTGGAGGGACTGGCAGGCGGAGTACCACTGTGGATGAGTCTTGGTGAAGAGGGTCTTGATCTCTACAATGGTGGCCTGTGGATCCACTTTGTCCAGGAAACACAGCTTCTCTCTCGTCTGTGCATCCAGAATCTCCACCTCATAATGCTTCATGGCTCCCTCACAGGGTGGCTCCTGCTTCGACTACTGCGGACACAGCTTTCTACCTGCACAACACAGCGCACAGCCCCTTGCATGCTCGCGACAGCCGCGCCCACATTTCATTTGTTTTATAAGTCCTCTCTATTAAATTCTCTGTGAAATCTTTGACTCTACAGCCAGCTAATCAGTTTTTGTGCTCTAAATTTTTTTAAAAAACATAAATTTGATTACATAACTTATATTTCATAATGAAATGATTTTCTCTTGCTCTAGACATTGAACTCCTCAGAATCATTCATTTAATCAACAAATATTTATTCACTAACTGCAATTAAAAGATTGAAAAGCTAACTTATTAAAATTAGGAATTTCCATTTGGCAAAGATATTTTTATGAAAGGAAAAAGGAAAAAAGAGTGAAAGAATAAATAGGTGCGATATATGCACTAAGGTAATCATATTCAGACTACATAAGGTGTACCTGCTAATCAGTAGCATAAATCAGATAACCAAATTTTTAAACAATGGGAAAGCCTTGAAACAGTACTTTATAAAAGGAGATCCAAATGGTCAATAAGAATATGCAAAAATACTCAATAACATTAGTCATCAAGGAAACAATTAAAACCACATTTAGGGGTTACTATTTATTTTCCAAGATGACTACAATGGAAAGATTAATAATACTGTTAGTGAGAATATGAAGCAAACTGGCATTCTTTGTGAAAATGTTAAAGGGAGTATAAAATGGTCACCACTTAGGAGATTTTTTAACCTAGCATGGGACTCTGCCTGAAGCCCTGCATCAAGGACGGGCGCTATCACTGGTCGGTCGTAGTCGCGGAGTGAGCTGGCAGGTGAGTCAGGCTGCCTGCATCACGGAGGTAGCCAGCGGGCACCCAATACGCCTGCCTTATGGATCTAGGTGGTGGCGGGCAGCCAACCCACCCAACCACCAGGCCGAAGCCAGACGCCGTCACTGAGCAACCCTGCCTGAACCCTGCACCTAGGACAGGACGAGGGTAGCCAGCGGGCACCCAATATGCCTGCCTTGTGGATCTAGGTGGTGGCGGGCAGCCAACCTGCCCAACCACCAGGCCAAAGACAGTCACCATTGCTGAGCGAACCCGCCTGACCACCACACCAAGGTCTGTCGCCATCCTGGAGCAAGCCCATCCCTGAGCAAGCTGGCAGACAAGCCAGCCTGCCTGCATTGTGGAGCTAGCCAGAGGCTTCCTTATAGGCTGGTGCAGGCATTTTGAATTATTCCTAAGGGCATGACCATCATCATTGGAAGGGCAGCTCCCTTCCAGAGACACCTACAGGAGACTAGAGGACTTTTGACAAGACCCAGGAGTCAAGAAAGGAGGTATTGAGAGACTCAGGACCAACTCAGAACTACCAGGTGAGTCTCTCCCACTGTCCCAAAACGCAGGGAACTTCATGGAGCAGAGTGGTCCAGTGAGACTACCCTGCTGGAGCCGAGAACCCAGTCAACGGGGATATTGCAGAGGAGGGCCGCACAGCGAGAGGCTTCAACACAGAGTGAGGGGCCGAGGCCCAGATGGTAGCTCCTGACCCCAGGGAACATAGCAGAGGACAGCTTACAAGTCAGGTGGTAGTTCTGGACCGAAGGGAACTTCTTAGAGGAGAGTTGCCCAGTGAAAATTCCCCACCATGTGAGTCTTCCCTGCTGGGTAAGGATTTTCCACCAGGGCAGTAGAACCAGAGACACAGGCCCAGATCAGACGTGCCCCAGTCTGCAGTCTAGTCCCCCTTTGGCTGACCATCAGTCAACAAATGGAGGCACCTCTGCCCACTGAGAGGGAATATACCCCACCCGAAGGCCAAAACCACTAGAGAGGCAGTTTCTTAGTGGAGCACCGCATTATCAAGTGCCTCCAAGACTTCGGGCTACTGGAGGCTAAGAGGTGAGTTATTGGACATCTACAGAGACAATATTAGTCAATAGAGGAAAACTGCAATATCCCAGAGTTTCACTACTAGGGGGGTAGATACCTGAGCAATATGAGAAAACAAGGGAAGAAAATGTCCCAAACAAACCTAGATGGTATAGCAATAAAATCCAATGACAGCATGGCAGAAGAAATGTCAGAAAGGGAGTTCAGAATGCACATAATTAAAATGATCAGGGAAGCAAATGATGAGATGAAAGAGCAAATGCAGGCATTGAATGATCACACCAATCGACAGTTAAAAGAGCAAATACAGGAAGCAAAAGATCATTTCAATAAAGAGTTAGAGATATTGAAAAAAACAAACAAACAGAAATCCTTGAAATGAAGGAAACAATAAACCAAATTTAAAACTCTATAGAAAGCATAACCAATAGAATAGAACACCTGGAAGACAGAACTTCAGATATTGAAGAAAAAATATTTAATCTTGAAAACAAAGTTGAACAAACAGAGAAGATGGTAAGAAATCATGAACAGAATCTACAAGAATTATGGGATATCATGAAAAGGCCAAATTTAAGAATTATTGGAATTAAGGAAGGCACAGAGATACAAACCAAAGGAATGAACAATCTATTCAATGAAATAATATCAGAAAATTTCCCAAATCTGAAGAATGAAATGGAAAATCAAGTCCAAGAGGCTTATAGGACTCCAAATACACAAAATTACAACAGACCCACACCAAGGCACATTATAATGAAAATACCTAACATACAAAATAAAGACAGAATTTTAAAGGCTGTGAGAAAAAAGAATCAAATTACATGCAGGAGGAAACCAACACGGATATCAGCAGATTTTTCAATTTAGACCCTAAAAGCTAGAAGGGCCTGGAACAACATTTTTCAAGCCCTGAAAGAAAACGGATGCCAACAAGGAATCTTATACCCAGCAAAACTTACCTTCAGATTTGACGAAGAAATAAAATCCTTCCATGAAAAACAAAAGCTAAAAGAATTTACAAAAAGAAAGCTGGCATTACAGAACAGTCTCAGCAAAATATTCCATGAGGAAGAGATGAAAAACAACGGTGCAACGATGTTAATCAGCAAAGGGAGGAACTATCCAAAAGGAACAGACAAATAAAGGAGAAACCAAGTCGTGTCAAAAAAAAAAAAAAAAAGAGCCAAATGACTGGGAATACAAATCATATCTCAATAATAACCCTGAATGTTAATAGCCTGAACTCATCAATCAAAAGACATAGACTTGCAGATTGGATTAAAAAGAAAGATTCAACAATTTGCTGCCTGCAAGAGACTCATCTCATAGAAAGAGATACCTACAGACTTAAGGTGAAAGGATGGGAAAAAACATACCATGCACAGGGACTCAGCAAAAAAGCCAGAGTATCCATCCTCATATCAGATAATGTGGACGTCAAGCCAAAGTTAGTCACAAGGGATAAAGAAGGACATTTCATACTGCTTAAGGGAAGCATAAATCAGCAAGACATAACAATCATAAATATCTATGCCCCAAACAGTGGCTCATCCATATACGTCAAACAAATCCTTCTCAATTCCAGAAATTAAATAGACCACAACACAATAATACTAGGTGATTTTAACACACCTCTCTCACCACTGGACAGATACTCCAAACAATAATTGAACAAAGAAACCACAGATCTCAATAACATAATCAATAATTTAGACTTAACAAACATTTATAGAATATACCATCCAAGAAAGATCGAATACACTTTCTTCTCAGCAGCACATGGATTCTTCTCTAAAATAGACCATATTTTATGACACAAAGCTAATGTTAGCAAGTACAAGAAGATAGAGATACTACCTTGTATTCTATCAGATCATAATGGATTGAAATTAGAAATAAATGACAGAGTTAAAAACAGAAACTACTCCAACACCTGGAGATTAAATAATACACTATTGTATGGTGAATGGGTAACAGAAGATATCAGGAAGGAAATTAAAAAATTCTTAGAGGTAAACGAGAACAAAGAAACATCATATCAAAATCTCTGGGACACTATGAAAGCAGTACTTAAAGGAAAATTTATATCATGGAGTGCATTCAATAAAAGAAGAAAAAAATCAACAAATAAACGACCTAACACTACAGCTCAAAGCCTTAGAAAAGAAGAACAGAGCAACACCAAAAGTAGAAGACGACAAAAAATAGTTAAAATCTGAGCTGAAATCAACGAAATTGAAACAAAAGAAACAATACAAAAAATTAAGAAAATAAATAGTTGGTTCTTTGAAAAAATAAACAAAATTGATAAACCCTTAGCCACACTAACAAAGAGAAGGAGAGAGAAAACTCAAATTACTAAACTTCGGACTGAACAAGGAAATATCACAACAGACATGAGTGAAATACAAAACATAATTAGAAGCTATTTTGAAAATCTATACTCCAACAAAATAGAAAATCTCGAAGACATCAACAAGTTTCTAGAGACATATGAATTACCTAAACTGAACCAGGAGGACATACACAATTTAAATTGATCAATTTCAAGTAATGAAATAGAAGTCATCAAAGGCCTACCAACAAAGAAAAGTCTGGGCCCAGATGGGTTCTCAGCTGAGTTCTACAAAACCTTTAAAGAAGAGCTCATTCCAATACTTCTCAAAGTATTTCATGAAATAGAAGAGGAGGGAACCCTCCCAAACTCGTTCTATGAAGCCAATATCATTCTGATACCTAAACCAGACAGAGACACATCGGGGAAAGAAAATTTCAGACCAATATCCTTAATAACATTGACACAAAAATTCTCAACAAAATTTTAGCAAATCGCATACAAAAATATATTAAAAAGATAGTGCACCATGATCAAGTGGGTTTCATCCCAGGGACACAAGGTTGGTTCAACATCTGGAAATTAATAAATGTAATTCACCATATCAACAGACTTAAAGTCAAGAATCACATGATTATTTCCATAGATGCAGAAAAAGCATTTGATAAAATACAACATCCCTTCATGCTCAAAACACTAGAAAAAATAGGGATAGTGGGAACATTCCTCAACATTGTAAAGGCCATCTATGCTAAGCCCATGGCCAATATCATTCTAAATGTTAAAAAACTGAAAGCATTCCCCCTAAAAACTGGAACAAGGCAGGGATGCCCTCTTTCACCACTTCTATTCAACACTGTCCTCGAAACTCTAGCCAGAGCAATTAGACAGACTAAAGAAATTAAAGGGATACGAATAGGAAAAGAAGAACTCAAACTACTGCTATTTGCTGATGACATGATTACATATTTAGAGGAACCAGGAAATTCCACAAGAAAACTTTAGAACTCATAAGTGAATTCGATAAAGTAGCAGAATATAAGATCAATGCTAATAAATCCAATGCATTTTTAAAACGGCATGGTACTGGCACCAAAATAGACAGGTACATCAATGGTACAGAATAGAGGACACGGACCCGAACCCAAATAAATATAATTTTCTCATACTAGACAAAGGTGCCAAAAATATGCAATGGAGAAAAAATAGTCTCTTCAACAAAATGGTGCTGGGAAAACTGGAAATCCATATGCAGAAGAATGAAACTAAACCCCTATTTCTCACCCTGCACAAAACTCGACTCAAAATGGATCAAGGACCTCGGAATCAGACCAGAGACCCTTCATCTTATGGAAGAAAAAGTAGGTCCAAATCTTCAACATGTCAGCTTACGATCAGAATTCCTTAACAGGACTCCCATAGCACAAGAAATTAAAGCAAGAATCAATAACTGGGATAGATTCAAACTAAAAAGCTTACTCTCAGCAAAGGAAAAACTTTTTATTTTTAGATAGATATTCTCACGTAGTTTAAAAAATAAGACAGAGAAGCCATATACCTACTCTTCAACCAGTTTTCTCCAATGTAAATAACCTGCATAACCATAACACAGTATTGTAAGCAAAAAAATGTGACAATAACAAAATCTTCCAATCTTATTTAAGTTAAATTACAAAAATTTTACAGGCATTCATTTGTGTATTTATTTCTATGCTATTTTATTACACATGTAGATTTGTGTGAACCCTACCACAGTTAAGATACATAACAGTTCCCTCACAAATATCTTTTGTGCTACCCTTCTGTATACACAACAACCTTCCTTCCTATTTCCCCTCCCTAATCCTCTGACTCCACTAGTCTATTTTTCATGTCTAGAATTCTGTCATTTTGAGAATATCATACAAATGAATAGTATACCTTGTAATCTTTTAAGATAGGTTTTATTTCTTCATTCAGTTTGTTCCTCAAGGTCCACCAATAGTTCATTATTTTTCCTTTGGATCACTCAATACTATTCCATAATGTAGATGTAATGACACTTTGTTTAATCATTCAACTATTGAAGGACATTTACATAGGTTTCTGGTCTTGTTTATTCTGACTAAAGCCACAAAGAAAAAATCATGTACAAATTTGTGTGCAAACATAGTTTCCATTTCTCTGGAATAATTGCTAAACAGTGCACTTGTACTAGTGCATAGTTAGCTTTATAAGGAACTGACATACTCGTTTGCCCAGTGGCTATATCATTTTATTTCCTGTCGGTAATATATTGAGTGCCCAGGTTCTCCATGTCCCTTATAGCATGTAGTGTTATCATTATTTTTAACTTTAGCCATTCTGATAAGTGTGTAGTAAATCTCATGATTTTGATTTGTGTTTCCCTAATAGCTAATGATAATGAATAAAACTTTATGTGCTTTTTTGCCATCTGTCTATCCTCTTCAGTGAAATGTCTAATTATTTTATTTTCTAATTATTTTATTACTGCAAAGTTTAAGAGTTCCTTATAGGGACTGGGCTTGTGGCTCAGTGGTAGAGTGCTTGCCTAGCATATGTAAGGCACTGGGTTCAATTCTCAGCAATGCTTATAAGTGAATAAAGTTCCATCAACAACTAATTTTTTTTTAAAAAAGAGCTCCTTATATATTCTAGATAAAAAGACCTTTGTAAGACATGAGGCTTGTAAATAGTATCTGCCAGGATACACTCTTGTCCTTTCATTTTCTCATGGGTTCTTTTGCATTGCAAAATTTTTAAATGTTGATGTGCTTCAATATGTAAAATTTTCAATGTAGGGATTATGTTTTTGGTGCTGAGTCTAAGAACTGTTTACCTAGTGGCTAGGTCCTGTTGATATTTTTCTTGTAATAGTTTTTTATAGTTGTATATTTAAATGTATTATTAATTTGGGGTTAATTTTTGTATAGGGTGCAAGGTTTATGCTCAAGAATTTTTGTTGTTTTATTTTGTCTATGGATGTTCAATTGCTACAGCACCACCTTTCAAAAAGGCCTCTATTTACTGAATTACTATTGTAGCTTTATTAAAGATCAGTTCAACTGAAGAAAAAAATGGAAAAAGACCTTAAAAGATGGAAAGAGCTACCGCACTCATGGATAGGCAGAATATTGTCAAAATATCAATCTACCAAAAGCGATCTATAGTTTCAATGCAATCCATGTCAAAATGCCAATAACATTTTTACAGAACTAGAAAAAAGTCCTAAAATTCATATGGAAGAATAAAGACCCAGAATACCCAAAATAATCCTGAGCAATAAGAGCAAGTTCAAAGGCATCACGACACCTGATCTAAAATTATACTACAGAGGTATGGAAGAAAAAACATCATGACATTGGCACAAAAACAGACATAAAGGGTTTGGGATATAGCTCAGTTGGCAGAGTGCTTGCCTTGCATGCACAAGGTCCTAGGTTCAATCCCCACCATGACACACACACACACAGGCACACACACACACACAAACACAGCAAACATAATGGTCAATAGAATAGAAGACACAGATAAATACACACAGATCCAGTCACCTGATCCTTGACAAAAGTACCAGAAACATAAATTAGAGAAAAAACAACCTTTTAAATAAATGGAACTGGGAAAACTGAATATCCATATGTAGAAGAATGAAACTAGATCACTACCTGTCACCCTGCACAAAAATCAACTCAAAGTGAATCACAGACCTAGGAATTAGAACAGAAACACTGAAACTGTTAGATGAAAGCAGGGCAACACCATAATATATTGGTACAGGCATTGACCTCCTTAATAAGACTTCTAAAGCTCAGGAAATAAAAAATAGCAATCAGTAAGTGAGACAGTATTAAAGAGTTTCTACACAGAAAAGGAAACAATTAGGAGCATGAAAGGAATCTACATTATGGGAGAAAATCTTTGCCAGCTACACTTCTGATTAATATCCAGAATATGTAAAGAACTTGAAAAACTTAACACCAAATAAAACCCAACTAATAATCTGCTCAAAAATAGGCAAAAGAACTAAATAGTTACTTCTCAAAAAAAAAAAAAGAAATACAAATGACCAACAAATATATCAAAAAATATTCAACATCCTTATAGTCAGGGAGATGCAAATAAAAAAAAAAAACAGTAAGATTTCATCTTATCCCAATTAGAATGGCCATCATCAAGAATACAAATAACAACAACTGCTAGAAAGGATGTTGGGAAGAGGTACACATATACATTGTTGGTAAGAGTGAAAATTAGTACAACCACTTTGGAAAACAGTACGGAGATTCCTCAAAAGATTATGAATAGACCACCATATGATCCAGCTATCCCACACTTTGGTATTTAGTCAAAAGAGCTAAAATCAACATACTATAGTGATACATGTATACCAATACAATTCACAGTAGTCAAGTTATGGAACCAGCCTCGGTATCTGTCGACAGATGAATTAATAAAGCAAAGTGGGTGTATACATACAGTAGAGCTCTATTCATCCATAAAGAAACAAATAATGTCATTTGCTGGTAAATGGATGGAATTGCAGAACAACATGCTAAGCCAGACTCAAAAAGTCAAGGGTTAAATGTTTTCTCTCACATGTGGAAACTAGAGAGGTAAAAAAGTTATAAAAAAGGGAATCTCTTGAAAATAAAAGTGAGAGCAGAGAGTAGAAGGAGGGCACTAAGGGGAAGGTGGGAGGGAAGAGAAATGGAGTGAAGTTAAGCAAAGTATGCTATGTGCATATATGAATACATCACAATGCAATGAATTCCACTTTTATATACAATTGTAATGTACCAATTCAACATCAATCAATAAAAGGAAAAAGAATAGAGTAGAGGAAGGGGATCAGAGGAAGGAAAAGAGCAAAAGGGGAATTGCTGAGAACTGAAATGGAGCAAACTATGCTGTATGCATTTATAAGTATGTCAAAATGAATCCCACTATTATGTATAACTATGATGCACTACTAAATATACTTTTAAAAAGAAAAAAATTAGTGGAACATATTTGTGTGAGCCTACTTATGGATTCTCTATTCTGTCCCTCTGATCTGTGTCTTTCTCTCTGCCAATACTACACGGTCTTGAGTACTGGAGCTACTCGATAAACCTCATCATTGGGTAAAGCTAGGCTTTCTGCTGTTTTTCCCCAAGCTCTCTTAGCTGTTCTAGGTTTTATACCTTTAGGTATAATGTTAGAACAAATTAATACAAGTGTATGTCTATAGAACACCTTGCTGGGGTTTTGATAGGAACTATATTAAACTTACCCAATTAGGGTAAAACTGACATCATTACTATATGAATCTTTCAGTCTCTTGACATAGTATATCTTTCCCTATCTTTCTTTTTTTTTTTTTTTTTTTTGTCTTTCCCTATCTTTAGGTATCAAATTTCTTTGGCATTTTGTAGTTTTCAGCATACAGATAAAGTGTGCTTTTAAGGTATCTTGGCATTTAATTTTCTTTGGAGAAATTATAAATTGTGTTGGTTTTAATATCAATTTCCAAGTGTTCATTGGTAGTACATGAAAATTCAATTAATTTTTTGGGTGTTGGTGTTATATTGTACAAACTAGATAAGCTGACTTATTAATACTTATAAACTGTCCATTTTTCTAAATTTAATTTATGATTATTTTATAGTATTCTCTAATTATCCCTTTAATAGTTTGCTCCATTTCAGTTTTGGTAATTTTCTTCATTCCTGACATAGGTGATTGAGTCTTCTCTTTATCTCTTTTGGTCTACCACTTGGTTTATTGGTGTTGTCAAGTGTTTATTTTTTATAGCCTTTTTTTTCATAGTTTTTTTTTTTTTTTTTTTTTTCTGTCATCTTCCCGAAAGGGGATTTGAACCGTGGTCCTTCGGCATGCTAGGCGAGCACTCTCCAAATGGAGCCATTTCTTCAGCTCCTATAGCCTTTTTTTAAACATGGATTTTTCTCTATTGTTTTCCTGTTTTGAATTTCATTGATTTCAATTCTTACATTATTATTTCCCTTCTGCTTACATTAAGTATATTTTGCTCTTCTTTCAGGTTTCCTGAGGCATAAATTTAGGTTATTGATATGAGAACTTTATACTTCTTGCATGTAAGCATTTAGTATTATAAATTGTCCTCCCAGCCCTATTTTAGTTGCTTTCCAGATGTTTTAATTAGTTGTATTTTCATTTTCATTTGGTTATATGAATTTTTAGAATTTAATTTGAGATGTTCTCTTTAATCTATGGATTATTTACAGCAGTCAGACTTCTAATTCCCATAGGTTCGAGGTTTTCCTTTTATTTTTTGGTTCCATTATGGTCTAAGGACATACTATATATAATTTTCAGTTTAAAATATTTGTTGTGGGTCTGGGAGCAAGGCTCAGTGATAGAGCGCTTTCCTGGCATGTGTGAGGCACTGGGTTCAATCGTCAGCACCACATAAAATGAATAAAATAAAATAAAGATATTATGTCTACCTGCAAATAAAATTTTTTTTAAAAATTTGTTTGGTCTTATAGCCTAGGATATGGTCTTTCTTGGTAAATGTCTCATAAATGGATGAAAAAAATGTATTGTTTAATTTTATGTTTTCTGCATTTGTCAATATTTGATACATACACTTGAAAGATTACTGTTTTTTCTAGGGGACTGAGCCTTTTGCACAATGGAACTTCCCTACTGACTCGAGTAATCTTCTTTGTTCTGAAGCCTTCTTGGTGTGACATTAATATAGATACTCATGCTTGTCTTTAAAAAAAAAATCAATGTATACATGGTATATATTTTTCTATCCTTTTATTTTCATCCTACATGTGTCATTGTCTTTGAAATAAGTTTTGAAAATGGCATTTCTTGGATTATTAAGAAAATTCACATTATGTCAAGCGGTCATATTTGGATTATGTACATTTAGGGTAATTATTGATATTTTAGGGTTTAATTGTGACATTTTCTTTCCATTTTTCCACTTGAGTCTTTGTTTCTTGTTTCTGTTTATTTATATTCTTACCTTACTGAGGATCACTTGAACATATATTAAGATTCCATCTTTACTTATATATTGATTTATATAATTTTTCCAGTGATTTTCTCTGGATATTACCATATATAGTTATAACTCAAGCGTACTGATATTGTAATTTCACCATTTCAAGTACAACATAGAAATCTTATTTACCTTTTAAGGGTAAAAGGTAAGGAACTTTTACCCTTCCACATTTTAAATATGATTGTGTTAAGTATTTACTCCACATACACTGAATACCACATCATATAGTATTATAATGTTTGATATATTAGAACTTCAAATATGATTTTAAAAAATTATGAGCAAATACTTTTGACCCATTCTGTTCTTTCCTCTCTGAAATTTCATGGCTTATTCTGTTATTTCCTTTCACTTTAGATAATTTAGTCATTTTTTCAGGGTAAGTTCTCTAGGCAAAGTCTTTTAGTTTTCTTTTGTTTGAACATGGCTTCACTTCCTATTCGACCCTGAAGGATAATTTCAAGGCATATAGAATTTGTTGTTGATAGTTTTTTATTCTACCATTTGAAAAATGTGTTACTTTTTTCTGTTTCTGCTCTGTGAGTTTTCATATTGGTGATTATATTTTTTAGTCCTGTAATTGCCATTTTTTGTAATTGAGTCATCAAGATTTCCTGTTTTTTCATTTGTTTTAAGAGAACTCAATTGCTTGTTGAAGCATTTTTATGGTAGCTGGTTTAAGATACTTGTCAGTTTTAACACTTGCTTAATCTTTGTGTTAATGTCTACTGACCATTTTTTCATATTCAAGTTGTGATTTGCCTGTTCTTGGTATGATGAGCGATTTTTTTAATTTTACCAGGATGTTTGGGATTTGTATATTCTGAGACTACTTTACCTTCTTTTTAATCAAATGTCCGCTATATTGTGGAGTGGTTTTATGTTCAGCTTCTTGATGGCTTCACTGATCACCTTGGCAAAACTGAAGCACTGATTCATACTGCCCATTGAAGGTAGGAGGTGGAAGATCAGGTCCCTTCCTGGCCTGCTAAGAATCTTCTGGTGAAAGTGGGCATCACCTTGCTCCATTGTTGATACTAAAGTAGGGGTGGATGCTGACACCAATGATGGGGAAGAATAAATGGTTGACTCATACTGTGAATAGACTGCCAACTGGCCCCACCTTATCCAGGCTTCTTATAGTGAGGGGCGAAGGCTTATCTCCCTGCTAGGTGTCTCTGACACAGGAAAGGGAAAATGGAATTGCAGTGTCTGACTCCACCTTGCACTGTCTTGTTTGGCCTTGTTTCTGTCTGTTGGGTGTTTTCATCTGCTTAGTGTTGCTATACCAGAGTACCAGAGACTGGAAATTTAATAAGGAAAAGAGGTTTATTTCCCACAGTCATGAAGATTGGAAAACCCAATATCTAGGATCCATATGTGGCATCATCACATGGTAGAAGGGCAAAATAGCACACAAGCCCACATGTGCCAAGAGAAAGTGGCAAGGGCAAGAAATAGAACTAATAGCTTCCAGCTATATTATAATTGACATTAATCCATTCATACATGGGGAGACCTCATGACCTCTTATCAGGTTCTATCACCCAACACTGATTATTGGAGATTAAGTTTCTAGCACATAATTTTTTGGGAACATATTCAAACCATAATAGTGGGGGTAGAGGCTCTGTTGATCACTGGACACCACTGACACTACCTGGCTGAGGGAAACAGAGCATATCCTATTTCTGTTGGGGTGGTGATGGAAGATCAACTCTTGCTCAGCACTACCTACAATATTCTGGCCAGAGAGTCAGTGTGACAACTGTTATTCCAGGTGAAAGATGAAAAAATAGCTCCCTAATCAGCTAACATCACAAGGTAAAGGATAAAGAAACCAGTAACCTGCTTCAGGGGATGGCAGGGGGTAAGGCAGAAGATCAGCTTTCTGACTGGCTCTGCTAAATCTGTGAGAAAAGTAGTTTTACCATTGATGTTTGGATAGAGTAGGGGGAACACTGCTGAGAAGTTTTTCTATTCTATTAGGTGTCTTATGTCTTGGTCGTTTGGCTAAATAAAGAGGCTTCTGGAGCATTTTTTTGTCTATGCCTGTTGGTGGTTCCAGGTTGAAGCCTTCTTCAGCACCCTGTCCAGAATATATGGGAGATAGTAAAGAAACCCGAGGAACTCACTGCCATGTCATTTCTTAAGTCTTCAGGTTCCTGAACAGTCTGCTATTTTCTTTCCACCTCTTAGAGTTTCTCTAGGTTTATTTGATAATGTCCAAGACATTTTAGATTCCTGATACAAAAAAATGCATATGGAGGAATAAGGCTACCCCATCATGGCTGAAACTGGAAGTCTTTTAACTTTTGAAATTTGGTAAACTTATTATAATATTATCTGGAACAATTAGTACATAAGCCATATATGAACTAAATAATGGTTTCCGCAGTTAAAAATATTGTAAAAGATTACCACCTCTGACAAAAATTGAGTTATATTTCATTAATCAATCACACTACCCTAATAAAGATATAAACCTACATTTATTTATACATGGTATTATTATACAAAGCAAATCAAAGTTAAAATTCAATTGTGTTATTTATATAACTTAAGATTATTCAGATATTTTCCAACTACACTCAACATTTCATCCGCGTTTCCATTTTCTTGAACTCTTTTTTTTTTTTCTTTTTTTTTTGCGGTACTGGGGATCGAACTCAGGGCCTTGTGCTTGTGAGGCAAGCACTCTACCAGCTGAGTTATCTCCCCAGCCCACCATTTTCTTGAGACAAAAAAAGATTATATCTGAAAATACTAATGCTGCCATCAAATGTTGACAAAATATGTGTAACAGTTTTTCTTTTCAATATTTTTAAAAATAAGATTGATTCTATAAGGATCAAACTTTCTGAAGTTATTGTGTGTGTGTCTGTATTTGTGTCTGTGTGTGTGTAATTTAAGAAAGTAGAATTAATAGTATTTGATTTGTTAAGGTATTTAGAAAATGAGAAAGTTACTCAGGTTTCTAGTGTGGGGAATCTGAGTATATAGAATGCTAATAAAGAGGACACAGGAGAAGGAATACTTTCAAAGAGGATAAGTTTTAGTTCTAGTGAATTTGAGGTCCCTTTCAGATAACCAAATATTCACTAAATCATTAGATAAATCAGGCTGAAACTCACAAGAGAGATACAATCCAGTGATTGACACTGGCATTTGTTTGTTTTTTTTTTTTTTTTTGCGGTGCTGGGGATTTGAACCCAGGGCCTTATGCTTGCAAGGCAAGCACTCTACCAACTGAGCTATATCCCCAGCCCGACACTGGCATTTGTAATCACACAAAAATCAGCTGAGGTCATGCTATTGAATAGAATCACATGTAACAGTTATATGAAGGAATAAAAGCCAACTGAAGATGTAGCCCTGGGGCAGACCCACCCTAAAACCAGAGAATTAATATGTTAGTTTAATTAGTTTAGTTTAATTAATTTGCAGAAATGCTGCTTACCTTTTAAATATGACTTTTCACTAAAAGAGAAATCTTTCATTATGTTTTCTAAAAAAATCTATAGTTATGAGTTATCTCTCAAAAAATTCCTTTAAAAATATGATTTGTGATGATGTATAATGTGCTTTATCCATCAATTACTGGTGTTATATCTAATCTTGGTAGCCCAGGCTGGCCTCAAACCTGTGATCTTTCTGCATTCTACCACTGAGATACATTCCCAGTCCTTTTTACTTTGAGATGGTCTTCCAAACTTGCCTAGGCTGGTCTTGATTTTGTGATCCTCCTGTCTCAATGTCTGAGTAGCTAGGATTATAGGGGAGCACCATGACACATGACCTAAATAATAATTTTTGCATCCTTTTTTATTTCCCTCAAGCATCACTGCCACAGTTTTTGTACAGATATTAATCATTTCACATCTACATTCCTAAAATCTGGTTTCCTTCCTTCTAATCAGAACATCTTCTTTGTTGAAAGCATTTCTTAATCATCATAGAAAAGTTTTAAGAAATTATCAAACTAATTATGTTACTTTTTTCCCTAAACTCACATAATTGCACCTTAGGTTTTCAGGATAAAATTCAAACTTCTTAACATGACATAAAACAACCTCTAGCCCTATATTTCACCAGAATTTATTTTATATCATTCAATCTGGAGCCATAGTATCTCATATTTATGTTCTCATAAATGTCTCTGCCTGTCTCTCCCAGCTCCCCTCCAACATACTGGGGATTGAACACAGGGCCTCACGTATGCTAGGCAAGTGTTTTACTGCTATATTCCTGTCCCCAGAGTTTACCTCTTGGAACGAGTTTTTGCTGATCACCTTCTGAATAGCCAGATTCTTTGTTTACCTTTATCACTTAACACCTATTTTAATTGTATTATAAGACAGAGCCCCTTTAAGATAAATGGATTCCAACTTTATTTCCTTTATATAAATGTTGCCTAATACCTCCCCCCTCGATTTCTCTTTCTTTCTGTACACAAAGATTAAACTTTCTGGAGTTAAACATTTTTTGAGTCATTATAAAGTATACATCAAGAAGTAATATAGTAATGTTACTCTCATCTTTAACAACACTTAATTATAATTTCTGAAATAATTATTAAATGTCAAATAAATAATTCCAAGTTCATCTTTATGCATTTGCATTTCTAAATCTGTAAAATAGGAATGTGAATTAGAACCGAGGTTCCTCACAGCTGGTTCCTCCAACTGTATGAATTTACATGAAGTTGGAATGACTCTCTTGAAACTGTTATAATGTTAGAATTTGATATTGAAAAGTTTAATTGAATTAAGCATGATTATTAAAATCTTTATACATGATTACTAACAACTTACCCAGTATTGTTTATCTCTGATTACTGCTATTCAATTATTAAATTTCATATATGAAACAGGAAGTACAGTTCTCAATATATGGTAAACTGCGTTTGGATAAGGGAAACATGCTGTGCTAGATGATTACTATTTCATAGAATTTAGTAAAAAGAGACAGAAAAATATAGTAATGACCTAATTTTTAAAGAATGAGGTCAATTCTTAATTTATTATAATGAATTTTAATTGAAATTGTCATTTGTGTTTTAAGAGGAACTAAGAGATATTTACTAAAAGATTGCTATTATTTTATTATTGGTAAAGGCTTATATAGGGAAAAGAAATTCCAAAAAGATTTTTAAAAGATAATCTATCATTTACACTACTACTGCTTATAAGGCTTCTTATGTAGATTTTCAAAGAACTGCATAGAAAAGGATTCCTTTATGATTTTTCTAATATTTTTCTCAGAAATGCATTGGAAATGGCAGATGAAATCTGATAATTTATTTATTATGTATATATTTTTAATTCAAGTAGAGTAACTGGGAATTTAATGGTGTCCTAACATACTGGAAGATTCAATGATATATAAGAAAAACAAGATTTTCCCCACCTCCCCAACAAGATACTAAGCCTTTGTAGAGGTGAAAAGTGCCATACTATACCTTGATTTCTTCTATTTCATCTGGTACTATCTTGTATGCTGATATAGTCCCACCCAACCTGAAATTAGGAGAAGAAAATATTCTCAAAACCAGCAACAGTATATAAAAATATGGAAGATTTAAACCATTAGTATCAGAGTGGCACCAATAATTACCGAAGGCCTAGCTCAATAACCAGAGAGAAAAACATTTTGTGGGAAAGTTTTTAATTTATTAGAATTTATTAAAAGAGGTATCTAAAAAATGACTTCTGAAAGAATAAACATTATGTTCAATTTTTATCAATCCCTAAACTTCCCTTATTGATGGTTTTGATAATGCTGAAGCTGTCACTTTTATTGATGGATTAGGTCACAATTAACATGTATCAGGAATCAACAGGAGACATGTTTGTCTTTTTGTTTGTTTAATTAAACTGTACTTCTTAGAGTAGTTTTAGGTTTATAAAAATTGAGCAGAAAGTAGAGATATAGTCTCTCATGCCCCCATTTGCCCCAGTTTTTTGTTCTTAACATCTTCCATTACTGTATGTTTGTCACAATTGATGAATCAATATTGATTCTGCTTCTTTTTAAAAATAACTTAAACAGTGAGATGTGTATACCCTGCACTGTCAAAGGGAATAAGAAAAGAATTTAGGGGTCAAAAATACTTTGATCCCTAAAATATTTTCTTTGCCCTGAGATGGTGATGCCATTAATGTCATGTTTATATGTTAGAAGTAATTTTTAGAAAATGTCTAAGATTTCTACTACACCATAAGCCAGGCATCTTATACATGCTATTTAATTTATTCTTGAAATTGTCTCTATTGTAAAAATGAGGAAATTGAGACATGGATATATTCAGCAATTTTTTTAAAGTAACTGAAGTAATTAGTAAGTGAAGTGGTTAGTAGAGATGTATACATAAATGTAAAATACATATTTAGAATTTGAATACTTAGTATAAAAATAATTTGAAAATACTGGTATATGTAAAAATAACATTCTGGGTATACTGGATTAAATAAGATATATTATTAAAACTAATAATTCCATCTGCTTCTTTTTAGTTTAAAATGTGGCTACTAGAAAAAATTTAAATGACATTCAGAGCATTTGGAGCTCCCATCACATCTCCTTCAGGTGTTCCAGTCTCTTAAAATACAAGATAATCGACTTGCCTTTGCTCAACTTTAGTGTTTACAAAGGAACCTTCTGATTACTCATCTGAATTTATAATTACCTCAATATCAAAAAAGAGAATCATATATGAGAAAATCTTAGGATACTACCTCATACAAATGTAAATTAATAAACAACACTCTGGTTCCCACTAAAAAATAAATTCAATAAAATGATTTTAATTGAAATGTTCTAATACTTGTTATTGTTGCTAATGAAACTATTGTTTAGACCTTGAGTACAGAATTATTTCTTATACTACAAGTGCCATGACTGAATGATAGAAACAAATGAATTTTAACTTAATTTACTTCATATAAAGGCCATATAAATAAGACCATGGTAGGATAAGTAATAAGAGAAGTATTATCAGTTACTAAAAGGAAAAGTTACAAAACTTTTTGTAAGAGTTTCAAAATTTGTATTTAAAAACACTGTCTTTGTCAGTTATTAAAAATTACTCAACTAGAAGCTTTATATATCAGTGAAAACATTAGGACAAAAACTTCTGAAATCTCTAGATCTACAATTCATAAATTTTGAAATTATTTCAAAAGAAAAAAATTTTAAAAATACCTACCACTAATAAATACAGTGCCTTTAATTAAATTGTTCTACAAGTGTTATATAAATGAAATAAAAGATTATAGAAAATGGTTTCGATTTGTTAGTAAAATAATGATTCAAAGATGCCATGGTGAAAGTGGCTACTTAAAGGAACAAAAATCAAAACAAAGTTGCTATAATAAACTTCGATTCTATTTCCACAATCAATGTGCTGTTCTTTTGGTTAATACTAATTTATAGTATACAAATATTGACTTTCCTGGAACCTAATTCCAGGAAGATGCTGGCAAGGTAAGCTTCCAGATTAGTATTCCGATATCAACTTCAAAACAATGACAATAGTTTTGACTGTTAAAAAGGTGAGACAAGTAATGTATATGGCTTAACATATTCCCATTCGGTTAAAATGGACATATGACATACACATATGCATATGAATAGTATAATAATGAAGTAATCACATAACTATATAACTATATATGTAACTATGTGATCAAGTGGCTAAAAAGAGTAAATGTGGAGGGCTCTCATATTATATTAAACACAGACATGAGAAAGGTAATGAAGGCTTGTGTAAACACCAGGAAAAAAAAATCCAATGAATAAAACAATCTAGGGAAAAAAAAGTCAGAAATAACTCAGTCATAAGCAATTTATATTTTAAAAAACACACTATTCAAGAATATATTTACTTCAACCACATTTTTTTCTGTTCCCTGACTATAACCAAAATAGTAGCAAATTTTCCAATTATGGGTTTTGACTTTTGAGCTGATTTATGAAAATGACATTTTTATGGTATTATTGAATAAAGACATTTAACATGTTATCAGTATTAAATAGTTATGAACTCAGATCTAGATCATAAAATGACTCCAAATTACATTATGCCTCACCATTCTTTCCATTATACTACACTGTTCATTCACTGATGAAGAAAGAATACACTCTGGAGGTAGAATTTTATTATACTCTAGTCAACACATAAAAGGTATTATATACTGGAATTGTAGTGGTAATAATACTAGAAATACTACTACAAATAGTATTTATATACACTATATATATGTATTTGGGATTATTTGCACATATCTATAGAAATATCTTGTGGAATGGATCCAATTCTAAACACAAAATTCATTTATATTTCATATACCTTATATACATAACCCAATATATACTATTTTTAGTGTACTTGCATTTGGACCATGAACCATCATCACATTGAAATCAGTTATGAATTTTTCCACTTGTAGCATCATGTTGGTACTCAAAGAGTTTCAGATTTTGAAGCCTTTCAGAATTCAGATAACAGATGCTCAACCTGTATTTAGTATTTAATATGTGCCAAGTATTGTGTTAGGTTTTACATGTATTTTCTCATTTAATTCTTATAACCTATAATGATTATGAAACAAATGAGACCAGTAATTTTTCAAAGGACTCATATCTAGGAGTGGTAGAACTGGGCTTAAGAACTCAGTTTCAAACATTGATGACAGAATCATTAAACTTATATGGAAATTCAAGGGACAGAGGAAACAATCTTGAAAAGATGTTGAAGGATTCCCACTTCCTGATTTCAAGTTACTACAAAGCTATAACAATCAACAGAATTTACTACATATGTACAAACAGATATATAAAACAATATAATCACTTTCCCTTTACCTCCACACCTGGGAACCTCTAATATACCTTTAGGTTAAAGAATTTGCCTATGCTAAACATTTCAGCTACAAATTATATCTGACTTATTTCACTAAGCATAGGTTGTGCATGTTCTAGCATACAGCAGAACTTCATTCCTTCCTTAAGGCTGAATAAAGTTCCATTGCATGTCTTTACCACATGTTCACCTATATCTGTTGATAAGATGCTTGAGCTGTTTTATTTCTTTTGGCTCTTGTGAAGAATGCTGCAGTGAACACTGGCATTCAAATATCTACTTGAGACCCTCTTTTCAATTATTTTGGGTATATGACTAAGGAGGTAGAATTGCCTGGTCATTCTATGTTTGGCTTTTTGAGGAACTATTTTTCACATTCCCACCAGCAACATATGAAGGTCCAATTTCTCCACATCCTTGCTGATGGTGGTTATTTTAATGATCAAGTAGTGTATGTGAAGTGGGATCTCACTGTGGTTTGGATTTGTGTTCACATAATGACTAATGATTCTGAAGATTTTTCATTTGCTTAGTGGCCATTTATATACCTTTGGAGAAATATCTATTCAAGTCCTCCATCCATCTTTAAATATTTTTTTCTGTTGAGTTGTAGTTCTTTTTATATTCTGATTTTTAAAATCTTATCAGATATGATTTCCAAATATTGTCTTCCATTTTTAAGATGTCATTTCACATTCTTGATAATGTTGTTTGATGAACAAAAGTGAAGTCCAATTTATCTGGCTTTTCTCCTGTTGTTTGCATCCTGTCTGTATAAGAGTCTACTGTCAAATACAGAGTGATAAAAATTTATCCTTGTTTTCTTTGAAGACCTTTATGATTTTGGTTTTACGTTTAGGTCAATGATCCATTTTGAATTAATTTTTGTACATAGTGTGAAGTATATGTTTAACTTAACTTCTTTTGGATGTGGAAATGCAGTTGTCCCAGAGCCATTTAATGAAGAGACTTTTCTATCCCCAAAGCCATTGCCATAGCTGTGACTTGGCACTCCTGTTAAAAATCAGTTGTCTTACATTCAAGGGTATATTTCTGAATCTTCACTTTTATTCCATTGGTCTACAGGTCTTCTTTTTATTTTCTTCTTTTGTTTGACACATAAAAATTGTATATATTTATGGGATACCATGTGATATTTCAATACAGATATACACTGTGTAATAGAGGTCATTCTTTGTGCCAGTACCATAAAATTTTGATTACTGTAAACTTTGTAGTTAAGCTTTCCAATATTGTACTTTTTTCAAGATTGTTTTGACTATTTGGGACCCCTTGCAATTTCATACTAAATTCAGGTTCAGCCTTTTCTATTTCTGTAAAAAATGGTTTCTGAAATTTTGATAGAAATTATACTGAGTCTGTAGATCACTTTGGGTAGTATTGAGATTTTAACAATAGAATGTCTTTTACTTCATGAAAAGGATGCCTTTCCATTTGTTTATACTTGTTTAGGTCTTCCTTAATTTCTTTTAGCAATTCCTAGGGTTTTTTATTCCTCAGATGCTATTTTAATAATTGGTTAATATCTTTTTTGATTGTTTATTGCTGATATTTAGAAACACAAATGATTTCCACGAATTGATCTTGGGCACTGCAACTTTGCTGAACTCATGTATTGGCTCTAGTAAATTCATTTGGGATTTTCTATATATAACATTATGTTATGTACAAATAATTAGAGTTTTGATTTTTCCTTTCCAATTTATTTTTCTTCCCTAACTACTTAGAACTTCCATTATAATGTTAATATTTATGAGTTCCAAATAATGAAAAAAACTGACATATATATAATTTTTAAATGTGATATAAACTATAATTGGAGGGATAGTGAGTAGTGAGTGAATCTTTTTTTTTATTTTAAAACTATTTTTATTGTAGATGGACAAAATACCTTTATTTTAATTCTTTTTTTAAAAAAATTATTTGTATTGTAAACAAATGAGATACATCTTGTTTCTCTGTACATGAAGTAGAGGCATACCTTTTGTGTAATCATACATTTACCTAGGGTAATAGTTTTTCATTCATTCTGTTAATTTTTTTTCCTTCCCCCCACCCCTCCCACCCCTCTTTTCCCTCTATACTGTCCCTCCTTCCTCCATTTTTGCCCCCTCCCACCCCTCATTATGTGTCATCATCCGCTTATCAGCGAGATCATTCGTCCTTTGGTTTTTTGAGATTGGCTTATCTCACTTAGCATGATATTCTCCAATTTCATCCATTTGCCTGCAAATGCCATAATTTTATTATTTTTTATGGCTGAGTAATATTGTATTATATATATATATATATATATACCACAGTTTCTTTATCCTTTTGTCAATTGATGGGCATCTAGGTTGGTTCCACCATCTGGCTATTGTGAATTGAGCAGCTATGAACATTGTTGTGGCTGTATCTCTGTAGTATGCTGATTTCTTAAGAAGTAATATTATCCAGCAAAATGGGAAGGTAAGGAAGCAAAATAATGCCCCTCTCCTCCCCCAAGAAACCTAACACCTGATCCCAAGAACCTATAAATATATAAAATCACATGGCAAAGTGACATTAATATTACACATGTAATTGAGATGACCTTAAAGCAGCGAGTTTATTCTGAGTTATCCCTGTAAGCCCACTTTACTAACAAGGGTTCTTAAAAGTGGAACAGGAAGCCAGATGAGAGAACCAGAGAGATGGCAACGTGAGGACTAGGCCTATCTGATATTACCAGATTTGAAGACAGAGGAAGGGGCTACAAGTCCAAGGAAGGAGGTTGCCGCTAGAAGTTGTAAAGGGCAAGAAAACAGATTCTCTTGTATAGCTCCAGAAGGGAATGCAGCCCTGATCACACCTTGATTTTAGCTTAGTGAAATCTTTTTTTTATTTCTGTCAACAGTTTTCCTTATGTATGTAATAAACAACAAAAAGATTTTCTGCCAAAATGTTTGTCACATTTAAAGTATAAAATCAAACACACAGCTTCATATTTATGAACCATATACACATACCTATACAGCCATTCCTGTCCTAGACAAACCCATCTACACAATCTAATCTGTTCATCAACACTACTGAGTATAAAGCATGTGTATCTCCAGAAAAGCAAAGTTGGTTTTCAGTAACCTGTCAAAATGGATCATTTTTCAATTCAGGGTAGAAATAGATATTTCCTAGAAATAGAATTACCAAGCATAAATCCAATTTGTAAGATTTCTTAAAACATGTTCTATAGGAATAATTAGTAGATGTGCCTAGAGTCACCTCTGGGCATATTAACACTACACAAACTTGAACTGTGGGAAGACATCTAAGTATAATTAACAGACATGTCTGTCAGTCATCTTTGGGCATATCAATACTAAACAAACTGGAGCTGCAGGAAGATGTTTTATAAAGTAAACTGCATTCTAGGAGAGTTGGTTATTTGGTTTTAAGTGCAAAGGAGGGACTTTATATTTTTTGTGGAGTTGAAATGATGGATCACATGGGGGCTACCGATAGCTGTTAAAAATTAAAGTCATTAAAGGAGGTAACTGATTTTCAACACTGGATAGGTTATTCCAACAAAAAGCAATAGTGCAGTTCTTCATGACAGGTGGAAGTTCCATCTTGCCAGACATAATATGTGTGCTGTCACTGAACACAAGAATGTCCTGTTAGTTGTGGGGAGAAGCAGCAATGGTGCCTTCACTCTAGGATGGTCCACCTTAAATGGGGTCTCAGACAGGTGTACCCATTCCAGGCACAGGACTTCATCACTTCATAACTGGGAGCAGGCACAGACGGGAAGTGGCACACATGAATGGCCTCGCAGCAGCAACAGAAAACACACTCAATGTCACATTTCCATAGGAAAGGTCCTATGTACACTATACTTCAGCCTCGAAATGTGGAGTCAAACACATCCTCTTCAACAAGTGATCCCACACCCTCAAATCCCAGTTAGCAGAGCAAAACCCCCTCCTTGGCTGCCAGGCACTGGCGTTGGACTTGGTCTTGCTGAAGCTCCTTGTGATTTGGGTGCCAAGAGTTTCATGATGATTCTCTCAATGTTGAAGGCGTACACAGCATGTATGGGGATGACTTCCCTGTGTACCTGCAAAGCCTCAAGGAGGTCATACATGTTCAATTGAGGCAAAGGCACAGGCAGAGTGTCCCCAGGGCAGGCCAGCAGGAGTGCCACCTGCTGCTCCACAGCATCCAGGATCAGGTGAACAGCTGGATTCTGACCCGCACACGGAGCGGATGTGGCTGGAGGTCCTTCAATCAAGCTGTTGTAGGCTACCAGGCTGAACTAGAGGTACGGATGTGGGGTCATATTGCTGCGAAGGCATACCGGTGCGTTTTCCTTCTGGACACCACTGATGTCAGTATGTCTTTGAGGTGGCTCTCCATTGCGTAGACCATGGCTGAAATGGCGTCCGCAGCCACGTTGTCCAGCCCATACTCATAGGCCTTCATGATCATTCTCTCCTCCAGCTGGCCGCATGTGGGAAGCATCGTCATGTGGGAGCACAGTTTCATCGTCATCCTGGAATCCTTTGCCACAAACTGCTGCGCTCCGGATAGGGGGTTCTGGGACTGGAATCTAGTCAAACTTCGAACAAAGGAGAGCTTTTTCTTGACCTTGGGCTTTCCAGGCTTGGTTGTAGATCCCCCACCCCGTCCAGGGCAAAGATCCAGCATCCTCCAGTTTGGAAACCAAAATCTTACAGCAAGTGAGAAAATCGTTGTGAGAATGCACATTATCCTGTGTGAGAAGTCCATGCACCTCAAGGTCAAACTCCTCCTTGCTGACCTTCTGCTTGAACCACAACTTTAAGTTAGCCCAGCATCTGTTCTATCTAACAGAAGATAGGAACAAGAGAGCGACTTCACTGTTTAAAGGCCCCATGCTGACTTCTACCAGATAGAGATTCAACTGTATTAGAAGTAAGTGAAGCTTTCCAGAACCAAGATGAGGCTCTCCCAGGATAGCTTAGTGAAATCTTGTACAGGATTTCCAAACTATAGAATTGTTAGAAAACAAATTTTTATTTTAAGCTATTAAATTTGTGCTAATTTGTTATGGCAGACATAGAAATTAAACAAGTTAGCAAATAATGTATAAAATTGATGCAGTAAAAGACACATTCTGGAATATGAATATAATACCAGAAGAAGTAGCTGAAACACAATGGTTGCTTTGGGGAAGCAGCAGGGTAAAAAAAGAACTGTTTTCGTGTGGTCACGAGTTATTATAGTACCTTTTGATTTTTTTTTTTCAATTATCGGAGCATATGTATTACTTCTATGAAAGATAAAAACTAAGTTTAAGCAAGGAAAATGTCATAAAATAAGGAGGTTGTTTAAGTGGAAGAAAAATCTGATCATCTACTTGTCTAATTTTTGCCAAGAGTGAGAGTGGAGGGTTTAGCTAGGCTAAACTACAGTAGATCTTTTCCCTGCTTTTTATTTTTATCATAATTAGCACTTATCTTTCAAAGTTTCCTGTTCTCGTCTCAAACATTTTCACTTCCCTTCTCCATGGGGATTCTTGGCAATCTGTGGGTACAAAGTGATGACTAATTGTTCTAAGAAGTTTATAATCTTGATAGAAAAGCAAAATACAACACACACACAAAATATATATAGAGATTATATGCATGTATTACATAAAGATGTATATTATAAGTATGTTTATTATATGGCATATACATATATAACATATAGGTGTTTACTGATATATGAGAAAATATAAGACAAAAAACATTTCATTTTATTTATATTTTATCCTGGATGGCATTTATTTGCAAATCTTTTTCTTTACCGGGGGAAAATCATTTAAAAAAATATGATAGGGAATGATACTGTATATTCCCAGAACACAGACAAATTTCTTAAAAATTCTTTCTATCACTTAGACAAGAATCATGTACCTAATTTACACCTTCCATCTTTTTGAAACTCACTCACTGCTTATCAGTAACATTAAGTTTTCTTTCAATTAATCCTTCTCTAACCACCTGCTTACAATATGAAGTAATCTAGTACAATATTGGCTACTCTATTTTTATTATCCAGAAAAGGGGTGAGGAGAACTGAAGGGGAAAAAATGTTTAAATGTTTTAGAATGTTGTTTTTGTCTCTATCACCTAAGAATAGAAAAGATAAAGACAAAGGAAGAAATATTTCTGAAGGAGGGTATGAACAAATAAAAATACAAAGAGAGAAATTAGAAATACACATGTAGAAGACAGAAGGCAGTGAAATGAAGGAAAGTGTTGAAGCTTAGTGGAAAATAAGTACATGTAAATAAGGAGGAAAAATTATAGGAACATATTTTGAAGTTCTGAATGAGACAAAAATAATTTTTCAAAAGAACAGGATGCAATGACTTAATTAGTGAAATATTAAGGCAAAGACATGAGAAGATAATATTCTAAACAGCAGGTGATAAGGGAGTATATAAGGCTAGTGGACACTAACAAATGGAAAAATATATATATCCCATAATTTACTTCATTTTTATACAAAAAAATAATTGTGGGTAGATTTCATAGTTAAAGGGAGAGCCTTAAAGGTAAATTAAACTTAGTTCAAAAATAGAAAAACAAGAACAAAGCAAACCTAGTATCGGTGGAATGAAATAACTAGATTAGAGCAAAACAAAGTAAAATAGAGATTAAAATACAAAATATCAATAAAACAGAGTTAGTTCTTAAAAAATAGTTACACCTTTAGCTAGACTAAGAAGGAGAGACATAAGACTCAAATAAATAAAATCAGAAATGAAAAGGGAGACATTACAATTGAAATGACAGAAACACAAAGGATCATTAGAGATTATTATGAACAACTAAATGTCAATAAATTTGGTAATGTTACAAGAGAAGGACAAATGCTTATACACATATACCTCACCAAGACTGAATAATGAAGACTAGGAAACTCAAACAGAACAATAACAAAATTGAATCACTAATAAAATGCTTTCCATTGAAGGAAAGCACCAATGGGTTCACTGATGAATTTAACCATTTAAAGAATTAACACCAATTCCTTAAGTCATTCCAAAAGATGGAAGAGAAGAAATTCTTCGACATGCACTGTATGTGGCCATGATACCAAAATCAGACAAGGATAGAATTTAAAAAAATTGAAACTACAGGTCAATATCTTTAATGGATATAGATAACAAAAACCTCAATGAAATTCTAGTCATCTGAATCCAATAGGCATTAAATAGATTCTACACCATGACCAAGTGGGATTCATCTAGGAACACAGGAATGATTCAATACATGCAAATCAATAAATGTGTTATAGCAACAGAATGAAGTTCGGAAACCATAAGATCATCTTAGTATATGCAGAAAAAGCATTCAATAAAATTATATAACCCTTCATGATAAAATCACGGAACAAATTAGGCATAGAAGAAACATACCTTGACATAATAAAGATCTTTTGAAAAATTATTTTTCGGGCTGGGGATATAGCTCAGTTGGTAGAGTGCTTGCCTGGCAAGCATAAGGCCCTGGGTTCAAACCCCAGCACCACAAAAAAAAAAAAAAATTATTTTTCATGTTTCCTGCATGCTAAGAATTGCTCTACTACTGAGCCATATCCCCAGCCCCAATGAAAACCATTTATAATAAGCCAGTAACATTATACTGACTCTGAGGGAAAGCTGAAAGCTTTCTCTTTAAGATCTGGAATGAAACAAGGATGTCCAGGTTAACCACTTTTACTCAATAAAGGCTCAAAGTTCTAGCCAGAGCAATCAGGCAAGAAAAAGAAATAAAGGGCACCCAAATTAAAACACAAGTCAAATTGTCACTGTTTCCAAATGACATGATCTTATACATAGACAACCCAAAGACCCCACCCAAAACTATTAAAACTAATGAATTAATTCAGCAAAGTTGTCGGATGCAAGATCAACATACAAAAAACTGTAGCCTTGCTATATGCCAATAGCCAATTTTCTGAATTAGAAATAAAGAAAACAATTCTATTTACAAAAGCAAATAAACAAACAAACATACAAATAAAATACCTAGGGTTAATTTAGCCAAACAGGTGAACAATATCCACAATTAAAATTATAAAACACTGAAGAAATAAATTGAAGAGGATACAAAAAACTTGAAAGACATCTGTCTTCATGAATTAGAAGAATCAGTACTGTTACTGTACTACCCTAAAAGATCTACAGATTCAATGTAATCCCTGCCAAAATATTTATGTTATTCTTCATAGAATTAGACAAAAGAAAACTAAACTTGATGTAGAACCACACAAAACACAGAATAGCCAAAGCCAACTTGAGCAAAAAGAACAAAGCAGGAGGTAAACATTACTAGAAATCAAAATATACAAAGCTTCAGTAATAAGGACCGTATGAAACTGGCATAATAATTGACAGATACACTAATGGAATAGAATGAAGAGACCAGATGTAAGTCCACATATCCACAGCAAACTCGTTTACAAGTGAAGTGATGAGAACACCTACTGGAGAAAGGAAAGTTTTTTCAGTGAGTGGTGCTTGAAAAATTGGATATCCAAATGCAGAAGAATGAAAATTATAAAAATCATCTCAAAATGGTTTAAAGACTTCAATTTAAGACTGAAAACAAGAAACTGTAAAAGAAAATATAGGGGAATTGTTTAAGGATATTGGAATAGGCAAGGAACTTTTCTTTCTTTCTTTCTTTTTTTTTTTTTTTTTTGGACAAGACACCAAAGCACAGAAAACAAAAACAAACACAGGCAAATGACTTCATGTCAAAATAATAACTTCTGCACTGCAAAGCAAACAAACAACAGAGTGAAGAAATAACCTATGGAATAGGAGAAAATATTTGCAAACTCTAAAATCAACAAGGGTTTGATATCCAGAATATATAAGGAACTAAAAAAACTCAATTGGAAAAAAAATAAAAATTACCTGATTAAAAGACAAGCAGTAGCCCTAAATAGACATCTCTCAAAAGAAAATATAGAAATAGGATTTAGGTACATAAAAAGCAATAAATGTCTCTTATTTTCAGAGAAATGAAAATCAAAATCACAAAGAAATATCATTTCACCCCAGTAAGAATGCTTATTATCATAAAGACGGAACATAATGTGTTGATGAAGATGTGGAAAAAAGGAACACTTGTACGTTACTGATGGGAATGTAGATTAGAACAATCTTTGTGGCAGACAGTATGGAGCTTCTTCAAAAAACTAAAAAGAAAATTATCCTATGATTCAGCATTCTCATTGCTGGGTAAATATCCAAAGGAAATAAAGTTAGTCAAGAAACACCTGCACTCTCATGTCCCATGCAGCAATATTCACAATAGCCAAGAAATGGAAACAGCCAGTGCCTTCAACCAATGAATGGATAAATAAAATGTGGTACATTTGAAATGGAATATTACTCAGTCATAAAAAATAAAATCCTGCCATCTCTGACAACATGGATATAATGAGAAGATTATTGAAATAAGCAAAGTACAAAAAGACAAGTATTACACAATCTCACTCATATGTAGAATCTAAAAAAGTTGATCTCAACAGAAGTCAAGAGTAGAATGGGGCTGAGTCCGCCTCTCCCACACAGACCAAGGTCAGACGCCATAGCTGAGCCTGCTCACCTGCCCCCCCATCCCCCCAGTCCCCAACTGACCCACCACCAAGGGTCACTGTTGCTGAGTCTGCCCCCCCACCCCAAGGTTGTATGCTGCACTGAGCACCCCAGCCCGCCCCCATACCAAGGACGGAGGTCGGTAGCTGAACCTGCCCACCTGCCTCCCTTCTGCTGAGGGACATTGCACCTGCCTCCATGCTGACTCTGCACACCCTCCCCGGGGCTCCCCAGCTTCTTAGGAGGCTGGTGCAGGCATTTTGAATTATTCCTGAGGGCGTGGTCATCATCACTGGAAGGGAGGCTCCCTTCCTGAGACATCTACAGGAGACTAGAGGCCCTTTGACAAGCACCTCAATTTACTCACTTTCATCCTACACCCTTCAACCATCCTCTTGTTCACAACTAGAAATACTGTAAATAGTAATCAAACTGATCCTGTTCATTACAATAATGTTAGTCTTTATAGGGGTTATTTGGTTCAGGGCTGCATTTTCTCTGTATTGGGTGCTACTGGTATTCAGCTCCCCTTCAAAGGAGAGGTAGTGGAAAACTGCAGGGTCATAAAAAGCCTGCAAGCGGGAAACTTCAGTATCTCTGATGTTCACTGCTAGAGGGGAATATGAAAAAACAGGGGAAAAAAGTGTCCCTAACAAACCAAGATGCTATTGTGATAGAACCCAATGAGAGCATGGCAGTTAAAATGACAGAAAAAGACTTTAGAATCTGCATACTTAAAATGATTCGTGAAGCAAAAGATTACAGAGCAAATGCAGGTAATGTATGACAATTCCAGTAAACAGTTAAAAGAGCAAATGCAGGAAGCAAAAGAACACTTCAATAAAGAGAGATTTTGAAAAAAAAAAAAAAGAACAGAAATACTTGAAAGAAACAATAAACCAAATTAAAAACTCAATAGAAAGCATCACCAACAGAATAGATCTCATAGAAGACAGACTCTCAGACAATGAAGACGAAATATTTAATCGTGCAAATAAAGTTGAACAAACTGAGATGTTAAGAAGTCATGACTGGAACCTCCAAGAATTATGGGATATCATGAAAAGATGGAATTTAAGAATTTTGGGGATTGAGGAAGGCAAAGAGATATAAACCAAATGCATGAACAACATATTCAAAGAAATAACATCAGAAAATTTCCCAAAACTGAAGAATGAAATGGAAAATCACATATAAGAGGCTTATAGGACTCCAAATACACAAAATTACAATAGACACACACCAAGGTACATTATAATGAAAATACCTCACATACAATATAAAGATAAGATTTTAAAGGCTGTGAGAGAAAAGCATCAGATCACATACAAGGGGAAACCAATACTGATATCAGCAGATTTTTTAGCCCAGACTCTAAAAGTAAGAAGGGCCTGGAACAATATATTTCAAGCTCTGAAAGAACACAGATGCCAAACAAGAATCCTATACCCAGCAAAACTAACCTTCAGATTTGACAATGAAATAAAATCTTTCCATGATAAACAAAAATTAAAAGAATTTACAAATAGAAAGCCTGCCCTAGAGAACATTCTCAGCAAAATATTTCATGAGGAAGAAGTGAAAAGCAACAATACAACTCAGCAAAGGGAGGAATTACCCTAAAGGAAAAGCCAATGAAAGGAGAAACCAAGACAAGTTAAAAACCAAAAATAAGCCAAAATGACCAGGAATACAAATCATATCACAATACGAACCTTGAATGTCAATGGCATAAACTCAATAATCAAAAGCCATAGGCTGGCAGACTGGATTAAAAAGAAGGACCCAACAATAGGCTGCCTTCAAGAGACTCATCTCATAGAAAAAGACATGCATAGACTAAAGTTGAAAAAATGGGGAAAAACATCCCATGCACATGGACCCAGTAAAAGGCAGGGGTCTCCATCCTCATATCAGATAAAGTGGACTTCAAACCTAAGTTAGTCAGATGGGATAAGGAAGGACATTTCATACTGCTTAAGGGAAGCATAAAACAGCAAGATATAACAATTTTAAATATTTATGCCCCGAACAATGGAGCATCTATGTACATCAAACAAACCCTTCTCAGTTTTAAGAATCAAATAGACCAAAACACATTAATAGTGGGGGACTTTAACACACTGCTCTCACCACTGGATACATCCTACAAACAAAAACTGAACAAAAAAAATATAGAACTAAGTAATACAATCAATGATATAGACAATGTATATTTACAGAGTATTTCATACATCAGTGAGCGAATATACTTTCTTTTCAGCAGCTCATGAATCCTTCTCCAAAATGGACCATACACTATGCCACAAAGAAGCGATTTGTAAATACAAAAAAAAAAAAAAAAAAAAAAGAGATCCTACCCTGTATCCTATCAGACCATAATGGAATGCAATTAGAAATGAATGATCAAATAACAAACAAAAACTACTCATACACCTGGAGACTAAATAATATGCTATTGAATGATGCAATGATAACAGAAGACATCAGGGAAGAAATAAAAAAATTCTTAGAGGTAAATGAGGACAATGACACAACATATCAAAATCTCTGGGATACTATGAGAGCAGTACTAAGAGGAAAGTTCATTGCATTGAGCTTATACATTAAAAAAATAAAAAGTCAACAACTAAATGACCTAACATTATATCTCAAAGTCCTAGAAAAAGAAGAACAGATCAACACCAAAAATAGTAGAAGACAGGAAATAATTAAAATCAGAGCTGAAATCAATGAATTGAAATAAGAGAAAAAATTCAAAAAAATGACAAAACAAAAAGTTGGTTCTTTGAAAAAGTAAATAAAATTGATAAACCCCTACCACACTAATGAAGAGAAGGGGAGAGAAAACTCAAATAACTAGAATTAGTGATGAAAAAGGAAGAATCACGACAGACACCACTGAAATACATAACAATTAGAAGTTACTTTGAAAATCTATACTCTAACAAAATAGAAAATATCGATGACATTGACAAATTTTTAGAGACATATCAATCAGGAAGACGTACACAATCTAAACAGAGCAGTTTCAAGCAGTGAAATAGAAGAAGCCATCAAAAGCCTACCAGCCAAGAAAAGCCCAGGACCAGATGGATTCTCAGTCGAATTCTACAAGACCTTTAAAGAAGAACTGATACCAATACTCCTCAAAGTATTCCAGGAAATAGAAAAGGAGGGAACCCTTCCAAATTCATTCTATGAGGCTAGTATCACTCTAATAACAAAAGCAGACAAAGACACATCAAGGAAAGAAAACTTTAGACCAATATCCCTGAAGAACATAGATGCAAAAATCCTTAAGAAAATACTGGCAAATCACATACAAAAATATATTAAAAAGATAGTGCATCATAATCAAGTGGGGTTTATCCCAGGGATGCAAGGTTGGTTCAATATCCAGAAATGTAATTAATCACATCAATACACTTAAAGTTAAGAATCACATGATTATTTCAATAGATGTTGAGAAAGTATTTGATAAAATACAGCACCCTTTCATGCTTAAAACACTAGAAAAAATAGGAATAGTAGGAATATACCTCAACATTGTAAAGGCTACCTATAATAAGCCCGCAGCCAACGTCATTCTTAATGGAGAAAAACTGAAAGCATTCCCTATAAAAACTGGAACAAGACAGGGATGCCCTCTTTCACCACTTGTATTCAACATCATCCGTGAAACACTTGCCAGAGCAATTACACAGACCAAAGAAATTAAAGGGATACAAAGAGGAAAAGAAGAACTCAAGTTGTCACTATTTGCTGATAACATGATCCTAAATTTAGAAGATCAAAAAAACTCCACTAGAAAACTTCTAGAAGTAATAAATGAATTCAGCAAAGTAACAGGATATAAAATCAATATGCATAAATCTAATGCATTTCTATTCATAAGTGATGAATCCTCTGAAAGAGAAATTAGGAAAACCACTCCATTCACGATAGCCTCAAAAAAAAAAAAAAACTTGGGAATTAATCTAACAAAAGAGGTGAAAGGCCTCTACTATGAAAACTACAGAACATTAAAGAAATTGAAGAAAACCTTTGAAGATGGAAAGATCTCCCATGTTCTTGGATAGGCAGAATTAACATTGTCAAAATGGCCATTCTACCAAAGGCACTATACAGATTCAATGCAATTCCAATTAAAATCCCAATGACATTCCTCCTAGAAATAGAGAAAGCAATCATGAACTTCATCTGGAAGAACAAGAGACCTCGAATAGCCAAAACAATCCTGAGAAGAAAAAGTGAAACAGGAGGTATCACAATACCAGATCTTAAACTATACTACAAAGCAATAGTAACAAAAGTAGCATGGTATTGGCACCAAAATAGACAGGCAGACCAATGGTCCAGAATAGAAGACACAGAGACAAAACCACATAAATACGGTCACCTCATACTAGACAAAGAAGCCAAAAACATACAATGGAGAAAAGATAGCCTGTTCAACAAATGGTACTAGCAAAACTGGAAATCCATATGCAGCAAAATGAAATTAAACCTCTATCTCTAACTCTGCACAAAACTCAGCTCAAAATGGATTAAGGACATAGGAATTAGACTAGAGATCCTGCACCTAATAGAAGAAAACGTAGGCCCGAATCTTCATCACATTGTCTTAGGAACAGACTTCCTCAACAAGACTCTCAAAGCATAAGAAATCAAAACAAGAATCAATAAATGGGATGGACTCAAACTAATAAGTTTTTTCTCAGCAAAGGATACATTCAAGAATGTGAAGCGAGAGCCTACAGAGTGGGAGAAAAATCTTTTCCACACGTACTTCAGAGAGATCACTAATCTCCAAAATTTATAAAGAACTTACAAAACTTTACACCAAAAATACAAAGAACCCAATCAATAAATGGGCCAAGGAACTAGACAGACATTTTATAGAAGATGACATACAGGCAAGTAATAAATATATGAAGAAATGTTCAACATCTCTAGTAATTAGAGAAAGGCAAATTAAAACAACTCTAAGATTTCATCTTACTCCAATTAGAATGGCTATTATCAAGTACACAGACAATACTAGATGTTGGCATGGATGTGGGGAAAAAGGCACACTTTTACATTGCTGGTGGAGTTACAAATTGGTGCAGCCCCTCTGGAAAGCAATGTGGAGAATCCTCAGAAAACTTGGAATGAACCCACCTTTTGACCCAGGTATCTCACTCCTCGGTTTATACCCAAAGGACTTAAAATCAGCATACTACAGTAACACAGCCAAATCAGTGTTTATAGCAGCTCAGTTCACACATGTAGAACCAACCTAGATGCCCTTCAAAAGATGAATCGATAAACTGTGGTATATATATACATAATGGAATGTTATTCAGTCATAAAGAATAATAATATTATGGCATTTGCCAAAAAATGGATGGAATTGGAGAATATCATGCTAAGTGAAATAAGACAATCCCAAAAAACCAAAGGCTGAATGTTTTCCCTGTTAAGTGGAGAATGATATATAATGGGGGTTGGAGGGGTGGGAAGGGAGAGAAGAATGGGGGAACTTTAGATTATGTAGCAGGAAATGAGAGGGAGGGGGATATAAAATGGTGGAATGAGACAGATATCATTACCCTATGTACATGTATGATTACAGGAATGGTATGAATCTACATCGTGTACAACCATGGAAATGAAATGATGTACCATTTTTGTGTACAAGGAATCAAAATGCAGTCTGTAAAAAATTAAAAGATTAAAAAAAAAGAAAGAAAGGAAAAAGAGTAGAATGGTGGCTACTAGTGGCCAAGGACTCTGGGATTAGGGAAGGATTAGGTATAGTTTGATAAATGCGTAAGAAGTTACAGTAATCATTAAGAAGTTTTGGCATTCTGCTATTGTACAGTAAGGTGAATACAGATAACAATTGTGTACTGAACATTTCAAAAAGCTACAAGAAATGATTTCAAAAATTTTCAGCATAAAGAGTATGATAAATATTTGAAGAAATAGATTTAACGTCATTTAAAATTACACAATGTATACATATACTAAAATATTATATGGTATACTATCTTACTAATGTGTATAATTTTTGTATCTTTGTATATCAGCTAAAATTAAATTTAAAAGATGGCCAGATATATAAAATTTTAATTAACAGGTAGGACTGAATAAAACAGTATCTCTCTTAAAAACAAAAATGTATATACATTAAACAGTTTTCTTTTTTTAAATTATCAAGTGGACCAGAACAGATCTGGAAAAACAAATCAAATTGGAGTATCCAATTAAAATAAATAATGATTACAGTTTTCTTTCATGTAGAAAAATTAACTTGTTACAAGGAATCATTTTTCATTTTAATTACTTGTTGGAATACATAATAATTTCACATGTTAAAAATAAATTCTAAAGTTAGGAAAATATAGTGAAAAATCTTCCTTCCTAACCTACCATACCAGTTTTCTGTGTATCCCTTTGTGCATATAAAAGTAATTGCAGCTGGCCTGGTGGCACACACCTGTAATCTCAGTACCTCAGAAGGCTGAAGCAGAAGGATTATGAGTTCAAAGCCAGCCTCAGCAAAGTGAGGCGCTAAGAAACTCAGTGAGACCCTGTCTCTAAATAAAAAAATATATATATACAAAACAGGGCTGGGGGTGTGGCTCAGTGATAGGGTGCCCCTGAGTTCAATCCCTGGTACCCTCCCCAAAAGTAATTACATATATATCTCCCATATGGAAAAAATAAAACTTTTCCTTTTTTATGCAAGTATATACACTACTGTGTATATTTAGCTGTTAGTAATTAAGGTAAGGTTTATATATGTTTTCAAAAAAGAAGATCTTCTATATTGAATATCTGTGGTTCTTATGGATTCTATCAGTTTTAGTTCAAATAAAACACTGATTTTTTCCAGATGTCCATGGCTTTCCCACCTCCACTTCACATATGTCCACTCTTGATTAACATATCATGTTCTATTTGGTTTCCATTTCCTTTCACATTCTGTATTACTGCTAAATGTATTGATTTTAAAGAAAAAATAATGACTGACCTCTGGTATTTGTAGGGCCATGCAAGAAAATAACTAATTTAGGTAATTAAAAGACCACTATGTGTTATTTCATTAATTGCCAGGGATTTCTATTCTTGCCTAAGTGAATTAATTTACAAATATGGCTGCTGTTTTCTTTTATGTGACTCAGATTAAATAAAGACAACCTAGATTCATGAAATTGTAATACTTATTACAAAAATTATTACTTGTCAAATAATAAAAAGTATTCATTAATTTATTAGATTTTAATGAAAATCAAAGACACCTTAATTTTGTAACCATTCTTTCATTAATAAAGAACTGGGTATATTAAACAAAGTTAAAGCTATAATCCAAGAGATATTAAAAACAAATTGTTCAAGTCCAGGATCTATCACTTAAAAATCTATGTGACCTTGGAACAAATAATTTTCTCTATCTACACATCATAAAAATGGAAACAATGCCATCATTTACCTTGCAGCAATACTGTGAAGAACAAATAATAAAAATGTGTGTAAATTTTAAATAAGCAATAAATTACCAAGTTGTCAAAATTGGCATATACACATGCAATGAATATTCATTTGCATTTATTACATGCATCCTAAATCTACAAGTCCTCCATAATAAGCACTTTTAAAGTTAATTTGTAAGTCAAACATTCAAATTCATGAATATATTCAACAAATACTTTTTGAGCAACTGCCAAAAAATATACTGTGATTGGAGAGAATAAAATAGGCGATCCTTGTCCTCAAATAACTTATAATGACAAAAAGGAGACATTATGCAGACAAATGAACAAGTATTAATTATAACTGTGATAAGTTAGCAGGGAGAAATGCTTGAAGGTAAGGACCTGAGGTAAGCTCTGGCATAGATTACCTGTACTTCTCTTATACATTCAACAGCCCAAACATATTTTAGTACCATGCTAACAAGCTCCCTTCTTACTTATTCCTTTCATCTTATCCATTTTAGAGATAAAACAGTATATGGCATTTAAATCAGAACCCTTCCGATTCTAACTTACACTAGAAATATAAGGAAGAAAGCATGCTGCTTAAATTTATATCATAACATCACCTGACAATGTTCATGGGTCATATAATAGTTTAAAAAAATTTTATAAAAAAAAATATGTGATGAGGGCCGGATATGTAGCTCAGTAATAGCTTGCCTGCCATGCGTCACGGCCTAGGTGTGATCCCCAGTCCCGTCAAAAAAGAATTGACTAATTGTAGTTACACACAAATGTAAGGTTTAACAGAATCATCATTACACAGAAGGAGATCTGAAAAGATCACTAGAAAATAATAGTCATATAACTCTATGCTGTCTACTCCTCAAGGGCAAAGAACATATGGAAATTTTGCCAATTAAAAGGGGTGTACTTTAAGCAACTTAATGAGAAATGTCTATTATTGATGAGTCACTAATGCTCATTTTTATAAGACTTCAAGCACTGAGATACGTTTGAAAGAAATAAATCCCAGAGCCAGATTAGTGATAAAAATTTACAGTAACAGAAAGCTTAATTTAAAAGTTATGATTTATACACTTGACATATTTATATTAAGCAAATATAGTCAATAAAACCAAGCTGACACATTTAATTCCTATTGGGAAACCCCACCAAATCTTTAAAAGTATTTGCATAAATTCCATGTTATACCTCTATAATTTCATATTCTTAGTGAAGACAATAATCAAGAACATTGTTTTGCGTAGATCAGAAACAAAAATCACTAATTAACTTGAAAAGTATGAAGACTGCAAATCAACATTTATATTCCTTTATTTAAGGTCTACTGATAAATGTTATCAGTTGAGTACAAGTTTTCATCGTACTACACTATAGGTGAGAATGCTGATTAATAGGGCCAAAAATTTACGGTTAATGTTATTTCCACAGAAGAGTAGGAAAAATAAACACAAAACCACCCATTTAGGCTTTATAATTGATTCTTAGTAAAATTCATATTCCCACAGGTGCACCTGGGCTATCATGAAAACTTTTTTAGAGTCCTGAAAGGTTAAAATACTATTATACATTTACTCTTTTTAAATAGAGGAAATAAATTAGTGTAATTTAATATTTCTGTAGGTACAATATCACTGAGTATGGCACAACAAAAGTACTATAAAAATAAAATTCAGTTCTTTAGTAATTTCATTGGCTACTAGTAGAAAATATATAGATATTATTTATATTATGTATTTTTTATTATTTACTTTATTTAGAAAGCCCTGATAAGATTTAAGATGATATTTTAAAAGGTCTATTTCACAACTTCTTAAACAGCTGCATAAATTATACAAATATTTACTGCAGAGAAGTATATTGAAGTGTGGAAAAACTGGTTATATATTACAGTCTTATTGACACTCCATTCTGTGACGGATCAATTTGAGAAATTCTATAGTGAAAGAATAAACTATATACTATTGTAAATATATTTAGAGTTCTCATGATGCAGTCAATCCTATGTTCAATAACATACAAGTTAGGAAAGTCAAACATCAGGGGGGTTTCCTAAAAAATTATAGAAGAAACATTATCCAATCATTAGATAATCTTAAAGGTTTCAATTTTGCTTTTATTAGTTAAGTTACAGTATGAAACAGATTGCACATGCAAACTCACTAACAGTAGTTAGGGAAACCACAAAGGGATAGGATTGTATTCACAGAGCCAGAAACAACAGTGAGCTGTTAAATAAGACTAAAGCGGAAGAAGACAAAATGAAAGCAGTAATTGGAACACAGGAGGAGTAGGAGTAGCTATATAAAGAAGGGCTTTGTGTGCGTGCGTGTGTGTGTGTGTGTGTGTGTGTGTGTGTGTGAGCTATGTTCAAACTTTAATTATTGAAGAAATATTGAGTTATATGCATTACACTACCAACCAGTAGGAGAGTTAAGGTAAACTAATGGAAACAAATATAAAAGGAGTTCATGTCCCTAAAATTTTTAAATAAAGAAATTTTTGACAGAAGCTCTGGCAACATCACAAGGAGTGTGCTGGGAGAATAAATGTTTTGATTTTAAATCTAAGTCCTGAATCTTGGATCTCACCTGCCAATTGCCATCAAAATCCACTCCAATTTCCAATAGGAGGAAATAAGGTTCAAGTTAATTATAGAAACCAAAGTTGTAATTTATTCATTTTATACATATACATGAATGTTTCCATGAATTTTTTTCAAGTCATTCACTCTTCTCCCTGTCATACGAACCAATATGTAGAGATGTGTGAGACTAAACTAAAAAAATTATTATAAATCAACAGAAAAAACAGGACGGCAAGCTGTCACAAATATATAAATTATAAATAGAAGGAAAACAAACTAAATATAAAGGATGTTTCTCTGATCATGTGATTTAGAATCAAGAACAGTTCATTTACCACTTATATATAGCTATTAATACTCTACATTATAACAGTAAAGTGTTTAAAAGCACAAATTAATTTTTTTTCTTTTGTTGTATTGGAGATTGAACCCAGGGGTGCTCCACCACTGATCTACATCAGCAGTTCTATTTATTTTACTTTATTTTGAGACAGGGTCTTCCTAAGTTTCCCAGGTTGGGAACAAAGATTTATTTTGGGATGATAGGAATGTTCAAACTTGCCCAAATCTAAAAAAAAAAAAAAATCATTGAATTGTGCAATTAAAAAGGGTCAATTTTATGGTACTTATGTTTGAAATGAAACTGTAGACATGAATGTGCAAATCTGTAAATATATTAAAATTACTGAAGTGCACACTTAAAATGGATTAATTTTATGGTATATAAAGTATATTTCAATAAAATTTTAAAATTTTATTGTTTCCCTAGCTGTGTCTGCTTCTGTTAAAATAGTTAATAAATAAAATCAATAATGCAAATAGTTTGTTATATCAACAGACATGTATCTTGTGTTTCCATATTAACTAATTATATGAGAAAACATACCAGATTGAACTTACCTCAAAAATTTTTTTTTCAGCAAAATAGGCATATTTGTTTCTGTTAATTATTCATGCCACCTGTGGAGAGCAGGATGTGTCCTGTTCTTAATTACTCCATGTTTTATAGGACAGCAGTCGTCTATCCCTGAGTTACCCCATTTTATAAAGCAAAAGTTTGTCCTCAGCTACCACACTTCGAGTACAAGTGCTAAAGCAGAATGACTTAGTAACTTGTCTAGGAAAACTCATAACTAACAGGTGTAAGACAAGCAGAACTCAACAGAAAAAATAACTCCCTGCTGCATAGCACAATCAAGGCACAAATTGATGAATTAATCATGTTAATACCAAATGACCACCTGTGATGTTATCAAATTAAATCAGAAGCACATAGATGCATGGGTAGAAGCTCATGGATACATGGATAAATCATTATATGTAAACCCATATCAGAGAAACCAGGTCTGTGAGCTTATCAGATATTAGATCCTTGCAAACCACCTGCTACCTGAAACATAAAAAGTTAAGCACCAAAGATAGCAGTAAGGCTGCACACACTAAGTTTTCATCTTAACAGAGCACCCAGTGAATTAATCATAAGATCCCCAGGCCAAGAACTCCCACCTCTATCCTGGGGACTTCAGTTCAGGTCAATTTCCCTGCTTGAACATACTTTGAAACTGCCTGCCATTCAGACCCTCTGATTGAACAAGTTCTATGTCATGAATAGCTCTTACCCTGAAAAAGTTTTTCAGCTGGTTCCTAATCATATCTGACCACCTACAATGTTTGCATTTGTATCATCTGTGTTTGCTCTTAGCACTGCTTCTTGAAACCCTATGGTCACCTTAACCATTTCTTAGCAGTTCTATAACCTATATATCATTGTGTAAAATGTGATGTGTAACTTGGGTGTTACAGATGTTAGTAACTAAGACTGGAATGGAATAAAACTGGTAATTGCCCCACCATGGCTGATAAATGAACCACAAATACTAGGTGAATTAAAGTCCATGAAAGTGATGTGGCTTGGGAACTTGGGAAATGTTAATAAATTCTGACACTGCAGTCAGAATCTGGTCTATGTCAATGATATCATTAATTGAACATATCACCCTAAAACTCAGAAACTGAAAACAATGAAAATTTACTATCTCTCTTAATTTGGCAGGCTGGTTGAAGAACATCTGCTCTAGGTTGGGCTCAACTTGGTCACTCATTTACTACCTGGTTAACTGGTAGTAACGGGGCATGATAAATGGGGCTTCACTGAGAGTAGTTCTCCTCCAGGTATCTCTCAATCTTTTCCTGAGATCAACAAAATGCCATAATATATATTCTTTGTACATTACATTACGTGTGCAAGAGAGCTGTTTATTACATGTGCAATACAGTTGGCAGGTACATGGGAGCTCATTCCATTGGTAAAAACAGGTTAAGTAATCAAAAACCATAAGGCAAGGAATATCATTCCACCTACAACATGAAACTCTAAAAAAATTATATGTCAAAGGGCTTTAATGGCACCCCTTGAAAACTGGAGTCTATATTAGAATCTAACATACATTTAAATTATTTGAATTTAAGTACATGTTGGCATATAGTTAAGCACATGTGAGCATCTCATGGTTTGATACTATCAATTCTCATAATTGTGTCTTTTCTTTTAATTGTGGATAAGTCTTTAAGAAAAAAATTTAGTTAACAAAAAATCTAACAATTTTCACTTAGCAAAATACTCCCAAAAGGAAATCAAAATACAAAGAAAGCTTTAAGTCAAGGCCTCATCAATTCCTACAGTATTAGTATTGTGTCTTAGTTCTCAAAACTAACTTTAAAAAGCTTAATCTTAACCTAAAAATTTTAAATGAAGATGAAGAAGAAGAAGAAGAAAAAAAAAAAAAAAAACAGTACAAACAAACATGAGAAATGTTCCTCTTTGAATTAGGGATCTAGTACCTTTGGGTTCTCCAAAAAAGTACATCTCCCCAATGTATTCACTGTGGTGTTGTGTAAAAGATCCACATTTAACACATTTAAAACTACTTTAACTCAGATAACATCACTCTGAAGTATACTACCAAAATGTTAATCAAGAAAAGCGGAAGAAAATAGTTTTTAGTTTACTCAATATCACATGCTAGAAAAAAGTTTGCATGAGAAAACACTGATGAGGTAATTTTTTAATCCAGATTTCATAAGCTCATGATGCAAAATGAGTCCCACAGCTTCCTCTAGTTATAAATTGCTTTTCACTGCTTGTTGGCTGCCTGTGAATATTTGACTGAAATAACTCAAATGTTACTACAAAACTAGTCATATCCACCCACGCTATTCTGACAGCTATGGCCGGCCCCATAACAGCCACTCACTGACTGGCTCTCCAGGCCACTGTAGGTGGCCTGGGCAGCTGACACCCCCATGCCTTGCATCAGCTGGCTGCTATAAGCCCCATTGCTGGCTCCTGTTGTTGAATTCAGGAAGAGTTCTAAATATCTGTGCTGCATGTTTGCCCTGTCTTTTGACATAGTTGCCACAGCTTCTTCATGGGTGGCAAATTCAACATCTACTTTGACTGTCAATCTACCATCAGGGCCAATCTCAACATGGACTCTCACAGGGTTGAGTGGAAAGAAGAAGTTGTAAATGTTGTTCTCGGTTGTTTTGTAGGGCAGCCCCCTCATGTGGACACAGTGGCCAGTGGTGCTCTGCACTGTCAATTCACCATCTCCATATCTATGGTCATACATTCCTGAGAGACAGTAACTGAGGCCTCTCCCAAACAGGTCGGTGGTAAAGCGGTAGCTATCACTCAGGCTGCTGTACTCCTCATAGCCCCCATAGCCTGCACTGTAGGCACCAGTCCTCATTCTCTCCAGGTCCACCTGCTTCACGATGCCAATGTACCTCTGGGCTGTGTCTGGCCAGTCATAGGGCCCTGGCCGCTGCACAGACATGAACTTCAGAGGCAGATCAGAGTATGACCTGACCTCCTCCTGACTGCTCTTAAACACTTCCATGTGCTTCCCTAGAGCCTTTTCAGCTAATTCCTGTGAGGCAAACTGCACAAATGCCTCCCCTGTAATCTTGCCCTTAGGATCCACAGGCAATGTGATCCAATTTGGCACAATTTCCAACCCTGAGAAGAACTGAACTATTTCTTCCTTTGTGTATCCAAACGGGAGTCCCCCAAGTTGCACGAAGCTGTCATTCCCAATGTCAGCGCTGTTTGGACCACTGTGCTTCAATACCCAATCCATCTCAGTTCTGTGTGATTTGAACACCTCGATGTACCGGTGTCCCATGCTTTCCCTGTCTTTTTGCAGGGCCATTTTTACATCATCTTCTGATTCAAGTTCAACAAAAGCCTCACCACAATGCCTGTTTTCTCTAGTGTAAATGAAATGGACACCTGCAACCTCATTGTGCAGTCGGAGAGAAAGTTCTGCATGACCAGGGCAGGCCATGGAGCTTGACCACAAAAACTTCACCTCCCTCAGGTTCCAGCATCATGGACACTTGACAAGACAAATGTCAGACAAGCTTGGGCACAGATTTCTGGGGCTCAGGGAACAATGGATGCCTTCAGTGGAAGGCACTCAAAGTAGAAACAAATTGTACACTGAGGAAGATAGGGCTGATTTCTACTTTCCTCAAGCAAGCGTGGCTCCAGTTCAGGGAACCCCAAATTCCACCTGACGCTTAAAAACGTAGAGGGCTCCGGGCAAAGTCCAGGTGCATCTTTTTTGTTCTTAAATTTCTTCAGGAAGACACGGCGCAGTCCTGCTTCCAAGACGAAGCCAGAAGGACGAAAGGACCAGTACGGGGCGGAGCCTCCATGGCAGACGTCCGCTGCCGAGACCGTGAGGGCACCATTGTGTCACTGTCTCCTTCTCTCTTTCACCATGGTTCCTGCTTCACTTCAAGGATTCCTTACTTAGGCAGTAAGTCTCCTTCCTCCAATGTATTATCCCATCTCTTTCTAGTTCAATATTCATTTTGTTATTGAAGTAATCGTTCTAAAATTGTAATCATTTGTAATTGTCAGTGACCCACTGACTATACAATAAATCTAAAGCCATCTTGCATGATGTCAAAATTTTCCTGATCCAGTCTTTATCAACTAACCTATCTTTCTGGCACAAGGTTTACAAACCCAGTGCCAGACTTCTTTTTAATTCTCCAAATGTTATGATGCTCACTTGCAAATACACTGGGAGGCCATATTAAATGTTGAAAGTCCATGCTTTGGGAGCCAGACAAAGGTCTAAATCTTATCTGCAACATTTACTAACTTTATGACCATGGGAAAGTTACTTGCCTTCTGAGAATAACTTAATTTTTATATTGCAATTTAATGAGATGTGCTCCTTAAAGATCTCTTAAATATAAACATATATGTATATAAAACATTCCTCATTTGTAGCAAATGCTGAATAAATGGTAATTATACTAATGATGATAATTAAAATGCCTAGTGTTACTATTACTGATATCATAACGTAGAATACTCAAGTTTTCAATCCTGGAAACTTTCCATTCCTCTTTGAAGAGTCTTGTCAAATGTTAACTTCTATAGCAAAATCTTCTCTGCCTATAGAAATTCTCAGATTTTTACTCTTTCATTCATTGTCTCATTGCACTTTGTGCATTCCTCTATTTTGTTTGCACAGTGGATTATGGTTTTGTATGTATTAATTATCAATGAAGACATAAATATAAGAACATTGACAAAGTTGTGAATTCTTTGATTTCTTATATGCAGTTGTCACAGAGTATGGCATAAATCAGATACTGAATATATGGACACAACTTAACATGACTATTGCCATCTTGAGTCACAGGCAGCATAATTGCCCCTGAGTAATCCTCACTACTTCTTCCTGCATAGCTTCCCAGTAAACCATAATTAGATAAAATCATTCCAGTCACAATGGCACTTTACAATTGGATGGACCCTGGCTCCAGAGTTATGCCTGACTCTTCAATATTAAGATAAAACAGATAAGGTTCTGAAATCACTTTTGTCCAAATCTATAAAGGCACCCCTTTTTCAGACCCAAATTGCTGATATCCAACTGGTCTTATTGACAGCTAAGATCATGTTTCTGTCGGCAAGTCCCCCAATAAATTGCACTCTTTGTACAAAGGCACTCATTTAACAGAGGTGCAGTTCACATTTTTTTACCACAATCATAAGAAAGACATTCTCTCTTACACTATAGTGTATATATACATGTAACTTAAATGTGTTCAATGAAACAGCAATTAACCTTTATTATGATGACATTTTTCTACACTAACCAAAAAGTGCTGGTAGCTACTATGTAATTTCAAGATCCACTAAAAGTCACAGTGCATAATTCATGAAACCCTGCATTAAAACATGTTCAGTTTTGAATATCCAAAATGAAGGTCAAGAAAAGGATTGGCCTTTAACTTCTTGTACAGAATTATATAATATAGGAAGAAAAATGTGATCTCCAAGAATCAATAGGTCTTTTGATCTGAGTTGATTTTCTTCCAGGAATGGGGATATTTAGATATGGTATCCCATTGTGAAATCCAGTTGAGACTTCTCTGAGTTTGGCTTATTTCACTTAACATGTTGATACCCAGTTCTAACCATTTTCCTGTGGATAACATGGTTTTCAACATATGGTCAATGTAAATAATTATTGACATATTTTATATTTTTTTTTCAATGTCTTCAAAATTGAGCAGTATTTTCCATTTATATTCCAATCTAGAATAACCAAATCCCTTTACTGGTTATCTATGTGAAGATATTATTTACTGGTTAAAGGGTACAAAGTTTCAGTCAGGGAGGAGGAATAAGATATAGTGATATATTGCACAGCACAGTAACTATATTAATAATGATGTATTACATATTTCAAAATTGCTATAATAGATTTTAAGCATTTTAACCACAAGAAAAAGAGATGAGTACATGCATGAGGTAACAGATATATCAAAACATCCTATTCATCCCATAAATATATACAACTATTTTATTTGAAAATTAAAAATAAAACAAAAACCTAACTATGTATTGAATGCATAAATAATATATATAGTTAACTAGGAGATTTCATAAAGAGAATGGAAATATGTACATAGATGAAAACAATCCAAGAAAAGAACACTTCTAAAAGCTGAAAGAGAAATTATTAGGTGCATATGCCTTGTCAAGTGCTGAGCAGGATGAATTAAAAAAAAAAAAAGCCATGTGTAGACATACTATCAGACAAAATCTATAAAATTTTAGACCAGAATAAAAAAGACTCAGACTACCTCAAAAGGAATAAAAATAAGAAACACAGCAATATTAGATTACAGAAGACAATGGGGAAATATTTTAACGTTCTGAGGGAAATTTATTTTGAATCTGCAATTCTATATCTAATAAATATATCAATAAGACCTGGGGAAATGTAATAAAATATTTTTAAGGATATAGGAACTCACACATTCTAGCAACTATCATGTATTTAGTAAGTATTACCAGGTAGTTATATTCCACAAAAACTAAAAATCAAACTAAGAATCAACAAACTCAGGAGTATAATGAAAACATAGTCCATGATAACGACTATGTAGTAGGCCTTGAAAATAATGAGCTTCTGGGCTACAGTCAGAATACTCTGGAAAGAAAAAATCCAAAGATGAAACATGCAACAGATATAATAAATGAGAAGTATAGAAATTTAATGATAGGGTAATAGCATGTGCTGTGAGGGAAGAAAAAGTCAATTGGAAACCTCTGAAAAAACAAGTTTATAATAAAAAAAAAGCCATGATCCAAATATAAAGCAAATCCAAATGAATTGTCATTTTGAACTCATGGGATATAGGAAGACAGAATGCATCTCATTCTGACAATCTTCTTTGAGTAGCAGAAGGTTGAGTGACATAAAACTACAATTTCTTCTCTCTTAGGTTATAGTTATGTAGTGAAAAATATGTACAAGTTCTGCATATTTAAATACAATGCAGATTATAGGGAGAGAAGTGAAAAGAGAATTCTAAACTTTATGTTATAAGAAATGGATGCATGTTATATGAAGTAAAAGGGCTAATCCACCAAAGTGATGAGTCATCATAATTCCAGGGATGGAGAGAAAAAATTGGAAAATGTGAGTAAATTCCTCACCTTTTATAGTAGATATTCCATAAACACTCAACAGATTTAGAAATAAAGAACTGGACTATTGTTTTTCAGTTATGAAAGTAAATATTAGAGTGACTAAAATTGTATGTGAATGTAGTGGGGAGCTGGATGTAGGAAAGAAAGTATATTCCTTTTAATTTAATATTTTTTTCCTTTGTATTAATTATTCTACTACCTTTATTTAAAAATGAGAAAAAAAATTAGGTTTTCTTAGCAAAGCTTGAAATGGAGGAATTATGGGAATTTTATTAATCTATCATTTTGTAGTAGTCTTAGCAGAAATATAAATTTGTAGGTGACAACTAGTGTGTCCAAACAAGCACTTATCAAACTCTACACACATAAATCCTGATGGGGGTAGATCTGAAATTAAGCATTACTTACAAGAGCTAAGGTAACACCAAAACTACTGAACCAAGGACAAACAACAGAAAGCAAGTCTACTTTCTGTAGGTTCTAAGAATTTTAAAATTTAAGATTTCAACATGAAATTAAGACACAGACAATCCTTTTCCTTAAAAGTACATTTCCATTGAAAAGACATGAAAATATAAAGAGTATAAATGGTAAATTTTTTAAATCAATAAAAAAATTAAGTTTTAGGGCTGGAAATGTAGCTCAGTAGTAAAGAACTTGCCTAGCATATGTGAAGCCCTGAGTTTGATCCCTAGCATGTAGGGGAAACAAATCAGTCCTGTCTGTATCCAAGTTAAAAACAAGTTAACTATTCAATATGAATTCATCTAACTTCATGACAAGTAAACCTCACCGAACACACACTATAGTGTCATATGATATTAAATTCTGACAACTTTTAAAAAAACACATTGAACTGTTTTATGTATAACTTGGAAACAAGAAAATAATTTATGGATGTGTTTACAATCAGCAATATTATCCAAGAATTAATCCACTAGGACTTTCTTTTGACAATATCACTAGTGTTAGTAAAAATGTAGATTTCAGGTCAAATTGGTTTGTAATGATTTTGCAGTTACAATCATAAGAACATTATAACAGATTTTTTAAGCACAGTAGCATTTAAGAATTTCTTAGCAGGCTCCTAAAACTGACACCCATCTTCCTATTAATCTCACTCATTTATGTTAATCTTGCCCAGTGACATAAATTCATCAATTCAGATTTCACCTAAATACAATTTATAAACAGGATATGTGCCATCTACATCATTTAGATGAAGAAAGGAATAGGGACTAAGAAGAAGTAGGTGGGAAACTGAGAGTTTCTAATTTCTAGCTCAGTGCTTATCAACTGACAGCACTGATGAAATTAAGACACTCCAATGCATTTCTATGACAGCACACTGTAATTTCTGTTTTTCTAGTAGCCACATTTTTTAAAAAGAAAAAATAGACAAAATTAGTTTTAATGTATTTTATTTAGCCCATTATAATAACATATAATCGTTTTCAACATATGGTCAATGTAAATAATTATTGAGATATTTTATATTATTTTTTTCAATGTCTTCAAAATTGAGCAGTATTTTCCATTTATATTCCAATCTAGAATAGCCAAATCTTGAGTGCTCAAAAGCAACATGTGGCTAGAGGCTACGACAATGAACAGGATAGATCTATATCAATGTTTTAGGATTCTTTTTTTGATTAGGAATTAATTTGTAAAAATGTTTAGCACATACTGCTAGAGTATCTATGTATTTACGTATAATTATATTCATATGCTCTTATCCTGAAATAATATCTTCACATAGATAATATTCTTAAAATGAGTAATTCACTGTTCAAGAAATTCATTCTTAAAAGTTTCCTTAATTATTGCCATACTTGGACTGACCTTTAATTAGATATTATTTTTAAATCATTTTTAATATCATAATGTGAATGCAAAAAAAGTTCTGCTAGAAGTAGAAGTCTGATCTGCTACTTTCTTGTTGCTTATATTAATATTATCTGTAGCAGATGGAATATTTATAGGAATGTTTTAAAGAAACATACTAATCTTCGGAGTTAGCATAATGATAACCATACAATAGAATATATAAATCCACTTAACTTGGTTACCTGTGAATTACAAACAAATAGATGAACACATGAAAGCATCACTGTCAATCACCTTATAATCATAAAGCTTTCTCTTCCCTTGAGATACTCTCCTATGTATACATGCCATTGTCACACTCTATATTAAAATTGGTAAATTTTATATTTCTCTGAAGTTTTAAATGAAAATAAATATGAATGTAAGTTTTAATATTTTCTTCACATCCCCAAACATTTCAATATTATACAGTAAGTATCCTAAGGCGCCAAAATATCTCTTCCACAATTTAGAAGCTTAAAGAAAAAGAAATTTCTTCCTTTTTCATACAACAGTTTAGGCCAGGGCCTCCCAGGGCAATAGTGCTTCTGCTCTATGCAGACATTGAAGCTGACTAAACTCTTGGTTTCAACACTTGAATTCCAAGCTTGTCATAGTCTTCTCAATTCTAACTATAGGAAGAAAGAACATGGAGGAATATACATGCATAGAAGTTCACACACCCAGGTCAGGAAACAAAAAAGTTAAGCTCATATTCCATAGGTTGCAGTAAACACATGATTACACCTAATTGCAACACAGGGTAGGACATGTAGTCTAATTGTGTGCTAAGTTAATAGGAAAGAATGAATTTTGGTGGCTAGGCTACAGTTTCTTCCATAGGTCTTTAAAATGCTCTACTCCGGCTGGGGTTGTGGGTCAGTGATAAGAGCGCTTGCCTTGCACTTGTGAGACACTGGGTTCAATTCTCAGCACTGTATAAAAATAATAAAGGAATTGTGTTTATCTAACAACCAAGAAGAATTTTTTTTTTTAAAAAAAGCTCTATATCGAGTTTACCTACAACTAAAATAAATTAATTAATTAAAAAACCCTCTACTCTGGAGTGTATGCAACCCACCTCAGAGACCAGTGCTCTAGATTAAGTGCATGTGAACTGCGAGAGCCTTCCTAAATTTCATTTCTAAAGATTCTGATTCAAAAGGTTTTAGATAAAGGCTATAAGTAGGCATTTTTAATAAGAACTCTAGATGATTCTGATGTAAGTGATCCACTAAAAAAATTTGGAAAAACACTGCTGTTAGACCTCTGCCTCTAAATTTGTGACCCATAAACACCAACAAAATTTTATAGTAGGGAGATATTCTAATACGAATGGTATCCAAGACTGATCTACTTTAGAACAATGCTTCTTTTAGTAGCCTTTAGACAACCATGAATAAAATGTGAGTGCTACAAATTTTTCAATATCATTTACTGTCCTATTTAAAATTTTTTATAACTTTTAAAAAATAAGAATACTATAACTACAGTCCTATAAATATAAATACAACCCTAAAATTGTACTCAAGTAACATAATTCTCATCCAAATCCCTCCTCCCAAATTAGACCAACCATATGATATCCCAGCAGTACAAATATTTTATGTTTAGGTCAATTGTTGTAGTTTAACTGACTTGCTGAAATTTCTTTTTTCTTTTTTTTCTTTTCTTCTTTTGGTATTGGGGATTGAACCCAGGGGAGCTCTACCTTCGAGCTATATCCACAGTCCTTTTTATTTTCTTATTTTTGAGACAAGGTCTCCCTCAGTTGCTTATAGCCTCACTAAATTGCTGATGTTGACCTCAAACTCATGGTCCTCCTGCCTTAGCCTCCCACCTTGCTGAGATTACAAGCATGTGCCATCACACCTGGCTGACTTACTGGAATCAAAGTCAAAGCCACCTAACACAATTAGAAATGAGAGTAAATGCAAAATTCAGACAGAAAAAAATGATGAAGTGATAGAACAGAGTCAGTCCAGACTCATTTCTTTTATTTTAAATTTAATCATCAGATTATCTGCATAGGTAAAATATGAGGGTCAATGATATTTTGAATTTTACTGAACCTTGATAAACTTTAATTTATTTTGTTCCTACTACCAAAAAAGAATAAAAAAAAAGCCTAACAACAAAAAGAGTTACATGATATCATACCTCAACCTTACTTTAAAAAAACAAAAAACAAAAAACAAAACAAAACAAAACAAAAAACAAAAAACAAAAACAGAGCCACATGTTGTGGCTGTAATCCCAGATACTCAGAAGACTAATACAGGAGGACAGCAAACTTTAGGCTAACCTGGTCAACTTACTGTGAGACCTTGTTTCAAACAAAACAAAATGGTTGGGGATGTAGCTCAGCAGCAGAGCAACTGCCTAGCATGCACAGTGAGGTCCTTGGTTTGATCACTAGTACTGTAAAAAATAAATAAGTAAAAGGTGAAAGATTTATACGATCTGAAGAGAAACCAGAGTTAGAGTTAGGGTTAGGGAGGAGGGCAAGAATGGAGGAAAGAAGGACTGTATAGAGGGAAAAGAGGAGTGGGAGGGGTGGAGGGAAGGGAAAAAATAACAGAATGAATCAAACAACATTACCCTATGTAAATTTATGATTACACAAATGGTATGCCTTTACGCCATGTACAAACAGAGAAACAACATGTATCCCATTTGTTTACAATAAAAAAATAAATAAATAAGTAAATTAATAAATACATAAATGAAAACTTCTAAAAAACTAAATACACTGGGACCACCATTCTTTCTCCCTCTTATCAAGTTAATGCATATTTCTCTACTTTTTGAATCTTACCACAATGGTTACTACTTTTATGTAAGGCCTCTTCATACTTCCAGACTCAGAGTATATAGCACTATGATAATAAGACTTATTATAGTATCAGAATACTAATACATGCTGTCAGAGCCAAAATCAGAACCCCAGTCAAGAAATGCCTTCAGAAAGAACTCATAATCTTAAAGAGATGACATGCAAAGAAATGAAGATAGAGAACACAGACCTTTCGCTCTTCGCAAAATTTAGTACAAAATAAATCACAGACCTAAATATAAAACACAAAATTATAAAACTACCAGAAGGAATAAATAAAATATAAACCCCCATAGACTCATATAAATACAGTTGGCATGATCTGAATCACTGTGATCCCCTGCCAAAATTCATCTGTTGAAAGCTAATCCCCAAGATGAGAGTTTGGGGGAAGTGATTAGTTCATGAAGGCTGAGCCCTAATGAACTGGATAGTGTCCCTATAAAAGAGGTCTGAGAGAAATTCCTTTCACCTTCAACCATGTGAGGTTATAATTAGAAGACAGCTATTTATGAACCAGAAGGTGGGCCCTCACCAGACACTGAACAGGTGGGTCCTAGATCTTGGACTTTCCAGCCTCCAGAACTATAAGAAATAAATTCCTAATATTTATAAGCTACATAGTTTGTACTATTTTGTTATAACAACTCCAATAGACTAAGATCATACTCAATTGAACACTGACTAAGAAGCACAGAACATAAAATGGAACAAAGATGGTCTTTTCAACAAATGGTGCTGGGAGAACCAGACATCTGCATGAAAAAAGAAAAAAAACATGAATCTGGAGCAGATCTTACACCATTCAAAAAAAATTAACTCAAAATGGATCATTGAGTTGAATGTAAAATGCAAAACTATAAAACTTCTAAGAGAAAAATTAGATGACTTTGGGTATGGAGATACCCTTTTAGCTACAACACCAAAGGCACAATCCACAAAATAAAAAGTGGTTAAGTTGGACTGCATTAAAATGAAAACTTTGCTCTTCCAGATATATGTTTGGGATAGTGAAAAGATAATGTAACAAACTGGAAGAAAAATATGTGAAAGAATTTTAATTCAAAATGTAGAAAGCAATCTTAAAACTCAACAGTAAGAAAAATGAACAAAATAAAAATGAAAACCTTATCAAAGAGATATATACATTTCAATAAAGCATATGAAGAAACTTTCCGTATCATATGTCATCAGAGAATTAATTCACACAAAGAGAGACACAACTATATACCTATTAGAATAATCAAAATCCAAAACATTAAATGCTGAGGAGGTTGTGGAGAAACAGACACTCATACTCATATAGCCATTCTGGAAGACAGACAGGGATGCAATATGGTATAGCCACTTTGGAGCACAATTCTGAGGTTTCTTACAAAACGGATTGTACTCTTATTACCATACAATCCAGTAATCACACTCCTTGGTATTTTCAATCCTTTACTTAAAGGATTGAAAACTTACATCCACAAAACAAAACAAAATAAAACAAAACAAAAAAACAAAAACTGCACAGATATATGTAGCATCTTTATTTACAACTACCAAAACTTGGAAAGAACCAAGATGTCCTTCAGTGTGTGAATGAATAAATGAACTATGATATCCAGAAAATGGACTGTGGTAAATTCAGAAAATGGAATATTATACAGAGCTAAAAAGAAATGAGTTATTGGGTTATGAAAAGATAAGGAGAAACTTAAATCCCTATTACTAAGTGAAATAAGCCAATCTGAAAGTCTTCCACTGTATGAATTCAACTATGTGATATTCTGTGAAAGACAAAACTAAGGGGACAATAAAGAATCAGTGGTTGCTAAGGAGGGTTAAAGGAGAGGGAGATATGAACAGGCTAACCACAAAGGATTTTTAGGGCATATATGATACTGTAATGATGGCAACATGTCATGATACAGTTGTCTAAACCCAAAGAATGTACAATACCAAGAATGAATCCTAATGTAAATGATGGACATTTTGGGTGACAATGATGTGTCAATGTAGGTTCAACTGTAATAAATGTACCACTCTGGTAGTAGTAGTTGATGATTAGAAGGCTATGCATGTGTTTTACTTCTGGGTATTAATTCTAGAGAAATTAAACTTGTTCACACAAAAACCTATATGAAATGTTCAGGGCAGATTTATCTGTGACAGTCAAGAGCTAGAAGCAATTCAAATGTCCTTAGAACAGAGAAACTATAGTATATTTGTATAATAGAATACCATGTAGCAGTAAAATGAAATAATTTATTAATACACACACAACTTGGATAAGTCTCAAATACATTATGCTGAAAAAAGTAACACTCGAGAAATATATATACTTTATGATTCCACTCATTCTTGAAAAGACAACCTATAGTAATAGAAAACACATGAGTGGTTGACAAAGGTAGAATGAGGATGTGTGAGTGTAACTATGAAGTCACAAAGGGTATTTTGGGGAAAAGTAAACTTTTCAGCATCCTGGTTGTTATGATGGTGGTTAGAAAAGAAAAAAAATTGTTTTACTGTACTATTATTTTTAAAAAAACAAAAATGTTTAAAAAGAGACAATAAAAATCCAGTTAAAACATCTTGAAGTCTTCTGTATAAAAAATAATCTTTAAGAAATTCAAATCATTCAAATTAATATAATCATCTATATCATAAAAGTTTTACAGTTGTCTGAATTATCTAGATAATAAGTTTGGAAAATAAAAATATAATAAATATATTCTGTTCATAATCAGTAAGACATTTTATAAGTTGCTAAAACATGGAATTGTTTTATATTAAATTTCTAACAATATAAAACAAAATGATGAAGAGGCACCACTACCACATACCTGTTATGGTAATTGACAAAATACTGAATCAAAAAAATTTATAAATAATACTAAGGAAGTTAGAGAAATCTAAAACAAGCTTTATGTTATATATATGTATGTGTGTGTGTGTGTGTGTGTGTGTGTGTGTATACATACATTCACAGTGTGTGTGGGTACATGTGTTCAGTTTAGGAACATGCTGAAGTATTCAGGGGTGAACCATGAGGTCTACAACTATTTATAAATGGTACAGGGAGAGAAGCATAGATAAGTATAGATAAAACATTTGTTATAAAATATTAATGATAATAAATCTATATGTGCAAAGTAGAGCTACCCATCATACCAAATTTTTTGAAAATTTAAGTATTAAAAATTAAAAATTAAAAAAAACAGTTGCCTTGTGCCACCTTCAGTGGTGAACAGCAAGAAGGTCATCATCTGATACAGAACAGCAAGAAGGTCATCATCTGATACTGCCCCTCAGCTTTGTGCTTCCAAAACTATAAACCAAAAGTAAACCTTTTTTTTTATACAATATCCTACCTTGAGTATTTCTTTACAATAATGAAAAACAGACTAATGTACCTCACAAGAAAGTTTTTTAGAAGTTATTCATGGTTATATTAAATCTCCAATAAAACAACTGCAACTAAAATAATTGTCAAGACAAGGCTGCCATTTTAGATAAATCAGTCTAGATCCAATTCAAAGAGGCAGAGTTTTTGTGACTCTGTCTGTAATAACATCTTAACAAAATGTTCTGTCAATTACAATTCATAATCTTTTAGTATTTTGAAACTGTAATCAATTAATCAATAAAATTTGAGTACCCACTATATGTCTAGCATCAGATCATGCTTCATTTATTTTTTTCATTTATTCTTTTTAGATATACATGACAGTACTCTTTGTTCCAAGTATCAGATTTATACATAGCTACATGCATTGTGTGATTCTGTAGCTGCTATGTAGATTCTTCCCATGTATATGCACAAACACACATACACACACACACTCACAATACCCCAACTAAAACAATGCGATTTCCTTCCTTGTTGAAATTATAGGTACTTCCAGAAGATGAACATATTTCAGACTATCAGTCTATTAAATATTGGAATAAACTGGCTGATTAGATTTTCTTTTCCTGAGAAAAGACTTGAAGTGTGAGATCACAAAGGCAACAAGTAAGAAGAGGTTGGTAAGGATAAGATATAGAAAGGAGAGTAATAGCCAGTGGTGGCACCTGCCTGTAATTCCAGCGACTCGGGAGGCTAACGCTGGAGAATTGTGAATTCAAAGACAGTCTCAGCAACTTAGTGAGTCCATAAGCAACTCAGGGAGATCCTGACTCTAAATAAAACATAAAAAAGGGCTGGGAATGTGACTAAGTGGTTAAGCACCTCTGGGTTCAATCCCTGGAACAAAAAAAAAGAAAAAAGAAAAAAAGAAAAAAGAAAAGAAAAGAAAAGAAAAAGAAAGAAAAGAAAGAAAACTAAATTGTGTGGTGTACTACAGTAAATCAGAATGAGGCTCATTCATCCTTTACTTAAATCAATTACATAATCAAGTTTCAGATTAAAGGTTACAGAATATCTAGAGCTGGATGAAATATTATAAACATTACATAGAGATATTCTTATTAAAACCATAAGTTGTGTTTATATCAAGATAGCTGAAAGATAAACAAGGAGACTGCTTGGTGCCTATAAGGTGAAATGATGAGAAGTGATATGTAAATAACAGGCTGAATCCTGAGAGTAAGAATGAAATGAAACCTTTTGATTTAAAATAAGATAAAACGACTACATATTATTTTTCTGATGGTGGTTTATATGGTAATTTGGCAAACATTAAATTCTAAACTTTTCTCCTGTGACAAGACAAAGTAATGCAAGAAAAAAACAAAGAAGAAAAAAAGGAATGAAGTCATTGTTAGCTATTTTTAAGTAATTAAAGAGTTTTTTTAATATGGAAAGTTAAGTATTATATGGAGTGTTATATGATACTTTAGTGAGGGAATCAGAGCCAGCAAGGAAATCAGTTTGGATTCAATGTAAGATAGACTGCTAAACATTGGGCATACATATAACAAAAGGCAAATATTACCTGGAAAAGCAATGAACTTTGTCTCTTTGTTTTCAAATAGATACAATAGCACTATCAGAGTTTAAATTTATAATAGAACTCACTGGGACTCTGAAGGGAAAATAGAGATTGTAAAACAACCAAAAGTAAAAACTAGAGCAATTAAAAAAAAATCACAAGGAAATTGTTTTAGAATCCACAGATAAAGGGAGATGTTTCCCCTGGTGTATGTTCCTAAAGAGAGAACACATTAAGCAACTTGTAGGTTCTTTCCTAGGTGAAGGTGTTTCAGAATAATTGGTTGTAACAAACATCTAACTCCAACTCTCTAACTTCCTTAAATAAAAATGAACAATAAAATAAACTAAAGACATAGAAACTTAGAAATCAAATCATGGCCAGAAAACTGAGCTTAGAGGATATGTGGAAACAAAATCGACTCAAAAGGAAGCAAGGAGGAAAGTACTACACAAGTGAAATAGGATGGCTTGGATTCTATCACATATGTCTCCAACTTCAGGTCACTGTCACTGTTGCTGGACACTGTCATCATTGCTTCTGCAAATGAATTCTCATTTGTGAATGGGACACCAGGTAGTAAAAAATCCCAAATTAAAAATGGTAGTGAAAATCCCACTGGAGTAAAAATTCCAATAAACTTCTACAATAAGAATTATACAAACTCAGGGGCGTATTAAATTCTGTCCAAACAGGATGAAATCCACAATGCAGTGGGTTTCAGATCAAACTGCAAACATATCACTGATACACATAATTATTTACTAGAAAAGAAAATATAAGCTTTTATATAATAAATAATTTTCTTTAGTTTCTAATTTTTGGGTATGCTTAATAATGGATAAAATATATTATTATCACACCACCATGTAATTAACATATAGCAGAAAGTTAAGACCAAAGTGAGATGCTAGATTTTCTACAGAGATGTTATAAGAAATATGGTTTAAACTCTTTTTAACTCTTAACCATGACACCATCCTAGAGGATACAAAAAGGTTGAAATTGAAAAGAGTAAAGGCAGAGTTCTCAGAAAAAAAGTTATTGAAATTCTTTGTCATTTTATGCCACTCCCAATAGGAGGACAGTATCAAGAGGGAGCTTTCAAAAAACCTCCAGAATTTGATATGCATGCTTTTAATTATGAAGAGAAATGCTTTTGCTTGAGAACAGGGAAAAAGGACTCATTGAAACAGTGAAGATAATAGGAAAAGAGGAAGGACAGTAATGAAAGAAATTACACTCTGGTCATTTAGCATGGCAAATATAAATGAATTTTCCAAGACCATTTGAACAACATAGAAGGTAACAGAACCAAAGACAACTCAAAGGACTTCATCCCTTCAAGGGAGACTTCCAGGCTGAGGAAACACAAGGAGATTGTGGGTTATGCTATTTCCCTCTATGTTTTCTCTGACCTTTTATGTTAATGGACTTAATATTTTATTGAATCACCTTATATTTCTGAGTGTGTTTGTATTTCGGGGTGGACATTGGGAAAGAATAGAGGATGGAGGAAGAAAAAGAGAGAGCAGATGTATTGAAATATTAACTGATTGATAAATCAAGATAAAAAAGTGTATACTGGTGATCATGATACTACTCTTCTTTTAACTTTGGTACAAATTAATAAACTATCAAAGTAAAAGGCTGTAAAATGTGGCAGGAAGAGAAAAATACTTAGCAGTCATTCAATGATTAAAAAAAAAAGTGACAGTGACATGTAAGTTGTTAAGAAACAAGAAATGTTTGGGGAAATTAAATATGTAGTAAAGCAAATGAAACATTCAATAGAAAAGATGAATAGTTAAAAGTAATTTTTAGTATATTTCCTCTACTATATTCTAAATTCCATAATTCTATGTGATCAAAGGCCATCATGTATGAGATTTCATGCTTAATCTCCAAAATCTAGTACAATGTGTAGCACATAATAGATATTCAATATTATACAAATAAGTTAAAACAAATTATTTTGTAGATTAGAAATGTCTTTTTTAAAAGCCAAATTGCATTTATAAATTTTAATATATAAAGTAAAGCCTCTCTTACGTGCCATGTTCAAGAAAAGACATATTCCATTAGTGAAATATTTTAGATAATTATAATTCATTACAAGCATGAATAACCTTTTAAAAACCAAAAATACAATAAAATAATGAAGAATAATATTCATAATAAAAATAAAATTAAAAAATTAAAAGGACCCTTGAGGATGTGAATAACATAGTAGGATCTTGCATACATTACTGAATAAGCAAATAAAGAAACCCTTCAAAATTGCTTACTAAATTGAAGTATGCCAGTATACCTCTGCAACAATCCAGAGTTAAGCACACTGCACACATTTAGGCTTTACTCTATAAGTTTTGCATTAACTTTTCACCCACTTTCACTTAAATATACTTTAAGAATTTCTAAGATCCATAAATAAGTCTTTTAAAAAAAGTATCAGAACCTATCACAGAAGGGTTCTTTTGAAACACATGACTTAAGTATCACTTTTTAATACTTACTAGCAGCTTTACTTTTGTTCTTTTATATTGGAGACAGAACTCAAAGGTGCTCTATCTTTAAACTACATCTCTAGCCTTTTTATTGTTTATTTCAAGTCATGGGCTTGCTGAGTTGTCCAGGCTACCCTGAATTTATGATCCTTTGACCTCAGTCTCTCTAGTAGTGGGATTACAGACATGCCATCACACTTGTCTGAGTTTTTTTTAAAAAAATAATAAATGTTCATGTTAAAATAACTGGAAAATATAAAGAGCTGAAAAAATTTTAAAGTGCCTGTAACATCATATTCAGAAGTAAGCTCATCATTATATAACACATTTTAAAATTCTTTTTGTAGATATCATATAAATAAAATATACTATTAGTTGTTTTAAGATCAACTTATAGATGTTAAACCCTTAAGATAAACATTTTTGTCATGACATTATTTCTAGAAACATCATTTGTAATGAATGATTACCCCTGATTCTTACTCTGTTCCTAGACATTGGTTTTTGCTTATAGAAAACTGTACAATAGTATATTTGACTATATGTTTCATTATTTTTAGGCATTTTGTGATGTATATCAAGTGTGTATTAAAAATATAATTTCTTGACCTTTCAAATTTTTTCTTTTTGTTTTTTCAGTAATATAACTTATTTTTCACATGACAATTTCTCTCTTCAGCTGGATCTGATTGGCTGTTACAGTAGTCTACTTGATTTTAAACTTTGATTTTTTTCAGTTCCAGAATTCTAATGGACTATTCTTCAAATTCACTAGATCTATTTTATAATACTTTTGTTCCCTACTGTTTTTTTATTGTTGTCTTCCTTTTAGGCTTCTGACTTTCAGTTTTATGTTTTGGAATATTGTAAGCATAGATGTTCTATACATTGTATCCCATCATTCCCATACTGAGTATCTATGCAGGGTTGTTTTTGTTGTACAGGAGTTCTGCTGATTCTCATTCACTGTTACTTATGACTTTTCATGTTCACTGGGAAATAATTTATGAAATTCTTTGAATTTTAGGATTAAGATACATTTATCAGAGAATTTGCATTTGTTTCTTTTGGGTGACAAAAGGCACCATGAATCACAGACTAGTTTATAAATTTATACATTAGAGGATGTTTTGTGTGATCCAGAGAATATGAATTTGAATTGCAAATTCATTCTGTCAATTTATGGTTAAAAATTCTCAGGCACTTTTCTTATGCCTCTATTATTTCTAGCTCTGAGACTTCTTTATTACCAGTTTCCAGACCTCTGGAAATAGAAATGGAAAAGAGGAACAGTAGAAAGGCACTAATCTCTCTTCACATGTTCAGTAGAATACCGTCCAAAAAGAAAATAAAATGAAATAAGCACTCAATAAAATATGTATTTATAATGATTTATATTAAAAATAATTTCCTGGTTTTATGAAGACAGTTTTAAAATAATTTAAATAGGGGTAGCAAATAAATTTTCTTGTTAACATTCTTAACAAAAACTTTCTTGGTTAATTAAGATAGTGACTTTTTTAAGTTAATGCTTTTAAAAACACAAATATTCTCCTAATAGAATTAACAATTCAAGAATCATTAAATTCAAGAATTAACATATCTTTACTATGGGAATGAACATATTGAGTGAGGTTTTTATTTAGACTTATTTATTTATATAAAGAAATGAGTATTTTAATAAAATTTTTTTATCCAGATAAAGACAGTCCTTTACATAAGAGGGTTTAAATTTCTTCTTTATGACACTAATGTAATGTTTTACAAGAAACTTTTCTGCATCAGTGTATTTCTCTTCCAAGCAAAACACATGTTATTAAAAAAAAAAAACCAAAACAAAAACAAACACAATCTAGAGTCAACAATACAAAGATTTTCAAGTATTTCCATTTTTCAGATTTTACTCTAAAATACTCATGGGTAATTAGCAGAGCAGATGGCTCACAAAGATAAATATCTGTAGTCTATCATTTCAAATAGAGACTATATACCCTTTATGATAAAATAACATTATAATAGAATTATTTCTGTGTCAACAGAATGTTCTTATGTAAATATTTTGAGGTAGGAAGAAATAAAGTCTATTTTAGACTAACACATTACAGTGAAACAGCAAAGGCAGTTTTGATTTAACAGTGTTTTCAATTTCTAATTTGAACTGCAGGTTGTTCTTTTCTATTAATGTTTGAGAATGATTATAGAAAACAACTGGTTTTCTATCACCACTACCACCTCAATGTACCTTTTCAGAATTTGTTATAGCCTTTAAGAGTTAGCTCTTGCCTTTAGGCAAATTTCACCATTTTGAAAGTTCCATGGAAGAAGAGAAGTGACTTAGACACGACCTGGGCAGACAAAGAGTTATAATTCCACTTTGGGATAAGGTAAAAACAAATTCATATAATAGAGTTTTAAGGTTTATAAGCTGCTTCTGTCTCCAACCAACACAGATTCCTATCAGAATTTTCCAGAAAATCAAATGGATTATCTTTTTGTATTACAGCAAACCATGATATTCAGTAAATGTACCTCTTAGTATTCCACATCTACAATTTTTGAATAAAATATATATTTTTAACTTATTTAAGCATATGGTTGGATTTATTGGAAATAACAAATTCACAAATGGCCATAAACAAAAAGGAGTATAAATCTAGACAGAGAAAGAGTTTGGGGACCAATATTTGTTGGACTCTGGTAGCATCTGTGGATTTGTGGCATCCGGATTGGATATTAAAAGGTTCATGCATAAGAGCCAGAAACTTAAGAGTTCAATTTGGTTGTTATGGTTTGTATGTGAGATGTCCCCCAAAAGTTCATGTTGAGACAATGTGAGAGGGTTCAAAGGGGAAATGATTAGGTTGTGAAAGTCTTTAACTAGTGAATTAATCCCTGACAGGATTGAGTGAGTGGTAACTGGAGGCAGATGGGATGTGGCTGGAGAATGTGGGTATGCGGGAGTGCGGCTTTGGGGTATATATTTGTTCTGGCTAGTAAAGTCTCTCTTTCTCTCTCTCTCTCTCTCTCTCACTCTCTCTCTCGCTCTCTCTCTCTCCTTTCTGATTGTCATGTGAGCCACATCCCTCCACCATACATTTCCGTATTGTTGTTCTGCCTCACATTGAGCCCCAACAAATGGAGTCTGCTGTTCTACAGATTGAGACCTCTGAAACTATAAGCCCCCAAATAAACTTTTCCTCATCTACAACTGTGCTGGTCAGGTCTTTAAGTCACAATGGTGAAAAAGCTAACTAAAAAAGTTGTGAAGTCACTTTATATAAAATCCAGATACACTTAATAACTTCCAAAGGATAAACTATGGGGAAAAAAACCCAAATACCCAAATAGGGTATTAACAGAGATATGTATGCATGCCTTGGATCTGGGAGGAAGAAGAAAGGGGGGGGGGGAGAAAGAAGGGAATGGAGGAGGAAAGGAGGATAAAGAGGAGGAGGAGGAGAAGGAGGCAGTTTCCATGAGAACTGATAAACACAAATCCACATTTAGAGAAAGACCAAAGTATACAATCCAAATTCTATATGTATTAGAATTATTAGATAAGGAATACTGATATCCTTCAGATGCTTAAATAAAGAAAATTGAGTAGGCAGCTTGAAAATAACCAGGACTATCATGAATGAAACATACAATAATATTTTAGGCTTGGGAGAAAAACGATTTTGCAGGATAGCAGATATAGCTGAAAAGAAATTCCAAATAAACTGGAAGACACATCTCAAGAAGTGACAGAACATAGCAAAAAGAGCCAAAATAAAATAAAAAAAGATTTTAAGAAATATGGAGGTTGACTGAAATAATTCATCTTACTTTAGAAGTTTCAGAAAGAGCTAATACAAAAAATAGAAAGTAAGTAAAAAAAATTCCTGTGTATGGACTCCAGATATTTCTTTGTGCTCTGGAAACTTATTGATATGAATACATTCAAAATGAATATTCACAACGATAAACCAATTCTGCAGTGCCTGATTTATATAGATTGTAAAACTATGGCTGCCCAAACCATAATTTTTACTATGTGAATTTAAACAATCTTCACTGACTATTATAAAAATGAAACTACCCAACACACTCAAATGTAATAATACTGCAAATGATGCAAAAGATTACAGGTATTATAGGAACTAAAAATTAACATAACAAAATATTAACCTTTAGTGTTTACTTCCAATCATAAGATCCCCAACATACATTTTCATTCCCTTGAGCCTCCATCAATTACATTTACAAAGTTGAAAATAGTACCTTAAGTAACACCTTAAGAAGACTTTGTTACAGGGTCCCCATAAATGGGAAAATCACTTATCTTCAATCATAGAAATAATTCACTCAAGCAGTAGAACTAAATTTAAATAAGAGTTTGACCTAGAAAGATGTAAACCTTCAGTCAAATATTTAATTTCTTTTGGTTCCTTGACAAATATGGGAATATCATCATTAGTTTCAGGATTGCTGAAAGCAGATGAAATATAAAAATCATGCCTATAACATAGTATGTACTCAGCAATTTGTACTTCCTGTACAAAGGAATTTCTTCTGGAATGGCTGTAAAAGACTACATCTCCAGAAAAAAACATTAAAAACAGACTGAAGACATATTTGAAATTAAAAACAAAAAGGCTACATAAGAAGTTTCCAAACTTTCTCAGTCAAGGTGCCTTGAATATATCAATAATTGTTTCATGGTACCCCAAGGTTAAAGAAGTACCTGAGAGTTCTATGTATTAAGTAAGGTAAGATTTTATGTCTTGACAACTTAGTAGCTGTTTTGGGGTGAAAGAAAAACAAAGACACAAAAATTGAAAGTTAAAATAGTACTTTAATCTTTTCTTATTGTTTTTTATTTTTTAATTTTATTTTTAACTTTTATTTATTTTTTATTAACTTTTTTTGACAGTGATAAATATATTTTAAAAAATTCTTTCATACATGTATATAGGGTAATAATGACTATCTCAATCTACCATCCTTCTCATCTATCCCACCTTCCCCTCACTCCCCTCTGTATAATCTGAAGTTCCTTCAAAAATAGAACTTTAATCTTATTCTTAAATAATTATAATTACTACTGGGATGGACAGGACTGTTGGGTCATGGCATATTCCAAAATTTTGGAAACACATTGGATACAAGTGCCTTCATTTTATGTTCCAAACTAATTTTCTTACAGTACTTACTTTTTATCACCATTACCTGTGGGAACACCAGTTTCAAAAAGATATGGTGTCATAAAGGTGCAATCTAAAGTTGAAATTGAATTCCCCTGAGCTAGTTCTTTCTGCCATGTCTGAGAAATGTGGCTGGTTTCCTTCCAAACATATCCCATGGGTGCCTACAGGAGTTTTCTGTGGCATCCTAGGGACTTCTGGGTACAGTGTGGGAAATGTGGGTCTCAATAACTGCTCTATGTAGAAAATAACTACTAAAACTAGTTGACTTTCATGATTTTGATAATGTGGAGCTTCACTCAACTTCTACACCAGACCTCTAATTGCCTGCCACATTGAGATGCATGTTAACATTTACTGTCCTTTTGCTAAGTTGAACTATTTACACATGGCTGAATAGAGTCAGTAAATACTAAATTTCAATACTGATATATTAAATATCTGTTGAACTTTACCCTTAAAACTAAAACTCTTGTATCTCCAGCACCACGCCCACCCCGCATAGATCTCCAGCATTGTACACACCACAGATGTGCTGCGCTGTGGCTCCCCATCTACTAACACAATGGGATGCCTCTGCTGCCATCTTGGATTATCCCTGCTGTCACCCCCACCTTTAGTCAGGGCAGCTTCCATCTTGGGACACATTCTGGAGACTAGAAGCTAGTTAGCTGCTACCACTGCCACCAAATTGGAATGTGGCCACTTAACATTCAGGTGTAACAGCCAGGTCATGAAAGATCATTATCACATCTGAGGTATCCCTGCTAGGTGTGCTAATAGCCACCATCTTGCTGCAGAGTAATGAGAGAGCCCTGCAAGGGGTCGACAGGTGGGAAAAGGATGTGAGGGCATCTTAATCCAGCCAACCAACTTGGCACCCACCACGATCACAGAGACAATTCAGGCAGCAATTGCTGGGACCCAACATCAGCCTAGTCCATCACTCCACTGATCACCTGGTCCTGCCAGTTTGGCAATCAACAGAGCCCTCTGGCGCCTCAATTCCCAATATCCCAACTATCCACTAGACACCAACCTGGCAGTGCCTGCAACTACATGGCTGGCCCACAGCTTTCAATGCCTGGTCCTGATTTGCCCAATTTGCCCAATACAACACAGCTTTCCGAGACTACTGTCATTCAGCCCTCAGGGCTTCTGGAGAAAGAGGTTCCTGGTTGGGAAGTTCAAAGGGCATGGGCAGGAGAGATACAATTTAGAGAAAAATTATAGAGCAGGAATTGTGGGGTCCACAAGTGAGGGAAGGGACTAAGAACAGGTCTCTGCATCACACAAGTGGACCCCAAAGGACAGTCTTGGGTGCAGTCTTCAAGAGGGACTGGCAATTGCTGTACCCTGTCTCCAGGAGTCCTGCCTCCAAGTCTAATCCTGCCACCTTAGTAACTGTCATCATCCTGAGGATGGAGTTACCAGCAAACTCCAAACAAACCCACCTATCAGAAAAGAAGAGAAGCAGAGAAGATATTGAATTCCAACAGAAACAATTGTTCAATTTTCCTTCAAGACTTTTTGTTCTCCACCCTGCTGCCCATTTTTTCTTCTTTTTTCTGTTTTTCATTTCTTGCTCTCACATCCACATCATCTTTGAAATCAAGTACCTTTCATGCATCAGGCTACTGAAGGTTGGGAGGTTTGAGTAGTAGATTTTTTGTAGAACATTTTTTTGTTTGTTTGTTTTATTCGCTCTATTTTATGCTTATTTATTAGTTTCCCCAAAGTCTATTTCTCCCTTATCTCCTGCTGATAACCAACTTCCTATGATTCTGCTTTCACTCTTCCTATGATCTAGTACCTCTATATTCTCATTTTTTACCTCATTGACGTCACATTTTACACCCCTTCCCCATCCTCTCTTGGTCCACTATTAGAAATTGTAGACATTATTGCAAATCTATTGTTTATACTGTAGATAATAATTGAACACATCATCTATGTTTATTAAGAAAATACTGCTAATGTCTTAATATTAAGACTCTTTGGTTTAAGGCTGATTATTGTTTGCATTGGGTCCTGTTAATATTGATCTCCCCCTTAAAGGTAAGCTATTGGAAACCTGTAGGTACACTATAAATCTATAGGGTGGAAACAGTTCTGCACTAATAGAGGGGGATATACATGAACGACGTGAAAAAACAAGGGAAGAAGGTGCCCCAAATAAACCAAGATGCTATATTAATAGAATTCACTGACAGCACGGTAGAATAAATATCAGAAAAGGAGTTCAGAATGTACATAATTAAAATGATCCATGAAGTAAAAGATGATATAAGCACAAATGCAAGGAACAAAAGATCATTCAATGGAGAGTTAAAAGAGCAAATGCAGGAAGTAAAAGATTATTTCAATAAAGAGAGATTCTGAAAAAAAAAAGAAATTCTTGAAATGAAGGAAACAATAAACCAAATTAAAAACTCAATAGAAAACACCAATAGAATAGGTCACTTGAAAGACAGAATCTCCAGACAATGAGACAAAATATTTAATCTTGAAAGTAAAGTTGATCACACAGAGAAGAAATCATGAATAGAACCTCCAAGAATTATGTCATAACATGAAAAGACCAACTTTAAGAATTATTGGGACTTAGAAAGGCACAGAGATACAAATCAAAGGAATGAACAATCTATTCAATGAAATAATATTAAAAAATTTCCTAAACCTGAAGAATGAAATGGAAAATCAAATACAAGAGATTTAGAGGACAGTCAATGTACAAAATTACAACAGATTTACACCAAGGAACATTATAGTGAAAATGCCCAACATACAAAATAGAGATAGAATTTTAAAGGCTGTGAGAGAAAAGTACCAGATTACATATAGGGGGAAACCAATATGGATATCAGCAGATTTCTCAGTCCAGACCCTAAAAACTAGGAGGTCCTAGGACAATATATCCCAAGTTCTGAAAGAACATGGATGCCAACCAAGAATCATATCCAGCAAGGCTAACCTTCAGATTCGATGATGAAATAAAAACCTTCCATGATAAACAAAAGTTAAAAGAATTTACAAATAGAGAGCCTGCACTATAGAACATTCTCAGCAAAATATTCCATGAGGAGGATATGAAAAACAACAATGAAAGTCAGCAAAGGGAGGAACTACCCTAAAGGAAAAGTCAAGAAAGGAGAAACCAAGTCAAATTAAAAACCCAAAATAAGCCCAAATGACCAGGAATTCAAATCATATCTCAATAATAACCCTGAATGTTAAAGGCCTAAAATCATTAATCAAGACATAGACTGACAGACTGGATTTTTAAAAAGACCCAACAACATGCTGCCTTCAAGAGACTCATCTCATAGGAAAAGACATTCACAGACTGAAGGTGAAAGGATGGGGAAAAAACATGCACACAGACTCAGTAAAGTAGCAGGGGCTTCTATCCTCATATCAAATAAAGTGGACTTCAAGCCAAAGTTACTCAGAAGGGATAAAGAATGACATTTCATACTGCTTATGGGAACCATAAATCAACAAGACATAACAATTGTAAATATTTATGCCCCAAACAATGGAGCATCTATGTATGCCAAACAAACCCTTCTCAATTTCAGGAATCAAACAGACCACAACACAATAATACAGGGTCACTTTAACACACCTCTCACCACTGGATAGATCTTCCAAACAAAAACTGAATGAAGAAACCACAGAACTAAATAATACAATCAATAATGTAGACGTAACAGATATATATAGAATATCCCATCCATCAATGAGCAAATACACTTTTTTCTCAGCAGAACGTGAATCCTTCTCTAAAATAGACCATATGTTATGCCACAAAGCAACTCTTAGCAAATAAAAAAAAACAGACATACTACCTTGCATTCTAAAGGAATGAATTAGAAATCAATGATAAAGTAAAAAATAGAAACTATGCCAACACCAGGAGACTAAATAATACACTATTGAATGATTCATGGATAGCAGAAGACATCAGGGAGGAGATTAAAAAAAATTCTTAGAGGTAAATGAGAACCATGATGCAACATACCAAAATCTCTGGGACACTATGAAAGTGGTACTAAGAGGAAAGTTCATGCATTGAGCTCATTCAATAAAAGGATAGAAAGTCAACAAATAAATGACCCAACATTACATTTCAAAGTCCTAGGAAAAGAAGAATAGATCACCACCAAAAGGTGTTGAAGACAGGAAATAATTGAAATCAGAGCTGAAATCAGTGAAGTTGAAACAAAAGAAACAATAAAAAAATTCACAAAACAAAGTTGGTAGCCACACTACCAAGAGAAGGAAAGAGGAAACTCAAATTACTAAAAATTCGTGATGGAAATAGAAATATCACAATAGACACTATTGAAATACAAAAGATAATTAGAAGTTATTTTGAAAATTTATATAAAGAACTCAAAATAATGAACACCAAAAATACAAATAACCCAATCAATAAATGAGCTAAGGAAATGAGCAGATACTTTACAGAAGATATATAGCCAATCAACAAATACATGAAAAAATGTTCAACATCTCCAGTATTTAGAGAAATGAAAACCAAAAGTAACCTAAGATTCAATCTCACTCCAATTAGAATGTCTATTATCAAGAATACAAGCAACAATAGGTGTTGGTGAGGATGTGGGGGAAAAGGCACCATTTGTGTAATCATACATTTACATAGAATATATGAAAAAATGTTCACCATCTCTAGTAGTAAAAGAAATGCAAATCAAAACTAACCTAAGATTCCATCTCACCCCAATTAAAATGGTAATTATCAAGAAGACAAGCAACAATAGGTGTTGGTGAGGATGTGGGGAAAAAGGTACACTCATACATTGCTGGTGGGGGTGCAAATTAGTGGAGCCACTCTGGAAAGTGGTGTGGAGATTTCTTAGAAAACATGGAATGGAACCACCATTTGATTCAGCTAGCCCACTCCTCGGCCTATACCCAAAGGACTTAAAATCAGCATACTACAGTGATGCAGCCACATCAATGTTTATAGCAGCTCAATCCACAATAGCTAGACAGTGGAACCAACCTAGATGCCCTTCAATAGATAAATGGATAAAGAATTTGTGGTATATATACAGAATGGAATATTACTCAGCCATAAAGAAGAATAAAATTATGGCATCTGCAGGTAAGTGGATGCAGTTGAAGAATATCATGATAGCCGAGATAAGCCAATTTCCCAAATCCAAATGTCAAATGTTTTCTCTGATATGTGGATGCTTATATATAACAGGGTGGTGGGGGAAGAATGGAGGAACTCTGGATTGTGTAGAGGGAAATGAGGTGAGGGGAGGGGGCAAGGGGAAGGAAAGATGGTGGAATGAGACAAACATCATTACCCTATGTACATGTATGATTACATGAATGTTGTGACTCTACATTGTGTACAACCAGAGAAATGAAAAGTTGTACTCCATTTGTGTACAAGAATCAAAATGCATTCTGCTGTCATGTATAACTAAATAGAACAAACAATAAAAAAAACTAAAGCTCTTTCAACTGTAATAAAAAATATTCAGACTTAAACAGGAATAATGGTTCTAAGAAATCATCAGTTATCTATATTATTAATTTACATGGGTGAAATTTCACTGTTTGCTGTGGTTATGATCATGTAGTACAGCTCAAACTACTTAGAGGTCTGAGGAAATATCCATATCAAACATCTATATACAAAGCCCTAAGTGCCAAATGTTTTTCTAGCTAAAACAATGATAAACAGAAGGAATTTACAACTTTCATGGAACTTTAGCAGATAAAAATCAAATTGGGGAGTAAATAAAATAATACGATAACTTTCAGTCAACCATGTAGTGATAGAAGTTTTTTTGGCAGGTTTATTTCAGAAGGCCTGAATAAGTAACATGATTCGATGTATATAAGTCAGCCACATAAAAAGAGGGAAAAAAATTCTAGGTAGAGGGCAGCAAAAAGTGAAAAGCACCAAATTAGAATAGGACTTGGTTTCCTCCTGAAATAAAAAGGAAGCCAGTGTACCTTGTATGACAAGCATGAGAGAAAAATGGTAATAAGTTGAACCCAGAGAGAATTAGGGTACCAGGGGCTATCTTTAATAGATTGGATTTTTTTTCCTGAGTGTTATAGAAAGTCACTAAGTGCTTTTAGGAAGAGAAATTGCATGATCTGATTTCCTGTTGATAAAAGGTTTCTCTGGCTGCTATACAGAAAATGGATTAGAGGATAACAGGAGCATAAAAAAATATTTAGAACTACTGTAACAATTCAAGAAAGAATGATGTTGGTTTGAACAAGGGTGGTAGAAAAAGGATAATATAGACAGATTTGATATAATTTTAGAAGAGGAACCAATGGGAATTGTTAACGGACTAGACTGGGTGTCTATGATGGTAGTGAAGGAAAGGAATCATAAAACAGAAATATACCTGACATTTGGGGTTGAGCATCTAAGTACATGGTTGTTCCACTTACTGAAATAGTACAGAAAAATGGAGAAAAAGAGACATGAACAATGAAGGAATGAATGGATAAGTAACTGCCATTCAATAATCGATCAAAACAACTCAAAATTGCAACTATCTACTTGAAAATTATTTCATATACGGTTTTAAGATTTTTGAAACATATTCATCATCATTTATAACCATGGTGCTATACTATTTTGGATAATTTACCTTCAAAATATAATCTAAACTATGTCTCCTAATAATGAATGAGATTTAGTAAGTTATTTAAGTTTTAACCAAAGTTTATTTTTAATTCTGATATACTTATCTCAGTCTGTAATTAAAGAGAAATTAGAGTAATGATTTGATTAATATGTGCCTTTCCCACAAATCTACAGGTTACAAAAGATAAGGACTCGTGTTGGTCTTTGGTCACTAACTGAAAACTATTATAAAGGAGTACATGAATGAATATTTATGTAGATGAATGAATATTTATGTAGACACAAAGTAGATAATAAGAAGCTCTATAGTAACATAATAAAGAGACAAACATAAAGAATATTTTAAAATTGAAAGTATTTGTAATCTAAAATCACATATTTTATCAAATCATTGCTTATTATTATTTTATCAAATTACAACTTCTTATATTTCCTGAAAAAAAGCTTAGGGAAGAGATAAATATTATGAATTCTATCAAGAATTATCAGGTGTCAAAATTCCCAAATCTGCTTTGGAGTGGGTCATGTTACAAAAGTAAATTGATAAAATGAGGGGGAAAAAAAGTTTATCAAAACTGGCAGCACGCCAGATTCAGCACAGTAGGTCACTTTTCTAACCACTAGTTTAGACCATACTTCTAATACCTGATGTCTAGAGCAAGAATGAAAGCTCACATGGCAGAAAGAATAGAGAAAACTAAACTAATATCTCTAATTCTACTTTCTCCCAAGGCGATAACTAGCACTGGAATTTGCATCTCATTTCTGCTTTAATTAATGAACATTCTTCTACACAAGAATTACACAAGTTTCCAAGCAGTAACAAATTACACGTTTCATTGGCTTTCTCAGAAAGAATGCTTACAGAATTACATAAAATTCAAAGATACAATAAAGTCATACAAGATGCTATATAATCAAGGCAACTTTGTCTAGTCTGAGGTAACTGTAGTTATATGGGTTAGTCTCTGTGTCTTCTATTCTGTACCATTGGTCTACCTGTCTATTTTGGTGCCAGTACCATGCCATTTTTGTTACTATTGCTCTGTAGTATAATTTAAGGTCTGGTATTGTGATACCTCCTGCTTCACTCTTCCTGATCAGGATTGCTTTCACTATTCGAGATCTCTTATTCTTCCAAATGAATTTTATGATTGCCTTCTCTATTTCTGTGAGGAACGTCACTGGGATTTGAATAGGAATTTCATTGAATCTGTATAGCACTTTTGGTAGTGTGGCCATTTTGACAATGTTAATTCTACCTATCCAAGAACATGGGAAATCTTTCCATCTTCTAAGGCTTTCGTTAATTTATTTCTTTGGTGTTCTGCAGTTTTCATTGTAGAGGTCTTTCACCTCTTTTGTTAGCTTAATTCCCAAGGATTGTATTTTATTTTTTTGAAGTTATTGTGAATGGTTTTTCTAATTTCTCTTTCTGAGGATTCATCACTTATGAATAGAAATGCATTAGACTTATGCCTATTGATTTTATATCCTGCTACTTTGCTGAATTCATTTATTAGTTCTAGAAGTTTTCTGGTGGAGTTTTTTGGATCCTCTAAATATAGAATCATGTCATTGGCAAATAGTGATAACTTGATCTTCTTTTCCTATTTGTATCCCTTTAATTTCTTTGGTCTGATTGCTCTGGCTGGTGTTTCAAGGATGATGTTCAATAGAAGTAGTCAAAGAGGGCATGCCAGCCTTGTTCCAATTAATAGAAGGAATGCTTTCAGTTTTTCTCCATTTAGAATGATGTTGGACTTGGGCTTAGGATAGATAGCCTTTACAATGTTGAGGTACATTCCTATTATCCCTATTTTTTCTAGGGTTTTGAGCATAAAGGGGTGCTGTATTTCATCAAACACTTTCTCAGCATCTATTGAAATAATCTTATGATTCTTAACTTTAAGTCTATTGATGTGATGAATTATGTTTATTGATTTATGGATGTTGAACCAACATTGCATCCATGGGATGAAACCCACTTGATCTTTTTAATGTTTTTGTATGTGATTTGCCAGAATTTTGTTAACAATTTTTGTGTCTGCATTCATCAGGGATATTGATCTAAATTTCTCTTTCCTTGATGAGTATTTGTCTGGTTTTGGTATCAGAGGGATAATAGCTTCATAGAATGAGTTTGGAAGGGTTCCCTCCTTTTCTATTTCATGGAATACTTTGAAGAGTATTGGAATTAGTTCTCTGAAGGTCTTGTAGAAGTTGGCTGAGAATCCATCTTGTCCTGGTCTTTTCTTAGTTGGTAGGCTTTTGATGGCGTCTTCTATTTCCGTGCTTGAAATGGATCTGTTTAAAATTTGTATGTTCAGTTTGGGATGATCTTATATCTTTAAAAATTTGTCAATGTCTTCAATATTTTCTATTTTGTTGGAGTATAGATTTTCAAAGTAGCTTCTAATTATGTTATGTATTTCAGTGGTATCCTTTGTGATCCTTCCTTTCTCATCACGGATTCTAGTAATTTGTGTTTTCTCTCTCCTTTCTTCGTTAGTGTGGCTAAGGGATAATCAATTTTGTTTACTTTTTCAAAGAACCAACTTTTTGTTTTGTCAATTATTTGAATTGTTTCTTTTGTTTCAATTTCATTGATTTCAGGTCTGATTTTAATTATTTCCTGTCTTCAACACCTTTTGGTGGTGATCTATTCTTTTTCTAGGGCTTTGAGATGTAATGTTAGGTCATTTAGTTGTTGACTTTTTATTCTTTTAATGTATGAGCTCACTGCAATGAACTTTCCTCTTAGTACTGCTTTCAGAGTGTCCCAGAGATTTTGATATGTTGTATCATTGTTCTTGTTTATTTCTAAGAGTTACCTCATACTGAACAAAGGTACCAAAAACATGTAATGGAGAAAAGATAGCCTCTTCAACAAATGGTGCTGGCAAAACTGGAAATCTATATGCAGTAAAATGAAATTAGACCCCTATCTCTCACCCTGCAAAAAACTCAACTCGAAATGGATCAAGGACATAGGAATTAGACCAGAGACCCCGCATCTAATAGAAGAACAAGTAGCTCCAAATCTTCATCATGTCGGCTTAGGACCAGACTTCCTTAACAAGACTCCTAAAGCACAAGAAATGAAATTAAGAATCAATAAATGGGATAGTTTCAAACTAAAAAGCTTTTTTTTCAGCAAAGGATACAATAAATAATGTGAAAATAAAGCCTAGAGAGTGGGAGAAAATCTTTTCCACATGCACTTCAGACAGAGCAATAACCTCCAAAATTTATGAAGAACTTACAAAACTTTACACCAAAAATACAAAGAACCCAATCCATAAATGGGTAAGGAACTTGGCAGACACTTTACAGAAGAAGATATATAAGCAATTCACAAATATATGACAACGTGTTCAACATCTCTAGTAATTAGAGAAATGCAAATTAAAACCACCCTAAGATTTCATCTTACTCCAATTAGAATGGCTATTATAAAGAATACAAGCAAGAATAAGTGTTGGCATGAATGGGGGGAAAAAGGCACACTCATACATTGCTGGTGGAGTTACAAATTGGTGCAACCACTCTGGTAAGTGGTATGGAGACTTCTCAGAAAACTTGGAATGGACCCACCATTTGACCCAGCAATCCCACTCCTTGGTTTATACCAAAGGACTTAAAATCAGCATACTACAGTAATGCAGCCACATCAATATTTATAGCAGTCAATTCACAATAGCTAGATTGTGAAACCAACTAGATGCCCTTCCATAGATGAATGGATAAACAAACTGTGGTATATATACACAATGAAATATTAATCAGCCATAAAGAAGAATAAAATTATGGCATTTTCAGGTAAATAGAATATCATACTAAGTGAAATAAGTCAATCCCAAAAAAAAAACAAAGGCCAAGTGATTTCTCTGATAAGTGAATGATGATACATAATAGGGGTGGGGTGTAAGAGAAGAATGGAGGAACTTTGGATTATGTAGAGTGAAAGGGAAGGGGGTGGGGGGTAGAAAGGGGAGGGGGTGGGGGGAAGGTATAAGGTATGGTGGAATGAGACAGACATCATTACCCTATGTACATGTATGATTACATGAATGGCGTGAATCTACATCGTGTACAAACATAGAAATGAAAGGTAGTACCCCATTTGTGTATAATGAACCAAAATGCAGTCTGTAAAAATAAAAAAAAAAAAATCAGGGCAAATTACAAATACTAATTTACATAGTAGGCATTCAAAATACTGTATTTCATTAAATTCCTCAGTAATATTATTTCAGATAACATTTTAATGTAAGTCTGATTGATACTTAAGATGACTAATTCAAAAACAAAAATAAAGAATACCATTTTTATATATGGATATAAAATATGAATATATAAAAATTTCCATTTATGAAGGAATTGCTATTAAATCATTATATTATCAAATAACTGGCAAATAAATTATCACTTATTGAAAAATCTCAAAAAAACAAAGTCTTTTTAAAACACAAATTAAAAGATCTTTGTTATGAGGGGTATTCTTTAATGGTTAATTTACTTTATGTAATAACAATAAATACACACATTTCCTTAAAAGGGAAAAACAACAAAATTCATGGCATCTTTAGGGAGTGAAAAATTCAATCCATTACAGCAGCAAAGCTTAAGTCGCCTGCTTTCAAAAGTTCGGGCTGTGAATCTCTAAGGCTCCAAGAATCTTTCAGGGGTCTATCAGGTCAAAATACTTTCATAATGACAAAAAAGACATTGTGTTTGCCACTGTATTGAGAGGTATGTATGAATGGTACCAAAGTGTTGGTGGATAAAACTGTTTTGTCTATCAAGAATCCAGACAAATCTCAAATGATTTTGATTCTCATAGTTGTTTTTCCCATGATGTACCACATTTGAATGGAAAAACAAAAGGGGCAGTTTCACTTAAGAATGTTGTAATGAAGCAGCAAAATCCTCAATCCTTGAGAGTATGTCTTTGGAAATTATGTGACAAATATGGAAAGTACAGAAAAGCACTCTGCTGCATTCTTAAGTATTGTGGTGTCTTCACATGCAACAGTTAAGAAATTGAGTTTGATGTGAAACTAATTGCTTTTTAAATGAAATATTACATTACTTGAAAGAAAAACAAAATACATGTTTGACACCATTTTCTGGAAAAATGAATAAAATGAGTCTCTCACTTGAAGAAAACTATATTTTGCATCGATAAACTTTGAAAATAAAAATCAGGAGGATTAAGATGGCAGATCACAGGAGCCTGCATCTCTAGTTGCTCTCTGGCTTGAGATTTAAGTAATGGGGGATACTTTTTTTCAGCAAGGTAAGTGAAAGGGGAACTCACTGAAATTCAATACTGGACTGTTGGAGATTCTCAGAATAAAGGTAAATTGAACTGTGATAATTGGTACATGAATAAATAATACATAGATATTTGATTCTTTTTTCTCATTTTAGTATTGTTATATGTTACTTTTCTTTTTCTTGTCTTTTGAAAGTTAGGTTTTTTTAAAAATTTTTGTTTTGATTTTGCTTCTTTCTCTTTTCTTCTCCCTTTAATAGTCAATTCCCCTATTTTCTCTTTCATTCTATTTCATTTATTTTTTTCTCTTTATTAATAGCTTAATCTCTTCTGTTTCTAAATTTTCTCTTACCTTTTTATAACATTTTCTTTTCTTTTAATGAAGTGTATTTTCACCACCTTTTACACCTACTTGGTTTACATAATTGCTGCCCCAACCATTCTTGCGTTGCAGTGATCATGATTACAGATAACACAGGTGCACCTGATGTTTAATGTCAGATCTAGTTCATGGCTATTTACTATTGCTGCTGACAATTAACTGACCCCATTATTCCTGTTCTGTGGTAGTGTTGTAGATTTCATAGTAGGTATTGACTATTTATTGTAGTGCTGTATATTTGATACTGCTGTTCATTTCCCTATTTTCTCTTAGGTACTGGGAAACTCCGGGGCCAATATTAGTTCACAGAGCATAGACTACTGTTGAACTAAACCAAGCCAAGAGACAGCATACCTTGCTCAACACACAAAGCACACTCAAACTTCAACAATATTTTAGTATAAAGAAGAGACAAGACCCCCAAACTAATGATCAGGCCTCTTTCAGGAACAGATAAAGGGAGCCAATCAGGACTGATCCAATGACATTCGCTCCTACAACAACAACAACAACAACAACAACAACAACAACAACAACAAACAGAATTAACACAGACTGAGGATACCACACTTATGAGGGGTCTCAATCTGGAATCACTCCAATACTCTTTTATAATATGGAGTTGTTAAGTAAAAAAGAACAATCATAGATGTTGCACTCCCATATCCTTCTATATAAAACAAAAATGAAACGGAGCCTGAAAATAAGCAGGAGTAGCTACTCTCATGTCTGAAAAAGGAAATTATATGCCAAAATTAATCAGAGGAGACAAGAAAGGTTACTTCATACTATTAAACAGAATAGTCCAACAAGAAGATATAATAATAAGAAATATTTATGTCCCAAACATTGGTGCACTCAATTACATAAAACAGACAATACTTGAATTAAAGACTCAGACTCCACAACAATACTACTAGGTGATTTCAACAGACTTGTGTCACTAAAAGATAGTTCATCCAGACATAAACTCAGTAAAGGCTCTTTGGATACAAAAAACAAAATCATACAATAAAAATATTATAAAGTAAATGGATTTAACAGAATATTTTATCCAACTATGGACAAATTCACTTTCTTCTCAGCTGCTCATGGAATTTTCTCAAAATAGACCATATTTTAGGTCACAGAGCAACTCATAGCAAATGCAAGAAAAAAAAAAAAACCCATAATTCCATGCATAAGATGATCATAATGGGATGAAATTAGAAATCAACACCCAGAAAAACTACAGAAACTATATAAACACATGAAGATTAAACAATATGCTTTTGAATGATGAATAAATGGGTAACAGAAGAAATCAGGAAATTAAAAATTCTTAGAATCAAATGAGAATAGTGATGTAACATACCACAACGACTATGAAGGCCGTTCTAAGAGGAAAGTTTACAGTTATGAGTGCCTACATAAGAAAACCAGAAAGATATCAAATAAACAACCTAAAGATGCATAAGGATCTCCATAGGACCTTGTGTATTTTTATGGAAGTATGGTTGAAATGCAATTAACTGCACGTATTTAAAGTATATGATTTAGTAAGATTTGGCCTATTTATCTATCTCCTTGAAACCATCGCCACAATCCAAAGGTTTTCTCCTGCCCTTTTGTGATTTCTATCTCCCACCATCCCAGGCCCAAGGCAACTATTGATCTGTTGTCACTATTGATTAGCTTTTATTTTCTTGAGTTTTCAATAAGTGGATCTATCTGGTTTGTACTTCAGTTTTTCTGACATCTTTAATTCAGTATAATTAGTTTGAGACTCACTCATAGTATTGTATATATTGGTAGTTCATTTCATTTCTAAGTACTATTCAATTATGTAGATATATCACACTATTTTTATTCATTTCAGTTGATGGTCAGTTGGCTGTTTGCAGTTTTTTTTTTTTATTGTATACAAATGGGATACATGTTCTTTCTCTATTTGTACATGGAGTCAAGGCATACCATTTGTGTAATCATACCTTTACATAGAGCAATGATGTTTGATTCATTATTTTTTTCCCTTCCCCCGCACCCCTACCACCCTGCTTTTCCCTCTATACTGTCCTTCTTTCCTTCATTCTTACCACACTCCTTATCCCTAACCCAAAACCTAACCCTAAACCTAATGCTAATCCCTCCCACCCCCCATTATATGTCCTCATCCACTTATCAGCGAGATCATTCATCCTTTAGTTTTTTGAGATTGGCTTATCTCACTTAGCGTGATATTCTCCAATTTCATCCATTTGCCTGCAAATGCCATAATTTTATCATTCTTTATGGCTGAGTAATATTCCATTGTATATATATGCCACAGTTTCTTTATCCATTCATCAACTGAAGGGCATCTAGGTTGGTTCCAAAATCTGGCTATGGTGAATTGAGCAGCAATGAACATTGATGTGGCTGTATCTCTGTAGTATGCTGATTTTAAGTCCTTTGGGTATAGGCCAAGGAGTGGGATAGCTGGGTCAAATGGTGTTTCCATTCCAAGCTTTCTGAGGAATCTCCACACTGCTTTCCAGAGTGGCTGCACTAATTTGCAACCCCACCAGCAATGTATGAGTGTTCCTTTTTCACTGCATCCTCGCCAACACCTATTGTTGCTTGTATTCTTGATAATCGCCATTCTAATTGGGGTAAGATGAAATATTACGGTAGTTTTGATTTGCATTTCCCTTATTACTAGGGATGTTGAACATTTTTTCATATATCTGTTGATTGCTTGTACATCTTCTTCTGTGAAGTGTCTGTTCATTTCCTTAGCCCATTTGTTGATTGGATTATTTGTATTCTTGGTGTAGAGTTTTTTGAGTTCTTTATAGATTCTGGAAATTAGCGCTCTATCTGAAGTATGGTTGGCAAAGATATTCTCCCACTCTGTAGGGTCTCTCTTCACATTGCTGATAGTTTACTTTGCTGAGAGAAAGCTTTGTAGTTTGAATCTATCCCAGTTGTTGATTCTTGCTTTTATTTCTTGTGCTATGGGAGTCCTGTTAAGGAAGTCTGATCCTAAGCCAACAAGTTGAAGATTTGGACCTACTTTTTCTTCTATAAGATGCAGGGTCTCTGGTCTGATTCCGAGGTCCTTAATCCATTTTGAGTTGAGTTTTGTGTAGGGTGAGATATAGGGGTTTAATTTCATTCTCTTGCATATGGTTTTCCAGTTTTCCCAGCACCATTTGTTGAAAAGGCTATCTTTTCTCCATTGCATATTTTTGGACCCTTTGTCTAGTATGAGAAAATTGTATTTATTTGGGTTTGTGTTATGTCCTCTATTCTGTAACATTGAACTACCTGTCTATTTTGGTACCAATACCATGCCGTTTTTGTTACTATTGCTTTGTAGTAGAGTTGAAGATCTGGTATTGTGATACCCCCTGCTTCGCTCTTGCTACTGAGGATTGCTTTAGCTTTTCTAGGTTTTTTATTCTTCCAGATGAATTTCATAATTTCTTGCTCTATTTCTGCAAGGTACATCATTGAAATTTTAATTGGAATTGCATTGAATCTGTATAGCACTTTAGATAGTATGGCCATTTTGACAATATTAATTCTGCCTATCCAGGAACATGGGAGATCTTTCCATCTTCTAAGGTGTTCTTTAATTTCTTTCTTTAGTATTCTGTAGTTCTCATTGTAGAGGTCTTTCACCTCTTTTGTGAGATTGATTCCCAAGTATTTTACTTTTTTCGATGCTATTGTGAATGGGGTAGTTTTCCTAATTTCTCTTTCTGAAGATTCATCACTTATGTATAAAAATGCATTGGATTTATGAGCATTGATCTTGTAACCTGCTACTTTACTGAATTCACTTATGAGTTCTAAAAGTTTTCTGGTGGAATTTCCAGGTTCCTCTAAATATATAATCATGTCGTCAGCAAACAGGGATAGTTTGAGTTCTTCCTTTCCTATTCGTATCCCTTTAATTTCTTTGGTTTGTCTAAATGCTCTGGCTAGAGTCTCAAGGACAATGTTGAATATAAGTGGTGAAAGAGGGCATCCCTGCCTTGATCCAGTTTTTAGGGGGAACGCTTTCAGTTTTTCACCATTTAGAATGATATTGGCCATGGGCTTAGCATAGATGGCCTTTATAATGTTAAGGAATGTTCCCACTACCCCAATTTTTTCTAGTGTTTTGAGCATGAAGGGATGCTGTATTTTATCAAATGCTTTTTCTGCATCTATTGAAATAATCATGTGATTCTTAACTTTAAGTCTGTTGATATGGTGAATGACATTTATTGATTTCCGAATGTTGAACCACCTTGCATCCCTGGGATAAAACCCACTTGATCATGGTGCACTATCTTTTTAATATATATTTGTATGCGATTTGCTAAAATTTTGTTCAGAATTTTTGCATCGATGTTCATTAAGGATATTGGTCTGAAATTTTCTTTCCTCGATGTGTCTCTGTCTGGTTTAGGTATCAGGGTGATATTGGCTTCATAGAACGAGTTTGGGAGGGTTCCCTCCTCTTCTATTTCATGAAATACTTTGAGGAGTATTGGAATGAGCTCTTCTTTAAAGGTTTTGTAGAACTCGGCTGAAAACCCATCTGGTCCTGGACTTTTCTTTGTTGGTAGGCTTTTGATGACTTCTTCTATTTCATTACTTGAAATTGGTTTATTTAAGTTGTGTATGTCCTCCCCGTTCAGTTTAGGTAATTCATATGTCTCTAGAAATTTGTTGATGTCTTCGAGATTTTCTGTTTTGTTGGAGTATAGATTTTCAAAATAGCTTCTAATTATGTTTTGTATTTCACTCGTGTCTGTTGTGATGTTTCCTTGTTCATTCCGAATTTTAGTAATTTGAGTTTTCTCCCTCTTTCTCTTTGTTAGTGTGGCTAAGGGTTTATCAATTTTATTTTTTCAAAGAACCAACTATTTATTTTGTTAATTTTTCCAATTGTTTCTTTTGTTTCGATTTCGTTGATTTCGGCTCTGATTTTAACTATTTCCTGTCTTCTACTACTTTTGGTATTGGTCTGTTCTTCTTTTTCTAGGGCTTTGAGCTATAGTGTTAAGTCGTTTATTTGTTGATTTCTACTTCTTTTTTTGAATGCGCCCCATGAAATAAATCTTCCTCTAAGTACTGCTTTCATAGTATCCAAGAGATTTTGATATGATGTGTCTTTGTTCTCGTTTACTTCTAAGAATTTTTTTATTTCCCTCCTGATGTCTTCTGTTATCCATTCATCATATAATAGTGTATTATTTAATCTCCAGGTATTGGAGAAGTTTCTGTTTTTTATTCTGTTATGATCTGATAGAGTACAAGGTAGTATCTCTATCTTCTTGTATTTGCTAACAGTAGCTTTGTGGCATAAAATATGATCTATTTTAGAGAAGGATCCATGCGCTGCTGAGAAGAAAGTGTATTCGTTCTTTGTTGGATGGTATATTCTATATATGTCCGTTAAGTCTAAATTGTTGATTGTGTTATTGAGATCTTTGGTTTCTTTATTCAATTTTTGTTTGGACGATCTATCCAGTGGTGAGAGAGGTGTGTTAAAATCGCCTAGTATGATTGTGTTGTGGTCTATTTGATTTCTGGAATTGAGAAGGATTTGTTTGATGTACGTGGATGAGCCAATGTTCGGGGCATAGATATTTATGGTTGTTATGTCTTGCTGATTTATGCTTCCCTTAAGCAGCATGTAATGTCCTTCTTTATCCCTTCTGACTAGTTTTGGTTTGAAGTCCACATTATCTGAAATGAGGATGGATACTCCAGCTTTTTTGCTGTGTCCGTGTGCATGGTATGTTTTTCCCCATCCTTTCACCTTTAGTCTATGGGTATCGCTTTCTATGAGGTGAGTCTCTTGCAGGCAGCATATTGTTGGATTTTTCTTTTTAATCCAATCTGCCAGTCTATGTCTTTTGATTGATGAGTTTAGGCCATTAACATTCAGGGTTATTATTGTGATATGATTTGTATTCCCAGTCATTTGACTCATATTTGTTTTTTGACATGATTTGGTTTCTCCTTTATTTGGTTATTCCTTTAGACTAGTGCCTCCTGTTGCTGATTTGCATTGTTGTTTTTCATCTCTTCCTCATGGAATATTTTGCTGAGAATGTTCTGTAATGCTGGCTTTCTTTTTGTAAATTCCTTTAGCTTTTGTTTATCATGGAAGGATCTTATTTAATCATCAAATTTGAAGGTAAGTTTTGCTGGGTATAAGATTCTTGGTTGGCATCCATTTTCTTTCAGAGCTTGAAACATGTTGTTCCAGGCCCTTCTAGCTTTTAGGGTCTGGATTGAAAAATCTGCTGATATTCTTATTGGTTTCCCTCTGAATGTAATTTGATTCTTTTCTCTCGCGGCCTTTAAAATTCTGTATTTATTTTGTATGTTAGGTATTTTCATAATAATGTGCCTTGGTGTGGGTCTGTTGTAATTTTGTATATTTGGAGTTCTATAAGCCTCTTGTACTTGGTTTTCCATTTCATTCTTCAGATTTGGGAAATTTTCTGATATTATTTCATTGAATAGATTGTTCATTCCTTTGGTTTGTTTCTCTAAGCCTTCCTCAATCCCAATAATTCTTAAATTTGGCCTTTCCATGATATCCCATAATTCTTGTAGATTCTGTTCATGATTTCTTACCATCTTCTCTGTTTGGCCAACTTTGTTTTCAAGATTAAATATTTTGTCTTCAATGTCTGAGGTTCTGTCTTCCAGGTGTTCTATCCTATTGGTTATGTTTTCTATGGAGTTTTTAACTTGGTTTATTGTTTCCTTCATTTCAAGCATTTCAGTTTGTTTTTTTTTTCCAGTATCTCTAACTCTTTATTGAAATGATCTCTTGCTTCCTGTATTTGGTCTTTTAACTAATGATTGGTGCGATCATTTAATGCCTGCATTTGCTCTTTCATCTCCTCCTTCAATGCCTGCATTTGCTCTTTCATCTCCTCATTTGCTTCCCGGATTGTTTTAATTATGTACATTCTGAACTCCCTTTCTGACATTTCTTCTGCTGTGCTGTCATTGGGTTTTATTTATGTAGTATCTAGGTTTGTTTGGGACATTTTCTTCCCTTGTTTTCTCATATTGGTCACCTGTCTGTGGGACCCTGAGATATTGCAGATTTCCTATATTGGCTTATAGTGTCCCGGTAGATTTCCAGTGTATCACCTCCCAGCCTTCAGTAGCCTGAAGTCTTGGAGGAACTTGATAATACAGTGCTTCCGAAGAAAGCTGCCCCTAGCCCCCTACTGGTTCCAGCGCTTGGAGCTGGCTCTGTGTTGAAAGACTCTCACTGGGGGTCTGCGCTGTGCAGCTGGCCGTGTGGGAGGAGCCACCGCCGGAGTGTGGAAGGCTACCTGGGGAAGACTCTAGCTGCCCTGCCCTGCTCTGATAAGCCATGCCTATCTGTGCCTGCTGCCCAGGCCAAGTTTCACCCAGTGGGGGAGACTCACCCCGTGACACTATTTTTGTCCAAGTCTCTCAATGCCTCCCCTTCTTGAGTCCTGGGTTCTGGAGCAACTGGAGATGCAGTCACCCTCTAGGCCGCCATCTTGGATCGCCCCATGGAAAGAGCCTGCGGCCGGAGTGGGCAGAGCCGCCTGGAGAAGTCTCTGGCTGCCCTACCCTAATCCCAGAGGCTACTTGCGGATCGAAGCTCTCCGTTGGCTCGGGGACTTGTGGCTGGCTCGGGGACTTGTGGCTGGCTCTATGTAGAAAGGCTCTCACTGGGCGGTCTGTTTCGAGAAGCTAGCCTTGAAAGGCGCCTCCCACCGCAGGGGGCCGGGCTGCTTGGGTAAGTCTCTGGCTGCCCTGTCCTGGTCCCTGAAGCCGCCTGCGGACGGGAGCACACCGCGCTGGCTCCGGGACTTGGAGCTTGTTATGATCAGAAAGGCTCTCACTAGGGGGCCTGCTCCGACAACCTGGAGAAGCTGGCTGTGTGGAAGGGGCCCACCGCCTGAGTGCGCAGGGCTGCCTGTGGAAGACTCTAGCTGCCCTGCCCTGCTCCGATAAGCCACCTCTATCTGGGCCTGCCACACAGGCCGAGTTTTACCCAGTGGGCAGACTCACCCGTGGCTCTATTTTAGTCCGAGTCTCTCAATGTCTCCCCTTCTTAACTCCTGGGTTCTGGAGTGACTGGGGATGCAGTCACCCTCTAGTCCGCCATCTTGGATCACCCCGTGGAAAGAGACAAGTATATTTTAAATACATAAAGCAATAAATGTAAATCACCACATAGACATAATTAAGGACAAAAATCACTCATCTCAAAAGATGTACAGAAATTTCAAAATTCAGCACCCATTCACGCTAAAAACACTGAAGAAATTAGAGATAGAAGGAACTTACCTCAACATCATAAGTGTTATATACAACAAACTCAAAGCCAAAAATAAAAATAAATGGGGGAAAACTGAGAGCATTTCCTTTGAAATAAAAAAAAAAAAGAAAAAGATGTCCACTCTTATCACTCCCATTCAATATAGGAAAAGAAATTCTAGCCAGAACAATTAGGCAAGAGATGGGAATGAAAAGATATAAAAATAAAAAAAACAATAAAGGAAGAAGTCAAATTGTCATTGTTTGCAGATAATACAGTCCTATACTTCCACCAGAAACTACTAGAAGTAATAAATAAATTCAGCCAAGTAGTAGACTACAAAATCAACATTAAAAAAAAGATCAATAGCTTTTTTATACACCAATCATGAATCTGCTGAGAAAGAAATCAGGGGGGAAAAAAAACATTCACAGTATCTTATAATAAAATACATAGGAATGAGTGTAACCAAGGAGGTCAAAACCTCTATAATGAAAATTGTAGAATACTTTAAAAAAGAATTTTAGAAAACACTAGAAGATGGAAAGCCCTCCCATGTTCATGGATCAGCAGAAATAATATTGTTAAAATGGCCATATTACCAAAAGTAATATATAGACGCAATGCTTCCCCACCAAAATAACAATGACATTCTTCACTGAACTAGAAAAAAAAAGTCCTAAAATTCACATGAAAGATTAAAAGATTCAGAATAGCCAAAGTAAGCCTCAGCAATAAGAGCCAAGGCTGAAGACATCACAATTACGTACATATTAGAGAAAAGGCAGTCTTTTTAACAAACAGTGGTGGGAAAACTGGTTACACATGTGTACATGAATGAGAATAAATCCTTATGTTTCACCCTGCACAAAAGTCAACTCAAAATGGTTCAAAGATTTAGGAATTAGACCAGAAACTAAGCCAATACTAGAAGAAAATGTGGGGTCAACATTGCAACACAAAGGCAAAGGCAACAACTTTCTAAGCTTAAGACATAATCCCACGAATTAATAAATGGAATGGTATTAAATGAAAAAACTTTTGCACAGCAGAGGAAAAACTTACGAATGCGAAGAGAGGGTTGGGGTTGTAGCTCAGTCATAGAGCGTTTGCCTAGCATATGTGAAGCCCTGAGTAAGATTCTCAACACCACATATAAATAAATAAAATAAAGGCCCATTGAAAACTAAAAAAAAAAAAAGAAAAAAAATTAAAGAAAGAATGTGAAGAGAGAACCTACAGAATGGGTGAAAATCTTGGCTACCTTTTTCTGACTTCAGTTAGAATGACAGCCATCAAGAATAAAAACAATAATAAATACTAGAGAGGGAAAAAGGGAAAAAGGAATACTTTCACATTGTTTGGACGATTGTAAACTTGTACTATCACTGTTGAACTTAGTATACAGGTTCCTCAAAAACAAGGCATCGAACAACCATATGACCCAGATATACCACTTCTTGGTATTCATCCTAAATAATTAAAGTCATCATACTATAGTGATACATGTATAACCATGTTTACAGCAGCAACATTCACAACAGGAAACCAATGGAACTAGCATGAGTGCCGATCAATTGATGAATATATAATGAAAATGTGGCATATATACACAATGGAATTTTAGACATAAATAAGAATGAAATTATGTCATTTGTACAAAAATAGATGGAACTTAAAAAATTATGTTGTGAAATAAGTCAAACTCAGAAGGGCAAGGGTCATATTTTCTCTAATATGTGAAAGCTAAAAAGGAAAAAGGAAAAGTAGTGGGGGAGGAGAAATTTCATGAAAATTGAAGAGACCAGTATGGGGATGACAGGAAGGGAAATAGAGAAAATAGAGAAATAGAAATAGAAATAGAAATAGAAATAGAGAATAGGGAAACACTGGGAATTATATTGGGTAAATTATATTGTGTATACATATAAATATATTGTGTATACATATATTGTGTACACATAAGTCCCACCACTATGCATAATTCACCAATAAAAAATATGGAATAAATAAATTAAAATGAAAATCAAATTAGTAGGAAACATGTATTTAACACTGTATGCTTGATGGCTTCCCACTATTTAGAGATTTTTCTGATGAGTGCAATTATATTAGTTAATGAAGGAAGTTAATACATGGAAATTATTCCTGTTAATGTCAATATATGAAAGGACATCATTTCATTGATTCAATATTTTTCAATTAACAAAATCATGCATGTGAAAAATATCTACTCAATACAAAGAAGACCAATAAAAAACTTAAATTACAAATTTTGCTAGCTTAGATTTTCATGAAGCTGTAGTAATACAGATAGATCCTGAATATCTTTTCCCACAACAATACAATTCTTAAAATTTTTTTTAGTTGTAAATGTACACAATATCTTTTATTTATTCTTATGTGGTCTTGAAGATCAAACCCAGTGCCTCACATGTGCAAGGCAAGCACTCTACCACTGAGCTACAACCCCAGGCCAATAATACTATTTTGAAAAACGGTAATTCTATCAATTTACACTGACACAGTCAAAGTACATTTCAATCAACTTAAGTATTTCTTATGCTGTTAATTCAGGCACTGCCATTCTAACTGTATTTACCTTAGCCTTCTGAAAGTCATTATAGATCATTTTGAAAATTTGGAAAATTTTCAGGCTGTTATTTCCTGAAGTTATCTTTTCACCTCTGTCTTCTTTCTCCTTTCCTTTTGATATTTCAAAAACCTCAAAGTCTGATCATTGTTTTTTACCAGTCTACTGTCTGTCTGTTGTTTACCTTGGGAAATTTCTTATTTTTCTAACTTCAAGTTCATTGTTTCCTTTGTCTTTTCTATTCTGCTACTTAGTGAATCTAACTGTTACCTCTTTAAGTCATTGTATTTCTTATATAATAAATAACTTCTTTTTTATTTATTTTATTGCAAACAAATGGGATACATGTTACTTCTGTTTGTACATGGAGTAACAGCATACCATTTGCGCAATCATATATTTACAGAGGGTAATGATGTTTGATTCATTCCGTTATTTTACCCTTCCCCCCACCCCTCCCACCCCTCTTTTCCCTCTATACAGTCCTTCCTTCCTCCATTCTTGCCCCCCACCACCCCCCATTATGTGTCATCATCCGCTTATCAGCGAGATCATTCGTCCTTTGGTTTTTTGAGATTGGCTTATCTCACTTAACATGATATTCTCCAATTTCATCCATTTCCCTGCAAATGCCATCATTTTATTATTCTTTATAGCTGAGAAATATTCCATGGTATATATATATATATACCACAGTTTCTTTATCCATTCATCAATTGAAGGACATCTAGGTTGGTTCCACAATCTGGCTATTGTGAATTGAGCAGCTATGAACATTGATGTGGCTGTATCTCTGTAGTATGCTGATTTTAAGTCCTTTGGGTAGAGGCCAAGGAGTGGGATAGCTGGGTCAAAAAGTGGGTCCATTCCAATTTTCGAGGGAATCTCCACACTGCTTTCCAGAATGGCTGCACTAACTTGCAGCCCTACCAGTAATGTATGAGTGTACCTTTTCCTCCACATCCTCTCCAACTCCTATTGTGGCTTGTATTCTTGATAATTGCCATTCTAATTGGGGTGAGATGGAATCTTAGTGTAGTTTTGAATTGCATTTCTCTTATTACTAAAGAAGGTGAACATTTTTTCATAAGTTTGTTGATTTCTTATAGATCTTCTGTGAAGTGTCTGTTCATTACCTTAGCCCATTTGTTGATTGGGTTATTTGTATTCTTGGTGTAGGGTTTGTTGAGTTCTTTATATATTCTGGAAATTAGTGCTCTATCTGAATTATTAGTGGAAAAGATAATTCTCCCACTCTGTAGGCTCTCTCTTCACATTGCTGAGAATTTCCTTTGCTGAGAGAAAGCTATTTTAGTTTGAATCTATCCCAGTTATTGATTCTTGCTTTTATTTCTTGTGTTATGGGAGTCCTGTTGAGGAACTCTGGTCCTAAGCCGACATGTTGAAGATCTGGACCTACTTTTTCTTCTATAATATGCAGGGTCTCTGGTCTGATTTCAAAGTCCTTGATCTATTGTGAGTTGAGTTTTGTGCAGGGTGAGAGATAGGGGTTTAGTTTCATTCTGTTGCATATGGATTTCCAGTTTTACCAGCACCATTTGTTGAAGAGGCTATCTTTTTCCATTGCATATTTTTGACACCTTTGTTTAGTATGAGAAAATTGTATTTATTTGGGTTTGTGTCCGTGTCCTCTATTCTGTAACATTGATCTAACTGTCTATTTTGGTGCCAATACCATGCCGTTTTTGTTACTATTGCTTTGTAGTATAGTTCAAGTTCTGGTATTGCGATACCCCCCGTTTCATTTTTCCTGCTGAGGATTGCTTTATCTATTCTGGGTTTCTTATTCATCCAGATGAATTTCATGATTGCTTGCTCTATTTCTGTAAGGTACATCATTGGGATTTTAATTGGAATTGCATTGAATATGTATACCACTTTTGGTTGTATGGCCATTTTGACAATATTAATTCTGCCTATCCAAGAACACAGGAGATCTTTCCATCTGCTAAGGTCTACCTCAATTTCTTTCTTCAATGTTTTGTAGTTTTCATTGTAGAGATCTTTTACCTCTTTGGAAAGATTGATTCCCATGTATTTTATTTTTTTTGAGGCTATTGCAAATGGAGTTGTTTTCTTCATTTCCCTTTCAGATGTTTTCTCCTTTGCATATAAAAATGCTCTAGATTTACGCGTGTTGATGTTATAGCCTGCTATTTTGCTGAATTCATTGATGAGGTCTACAAATTTTCTGGAGGAGGTTTTTGGATCCTCTAAAAATAGAATCATGTCATCAGCAAATAGTGACAGCTTAAGTTCCTCTTTTCCTATTCGTATCCCTTTAATTTCTTTAGTCTGCCTAATTGCTCTGGCTAAAGTTTTGAGGACAATGTTGAATAGAAGTGGTGAAAGAGGTCATCCCTGTCTTGTTCCCGCTTTTAAAGGGAATGGTTTCAGTTTTTCTCCATTAAGAATGATGTTGGCCATGGGATTAGCATAAATAGCCTTTACAATGTTCAGGTATGTTCCTACTATCCCTATTTTTTCTTGTGTTTTGAGCATGAAGGGGTGTTGTATTTTGTCAAATACTTTTTTCGTGTCAATTGATATAACCATATGATTCTTATCCTTAAGTCTATTGACATGATGGATTACATTTATTGATTTACGGATGTTAAACCATCCTTGCATTCTAGTGATGAACCCCACTTGATCGTGGTGCACAATTTTCTTAATATGCTTTTGGATACGGTTTGCCAATATTTTGTTAAGGATCTTTGCATCTATATTCATCAAGGATATTGGTCTAAAATTTTCTTTCCTTGATACGTCTTTGCCTGGTTTGGGTATTAGCTTCATAGAATGAGTTTGGTAGGGTACCCTCCTTTTCTATTTCCTGGAATACTTTGAGAAATATTGGAATGACTTCTTCTGTGAAGGTCTTGTAGAACTCGGCTGAAAATCTGTCTGGTCCTGTGCTTTTCTTGGATGGTAGGTTTTTAATGGCTTCTTCTACTTCATTGCTTGATATTGATCAGTTTAAATCGTGTATGTCCTCCTGGTTCAGTTTGGGAGGAGCATATGTCTCTAGAAATTCGTCAATGTCTTCGGTAGTTTCTATTTTGTTGGAATACAGACTTTCAAAGTAGGTTCTCATTATGTTACCTATCTCAGTGGTGTCTGTCGTGATATTTCCTTTTTCATCACGAATTTTAGTAATATGAGTTTTCTCTCTTCTTCTCTTTGTTAGTTTGGTTAAGGGTTTGTGTATTTTGTTTACTTTCTCAAAGAACCAACTTTTTGTTTTTTCAATTTTTTGAATTGTTTCTTTTGTTTCAATTTCATTGATTTCAGCTCTGATTTTAATTATTTCCTGTCTTCTACTACTTTTGCTGTTCTTCTGTTCTTCTTTTCCTAGGGCATTGATTTGTAATGTTAGGTCATTTAGTTGTTGACTTTTCATTCTTTTCTGGAATGCGCTCCATGCAATGAATTTTCCTCTTAGTACCACTTTCATAGTGTCCCAGAAATTTTGATATGTTGTATTGTCATTCTCATTTACCTATAAGAATTTTTTAATCTCCTCTGTGATGTTTTGTTATCCATGTTTCATTCAATAGCATATTATTTAGTCTCCAGGTGTTGGAGTAATTTCTCTTTTTTATTTTGCCATTGATTTCTACTCTCAGTCCATTATGATCTGATAGAACACAAGGCAGTATCTCTATTTTTTTGCATTTCCTAAGGGCTGCTTTGTGGCATAACACATGGTCTATTTTCAAGAAGGTTCCATGTGTTGCTGAGGAGAAAGTGAATCCACTTGTTGATGGATGGAATATTCTATATATGTCTATTAAGTCTAGGTTATTGATTATATTATTGAGTTCTATGGTTTCTTTATTTAGTTTTTGTTTGGAAGATCTATCTAGTGGTGACAGTGGTGCATTAAGGTCACCCAGAATTATTGTGTTGTGGTCTATGTGAATCCTGAAATTGAGAGGGATTTGTTTGATGTACAGGGATGCACCATTGTTTGGAGCATAAATATTTACTATCGTTATGTCTTCCTGATTTATGGTTCCCTTAAGCAGTATGAAATGTCCTTCTTTATCCCTTCTGACTAACTTTGGCTTGAAGTCCACTTTATCTGATATAAGGATGCAAACCCCCGCTTTTTTACTGAGTCCATGTGCGTGGTAGGTTTTTTTCCCATCCTTTCAACTTTAGTCTCTGGATGTCTTTTTCTATGAGATGAGTCTCTTGCAGGCAGCATATTGTTGGGTCTTTCTGTTTAATCCATTCTGCCAGTCTGTGTCTTTTGATTGATGAGTTTAGGCCATTAACGTTCACGTTCAGGGTTATTATTGAGAAATGATTTGTATTCCCAGTCATTTGGCTTATTTTTGGTTTTTAAGTTGGCTTGGTTTCTCCTTTGAGTGTTTTTTCTCTAAGGTAGTTCCTCCCTTTGCTGACCTACATTGTTGTTTTTCATTTCCTCCTCGTGGAATATTTTGTTGAGAACATTCTGTAGCGCAGGTTTCCTATTTGTAAATTCTTTTAACTTTTGTTCATCATGGAAGTTTTTGAAGAAATCTGAAGGTTCAGTTTTAATGGATATAGGATTCTTGGTTGGCACCCATGTTCTTTCAGAGCTTGAAATATGTCATTCCAGGCCCTTCTAGCTTTTAAAATCTGGGTTGAGAAGTCGGCTGCTATCCGTATTGGTCTCCCCCTATATGTAATCTGACGCTTTTCTCCTGAGGCCCTCAAAATCCTATCTTTATTTTGAATGTTAGGCATTTTCATTATAATGTGCCTTGGTGTAGATCTGTTGTGATTTTGTGCATTTGGTGTTCTGTAAGCCTCTTGTATTTGATTTTCCATTTCATTCTTCAGGTTTGGGAAATTTTCTGATATTAATTCATTGAATAGTTGTTCATTCCTTTGGTTTGTATCTCTGTTCCTTCCTCAATCCCAATAATTCTTAAATTTGGTCTTTTCATGATGTCCCATAGTTCTTGGAGATTCTGTTCATGACTTCTTACCATCTTCTCTGTTTCGGCAACTTTATTTTCAAGATTAAATATTTTGTCTTCATTGTCTGAGCTTCTGTCTTCCAAGTGGTCTAGTCTTTTGGTGATGCTTTCCATTGAGTTTTTTATTTGGTTTATTGTTTCCTTCATTTCAAGGATTTCCATTTGGGTTTTTTTGAGAATCTCTATCTCTTTGTTGAAATGAGCTTTTGCTTCCCGCAGGTGCTCTTTCAGCTTATTGGTATTATCATTCATTGCCTGCATTTGCTCTCTTATCTCATCCTTTGCTTTGCGAATCACCTTAATCATGTATAATCTGAAGTCCTTTTCTGACATTTCTTCTAACATACTGTCATTGGATTCTATTAATATAGAATCTAGATTTGTTCGGATCATTTTCTTTGCTTGTTTTTTCATGTTGTTCATGTATCTTCTCCTCTAGCAGTGCAGATCTGGGGTACTGCAGATTTCCCGCATAGGCTTATAGTGGCCCCTATAGGTTTCCAAAACCTTTTCTTTAAGGGGAGATCAATATTAGCAGTGTCCAGTTCACACACTATGCAATCCTAGACCAAATAGCCCCTATGAGGACAATAAGAAAATTGTCATAATAAACAGAGAGAATGAATTCAAATATTATCTTCAGTAAAACAAACAGATTTGCAATAAGGTCTGCAGTTTCTAATGGAGGACAAAGAGGATGCAAAGGGATATAGAATGTGGCTGTTGATGGGATAAGAAAAGAATATACAGAAGTTCTAGATAATAGAAATGGTGAGAATGTAATCAAAAGAAATTGGATGTTAGCATGCAAAAAAGGGAGAAAGAGACTCTGAGGGAACAGGTAAACAAAAGGAAAAGAGAGCAAGAAAAGTAAAGAAATAAAAACTTAAAATTTTTCAATAAGGAGAAAAAAGAAAATCTACAGTATAACAGTCATATAGTAATGAAACCTCCCAGTGTTCAGTAGCCTGATGCATGAGAGGAACCTGACATTGAGCTTCAAGTCTCCAGCAGGCATCTCAAGATGGGATTTGCCCCACCTAAACTTCGGAGCTATGGCTTCCAGGATTATCCAAGATGGCTGCTCTGGCTTCGAAATGTGTTGGCAAATGGGGGGCTGCAGCTCAGGGAGTGGACGTGGTCAGCTGGAGGTCCTGGAGGCGGGGTGCAGTTGGTCAGGCAGGGGTCCTGGAGTTCGGGTGTGTTTGGTGTGGTTGCGGGATCCTGGAGGCCAGGTGCAGTCGGTCTGGGCTCCTGGTGATAGGGCGCAGTCAGTTGGTCTGGGGGTCCTGGCGGCAGGGAGCAGTCATTCAATGTGAGGGTCCCAGAGGCAGGGAGTGATCGGTCGGGGTGAGGGATCCTGGAGACGGGGCTCAGTCAGTCTGGCCAGGGATCCTTTGGGGCTTGGCTATTGTCTCAAAATGGCAGCAGCCACGTGTAATCAAACCTGCAGGTACTGTAACAGTGAACTTCCAGGCAACAGCAGGCAGCTGGTGCTCCACTGGCAGTCGGCGATCAGTTTGCTGACTGTTGTCAGACAATTGGGAGGTGAACCTCGTATGTTGGGTGATGGATAGGTGTATGGCAGGCGATGGACAGGCAAGAGGCAGGCAAATGGCGGATGATAGGCAGATCATAGTGAGCAATCTGCACTCAAAAAAGGTGTCGATATGCTGGCAGACTGCAGGTGGTCGCAGCAGACAAATGGGGTAAACAGCAGGGGATCGAAAAGCATCAGAAACTGCCTTACCAAGAAACAGATATCCTCTGCTTACGGAGCAACAAGGAATGCAGCCTCCCTCTAGTTCGTCATCTTGGATCCCCCCCTTATTTCTTATATAGGAAATATCTTTTATTTCTTTGCTGAAATGTTCCTTTTTTGTTCAAAAATTTTCATAATTAAGATTTTTTTAATGGCTATTTAAAAATCTTTGATGATTCTAGCATATCAGTGTTGGCATGTATTAAGTAATTTATCAGTTTGAGATCTTGCTTCTTGTTGGAATGATAGATGATTTTCAATTGAACCTTGAATACTGTCGATATAACATTAGGATTCTGTACAAATTATTTAAACTTTCAGGTTTAGCTAGTTTATTCTGACCTTGCTTTTTTTTTGTCCAGGTGGACCAAGTGTCCAGATTTCATACTTAGCCTTTGATTATACCAGTCAGGGGACTCTGAGTTCCTTCCTGAGAGGGCAGAAATTCCAGTTCCCTACTGGGCCTCCAGTGTTACATCCTTGGCTGGAGGGGTAGCCTTGTGTCATTTCTGCTCCCAAGGGGCCCTCCACTGAGTAGAGGAATTGGTTACTGCTAGACAGTGATAAAATTTCTGACTCTCCAATGTAGTGCCACTAAAACCACTCTGGAGTGAAGGAAAGTACCTCCTTACTGTCATGGTGGCATGGAATTCAGGGCTTCCCCATGGGAACTCCACTAAAAAGACAGATTTTGGGACTTTTCATTACTAACTGGGAGAAAGTATGTGGTATTTTGTTATGGCATCCTTATAAACTAATGTACCTATAAGTTATATAAACATAAAACTGTTAGGGGTATTAAGTTTATATCTCAATTCAAATATCTGGTTTTATATAATTGTGAGACATTTGAAATTATAGAAAGTTTTGGACAAAACACTTCCCTTTTTCTTCCAGAAAACAAATGTCATTCCAAAACCTTTTTCTAAGTTTTTCTTTTGATAATCTAAAATATCTGCTGGGTGCAGTGGTGAATGACTGTAATCCCAGTGGCTCAGGAGGCTGAGGCAGAAGGATCTCAATTTCAGAGCCAGTCTCAGCAAGAATGAGGCGCTAAGCAACTCAATCAGATCCTGTCTCTAAATAAATATACAAAATAGGGCTGGGGATATAGATAAATAAAATATCTACACTTAGATTAAGTGAAAATTGCCTACTTTTTCTTTTACTATATGAGAATTCTAGAACTTGGTATTGAATTTTATGAATTTTCTGGAAAACAAAAAAAAATATATAAAATAACTTTCATATGTGGATTTCACAAAAAAAAAAAAAAAAAAAAGCTCTTACACCTGTCATGACTTTCTCTTTCAATTGTAAAACAGTACAATGCAGCTGGATCCTCATTTATCATGAAGTTGTATGTGATTCAAACTTTTCTGATACATATACATATTTCATGAAATCTTGCTCTTTTGGCAAGATTTACAATCTTATGTTCCAACTGCTTTCCACTGTGTCATTAGGCATAGCAAATATTTGAAAATTAGCAACAACAGTTAAACTGATGCTGTGGGCAGTAAATAAAGTGGAGAGAAATGTTTAAAAAACAATTAATATACTGTCAGTGTATCACGAAAGATTTTACTTGTTATGAATTGCTTATCTATCCATGAACATTGTTATTTCTAAAATCTCAATAAGGAAAACTCCCCTAACAAAAATACCTGCTTCATTTTCACTGTGCAACAAATATTTTGTAAATACTAGATAATTCAATAAATATTTCTGGACAGACTGAATGAGGGAATGATTTAATACTGATTCAAACATTCTAATATAAAAACAATCTCTCTTTCTTTCTCCCCCCTGCTTTTTTTTTTTTTTTTTCATACTGAGGATTGAACCTAGGCGGACTTACCACTGAACTACATACCCAGATTTTAATTTATTTCTTTTTTTTTTTTTTTTAATTTTGGAATAGTATCTCACAAAGTTGTTTAGAGCCTTGCCAAGTTGCTGAGATCCTCCTGTCTCAGCCTCCCGAATCACTACAATTATAGGTGTGTGCTAATGTACTTAGCTTACATATATCTCTCATACAGTTTCTCAAATTCAAATTCTCTTACATAGTTCATTAAGACCATTTCCCAGGTATTCACGTCAATCCATCTAATAAGGAAAAAAAAAAGAAGACTTAGTTGTTAGAAAGACTATGTTGTAGTTCTCAAAGATTTTACCATCTAAGGGGTGAAAAAAAAAAGATACAGAGAAAGTTCATATGAAGAAGATTATAAGAAATATTTGGAAGTACAAAGTTCATCAACAGGCAGGAGAAGAAATAAGATCAACTGGTTGGGAATACAGATGACATAGAACGAGAGGTAAAGAAAAACTAAGATTCTCATTTAGAAAGAAAACTACTGATTAGAAGGTAAGGGAAAAAGTAGGATCCAAATGGAGATGAAGACATGACAAAAGGTATAGGAACAATACTATCTCAAATATGAAATTAATATGTGGCTTGTTCAGAGTTGTTGAAAAAATAATCTATTTGATATGCAAGGCTTATTTCTTGTCCTTATCCTGTTCAACAATTTTATTAAGGACAAATGAAGTGATTACTGACTTGCTGACTAGACTAGCAAGTTTAGCTGAGTGCATGAGATAATTAGAAGACCAAAAGGTCCCTAGGAGACCAGCACAAAATAACAATGAAATTATAAAAAGAACTAGTTAAGATTCCATCAGTATGGCCTAAAACAAACTGCATAAAGAAGGCAAAGACTAATAGTGACCATTAACACCTACGTAAAAGAATTGGGAGGTTTTCAGATGAAGTAACAAATTTTTGGTTGAAAGCGAAAGAGGAACAGAAAGAAAGGAGAAATGGAGGGAGGAAGAGAGTTAGCTGGAAAGAGACTATCAACTCCTCCAGTTTGCCCTCTGCTCCCAGTTCAAGGTGGTAGAAACTCTACTCTGGTGGATATAGCCAAGGATATTGTGCTTTCTTGTTACCTCACATACTAGTCTGAGGCTCCGTACATCCCTAGGAACAGCAAGGTATCAACATTTCTATCTCCATGAAGAAGTATTATTCCAACAAAGAGAACATGAAAGGTCTGGTTCTTCTGCATCATTCCTTTCCCATTTCAGAAATGAGAAAATGCTCCATTTAAGGTAGGACACACCAAAAATACTAGGCCATTATTCCCAATAAATTGAAGGATACAGATTTTAAGTCAAGAGAGGTAAGCTAAGAACACAAGAAACTAGCAATTCTTCCCTGTTTCCTGTTCACACAAGTGCACTTCACAAAATGGTGGTCACTGTATTTGCCATGAGCTCCAGAAAAGTACTGCAGATGTTTTGATCAGAGAAAGGCAAGTCATAAGGGGGAAAAAATGTTCCGTAGCTCTCTCTAAGGAGATTCACTTGATTTTGAATGCAGTATGTAGAATTTGAAGCCTAAGGGTGTTGTAGAATGGAAATTTGGGAAGTAAGTAATTAACAGGAGCCTAGTAGCTCCAGAATAGCAATTGTTGAACCTTAGATGAGTTAGAAATTCCAGAGAAATAATCGGGAAAATCAACAGTGAAGAACCACTCTCCCAGGCTGGGGCTGAGGATCAGTGGTAGAGCACTTGCCCAGCCTGTGTGAGGCACTGGGTTTGATCCTCAGCACCACATAAAAATAAATGAATAAAATAAAGGTACTGTGTCCATCTTCAACTAAATATATATATATTTTAAAAGGGGGGTGGATAAAGTTCAATTGGTATAGTGCTTGCCTCACATGCACTAGGCCCTGGGTTCAATCCCCAGCACCACGAAAAAAACAACCATCCTCCTATATAAAAAGTAGCTTCAAAGTGTAATCTCAAAATAATTCCTGCAAATGGACCTGAATTTAATTGATTCTGACCATGGACACATTTAAGTGGATAACTGGATAACCAAAAATTGCTAAGTGACTAAGGGGCAAGTATACGTAGCATGGATATGATGGACAAAAGGATGATATATATCCTAGTGTGCATTGAACACTAAGATAGGTGGTAGTGACATAGGAATAAACAGTAATACAATCTCTGCTCTTAAGAAGATTATAATCCACTGGGAGACAGTATACAGACAATTCTAATAGAGCATAAAAAACTATGATGTACGCTAAGAAAACACTCAGGAGCAAGACAAGGGAGATCAGTAGAAAAACAAGCCAACTTCAGTCAGTTCAACCAGGCTTCCTTCCTAAATAGATTATGTTAAATTTAAAAGCTAACCTTCCCTCTTTTTTTTTTTTTTTTTTTTTTTTTTGGTGCTGGGGATTGAACCCAGGGCCTTAGGCTTACAAGGCAAGCACTCTACCAACTGAGCTCTCTCGCTAGCCTTTGAGCTCTCTACCTAGCCCTCTAATCTTCCTTCTAAATTTACCTTACATTTAGTTTATCTCAGAGGGCAAAAATATATTATCATAGTAATTATCATTTACTATGCTGTCTAGGTAACAGGAAGGGTTGGTGTGTCTCCTTGAAACTATTGTCTAATAGTCTAGTAATATGGAAATTTTCTCAGCTAGGCAGAGGTGATTTAATTCTCTATGATCTCTCAAAATGTCTTTTAGAAATTCAAAATTCTCAAAACATCTAGAAAATAAATAAGTGGTATCTTCTAGCTTTTCTTTTGTCATTTTCTTCCTAATTAGGGTTGTTATAAGCCAGTGTTCATTAGCAAAGTGTACTTACACAGACATTTGATTAGCAAATTTGCTTGCCTTCCAACCCACAGCCACTAATCTTTCACTAAAAAATCCATAGTGGAGTTGATATATAAGATTCAACTGAAATCATTTCTTGATGTTTTTCTTTTGCTATTTTAAATGTCACTTTCAGTCTAACTTTTACTGCCCTTTACTCAATTTTCAGAAATCAAAATATACCAAAACTGAAGAAAATACAAAAGTTTATTCTTTTTACAAACAAAAATATTTTTTAAAGTTTATTTATTGTAAGACATCAATTAAATGTCTAAAATCAAAGACCTACAAGTCGTATAAAAAAATTTCAAATATTTTTAGGACTGAGAATCTAGTGATTAGATGTATTCATCATGTTTTTAGTAAATTTAGCAACACAAATTAAAATCAAATATGGTAACAAAGAAACAAGAAAGTCGAAAGTGTGGGGATGGAAAGTGCACAATGCTTGGTTGTCAGGTGATCCATTACTATGTAGTTTTATGACTTTGAGTAGATCACAACTTTGTGAGCTTTGTGTTTTTCTATATCTAAACAAAAAGAATTAAATGAATTGAATATGGCTCCTCAGGAGCCAAGAAAATTTCAAGAGTAGTGTGCCTCAAAATCATAAGGTGATACCTAAAGCCTGCAACCCCTTTTACTCACACCCTTATATCATCTCCATCCTTGAGTTTGACTTGCTTTTAACCAACAGAATACAGTAAAGTTGACAGTGTAAACTCCCATGATGAGAAACATGATAAAGTTGACAAAAGTTGTGGAGAGCAATTAGACAAAGGCAGCAAAAACTCCACACTTATACAACCCCAAAGATATGGGTTCTGTCAACAATGTGAATGTGTCTACATGCAATTCTTCCCTATCTGAGCTTCTGGATCATAAGGCCACACAACAGAAACCTCTGATGAAATCTTAGGAAATCCTTAGAAGACACAGTTGTGTGCAAAATCATAATACATTGAAACTATCAGATAATAAAGGTGTTATCTTTTAAGCAAGCAAGTTTGTATATTGCCATTTTTTTATTTATTCGTTTTGATTCATTGTACACAAATGGGCTACAACTGTTCTTTTTCTGGTTGTACAAGAAGTAGAGTCACACTATTTGTGTAATCATACATGTACATAGGGTAATGATGTTTGTCTCATTCTGTTATTTTTCCTTCCCCCCACCCCCTACCCACCCTCTTTTTCCTCTATACAATCCATTCTTTCTCCATTCTTGCCTCCCTCCCACCCCCACTTATGTATCATCATCCACTTATCAGAGAGATCATTTGGCCTTTGGTTTTTTGGAACTGGTTTATCTCACTTAGCATGATATTCTCCAACTTCATCCATTTACCTGCAAATGCCATAATTTTATTCCTCTTTATGGCTAATATTCCATTGTGTATATATACCACAGTTTCTTTATCCATTCATCAATTGAAGGGCATCTAGGTTGGTTCCACAATCCAGCTATTGTGAATTGAGCAGCTATGAACATTGATGTGGCTGCATCACTGTAGTATGCTGATTTTAAGTCCTTCGGGTATAGGCCAAGGAGTGGGATAACTGTGTCAAATGGTGGTTCCATTCCAAGTTTTCTAAGGAATCTCCACACTGCTTTCTAGAGTGGCTGCACCAATTTGCAACACCACCAGCAATGTATAAATGCACGCTTTTCCCCACATCCACACCAATACCTATTATTGCTTGTATTCTTGATAACAGACTTCTAATTGGGGTGAGATGGAATCTTAGTGTAGTTTTGATTTGCATTTCTCTTATTACTAGAGATATTGAACATTTTTTCATATATCTGTTTGATTGCTTGTAGATCTTCTGTGAAGTGTCTGCTCATTTCTTTAGCCCATTTATTGACTGGGTCATTTGTATCCTTGGTGTAAAGTTTTTTGAGTTCTTTATAGATTTTGGAGATTAGTACTGTATCTGAAGTATGTGTGGCAAAGATTTTCTCCCACTCTGTAGGCTCTCTCTTCACATTGCTGATAGTTTATTTTTTATTTTTATTTTTTTTGCTGAGAAAAAGTTTTTTAGTTTGAATCTACCCCAATTATTGATTCCTGCTCTTATTTCTTGTGCTTTAAGGAAGTCTGTCCTAAGCCAAAATGATGGTACAGAATAGAGGACACAGAGACAAACCCAAATAAATACAGTTTCCTCATACTAGACAAATGTGCCAAAAACATACAATAGAGAAAAGATAGCCTATTCAACAAATGATGCTGGGAAAACTGGAAATCCATATGCAGCAAAATGAAACTAAACCCCTATCTCCCACCCTGCACAAAATTCAACTCAAAATGGATCAAGGACCTTGAAATCAGACCAATGACCCTGCACCTTACAAAAGAAAAAGTAGGTCCAAATCTTCATCACGTCAGTTTAGGATCAGACTTCCTTAATATAATTTTCATTGTACAGAACATTTCTTCCCTTTAAATTTATTCCTAGGTATTGTTTATAGCAATTTAAAATGGGATTGTTGACACCATCAAGAAATTTAGTGGGTTTCAAGATGGCGGACTAGAGGACGGCTGCATTTCATGTTGCTCCAGGACTCAGGATTCAAAAGAGAAGATAGTGAGAGAGTTGGGCCCAACTCAAAGCCACCGGGTGAGTCTCTCCCATTGGGGAGGCGTCCCAGATGGGGCGGTAGCCCCAGAACGCAGGGAACTTTGTGAACTGGAGTTGCTCGGCGAGACGCCCCTCCCCCCACAGGAGCGGTAAACATGGACAACTGGGATCATCGTAGAGGAGGCAACTCAGCACAGCACTTGGACTCGGAGCAACCACTGGGACTCTGGGCGGCTGCCTGAGGAGGAGCTGCGTGGCGAGCTGTTTAGACTCAGAATGACCGCTTCTGAACACCGGGGGGGCTGCCCAGAGGAAGAGGAGGAATGTGGCCGGTCGCTTAGTCTAGGAGTGACTGCATCAGAGCTACAGATGGCTGCCAGAGGAGGAGCTGTGTGGCGAGCTGTTTGGACTCAGAAGGACCGCTTCTCAACACCGGGGGGTTGCCCGGAGGAAGAGGAGTAGCGCTGCGGGTCACTTGGTCTAGGGGTGACTGCATCAGAGCTACAGGCGGCTAACTGAGGAGGAGCTGCGTGGCAAGTTGTTTGGACTCAGAACCACCGCTTCTGAACACCGGGGGGTTGCCCGGAGGAAGAGGAGAAGCGAGGCGGGTCGCTTGGTCTAGGAGTGACTGCATCAGAGCCACAGGCGGTTGCCAGAGGAGGAGGCGAGTGGTGAGTTGTTTGGACTCAAAGCGACCACTCCTGAACCCCCAGGGGGCTACCCCGAGGAGGAGGAGGAACAGGGTGGGTCACTTGGACTTGGAGTGACTGCCTAGGGCTACGGGCGGTTGGCGGGAGGAGGAGATGCGAAGTGAGTTGCTTGGACTCCTAGTGACTGCATCGGAAACCCGGCCGCTGTCCGGAGGAGGAGGTGTGTGGTGGGTCTCTGGGTATCGGAGCTATTGTACGGGGCTCCAGGTGACGGCTCAGAGGAGGGGCCGCATAGCCAAGCAATTAGGTGCAGAGCAGGGTCCCAGGACCGGCTTCTTGATGGAAGAGCTGCACAGAGACACGCCTAGGGGCGGAGCGAAGTTTCCAGGACTGCGGGCAGATTCTCTGAGGAGAAGCAGCCTAAGGAGACTCGCCTGCGAAGGGTGAGGCTCCCAGGCCCAGGAGGTAGGGCTGGGCCCCTGGGAACATTGCAGAGGAAGACAGCCCAGCCCAGGTGGTAGTTGTAGATTGAGGGGAACCTCTAGGAGGGCAACTGACCAGCGAGACCTCCCCACTGGGTGAGTCTTCCCTGCCAGGTAAGGTTTTCCCACAAGGACAGTAAAACCAGAGACACAGGCATAAACAGACCTTGCCTCAGCCTGCAGCCTAGTTCCCCTTTGGATGACCATTGGTCAACAAGTGGAGGCACCTCTGCCCACTAGCAGGGAATATACCCCACCTGAAGGTCAACATCCCTAGAGAGGCAGCTTCCTTGTGGAGCACCGCATTTATCAACTTCCTCCAAGTCTGCAGGCTACTGAAGGATAAGAGGGGATATACTAGCAATCTTCAGGGACATTATAAGTCAATAGAGGAAATCTGCAATATCTTAAGGACCCACTGATTCCTGAACAATATGAGAAAACAAGGGAAGAAAATGCCCCAAACAAATCTAGATACATCAATAGACTCTAACGACACCATAGCAGAAGAAATGACAGAAAGGGAGTTCAGAATGTACATAATTAAAATGATTAGGGAAGCAAACGATGAGATGAAAGAGCAAATGCAGGCACTGAATGATTGGATGAAAGAGCAAATGCAGGCATAGAATGATCGCACCAATCGAGAGTTAAAAGAGCAAATACAGGAAGCAAAAATCATTTCAATAAAGAGTTAGAGATATTGAAAAACACATAAACAGAAATCCTTGAAATGAAGGAAACAATAAACCTAATTAAGAATTCCATAGAAAGCATAACCAACAGGATAGAACACCTGGAAGACAGAACTTCAGATATTGAAGACAAAATATTTAACCTTGAAAACAAAGTTGAACAAACAGAGAAGATGGTAAGAAACCATGAACAGAATCTCCAAGAACTATGGGATATCATGAAAAGGGCAAATTTGAGAATTATTGGGATTGAGGAAGGCTTAGAGAAACAAACCAAAGGAATGAACAATCTATTCAATGAAATAATATCAGAAAATTTCCCAAAAATGAAGAATGAAATGGAAAATCAAGTTCAAGAGGCTTACAGGACTCCAAATACACAAAATTACAACAGACCCACACCAAGACACATTATAATGAAAATACCTAACATACAAAATAAAGACAGAACTTTAAAGGCTGTGAGAGAAAAGAACCAAATTACATTCAGGGGGAAACGAATACAGATATCAGCAGATTTTTCAATCCAGACCCTAAAAGCTAGAAGGGCCTGGAACAACATGTTTCAAGCTCTGAAAGAAAATGGATGCCAACCAAGAATCTTATACCCAGCACAACTTACCTTCAAATTTGATGATGAAATAAAATCATTCCATGATAAACAAAAGCTAAAAGAATTTACAAAAAGAAAGCCAGCATTACAGAACATTCTCAGCAAAATATTCCATGAGGAAGAGATAAAACACAAAGAAACAAATCAGCAAAGGGAGGAAATATCCTAAAGGAACTGTCAAATAAAGGAGGAACCAAGTTGTGTCAAAAAAATAAATAAATAAATAAAATTTTAAAAATGAACCAAATGACCGGGAATACAAATCATATCTCAATAATAACCCTGAATGTTAATGGCCTGAATTCATCAATCAAAAGACATAGACTGGCAGATTGGATTAAAAAGAAAGATCCAACAATATGTTGCCTGCAAGAGACTCACCTCATAGAAAGAGATACCCATAGACTAAAGGTGAAAGGATGGGGAAAAACATACCATGCACATGGACTCAGCAAAAAAGCTGGAGTATCCATCCTCATTTTAGCTAATGTGGACTTCAAGCCAAAGTTAGTCAGAAGGGATAAAGGAGGACATTTCATACTGCTTAAGGGAAGCATAAATCAGCAAGATATAACAATCATAAACATCTATGCCCCAAACAGTGGCTCATCCATATATGTCAAACAAATCCTTCTCAATTTTAGAAACCAAATAGACCGTAACACAATAATACTAGGTGATTTTAATACGCCTCTCTCACCACTGGACAGATCTTCCAAACAAAAATTGAACAAAGAAACCATAGAGCTCAATAACACAATCAATTAATTTAGACTTAACAGACATTTATACAATATACCATCCAACCAAGAGCGAATACACTTTCTTCTCAGCAGCACGTGGATTCTTCTCTGAAATAGACCATATATTATGCCACAAAGCTAATGTTAGCAAATACAAGAAGATAGAGACACTACCTTGTATTCTATCAGATCATAATGGATTGAAGTTAGAAATAAATGAAAGAGTAAAAAACAGAAACTACTCCAACACCTGGAGATTAACAATATGGTACTATATGATGAATGGATAACAGAAGATATTAGGAAGGAAATTAAAAAATTCTTAGAGGTAAATGAGAACAAAGAAACATCATATCAAAATCTCTGGGACACTATGAAAGCAGTACTTAGAGGAAAATTTATTTCATGGAGTGCATTTAATAAAAGAAGTAAAACTCAACAAATAAACAACCTAACACTACAGCTCAAAGCCCTAGAAAAAGAAGAATAGACCAAGACCAGAAGTAGTAGAAGACCGGAAATAGTTAAACTCAGAGCTGAAATCAACGAAATTGAAACAAAAGAAACAATACAAAAAATTGACAAAATAAATAGTTGGTTCTTCGAAAAAATAAAATTGATAAACCATTAGCCACACTAACAAAGAAAAGGAGAGAAAACCCAAATTACTAAAATTCAGAATGAACAAGGAAATATCACAACAGACACGACTGAAATACAAAACTTAATTAGAAGCTATTTTGAAAATCTATACTTCAACAAAGTAGAAAATTTTGAAGACATCAACAGGTTTCTAGAGACATATGAATTGCCTAAACTGAACGAGAAGGACATACACAATTTAAATAGACCAATTTCAAGTAATGAAATAGATGAAGTCATCAAAAGCCTTCCAACAAAGAAAAGTCCAGGACCAGATGGGTTTTCAGCCGAGTTCTACAAAACCTTTAAAGAAGAACTCATTCCAATACTTCTCAAAGTATTCCATAAAATAGAAGAGGAGGGATCCCTCCCAAACTCATTCTATGAAGCCAATATCACCCTGATACCTAAACCAGACAGAGACGCATCAAGGAAAGAAAATTTCAGACCAATATCCTTAATGAACATCGACACAAAAATTCTCAACAAAATTTTAGCAAATCGCATACAAAAACATATTAAAAAGATAGTGCACCATGATCAAGTGGGTTTCATCCCAGGGATGCAAGGTTGGTTCAACATCAGGAAATCAATAAATGTAATTCACCATATCAATAGACTTAAAGTCAAGAATCACATGATTATTTCCATAGATGCAGAAAAAGCATTTGATAAAATACAGCACCCCTTCATGCTCAGAACACTAGAAAAAATAGGGATAGTGGGAACATTCCTTAACATTGTAAAGGCCATCTATGCTAAGCCCATGGCTAATATCATTCTAAATGGTGAAAAACTGAAAGCATTCCCCCTTAAAACTGGAACAAGGCAGGGATGCCCTCTTTCACCATTTCTTTTCAATATCATCCTTGAAACTCTAGCCAGAGTAATTAGACAGACCAAAGAAATTAAAGGGATACGAATAGGAAAAGAAGAACTCAAACTATCCCTGTTTGCTGATGATATGATTATATACTTAGAGGAACCAGGAAATTCCACCAGAAAACTTTTAGATCTCATAAGTGAATTCAGTAAAGTAGCGGGATATAAGATCAATGCACATAAATCTAAGGCATTTTTATACATAAGTGATGAATCTTCAGAAAGAGAAATTAGGAAAACTACCCCATTCACAATAGCATCGAAAAAAATAAAATACTTGGGAATCAATCTCACAAAAGAGGTGAAAGACCTCTACAGTGAGAACTATAGAACAATAAAGAAAGAAATTAAAGAAAACCTCAGAAGATGGAAAGATCTCCCATGTTCCTGGATAGGAAGAATTAATATTGTCAAAATGGCCATACTACCAAAAGTGCTATACAGATTCAATGCAATTCCAATTAAAATCCCAATGATGTATCTTACAGAAATAGAGCAAGAAATTATGAAATTCATCTGGAAGAATAAAAAACCTAGAAAAGCTAAAGCAATCCTCAGTAGCAAGAGCGAAGCAGGGGGTATCACAATACCAGATCTTCAACTCTACTACAAAGCAATAGTAACAAAAACGGCATGGTATTGGTACCAAAATAGAAAGGTGGATCAATGGTACAGAATAGAGGACATGGACACAAACCCAAATAAATACAATTTTCTCATACTAGACAAATGGGCCAAAAATATGCAATAGAGAAAAGATAGCCTCTTCAACAAATGGTGCTGGGAGAATTGGAAATCCATATGCAACAGAATGAAACTAAACCCATATCTCTCACCATGCACGAAACTAAACTCAAAATGGATTAAGGACCTCGGAATCAGACCAGAGACCTTGTATCTTATAGAGGAAAGAGTAGGTCCGGAGCTTCAACATGTCGGCTTAGGACCAGACTTCCTCAACAGGACTCCCATAGCACAAGAAATAAAAGCAAGAATTAATAACTGGGATAGATTCAAACTAAAAAGCTCTCTCTCAGCAAAGGAAACTATCAGCAATGCGAAGAAAGAGCCTACAGAGTGGGAGAAAATCTTTGCCAATCATACTTCAGATAGAGCACTAATCTCCAGAATCTATAAAGAACTCAAAAAACTCTACACCAAGAATGCAAATAATCCAATCGACAAATGGGCCTAGGAAATGAATAGACACTTCACAGAAGAAGATCTACAAGCAATCAACAAACATATGGAAAAATGTTCAACATCTTTAGCAATAAGAGAAATGCAAATCAAAACCACCCTAAGATTCCATCTCAACCCAATTAGAATGGCAATTATCAAGAATACAAGCAACAACAGGTGTTGGCGAGGATGTGGGGAGAAAGGTACACTCATACATTGCTGGTGGGGTTGCAAATTAGTGCAGCCATCTGGAAAGCAATGAGGAGACTCCTTAGAAAACTTAGAATGGAAACACCATTTGACCCAGCTATCCCACTCCTTGGCCTATACCCAAAGGACTTAAAATCAGCATATTACAGACATACAGCCACATCAATGTTCATAGCTGCTCAGTTCACAATAGCCAGATTGTGGAACCAACCTAGATGTCCTTCAATTGATGAATGGATAAAGAAAATGTGGTATATATATACAATGGAATATTACTCAGCCATAAAGAATGATAAAATTATGGCATTTGCAGGCAAATGGATGAAATTGGAGAATATCATGCTAAGTGAGATAAGCCAATTTCAAAAAAACAAAGGACAAATGATATCGCTAATAAGTGGATGATGACACATAATGGAGGGTGGGAGGGGTTAGTGTTAGGGTTAGAGTTAGGATTAGGGAGGGGGGCAAGAATGGAGGAAGGAAGGACTGTATAGAGGGAAAAGAGGGGTGGGAGGGGTGGGGGGGAAGGGAAAAAATAACTAAATGAATCAAACAGCATTACTCTATGTAAATTTATGATTACACAAATGGTATGCCTTTACGACATGTACAGAGAAACAACATGTATCCCATTTGTTTACAATAAAATAATAAAAAGAAATAAATAAAATAAAATGGGATTGTTGTCTTCATTTCCATTTTAGATAATTCATTGTTAGCACATAGCAAACCTACTGATGTTTCTATGTTGATTTTGTATCCTGCAACTTTCCTGAATTCATTGATTAGTTCTAACAGTTTATTGATGGGTGGACTGTTTGGATTTGTGTATGTGTGTGTGTGTGCGTGTATGTGTAATTATGTCAACTGAAAAGAATGACAATTTGATTCTTGGATTCAATTTGGATGCCCGTTATTTCTTTCTGTTGCCTGATTGCTCTGGCTAGTACTTCCAGCAGTATACCACATAAAAGTGGTGAAAATAGGCATCCCTTGTCTTGTTCCCAATCTTAGAGAGAAACCTTTCAGTTTTCTCCTATTCAGTACAATGTTATATGTTGGTTTATTATAAATGGTCTTTATTGTATTGAGATATGTTCACTGTGCAATTTGTTCAGTGTTTTTATCATTAAGAAATATTGGATTATATTAAACACCTTTTCTGCATCCACTGAGATGATCTTAGTGACTGTCCTTCATTCTATTGATGTGGTGTATGTTATGTTTACAGATTTGCATATAGTAAACCTTGCATCCCTGGTATAGCTTGCTTTTGACCATAGTGAATAATATTTTTAACACAATGCTGGATTCAGGTTGCTAGTGTTTTGAGAATTTGGGATCTATGTTCATCAAGGATACTGGTATGTAGTTTGTTTCTTGTGTCCTTATTTGGTTTGGGAATTAGGGTAATAGTGGTCTTGCACAATGTGTTTGGAAAATTTTCATTATTTTTTAATTACTTCAGGAAAACTGGTATTAGTTCCTTTTAAAATGTTTGGTAGAATTCATCAGTGAAATGATCTTGTCATAAACTTTTCTTTGATGAAACGTTTTTTGTTACTGAGTTTCATTACTAATTATTGGTCTGTTCATGACTCAGTCTTGGTAAGATGTGCGTGTCTAGAAACTTATTCGTGTCCTTCAGGTTATCAATTTATTGGCATATAAGTTTTTGTAACAATCTCTATTCTTTTCTATTTCTGTAGTTTATTTATACTGTTTCTCTTGTTGTCTCTCATTTTTATTGAGTCTTCTGCCTCAGTCTAGCTAATGGTTTCTCTATTTTATTTTTTTGAATTTTATTCATCTTTTTTGTTTTTAGTATCTATTTCATTTATTTCTGCTCTATTCTTTATTACATCTTTCCTTTTATTAATGTTGGGTTTGATTTGTTCTTATTTTTCTAGTTCTGTGAGTTACAGCAATAGACTATTTATATGAGATGCTTCGCTTTTTGATGTGGGATTGTTATAAATTTTCCTTTTAGTCCTCTTTTTGTGGAATCTCATGTTTGGGCATGATAAATCTGCAAGAAATAGTTTTAATTTCATTCCTCACTTCTTCCTTAGCTCACTAGTTATGCAAAAAAAATTTCCATGTTTTTGTATAGTTTCCACAGTTTTTTACTGTTATTGATTTATAGTTTTATTGCATTGTGGTCTAAAAAAGATACTCAATCTGATTTTGATTTTTCTAAAAATTGTTGAGTCTTATTTTGTGGTCTATCATATGGTGTATCCTGGAGAATGTTCCAAATGCTGATGAGGAAAAAACTATACATTCTTCAGAAGTTGAAAGGAATGTTCTGCAGATGTCTGGTAGGTCCCTTTGGTCTTTGCTGATTTTCTGTCTGGATGATCTATCCATTACTGGGAGTGGGTGGTAAAGTCCCTAACTATTACTGTATTAGAATCAATCTCTCCCTTTAGGTCTCTTAATATGTTTCATTTATTTGGATGCTCCAATATTAGTTACACATGTACTTAGAACTGCTATTTCCACCTGCTAAATTGACCCCTTTATCATTACTAATGACCATCCTTGTTTCTTTTTATTGCTTTTGATTTAAAGTCTATTATATCTGATATAGGTATGGCTACTCATGCTTCATTTTGGATTTCCTCTGTACAGAATATCTTATTCCATTTCTTCACATGGGTCTATGTGTGATCTCAGAGTTGAAATGAGTAAGCAACATATGGTTGGGTCTTATTGTTTCATCTATTCTGTCACTCTGTCTTTTTTAATTGGAATATTTAATCAATTTACATTTAAGATAGTTATTGACAGGTAAGGTCTTACAGACATTGTATAATAATTGTTATAATAATTTTATAATAATTGGGTTTTTTTGGAATTACTTTATTTTTTCAAGTATTTTGTGGTTAAGTGATTTATTCTAATACTTATTCTGATTCCAATTATTTTTGCTTTGTCTATTATATATTTTTCCTTTATGGTTATCAAGAAGCTTACAATAAACATCTTTTGATTATAGCATGCTATTTTTGAAATTACAGCAACTTAATATGATGATAATGAACAGAAACAAGAGAAAATAAATAAGAAAACAATATTTGCACTCCTTGTCTCCTCACACACTGAATTTTTCATATCCTATTTTACATCTTTCTATATTACCTATCTCAACATACTATAGTAATTATTACTATTTTATTGTCATATTTTTAGTCTCCATGCTAAAGATATTAAGGATCAAATCACCATGCTTATATAAGCAGTACATTTTTTAATTTGTGTAATTACTCTTACCAGTGAGTTTTATAGCTTTTGTTGAGGGATATCTTGATATCTTCTTCACTTCTGAAGGATAGTTTTGCTATGTACAGTATTCTTGGTTAACAGCTTCCTCTCACCTTCCAAACCTCCCCCCTGCTTACAATGAAAATCTCATGTCACTCTATCCTTATCTATAAGGTTTCTTTTGAGAAGTCTATTAGCTAGTGAATTGGGACATCCCTATGCGTTGTTTCTTTTCTCTTGAAGTCCTGAGAATCTTCTCTATCTTCCAACTCTCTGATTCTAAGTTGGGGTAGATTCAGTTTAATTAAATCTGACTGGTGACTTCTGAGTTCCCTCTACCTGGATATTTGTTTCCTTCTCTATATTAATTCTTTCCTTTTATTAATTTTGGGTTTGATTTGTTCTTGTTTTTCTAGTTCTGTGAGATGCTGCAATAGACTCTTTATATGAGATCTTTCACTTTTTGATGTGGATTGTTATAAACTTTCCTTGGTCCTCTTTCTGTTGAAATAATAACAGAAATTTTATTATTTCTTTGAATGTGCTACCTACCTGTTTGACATTTATGTCCTTGAACCACAACCCAAATATTTGCTCTTATAATACTGCACCAAAGTTCACATAAGCTTTCTCCATCCCTTTTCTTCTCCAACTGTATAATTTCAAATAACCTATTGAGCTCACTAACTTTATCTTCTGTTTCATCTATCCTGCTATTGATGCCTTCTATCAAGTTTTTAGTTTCACTGAGTGTATTTTTAAGCTCGAGATTTTGTTTGCTTTTTAAAAACTGCTTCCATCTCCTTGATAAGTTTCTCTGTTAGAGTACTAAATGTTTGTTTTCTTCAGGCTCACTGAGTTCCTTAAAAAGAGTTGATTTAAAGTCTTTGAGCATTCTCCCATACTGAATATTATCTGGTCAGCTTTTGGAAATTATTATGAGTATTAGGGGAGGTGATGATTTCTTGGAAGCTCGTAAAGCTTGTTGGGGAGTGATGTCATCCAGGCATTGAAGCATTTGGCATTTATTCCAGTCTTCATAATCTGGCTTTGTTTGGGTCTCTCATTCCATAAATTCTAAGCAGGATTCTTATGATCTTTAAGCCTGCACTCACTTCCACTATTTCAGCACTGTATGATGCTCAGGCCCAGATTTGCCAGGAGTCTGCTCTTGGTGTGTTGTTACTGTTCCAACACTAGAGGACAATCCAAGTCCAGGTTCATACAAATACATGTTGATGTGTTGCTACTCAGAAAGAAACAGAGAGTACCTATAAAAAATAGTCTATCCCAAGCTTCATCCTGGGTCTGCCGTTGGCCCAGAAGCCCTGTTCAGAGTTACATGCTTGTATCATGAACTGCAGGATTCTGCCTGTGGATGGATCAGCCAAAGGCTCCTATGTCATACCTGTAACCACCAAAGCTGTCAAGTTGTGACACACCCTGAGCCTACAGCCTGCCAAGATCAACACAGCACTGTTACAGGACAAAGGCCCACATTGGAATTGCTGAGGTAGAATTGTGGCCCAAGAACATGCAACCAGCCCGACTGGGACTGTATGTCTTCTTCTGGCACTAAAGCTATTCCAGAGTCTGTACTCAGGCAGGTCTGGGAAGGGTGCTGTTAGAATCTATTCAGTGTTAGGTTTCATGAGCCTAGTTCTATGTTCCAGGGAAGTCTTGTGCTTATTACCTTGTCCTACCCACAATGAATAGGGTCTTGCACCATGCTATGCTGTCCAAGGTTAGGGTTAGTGAAGGTAGTCACTTGGCAAGGCAGGTTGATGCTAACCTGAGTTACAACTGAATTTCATAGTCACAGGGGCCTACACAGTCTCACAAGAAGGGCATGTGTGCCCCAGGCCCACTTCAAGGCTGGAAATAATGCAGGTCAAAACTCCAGTCTGTCCTACCCCAGATCATGTCTCCACCTGATGCTAGGGCCTATCTAGAGGATTGTTCTGTCTATGAGTCCTGGTCTGTGAACAAGGCCTCCAGTTTCTATACAGTGCTAGTTCTTAACCACAACAGGCCTTCCACTGGGCTTCAAGGCAGATCTCTGTGGTAGTTTTCATACCCTACTCACCAGCAGGTAGAGTCTTGCTCCCTACTCTGCCTCCCACATTTGGAGAAGAGATGGTGGTTACAGTCAATTGCCTAGCCTTACATGATTCCAACAGCTCAGCCCATAAGTATTAGCCTGGTGGCAGAGGTCATAGAGCTTTGCTCAGCACTGGGTTTCACTGTGGCAGGCCTGGTACTATGTTTCAAGAACAGGTCTGGATTTAATTCTTTCTCACTCCTGCAAGCAGCAGACATCTGACTCCATGCCCAGCTGCTTGTGGTTGGAGGAGGGATCACAATAGGCAATTCTCTCCTTGCTGCCTTCTTCATTATGTCATTTTATTTTATTTATAATAAAAGTAGGCACTGGTGTTTCTCATCTGATTTCCTTGGCTTTTGTGAAAAGTTTGGTGCATGAATAACTGTTCAACTCAGTGTTCCTTTTAGAATCTTTGTCAACCATCTTACTCTCCCACCTTATTTCATTTAAATTTTTAAAGAACTGGATTGTCTATGACTCAGGCAGAAAACTTAGACATTATCCATCTTCAATCATATTTTACTTAATCACAGGAATTATGTCTGTTTAAACCTAATTGCTAAATATCTAAAGCATGACATACTAATTTTTAATATAAATTCTAAAGTGAATGAGCCATTTAAAATTAAACATATACTCTGAGGAGTGGGTGGAAATGAACAAGTTTTCTAAGAGTACAATTGTGTCTTTTGGTATGTAGTTTTAACATAATACAATAACACCATAGCACCAACCTAGATTAAACTATATTGTACCAATATTTTTTATAAACCAAATTGTATATAATCCATCAAATAAGAAAACAATTAAAAATAATAAAATTTTATACTTCAAGGTACAAATAAGACAGCTTTGATAGGTCTTTTAGATTTAGCAGAACTACTGGGAGCAGAGCAAAATGAAATTCAATAATGTTTAAAAGAATGCCATTGAAAAAATGAATTTCCATATCAAATGAAATTTACAGGGAAACAAAAGATAACAACACAAAAACACTTCTATTTTGTTTAATAGATAATGAAGTCCTCAAATATACTCTAAAAATAAAATTTTATAAATAGTTCATTAAAAATATTAACTAAATTCATCTACCTGAAAATGGATCAGGAGAATGTAATGCCCTGTGGAAAATAACCCCTTCAGAAACCAATGTTTATCCTCTGACTGGCATTTTTAAGAAATTCAATTCACCATAGCAACCTGTCTTAACACCAGCAGATAAGTACAAGCTATATTTAGTGATGATTGCTTTTCAGACAGAAATCCTGCCTTTCCTTCATAGTTAATGTCATGATCCAAGGGACTAAAATATCATTTAATCAGATAGACTGTGGTATGATGACAAGTATACTCAGAGGGATAAAGCTGTGTTTCAAAACCACCAAAAGAATAGATTCCACTAAAAGTGGTAACTTTTATAATGTACACAAAGGAAAATAAAATGTCCATAGATATAACTAGTTTGTTTTTGTTCTTTAAAATAAAATGTTATACTTAATCACTAATATCTGACATAATCTATTTCAACTAGTAGGTTGCTGGTGGTGTTTTTTAATCAGTGCACCCCACTTCAAGCTGGTATCAATTAATTAAACAATTTTTTTCCAGAAAAGTAAAGGTGGGTGGAAAAAAGGAGTGGAACAAGGGAGTGGGAAGAAGGGAAAGAAAAGGAAAATTCTAGGGAATGATAGCCAAATTATATTATTATATAGTGTCCACGTAGGAATATGTACCAACAAATCCCACTATTATGTACAAGTATAATGAGCCATTAAAAAAATTATGGTGCAAGAAGAATTTTTTCCCAAAAGCAATCCTTTATAGGTAAGTTATAAGAACAATGTCACTATATAAATGAGTTATACTAATAGCACCAATGCAAGTAAAACAATACAAAATAGGAAAGATGAATTTATCAAAATACTACAGTTACGAAATTACTATGGACTTAATTGTGCTTTTATCTTCTTTGCAATGACAGTGAAGAAAATTTCTGTGTTGAACTGACAGTTTTATATAGTTTGCTTCAGAATATAAAACTGTATTATAACTATCAAACACAAAAAACATCCTTTTCCTCCTTTACTCTCTAGAAGAGGTACATCAAAGTCATTATTAAAGACAAGACATAAATAAGTAAAATTCAGTTAAAATACCAAGAACACATATTGGATTGTTAGATCAATCTTATATACATTAGAATGGCTACTATCAAAAATAAAATATAAAGCCCCACAACCCAGCCCAGCGCCTACATGCAACTCCAGCCCTAAGACCAGGCCCAGTGCCCCAGCCAAGTGCCCGCAGTCTCCAGTGCCACCCTGGTCCAGCCTGTGGTCTAGCACCCACACCCTGTGCAGTCTAGTGCCTGTGCTGTGGCTGACCATCTATCAACTGCTGGGGACACCTCTGCCTAGGATCATGGATTATTCCCGACCTGGAGGCCACCATCCCTAGTCGGGCAGCTCCCTTCCTGGGACACTGCACTATCAAGTACCTCTCAGGCATCAGGCGACTGAAGACCAGGAGGTTTGAACAGTACAGTATAGTTTTATTGGAGAATTTTTTTTTAGTACTAGTAGTATTACGATTATTCCTATCACACCTACTATTATTCCTACTGTTCTTTTTTTCATTATTATTTTTTTCATTCTATTTTCCTCTTATATATCTGTTTCCTTGGAAACTCTTTCACCCTTTTCTCATGCTAACAACTAATGTCTTTTAATTCTGCTTTCACTATTCCCATGATATAGTACCCTTATAGACTCACTTCTTATCTCATTAACATTACATCCTACACCCCTCCCCATCCTCTTTGTCCACCATTAGAAATTGTGGTCATTATTGCAAACCTATTGTATATGCTGTAGATAAAAATCGAGCTCATCACCTCTGTTTCTTAAGACAATACCATTAGTATCTTAATTGGAACTATTTGGGTTAAGGATGCATATTGTTCATATTGTGTGCTGCTAATATTGATCCTCCTTAAAGGTGAGGTATTGGAAACCTGCAGGGTCACTATAAGTCCATAGGGGGTACTGCAATGCCTCAGATTCGCACTGCTAGAGGGGAAGATACATGAACAAGAAGAAGAAAGGGAAGAAAGTGTCCCAAACAAACCTAGAAGTTATATCAATAGAATCCAAAGACAGCATGGTAGAAGAAATGTAAGAAAGGGAGTTCGGAATGTACATAATTAAAATGATCCAAGGAGCAAAGGATAAGAGAGTAAATACAGGCAATGAATGATAGCACCAATAAACAGTTTGAAGAGCAAATTTCAGGAAGCAAAAGATCATTTCAATAGAGATAAGATTCTGAAAAAAATCCTTGAAATGAAGGAAACAATAAACCAAATTAAAAATTCAATAGAAAGCATCACCAACAGAATAGATTACTTGGAAGACAGATCCTCAGACAATGAAGACAAAATATTTAATCTTAAAAACAAAATTGACCAAACAAAAAATGGTAAAAAATCATGAACAGAAACCCCAGGAATTACAGGATATCATGAAAAGGCCAAATTTAAGAATTATTGGGATTGAGGAAGGAACAGAGATACAAATCAAAGGAATGAATAATCTATTCAATGAAATAATATCAGATAATTTTTCAAATCTGAAGAATGAAATGGAAAATCAACTACAAGAGGCTTACAGGACACCAAATGTGCAAAGTTATAACAGGCACACCAAGTCACATTATAATGAAAATACCTAACATACAAAATATAGATGAAATTTTAAAGGCTGCAAGAGAAAAGCATCAGATTACATATAGTGGGAAACCAATATGGATGTTAGGAGATTTCCCAGTCCAGACCCTAAAAGCTAGAAGGGCCTGGAACAACATTTTTCAAGCTCAGAAAGAAAGTGGATGCCAACCAGGAATCTCATATCCAGCAAACTTACCTTCAGATATAAGTGATGTATGCTCTGAAAGACAAATTTTTAAAACTACCCCATTCACAACAGCCCCAGAAAAAAATTTAAATACTTGGGAATCAATCTAACAAAACAGGTAAAAGATCTCTACAATGAGAACTACAGAACACTAAAGAAGGAAATTAAAGAAAACCTTAGAAGATGGAAAGATTTCCCATGTTTTGCAGAGGCAGAATTAATATTGTCAAAATGGCCATACTTACTAAAAGTGCTATACAAATTCAATGCAATTCCAACTAAAATCCCAATGATATACCTCATAGAAACAGAAAAAGCAATCATCAAATTCATTTGGAAGAATAAAAGACACAGAACAGCTAAAGCAATCCTTAATAGGAAGAGCAAAACAGGTGGTATCACAATAACAGACCTTCAACTATACTACAGAGCAATAGTAACAAAAATGACATGGTATTAGCACCAAAACAGACAGGTAGACTAATGGTACAGAATAGAGGACACAGAGACAAACCCACATAAACATGGTTACCTCATACTAGACAAAGGTGCCAAAAACATGCAATGGAGAAAAGATAGCCTCTTCAACAAGTGGTGCTGGCAAAACTGGAAATCAATATGCAGCAAAATGAAACTAAACCCCTATCTCTCACCCTGCACAAAACTCAACTCAAAATGGATTAAGGACCTAGGAATTAGACTAGAGACCCTGTACCTAACAGAAGAACAAGTAGGTCCAAATCTTCATCATAGACTTCCTTAACATGACTCCAAAAGCACAAGAAATAAAAGCAGGAATCAATAATTGGGATAGATTCAAACTAAAAAGCTTTTTCTCAGCAAAGGAAACAAATCAACAATGTGAAGAGAGAGCCTACAGAGTGGGAGAAAATCTTTGCCACACACACTTCAGATAGAGCACAGATCTCCAGAATCTATAAAGAACTCAAAAAACTTTACACCAAGAATACAAATAACCCAGTCAACAAATGGGTTAAGGAAATGAGCAGACACTTCACAGAAGAAGATCTATAAGAAATCAACAGATATATGAAAAAATGTTCAACTTCTCTAGTAATAAGAAAAATGCAAATCAAAACTACACTAAGATTCCATCTCACCCCAATTAGAATGTCTATTATCAAGAATACAAGCAGGCTAGGGCTGTAGCTCAGTGGCAGAGCACTGGCCTAGCATGTGTGAGGCACTGGGTTTGATCCTCAGCACCATATAAAAATAAACAAAATAAAGGCAAGAAAATTACTAATATACTGCATTCTGAAATGGGCCATTCTTCCACGTATTTTCCTCTGTGAAAGATAGCATACACCTAAAATGGCCACACCTAAGATAGTCTTTAATTGTTAAGAATCTCTGTAAATTAAACACATCCATATACTTGACACAAAATAAGATATAATCTCCACCACAGTTATATCAGCATCATATATAGTACCAACAAATTTTTATAGTTCTCTCTTGTATGTTTTCTTTTGTCTGAGTTCAAATAATTCTTCTAACAAAAAATAAGCAATAGGAAATCTAAAACACAAATATGTTAACATGCTTTCTCTTATCTGCAGCATATACTCAAGGGGATTTACAAGTATTGAGAATTTAAGAATTACCTCAATAGAGAATACAACTGAATGTAATTTAAAATCAACCATATAATTTAAAATACTTTACAATATCTTTACATATAGTAGTCATCTCTCCAGAAGAAACAATATAAATTATTTTTACAACTTAAATAGTACATATTTCTATACTTAAAAAGAATTAATAATATGCTATGAATGACTTCTTGTATGGATGAAAATTAAATAGAACATCATATGTTTCTAATGTGAGGACATCAAGTTAAACTTGACACCACATTTCAATATACTATTGAGAGAGCACAACAGTAAGAAGAGTACATATAACACAATACAAACTAATAAACTATACACATATCAAGGGAAATCAATCTTAAATATTCATAACCATAAACAGAAGATAAGCTATCAAAATAGTCATTTATTCTGAAATTTAGTATGCATGCAAATTATTAATTCAAATAAACACTTAGGTACATTAATCAGCTGAAAGTGAATATCAAGTTTTTCTTCTTGGTCTTACTCTTAACACTTATAGGATTGTAACAGAAGCATCTACATGGTCTTACATTTTAACTTATAGGATTGTGATAGAAGTAAGTATTTTCAATAACTGAAAGAGCTTGTTAGATACCCCCTTCACCTCAACCTTGCCACATGTCACAGTCAGCTCCCATAATTACAATAAATCTAAAGTTACTTGCAAACTCAGAAAATCTTGCATAGACATTCATAACTTACTAAATTTCTGTTCTCCCCTGATATGGCTCCTTTATCATGTTCACCCAATAGCTCACTCAGTTCATTCAAGTCCACTAATTTGTTTTATTACAGTGGAAGCAAAATTTAGGAATAGGTATTATAGAGTTTAGAAAAATTACAGAATACCTATGATTATTCCATTAGCTCGCCACAGATTTAGAGTATGAAATAGTTTCTTTAAGTTATGCCCCTTTGATCTACCCTCAGGTAATAAGGACCTCATCTAGCTCAGACTCCTTTTGATGTAAACATCATTTAATGTTTGTATTTGGACACAAACATGTGTATATGAGTAATTAAATACATATGTACATATACAAGCACATATATATATATACAAATAGATTCAATTTTAATTGTATACTTTGTTCACAGAAATTCTGTACCTGCTGACTTATCTGATTAAGACAATGAACATACTGCTGTGAGTACTGATATTGTCCAGATAAGCCTGAGTTTTTCTCAGTCCCACTATTTCCTCCATTGTGATTCTTTCTGCCATTCTAACAGAATAGTCCTTGAAATATTTAATATTTGTTTACCATCAAGCACCTTCAGTCCCAGCAGCTTAGGTGGGTGAATCATTATTCACTTATAAAACATTCATCAAGTGCATATTTTTTCTAATAATTTTATTTGGAACATTTATTATAGTAACATATATGATAATTCAATAATCATTATACAAGTCTATGCATATTCTTCAGAGTATGAAGATTACTTAAGAAAGGGATTTTCAAAACAAATGTTTACACAAATATCCTAGTCAATGTCACATTTATGTTCACATGGAATCATCTATGACCATATATAACATAAATCAATGATAAAGTATAAAAGATTTATGTCAGGTGAATGGAAAAGAAATAAGTGCCTGACTTTAAAAATAATCAACAAATTAGGTATGCATTAAAAGAATGTTGCAATTGGCAAAAAACTCAGAATAAAATAATTTCCATAATAATAACTGAAGAAAATATGTTGTTTTTTCAATACTGGGCACTTCTTTCTTTGAACCATACTCCCATGGAAAAAGAGTATATCTAAAATATAAATAAAATCATTAATAATGCATATTAACAATTCTTAAAAAGGAAAAAATTATTTGCAAATCCAACTAGGCAAATGCAAAAATCAATTACTTTTCTCCAAATTCTAAAATTTTTATGTATCAGTCTAATGCCAAAAGTTAATGCCAAGTTAAGAGAATGATGCTAAAATAAGATCCGGCCATTTTAAAACAGAGATGCTCAGAATTATTTTAACTATCAAATGAAGTTGTTCTACAATGAATTTTTGTTAGAATACTAAGAAAAAAATGTAGAATTTAGTAATGAGATGAATGACAAATATTCTGTATTCAAAGTAACACCAGATTTTCTCAAAATGCTTCAATATGATAATCCATAATTCAAGTGTAATTCTCCTGTTTTTTAATCATTAAAGACCAGATGAGCATATTATTTTATTACAATATTGCATTGAGCTTATTTAAAAACATTGTACTAAAGTTATATAATGATACTACAATGGAAAATAAAAATGGGTAAAATCTTTTGAAGAAATAATACTCTGCTCCCATATCCAAGAGAGAAGAACTCTTCTTGTACATAAGTGTCATTCAACATTAATTTACTAAGTATATGTACATGCACAAAGAATAGTTATATTGTAGGTTAAATATTTTATGCACATTATGATTTATTTTAATAATTGTAGTGTCATTTTTGAAATGTTTAAACAAACATGGAATATATTCTGGGAAGCCATCCTTATCTAGTAGCATCAGACGAGGTTGAGCCTCAGGACACAGAGGCCTGACTTCTCAGAACTGGCAGACATGGAAGTCTGTCCCAGATTGCCCGGGAGTATGTGGCACTATGGGAGTAATTCCCTGCCTGGTTATATGATAGTTTCCCTGAGCAAATTGACTCCCCTAACTCCACCCCATACTGTTCATCACAGAAGAAGCCCCTCCTGTTCTCAGTCCCATTACCTGTGCAACTATAAATAAAAGAGAGTTGAGCTACTCCATGTTGTTAGAGGCCAGGTCTAGTATGACCCAACCCATACACTCCCCACATTTAAAAAGAATACTGGCTCTTGTGTGTTTATAGATTAGATAAGTTTATGGGTAATTGACTGACTTAAAGCCAACATCATCCTCTGGCAGTCAACCCTCTTCTCATCCACACGAAACATGGCAGAAACCCCAACAGTATATGTCAGTCTAATTAGGATCCCAGTCTTCTGGATGTACATGATGTGGAGGTTCACTGTGGTGTATTTGTATATGTGTATATGAAAATTTTGTCAGATACATTCTTCTGTCTTTTTCAATTCCTATCCTCCATGCCTTCCCTTCATTCTCTGTTGTCTAATCCACTGAGTTTCTGCTCTTTTCCTCCCACAATATGTTGTGTGAGTAACAACATATCAGAGAGAACATTCCACCTTTGATTTTGGGGGGATTGGCTTATTTCACTTAGCATGATAATCCCAGATCCATCCATTTACCACAAGAGTCATAAGGTTATTCTTTTTTATGGTTGAGTAATATTCCCATGTGTAAACATAACACATTTTGTTTAACCATTCACCTGTTGAGGGGAACTTACATTGGTTCTATATTTTAGCTATTGTGAATTGAGTTGCTGTAAACATTGATGTGACCACAAAACTGTAGAATGCTGATTTTAACTTCTTTAGATATATACCAAGAAGTGGTAAAAAGGTCAAATGGTGGATCCATTCCTAGCTTTTGAGGAATTTCCAAACTGCTTTCCACAGTGGTTGCACCAATTTGCAGGTTCACTAGCAATATATGAGTATACTCTTTATTCCCTATATCCTCATCAACATTTAGTGTTATTTGTATTCTTGATAGTTGCCATTTGGAGTGAAAAAAATCAGTGTAGTTTTAATTTGCATTTCTCTAATTGCTAGAGATGTAAACATTTTTTCATATATATTTGTGGACTGTATTATTTTTTCTTTTGAGAAATGTCAGTTTAGTTCCTTTGCCCAATTATTAATTGGGTTATTTAGTTTTTCAGTGTTAAGTTTTTTGAGTTCTTTGTATATTCTGGAAATTAAGGCCTTATCTGAGGTGTAGTTGGCAAAGATTTTCTCCCATTCTATAGACTCTTTTCATGCTTTTCAATGTTTCCTTTCCTGTGAATAAGCTTTTTAGTTTGTTATCATGCCATCATTGATTTTTGATTTTAAGTCTTCTTGAGAAAGTAAGTTCCTAAGCTGACATGATAGCAAGTTGAGACTACATTTTCTTCTAGTAGGCACAGTGTCTCTGGTCTAATGCCTAGGTCTTTGATACACTTTGATTAGAGATGTGTGCAGGGTGAGAGACAAGGGTTCAATTTCATTTTACTGCATATAGATGTTCAGTTTTCTTAGCACCATTTGTTGAACAGGCTATTTTTTCTCCAATGTATCTTTATAATACCTTTGTCTAGAAGGAAGTAACTGCATTTATGTGGGTTTGTACCTATGTCTTCTCTTCTGTTCCATTAGTTTTTATGTCTGTTTTGGTGCCAATAGCATGCTGTTTTTCTTAGTATAGGTCTATAACAAGAATTGCATTAAATCTATAGAGTGGTTTGGTAGTATGGGCATTTTGACAAATTAATTCTTCCTATCAAAGAACATGAGAGATCTTTCCATCTTCTAAGGTCTTCTTCAATGTTTTTCTTCAGTGTTCTGTAGTTTTTAGTAGTAGAGGTCATAGTCCTCTTTTGTTAAACTGATTTCCCAATTTTTTTTTTTTTTTAAGGCTATGGTGATAGTTTTCCTAATTTATTTTTCAGGTGATTCATCATGATGTATATGAAAACACTTGATTAATGGGTACTAATTTTATATCCTGCTACTTTGCTTAATTCATTAATGAGTTCTACCAGCTTCAGCTGAAGTATTTTGAGTCTTCTATTCACAGGATAATGTTAGAAAAAAAGGGAGAGTCTGAGCTATTCTTTACCAATTTGTGTCCCTTTAATTAATTCATTTAATTTGGCCTAATTACTCTGGCTAGAGGGCCAAGGAATTGGTTCAATAAAAGTAGTGAAAAAGGACACCCCTGTCTTGTTCCAGTTAGGAGGGAATGCTTTCAACTTTTCTCTGTTTATAATGATGTTGGCCTGGGGTTTAATGCATATGGCTTTTACAACATTGAAGTATGCTCCTACTATGCCTGTATTTCCACTGTTTTGAACATGAATGGATGCTGTATTTGTGCAATGCTTTTCCTGTATCTATTGAGATAATCATTTGATTCTTGTCTTTAAGTCTATTGATTTCATGTGTTGAGCCAACCTTGTATGGCAATGAAACCCACTTAATCATGATGCACTATCTTGTCTGTTTTTTTTTATATGTGATTGCTAGTATAGAACTTCTGTATCTATGTTCATCAGTTTTATTGGTTTGAAGTTTTCTTTCATTGACATACCTTGGTCTGGTTTTGGTATCAGCATTATAAGAGCTTCATACAAGGAATGTAAATCAGTTCCCTCCTTTCTTTCCATGGAATAATTTGAGAAAGACTGGTGTTAATTCTTCTTTAGAGATCTGGTAGAACTCCGGTACGAATCCCTTGAGTTCTGGGCTTCTCTTTGTTGGTAGGCTTTTGATGGCATCTTCAATTTCATTACTTGAAATTTATCTGTTTAAATTTTCTATGTCCTCCTGATTCAATTTGGGTAGGTTATATGTCTCTAGAAATTTGTCCACTTCAAGATTTTCTATTTTATTGCAGCATAAATTTTCAAATTTTGTTTCAAAGAACCAACTTGTTGTGTTCAAACAAACAATAATTTTTAAAATTTGTTTCCATTTCCTTGATTTTGGCTGTAATTTTAATTATTTCCTGTCTTTTGTTTCTTATGTTATTTGTGCTGCTTCTTCTAGAACCTTGAGATGTATATAATATTATTTATTTGGTAACTTTCCATTCTTTCAATGAATGAGCTCAATGCTATGAACTTTCCTATTAGAGCTGCCTTCCTATTGTGCCAGAGATTTCAATATGTTGTATCAATATTCTCATTTACCTCTAAGTATTTATCTCATCTCTGATTTCTTCTGCTATCCATTTATCATACTATTGTATATTATTTAGTCTCCAGGGTTTAGAGTAGTTTTTATTCTCTCTGTTATCTAATTTCTTTCCATTATAGTTGAATAGAATGCACGGTATTTTCTCTACTTTTTGTATTTGCTAAGAGTTGCTTTGTGGCTAAAGATACAGTCTATTTTAGAAAATAATCCATGTGCCCTTCAGAAGAAAGTGTATTCAGTCATTGATTCATGAAATATTCTATATATATATGTTAACCCTAAATTATTAATTATATTTTTTAGTTCTATAGCTTCTTTATGTAGTTTTTGTTTGGAAGATCTATCTAGAGATGAAAGAGGTGTGTTAAAGCCATCCAGGATTATTGTGGTGTGGTCTATTTGATTTTTGGTATTGAGAAGGGTTTGATGTATGTAGCTGCAACCATTGTTTGGGGCATAAATATTTACAATTATTATTTCTTCCTGTTGTATAATTCCCTTAAGCAGTATGAACTGAACTTCTCTGTCCCTTCTGATTAACATTGACTTGAAGTCCACTTTACCTGATATGATGATAAAAAACCTTGAATGTGCACAAGATCCATATGAATGATATGTTTTTTCCCACAGATCTTGTTTTTTAATCCAATCTGCCAGTCTGTCTTTATTTTTATTTTTTTTATATAAGTTTATTCTTAAATTTACAACAGACCTCAACACAACACTTCATTCTAGTTCTAGGTGGTAAAAGATGTCACGGTGGGGATCCTGATGTTTAAATAGGAATGGAATCAACAGTCATCATTTCTGGCACAAGAAACAGCTTACTTTTTGCCAGATTTCTTAATTCCACCTGTGGTCAGGGGGCCCTTCCCTGTGGCCTTCGCTTTTAGCTCCTCAAGTTTCTTCTGTTCCTCTTTTTGTTTGTTTGAAAGTCTTATCTTCCTCATCCATCTCCTTGGCCTGCTACTTAGGCTGTTTCAGGGGCTTCTTCTTGCCACCTTTACAGCCAGACATGGCACCTGCCGCCCCTCCAGTCTATCTTTAGATTAATGAGTGTAGACCATTTACATTCAATGTTATTATTGAAAAATTATTTTTTAGTTCTTTTTCATTTATTTCTAGTTTTTAATTTGTATTAATTTTTCCTTTGATTGACTATTCTTCCAGTGTAGTTTCTCCATCTGCTGCCTTTCACTTTTATTTTTCATTTCTTCTTCATGAAATATTTCATTGAGTATGTTTTGTAGTGTAGGCTTTATTGTGAAATTCTTTAATGCTTTTTATCATGGAAAGTTCTTATTGCATTGTCAATTCTGAAGCTTAGTTTTGTTGAGTATAGCATTCATGGTTGGCATCCCTTTTCTTTTAGAGCATGGTATTTTTTCAAGCCCTCCTAACTTGTAGGGTTTGGATTTGTGAAATCAGCTGAAATCTGGATTTGTTTGCCTTTAAACGTGACCTGTCATTTTTCTCTACCAGTCTTTAAAATTCTATCCTTATACTATATGTTAGGCGTTTTTACAATAAGGTGTTTTGGTGTGGGTCTGTTGTAATTTTGTATATTTAGAACCCTGTAAGCCTCCTGCATTTGATTTTCCATTGTATTCTTAAGGTTTGGGATTTTTCTGGTATTATTTCATTGAAAAGATTGTGCTGTGCATTCCTTTGGTTTATATCTCTGAGCCTTCATCTATCCAGATAAATCTTAAATTTGGTCTTTTCATTTTACCTGGTATTTCTTGGAAGTTCCAGTCAAGGTTATCTTAGTATCTTTTCTTCTTAACCAACTTTATTTTCAAGATTACCTTTTTTTTAATGAATAACTATTTAGTTTTTGTTATACATATACATATATATATATAAATATATGTGTGTGTGTGTGTGTGTGTGTGTGTGTGTGTGTATACACATATAAACAAATTACTTGGAGGTGGAAACAATACCCTTATTTTTATGTGCTACTGAGGATCAAATTGAGGGTCTCACATATGCTAGGCATGCACTCTACCACTGAGCCACAACCCCAACACAAGATTACTTATTTTGTTTTCCTTGCCTGAAACTCTATCTTCCAAATTATCTAGTCTGCTGGTGATGCCTTCCTTTGATTTCTTAATTTGGTTTATTGATTCCTTCATTTCAACGATTTCCATTTGGTTCTATTTCAGAATCTCTATCACTTTATTGAAGTTATCTTTCACTTCCTGTATTTTCTCTCTGATTTTACTCCTTACATCATCCTTCACTGCACAGATCAATTTAATTCTGAACTTTCTAACCTTCTCTGATACTTCTTCCACTGTGGTCTTGATGGATTCTGTTATTCAAGTATTTTGGTTCGTTTGAGGTTTGTTCCTTTGCTATTTCATGTTGTTTGTGTGTCTATCCATTTATCAGTATAAGTCTGAGGTGGCAGAGCTTCTGTCATATGAATTACAGTGTCCCTGAAGGTATCTAGCACTTACTGATTTAAGAGGACAAAATAATAACTACCACCAATGCAAAATATAAACAGCATTAAACTAAATACTTAGTTCCTATTGTGACATCTACAAAGTTTATTAGCACTATTAGTAGAAAAGGTATAATAAGCAATTTCCAAAGGTAAAAACAGTAAGATTGCAAAGGATTTGCTTTTTCCAAAGAGAGAAAGTAGAAGAGATGTTGAATATAATGATTGTGAGGGAGGAGGAGAGAAAGTAGAAATAAAAAATTAAGGGGAGCATGAAAGAGAGAAAAATAGAATTTGGCTATTAACAAAAGAAAATGAGAATCAAGAAAAACTGACAAGTAAAAAACAACATGAAACAAAACCAAAATGTATACTAATAAAAAACCAGTCCTCAAAAGGGTCACAAAATATAACTTCAAAACTGCTAGTAATGAGAAAAGTTAGACAAATAAGTATATGTACTAATGTCCATGAAGCATTCAGCACAGTCAAGAAAAAAGGAAATTAAATAATTAAGTAAATAAAATAAGGTTCTTGCTGAAAAATTAAGGAATTGCTTTCATTGCAGTGGTCAAAAATAGTGATATATATGTTGGTTGTCTGTTCCTATGCCATGTACAGTTTCCTAATTTGGAAAATTAAAACTGCATCCAAAAGTACATATTATTATTAAAAATAACCATTCATTTTCTAACTGTGAATACAAATAAATATTTAAAATATATTCAATGAAGCTTTAAATTGATGTGAACAAATTTGATCTCTTTTCCAAGCAAATCAATCATTTTTCCTCCCCACTATTTACTAGCACACTGGAAAGATAATATCAGCCATTAGATCTGTTTCTTCAAAGGTAAACTTTAATGATGACACCATTCCATCTTCTGATATCTTTTGTATTCCTAAAAAGAAACTACTCCATCAGGGCTTACTACATGTAACACAAATTCTTCAAAGAGAAGAAACTGCTCAACCATAAATTATTGCTCAGTTATAATTCTCCTTAAAAGTTAACACCAATAATAAAGTTTTAAATTATAATAAAAATCAAATACTCACAAAGAAGGATCTTGTACAAGATCTTTGAGATTTATCCCACTGCGGTCTTCTGCAAGATTCCTGAAGCAACTATCACTCACTACACAGAAAAGAGGGGAAAAAGAAAATTAGAATTTTATTACATTTCATTTAAACTACTGAAAAAAGGGGATTTTCAAAATGAAAATTGGCTTTAAAAATGTTTTTTCAAACTTCATTATTGGCTATATTTCAGGACTGGTAGATCAAGTAGCAAATATTAATATTAAGTAAATAAGTCAACATTTCAATATAAGTATAAATAAAGCATACAGACTACATATAAATACAAAATATAAAATAATACACACATTGGTCTAAATTTTATTCTTCTACAAAAGTAATCCCCTCCTACATAGTGGCAAGTCACTAGTTCAACAAGAAAAAAATCATTTTTTTAAATAGTAGAGAACAATGACAACTAAAAGGATAACCTAGACCTGCAGAATGATAAGGTCTCTTCTTGGGTAAACTGAGCTTACTGTTTGTTTTCGTTTCTGGGAGAATTTGCCACTTATTTTTAAGATAAGGGTCCAAGACACTATTAGGGACCAAAAAAACCCATCAAACCCTACTGATGTATGTAGGCTGGTATAACAGGCAGCATCTACTAGAGCAAAAGATTACAAAAATTTTGGGAGGCTGATTAGCAATTCTTAATATTTAATTTGACTAAAAAAAAGTAACATTTATGTCAGTTTCTACTGCTTTATTATGAACAATGTTTATTATATACAAAAATTACAAATATGAGAAAGAACAAAATCTGACCAATAATCAAGGAAGAAAGAATAACTCCAAAGAGATCCACAGATGAGTCAGATTTTAAAAACTATTTAACATAAGTCAAAGAAAAGAGAAAAAGAAAATATTCATAGTAGATGAAAAAAATAAAAGTTTAGTAAAGAATTAAAATCAATGGAAAAATACTTATTTTGGACATAAAAAATACAACATGAAATTAAGAATTTGGCAGGCAAGTTTCATAGATTATTTTAACACAGCAAAACAAAGGGTTAGTGAACTTAAAGATAAATGAGCAGAAAATGTGCAAATAAGACAGAGCAAGAAAGAATGAAACGACAAAGCATAAGAGATGTGTAGGAATCAAACAATCAAATGTATTAACAGTGATAATACAGTGAAAGGAGAGAATGGAAAAAAAACTGTCAGAAATAATTAAAAATTACTGTAAATACCCAAAATTGATTCAATATATTAAGTAGCCTTAGGAAGTATAGCAAACACCACATTAAGAAAAGTGAAAGAAAGGATTGGGGATGTAGCTAGGTGACAGAGCATTTGCCTAGCATGTCCTGGTTCCTGGGTTTCATTAACAGAATCTCAAAATAACAATAAAAACAGCAGTAGCAGCATCCACAACAACAAAATAAAGTAGAAAAAGTGAGAGAAAACGAAAAGTAGACATTAAAATGATGAAAATAACTGGGCACTATGGAACATGTCTCTAATTCTAGCAGCTCAGGAGGCTGAGGCAGAAGGATCACAAGTTCAAAATCAGCCTCAGCAAAATTGTACAGGCCCTAAGCAACTCGGCGAGACCTTGTCTCTAAATAAAATACAAAAAGAGGCTTAGTGATTAAGTGCCACCGAGTCCCAAAAAACAAACAAATAAACAGCTCAAATTGAGTTGTCAAACAGAAAATGTGGAATCCAGAAAGCAAGAAAAAGTATTTTTAAAATGCTGGAGAAAAACTACAAATCCAGAAGTCCACTACTTGCTAAAGTATCCATCAAAAAACAAAGGAAAAAGAAAACTCATTTACACATATCATTGTTAGTGTAAAAATAAAATGATTGTTTTCAATTACAACTGAATGGTTACAATTGAAATATACATAAGAAAAAAGAAGAACACTTTCAGTGTTCCCGTTCAAAGACATAGTAGTCAATATTTTATTTATATTTTATATTCCTTTTTATTAGACCCTTAAAATTACAAGCCTAAAGCTCTCAAAATCTATATCTGCCTTTGATATAAATGATTAATACATATAAACAATTCTTCATTAAAAATTGGAAGTTGGAAAAGTTGGATTCATTCCTTACTAATTGCAAAGATATTCCTCCGTTTTGTAATCAGTGGAGTAATTTAGATTAATACATAAATTTTCAAACTATATTAATAGACACCAAGTCCAAATTATTGATTTGTGACCAATTTTCTGCTTTTCAAAATTTGAACAAAAATGCTCTTTACCATTTCCAGAGTAGTGCCAAAAATAAATAAATAAACAAAATGTTGGCACACTCTAAGACTGTAAGAAAAGTTGTTTTCCGGCTGAGTTGAACTAAAATTGAAGGTATATTATACCATAAATTTGTTTTCATAATATTTCTTGCCCATCTTGGCAAGAAGAATAGCTTAGTTATGAAACTTCAGAGCTTGAGAGAGTTTTGAGGTTTGAGAGGCTTAATTAAAATGCAATAAAACTTTTGCTCTTCTAAAGACTTCCTAGTCAGCTATCTATAAAACAATTTGTGCTAAGGAAGGCATTTTCCTAAAACACAAGTCGCGTCCAAAATTTCAGTCAAACCAGAGCAAAAAATCTCCTAAAAATTTCTGAAATATTGGCTTCCTCTTAAAATAAAGTTATTGTTTCTAGTTAAGATTTATCATCAATGCAAAGGATTTTCTTTTTGACTCATAAGAAAAACACTTCATTTTAGGAAGCTACTATTTTTTCATGTCTCCATCACATCAAAATTAATCATGTTTGATCATTACATCTTTCTAGGGGTTTTTTCTTCAGTATATGACATTTACAGGAATTACTAAGATCTTTCCTCCAAAAATTATTTAAAAATTTGCAATACGTCATCACAGAAGTCAGACAAAACACGAGAAATGGCAAGAGCAGCATGCAGTCAAAATGCACAGTACTAATAGGAAAACTATAATAAACTTGTATCTTAACCTGGTTTATGTTGTAGTTAGCTTTGAGGGAAGAAAGGAAAATTCCTTGAAATACTCCATAAAAGATTCTTAAATGTAATTATTAACTAGTTATTTGACTGTAAATGTCCATTTTTCCAATCTATAATCATGAGTTGATATTCATCATATGCTAAGAAGTTCACATTAATTACCTCACTTTAATTAACACAATCATACAACATTAGACCTACTACTACATATATCCTCATTTTACAAAGGATAAAACTGAAGCCTGGGGAGATTAAGCATCTTACTACTGATCAAATAACTAATAAACAGCAGTACTAGATCACAAGCTCTTTAACTTGTGTCTATAATCTTAATCACTAATCCATACTGACCACGGTTCTCATATATTTCTCATTATTGTGGACTGGCATGCATTTCTATAACTGTATAACAAAAGTTATTTAAATAAAATTTATTATCATAAATGTCATTCCAAAGTATTATTCAATAAATACAGATATTTATAGGTGGAAGAAACAATACGGATCTTTCAATCAAGTGGTTTGGTGAGAGTGCTTCATGGTATCTCGTGGGTTCTGTGGAAAATCAATGATATTCCTTCCCCCTTTCTAATCAAACAGCTATTTTTATTTGTTTTATATATTAGGATGCCTTAAAAGATTTTACTTGAAGAAATTGTAATCAAGACATTTGATACAAGCTGAGATACATATACATCAAAACTACATTAAGTTCTACACTGCTATTTTAGTCAGTTTTTTTGCTACTGTGACTAAAACACCTGACCAGAACAACTGTAGAGGAGGAAAGGTTTATTTAGGAGTTCATATTTTCAGAGGTCTCAATCCATAGGCAGTAAACTCCATTCCTTGGGGCTCGAGGTGAGGCTGAACATCATAGTGGGAGAGTGTGGCAGAGGGAAGCAGCTCACATCATGGTTATCAGGAAGCAGAGAGAGAAGTCTCCACTTTCCAGATACAAATATATGCCCTAATTCTCACCTCCTCCAGACACACCTTACCACTTCAGTTGCCACTCAGTTAATCCCTATCAGGGGATTAATTCACCAATTGGGTCAAGCCCCTTATAACCCAATCATTTCTCCTATGAACCTTCTTGCATTGTCTCACATGTGAGCTTTTGGGGGACACCTCACATCCAAACCATAACACTTCCCTTATTTTTTATTTATGTATTTATTTTTGTGCCAGGGGTTGAACTCTGGTACAAAACTCAAGAACTAGACAGAAATAGAGCAAGAAATTATGAAATTCATCTGGAAGAATAAAAAACCCAGAATAGCTAAAGCAATCCTTGGCAGAAAGAGTGAAGCAGGGGGTATCGCAATACCAGATCTTCAACTCTACTACAAAGCAATAGTAACAAAAACGGCATGGTATTGGTACCAAAATAGAAAGATGGATCAATGGTACAGAATAGAGGACACAGACACAAACCCAAATAAATACAATTTTCTCATACTAGACAAAGGGGCCAAAAATATGCAATGGAGAAAAGATAGCCTCTTCAACAAATGGTGCTGGGAGAATTGGAAATCCATATGCAACAGAATGAAACTAAACCCATATCTCTCACCATGCACGAAACTAAACTCAAAATGGATTAAGGACCTCGGAATCAGACCAGAGACCTTGTATCTTATAGAAGAAAGAGTAGGTCCGGAGCTTCAACATGTCGGCTTAGGACCAGACTTCCTCAACAGGACTCCCATAGCACAAGAAATAAAAGCAAGAATTAATAACTGGGATAGATTCAAACTAAAAAGCTTTCTCTCAGCAAAGGAAACTATCAGCAATGCGAAGAAAGAGCCTACAGAGTGGGAGAAAATCTTTGCCAATCATACTTCAGATAGAGCACTAATCTCCAGAATCTATAAAGAACTCAAAAAACTCTACACCAAGAATGCAAATAATCCAATCGACAAATGGGCTAAGGAAATGAGCAGACACTTCACAGAAGAAGATCTACAAGCAATCAACAAACATATGGAAAAATGTTCAACATCTCTAGTAATAAGAGAAATGCAAATCAAAACCACACTAAGATTCCATCTCACCCCAATTAGAATGGCGATTATCAAGAATACAAGCAACAACAGGTGTTGGCGAGCTTGTGGGGAGAAAGGTACACTCATACATTGCTGGTGGGGCTGTAAATTAATGCAGCCACTCTGGAAAGCAGTGTGGAGACTCCTTAGAAAACTTGGAATGGAAACACCATTTAAACCAGCTCTCCCACTCCTTGGCCTATACCCAAAGGACTTAAAATCAGCATATTACAGAGACACAGCCACATCAATGTTCATAGCTGCTCAGTTCACAATAGCCAGATTGTAGAACCAACCTAGATGTCCTTCAATTGACGAATGGATAAAGACAATGTAGTATATATATTCAATGGAATATTACTCAGCCATAAAGAATGATAAAATTATGGCATTTGCAGGCAAATGGATGAAACTGGAGAATATCATGCTAAGTGAGATAAGCCAATTTCAAAAAACCAAAGGACAAATGATATCGCTAATAAGAGGATGATGACACATAATGGGGGGTGGGAGGGGTTAGTGTTAGGGTTAGAGTTAGGTTTAGGGAGGGGGGCAAGAATGGAGGAAGGAAGGACTGTATAGAGGGAAAAGAGGGGTGGGAGGGGTGGGGGGGAGGGAAAAAAATAACAGAATGAATCAAACATTACCCTATGTAAATTTATGATTACACAAATGGTATGCCTTTACGCCACGTACAAATAGAGAAACAACATGTATCCCATTTTTACAATTAAAAAAAAAAAAAAAACCTCAAGAACTAGGCCACATATCCAGCCCTATTTTATATTTTATTTAGAGACAGGGTCTGGCTGAGTTGCTTAGTGCCTTCCTAAGTTACTGAGGCTGGGTTTGAACTAAAGATCACCCTGCCTCAGCCACTCCAGCTGCTCCTTTAATTTATAAATGAGAAAAATATATATAAATTTATAAATGAGAATGATGGTTTGTCTATTTTCAGCAAGAATCAGCAGCCAAACTCATGGTATTCTTAGAAATATTTGTAAAACAGACCATTTAGCAGGAATCTTAACTAATAATAAGCATTTTTCTGTATATGTATTCATCTTTCTGGTCTAGAATCAAGGTAATGGTTGATAATCATTATATCCTAAGCATTCAAATATAATGTAGTATTATATATAACCAATATGATTTCTGATGAAGTCATTATATTGCATTTATGGATTATTCCCCATTTGAATATCTGTTTCTCTTTCCAGTGACAGCGACTGAGCACAGGAATACTGTGCATGCCACGATTTTGTGTCCTTAATCACTAAGCTACATCCCTAGTCCCTCTTTCTTATAGAATGTCATTAATATCCTATCTTTCTGTAATCAGGAAGGATTTTTCTGTAAAAATAAAGTTATTATCTCTAAAAGTTCATGTTTAAACACTATATGGGAGGAACTGAGTACAATATTTACAATCCTGAGCAGACAATACTGTCTCATGTTATGACCATGAAAATAAAGCACTTACCAATTTGAAAATTGCTAAGTCAGTAAAAATGAATTCATAACCTTTTTACTCTTCAGTTTCTAAATATTCAGTGAAATAAAATTCAAGAGAACCTGCATAAGCAACTGATAATTTTTAAGTGTAAATTTACACTACAGATTTCAACTGATTTATTCAAAGTTAAACTGGGTAAGTGAGAGAATAACTTGCAATCTCCCCAAAAGAGGCTATGTTTATAAGGAGTACAAGAATTATAAATGAATTTCATATTTAAAATTGAGTACCATCCCCAAGATGTCTATGTATACACACACACACACACACACAAAACACTGACATTCAAAACACTTTTGGTTCTAAGCATTTTAGATAAGAGATGCACAATATGTATTTTTCTTCCATATCTAAATCCAGTCACTCAATCTACTATAAGAAAAGATTCCTGAAATCCTCTAAAGGGTATGAACTAAATTTGAAGAATTATTACTGAACAAATGGAATCAGGTACATAAATAAATAAATGAGGGCTTTCTCCTCTGGTAAGAAGCATGAAAGTTAGCATTCAGTCTTAATCACAAGGAAGCGGTCAAACAAACTAAAAGATCAACAACTTCTCTTAGATTCATAAGAGAAGTAAGTTCACACAGCAAACCATGCTTTCACAACTAGAGTCCAACAGGCAGACCACTTACCACTATAGAAACTCAGGAAAGAATCCTCCACAGAAATCAGTACAGCAGTAGAAAAACCTGAATTACACTTGATAAATCACTGACATTTTGGCATAAACAAGTCTGAAAGTCAAGTCTCCAGGAGAAGCCAGTTATGGGTATCAGACACACAAAACTACAACCTGATAAATTTTACCTTCAGGAGCACAATCAGATTCTCATAATAAATATCAAATAAATTATCCTGAGAATCCAGCAGGGGCAGGGGTAAAAGGAAACATTTTGAAGTACTGCAGAGCACTGTTCTTCATGACAAGGTCTGCACACAGAAAAAATTATTCAAGGTGAGCATAATTTGCTAGGATTTTATCATGTGTTAAATAAACTGGGGGAAGGAAAATGTACACAACTATAGCCAATTCTAATCACCCTGTTCCAACTAAGATGGAGAAACAGAAAAATACTTGTACATTTCTAAGTCCAGAGTAAAAAGGCTGAGTAAAAGACAAACCAAACCACAGGACTTTGGAATACCTTTCCTACCCCAACAATTTACCACAACATTACTAAAAGCCTATGACCGCAGTTCCTTTTACACAGCAGATCATGACTGCCTATATGAAAAAATTACAAGCATACTAAAAGGCAAAAAAAAAGGAAAAAAAAACATAAAACAATGAAAAATAGAGCAAGCATTAGAACCAGACCCAACAGGAATACTAAATTATCAGATTGAGATTTTTAAAATGACTATAGTTATAATCTAAGGGCCCTCCCTAATTGATAAGGTAGACAGCAATGAAAGAATAGATGGGCAACATAAGCAGAGAGATGCAAATCCTAAGAAAGAGCCAAAATGCTGGAAATAAAAAGCACTGTAATCGAAAGGAAGAATGTCTTTAGTGAGCTTATTAATAGACTGGACAAAGCTAAAAAAAATGATCTGAGTGTGAAGACAAATCAGAATAACCTCCGAAACTAAAAAGTAGAGCGAACAAGGACAGATTGTAAAAAACAAAAAAGGAGAAAAGAACTTAACATCCAAGAACTATGGGACAACTACCAAAGGGAGGAATGTATATGGGATACCAGTGGAACAGGGAGAAAGATCAGAAGAAATACTTGAAGCAATAATAACTCAGAATTTCATACAAACCAATGTAAGACATCAAAATGCAAATCTAAGAAACTCAGATAATATTAAGCAGGATAAATACCTAAAACACTACACATAGACATGCTATATTCAAAAATAAAAAATTAAAAGAAAAATTAATAGCTAGAATTCTGTAGTCTACAAAATTATCCTTTGAAAAAGGACAAAGACTTTCTGAGACAATACGAAATCAAGGTAATTCGTTGCTAATATTCCTAACTCACAATAAATGTCAAATTTTTTTTTTTTTTTTTTTTTGGTAACACAGTTCCTCATATATTCTGGCTATTAACTACCTGTCAGATGAATAGTTGGAAAATATTTTCTCCCATTCTGCCTTTTCACTCTGATGATTATTTCCTTTGCTATGAAGAAACTTTTTTGATGTTATCCCATTTGTCAATTTTCTCTTTTGTTTTCTGCTCTTTTGGAGTCTTCTCCAGAAATTCATTCACTGAACCCATGTCTTAAAGTGTTTCCCTGTTTTCCTCTAATAATTTCAGATCTCACATGTACAGCTTTGATTCATTTTGGATTGATTTTTGTACAAGGTAAGAGAAAAACTCTAAGTTTCAGCCTTCTGCATGTGAATATTCAGTTTCCCCAGGACCATTTATTGAAGACACTATCTCCAATATAGTACTTTGGGTGCCCTTTTGTCAAGAACAAGTTGGTTGTAGATGCATGGATGTATTTCTGGGATCTTTGGTTTTATTGTCTGTTTTTATGCCAATATCATGCTGATTGGAATATTATGGCTCTGGAGTATGTCTTGAAATTAGATATTGTGAAAGCTCCAGCTCTGTTCTTTTTGCATGAGATTGAGCTATTTGAGGGTCTTCATGCATCCATATGAACATTAGGATTGTTTTCTCTAGTTCTGTGAAGAATATCATTGGTATTTCAATGGGGATTACACTGAATTTGTAGAAAGCTTTGGGTAATACAAACATTTTAACAATATTGATTCTTCAAATCCATGAACATGGGAAATCTTTGCATTTTTAGTCTTCTTCAATTTCTTTTATCAATGTTTTGTACTTTTAATTGTGGAGGTCTTCTCCATGTAAAATAGGCATAACATAAAATTCACCACTTTAACCCCTTTGAAGTATATAGTTCAGTATTATTAAGTATATTTAAAGTATTATACAATCAATCACCAGAACTTTTTCATCTGGGAAAACTAAAAGTCTGTAGTCATTAAACAATAATTGCCCATTTCCTCCTCCCCTTAGCTTGTTAAGGCAACAACGACTCTAACTTTGTTTCTATGAATTTGACTATAGTAGATATCTCACATAGAGGAATAATACATTGTTTGTTTTTTTGCTGACTGTCTTATTTAACTTACCATTATATCCTCACTATTTATTCATATTGTAGCATGTCAGAAATTTCTTCCTTTGTAAGGTTATGTAATATTCCACTGTATGTTTTATATTTTGTTTATTCATCTGTTGAACACTTGGGTTTCTTCAACCTTTTGGCTATTAAAAATAATGTTTCTATAAGCATGTGTGTATGAATACCTCTTTGATATCCTTTCAATTATTTTGGATATATATTCATAGTAGGATTGCAAGATCATATATGATTCTTATTTTAAATTTCTGAGGAACTACTAATTTTTTTCTACAGTGGCCACACCATTTTACATTCCTACAAAAAAAAAAAAAAAACAAAACAAGTGTTTGAATTTTTTATATCCTCACCAACAATTATTATTTTGTTTTATTTTGCATTGAAAATAGCCATTCTAATGGGTGTGAGGTGATACATTATGTGATGTTGATTTGGATTTCCCTACTGATTTGTGATATGGCTCATCTTTTCATGTGCTTCTTGCCCTTTGTCTATCTTTTTCAGTTAAATGGCTAATCAATTCCTATACCCATTTTTCAACCCAGGCTTGGGTTTGACTGATTGTTTTGGCTGTATTGTTTTTAATACCTGATAACCAAACTGTAACTTTTAATAATGTCAGTTTAATCATGTGTAAAAAGTTATTTTTAATCAGATAAGAAGTAACCTGAGGACATATTTAATTTAAAAAGTTAGGTATATGGCACATTTGTAGGTTAATTTTGTACATACATTTTAATATGATTATCGCAAACCTTATCTATATAATGGAACAATTACATCTCCCCTATCAGACTTCAGAGGGCTAGTACAAATATCAAATAAGCTATATATGTTAAATTAAAACATGATAAAATAAAAATTGTTATAAATGAATGATACATACCAAATCAACTTACTAGATTTCAAACTTTTAAATAATAATTTACCAACCTGAACAGAAGTTGACATGTTTTGGAGATATACACTAAGAAAATCAGAAAAATGCACCTGGATAAATTAGATAGATAAATATATTTTAGATTAGTGTCATTCTTATGCATATCAACTGTCTTTTCTAGTTTTCATTAGTTTGGTGGGTTCTTAAGTACCATATTCTTCAGTTAATGCTTGCTTCTAGAATTATAAAGTTCTTAAATATTCAAGAATTCTAAGAAATTACTTAAGAATTCCATATCTACTTCATCACATAAAGACCACTATAACTACTATAGAAAGGTACAAAACAAACTGTTATTGAAATTGCATGTGCTTTCCTACCTATTTGGCACTTGTACAAGACTCAAGCAAAGATATACAAACAATCCATATTCTGAAACTGATACAAGTAAAACAGGAAATTAACTATATTTATTATACACACAAAAAAATAAAATCACTATTCCACTCAAATGCAAACATAGGGTTTGGAAACAGTATCTAAATCTTTACCTTTTTTATATAAACAATTCCCCTCATACTTTCTTCCAGTCACTACTCTACCCATAATAGGAGAAATTATATGTTAATTTTGTGGTTTTGAGCTTTATACAAATTAATCGAACTATAGGCATTCTTTTGTTATCTGATGCCTTTTGTTGAACAATATGTTTATGACATTCTTCTGAGTTTTTAAGTTTAATGATATGTTGTTCGTTCTCATTATATAGTATGACATAATATGAATTATGATTTACTTATCAATTCTACTACATGTAGACATTTGAATTGTTTCCAATGTAGGCTATCACAAATAGTACCACTATAAACATTCCTGCACCTGTCTTGGCAAATACAACCAAACTTTTTTATTAGTTATATACTATAAATAAAATTTCTAGGTCATAAAAACGTTGTATATTCAGGTTTAACAAACCCTCTTAGCTTCCCAAAGTGGTATAAGTAACCCCAAGCAAATAAAATACCAAAATAAATACGAATTTTTGTATGAGATATCCAATTATACAAATTCCTTACAAACACTTAGAAATGGCATCTTTTTAAAATTCATCTATTCTGGTGCATGTTTAATGAGATTTCATTAGGATTTTAAGTTGCATTTCCCTAATGTTTTTTACATAGAGTACTTTCTCATTTTCACAATGACTATATACTATTTATGAAATACTTTTTTAAAGCCTTTTGATCATTTTTTAAAATTAGGATATTAGATTTGAGTCCTTTGTTGAATATATGTTTTGCAAAATCTTCTTTCTTTTGATGGCTATCTTTCAGTCTTTTAAAGTATTTTTCCTAAAGTTCTTACTTTTAATTGTGACCCAGTTTATCAATTTTTCTCATACATTATTAAAAGAAATTCCTGCCTAACCCCAAATTATGAAGATATTTTCCCTTATTCTAAAAGTTTTAATTTTTTTCTTTCAAAGTTGGAGATATATCTGAAATTAATTTTCCTGTATGATATGAAATAGGAGTCAGTAGTCATATTCCCATAAAGCTATCTGCTATAGTTTATATATGAGATGTTCAAAAAAGCTCATGTGAGTCACTGCAGGACTTTGCAGAGGTGAAATTAATAGACTATGGGTGTGTGGCTAATCAGTAGATTAATCCACTGATATGGATTAACTGGCCAGTGACTATTGGTAGGCAGGGTGTGGCTGGAGGAGGTAGGTCAGTGTGGTTGTGCCTTGGGGTTTATATTTTCTGCCATGTCCTGAGCTGCTTTCCTTTGCTGTGACTTCTGTGTTGATGTTCTACCTTATTGTAGGCCCACAGCTACACAGTCAACCAACGATGGACTGAAACTCTGAAACCATTAGCCATCATAAACTTTTCCTCCTCTACATTGTTCGTACCAAGTCTTTTCGTAACACAGATGAAAATGCTAACTAAAACACTATTCAAGTGAAAGAATTATTTTCCCTACTATAGTGTAAAAATCAGTCACAAATTCAGGTGACAGTATATGTGTAGATCTGGTCCTAGATGTAAGAGTTTTCTGTTGTGTTGTAATGAATTAGAAAAAACCGAGCAACTGAAAACAATACAAATATACTGTTCTCGGTTCTATGAGTCATAAGTCCAAGTTAGCTTGTTTGGTATTTCTGCTCCAGGATCCACAGATTCAAAATCAAAACATACGAGCTTGCTGGGCTTGTATCAGAAGGGTTTAAAAATAATCTACTTCTAAAATTATTCAAGTACACAGGACTGACACCTTCATTTTCCTACTGAAGTCAGCTACAGGCTGCTCAGCTAGGGACTGCTCTTAGAAATTAGTGGTCTTTCTCTCTAGTCCTTTTACATAAGCTCCTAAATATCAGAGCCATCAATAGTAATCATATAATCCTTCTCATGCTTCAAATCTCTCTAACTTCCACTTCTGCCACATCTCTATTCTGTTTTCAGCTAGACAAAGTTCTTTGCTTTTAATTATATGATTATACTGGGCCCATAAGATAACTTAGGATCAGTTCCCTGTCTTAACAAATATATGTAATCCTAATCATATTGGTAAAGTTCCTTTTGACTTGTAATGTGACATAGTCACAGGATACAAAGATTAGGATTGGATATCATTGGACACAATTATTCTAACTATCACACTGAACATTCTTTTCTACTAGCCTATTCTTGTACCAATACCATTGTTTTAATAATTCTAGTGTCATGATATGGAAAAGTGGTAATATCTGGTATTCTAATTCTTCCAATTTTGTTGCTCCTTAGGATTGCCTTGTATATCCTTGGTCCTTTGAATTTCCAAATAAATTGCAGAAGTGATGATCATAAATTTTATCAAAAAGATCACTGCGTCTGTATAGCTATTCAACCATATGCTATATTTGGTCGATTTGGTTAATGTTACATATGAACTTCAAAAGAATGTATACTTTATCTTTTTCATATAAAATGTTCTATAGTTCTCAATCATATTTACCTATTAGTTATTTTTTTCTTTTAGTTGTTGATGGACCTTTATTTTATTTTTTTATATGTGGTACTGAGAATCAAACCCAGTGCCTCACACATGCTAGGCAAATGCTCTACCACTGAGCTACAACACCAGCCCACATTCACTAGTTCTTGCTGTTAAGGTGTTCTATCCTCACACCCATCTATTTATACTTATCCATTTATTCTATTAGCTATTGATAGATTGTCATAAATTCTCCCAGAATGACTAGGAACTCATCCAAAAATTGTTTCTATCAATTTTTGCTTCATATATTTTAAAACTATCTCATTTATGCATGCAGGTTTAAGACTGCAATAACCTCCTACTACACTGATCTTTTTATAATAAAATGTCTACCTTTTATATCTAGTCTTTATCTTAAAGTCTTCTTTTATATTAGTGTAGCTTTCCTTTTAAGCATTAGGTGGCATATCTTTTTCTATCTTCCCTAGGTCTTTATATTTAGCATGTGGCTACCAAATGTAGCATATAACTGGATTTTGTTTTGTTATAGACTGTCTGACAAGCTTAGTGAAAACTAGAATATTAGTCCATTCATATTTAACATAAGTACCAACATGATTAGGACAAAGCAGAGACAGAATGAGCCTTACCATCATGTAACTGAAATATGCCCCCAAAGTAAACTGCAGAATGGTGATATGTATATTGCTTTTCTTACTACTCTAACAGAATTGAAAATGTGCCACCAGCTACTACATTCCACTCAAAACTAAAGTCTCAACATGTAGACTTTGTTATCATCAAATGCTCACTTGAAAGCCTATATTAAGCCCAAGGTAATACTTAAGATCAAACTTAATCTCTGAATAATCTTTGTCCTAAACACAAGTACAAGAACTTTGGACATTTTATGGTATAATAAGATATAGTGGTACACTTATAATATCATAAAGGAAAAAAATATTTTAAAGTAATTAATATCATTTTATATTAATTTTTAATGACCTAGGAAAACAACTATTGTAAATTCCCTACAAAACCAGTTCTTGGGCTGCGGTTGTAGCTCAGTGGTAGAGTGCTTGCCTAGCATGTGTGAGGCACTGGGTTTGATTCCCAGCATGACATATAAATAAATAAATAAATACACACATACATAAAACAATGTCCATTGACAAATAAAAAAAGATATTAAAAAAAAAAGAATACAAAAACCACTTCTTGTGCCACAAAGATTGACACAGATATATACAATTCAGGAATATAAAAACAGAATAATACATTATACCTAGGTATTTCATCTTCTTTATCACCAATGCCTTACTAAAGTTCATGTGTCATTTCTGATATCTCACTGAATCTCTACACTTAAATATTTTCATCTAAAGGGCCATTGCCTAACCAGCAATGAAGACTGAGGTAACTTTGTAAACACAAATTTGTGAGCACTATTACTTGTATATATGAAATCTCTGCACTGGAAAACTTTGGTTTTAGATCAAATTGTGTACTTGTACATACACTCATATATAGGGCTATATATAAAATTTTATATGTAGTAAATATGTGTCTTATGAACTGTGATATATGATTTATAAATTAAGAACTTATATATTAAATATTTGTATATACATGTGTGTGTGCTTATCCCCCAGCTAAGTCTCTTACCTGTATCTTCTATTTGCCAAACTTCAACATATGTTTCAAGATCTAGCTTAACCTGCCATATTCCAGGAAAAACGCCATCCCCATTTATCATCTACGTCACATGAACCACATAATTTTTTTATTTTCAAGTCATTTTATGAATAATCTATAAAAGTAAAAATAAGGGGAAAGTGGAAATTTTTAGAAAAAAATTTGTGTGTATATGTGTATATATATTTATGTATTTGCACACACATATATGCACACAAAAAATAAATGCGTCAACTATCAAGCATGAACTTTGAACATATTTATCTCGTAAACAGTTATTTCAAATGTCATATACATCCTTCACTGGATCTGACTTATCTTTAATTCTGGCTCTTCCAAAATTTGTATCATGAAAATGCAAAATACCTGAATGTCAGTTTTGGAAATCATCACAAATCATACTTTTGTTGAAGAGAGAACAGTCATCTTCTTTGTTCCATATTTATGAAGCATTTATTTTTATATTGAAAACAACTGTCACCAATATTGACCAACTGTCACCAATCTTCTCATTTCTGCATCATATTGCCTTCCAATCACTTCTATATATATACATTAACTTCAGTATTTGTATACTCAGGAATTACATCTAAGAAATCTGAGCACAAAATCATAAAAGATTGAAGAATATGTCACATGTCTTCTTAGCTACATGGGATGGTTCAGGTTTTTGCTGCAAAATACTGTATGATCACGGCCTATGTGACTTAAGTGGATGAAAAATTTTGTTATTTAGTTCTTGGTCTCAGAAATACACTGCTCACTCATTAACTGTTGTCTGAGAAAATTTATCTAGAATACTATCATCTGAAGATTTCAGTCTGAGAATTTTCCTTGTAAGATCAATTTTACAACCAAAATTAGTCTAGAGTACTACTGTCTCTATGCATTCTGAATTGACTATTAAATGTTACAGTCTTCTTTTGTTAATTTTCCCGTCTGTGTCACCACAGAAAAGTAAATAAATAAAACTTATCAGGCACAGTGGTGTGTATCTATAGTCCTTGGCTACACAGGGAGGCTGAGGCAGGACTATTGCTTGAGCTTTGAAACCAGAGCGGGCAACCACACTGCAATGGTATTCAATGAAAGTTCAGGGCTGGGGTTGCTCAGTGGTGGAGAGCTTGCCTCTCACATGTGAGGCACTGGGTTCAATCCTCAGCACCACATAAAAATAAACAAATAAAGATATTGTGTCCATCTATAACTAAAAAGTATTTTTAAAAAAGAGAAAGTTCAAAGCAGACTATAAAGATGTGGTCTTTGGTCTTCTATATCCTCTTGAAGATTATGTAACATTTTGGAGAACTTGATTAAAAAAAACTAAATGATACAGGAATAGTGGTCATTTATTCAACTACTGTATCAGCAGACAGTTTCATTATTATTCTATTTTTCTTTAAATTTTTTAAATTTATTTTTATTGTAAACAAATGGGAGACATGTTGTTTCTGTTTGTACATGGAGTAACAGCATACCGTTTGGATATTCATACATTTACATAGAGTAATGATGTCTGATTCATTCCGTTTTTTTCCTTCCCCCCCACTCCTGCCACCTCTCTTTTCCCTCTATACAGTCCCTCCTTCCTCCATTCTTGCCCCCCTGCCATCCCCCATTAAGTGTCATCATCTGCTAATCAGTGAGATCATTCGTCTTTTGGATTTTTCAGATTGGCTTATCTCACTTAGCATGATTTCTCCAATTTCATCCATTTGCCTGCAAATGCCATCATTTTATTATTCTTTATAGCTGAGTAATATTCCATTGTATATATATACCACGGTTTCTTTATCCATTCATCAGTTGAAGGGCATCTAGGTTGGTTCCACAGTCTGGCTATTATGAATTGAGCAGCTATGAACATTGATGTGGCTGTGTCTCTGTGGTATGCTGATTTTAAGTCCTTTGGGTAGAGGCCAAGGAGTGGGATAGCTGGGTCAAATGGTAGGTCCATACCAAGTTTTCTAAGGAATCTCCACACTGCTTTCCAGAGTGGCTGCACTAATTTGCAGTCCCACCAGCAATGTATGAGTGTACCTTTTTCCCCACATCCTCTCCAACACCTATTGTTGCTTGTATTCTTGATAATCACCATTCAAATTGGGGTGAGATGGAATCATAGGGTAGTTTTGATTTGCATTTCTCTTATTACTAAAGATGTTGAACATTTTTCATATGTTTGTTGATTGCTTGTAGATCTTTTTCTGTTAGGTGTCTGTTCATTTCCTTAGCCCATTTGTTGATTGGGTTATTTGTATTCTTGGTATAGAGTTTTTTGAGTTCTTTATATATTCTGGAAATTAGTGCTCTATCTGAAGTATGGTTGGCAAAGATATTCTCCCACTCTGTAGGCTCTCTCTTCGCATTGCTGATAGTTTCCTTTGCTGAGAGAGAGCTTTTTAGTTTGAATCTATCCCAGTTAATGATTCTTGCTTTTATTTCTTGTGCTATGCGAGTCCTGTTAAGGAAGTCTGATCCTAAGCCAACAAGGTGAAGATTTGGACCTACTTTTTCTTCTATAAGATGCAGGGTTTCTGGTCTGATTTCAAGGTCCTTGATCCATTGAGTTGAGTTTTGTGCAGGGTGAGAGATAGGAGTTTAGTTTCATTCTGTTGCATATGGATTTCCAGTTTTCCCAGCACCATTTGTTGAAGAGGCTATCTTTTCTCCATTGCATATTTTTGGCACATTTGTCTAGTATTAGAAAATTGTATTTATTTGGGTTTGTGTCCATGTCCTCTATTCTGTACCATTGATCTACCTGTCTATTTTGGTGCCAATACCATGCTGTTTTTGTTACTATTGCTTTGTAGTACAGTTCAAGTTCTGATATTGCGATACCCCCTGCTTCATTCTTCCTGCTAAGGATTGCTTTAGCTATTCTGGGTTTCTTATTTTTCCAGATGAATTTCATGATTGCTTGCTCTATTTCTGTAAGGTACGTCATTGGGATTTTAATTGGAATTGCATTGAATCTGTATAGCACTTTTGGTAGTATGGCCACTTTGACAATATTAATTCTGCCTATCCAAGAACATGGGAGATCTTTCCATCTTCTAAGGTCTTCCTCAATTTCTTTCTTCAATGTTTTGTAGTTTTCATTATAGAGATCTTTTACCTCTTTGGTTAGATTGATGCCCAAGTATTTTATTTTTTGGGGGGCTATTGCAAATGGAGTTGTTTTCCTCATTTCCCTTTCAGCTGTTTCATCGCTTGCATATAAAAATGCTTTAATTTATGCGTGTTGATTTTATAGCCTGCTATTTTGCTGAATTCATTGATGAGGTCTAGAAATTTTCTGGAGAAGGTTTTTGGATCCTCTAAATATAGAATCATGTCATCCGCAAATAGTGACAGCTTAAGTTCCTCTTTTCCTATTCATAACCCTTTAATTTCTTTAGTCTGCCTAATTACTCTGGCTAGAGTTTCGAGGACAATGTTGAATAGAAGTGGTGAAAGAGGACATCCCTGTCTTGTTCCCGCTTTTAAAGGGAATAGTTTCAGTTTTTCTCCATTAAGAATGATGTTGGCCATGGGATTAGCATAAATAGCCTTTACAATGTTCAGGTATGTTCCTACTATCCCTATTTTTTCTAGTGTTTTGAGCATGAAGGGGTGTTGTATTTTGTCGAATGCTTTTTCTGCATCAATTGAAATAACCATATGATTCTTATCCTTAAGTCTATTGACATGATGGATTACGTTTATTGATTTACGAATGTTGAACCATCCTTGCATTCCAAGGGATGAATCCCACTTGATCGTGGTGCACAATTTTCTTAATATGCTTTTGGATACGGTTTGCCAATATTTTGTTAAGGATCTTTGCATCTATATTCATCAAGGATATTGGTCTAAAATTTTCTTTCCTTGATGTGTCTTTTCCTGGTTTGGGTATGAGGGTGATATTAGCTTCATAGAATGAGTTTGGTAGGGTACCCTCCTTTTCTATTTCCTGGAATACTTTGAGAAGTATTGGAATGACTTCTTCTGTGAAGGTCTTGTAGAACTCGGCTGAGAATCCGTCTGGTCCTGGGCTTTTCTTGGATGGTAGATTTTTAATGGCTTCTTCTATTTCGTTGCTTGATATTGATCAGTTTAAATCATGTATGTCCTCCTGGTTCAGTTTGGGAGGAGCATATGTCTCTAGAAATTTGTCAATGTCTTCGGTAGTTTCTATTTTGTTGGAATACAGATTTTCAAAGTAGCTTCTCATTATGTTACCTATCTCAGTGGTGTCTGTCGTGACACTTCCTTTTGCATCATGTATTTTAGTAATGTGAGTCTTCTCTCTCCTTCTCTTTGTTAGTGTGGCTAAGGGTTTGTCTATTTTGTTTACTTTCTCAAAGAACCAACTTTTTGTTTTTTCAATTTTTTGAATTGTTTCTTTTGTTTCAATTTCATTGATTTCAGCTCTGATTTTAATTATTTCCTGTCTTCTACTACTTTTGCTGTTCTTCTGTTCTTCTTTTTCTAGGGCTTTGAGCTGCAATATTAGGTCATTTAGTTGTTGATTTTTCATTCTTTTCTGGAATGCACTCCATGCAATGAATTTTCCTCTTAGTACCGCTTTCATAGTGTCCCAGAGATTTTGATATGTTGTATCGTCGTTCTCATTGACCTCTAAGAATTTTTTAATCTCCTCCGTGATGTTTTCTGTTATCCATGTTTCATTCAATAGCATATTATTTAGTCTCCAAGTATTGGAGTAATTTCCCTTTTTTATTTTGTCATTGATTTCTACTCTCACTCCATTATGATCTGATAGAACACAAGGCAGTATCTCTATTTTTTTGCATTTCCTAAGGGCTGCTTTGTGGCATAACACATGGTCTATTTTCGAGAAGGTTCCATGTGCTGCTGAGAAGAAAGTGAATCCCCTTGTTGATAGATGGAATATTCTATATATGTCTATTAAGTCTAGGTTATTGATTGTTTTATTGAGTTCTATGGTTTTTTCTTTGGTTGGATTTTGTTTGGAAGATCTACCTAGTGGTGACAGTAGTGCGTTAAAGTCACCCAGAATTATTGTGTTGCGGTCTATGTGAATCCTGAAATTGAGAAGGATTTGTTTGATGTACAGGGATGCACCATTGTTTGGAGCATAAATATTTACTATCGTTATGTCTTCCTGATTTATGGTTCCCTTAAGCAGTATGAAATGTCCTTCTTTATCCCTTCTGACTAACTTTGGCTTGAAGTCCACTTTATCTGATATAAGGATGCAAACCCCCGCTTTTTTACTGAGTCCATGTGCGTGGTAGGTTTTTTCCCATCCTTTCAACTTTAGTCTCTGGATGTCTTTTTCTATGAGATGAGTCTCTTGCAGGCAGCATATTGTTGGGTCTTTCTGTTTAATCCATTCTGCCAGTCTGTGTCTTTTGATTGATGAGTTTAGGCCATTAACGTTCACGTTCAGGGTTATTATTGAGAAATGATTTGTATTCCCAGTCATTTGGCTTATTTTTGGTTTTTAAGTTGGCTTGGTTTCTCCTTTGAGTGTTTTTTCTCTAAGGTAGTTCCTCCCTTTGCTGACCTACATTGTTGTTTTTCATTTCCTCCTCGTGGAATATTTTGTTGAGAACATTCTGTAGCGCAGGTTTCCTATTTGTAAATTCTTTTAACTTTTGTTCATCATGGAAGTTTTTGAAGAAATCTGAAGGTTCAGTTTTAATGGATATAGGATTCTTGGTTGGCACCCATGTTCTTTCAGAGCTTGAAATATGTCGTTCCAGGCCCTTCTAGCTTTTAGAATCTGGGTTGAGAAGTCGGCTGCTATCCGTATTGGTCTCCCCCTATATGTAATCTGACGCTTTTCTCCTGAGGCCCTCAAAATCCTATCTTTATTTTGAATGTTAGGCATTTTCATTATAATGTGCCTTGGTGTAGATCTGTTGTGATTTTGTGCATTTGGTGTTCTGTAAGCCTCTTGTATTTGATTTTCCATTTCATTCTTCAGGTTTGGGAAATTTTCTGATATTAATTCATTGAATAGTTGTTCATTCCTTTGGTTTGTATCTCTGTTCCTTCCTCAATCCCAATAATTCTTAAATTTGGTCTTTTCATGATGTCCCATAGTTCTTGGAGATTCTGTTCATGACTTCTTACCATCTTCTCTGTTTCGGCAACTTTATTTTCAAGATTAAATATTTTGTCTTCATTGTCTGAGCTTCTGTCTTCCAAGTGGTCTAGTCTTTTGGTGATGCTTTCCATTGAGTTTTTTATTTGGTTTATTGTTTCCTTCATTTCAAGGATTTCCATTTGGGTTTTTTTGAGAATCTCTATCTCTTTGTTGAAATGAGCTTTTGCTTCCCGCAGGTGCTCTTTCAGCTTATTGGTATTATCATTCATTGCCTGCATTTGCTCTCTTATCTCATCCTTTGCTTTGCGAATCACCTTAATCATGTATAATCTGAAGTCCTTTTCTGACATTTCTTCTAACATACTGTCATTGGATTCTATTAATATAGAATCTAGATTTGTTTGGATCATTTTCTTTGCTTGTTTTTTCATGTTGTTCATGTATCTTCCCCGCTAGCAGTGCAGATCTGGGGTATTGCAGATATTCCCCTACAGGCTTATAGAGGCCCTATAGGTTTCCAAAACCTTTTCTTTAAGGGGAGATCAATATTAGCAGTGCCCAGTTCAGACACTATTTTCTTATTATTTAAATCATTTATGCCCAAATCAAACACCATTTTCTTATTATTTAAATCATTTATGGAGAATTAGATATAGCTCATGAGTAATGATGAAATAATTCTAAGGGTAACAAAACTGAAAAGTTTTTGAAGATGGAAGAAAAATAATCATTTCACTATGATATGAAAATGTGTCTTAAATTTATAAAAGATCCCAATAAATCTACATGATAATCACAAAACTAGAAAGATTGTATATTTAAAAAATGGCATTTTCTCTTGGTTCTTTGGAAGGCCTCTAAAAAAATAATAAATACCATAAAATATTAATCCTTACACAAGCTTAGAAATGCTTAAAAGAGAAACTCAAAACTAAAATGAAGTCCAGTAGACCTGGCAGAATATTGTGAATTAAAGGTCAATAACTTTCTATTTTTTTCCTCGGAGAGGTTTAAACAAAATTAAACCCAACCTTCTCAGTGTTCCCACTGTATTTTATATATGCCTCCATATTACAAACATTAGTGTATTGTACATATTCGTGCTTGATTCTCCAGTTATACTACTTTTTTTAGGACTTAGGAAAATGCCTTAAACATGATAGCCCCTTCAAGTATTTGTTGATAGTAATTGTTTATAAACGGTTAGAGAAACCAATCAAATTTTCTGCACTTCAAAAGAATGATAGGAAAATATCTAGTATGGGTTGGATTTAATATAGCAAGTAGAATTTATCTATAGTCTAGCTCATTGCTTATCTATATATTACTATTTGTTACTATCCTGAAGTTATGTTTTCTTATAAAAGTTTTCTCGTATCTTCTAAAGAAAAAGAATTAGCTCCCCAAACTTCGTGATGTTACATTATTAAAGTAGAAAGATGTGACAAGGTGGAAAGATGTGACAATGTAGAAAGATTAACTTGCAATTTAAAACTCAAGGTTATGTATTAGCAAGCATTTTGTATTTTATCCTAAGTACAATAGGATATCATCAGAAAGTTCTAAGTATGTGTAAGCTATTAATTGTAAGTCAAATGATATTCTCTTCTAGAGATGGAAATCTTAATGTAAATATTCAATGAATTGAAGAACAAAGTTAGATAAAAAGGCAATATTATCCAATATTACTTTCCAGTTCTTTGGAAAACATGCATATCAGGGTTGGAGCATCAAAGTTATTAAGGTGAATACTTAATGAAACACTTAGATTTGATAAAAAAAAAATCCAGGTATTCATTCAGGAGACTCCTATAGTCTATTTTTCTTTCATTTTCCCCCCCAGTACTTGGGGGATTGAACACAGGTGTTTTACCACTGAACTTCATTCCCAGCTATATTTTTTACTCTAAGATAGAATCCTGTTAAATTGTTAAGGTTGGTCTCAAACATGTGATCCTCTTGCCTCAGTCTGCCAAATTGCTGGAATTACAGGCATACAACGCTGTACCCAGTCTATAAGCTATTTTAAAGTACTGTTTTAAAAGTTTAATTTGCCAAAAATTTAAACAAACACACCTAAGATAAAGAGAATTCCGATTATTTACTCTTTTGATTATATCAACATGCCATACTAAGATCGTTATCTTTTTTAGAGTCTTACTATATATTCCATGAAACAGTTTGCTTGCTAATTATTTTTTTGCTAAAATGGATATTTCGAGCATCTTGGTTTCTACAGGAACCTATATAACAATTTTGTATATGTGATTTGTGGCTCATATGAGCACTTGTGGAGCCAAGTGCATAGCACTTAAATAAAGATGTACTTACGTAAATAGAGCACCTTTTTAAAAAAATCTTAGCTGGAGTTAAATTGATGTCTGTAAAATATCACTATGGTTAAATGTAAATTTTAATTTATTATTTTATTTTTCATCTTCAAGATGTGGACAAATTTTTAAAAATCTACTAAGTATAAATTAGTTTTTCGGTAACTACATTAATTCTATTGGGATATACGACATAGCCACATGGAAAGAATTCTGCCCTACATTTGGTGTATTCTTTTATGGATACCTACCATAGATACCAGAGTTGGCAGATAGAATGGGAAATGCAAATAAATAAAAGATTATAGGAGGTGTCTTGCTGGCAGCTACAGAAAAAGTAAGCAGATAAGTAGCCACATGCCCATATGATATATAGGCATCAATAATGGGTTACAATATTGTACTTAGTATTTATTAAATGAAACCCAATGGAACTTTGTACCTCATGGAATAAAGAATACCAGGGAGCAACTCACCAATCAACAAGTACATTTTAAAATAAAATATGAACAGATACTTATTAAACAAGCCTGAGAAGACAAAAATCACATTTTTCTTAATATATAAAAAGCATAAATTTATAAATTGTATCTTTTGCATAAAACATAAAAGATTCAAAAACTGACATTTTGAATATCACAGAAGTGGGGATACCAGGTTACCTTATTTCTTCCCTTCATTGAAAAGAGACAGAAAAGATAATTTGCATTTGTTGTTTTTAAAGGGTAGACATTAGAATTACACCCACTTAGGCTTCCTTTTTGAGTGTGTCTTCTGTCTTGAGAGACAATAGTGTGGGTTATTAGTCACATAATCACTCAGAAGGTCAGTTCAAGAATAGTATATAAGTAAACTCATTGCTTTAAATTTGAATTTCCCCTTGGTTCTAGCCTCTAAGAAGTTTTCATAAGGTTAACAATGTAATTAAAGGTATCTGAAAGATTACAGTAGTTTTCCAATATTTCAAAGTAAGTTTCAAAATGTCACTGGAAATTTCAAATGAAGTAAAGTATATTTCTAAAATGGGCCACAATATTACCTCTCCTTTTCTTGGTATGAGTTTCCATGTTTTAACTCAGAGGTGATTCTTCTTTTCCTCTCTCTCAAATTGGGAGTAGCTGTTTTTGACAATGTAACATCATTATCTAAGTTACAGTAAGAATGAAATTTAACTCAGGATTTAACTTTAATTTAGAATTCAGGTGCCATGGAATGAGATGTTCCAAGCAATCATGTAAAGAGGTCTATGTACAGGAGAACAGGCATATAGCCAACAGCTCCAGCAGAGTTCTAGATAGCAGCTGGTCCCTAATGCTAATTATGGAAGGCCATTCTGGATCTTCCAGCCACCTCAACAGATACCAAATGAAAGATGAATACAAATCACCCACACCCACTCAATCAACCTCCATAACTGTAAATAATAATAAATTATGGTTTTAAGGCACTATTGTTCCTCAGGAAATAAAACAGCAACAAGTTATATATTCAATAGCAGTTAATGGAATTGTTAGGCCCTTCAACAGATGAACAGATAATGAAAATGTGGTATATATACACAATGGATTATTACTCAGAATTCAATGCTTGCCTCAGTAATTTAGCAAAGCCCTAAGCAACTCAGTGAGAGCCTATCTCAAATAAAATATAAAAAAGGGCTAGGGAGGACAAAATTGATGGCGCAGACCTGTAATCTCAGAGGCTCTAGAGGCTAAGGCAGGAGAATGTGAGTTTGAAGCCATCCGTAGCAAACTAGCGAGGCACTAAGCAACTCACAGAGACCCTGTCTCTAGATAAAATATTTTTAAAAGGGCTGGGGATGTGGCTCAGTGGTTAAGCTACCCTGGGTTCAATCACTTGTGCATACTACAAACATTCATACATATATACATACATAAAACTTCATGTCCCAGGCAATATCCAGGGAAAAGTCAACATAGGTAAATCTCAATCTTTTAGGAATCAAGTCTATCAGAGAGAAAATTATTTAAATTATCTGAAAAATCAGGACTTAGAAAGTAGATAGAATATAACTCTATAAAGATAATATAATCAGATAGTGGGATTTTTTTATATGCTTTTATGTTCTTTACACTGTTCTCAGTCAACTGATGTTAGTAATTGAATTTTCTACAACTTAGATCTCTGATTGTTTACTCCCTCACTGTATTATTCTCCTACTATCATTTAGACAACAGGCTCTGATCTTTCCTTTACAAAAATCTGACACCTTTTAGGGGAGTTGAAAAAAAAAAAGAAAAGAAAAGCATTTTGCTTTTGTTTTTGTTTTTTATTTAGTTGTTCGGCATAAAATAAACCAAACCAAATGTGGTCAATATAATAGGGATGGTCTATTCCAAGGTGGTTAGAGGAAAGATTTATAATAAAATTACAAACAGGAAAACATAACTAGAAGCATATCACAACTAGTAAAAAACAGAAAAAGAGATCACAAAGGATTTGTTCTTCCTTTAAAAACTATTTAATACCAAAAAACTGCAAAATAATTCAACATGGTACAATTTACACACATGAGATTTTCAATACTTTAACAATACCCGAGTTTCAGTGAAACCTAATTGATTGTTGATGAGAGTAAAAATGGATGGGAACCCTCTGGACAAAATTTTTTAAAAATTAGTACATCTGAAAAAATGTATATGCCAGCAATTCTGTACCTAAACACACATACGCACACATACACACACACACACACACACACACAAGAACTTTTCATATATGCAAAATTTTTTGAAGAACTATTTCTAATAGTGAAGGTTCTGAAACAACTAAGTAGAAAAATTAGTAAATTATGATACATTCATGCAGTAAAAATTTTGGCAGTTAAGATGATGTCAAGAACTAGTTCTATCAATGTGAATATGTCTGAGAAACAATGCTAAAAAACATGTTCCAGTGTACTAGGCAAATATAGTTTAAATTCTGCAAAACAAGACTACATTTATTCCAGATATAAGGAAAGGTATAAAAAGTACAAACGTAAGTACAGGCATGAAAAACACCAAATTCAAAATAAAGGTTATCTGTGGGAAGGGGATGATGAAAGGTAATAGCATTGGTAAGTGATTCACAGACTACTATTTTATCTATAATGCTTTATTTAGATTCAGTGATTTAAATGGGTATTCATTAGATTCCTATCCTTGTATGACAAGATTTATATATTGTTATCTACCCCTTATTCCCACAAACAGGAATGTTTTATGTAAAAAATTGGTAGTAAATTATAACAATGTCAACAGTGAAATAGCGGCATTTCTAGTAGAGCAAATCTTTAATAGTCAAAAACAAAAATCTAAATGATAACTGGAGTTTTCATATTTTCTAAAGTTATAAAAATTTTTCTTATGTTATTGAACTTCCATCAGAATCTCTAGAATATCCCTAACACACACACACATTTAGTTACAAGTACATCTAATTAGAATTTTGTATCATTCAGCTCATATATATTGACCTCTTAATAACGAAGATACTCTGACACACCTGTGATATGCTTTAATTAAAGGCATGTATATTATATCCATCCTCATTAACTAGTTATAAAGCAGAGAGTCAAGAAAAAACAAATTAAAAATTATTATATACATCAAAAAACTCACAACTAAATCCATGATATTCAATTCAAATTTTTTTTTGCTGTTTTTATTTAAAACGCAAATATCCTCAAAGCATTAGGTTACCAATATCCGAACATTTTTATCTTAATAAAAATCTACTTAAATATAGTACCATCAGTGATTCCTATTAAATCTTTGTTCTTCGGAGAATGTTTTTATCATAACAATGTGTCATAAAACGAAAGCAATTACTCAAATAATTGCAAGTGTCTTAGAACCAGTTTTATTATGGTTCAAATAAAACATGAAAAATTGTGAAAGAAATTCATCGTGAACAAAGGAGAAAAAAGCAGAATAACTTTTGTGCATTTTAAGCTAGATTCAAATTTCTCATTTACAAGTTAAAACAAAAAATTTTACTCCATGCCTATTAAGAGGGTAAACAGACTGTGGTGCTCTATAATTATCTAAGTATAGTAAATGGCACATTATGAAAACCGAGGGTCTTAATTAAAAGGTAACATAGTAAATGGTGAGAATTCTGGTCCCTTACACCACATGATTAATAGAATACTGTCACCAGTTTATATCATCTAAACAGATTAAAGGATTTACTCTAAAGTAATGAGATGAGAATACCCCAATACAATTACATTTATGGATATCTCAACAAAATGGCCCAAATAATCCTACAAAGAAGTCCATTACATTGTAAGGTCTAGGCCATCATATAGAAAAGGCAAGTCCTTCTTTTTGCTGCCTATTAATTAAATCTATGCATGAATCACAAGATATATGATTAAACTTAATCACAAACAACAGAAATGAAAAGACACAGGCAATGAAAGAAACAGCAGAATCTTTAAAAACAAACTGTTATTTTACTAAAGGGGAAAAAAGAACAGGAAATTTTTTTTAAATGAGCATTCAAAGAAAAAGAACTTTTAGTTTTTTTTTTATTCATTGCACACAAATGGGACACAACTTTTCATTTCTCTGGTTGTACATAAAGTAGAGCCACACTGTTTGTGTAATCATACATGTACATAGATAGGGTAATGATGTTTGTCTCGTTCCATTATCTTCCCTTCCCTCCACCCCCTACCGACCCCTCATTTCCCTCTACACAATCCATCCTTCCTCCATTCTTCCCTTACCCACTACCCTTGTTATGTATCATTATCTACATATCAGAGAAAACATTCAGTCTTTGGTTTTTGGGGATTGGCTTATCTCACTTAGCATGAGATTCTCCAATTTCATCCATTTGCCTGCAAATGCCATAATTTTATTATTTTTCATGACTGAGTGATATTCCATTGTGTGTGTGTGTGTAGAGATATATATATATATCACAGTTTCTTTATCCATTCATCAATTAGGTTGGTTCCACAATCTGGCTATTGTGAATTGAGCAGCTATGAACATTGATGTGGCTGTATCTCTGTAGTATGCTGATTTTAAGTCCTTTGGGTATAGGCCAAAGAGTGGGATAACTGGGTCAAATGGTGGTTCCATTCCCACTTTTCTAAGGAATCTCCATATTGCTTTCCTGAGTGGCTGCACAATTTGCAACCCCACCAGCAAAGTACGATTGTACCTTTTCCCCCATATCCTTGCCAACACCTATTGCTGCTTGCATTCTTGATAATAGCCATTTTAATTGGGATGAGATGAACTCTTAAGGTAGTTTTGATTTGCATTTCTCTTATTACTAGAGATGTTGAACATTTTTTCATATATCTGTTGATTGTTTGCAAATCATCTTCTGTGAAATGTCCGCTCATTTCCTTAGCCCATTTATTTTTTGAGTTATTTGTATTCTTGATGTAAAGTTTTTGAGTTCTTTATAAATCGTGGAGCTTAGTGGTCTATCTGAAGTGCATGTGGTAATGATTGTCTCCCACTCTGTAGACTCTATCGTCACATTGTTGATTGTTTCCTTTGCTGAGAAAAAGTTTTTTAGTTTGAATCTATCCCATTTATTGATTCCTAAAACTCAAAGTACTAAAATTCCTGATGAAAAAGGAAATATCACAACAGATACTATTGATAAACAAAACATAATTAGAAGCTATTTTGAAAATCTATACTCCAACAAAATACAAATTATCAAAGACATCGACAGGTTTCTAGAGACATATGATCGACCCAAAGTGAATCAGAAGGACATAAACAATTTAAACAGATCAATTTCAAACACTGAAATAGAAGAAGTCATCAAAAGCTTAAATCAATAAAAAGTCTCCCATGATAGAAAATCCCAAGACTTAATGTCCTCACTGCTGAATTCTATGAAGCATTAATAAGAATAAATATATATTATCCTCAAACTATTTTAAAAATATGGTAGAAGAAGTACTTCCAGACTCACTAAAAGACCAGCATTACCCTGATAATAAAACCAAACAAAGACACAATAAAAAAAGAAAATTATAGGACAATATCCCTGGTGAACACAGATGTAAAAATCTCTAGAAAACCAAATCCAACAGCATTTTAAAATCCATTTGCCATGATAAAGCAGGATTCATTGCAGGGATATCAGGAGCATTCAATATAAGCAAAACGAGAGTGACACATCAAATTATAAGCAAAACAATGAGAGTGATTCATATGAAAATCATATGATACAGAAAAAATATTTGACAAATTCAATATCCCTTTAGGATTAAAAAAAAAAAAAACCTCAACAAATTAAGTATAGAGGGAATATACCTAAACACAATATAGGTAATATATTACAAACCACAGCTAACATACTGAATAGGGAAAAGTTGAAAGCTTTTGAACACTTTTGCCACTTTCATTCAACATAGTACTGGAAATCCTAGCCAGAGTAATTAAACAATGGAAAGAAAGAGCATTTGAGCTGGGAAAAGTGAAACTGGCTTTGTTTTCAGATGACACAATCTTATACACAGAAAACTCAAAAGACCCCCCCATCCAAAAACGTTAGAAATAATCAACAAATTCAGTAAAGAGAAAGATGTAAATTCAACATAGGAATATCAGTAGCATTTCCACATACTGTCAAGGAACTATCTGAAAAAGAAATCAAGAAAACAATCCTATTTGCAATAACTGCAAAAAAAAAAAAAATACATAAGAATAAATTTACCCAAGGAGATGAAGATCTCTACTGAAAACTACAGAATATTGATGAAAGAAACTAAAGATGACAAAATCAAATGGAAGATATCCTGTGTTCACACACTGGAAGAATAAATATTGTTAAAATGTTTATACTACCAAAAGCAATCTACAGATCCAAGGCAGAATCCTTATCAGAATTCCAATGGCACTCTTCCCAGAAAAAAAAAAAAAAAAATGTGAAAACACATAAGATCCCAAATGGTCACAGACATCTTGAGATAAAAAGGACAAAGCTGGAAACATCAAGGACTTCAAAATATAAAATATACAAAGCTCTACTAATCAAAACAACACAGTACTACCATAAAAAACAGATATACAGACCAATGGAAAAGAATAGAGAGTCCCAAAATAAATTCATGCATTTACAGTCAACTGATTTTCAACAAAGGGGCTATTATGGTTTAGATATGAAGTGTCCCCCTGAAGCTCCTGTGTTGCAGGAATAGTGAAAGGAATAATGATTAGATTATGAGAACTATAAGCTAATCGGTCCATCCTAGTTTGAATGGACTGTGTGGTAATTGTAGGTGGGGTGTGGTTGGAGGAGGTGGGTCACTGGGGGCATGATAGGGAAGGATGCATCTTCCCTGTGACCCCTGCCCCTTTCCAGATCCCACCAAGAGTTGAACATCTTTCTATCAATGCGCCCATCCCTCATGAAGTGCAATCTCAACTTAGGTCCAGAGCAATGGCTGTCTAAGGACTAAGACCTCTGAAACTGTTGAGTCCCAAATGAACTTTGACTCCTCTAAGGTGTATTGTCATGTATTTTGGTCGCAGTGATACAAAAGCTGGCTAAATGGGGAAAGGATAATCCGTTCAATAAATGATGCTAGGGAAACCAGATATCCATGTGAAAGTTTTGTCCAAAATCAACTCTAAATAAACAAACAAATAAATAAATAAATAATTTTTTAAAATTTAAACATAAGATCCAAAACTACGAAACTACTAGGTGACAACATACAGGAAGTGCTCCATGATAATGGTATGGGCAATACTTTCGAGACTTAATATTGAAAGAACAGGCAACGAGACCAAAAATACATAAATAGAATTACATTAGCCTAAAAAAACTAATGCAAAACAAAGGAAATCATTAGTGATGAGACAGAACAATATTTGCAAACCATGTATCTGTTAAGGAGTTGTTATGGTTTGGATATAAGGTATCTCCCAATAAGCCCATGGGACAGTTCAGGAATGTTTAGAAGTGAAATGACTAGATTATGAGAGTTATAACCTAATCAATAGATTAATCAATTTGCTGGATTATTAGTTTGAAAGGATAACTTGGTGATAACTATAGGCAGGTAGGGAATGGCTGGAGGAGATAGGTCCTGGAGGTGTGCCCTTGGGAATTACATTTTGTCCCTGGCTTCTCTGGTCTCCCTCTCTCAAATTCCTGGCTGCCATGAGTGGTGCAGCTTTCTTCCACCAGGTCCTTTAGCCATGATGTTCTGCCTTATTTCAGGCCCAGAGCAAAGGAGCTAGCCAACCAAGGATTGAACCCGTCAAACCATAAGCCAAAATAAACTTTTCATCCTCCAAATTGTTCTTGTCAGGTATGTTGGTCACAGAAACAAAAAGCTGACTAACACATAAAATAATATCCAAAATATTAAAAAGAACTAAAAAACATCAATAGCAAAACAAACAAATAACCTGATTAATAAATATGAAAAAGACATAAACATTTCTAAAAAGAAGACATACAAATGGCCAACTGGTTTAAGAAAAAATATTCAATCTAATCATCAGAGAAATGCAAATCAAAACCATGATAAGATATCAACTCACACCTTTTAGAATGGCTATTATCAATAAGACAAAAGGTAAGTATTGTAGAGAAAAGGGAACTTTTTTCTAATACTGTTGATAGGAATGCAAATTAGTAGAGCCATTATGGAAAACAGTATGGAGTTTCCTTAAAAAAACTAAAAATAGAAATATTATATGATCTAGCAATCTCACTTCCAAGTGTATATTCATAGGAAATCAAATCAGTTTGTCAAAGAGATATCTGCACTTCCATATTCATCATATCACTATTTACAATAGCCAACATATGGACTCAACCTCAGTGTTCACACACAGATGAATGAATAAAAGAAATGTGATATCCACTATCGAACATTATTCAGATGCCATAAAATACAAATCTTGTCACTTACAATAATATAGATAAACCTGGAGGACATCACTTTATATGAAATAAACCAGACACAGAAAGATAAGTGTCACATTACCTCACTCATGTAGAAGCTAAAGGAAGAAGAAGAAAAGTGGAGCTTATAGAAATTTGAGAAAGCAGGAAGTAGAATGGTAGTTGGCAGACACTGGGATGGTTAGGAGAGATGGAGAGATGAAGAGATGTTGATCAAATATATGTAATCATAATTAGATAGGAAGAATAAGTTCAAGGAATTTGCTGTAGAGTGTGATGACATTAGTTAATAAGGATATAATTTATTCTCAAAAAATGCAAAGAGAATAAATGTTAAATGTTCTCACCACAAATATGATAACTATTTGCTAGAGATGAGAGAGTTAGAGGTAATTAGAATATGGTTGGCATTTGAGGAGTTCGAGTCAGTGCTCAGCAAACAAATTTATCATTCCACAAAGTATATATACTTCAAAACATGCTGTACTCAATAAAAACATAGAATTTTATGCTTAAAATTTAAAAACTGTTTTTAAGATAATTTTTAAAAGGCATGGTCCTTAGCGACTTCTGCCTCAATGTACATAAAGTATTGTCACAGAATGTCACTCTCATCCTAAAGTCAAGAACATGTTGAATAAACAACAAAAAAAATCATTTGAAAATCTACACAAAGCTGGAACACAAAGAAACCTAAATCTGAAACATGAAAGAAGAGAAAAGCTGTTTTCATTCATGGTGGAGCAATAGTGGCAGGGAAAAGTTACCGTAAATGGTGTAAAAAGAAACCAGAAAAAAAAAAAAAAAACACTAGTGAGTATTTAAAGGGCAACCAACACCATGATGGTCAAAATGTCTAGCACCATAGCCAAAAATAAAAGTATGAACTCATTAGTCAACTCTTTCCTTCTTGTGACTAAACTGTCACCCAGAGGGTGTATCATCCAGGTGCCTGGAACTTTTATTAAAGGAAAAGAAGTCTCATGCCTAAGAATGGTCAAGATAAAATCTCAAATTTTCTAAAACAGGTCTATACAATCTTGTATCTCTTTTATCCTGATCATTAGCTAGGAATCAGTCAAGTGAACCTTATGGAGGGTGGTCATGTGTACCAAGATATGTGCACAAGGAAGAGGTGAGAGAGTCAGAGGCAGAGTTTGACTTGATTTGAGGAGTTCAAGCGAGTACTCAACAAACCTATAGATGCTATGCATCACATAGAACCTCCATCACATGCTTTGACTACTGGCCAATGAAGTTAGACTTTGTGACAAAAGGTACACCATTATCAGATTGTAAATAGGTCAAAAGGCTAAAACCATGACACTTTGATTTCAAGAATCACAATGGTATGCCCTAAGTCAGTTGTTCCAACTGGACATCGTTATCATAACCTGAAAAAAGTGTCAGTAATAGTGAAGCACCAACAGTAGACCCAAAATGAAGTCTAAGGCCCTTCACTATGAGAAAAACAAGTCAATATTTTTTTTCAGGTGTAATAAGTTGATAGGTAGTAAAAGCTTTTGCATCAGACATGGTCCTTTATTTCTGGTCAATTCTATGACAGGGGATATGTTGCCACACTGCATATAGGATATAGTCAGGGTGCCATAGTGGCAATCTGGGTAATAAAGACTTGATTAGAAGCTTGAACCCTATCAGTCTCATGGGGGGAAAGGCCCTTACCCTAGGCATCAACATGAGTAACACAGACTTTATTACTGGCAGGTATGATTTGTCTCCACAGCTTATGGCCCCTTACAGGTGTGTCTGTAATCTATTTTTACTAAGTGAGGCCACTGGCCACCACTCATAACTTGAGAAAAAATATAACATGCTCAGGAATATTGTTGAAGGCAGGAGTTCTCAACCTTTTTTCTGAAAAGGACCAATAGTATAAATTTTAGGTTTTGCAATCTCCATACAGACTTTGGTGCATATTCTTTAAAAATTTTAAAAATACCAAATCATTAAGAGCAGCACAAAAGAAGATGCAGTCAATTTTGGAACACAGGCTTAATTCTGCCCTGATCAAACTGGAAGGAAACAGCTTTCAATTCAGTTCATTGTGCTGCATCAGCTTGGTCTTCCAGAGGTGGCCTTGGAACTGGAAGGTGGCTGCCACCCAGTGGACACCATCAGCTTTTCACTTACCTGAAGCATCAGTAAATGAAACGTATACATTTAAGATAACCTCTGTGTATTACATGGAATCAGTCCAAGTGCTAAAATTTATCAGTTGAATCCAAGCTGTTTATTCTATACCAAAGCATGGACCAAGGTATCTAATAGACACATGCCAGGGATTAGAGTAACAATCAGAAAATAATTTGTGATACTACCAGGCTGGAAATGTAGGACATAGAGATTAGCATTAAAGGAAAGTGATGGTAGAATACCAGAGACAGAGTGTAAGCTTTTTTTCCTCCTTTGATTTCTCACTCCAGGGTTGGTGCTCAACCCTCAGAGGTTCCTCAACCCTTCCTCCTTCATGTAGTTTTTGATATTTGGAAAGCACCTGTATTAGTCAGCTCTTTGTCAGTGGGACAAAAATACCTCACAAGAACAACTTAGAGGAAGAAAACTTTATTTTGGCCTCTTGGTTTCAGAGATTCAATCCATGGTCAGCCAACTCCACTGCTCTGGGCCAGAGGTGAGTCAGAATATCATGGCAGAAAGGTATGGTGAAGGGAAGTTTCTCAGCTTATGGCAGCTTGGAAGCACAGGGAGCAATCAAGGAGCCAGAGACCAAATATAATCCCCAAAGAAGGACCCCAGTGACCTACTTCCACTGGCCATGCCCCACCAACCTATAGTAATCCATCTAAATTATGAATGCAGCAAACTGATTAATCCAAGGATCAGGTTACGGTTCTCACAACCTAATTCTTTCACCTCTGAATACTCTTGCACTGACACACGAGCTTTTAGGGGAACATCTCATATCCAATTCAGAACAACGCCTCGGCTCAAGGGGCCTACATATCATTGCAGTTCTTCCCATCAGTTTTCAGCACTTCAGACAATCCTCACTGCCCATATTTTTCTCTCCACAAGGATAAGGAAGGAGGGTGATTTTGGCAACAGTATTTCACAAAGCTGTAAGAGTTTGAGTCCTTCCTTTTTCAAAGTTTCCCATGGGTACTTAGTTTTTTTCCTGGAAAGCAGTTGAGGTCAGGATACATGGGGACACTGAGATGAGAGAATACAGTCTGAGAGAGTGGCATAGACCAATAAACATGGCTCTGCATTTACTTTCAGCTTTGAGCAGCCAGTAAAATGGTTCAATCAAACCACCTTCTAATGTGGTTGTTTTACTAAAAGGTATTTATCTTCACTGCTGACACAATTTATCTCAGCCTCATTCACTGACTGTGCAGCTGCCATAATACTGTCTTTTCATTAGAGTCATGGGACTTGCTACCACACTGTTTGGATAACCTTCTCTTTGTCTCTAATACAGGTGAGAGTAAATACCAACCAAAGTACCATTTGAGAAGGTTCTGTGAATCAGACTAACTGCTAACTTCTAACCATTTGTTAATACATGGAGCAGTGGGGAAATTCCCTCCCCATACATTCCTCATGCCCAATTCTTTGGCAAAAGAACCGACAATCATGTCCTCTGGAATCTCCTTACATCTCCTAAACTGGTCTATGGAGGTCCTTATATTCCCTTCTTCCACAAAGCCATGTCTCTATCAGCATCCTATCTACAACAAAGTCTTATTTACTATATCAGTAGAAGGAGCTGAAATGGACCTTTATTCATATATATGAAAAAAAAATTAAGACAAAAATACCAGAGCAATTAAGTAGGGAAGAAATATTAGTTTTTTCCTCAAATATTGCTGAGAAAACTGAATAGGCATATGGAATAAATAAATTTCAATCCAAGTCTCATACCAAATAGAAAATCTAATTCAAAATCAATTTCAGACCTAAAACCTAAAATTGTGCATCTTCTAAAAATAAACATAGGAGAAAATTTCCAAGATCTTCTTTAAGAATTCGAGAATTTCTTTCAACCAATACCAAAAATATAATCCAGAAGACAAATTAATAAACTAAACTTCATCGTAATGTAAATTTTTATTCTTAGATAATCATATATTCACAGGAAGTTGCAACAATTCTAGAGTCCCATTATTTTCCACTCAGTTTTCCCCAATAGTGACATGTAATAAAGTACTAAATCAACGTCGGAAAAATTGACATTTGCCCATTGATGTTTACTGCATACACACCTAATTCAATTTTCACCAAGTGTTCATTCATAAATACATGAACGCATGTGTTTATGTGCTTAGTTGTACATAATTTTATATCATAAACAAATTTGTTTAACCACTACCATAATCATATAATCATGATACAGAATAGTTCCAGAACTACAAAATAAATTCAAAACTATAAAATTACTTCTTTGTATTCATTTGCACCTCCAATATCATCCTTGGCCAATGGCCACCACTAATCTATTCTTCATCTCTATAGTTTGGTTCTTTTGTTTTTTTGAGGATCTTATATAAATGGAATCGTAAACTACATAACATTTTGAAACTGACTTTCTTTACTAAACCTAAAATCCTTAAAGTTCATCCAGGTTGTTAACATTTATCAATAGATTATTCATTTCCCCATTGCTGAGTACTATTCCATTTTATGGATATAGGGTTTGTTCACCCATTCTCACCCACTGAGAATATTTGTTTTCAGTATCTAGGTTATTACAAATAAAGCTCCTAGCAATATTCATGTAGAGGTTTTCATGTACATAAATTTTCATTTCTCTGGAATAAATGTTCAAGAGTGCAACTGTTGATCCATATGGGAAGTATATATTTTACAAGAAATTGTCAATTCTTTTTCCAGAGTGACTGTCATTTTACATTCACATCATTAATGTCTGGGGGACTGAATTTCTCCATATCCTTACAGCATTCAGTATAATCACCATTTTTTATTTTAGTTCTTCTAACAAGTCAGTAGTTGATATTTTACTGTGGCCTTAACTTTCATTTCCCTAAATAAAATGATGCTGAACATCTTTTTTTATGCCTATTTGTCAACCAAATTATTCTTTTTGGTGAAAAACCTGTTCATGTCTTTGACCAATTTTAAAGCTGGATCATGTACCCATTTGCTAGGACTGCCACAACAAAATATCATACGTGGGTGACTTAAACAAGGGAAATAAGTTTTCTCACAATTCTTGTAGCTAGAAGTCCAAAAATCAAGGTGTCAGTCAGTATGGTGTCTTTTGAACCTAATTTCCTTGACTTCCAGAATCAGCCTTCTTGTTGTATCTTCACATAGGCACTCCTTCATCTGTGTGCATCTATACCTAATCTCCTCTTCTAATAAAGATACCAATTATATCAGGTTAGAGCCTACTCACATGACCTCATTTTTACCTTCATCACCCTTCAAAGTCTCTATCTACAAATACAATCACATTCTAAGGAACTGCGGGTTAGAACTTTAACATAAGAATTTGGCAGGGGGGCATTCAGCCCTTAACAGATTTTGTGATATTTTTTAATGTTGAGTTAAAAGGGTCTTTATGTTATAGAGATAAGACTTTCATTAGACATGTGGTTTGCAAATATTTCTTCCAGTCTTTTCTCCTAACACTCTTCTTATAATAAAAAAGATTTTCATTTCAATAAAGTCTAATTATTAACTTTCTATTTTGTAAGTAGTGGTTTTGGTAAGACATCAAAGAAGACTTCATAGATCACTAGATGTCAAAGATATGCTATGTTTTCTTCTAAGACAGTATTTTGTTAATCATAATTTGAAACTGTTGCTCTCTGTAAGACTTAAAATAGTGAAAAGACAAGTTATAGGCTGTATGTAAGTATCTGCAAGCATATATCTAACTAGCATTCAGAATATATAAAGAACTCAATAATAAAGAAAATAAATTTAAAATAGACAAAAGGTTTGAATGCTTCAAAGAAAATATGATATGTAGATAATTTATGATTTTAAAAACTTTTGAAGATGCTAGACATTATTAGTCAAAGTAAATTAAAACTACAATGAGATACAACTAGCTACCGTTTAGAATGAATAATATTTAAAAGACTGATCATAAAAACTGTGGGCAAGAATGTAAAGAAACCTCACATACCGCTACTGAGAACCACCACTTCAGAAAAACAAGTTTCTTTAAATATTGAACACATACCTACCAAATAATCCAGTCATTTCATTTCCTAGGTATTTATCAAAATGAATAACAAACTAAAAGACCACACAAACTTATTCATGTACATTTATACCTGTTTTATCCATAATAGCCAAAAGCTAGAAGTAGCCAAATGTCTAAAACAGGTACATGAATACACAAATTCTGGTAACTCATACAATAGAATATGGTAAGCAATAAAATAAACCATTGATATGTATAACATACTATGATCATATTTATAAGAATTGCAAAAAAATGAAAACTAATCATTGTGAAAGTAAATAGTTCAATGAGAGACAGAGGTGGGGAAACAGTAGGAAAAAACCACAAAGTCACAAGAAAATGTTTGGAAAACTTTTGGAGTATGATGAATAGGTTCACTACCTTGATTGTGGTGACAGCTTCACAATGAATATATGTATAAAAGTATATAATGCTGTATATTTAAAATGTGTCATTTTATATGTAAACCCCTTGCCTTCAAAAAATTAAAAATACCTTCCAACTCCGATTCCAGTCACAGATAACTTTATTGTTAAATCCTGTCAACTATTTAGCTTCCCAACACATTTTATGAGACACCCTCATAATCCTGATACCAAAATGATCAGGAACAGTACTTGAAAAAACAAATTACAAACAGATTAGTATTTGCCAGGGGTGTAGATGCAAAAATTCTTTTAAAACAGAAAAGGAATACAACAGGGTATAATAGGAATAATACATCATGATCAAACAGAGTTTATCCAACAAATGTAAAAACTGGATTAACATTTTAAAAATCTCTACACATACCAGTAGATAAAATTACATACTCTTCTCAACAGATACATTTGTTTAAAAATTTTTTTCCAATTAATAACACCAAATGTTTAAAATTCTTATAATTTTGAGGTACTGAAGGCTTTTTCTGTAATAATTGACAACAAAGCAAAGATATTCACTCTGACCACTTTTAATCAATATTATACTACAGATCCTGCAAATAATACAAGAAAGGGAAATTATGAGATAATCTCTCTTATAATAATCTCATAATCATATAAAATTCAAAGCACGTAAAATTCAGATATTATAAAATGTATAATATATTGAGCAAGTTATTGAAAAAAATGGTTTAATATTTTAAAAAACAATTCATGTAAGTAATTACATTGACATTTCTCTTGTAGAGAAAAAACATATGATCATCTCCATACTTACAAAAAGGTTCTAATAAAATTCAATATCCATTCATGATTTTTAAAAATCTTCAATCAGGAGCATAAAGAAACTTCCTTAATCTGCTAAAGGATGTCTACAAAAATGAAAAGCAAGTATTATATTTAATCATGAAGGGTTAAAATTTTTCCTTTTCCTACTGGGAATGAGATAAAAAGATACAATATGATCTTCTATTTAAGTCTGAACTGGGCTAACCAAAGCAACAAGGCAAAAACATGAAATAAAATGAAATAAAAACTAAAGTAATAGAATAAAAAATATAACTATTATTAATCTTGACCATGCGCTATACATAGGAGATGCAAAGAATGCACAGATAAAACTATTAAAATGGAGTGCATTAAGCAAAGTTGAAGGCTATAAAATCAAATAAAAAATCAACTGTAACAAGTAATTACATATGAAGATTTCCATAATGATGGCACTTACAAAAGCATTACAAGATATCACATAACTGGCACTATGTCTAATGAAAAATGTGCAAAATTTCCAAACTGAAATTATGTACTCTTATTCAGAAAAAAAAAGTACCTAAATAACCTAAGTAAAGGAGGTATACACTATACTCATGAATTGAGAGGCTCAACATTTAAAGATGTACCTCCATTCATTTGCTTCTTGAAGATAGGAATTTAATGATATGCAATAGGTTTCAAGGTGAGATTTAGGTGGCTGTACTGTGTAGAATAGTTTTTTAAGAGTAAAGGCTTTGGGGCTAGGGATATAGTTCAGTTGGTAGAGTGCTTGCCTAGCATGAACGGGTTCCTGGGTTCAATCCCCAGCGCCACACAAAAAAAAGAAAAAAAACAAACAGAAAGAGTAAGGGCTTTGCTGGGTGCAGTGGCGCATACCTGTAATCCCAGCAGCTTGGGAGGCTGAGACAGGAGGATTGCAAGTTCAAAGCTAGTCTCAGCAATGGCGAGGCACTAAAAGCAACACAGTGAGACCCTGTCTCTAAATAAAATGAAAAAAAAAAAAATCAAGTGCCCCCGAATTCAAAACAACAACAACAAAAAGTAAGGGCTTTAAAGTCAATTAAACCTGGATTTGCCATTTTGTTTAGGAATTCCCTACACATTTGATTTGAGACAAGCTATTTAACTTCAAATAGGCTAGATTTCCAAACTAAAATTTTATGAACAAGACCCAAATTAATATAATTATTAAAAGTTCCTTTACTGGTATGTTATTTATACTGTCCAAAGTTTCAAAACTTGTAAGTAGGAGAACTGAACTTGAATATAAGCAATCTGTCCCCAAGGTTTATGTGCATAATAACAATTTATATTACCTCTCCAAAATATTAGTTTGGCAAATACAAGTAGTATAGTATAAATTGTACAGTAAAGTATAGATTGTATACTATACTACCATCAGAAAATTTCCAGAAGGGAGAGAGAAGACACCTACAAGTACTATAGCAAGTAAAAATTAAGAGTACTAAAATGGTTCCAATTAAAGACTGATAATATGAAATGTTGGTAAACATAAGAAACAATTAGAACTCTCATGCATTGCTGACAGGAATTAAAAACAGTACAATTATTTTGGAAAAAGATTATTATCGATAATCAAATCAACTCAATATTTATCCAGAACAATGAAAATATACAATAATGATTCTTCTTATATTTCATATTTTTAATTCACCTATTTGCTAAAATGTATTTGTAACACTAAAATCAATATTTGCAGTGCTATCGCAAACATTTGTAAATAAGTTGGGTGTGCTGGCACATCAAGGTCAAGGTCTGTGAATTTGCATGTATGCTCAAGATCAGCTTGGGCAACTTTAGGAGACCCTGTCTCAAAATAAAATCAAAATAAAATAAGTAAGTAAAAAGGGATGGAAATGTAGCTCAGAAGTAAAATGCTTGTCTAACATGTGATACCCTGGATTCAATCCCTAGACTGCACAAAAAAAATTGTAAATATGTGCAAAGTGACAAAAAATTGAGTCACCTAATGGATATTAATTCCACTGATGTGAAACATGGCAACATTCTACTTTGTTTCAGCTCTCATACTGTAAAAAAAGTGTCCTTTCATGGTCTACTTAGGTGCCATATTTTTCAAGTTATTATTGTTACAAAATTATAATATTTCTGAATGTACTATTTGAAATGGCATAGAGCTTAAGTGCTATCTAAAGTTTCTAAGTATAGAAAGGCTATGTTGTGCCTTGAGAAACTTCATTCAAGTATGAGTTACAGTGCTATAGGCTATAGATTCAACATCAATGAATCAACAATGTATATTAAAGAAAGTATTTCTAAACAGAAACATATAAAATAGTTATATGTTGATTGGTTGGCCAAAAATGTTGAGACTAAGAACTGGAGTCTAATCCTGTATTTCCTCTCAAAGCAATGGTTCAGTATTTGATAATTCAATGTTCATAACTTTATAAAATATGACTACCATGAAGAATCAACTACATTCACAAAAAGACATATGCAAATATACATAAGACATTAGTCCCTGGAACAGTACTCAGCAACCAAATGGAATGAAATACTGTTTGAAGCAATAATAAGGACTAAACCTAAAAAATATCATGCTGGGCAAGAAAGGTTTTATATAAAAAATTTAATTCCATTTACATAAAAAGAAAATGAGGCACAACAAATAGTGAAAAAAAATTAAGCAGTGCTTGCCTAAGCAGGGGAGGACTGACAGGAAAGGGGATAGAGAATTCCTTGAAGACACAAACTTTCTACCTATATTAGGAACAGAACTAATTTATCATGTATGCACTCAACTATCAAAATTGTTGCCAAGATATGTGAAATTTAATATATGTAAATAATACTTCAAAAATATTAACCATAATAATGAGTGCAGAATGAAAAGTATGGGAAAGCAAAATTTAAACAAAAATGCTATAATGATAAATTTTATCTGCATGATGGGTACATTGGATTCATCACACTGTAGATAGTATTGTGTTAACTGTGTGTGATAGTCATCATTGCATTGCTGAGACCAAAACACCTAACAAGAACAACTTGGAAGAGGAAAAGTTTGTTTTGGTTCACGGTTTCAGAGGTCCACTCCATGGTGAGCTGACTCCATTGCTCTGGGCCCAAGGTGAGGCAAAACATCGTGGCAGAAGGGCATGGTGAAGGAGAGCTGCACCATTCATGGCACCCAGCAAGCAGAGAGAGAAGAGGAAGGGATTGCAGGGAAGATAAGCTCTTCCAGGGCATGTCCCCAGTGACTCATCCCCTCTAGCCATGCCCCACCTACCTAAGGTTACCACTTATTAAGTCCATTCAAACTAGGGTGGACCTATTAGATGACAGCTCTAATAATCCAATCATTTCACACCTGAATATTCCTGCATTAACAAAGGAACTTTAGGGGGACACCTTATATCTAAACTACAACATTTCACCTCACAATACAAACTATATTTAGTCTATCTCCAAGAGTCCCCCAAGTCTTAACAGTTTCATCATTTCCCAGAAGTTGAAAGTCCAGTCTCTTCTGAGACTCAAGGCAAACTCTTGGTTGTAAGTCCCCATAAAAATCAAAAGTAAGTTACATATAGTCAGTACACAATGGCATAGTATAAACGTTTCCATTCTAAACGGAAGGAATAGGGTCACAGGAAAAAAAGGGATGGAAACAAAACTAGATTAAAACCCAGGGCAAACAGGTCCCAAAACTCTGCATACAGCATGTAGGAGCCACAGAGGTAAGATGTGCTCTCCAAAGGGCTTGATCAGTCCCTCTCCTTTGGCCTTGCTAACTGCAGCACACATGGTTTCTCTTTTAGCCTGGCTCTCTGCAGGCAGCAGCTTTTCTTGGCAGATAGTTCCCATTACTGGCAACTCCTACTTTCTTGAGTCTCCATTCCAGCTTCAACTTTACCTTCACAACTTTACACCCTCTCAGGGGCAACCTACTGGGATTCCCACCCTGCTACACTATACCCAGTTATCTATGTCTTTGAAATCTCATGGGAAACTTCCATGACCCTTAACTCCAACATCATGCATTTCTGCAGAACCAAAAGCACAAGGATGATGCTAAGGTCTACACCGGCTTAATCCAGACTGCAATGGCTTCTCAGAGTCTGGGCAGCTAAACATGGTGAACATGGTAAAATAACATCCTAGTCCCTCCCACTTCCCACCACCCCATGAAATTAGGGTGCCACCACAATCCTTCTCAAAGGAATTTTCCCTTCTACACCCATGAACCTGCAATGGATGTGATCTTGCAAATTCATGAGATGCTCTCAAGTCATCCTTCCCACTGCCTCTGCGCAAAGTAATTATCTTTAGTTGTGGTAATGTCAACAACCACACCTTTCCAGGCCCGTTTTATAGGCACTTTTCTGGCCAAACTGCAAGGTTTTAAAATCTTTCCACTTTGCTTTCTACTCTGGAGATTTTCAACGACTGCTGTGTTGCTTTGAAATTTCCTCTGACAGATTAGTCAGTCTATCAACTTTAAATTCTGCCTCACAGAGTCTCAGGATATGGAAAATATGTAACAGTTTGTTTTTTGTGTTTTTTATTTATTTATTTATTTATTTTGCCAGAATTTAGCATGAATGACCTCTAGTCCAATTACCAATAGAGTCCCAGTTCCCCTCTGAAACTTCACAAATACACTCAAGTAGTCTACATTCCCATCAGCATTCTCGTCTTCTGGGCTCCCACCAGAATTGCTCATTAAACTCTGCTTCCAACATTTTAAGACTTCTTCATCCTGCATTTCCAAAATTTTCCAAATTCCTCCCATAAGCCATTTCCAAAGGCTTCTGAACCATATGATCAGGTTAGTCACAGCAAGAACCCCACTTCTCGGTACCAATTTCTATGTTAGTCTGCTTTGCATTGCTGTGGCAAAATACCTGATAAGAGCAACTTAGAGGAGCAAAAGTTTATTTTGGCTCATGGTTTCAGAGAATCACTCCATGGTAGGATGACTCCATTGCTGTGTGCCCTAGGTGAGGCAGAACATTATGGGGGAAGAGTCCCCATTAACCCACCTTCTCCAGCCATGTCCCACCTGACTATAGTTACTACCCCATTAGTCCCATCAAACTAGGATGAACCAATTAATATACAGATCTCATCATCTAACCATTTCACCTCTTATTCCCACATTAATATAGGAAATCTTGGGGAGGGAAGAGAATACCTCATTTTTAAACCATAACACTTTATATATTCTTTAAATTTTCTAAAATAAAAAGTTAAAACTAAAAGGAAAGAAGTAGAAAGTATGTATAGGACACATGGGAGAATAGAAAGGGATGCATTTTATTAAGAGAGAACACTTGTTTTAAGAAGTGATAACTTGGATTAAAGACCTTCATATAAGTTATTAGTACTGGGCCCATTTGGTAGATTTTAGACATACAAAGGTGAAAAAAGGCCATTTCAGAAAAAAGAAAACAGTGTAAACAAAATGATAAACATACTATTGGTGTTGGACTGCTTAAGTATATAAGGTCAAGGGAAAAAAAGAATAAGTAATAAAAATTAGATGGGGAGAGCACCTAACAATCAAAAAGTCAGAAATGTTAGGCCACAGAAAACATGCAAGGTAACAGGGAATTACTCTATACATTTCAATATGGGAACAACTGGACAAGAAATAAACTTTAGCAGTAATATGAAGTTATTAAATCTCCCTATAACAGATGATGATGAAACAGAGCAGGACAGGGAGGACAGGGAGTGAAGGACATAGACATTTGAGTAGATATTCAGAGGCTAGGACTTCAAAAGAACAAATATCAAGTTATACAGCTCTAGAGAGGTTTAAACATTGGAAATTCTTCTTCTTAGCACAATATAATACTGAGAAAACTAACCTACTAAAACAAAATATGTTTGATGCCAGTTTTTTAGTCTGATGCCAATTTCCTCAGGATATATGACTGCAAGTGTTAATTTACAACTCAAAGTGTCAATCCAATTAATGTTGGAGTTTCAGTTTTGGATGTTTTAAAAATAACCTTGTTATGGAACTACTAGAAAAGCATAAGCAAGGATTCCAGATTTGCCACAAAGTACTCTAAATAGCAATGAATATATTTTCTATGCTTTGTAACTTCAACAGAAATGTTAAAACAAAAGGGACTTATTTTGATGTTAAGGGCTTCTTATTCAGTACATTTCTTTATTCAGTCCTGCCACCACCAACATTACTAATGACATTGGATATGAAAATAATGCTTTATAATCAAGGCAGTTAACTTTAGTTAACAGAAGTCATAACTCCTCTCACATAACTTCTAAGGAATAAAAAAAGGATGGGGCACATAAATAAATTACCAGTAAAAATCACGTTGCATACATTTCAACTATATTACCTTATCTAGATTTTATTTAAAGGTTAGACTCAGTTATTAAATCTGTTTTTATGATTTGAAAGGTTTAGTGATAAAGATTCTTCACTTAACCAAACTTTAGTCAGGCTATTTTTAACTAGAATCCTGTTAAGTTAGTAAAGCCAGAATCCCCTGAAGTCCTGTCATTTCCCCTTACTAATTTTCCATCCACTGACTCTCAACTTGCTCAATGATTATAAATTTCCACTTGCCCATGCTATATTCAGAGTTGAGCTCAACCTCTTTTCCCACTGCAGTGGTCCCAATACCTAGGACAATGATGAACAGTCATCATTATAATGCTAACCAAGTATCATTGAGTAATTTTTTTTGTTTAACACAAGGACAAACAACTATCATCTATCTTAACAAGAACAAAAACACAGGTTTAAATTTAAAGAATAAGTAATTTTAAGACACACAAGCTCTTCTAAGTTGAAATAATTTTCTGAAGATCTAAATTTTTTAAAAAAAAATTTTAATTTTTCTAATTTTTTAAAAAAGATATCTAAATTTATGTTTTAAATTTATTCTAATTATAGCCAGAAATAAAATTTCATTCAGGGAGTATTATTACATAAGGTAGAGTAACTAATTTTTTTGACATCTAATCTTACTAATTTATTACTCTTAAAAATTTTTAAGATTTAGGACCAAACACAGTGGCACATGCATGTAATCCCAGAGGCTCCAGAGAGTTCAGAGCTAGCATCAGCAACCATGAGGCGCTAATCAACTCAATGAGACTCTGTCTCTAAATAAAATACAAAATAGGGCTGGGGACGTGGCACAGTGGTCAAGGGCCCCTGAATTCAATCTCCAGTACTCCCAAAAATTAAAAAATAAAAAATATTTATAAGTATAAGCTCTCAGAGAAGACAGCCAGCATCTCTTGGAAATCTGTTTCTGGTGCTTTTCTTTGGCTTCCTTCATTCTCTTGAACAAAAGCTTAACACATTCTGCAGTTTTGTAGTGGGTAACTGACCCAGGCTGGGATATAAAGTAAACTAAGGACACTCTCTGTAAAAATTAGTGCCTGGGGCACTGCACTCGGTGTGTCCTGAGGTGTGTCCTGTAGGACACACCCAGAAGGCCACGCTTCGCTCCTGGGTCAAAATGGCGACCAGGCCTGCTGTTGCAGCATCAGGCCAGTGGCTGGACCTTATTTGAAAATGGTATTATAATGCTGCAGGATTCAATAAACTAGGGTTTATGCGAGATGATACAATATATGAGGATGAAGATGTAAAAGAAGCCATAACAAGGCTTCCTGAGAACCTTTGTAATGATAGGATGTTTCGCATTAAGAGAGCCCTGGACCTGACCATGAGGCAATAGATCTTGCTTAAAGAGCAGTGGACAAAATATGAGGAGGATAAATTCTATCTTGAACCGTATCTCAAAGAGGTTATCTGGGAAAGAAAAGAAAGAAGAATGGGAAAAGAAGTAATCATGTAGTTGAACTCTGTGAATATAGCTGTCCTCATAGATTTCTATGAAGTTGGTTAAACCTGAAACATAACAATTTAAAAATTATTTCGTCTGCATATATATTACTTTAAGTAAATATCTATCATAATAAAAAAAAATTAGTGTCTGGGAAAGGGAGAGAGTTCTCCCAGTTCCCACCAGCAGGTTTCCAGGGAACCTAATTAGCACCATTCACTCCTTCCTTTTAGATTATAAAGGACTTTCCCTAGGATCTAACTACTTTCTTTTGAAGTGTAAACGCCCCTGTGAAGGCTCCAGGCCCAAGGCTAGAGATTTACCCAAGGCCTTATAAGAGGAGCCCATCTCCCTTATCCAGCTAGGCTTTTGTAAACACACTTGAAAACCCTTACACACAATCATAATATTGCATTTTGAAACCTTGTGCACAACTATGTATCATTTTAGACTAGAAAATTTATGACACTAGATAGCCTACAAATGTTATGAAAAACTGGTAAGGGGCGCTCAGAATTTGGAGCACTAATCTCCTCTGGGCCCGCCAGTGTATAATAAAGTTTGGTTTCTCCCACTCTTCCAATGCCCTTTGCAGCTTCTTGCGTGATTCCCATTACAGTTTCTTTCTTATTTTTCTCAGTATGCTGCTTCTTCAGAGGAATATTCTGGTGTTAATGTGTCAGGTCCTCAACCCTCTTCGGCTTTTGCCTGGCCCCACATTGATACTTGTGTAACGACACAATAAATGTGCTGCCTCCTCGTCTCCAGCCAACTACTCTGGCCTCCGGACGCCCTGGCCACAGACTCCTGTATCAGTCTCCACCGTGGGATCTGGGTCCTCCAATCCAGCAGAGTCAACCCTGGGGGAACCCTTCGCCTGATCCCCGTCTTAAAGCCATCAAAATTCGTTTGTGTACCGACCGGGCAAATGGAAAGGGGTTTCTTATCTTCAAGTCTCTTCTTTCTTGCTTCTTGGCTCTTCCTACAGGCTCAGGTGCCTCAGGCCCCTGCTTCTCCGACTCCCGCTGCTTCTCCATCTCCTTTACCTCATTCTGTTTCTGCTTCCATTCCCCAGCCCAGCCCACCTAGTCCTCCTGCCATGAGGTCCCACATATACCAGTGTGTAGGGAGTAATCAGCCCAATCATCAGTGGCATGTCCCAGTAAGGAGTATGATATAGCAGCCCCATTCCCCACAAGTAATGGGAGATAATGTTTCACAATTTTCTGCATCCAAACCTGAATTGATTACTAACCAGGAAAAAGGGTTAAAATGCCCTAGGCATCAAGTTTCTGCTAGATCCTGTTAGCTCCTTTCACATCTGTCAAGGCTTACATTGAAATGTAAATGGAGAAAGTCAGAAGGCACAGTGGGAAACCAGTCTCAAACCCAAGGGAAAACAAAGTGCCCATTTTAAATTTCTCCTGGGTTGCCACACAGAACACTCTATCTCTCCCTCTCACCTCTTCTCTCTGCCCTTCTCTTTCTCATTTTCTCATGCTATAATTAATGGCCATTATCATTTTTCTTCTAGGACTTTTGTGTTTCTTAAATGCTATATTTTTGAGCTCATAATTTTGATCCTACATACCTAGGTTAATGATTTTTGATCAGTTCTTTTTATCCAACTCTAGAGTTATTTTTGAACATCTGTTAAATTGCAATGGAGATAAGCATTACAAGGCCTTTGCTTTTGTGTTAAATATAAGGGTGCATAAAAATTAAAATTTTAAAAATGAATCCAAATACTTTTAATTCACGTGATTTAAAAAGGTTCAATTTAAATTGGGTAAACTAATAGAAGTAAAATGTCTTTAAAATTAACTCAAAGTCTCTAGGTGGTCAAAATAATAAAATGTTAATGTTTATAAAATGTCTAACATCAATTTTTCTAGGACTTTTCTTCAACAGGAAAAAGACGGCAAATACTGTTGGTACACTTGTCTAAAATATTGGTTTTTTTACACTTGTCTGATATCTTGGGTTTTTTAACAATAAGATGAGTGAATATCGTGAAACATGAAAGCATTTTGCCACTTCGCCACACAAAAGGAAAGTTAAAAGATTTCTCAGCCTTTCTTTGATTCACGTTTTAAAAGATATAATGTTAAATTGTGTTAATGAAGGCTCATATAGACTCAGGAGTCAATATATGTAAACTTCTTAAAATGATATTTAAGAAAAAATGTGATGCGCAGTAGCAAAAATGGGACAACAGTGACTGAGATTGGGGTCTCTGACTTCATGACTGTGGCATGCCTGGTGCCTGGAAGTGTTCCTGTGCAGGGGCACAAGATGCCTAACTGCTATGGCAGTACTCTCCCTGGGGACGCTCTATATAGGAGTCCTATCGGCTCTGACATTGATCTCAGGCACACAGCTCTTGGGCAGGAAGGATTCTTTTGCTAGATAACCAGTGTTTCATCAGCTCCCTTCTCTGGTTCCTGCCTACCTTGCAGTAACTTTGGACAGTGGACTTCCTTGAGAGCTACACAGAGCTCCTAACATTGCACTTTGCAGCTGTGAAAAAAAAAGTTATGTAGATGTCCTAGTAACTTTCCTGAAAACAAAAAATAATGCTTACATAGTCTTTAACCTAATAATAAGACATGTATAAAGATTGCTGATATAACTCTTTAGATCTGCATTTCCATCAGAGAACAGAGCTCCTTCTGATCTCAGCTTAATCTTCAAAATCTGTGTTTATAAACCTTTATTTTCTAATACTCCTTTGCCCCTCACTGAACTTAAGAATTTGGTCATGCTGGTCATGGCAAAGGAGAAAAAAATTAGCTTCAGGATTAGAACATTTTACCTAAGATTTGTGAAGAGCCACGCCTTACCTGAGATCAGGCTCTGCCTCCCCTCTCACCCTGCTGCATGTTAGAATGACTCCAAAGTAAGCCAGACTTTAACTCATTTACAGGGGATATAATGAATAACTCAGCCAAAATTCAAGATAGTATTGCACAAACTGAATGTTTTACTGTTGGTGATTCCATTTTGTATTTTCCTCATAAACTCTAACTGTTGCCTGATTAATATTTTGCAGAAGTACACCATAGATTAACTTGAAATAAACAGTAAGCCATCACCTATAGGACAGATAATGTAGACCCCAATTAGATAAAAGGGGGTAAATAACTGTAAAGTTATAGACATTGAAATTAAAGCCCAGTACTCTTACTTTATGACTAGTGAGACTGGCTTGCTGGATGGTTAAGATCAGACTTAGAGATTGAGATTAAATACAGAGGCCAAGAAAAGCCAGTATTTGAGTCTTACCCTCAGTCAGCCTGAGTCCAGGGAACAAGAGGACTTCTCTAAGGAGCTTTGAAACTCTGGGTCACACGACCTCCTGAACAGGGAGATTGATGAGGCCACTAGAGGATGAAAAGCCACTCAGTGCACCTGCTGCAGAGGAGGGTCAAGGAAAAAGAGAGACATCCCTGGTGCTTTCAAGGGAAGCCACCTCACTTTGACCATATTGATCTTAGACACCTAGCAAAACAGTTAAAACCCAAATATAGCCATTCTTGGGCATTTAAAAGAAATAATAGTTAAATGTAACTTAAGATGTACACTTGTGTTAGCCCACTAGAACAAAGACTAAAAGCTACAAAAGAGAGTTTCTTAGGCAAATGTGCCTGATAACTATCAAGAGAAACTGCCAGAGTCAGAAGATTTTAGTCAGTTTAAGGCCTACAGACCTTCCTAAGTTACATAGGTAGGCTTAATCTATGTTTGCTAGTATGATTATCCAGCCCTAAGTAACAGAAGTATAGAGATCTCTACTAAACACAGGTTATACCAATAAAGGGATATTTTACAAAAATCAGATGACATTAAGTAGCTTAACTATATTTTCTGGGGACATCAATGACATTAAGAGTTAAATGTTGTGTTTACATTCCTGATAACCTGGACAATGTTAAAGTTCCCAAATAAAGGCCTTGTCCTCTCCAGCCTTTGCTAGGCCTTGTTATGGGAACAACTTCTCAGTTCTTCCACCCCCTAGTGAGGAATTATTGACTTCTGTCACCTTCATGATATTCATTGGCATGTTCCAGATTCTGCAACATTTATATTGTATCAATCTCATTTCAGTACTCATGTCTTTTTGTTCTCTCATAGAAGCACCCACCCCCAGATGCCTTTACAACCTGCTCTTCCCCAACCAGACTTCTACCATGGACCCTTCAATTAACCCAATTTCTAAAAAACAGAACTCCAAACTGCTTACCCATGCCTTCCAGCTTGAAGAAGCCAGATTGGTCATCAACCTCTTTCCTTACAGCAGTAAAGGAGTTCCTAAATTAGAGGGGTGAATGAAGCCAGAATTGGGGACAGGCAGTTAGTGTAGAAATAGGGGATCAGTCAAATCGAGGAAATGAAGTCCATGAAACCATCTGCCTCTGGAAGTCTGGAAGTTGAAGACTGCCCCTGGGAGAATGGACTTTTTATATCTCACCTGCAAAACCAGCCCTAGTCACTTAGGCAGGAAGAAGAGATAAGGTGGGAAAGAACTGGAGAACAAAAGATTTTCTTATAAAAACAGAAAAGGGGGAATGCCAATGTAAAGTATAAAGCTGCTCCCCCACCCTTTCCATTGCAGCCATTTCCCCGCCTCCCAACTACTTGTCAGTCTGTGAACATCCTAGCTAGCTATTGGTTCATCAGTCAGCTTGCAAGTATCCTTCTCCGTTATTGGTTCTGTTAGCCTGGTGGAATTCAACTGCTTAAGGATAGCTACCCCTCCATCTTTTCTCTTGCTTTTTCTCTCCTACTCACTTTCTTTCTTTCTCCTCCTCGCTTTTCCACTCTCTCTAGTGCGCACCCTTTCTCTTTTCCTCTCATTTTCTCTCTTACCCTGCAGGGAGACACTTTGTTTGTTTAATAAACTCCCTTATGTGATTTCCTGTGTCTGGCGTGGTTTTCGTGGGTTTTCTTACATTAAGTACTCAAAGTACAACCAATCCACATTCTTCACAGATTCGGTATTTGTGAATTCTCCTACACACTAAAAATGTATTTGTAACCCCAACATTAATACTGTCAGCACTTTCACAATCACTTGTGAGTTTGCTCAGCATGGGGAAAAATTTGAATTACCTGACTCACATGCTCTCAGCTAAAGCTGAACAGAATGAAATTCTTACCTTGGTTCAGCTCTCATACTGTAAAGGAGTATTCTTTTCACACTCTAGTGCCACACTGTTCTCATTTTTGTACCTTTTTTTGTTTAGAATGGCCTGTTGGTATAGTTTGGAAGGGGTGTCTAGTGTTCTTAAACACAAGATGGTTAAGATATGTCTTAAGAGAAAATGCATGAGTTACAAAAACTTTCTTCAGACATGAGCCATACTGTTTTTGGACATGAACTCAATGTTATTGAATAAGCGAAGTGTATTAAATAAGTTATCTTACAACAGAAACACACATTCAACAAGGTTATGTATTGACAAGCCTGAAAAATATTATGACCAGAGGTTTGTAGGTACCTGACCCTGTAATTCCCTTATGAGAAATGGTTCAAAATCTGCTAATGTAATATTCACAGCAGATTCACAGAAGAAAACTACTGCAAGCAGCAAGAACCAACTTCACTTAAAATACTGCCAAACACTAAATAATGATTAATTACCTTTTCTATTTTATTGCATTTAGTTCATAGGAGGTACTCAAATATCCATTGAAATACTTACCTGAATAAAACAAAAATAAAAAATTGTAAAAAGGAAGACAAATTTCAAATTATTTTTATAAAACAGGTATAACATTGGCCCCCAAACTTCACAAAATTGCACAAACCTTAATGGCAATTGAGAATAATGATGTAAATATCTTAAGTAAGATAAAAAACAAAATAAAATGCAATTAATGGCAATTGAGAATAACGATGTAAATATCTTAAGTAAGATAAAAAACAAAATAAAATGCATACAAAAAGGGGGGAAGCATACTCTAAAATTAAAGGGTGATTTGATATTTTTTAATACAATAAAATCCATATTAACAAAGTTGACAAAAATTATACATTCATCTTCATAACTGCTGAAAACTCAAGTGACAAAATTCAACACCATTCATGTTTAACAAAAAATAAATAAAAATAAAAAGTATTTAAAATAAAAAATACTTTCTTAACCTGAACATATGTGGGTGTGCACTCAGTTAGCCAGCATCTTACTTAATGAGAAACTGCAGATACTTTCACAATTAATATCCCTCAAAATCTTTTCCTTGAATTAGAATAAGGACAATCAAAATTTTATATTTTTCTGTTCAAAATTTGTACTTCCTACTTCTGTCAAGTAAAAACATTTAAAAACGGTAGTAATGAACACTCCTATCAGATCATACTTCCTAATTCCACTTTCTACAAACGACACTTCTTCCAGGTATAGGATGTATTTTCACAAAAAGAGCCAAGGATGTGTTTCTTATAAATTCCACAAATAAATGGGAGTATGCCTATTTATCTTTCCCTGCCTGGATTATTGAACTTAATATAAAGTCATCCAGGTTCATCCATGTTAACACAAATGACAGGATTTCCTCCTTTATTTTTCTTTTTATGAAGGTTGAATGGTTCTCCATTGCGTATAAATACAACATTTTGTTTCTCTGTTCATTCTTTCACTGATGACCTCATAAATTGACTTCATTTCTAATCTAGCCTAACTAATGGTCCAATGAACATGGGAGTGCAGATACCTCTTTGACATACTAATTTCATTTCCTCTGGATGCAAATACATAAATTCCACTGGATCATATGGTAGTTCTATTTTTAATTTTTTTTTTCAGTGCGGAGGATTTGAACCCAGGGTCTTATGCTTGCGAGGTAAGCACTCTACCAACTGAGCTATATCCTCAGCCCCTCCATTTTTAATTTTTAATTAAAATTATTAACTTTTACTTTTTTGAGGAATCTCCATACCATGTTACATAATGGCCATACTAATTATAAGCCCACCAAGAAGGTAAAGGAGTTCCTTTTTCTCATCATCCTTGTCAACACTTATTACTTTCTGTTTTTAATACAGTTATTCTAACAAGTATGAGGTACTCTTTCATTATGGTTTTAATATGTTGGTTAATGATGTTGATCATTTCTTCATAAAACTGTTGGCTCTTTGTGAGTTTTTGTTGCCTGTTTGTTGGCTATTTGTATGTCTTCTTTGAGAAATGTCTACTCAGGTCCTTTGTGCATTTTTTAAATCAGATTGTTTTCTTGCTATTGAGTTGTTTGAATTCCTTATCTATTTTGGATATTTACTCTAATGAGATATATGGTTTGCAAGTATTTTCTCCCATTCGATTTGTTACCTCTTCTCCCTGTTGACTGTTTCCTTTACTGTACAGAAGTGTTTTTAGTTTGACGTCAATTTTTGCTTTTGTGGTTGTATCCAAAAAAAGCCTTATATACCTATACCAAACTCATGGAACTTCCCCGTTTGTTTTTTTTTTCCTACTAATTCAATAGATTCAGGTCTTACATTAAAGTCTCATTTATTCTGAATTGATTTTTATATGTGGAATGAGATGACAGTCAAGGTTTGGGTATCCCTCCAGGGTCCATTGTAACTGGTGGCTTGGTACAACAGGTGGCAGTATTGGGAAGTGCTATGGAACCCTTTGAGAGGGACTGCATATTTAAAAGGTCAGAGGTCTTTAAAAGAATACAGGGTCTGTGCAAAGTTTATTTATTTTCTATTTTAATAATGTGTCCATAGTTGAAAATGGGGTACTAAAGCCTCTAATACCATTGTATTGTAATCTACCACTTTCTTCAGTTCTATTAACATTTGCTTTATAAATATTTAGGTGCTCTGATTTTGTGTGCATATATCTTTACAATTATCATATCTTACCATGAATTGGCCCTTTTATCATATATAATTACCTAATTTATCTCTTTTGAGATAAATTTTTATTTAAAGTCTATTTTATCAGACCTAAGTTTACCTATTCCTTTTCTCAGTTGGCTTCTGTTTGCATGTAGTATCTTCTCCTATCCTTCACCCTTCAATCTGTATGTACTTTAAGGTGAAGCAAGTCTCATAAGCTGCACACACCTATGTATTTTTAGTCCATTCAGTCACTTTATAGCTTATTCTTGAAGAATTTAACCCCTTTACATTATAGGTAACTATGGATAGGATTTACTACGTACCCCATTTTGTTAATTGTTTTCTGACTTTGCAATGTGTGGGTGTGGGTGTATGTAAGGATACTTAGTTGTTTTTCTCTAGCTCTCTTCCTCTGTGATTGGACAATTTTTGCTAGTGGTATGCTTTGATTCTTTTTATCTTTTGTGTATTTATTGGTGCCTGTGTGTATGTGTATGTGTATGTGTGTATGTGTGTGTGTGTGTGTGTGTTTACCATAAGGTTTACCTAAAGTAGAGCTAACAGGCTTTTAACTTTTTCATTGCATAAAATAAACCTATACTTTTATTCCATCTTCCTGCTATATTTTAGACATCACAATTTACATTTTTATATCATTTTATATCCTTTAAACAATTTAGTGCACTTATTTTAAATAATTTCCTCTTGTAAACTTCATACCAAAAGTATGAGTGATTTATAATGGGTGGGTGATTATGTTATTAGTTTGAATTTGACAGTATATATAATTTTACAGTAAATTTTATACTTCCACATATTTTTTTTCTTTTTATATATGACAGTAGAATGTATTTAGATATATCATGTATACATGGGGTATAAGTTCTCATTTTTGTGGTTGCACATGATGTGGAGTCACACTGGGCATGTATTCGTATATGAATATAGGAAAGTTTCCTATTCCCAACCATCTCCCTTCCCCCCACTCTTCCCTGTCCAATCTGGTGAACCTCTACTCCTTCCCCGACTCCAGTCTATTGTGAGTCAGATCTACATATCAGAGAGAACATTTGGCCTTTGGTTTTTGGGGATTGGCTTATTTCACTTAGCATGATAATCTCCAGTTCCATCCGTTTACCAGCAAATGCCATAATTTCATTCTTCTTTATGACTGAATAACATTTCATTGTTTATATATACCACATCCATTAATCTGTTGTAGGGCACCTAGGTTGGTTCCTTAGCTTAGCTATTGTGAACTGAGCTGCTATATAAACATTGATGTGGTCACATCAATACAGTATGCTGATTTTAAGTCCTTTGGGTATATACCAAGGAGTGGGATAACTGGGTCAAATGGTGATTCCATTCCAAGTTTTCTGAGGAATCTCCATACTGCTCTCCACAGTGGTTGCACCAATTTGTGGTCCCATCGCCAATGTATGAGTGTACCCTTTTCCCATATCCTCACCAACATTTATTGTGACTTGTATTCTTGATAATTGTCGTTCTGACTGGAGTGAGATGAAACCTCAGTGTAGTTTTAATTTGCATTTCTCTAATTGCTATTAGCGTTGATCATTTTTTTCATGTATTTGTTGAACGATCATATTTCTTCTTCTGTGAAGTCTCCAGTTCTTTTGCCCTCTTATTGATTGGGTTATTTTTTTATTTTTATTTTTTGGTGTATTTTTTGGTTTTTTTAGTTCTTTATATATCCTGGAGATTAATGCTCTGAGGTGCAGGTGGTAGAGATTTTCTCCCATTCTGTAGGCTCTCTGTCCACATTCTTGATTGTTTCCTTTGCAGCAAAAAAGCTTTTTAATTTGATACCATCCCATTTATTGATTCCTGATTTTACTTCTTGTGCTTTAGGAGTCTTGTTGAGGAATTCAGTTCCTAAGCTGACACAAACTTCCATATATTTTCATGTTATCAATTATATCCTTTCTTTTCAGCTTGAAGAACTCACTTTAATACTTCTTGTAAGATAGTCTAATGATGATGAATGTCATTTGCTTCTGTATACTTGGAAAAGCCCTGAATTCTCCATTTCTGAAGGACAGTTTTGATGGTACAATGTTCATGTTTGGCAGTTTTTTCCTTCTGCATATTAAATATATCATCCCATTGTCTTCTGGTGGAAGAATCAACCACTAGTCTTACAGAAATTACATGTTATATACTTCTTTTCTATTTTCACCTTCAGGATCCTCTTTGCTTTTTGAATATGTGATTATTAACACTTTGATTGTAATGCCTAAAATTTGTCATGTTTGGATTGAGTCTAACTAGAGACTTCTTATATTCTTGTATCTTTTATATCTTCTAAATTTGGAAAGCTGTCTTCTATTTCTTTAACAAGTTTTCTACTCTTTTCTTATCTCCTTTATGACCTCATATAACTTGAAAATTAGCTCTCTTGATGTGGTTCTATAAATTCTATGAGCTTTTTTCATTTCTTTTCTGACCATATATTGTTAAATAACTTCTTGCAGTTCAGAGATTCCTCTGCTTAGTCAATTCAGCTAATAATGATCACTGCATTTTTCATGTCATTCATTGTATATGGGAACTCCAAATTTTTTATTTTTTCCATAATTTTAATCTCTACTAAATCTCTCATTTTGATCTTTATTGTATGCCTCCTCTCATGGATTGCTTCTCTTTATTTTCTTGAAGTAAAGTAAGTTTTCTTAAATCAATTATTTTTAATACTTTGTCAAGCAGTTAGTACTTTGCCATTTTCTTGAGTCCACCTTCTGGGAGACTATTGTGCTCTTTTGGTTATATCTCTCTGGTTTTTTTTTATTTCTTATTGCCTTACATCGAGGTCTATGTATTTAATGGAAGGGTCACCTCATGAAGACTGAACAGATTAGTTTAACTGTGGGAAGACCTTTTAAATTGGGGAGTGCATGGGTATCTTCTTAGTGGAGTTCACTGGTTTCTGTACCAGTGAAAGTATCAGCTGTATAGTCTTGGCAGCTATTTTAGCTGAGATCAATGCTGACCCTGGTATCTAATTTTATGGATGTCTGCAGTGGCTGCAAGGATTGCTGGGGTCTTTGGTAGTTACAATGCCTAAGGTCCTCCCAATCTTTTATCCTCCACCAAGGAAACTGTGGCTGATTGGATCCTTCCTGGCACTGAGACTAGTTTGTGGGCTCACTTGCTCTCAGGGTGACACTGGTTTGCTGTACCTATAGAACTGAGACCTGAAGCATGGACTCACATGGAAAGATTACAGTTCTGGGATCCTGACACTGGTGCCCAGAAAGTGAGCATGTCATGTTGGTAACAGTATGCAAAGTGCAGATGCTATGCAAGAGCCAGGGAGCTATGAATGAAAACATCGGTTCACTCAGAGTTAGAGTAGCTCCAGGATCACAGTGAGGTCTAGCTCTCTATGGTAATTTAACCACTGGTTTGGAGCATGAATACAGGCAGCAAGGGCTTGGCTCTGTGGCCAGGAACTAGTTCACTATGATGACAGTTCTGGTGGAAGTCCCTAAGTAATCACGAAGCCTGGGTCTACAGAGCACGCATTTGCAAAGTAGACACAGCTCCAGGGTCAAGGCACACATAAAACTGAAGTAAGTGATGAAGCTTTTCTTAAAGCAACAACCACTTCTTATTGAAGCAGGGGTATATAGCCCTGTCTTCCTCTCGGAGGTGAACTGGGGGTAATGGCTGCTGGTTACTTCAGTGGCAAGAAATATCCAAGTCCTTTACACAGTCAACCACTGGGGACCATGGTGGCTTCAACTTAGTGCTAGTATCAGTAGCTTCCAATTTCTTTGCTTCCAGTCATCTCTTTGTGTATCAGGTATGCTAATCTCACCAGTGATCCTTTCAATGTAAATTTTCTCCTGTTTTTTTTTTTTTTTTTCCCCTCCACTATATTGCTAAAGATTCTTTAATGGGTCCTTGTATTAATCAGCTTTTCGCTGCTGTGGCCAAAATACCTGAGAAGAACAACTTACAGGAGGAAAAGTTTATTTTGGCTAATGATTTCAGAGGTTCAGTTCATGGTCAATCAATTCCTTTGCATTGGGCCTGAGGTAAGATAGAACATCATGATGGAAGGGTGTGGCAGTAGAAAGTGCTCAGATTCCTTGTAGTCAGGAATCAGAGAGGGAGAGTATGAGGAATCAAGGACAAAATATAGTCCCTAAAATCATGCCCCAAGTGATCTACTTCCTTAACCATGCCTAACTAACTACCTATAGTTACCACCCAGTAGTTCATTGAAACTACTAATCTACCATGTGGATTAATCCATTCATAAAATAACAGCCCAAGTCACTGCCTAAAGGTTCTACCTCTGAACCTTGCTGCATTATAGATCATGCCTTCAAAACATGAAGTTTTGGGGTAACATTTCTGAACTGAAACCATAACAGCCCTTAAGCCCAATCTCGGCTCTTTTGATTTGTAGGTAGACTTCCATATTTGGTTTTTGTTGGAGAGGATAAAGGCTGGTAATTCCCACATCACCATGCTTAGGGAAACATCCCTCACTACTCTCATAGGCCTAATTTAAACTACTAGAAAAGTTACTTAGCACAGAACCTGGCATAATAAGTGATTAGAACAAATGAAAAAGAAATAGCATACAAAGAAATATGGTTAACAGTTTTCTCCAACAGATTAAGGATAGTAATCAACAAATGCAGAATGCATGAACTGTGATACCTAGAAATTTATAGTTATTTACATATGTTTTACTGAATTACAGTATTTTTAAAGAAGAGATTTTTTAAAAGGGAGCGTGAAAAAAAAAGATCACTTTCAAAATAGTATCAATTATGCTGATAGATTACTATTCAATAGTCAAAACGAAGTCAGAAGAGAAAGAAGTAATATATCAAAATGCTAACAGAAAATCACTGTCAACCTAAAACGGTTATAGTGTACCAAAAGGTGGAAAAAAATCTCATCCCAATAACAAAAGTCAAAACAATGACATTTTCAAATAGACAATAAACAAGTCTGTCACACTTTGAAAGAATTTTTGAATACAGTATGCCAAAAATGAGGGAATATGTCCCTGAAAAGGAAGCTATGAGTAGAAATGATAACCAAAAACTTGGTAAATATATAAGAAAAGCTAAACAAACACAGTTAAAAACAACATATTTGCTTTAGGGTACAAAGAAAAGAACTAAAAAATTGGAAACAAATAAATGAATTTAGGTCTCGAACAGTACTTATTCACAAGTGATAATTTTTATTTTTTTAGTGAAAGGATGAAATACATCAGAAAATAAAGTAAATGAAGCTAAAACCATATCTTATGTGATAAGACCATATTAGTAGAGTGAAAATTTATATGATCAGTGCTACTAATACAGAAATATATGACAAAGACCAAACTTTTCCATGATAAAAACATTTATTTAAAACTTCAAACTAGAAATAGAAAGGAACTTCCACGGCATAAATATAATTTCATAAATTATATTTTATAGAAAAACAAAAACAAAAAAAGTCAGTTTATTTCTTAATCAATAGAAAAAGGATGAAAACTTTCTTCTTAGCATCAGGAAAATGAAAAAGGATGCCTGCTTTCACTATTGATTTTTTTTTTTTTTTTTGCAGTGCTGGGGATCAAACCCAGGGCTTTGTGTTTGCAAGGCAAGCACTCTACCAACTGAGCTATCTTCCCAGCCCCTGCTTTCACTATTTATATTTGAGAAATAATAGGTATTCATAATAGGAAGAAAGAATTGATACTACCTGTATTTCCCGAACCATGAAACATAGAAAGCCCTAAAGAATCCACAATGAATCAGAACTATTAAACTATTATAAAAATAAGAATATATATTAAACTATTAAATTTAGCAAAATCACAGGATGTAACATGAATATACAAAAATAAATTATATTTTATACACTAGCAATGAATAATCCAAAATGAAATTTAGTTAATAGTAACAAAAATATAAAATGTTTAGAAATCATTCTCTTTAAAAAATAAGATACCCACACTGAAGATTACAAAATGATTCTGAAAGTAAAGATTTAGCAATTGGAAGACAAATACATGTTCACAAACTGGAAAATATACTACTGCTGAGATAGCATTACAATCTGCTTCAAAATTCCAATAGTGTTTTCTGCAGAAATGAAAAATCTCATCCTAAAGATTATATGGAATTGCAAGACACTCTGAATAGCCAAAACAATCCTGTGAAAGATGAACAAAGTTGGAGCATTCACATTTTCTGATTGCAGAACTTATTAGAAAGCTACACTAATCATAACAGAGTGTTACTGGCCTAAGAATGTACATAAAAATCTATGGAATAGAATTGGCAGTCTAGAAATAAACCTATACATTCATTGGCAGATGATTTTTGAAAAGGGTGCCAGACCACTCAATGCAGAATGTTCTCTCAATGAATGGTACTATAACAACAAGATATATATATGAAAAAGAACTGAGACCAATACCTGAAATCATTTACAAAAACTAACTGAAATGGATCAAAGATCTAAATATTAAGAGCAAATTCTATAAAACTTTCAAGAAAATAATAATAATTTTAGCAGTGGTTTCTTAGATTTGACACAAAAATACAAAATAATAAATGAGCTTCATCAAAATTAAAACTTTGATTCCACAAAAAAGTCTATTAAAACTAATAATGGAATTGAGAAAAGTTACAGGAATATTATGAATATTCTGAGAAGTAAATCAAGAAAATACTTTCACCTAAGAGAAAAAAATGACAGAAATAAACTTGACCATGGAGGTTAAAGACTTCTGTACTGAAAACTACAAAGAGGTATTGAAAGAAATTACATACAAATACACTGAAAAACAACCACATTGAAGGGTTCAACTTACTGTTGTTACAGTGTTAATACTACCCAAAAAAAATCTACAGATTTAATGCAATCACTAACAAAATTCCATGGCATTTACTAAAATAGAATAATCCACCCTATAAATTTACATGGATTCTCAAGGGCCCCTAAATGATTTTTTGAAAAAAAACAAATTTAGATGTTTAACACTTTCTAATTTCAAAACATACTACTAAGCTAGAGTAACCAAATAATGTGATACTTACATAAAGACATGCACACTGACCTACGGAATAGCATGGAAAGTCCAGAAATAAATCCTCACATATACAGTTAAATTATTTTTGACAAGGATATCAAGACAATCAAATGGGGAAAGGGCAATCTCCAGCAAATAGAGTTGAGTAAACCAATGGTGTAGGACTATCCACACTCAAAAAACAGCAATAAAACAAAACAAAAAACAGTTGAACCTTTATCTTATACCACAAGCAAAAATTTACAGGAGGAACTTTAAGATGGTGACCAAGTACAACCTCTCCAGCAATCATTTCCCCAAACAACATCAGATTAAACAGCAATTTATGCACCAAACCACCTTTAATAAAGCTAAGGAGGTACTCTGGTACCTGAATAGCTGTTTGCAATGATATTTTTTAAAAGCTCACAGCAGGCTAGGAATGTAGCTCAGTGGGAGAGCACTTGCCTGGTATGTGTGAGGTCTTGGGTTCAATTTTCCACTAATGGAAAAAAGAAGAAAAAATAAATAAATAAAAGCCAAGGAAGCCTGGTAACAGACCACAATATCTGCTTTTAGCATAATTATAAGAAAAACCACATTGAAGAGGGCAAGAAAAAATTGGTTGCCTGCATCAACCCTCTTGCAACACCAAGCAATGCAGTATAGAGACATATATCCTCCACACAGAGAAAGGAAAGGGTCCTAAGTCCAGACATTAAACTTGATACCCAACACCAAACCCAACATGATGAAACCCAATACAGAGCAGAGCACCACAGTGCCTGCCTCTAGGCCATGCCCACAATCTGAGCCTCTGGTCCCACATTAGACAGAAGGCTGGGTCAAGAGACTGCCTCCACCACCATACCTTCAACCTTGGACACTATATACAGAAAATTCCAAGGACTTTCATCAAAAAACTATTAGAACTAATAAATTCAGTAAAGTTGCAAAATATAAAATCAGCATACAAAAATCAGTAGCATTGCTATATTTCAATAGCAAATTATCTGAAAAAGAAATCAAGAAAGCAATCCCACTTAGAATAGCTATCTCCCCCCCCAAAAAAAATACATAGAAATAAATTTAACCAAGGAGGTGAAAGAGCTCTTCAATAAAAACTATAAAACACTGATAAAAGAATTTGAAAGGCACACCAACAGAAGGATATTCTGTATAAAGAATTAGAAGACTCAATATTATTAAAATGAATATACTACAAAAAGCAATTCATACAATGTAACTGCTTTCAGAATATCAATGATATGCTCCACAGAATCAAAACCCTTTTTAAAATCCTAAAATTCATATGAAATCACACAAAAAATTCAAAAATCTAAAAAAAGGACATATTACCCTGTCTGACTTCAAAATACACTACAAAGCTATAATAATCAAAACAGCATGAAAGTGGCATAGAAATACAAATAGAACAATGAACAAAATAGCCAAGATGTAAACCCCCACATCTATGATCAACTGATCTTTGACGAAGGTGCTAAGAACACAGACTGGAAAAAGAACAATCTCTTCCATAAATGATGCTGGGAAAACTAGATACTCACATGCACAAGAATGAAAGCAGACCCCTACCGCTCAATTCAAAATGGATTAAACACTTAAATATTAGACCTGACACTATGAAACTACTAAAAGGAAACCTAGGTGAAATACCTCAGAACATTAGAATGGATGAGAATTTTTTGGATAAGAACTCAAAAGCACAATCAATAAAAGCAAAAATTGACAAATGGGGTTACATCAAACTGAAAAATTTCTACATAGCAAAGGAGACAATCACAGAGTTGAGACAACTTGTAGAATGGGAGAAAATTGTCAGTCATTTATCCAACAAAGGATTAATACCCAGAATATATAATGGAACTCAAAAAACTCATTAGGAAAATAAATCCATCTAATTAATGTGCAAATGATCTAATAGACACTTCCCATTAGATAAACAAATGTTGAACAAGTATATGAAAAAATGCTCAATATCACTATTACTTGGGAAATGCAAATTAAAACCAAAATGAGCCATCATCTCACTCCAGTTGGAATGACTAATATCAAAAAGACAAAGACAGTACTGTCAAAAGCTAGGAGAAAAGGGAACCCATACACATTGATGGTGGAAATGTAAACTAGTGCAATCCTTATGGAAAACAGAATGAAAATTCCTCAAAAAGTTAGAAATAGAACTACCATGTGATCCAGCAATTCTACTATTGGGTATAAAGTCAAAGGAAATGAGATCAGCCTGTCAAAGAAACATCTGCTTGTTTATGTTTATTGCAGCTTTACTCACAATAGCCCAAAAATGGAAAACACCCAAGTGTTCATGAAATGATGAATGGATAAAGAAAATGTGGTACATAAATGCAGTGAAATACTATTCAGACATAAGAAATGATGAAATCCTGTTATTTTTGACAACATGGATGGAAATGTAGAGGAACTATTAGGAAAATAATTCAGGTACAGAAAGACAAATACCACATGGTCTTACTCATATGTGGAATCTAAAAACATTGGTCTCACAGAAGTTGAAAGTAGAATAATGGTTACCAGATGCTTGGGGGAAGTAAGGGAGGGGGAAAGAAGTTGAAGATGATGATACATGCCACAACATGGATGAATCTTAAATGCATTTTGCTAATGAAATATCCAAAATATGCAAATCTATACAGACAAAAAGCAGATTATTGGTTGCCAGGGACTGATGGGAAGGGGAATGCAAAATGACTGAAGAATACAGAACAGATACAGAATGTTTTTAAAGATAATGAAAAAGTTTTAGAGGACTTAAAAATCAGCATACTACAGAGATACAGCCACATCAATGTTCATAGCTGCTCAATTCACAATAGCTAGATTATGGAACCAACCAAGATGCCCTTCAATTGATGAATGGATAAAGAAACTGTGGTATATATATACAATGGAATATATATACTTAGCCATAAAGAAGAATAAAATTATGGCATCTGCTGGTAAATGGACAGTGTTGGAGAACATCATGCTAAGTGAAATAAGCCAAGCCCAAAAAACGAAAGGCTGAATGTTTTCTCTGATAAGTGGATGCTGATACATAACAAGGGGAGGGGAGTGGGAAGGGGCAAGAGAAGAATGGAGGAACTTTGGATTGTGTAGAGGGAAATGGGGCAGGAGTGGTGGGGGTAGGAAAGATAGTGAACTCAGACAGACATTATTACCCTATGTACATGTAAGATTATACTAATGGTGTGAGTCTACATTGTGTACAATCATAGAAATGAAAAGCTGTATTCCATTTGTGTACAATGAATCAAAATGCAGTCTGTAAAAATAAAAATTTTAAAAATGGTTTTAGAGCTAGACAATGTTGTTGGTTACACATTATATTACTTAATGTCACTAAACTATATAATTTAACAACAGTATAGCTAGGGCAGTGCTTAGAGTACAATGTATAACACTAAATATTTACATCAGAAGAATGGGTGGGTCTTAAATGAATCATCTAAGTTCATGCCTCAAGAAACTAAAAAATGAGAAAAATGTACCCAAAGTAAGCAAAAGGAAGAAAATTATTAAAACCCAAAATTAATAAAGTTACAATCAGGAGAAAGTCAATTTGAGTCCATTTTCTGTTCTAATAACAAAATATCTGATGCTAGGTAATTTATAAAGTAAAGAGTTAACTAGTTGTGTTGGAGTCTGAATGTCAAGACAAAGCAAACCAATCTGTTCAGCCTCTGGTAAGGGTGTCATGCTGGACGGCATCACAATTGCAGCAGCATAAGCAGAAGAGATTACAGGGTGAGACAAATCAGAGATTCCGGTACTGGTTTGCTCTTTTCATAACAACCTGCTCTTATGAGAATTCACTCATTCTGCAAGAACAGCATTAATCCCTTCCAAGAGTGATGTCCCCATTGATCTAATTACCTTCAAGTAGACTCCAGCTCTTAAAAGTACACCACCTAATAACATTGCCACACTATGGACCAAACCTCCAGCACCAATCTTTGGGGGACACTCTCCAACCATATCTAAACAACAGCAGTCAAAACAAAATTCTGTTTTTTTGAAAGATTAATAAAGCTGACAAATCTCTAATAAAAATTAAAAGAGAAAACACAGAAGACAAACCATCAAAATCAAGAATGAAACAGAAAAAAACATCATGTAACCATGAAAAAGGTAATAAAGGAACACTACCAACAACTCTATACTCATTAAATCAATGAAATAGAAAAAATGAACTGATTATTCAAAAACTATAAGACTGACCAAAATTCTATCAAGATGAAATTGTACTGAATATCTGGTTATGTGACTAGTCCCATACAATTAAATTAGAAATTAAGTTCATAATTTAAAAAAGAAAATCACAAAGGAGTAATTTCCAGGTCTGGATTTTTTTCACTAGAGAATTCTACCAAATATTTAAAGAAAAATTAACATAGATTTTGAAAAATCACCTTCAGAATATTAAGGAGAAAGAAACACTTCCCAACTCAACTTAGGAGGCCAATATTACCCTGAACCCAAAACCAGACAAAGAAAGTAAAGTAGCCCCTTATTACCTAATTTTGCTTTCCAAGGTCTCAGTTACTCAGTGTGAAAATATCAAATGGAAATTTCCTGAATAAACAATCTATACATATTAAACTGTGCACTGTTCTGAGGACTGTGATGAAATCTCATGCAGTCCTTCCTGGGACATGAATCATCCTTTTGTCCAGTATATCTACACTACCTATCCATTAGTTACTGAGTAGCAGCCTCAGTAAGTAAATAGATCGTCAGTGTAAAGCATTGTTTGTGTTCATATAACCCTTCTTTTATTTAATAATGGCCCTAAAGGACAAGAGTAGACATGTTGGCAATTCAGATGCCAAAGACAAGTTGGTAAAGTGCTTCCTTTAAGTAAAATGGTGAAAAATCCTTAATTAAAAAAAAAAAAAAAAAAGTCATATGCTAAGGTTGCTAAGATCTATGGTCAGAATGACTCTTTTATTCATGAAAATGTGAACAAGGAAAAAGAAATTTGTGCCAGTTTTGCAGTCCTACCTCAAATTGTAAACTTTATGCCACAGTGTGTGATAACCACTTGGTTAAGATAGAAAAGTCACTAAATCTGTGGTTGAGTGGAAGACATGAACAGAAAAAGTGTTCCCATTTACAGCAATGTTTTGTGCCAAAAAGTATAGATTCTTTATGAAGACTTCAGCAAGGAAATACCTAAAACAAGTGATACCAAATCAATTCTGCAAGTAAGAAATTGTAACACAGATTCGGGAACAGTTTGGACTTAAAAATATAAAAATTACTGGAGAGGTTGTTTGCTGATGAAGAAGTGTCTGCAGCATTTTCTGCAGAGTTAAAGAAGTTGAAAGGAGAAAGTATATCATCCAAAGCAAGTCTTCAATTGCAATGAAACCATACTTTTCTGGAAGAAGATGCCCAATATAACCTATAGTCATAAAAATGCAAGTAGGTGTTAGGGCATAAAACATGGAAGCACAGATTAACTTTATTACTATGTGGTAATGCTGCGGGGCATATGATAAAGACAGGTAGAGTGTACAAAGTAAAGAACATATGTATTCTTAAAAACAAAAATTATTTCCCCATCTTCTTACAACACAATCAGAACACATTGAGTGATCGCCATCTTGTTTACAGAATGGTTCCACCAATACTTCATCCCAGAAGTGAAAAACAACACTTGGAGGAGGGAGCATTGGGATTTAAAGACCTCTTAATAAAAGACAACACACCTGGCCATCATGAATCTGTTGGCTACCAAAATGAAAAGGCTGAGGTTGTATTTTTACCTCCATATACAATGTCATTATTTCAATCCCTTAATCAAGGCATCATTCAGTTTGAAAAGGGCAGATACACCCACCTGGTATTGGATCACATTCAATCAGCAATCGATGCACATCATAATATGAACATAATGCAGTGCTGAAAATCATTCACTGGAGCTGACACAGTAATATTTATCAATGCTACAATGGATGAATTAAAACCAGACATGTAAATGCCTGCTGGAAGACCTTATAGATTGAAGTCATGAATGATTTTAAAAGGCTTCACAGGGATATGGAGAAGTTAGGAAAATCATTCAAACAGCATAACAAGTTGGCAGAGGAGGACTGTCAACTTGCTTGATGAAAAAGAGGAAGGACATATTGAAGGCCACTGAGAAGCATTAACAAAGGAGGAACTGGAAGAACCTGCTGAGTCATCTACAAAGGAAGAAGATGAAGAAACTGAAGCAGAACCAGCATCAAGGACAATTCTGAAATTTGCTCAAGGGTTTCACACTGCACAGACGTTAAAAGTTTGAAACCATGGAATATAATCCCTGATGCAAAGAACAGCATTAAAGTCACCTATATGATTACCAAAGGTTTACAGCCTCAGCAGCAACCCTATTAAAAATAAAGAGACAACAATTTCCGATTACAATGTTCTTTCAATAGGTTTTAGCAAAAATTCCTTCAACTATCAAGGATCTCCAACTGGTATCATCATGGCTCTAAGCAGATGATCCTTCTTCTGACTTATTATCGGAGGGTCAATAGTACTCTTGATACTACATCACAATACCTACATCATTTTCTTGGTTTCATCTCATCACATAGGCACTGTATGAATTCACAGTGCCACAAAATGAAGGGTGAATATAGTACAATAAGATATTTTGAGACCACATTCACAAAACTTTTATTATAGTATACTATTATAATTGTTTATTTGATTAATAGTTATTGTTTCATAGTACCTAATTTATAAATTAAACTTTGTTATAGAATATATACAATGTTTGGTCCTATTCACAGTATAAGACATGCACTGGGGATCTTGAAAGAAATACTCCATGGATAAATGGGAGAACACTTTACAGGCAAAGAAAACTACACATCAAAATATCATTTACTTAGATGCAAAATCTTTAGTAAATTAACAAATTAAATAACAATGACTAAAAAGAATTATACACAAAGAAGTAGGATCTATTATAGGTATAGCAAAGCTAATCAATATTCAAAAATTAATCAGTGTAATTCACCACATCAACAAAAAAAAGGTATCAATTCATACAGAAAACAGTTGTAGACCTAGTGTTCCAAAAAGGGAAAATTTAAAAATTGCTATTTTACTAATACCATAGTTGTGCTTACTATGTGCCCAAGAATTTATTTTTATTGAAAAATTTTATTTTTACACCTAAATTTTGCTCATTTTATTTCTTTTTAATGACTAACTAGTTTGACTAGTAATTCCAGTACACATTCTGGTTTCTATATGCATGGAATATCTTTTTCTATCCTTTCACTTTGTGTACTTGTGTTTTAAAAAGTGAAGTGAGTCCCTTATTGGCAGCATACAGTTGTAGCTTGTTTTTTTAATCCATTCAGTCACTCTACATCTTTTGACTGGAGATTTTAACCTATTTATTTTCATGGTACATACTGAAAGGCAAAAACACTCTTATTGGCATTTTTAAATTGCTTTCTGGTAATTTTGTAGATACTTTGTTCCTTTCTTCTGGCTATCTTCCACTGTGGATGTGATGGTTTTCTGAAGTGGAATGCTTTGATTTCTTACCTTCCTGTAGTGTATCTACTAAAAGTTTTTTCTTGGGATTACCATGAGGCTTTTATATGTGATTCTAATAGACTATTTAAAGTTGATAACTTTAATCACATACAAAAACTATACACTTTCATTCCCCTCTCATGTTATTGATGTCACAATTTGTATCTATGATATGTTGTTTATCCCTTGGCAAATTATAACCATAATTATTTGTAATAATTTTTCTTTTGTATTTTAATTTCCATACTAAACATATAACTAAGGTGTATCAACATTATAGTATTACAGTATTCTAAATGACTACTTACTTTTGTGTATTATATATGCATTTTATACTTTTATGTATTTTCCTGTTGCTAATTAGCAACCTTTTCTTTCAGCTTGAATAACTTCCTTTAACATTATTTCTTATAAGGCATACCTGATGATAAATTATCTCAGCTTTTATTTTTCTGGGAAAGTGTTTCTCTGTCCTTCATCTCTGAAGGACAGTCTTCCCAGGTATACAGTATTCTTCTCTCACAAGCTTTTTTTGGAACACTTTGCCCTCAAGCCTGGTCCATAAGGCTTCTGTTGAGAAAAATATAAGAAATGTGCTTATAACTATCTTATAGTTCTTGATCATGTGATATACTTCTTTTCCCTTGCTGGCTTTTGCAATCTGGTTTTTTGTTTGCTTGCTTGTTTCATTTTTAAAACTGTCTTGTTTTAGTTTTACTTGGACTGAACTTCATCAAATAACTCTAAATTTCCTGCACCTGGATATTTACATCTTTCCTTGGATTGAGAAGTTTTATTATTATTTCTTTAAATATGCTTGCAGTTCCATCCTCTGGTCTACAATATGTATGTTGGCATCTTGATAGTACCATAATTTTTATGGTCTTTGTTACTCCTTTTTAAAAAGTTTTTGTTCTTCTGACTTTCTAATGACTTGTCCTCAAGCTCAATGACTCTTCTGTATGATCAAGTTTCTGCTGAAGTTCTCTATAAAAATCTTCAGTTGAGACATTATGTTCTTCAGTTCCAGAATTTTTTCTGTTTGGTTCTTTTTTATGCTTTCTATCTCTTTAATCAACTTCTCAATTTGATCATGTATTATTTTTCTGACTTTGTTTAGTTGTCTTTTAATGTCTTATAGCTCAATGAGCTTCTTTAGGATGATTTTTTTAAAATTCTTTGGTAGGAAATTAAAGAAATCTAAATCTCTTTAGGTTTGTTGCTGGTGCTTTAGTTTCTTCTTTTGGTGGTATCATGATTTCCTGGTTATTCATTGTCTCTATGGCTACGCACTGGTGTTCACATATTTGAAGAGGTAAGGACTTATTCCAATATTTGCAGATAGATTTCAATTGGGAAAACAATTCACTGATCAGCCTGTCCAGAGATTCTGGTAAGTATATTGTTTGTAGGTAGACTTACTTAAGGAATCCTCTAGAAGACTGACCTGGTACCTGACCATCAGGTGAACAGGCCTAGTGCCTGGTTATATGGCATTGAGCCTAGAGACTAGATCTATTGGGGCAAACTCGGAGCTTGATTCTACTGGGATAGACCTGGTTCTGAGGTTCACAGCGCCAGCTTGAAAATAGGATCCACTGGTGAGGACCTATTGACTATGTCCACTGTGGCAGGTCTTGAGCTTGAGTCTATAAGGGCCTGGCCAGGCACTGGGACTGATACAAGAACTGGGTTCATGGAGGTTGACCTGCCACTGAGATGGACCTGGGTTCTTAGCTGACAAGGGCAGAACTGAAACATAGGAATGCAAGAGTAGGTCTTGAGTCTGGGCCCAGAGGAGCTCCTAGTGGTGGGGTCTACTACAGTGGGTCTAATGGTGTGGTCAGGCACAAAGCTGGTCTGCCACTGAGCAGGCCTGAAGTCTGTACACACAGTTTGACCTATAGATGTGGGTCTATAGATGCCAACCTAGTACCTAAGGCCACAGGTTTCCTCCTTATACTGGGGTGGGGTTAAAAGCTGGTCTATAGGTGCTGAATTAGAAAGTGAAGTTCACAGCTGGAACAGCACTGAGGATGGTCCAAAGTCTGTGGCCAGACTGGTCCTGGGGTGGGCCTATAATCTGGGTCTATAGGTACGAGCTAAGAGTCTAGGGATACAAAAGCCAGCATGGGGCTAGGCTGAGCTAGGCTCTGGGTCAGCAGAAGAGTGTGGAGGCTGAGTCAATGGGTTATGGGTTGGAATCTGGTGCTATGGGTTTCTACTTGGAGTCTTGGGCTTCAGATACTAGCTTAGAGCCTGGAGCCATAGCTGAAGGAGCTAGCTGAAGGTTGGGATAAGTTGAGTTCACAGGGACAATCCAGATTTTGGGGGTTCTGGAGCCTGGGGTCAGTCCAGTGGTGGGAACAGGCCTGGTGCCTAAGGTAAGTCTGGAGCCTCAGTCTAAGGGAGCCTACCTGGCACTGTGGTGAGGCCAATTTAGCACAGGGAATAGCCGAGAGCCTAGGATCAGCCTGGAATTGAAGTGAGCCAAGAGACCAAAACCATAGGTCCAGTCCAGAATCTGGGGCTGCAAGGGCTGACTATCTGCAGAGCAGGATTGAAGGTTATCATCCTGGAGTCTGGGGTTTGTAAGTTTTACTGGGGTGGGCCCAGTGTTGAGGTTGAAGGCAAAGTCCAGTTATCCCTCACCTCTCTTTCCTCCCTGTGAAGGGCATCTTTTTCTGTACTATGCTACCTATGGTGGAAGAGGGGTGATAAAGGGAATATGAAACTCTGTCCTTTCTAGACTCATTAATGTTCTTTATTTTGTTTTTGGGTTTTTTTTTTTTTTTTTTTTTTTACTTCTGTGCTGCATCCACATGCAGCACAAATGCTATAATCCAAATGCTATAATCTCTCTCTTGCTTTCCTCAGTCTTGTGAACATATTTTTGCATGTAGATAGCTGTTTCTCAGAGAATGGACTACTCTAATATTATGCTGACACTTCTCGACCCATTGGACTTTTGATAGGGCTACCAGTGAGTACTTAACCCAGGCATAACTAACCACTAATCATAATACTCCAACTAGCTGGGTGCAATAATATATCTAGGGGTGAAGAGGTGTTTCAAGCTATCAAAGTTCATGCCCACCAACCAACACCATGTTGGTAATAGGTTATCTTTTTTTTTTTTTTTTTCCTGACACCAGGGGCTGAACCCAGAGGTAGTTAATCATTGAGCCACATCCCCAGCCCTTTTTTGTATTTTATTTAGAGACAGGGTCTCCATGAGTTGCTTAGGACCATGCTGAGTTGCTGAAGCTGGCTTTGAACTCATGATCTTCCTGCCTCAGCCTTCTAAGCCACTGGGATTACAGATGATCTATCTTTTGTCAGGGAAAATGTAATTCACTAACAGAGGAGTGAGATCAGAGACCTACAGAGGCAGAGAAATCTTGATAGTGTGGCCAATTCCCAAGTTCTAGTTCCCCATGTCTTTGAAGTGGCCTTGAATATGTCCAGTTTTTAAAATGCTGAGATACCAAGACAACTTATAACAACCTTATTCCAGCAACTCCCTTTTTAAAAACTTAGGTTACATCAGTTGCATACAAAGTAATTTTTTATTTCTCATATACAGCAATGTTGCCAATCCATCTTTTAAATTCATCTGCTGAAGGAGCAGACTCTTTTTGACCTCATATTTAAATCTTTCGATGAGCTAGAAAAGTCCCAAATTATGCCATTAAGTCAGGAGTTTACAGACAAAAATATCAGTTCACAGGTCACTCATGTTTTATGTTTTTATTGCCATTCTTCTTAACATATACTCAGCTCATGACTGAGGGTGGGGAGTTGGAAGAAAACTTGTTATTATATTTTGGATTTGGAATGTCTCCCAAAAGCCATGTGTTAAATGTCTGGACAATAGTTAGTTCATGGTGCTATTAGGCAGTGGTGGAACTTTAAAGAGGTGAAGCCTCAAATAACTGGGGTGATCTTTGGAAGGGTAGTATGGAACTCCAGACTCTTCCTATTTCTTTCATTTCCCAGTCACATGAGGAGCAGTTTTGCTATGTCATGCACACCCTGCCATGATATACTACCTCACCATAGGTCCCAAAGCAATAGAGCCTATCAATCATGTTCAGAAACCCCCAAAACCATAAGCCAAAATAATCATTTTCTCTGTGCAAGTTGATTATCTCTGGTATTTGTTATAGTACTAGAAATCTGACTAACACACCAAAGACATCAAAAAATGTTTGAGAGGCTGGGGAGATAGCTCAGCTGGTAGAGTGCTTACCTCGTAAGCACAAGGCCCTGAGTTCGATCCCCAGTACCGCAAAAAAAAAAAAAAAAAATGTTTGAGATTTCAGGCATAATTCCTAGTATGTGGGACAATTCTTACAGCAATAAAGTAAGTTTCAAAAATTCCAATTTAGGCAGGTTCTAGACATAGACACCTTCTTATCTCTATACTTCAACACAAAAGAATCTTAATGTGAATAAAACTTTGGATATCTTTTCCTATCTAAGTTTTCTCTTACTACTTCTTTAGGAGCATTTTTGGACAGGTTTTCTCTCTGTATATAGCTCTTCCCTCCTCCCTTCTTGCCAATCTACTGTCTTTCTGACTGATCCTAAATGAAATTTCAACAAGATTCACTCGATTTAAACCATTCATTTGACTACTGTCTTCAAGACTGATAGTTATCAACCATGTTAAAACTAATAAATCTCAATTTCACTAAAAACAAGTCTGAAAATTATGCTAGTCTTTGGTCTTTTGAATAATTTCATAGGTTTTTTGGAACTCTAAAAATTCTATAATTCTAAACAAATTGTCTGACTTAATGAGTTTTCAGTTCACTTAAACATATAATTAAGTGCCTACTGTGTACCAGTCACTGGACAAGGTGCTAAAGGAAAATAAATTTCATTTCCTGTCCATAGAGTTTTCAGGGGTTTTTTATGGAACTATCCAGATATCAACTGAGAAATAATATGGTGTGCTATGATGTTTTTCAAAATATATGACATTCAGATACTTGGGATGTGTTAGGGAGTACATGGAAACTGCATTAAATATCATCAAATTACATGGAAATCTTCCCCCCTTTTTAATTCTCTAAGTTCTTCTTACTATGTCCAGAAACATAAGCTATTAACACCTTTGAACACTTATCATTCTCCATTTTTAACAAAGACAGACTCAAAGTTGGAACACTCTATGGGCAACATTATCTAGGAAAATTTAATGACACATATTTACTCTTATTTTTTATTTGTGGTGAGTTATGTTTTCTAAGATGTGACCAAAAAAATGTTTTTATGGGTTTTTGTTTTAAAAGGGAGTTGATTAAAGATAACTAACATGAAAAGTTGATTATGCTATTTTAAGATATGCCAAAATTAATGTTTTCCTTCTTGTTCTGATTAACTTTTTTAATCACAACAAAATAGAAATTTTAGGAAATGGTTCAAAAAGATTAATTCTTTTACTCTTTATCAAGTGTGGAGTTTTAACATTTGCATGTTCTCCTTTCTTTCCTGTGTCTCAAAGCCGGTATCTTCACTTGTCCAAAGGATCTTGGTTCTACATATGGTATTATTCCTTCAATGATTAGGGACAGATAAGTAGAAAGGGACTGCACATAACCTTTACTAGGACAGATATTCTGGGTTTTATGAAGAAATTTAGTCATAGGGCTGGGGATATAGCTCAGTTGGTAGAGTGCATGCCTGTCAAGCACAAGGGCCTGGGTTCAATCCCCAGCACCAAAAAAAAAAAAAAAAAAAAAATTAGTCACAATAATGTCCCATAGTGAAATCCAATAAGACTTCTCCACACACAAAATCTTTTTCATTCTTTGTTTTGCTTTATTTAGTGACCCAAAGGACAAATTTTCCCCTAAAATGTATTAGGGAGAGATTTCTCAAAACAGTAAGAAGCAGAATTTCTGAAATTCTGTAGAAGATTTGCATATAATATTCATTTTCCCTTAGTATATATATATATATATATAGATATCGATGAGACTTTGATTAGCAAAGCTTGCCATAATTTATTAATATATAAGGTTACTTGAAGAAGAAACAATTGTTACATAATATATTTCAGGGCTTTCAGGCTTCTTGTAGACATTTATCTGAGTAGCCCCCATAATATACATAAGTAACTGAGACTGAGTGGAGAACACACAGAAACTGTAATTAGGATAAATTGGATTGCTTGTCACTCTTCCACTAGCTTTAGGGACTTTGTCCAAGACACTTAAATTCTGAGTTTTAGCAGCCTCATCCTAAAGCAGAATTATGTGCTTTTTAGACAGATTATCAATTTTGTCAAGTTCCTTTCACCTCTGTTTGTGATAACCTACTATATTCTCCTATTTTAAGTCCCCTGCTACTGTAAGCATGGTCTATGAACTAGCAACACCACTATCTACCAGTTAGTTAGAAATGTAGAATTCCAGGTTACACACTTAGACATAAGAATCTGTAGATCAACAAAATTCCTGTGCAATTACCTGGAAATGAAAATTTGAGAAGCACTATTATAGACTATCTTTTTAAATTTCTGTCATTACATGTTTGTCCAATTGCCCATCAAAAGAAAAGTGAAGCCACATGCAGTGGCACATACCTGTAATCACTAGTCTTAATTACAAAAATGTATTGTTCTGTAAGCAGCACTAAGGGTATTTTCTTCCAATTATTTTCACCAAAACTCCCCCACTTCACCAAATCTTCCAAATAAACTCAGAATTGCTTGCAGAAACTATACATGCCATGAAAATTAAAATTGTATTTTGGCTTCCTACTCTCCCAGGTAGATTGCTATCTGTATCACTGTACATCAAGAGAAGAAAACAAGTTGAGGGAGATTTATATTAAATTGGCTAAGATCTTTCAACCAGTAAATGACAGACATAATTTTATATCAAAGGCTGAATCTAAGTCCATTTCTCCATCTTTTATACCATAGTGTTTCTCTTTAAAAAAGAAAAATTCAGATTTATTTCAAAGCAGTTAAAAGAGCTAAACATTTTCTTTACAAATAATTATACTTCCTTTTTAAAATACTACAAAGCCAGTGTGAGGCATCTCTGTGGCCCCAGACTCTATGCTAGCTCCTGTAGCCCAGGATTCATACCAAACACCATGGAATGGGACTGTAGGCAGAACCCAAATCCCAAGGCTCTAAATCAAACACTGCAACCCCAGGTCCTGCCATAGTAGCAGGTCAGCTCCATGCATAAGCTGCTCCCTGCAGGTCTGGGTTCCAACAGACCTAGGACCCCCAAAACTGCCAAATAGATTCCTATGCTGAATTCACTCTATTAGGCCTAGGGTCCAGCACCTCCCACTTGCACCCACATTTCAGTCTCCCTTAGACCCAAGACTTAGGTCCACTCCTACAAACTAAAGCTCCAGGCCTGCCTACTATGATTTGACTGTGTTCCCAAAAAGATTCAGTGTTGGAAACTTGATCCCAAGCAAAGTAGTATTGTGAGGTAAGGCCTTTAAGAGGTATTTAAGTCAAGAGGGCACCACTCTCACAAGAAGATTAATGCTGTTATCGTAGAAATGGGTTTGTATTGCAGGAGAGAACCGTTTGGGTCCCATCTTGCTCTCTCTCTCACCCATGTGATACCTTCCAACGTGTTAGGATGCAGCAATGAATGAAGGCCCTTAGCAGACATTGGTCCCTTGATCTTGAACTTCACAACCTCCAGAAACATGATCTAATAACTTTGATTCAATTTTAATTGTCTAGTTCATGATATTCTAGCAGCAAAAAATGAAATGAGACAAGAACCTAGTGCCAGGCAAGCCCCCAAGGACTCAGTGGATTCCTCATGACAGGATAGACCAGGAATCCAAGCACAAAGCAGGCCTCTGAAGACCTAGGCATCAGGCCTACAGAACTGTTAACCCTGGCACCAGACTGGGCCCTATGACCTCAGGCTCCAGGAGACCCAGTGCCAAGACTGCCTAGTTGATACTGGCATTGGACTTGTTCCAGCAGACCAAATATCCAACAGCAAGGACACCCAGAAACACATGATTGGCTGAAGGACAAATGACTTTCTCTGCCAAAGTTATTCTATAAAGGCAGAGGTACCTACTTCTTCTAACGTACAGACATCCATACAAGGCCTTAAGATCACAAATAATCAGAGAAACATGACACCACAGGAACAAAATAAGGCACCAGTAAATAGTCCTAAAGAAATTCTTGGCTGGGTATGGTGGTACACCCTGTAATCTTAGCAATGTAGGAGGCTGAGGCAGGAGGACCAGAAATTTGAGGCCAGCCTCAGCAACTTAGCAAGACCCTATTTCAAAATAAAAAATAAAAAGTATAGCTCAGTGGTTAATCACACCTGGGTTCAATCTCTAGTTAAAAACAATATCCCTGCCTATTAATAGGTACCACAAACGTAAATGGATTAAATTCTCCAATTGAAGGACACAGTAGTTTAAAAGATTATTTTTATTAAAAAACATGTGAACTATATGATGAAATATATGCTGGCTATAAGAGACTTGTTTCACATTTAAGAACACAAATATGATGGAAAAATATATTACATGCAAAAGAAAACCAAACAAGAACAGAGGTGGCTCTATTCATAAGAGACAAAATTGATCATAACACTGGAGAATGAACCAAGGGATTCTCTAAACACTGCAGTACACCCCTACTTCTTTTTATTTTTTATTTTGAGTCAGAGTCTTGGTTAAGTTACTGAGGGTCTCGCTATATTGCTAAGGCTAGCCTCAAATTTGTAATCCTCCGACTTTAGCCTCCTCAGTCACAAAACAGACTTTAAAAAAATAAAAAATAAAATAAATTAAAATTATAGAGACAAAACATTCATTATATAATGACAAAGGTGTCATTCAAGAGAATATTATAATTGTAAATATATATGCACCTAACATCAGAGCATCCAAACATGTAAACAAATACCAGCACTGAAAAGAAAAACAGCTATACAAGAAAAACAGGTGACAACAATGGCCTATTTTCAGCAACAGAGATCACCCACTCAGAAAATAAAGAAGAGCAAAATTCAACAGCAGAAGAGACTTAATAGACCTAACAGATACACAGAGGGTCCCTGACTTAAGATGGTTCTACATATAATTTTTCAGCTTTATGATGATCCAAAAGTGATAATTCAGTAGAAACTATACTTCGAATCTTAAATTAATTAGTTTATACATACTCACATGCTTATTTATTTACTTATTTATATATACATACATACATACATGTATACATATATACTAGGGATTGAACTCAGGGATGGTTACCCACTGAGTCATATCCCCAGCACTAATTATTTTCTTTTTTTTTTTTTCTTTTTTTTTTTTTTTTTTTTTTTTTTTTTACGTTTACATAGGGTAATGATGTTTTTTTTTTTTTTCCCCTCCCCCCCACCCCTCCCACCCTTTTCCCTTTATACAGTCCTTCTTTCCTTCATTCTTACCGCTCTCCTTAGCCTAACTCTAAATCTAACCCTAAACCTAATGCTAACCCCTCCCACCCCCATTATATGTCCTCATCCGCTTATAAGCGAGATCATTCGTCCTTTAGTTTTTTGAGATTGGCTTATCTCAAATAGCATGATATTCTCCAATTTCGACCATTTGCCTACAAATGCCATAATTTTATCAATCTTCATTGCGGAGTAATATTCCATTGTATAAATATGCCACAGTTTCTTTATCCATTCATCAACTGAAGGGCATCTAGGTTGGTTCCACAATCTGGCTATGGTGAATTGAGCAGCAATGAACATTGATGTGGCTGTATCTCTGTAGTATGCTGATTTTAAGTCCTTTGGGTATAGGCCAAGGAGTGGGATAGCTGGGTCAAATGGTGTTTCCATTCCAAGCTTTCTGAGGAATCTCCACACTGCTTTCCAGAGTGGCTGCACTAATTTGCAACCCCACCAGCAATGTATGAGTGTTCCTTTTTCACCACATCCTCGCCAACACCTATTGTTGCTTGTGTTCTTGATAATCGCCATTCTAATTGGGGTGAGATGAAATCTTAGGGTAGTTTTGATTTGCATTTCCCTTATTACTAGGGATGTTGCACATTTTTTCATATATCTGTTGATTACTTGTACATCTTCTTCTGTGAAGTGTCTGTTCATTTCCTTAGCCCATTTGTTGATTGGATTTTTTGTATTCTTCGTGTAGAGTTTTTTGAGTTCTTTATAGATTCTGGAAATTAGCGCTCTATCTGAGGTATGGTTGGCAAAAATATTCTCCCACTGTGTAGGCTCTCTCTTCACATTTCTGATAGTTTCCTTTGCTGAGAGAAAGCTTTTTAGTTTGAATCTATCCCAGTTGTTGATTCTTGCTTTTATTTCTTGTGCTATGGGAGTCCTGTTAAGGAAGTCTGATCCTAAGCCAACAAGTTGAAGATTTGGACCTACTTTTTCTTCTATAAGATGCAGGGTCTCTGGTCTGATTCCAAGGTCCTTGATCCATTTTGAGTTGAGTTTTGTGTAGGGTGAGAGATAGGGGTTTAATTTCATTCTATTGCATATGGTTTTCCAGTTTTCCCAGCACCATTTGTTGAAGAGGCTATCTTTTCTCCATTGCATATTTTTGGAACCTTTGTCTAGTATGAGAAAATTGTATTTATTTGGGTTTGTGTCCATGTCCTCTATTCTGTACCATTGATCTACCTGTCTATTTTGGTACCAATACCATGCCGTTTTTGTTACTATTGCTTTGTAGTAGAGTTGAAGATCTGGTATTGCAATACCCCCTGCTTCGCTCTTGCTACTGAGGATTGCTTTAGCTATTCTAGGTTTTTTATTCTTCCAGATGAATTTCATAATTGCTTGCTCTATTTCTGCAAGGTACATCATTGGGATTTTAATTGGAATTGCATTGAATCTGTATAGCACTTTAGGTAGTATGGCCATTTTGACGATATTAATTCTGCCTATCCAGGAACATGGGAGATCGTTCCATCTTCTAAGGTTTTCTTGAATTTCTTTCTTTAGTGTTCTGTAGTTCTCATTGTAGAGGTCTTTCACCTCTTTTGTGAGATTGATTCCCAAGTATTTTATTTTTTTCGATGCTATTGTGAATGGGGTAGTTTTCCTAATTTCTCTTTCTGAAGATTCATCACTTATGTATAAAAATGCATTGGATTTATGAGCATTGATCTTGTAACCTGCTACTTTACTGAATTCACTTACGAGTTCTAAAAGTTTTCTGGTGGAATTTCCTGGTTCCTCTAAATATATAATCATGTCATCAGCGAACAGGGATAGTTTGAGTTCTTCTTTTCCTATTCGTATCCCTTTAATTTCTTTGGTTTGTCTGATTGCTCTGGCTAGAGTCTCAAGGACGATGTTGAATAGAAGTGGTGAAAGAGGGCATCCCTGCCTTGTTCCAGTTTTTAGGGGGAACGCTTTCAGTTTTTCACCATTTAGAATGATATTAGCCATGGGCTTAGCGTAGATTGCCTTTATAATGTTTAGGAATGTTCCCACTACCCCAATTTTTTCTAGTGTTTTGAGCATGAAGGGATGCTGTATTTTATCAAATGCTTTTTCTGCATCTATGGAAATAATCATGTGATTCTTGACTTTAAGTCTATTGATATGGTGAATGACATTTATTGATTTCCTGATGTTGAACCAACCTTGCATCCCTGGGATGAAACCCACTTGATCGTGGTGCACTATCTTTTTAATATATATTTGTATGCGATTTGCTAAAATTTTGTTCAGAATTTTTGCATCGATGTTCATTAAGGATATTGGTCTGAAATTTTCCTTCCTCGATGTGTCTCTGTCTGGTTTAGGTATCAGGGTGATATTGGCTTCATAGAACGAGTTTGGGAGGGTTCCCTCCTCTTCTATTTCATGGAATAGTGTGAGGAGTATTGGAATGAGCTCTTCTTTAAAGGTTTTGTAGAACTCGGCTGAAAACCCATCTGATCCTGGACTTTTCTTTGTTGGTAGGCTTTTGATGACCTCTTCTATTTCATTGCTTGAAATTGGTTTATTTAAGTTGTGTATGTCCTCCTCGTTCAGTTTAGGTAATTCATATGTCTCTAGAAATTTGTTGATGTCTTCGAGGTTTTCTGTTTTGTTGGAGTATAGATTTTCGAAATAGCTTCTAATTATGTTTTGTATTTCACTCGTGTCTGTTGTGATGTTTCCTTGTTCATTCCGAATTTTAGTAATTTGAGTTTTCTCACTCTTTCTCTTTGTTAGTGTGGCTAAGGGTTTATCAATTTTATTTATTTTTTCAAAGAACCAACTATTTATTTTGTTAATTTTTCCAATTGTTTCTTTTGTTTCGATTTTGTTGATTTCAGCTCTGATTTTAACTATTTCCTGTCTTCTACTACTTTTGGTATTGGTCTGCTCTTCTTTTTCTAGCGCTTTGAGCTGTAGTGTTAAGTCGTTTATTTGTTGATTTCTACTTCTTTTTTTGAATGCACCCCATGAAATAAATCTTCCTCTAAGTACTGCTTTCATAGTGTCCCAGAGATTTTGATATGATGTGTCTTTGTTCTCGTTTACTTCTAAGAATTTTTTTATTTCCCTCCTGATGTCTTCTGTTATCCATTCAACTATAATAGTGTATTATTTAGTCTCCAAGTATTGGAGAAGTTTCTGTTTTTTATTCTGTCATTTATTTCTAATTTCAATCCATTATGATCTGATAGAGTACAAGGTAGTATCTCTATCTTCTTGTATTTGCTAACAGTAGCTTTGTGGCATAAAATATGGTCTATTTTAGAGAAGAAACCATGTGCTGCTGAGAAGAAAGTGTATTCGTTCTTTGTTGGATGGTATATTCTATATATGTCTGTTAAGCCTAAATTGTTGATTGTGTTGTTGAGATCTATAGTTTCTTTATTCAATTTTTGTTTGGACGATCTATCCAGTGGTGAGAGAGGTGTGTTAAAATCGCCTAGTATGATTGTGTTGTGGTCTATTTGATTTCTGGAATTGAGAAGGATTTGTTTGACGTACGTGGATGAGCCAATGTTCGGGGCATAGATATTTATGATTGTTATGTCTTGCTGATTTATGCTTCCCTTAAGCAGCATGTAATGTCCTTCTTTATCCCTTCTGACTAGTTTTGGTTTGAAGTCCACATTATCTGAGATGAGGATGGATACTCCAGCTTTTTTGCTGTGTCCGTGTGCATGGTATGTTTTTCCCCATCCTTTCACCTTTAGTCTATGGGTGTCTCTTTCTATGAGATGAGTCTCTTGCAGGCAGCATATTGTTGGATTTTTCTTTTTAATCCAATCTGCCAGTCTGTGTCTTTTGATTGATGAATTCAGGCCATTAACATTCAGGGTTATTATTGTGATATGATTTGTATTCCCAGTCAATTGACTCATATTTGTTTTTGACATGATTTGGTTTCTCCTTTATTTGGCTATTCCTTTAGGCTAGCGCCTCCTGTTGCTGATTTGCATCATTGTTTTTCATCTCTTCCTCATGGAATATTTTGCTGAGAATGTTCTGTAATGCTGGCTTTCTTTTGGTAAATTCCTTTAGCTTTTGTTTATCGTGGAAGGATCTTATTTCATCGTCAAATTTGAAGGTAAGTTTTGCTGGGTATAAGATTCTTGGTTGGCATCCGTTTTCTTTCAGGGCTTGGTAAATGTTGTTTCAGGCCCTTCTGGCTTTTAGGGTCTGGATTGAAAAATCTGCTGATATTCTTATCGGTTTCCCTCTGAATGTAATTTGATTCTTTTCTCTCGCGGCCTTTAAAATTCTGTCTTTATTTTGTACGTTAGGTATTTTCATAATAATGTGCCTTGGTGTGGGTCTGTTGTAATTTTGTATGTTTGGAGTTCTATAAGCCTCTTGTACTTGGTTTTCCATTTCATTCTTCAGATTTGGGAAATTTTCTGATATTATTTCATTGAATAGATTGTTCATTCCTTTGGTTTGTTTCTCTAAGCCTTCCTCAATCCCAATAATTCTTAAATTTGGCCTTTTCATGATATCCCATAATTCTTGTAGATTCTGTTCATGATTTCTTACCATCTTTTCTGTTTGGACAACTTTGCTTTCGAGATTAAATAATTTGTCTTCAATGTCTGAGGTTCTGTCTTCCAGGTGCTCCATTCTATTGGTTATGCTTTCTATGGAGTTTTTAACTTGGTTTATTGTTTCCTTCATTTCAAGTATTTCAGTTTGGTTTTTTTTCAGTATCTCTAACTCTTTATTGAAATGATCTCTTGCTTCCCGTATTTGGTCTTTTAACTGTTGACTGGTGCGATCATTTAATGCCTGCATTTGCTCTTTCATCTCCTCCTTCAATGCCTGCATTTGCTCTTTCATCTCCTCATTTGCTTCCCTGATCGTTTTAATTACGTACATTCTGAACTCCCTTTCTGACATTTCTTCTGCTGTGCTGTCATTGGGTTTTATTGATGTAGTATCTAGGTTTGTTTGGGACATTTTCTTCCCTTGTTTTCTCATATTGGTCAGTTGTCAGTGGGACCCTGAGATATTGCAGTTTTCCGCTATTGGCTTATAGTGTCCAGGTAGATTTCCAGTGTATCACCTCCCAGCCTTCAGTAGCCTGATGTCTTGGAGGAATCTGATAAAGCAGCGCATCCGAAGAAAACTGCCCCTAGCCCCCTACTGGTTCCACAATTTGGAACTGGCTCTGTGCTGAAATGCTCTCACTGTGGGCCTGCACCGTGCAGCTGGCCGTGTGGGAGGAGCTCACTGCCGGAGTGTGGAAGGCTACCTTGGGAAGACTCTAGCTGCCCTGCCCGGCTCCAATAAGCCACCTCTATCTGGGCCTGCCCCCCGGGCCGAGCTTTACCCAGTGGGCAGACTCACCCGTGGCTCTATTTCAGTCCGAGTCTCTCAATGCCTCCCCTTCTTAACTCCTGGGTTCTGGAGCGAGAGGGGGTGCAGTCTCCCTCTAGGCCGCCATCTTGGATTACCCCGAGAAGAGAGCCTGCAGCCGGAGTGGGCAGAGCCGCCTGAAGAGGTGTCTGGCTGCCCTGCCCTGATCCCAGAGGCTGTTTGCGGATTGAGGCTCTCCGTTGGTTCGGGGGCTTGTGGCTGGTTCTATGTAGAAAGTCTCTCACTGGGCGGTCAGCTCCGTGAGGCTAGCCTTGAACGGCACCTCCCACCGCAGGGGTCCAGACTACTTTGGGAAGTCTCTGGCTGCCCTGTCTGGACCCTGAATCTGCCTGCGTGCCAGAGTACTAATTATTTTATATTTTGAGATAGGGTCTCACTAAGTTACCTGAGGGCCTCGCTAAGTTGCTGAGACTGGCTTCAAATTTGCAATCCTCCTGTCTCTGCCTCCAGAGTCACCAAGATTACTCAAATTTTGAATCTTTATCTTTTCCTGAGCTAACAATATGTGGTTCTGGGCAGGACCAGAAAACCACAATTCCCTGTCAGCCACACACCATGAGGGTCAACAACCAATACTGTGATGTTCAGTAGATTAGGTGTATTAAATGCATTTTTGACATAATGTTTTCATCTTACAATGGCTTTAATGGGACATAGTCCATCATAAGTGAAGAGATACCTGTACAGAATTTTCACTCAAAGAGCAGCAGAATACACAGTCTTTATTTACATATGTTATATATATTTATATTTTTAGTTGTAGATGGGCAAAATTCCTTTATTTTACTTATTTATTTGTAATGTGATGCTGAGGATCGAACTCAGTGCCTCACATGTGCTAGGCAAGCACTCTACCACTAAGCTACAACCCCAGCCCCAGAATACATATTCTTAAAAAGTCTACACCAAGGCCGGACATGGTGGTGCATGCCTGTAACCACAGCAACTTGGGAGGCTGGGGCTGGAAGTTCAAAAGTTCAAAGTCAGCCTCAGCAACTTAGTAAAAAAATAAAGGGCTGGGGATGTGGCTCAGTGGTTAAGTGACCTTGGGTTCAATCCGTAGTACCAAAAAAAAAAGAAAAAAACAAGTGCACACCAAACATTTTATAAGACAGATCATATGTGAGTCCACATAACAAGTCTTAACAAATTTAAGAAGATTCAGATCACATCATATATCTTTTCCAATCACAAATAATATGAAACTAGAATCAATAACAAGATATTGTGGAAATGCACAAATATGTGGAAACTAAACATGCTTCTGAGTAACTACTGGGTCAAAGAAGAAATCAAAAATGAAATAAAATAATTACCTATAGAAGAACATACCACTGGTATAATAAAGGCCATATATTGCAAGCCCAGAACATCATAGTGAACAGTGGAGAATAGAATAGAAAACTTTTCTTCTATGATCAGAAATAAGATAAGGAGCTGGACACAAAGGCACACACCTGGAATCCCAGCAACTGGGGAGGATAAAACAAAAGGATCACAAATTTAAGGCCAGTCTCAGCGACTTAGTGAGACACTGTCTCAAGAAAAAAAAAAGAAAAGAAAAGAAAGAAGACAAGGATGTGTATTCTTACCACTTTTATTCAACACAGTATGGAAGTCCTTGCAAGAGCAACTAGACAAGAGAAGAAATAAAAACATCTAAATCAGAATGCAAGAAGCTAAACTGTCTGTGTTTGCAGATGACATAATCTTCGATAACAGAAAACTCTAAAGACTCCTCCAAAAGTTAGTTAGAACTAATCAACAAATTCAATAAAGTTGCAGGATGCAAAATCAATATACAAATATCATCAGTAGCATTGTTTTAATAGACCACCTTATATTTTTTCATGTTTTATTTAGTGCATTACAGCTGTATATAATGGGAGGATTTCTTGTCACATATTCATAAATGCACACAGTAAAACCATATAATTTGGTCAATAATCAGCATTTTTATGCAGTAACAACTTTGAAAAAGAAATGAAAACAACCATATCTGTAACAGCTAAAAATAAATAAAACAGGGATAAATTTAAATGAGAAAATAAATGATATGTACACTAAAATGAATCAAACACTGATGAAAGAAATTTTAAAAAAACACAAATATATGAAAAGCTATCCCTTGTTCATGGACTGGAAAATTAACATTGTTAAAATGTTTGTACTACAAAGAGATCCACAGATTCAATGCAATTCCTATCAAAATTTCAGAGGCATTTTTCACAGAAATAGAATAAGCAATCCTAAAATACACCAAGAACCACAGAAGAACCCAAAGAGACAAAGCGATTTTGAGTATAAAGCATAAAGTTGAAGGTATCACATTGCCTGAATTGAAAATCTACTACAAAGTTACAGTAATCAAAACAGCATGGTACTGGCATCAAAATAGACATGTAGACCCATGAAACAGAATGAGAGTACTAAAATAAATAAAAACTTTACAGTTAATTAATTTTCAAGAAAAGTGTCAAGAACACACAAAAAGGAAAGGGCAGTATCTTCAATAATGATGCTGGGGAAAATGGATGTTCATATGCTAAAGATGGAAATTAGACTTTCATACCATATACAAAAATCAATTCAAAATGGATTAAAAACTTAAATATAACACCTGAAACTCAAAAAAACACTACAAGAAAGACTAGTGAAATATTCCATGGCATTTGGGCAATGATTTTTTGGATATGAACCCCAAAACAAAAGGCAACAAAACAAAAATAGACAAATGGGATTATATCAAACATCAAGCTTCTGCACAGCAAACACATAATCAACAGAAAGAACTGACAGCCTTCAAAATGGGAGACAATTTCTGTAAAACACACATATGGTAAGCATGTAATCTAAAAGATATAATAAATTCAAAAGAAAGAAAACAAATTATCATATTAAAAAGTCAACAAAAGACCTGAGTAGACATTTCTCAAAGAAGACATCAAAATGGCCAACAGATTCATGAAACAATGTTCAATATCACAGACTGGAATGGTTTCATTTTTAACCTTAATTTTTTTTTTTAAGAAAGCACAATAGTGTGTTGGGAGGAAGAGTCTATGAAACAGGAAAAGTTGCTGTTAGAACACCTATGATCAAAAAGACAAAAGATAGTACATACAGATAAGGATATGGCGAAAAGAGAAGCATTCATACTACTGAGAAGTAAATTAGTACAATAATTATAGAAAACATTATGGAGGCTCCTAAAAATAAATAAATAAATAAAAATAGAGCTACCAAGCTGGGTGCAGTGGTGCACACCTATAATCCCAGAGATTTAGAAGTCTAAGGTAGGAGGATCACAAGTTCAAAGACGGTCTCAATGCCACCCTGTCTCAAAAATAAATAGATGATAGAAAGATAGACAGACAGACAGACAGAGATAGATAGAAAGAACTGAGGATGTAGTTCAGTGGTAAAGTGCACTGGATTCAATCTCTGGTACCAAAAAAAAAAAACCAAAAAACAAAAGGAACTACCATATGACCCAGGAAACCTACTTTTGGGTATATATCCAATATCTTCAAAATCAGTATATTTAAGATAGCTGTATACTCATGTTCATTTCACTATTATTCACAATAGCTATAATATAGAATTAACAATTAAATGGAAAAAGAAAATATAGTTAGTATATATACACATTGGAGTATTATTCAGTCTTAAAAAGAATCCTGTTTCCCATGAAAATGTGGATGAACTAGAGAATATTATGCTACATGAAATGATATGGAATCTAAAAGAGTCAAACTCAGAGGAGAGTAGAATGTTGCTTCACAGGGCCTAAGATTGGGGGTAGAAAGTGGGATCAAGGAGATGTTGCTCAAAGAATACCAAGTTTTTTAGAAAAGAAGAATAAGTTCAAGAGATGTATTTAATATCATGCTAACTATAGTTAATAACAATATATTGCATATTTGAAAATTACTGACAGCAGATTTTAAATGTTTTTCACCACAAAAAAGTATGGGAGGTAATACAAGTTGATTATTAGTCAACCTACAATGTATACATATTTCAAAACATCATTTTGTACACCATAATATGTATAATTTTTACTTTTCAATTAAAAATTTTAATTTTTAAGTATATTAGGAAAAAGAGGGTTTCTTTGATAGGAAAAGTTGCTGGGCAAAAAAAAGTTATTATATTTTAATGTCACAAATAGTAACAAACAGTTTTCTATTTCAGTAGTATACAACAAATTCTTTAGGACACCAACAAATTTACTGGTGAATGGGGGAACAAATTTGGTTAGTTCTTGAGAAAGAACAATCTTTTATTGTTCGGGTTTTTAACCATTTACAGAGGCACTTAAACACAGGCTATCAGAATTAATAAATTTTAAAACCACAAATACAAAAGTAAATTATGTACTATTTCATGTGCTGGATATGATTTTAATTTAGTTACAGTATACTATACAGTATATTGATTCAGAAAGTGTTTTCAATGTTGGAAATACATACTTTCAATATACCTTTTCAAGACAAAGTGTAATCATATGTTTATAAAAATGCTGTTAGTTTAATACTAATGATGGAATATTCATATAATCTTCACAATGCACTTAATTACACCTCTGAATTGCAAATGGACTAATGCAAATAATTGCAAATAATAATAATAATAATTGCAAATAATGGAATTCAAGCCATTATTCAAAATTATTTTGTCTGGAAAGCAGAAAAGACATGCTTGGAGGACTAGGGAATATAAAAGTAGGAAACATGGGATGATGATAGATAAAGTGATATATACTATAAGTAGTACAAGTAGGTTTTTGATAGAATTCAATCTGTTTAATGTACTAGAAAGAGAATGTATTTAAAGTTCAAATTCAATTGCTATTTCCAACTAAGGAAATTTTTAGAATCAAAGCACCTGCTTAACTCACATTCTTTCATTAAAATTTCTTTTGATACTGAATAAAGAAGCAATTTAAAAATAAAAAGAAATAAAAATAACTGAATAAACATATTTTCCCCTTTTTGCTCTGAAAATAGTTGATGGCATATCATGTTGGTGACTCAGTAGATGGCACTGTTCCCAATATATCAAGATGAATCTAATAATCTGTCTTGAAATACCATAACAGGAAATCAGGCCTAAAAGCTTAAGCAAGAACACTAATGTGCTTTTACCAAAAATATAACACAATATTCTGAACTTCTTCATTAATGTTGTAAACCAATCAAATCTGAATATGGTAAATGATGACTTATAGAATATTTCTTTCCTACTGTAGCTTCACTGGAATTCTGTAAGTTTTCTTTTGGAAATATTAATGAATGATTTATATAATACCTCTAATGAAAAAATAAACTGGTAATCTCCCCCTATTTAAAGGTGAAATAATAGTATTTCTTCTCTCTTTTACCAGTGTTTTGTTAAAAATAGGTAAGTGTTAGAGAATGTTTTCAAAATACTAACTAGGCTGTAGTCATTCAGTTTGAAATGTGCAGTTAATAAAAATTTTCTTCTTAAACAACACTTGTTGCACTCTTTATTTACTGACTAGCATACTTAAGCTAATTTTCTATGAATTAGCTACCCTAATATATATATAGTTTTTTCTTTTTTTTTTTGTGGTGCTGGGGATTGAACCCATGGCCTTGTATATGTGAGGCAAGCATTCTACCAACTGAGTTATATCCACGGCCCCTAGCTACCCTAATTTAATCTCCTTAATGGCAAAGGATAAATCTTACAAGTTTTTATAGACTCCACAGTGCATAAGTATACCCATAATACCCTCAAAAAAACAAAGGCACAGAATAAAGTTACTCACTAAACGTGACAAAGACAAAAATAAATATTTCTGTGCTGAGTGGGTATTTCAGTGAATAAAAGTAACAAAAGAAATAGCAGTAAAACTTATTCAGACTGGTAATTTACCCTGCAGATTTTATGTTCAAGTTATAAAATTATTATTCCCTATAAAGGAAATAATTTACATAACTTAAATGGGTTGTATTAATGACCATAGGAAAATTGGAGTGGCCACCTTCATTTATTTATTCAAAATATTTACTGAGAACCTAACAATGTACTACATAGCTTCATAGTTCTGGATCTAAACCTAGGAATTTTAAAAGAAGTCAAGGCAATTCTGTTCAGTATCCCACCTCTTTCACCTTCTTGTTCCATGTTCCAATAAAATGATCAGGCCTCTGCAAGATTCCAATTGAAAGTAATTCAGTATTAAGTAGCCTCATCTACTCATCTTTTAGGGATTAGCTTAGTCACTTTTCGAGATCAAGCACTGACAGAGTCACTCCTGCCAAAGCTGTTTCACCATCCCAAGTCCCCTAGGCTGCAAAAAAGATCTAAAATAGATACCACCTAGAGATTTCCAATGTTGCTTTTGAATCTGAGCTTTCTCTAACCCTCCAGTGAAGATTCTACAGTTGGCTCTTGCCTCAGTACCTGCTTTGGTTTTCTTAACAATCCTGGGGAAACTGAAGCCACGCCCTAGAAATCTACTAATGGAAAAAATTCTGCTGAAAGAAAATTATCACACCTCTTCATGATCACCTACACTGAATTTCCTGACATGCCCTGCTCACCTCATTAGTGTTAGCTCCATCTGAAAAACGTTAAGGGCCAACCACACTGTTTTAAAGCCAACCTAGCTCGCCACATCCTTCGGCTATTCTCTTACATGTTCCATCAGTTTAATTTAAAAAGTCAACATCTACATCTAAATCTATATTCCAAAGAAGCTAAGTCTCTTTTAAGTTCCAAGCTCCTAAACTGTGGTGTCCCTTTGCTTATTCTGCAAAAGATTTAGGAGTCAAATAATATTCTTAAGCCTTTGAAACTCAAAATATGTCCAGTTCAGAAAACAAACCAACAAACAAAATGATTATATTTAGTGGGAGAATTGATTAAAAAACAGATGAAGATAAAATGCCTTCCCTCTAAGAACTCAGTCTAGGGTGGTTAAAAGACTTCTAGTAGGGCTGGGGGTTACCTCAACCGTAGAGCGCTTACCTAGCATGCACAAGACCCTGGGTTCAATTCCCAGCACCACAAAAACAGGACTTACAGGAAGTCAACATGGTGTGAAAAAGTATACATCTCTGACTAGGAAAATATAGATGATAAGGATGTGGTAATAATGCACACCCATAATTCCAGCTACTCCGGAAGCTGAAGGACATTGAGTCCAAGACCAACGTAGGCAACTCAGATACCACTTCAAAAAAAAAAAAAAAAAAATACAGGCGCGCGCGCACACACACACACACACACACACACACACACACAGAATTAAAAGAAAAAGTTATTGACTGCCAATACAATTCCTTAGTATTTTTATTCCTTCATAAAACAGCAAAACTATCTTCTCAAATTAGCTGCAGAATTTTAAAAATATCCCAGAGCCAAGGATTTAGGTCTCTTATATGCCTACCTATTTGATTAAAATGAAATATCTCCTCAACGCAGGCTATTAAACACTTGAATGGATTATAGGGAAATGGTGGAATCTTTTTCTCTAGGGATTTTTAAAAGTAGGCTATACAAATTCAAATGTCAAAGATACTTTAAGGTTATTTAAGGCAAGAAGATGAATTATCTAAATTACTAGTAAAATAAAAAGGTAAAGGAAAAGGAATGGAGGGAAACTTTGTGAAAAATGACATAAAATGATGAGTTCAATAGGTGATAAAATCATTATCATTCCTAATGAAAACAAGAAACACTTCAAGAATCTGCAGGATTGATAAACAGAATATAACAATGAAATAAAGGGTCCTAAAATGAATAAATAGAAAATAAAAAGATGAATTTTCTTTTTGCTCTTGTTTTGGTATTGTTCTTATTTGGCTTTTTTTTCTGAAAGTTTTGAAAGAATTTTTCAAATCTAAAACTATTTTTTAGTTTTAAGTCTATGTTACATCCATACCTATTTTAAATATGAGGTTATTTATGTTAACATTATAATTATATAACAGTAAAATTTTAAAAGCACAAAACAACAATATCTATCAGTTCACACATATTACATGATATCTTTTGCTATGACTTTTTTTAAAAAATGGAATAGTAATAACCTCTAAGACAGTAATAATCATGAACATTTTATAGTATTATTCTTTTATATTAATTTAATCCTAACAATTATATAAGGTTAACAAGTTTATAATCAAATTATATATAAGTAAACCAACGCTCAAAATGTTTAATCATCTATCCAAAGATCAGAATCTGAAAAAGATATGGAGTTGGAATGAATGACCTCTAAAAGCCCTTATAAGTCCTAACATTTTAATGACTACACTGTTTGTTTCAATCCCTTGTTTTAGTCTTTGCCACTCAGTACTAAAAATAGCATATCTCACAGTTAAGTGAACACTATTTTTCTTACAGTGGAAAAATTTACTTTGTGGCATTTAACTTAAGTAAATCTGCATCTGAACCAAGAGGGTAAACTTTCTCAACAATGAATGAAAAAAACCAGGAACTAACACAATATCATTACCTCTCTAATTTTCTATTTAAAAACAAAACAAAAAAAGACCTGACTTTGATTCTTATTTCCTATAGTCAAAACTTAATTCTTTACAATTAAACACCAATATATCAGAGGCAAGAACATGGCATTATTCCAATAGTAAAACAACCTTTACCATTTATTCATTTCCTATGACCTACAAACTGTCATGAAAATAAATTTTTATCCACTTGGAACCTTCAATAGTCTTAACACACACTCACCCTCCCTCCCTCCCCAACTCACTCTGTCTACATATACATATATATATATATAATATATATATATGTAATATATATATATATAATATATATATGTAATATATATATATATAATATATATATATATATTTTTTTGGCGGGGGTAGGAACTGGAAAATAAACTCAGGGGTATTTTACCATTGAGTTAATCCCCAGCCCTTTTTATTTTTTATTTTGAGACAGGATCTCAACTAAGTTGCCTAGACCTGGCAGAATTGCTGAGCCTAGCCTCAAACTTGGGATCCTCCTGTCTCACTCAGTCTCCTGAGTCACTAGGATTACAGACCGTGCCAACCCACCTGGCTTAACTATATTTTTGGGAGAATACAAATTTACATTCTTATATTACTACACATTATTTACATTTTTCTATACAAATTATTAAATTCACCTTCAAAATAACCTTTCTGACAGGTTAATCAACTTAATTTGCTGATAAGGAAACTAATGTGGAAAGATTCATGATTTCGCTGAAGGCACTTAATCACTAAGTTAAATCGAGGTATGTGGTATCGATTACAATGCTCTCCCCCTGTGTTAGTCAGTTTTTTGTTTCTGTGACCAAAACACCCAACAAGAACAACTTAGAGGAGGAAAAGTTTCTCTGGGCTCACAGATTCAGAGGTTCAGTAAGTGATCAGCAAGCAAACTCACCGCTTTGAGCCTGAGGCAAGGCAGAAAGGTAGCAGAGGAGAAAAGCTGCTCACCCTGGTAGAGGCCATGAAACAAAGAAAGGAGCCATGGGGAAAAGATACTATACCTAAGGGCACACTCCTAGTGACCTTACTTCCTCCAGCTCCACTCCACCTACCTAGAGTTATCATCTAGTTAGTCCATTCAAATTAGGATGAACCAATTAGGCTACAGCTCTCATAATCTAATCATTTCACCTCCTGCATTAACACAGGAGCTCATGGGGATGCCTCATATCCAAAGCATAATATCTTCTATGACACAGTAATCAACAATCAGATAAATATAAGACATTATTATTATAAAAGATAATCAATCCCCAAAGGGATCTAAGATCCCTTGTACCACAGTATAATTACTTGTCCTTCTTTTAGCAACAAATAGATTAACAAATCACAACCCATGCTTCTAGGCCAGGTACCCCTTCCTATTGACAAGGATTACATACTTTTCCCTGAGGAAAAATCAATAATTCTGCCAATTCCCTGCTCAAAGATCTCTTATTGTACTTTCTGATATTTGATGTCTTTGCCCTCATAACTAAAGGACAAACTTGCCCCCGAGTTTTCCCAAAAAGAACTCAATGAACACCATATTTTTTCTATAAAGAAAGCAATATGAAGGGTTCGAATACTTCTTGTTTACAGGGACAATCATTTGCTAGTATTTATGGATGAGTGGACACAAATTAAAGACAAAACACTTTTATCCAACCTACAATTATTGAGCTAAAAAGGCTAGTTATGAGTGCATAGATTTTTTTGGACAATTGAGAATTACAACTCTCTAATGAGGTACTGAAACAATACCAGTATTGTTTGTATACCACTGAATGGCAAGCAAAAGGTTTAAGAAATCTTTTGGATTTGGATAGATTCCTGCTTACTGTTGTACTGAAATATTTATCTTGTGATCAGAATAATAAACATACATCTAGTTCAAAAAAAAGAAATTTTGCATCCCTAAAATGGGTGATTCCTAGAATAAATGTTTTGCATTAACCCATAGAACAAAGGAATTAAGAGGTCAAACAATAACTCTCAATCAAAACACAAACTGGAATAAAACTGCTAATTAGCCTAATGATTTACATACAGCATCCAAAACAATTGCCCTAGAAGTCTTGCAAGTAAAAATTCTGACAGATGTATAAAGAAGATTGACCTTTTTGTGCTATACTAGTCAAATAAATTAATTTTTTTTAAAACAGGAAACTTGAAGAGTTAAACTTCAATCCTTACTCCCTAATTCATCATTAACCTGTCACTTTTTCTAGTTCTCTTATTGATACATTAAAATATTTATCCATTGTCTGAAGTCATCTATGGAATTGATCTCATCTTCACCTTTCTTTTCACCTTTATTAAACATTCTAGAGCTTAACAATTATTCTATCTTCACCTTTTCAATCAATTTCAGTCATTTGTGTAGACTAATTACAAATGACTTCTCAAGTTTCATAGGAATGGGTTTCTAATGATCTTGAAATATTCTACTAGGATTTGCATCCTAAATATACCTTTTATATTATTTGTTTATATTTTTTTTTGGTTCAACACAATAACTACACCCTGTTTTCCAATTCACTCTGACCCCAGTACAGCCTCTTTCTCATTTTCCTCTATCCAATCTGGCTATTCCTTTCATTTTCTGTACTGACTTTCTTTTCCTAAATTCTCTTATTTGGAAATATTCTAAGATGTCATTATAAATAACTGCATTTCTCTCTAAAAACCATGAGTCAGGGTTTTATTTACTACCAAACATTACCTTAACTTTCTAAATACAAGTATCAAGTATTATGCTATTTTCAGGAAGTGAAAAAGCAAACTTTTAACAATAAAAATGGTTTAACAATTTGAAGATTATGTAATTCATTTGCAAATTTAATGCAGAAATTAAAATACTATGTAGTTATCCTGATTATACAACTTTTATCCTGATTGACATTCTTTATATAAAATATTTTTTGCTTTTTTTCATAAGTCATGCAAAACTGTTTATTAGGAAATGGTTCAAAAAATTAATTCTTTTACTCTTTATCAAGTGTGGAGTTTTAACATTTGCATTCTCTCCTTTCTTTCCTGTGTTAGGTATTGTGCTAGCCACTTAGAATACAGGAGTGAAAAAACAGCCTATTGCTTTTAGTTGAATTGTCACCAATGATTTCATATACTTAAAGGATTGATATTCAACTGTCAGAAAAAATCACATCCTACAGAGAAGAAAATAAACAGGAACTAGGCCCTTACTATAGGAATGAGGTAATGTATCCCTTAAGTATAGTTTTCTTGCCTTTTATAAAAAAGAAGTTTGGTCATGATGTTTTCATAGTTTATCACTGAAAACATGCCAAATTTTCTTCATAAAGTTTTAAAAACTAAATAGACAATATATGCAAATGCTAAAGATAAAAACACTATAAACCTCCATTCTAACTTAGGATTCAGTAAACTACAGCTTTGTGAACTGCCACATATCTTTATAAAAGTTTTATTAGAATGCAGAGATGTTAATTCATTTATATACTGTCACTGGCTACTTTTGAGCTATAATGGCAGACGCAAGTGATAGTAATAGAACCATATGGTTGACATGCCTAAAACACTTAACTGTGTGACCCTTTAAGAAAAATTTTGCCCAAGCACCAAAGTAACTGATTGATACTAGTCTCTACTTCAAACAAATACCACTTGCCGGGCATGGTGGCTCATGCCTGTAATCCCAGGGACTCAGGAGGCTGAGGCAGAAGGATCACAAGTTCAAGGCCAACCTCAGCAACTTCCTGAGGTCCTGAACAACTTAGTGATAACTCTGTTTCAAAATAAAAAACTAAAAGGGCTTGGTGGTATCTCTCAGTCATAAAGCACCCTCTGGGTTCAATCCCCAGTACCAAAATAAATGAATAAACATTTTTTTTAAAGAAAGTACCACTAACTAATATTTTAAAACATTAAAAAAACACATTTTTGTGTTAAAAATAAAAACCACAAAGACATGCTTACCCTACGTAAGTACTATATTTATACTACTTAATTTCTAGAATTTTTTTCAACTGGATAGTTGCTGATGTCTGTATTTTAGGTTCTTCATCTGTAAAATGTGTGTAATAACAATTAATCGTTATTATCAACTGTTATAACAAAATGTGGTTATTATAAAAATTAAATAAAGATTACATAAGATATAAAAGGTTTAACAAGATAACAAGCACACAGAATTTGTTCCATTGGAAAAACATGATAATACAGCATCCACTTCTGGCCATGACAAAATAAACAGGACCTGACCAGCCCTCTCACCATCTACAACTATAAAACTGGAAAATACATGCAAAACAACACTGATTTTCAGATGTTGTTTAAGAGACAGCCTGGGACTGTGATCTCTATGAGATGGAAAAGATGTGGTAAGCTCCACAAGTTTCAAAGCTTCCTGCCTAGAGGCATATTACAAACTAGGAAGAAAGAGTCCAAGCAAAGGGCAGTGGCCTCAAGGAAATGAGGATATAGAGAAATAAAAGTTTAGAGAAAGTAGAAGTGGATGGAATTTGCAGGGCATAATCCCCCAAATCAAGTAGTTTTACAAAGAAAGAGATCCAGAAGATGGAAAAAGGCCTCAGGCTTTGGCAAATTCTAAGCTACACAAGTACAGGATAAAACCTTTTAAGGTCTGATAGACTGTAGTCCTAGGAATCTTGGGCTAAACTAATATCCCTGTGCAATTTTGTAAGGTCAGACAGAATGTAGTCACAGGAATTTGGGGCTAACCTAATATTTCATTAACCATGCAGTAAAGTAGTACAGAAAACTCACTGAACAAATGAGATCCTAGAAAGGTCACTTCTTAATCCAATTACTCTAGATTGGTTTGACTTCAAACAAAACTTCAAAAAGATCAAGTTGCCCAAATAGCATTCATGATTAAAAAAAAAAGAAAGAAAGAAATTAAAAAAGGAAAATGTAATTGATAAGAATTAAAAAAAAAACTGACAATAAATATGAGGGAGAAGACAACAATTTTAAATCAGCTATTACAAATATGTTTAAGATTTAAAGAATGGCATGATCAATTAATAGATGGGGAACTGCAGCATTGAATTTTTTTTTTAAGCAAAAGGGTTTTCAATTTAAAATAAAAAATGGGAGCTGGAAATTGCTTTACTCCCTCGAAAAAAGAAGAGGAGGAGGAGGAGGAGGAGGTAGAGAGGAGGGGAGGAGGAGGAAGAGGAGGAAGAAGAAGAAGAAATAATAATAACAATAATAATAATAATAATCTGGATTCTAAATTAGTAACTTTTCTGAGCCCATCATAAAACTAAGGTCACAGGTCAAAAACTAACCTAAAATATGAAGAAAGGCATCTACGGGGGTCGGGGGACAGGATCCAAGATTCTCCTAACCTGGGACAGATGCCACTTAACACTACATAAACTGTCAACATTAAACTAGAAATCTTAACTTTTCTAAAGGCTGACAGTGAACTATCAAGATAATGTAAAACTCTGGGGTCTACAAACATAGTAGGTCGTATATCTTCTTGCACCCTCTTCCTCCTGGAACCCTACTAGGGACACACAGAATATAGAAGGGAATTCTAAGAAGGTTCCTCATTGCTACCTAAGGGAGAACAGCAGTTGCAATTGAAAGACTACCTCCCCTACAAAACAAAAATCTTTCTCTAAACATCTGTACTTGGGAACTCTGGTACCAGTCCATTCAAATTAGGTGAGAAATTCTGCCTAAACCCATCTGTCCTATGTCACCTAAGCAACAAAATCCTTATCTTTAAGGTGAAGGGCCTCACAACCATAGCTTGGTGGAAACTCAATGAAACTTGGAGAGGGAAACCATGGAGGAAAGAGGTAATTCTACTTTTAGAGAAGAAACAGAAAAATCTTAGTTCAGGCATAATACCTGGAAAAGGAACAGAAACACTTATCAGGGCTCATAAAATTGAAATTTAATGATAACATTGTTTGATAGTAGAGTGTGTACAAATACACACACACAATAAAAATACATTTATATATTTTAGCTGCTAGAGTGTGGATCTACAATGCCCTACAAATGGCCCATATATTAAAGACTTGGTCCCCAGACTGTGGCATCATTGGAACCTTTAAAAGGTGGAGACTAGTGAAATGAAAGTTCACTGGAGGTGTAATATACTTACCCATCAGCAAAAGAAATGGTCAAAACATTTACAATGAAAATAACCAAATAATTTATGCTGTGACTGATACGATAAACCGCATTTTTATGAATGAACATGGTTGCTAGCATATAATATAGCCTCTCCTTATCATAATTAAATTTCTTTTTAAATAAACAAAAATATGGCATACGCATTTTCCCTTTCCTTTTTCCTCCCCATTTTACAGCTGATTCACCCAACACAAAGACTAACCAAAAACATCACATTTTACTTCTTGCACATAACTTTGCTATTATGAATTGAAGAAAAGACCAAGAAAAAATATTTAGTAATGATTTAACTGGTAGAAATTCCTGGCTTATAATCATATCACATGTTGAAATGAAGAAAGTAATTAAACTGCTAAATTAATAATTATCAATCTAGATTTAATTGTATCATATGTATAAATAAAATGTGGTGTATATATACAATGGAGTATTACTCAGTCATAAAGAAGAACAACTTGCCGGGCATGGTGGCACACATTCGTAATCCCAGCGGCTCAGGAGGCTGAGGCAGAAGGATATCAAGTTCAAAGCCAACCTCAGCAAAAATGAGGAACTAAGTAACTCAAAAGACCCCATCTCTAAATAAAAATACAAAACAGGACTGGGGATGTGGTTCAGTGGTTGAGTGCCTCTGAGTTCACTCCCTGGTACCCCACCACCACCAAAAAAAGAACAACTTTATGACATTTGCCAGCAAGTGGATGGATATGAAGACTATCGTGCTAAGTGAAACAAGCCAGTCCCCAAAAGCCAAAGTTCAAATGTTTTCTCTGGCATGTGGAAGCTAACCCACAATAAGTGGGGAAAGATGAAAGGAAGAATAGAAGTTCAATAAATTAGACAATGGGGAAAGGAGGGAAGGTAGGCAAGGTCGAACAAGGAAAGACAGTGGAATGAATGTGACATAATTTTCTCATGTACCTACATGAAAACAACACAGTGAATCCCACCATCATGTACATTCATAAGAATGGGATCCTAACTAGAATAAAATATATTCCATGCTTGTATGATTATATAAATGAGGTTGACAAATAATGAGGATACAAATACAGAAGCTAAACTTATCTTTCAGTTTGCACATTTCTAAACTACAATGAATGCATCATGTGTATCTATTTTAATTCTTTTTTAAAAAGTCATAAAGTACTAAGCAGACAGGGGGAAAGGATGTTAGATTTCTCCACAAAAATAAAAGGTAAGAGAATGTGATTTTTCTTTTTTAAGGAAATGGAGAGAGTAGTAAGAAAGGCAAAACGGATAACCTTCTATATACTGTATCAAAATGCTGGATTTGTTTTCCAAGGGAATCACCCTATGGGGAAAAAAAAAAAAAAAAAAAAAAAAACTACTGCTTCTAAATATCTCCAATGCATGGATTTTGATCAGTGGCTGCTTTTAGGAAGTCGAATACTTCTGAACCTCAGGCTCTATACTTAAATAAGAGGGCATGACTATATTACTGGTACTTTTAAAAATAAGTATTAATCTTTCTTAGTAACAGAAAAGTAAATGAATATTTTTCTATAAAGTTAAATTATTATACTTTTAGAACTATTTTATTCAGTAATTTTTTCTAATTTTTAAAAAAATTTTGTTGGTGAATTATAATCATAATAGGCTTCCTTATGATATATTTATAATAACACACAGAATAATTTGGGCTATTTCATTCCCTGGGCCTTCCTTTTCCCTCCCCCAATCTCTATCCTCTTCTTATTGGTCTCCCTTTTATTTCCATAAGCTCTATTCTTTTCCCTTATTCTTTCTACCTTCCACATGAGATAAAACACAAACTTTCACTTTCTGAGTCTGGTTCATTGCACTAAACATGATATTCTCCAGCTCCATCCATTTTCCTGCAAATAACATAATTTCATTCCTCTTTATGACTAGTAAAACTCTATTATATATTTATACCGCATTTCCTTTATCCATTCATCTGTCAACAGAAACCTAGGATGGTTCCATAATTTGCTACTGTGAAGTGTGCTTCTATAAACATGAGTATGCACATAACATTATAGTACACATTCTTTTGGATAAACACCAAGGACTGGTGTAATTAACTAGGTACGGGGTGGTGTTATACTCCTAGTCTTTTGAAGAATCTCTATACTGACTTCCATAGTAGTTGTACTAATTTACAATTCCACTTACAGTATATAAACGATTCCTTTTCCCCTGTTTGCTCACCTGCATTATTTGTATTCTTGATGATTGCCAATCTAACTGGAATGTGATTAAATGTGTAGTTTTGATCTGTATTTCCCTGGTTGCTAAAGATGTTTAACTTTTTTATATATTTGTTGATCATTTATATTTCATTTGAAAACTGGCCCTTCAGTTTTATTTTCTTATTTATCAACAGGATTATTTGTTTTCTTAGTGTTAAGGGTTTGTTTTTGTTGTTTTTATGGGGGTTAGTTCTTTATATGTTATGGATATTAATCCTCTCACAGAAGAACACCTAGCAAAGATTTTCTCCCACTCTGCAGGTTTTGTCTTCATACTCTTGGCTGTTTTCTTTGTCTCCCAGTTTTTTTTAATTTGATACCATTCCATTTATTAATTCTTGGTTTTATTACCTGAACTTTAGGAGTCTTGAGGAGGAAGTTCACACTTGGTCTATACATCGGAGTGCTGACCCTATCTTTTCTTCTAGCAGTTGCACTTTCATCTACTTTGACTTGAATTTTATCAGGGTGAGAGATAATGATCTAGTTTCATCCTTCTACATATAGATATCTAGTTTTCCCAGCACAATTTGTTAAAAAGGCTGTCTTTTCTCCAACATGTGTTTCTGGCACCTTTGTCAAGGATTAGATGACTGTATGTGTGAGTTTGTCTTTGTGTCTCTTATTCTATCCCACTGGCTTACATATCTGGTTTTATGCCACTATTCTATTGTTGTTACTATAGCTCTGTAATATAATTTGAAGATAGGTGTATATGCCACCAGCATTACTCTTATTGTTTAAGAACTGCTTTTAGGGGCTGGGATTGTAGCTCAGTGGTAGAGAGCCTAGCATATGTGAGGTACTGGGTTCAATCCTCAGCACCACATAAAAATACAGTTATTATGTTCATCTATAAATTTTTTATAAAAATTATTTTTGGTTATTCTGGGCCTTAAATTCCTCCATTTGAAATTTAGGACTGTTTTTTCCTAGTTCTGTGAAGATTGTCACTGGCATTTTGATGGGGATTGCACTGATCAGTAGATCAATTTTAGCAATATGAACACTAACTACATTGATTCGGCCTATCCAAGAACATGGGAGGTCTTTCCATCTTCTAATGTCTTTTTCAAGTTCTTTCTTCAGTTTTCTATAATTTTCATTGTAGAGGTTTTCATCTCCTTGGTTAGATTTATTCCTAAGTATTTGTGTATTTGTGTATGTGTGTGTGTTGTGGAATGGAATTGTTTTCCTAATTTTTCAAGTGGATTCTTTATTAGTATATAGAAAAACTATTATTTTATAATGATATTGTATCCTGCTATTTTTGCAGAATGTGTTTATCAGCTCTAAGCATGTAGTGGAGTATTTTTGGGTCTTCTAAGTATATGATCATATCATCTGCAAACAGTGATAACTTCACTTCTTCCTTTCCTATTTAAATCCCTTTTCTTTCCTTCCAGTGTAATGGCTCTATCTAAAATTTCAAGTACTATACTAAATAGGAATGGTAAGAGTGGACATTACCTTGTCTTGTTTCTGATTCTAGAAGAGATGCTTTCAGTTTTTCTCCATTCTCTGTGATGTTGGCTTTGGGTTCGTCAAATACAGTCTTTATGATTTTGAGGTATGTTCCTTCTATCCCTAATTCAGTGTTTTTTTAACATGAATGGGTGCTACATTTTGTTGAAGGATTTTTCTGCACACATTGAGTAGATCATGTGGTTTTTGTACTTGATTCAATTTATATAATGAATTATGATTACTGATTTGCCTATGTTGAACAATCCTTGCAGCCTTGGAATGAAACCAACTTGATCATGATGCAAAACCTTCTTATGTTGTTGAATACAACTTACCATGTAGCAAACACTACACAGGAAGTAATATAGGAAGACTAAAGAAAGAATCACACTTTAACAGACTTTGTCATAAACTATTATTTATCTCCTGGGTCTGCCCACTCATTCCTCCAAAGAAAATCATTTATAAACTAGTGTGTTCTCCTGACTAATTCGTTCCTCTTAAAAATCACTATTACTAAAAATTGACTATACTTCCCCCACTTTTGTTTTTCCTCTTAAGAAGGGAATATAAGCATCTGAACCTCACTGAATTATTTTTTTTTATTGTAAACAAATAGGATACATGTTGTTTCTCTGTCTGTACATGGCGTAAAGGCATACCATTTGTGTAATCATAAATTTACATAGGGTAATGTTGTTTGATTCATTCTGCCATTTTTCCCCTCCCCCCCACCACTCCCCCCCTTCCCCTCCCTCTATACAGTCCTTCCTTCCTCCATTCCTGCCCCTCTCCCTAAACCCAACTCCAACCCCAACACTAACCCCTCCTACCCCCCATTATGTGTCATCATCCACTTATTAGCGATATCATTGTTCTTTTGGTTTTTTGAGACTGGCTCATCTCACTTAGCATGATATTCTCCAGTTTCATCCATTTGCCTGCAAATGCCATAATTTTATCATTCTTTATGGCTGAGTAATTTTCCATTGTATATATATACCACAGTTTCTTTATCCATTCATCAATTGAAGGACATCTAGGTTGGTTCCACAATCTGGCTATTGTGAACTGAGCAGCTATGAACATTGATGTGGCTGTATCTCTGTAATATGCTGATTTTAAGTCCTTTGGGTATAGGCCAAGGAGTGGGAGAGCTGAGTCAAATGGTGGTTCCATTCCAAGTTTTCTAAGGAGTCTCCTTCTGCTTTCCAGAGTGGCTGCACTAATTTGCAGCCCCACCAGCAATGTATGAGTGTACCTTTCTCCCCACAAGCTTGCCAACACCTGTTGTTGCTTGTATTCTTGATAATCGCCATTCTAATTGGGGTGAGATGGAATCTTAGGGTGGTTTTGATTTGCATTTCTCTTATTACTAGAGATGTTGAACATTTTTCCATATGTTTGTTGATTGCTTGTAGATCTTCTTCTGTGAAGTGTCTATTCATTTCCTTAGCCCATTTGTTGATTGGATTATTTGCATTCTTGGTGTAGAGTTTTTTGAGTTCTTTATAGATTCTGGAGATTAGCGCTCTATCTGAAGTATGATTGGCAAAGATTTTCTCCCACTCTGTAGGCTCTTTCTTCGCATTGCTGATAGTTTCCTTTGCTGAGAGAAAACTTTTTAGTTTGAATCTATCCCAGTTATTAATTCTTGCTTTTATTTCTTGTGCTATGGGAGTCCTGTTGAGGAAGTCTGGTCCTAAGCCGACATGTTGAAGCTCTGGACCTCCTTTTTCTTCTATAAGATGCAAGGTCTCTGGTCTGATTCCAAAATCCTTAATCCATTTTGAGTTTAGTTTCGTGCATGGTGAGAGATATGGGTTTAGTTTCATTCTGTTGCATATGGATTTCCAATTCTCCCAGCACCATTTGTTGAAGAGGCTATCTTTTCTCCATTGCATATTTTTGGCCCCTTTGTCTAGTATGAGAAAATTGTATTTATTTGGGTTTGTGTCCGTGTCCTCTATTCTGTATCATTGATCCACCTTTCTATTTTGGTACCAATACCATGCCGTTTTTGTTATTATTGCTTTGTAGTAGAGTTGAAGATCTAGTATTGCGATACCCCCTGCTTCACTCTTTCTGCCAAGGATTGCTTTAGCTATTCTGGGTTTTCTATTCTTCCAGATGAATTTCATAATTTCTTGCTCTATTTCTGTAAGATACATCATTGGGATTTTAATTGGAATTGCATTGAATCTGTATAGCACTTTTGGTAGTATGGCCATTTTGACAATATTAATTCTTCCTATCCAAGAACATGGGAGATCTTTCCATCTTCTAAGGTTTTCTTTAATTTCTTTCTTTAGTGTTCTGTAGTTCTCATTGTAGAGGTCTTTCACCTCTTTTGTGAGATTGATTCCCAAATATTTTATTTTTTTCGAAGCTATTGTGAATGGGGTAGTTTTCCTAATTTCTCTTTCTGAAGATTCATCACTTATGTATAAAAATGCCTTAGATTTATGTGCACTGATCTTATATCCCGCTACTTTACTGAATTCACTTATGAGATCTAAAAGTTTTCTGGTGGAATTTCCTGGTTCCTCTAAGTATACAATCATATCATCAGCAAATAGGGATAGTTTGAGTTCTTCTTTTCCTATTGGTATCCCTTTAATTTCTTTGGTCTGTCTAAATGCTCTGGCTAGAGTTTCAAGGACGATATTGAATAGAAGTGGTGAAAGAGGGCATCCCTGCCTTGTTCCAGTTTTTAGAGGGAACGCTTTCAGTTTTTCACCATTTAGAATGATATTAGCCATGGGCTTAGCGTAGATGGCCTTTACAATGTTAAGGAATGTTCCCACTATCCCTATTTTTTCTAGTGTTTTGAGCATGAAGGGGTGCTGTATTTTATCAAATACTTTTTCTGCATCTATGGAAATTATCATGTGATTCTTAAGTCTATTGATATGGTGAATTACATTTATTGATTTCCTGATGTTGAACCAATCTTGCATCCCTGGGATGAAACCCACTTGATCATGGTGCACTATCTTTTTAATATATATTTGCATGCGATTTGCTAAAATTTTGTTGAGAATTTTTGCGTCGATGTTCATTAACGATATTGGTCTGAAATTTTCTTTCCTTGATGTGTCTCTCTCTGGTTTAGGAATCAGGGTAATATTGCCTTCATAGAATGAGTTTGGGAGAGTTCCCTCCTCTTCTATTTTCTGGAATACTTTGAGAAGTATTGGAATGAGCTCTTCTTTAAAAGTTTTGTAGAACTCGGCTGAGAACCCATCTGGTCCTGGACTTTTCTTTGTTGGTAGGCTTTTGATGACTTCTTCTATTTCATTACTTGAAATTGGTCTATTCAAATTGTGTATGTCCTCCTCGTTCAGTTTGGGCAATTCATATGTCTCTAGAAACCTGTTGATGTCTTCGAAATTTTCTATTTTGTTGGAGTATAGATTTTCAAAATAGCTTCTAATTATGTTTTGTATTTCAGTCGTGTCTGTTGTGATATTTCCTTGTTCATTCCGAATTTTAGTGATTTGGGTTTTCTCTCGTCTTCTCTTTGTTAGTGTGGCTAAAGGTTTATCAATTTTGTTTATTTTTTCGAAGAACCAACTATTTATTTTGTCAATTTTTTGTATTGTTTCTTTCGTTTCAATTTCGTTCATTTCAGCTCTGAGTTTAACTATTTCCTGTCTTCTACTACTTTTGGTCTTGGTCTGTTCTTCTTTTTCTAGGGCTTTGAGCTGTAGTGTTAGGTTGTTTATTTGTTGAGTTTTACTTCTTTTATTAAATGCGCTCCATAAAATAAATTTTCCTCTAAGTACTGCTTTCATAGTGTACCAGAGATTTTGATATGATGTTTCTTTGTTCTCGTTTACCTCTAAGAATTTTTTAATTTCCTTCCTAATATCTTCTGTTATCCATTCATCATATAGTATTCATCATATTGTTTAATCTCCAGGTGTTGGAGTAGTTTCTGTTTTTTACTCTTTCATTTATTTCTAACTTCAATCCATTATGATCTGATAGAATACAAGGTAGTGTCTCTATCTTCTTGTATTTGCTGACATTAGCTTTGTGGCATAATATATGGTCTATTTTAGAGAAGGATCCATGTGCTGCTGAGAAGAAAGTGTATTCGCTCTTGGTTGGATGGTATATTGTATAAATGTCTGTTAAGTCTAAATTATTGATTGTGTTATTGAGATCTATGGTTTCTTTGTTCAATTTTTCTTTGGAAGATCTGTCCAGTGGTGAAAGAGGCGTGTTAAAATCACCTAGTATTATTGTGTTATGGTCTATTTGGTTTCTAAAATTGAGAAGGATTTGTTCGACATACATGGATGAGCCACTGTTTGGGGCATAGATGTTTATGATTGTTATATCTTGCTGATTTATGCTTTCCTTAAGCAGTATGAAATGTCCTTTTTTATCCCTTCTGACTAACATTGGCTTGAAGTCCACATTATCTGAAATGAGGATGGATACTCCAGCTTTTTTGCTGAGTCCATGTGCATGGTATCTTTTTCCTCATCCTTTCACCTTTAGTCTATGGGTCTCTCTTTCTATGAGGTGAGCCTCTTGCAGGCAACATATTGTTGGATCTTTCTTTTTAATCCAATCTGCCAATCTATGTCTTTTGATTGATGAATTCAGGCCATTAACATTCAGGGTTATTATTGAGATATGATTTGTATTCCCGGTCATTTGGTTCATATTTAAATTTTTTTTTTTTTTTACGTTTACATAGGGAAATGATGTTTATTTTTTTCCCTTCCCCCCCACCCCTCCCACCCTTTTCCCTTTATACAGTCCTTCTTTCCTTCATTCTTACCGCTCTCCTTAGCCTAACTCTAAATCTAACCCTAAACCTAATGCTAACCCCTCCCACCCCCATTATATGTCCTCATCCGCTTATCAGCGAGATCATTCGTCCTTTAGTTTTTTGAGATTGGCTTATCTCACTTAGCATGATATTCTCCAATTTCGACCATTTGCCTACAAATGCCATGATTTTATCATTCTTCATTGCGGAGTAATATTCCATTGTATAAATATGCCACAGTTTCTTTATCCATTCATCAACTGAAGGACATCTAGGTTGGTTCCACAATCTGGCTATTGTGAACTCAGCAGCTATGAACATTGATGTGGCTGTATCTCTGTAATATGCTGATTTTAAGTCCTTTGGGTATAGGCCAAGGAGTGGGATAGCTGGGTCAAATGGTGTTTCCATTCCAAGCTTTCTGAGGAATCTCCACACTGCTTTCCAGAGTGGCTGCACTAATTTGCAACCGCAAAAGCAATGTATGAGTGTTCCTTTTTCACCACATCCTCGCCAACACCTATTGTTGCTTGTGTTCTTGATAATCGCCATTCTAATTGGGGTGAGATGAAATCTTAGGGTAGTTTTGATTTGCATTTCCCTTATTACTAGGGATGTTGAACATTTCTTCATATATCTGTTGATTACTTGTACATCTTCTTCTGTGAAGTGTCTGTTCATTTCCTTAGCCCATTTGTTGATTGGATTTTTTGTATTCTTCGTGCAGAGTTTTTTGAGTTCTTTATAGATTCTGGAAATTAGCGCTCTATCTGAGGTATGGTTGGCAAAAATATTCTCCCACCGTGTAGGCTCTCTCTTCACATTTCTGATAGTTTCCTTTGCTGAGAGAAAGCTTTTTAGTTTGAATCTATCCCAGTTGTTGATTCTTGCTTTTATTTCTTGTGCTATGGGAGTCCTGTTAAGGAAGTCTGATCCTAAGCCAACAAGTTGAAGATGTGTACCTACTTTTTCTTCTATAAGATGCAGGGTCTCTGGTCTGATTCCAAGGTCCTTGATCCATTTTGAGTTGAGTTTTGTGTAGGGTGAGAGATAGGGGTTTAATTTCATTCTATTGCATATGGTTTTCCAGTTTTCCCAGCACCATTTGTTGAAGAGGCTATCTTTTCTCCATTGCATATTTTTGGAACCTTTGTCTAGTATGAGAAAATTGTATTTATTTGGGTTTGTGTCCATGTCCTCTATTCTGTACCATTGATCTACCTGTCTATTTTGGTACCAATACCATGCCGTTTTTGTTACTATTGCTTTGTAGTAGAGTTGAAGATCTGGTATTGCAATACCCCCTGCTTCGTTCTTCCTACTTAGGATTGCTTTAGCTATTCTAGGTTTTTATTCTTCCAGATGAATTTCATAATTGCTTGCTCTATTTCTGTAAGATACATCATTGGGATATTAATTGGAATTGCATTGAATCTGTATAGCACTTTAGGTAGTATAGCCATTTTGGCAATATTAATTCTGCCTATCCAGGAACATGGGAGATCTTTCCATCTTCTAAGGTGCTTTTAATTTCTTTCTTTAGTGTTCTGTAGTTCTCATTGTAGAGGTCTTTCACCTCTTTTGTGAGATTGATTCCCAAGTATTTTATTTTTTTCGATGCTATTGTGAATGGGGTAGTTTTCCTAATTTCTCTTTCTGAAGATTCATCATTTATGTATAAAAATGCATTGGATTTATGAGCACTGATCTTGTAACCTGCTACTTTACTGAATTCACTTATGAGTTCTAAAAGTTTTCTGGTGGAATTTTTGGGTTCCTCTAAATATATAATCATGTCATCAGCAAACAGGGATAGTTTGAGTTCTTCTTTTCCTATTCGTATCCCTTTAATTTCTTTGGTTTGTCTGATTGCTCTGGCTAGAGTCTCAAGGACGATGTTGAATAGAAGTGGTGAAAGAGGGCATCCCTGCCTTGTTCCAGTTTTTAGGGGGAACGCTTTCAGTTTTTCACCATTTAGAATGATATTAGCCATGGGCTTAGCGTAGATGGCCTTTATAATGTTTAGGAATGTTCCCACTACCCCAATTTTTTCTAGTGTTTTGAGCATGAAGGGATGCTGTATTTTATCAAATGCTTTTTCTGCATCTATTGAAATAATCATGTGATTCTTACCTTTAAGTCTGTTGATATGGTGAATGACATTTATTGATTTCCGAATGTTGAACCAACCTTGCATCCCTGGGATAAAACCCACTTGATCGTGGTGCACTATCATTTTAATACATATTTGTATGCGATTTGCTAAAATTTTGTTGAGAATTTTTGCATCGATGTTCATTAAGGATATTGGTCTGAAATTTTCTTTCCTCGATGTGTCTCTGTCTGGTTTAGGTATCAGGGTGATATTGGCTTCATAGAACGAGTTTGGGAGGGTTCCCTCCTCTTCTATTTCATGGAATAGTTTGAGGAGTATTGGAATGAGCTCTTCTTTAAAGGTTTTGTAGAACTCGGCTGAGAACCCATCTGGTCCTGGACTTTTCTTTGTTGGTAGGCTTTTGATGACCTCTTCTATTTCATTGCTTGAAATTGGTTTATTTAAGTTGTGTATGTCCTCCTCGTTCAGTTTAGGTAATTCATATGTCTCTAGAAATTTGTTGATGTCTTCGAGGTTTTCTGTTTTGTTGGAGTATAGATTTTCAAAATAGCTTCTAATTATGTTTTGTATTTCACTCGTGTCTGTTGTGATGTTTCCTTGTTCATTCCGAATTTTAGTAATTTGAGTTTTCTCCCTCTTTCTCTTTGTTAGTGTGGCTAAGGGTTTATCAATTTTATTTATTTTTTCAAAGAACCAACTATTTATTTTGTTAATTTTTCCAATTGTTTCTTTTGTTTCAATTTCGTTGATTTCGGCTCAGATTTTAACTATTTCCTGTCTTCTACTACTTTTGGTATTGGTCTGCTCTTCTTTTTCTAGCGCTTTGAGCTGTAGTGTTAAGTCGTTTATTTGTTGATTTCTACTTCTTTTTTTGAATGCACCCCATGAAATAAATCTTCCTCTAAGTACTGCTTTCATAGTGTCCCAGAGATTTTGATATGATGTGTCTTTGTTCTCGTTTACTTCTAAGAATTTTTTTATTTCCCTCCTGATGTCTTCTGTTATCCATTCAACGTAAATAGTGTATTATTTAGTCTCCAAGTATTGGAGAAGTTTCTGTTTTTTATTCTGTCATTTATTTCTAATTTCAATCCATTATGATCTGATAGAGTACAAGGTAGTATCTCTATCTTCTTGTATTTGCTAACAGTAGCTTTGTGGCATAAAATATGGTCTATTTTAGAGAAGAAACCATGTGCTGCTGAGAAGAAAGTGTATTCGTTCTTTGTTGGATGGTATATTCTATATATGTCTGTTAAGTCTAAATTGCTGATTGTGTTGTTGAGATCTATAGTTTCTTTATTCAATTTTTGTTTGGACGATCTATCCAGTGGTGAGAGAGGTGTGTTAAAATCGCCTAGTATGATTGTGTTGTGGTCTATTTGATTTCTGGAATTGAGAAGGATTTGTTTGACGTACGTGGATGAGCCAATGTTCGGGGCATAGATATTTATGTTTGTTAAGTCTTGCTGATTTATGCTTCCCTTAAGCAGCATGTAATGTCCTTCTTTATCCCTTCTGACTAGTTTTGGTTTGAAGTCCACATTATCTGAGATGAGGATGGATATTCCAGCTTTTTTGCTGTGTCCGTGTGCATGGTATGTTTTTCCCCATCCTTTCACCTTTAGTCTATGGGTGTCTCTTTCTATGAGATGAGTCTCTTGCAGGCAGCATATTGTTGGATTTTTCTTTTTAATTCAATCTGCCAGTTTGTGTCTTTTGATTGATGAATTCAGGCCATTAACATTCAGGGTTATTATTGTGATATGATTTGTATTCCCAGTCAATTGACTCATATTTGTTTTTGACATGATTTGGTTTCTCCTTTATTTGGCTATTCCTTTAGGCTAGCGCCTCCTGTTGCTGATTTGCATCGTTGTTTTTCATCTCTTCCTCATGGAATATTTTGCTGAGAATGTTCTGTAATGCTGGCTTTCTTTTTGTAAATTCCTTTAGCTTTTGTTTATCATGGAAGGATCTTATTTCATCGTCAAATTTGAAGGTAAGTTTTGCTGGGTATAAGATTCTTGGTTGGCATCCGTTTTCTTTCAGGGCTTGGTAAATGTTGTTCCAGGCCCTTCTGGCTTTTAGGGTCTGGATTGAAAAATCTGCTGATATTCTTATCGGTTTCCCTCTGAATGTAATTTGATTCTTTTCTCTCGCGGCCTTTAAAATTCTGTCTTTATTTTGTATGTTAGGTACTTTCATAATAATGTGCCTTGGTGTGGGTCTGTTGTAATTTTGTATGTTTGGAGTTCTATAAGCCTCTTGTATTTGGTTTTCCATTTCATTCTTCAGATTTGGGAAATTTTCTGATATTATTTCATTGAATAGATTGTTCATTCCTTTGGTTTGTTTCTCTAAGCCTTCCTCAATCCCAATAATTCTTAAATTTGGCCTTTTCATGATATCCCATAATTCTTGTAGATTCTGTTCATGATTTCTTACCATCTTTTCTGTTTGGACAACTTTGCTTTCGAGATTAAATAATTTGTCTTCAATGTCTGAGGTTCTGTCTTCCAGGTGCTCCATTCTATTGGTTATGCTTTCTATGGAGTTTTTAACTTGGTTTATTGTTTCCTTCATTTCAAGTATTTCAGTTTGGTTTTTTTTCAGTATCTCTAACTCTTTATTGAAATGATCTCTTGCTTCCCGTATTTGGTCTTTTAACTGTTGACTGGTGCGATCATTTAATGCCTGCATTTGCTCTTTCATCTCCTCCTTCAATGCCTGCATTTGCTCTTTCATCTCCTCATTTGCTTCCCTGATCGTTTTAATTACGTACATTCTGAACTCCCTTTCTGACATTTCTTCTGCTGTGCTGTCATTGGGTTTTATTGATGTAGTATCTAGGTTTGTTTGGGACATTTTCTTCCCTTATTTTCTCATATTGGTCAGTTGTCAGTGGGACCCTGAGATATTGCAGTTTTCCGCTATTGGCTTATAGTGTCCAGGTAGATTTCCAGTGTATCACCTCCCAGCCTTCAGTAGCCTGATGTCTTGGAGGAATCTGATAAAGCAGCGCATCCGGAGAAAACTGCCCCTAGCCCCCTACTGGTTCCACAATTTGGAACTGGCTCTGTGCTGAAATGCTCTCACTGTGGGCCTGCACCGTGCAGCTGGCCGTGTGGGAGGAGCTCACTGCCGGAGTGTGGAAGGCTACCTTGGGAAGACTCTAGCTGCCCTGCCCGGCTCCAATAAGCCACCTCTATCTGGGCCTGCCCCCCGGGCCGAGCTTTACCCAGTGGGCAGACTCACCCGTGGCTCTATTTCAGTCCGAGTCTCTCAATGCCTCCCCTTCTTAACTCCTGGGTTCTGGAGCGACAGGGGGTGCAGTCTCCCTCTAGGCCGCCATCTTGGATCGCCCCGTGAAGAGAGCCTGCAGCCGGAGTAGGCAGAGCCGCCTGAAGAGGTGTCTGGCTGCCCTGCCCTGATCCCAGAGGCTGTTTGCGGATCGAGGCTCTCCGTTGGTTCGGGGGCTTGTGGCTGGTTCTATGTAGAAAGTCTCTCACTGGGCGGTCAGCTCCAAGAAGCTAGCCTTGAATGGCACCTCCCACCGCAGGGGTCCAGGCTACTTGGGGAAGTCTCTGGCTGCCCTATCTGGACCCTGAATCTGCTTGCGTGCCAGAGTACGCTGAGCTGCACTGGCTCCAGGACTCGGAGCTTGTTCTGGTCCCATATTTAAAATTTTTGACACATCTTGGTTCCTCCTTTATTTGACAGTTCCTTTAGGATAATTCCTCCCTTTGCTGATTTGCTTCTTTGTTTTTTATTTCTTCCTCATGAAATATTTTGCTGAGAATGTTCTGTAATGCTGGCTTTCTTTTTGTAAATTCTTTTAGCTTTTGTTTATCATGGAATGATTTTATTTCATCGTCAAATTTGAAGGTAAGTTTTGCTGGGTATAAGATTCTTGGTTGGCATCCATTTTCTTTCAGAGCTTGAAAAATGTTGTTCCAGGCCCTTCTAGCTTTTAGGGTCTGGATTGATAAATCTGCTGATATCCGTATTGGCTTCCCCCTGAATGTAATTTAGTTCTTTTCTCTCACAGCCTTTAAAAATCTGTCTTTATTTTGTATGTTCGGTATTTTCATTATAATGTGCCTTGGTGTGGGTCTTTGTAATTTTGTGTATTTGGAGTCCTATAAGCCTCTTGGACTTGATTTTCCATTTCATTCTTCAGATTTGGGAAATTTTCTGATATTATTTCATTGAATAGATTGTTCATTCCTTTGGTTTGTATCTCTGTGCCTTCCTTAATTCCAATAATTCTTAAATTTGGCCTTTTCATGATATCCCATAATTCTTGTAGATTCTGTTCATGATTTCTTACCATCTTCTCTGTTTGTTCAACTTTGTTTTCAAGATTAAATATTTTTTCTTCAATATCTGAAGTTCTGTCTTCCAGGTGTTCTATTCTATTGGTTATGCTTTCTATAGAGTTTTAAATTTGGTTCATTGTTTCCTTCAATTCAAGGATTTCTGTTTGTTTGTTTTTTTCAATATCTCTAACTCTTTATTGAAATGATCTTTTGCTTCCTGAATTTGCTCTGTTAACTGTCAATTGGTGCGATCATTCAATGCCTGCATTTGCTCTTTCATCTCATCATTTGCTTCCCTAATCATTTTAATTATGTACATCCTGAACTCCCTTTCTGTCATTTCTTCTGCCATGCTGTCGTTGGATTTTATTGATGTAACATCTAGATTTGTTTGGGGCATTTTCTTCTCTTATTTTCTCATATTGTTCAGGAATCAGTGGGTCATTAAGATATTGCAGATTTCTTCTATCAACTTATAATATCCCTGAAGATTGCTAGTATATCCCCTCTTATCCTTCAGTAGCCTGAAGTCTTGGAGGAAGTTGATAATGCAGAGCTCCACGAAGAAGCTGCCTCTCTAGGGGTGGTGACCTCAAGTGGTGTATATTCCCTGCTAGTGGGCAGAGGTGCCTCCACTTGTTGACCAATGGTCATCCAATGGGGAACTAGACTGAGGGCTGAGGCAAGTCCTGTTTGTGCCTGTGTCTCTGGTTTTACCATCCCTGTGGGAAAACCTCCCCCGGCAGGGAAGACTCACTCGGTGGGATCGTCTCGCTGGTCAGTTCCCCTCCTAGAGGTTCCCCTCAATCTACAACTACCGCCTGGGCTGGGCTGTCTTCCTCTGTAACGATCCCAGGGACCTGGACCTACGTCCTGGGCCTGGGAGCCTCACCCTTCGCAAGCGAGTCTCCTTAGGCTGCCTCTCCCGGATAATCTGCCCGCAGCCCTGGAAACTTCGCTCCGCCCCTAGGCGTGTCTCTGTGCGGCTCTTCCAGCAAGAAGCCACCTAGCTCCTGGGACCCTGCTCTGCACCTAATCGCCTGGCTATGCAGCCCCTCCTCTGAGCCACCACCTGGAGCCCCGTACAATAGCTCCAAGACCCAGAGACCCGCCACACACCTCCTCCTCCAGACAGCGGCCCGGTTTCCGACGCAGTCACTAGGAGTCCAAGCAACTTACTTCGGGTCTCTTCCTCCTGCCAACCACCCGTAGCCCTAGGCAGTCACTCCAAGTCCAAGTGACCCACCCTGTTCCTCCTCCTCCTCCTTGGGGTAGCCCCCCGGGTGTTCAGGAGTGGTGGCTCCGAGACCAAGTGACCCACCACGCTCCTCCTCCAGGCAGGCCACCGGTGTTCAGGAGTGTTCGCTTTTAGTCCAATCAACTCACCACTCGCCTCCTCCTCTGGCAACCACCTGTGGCTCTGATGCAGTCACTCCTAGACCAAGCGTCCCACCGCTCTCCTGCTCCAGGCAGGCCACCGGTGTTCTGGAGCAGTAGTTCTGAGTTCAAACAGCTCACCACGCAGCTCCTCCTCTGGCAACTGCCTGTGGCTCTGATGCAGTCACTTCTAGGTCAAGCAACCCGCCGCGCTCCTCCTCTTCCTCCGGGCAGTCCCCCGGTGTTCAGGAGCGGTCGTTCTGCGTCCAAACAGCTCGCCACACAGCTCCTCCTCAGGCAGCCACCCGGAGCCCCAGAGGTTGCTCCGAGTCCAAGCACTGTGCTGAGCCGCCTCCTCTACGATGATCCCAGTTTCCGTGTTTACCACTCCTGTGGGGGGGAGGGGCGTCTCACCGAGCAACTCTACTTCACAACGTTCCCTGCGTTCCGGGGCTACTGCCCCATCCGGGACGCCTCCCCAATGGAAGAGACTCACCAGGCGGCTTTGAGTTGGTCCCAAGTCTCTCACTATCTCCTCTTTTGAATCTTGCGTCCGGGAGCAACGTGAAATGCAGCCGCCCTCTAGTCCGCCATCTTGGCCCGCCTCACTGAATTATTGAGTAATCCTTCTCTTAAGATTATCCTCATGCCTTGCTCCTGATTAATCTGTTTATGATCAATTTATCCCAGCAAAACTTCAGGAGGTTAAATTACATCTTAATACATTTTGTAAAAAATTAGTCATGCTAGTGTAACAGCAACAATGGCTGCACCATTGTTATCTTATGCCTCCCCATTCTAGATTAGTTCTATTTGGCAAATTGCCCCTTATAAAGTTATTCTTTGTTTTTCCACATTGCCCAGCTTGTAAATTCTAAGGAAAACAAACATCAAATGATTGAAACACCAAGTGCTTAAGTCAACCTCCTAATCAGAAATCATTCTTTAATTTTTCAAAACCAGGAACATTAATGGCCTTTAGATAACATCAAAAAGTGGGACAAAGACATGCCAGTTCTGTTTTTTTATACAAAGTAGAATCATGTTTAATAGTGTGTTAAACACGGAAACAGTGTGTTTATCTAAAGAATTACAGGAACTGGTCTAATAGAAGGTCACGTGTTATCATAAGAATATTCTGGCAAAAAAGAAAAGACTTCAAATGATGGAAATACTTGTGAAGACTAGATGCACACCAACATGTACTTTCCTATCTATTATTATTTCTTTACCCTCTCTTCTCCCCACAAAAGCCCCTTCACGTACCTGAGTTCCCTAAGATGGTCTTTGATTCAAGGATAGCCACTCCAGATTTTACCAAGGTACCAGTCCTTGAATAAACATGAGTTATTTCCCACCAACTCTATTCGCTTGAGTACTGGCTGTTGAGAGGCAAACAGATTTAAATCCAGTAACACTAGTGTTACACCCCCTTCTTTAAAACATATTCCTTGCACTCAAGAAACTAACTTCATTAGTTTATATTTAAATATTCTTTGAAGATCTAGAGATTTTACAGTTTACTAAGAAGTTCTTTCCAAATTATAAATAATATTATCCTATAAGGGAAAAGATCAAGGACCTTGTATGAATATTTTGTAGGCAAAATCATACCTCCCTACCAAAGCTATCACTGTCCTAATCCCCAGGCACCTGTGAAAATGTTACCATACATGTGAAGGAGTTCAGAGTATGTCATCCCAAAATATGCCACTTTGGCATAAAGATTATTTTAAGCTGAAACCAACTGAGGGGAAAAAAAAAAAATCAGACAAAAATCTCTTACCTTTTCCCCTCACTACCAGAAGGGCAGGGCAATTCTTACAATGATTCTTAATCACCAAAAACAACTCCAGACCCTTATCAACCTAGATCGATAGTACCAGAGGAATCTATATAATGAACCTTACTAACTAGCCCTAAATTTTCTATTAACTTCCCTCATTTATTTTCCTTCCCATAATTTGCTGCCCCTAGAAACTCAAAGTCCCTTTGTTTTGTCCTTATCTATAAAAGTATTTTCTCTGGTCAATATGAATGATAACTCCAAATTCTAACTATACCTTTCAGTAAGTACTCATCCCTCACTACTGCCATGTGAATGAGCAATCCACATGTTAAGTTTTTGTTTTTCTCTTCTATTTTCCCACTGTTCCTAGTCTTATTAAAGTATAGCTGACAAATAAAAATTGTATATATTTATGGTGGGCAACATATATATATAGATAGATAGATAGATATACACACACACATGCACACACACACACAATGTGAAATTAAATCTAGCTAATTAACATATATATCATCTCACATACTTATGCGGTAAAAACATTTAAGGTCCACTCTAAGCAATTTTCGGGTATAATACGTTATTTTTAACTACAGTCATCATCCTGTACAATAGATTCCCAGAATTTATTAATTTCGTTTAGCTGAAACTTAATCTGTCATTTGTCAATTCAATTTATAGGGCCCCAGGTACAAAAATAAAGACAGCATAATGGAAGAAAAAGATTATTTTGCTCCCCTACACATAGCATAATGAATTTTGCAAATGTAATTAAGATCAAGAATTTGAGGTAGGCAGATTATTTGAGATTATCTGTGTGGTCCCACATGAGTCCTTAAAGACAAAAACCTTTCCCAGGTGTTTTCAAAGAAAGACAACAGGACAGTTGGAAGTTCTGGCAGTATGATAAGAACTCAACCCCCTACTACTGATTGTGAAGAAGAAAGATGGAAACTATGATCCAAGAAATGCAGGTACCCTCTAGAAGCTGGGAAAGACAGCTTACTTACAGTTACTTCCCTAACCACAAGAAACCAAAGATAACTGCAGACACCTTGATTTTAGCCCTGTGAGGTCTATTAGACTTTTTTTTTAATTCTTTTTTTTTTAATTTATTTTTATTGTACACAAATGGGATACATCTTGTTTCTCTGTACATGAAGTAGAGGCATATCATTTGTGTAATCATACATTTACATAGGGTAATAGTTTTTGACTCATTCTGTTATGTTTTCCTTCCCCCCCCACCCCTCCCACTCCTCTTTTCATTTTGTACAGTCCCTCCTTCCTCCATTCTTGCCCCATCCCACCCACCCTTTATGTGTAAACATCCCCTTATCAGCGAGATCATTCATCCTTTGGTTTTTTTGAGATTGGCTTATCTCAATTAGCATGATATTCTCCAATTTCATCCGTTTGCCTGCAAATGCCATAATTTTTTTATTTTTTATGGCTGAGTAATATTCCATTGTGAATATATATTTTATATATATATATATATATATATATATATATATATATATCAAAGTTTCTTTATCCATTCATCAATTGAAGGGCATCTAGGTTGGTTCCACAATCTGGCTACTGTGAATTAAGCATCTATGAACATTGATGTGGCTGTATCTCTGTAGTATGCTGATTTAAAGTCCTTTGGGTATAGGCCAAGGAGTGGGATAGCTGGGTCAAATGGTGATTCCATTCCAAGTTTTCTAAGGAATCTCCACACTGCTTTCCAGAGTGGCTGCACTAATTTTCAATCCCACCAGCAATGTATGAGTGTACCTTTCTCCCCACAAGCTCGCCAACACCTGTTGTTGCTTGTATTCTTGATAATCGCCATTCTAATTGGGGTGAGATGGAATCTTAGGGTAGTTTTGATTTGTATTTCTCTTATTACTAGAGATGTTGAACATTTTTTCATATATCTGTTGATTGATTGTAGATCTTCTGTGAAGTGTCTGTTCATTTCCTTAGCCCATTTGTTGATGCTCTCTCTTCACATTGCTGATAGTTTCCTTTGCTGAGAGAAAGCTTTTTAGTTTGAATCTATCCCAGTTATTGATTCTTGCTTTTATTTCTTGTGCTATGGGAGTCCTGTTAAGGAAGTCTGAATCTATGCCGACATGTTGAAGATTTGAACCTACTTTTTCTTCTGTAAGATGAAGGGTCTCTGGTCTGATTCCAAGGTCCTTGATCCATTTCGAGTTGAGTTTTGTGCAGGGCGAGAGATAGGGGTTTAGATTCATTCTGCTGCATATGGATTTCCAGTTTTCCCAGCACCATCTGTTGAAGAGGCTATCTTTTCTCCATTGCATATTTGTGGCACCTTTGTGTAGTATGAGAAAAGTGTATTTATTTGGGTTTGTGTCCGTGTCCTCTATTCTGTACCATGGATCTGCCTATTTTGGTGGCAATACCATGCCATTTTTGTTACTATTGCTTTGTAGTATAGTTGAAGTTCTGGTATTGCAATACCCCCTGCTTCACTCTTCCTGCTAAGAATTGCTTTAGCTATTCTGGGTTTCTTATTCTTCCAGAAGAATTTCTGTAAGATATGTCATTGGGATTTTAATTGGAATTGCATTGAATCTGTATAGCACTTTTGGTAGTATGGCCATTTTGACAATATTATTTCTGTCTATCCAAGAACATATGAGAGGTTTCCATCTTCTAAGGTTTTCTTTAATTTCTTTCTTTAGTATTCTGTAGTTCTCATTGTAGAGGTCTTTCACCTCTTTTGTTAAATTGATTCCCAAGTATTTTATTTTTTTCAAGGCTATTGTGAATGGGGTAGTTTTCCTAGCTTCTTCTTCCAAAGATTCATCACTTATGTATAAAAATGCATTGGATTTATAAGCATTGATCTTATATCCTGCTTCTTTACTAAATTCACTTATGAGTTCTAAAAGTTTTCTGGTGGAATTTCCTGGTTCCTCTAAATAAATAATCATGCCATCAGCAAATAGCAATACTTTGAGCTCGTCTTTTCCTATTTGTATCCCTTTAATTTGTTTGGTCTGTCTAATTGCTCTGGCTAGAGTTTCAAGTACAATGTTGAATAGAAGTGGTGAAAGAGGGCATCCCTGCCTTGTTCCAGTTTTTAGGGGGAATGCTTTCAATTTTTCACCATTTAGAATGGTATTGGCCATGGGCTTAGTATAGATGGCCTTTACAATGTTAAGGAATTTTCCCACTGTCCTATTTTTTCTAGTGTTTTGAGCATGAAGGGATGCTGTATTTTATCAAATGCTTTTTCTGCATCTATGGAAATAATCATGTGATTCTTCACTTTAAGTCTGTTGATATGGTGAATTACATTTATTAATTTCCAGATGTTGAACCAACCTTGTGTCCCTGGGATAAAACCCACTTGATCGTGGTGCACTATCTTTTAAATATATTTTTGTATGCGATTTGCTAAAATTTTGTTGAGAATTTTTGTGTCGATGTTATTAAGGCTATTGGTCTGAAATTTTCTTTCCTCGATGTGTCTCTGTCTGGTTTAGGAATCAGGGTGATATTGGCTTCATAGAATGAGTTTGGGAGGGTTCCCTTCTCTTCTATTTCATGAAATACTTTGAAAAGTATTGGAATGAGCTCTTCTTTAAAGGTTTTGTAGAACTCAGCTTAGAACCCATCTGGTCCCGGACTTTTCTTTGTTGGTAGGCTTTTGATGACTTCTTCTATTTCATTACTTGAAATTGATCAATTTAAATTGTGTATGTCCTCCTGGTTCAGTTTAGGTCATTCATGTCTCTAGAAACCTATTGATATCTTCGAAATTTTCTATTTTGTTGGAGTATAGATTTTCAAAATAGCTTCTAATTATGTTTTGTATTTCACTCTTGTGTGTCATGATATTTCCATGTTCATTCCAAATTTTAGTAATTTGAGTTTTCTCTCTCCTTCTCTTTGTTAGTGTGGCTAAAGGTTTATCAATTTTGTTTATTTTTTCAAAGAACCAACTATTTTGTCAATTTTTTCAATTGTTTCTTTTGTTTCATTTTATTGATTTCAGCTCTGATTTTAACTATTTCCTGTCTTCTACTACTTTTGGTGTTGCTCTGTTCTTCTTCTAGGGCTTTGAGCTGTAGTGTTAGGCCATTTATTTGTTGATTTTTTCTTCTTTTACTGAATGTGCTCCATGAAATAAATTTTCCTCTAAGTACTGCTTTCATAGTGTCCCAGAGATTTTGATATGATTTATCTTTGTTTTCATTTACCTTTGAGAATTTTTTTATTTCCCACCTAATGTCTTCTGTCTCCTGGTGTTAGAGTAGTTTGTTTTTTATTCTGTCATTTATTTCTAATTTCAATCCATTATGATCTGATAGAATACAAGACAGTATCTCTATCTTCTTGTATTTGCTAACGTTAGCTTTGTGGCATAAAATATGGTCTATTTTAGAGAAGGATCCATGTGCTGCTGAGAAGAAAGTGTATTTGATCTTTCTTGGATGGTATATTCTATAAATGTTCATTAAGTCTAAAGTATTAATTGTGTTATTGAGATCTGTGGATTTTTTGTTCAATTTTTGTTTGGAAGATCTGTCCAGCGGTGATAGAGGTGTCTTAAAATCATCCAGTATTATTGTGTTGTGGTGTATTTGATTTCTGGAATTGAGAAACATTTTTTTGATGTACATGGATGAGCCATTGTTTGGGGCATAGATATTTATGATTGTTATGTCTTGCTGATTTATGCTTCCCTTAGGCAGTATGAAATGTCCTTCTTTATCCCTTCTAACTTTGGCTTGAAGTCCACATTATTTGATATGAGGATGGATACTCCAGCTTTTTTGCTGAGTCCCTGGGCATGGTATGTTTTTTCCCATCCTTTCACCTTTAGTCTGTGGGTATCTCTTTCTATGAGATGAGTCTCTTGCAGGCAGCATATTGTTGGATCTTTCTTTTTAATCCAATCTGCCAGTCTGTGTCTTTTGATTGGTGAGTTCAGGCCATTAACATTCAGGGTTATTATTGAGGTATGATTTGTATTCCCGGTCATTTAGCTCATTTTTTTTTTGACACGACTTGGTTTCTCCATTATTTGGCTATTCCTTTATGCTAGTTCCTCCTTTTGCTGATTTGCATCATTGTTTTTCATCTCTTCCCCATGGAATATTTTGCTGAGAATGTTCTCCAATGCCGGCTTTCTATTTGTAAATTCTTTTAGCTTTTGTTTATCATGGAAGGATTTTATTTCTTCGTCAAATCTGAAGGGAAGTTTTACTGGGTATAAGATTCTTGGTTGGCATCTGTTTTCTTTCAGGGCTTGAAAAATGTTGTTCCAGGCCCTTATAGCTTTTAGGGTCTGGATCGAAAAATCTGCTGATATCCGTGTTGGTTTTCCCCTGAATATAATTTGATTGTTTTCTCTCGCAGCCTTTAAAAATCTGTCTTTATTTTTTATGTTAGGTATTTTCATTATAATGTGCCTTGGTGTGGGTCTGTTGTAATTTTGTGTATTTGGAGTCCTATAAGCATCTTGTACTTGATTTTCAATTTCATTCTTTAGATTTGGGAAATTTTCTTATATTATTTCATTCGATAGATTGTTTATTCCTTTGGTTTGTTTCTCTGTGCCTTCCTCAATCCCAAAAATGTTTAAATTTGGTCTTTTCATGCTATCCCATAATTCTTGTAGATTCTGTTCATGATTTCTTACCATCTTCTCTGTTTGTTCAACTTTGTTTTCAAGATTAAATATTTTGTCTTCAATGTCTGAGGTTCTGTCTTCCAGGTGTTCTTTCCTATTGGTTATGCTTTCTATGGAGTTTTTAATTTGGCTTATCGTTTCCTTCATTTTAAGGATTTCTGTTTCTTTGTTTTTTCAGTATCTCTAACTCTTTATTGAAATGATCTTTTGCTTCCTGTGTTTACTTTTTTTTTTTTTTTTTTTTTTTTTTTTGTGGTGCTGTGTATTGAACCCAGGACCTTGAGCTTGCAAGGCAAGCACTCTACCAACTGAGCTATATCCCCAGCCCCTGTGTTTGCTCTTTTAACTGTCAATTGCTGTGATCATTCAATGCCTGCATTTGCTCTCTCATCTCCTCGTTTGCTTCCCTGATCATTTTAATTATGTACATTCTGAACTCCCTTTCTGACATTTCTTCTGCCATGCTGTCATTGGATTTTATTGATGCAACATCTAGGTTTATTTGGGACATTTTCTTCCCTTGTTCTCTCATATTGGTCAGGTATCAGTGGAATGCTGAGATATTGCAGATTTCCTCTATTGACTTATAGTGTCCCTGTAGATTTCCAATGTATCACCTCCTAGCCTTCAGTAGCCTGAAGTCTTGAAGGAACTTGATAATGCAGTGATCCACAAGAAAGTTGCCCCTCTAGAGGTGGTGGCCTTCAGGTGGGGTATATTCCCTGCTGGTGGGCAGAGGCACCTCCACTGTTGACCGATGTTCAGTCAAAGGGGAACTAGACTGTGGGCTGGGGCAAGGCTTGTTTGGGCCTGTGTCTCTGGTTCTACCGCCCTTGTGGGAAAGCCTCACCCAGCAAACTTACCCGGTGGGGACATCTCCCGGGTCAGCTCCCTTCCTAGAAGTTCCCCTCACTCCAGAACTACTGCCTGGGCTGGGTAGCCCTCCTCTACAATGTTCATAGGGGCCCAGACTTACCTCCTGGGCCCTGGAGCCTCCCCCTGCACTGAAGCGTCTCACAGGGCAGCCCCTTCTCCAAGAAGCTGTCCGGGGTCCTGGAACCTTCGCTCCACCCCTAAGCATCTCACTAGGCAGCTCCTCCTCTGAGTAGCCGCCTAGGGTCTTTGGGCAGTCGCTCTGAGTCCAAGCATCTCGCTGGGTGGCTCCTCCTTGGAGAAGTTTCCTAAGGTCCTGGGGCCTTTGCTTCGCGCCCAAGCATCTTGCTGAGCAGCCCTCCTCTACAATGCTCCCTGTTGTCTGAGTTCACTGCTCTAGGGAGATGGGGGGGGGTCTTGTTGGGCAACTCTACTTTGCAAAGTTCCCTGACTTCCAGGACTACCACCCCATCTGGGGTGCCTCCCCAATGGGAGAGACTCACCCAGAGGCTCTGAATTGATTCCAAGTCTCTCAAAACCTCATCTTCTTGAATCCTGAGTCCTGGAGCGACACAAGATGCAGTCACCCTCTAGTCCGCCATCTTGAAAACCTCTCTATTAGACTTTGACCATCAGAAGTATAACAAATTTGGACTGTTTAAACCACCAAATTTGTAGTAAGCAAGAGAAAACTAAGAGTACATATTCTTTAAATTAACCTTATCTTTCTAAATTAAGATATTGTTAATTTACTCAATGTAATTTTAGAAATAATAAATACAACATAAATATAGACAAAACCACTAAACTATTGTAGTTACAGTCCAAACATTAAATATCTGTGCAACCTTGGGCAAAATATTTCTTTATCATTTGAATATTAATCTATCTGCATGATGAAATCTAAAAAGCAACTATTATGACATAAAAAAGAAATTGTAGTTACTACTATCTTGACTTTAAGAAACCTGAATAAAACAATATAAAAATAGCTATTAATTCAAGATTATGTTAATGAGAATAGCATTACATAATGCCACTTAAAGAATGAATTCTATACTGAATTATATGAGCAATTAAAATATGAATGATTTAAAATGTATAATAACGCCTTTAGTAGTAGAATCACATTTCAAGTCTCAGAGAACATTAAAGATTTCTTGAAAGAAAGCTTATGATATTAAAAAATATAGAGGTCTGATGAGTATCATTATCTAAGGTACAGATAATAAAATCTGATTATTTTTTGATACTTTGTCTCTTCATTGTTCAGATTACAGAATTTCACAGAAAAATTGTGTCTTATTTTCAGAGTAGGATTTTTTTGTGTCTTTTTCTCATCAAATTTCAGTACTTTTATACAAAAGATCAATTATAACAAGGTATTTGTCATTTCTGAAAATAAATTCCAAGGAAGAGTATATCCTATCATGATGTTGTAGAGCTTCTCAGGAAGCTATGAACTAACAGTGCCTTACATAGTGAAGCTTTCTAGGATATTGTAGTAAAGATGACCAAAATTTTAACTGGGAGTCCAAATTTGGCTTGAGAATTTGGGCTCAGGGGAAAAAAAATCATTTGCTCTGGTTTCTAAAGACAAAAATATTTTTATTGTGAAACTAAAATAATTTTTCAAATGAATTACTGAACTCTTTAAAATAATATTCAACTACTTAAGACTGTCAAATGTTGCCTCAGGTGAAGACTAACTAATACATTGCAAATTCCAGCTAGGTCAAAGAAAGGCCCACAGACATAAATGAGACCTAAGGGTAAACAGATCATCACAATTTGGAATTCTATAACCACTAGATACATTTATAAATTGCAGAACTGGAAAATAACTCAATTTTTTTAATTAAGTAATTTTTATTAGTCTTGTTTAACCACACTAAAACCATAGTATCCGGCTGATTCACAGGGAAATATACAGAAAATCTGAGAGTTAGCCCTCAACTACATTTCTTGTAATTGAGTACATTCACCTTATGTATGAGAAACATGAAGGCTGTGAGAAAGAAATTACATACTGCTTTTAATACCCATATAGTAGTATATTCTACTTTATTGCTTAATGCAAAAAACAAAAATTAAAAAAAGAAATCTCATTTTTTTTCCTTAAAAGGAAATATAGGGTTGGGGAGATAGCTCAGTTGGTAGAGTGCTTACCTTTCAAGCACAAGGTCCTGGGTTCGATCCCTAGCACCGCAAAAAAAAAAAAAAAAAAAAGGAAATACAGAAATCCCCTTAAAATCATCATAATTCTGTCAATGCAATTGGAAACAAATTTCTAAAGATGAGCTTCTGGAAGGTAATTCACCATAAGCAGTAGTTGTGTCAAGAGTCTCAGTGGCTGTTCACATTTTTAAACCAGTGATTTTTTTCCTGTATTTTATTTACAAGTTCCTTTGCATTAAACCATCATTTTATCATTATATTCTGAACAAAATTTGGGTTAATGTTTTTAATACCTTAGCACTAATTAAACATTATTAGTTCATTTTTTGAATTAGGATAGGTAGCAAATGTTTGAAATAATATACAAATATACAAATTCTAGCACCCAAAGATATTGAGAATTGCCATAAACACCAATTTAAAATCATAAGAAAATAAAACAAGTTAAGTACTCCTATAAATATTCCATTCAATGCCAAATGTTTAATACACTTAATATAGAACCATATAAATCAGACTTTGAAAACTAGTTTTTAAATACAGACATAAAACTATGGGACCAAAAATTTTAGCTCCATGGCTTATATTAATCTTCAAAATTAGTTGACCTGAATATAAATGGGTTCATTTCATTTTATAGATCAGAATACGTCTGTAAAAAGGAGTATTAACAGGATTATTTAGATACTCTCAGTTACTTTGTTCCATCTCTATTCACATAGTTTTCTGCAATGCTTTAATGTAAGAAATGCTGACTTCAAAAATATTCTACTTTGAACTTCCAATCACCAAGGCACAGTGAATATATACTTAAGACTCACCATATCAGTGTCAAATACATCGCAATACCAGACAAAAGAGAAAAAAAAAAACAGGGTTGCGGGGGCCAGTGACATATTTGGCTATGCTTAAAAAAACAATAAAATAACCAAGTTAAAAACTGGGTAAAACACTTAAGACACTCATCAGATAGGATATGTGGATGGTAAATAAGTATATGCAAAGATGTTTAATATCTTTATCCAAAAGAGAAATACAAATCACAATAAGATTCCAGTACATGCCTTCTAGAATGACTAAAATAAAAAGTACTGACAACAACATGCTCTAGCAAAGATACAGAGCAACTAGAACTCCCATATATTGTTGGTGGGGATGCAAATTGGCACAGCTACTTGAGAAAACAATTTGGTGACCTCTCAAAGAGTTATACATACATTCGTAATAGGATCCAGCAATCTATTCTTGGAATTTTACCTTAGAGAAACCAAAAATATATATTCACACAGAAACCTATATATGAAGTGTTTAGAGTAGCTTTATTTAAAACCTAAAAAGAAAATGAAAGAAAAGCACCCCAAGGTTCTTCAACCAGTGAATATTCATATATGGGAAACTACATAAGAATAAAAAGGAATGAGGTATTAATACATGTACCGACTTGAATAAATCTTAAAGATATGCAAAATAAAAAAAGAAAAGTAAATGCGACAGACATTATTACCTTATATACATGTATGATTCCACTTCTGTTGTGACTGAGCACCATGTACAGTCAGAAGAATGAGAAGTTATACTCCTTTTGTGTACAATGTGTCAAAATGCATTTTACTGTCATGTGCAACTAATTAGAAAAACAAAATAAATAAATAAAAATCACAAGTTCAAAGCTAGTCTCAGCAGTGGGAAGGTGCTGAGCAACTCAGTAAGATCCTGTCTCTAAATAAAAAATACAAAACACAGCTGGGGATGTGGCTCAGTGGTCAAGTGCCCATGAGTTCAATCCCCAGTACCAGAAAAAAGAAAGAAAGAAACAAGCAGGTAAATAACAGATAAAAATATATATATATATATATATATATATATATATTAATTTATTTAACATTACATGTAAAATTTGTTATATCATTGAGCAAAACTAGTATGTAAAAACTGTTATTTCATACCATTCTCTGTATCTTTAGATATGCATCCTAAGTTAAAAAACCATGTAATTGTATTTGAAAAGAAAATTTAAAATGTCAAAGAAAATCAATAATAAAAACTCACCTTAATGTGGTTCAAAAAAGAAAAAAAAAAGAAGAGTGATACAAAAGATTACAGACTATGTTTCATTGATATCACATTTTTGACAAGATGAAACTATAGTGACAACAGATCAGTGGCTACCAGAAGTGTGGGTGGGTGGAGAGTGTGATTACAGAGATAACACAAAGGAGATTTGGGGGGATGAGGGAACTGTTCTGTAACCCAATTATGGTCATGGTTATGTAAACATATATGTGTTAAATTAATAGAACTTACTTCTAAAATATAAGAGAGAGTAAAATCTCAAGAATGCCAGCAGAAAACGGCAGCTAGGAAGCTGAAGATCTGAGCACAGATTTCACAGTCACACAATTCTTGTGAGAACTGTAATTTAAACCCTGTTAAGTTAAAAAGATCTTAATAAAACACCCGGGGTTTTAAGTTAAACATGTCAGAAAGGCCTGGGCCTAGAACTATAAGTCCCAGCAAAGTATAATAGAAAAAGTTAAACAATTCAGCCCTGACAAAGCCTAAAATGAATCTTCAAAAGGATTACAGAAGATGACTCAAGAAACAGGCACAGATTTGACATTAAAATGTCATTCCTCTTTTCTTAAGTATAAAACTTAAAATACTTATGTTTGTATTTTGTATTATTTAAAATAGCTAATTCAGGTGAAGGCAGTTAATGTCTTATACCAATGTATTCTTATAGCTGTTGTTCTGATCTCTCCACTAACAAACTTGTTTAGCTTCCCTTCCGTTCTTTCTCTTTCCTGACTTCCTCATGACTTCAGCTGGTAAAAATTCAGCTTACAAGCTAAGTCAACCTCATGAAATCTCATTAGAAATTTGTTGGCTAGTCTACAGATTAGGCATCTCTTTAATTTAAAGTGTCCTCTCCAAAGTCCAAATGGCTACAGTTGGAAAGAATGATATTGAGAGATACAAAATATATACCTACCTTGGCACACCTCTTTGTAGGAGCAAAGAGTACTTGAGTTGATTGCTGTAGAAAGATAAGCCTATGGAAGAACCATTAGACTTGAGATTCTTTTAGGCTTATTGATCAACAAAGTCTCAAATATAATTTCACTCAATAGTTATTGACCATCAACTACATGAATAATACTATGTGCTTTATTCAGCTTTTTCACTGCTTTGACTAAAAGATCTGACCAGAACAACTTTAGAGGAAAAGTTTATTTGGGCGCTCATGGTTTCAGAGGTCTTAGTCCATAGACAGCTGGCTCCAATCCTCAGGGCTCAAGTGAGACTGAACATCATGGCGGAAGAGTTCAGTCAAGGGAAGCAGCTCATATGATGATCAGCAAGCAGAGAGAGATCTCCACTTGCCAGTTACAAATACATATCCCAAAGCCCCAACACCTCCAGCCACATCCCGCCTGCCTGCAGTTACCACTCAAATAACCCAGTCATTTCTTTTCAGAAAACCTTCTTGAACTGTCTCACACATGAGTTTCTGGGGGACACCTCACATCCAAACCATAACACTATGCTACACAGCAAACAGTTGTATAAAATTAGCTATTTAAGATACATGAACTCTAAGCAAGGAACAGTGGCACACACTATAATCCCAGCTACTCAGGAGGCTGAGGTAAGAGGTAAGACACTGTCTAAAAATAAAATAAAATAGGCTGGGGATGTAGCTCAGAGGTAAAGTACTCATGGGTTTTTATGATCCACAGTACCACAAAGAAAAAGAAAGAAAGAAAAACTACAAAACCTAGTTGAATCATGTTTACATTCACTAAATAATATAATAAACAATAAAATGTAGGTGATTAAATGACAAAATAAATGGAAAACAGTTGGGGGAAGGGATAAAAAATGTCTCCTGGTAATTTTAGTTTCTCAGCACATAAAAATACTTTACTTGTTACCTGTTCATTAGTTCATTAACAGATAAGTTAATGTTCATTTAAGGAGAATCAGGAGAAATTCCAAACACGAAGAATCACATGTTTGGGGGATAACAGCTCTGTTCCAGAGGCTTTTGTTTTGGCTCATCCCTAAACTTCACAGTGATAATATATGTGGAAGCACAGTCAATATAAAAAGGACATTTTTCTATGCACTCTTCCAAAAACATTATTCTTTCAAAAGGGGGTATGTTAGTCAGCTTTTGGTCACTGTGACCAAAACACCTTACAAGAACAACTTAAAAAAGGAAAAGTTTATTTTGGATCAGAGTTTCAGAGGTTCAGTGCATGGCGGGCCAACTCCATTGCTCTGGGTCCAAGACAGGGTACAGCATCATGGCAGAAGGGCACAGCAGAGGAAATGTGCTCAACTCAAGGTAGCAAGGAAGCAAAAAGAGAGCAGGAAGAGCCAGAAATGAAATATATGTTCCCTAAACCACTCCTCCACTTACTGGAGGGCTCAACTGTTTGACTCTTTCTATTATTCCATGCTGGGTATCTACTTCCTCCAGACATGCCCTACCTGCCCACAGTATCACTCAGTAATCCACTCAAAGTATTCATCCAAATGGATCAATACACTGATCAGATCAGAACTCTCATGATCTAATCCTTTCACCACATACATTAACGCAGGAGTTTTTGGGGAACACCCCATATCCAAACCACAACAGAGAAAAAAATCTACAATAATTCATTCAACAAATATTTATTACACACCTACCATATGCCAGACACTGTGATAGATGGTAACGAGATATACTGATAAACAACATAGACAAGTACTGATATGGGCTGATTTGAAAATTTGCCCAGACTTACCCCATTTTGTTCAGACACCTCACCTTGTATGAAGTTGAGCTTTATATAAATGAGCTCACTTGCATAGAAGCTAACACCTCCACCCTCACTCACTGGCATCTGACCACAATATCCTTGAACTATGGAATTAATGGAAGCTTGTTTTTCTGAGAATGAACTGAAAATGTAATTTCTGAAAAAATGTAGCTTGGTACTTTTCCACTTTATGAAGTGTACCTTTTGATTATAATTATATCTCCTGCTCCCCCTTCTTTATGTTTTCAGTCCTGATAAGCTGGTTCCTACCTGCAATCATGGTTGAGGGTTACAGAACTGCTTGGTTCTCCGCACACTCTGACCCAGTCAGAAATAAAGCTTTTGTCTTTACCTTCAAAGGACCTGGAGAATTATTTGGAAATTTGGGAATAGTACCTTAACAATACAATAGTCACTTCATTCCCTATTTGTTTGTTTTGGTACTGGAACTTGAACCCAGAGGTGCTTTACCACTGAGCTGAATCCCCAGCCCTTTTTATGTGTTAATGATCTCATTAAGTTCCTGATGGTGGCTTTGAACTTGCCATCCTCCTGCCTCAGCCTCTGGAGTCATTGGGATTACAGGCATGCACCACCATGCCAGGCACTTCATTCCCCCTATTGACAAGCATTTATGAATCCTGTGTCAATAACAGGAAGATGAAATTTTTTTTCTGGTAATACAGAACTTAATGCAGTTTAGGCAGGCATATGTGTACATAAATGTGTATATTATACACGTCAATATATGCATATATTTTATATATCACATGTAATATATTATTCTATGGAATCTACCATACCTTCAGGATCTACTGAAATTTTTTTCTGTAATACAATAAAAAACATTACATGGTTATGCACTTATTTTGTTTGGGGGAGGGGGGGCATTTTGTTTCTGTTTTTAACTGGTAACTTGCTTAACCTGAAAATTCCAATATTCTGTTCCAATATTCTAAAGCTATATGTTAATATTACCTGTCATATATTAGCTGGGAACTATTGAATTCTTCATGTTATACCATTATTGATATAACAATCTGCATTGGAAGAATCCATTACCAATCCTAGCATACACATAACAGAATGAAAATGAGTTTATCAGACTCATTTCTAAAGTTCAAGTACTAAAAGTCTATGATTCCTGATGATATAACTGACAGTATAAAAGCAAAACACTGGAAAAATCCAGCAATCTACTGAGGACTGTACCAAATCTAAGACTTATTAAAGCCATAGTCCCATTTGTTACACTGCCTATTCTACAGAATCTAACAATCTAAATTCTATTCACATCTCTACCTTTGATCACACACCTATCATTGTAGTTTACAAACATAAAATCCCATAGATGTTCAGGAGAGTTGAAAAAAAAATCCCTAAATGTAAACTTTTAAATAGGTAATCCAATTTTTTTAATTTATAATAAATTATATATATTATCATTTTATAATCAAGAAGAAATGAGAAGGATTTCTAACTAAATTAAAACTAAAGGAGTCAAGGAATTATTACATGGTAAAAATCAATAATTTAGATTAAGAAATTAACAAAATGAAAACCACAAAAGAGAACCATGTGAAAATTCGAGAACTTTAACATACAATAACTAAAATCAAACTTTACTAAAGAGGCTTAAGAATATGACAGACATGGTGTAAGCATAGGAATGTTAAAGATCAATCAATCAAAATTCTTCAAACTAACAAAGAATAAAAGAACTGAAGAAAAATGAATAAAGTTCTAGGGATGAGTGGTACAATTTCAGGTGATTTAAAATACAGATAATTGTGATCCCTGAGGAAAAAAGAGTAACTGAGACGGAAAAATATTTTTAAAAATAGCCAAAAAGTTCTGAACTATAATGAAAAAACACCAAATCCCAATTTTAGCCAATCTCAATCAGGATAAATATAAACACATCTAAATATAAAGGAAACCACATCATAGTCAAACTGATAAAAACCAAAAATAAAGAGTCTTTAAAGCAGCTAGAAAAAGGGAGGGAGGGAGGTGGGGAGAGATACCATGTACTAGAGAAACAAGGATAAGAATAACTACCAACTTCTCATTAGATGTCAGAAAACAATAGGATGACATCTTGAAAGTACTGGAAAGGGAAATCTCAACCTAGAATTCTATATTCAATAATAATATCCTTAAAAAATGAAGATGAAATAAAGACATGTTCAGCAAAACAAAATCTTAGGAAATGGGTTGTGGCTCAGTGGTAACCTGCCTAGCATGGGTGAGGTACTAGATTCGATTCTCAGCATCACATATAAATAAATAATATAAAGGTCTATCAACATCTAAAAAGGTTTTTTAAAAAATAAAAGCTTAGGAAATGGTACTGGCATGAAACAGGACACATAAATGAATGGAACAGAAGAGAAAAACCAAAAATAAATACATGCATTTACAGCCAATGGACTTTCAACAAAAGTACCAAGAACATATACTGGAGAAAAGAAAGTCTCTTTAAGATCTGGTGCTGGGAAAACTAGAAATCCATGCAGAAGAATGAAACCTGACCCCCCCTCTAACCACATATAAATATTGACTCAAAATGACTCAAAGATTTAAATATGAGGCCAAAAACTATGAGTCTACTGGAAGTAAACAGGGAAAATATTTCAGGGTTTAGCCTGGGCAAAGAGTTTTGAGATACGACCACAAAAGCATAGGCAATAAAAGCAAAACCTGACAAATGGGATTACAACAAACTAAAAAGCGTCTGCACAGTACAGGAATCAATCAAAAGAGACAACCTCTAGGGAGCTGGGAATGTGGCTCAGTAGTAGAGTGCTTATCTGGCATGCATGAAGCCCCAGATTCAATTTCCAGCACTGTTAAAAAAAAGAAAAAAACCTATAGAATGGGAGAAAACAACTGCAGTGGTAGAGCATTTGCCTAGCATGTGTGAGGCCCTAGGTTTGATCCTCAGCACCATATAAAAATAAATCAATAAAATATAAAAAAAAAAAAAAGTACTAACAGCCAGGATATATAAGGAACTCAAACAACCCAACAGCAAGTAAAAACAAATAATCTGACTTTAGAAATGGGTAAATGATCAAACAGATAATTTTCAAAAGAAAATATATCAATGGCAAATAACATAGGAAAAAATTTTCACTGGGTGTGGTGGTGCAAAACTTGTATCCTAGCAACACGGGAGGCTGAGACAGGAAGATCACAAGTTCAAGGCCAGTCTGGACAACTTAGCAAGACCGTCTCAAAATAAAAAGTACCAGGGCTGGGGAGACAGCTCAGTCGGTAGAGTGCTTGCCTTGCAAGCACAAGGCCCTGGGTTCAATCCCCAGCACTGCAAAAATAAATAAATAAAATAAAATAAAATAAAATAAATAAATAAATAAATAAATAAAAAGTACCAGAGATGTAGCTCAGTAGGAGAGTGCTATAGGGTTCAATTCTCAGTACCAAAAAAAGTAAAAAAAAAAAAAAAAAAAAATCAGGTTTTCATAATTATAGAAATTCAGTCCCTCTTAACACAGTGAAAATTTTTCACAGAAAAGGGCTGAGTCCTACTTTGGGCATGCAGAGGTATCTACAAGATAGAAAATCTGGAAAGAGGACAAAGAATAGATTTTAAGTATCTGGAGGGCAACTGTTATGGTCTGGATATGAGACACTCTCCAAAAGCTCACAAGACAACACAAGAACGTTCACAGGGGAAATTATTATGAGAGCTATGACCTAATCAGTAGATTAATCCACTTACTGGATTAATACCTTGAAAGAACTACTGTACTAAGTGGTAACTGTGGACAGGTGAGGTATGGCTGAAGGACGTAGGTCACTGTGGGAGTGACCTTGGGATTGGATTTCATACCTGGCTTTCCTCCTACTGACCTCTGCTCCCTGGCTCCTATAAGCTGAAAAGTTTTCCTATACCACAGCCTTCTGTCATGACATTCTGCTTCATCTCAGGCACAGAGGAATGGAGTCATCAGACCATGGTGAGAGACCTCTGAAACCATGAGCCCAAATAAACTTTTCCTCTTCTAAATTGTTCTTGTCGGGTATTTTGGTCACAGCAATAAAAAACAGACTAACATAGGAAAAAATTTTACAGCTCAAGACTTAGATATGGAAGGCAAGAATATAAAAGTAGTAAAGTAACAAGTGTTAAGAAAGGTTATCTAAAAATGTTATCTAGGGTAGGCCAGGTGGTGGCGTATACCTGCGATCCCCGCAGCTCAGGAGGCTGAGGCAGGAGGGTCATAGGTTCAAAGCCAGTTTCAGCAATTTAGTGAGTCCCTGAGCAACTTAATGGAACCCTGTCTCAAAATTAAAAATTAAAAAAAGGGTGGGGGGTGTGGCTCAGTAGTTAAGCCCCCTGGGTTCAATCCCCAGTCCCCCCGCAAAAAATAATGTTATCTTAGGGTAGAAATGGAGAAGGATCAAGGGACAAAACTACAATTACCACAGATATTTAAGATAATACAGAGGAAGATAAACCTCTCAAAGAATATGTAGCTATAAAAATAAATAGTAAACAAGGAAAGAGTACTATCACTGAAAGAAGGGATAAAAGAGTTTTAAGGAACAACTAGTTAGTCAGCAGATCAAATCCTATGGAGACTTTAAGTCAAGAAAACTGATGAATATGAAAGAAAGAAAAGTAAATCTCCAGGTGCCAGAAGCAAAAATGGAACTCAAACCAACAGTACTGAGTAGGATTCACATTTAACAGTCCCTAGTCTTCAGATATACATCTTAGGGACTACTGCTTTGGTGTCTAGACCCAAAGGATTGGCAGTTGGAGTTAAGAATAGCTGGAACTGGGCTGGGGTTGTAGCTTAGTGGTAGAGTGCTTCCCTGGCACATGTGAGGCACTGCGTTTGATCCTCAGCACCACATAAAAATAAAAATAAAATAAAGGTATTGTGTTCATAAACGACTAAAAAGATATTGAAAAAAAAAAAAAAAAGAATAGCTGGAAATGGCCTTCCTGCACAAAGTCAAGAGTCAGAAAGACGCTATCCCAAGTTATCCCATTCATTAAAAGAAAAGACTAGAAAAACATTCCTCATTGGCTCTCAGATAGGACATGGGAGCTGGCGTTTAACTGGGGTAAAAACAAAAGACCATCTTAAAAGTAATCAGAGATTGAGCACAAAATGAAGGGAGAAATTGAACAAAATTGAAAAGACTGAGCATGTATATTTATCTTTTTCTACATAACAAACCACTTTAAAATGTAGTGGCTTAAAAATACCATTTATTTAGCTCATAATTTTGTGTATCAGAGATTTATCCCAGTAAGTCCCCATTATTCAAATCTGTGAAACTGACATATATGTAGTAAAAATAGGTTAGAAATCATAATCTAGAACTTACATACTTTACCATAATAACATTATTATAACAATTATGTTATATACTATATAAAATATTTAAGATTATATTGGTGTTCCACATCTAGGAGGATGAGTAATAGTGGGTTAAGGTAAAAACTATAGGAATAGTTATACAGCTCAGTTAATTTCTCCTGGGTTTGCTCATATATTAGCTGGTGTGTCAGCTCATGCCTGGATGATGGCCTTACTGACACCTTTATCAGTGTCAGTTGGTGCACAGGAATGACTAAGTCAAGTGTGTATCTCTCACCATTATGGAAGTTATTCCCAGTTTCTATACATAATGGAGAAAAGAGGTTCTAAATACAGCAAAAGAGGAAGCTATAAGGTCTCCTAAGGTCAAGGTTCAGGACTTACAAAACAGCTCTTAGTCATATTCTCTTGCAAAGCAAGTAACAAGACAAACCCAGATTCAGGGGTAGGATAACAGATTCTACCTCACAAATCAGAGGAGATGCAAAAAACTGTGGCCATTTTTTTGCAACTTACCAAAACACATTTAATAATGAAAAGAGGCAATTCATTTAAGAGTGAAGCCAAAGAGTTAATGATCACTGGAACACAAAGTAAAGCTAACAGATTACACAGAACTGTAAATTAGGTATCAAGTAACAACAAAACAAACTTGGAAAAAGTTGAGATGTGATAGAATTATTTCTTTAAGAAATTAAAGTAGGGTCATGGAAATGGCCTACCATCTATCCTTACTACTAAAGAAATCATCATGAAAAAACTCAAATGGGGTTGTCTAAACTTCTATTTTTATTAAAACTAGTTTCTTTTAACTAAGTTTGATTCAAGAATGAAACCGAAACCCTATCTCTCAACCTGCACAAAACTCAACTCAGAGCAGCTCAAGGATCTAGGCTAATATTAGACTACAGACCCTGCACCTACTAGAAGAAAAAGTAGGTCCAATTCTCTATCATGTCAGCTTACAAATCAAATTCCTCAACAAGACTCCTAAAGCATAAGTAAAATTAAGAATCAATAAAGGGGATGATATCAAACTAAAAAGCATCTTCACAGCAAAGGAAACAATCAAGAACACAGAGAGGCTACGGAATGGAAGAAAATCTTTACTACCTGCACCTCAGATAGAACATTAATCTCCAGGATATAAGATCTAAAAAAACTTAACACACACACACACACACACACACACACAAATCATCATCATCATCATCATCATCATCAACCAATCAATAAATGGGCAAAGGAACTGAACAGACACTTCACAGGAAAAATACAAATGGTCAAAATATATGAAAAAATATTCAACATCTCTAGCAATAAGAGAAATGCAAATTCTTTTTTTTGGGGGGGGTGCTGGGGATCGAACCCAGGGCCCTGTGCTTGTAAGGCAAGCACTTTACCAACTGAGCTATCTTCCCAGCCCTGAGAAATGCAAATTAAAACTACAGAGAGTCTATTTCACTCTAGTTAGAATGGCAATTATCAAGACTACAAGTAACAATAAATGTTGGCAAAGATGTGGGGAAGAGAGTACACTTACATATTGCTGGTGGGACTACAGATTGGAGCAACCATTATAGAAAACGGTATGGAGATTCTTAGAAAACTTGGAATGGAACCACCATTTGACCAAGTTATTCCATTTTTCAGTTTATACCCAAAGAATATAAAATCAGCATACTACAGTAGCACAGCAACATCAATGTTTACAGCAGCTCAATTCATAATAGCCAAGCTATGGAACCAACATAGGTGCCCTACAACAGATGAATGAATAAAGTGTAGTACACATACACAATGGAATATTACTCAGTCTTAAAGAAGAAGGAAATTATAGCATTTGCCAGTAAATGGATGGAACTGGAGACTATCATGCTTAGTGAAATAAGTCAGTCCCTAAAAACCAAAAGTCAAATGCTCTGATATGTGAGTGATAACCCACAACAAAGGAGTGTAGGGAGGAGATGAATAGAAGTTCATTGTATTAGATAAAGGAGAACGAAGGGAAGGGAGGGGGAATGGGAATAAGAAAGACAGTAGAATAAATCAGACATAACTTTCCTATCTTTATATATGAATACATGACCAGGGTCACTCCATGTCATGTACAACCACAGAATGGGATTCTAATTAGAATAAGTTATACTCCATGTGTGTAAATATTTTGAAGTATACTCCACGGTCATGTATATCTAAAAAAGAACAAATAAAATTTTTTTTTAAAAATTTAAAAATATGGCAAGGGAAAAAAAGAATTCGTGCAAATGTAAATAACACCTCTTTTCAAAATAATTGTGAAGTCTTTCAATTAACTTTGCACAGTAATTCTTTTCAATATTTTGAGATGGCAAATGTCTATCTTCTTTAATCATACAAAGTTACACGTATTTAGACTGCTTTCTGCTTTTGTATAGTTTTGCTGAAATTTGTCACTTTGTTTCAGTTGGTTGCACTATAAAAAATTTACATTGCAAAAAAACTTTATTAAAGTTATATTCTATTATATACATGGACTATTTTTGTAAACTTTTCTATTACATTAATCCATATATATTTTTGAACCAACATATTTCACTGCATTAATAAAATGTGAAAATTTAAAAAAGAACTTCATCAAATGGTACCTAAGTCAATCAGATGATTCATTAATATTAGCATACTTGGAGAACTGAGCAGACACTCCACAGCAGATGTACAATCAGTCAACAAATATGTGGAAATAATATTCAACATCTCTAGTAATTAGAGAAATGCAAATCAAAACTACTCTTAAGACATCATCTCGCTCCATTCAGAATGGCAATGATCAAGTATAGAAGCAAGAGTAGGTGTTGGCGAGGATATGGGGAAAAAGGTACACTCATACTTTACTGGTGGGACTGCAAATTGGTGCAACCACTCTGGAAAACAGTATGGAGATTCCTTAGAAAACTTGGAATGGAACTACCATTTGACTCAGTTATCTCACTCCTGGGTCTATACCCCAAAAGACTTAAAATCTGCATACTGCCGTGACAGCCACATCAATGTTTATAACAGCACAATTCACAACAACTAAGCTATGGCATCAACCTAGATGCCTTTCAATAGATAAATGGATAAAGAAACTGTGGTATATATACGCAATGGAATATTACTCAGCTGTAAAGGAGAATAGAATTATGGCATTTGCAGGTAAATGGATAGTTTGAGAATATCATGCTAAGCGAAATAAGCCAATCACCAAAAACCAAAGGCCAAATGTTTTCTCTGACGTGTGGATGCTGATCCATAATGGGGGGGGAGGGGTGAAGGAACACTGGATTAGGCAGAGGGGAGTGAGGGGAGGGGAGGGGACAGGGGAGTGGGAAAGATGGTGGAATCGGATTGACATCATTACCCTAGTTACATGTATGATCACACAAATGGTATGACTCTACATCATGTACAACCAGAGACATGAAAAGTTGTGTTCCATTTGTGTACAGTGAATCTAAGTGCATTCTGCTATCATGTACAACTAATTAGAATAAATAAAAAATAAGAAAAATAAATACAATTTTTAAAAATATTAGCATGCTTGTAAATAATTTAGCATTATTTTATACAAATACACTATGAGTGCTAGAGTTGTGGCTCAGTGGTAGCATGTTCACCTACTACACATGAGGCACTGGGTTCAATCCTCAGCACCACATAAAAATAAAAGTATTGTGTCCACCTACAACTAAATATATATATATATATATATATATATATATACACACATATACATAAATATATATATATAAATTTAAACAAAAAAAAAAAAAAAATAACTGTGACCAGCAAACCATCTATTGCTGATTCTCTGCCTAACTATATTTTATCCCCTTGAACCATGCATCATAGGGCAATAAACAGTCTTTACTCAACACTTGGCAGCAACTCCATAGTTCTCAGATTGTTTTACTTCTTGTAATCCATTAAAGAGACCAGGTTTGTTTGGAAAGACTGATTCCACTGAACAGGAGAAAATACAGTCATTCAAAAATGTGTTGAGCATTAACTACATGCCAGGAATTGTGACCCAGAAAATAATATAAGGCAAGGAGAGACCTACTAAAATGAAAGAAAGATCACTACAAGTTGAAGTCTCACCAGTTCTTCACCTATTCACAATAAGTTCAGATATCAGAGAAAAACTCCTCTCTTTTTAATTCTAACTCTTTCTAATTCTTATGTGGAGTAGAGGAAGAAAGTAAAAAGAATGAGGGAAAGCTGAAATCGGCTGCAAAGGCTACTACAAGAATGAGATGAAATATTCTAGAAATCTACAGTATTCCCAATACTTCCAGGTATCTCAAGTAAATAAGAAACAAAGAAATCAAAATTACTGAACATGTACAAAATGCCATGTATCTATACAACCCAGAAAGATAGATTTTCTTCTTTCACTCAACAAAAATTCACTGGACACCTAATAAGTTCTAAGCACTGTTCCAGGAACTTGAAAATATCAGTAAACATACACAAACATACACAAAGATCTATTCCTGATGGAACTTATTTTAACAAAAGGAAAAAGACAAATATTAACACAATATATAAATAAACAATTATGTTAAAGGTCAATAAACACTGTAGGACAAAATAAAGACAGTAAAAGGGGTTATTAGAAGGATATAGGAAAAGGTAGGTGTGAAAAAGAAGAGGAAGTTGCAATTTTATTATAGTGGTTTGAAGTGACATTTGAGGAAGTTGGTCATGTGGTTCCTGGAGGGAGAGTAGTCTAAGTAAACGGAACCATACTGCAAAAATCCTAAGATCAATTCCTACCAGGAATAGCAACGAAGCCAGTGTGGTTACAGAAGGAAGAATTAGGAAGAGTAAAAGAGGAAGGTAACAAATTTTGTAGGACCCTTTTGGGCCACTGGATTTTACACTAAGTGATATAGTAGTCACTGGAGAAGTCAAAGAGAAATAGTTGGCTTAATTTTTGAAGGGATTGTTCAAGCTACTGTGTTGGGAAAAGACTGTAGGAGGATGTATAGTAGGGTAACTGAGAAACAAGTTAGGGGGTCACTGTATAATCTAGGTGACAGTAGTAGTTTGGAGCAGGGTGGAAACCTTGACAAGATTTTGATGACAAATTGGTTGGGGAATAAGCAAGAGAAAAATCAAGGATAGTTCCTGCTACAATTTGGATCTTGAATGTCCTTCAAAGCCTCATGGGTTGAAGGCTCAGTCCCCAGGGTTTTACTGTAGGGAGGTGGTGGAACTTCGAGGAGATAGGGACTTGTGGGAGGACCTCAGTTCACTGGGGACATACTCTCAATGAGGAATCTGTATGTACCCCTGGCCTCCACCTTATTCTCTCTGTTCCCTGGCTCATGATATCAACACTTTTGTTCCACCATGCATTCCCACCATGATGTGCTGCCATGCCAGAGGTCTAAAACAATTAAGTAACTGATCATGGTGTGGAACCTTAAATATTTGTTATAGTGATGGAAAGCTAGTACAGTTCCACTTAGAGAAAAATAGAATAGACACATTTACTAAGCTGATAAATACTTTGGTGAGAACGACTTTTAGGCAGGTAATCAATAATATGGTTTAGGACTTACTTTGTTAATAAGACACCTACATGGCAATGTCAAGTGGACATACATACAGATGTGTATGTGTATGTGATTTAGGAGAGGGATCTTTTGTGAATATGTAAGTTAAGAGATGTCAGCATATATTTAGAGTCATAATCATTGAAGGAATGAATACACAGAAGAGAACCAAAAACAAATACTCCATTTTTTGGGTGCTTACAAAACGAATACTCCATTTTTTGGGTGTTTCCAAAATGAATACTCCATACTTTGGGTGCTCCGAAAACGAATACTCCATTTGTGTTTTGGGTTTTTTTGTTTGTTTGTTTGATTTTTGTTTTTGGTACTGAGGATTGAACCAAGGGGCGCTTAACTACTGAGCCACATCCCCAGCCCTTTTTTGTATTTAATTAGAAACAGGGTCTCACTAAGTTGCTGAGGCTGGCTTTAAACTCATAATTCTCCTGCCTCAGCCTCCTGAGACACTAGCATTACAGGCCTGTGCCACCGTGCATGGCTACTCCAGCTTTTAAGAGACTGAGGAGAACAGATGGGCAAATGACATAGGAAGGAAGATTTTTATAAAGTATGATGTTCTGGAAGCCAAGAAAAGGAAGGTATATGGAAGAAGGAATGATGAACTATATCAAATACTGTTGCTAAGTCAAAGAAGATCATGAATAGTGAAAAACTAACAGGAGATTTAGCATGAGAAGGCATTGGTGATATTATGAAGAGTAGTTCCAGTGCAGTGATAAAGGCAAAAGCCTAACTCTACCGGGCTTATGAGGAAACAGAGAACAGGGAATTGGAACCAGGCACAGTAGTGACTTGAGAGGCTAAACCAGGAGGAGGATCACAACTTCAAGGCCAATGTCAGCAACTTCCTAAGACTCTGTCTCAAAATAAAAAATGAAAAGGATTGGTGATACAGCTCAGTGGTAAAACATAACTGGGTTCAATACCCAGTATCTCTCTCCCACCCGTTGGCATTCAAATAAAAGGAATTGGAAATTGTATACACAGTTCTTTCAAGGAGTTTGTTACCATTGGGAGACAAATAATATTACCTGGGGAATATGTTCGAATAAACAGCAGTAGAAACAGAAGTAGGTTTCAAAGGTAGGAAGAGCAAATAGGTTTGTCTTCTTATGACAATGATGCAGTACTGAGAAAACTTTATGACATAAGAATGAAAGGTGAACTGCAGAAGCAACATCCTCAAGTTGGTATAAGGAAAAACAATATAATGAATATAAAGAATAAATTGAAGGGACGGGTTTTAGAAAGGCAGAAAGTAATAGAGAAGACAAAATGGATGAAAGAAGCTGCTAGGTGGGAAGATACAATAAGTATCTATGAAAATTTTGTTCTGATTGCTTGAATTTTCTCAGTGAGGTAAGAAGCAAAATGATCATCTCAGGGAGAGATTGGGGAATGAAATGTTGGGAAATCTGATAAAAGAAAACATGAAAACATCATCTAAGAAAACAGAAGAATAAATGATCTAGAAAAATATTCTATGAATGCTAAATAGTATTAAAGACTTGCTTAACATATTTGTGACTATGCATTTAAGTAAAACTAGACAGCACGATTTTGCAGTTTTCTCTAAACCAATACAGTGACACAGGTACAGAGAGTAAGAGAAGACTAGATTAAATCTGGATTACATTTTTCAAAGTGGGTATGACCAAACGAGAGTAAAACAAGAAAGTTAAGGGCATATGCAAGGGAGTTGAAAAGACATGTCACATATAATGAAGGACTGTGTAATTATGTTGGATGAAAGAGATGATTTAGGTCAACAGAGGAACAAATAAAAAATGGTAGGATCCAAAAGTTCATTATTATCTCCATTTCAAAAACAAAACCTAAGTACATTGCCCAAGTAACGGAGCATTTCAGTGACAACAAAAATATAATCTGAACCTAGATCTTCTTCATTCAAGTCATTCTGTCTATGAGAACCACAGTGCCTAGTTACCTTGCAAATTTGATTTTCACTGGCATACCAACTTCTGAAAGGATAGACCTAAAGCAAAATTAGCTTTTCACATGCTTCTTTCAACTTTCTCTCCATACGTTTCAATGCTCAGAAACCCTCAGAATCTAAACTCCCAAATGATAATTGCACTCATCTGTCATGTACATAATTATGTTCACTTTTCCCTACAGATGGACCTTCTTCATGAAAACCTGAACCACTAAGAATTGTTCTGAATAGAAAAATATTTGCATATTAAATAATTAAATAAATTAATTCTCCTCCTGGGTATTTTCATTGTAACAGGGAGTCTGGTTAACCCACTTTAATCTCTGGGAAATATATTAGGTAAAAATATCAAAGCTGGATCAATAACTTTTTGTTCTTGACTTTTATTAATTTTAGCACCCTTAGCCTTAAAATTATATCCTAAAAATAAATAAAAATTTAAATATATTTAAATATATGCATATATATTTAAATGCATATATTTAAATATATATGTCCTTTACAAAATCCTAGAGTTCTCATTTTTATCTTCTCTCAGAAAATGAGAAAGTGATGACATTAACGTGCCATGGATCAGAATCAAAGTTTTGCTAAAGGTATTTTACATTTAGAACTGTAAACTGAACATTATAGTAGGTCTAGGACTACCTGATAAATCAAGAACTGAATGTAGCCCATTCAAGTACTCCACTGTTCTTATGAGTAAATCGTTGAAAAAAATGTCTTATTCATAATTTATGTCAATATAATTATTTTTAAAGAAACATTAAGTGAATACAATTATAAAGTTTTAACACTACATATATACCAAACTGTATATGAATCACTGATTATCCTGGAAGTCAGAAAGTAGAATTCTATAAACATACACATATCTGCATTTAATTCATTTTCAATTAGTATGTGTGGTGGATTTTATTGAAATTTGCAATTATTAAATCTACCTTCCTTCAAAAGGATAAGTTCCCCCACTTCTTCTTGTGTATTACAGTATTCCTCCTGTAAGAATAAATATCTTTGTCCAGTTCACTTTGGCCTTAGCTACTGATTTGCTCTGGTCAATTGCATATAAACAATCATCCAAGCAAAAATTTTAAAAGCCACTGTGTATTTATGCCAAATCTCTTTCTTTTTCCCTCTGTTACAAGAACAACATGGCCCAAATAGGAATTGTTCATCAGATCTCAGAATTAGAAGATATGTGGAGCAAGGGCAAAGCCACTGCCAACCGTCAGCTAACATGCAGCAATAACAGAAAATAAGCTATTGTAAGCTGCTGAAATATTGAGGTCATCTGCAGCATAATTTAGTAAAAGTTAATACAGTATATTACGTTATAATCAGAAAAAAATATACTTCACTGTTTTAACCTTTAAGGACCTTTAAGCTGTTATTACAATACTTGAAAAACAGCTAGAAAAAAATGAAATGTAATCACATTATTAAGACATCAGAGTACCTGTGAAGTAACATGAAATAGATGAACTAAAATTCTTGAAAAAGGCAAGCCTTCCTATGTATCAATTACATGCCATTTTCTTTCCTAGGAGAATTTAAAGTTCTGGGCATAGATTAAGCATTGAGATTGGCCCAGACAGAAGGACTCTACTGGTCAAAATAAGAAATAGTGGTGTTTTTTAACGTGGTAGTCTGCAAACCAAAAAGCCCCCATTGCAAGGTTGAAAGGAGCATTTGCTGAATTCTACCTGATGCTGGAGGCTGCAAATTTGATCTTGTAGATTAAAAGACATGACAGAGGGAAAATTTTGCTAGAAATAGGGGACTAACCACAAATAACTCATGAAAGGTCTCCAACATTTGCCTGAATTTGAAACTGTTCAGCAAGAGAACGAAGGGCTAATCTCAAAACCTGCAAAGAACAGAAAAGAAACCCCTGCATTCTTCAGGACTGTGGAGAAGAAATCTGACAGTTTTTTGATCTAAAACCTTGTAAGTAAAGGGAGACAAACCAAGGTTAGACGAAATCTTAGTAAAGTTGCAATTCAGACTAAACCTAATAAACTCCAACTAACTTCTAATTAAATTGAAGTGACAATACTTCACTCAATTAGCATAACAGTTGAAAAGAGGAATCGCCTCTACTGGAAGATCTTTAGCCTCTATGTAGCTGAATTATACACGGTGTTTAGTACATAATTTAAAATTACAACATGTGAAGAAACAAAAAAATGTAAACCAATAATCAACAAAAATCAGAAAACAGAAGCAAATCCAGATATGATGCAGATAGTCAAGTTAAGAGACGAGGGCTTTAAATTGGTAATTATTAACTCACTGATATAAAAGAGAAGAAATGAAGACAAAATGTATGAAAGGATGCAGATACTAAACAAAAAAGAACCTGACTCTCTAGAGCTGAAAACCTAAGATATTGTATTGTAGTACATGAAATACTAAGGCAAAGAAATTCTATAAGGGGTTTTAAAAAATGGTCTTTCATAATGGCAAAAAGATCAATTCAATAAGTTATAATAACCCTAAATTTTCATTTTAATAATAAAATTAAATTTATTGGGTGAATTTAATATTAGGTTAGCATAACAGAAAACTAATACATTTTAAAAACAGAGACTATTCAACTGAGTGACAGAGAGAAAAGGTAAGAAGAACAAACTATAAAAGATACCCAACTGAACCACAGAGAGAAAAGAATAGAGAGAACAAACAAAAGAGACGTATGGGATATAGTCAGAACATGTAACAGTTAAGTAGGAAAAAAAATAGACTGGGATAAAAGTAAAATTTAAAGAAATAAAAGAAAAAAAATGTTTGTTTGCAAAGCTGAAAAACATCTACCCAGGATAAATGCAAAGAAGAATAAATGCAAAGAAAATCATGCAGAGATGCCATATTGTCAAACCATTGTAATTCAAAACAAAATCTAAAAATCTAAAAAATCTAAAAATCTTAAAATCTAAAACATGATCAAAAAGTATATACATCTTTCCAGTTGGGGTTGTGGCTCAGTGGTAGAGTGTTCTAGCATGTGTGAGGAACTGGGTTCGAGTTTCAGCATCACATATAAATAAATGAATAAAATAAAGATCTATCAATATCTAAAAAAAAATTTTTTTAAATATCTTTAAAGGAGCAACAACAAGTTGAAAGGCTAACTTTTCAACAGATATGATGGCAGCAAGAAAACAATTACATATTTTAAGAGCTGAAAGAATAAAAGATGCCAATACAGAACTGCATGCCAGAAAGGTTTTCCTTTAAAAAGAAAATCAAAATAAAAACATTCTCAGACAAACAAAAGCTGAAGAAATCTGCCTCTAGCAGACTGGAACTATATAGAAAGAGTAAAAGAAGTTCCTCAGGCTAAAGGAAAATTATCCCAGAAGGTACCAACACAACAGTAAAATGAATGAAGAACACTAGAAAGTGTACATATGTGAATAAATATAAAAAGAAATTGTCTCACCATCATCTCACCAACTATACAATCATGTATATCCACAAACACTAACCAAAAAAGAGAAGAAAAGAAAAGTAAAAGTAAATAGAAGAAAAATCAGTGTAGGGGAGTGAATGGGGTTGAGGGGAGGGTAGGAGGGAGAGGGGAAATAAATACTGGAGACTGAATTACAGCAAATTACATCCCATGCCTTTACAATCACGTCAAAATGAATCCCAATTTTATGCATAACTAAAAAAGAACCAAATAAAAGAAAAACAATGATATTTTACAAAAAAAAAAAAATGTGGTTTAAATCATATACCAAAGTAAAAAAGTATGAAATAATAGCATAAAGAACAGAAAGGAATAAATGAAGTTAAAGTGTTTTCGGTTCGGCATTTTTGGGGAAATAGTCAAGTATTAATTTAACAAATCAATGATGTTTATTAAAATCTTCAAGATGGCTATATACAGAAGAAAGTATAACTGAAAAGCTAATGAATAAAGATGGAATTCAGAAAAATTGAAAATAAAAAACAAAAGAATTTTTAAAAAGAACAGATGGGACAGAAGAGAAATACTGATATGACAAATTTAAAACTAAGATTCCATCTCACCCCAATTAGAATGGCGATTAGTCAAGAACACAAGCAACAACAGGTGTTGGCAAGAATGTTGGGAAAAAGTACACTCATACGTTGCTGGTGGGGTTGAAAATTAGTGCAGCCACTCTGGAAAGCAGTGTGGAGATTCCTTAGAAAACTTGGAATGGAACCACCATTTGACCCAGCCACTCCTTGGCCTATACCCAAAGGACTTTAAATCATCATACTACAGTGATGCAGCCACATCAATGTTCATAGTTTCTCAATTCACAATAGCCAGATTGTGGAACCAACCTAGATGCCCTTCAGTTGACGAATGGATAAAGAAACTGTGGTATATATATATACAATGGACTATTACTCAGCCATAAAGAATAATAAAATTATGGCATTTGCAGGCAAATGGATGAAACTGGAGAATATCAAGCTAAGTGAGATATGCCAGTCTCAAAAAAACAAAGGACGAATGATCTCACTGATAAGCGGATGATGATACATAATGGGGGGTGGGAGGGAGGCAAGAATGGAGGAAGGAGGGACTGTATAGAGGGAAAAGAGGGGTGGGAGAGGTGGGGGGAAGGAAAAAATAGCAGAATGAATCAAATACCATTACCCCATGTAAATGTATGATTACACAAATGGTATGCCTCTACTTCATGTACAAACAGAGAAACAAGTTGTACCCTATTTGTTTACAACAAAAAAATTTAAAAATAAAAAGAAATTAACTGTATTAGTAATTACATTAAATGTAAATGGAATAAACATTCCAATTAAAAAAATAGGTTATCAAACTGGAAAATACAAACATGACCTGTCAAGATGAGATATCCAAAAGAAATATCTTAAATACAAAAATAAAGAAGGGTGAAATAAAAATAAAGGAAAAATATACAACTCATATTTTGAACAGTGTTTGGAAATATTGATTAAAAATAAAGGTAAAGATATTATATTAATAGAAGTTCAAAGTAGACTTCGAGGTAAGAAATACTATTAAAGATAAAGAGGGTCGTTCATAATGGCAAAAAGATCAATTCAACCATAATTTTAACAACCCTAAATTTTTATATACCCAATAAGAACTCCAAAATATAGGAAAGAATAGCTGAACAGCTCAAAGGAAAAACAGACAAACCTACAGTCATCATAGGTGCTTTTAAAACATCTCATAACTGAATGAACAAATATATATATATAAAAAACAATCATCTGAAGATCTAAACAGCTTGATTGACCAATTGGGCCTTGTTGAAACTGAACACTAACACCAACAACTGCAGAATAAACAATCTTGTCAAGTACGCATGAAACGTATCAATTTAAAAAACTCTTAGAGAATAAAAAGAAAAAGATTTCATCATTCTTTGAGGGAGGTCAACAGACCTTAATATTAAAAAGCTCACAAAAATAATAGAAGAAAGGAAAATTACAGGCCAATATTTCCCATGAAAAGATGTAAAAATCCTAAACAAATTATCAATGAATTAAATTAACTCATCCATAAAAGGAATTATACACTTTCACAAAGTGTTTATCCTCCAAGTACAAGGTTTGGTTTAATATCTGAAAATGAATCAGTATAAGTGACCACATTTCAAAATTAAGGACACAAATCATATGGTTTATCTCAATGAAAGCAGAAAAAACATTTGATTAATTTAACACTCATTCATGATTTAGAAAACTCTCAATAATCTGGGAATAAACAAGAATTTCTTTAATTTGACAAGGGGTGCCTCCAAAAATCTAGAGTTAACATTATAATTAATGATGAACATTTTTTTCCTGATTTTAGGAATGAGATTATCATTACTTCTACTAAACATCATTCTGGAAATCTTGGCCACTTTAATAATAAAAACAAAAAAATAATTATAAATGTTGGAAAAGAATAAGTAAAATAGTCATTATTCTCAAATGATATGGTCACAATATAGGGAATACAGAAGAATCTATAAATTATTAAATATTAAAATAATCAAATTTAGAAAGGTTGCTACTTACCAAATCAAAATACAAAAATTAATTGCATATCTATGTATTAGTATGAAACAACTCAAAAATGAAATTTAAGTAAACAATACCATTTACAATGGCTTTTTAAAAGTCAATATACCTAGTAATAACTTTTAAAAGATGTGCAAGACCTCTACGGTAAACCATAAAACATCATCGAGAGAATTTAAAGCTCCCAAGTAAATGTATCCATGGTTACAGACTAACAGACTATCTTGTTAAGATGCCAAATCTCCTCACACTGATCTGCACCTTCAATGCAATCCCAAACATATCAATAGTATCTTTAAAACTGCAGTATGATTCTAATGAATATAAAAACACAAAGGATGCAGTGTAGACCTCAAAAAAATATTGAAGATTAAAAAATTGAGGGAACTTATAATATCAGATAATAAGACTCATTATAAAACTATAGATATTAAGTCAGGGCAGGGGCTGGGGGTATAACTCAGAGTTGGAGTGTGCTTATTAGCATGCACAAGACCCTGTATTTAGTCCCTTGTGCCAAAAAGAAAAAAGGGGGATTCAGGGTGGAGTATTGAACCAATGGAAGACTCTAGGAACTAACCCAAGTGATTTATATCAAATGTACTCTACAATCCAGAAGGGAAAAGGCAGTTTTTCAAACTATGGTGCTAGATCAACAGAATATCCATGTTTAAAAAAAAAAAAAAAAAAAAAGTGGGCTGGGGAGATGGCTCAGCTGGTAGAGTGCTTGCCTCGAAAGCACAAGCCCGAGTTCGATCCCCAGTACCGGAAAAAAAAAAAAGAGAGAGAGAGAGAGAGAGAATGAAAGGAAGAAAGGAAGGAAGGAAAGAAACCTCAAAGGTTTTTTAAATAAGATATTAAAAAAAACTAACCCAAACAATGACAATAAACTGACCTTCACAAAATTAAGAATTTTTGTTTATTACAAGATACTATTAGCCAAAAGTGCTGTAATCCAAGAGACCCAGGAGGCTGAGGCAGGAAGACTGAAAGTTCAATACCAGACTCACAACTTAGCAAAGCCCTAAGTAACTTAGTGAAATTCTCTCTAAATAAATAAATAAATAAATAAATAGAGCTGGCAATGTGGCTCAATGATTGAATACACTCCCACCCAAAAAAAAAGATACTTTGAGACTAAAAAAACTCATCATAGACCAGAAGATATTTGCCCTACAAAGTTCTCATATTCAGAATATATAAAGAATTTCAACAAATCCATAAGACAAAGACAGCCCAACTTTAAAATATATTTAAAAATATATTAAAAAGTGCTCACTATCTTTACTCACCTGGGAAATGAAAATGAAAGGCCACTACACACTGACTAGAATATCTAAAATTAAAAAGACTGACAATTTCCAACCTGAACAAGAATGTAGAGTAGCTCAAATTCTCCTGCATTGCTGTTAGGAATGTACAATGGCACAACAGCTTTGGAAAACAGCCTCCCAGAAATTTTGTTTCTAGAAATGATTCAATATGTTCATCAAATGACATATGCAAAAATATCCATAGCTGCTTTATTTATAATAGTAGAAAACTAGACATAATCCAAATGTCCATTAACAGAAGAGTATTCCATTCATTCAATGAAATATTATACAGTACCAAAAAGAATCTACAAAATATCATGGATAAATATCATACACATATTGCTAACTGAAAGAAGTCATTTCACTTATATGATATTCAAGAAAGGCAAAACTAATAATGATAAAAATCAGGCTAATGAGTACTTGGGGGGTGGAAGGGAAATGATGACATTGATTGCTAAAAGGCATAAGGGAGGCTTCCAAAGTGCTGGAAATACTGATCTTAATCATTAATCATCTTGATCTAGGTTGCACTTACCAGGGTGTGTGTATGTATCATCCTTGTGTTTGTATATCTCTATCCTATATATACATGCACATATAAGCACGTGTGTGTGTGTGTGTGTGTGTGTGTGTGTATGAAAAACTCATGCTGTGTAATTAATACTTGTACATTTTAATACATGCATGTTGTACTTTAAATTTTAAAAGTGCTACTACAGCAATTCAATAGGTGTGTATTTGGAGCAAATCTTTTTACTACAGAGAATACACTACATAATTCTTCTAAAATACCAAGACTGGGAGTAAGGTTGCTTGAGTTTAAGCCCCAGTTCTATCATTTAGATGTTATCTTAGGTTGTTTGGAGTGGCAATAAGAAAATGCCTGAGACTGAATGATTTCTAAATAAAAGAGGTTCATTTTGTTCATGATTCTGATGGTGACTGGAAAATCCAAACAGCATGGTTCCAGGTGAAGATCCCCTGGCTGTGTTACAAGCATGGGACAGAAAGAAAAAGGGAAACAGCTTCATGCCCCTTCTGGACAGGTATAAGCAAGAAAGCAAAAATGTGAAAGGGACTGAGCTCACTCTCAAAACAACCTGTTCTCAAAGGAAACTAACCCACTCATGCAGGACTTAACCAACTGGCAGGACCAGCATTACTCCGGTCCCAAGGCAGTCATGACCCAGTCACCTCCCAGTAGGCCCCTCCTCTTGAAGGTTCTTCCACCACCTTTCCATACTGTTAAATTGGAGAACAAGCTTGGACCTTTGGGGAACAAACTATATCCAAACCAGAATAGATGTGTAACTTCAAGTAAGTCATTTAACTGGATCTTAGTTTCTTTACCCACAAGAGTGGGTAAAATAGTGTGGATAATCCTTTAAAATTCTTTCTGTACCCAAAAATCTGTCATCAAAATAAACTGTTTAATTAAAAAACTGAATTTTCAAATTTCAAACTATCATATAGTCACCAAAGGCTTAAATGTACTTAAATGTAGCAAAACTGCATTAGCTCTTGTAATTCTAATTCAAGAAGGTTTAAATCAGATAACTACAGGCTGCTGTTGATCCTGAATTCTCAACACCTATATTTAAACTCATCTACTTTAGCCTAGACACTCTGGTGCCACCCCTTCAGCAGCCAAGAAAACTGACAGTTAGATTACCTTTCTTTCCTTTTCTAAAGATGGGTTATTCATGCTTCCAAACTTTACTCAAACACTACCTTCTTTAAAATGCCATCCCTCCTACAGCCATTCAGTCAAAATTAATTGTTCCTTCCTCTATGCACCCACAGCATGTTGACTGTACTTTTATCACAGTTCTTATTTCATTCTATATTTTAGTTACAGTGCTTGCATTCATGTATGCAAAGGAAGTATATACTTAGCAGTCAGACAGATCAGCCAAATCAATCTTGGAAATCAATGGGTAACAACCCAGTAAGATCAATTTCATATTTGATTCTATGTTAATAGTGGCAAAGTAAGATAGTAGATACCAAAATGCTGTGCCACTTGAGATGTAACAGTGAACACAAAATAATCTCCTATAATCTCATCTTTCAGAGGAAGCATTATTAACAGTTTAGTTCAGTTTGTTCAGCTTTACACATGTCTGGATTCTAACCCATGTTATAAGTCTGTAGTCCCTGGCCCTGCTGCTGAGAGTCCCAGTTTGGGAATCAGTGCTATACAGGTCTTAGAGGGAATGTCTAACTTCATAGATTGCTGCCTCTGTACTACATCCTACTGATAGTCAAGAATATGTGGGAATACTCTTGATAAGAGTATCCTCTTGCAACGGAATTCAAAGCCAATACTACTATAGAGGTGACTCCTTCTCTTTCACAAACACTTCTAATGTTGGGAGCCATTTTCTTGGGAACAGTTACAAAAGCAAGTTAAGATAAACATTTCCTGTTGTCCATTTCATCAGATGTTGATAAACAGGGAAAATATCCTACTTCAGTTCCAAAGCAGCCAACAGGGATTTGATCAGTTATTATCTTGGAGTCTTACCCAGTGAAGACTGAACACTGAGCTCAACATTCCAGCTGGATGTGAAAGGAGTGGATGTTTCATGTTGTTCTTACAGAGGAATTTACTGGAGCAGGTACACATCCACACAGTTTTGAAGACGTCTCTGACGTCAGCATACTCTTCTCATGTCAGAGATACTTGGGGAAGTGTGCTAGGTAGAGCAGGGTGGAGCAGGGTGCAGGAGCTAGATTAGCTCACTCTCATTACACCTTGAGTTTTGTGTTATCTCTTCAGTTTAATGATAGGCTGGGACACACAGTTTACCATACAGCTTCAGGTAGCTAGCTATGAGATCAATTTCTCTGGTTGTTTTCATTTCTGGAATTATAACTAAGTTAGATCTTCTTTAGAGATGCTTAAATTGGGAATTTTAGTCTAAATTTAATGCAAGAAACATTTTTCATGGGGAAAAGATCAAGGAAGGTAACTTTTACAATATATATATATCTTGACAGCTTTGATTAAATGTATTATTTATGCCAAAAAAAAAATAAAATAAAACTGCATGCCCTTACTCAAAGCAAGAAGAGATTATGATGACTAAACTAATGCCAGTACATATTTTAGCTTACTCTCCAAAAGAATAATGAAACAACCAAAGACAAAGAGCTGAATAAATTTAGTCAGACCTGTAATGGAGAAACATATTATTTATTAAAATAACTAAAAAATTTATGTCAATAAATAGATGGTTAGGAAAGATAAAATTGGACTACTTAGAGGCTATACTTTCAGTAACCCTTTTCTGTTAACTGAACCTGCTTCTATCACTGAACCACAGCTGATATAACTTCTACTCCCTGATCACAGATGATTGGTTTAGGACAACCAGATTTCTTCCTCAAAAACTTTAGAAACTGCTGGACACAGGAGCACATGCCTGTAACCCCAGCAATTCTGGAGGCTGAGGCAAAAGGATTACCAAGTTTGGGGCCAGCCTCAACACTGAGCAAAACCCTGTCTCAAAACTTAAAAAAATAAAAGAGACTGTGGATGTAACTCAAGTGATTAAAAAAAAAAAAAAAAAAAAAAAAACTTTAAAAACATTGCAAAAATAAAATCAGTTATCTGAATGGTTGAAATGGCTAAGATGTAAGAGCTGTTGATGGCACTATTTTTCCCAGCGTGAACAAGGCAAACCTGTGATAAGAAAAAATGAAACTCACATAAAGCAAAGGCGAGAAACAGTACTTAAGACCTTCGACCCTAAATCCTATAATCCTACAGCCTCATCCTATATTTGGGTTTTGTGAGAGATACTATAATGCTCGGTGGGCTGCCTGGAGCAGCGCTGCAAGTACGGAGCTGCTGATGCAGCGCTCTGTCTGGGTGAACCCGTCAGGTGTCAGCTGGCCATGGCTGGTAGCAGGCGGGCACTAGGTTTGCCCTACAATCTGGCCTCAGGCTGCCTATGACCAGGGCACTCTACCACCTCGCGGGGCTCCTTCTTGAGCAGTCCAGCAAAGGACAGGCCTGCAGGGGAAGCAAGGTGTCATGAGAGCACCCCCAGCTTCAATCTGAGTTCCTAGCCAGTCATTTGTCCACTTGTCAGCTTGTGCTCGGCAGCCATTGGCTTAATCCCTAGCCCGTGAATTTTTAACTACTCAGCAATTGGATAAATCGATTTTATCTGGGGAAATTCAACTACTTAAGAGAAGCTCCCGGCCATGCTTTCTCTGTCACGCTCTCTAGACTCTCTCTCTTCAGGGCAGACACTGTTCATCTGCCTAATAAAATCTCTTCCGTGATTTCCCACGTCTGGAGTGATTTGGGCGCCTTTTCACTTTTCAGATACCTTAATAATCTTATAATAAGTGTTCTGTTACTAAAGCTTGGTTGAATTGTCACTTGTAACCAAAGTAATCCTGGATATATTATTAACTTGATGAACCTAACTAACCGCTTCCACCTTGTATAGTCTCTTCCCACAAGGACTGTGGGCTAAGCATGTAACTATATGACCACAAAAAGAATGGGGTGCAAGTTTTAGGCCTAGCCCTCCATTGGCCTGGCAATTAAAGCAACTACTCTTAGAATATTTCTTGGAAACAAGCTACCACACCATGAGAATAATGAATTAATCACATAGAAAGACCCATGTGTAGGAAAATAAAAGGCCTGGATAATACTCCCAGTCAAGTCTCCAAATGACTGTAAGTTCATCACATCCCCAAACAATAACACCTGTAGCAAAAACATAAAGTTAATCCACAGAAATGTGAGTGCCACTAAATTGCAGTTTTAAGTAGTTAAGTGGATTTTGGTTTTTTTTTGGTTTTCTGTTTTTTTGTTTTGGTGCTGGAGATTGACCCAGGGCCTTGGGCAAGCACTCTACCAACTGAGCTATATCCACAGCCAGTAGCTAAGTTTTATAGTGTTCTAAAGTGCAATTTTTTGGACTGGGGCTATAACTCAGTGGCAGAGCACTTGACTAGCACATGTGAGGCACTGGGTTCAATCCTTGGCACCACATAAAAATAAACGAATAAAATAAAAAGGCATTTTGTCCATCTACAACTACGAAAAAAAAATTTAAATAAAAATAAAGCATATTTTTTAACTAATATAAAAGTTCAATCCACACACAGATAACTTGGAATTATATTTTTGTAATACAGTCTATGTCTTAAAAAAGGGGTGGAAAACTATAGCCCTTAAGCCAACTCTAGTCTGCCATTTGTTTTGTTTTGTTTGTTTTTGGGGGTACTGGGGTTGAAATCAGGGGCACTTGACCACTGAGCCACATTCCCAGCCCTTTTTTGTATTTTATTTAGAGACAGGATCTCTCTGAGTTGCCTAGTACCTCAATGCTGCTGAGGCTGGCTTTGAACTTGTGATCCTCCTGCCTCAGCCTCCCAAGCTGCTAGTATTATGGGTATGAGCTACTACACCCAGCTCTGGTCTGCCATTTGTTTTTGAAAATAAATTTTTATGGGGCCACAATCATGCCCATCCATTTACATATTTTCTATGGTCCCTTTCATGCTACAAGGGCAAAAGCTGAGGAACTGTAACAGAAATAGCATAGTTTACAAAGTCTAAAACATTTACTATCTAATTTTTACAGAAAAAGTTTGGCAAACCCTCTTACATAGTATTTTGCAAGTGTTTTAATATAATAAATAAGTTAAAATGTAAAACAATTTTACAATCAATTTCTTAGTACATCACAAGGTACATACCAAACTGAATTGTATTATTTTTAACAAGTGAAGCTATGGTCAAACTAATATACTTCTCATGGACAGGAAAACAATAGAATAATAAAATTAGATCCATTCCTATTTAGCTGCTTAAATATTTCTATTATCATGGACAGAGAATCTCCATTATTCATCTTTGGGTTTCTCTGGTATATTAGATATGACCCACTTTGAATGATATTAGGAATCAGAAAAGAATGAATGTTTTATGATGATACATAAATGACATTTTTAAGTTAATACTTCACAAACCCATCTACAGAAGAAAATAAAAAAAATGCAAGTCCAGTATTAACCCGTTAATGATTACCAAACTTTCCCACCAAAATATCTTAGGCAATGCTCTAAATTCTACACATTCTCTTTTGGCATCTTGCCATGTTATAAAGTATCCCTCCCATTTTATACATAATGTTCTTTTTCATTAGGCTGAAGTCATTGTTTATTCAACCCCAAACACAGTCTAAGACCTCGCTCCTTATCCATGGAGTTTACTATTTTCATCAACTAATTAAAAATTCCTCTACTATAAATCAACATTTATATAAAGTTGTCTTATTTGCTACTGCTTTATCACCCTTCATTACTGTACTACATGTATAAAACTTAAAATTTTCAAAACACTAAACTATTGTAGATTGTACTCCATAACTAAAGTACCCATGGATATGTATGTGTAGGCAGTTTTCTCCACTGATCTTAACAAGCCTTAGGGAATATCAGAAGGAATTTATTGTTTATACTTTACTTTAAACCTATACCTCAAAAATATCAAATATCCTTGCCCCTAGTGACTACACTGAAAATAGTATTTTCTGACAGTAACTGACCAAAATTTAAGCTGGAAGATAAGAATTCAGATCAAGCAGAAACTAATAGAACCCCAGTACTGATCCTTAATTATATTACTACAATAAGACTAAATAGTGGGCGAACAGCATGGGAATAAACCAAGATCAAGGTCAGATACATAAAAGATCTATTAGTTGTTTTCTGTTGTCATAATTTTTAAAGGTAATTATATTCAAATTTACTACAATACACAACATTTACTGAATACTTATTATATGTGGGCACACTCATTAAATGTTTATCTCACTTATCACAACAACCCTTGAAAGCAGGCATTTGTTTTATTTTCCATTTTACAGATGAGAAAATTAACACTTAGAGAAATAACTCTAAAAACTTAACTTAGATATAAATCCATGTGGTCTAATTCAAAGCCCACCTACTATTCTGAGTATGTGTGTGAACCTAAAATGTAATATTGTTCATGAAGGGTATTGGTTTCATTTTTACAACAGTTTTATTTTAAATATAGAATAGCAAAATAATCATAACTTTTTGGGGGAAAGCATTAATTTTTGTTTTTCAATTCTGTTATATCAATATATTTTAAGTTTTAAAAGAAAAGTAATTCTTCAAATACTCCTAAATAACTATTATTCTTCTAAGTGTGATTATAGGAATCAGTCATTGTACTTACATGCACGTAATTTTTATTACAATCCTTTTGAACTCTGTAAGGTACAGAATACTAAATGAAATAAAATCACACATATTATGTAGTAGAAGTAACAGACATTTATTTCTATTTACACTTGGTATGAAAGTGTCTTTTTCCAGCAATTTTTCCTGTTTGATTGATGATATTTTGGATCAAAAACTCTGCTGTCAGTAACAGACAGTAGATAATATGAATGTAAGAAATCACAGAATGGTAAACACAAGGTACATTGATATGATTGGGATTAATAAGACTTTAGAGCTAAAGGATATTTTAGAGATCCTCTAGTCAACCTCCCACTTTACAGATGATGATACTAAACTACCACAGAACTATCTAAATTAGGGCTTCATCCAGCGTTTTTTCTCCATGTAGCAGTAACTGAATCAAGACTGGTTAGTTTCTAGCCTTTGCTATTATAGACTTTCTGAATCAAATAATATATTTGGTCAATATTTTAATATAAAAAGGAAATAGAAAAATGGGAGGTGGTGATTGGGAAAAAAATATTTTTAAAAGTATGTCCAAGAGACTGAGGTTATAGCTCAGTAGTAGAATGCTTGCCTGGCACATGTGAAGCCCTGGGTTCAATTCGCAGCACCACATAAAATAAATATAATACAGGTATTGTGTCCACCCACAACTGAGAAGATTTTTTTTTTAAAGTAAACCCAAGAGAAGATAATTTTCACAGTAGACATTATTACAGGAAACCAGCATTTCTACAGCAAAAAATTAAAATATAAAGGTCTTAAACTGACTCCCAAAAGATTATTTGCAGAGGAAAGACCATCATTTCCTAACAAATTGTTGCACAGGACTCTGTTGTGTCTTAAAATAGTATTTCATTTTAAAATGAAATTTAGATACACTAGACTAAAAGGTTAAAAGGATCCATAATTGTAATATTACATCTTTAATATGTAAATGTTTTAAACTCCAAATGAAGGGATATATTATGTAGTACTCCCCATATTTATTTGACCACATAGAAACCTTTTCAGACTATACCTATTTTAACATTACCCAGGCAAATGTTGGAGAGCGAAATTTAGAAAAGAATGGAAGGCACTATTTGTTTAAAACACACACACACACACACACACAGAGAGACTCATGAATTCGAAATAAAGCAATAAAAAGGTTTGGAAACCTTAAACCTTACTCTCTATTACATGTATACTACTATTCTAAAATGCTCTTAGATAACCATTCTCACGGAAAGCATGAAAAATGTGGAAGTCAATCACTGTGCTGACAAATAACCACAAATTAATCACTCTAGATATTAGGGAGCTCTAGGTTAAAGTCACTAATTGTCATACCCTAACATACTCTGTTTTTAATTTAAAACTATCTTCCAGATGAGTGTTTTCATGGAAAAAGCAAGACAAAAAGAGGTAAGGGGGAAAAATGTAATTAATTAACTATATGCTTTGGGGAATAAAAAGAAAGAAAAAAGCATCAAGACTTCAGACTGGGGTTGCAGTTCAGTGGTAAAGCACTTGCATAGCACAGTGAGGCACTGGATTTGATTCTCAGCACTACAGATAGATAGATAGATAGATAGATAGATAGATAGATAGATAGATAGATAGATAGCTATTGTATCCATCTACAAGTTTAAAAATAAAAAGACTTCAAGGAATCTCTGGAAAGGAAACTATCTGCATACTTTTCCTCTTCTAGTGGCAGAAAAGCTTCACTTCTTTTTCCCCACGGCTATGGTATGGATGTTCTTCTAAATGTTATGTTCTTCCAAATTCCTATATTGAAACCTAACATTGAAAAGTGATTGTACTTAGAAACAAAACCTGTGGGAAATGATTAGCTCATGAGGTCTCTACTTTCTTGGTGGGAGAATGTCCTTATAAAAAGAAAAGGAAGGAAAGCCTTTTGCCTTTCTGCCACGGGAGGACAAAACCAGAAGGCACTTCTCCTGATGAATAGACCCTGAGTAGACATCAAATATGCTGGTGCCTTGATCTTAGACTTCCAGCCTCCAGAACTGTAAGAAATACACTTATGTTGCTTATAAATTACCCAAAGATATTTTGTTACTGCAGTCCAAGCAGAATAAGGTACACTTTCTGTGTGATTCTGGCTACCAATTTAAGTGTTCCTCTCCCAAGGATAGATACACACCTGGCCAACCACAGTTCTCACCCTTCTATTCAAAATGATTGGCCCAAAGATGAACATAAACCAAACCAGGTGAGGGAACATCCTGTAATTTTACATATAAATGTCATGAGAAGGAAAATATTTCCTCTTGACTCACTAGTTATAAAAGGGAAAGCCTGAAATTATCCATTACTATAACTTCCCAAATTGTCCCTCCCCTCCTAATTCTGACTACAAGAAGGAAGTCAGCCTACAATACACGAAAAAACAGAGCATTAAAATGAAGAATAAGAGCCCATAATTACATTAATTTCCTGGTCACAGTGTTTGAGTCCCTAAACTCAGCTCCTTCTCTTTAAGATTATAAAAGTTGATGAGTCCCCCTTTTCACTTAAGTTAAGTGTTGAGTTCAGTATCTGTCATTTGCAATAAAAGGGTTCTAATATACCTATATAAGCCAAGAAAGAGTTCTCAAAAGAACTTATAAATATTAAAAAGTTAATAAAAGTAGAAATATTAATAAGTACATCTTTTTGGAAGGCAAGTTGGTAATTTCTATCAAAATTTTAAAATTCATAAACCCTTTACCCAAAAAAAGTACTTAATTAATCTTACATTATTTTTTAAAAGTTCACAAATATGTAATGAAAATGTACAATATTATCATCTATGACATTTGTCAAAGTGAAAAATTAGAAACTTCAATGTCTATTGATGAGGGAAAATTAAGTATAAGACAATCTATAATGTAATAAATAGAGTCATTAAAAAAGATATATATGAATATACTTAAAAATCTATATGAAATAATTTTATATGCCAAGAAGGAATATAATATAGAAGGAATACAATCTTATTGCAGTAATTTGAGCAAGTTACTTAATCACTCTTGGTTATACTTTCTCAATTGTAAAAATGTGATATCAATATTATTATGAGAATTAAGTCAATTTAATAGGCTTTGTAAAAAGCTCTATTTTGTTTTTTATTTTAGGTGCTGGGGATCAAACCAGAGCCACCTGCATGTTAGGAAAGCACTCTACCACTGAGCTACACTCCCAGCCCTCCTAAAAAGTAATTCACACTTGGAAAGTTATCTAGTTAACTATTATATGCTTATGGGGATCAGGCAAATAATATATTAGGTTAACTGGAAACTATGGACTCAAGAGGATAGCCACTCTAACCAACTACTGTCATGTCAGAAGCAAGTCATGGTGTTGTTAAATCTCAATAAGCTACAAACAAAAGTTTTATATGAACTATATCTTTTTTTAATGTTAGAAACTAATACTTCTTCTAAAAATATAATGTAGACAAAACAAAACGTGTGTTCATCAATTATCATCAATGGTCCATCAACTGGCGAACTCTGATGTATGATCCCACATATACATATTCAAATATATGATTATATATTTAAACACCAGAATTTTTAAAAGTGGTAATACCCAAGAGACTGGAGAAGTAAAGTAACTGAGTTTAATTTCATACTTTACCATTCCATATTATTACATCTTCTTTGCAACACACAAATTAGTAAGTTTTTAAGCTAATTAAAATCATGACTTAAGAATTTATGAGCTTTCCCATTTACAATTTAATTCAAATTCACTTGGATATTATTTTATGAAAGCATAATTTTTTAAAATGTGCATTTCAATCAAAATGTTCAGTACTAACTCTTAAGTGGATGGAGGAGTGGCTCATACCCTTGAAATGTTTCATCTTTGTGATATCTGAATGTACTTTTTGATGTCTGAATTTACTATGTTCAACTTATTATGACCAAGATATTCAATAGTTCTTAACCTGAATAAGACTCTAAAGATCATTAATTTCAAGTATACCTTTTCTTAGTGTTAAAAAAAGAACAGTAGAGAATTTTTAAAAAATTTAATTTCTACTTAGCACTTAGGTTGTACTTGTTCTTTCCTTCTAACAAGATTCTGCACTTTTATTAACATTTTCAGCATCATGCAGGCACAATTAGTCATGATTCTGAAATCATCAATTCAAAGAAATAAGTAAAACCACTTACTACAGTAATACTCATTCATCTTCTGATTCTCTAAATACAAAAGTAAATATACTTGTTTTTTAGATCCTCACTTCAAGTTTAACTGACTACAATATCATATAATTATTAGTAAGTTTTCAATGTGCTTCCCAATATGGTAGGTTAGAAACTAAAAGGGGAAGATCAAGTACGTAAAGTCACAGCTGAAAAGCAAATACATTACAGAACTATACTCACACTCCACAATAAGATATTTAGACTGAAATATAGAAATGAAATTGCTAAGAGTACAGGCTGAGCTGTATTTGAATCCTAGAACTTTCATTGGTATAATCCTGAACTTACTTACCTCTCCACTCCTCAGTCGGAATAAGAGGAATAGATGGAATTTTGTAAAAGTTATAAGGTTTAAATAACATATCTAAAGCACTTAGCACAAAATATAAATATATGATTAAATATTTGCCATACTACTTAATCCCCCCCAAAAAAATGACGTTCAATATCTTTTTAGAAAGCAGGGAAGGTATAGAAGTTTAAATATTTGTATCGAAAATGGCTAGTTGTATTACCAGCTTTGCAGCTTATACTTAAGTTTTATCTATATAAAAACATATGGCTATACTTTATTCTTTGAAACACAATATAAATGAAGCATGAATTTGTCAACATCCAAGTTGACTGAATAACATTTTCATGATTGTGCTAAAATACAAGATCTAAGAGGATAAGGACTGATCCTGTCTTATTCACTACTACACTCTCACTTAGCAGAAGGCCTAGCACATAGTAGGTACTGAATGTTGAATGCATTATTTCATTTGTTTCTCATAGTAATCTGACAAGGTAAGCTTAATTATCCCTTTAAATCTAAGATCACCTAAGTAAAATGTAACTAAGAGTCTTAAGTGGTAGCAGAAACATAACTTTTAACCCCTATCAGTGCTATTTTACTCAGTAGAATTAAATACTGATTATGAGGTATCCCAAAAGCTCCTGTTAATTCAACAATCTTCAGAAAAGAAATGCTTAGAATAGGAGAGCTATAATCTATTCATCTTAGTTTGAAAGAACTGACTGGGTGGTGACTATAGACAGGTGGCATTGCTGGAGGAGATAGATCACTGGGTGTATACCCTGCAAGGGTGAATTTTCCCTATTAATCCTTCCCCTCTTTCTCTCTCTGTTTCCTGCTTCCACATGAACAGAGTTGAGTAGCTCTCCTCCTCTAGGTCCTTCCCCCATAACATGCTGACTCAACTTAGGTCCAGAGCAATAGAGTTGACCATCTATGGATTGAGATCTCTGAAATCAAAAGCCCCAAAAAAACTTTCCCTACTCTAAGTTGTTTTCATCAGGTATTTTGGTCACAGTAATAAGAAATTAATTAAAATAGAAATTGGTACCAGAAGTGGGGTGCCTACCCTGACCATATAATTCAGAGATTTTTGAGCTGTTTTGCGGGGAAAATTTTGAAAAGTTTAAAGATGCAAGTTGTAAAAGTTTCAGAATGCTGTAAGTAGAGCTTAATGGGTAATTCTGGTGGGAGCTCGGAAGACCAGGATATAAGAACGAGGACTATACTTATAAGGCTTCAGAGGTAAATGAGGATTCTTATTGGCCATTTATGTTATAATCTGGCAAAGAACTTGGTTATTTTGCCCATGTCCTGAGACTGTGTGAGGCTGAATTTAAAAGTGATGAACTCATTAATCTGGTGGAAAAAATTTCAAGGAAGCACAGCATTCAGTCAGTGGCATGAACTTTGCTGACAGCTTTTAGCCTGGTGAGAAATGGGAACAGAAAACAGGGCTTATGGATTTGAAAAACTTGCAGTTTAGTCAGAAAAGTGCATGTAAAACTGGGCATTACAGCTAAGTACTTAAAACAGAGACAGTAAGAAAGATGGCTTGAGAGCATCTCAGCAATTTGAAAGACCACACCACTGCAGTCTCCAGGATACAAAACAGAAAATTCCTTTAAAAAGAAAAAGAGTTCATGAGGGCACCCAGTTCACATGATGGGGGCACGGGGGTAGTGGCTAGGAAATTGTTTCACCATGCTGTGCCCCACTGGCACTCAAGAGGTCATTGCCTCTGTGATTCTAGAAGGCCCAGGTACTGCACAGGCTGGCAGCACACTTTGGCATCATCCACATGGTGCTGGTTCTGCAAGAATGCAGGATGCTGGAATTACGGCCTCATGGAGGCTTCCTCAAAATTTCAGAGGAAGGCCTAGAAGGCCAGGCAAAATATAGCAGAGTCCAAATCCTTATGAACTGCCCTTGAGAGGACAATGTGTGAAGTTGTAAAGGTAAAGCTGAGCTGGAATGCAGACCCCAAGAATTAAAAGATGCCAACAACATGGACTGTCTGCTGAGAAAAGCTGCTAACTTCAGAGAGGGTCAAGCTAAAAAAGACTAAGAAGATTAGATTATGAGAGCTATAACCTAATCAGTCCATCCAAGTTTGAGTGAAGATTATCTACTCTAAGATTTGCATGCTAGTCATTTTCACATATATCAATTCTTAAAACTTTACAAAATAGGCACTGCCATTGATTTGGGAGAAGTAAGCTAAAATGTAGAGAGGTTAAGTACTTCCCAAAATAAAGGACGAATTAGGGTCTATCCAACACATTCAAGTCTATCCAACTCGAAATCCTTTTTTTTGGAGGGGGATGGTATTCAACTATACCATGTAACCTCCTTTTATATACATGATTAAAGAGTACAGCCAACATTTATAAACATTGTAGGAAAACAAAAATATCACTAAAAAGAACAATTCCTAGAAAGGTTTTATTGAAAAAATGAGGTTGAAACTACTAACAACAGGAAGAAAATTAATATCATAAAAATTTCTAAGTAAAGGTCTGAATTTTTCTTTGGTTTACAATTATACAACACAATCAAGAAAAGTTTGCCTTCTTTTCCACTTCTTATTCTCTTGCATTTTTTATGTATCATCTACCCCTCCCCCCAAATCATTCCCATTACAAAGACAGAAAAAAACTGTCTACTACCCTGTATTTCTCTTTTTAGCTGTTAGAAACATATTGTTATTAAAGTCTACAATAAATGATTCCTTCATTTCAGTGGTGAGAAAAGCTAAGAGAGTTAGGTACCATGCTCAAGCCTATAAAATTAAGCCAGACTAACATTAAAATGTGGGTCTTTCAGCATTCTTTCTGTGAATCCTGCTCCTTAAACTTTTGCACCAAAATACCAGAAAGGAATGACAAGGTCAGAAGTTATATAATGGGTTCACTTGAAATTTCTTTGAAATATCTGATTTCATTTTAAAAGCCCACGTCAATACTTTACTCTGTGCCTAATTCACTTATTCTTACTATCAGAGTATTTAACATGAATACTTGCATAAAACTGATACTTCAAAAAATATTGTGTTTGTTCCCATATCTTAAAGTCTAAGTCACAGAGTATTCCTTGATGCAATGCCATGTATGCAAACTGAGAAGCAGGGCACAAATGAGGGTAACACTTTTTCACATCTCATTTCCTTGCTCCTTTACTTTTCAAGTTAAGAATTCTTTAAAGTACAGTAGATTTAATCTTACTCTTTCGAGGTGTATAAATACTGGCAAAGTTATTGTGCAAATTACTGGAGTTCTTTATTTTAATTACAAAACTTTCAAGAAGTTCTACTTACTTAGTTAAAATTAACTGATTAAATACATGTTAACTTGTGAATTCATCAAACAACCTGGATGGACTTTCCACTTGGCAATATTTCATTAGACATTTACTTTTGGAGAGGTCACTCAAAAATTTATTTTAATGAATATAAAATTACATGCTATTCATATTGACTATAGTTCCAATTACTTTTATGCAATTTAAGTAAACATCTTTGGTATTTTTCTTCTCAGTCTAGATGTAAAGGAAGAAATCCTTTGTGAATCCTTTCAGAATTTCTTTTTGTAACATTTCAAATTCCAAATAAACTTTATTGTTGTTCATCAATCCTTTTTTTGTTTTGTTTTTGTTTTTGTTTTGTTTTGTTTTGCAGTGCTGGGGATTTGAACCCAGGGCGTTGTGCTTATGAGGCAAGCACTCTACTAACTGAGCTATATCCCCAGCCCCTATCAATCCTTTTTACAGAAGCAAAATATAGATTTTATCTGTTTTACTGACTTCTAAAAAAGCATGCTGTTCAACTTATCCAGGAATCTATCAGCAATAAGAGTAAAATAGACTCTTAGTCATCACTTCCTTCCCAGTAGCATACTGTTGATCTTTACTACATACTCAGTTTGAAGTCAAATAGTTACAGTCATATGTGTTTTTAATAAAATTAAAATTCTTACTACATAGCAACTAACAGTCTACAAAGTCTCCAGCCAATGATGATAGCATTGATTAGAAATCAATTTAACATTTTCTTACTCTGAATACACATTTAATTCTCTAATACATTGCTTCCAAACAAAAATTAATGAAAGAATAATCAAGTTTGAGAAATAGGTTTCTTTTTAACAAGTCATATAGGTTAATACTACAAAAAAATTTTTTAAAGAGATAAGTTTAACAGAACATAGAATTCCATTTGGCAGGATACATTTGTTTGTAATAATGAATTGCCCACTTGTGACAACATTTATCCTCAAAACAAAGATATGTTGTTTATATACCCTTACCAGTAAATGAGCTTTTCGGAAAATATTGGGACTACAGATGTAGCTCAGTGGTGGTCCACTCACCTAGAACGTGCAAGGCACTGGGGTTTGATTTCCAGTACAGAAAAAAGGAGGAGGAGGAGGAAGAAGAGGGGGGAAGGAAGGAGAGGAGGAAGAAAAGGATAATGGAATAACATACAAGGTAAATTTGAGGAATAAAACAAAATAAATGCTTGAACGATTCCAGAGTTCCAAGAGTAGCATCTCCTTGCCTTTACAACATGGTTTTGATTTTATGAATAACTAAAATACTCTCTGTAACTGTATGTAACTGTAACACTTCTGATGTTCTACTTTGCATTTAGCCTTTAATCTAATCTCTACTCCTAGTTTTATATTTGTTCCAATACCTCTTACTGATTTCAAATCCATAGGTTAGGGCAATAAACATATATCTATTACTAGAGCAAAAATACTATTTTTAAATATGTCCTTTCCTAAAATTTGCATCTTCTTACCCATGACACTATTAGTGAAAACTAACAGATTATCATCCTTACCTTGGTACCAAACATTAGCCACGAATAGCAGCTATACATTAAATAGCCAATGCAACATAAATAATTCTATATTACATACATTATTTTCCTGGTAATATTTCTGTGAGGTTTTTATAGTAGTTGAACTAATGTGCTGCCTTCATAAATAGCTTCATATAAAATACAAAAATTAGGTGAAAAGTGACACATTCAAGATACAATGAGCCTGCTTCATAATAGTTTAGACTGACCATAATTACTATGGAAGCTGTTTAAAAAAAAAATTCTATATCTGCCCTACATCTTATCTCTAGTTTAAAAGAAGCAGATACTGGTTTATTTGTCTCACTTCATTAGCAAATCATCTTTAGTCTCCACTATAAATAGCAATACAAACAGAGGACATTAGAAAGAGAAATATTAAAAACTAGATTAGGTCACCAAAAACCACATAACTTACATTCTGGCAAATGAACAAAAGATAGCTATTAATAAAGATAATGCTCTTAGAAAGGAACAATAATCTTCGCCACAAAATGTTTCCACCTACAACCTAATTTCAAATGCATACACGTTCTTTCCTGATAAAAAATTAGTATAACTAAAATATCCATACAACATTATAGTCTGACTTCTAGGTCTTAAATGATTCAAGATAGTTAAGCAAAACAAGAAACATCCTAAATATTTCACTTTCTGCTGTCATTTTTTCAAAATTATAACACAGTTAAATTTACATAGTGAGAAACTTCCAACGACTATGTACTATATTTGCAGATTCACAACCGAAATGAAAATAACAAGAACATCTAGAGAATGAAGTTTCCAAAATACAAATATCTTTCAACAGGTAATCGAATTGTCACAAAGAAGTCAATTAATAACTTTTAAAAATAACAATACAATTTCACTAAAATATTAAACAAATTGTAAAATGTATATATGTTGGTAGACATACTTCCCACTACTTTTGAAACAGATTTAGATAAAAATACCTAAAATTACTACTGTGAAAAATGCCAAGGAGATTTGATAAACAAGCCCTCCACCTATAAGAAAGTCACAAATTATAAAACTTGTAAAAACTACATTTAAGTTTGGCTTGTTAATTCAATTTTCTTCTTCCTTCTTCTTCTTTTTTTTTTTTTTTTTTTTTGGTCTTGCTGATTAAACCCAGTGTGAATGCTGGGCAAGCATTCTACCACTGAGCTATATAACCCAAACCTTAACTCAGTCTTTTGGGTTTTTGTTGTTGTTGTTTGTTTGTTTCTGTATAAGGGATTGAACCCAGGGAAGCCACATCCTCAGCCCTTTTTTATATTTTATTTAGACACAGGGTCTCATTAAGTTGCTCAGGGCCTTGCTAAATTGCTGAGGCTGGCTTTAAACTTTCGATCCTCCTGCCTTAGCCTCCCCAGCCACTGTGATTACAGGTGTGCAACACCGTGCCCAGTTTCAACTCAGTGAAATTATGATACTTAAGTTCAAAACAGAATAATTTTACATGGTAATATTGCTAGCACCCAAAGATCTAGAATACACAAAATTCCAAAATATAACTTTTTTTAACTTTTTTTCCCCAAAAAATCACAAGGAACGTCAAGACTACAGAAATTAAGCTGTGTGTTATAAATGCACTGTTCACAAACTGATAGGTAGTGCTCTTTCCTGATATTTCTCCAGGCTTTTAGGTTTCATCATAGTAGATAAGACTGTGTTTACTATTCTCTTGAATAACTTGAAAGTTATTTTGTAACTTTTCAAGAAAAGGCCCTGGAGTAACTTCTGAGCTTAAATATTCATTTTATCACCAAATTCTATTTTCCTCTGTTACTTCTTCCACATTTCGCAGCTTTCTTTTCATTCTTTCAGGTACATTCTTATTCCTGACCTAGAGTTCTCCTGTTAGACTTCTGTACCTCATTCTCATGATACAACTTCTCCAAACTGTCTTTAATTCCACTGTCAAAGTTATCTTCTCACCTTGACAATATGCCACCCTATCATTTCCACCTCGGTTTTTCAAGTTGCATTTTTATCCTGCTCAAGAAACTCAGTCTCAACTACATATTATTTATAAAGTTGCTACTGACTTCCTTAAAAATGTCAGTTTCTTCTTGACCCTGGTAAATGTACTAAATTCTCCCTTCAGGTAATTACATTTGCTGCTAATCCATCTGAGTACGGAATTCTTTTGCATTTAGTTCCAAAATGCATATGTAACATATTTAGACAATTATTATACAGTAATTACATATTGTTCAGTTGTTTGCTTATCAATGTTATCTCTATTGAATTGTAGTTATATACCAAGTAAGGGCTATTTCTTATAAAATACTCTTTACAATACCTACCTACTGTGTCACTTGACCAAGGTATGATTCATTAAATAAAAATATTAGGGAAAGCTTAAACAAACAAAAAATGCTCTTTTAAAAAATCTCTAGAGTGTATCCTAATAAATATCTATGCTTTTCATTTCATGGACAACTTACATATTTTGGTGCCTATTAAACTTCACTGTTATTATTCTTCACTGTTATAATTTTCAAAGCATGGCTAAAACTTAAAGTGTGAGTTGAGGACTGATATAGAGTATACACTTTTACATACCATGATCGGATTCTTTGAAAATCAGCAATGTCAACTCTAAGAATTCTGAGATACAACTGAATCTTCACACAAGGAAACAATTTCAGCATCAAAACAGAAACATGCATCTTCTGGATTTAAGGTGTTCCCTTTCCTACAACTGGTTTAGACTAGTTTCTGTATCCCAGGGCTCTGAATTAAGAAAATCCAATAAATCACTCTTATGTCTGCAAAGAATGCCAATGAAGGGCAATCTGTTTCCTTAAGAGAGGAAAGGGGGCAGTGGGTATCCTCCTTTCATAAAACTCAGTAGCTAAATTAAACTTAGCATCTCCCCGCAGTCCCAGAAATATTTTTTCTACCTAATAATAAAATCAGCTCTCATTCAGTTTAGTCCCTTCTCGAGCACCGTCTCAACCTGTCAGAATTTGACAAGGAAAAAAAATTAAAAAAGAAGTGGGGGAGACACTAGGATTCCCGTCCACATTGCTTCTTTTTCCGAAATCACAGCACTGAGTCTAGAATCTCCACTCCAAACTAAGCCCTCGGATTCCAAATATAGTTCTTTAACCCCCGCCTCGCCACTCAATTACACATAAACCCTGCCAATTACAGAACTACAGCAGAAACCCCTACAATCGGCTTGCTATTCATCTTGGAAGTCGTACCCTGCAGCAAACTGAGGGATGTTACCCAAATACAACGCAACGGAATCAGACATGCAGAGCACACACGATTTCCGCGAGGGAGGGAAACGCCACCCGGGAAAAGTGCGCTCCTAACCAGCCTCGGGACCATCCACCGGGGGGTGGGGGGTTCCCAGAAGGGAGGGGGAGAAAGGAGTCCGAGCAGGGAAATCCTTCCATCTCGGTGAGAAGGGCCGGGTCTCCGGCCGCAGCCTGCAGCCGGTCCTCGCTAAGGAGCTGAAGAGGCCGGCAGACGGCCCTTTGCTCTGACAGGCGGAATGCAGGCACTTTCCGAGGTCGGGACCCAAGCCGATTTCCCAGCCCCCGGGGGAGGCGAGGGGTGTCCCATTGGTGGCCGAGGGGGTACCCGGCCCGAGAGGGGCAGCCTGAGGAGAAGCACAGTTCTCCTGTGAACACCGGAGTCTTGACCCGCCGCTACCCAGAGCAAGCTCAGCGAGAGCGGCGTGGGGCCGCCGGGTGGGGGGAGGGGAGAAGGGGGTGGAGATGGGATTCCCCCCTCTCAGAAGAGCGTTAGCTGAGGATGCGCCTGGCCAGCCCGGAGCGGCGTGCTCCTGACTGCGGAGCCGGGATCCCGCCGCCTGCACAGGCAGCGCGGAGCCCCGCAGCGCCCGCCGCACCGGCTACTGGGTCCCCGGGGGCCAGGGACTTCGGCTGCCTAGGCGCTGGGGCCTGACACCCCACGGGGCCTGCCCCAGCTCTCAGGGGAACACGCGGAAACACTCCAACCTCCAGCAGCTTTCGGCGGTTGTAAAATGTACCCCCAGGTCGCCCTCCTCAGCCTTCCCTCTTCCCGAGGCCACAGAAGGGCCACCACATGCGAGAAGCCCAAGGCAAGTCGGGGACAGCGGCTGCGGCGGTCCCGGACCTCCTCCCCCGGTTACCTGTGAGGACTCCGACACGGATTTGATGATCGTGGTTAGTGAGGATCATTCCCTCGGTCGCCATGTTTCCCAGCGCAGTCACCGCACTGACAGGAGCCGGGAGAAGCCAGAGCCCGGAGCGCGCGGGCCGGGAGCGCGCTCGCCTCGGAGAGCGCGAGAGCGAGGCGCCCGGAGAGCGCTAGGAGAGCGGGGAAAGGGGGGAGGCGGCAGAGCACCAGTGGCCTGCGTGGGGGAGAGGCCGCGCCAGGAATGCGCGGGTCCGCGGAGGGGGCGGAGCTAGGGGCGCGACCCCGAGACCAGCTGAGAAGAGGCGAGCGGTGGTGGGGGACGCGGTGGCCGCACTGGGGGAGCGCGCGGAGGCGGCGAAGCGGTGCTAGAGACACGCGTGCAGTTCTGCGGGGCGTGAGACCCAAGACGCCTAGCTGCCAAGAGTCTGAGGGAAAAGGGAGCACACGCTCTGGAGGTTGCGGAGGCGGACTCGGGGACAGGGCGGAGCTACACCCCGAGGCGTGCAACTCGTGGAGAGTGAGGGGAGGAGTGAGAACACAGATGCGGAGTACTGGGAGCGGGAAGGAGCCGGCCCAGCCTGAGTAGGACCGGAGAACGCTTCTGGGCGCGCGAGTAGCGCCGGATTGGCTGGGAGAACGCGGAGCGAGTGCGCGCGAGGCACGAACGCAGCTTCAGCCGGGCCCCAGACAGAAGCAATCCCCTGCCGAGTCTGGCTCCGCTCCGTTATCCGCCACCTCTGGCCGGCTCTCCCAAGGCGGCGGAGCCACTGGAGAACTAGGCAAGCTCAGCCTTCCGGGCCTCTCCCCACAGCTCGTGGGAGAAACCGGCCGCTCCGCTGAAGGCTCGAGGGAACCTCGAGGTGGCTTAGAAAGCTACGTGGGTGGCAGAACGGCGGCTACAGTGACAAGAGTCCGCTGTGGGCGGTGAGAGAGGTATACTGTCCCGCCTCACAGTCACCTTGCCCTAAGGGAGGATTTCGGCCTCACCTTGCTTTAGGATACCATCTCCAAGACAGTACCTACAAGAGGGTCCCCACAAATGAAGCTTAGGCGTCTGCCGCTGGGCACTGGAATGGAGACTGGCTTCTCTTTCTCCCGCTCTCACATGGTCGTATGACCTTACGCTTCCTGGACACAACCTCGGCTTTTAGATGAAACACATCAGTCTACTTGGAGAACGAGAAGGTTGTTTCTCACACCTGAAATTGTTTTTCAGTTGTTTCTGACTTGAGAATGCCATGAAAACAGCCTTTGTTGCCATTTATTTCCATGTGCCTTTTATAAAATATTAGTCACCTGTGGCTATTTTATGTAGGTTCCCTAGTTACCTTTTTCTGCCTTTTTTAATATCGGAAGGAAAAAATTGTATATGAATGTGTATATCTATATATTTTGCGTGTACACACATAATTTTTTTCCTTCATTTCTCAGCCATGATTAAAACCCAGAAACAAACATGAAGAGCAAAATATCAAAAAAAAAAGTATAATCACCAGCGTTTGTACACAATTAAAATCTCAGGGTCCATTTGATAGTTAACGAGTTTTATATTGATCCTGGAACGTAAAATTTCGTATCCTATTCACTGAAGGTTCAGACTGTTGGCCCAGCAGGGTGGCTCAGGCCTGTAATCACAGCGACCTGGGAGCCTGAGACAGGAAGATGGCAAATTAGAGCCCCAAAATAAATTTTAAAAGAACTACAGATGAATCTCGGTGGTAAAGCCTCCCTGGATTTAATCCCCAATACTCCCTTAGCCCCCAAACTGTTGAGTGTTTTGTTTTAAATAATGGAGAGTTCAAAGAAAAAAGATGAAGAGCAAGTAGTTATTTATATTGTTACCTTTCTAACTTATCTTTTTTCTCTACAGCACATTCATATTTAAAATAATTAGGAAATAATAGGCTCACTAACAGGCCCTGTGATCCTAAACAAGTTTGGGCCTTCTCCTTCACACACTAAATAAATTGCAGATTAAACATGTACTTTAAGTAAAGGGTACACAAAATAAGCAGTCCTTCAATTTAGAATATAATTATTCATGGGAAAGAAACTAGCACTCGTTTCCTAAATCAGTAAGAGATCAAGGGACTTTATGCATCTTTAAAAGGAGTAATGACAAAATTCATGAACATTTAATTGAGAAATATTTCAGTCAACTTTGCAGAGCTGTGACAAAAGTCCCAACATGAACAACTTGGAGAAAAAAAAGTTTATTTTGACTCATGGTTTCAGAAGTTCAGTTCCTGTTTAGCCCACTCCATAGCTCTGGGCTCAGGAAAAGGCCCAACATAATGGCAGATGGGCATGGTGGAGGAAAGCAACTCAGAACATGGCTACCAAAAAGAGAGACCTGTGCTCACCAGGGACAAAATATAAACCCCAAGGCATGCCCCCAGTTACCTACTTCCTCCAGCCACAACCTACCTGAACATAGTAACTACACAGTTAATCCCTATCAGTGGGTTAATCCACTGATTAAGTTAAAGCTGTCATAATCTGATCATTTTACCTCTGAACATTCATGCATTATTTTACACATGAATTTTGGGGGTATACCTCTTATCTAAATGATAACAGGTAAATGTGAACCTTGAATTACACAGAAGTTTGTTGACATTTATACTTTGTTAAATATTAATACTAATTTAAAATAACAGGATTAGTTATAATAGATACTTGTCAAATGCCTTTATCTCTCTCAAACTCATCAAGTTGTAACAAGTAACATTTACACAGGAAGAACTCATCAAACTTGTTGTCTAGTTTGATCTTTTATTGCCAGTTTTTGAATGAATACAGTAGTACCCCATTATCTCTTTGTTTTTACTAGTTTCAGTTACCTGCAGTCCACTGTGGTCCAAAAGTATTCAATGGAAAATTTCTGAAAATAAACAATAAGTTTAAATTGCATGCTATTCTTAGCATAATGAAATCACATTTCATCCCACTTAGTCCTACCAGAGATGTGAACCATCTCTTTGTCCAGCTATTAGTCATTTAGGAGCCATCTCATCAAGTCTCCATATCACAGTGCTTATGTTCAGGTTAACCCTGATTAAATGATGTTCCCAGATCAGAGTAGGAATGCTAGATATGCCAAAGAGAAGCTGAGAAATGCTTCCCTTCAGTGAAAAGGTGAAAGTTCCTGACTTAACAAGGAAAGAAAAAAAAAAAATCATGTGTTGAAGTTCCTAAGATCTGTGGTTAGGATGAATAGGGAAAGATTAGTAACTATAGGGTTTGGTAGCATCTGAAATTTTAGGCATTCACTAAGGGCTTGGAATGGTAAAGGGGGATTACCATATTACAGCATGTACACTTTTACGCCTATTATGATGTGACTTTTTTTCAAAATTCATCCTAGAAACAAGTGCTAAAATTTTCTCAAGGGAAGGAGGAATGTAGCATTTCCAAATATTGACAAATGTCTCAGGAAACATGGGGCCAAGGGAAAAGAGGACCAGAAGTGAAAAAGTTCAGTTTGTATGTAAAGTATTAGAAGTGCCCAGGGATTACTCTGTCTGTTCTTAAGGTTTTAGTAATTAAAACTACAAGAGTTTACATTAACCATCTGAGGCAACATAAAAGATAAGTAAACATCCAGCTTTCATAATGTTTTCATTATGAAAATGACATGCTGTATTTATCAATAGAAATAAACTTTGGAGTTTTTTCTAGTAGTGGTATACTTTTTCCTCCAGTTAACTGTTAGTTTTCCTATGGTTATCAGAATTTCATTGTAAATATGGCAAGATATTACTGGGCTTCCTCTAAGGTTTATTCCATGTCAACATCTTTTCTCATTGGCTAATACCCACAACTAAAACAAAGTCCATTAAAAATGAGTGCAAGAAAACTTTTGAATATATTTAATGCCACTGAATTATACATTTTCAAATAGTTAAGATGGTGAATTTTGTGTATGTACATTTTACACAAAAAATAAATAAATAAAACAAAAGAGGCATGCGAGGTGAAGTTTTGGTTGATTTTAGCCAAAAACTTTTCTCAAAGCTAGATTATACCTGGAGAATATTCTATATGCTGTTGAGAAAAATATGTATTCTGCATGCAGCTGTAGGGTGCAATGTTCTATAATATGTTGGGTCCAATTAGTTTAGAATAAGGTTTAAATCCAGTTTCCTTTATTTTCTGTCTGGATGATCTGTAAAACACTGAGAATTGATATTTGGCATTCCTTACTAACATTATATTGCAGTCTCTTTCTTTACATCTAATAATTGCTGTATATATTGAAGTGCTCTGGTGTTAGGTGCATACATATTTTAAATTGTTATATCCTTTTGTGGAATTGACCCTTTGCCATTGTATAATGACCGTCTTTGTCTCTTTGTATGATTTTGGCTCAAAGTCTGTTCTATCAGATATTTAAGCATACTTTGTCTTCTTTTGATTTTGATTTGCATGTAACATCATTTTCTGTTTTTTCACACTTAGTCTGTATGTTCTTGTAGATGAAATGAGTTTTGTAGGCCCCATATTGTTCAATCTTGTGTGTTCATTCATTTAGTTACTCTGTATCTTTTAATTGGAGAGTTTATTTCATCTAGATTCAAAATTTTATTGACAGGTAAGGATTTACTCTGTTTTGTTGGGTTTTGATTGTTTTGTAGATCCTTTGTTTCTTTCCTCTTTGATTGTTTTCCTTTGTCATTTAGTGGGTTTTGTAATGATAAATTTTGATTCATTTTTCTTTTTCTTTTCTGTATTTTCTGTAATTTTTTTTTCCTTGTGGTAACTCTGGGGTTTATATTTAAAATGTTACAGTTGGGGCTGGGGTTGTAGTTCAGTGGTGGCACCCTTGCTTAGCATGTGTGAGGCATTGGGTTTAATTCTTAGCATCACATATAAATAAATGAAATAAAGGTCCATGAAGAAATATATATATATATATATATGTATATAATATTAATGATATAGTTGGGCTGGGGATGTAGCTTATTAGTAAGCACTTGCCTAGCATGATTAAAACCCTGGGTTTGATCATCCACACTACACATACACACACACACACACACACACACACACACGTTGTAGTTATAGACTATTTTAAGTTTGTAACAACTTAATTTTGATCACATATAATACTCTAGCTGTCACACAAACATGCACATACATGCAAAATTTATCATTTTGTTGTATTAACTTAGATCTATTCTTATCATGTGTTCCTCAATAACTTATCACTGATAGAGTTATCATTGATCATTTTCACTTTTAACCTTCATTCTTGCAATTTGAAACATTATATTCTATCATTACAGTAAGGTACTGATCTGAATTTGATCATGAATTAACCTCTCCCTGCGAGATTTATACTTTTATGTTTTCCCATTAATAATTATACTTTAGCTTCTGATGGAAGCACCTCCTCTAGAATTTCTTGTAAGTTAGTTTAGTGGTAATGAATTTCCTTAGCTTTTACTTGTCAGGAAAGACTTTATAGTTCCTTTATTTCAGAAGGATAGCTTAGCTGGGTATAGTATTCTTTGCTGGCATTTGTTTCTGCCAGCACTTTGAAGATATAATTCTATCCCCTCTTAGCCTGAAAAGTTTCTGCTGAGAAATCTGATAGTCTCATGGAGATTCATATATATATATATATATATATATATATATATATATATATGTAAATTGATGCTTTTCTCTTGCTGCTTTTAGAACTTTGTGTTTGACTTTTGACAGTTTGATTATAAGGTGCCTAAGAACCTCAGAGTGGACCTCTGGGTCAAATCTATATGAGATCCTTTGAACTTCATGGGTAGGGATATCCATATCTCCCCCAGGACTTGAGAAATTTTCATCCTTTTTTTCATTAAATAAGGTTTTCATTCTCTGGAATTTCCAAAATGTGATTGTTTGTTTGCTTAATTATATCTCATAAGTCCGGTGGGCTCTATTCACTCCTTTTCATTGTTTCTCTTTTTTCTTTTTTTTTTTCTTTTTTTTTTTTATATTTATTTATTTTTTTTAATTGTATACAAATGGGATACATGTTGTTTCTCTATTTGTACATAGAGTCAAGGCATACCATTTGTGTAATCATACATTTACATAGGGCAATGATGTTTATTTTTTTTCCCTTCCCCCCCCCACCCCTCCCACCACTCTTTTCCCTCTATACAGTCCTTCTTTCCTTCATTCTTACCGCTCTCCTTATCCCTAACCCTAAACCTAACCCTAAACCTAATGCTAACCCCTCCCACCCCCCATTATATGTCCTCATCCGCTTATCAGCGAGATCATTCGTCCTTTAGTTTTTTGAGATTGGCTTATCTCACTTAGCATGATATTCTCCAATTTCGTCCATTTGCCTACAAATGCCATAATTTTATCATTCTTCATTGCGGAATAATATTCCATTGTATAAATATGCCACAGTTTCTTTATCCATTCATCAACTGAAGGACATCTAGGTTGGTTCTACAATCTGGCTATGGTGAATTGAGCAGCAATGAACATTGATGTGGCTGTATCTCTGTAGTATGCTGATTTTAAGTCCTTTGGGTATAGGCCAAGGAGTGGGATAGCTGGGTCAAATGGTGTTTCCATTCTAAGCTTTCTGAGGAATCTCCACACTGCTTTCCAGAGTGGCTGCACTAATTTGCAACCCCACCAGCAATGTATGAGTGTTCCTTTTTCACCACATCCTCGCCAACACCTATTGTTGCTTGTATTCTGGATAATCGCCATTCTAATTGGGGTGAGATGAAATCTTAGGGTAGTTTTGATTTGCATTTCCCTTATTACTAGGGATGTTGAACATTTCTTCATATATCTGTTGATTACTTGTACATCTTCTTCTGTGAAGTGTCTGTTCATTTCCTTAGCCCATTTGTTGATTGGATTATTTGTATTCTTCGTGTAGAGTTTTTTGAGTTCTTTATAGATTCTGGAAATTAGCGCTCTATCTGAGGTATGGTTGGCAAAGATATTCTCCCACTCCGTAGGCTCTCTCTTCACATTTCTGATAGTTTCCTTTGGTGAGAGAAAGCTTTTTAGTTTGAATCTATCCCAGTTGTTGATTCTTGCTTTTATTTCTTGTGCTATGGGAGTCCCGTTAAGGAAGTCTGATCCTAAGCCAACAAGTTGAAGATTTGTACCTACTTTTTCTTCTATAAGATGCAGGGTCTCTGGTCTGATTCCGAGGTCCTTGATCCATTTTGAGTTGAGTTTTGTGTAGGGTGAGAGATAGGGGTTTAATTTCATTCTATTGCATATGGTTTTCCAGTTTTCCCAGCACCATTTGTTGAAGAGGCTATCTTTCCTCCATTGCATATTTTTGGAACCTTTGTCTAGTATGAGAAAATTGTATTTATTTGGGTTTGTGTCCATGTCCTCTATTCTGTACCATTGATCTACCTGTCTATTTTGGTACCAATACCATGCCGTTTTTGTTACTATTGCTTTCTAGTAGAGTTGAAGATCTGGTATTGCAATACCCCCTGCTTCGCTCTTGCTACTGAGGATTGCTTTAGCTATTCTAGGTTTTTTATTCTTCCAGATGAATTTCATAATTGCTTGCTCTATTTCTGCAAGGTACATCATTGAAATTTTAATTGGAATTGCATTGAATCTGTATAGCACTTTAGATAGTATGGCCATTTTGACGATATTAATTCTGCCTATCCAGGAACATGGGAGATCTTTCCATCTTCTAAGGTGTTCTTGAATTTCTTTCTTTAGTGTTCTGTAGTTCTCATTGTAGAGGTCTTTCACCTCTTTTGTGAGATTGATTCCCAAGTATTTTATTTTTTTCGATGCTATTGTGAATGGGGTAGTTTTCCTAATTTCTCTTTCTAAAGATTCATCACTTATGTATAAAAATGCATTGGATTTATGAGCATTGATCTTGTAACCTGCTACTTTACTGAATTCACTTATGAGTTCTAAAAGTTTTCTGGTGGAATTTCCAGGTTCCTCTAAATATATAATCATGTCATCAGCAAACAGGGATAGTTTGAGTTCTTCTTTTCCTATTCATATCCCTTTAATTTCTTTGGTTTGTCTGATTGCTCTGGCTAGAGTCTCAAGGACGATATTGAATAGAAGTGGTAAAAGAGGGCATCCCTGCCTTGTTCCAGTTTTTAGGGGGAACGCTTTCAGTTTTTCACCATTTAGAATGATATTAGCCATGGGCTTAGCGTAGATTGCCTTTATAATGTTAAGGAATGTTCCCACTACCCCAATTTTTTCTAGTGTTTTGAGCATGAAGGGATGCTGTATTTTATCGAATGCTTTTCCTGCATCTATTGAAATAATCATGTGATTCTTAACTTTAAGTCTGTTGATATGGTGAATGACATTTATTGATTTCCGAATGTTGAACCAACCTTGCATCCCTGGGATAAAACCCACTTGATCGTGGTGCACTATCTTTTTAATATATATTTGTATGCGATTTGCTAAAATTTTGTTGAGAATTTTTGCGTCAATGTTCATTAAGGATATTGGTCTGAAATTTTCTTTTCTCGATGTGTCTCTGTCTGGTTTAGGTATCAGGGTGATATTGGCTTCATAGAACGAGTTTGGGAGGGTTCCCTCCTCTTCTATTTCATGGAATAGTTTGAGGAGTATTGGAATGAGCTCTTCTTTAAAGGTTTTGTAGAACTTGGCTGAGAACCCATCTGGTCCTGGACTATTCTTTGTTGGTAGACTTTTGATGACTTCATCTATTTCATTGCTTGAAATTGGTTTATTTAAGTTGTGTATGTCCTCCTCGTTCAGTTTAGGTAATTCATATGTCTCTAGAAATTTGTTGATGTCTTCGAGGTTTTCTGTTTTGTTGGAGTATAGATTTTCGAAATAGCTTCTAATTATGTTTTGTATTTCACTCGTGTCTGTTGTGATGTTTCCTTGTTCATTCCGAATTTTAGTAATTTGAGTTTTCTCCCTCTTTCTCTTTGTTAGTGTGGCTAAGGGTTTATCAATTTTATTTATTTTTTCAAAGAACCAACTATTTATTTTGTTAATTTTTCCAATTGTTTCTTTTGTTTCAATTTCGTTGATTTCGGCTCTGATTTTAACTATTTCCTGTCTTCTACTACTTTTGGTATTGGTCTGCTCTTCTTTTTCTAGCGCTTTGAGCTGTAGTGTTAAGTCGTTTATTTGTTGATTTCTACTTCTTTTTTTGAATGCACCCCATGAAATAAATCTTCCTCTAAGTACTGCTTTCATAGTGTCCCAGAGATTTTGATATGATGTGTCTTTGTTCTCGTTTACTTCTAAGAATTTTTTTATTTCCCTCCTGATGTCTTCTGTTATCCATTCATCATATAATAGTGTATTATTTAATCTCCAGGTATTGGAGAAGTTTCTGTTTTTTATTCTGTCATTTATTTCTAATTTCAATCCATTATGATCTGATAGAGTACAAGGTAGTATCTCTATCTTCTTGTATTTGCTAACAGTAGCTTTGTGGCATAAAATATGGTCTATTTTAGAGAAGGATCCATGTGCTGCTGAGAAGAAAGTGTATTCGTTCTTTGTTGGATGGTATATTCTATATATGTCTGTTAAGTCTAAATTGCTGATTGTGTTGTTGAGATCTATAATTTCTTTATTCAATTTTTGTTTGGACGATCTATCCAGTGGTGAGAGAGGTGTGTTAAAATCGCCTAGTATGATTGTGTTGTGGTCTATTTGATTTCTGGAATTGAGAAGGATTTGTTTGACGTACGTGGATGAGCCAATGTTTGGGGCATAGATATTTATGATTGTTAAGTCTTGCTGATTTATGCTTCCCTTAAGCAGCATGTAATGTCCTTCTTTATCCCTTCTGACTAGTTTTGGTTTGAAGTCCACATTATCTGAAATGAGGATGGATACTCCAGCTTTTTTGCTGTGTCCGTGTGCATGGTATGTTTTTCCCCATCCTTTCACCTATAGTCTATGGGTGTCTCTTTCTATGAGATGAGTCTCTTGCAGGCAGCATATTGTTGGATTTTTCTTTTTAATCCAATCTGCCAGTCTGTGTCTTTTGATTGATGAATTCAGGCCATTGACATTCAGGGTTATTATTGTGATATGATTTGTATTCCCAGTCAATTGACTCATATTTGTTTTTGACATGATTTGGTTTCTCCTTTATTTGGCTATTCCTTTAGGCTAGTTCCTCCTGTTGCTGATTTGCATCGTTGTTTTTCATCTCGTCCTCATGGAATATTTTGCTGAGAATGTTCTGTAATGCTGGCTTTCTTTTTGTAAATTCCTTTAGCTTTTGTTTATCGTGGAAGGATCTTATTTCATCATCAAATTTGAAGGTAAGTTTTGCTGGGTATAAGATTCTTGGTTGGCATCCGTTTTCTTTCAGGGCTTGGTAAATGTTGTTCCAGGCCCTTCTAGCTTTTAGGGTCTGGATTGAAAAATCTGCTGATATTCTTATTGGTTTCCCTCTGAATGTAATTTGATTCTTTTCTCTCACGGCATTTAAAATTCTGTCTTTATTTTGTATGTTAGGTATTTTCATTATAATGTGTCTTGGTGTGGATCTGTTGTAATTTTGTATGTTTGGAGTTCTATAAGCCTCTTGTACTTGGTTTTCCATTTCATTCTTCAGATTTGGGAAATTTTCTGTTATTATTTCATTGAATAGATTGTTCATTCCTTTGGTTTGTTTCTCTAAGCCTTCCTCAATCCCAATAATTCTTAAATTTGGCCTTTTCATGATATCCCATAATTCTTGTAGATTCTGTTCATGATTTCTTACCATCTTTTCTGTTTGGCCAACTTTGCTTTCAAAATTAAATAATTTGTCTTCCATGTCTGAGGTTCTGTCTTCCAGGTGTTCTATCCTATTGGTTATGCTTTCTATGGAGTTTTTAACTTGGTTTATTGTTTCCTTCATTTCAAGTATTTCAGTTTGGTTTTTTTTCAGTATCTCTAACTCTTTATTGAAATGATCTCTTGCTTCCCGTATTTGGTCTTTTAACTGTTGATTGGTGCGATCATTTAATGCCTGCATTTGCTCTTTCATCTCCTCCTTCAATGCCTGCATTTGCTCTTTCATCTCCTCATTAGCTTCCCTGATCGTTTTAATTACATACATTCTGAACTCCCTTTCTGACATTTCTTCTGCTGTGCTGTCATTGGGTTTTATTGATGTAGTATCTAGGTTTGTTTGGGACATTTTCTTCCCTTGTTTTCTCATATTGGTCACCTGTCAGTGGGACCCTGAGATATTGCAGTTTTCCACTATTGGCTTATAGTGTCCCGGTAGATTTCCAGTGTATCACCTCCCAGCCTTCAGAAGCCTGATGTCTTGGAGGAATCTGATAAAGCAGCGTATCCGAAGAAAACTGCCCCTAGCCCCCTACTGGTTCCACGGTTTGGAACTGGTTCTGTGCTGAAATGCTCTCACTGTGGGCCTGCACCGTGCAGCTGGCCGTGTGGGAGGAGCCCACTGCCGGAGTTTGAAAGGCTACCTTGGGAAGACTCTAGCTGCCCTGCCCGGCTCCGATAAGCCACCTCTATCTGGGCCTGCCACCCGGGCCGAGCTTTACCCAGTGGGCAGACTCGCCTGTGGCTCTATTTCAGTCCGAGTCTCTCAATGCCTCCCCTTCTTAACTCCTGGGTTCTGGAGCGACAGGGGGTGCAGTCTCCCTCTAGGCCGCCATCTTGGATCGCCCCGTGAAGAGAGCCTGCAGCCGGAGTGGGCAGAGCCGCCTGAGGAGGTCTCTGGCTGCCCTGCCCTGATCCCAGAGGCTGCTTGCAGATCGAAGCTCTCCGTTGGTTCGGGGACTTGTGGCTGGTTCTATGTAGAAAACCTCTCACTGGGCGGTCTGGTCTGAGAAGCTAGACTTGAAAGGCACCTCCCACCGCAGGGGTCCAGGCTACTTGGGGAGGTCTCTGGCTGCCCTATCCTGGTCCCTGAAGCTGCTTGTGTGCCGGAGTACGTTGCGCTGCAGTGGCTCCGGGACTCAGAGCTTGTTCTGGTTAGAAAGGCTCTCACTAGCGGGCCAGTTCCGTTCCGAGAACCTGGAGAGGCTGGCTGTGTGGGCGGGGCCCACCACCGGAGTGCGCAGGGCTGCCTGTGGATGACTCTAGCTGCCCTGCCCGGCTCCAATAAGCCACCTCTATCTGGGCCTGCCACCCGGGCCGAGCTTTACCCAGTGGGCAGACTCACCTGTGGCTCTATTTCAGTCCGAGTCTCTCAATGCCTCCCCTTCTTAACTCCTGGGTTCTGGAGCGACTGGGGGTGCAGTCACCCTCTAGGCCGCCATCTTGGATCGCCTCTCTTTTTTCTTCTGACTGGATTATTTCAAAAGACCTGTCTTAAAGTTCCAAAATTCTAAAATTCTTCCTTCTGTTTGATCTAGTCTGCTATGGAGACTCTTGATTCTGTTTTTTGTTTCATTCATTGGGTTCTTCAGTTTGAAGATTTCTATTTGGTTCTTTTTCATGATATCTATTATTGGATTTCTCATTCAGGAAATGAATTTTCTGATTTCATTGAATTGTCTTTTGTGTGTAATCTTGTATCTCTCTGAGTTTCCTTGTGATGATTATTTTGATTTTCTTTTTAGGAAGTTCATAAATTTCCATTTCTTTGGAATCAGTTACTGGAGAATTGTTTTTGTTGATGGTGTCATATTTCTTTGCTTTTTCATCTGTATTGTGTTCCTGTGTTAATTACTATACATCTGGTGTAATGTTAATCTATTCCAATTTTATAGAGTGACTTTCATAACGAAAGATTTTCATCTGTAGATGTGTCTTAGGGTATCAGTTGGGTAGGTAGGATGAATTGACTTTGGTTTCAACAGCATAGTCTTTGTGCTCTTTTGTACTTTTTTCTTCGATTTTTGCCTCAAATGATCTACTGCTGAGCATTCAGTCATGCAATTATGCACGAAGACTCTGAGTCTTAAAATTGACAATTTGTTTATTGGGTGGAGGTAGGGAGCCTGTAAAGCTGCAGACTGCTTTGTTCCTACACAGCACATTTTTTAAAAATTTATTTTTATTATAAACAAATGGGATACATCTTGTTTCTGTGTTTGTACATGAAGTAGAGGCATACCATTTGTGTAATCACACATCTTTTATAGGGCAACATGAGGTTAAATCTTAACTATGGCATAACATATTGAAAACAACTAACTTGTTTATACTGACATTTTCCCCAGTGACAAAACAGGATATATTCTCATAAAATGCCAAGAAACATGCACCTAAAGTACATACCAGGTAGTACAGTTGGAGCCTAAATAATGGTCATCATGCCCCACAAGAATTAGCCCAGGGTGAGGAGTTATTGCTGTCCTGTATTCCAGCCTCCTTGACTTTTACTAATAAACTCCATGTTTGGATTCTTCAGGGTCATGACTTCAGGAGATCAGGCCTTAACAAGTTTTAGTCAAAAGGAGCTATGCCTGCAAACATGTTGTTGGCCTAGGCCATAGAAGTTTGTGAGACTGATCTGCCAGTTCTGAGTGAGGCTCCCCTGTAGTAACACATTTATGCTGGTGGGCCTGCCCACTTTGTGTCTAGCCAGCCTGGTCTCATCTCCCGTGCTGGGCAGAACTGCCCGTTCCCTGGGGACGGGGTGCTTTGTGGGTCAGTGCCAGGATTGAGTCACTGGATCACCATAGTCTCTGGGATGTGGAAAGCAGAATGTATTCTAGGCAGTTTGTTTCCAGGGCGTAGGGACCTAAATTAGTTCAGTTGGAGAATGGTGCATTATCACATGTAAGCACAGTGTAATGAAAGCATAGCCAATGACTACTAGTACCCAGAGTAGGACATTCTCTCCTTGTGGCTTCAATATTAAGGTGGTACTGTATGGCTACAGCTTGGATTGGGGTTTGGGGGATGGTGCACAATGTGAGCTCCTTCTCTAGGGTAATATGTGAACTACTCTCTAAACTGGGCTCAGGGAAAGGGGCAAGATTCTCTAGTAGCAAAGACTACAGGTGTCCATGATATTAATGGGGGCTGCTATGAACTTCCTTCTTACTTTATCACTATAGGGGGAATGTGTCCTTTTTCCAAGCTAACCCTAACTGGGAATACAGTATGACAAAGACAGAGTGTTTTATTCCATTCTCTATGAGGTCATCCTTAACCTCTCTACTTCACTAGGTCTTCACTATTTCCCTGCTGTACTCCAGTGTTCTCCCTGAGATACATCAGCCCAGATGTAGTTGTTGATTCATTGTTTTGGTCCTTTTGTGTGTGTGTGTGTGTGTGTGTGTGTGTGTGTGTGCAGAACACAGGTATTAGAAATCTCTAATCAGCCATCTTGATATCTTAATTGATGTTACTCTTTGATTCCTTAAAAGAACTCTGTCTACATTGCCTTCAGTTTTTAAGATTCAGTATATATAAGTCAAGAAAATATAATCCCAATTGTAAAAATAGACATGGATTGAATTTAAGTGAACCTTTTTAAAAGTCAAAGCATCATGCTTTTCTTAAATTAGTAATTGTTTCAGTATGACCAAAACTTAAAAGTTCAACTTCCCAGAAAAATATTTTCTGTATAAAAGAAATGTACAGAAAGAAAATAATTTTGTTAACCTAAGCAATCTTATTTTCTACCAGACCAACTAATAACTGGAAACTGGTATATAAGAATGTTTATATTGTGCTTTCTGCTTGAAATGAACCTTAAATAAAAGTTTTGTATGTTAGGCAGCATAAGTGAATTTGTGAAAGCAGCAGAGAAAATGGATTTTTAGTTTTCATGAAAATTCTCTTTTTACCAAGTAATAATTTTATTCCATATTTATCTTCCTGAGTATCTCCTGCTCTGGGGCTGATTGGTTGCAATCTCCCTTTCTAACATGGAACTTTGTTCTCTTCCCATTTCCTAAAGTTTGCTTAGTAAATGCAAAATATGAAGCAATGGGGACTTTGAATTAGAAGCAATGCAGATTCCTTCCAAAGTACCAGAGGGGCTGTCAGAAATTTATCTGAACATGCAACATATTGCAGAAGTCTCTACCTATGTAATGAGACACTGTCTATTATGGCCATAATTCACATAATATTAAAACTGGATTTTATGTCTGGATCTCCAAGTTTAGGGCAAAAATGTTGTCCACTGTCACTTTCCCTCTTTGATGATTGCAATTTCAGATTAGAGATGAAAATATGAAGCTGTTGGACTTCTTTCATTTCAGAAAGTGTGACAAAATCACTTTGTGACCTTTGCAAAAAGATAACATTTGCAGGTGAGATATTAGCAAATAGCCTCTGAATAGGTAAGAAGTCAAGATAATACAACCATTTCACAAAAAAAGTACCACCCAATGTTATGGTTTATAAATATGTTGCCAATACGACAGGGTTTTTCCTCAACTGGACTGGAAATTAAAAGTATCTCCCAGGTCAAGGATATCAAGGGTTTTATCCACAGAGAAGTGTAACAAGTGTACATAGAACTGTAATAATGATGTTTCAACTCCAAATACTCCCTGCTTACTAATTCAGTTTCATATTAGTTGATTTAGAGATGAGAATGCCCTAAGATATAGGCACATTTTTTTTAACTGAGACAAGCATTTTATAAATTCAAATGAATGTTATTTTATGGTTGCTTTTGCTCTAGTCATACACAAAATAACAAAGTCATCACTATATAGAGGATCTATTAATTCTTTGGAGAACTCAAAGTAGTCTCACCCATGCCCTTCATAGATTGTTGGACTCCTTCCTCTGGATTCTGTTTCCTTATCTACATATGAAGCCTGTGAGCCTGCTCTCCGAGGAGCATTTGAGGTGTAATGTTCTTTGTTGTTTCTGAGATATTCTAGATGATTGTTTAATCTTTAACAAGAATTGCAGGGTTGTAAAAACTATGGAGAATTTATCAGTCCAAATTAATGACTTGAGAAGTTTGATGACAGAATTGTGAGGCTCATTTCAATCCCCTATTAATATCTTATCATTAAAAGGGTCTTTCTCAAGGAGTGCAACCTAGGACCCCATCTTAGAGTTCCTGAAAATGAGTGTGAAATATAAAATGCTATTGCTTATCTAGTGATATTGGACTGATCTTGCCTCCCATGTGTCATCCTTATTACCTTTTTTTGTGTGTATGTGGTAGTGGGGATTGAACCCAGGTTCTTGTGTATGTGGGGCAAACACTCTACCAACTGAGCTATATCCCCAGTCCCTTATTACTTTTTAATTACCTTGTGAACTTATTGACTCTGACAGATTTAAGTCTTTATAAGACAATTTAAGTATTTTACCTTTATGATGTTGCCTAGGAGTACAGCCTAAAATACATCTGACTTTAATAGAAGAGCTAAATTTGGTGGTCATTTTTTGGCATTGTCTCTCTTCTTTTTTTTCCTCACTCCCTTCTCCCCATTCCTCTTTCTGTATGAACCATAAATTATAATAGAATTTCTCACTAAACATTTATGAAATGTTCAAATCTATGATGCCCCACACAGAGAGAATTATTTTGTCATAAGATTTAGCAAGCATGGATTGGTATTATGAAACTTGATCCCTTCCCCAGAGAGTGTACATAAAATCTGTGTTGTCAGTCACTCATTACTTTCGCTTAGGCAGCTTTTGCCAGCACTCTTGAACATGCTAAAATGAGAGAATTCCATTTGTCTCTTCATCCAGGTGCATTCTCTGACTTTTCCAAAGGGCGGCAGACAGGACTTTGGTGTCCCTCAAAGTTTCTGTTTATCAGTCAATCCATCTTTCTGGATGTGTGCTCTATTTCTTCAATTCCATCAATCATCAGATGGTGTGATTGGTTCGTCATATGCACTTTCAGTTTCTGGAAGTCCAGTGTAGGTCTGGCTGACTTGCACCATAAGAAATGCATGTCACCAAGGTCTCTGCCAGGAAGACCAAGTAAGTTTCTGTAATTTTTTAACATCACATCTCTATTTAAGTTTTACTGAGCAGGCTGTAGGAATTCCCACTCCTCTTCAGTGGAATCAATGGCCACATCCCAGAATGTCAACAGTTCCATTTCTTGGTGTTCAGGAGCCAGACCTGCTCCCTGGGGATCTTCAGCAGCCACATAGCAGAGCAACCAGGGATTCCAAAAGGTCAGAGTGAATCCTAGCACCGAGTGGCAGGAATCAATACAGGCACATTTTAATCATCTTGGAGTTAAAGTGGTCTGTGTAATTTACATTAATATTTGGTTTATCTCAAGCTTCTGGGTAGTTTGAATGAGTATCTGATCTTTTGGATAATTTGACCTAATAAATTTGTACCTGTAAAGCTAAGATCCATATCCATGATTCAGTAAACTTTAGACACCAGTTTGGTGACGAGCCAGCAATCTAACTGATAACTTTGCATGACCATAGGCAAAAATCTGAATTCAATCTGAAATCTTAAAAAAAAAAGATAAAAGGCTACAATATTTCAGTTTCATGTTTGAAGAAATTGAAAGGTTTGCAACATTTGAAGTAAAGATGGTAAGCCTGAGTGATGATGAATTTACAATTTAAATACTTTGACAATAATAGTATTCATTTTTAAAGAAATTAAAACCTCTAATAGTAAGTAAACTAGCTTAGGTAACAACCAAAAAAAAGTTGGAGGCAGATATATAGTAATCTAAACCCTTTGTAGTGGTAAAAATTAAAATGATTTTAAAAACATTCAAAGGTGCACTTTTAATCCAGTCTTAAAATTAGGAATCTAAGACCCTTAGGTTAAGCAACTATTTCAAGGTAGTCAGCAGTATGGTCAGATTTTGTGTTCCTTTGGTTTCTCCTCATTGCTCTGCCTAATTCAATTGATTTGGAAAATCTCAGGATTTCCAAGTCTCTCAGGTACTAAATATGCAGAGGTGGTTTTCTTAAAACAGAATGGGGATTACATACTCAACTAACTGGGTTGGCAGAACATGAAATTAATCATCCCATGGCTTTCAAGATTTATTTTTGTAATCAGGAATGGAATGATATGTTAGACTGATATATGAACTGGCTGTGGTAACTAGCTCTGTCTCAAATTAACTGTGGGGCTCAGACACCCTTTCAATGTATCTGGACTCCAGTTTCTTCTTTTGTAAAGTGAAGGAAGTTGCTTATGTAAAGTTCCTTCTAATGCCAGAATTCTGTGATATAAACTTTTTCCACTCCCTAAGTACACTTACGTTTAGAATTTTCCTTCAAAGTACACATTTAAGGATTTTAAATGATGTTGATTAAGAAAAAGATTTTGCATTGGTTGACATACTTGTTACCAGAAAAGTATAAGAGACTCTGATGAATTACAAAGCATTTTTTGACAAATTAACTTTTCATATTAGCATGAGATAGGAAATTAATAACTTAAAGAGAAGAGCAGAAGATCTTAGGAACCACAATGTAACATAGCATCTTACTTACACAAGATGGCATCAAATGGGTCATGGTGGCCCATGCCTGTAATCCCAGCAACTTGGGAGGCTGAAACAGGAGGATGGCAAGTTTGAGGTCAGTCTTAGCAACTTAGCAAGGTCCTATCTCAAAATTAAAAGGACTGGGGATATAGCTTAGTGGTAGAGTGTCCCTGGGTTCAATCCCAAGTACCCAAAACAAACAAAAGATACAATACTGGGTACATGGAAATTAACTTTCTTTGTTTTTATACACTATCATTTACTGAGCTTTTGTTAAATTCCAGGCACTGTGTTAAAATGAAAAAATGAACAAGACATAATCCTGTGCCTCAAAGAGCTCACCATTTGGTGAGAGAGATAGCTGGATAAATCAGTAATTGCAATATAAATTTATAATTGCAATTAAATGCTATCATAGGAGAATAAAAGCCTATCGTAGTTATTCTCAAATTGGGTTCACCCTAGAATTTCCTGGGAAGCTTTTTTAAAAGACAGGTGTTTTGTAATGATTTAAATGGTCTGGGGAGGTATGCAGTGAAATGCTGTTTTTCAGAGCTTTCAAGGGATGATAATCCAGAGCTAGGATTGAGAATGACTGGGATAGAAGGGCACTAAACCCATCCCTTAAGAAAAATAGGGAATGATCAAGCAAACAAGGCCAGAAAAATCTTTCAACTTTGTGCATGGACATAATAAAACTTGTGGTATATCAAAGCCACTGTAATAGTTCTACAGAGCTCAATGTATGATAAATGAGGGAAGGGGGACAGTGAATGATAAGTCTGGACAGGTAGGCAGGAGGCAGAGCATTTATGGTCTGTGAAGGAGTCCATAAGAACACAGTAAGGAGGGTGACATGATCTCATTTTTCTTTCAGTCAGAAAAGATAGCTTCAGAGGTACTGTGAAAGAGGGATTAGAGGAATAGGAAACAGGAAAACCAATTGAGAGGCTATGGGAATCCAGGAAGGAAAGAGGGCCTGAACTGAAACAATGGTACTGGGAAGGTGGAAGATACTTAACACAATAACAAGCAGGCAGAATCAACAAGGCAATTGGATGTGGTTGGTGAGAGAATAAGATCAGTCTAGGAAATATAATTTTATTTATTTTGTACCTAATGCTCACTTGCCATTAGTGAATCTTACCCAGAAGTAAATACCTCAGAAATAGAGAACTACTTATGAAATTTTTTTTTTTTTTTTTTTGCGGTACTGGGGATCGAACTCAGGGCCTTGTGCTTGCGAGGCAAGCACTCTACCAGCTGAGCTATCTCCCCAGCCCTACTTATGAATTTGAACTACATAAAATGTGGTTTAAATCTAGTCATTTCAAATCCAACAGCAATCGAAATAATAAGAGACTGTTTACAATCCCTAAATGATAAATTCCTAACATACTGAAAACAAAGCATCTAACAATTCTACCTAGATCGGTGAGGGGAGAAAGGGAAAACAGCACTAAAACAAAGGTTTGAGAAATTTTAATTAACACAAATGGCTGTGCCTAGTCTTTAAATCTGTCCAAAGCAAATGGAGTGAAAGCCTTTTAATCCTTCAGAGCTTCATCTGGCAGTGACCTCAGAAATAAGAGCCTCCCTCCTGCATCATCGGACTGATTTTCTTTAGCTCCTTGTTGTGCAATGTAGGTCTTTGATCCCAGAATTCTCTAAAATAGGAGAAGAAAAAAAGAGAAAAAGATAGCTAAAACATGGAGGACCCCAGTTCTCACTTTGTGAATCCTCTTAAAAAATAATAAATTAGAACGTATGTTAAATGCATTAAAGGGCTGGGGGTGTTGCTCAGTAGTAGAGAGCACTTATCTAGCATGCATGAGGTCCTGGGTTCAGTTCCCAATGCCACAAAAATAAACCAACAAGCAAATAAACAAATGCATTACAAAAATTTACACCTTCTATCCACTCCAGTGTTTAAAATAGGGAATTTTTAAAAAGAAAGTCATTCTCACCATATTGAGTTCATTTCTGCCAGTAGTTGCTCTTCCCATAGTTGTAGTGCCCTTAGAACCTAGATTTTGAGTTATAAGGCTATTAACATTCATCACAATATCATATAATTGTATTACTATAGGACTAACTGATATTAGTTTTATTATGAATTTTATGATTATTATTTCAGAAAATAAGTTCACTAAACAATATTTTTAAGTTAGAGTAGTGGATCTCTTTCTTCTGTTAAAAGCTCTTGTCCCACAGTGGGCAGCAACAGTCAGGGGAATCATTTGAGAATGACATGCAAGTTAAACATCTTTGTGAGTCTGCAAAATGTACTCTAATACAACATTTAAGAAGTGGAAGAATAAAACATTTACATATATACACACACTTAGATAGCCCAAGCAGAGATTCCACAAACTTGGTCATTTGCGAATAGCAGAAAACAACCAAAAGATAAAAGTGGGGTTGGGGAAGAGAAAGAGGAGGGAGGGAGAATGACAGGCACAGGTTAAGGGGAGGGGAGGCAGTAAAAGATGGAAAGAATTATAGGGGGCCGTATGTAGGCACCTTAGTGAACCTGTCTTACGTTAGAGTTGCCAAACTAAAATATAAGACACCCAGTTTAATTTGAATTTCAATAAATGCCAATAATGTTCAGTATAAAAATGCCCCATTCAATATTTGGGACATACTGGTACTACAAATTATTGTTTATCTGAAATTCAAATTTAACTGGGTATCCTCTTTTTATTTGCCAAGTATGATCGTCACCCTGTCCTAGACATTCTACTGCTCTCCTGGGGGTATGATGCAAACAAGGTGAATCTATTGTCATTCATTACAATAATCCTAACATTAATAAAGGTACAGTTTAATGGTTTTAATTTTCAAAATTTATATTTAGGGGAATAAAAGGATTTTATTCTCCTCTTGGACTTTTGTGAGATTTTATGGGAACCAAAAGAATGACCTTAGCTTAGAAATTAGCTGCATAACCTACTAATATTATAAACCTAACTTTGACATTGAAAAGGTTGAGGTTGCCTCAAAGCTTTAAAAAGCCTATACTTGAGAGCAATACTATTTATCAAGGACCCAGATTTGAGCTAGCCATGATTTTCTGCTCCAGCCTTTCAGCATTTTAGCTCAACACTACTATTTTCCCTTCAGCAGCACCTGCAGAAGCATATTTCAGCCGTTGGGAAGAATAATACTAAAGGCAAACCAAAGGTTAAAGGCGGGAGAAATGACTTGCTTTTGGAACAGAAGGTTATTGAGTAAGGAAGGTCTCAAGGGTGTTCATTTCCCATCTTGCTGGGCTTTCATCTGAATTTATAAGTGTAGGATAATATCCACATCCAACCTTCAGGTTCTTCTCAAAGGAGAACCTATGTCTCAAAGAGCCAAAGAAAGTGCTAAGAGTTGGGGGCAGGTGACGGAAAAGCCAGACTGTCAAAATCAAATGTCTTATCACGAGTTATATTCTTACTGAAGATAAATCTCTTCCTTAAACACCAGCAGTTTGATGGGAAATTCAGCTGAATTTAGAGATTGCTTAGTATATGACTTCCAAAGAAAACAAACTGCTCTCTTGACACCACAAAAGCCAGGAAGGATCTGTCATGCACCCTGTGTCAAATTGTAAATTTTTATTGGCTGGAGAAGTAAATTCCTTCAAAAGTGAGCTGTCTCTGGAAAGGCCAAAAGGAAAGACTTCACCCTAGATATGAGCAACAGAAAAATATTTTTCTCTTTTAGAAAACTAGGTGAGATAGCATACTAACAATAAAACAGCCAACGGTAATGTTACGTCCTAGGCCTCAAGGAGTGCTTGAAGTGTAACTAAGTCAGTAGTATTTGCCAGCCAAATAAATCACACCACTATAACTTAGCCTAGCAGCATATTAGACAGTGGGAGGAGAGACTCTTGGCCAAGAGCAGTGTTGCAAAACCTCCCTCTATTCAGAAATACCTAGAACAGAAGGGCCTGTGCCCTGATTTCTCTGGGAGTATGACCAAAATTACATTCAAACCTCTCTCTAAGACAGGTCTATTCAATTCAGTTCATTTGAAAGCAGAGGAAAAGCAACACCATCCAAGAGCACTATCAAGTATTTAAACTTAAAATAGTCCTTGTGCAATTGCCCATCCCATGTTTCACTTCATTGTCCTAATTGCCTGATTTACTGTGGTAGAGAGAAACAGTATAAGAATTGTGGAAGAAATAAGAGACTTTTTTTTTTTTTTTTTTTTTTGGAATGGAGAGAACTGAAGATCAGGGAGTAGAATAATAATTAGGTGTGTGGCACAACAGAATACTGAGTTTAATAATATGGTTTAATCAAGGCTGCCAGTAATTCATCTTGGTGCCACAGAGCATGATACAAAACATCAATAGGATGTTTTTCTTTTTTCACTCTCTATATAAATATGACACATTTTGTCCTAAGGGTAATAGAAAGCTAGGGCCTTCTGCAACATTTCCTGTTTCCTGAATTACCACTATTTGTGGTGGACTTGAAGCCTAGATGTGGTTGGTGCCACCTACTGGGATAAACATTGAATTACAAATATCTCATTACATTTCATAACCATATTTTCTTCACTACAGAAAAATTAACCTTAATTAGAAGGATGGTACATTAAACAGTTGGTAAGTTTGGATTCAAATCACTGTTTTAGGAATGGAAGAGGCATGAGAAATCACACATTTTAACTTCCATTTTAATGCATAGTCCAGGAACTAAGCTTTAAATATGGAATCAGTAGCCTGACTTTCCTAAGTTTGTTTTTTGTTCTAGAATTCCTATTCCATAGAGTCATTGTAAGGGTTACAAAGAAGTGAGGATTTTTCAATTCCCACTATAAAATATTATGGTGGTTTTAGGAAAAGAAAAAGATTGAAAACTAAATGACTTGCCTAGGTCATATAACTAGTAGATTTGAATAAGGCCTATAACTCATGTTTGTGACTCTATATTCATTGAATTACAACTTCTCAAAATCTGATGGTGAGATGATTTTAGATGGAAATTTGGATAAATTTAGGAGATATTGTAATACAGCATTTAAATACTAAAAATCACAGTGAGAAAATTGTTCCCTTTTCAATGCTTTTAATTTAATGGCATCAAGAAGAAAGTTCCAAGTTGCTGATGGTTTTCTTTAAAATTCTCTATGTCTTACTAATTTCAGTTTCTAATTTAAAAAATAGGTCTCAGCTTTAAGCATCTTGCTAAAACTTTAAAATTTGGGGCCAAATGTGATGGTGCCCACTTGTAATCCTAGTAGGAGACTGAGGCAGAAGGATTACAAGTTCAAGGCCAGCCTCAGCAACTCAGCAAGGTCCTAAGCAACTTAGTGAGACCCTGTTGTCTCAAAACAAAAAATAAAAAGGACTGGGATGTAACTCAGTGATAAATTACCCCAGGTTAAATCCCCACCCCAATTTTTTATATTTAAAAGGAGAGAGGAATATGTTGATCTGTAAATTGTTCAAATGGATTCAGTTCAAATGGATTCAGTGTTCTGTAGGCAAGGTGGGGGGAAACCCACTGAGACAATCAAGTTGAATGGAATTCTTCACTACTTAACTAATCTGGGCTTGACTTGAATCTGGAAAGACTTTTGGATCCTTGCTCTGTGGATCTCTTGAGATGACCTTTGGTTAATGTTGCATGAGGTAAACAGGGGTCTGTCTTCCTCATAACCCTTCTCTCTACTTAATTTGTATCTTAATAACTTTATATTGCTTCTGGTTACATTCTGGGTTCTTTATTTCCAGCTTTCAATTGTCCAGTTCTTCTCAAGACATAAGTTGAAAGAAAAAATATGTGTGGCACATTACCTGGAGTAGGGTAGTCCTTCTCTTCAGTTTTCTGATTTTCTACAATTTAACCTATGGATCAAGGCAGAGTGCTATGTGCCTGCACCAAATCATCTTGAGTTTATATATTGAGTTTATTTATCCTTTTAAAATTTTTCAAAATAATAATTTGTTATTATATTATGCTGAAGAACAGATGATAAACAGCCTAAGAAGTTTACATTTTTTAAATCATTTAAAAATATTATTGAGGATATTGATATTATTAGATGTATAGGGTCCTGTCTTCATTATGATGATATAGAGGAGAAATTTCTCACAGGTCTGAGTACCTACCAGGAAAAGCTATGCTTCTCCTGAGCAATTCATTTGTTATTTACTTTGTGGACACCACAAATTCATATTTCTTTTTTTCTGGGGAATCCAGAATCAAATTTATAGTCTACTGCTACCAACTACATAGTACTTCCATCATGTATTTTCATGTATTTACCTAGTTTCAACTAATTTTCTCTTTCCTTTGATTTATCCATCTATTTATTTAATCATATGTGCTGTGCTTTTCTAAATTTTTCAAGCCTTTTATGAAATAAGACAGAGAAGAAATTAGAGACTAAAATACTTACACTGATAGAACGTTGTCATTCCTTGGTTATGATTTCCCATTGTATGCCCTTTTTAAAACTGCAGAGTTTAAGTTCATATATACTTGAAAATGTATGAATTCTTTTCCTGGCCCTCAGAGTCATTCCTTTATTCTATTTTTTATGGAAAACTGTATGACTTCCTGTAATGATGCCCTAAATTCCTTAGAGGAAATAATGAAACTCCCAGAGGAACTTCTGGATTAGTGAAACTCAACAACCATCATCAGATATCTATCTCCTTGGCCTTCTGCTCTGCAGAAACACAATCTATTTCAATAAGATTCATGAAATCAAACAATTCTGATTCTTAGGTGAGGGGAAAAGAAGAGAAAACTAATATTTTATTAAGTGCTATGTTATTTACATATACTAAGAACATGACATATTACTTAATCTGTACAAAGAAAACTTAATTTCCTCCAGAGAAATACTTACCTTGATACAAGAGCTTCTGAATAATATTGATATGGATGATGGTGAAAACAATTATTATTATACCACTAACATTTAATTTACCATGTAACTAGACAATGTTTTTCATTTTACAAGTAATGGGATCCCCGATGTTAACAACAACAAAAATCCTCCAACTGTATATGATACTTCACCTACCTTGGGACCCTGGAAGATTTAAAAATGTTTGCTTTGGTGCAAAATTCTGCTGTAAGTACAGTGATAATTTCAATTCATTGGCCTTCTGGTAGTTCTTCAAGGCTTCAATTCTCAGCTCAATCACTTTGCCATGAAAGTCATTCTGAAAGAGGACATTTTTTCAAAACTACTCATATAATATTAACTTCTCTATATCCACTGTTACCTGAATGTTCTTCACACAGAAATTAAAAAATAATCCCCTCATGTTCAGTCTTTTTAAGTTGGATAGATAGTATTTAGTATTTGTCCCCCCCCGACCCCGCCCATTTCTAATAGAACAAAATGAAGAATTTAGGATGAAATACTATTTATTCCAAGTTATTCAAGGTGAAACCAGAGATAGGTCACTTCAGCCATCTCTCCAGGATACATTCCTTTAGCAGGACAATTGGCAACCCAGGACGAAGGAATTGGGCTTAAATAATATAAAGCTATAAAAGCCTTTATATTATATGAATGAAATTGCTTCCCATGTCCAGGCTTGGAAGACCTTGGTACCTGAAGGATGTTGGCTTGTTCCTGATACTTGACCCATTCCATTTTCCTCTGTTGCTTTTCCTGGTGGAAGAAAGAGCCTCTGGGTGACAAAGTAAATTGAGATCAAAAATCAGTTTTCTCAATATGCTTTGGTAACCTTATAGCAAAATTATGGTGTCATAGATTCACTATTCGCTTGGTTTCAACTGCACAGTCCTCTTAGTTGGCCTACCCTGTGTAATCCACACTCTCAAAGTTAAAAGATAAATGAACAGGCCATTTTTTTGTGAATGAGTCAATTATGAGATGATGATATACAAATATAATACTCTAAATGCATTCTCTAAGACAAACTAACAAGTGTCAGACATCAAATAGCTGTTTTGGAGTTGTCATTGTTAGTATAGCTTTGTCCTTGCTAACATGATTTTCCAGAAATTTGTGATGTCACTCAAATATAATATCTCACAGAAACTGGATTGCTTATAAAACTGCATTGGTTCAGGAGTATACCATACCTTAGGCAGATAACTGCTACATTAAAGATACCTAATTTATTAGCTCCAAAAGCTACTACCATTCAGAGTGATTGTACTACCTTATCTCCTTCACTTTCTCTGCAAATAATATCTCCAATTCATCCTTGATCTTGCTAGATGATGAGGGGAATTTGGGAGCCTGAGATGAGAGAAGAGAGCTAAAGAAATAGAATCCCTTGGGAAAAGTGTAGTATCTGGCAGACCATAAGATCCAATATACCCTAAAAGCTCAGATCTTACCTATCTGCCTACCCAAATTAGGCTTATTAGCAACAGGTTGCCTAGTATATGGCACCAACAATCTTGAAATTCTAAGTACATGCCATCCACTTGCCTTTCCATCCTGTAAGTCTGCCCTGGTTTTTATCTGTGGTGCCTTTTGTTGATCTCGAAGTTCTTCTGTCTCTAATGTCTGTGGAGAAACATTTTGCCAGAGCTTTAAGTTAGTAGGAATTAATGAGGGAAGTGAGTCAAGGATTTTGGTTCCTGCAAGTCAGCAACTTCTCAGGGCCCAACTTGAAAACTGTACTACCTACCAAAGAGGATTCATAAAATAATGAGTTTTTCCCTTTGGTTCCCTGAGTGTAATATATGTATTATTGTGTGTGTGTGTGTGTGTGTGTGTGTGTGTGTGTGTGTGTTTGATATATAAATTTTTGGTACTAGGGATTGAATCCAGGGGCACTTTACCACTGAGCCACATCCCCAGCCCTTTTTATTTTTATTCTGAGACAGGGTCTTGCTAAGTTGCTAAGGCTGGCCTTGAACTTGCAATCCTCCTGCCTCAACTTTCTGAGTTGCTGAGATCACAAACATGCACCACACCAAGCCTGAATATACCTTATAATCAAAAAAATACCAGTTCAATCCTTATTATGTGCCAATCACTACTCTAAGCTACTTACAAATTATTTTCAGTACTGTATTACAATCATTCTCACTTAATTCACACAGCTCTTTGGTTACTAATTTTATTTCCATCTTATTGATGAGAAAATAGAGACTTGAAGAGGTTAAGTCATTTATTTAGGGTCACACAGCTAGAAAAGTACAAAGCTGCTATTTGAACCATATCTACTTTCAAGCCTGTATTCTTAGTCACTAGGCATGCTGCTTGTCTCCATTTCCCCCTGTCTGAAGAATGGGTAGAGAAAGTTGATCACAAGCTAAGGTGTTTAGATATTCCCTATAAAAAGTACTTTGGTAGCTCTGGAGAAGCTGTATTTTCATAGAGGAACATAGAAGCTGTGTTTTCTATCACAAAGACTCAAGAACTTAGAAACTAAAAGTTCTCCAAACTCATAGAAGTGTTTTGTAGCTGCCGCTGAGAAGTAGGAGCAGATCTTACTTCAAGATGCAGGTCTCAGAGTTATCCTGATTATTTGTGGAAAGGTGAGATGAAAAAAAGTAGTCAGATCATACCACACACCTGTTTTATGTCAGAAGACACTATCTGCCCTTTCAGCTGTGTGACCTGCAAAATAGTACTATGGTTCCAAGGGCTAGTCCACAAAGGTATTTCCCCTCCTGGTTTTCCAGGAAAGCGTTCTAATAATATTATCTTAATGCAATGATTGTTGTAAAATCATATGGGCATTAGAATTAGGTATTCCTTTGTTCATTCATTCAACTTATATTCACTGATTCTCTACTTTTGTTCCAGACATTGTGATAGGTGTTAGGGATTTGGACAAAGCAATCAAGATACTGAAGGAGTTTTTATCCCAGAAGCAGGTAAGGGGACAAGAAGGGAGTAAAAAATAATAATAATAAAATAAAAAGTAATAAGTTAATATCATGAAAAGTACTATTGACGACATTAACAGGAGGGGTGCTCTACTTTAGATGGACTACACAAGGAGGGCCTTTCTAAAGAGGTGATATTTAAGCTGAGATCTGAAGAATGAGGATGAGCCAACTATGAGAAAATAGCATTACAGACAGGGAGTAAAACAAGAACAAAGACCATGAGATAGGAAAAGGCTTGACACATTGAGAAACCACCATGAGCTAGTAGGGTGATTGCATAGAAAGTATAGGGAAGACTTCTATGAGAGGAGACTATAGCGAGGTAGACATGAGCTAGATTATACCATAATGAGGTGGCTATAAAGGATTTTCATAAGAAGAGTGACATGCTTTGATTGTTTTGAAAAGATCACTTTGACTACTGTACCAAAAAAAAAAAAAATGGATTGAAATGATGCATGGGTGGAAGCAGGGGCATTAAAAAATGAGGATGGGCCACAGGAATTAGGGATTCTTTGCATTATGATCTGCAGGGCAGTACTTTCAAGAGATCCTTAGAGGCACACCTTGTTCCATAGCAACTCCATTTCCTTCCGAAGCATCTTGTTTTTCCTTTCCTGTTGGAGGGGGGGACCAAATAAACAGAGACATGTGTTTGTCTAGCCATTAAAGTGAGGTTTGAAGAAATTACTAAGTTAATGGTGGAAAAGGGGTCAGGGACATAGTAAACCACAGAGAAGGCAATAAATGGAGCTACCCTCAAATCCAAGAACATGAGAGATAAGTTTGATGATGATGATGATGATGATGATGATGATTAAAATAATATTTTAAGTAATAACATTAATTATGGGGATTATGAACTGATATTAGTAGAAATTAGTTCCTAATACTTAAGATGTTTACATCATATGACAGTTTCTCTGGGGCTTAGACCACTAATTTCTAATATTTAAGATCCTTTTACATTGATGATTTTTAAAAGATTTTCTAAGAATCTCAGAGTAAATTATTTCTTTTCATTTACTTTAATACATATATCCTGTTCTTTAGATATATGAATGGTTAATGCACTTATATCCATTAATGCATAGATGAAAAGTTATTAAAAAGTCAAAGAAATAGAATTTTGCTAGCTAGTCTCTGTCCTTCCCAATATTCCATCTAACTCCCTTGGGATCATCTTGGACTTTCTAGATCAAAGAGATAAGAATGTTAAAGCATCAGATGCTGGAAATGAGCACTATGTGTTTCCTTTTACATCTGACAATAACAGTGGAATTGAGCACTGTTTAGAAGGCTATTCCCCATAGTACCCACCAACCTCTTACCAGGTTCTGTTTCATCTCCTCTGCTTCTTTAATGAGCTCCATGACTGAGGATTCATCACATCCTTTCCCTGCCATGATCTGCCTCATGATCTGCAAACTGAAGGAAAAGATATATCATAAAACATACAGACCTCCAAAAGGATAATATTAGTATTCTGCAACCAGTCAGAAAGTACTCTACTATGGAAGTTAGATAGGGAATAGAATCTCAAGAGTTTTGGAAGTCCTTTGGGACATAGAAAGTCTCTATAATTGGGATTATTCCATTCCCAATTTACATTTGCCATAGCTATGTGCTCAGTAATGAGTTTTATGCTCCTTAATGCTCAAGACTTTGATTTTCAATAGCCAACAAGATTCCTCTCTATCCCCTCAGAAGAATATTTTGGTGTATGACTTTTGGGGAGGAAGAAGCAGTTCTGCCCCTGTAAAGGAGGAGGTTGTAAAACCTGATGTCTTCAGGATAAAATTTCAGAGTTATTTCCTACCCTTCTCTGTCCAACTCCTCCTACTCCTTGAGTCTCCAAATAAAGACATTTGACTTTGTTGGTGAAACCATATATCCTTGGTAGCCCCCAAAGAATGCAAGCCTTTAAGAAGTTCCTAACAAAATCTGAATCAAAAATCAAGTCTTTCACTGTGAGAGAGAATATTCTTTGAAGGCATCGATTGTATTTCTGTTCCTTGCCCTTCTTCTTCCTAAGCCTTTGTTTCTGTTGCCCTGAGAAAATTTTACTGTTTTAAGTAGCTGGTGTAAGCAGTGGTGCTTGACCACAATTTTTTGTCTGGTTTTTGTTCTCCAAAATTCCAAGCTCCTTGAGAGGCTTATGATAAGGGGCATCTCAATTGATGTGAGATTTTCTGAGACTAGAAAGGAAACAGTTTGTGGGCCCCAGGAACAGTGAGTGTTCTAGCAAAAAGTTACGACTTTCTCATATGTTTACAGAGGCAGGATTCTAATCCAGAGGGCTCCTAGGTTCAGAAAAGATCAGCAGTTCACTGCTTGAATATAAAAAGCAGAATAGTTTTTCCTATAATGATTTTATAAACATGAATAAGGAAACTATGAGTGTAAACATGAAAGACTGAAGTCATTGAAGTCTGTTACCTGTTTCTTGAGTAGGCATTTTACAAAGGAAGAGTAACAACTATAGCCTCATGAGATGAGCGTTGAGTCATATTTAATTTTACCAAAAAATTAAGGATTCATCTTCACCCCTTTGTGATTGCGTATTCTTTACATTTTACTAGGCCTATTTGTCTGAATTTGAAAACAAAATCCAAGCAATATAAATACTCATTGCTAGTGTTATGGAGATTAAATTCTCCAACCTGAGTAGGGAGCCCTTACCTTCTTTGTTTTTCCTCCAAGTTAGACATTAACTTCTGGCATAAGAGGTTGTTCTTATTTTCTAGAGGTTTTAACATCTCTAAAAGTTCCTGCTTCCTTAGTTTTAAGTCCTCATTCAATTCTTTCAAGTAGTTGTCCTCTATTTTAGAACTTCTGTGGGAAGAGACATCATAATATTTGTCTTTAGCCTGGGTTAATACAGACTTTCCTTTCCCTCCTGGGTGGTTGCCATTTGGCTTCTTACAAACACTCACCTTTTTGAGGACAAGTAAGATCCTGAGGAGTTTGCACCACTTGTCATCTTGAAGGGAAACTTCTACTTCAATAATAAAGAGGCCTTCTTGAAAATATGTGCCTTCTTTTCCCATCCACTTAAGACATCATTTTTGTGCTGCTGTTCTTGAAACTCCTGTTGCATTGGACTGATTTTAGTTACAGCTTGAGGTCACAATAGCCCTAAGACCACAAAATCAGGAGGACTTTTAAATAGCGCCAGTGGTAACTTATTGACCAAAAAAAACCTTAACTACATCTGATCAATTCTTGTCTTAGCTTTAGAAAAATGCCAAAAGTTTTATACCGAAGTCTTTGAATGAGTAGGATAGAATCACCGTCTATCTACATTATGGAATTCCTATTGTGTTAGAAAATGATGACCTATCAAAAATAACTCATCAACACCATGGCAACAAGCCTCTGTGAAATGCCTATCTGTACCAAGTGCTGGATTCTTTGAGAGTGGAAAAGATAAAATGGCACAGTACCTACTTCCAGGGGCTTTAGGAGAAGGAGAAGTCACTTCTATTTAAAAATAATAGAGGTCAAACTGGCAAATGAAGGGTATGAATATAACAGAGTAATATATGAGCCATTGTCATTATTTTCCAATCTTTAAAACCTATATAACATCAAGATTAAAAAATATTGGTTATGTAGCAAGAGGATATAATTTGTGAAAGATCCACACTGTTAGTATGTCCTTCTATAGCCAGACTCTTTCTTAGAAAGCTGTAATTCTAGGCTTACCTCCAGATTTTGATGTTTTCTTCTTTTTTTTAGAACCACATTGTCTTCTGAACCCTAAGATCTCCTGTCTTCATCCCTGTTGTTTAGGGAGGGGAAGATAATCCAAGAGTTAAATATTTGTATTTTCATGCCCTTTAACCACAGTTTTAGAGCAGTATGTTCAAGGAAGTTCTCAAATGTAAATTAAATCATGTCAGTTTCAAATACTGACTTGAGCATTTCCAGCAGTTTTCTAGGGGTATTGTTCTCCAAAATAACTTAAAACTTTTATCTTTTGGGAAACCGTAATGGCAGAGTATTGTATTGGGAAAATGCTAGATTTAGTTTGTCAGAACTTGGATTAGACTTCAGCTTCACTGTGAGCAGGGCTGCCTGTGAGCAAGTCACTAAAATCTCTGATCCTCCATTTTTACTTTACAAAAAGAAGAATGGTAAATAAGTTTGTTGTGAGCATGAACTGTGATATGTAAAATGCCTGGCTCATGTTAGATATTTGCAGTTCATGAGTTTTTGTTTGGTTTAGGTTTATTTAATGACCCCATTAAATGGTCAGATTAAAAAAAAAAAACCTGATTATTATGAAGCTAATGAAGCTTAAGCTTCAGAGCCCTTCATTTTCAAGATTGTTTCCAAAGGTTCTGAACCTCATTTTGTATTTATAATTTCATATCCTTTTGAAAAGACAAACTTCCTCAAACTACGTATGATTGGATTCCCACAAAATCTGGGTCTGCCCTGGGTTAAACTGGAACTCCTTTAAGCTTCCTCTGCATCAAAGCTTCTTTTTAGACAGGTTCTACAAATACTTTTACTAAAGCATACATGTGTCCCTTGAAAGTTTTGTGTGATATCTGGTTTAGTAAGATATCAAATTTAAAGAACCATAAAAAGCCAACCACAATTCCCTTTGGTTTCCCTAGGAAAATTCTTTCTATGAAAAATTTGGAATGAATGAAGGTGAGTAAACTCCTTGCAGTGAAAAGAGATACTGGGTGGACGAGTTATCATTAATAATATCTTAAACTGTACATGTAGCAGGTGGTAGCAAACAGTAGGTGACAAAAATGACAATGATTACTAGAGCACAACCTCTTTAAATTTCAATTGGTGACATTTGGCTGACTGAACTATGATAGAGTTTTAAAACATTTAATGGGAAGGCAGCATCCCAACTGACCATCTTTTCTTTCCTTGCTTTTTGAATGATTCAAAGAGGAAGAACACTTACTATTCTGATGTGGTCTTAGCCAATCAGCAATGTTTATTTCCTAACATTCCAATGTCCATTTCTTCAACTTGGAATATGATTTCCAAGGAGAATATTTGCCTTACACAGATATTTTAGTGAAGAGTTTTAAAACCAATGAACAAAACCCTAATGGTATTGAAAGGAGGCAATTGATGCACAACATTTCTCCTGGGACAGAGAGAGAGGATCGTGACGCTGTAGATGACCATTAGAAGAGGAAGGAAAAGAAGTTAAACACTAATTTTTTCCTGTAAAATAGAAAGTTAGATCATCCATTGGTTAGGGAGGTATGGTACAAAACCTTGGAAAGTGATGACTTGGAATGGCACCTGAGCAGTAGGAGAGGAAGTCAACTAGGCAAGAGTGAAAGGACTGACATGTAGTGCTAAGGGTCAAGGTGAGTTTGAAAACTGAAGATTTGTCATGCTGTGAATCAGCAGTTATACAATTTTCTTAAACAGTCTTTGGCAAACTAGCAATAGTAAAGAGAACAGATGGTTGGTTGACTCTGGGCTGGGACTTGGCAGAACGAATAAGTTCAAGGGAGTAAGAGGACTGAGAGTGCTGGTGAGGGTATCCATCAAAAGGTTGATCATGGTGCTGAGGCTGTGCAGGGAAGAAAATGAAGAGACAAATGGCTTGGAGAGGGGAAACCAGAAAGCATTTATGGATGAAGAGTGTGGAGAAGGAAGAACAGAGGTTTTGGTTGGTCAACATGCTTCTTATGAGATAACTTGTGGAACTTCATCACTACTTGGATAAATTATAGTAGCAATTCATAATTTTTTTCTGCAGCAAACTTTGTATCTTGTCACTGCATAATATTCACAGAAAATCATGTGGAACTTCAAAATAGGCCTTATAACAAGTTATTCACTATGACCTCATCCAACATTATAGCATTTGGTTTTAGTATCTGTTAAAAAAAAAGTGTGATTGCTCTATAATTAGAGAACTCAGAGCAATACCATTTTAGGGTTAGTTTTGCCAGCAGAAAATCAGATTAGTCTAATTAAGCCAGGTCTCCAAGAGTAGAGGCAATTATTTTCATATTAAAGTGATGAGAGAGAGAGAGAGAAAGAGAGAGAGAGAGAGAGAAAGAGAAAGAGAAAGGCACTAAGACATTTTTATCCTTGCTTCCCTCAGCTTCAATGTAACAACAAAATTACAGAATTCCTCACGGAGGAAACCTGAAGTACCTTCTGGTCCTTTCTGACCCACAGCCAATTCAACCCTTGAGGGGATTATACAAATTTCATTAATTAAAAAGAGAAGTACTGGCAAAATCATAATATCAATAACTTGTCAGCTCTTTAAAATCACATCTTCCTTTGATGTTTGGTATGATCATTTTGTTGATTCTTTCTCCTTAACCCTTTGTTATAACCATCCAAACTTAGTCTGTACACACATTTGGAGGGAACTTGAGAAGATCAAGATACATTTTGGGACTCCTAAATTATTTTATTGAGGTTTTTTGTTTGTTGTTTTGAAAGTAATGCATTTGCTTACTGTATTCAGATAATTAGTAAGATGACCTTCAAACAGAGGTTTGTGAACTTTCACAAAGACTTTGTATGAAACATGGAAGCAAGGGTAGTTCTTAAAGAATCTTTTTAGGATCCTCAATTTTCACAAGTATTCTTTACTAAAAAGGTTCTACCTGAGAGTGCCCCTTGTTTCTTTTCCACCTCCCCTTTCCCAATCACTTTTTACCTACTTATTAAAAGAATGGAGTATCTTTTAACCATCTGGATACTTACTTAAGTGATTATCTTTGGGTGTGTATAACATCCTGAAAGGCATTAAACTAATGCTGGTGATGGGGTTAAAGAGGGTGAAAAAGATTGTTAATGAATGGATTACATATTCTTTATCGCTCCAATGGTCTAATTCTTTGCTTTCAGCAAAATTGAAGGAAGACATAAAATTATTACCTTAAATTTATTAAAATTAAATTTTGATAATAAGTTATATATGAAATTTGGTTTATAATTCAGGAGTTTCAAAATTTGAGTGACACTGCTATTACAAAACATCTTCTGTTCCCATCTACTAACTTGTGTAAGAAAGTTTTCTCAGTGACTATTATATGTAATACAAAGAATATGAATAAAATAGATTGTGAAAATCTATCTTATTCTAGCAATAAGTAAAGTTCATCTATGAATATATTAACTAGGGGGACTATAGCCCATCTATCAGATTAAAAGAAGTATTTCCAAAACATTATTCTACTTAAAAATTGTTTATAAAACATATATGACATATGTTTTGTTTCTTGTATACTACTAATAATTATAATATTAATGTGATTCTGAAGAAATTTTAACACTTGGCACTTTAAGGTCACAGAAAATAGAAATAAAATTTCAATGTACATGCACATCATTTTGCAGAGAAGTATAATAGAGCCAGATATAAGCGTTTAAGATTCATTGACCTTGCAAGCATGAGACCCTGGGTTCGATCCCCAGCACCGCAAAAAAAAAAAAAAAAAAAAAAGATTCATTGAATACATATTAAAGTGATATGAGCCAGGTGTGGTGGTGCAATCTATAATCCCATTGGCCTGGGTGGCTGAGGCAGGAGGATTGCAAATTCAAAGCCAGCATCAGCAACTTAGGGAGGACCTAAGTAATTTAGCCCTAAACAAATTAGCAAGACTTTGTCTCAAAATAAAAAATAAAAAGGGATGGGAATGTGGCTCAGTGGTTAAAAGCCTCTGGGTTCAATCCCTGGTACCAAAAAATTGAGTAAAATAAAGTGATGTGAAATATTGATTTAAAATGTCAATATTAGAATATACCAGAAATTGTATTTCTTGTGCCTATTTATAATTAGAATGAAAAATTTAGGTGTCAACTTAAAAACATGAGAAATGGTACCTACCTTTTCAAAATTCTTTTTGAAAACACAAGCAAAATTTCCAGAGACCACTGCTCTAGGGCAGAAGTTCTCTGGCTCTGATGGGATTTAAAAATCACTGGGGAACTTGTAAAAACTGCAGATTTTCAGGCTTATCCCCAGAGATTCCTACTCTATAGATCTGGAAAAAGTGTGGTTTTAACCAGCACTCCCTGGTGATTCTGTGTGAGATCTGCAGACCTGTCTTTGAGAAATACTGCTTCAAGATTTCTTCTCAGATCCCAATGTATCAGCAGAAACCTGCTTACTTGAATTATTTTTTTTTGTTTTTAGTTTTCTGGGCCATCTGTGGAACTGCCTTTTGTGAGTCATATTTGATATAACACCTTCACCTTTCACTTAGAATACCCTGAGAACCTTTTATGAATGAGAATACAGCCATTCCTGCATTCCTAAAGGAAATTTTTCAAGACACTATTCCATGACAAACCCCCCACCACCCATCACCACTGCTGCCCATATGGCCCCATATCACACATTTCTTTCAGAATTAGGTAGTAAAGAAAACGTTGCTTCTCTGGGAGAAATATTGGCATGTGTTTTTCTTTGGGGACAGATCATTAAACTAGTTTTGTTTTTCTTTTCTTTTGATTTACTAAGGATCTCAAAAGCAGTTCTGTGACTGCACTTCTGTGTCCTGACTCCTGATTATGACCTAATCTAAGTAATATTTTTTTTGGTCTTGATTGTTGTCACATCTTTTTTCTTATTTTTTTCCTGCTTTCATAAACCACCTAATCCTTTGCAGATAAGTAAAGAAATGATCAAAAATTAAATTATGTCTGTAATATATTTTTAAAATATATGAATATCATATATTAGAAACAAAAAAAATTCTAGTTTAATGTGTGTGTGTGTCTGTGTGTGGTGTATTCGTAGAGAAAGTTTGCTTTGCTTGTTGAAGTAGAGAATGATTGATGGGAATTTAGTGCACTCAACTGGAAGGCATATTGGGATTTCCAGCGCCCAGTGGTAAAGGAAAATAGAAGAGATTAGATGGACTTGGGATTGGGGTGACTGGATGCCCAGGCCTCAGTCTCATCAGGGAACTCTAGTACATGGCAAGTGGGAAAAGGAAGTGGAATCTCAACTAGTCAAAGTTGAACAATTCAATTAGTCAATAAGTTTACAGGTCCACAAAATTCACCTTAAAGGAAGCCCAGAAACTACAAGCTAGAAACTATGAAGGTGCCAATGCCAATGCTTCTCAAATATACCCTAAGTCTTTTGAGAGTCCTTAAAAATAATTTTTGGTAGAAGGTAGAAACATATATTCAAGATCATTTATTTGGCTTACATTTCTTGAATCCTATTGTATGTATCAGCCTTGCCTACTCCTAAGATTATAAAGTCAAATGAGACAAATAAGACAATTCTTTTTTTTGGTGGGGGCAAGTACCAGGGATTGAACTCAGGGACACTCAATCACTGAGCCACATCCCCAGTCCTATTTTGTGTTTTTATTTAGAGACAGGGTCTCATTTAGTTGCTTAGCACCTCACTTTTGCTGAGGCTGGCTTTGGACTTTGATCCTCCTGTCTCAGTTCCATCTGGGATTACAGGCATGTGCAACAATTCTTGCTCTTAGGACTTTCCAAGCTCAGATCGGAACCTGCAAGGGCTGCTAGTACCCTTTTGTAAATTACAAAAGAAGGCCCCCTCTAGGCAATAAGGCCCCTAGGTGCAAGGCCTGTCAAGAGGAGGGGAGGAGGGAAGCCCCAATTTTCCTCTTTAGTGAGAGGGTCCTTATCAGGAAACCACCTAACAATGTGCAAGTTAGGCACCTTAAATGTGAGAAATTGGCAGAGTGTAGGTGCTAAGTGCAAAGATGGAACAAGTGTGTGGTGAGGGTTGTACAGGGTTAGAAGGCAGCAGAGGCCCTTTTTGCAATGGGATGTAAGAATGGGGAGTCAGCTACAGCTGAAAATACAAACTCTGTCCTGCCAGTTTTTAAGATTTTCAAGAGAAGTTAGAAATTCTCTCTCTCTCTCTCTCTCTCTCTCTCTCTCTCTCTCTCTCTCTCTCTCTCTCTCTCTCTGTGTGTGTGTGTGTGTGTGTGTGTGGTATGTGTGAGAGAGAGACAGAGACAGACAAGACAGAGACTGACTGATCTCCTATCCTGGCTTTTAAATGTGTTGTGTACCAAATGTGTATTTGTGGGCTGCATTTGGCCTGCAGTCTGCTAATTTGGAAACTGAGTATAAGATCAACTAATTTTTTTTGTGTGTGTGTGTGTGTGTGCTAAGCTTTTCTTTTTCTTTTTGTATTGAAATGCTCATTAAAAAACTTTTAAATCCATATAATTTAAATAGTGTTTTGCTTATATTATGTGAAATGCCAGTTTGATCTAATTTCTTAATTTGATAGCTTCAGATTCAGTGTGTTTGATAATGAATGACAGAGGTAAACCTTTCAAAACAAAATGAAAACCCAAACCCAAAGCAACAGATATTTCTTGATATGTATTGTTATGGGAACCATAGGAAAGCATTAAACAGATAAAATGTAAACTCAGTCAGAGCTTGGGGATATATAAAGTATCTCAAATTAGACAATCTAGTCATTGCATAAACAATCAAAAATAGGCTCAATAGTCTAACTAGAGCAAAGAAGTCTCTAGATCTGCTTTAACTCTTCCTATATGCTCCCATGCAGCCCCAACTGAAATGATTGGATAACCTAAAGTATTCCACTGCTACAATTTTCTTAATTTAGTAATAGCCATCTATAATTTGAAAATAAAAATAAATACCTAATTATGTACTCCTGTCCTCTACACTTGCTTCAGTGATCAAAGGCTAAAAGAGATGACATTTATCATATTATTAAGACTTTCTTCTGTACAGCAATATTTTTCTGGGCTTTTGCATTTACATTTGCAAATAAATAATTAGATGAGTATAAATGATAATTAGGAACATATAGAGAAGCAGAATCAGAGCAGGGATTGTTTTTTTGAAAAACTATGTAGTCCTGAGAATTTGCTAGTTTTATATTGCTCTTTACCATGCCTCCAATTTTTTTTTTTTTAATTCAGAGACTTGTTTAATATACTAAGTCATACTCCTTTCTTTCCAATTTTAGTTGGGTGTATTATAGGAAACTTTCTGAATGTTACAAAATAAGCTATCAAATAAAGCATTATTTATGAACTACAGAGCCATTTTAAATAAATTTGTTTTAAATAAATGAAATTTTATTATTTGGGCCCATGTATAAACTAAGCATCACTTACTAATAAATAAAGTGAAACATATTACTTAGTAACATATCATGATAATAGAAGATGTGAATTAGGACAGTGACCCAACATTTTTTTGACTCGTTATGAACTATTCATTCTTGTATCCAAATGTTCATAAAGTTTGATTTAAAGAGTTCATATTAATTAAAATTTCTTTGGAAGTTATGATATGAATCAACATTTAAAAATATGATTCCCCTCAGATCATTAAAAAGTTTTAAAAAATTACATATAATAATGACTAGGCTGCAAGTCCCCTATAAAGCCACTCTTGGACATGTGCTCATGATGAAAGAGAGACAGATAACATTCTTTGTCTTGCCTCTTGAACAGACTCAATAATTATCAAATCAAATCAGAGTCAATGGTTGAAAGCATCCTCATTTTTTCAGTTTGAAACTTCCTTATGTGTAGCAGACAATGTCATTTGTGTACATCAGTACTGCTTCCTTTCACTTCCTTATGTGTGGTCCAAAGTGAGAATCACAATTAGTTTAGCTCATGGTGGCAATTCAGATATTCTTTGCCAGAAATAAAGAAGTAGGACTAAGGATGGACATGTGATTCAGAGCTTGTTGATGAAACAGCAGAGAAAGAATTCTGGGGTTTCTGGGCAAAATTTTCCCTCTTTAATAAAAGGAGAGGGAAAAAGTATATTTACTTTCTACCCTTGCTTTCCTACTTTGGGCACTGCCCCCAAAGGACAGAAAGCTACTCTAGCCATTTTGCACCAAAGAAATAGAGGACCAAGAAAATTGTAAGGAAACTGACCCAACACCTTGAGATGATGGAGTTGCTGAAACAACATTTGAACCACTATCTCTATCTCCAGGTTTCTTACTTAGGAAAAAAATTAAATGCCTTTATTGTTTGAGCCACAGATGACTGAATTTTCTGTTATCTGTAGTTGAATGTATTCTACCTGCAATACCATAGCGTTGAGCCAGAGCTAGCTCACACTGACTTGTGAGATGATTGTGTTTAGTTCTTTCCAAGTCTACATTCGGTGAGTTCAAGTTAGTAGCTTTAAATCATAGAGTAAGTGAAAACATTTACTCTGTGGATTGAGGTCAAAGATATATATCAATTTTTTTTTCTTCAGAGAACTGGTTGTTAAATATCTAACAGCAACACACCCCTCGGTGACAACCTTACTCCTTAGATAACATAATAACAACTACTATGATAGCTATCATCTTTCAAAGTGCATATTGATAGTAAATGGCAATGAATACATTGACATTTTTAAGTTGTAGAATTTCAGAACTAGAAGACACTGTAAATTCAAGAAAAGCAAAATTCAATATCAAGTCATTTTAAAACTAACCTAACATTATATAACTAGTTGATAGCAAAATCAAGTCTACAATTTGACTCTTAATCCCATTTTAGTGATCTTTCAACAAAACTACGGAGTTATTATATAATTTTTATAATGATAATAACAATACTTTGCTTGCCAATTGTGAGTTAGTGAAATAATAAATTTTTCTATAAATATATCAGCCTAATTTTGATAATGTATATAATAAACCATGTTAAATTACATATTCTAAGTTTTGGTCTATTTAGCAAAGATACAGACCTTGAAGAAGGCTGACATATGGAAACTGTTAGCTTGGGATTACAAGCTGCCAACAACCTTTAATCATCATTATTCACAGTAAATCCTGATGAGTAACCGGATGATCAGATTTGGGCTTGCCCAGCACACCAAGGATACTCTCACAGAGGGGGATCAACTGCCCATATCCTTTCTCCAAGAGGTGAAGAACTGTCAGTTGATGTCTGAGCTCCTCTGCTCAAGTGAAGATAGTTAGACAATCTTGAAAGATAAAAATTGCATTGTTAAATGAAATGAATTCTCAAAGGATCTTGAATGGACTTGTGGAACAACGTTGAGCTGGATTCTGACAACTTAGGTTTGAAATAGCTAGTAAAATTTGCCAGTAAATATCAGCTATTGAAAATGTTTCATACTTGTTAGAGTACTTGTAAGATCCTTACAATGTTGGTGAAAGTAAAAATTGGTACATCTTTAGAAAGTATTTAGCAACATACTGCATATTAACAACCTAAAAAATAAAGTTGTTACAAAATTTTGATACATTGATTATGAGATGATATGTATTAGGGAATTATGTACTGATCTATTTTGGGGTATGGTTGAAATTTTTCATAAAATTTAAAGAAATGTTTATGGTATTTGACTGAGGAATTCTGAGTTTCATGATGTATTTTAAGGAAATATAGGTGCAAAGATTAATGAACATTTATTATAGAGTTGTGAAAATTATAAATAATTTTTATCAATGGAAATAGATGAATGAATTATGATATATTCATACAACAGAATGTGGTAGAACCATTTGGATAATATAATTTAAAGATATTTAATAAGAAAGCATTCAAAATATAATGTCAAATGAAAAGGAATACAGAGCAGTATAGTGTATATATGTGTGTGTTTAGAACACTGAAAGAAAAAAAATGCTTTAAAATGAAGATGTTCTCAATGATTGTATTATTCATCTATTTTTCTGAAATTTTCAAGTTTTCTTTAATGGGCATACATAAACATTTAAAATGAAAATAACTTTTTTCTTATAAAATCAACCTGAGTATTACAAAGAGAAAGTATATTGAATAAGAAAATATAGAAACACCTGTACTTAGAAAAATAATACAAAATTTAAAAACAGAAACAAAACTCCTTAAGTCACTTGGATGAAATTCTGACAGTAAAGGACAACTGTCCTAACCGGCATTGAAGTGTAGAAAGGAAGGAACCTTGTGCCCTAAAACAAACACCCTCTAAGACAAGGTAGGTTGACTTACAATGACATCAGAGAGGTAGGGAAGAAAAGATAGATATCCTGGTTGGGTGTGCGATAATGTTTCTAATGAGTCAAGAAGTGAGAGAATGCTTTCAAGAGCAGCTGCCACATGTATGAAGCTATAGGGGTAGGAGTGGGAAAGGGACTTAAAAGAGTCTTGCTCTGCATTCAGAATGCACTTTTCTATTTGGAGTTATCAAGAAACTACGTCAAAAACTAAGAGTAAAGAGTGAATTGTATTAATAATTACTGTGATTCCCCAACCGTGTATCTCCAAATATGAGAATGAACCAGGTGAGGCTCAACCCAATTTATTTGGGTTATATCACAATCCCTGAACTTAATCTTGGTTGCCCCAGATATGTAGTTACATAGTTCTATAAATCTGAATAACTTTCTCACATGGCTGCAAAAGCCCTAGTCCAGACCAGAGGTTGTCAACATTTTCCCCCTTTGGGAACACAAGAGACAGATGACATTCCTATGTGCAATATATATCCATGACACATTCAGCGTTGAGAAATTTCTCTATTGCCAATTCTTTTCAAATTAAGAAAGTAATACTAGTGAGTGTAATTTATTAAAAAGATACCCTTGACTGCACTTTGATCTGTATTTGAAAATGATGATTCACTCATAAACTCTGGCTGTCTTTAACCTGCTCATTCTTTGGGTAGGGCAACCAGGGTAGCTGCCCTGAAGACTCATTCTTAGAGGCAGGGCCATGTAGATGTTGTACCTTATTCCTCTTTTCTGAATGTAATTAAAATCACTTTCAAAAGTTCTGTCTAAAGTGATACCTAAAGAAGCTTATTAAAGTTGCTGACAGTGCAGTCTCCTTTCAAGTGAGATTATCTTGAGCAGGCAAAACAGGTTGAGTTGCCAGGATTCTATACCCACCTGGGGGTGGCCTTAATCTTTAACTTTTCTCCAAATCAAATTACAAATAATCTCACTTGAAAGAAGGCCACACTTTCATCTTAAATAGGCCTTAGAATTAGAATTATGGGACAGAGGGAAGTAAGGATGATGGCAGATTATTTTTATTCATTTATTAACAAATTATGTAAGCATTTACTATGTGTGGCAGTAAATTAAGACAGACTGTTCTCTGGGCTGGGAATGTAGCTCAATGGTAGGGCTCTTACCTACCAGGCATGAGGCCTTAGGTTTGACCTGACCCCTATCATGGCAAAAAAAAAAAAAAAAGAAAGAAAGAAAAAGAAAAATTAACCTCTACTTTCATAAGGATCTAATTCTAACGGGTAGAGACAGATATTGGACAGGAAACAAATTTGCAAGTATTGTTGGTTCATTTGCTCCTTCATTCAGTTTACTTATTTAGCTAGCATACTAAAAACACTTAATATGTGCCAAGTTATTATAGATGCTTTTACATAAATTATCTCATTTAATTTTTGCAACCACCCTGACAAAAGATATATTATCTCTTTTTATAAATCTATAAATAACATAATTCATTGAAATAGTAAAAGATAGGAGTCAATCAGTATGTCCAATACAGAAGACTTTTAAGTAAATTTGGGGTAACCCATACAATAAAATATTGTATAGCTATTATGAAGACTTCCATGTGCTAATATAGAAAGATGCCCGAAAGTGTTAACTTGAAAAAAAGGCAAAATGCAGAACAAGTTTCAAAATCAACTCCTCTTTATGCTTTTTTGAAAAAGATACACAAACATATATGTATATGAAAAGTATGAGAAAGATTACAAAAATAATTCAGTAGCAATCACTTCTTGGAAGGGAGACTGATGATTTAGAATGGGAGGAATACAATATATATATCCTTTTGAAAGTCCAAACTGTTAAAAACTTACTTTAATTACTTTTTAGTTAAAATTCTTATTAATAATGTTTTTTAAAATAATGTTTGGCCTTTAGAGATGTGAGTAGTTTATTCAGGGTCATGAGAATTTAGTTTTTAGGTACTCAATTTAGGAATGAAGATAGAAAAATGTCATGTTAGAGAAAACCTTTATTTGTATGCTTGTAGGTAAATGATATACCTGTGTTTGCACAGAAGTGTGTAGAAGGGTAGGTGGGAGCCTGAGTTAAAACTACGGGCCCCCAGATGAATGGGAAGATTTAGATAAATGCCGATGTTTTGTTCTTTTGTATTCATACTACCTAATACAGTGCTTGGTACTAGTTGGTAATTAATGTTTGTTAAAAGTAAATAAGATTATCTGCTGATATTAGAATGAGAATGCAAAGCAGGTGATTTTCATGAAGTTAAAGTAGTTTCTGGGTTTTATAATATGGTTTGATCATCTTGGCGGGATAAAGATGCAAGAGAAAACGTGATTCAGAATATGAATTACTAGTGCCTTCATATCCCCAGTGGAAAGACATATCCCCCAAGTCTGCTGATTTGGAAAAATCCTATTTTTGCAAGGACTGAATTCTCTTGCTTGCTATTTATCAACATTCTGCTGACAAGTCTTGTTCCTTCTCTGTCCTTAGACCCCTTTTAAAACTTTTTTTAATTAAAATGTCTTTTTTTTAAAAAAAAGCAGTTCAGTAGCCTATTTCAAAATCTCATTTCATTACATTTGTCGTTTATTAATGGGTCTATTTTCTTTCCAGTCTTTCTTATTCCCCAGACATATTTGAGGAAACTCTTTAAAATTCCTGGGGCTATTATTACATCACTAGTTCTTTTCACTGCCTTTAAAAAAATTAGATTCAAATTTTAATCACTCTCTATATTATCATCCCCGCCCCCACTTTTCTATTTCAAGTGCTGTGTGTGAGCGTGTGAGCATGCGTGCACGTGCGTGTGTGTGTGTGTGTGTGTGTGTGTGTGTGTGTGTGTGTGTTTTCTTCTAAATCTAGTACTCTGAGAAATCCCTAGTGAGTCCAGCCTGGATGTATTTTGTTTCAAGAAATTCATCAGATGAATTATAATTTATACTGATTACCTCTAGGTTATTTAAGGATAGTCTGACTTTTTTTTAGCTAACAATTTCTCATATCTTCTATCATTAGGGTACATGAAGATGCAGCTTGTTTTGTGGGCATTTCATATTTCCCCCTAATTTTGACTTGTTTTGGTTTCTTCATTTTTAAAACTAGGCTCATTTAAAATCTGTTTTTAATAAATTGTGCCTTCTAAACTTGTCTCTTGCCTGTGTCCAATTCTGAAGGCCATTTTAATGTTTTCCCCTTTGCTTTTCATTCTTCACTTTGTGCTCTGAATAGCAGATTCACAAAAAGAATAAACCCCTTTGCTATCAGAAGGATAGTGGAAAGAACATTAGGTTTAGAGTCAGGAGTCCACTGTTAAGCTTTCTGTCTCACATTTATTTATTTATTTATGGGATTCAACCTTTACCTATCCCTCTTTCCCCATCTAGAATCAATCATCTCCTCTCTCTTTTTATCTAATATTGAGAACATGCATAAGAAATTTTTGCAAAGTACCATGAATGCCTGTGAAAAGGGGCATTATGTAAATGTCCAATATTATTATGCTGGAGTTTTGCCATTACTCTGTATTCAAAAGGATGAGATGTAGAATAATATTAGCTCCTTTCAATTTCTACTCCAAGGTGGTTCCATTACCAAAATACTAGGAAAATGGCTCTTACATAGTGGGTTCACGGAAAAGTTCCAAGACACTAGATTTATGCCAATATTTTTTCCATGGTTGTTACTATCCTTAATGTTACATTTACCCTATTAGGACAATCATGACACTGGAGGAATGTGTTCTGCCTTTATTTTGCTTTGATGAGGGAAAAGTCAACAAAGACATGGGTCCTAGTTGAGGTCCAAATGGTCTAAAATACCTAAGTTTAAATGCAAGGGAAGGGGATGCAAAGATATTTCATAATGCAAATGAAATTTGTCTCAATACTGACACTGTGTATATAGGATATAAGAATATATACTGCTTCTAGAGTCACTTGAAGGTACAGGGTGGGACTAGACATTCCTGGATTTCAGGGAGTCAATGTCCTACAATGAGCAATTTAAGGACGTAGAGAAGCCTGGTCAGCCTCAAAACACCTCTTGCTTCCTAAGTACCAGTCTGAATTCCCCACCATGAGATCCAACTCACTGAATAGCATTTTTAGATAACTATTCTATTAGGAAACCATGCATGAGATTAGGAACCCCTGTATAAATGCTACTAGCATGTAATGCAAGTAGCAAATAATTGACTATAAGTATGCAGAGAATTGGTTCTCAGACCTTTGTAGAAAAGATGACATTTAGATGGGATCATGAGGATAAGAGGCCACAAGCTCAAGTGCCTTGTGAAATTAACATAAATATGAAAAGTACACTAGGTAGCAAATAATAGGCACTAAATTGCTTTTGTTGCTGGGTAAGAATATTATCTACCTCATTCCCCACTCAAAGTCCAATGAAATGACAGAACAAAACATATCTGGGTCCTATAGGAATCCTTGGCTGCTGTTTGAGACCCCTGATTTTTAATAGGTGGAGGAAGGATAGTGAATTATAACAGATTGAAAGAGTAATATGGGGGAAAAAAGTCACTGTGACTTGCATGTTACCTAAGAGATCCCTATTGACATTGATTAATTTACCACAGGGACTGGCAATATTTCAGAAGCAGGGGTATAAGAAATGACCTCTATTCTTATGAAGAGATGGAAACTGGTTGAATAAGATCTGGTAGCCTGGTGAGCAAAGATCATCTTAATGGTCCCAGGGTTCTGAAATACTTCCTATGACTCTTTCACTATTTATGCTAACATATTCTTCTTTAAAATGTAGATGTCAGTCAGACACATTTAAATCAGATAACCTTGTATAACCTAGCTGAGATTAACCCCAAAAGGGAATGGAAATTTATATGGGGGAAAGAAAGGGGAAAAGTTTATATCTTGAGGCTTGGGTGGAAGTCAAAACTGTAGGTGGGAGTGAATGCTGTGGCAGGCTGAAGGCAGTTGAAGGACGCCTGCAGGTAGAGGGGGTGGGTACTGCAGAAGAGGGAGGAGGCAAGCTTTGCCTACTGTGCAGTTTTGCCAAGGGCAGCTAATTGCTTGTGCCAGAAAATTGCTTCTGAAAGCCTTGGGCAATATGCAGTAGGTTTTCCCTGTTGCCTAGTTTATCAGGTTGAGTTGAAATTTGGTGGGGAGCAGTGGGGGGATGATAAGCTGAAAGAATTTCTGAGCTGAAAGAAACCTCAAAGGTCACCAACTTTCTCAGCAGCATATCTCTGATGAGACAGGGAACTTGAACACCCAGGAATCTGGGGTCATGTTTTTTTCTGTTTGTTTTCAGTATAAAGAGATTTTAAATTACCATACTCAACTCACCAATTTCCAAATAAAATTGTCTAAGGCGATATCTCGAATGGCTTGGTTGAGATATAGAGCTTGTGATAGAATAAGAACTTGGTTCTTCAGGGCACCACCCATGGTCTGCAGGAGAACCAAGCTTGGTTAGACTCTTAGGGAAATCTGGTCTCAAGGAACTCACAATTATGAAAAATTGTCCAGATTGCCTGAGTCATGTGGTTTCCCTGCATTGGTTCACTGTGGAAGTTTGAAGGTCCTGGATGTGGGAATGACCCACTAGAGCCAAATGACTTGCTTAACTCCACCTCTTATCCTTTTTTTTGCGGAAGAAGCTCCTTCAGGCCCCCTTTTGATCTGTACCTCTATAAATTAAGGAAACGTGGGCTCCTTCATTTGTTAGAGCCAGTCCCTTATGGACTGCTCAATCGGTCATGCCCCTGCTTCAAAGAAAATTCTGTCTTGTGTCGTCATTTATGATTAAAAAAATTTCTTAGCTATTATTTCACAGCCAGCCCATCCCTTCTACAGAAACCCTTTCCCTTGCCCACATGGGACATGTGGCCAGAGGTTCTGACCCCTCTGCCCTATCTTAGTAATGTACCAACCGAGAATGATCATGGTGTAAGGTGAAGACAGTGAGTGACTGGGGAGGAGGGTACTAAAAGGGAAAGTGGAAAGGGATTTTGCTTTCTAATTTTTTTCTAGGATTGACTCTGGTATGAAAACTATATAAAGGAAGGGAAGGGATCTAACATTCATTGAGCCTCTGTTGTGTGCCCATACTTTGTATTGGACACCTTCTATTTATTATCTTAATTTGCATAGCAAGTTATCACCATCACACAATACAGGATAAACAAATTCTGAGATTAACAATTTTGCATATGACTGCTCAACTGGTGAAAAGAATAGTTAGAATTTAAATCCAGAAGTATTTGACTAGGTTAGGCTGCCTTTTTTCCACAGGCATTTGTTAAATTTAATTGTCTACTATATGCAAAGTACTATGCTAGGTATTTTAAGAATGGCAAAAGAGCTGATTAGGGATATAAATAAGGAGCTCTTAATTTTCTTGTTCTTAGAGTTTATAGTCTAAAGAAAAAACTCTTTAACTGGTCATCTTATTTTCTATTTAATGTCTCAGTCTGATGAAGAAGTATGTAAAATCCTTCACAGTCACATAAATTGGAAGATATTCTCAGTGTTCATAAAATCTCTTTAAAAAATTAAGCAATATGCCACCTGTGACAAAAGGCCTTTTTATTAATCCTTAATAGCTTTGCATGGCATAAAGAACAATGCCACAAAACTGTCCTAAGATATTTATAGGTTCAGAAAAACACAAAAACAAAAAACTTGGTGTTAGCAATATTTTCTTCAAAAGTGTGTTTATTTTTTATTATTATTTTATTCATAGTACACAAATGGGGTACAACTTTCATTTCTCTGGTTGTACACAAAGTAAAGTCTCGTGGTTTGTGTGATCATGCATGTGCATAAGGTAATAATGTTTTTCTCATTCTATTATCTTTCCTTCCCTCCCACCCCCTCTTCACACTTCATTTTCCTCTGCACAGTTCATCCTTCCTCCATTCTTCCCTCCCCCCCCCCAATTATGTATCATCATCCACTTTTCAGAGAAATCATTCAGCCTTTGGGTTTTTGGGATTGGCTTATTTCACTTAGCATGATATTCTCCAACTATGTCCATTTACCTGCAAATGCCATAATTTTATTCTTCTTTATGGCTGAATAATATTCCATTGTGTCTATATAACACAGTTTCTTTATCCATTCATTTACTGAAGGGCATCTAGGTTGGTTCCACAATCTAGCTATTTTGAATTGAGCTGCTGTAAACATTGATGTGGCTGTGTCACTGTACTATGCTGATTTTAAGTCCTTTTGGGTATAGGCCAAGGAGCGGGATAGCTGGGTCAAATGGTGGTTCCATTCCAAGTTTTCTGAGGAATCTCCATACTGCTTTCCAGAGTGGCTGCACCAATTTACAACCCCACCAGCAATGTATGAGAGTACCTTTTTCCCCACATCCTTGCCAATACCTGAGTATTGATAATAAAAAATGGAAGAAAAATCCTAAGCACCTTTCTTTTATTCTTATTATACAAAATTCTGTCTTCAAGAAATGTTGGGCAATCCTCAGAGCAAAGGAAGTTTCATGTGTTACCTGAAAGATAAATGACTGGTGCTCAGCTTGTTAGTCAATTCAGAGTCAGGTTTTACCATTTTATCAGCTTATTCTGAACTTTGATGTAGGTCCACTATTCCATGATCTTCAGCCTTTATTATGCATATTTGTGATATAGATCAAATTTTGATCATGTTTTATAGCAGTTACATTTACCTTAAGACCATTTTTATTGACTCCTTTAATCCATATGCCTACTGCATTTTGTGCGCTTATATTTATCTTTCATCACCACATTGTAATGTGTCTTGAGATCAAACATGTTTGGGAAATACTGATTTAAAACTTGCTGCCAAGTTGGTACCATGCTCTGATTGCCAGTTTCCCAAAGGATATGCTCATCTTCTTTATTTGGCTTCCTACTTTTTGAATTTTTGGTACACCATTAAAGACATCTCCAGTGTCCAAAGCACAAACATATGCAATGTTAAATGTACATATACTTAACATTTTCCTACATACTCTATAATAAGAAATATATATTTAACCAGAATGGTTAAAGAAGAAAATTTTATGTAATATGTATTTTTTTACAATAGAAATGTAATGGAATAATAACGTTACATAGAGAAGAACATAAACTTACAAATTGCAAAAAATAATATTTTGGTGTCATAAATAAAACAATGGTAATATTTTATTAGTGTGAGAAAAAAAACACCAAGAGCTAAATGTCCTCTAGGATCTACACAATAAATATACTCATGAGAATATTTATATAAAGTTAAGGAAAAAAATTGGGCCATAATTTTCATGAGGAAATTGTTCATCAGTATGTTCTCAACACTTGGCATAATGTATGACACATAGTATGCATTCAGTAAATATTTTTATGATGTATAAGGAATATATAATAATATTATTTCAGCTCTGGAGTTCTTTCCCTAGTTGTCCATTTAACTGTTTACTTCCTAGAGCAGATTATAGAATTTGTACCTTAGAAATAATGAGGCTAAACTAGTGTGATTATAAAACTCTTGGTAAATATCATATTAAAAACAAACTGTTATATGTAACAAATATATGTGGGTAAAAATATTTTTAGGAAACTTTAAAAATCATTTACATACCTTTATTGCCCTATTAAGATGAATTATGGAATTCTGAATTTTTGTAGGTTACAAACTGGCAATTTCACATCTTTATAAATTCTTGGCTAGTGTGTGCCTCCAGTTTCAAATGATGGAGACATTGAAACTTGGAGAAAATGTACTTTAATGTTCATTAAAAGGGCTCTTCTTTGCTTCCAAATGCCAGGGACTGAAAAGTGATCTCAGAAATAAGAACAAATATTACGGCACCTTCATTAAAATATGTGAAGCTGACACTTTTACTGCTAGCTTTTATGGTTAATCACAAATCTCCTACCAGAGACTGTGGAATGACCATCTGAATGTATTGTAAGACTTAATGGTCTTAAATATTGATCACCTTAACACATAACATTCCCTTCCATATCTGACATTAAAGCAAGCGCTCCCAATTACTATGATTAAAATATAATAATAAAGTGGATCTGTAATTTGTTTTTTAAAATATTAATGGTAAGAGGCATGGAAATTAATTTTCATCATTCATTACTTGAATAATTCTAAGTCTCTAAATGATTATGATCACTTGAATGACCCCTAGAGCCACAGCATTGACCATGTACCGTCTAACATGGGAAATATTATAACTCTTTGCTTTTGTCATTATCCATGACACTCTTAGCTACTTGTGATACTGCCACATGAGAGACTTCAGGGGGAAAAAAACTTCAAAGTTGAGGTATAAAGGGGAGAATTAGATGCAGATGACCACTATTCCTACTTTCTAGGAGTAAGCACTTATAAGCAGTGTGCCCACTTTCTTTTCTCCGTTTCTGCTTAGCAAGAGTTTTAGGCTGAAATTATTAAGAATGACCAGTTACTTAGACTTACTAGTAGACTTTCCTGTTGGTAGTAGGAGGGGTGAGTGTTTTACATTTTGATGACTGTAAAACACTCCAGAGATATCTTATGCTTATATTTGCATAAACATTTGAAAAAATAGTATCACATGAAATATCCTACATCATACTGCTTTTTAAAAATTAAAAAAAAATGTATTATAAACTTTCTTCATTTTCTTTTTTCTTTGGAGTGAGGGATTAAACCTAAGGGTGCTCTTATCACTGAGCTATATCCCCAGTACCCACCCCCTGCTTTATTTATTTATTTATTTATTTAGAGACAGGATCTTGTTAAGTTTCCCAGATTGGCCTTGAACTTGCAATTCTCCTGCCTCAGCCTCCCCAGTTGCTGGGATTTAGTATACCATTGTGCACGGCAGAACTCTCTTTCATCATTATTCCTATAAAACATCCTTTTTAGAATGCCTTAAAATGTTATTGTACATGTGGTCTTCTATAATTTATCCAATCAACCCCTTATTGCTAGTAGCTAAGTTTTTCTTAATTCATTTCTTTGCTGTTGTTAACAACATTACAGCTAAATCTGAGCATCAATCCTTAATACTTTCTTTAGAATTGGAATTTCGGAATTGACATTGGGGGTTTTGAATGATTTATTAGAGAAAGGCTCCCAAGAGCAGAGATATGGATGCAATAGAGGCAAAAGGATGAACCTTTTCATACTAGGAAAGCTTTTGAAGAGAGTCTAGCCTAGGCAGACTAGGAATATAATATATAGATTAGCCACTTTACAGGCAATTATTTCAGACTAAGACTAGAAAGATAGGAGGTAGGTTAATCTGAAAATGGTTAATATTTTTGAGTATTTATTATATGTCAGGTGGTACTTTGAGCAATTTCCATGTATATGGTAAGGAATGGAGATAAGAAAAACTAAGCAATTTCCCCAATGTCCCACATGTGGTATGTGTCTGGGGCTGGCCATGCTCTTAACACACCCATGTGTTGTTGCCTACCTTCCAACACACTGGACTGTCTAGGCAGAGAAGCTGGGAGCCCCAGAGTTAGACTCCACAGTGCACATGATCTAAAGTTTCCTACTTTTCCCTTTTTCAAAAGTTTTTTTTTTTAACCAATGTAAGATTCTCTTTTGCTAATATATGTGAATATAAACTTAAAAATTTTACAATTTGTGGCTAATTTGGATAAGTACCTTTTTGAGGGGATACTGAGGGTTAAACTCAGGGGCACTCAACCACTGAGCCACTTTCCCAGCCCTATCTTGTATTTCGTTTTCAAGACAGGGTTTCATTGAATTGCTTAGCACCTCAATTTTGCTGAGACTGGCTTTAAACTCCGGATCCTCCTGCCTCAGCCTCCTGAGCTGCTGGATTACAGGCATGCACCACCGCCCCCCATTGGATAAGTAATTTTTAAAAATGAATCTATGCTAATAATAAGGTACTGTGTTAACTGTTGCTATAGTTTATTTACTGAATTCTAAAAAAAAAGTACTGAATTCTAAATAGTTGGTGAAAGTAAACAATTTGTATAGTATTTGATCAGTATATTGCTTAATTCTCATAGGATAAATTCATTATGTTTCAATTAGACTGAAAGTCAATCACGGTTGCAGATACAACAGGGAAGATTGTAGTAACTATCCTTTTTAGGGGGTAATTCTTGGCAGTCTTTAATTGTTGCATAGTACTTTAAAACTTTTATTCCAAGCCAACATATTCTGCAGAAAACATGGACTCCCATAACACTGTCTCCCCCTTTAAAATGACTGAAGATGGCGATCCAAGATGGCGGCCTAGAGGGAGACTGCACCCCCGGTCGCTCCAGAACCCAGGAGTTAAGAAGGGGAGGCATTGAGAGACTCGGACTGAAGTGGAGCCACGGGTGAGTCTGCCCACTGGGTAAAGCTCGGCCCGGGTGGCAGGCCCAGATAGAGGTGGCTTATCGGAGCCGGGCAGGGCAGCTAGAGTCATCCACAGGCAGTCCTGCGCACTCCGGCCCCGCCCACACAGCCAGCTTCTCCAGGTTCTCGGAACGGAACTGGCCCGCTAGTGAGAGCCTGTCTGAACAGAGCACGCTCCGAGTCCCGGAGCTGCTGCAGTGCAGTGTACTCCTGCAAAGAACCAGCGGAGAGGCTCGATCTGCAGTCAGTCTCAGGGATAAGGTCAGGGCAGCTGGAGACCTCTTCAGGCGGCTCTGCCCACTCCGGCCGCGGGCTCTCTTCACGGGGCGATCCAAGATGGCGGCCTAGAGGGAGACTGCACCCCCGGTCGCTCCAGAACCCAGGAGTTAAGAAGGGGAGGCATTGAGAGACTCGGACTGAAGTGGAGCCACGGGTGAGTCTGCCCACTGGGTAAAGCTCAGCCCGGGTGGCAGGCCCAGATAGAGGTGGCTTAGCAGAGCCGGGCAGGGCAGCTTGAGTCTTCCCAAGGTAGTCTTCCACACTCCGGCAGTGGGCTCTTCCCACACGGCCAGCTGCACGGTGCAGGCCCACAGTGAGAGCATTTCCGCACAGAACCAGTTCCAAAACGTGGAACCAGTAGGGGGCTAGGGGCAGTATTCTTCGAATGAGCTGCTTTATCAGATTCCTCCAAGACATCAGGCTACTGAAGGCTGGGAGGTGATACACTGGAAATCTAGTGGGACACTATAAGCCAATAGTGGAAAACTGCAATATCTCAAGGTCCCATTGACAACTGACCATTATGAGAAAACAAGGGAAGAAAATGTCCCAAACAAACCTAGATACTACATCAATAAAACCCAATGACAGCAGAGCAGAAGAAATGACAGAAAGGGAGTTCAGAATGTACGTAATTAAAACGATCAGGGAAGCTAATGAGGAGATGAAAGAGCAAATGCATGCATTGAAGGAGGAGATGAAAGAGCAAATGCAGGCATTAAATGATCGCACCAATCAACAGTTAAAAGACCAAATACGGGAAGCAAGAGATCATTTCAATAAAGAGTTAGAGATACTGAAGAAAAACCAAACTGAAATCCTTGAAATGAAGGAAACAATAAACCAAGTTAAAAACTCCATAGAAAGCATAACCAATAGGATAGAACACCTGGAAGACAGAACCTCAGACATTGAAGACAAAATATTTAACCTTGAAAACAAAGTGGAACAAACAGAGAAGATGGTAAGAAATCATGAACAGAATCTCCAAGAACTATGGGATATCATGAAAAGGCCAAATTTGAGAATTATTGGGATTGAGGAAGGCTTAGAGAAACAAACCAAAGGAATGAACAATCTATTCAATGAAATAATAACAGAAAATTTCCCAAATCTGAAGAACGAAATGGAGAACCAAGTACAAGAGGCTTATAGAACTCCAAACATACAAAATTACAACAGACCCACACCAAGGCACATTATTATGAAAATACCTAACATACAAAATAAAGACAGAATTTTAAAGGCCGCGAGAGAAAAGAATCAAATTACATTCAGAGGGAAACCAATAAGAATATCAGCAGATTTTTCAATCCAGACCCTAAAAGCTAGAAGGGCCTGGAACAACATATACCAAGCCCTGAAAGAAAATGGATGCCAACCAAGAATCTTATACCCAGCAAAACTTACCTTCAAATTTGACGATGAAATAAGATCCTTCCATAATAAACAAAAGCTAAAGGAATTTACAAAAAGAAAGCCAGCATTACAGAACATTCTCAGCAAAATATTCCATGAGGAAGAGATGAAAAACAACGATGCAAATCAGCAACAGGAGGCGCTAGCCTAAAGGAATAGCCAAATAAAGGAGAAACCAAATCATGTCAAAAACAAATATGAGTCAATTGACTGGGAATACAAATCATATCACAATAATAACCCTGAATGTTAATGGCCTGAATTCATCAATCAAAAGACACAGACTGGCAGATTGGATTAAAAAGAAAAATCCAACAATATGCTGCCTGCAAGAGACACATCTCATAGAAAGAGACACCCATAGACTAAAGGTGAAAGGATGGGGAAAAACATACCATGCACACGGACACAGCAAAAAAGCTGGAGTATCCATCCTCATCTCAGATAATGTGGACTTCAAACCAAAACTAGTCAGAAGGGATAAAGAAGGACATTACATGCTGCTTAAGGGAAGCATAAATCAGCAAGACATAACAATCATAAATATCTATGCCCCGAACATTGGCTCACCCACGTACGTCAAACAAATCCTTCTCAATTCCAGAAATCAAATAGACCACAACACAATAATACTAGGTGATTTTAACACACCTCTCTCACCACTGGATAGATCGTCCAAACAAAAATTGAATAAAGAAACTATAGATCTCAACAACACAATCAGCAATTTAGACTTAACGGACATATATAGAATATACCATCCAACAAAGAATGAATACACTTTCTTCTCAGCAGCACATGGATCCTTCTCTAAAATAGACCATATTTTATGCCACAAAGCTACTGTTAGTAAATACAAGAAGATAGAGATACTACCTTGTACTCTATCAGATCATAATGGATTGAAATTAGAAATAAATGACAGAATAAAAAACAGAAACTTCTCCAATACCTGGAGACTAAATAATACACTATTATATGATGAATGGATAACAGAAGACATCAGGAGGGAAATAAAAAAATTCTTAGAAGTAAACGAGAACAAAGACACATCATATCAAAATCTCTGGGACACTATGAAAGCAGTACTTAGAGGAAGATTTATTTCATGGGGTGCATTCAAAAAAAGAAGTAGAAATCAACAAATAAACGAGTTAACACTACAGCTCAAAGCACTAGAAAAAGAAGAGCAGACCAATACCAAAAGTAGTAGAAGACAGGAATAGTTAAAATCAGAGCCGAAATCAACGAAATCGAAACAAAAGAAACAATCGGAAAAATTAATAAAATAAATAGTTGGTTCTTTGAAAAAATAAATAAAATTGATAAACCCTTAGCCACACTAACAAAGAGAAAGAGGGAGAAAACTCAAATTACTAAAATTCGGAATGAACAAGGAAACATCACAACAGACACGAGTGAAATACAAAACATAATTAGAAGCTATTTCGAAAATCTATACTCCAACAAAACAGAAAACCTTGAAGACATCAACAAATTTCTAGAGACATATGAACTACCTAAACTGAACGAGGAGGACATACACAACTTAAATAAACCAATTTCAAGCAATGAAATAGAAGAGGTCATCAAAAGCCTACCAACAAAGAAAAGTCCAGGACCAGATGGGTTCTCAGCCGAGTTCTATAAAACCTTTAAAGAAGAGCTCATTCCAATACTCCTCAAACTATTCCATGAAATAGAAGAGGAGGGAACCCTACCAAACTCGTTCTATGAAGCCAATATCACCCTGATACCTAAACCAGACAGAGACACATCAAGGAAAGAAAATTTCAGACCAATATCCTTAATGAACATCGATGCAAAAATTCTCAACAAAATTTTAGCAAATCGCATACAAATATATATTAAAAAGATAGTGCACCACGATCAAGTGGGTTTTATCCCAGGGATGCAAGGTTGGTTCAACATTCGGAAATCAATAAATGTCATTCACCATATCAACAGACTTAAAGTTAAGAATCACATGATTATTTCAATAGATGCAGAAAAAGCATTTGATAAAATACAGCATCCCTTCATGCTCAAAACACTAGAAAAAATTGGGGTAATGGGAACATTCCTAAACATTATAAAGGCCATCTACGCTAAGCCCATGGCTAATATCATTCTAAATGGTGAAAAACTGAAAGCGTTCCCCCTAAAAACTGGAACAAGGCAGGGATGCCCTCTTTCACCGCTTCTATTCAACATCGTCCTTGAGACTCTAGCCAGAGCAATCAGACAAACCAAAGAAATTAAAGGGATACGAATAGGAAAAGAAGAACTCAAACTATCCCTGTTCGCTGATGACATGAATATATATTTAGAGGAACCTGGAAATTCCACCAGAAAACTTTTAGAACTCATAAGTGAATTCAGTAAAGTAGCAGGTTACAAGATCAATGCTCATAAATCCAATGCATTTTTATACATAAGTGATGAATCTTCAGAAAGAGAAAATAGGAAAACTACCCCATTCACAATAGCATCGAAAAAAATAAAATACTTGGGAATCAATCTCACAAAAGAGGTGAAAGACCTCTACAATGAGAACTACACAACACTAAAGAAAGAAATTCAAGAAAACCTTAGAAGATGGAAAGATCTCCCATGTTCCTGGATAGGCAGAATTAATATCGTCAAAATGGCTATACTACCTAAAGTTCTATACAGATTCAATGCAATTCCAATTAAAATCCCAATGATGTACCTCGCAGAAATAGAGCAAGCAATTATGAAATTCATCTGGAAGAATAAAAAACCTAGAATAGCTAAAGCAATCCTCAGTAGCAAGAGCGAAGCAGGGGGTATTGCAATACCAGATCTTCAACTCTACTACAAAGCAATAGTAACAAAAACGGCATGGTATTGGTACCAAAATAGACAGGTAGATCAATGGTACAGAATAGAGGACATGGACACAAACCCAAATAAATACAATTTTCTCATACTAGACAAAGGTTCCAACAATATGCAATGGAGAAAAGATAGCCTCTTCAACAAATGGTGCTGGGAAAACTGGAAAACTATATGCAATAGAATGAAACTAAACCCCTATCTCTCACCCTACACAAAACTCAACTCAAAATGGATCAAAGACCTCGGAATCAGACCAGAGACCCTGCATCTTATAGAAGAAAAAGTAGGTCCAAATCTTCAACTTGTTGGCTCAGGATCAGATTTCCTTAACAGGACTCCCATAGCACAAGAAATAAAAGCAAGAATAAACAACTGGGATAGATTCAAACTAAAAAGCTTTCTCTCAGCAAAGGAAACTATCAGAAATGTGAAGAGAGAGCCTACAGAGTGGGAGAATATCTTTGCCAACCATACCTCAGATAGAGCGCTAATTTCCAGAATCTATAAAGAACTCAAAAAACTCTACACGAAGAATACAAATAATCCAATCAACAAATGGGCTAAGGAAATGAACAGACACTTCACAGAAGAAGATGTACAAGTAATCACCAGATATATGAAAAAATGTTCAACATCCCTAGTAATAAGGGAAATGCAAATCAAAACCACCCTAAGATTTCATCTCACCCCAATTAGAATGGCGATTATCAAGAATACAAGCAACAATAGGTGTTGGCGAGGATGTGGTGAAAAAGGAACACTCATACATTGCTGGTGGGGTTGCAAATTAGTGCAACCACTCTGGAAAGCAGTGTGGAGATTCCTCAGAAAGCTTGGAATGGAAACACCATTTGACCCAGCTATCCCACTCCTTGGCCTATACCCAAAGGACTTAAAATCAGCATACTACAGAGATACAGCCACATCAATGTTCATTGCTGCTCAATTCACCATAGCCAGATTGTGGAACCAACCTAGATGCCCTTCAGTTGATGAATGGATAAAGAAACTGTGGCATATTTATACAATGGAATATTACTCCGCAATGAAGAATGATAAAATTATGGCATTTGTAGGCAAATGGTCGAAATTGGAGAATATCATGCTAAGTGAGATAAGCCAATCTCAAAAAACTAAAGGACGAATGATCTCGCTGATAAGCGGATGAGGACATATAATGGGGGGTGGGACGGGCTAGCATTAGGTTTAGGGTTAGGTTTAGAGTTAGGCTAAGGAGAGCAGTAAGAATGAAGGAAAGAAGGACTGTGTAGAGGGAAAAGAGGGGGGGGGGGGGTGGGGGGGGGGGGGGGGGAGGGGAAAAAATATAATAAACATCATTACCCTATGTAAACGTAAAAAAAATAAAAAAAAATAAAAAAAAAAAATAAAAAAAAAAAATAAAATAAAATAAAATGTGAAATCATGCAAAAAAAAAAAAATATTATCTCCAATATTTTCCTCAAAAAAGTAATAAATTTGAAGTTATTAAATAAAAAAAAAAAAAAAAAAAAAAAAAAAAAAAATGACTGAAGATATGTACCCATTGACACTGAAGAGTTTCTCAAAGCGCATTTGAATAAATGAGAATTATGATTATATTGAGGTACAGTGATCAACTGGAACAGATGTTTTCTTTGCTCCTATTGCTGCTTTCTCCCTCCTTCAAAATTCTCAACTCCTTTTAAGTCCCAGTGAATAGTACTACATATCCATTAAATGTATGGATTCTGAAACCAGACAACCCAGGTTTCAATCTCAGCTCTGCCATATACTAACTGTATGACTTGGGGAGCGTTCCTTCGCTTCTCTGTATCATAGTTTCTTCATTGGAATCTCCATACCTCCATCTCCACATTTGACTACACCTTACAACTGTAGATTTTTATGTACAATTGCCTAATTGGTATCTCAACTTGGCTAAGAAGCCTCTCAGACTTCAGATCATCAAATACAGCCTGAATTATTGCTACTCTTCCCTCTTGTATAAATGGCAAAAACCATCACCATTTGCTCAAAACACAAATCTAGTCATTATTCTTGATTATTCCCCTTCCTCACTCTCACATCCATTACATCATAACCTTTATCTCTGAAACAAATCTCAGATCTGCCCACTTCCACCAGCATTGCTTTTTCCAAGTCATGTCTTCGCATGTCTGGGATCCTCCAACAGTTACTTTTCTGGTCTCTGCTTCTTCTACTCTTACTTCTCTAAAATCCAATTTTCCCACATCTAGAATGATTTTTCAAAAGTATAAATGACATTGGCCATTCCTTTGCTACAAATCCTCCAGTGGCATCTTACCTCACTTAGAATAAATCAAACCCCTTAATCTTATTCTCAAAGTCTTAAAAAATTAAGTTCTGCAAGTGGGTTTCAGTCTCCCCAAAATTCCTGTCCACCTGGAACCTCAGAATTTGACCTTATTTGGAAATTGGATATTAGATGTACTTAAGAAGAGGCCATACAGGATCAGGATGTACTCTAAGTTGAATGACTGGTGTCTTAGAAGAAGTGGAAAGGATACAGAAACAAAAGAAATACAGAAAAGAAGGCCATGTGAAGATAGAGTCAATGATTACAGTAATGTGGCCACAAGACAAGGAATATTAGGGTTTTCTAAGAGCCACTACAAGCTAGAAGAGGCAAGAACCCAGAGCCTAGAACCTCAAACCTTCAGAGAAAGTGAGCCCTGCTGACACCTTGCTTTTAGACTTAAAGTCTCCAAAACTGTGAAAGAACACATGTATGTTATTTTAGGTCAGCAAGTTTGTGGTATTTTGTTGTAGCAGCTTGAAGAGCTAATACAGCTATATTTATAACTCTCCAGCTTCAATTCTATTGTTCTCCCCTTGCTCTCTACTCTCTAGTCACACTTCTCTCTTCTATTCATGGTGTTGGAACATTAAGTTTGTTCCCAACTGTTGGGGTCTTAAGCCCCCTTTCTCTTCTCAACCAGCAGACAAGGGAAGGGGACACTCCCCAATAAGGCCAGACCGGGATAGGTAGGGCCGACTGACCGCCCACTCCCAGCCCTCCGGGTGGAGGACAATCAGATGCATCAAGGAGACCAGTCACAGCAGGAACTCGTTTATTGAGGAAGTCACATAGTTTTTATGTAGGGTGGAGGCTAGGCGGGAGCCAATCAGCTTAAAGGTCAGCAAGACATGGGGGGTTCATGCAGATGAGAGTCCCATAGGACTATATGGCAAGCACCAGTTGATCACGTTCGTGGAACTATTGTTAACCAATCCCTGACGGTGGTCCGATTTATCATCATTAACCTTTGAAACCATCTTTGAGGCCTTGATCTTGCTCACTCACCAGGGAGTAAGGAGTCAGCCTGAGTTAGTTAATGTGTCATTAGTCCCAACACCCAACTTAGGACTTTTATACTAGCTGTTCCCTCTATTTGGGATGCTCATCCCTAAATCTCTTGGATCTTTCTTCTTATCATTCATATCTCAGTTTAAAATCACTTTTCTTAGGGAGACTTTTCTCAACTACCCATTCTAAAGCATCCTTACAAACAATATCTATCACAGCAACCTATGTTGATTTTCTATTTTTCACTTAATACAATCTGATGCTTTTATTCATTCATGTATTTACAGAGTGTGTTGCTATCCTCTCAGTACATACACACAGCATGTACTTTGGCACTTACTAGAACAGCACTGCCTAATGTGGTAGCCACTAGCCACATGTGGCTTTTTAAATATGAATTTAAATTAATTAAAATGAAATAAACATTTAAAATACAGTTTCCAAACTTTAATAGCCACATTTCAAGTGATCAATAGCCACATGTAGCTAGTGGTTACCATAATGGACAGCATAGATGTAAAAATTTTTATCATTGTAGAAAATTCCTATAAACAGTACTGCTCTAGAATATAAGCTCCAGAAAAACAAAGAATCTTGTATCCTCAGTGCTTTGAATTTGTCTGGTACTTAATATATTTTGGATGAAAAATGAATGAGCTTTCAAGAAATCATTGGGCATTGATGTAAATGAACTTTGTAAAAGGAAATGACCATGATTGCTACTGAAAAGCAATATGGCTTTAGGGGGAAGAGGATTTCTACTCACCTGGGCAGAGTTCCTATAACCACATCTGTCATTGATTTTCTTTTTGTTTGTTTACTTAATAAATATTCAAAAGTATCTCTGGTTGTAAAGAGAATTTCAACAAATTCCATTTCCCTGAGTGGTGGCTTCTTTGGCTTATAAATAATTTTTTCCCCTAATGATCCACTGAGAAGTAGGAGGAAGGCAAGTGGGGGGTTTGGGTTGAAATTAACTTCTATGCAGTACAGCATTTGCTCTAGATGTTGAGAGACAGTATTATCAATCTCATATCTCTAGTAATCATTTCTCTATGCTTTGATTAATGTGGGTGTAAAATGTGTCTGATGTAGCAGCATGTGTCTGAAACATTCTGAGGCAAGAAGAATAAAAAATATTTTAATTTTAAAACTGAACTTTAAATAGGCTAAAAGGGATAAAATTACTTAATACAACAGGTAAAATATGATATTACTACATTAGAAAAAAATTATGGAAATATATCTTTGTCAGATGTGCAAGACAAATATATTTAAAAACCATTAAATCCTTGGTTATAAGTGCCCTGTTCTGTTTTCAAATCATTAACATGAGAGTAAGATTAAAATTTGTGAGTATCTGATACTGTACATAGCACATAAAAAATCAATGTTGGTATAACTATAATGCATTAATTTTAAAAAGTCAGTGTTGGTTTTTCTTCTTCATCTCATGCTTCTAGTTTATGCTGAAATACATGTAAAATCTCTCACCAGGAAGCTCATTGATTAGCTAATTGAGAATTATTAAGGATTAGCTAATGGAGAATTATTACTTTGGGAACACGTTGATTGAAAAACTAGGGACTAAAAAGTAATTTGAAGACCAGTTACAAATGAGTGAACTTGTATAGTATTTAATGAAACGCATCCATTTCCCATTATGAAATTGACCACAGAGTAAGGTTAGGGTGCTGTGGAAGTACAGAAATCATAACTTGGTCTGAAACCTTGTACAGTTGTCCCATGTATTATTACATAATTTCATACCATTCTATGATAATATTTCTAAATAATGAACTTCATGACTTTAGAATCATTGCTGATGATTTCACATGCAATTGAAATGGAAGAAAATACAGGAAACCAGCATAAGACTTCTTTACTGTAAAATAAAATAAGGAGGAGAGAAAGGTTTTGGAAATCAAGAAAACAGAACATAGAAAGAGTTCACAAAGTTTGGTTCATATAGTGATTTTCTCCTCTAAACCTCCAACTCAGAGGAACATCTCAGTATTTCTCTATCTCTGTGTTGTGTTCAGTGGCCAGAAACCTATGCCTGAGTAAGGTGAATTTACCTCATCACCATTGGAGTTCTGGCAAGAAAGAATCATGAGGATTGTAGGACTGTGATTCTTGAAATCTTGATGAAAGGTGCCATAGTTAAAATGACCCAATTTAGATCTATCAATGTAGAAAAGAAGGGAGTCCTTCAGTCATGGACAAAAATGATGATGAAACAAGTGTCCCATTTGGGGATTCCTCTGTACAGACTTTTTCAGAAAACAGATCTCCTCTCTTAGAGCCATATTTCTTCAAGGAAGTCACCATATTTTCCCTTTCTCTGTGTGTTTTTCTGTTTTAAATAGGAGAAGACAACAGGGAGAGTAGATCTAGAGAGGAAAGGATGGGGAAAAGAAGGAAGGACAAAATATGGCAGAAAAGAACATTTTTGAGGATCCTAGATGACTGGATTCTGAGCAGAACCACCTTACCTCCACACTTCCTATTTACTGCTTCTCCCTTTTCCTTCCCACCTCTCTTTAGTGATGTACAGAGACAAGTTGCTGAAGCAGCTCTCATGTTGTTCCCATCTGCCTTTGGCCTCCCACGAAAAGCTTTGAGAACCCCACAGAACTCCTGACCCTATTTCATCTCTGCCAAGCAATCACCATGTCTGGAAATTGAAGGAAAGAAAAGGATTGATGGCTTTTTTTTTTTTTTTTTTGACTGATTTAACTCAAGCTAGAACAAAAAAGTATATAGGAGGACAGTGAAGAAATAAAGGTTGGGCAAATAAACAATGGTTCTGTTTTTGAGAAAATCTTCACATGGCAATTTTCAATTAAACAAGAAGGAATAGCACTTTATATTGCTTAAACCATCTGTTACTATAGGTTTAGTAAATCAAATAGCATAAGTGATATGTTACTCTATAAATTATAAGAGCAATATTTGTGAATTGGATGTTGCAGAAATAGGTATATAGGATCCAACTGATTATAGTTGCTGCATCCTAGTCAATATACCACTACCAGATATCCACTACCAATATCCTCTAAGTGTCTTTTATCACATCTGTTTCCTTCTCTCTCTCTCTCTCTCTCTCTCTGTTTTGTGTGTGTGTGTGTGTGTGTGTGTGTGTGTGTGTGTGTGTATACCGGGAATTGAACTCATAGGTGCTTAACCACTGAGCCATATCCTCAACGCTTTTTATTTTTTATTTTGAGACAACGTCTTGGTAAGTTGCTTAGGGCCTCCCTAAGCTGCTGAGGCTGGCTTTGAACGTGTGATCCTCCTGCCTTAGCCTCTCAAGCTGCTGGGTTTACAGGCATATGCCACTGTGCCCAGTCCAACTCTAGTTATTTCAGCCTCTTCCTATTTCAAATATTTTCCGTCTTCCTACACACTTTCTTCTAAAATGACATTTATGCAAATTTTTAATTGGGCTTTCAAAGTCCACCTCTAGTTTCCCATCATCTGTCTGTAAGATCTCTGTTTCAGTACACATCTCTTTTTGGGTCTCATCACTTTCATCAGGAAGGTGCTGTTTTCTATCCAATTTCACCTGCTCCACAATAGCACAATGTCTTGGCTCAAATTCTTTAACTTCAATGTAGCTATCCCTGAATGTTGCCTAATTAAAATCTTTCCCCTCCAACCTTATATAGTTCTACACAGGCTAGCTTTAAATTATATATGCTTGCTCGCTCTTAAATAGCCTAATATGCAAAAAAGAGTCTTATAGTCTAAAAAACTTGATAGTGTCTGGCATAGAGTAGTCACCCAATAAATATTTATTCATTCATGCATTCATTTATTTGTGTTTATTATTACCAAATAAACCAATTTTTTTTCCCAGCAAGAGTTGCAGCTAGTTGAAGAAAGTGATCACTTTTATATGTTTCCTACAGGGTCTAGCACCCTGAAGAGCACACAGTAGATAATAAATACTTATTGAATGATTGACTAACGCACTTTGCATTTGGATTTCAAGTAAAGTAGCCCTTGAAGACACCCTGATTTTCCTCTAGATGACTTAAATTTGACCTCCAATGCATGATAGAAGGTTCACTGATCTTTTGCAGATGGGAAAGTTGAAATATGAAGAGAGGATTAAAAACCTCTCAAGGTCAAACAAATTAGTGATAACTGTGAACTGGAATTCAAGGCCAAACATTTTGACCACCACTTCATTGAATTTAAAGTCATTGAACTGTGCTTTGTTTTTCTTTGACATAAGTAGCTTTTTTCCTGATAATCTCTGATGTATAAGCTGTGTCATGCTGCTATGTGAGTCTGGTTCTCCTTTTTTTTTTTTTTTTTTTTTTGTCTATTCTTTTTTTAACATTTTTTTAAAATATTTTTTTAGTTGTAGATGGACACAGTGCATTTATTTTATTTATTTATTTTTATGTGGTGCTGAGGATCAAACCCAGTGCCTCACAAATTGCTCTACCGCTGGGTTCAACCCCAGCCCCTGTTCTGTCTATTCTTCAGTGACTCTTATGTGTCAAAATATATCAAATTGTCTAACATGGTGATTGCCTTTTTATGTTTGTTTCTTTTTTGTTTTGCGGAGACACACAGATTGATTTAGGAAAGAAGATACCCATTCAAGGGGGAATGTGGGCTATTTCAAGAGAAAGATGGGGGTAAGACAAGAAATACATTCAAGAGAGAATGTAGGCTGGATCAAGAGTGAGAAACAGCCTGTTTTTTGTTTCTTAGTTGGCTTTTAAGGTCATAAACTCTACCTCATGTGTCCTTATAATTTTGGTTTAGCACAGTACTTGGTACATAATAGATGCTTAATAAATATTTGTTGAATGGATGAATATTATCAAATAAAATTATTTTTGGAGTACTGATAAATTAATATACTTAAACTCCCTTTATAGCACTGAGGTGAGTTCAATGTATAAACTGTCTTAATTAATTCATAGCAACCTATTCTTAGTGTCAGATGGTAATTCTTTTGCCTAGTTATTGTCCTTTAGGGATTAAACAAGAATTTGAACCTACTACAGCACTATCCTTGGTTTGATTCCCAAACTGTGGGATAAACTAGGCTTTAATTTCCATAAGTAAGAGTGTAACACTTACATATGTAAAGAAAGAAAATAACTCTCCCATATGAAATAAGAGGTAATTTGAGGCAATAGAATTATTGGTCCCAAGTTAGCAAAAAAAGGTTTTAAACCTGACTCATCTGTGCCTTATGGATTTTATAACTGATGATTAGCTTCCCTTAATCAGTTGAACATCCATTTAAGGGACAAATTGATTAACTTCTTGCATAATTAACAGAACATTAAGTACCATCACTTTGAGTTGAAAAAAATGTTTTGATTAACAATAAATATGCACAGTTTAACATTAAGACATTAAAAGGCACTTTCTCATATCATTATTAAACTGTTTTCCCCCCAAAATTTCAAGGAGGTGTGTGCATCTAGTTTAGTGGCCAATGCTTGCAATTCTCAAAGTATTTTTATTTTTCTGGCTGGCATTAAATTTAATGCCTTTTCCACAGAGAATGAAAGCATAATATATAAATAATAACCAACATTACTATGTGAGGAAACTCAATTTGTACTAACTCTTAGAGAAATGGTAAACAGCATGATTCCTAGGCATATAACAATGAGAATAATTAAATATTAAAATTTACAAATAATTTTAAAAAGAACTGGTGAGAAATTAAAGGATAATTGATAGGAATGCTAAAATTGAGAGAAGTGTTATTAAAAGTGCCAGTAGTGATAAAGGACAAGATTCATGAATCAGTAGAAATTACAGTGTTGAACATTGTATAAATTAAAAAAAAAAAAAAGAAGAAGTGAACATGGCATTAGAAAAACAAAAGATTCAAAAGGTTCTTCCTGCCTAAACCAGGCCCAAAGAGATATTCAAATGGAGAAGAACAACAGAAAAATAGATCTTGCAATCCACAGGGGGTCAGCAAAGTTGTTCAAAGATGTGCTATGTCAGTAGTCCATAGAAAATTGCATTAGAATACACAAACACGTAATTAAAGCTAAACATTCAGAATGTTAGACAGCACCATTCTGAGTCAGATGGTAGTTGATTCTGACTACATCTTGGGCACGGAGGACCTAATTAGTCTTTGCAAGAAGGTGTGCAGGTGTCAATCAATTTTGGAGTTTGTGCTGAGCAGGACAGGTTAATGGAGAAACTGGAATATTTGAAACTGATGAGGCCTAAGGCAGGTTTCAAATACTATTTGCAGAAGTTTAGAAACTTAGAGAACATACAGGAAATTTGGTCTAGGCCTGTTCCTCAAAGTCTATTAAGTATGTGTTATATGTGTCTTTTTAATTCTTCAGGTCAAATCACTAGTCCCAGTAAGGATTAGTTTAAAAGAAGGCTCCAATGAATAGAATACTGAACAGCTAATTGAAAATAATCATGTTGGTTTGTTTATTTGGTACTGAGGACTGAACCCAGAAGTGTTTAACCACTGAGTTACATTCTTAGCCCTTTATCTTTTTTATTTTGAAACAGGGTCTCACTAAGTTGTTTAGGGCCTTGCTAAATTGCTGAGGCTGGCTTTGAATTTGGGATCCTTCTGCCTCAGCCTTCTGAGTCACTGGGATTACGGTGTGTGCCACTAGGCCCAGCTGATCACGTTATTTAATGCTATTGCGTTCTACCCATTCACTAAGGGATATGTGGGTATGACAATGCAAATATTACCTGAATGGTAACAGAGACCACATAATTCCTGAGAAACAGTCAGTTAGCTTGAGTTCTGCTAGATCAGCTTCTCAAATGTTAGTAAGTGTTGTCTGGCTGACAAGTTGAAAACCCAGGTTCAAGGATGGTCCTCAGTGACTCTGATTTAGTAAGCTTGGAATGAGAACTGGGAATCTACCTCAAATACTGATAGGAGACTACATTTTGAAAGTAACACACAAATCAGAGTTCCTTGAGAGTTATGACAATTACTAAGTAATTTTTTATAACTGCTTTATTACTAATGTGATAAGGCTTAGCAATAGTAATGATTTTCTGAATGAATAAATAAGTAAATGAGTGGATGTCACGTCTCATGATTATTTCTCACTCGGCCTTATTTTCAATATAAACAAAATATTTTCAGGTTCTTCAGTGTTTGACTAGAAATTCCAGTCTTGTGGCTGGGAGTATAACTCAATGGCAGAAACTTGGGCTAGCATGTGTGAGGCCCTGAGTGTGATCCCCAGCACTGAAGGAGAGATCCTAGTCTTAAATTTTTCATTCTAAGCAACAAAATCATGTTTTGTAGTTGGGGGTTCCTGTGCATTCAATCATTCAACTTTCAAAAAATATTCATTGGGCTTACACTACATGCCAGGGACTGCTTTAAACACTTGGGATATATCAGTGAAACAGACAAAGATATCTCCCTTATGGAGTTTACATTCTAGAAGTATGCATGCATCATACTTCTAAGTCTGAGGTTTAAAACTGTTTTCTGGGAATGTAATTATATGTTATAAGTTCTTCACACCAAATAGTCTTGAATTAAGTAAAAAATTCATTTTGGAAACTTTCAAAGCTCACTGAGAAGAAGAGAGATTGGCTTAAAGCACCAGGGAGTTTTATTTTTGCACATAAATATTTATGTGTGTAAAGGGGTGTGTGGTTAATTATAAGTGACGGAAAGAGAATGACAGATGCTTAGATCCTCTGTCCCCATGGAGAGACAGACCTTGCTTGTTGGAGTGTAGTGGCACATCGTGTGGTCTGTGTACTGAATCACTGATTTAAATATTGCAGCAGCTGGAGTGCAAAGTATATCAGCAAATACTACAGGAGGAGGAGTGCATGTGTCCTGAATACAAAGCAAGAATGAAATAGGTTTGCATTGTCGCATTAAGCAGAGCCATGGATGACTCTTTCTTTTTTATGTTTCAGTTTCAAAGTAGAACTAGGGAAGGGCAACTGGACAGTCCAGGGAACACAAGCAGGTAAATGAATAGAAAATCCGATGCTGTTTTGTAAATCCTAAATATCTGGGGTGGGGGGACTCATTCTGTCAGGGAACACCTACTCAGAGAATTCATCTCCATAATGAAAGCATTAAGCCAATTCAGTATTATTCCTACTTCAGCACTCATGGGGAAAATGAGGAGAAATTGCTGTTTTCTTTAGCCACTTTAATTTTATTATCTTTACTTTGGGTGTGACATGAAGTTCAAAATATTTTTCTAAATTTTCTTAAATAAATAATGCCTATAAGGGTTTTCTAGTTTTTACAGACCAACCCTTACATCCTTTACTAATTATTTTCCCCATTTTATAAATTAGGAATCTGAGACACAGTGTGCAAATAATATTAGGCAAAGATCACTTGTTCAGATGTAGCAGAACAAAGACTAAATTTAGATTCTCTAATTACGAAATCTGTTTCCACCATCACATTTCCCTTCTTACACTTACTCCTATTCCCTCCCTCTCCTCTCTCTCCCTCTGCCCTTTCTCTCTGTCTCTCTCTCTCCCTCTTTCTCCCTCTCTCTCTCTCTCCCCCCCCCCCTCTCCCTCTCTCTCTTTCTCTCTCCCCCATCCTCTCTCTCTCTCCCTCTCCATTATTGTCTTTTCCCTTTATAATTCCCAAAGTCAGAAATGACAGAAAAGCTGGAGGAGTGAGGCTGCGGGTGGAAGACAAAGAAAATGGTTAATGCTGATTGGTAAAACATTTCTCCTTACAGACATGGTGTTGAAAAGGGGTAGAAAAAAATAAAAAGCAGATTTAGAAGTATGAATTCAAAGAGCAAACGAATAGATAAATTTCCTACACGAAACAATGGGATAACTAAAAATGCTAACTCCTCAATATTCTAGAATTCTACTACATGTACAGAAGATTTCATGTTAGCTGGTGAACTTCTTGGAGAGATCACCTGACTGAAAATAACCCCCAAAGTTCCAAGATATTACAAGAAAAGGCACCTCAGTCTCAACCTGAAAATGTCTATGATGGTCATCAGAAATTATGGCCTAAGGTCACTTAACATGATAATTCCTCCTAAGTCTGAGACACAGCTTACTACCCATGTTGATGCCAGTGAGTTTTGAAATGTTCATGTGGAAACATCAGGGAACAGTGAACTAGATTCCATTCTGCCTTGTGCCTCATCAACCAGATGGTTGACTGTATCAAAGCCAGTAATGCTGATGTCAGAGGCGAGAGAACACAGCTGGATTTTCAGGTTCAAGGGGAAAGAGGGAATCTATAATGCTTAAAGTTTGGGAGGAAATTGCCTTTGGATTAGTAGATAGAGCCAACTAGAACTGATGGAGAGTTTTTAATGTTAAGTCCTACAGCAACATTTCTGTGTAATTGCTTTTTGGGCCATGGTAGGATTTGAATCTTCTTTTTCTCACACCTGCTAACAGGCCTACTGGTGCCAGTTAGAGAGCTATTGTGTACCAGATCTAGAGGAGATTTTAGCACAGACATATTAGACTCCCACCAACTCTTGGCTACTATTGTGTATCTTCTGTCACTCCTGGGATTGATGACTAGCTTGAAACCAAAAACTGCAAGGATGGAAAATAGTTCAGAAGGCCAGCTCATAGGAACTTGTTGATGAAGATTTTATTTTTTATAAGGATATTAGTATAATTTTACATTTTGGCTAGGATGCGAGAAAGATAATACATGTCCTTATTTTCTGGCTCTATCATGCTAGGGCTAGCAGAAAATGTAATTGCAGGCATATGGGACAGGGAAGAGGGAAATGGGCTTGTCCCCTGCCAGGGTTTATACAATGTAGGAAACTTAGAGAAAAGGGCCTCAGGTCTATAATAATTACTACTCAAATGCTATCTGGTCCATTTAAATAAGAAAACTCCTATGTATCAAATTTGGCCATAGCTCCAAAGGCCTTCTATCCATGTGTTGCTGCATTAGAGGTCTTACTACTCCCAGGCTACTGCATGGGAATGGGGTCCAAGTCTTCTTCTATACCTGAAACATATCTCCTCCAAACCTCCATATGCCTCCTACTCTATGGGAATACTTCTCTCTTTCTTTCTCTCTCTCTCATTTAGGACATTAATTCATTATTTTCCAAGCATCAACTTCTTCCCGAAGATCTAGGGATGAAGTTGGGGGTAGTGGAAGGGGTATTGCATTCAGAGTCTCTTCTGCAAAACAAAGAAGCTACTGCAATAATTTCCACAAACCAAAGAAGACTGGTCACAGGGGCATGGTTATTCTTCTTGGAAGAAAGGTAGGATGAGAAAAATTTCCCTTTCATTTCTTGTGTTCTCCTACAGCAGCAAGAACAAGGTAAAATTAATATCTCAATAAATTATCCTGCCATATAGAAATAGGTGACTTGGAGGTTACTGAGCTTCAATGAAGACTTGTGGGATATTCAGGCACTATCTATGATTGAATCAAGTTTGGGAATGTAGGACTAGAGAATGATTGAACAATGATTTGCAGATAAGTGCTTGATCCTGGAAGGTTTAGGCAGTACTTCACTGGGACAATAAATGTGACATTTGGTGTTGGGAGAGTAACATATCCAAGGAGTCAGGGCTGTTAGGACCTGAATATACAAGAGCAATAAACAGTATTTCTGTTGACAAGAATGCCCGCATATAAGTGTGCATAAAATGCTTAAGCAGTAATCCCTCTGTGATGCTGCAGAAAAGGCTCTCCCATAGCTGCTGCAGCCAAAGGGGTACTGTGGATTTTAACCCCCAGGAATTAACTTATATAAATGACTCCTGGGTAGTAGGGAAGATTTTTTCAAAAAGCACTCAACCCAGAAGTAGCTCTTTCTTGCCAGCATCCTGGGTGATTTATACAAGTGTTCCTACTGAAGAGTGCAGAGAAGGAATTTTGCAGCAGAATGTGATTGTAGAACCAGAGGCAAGAGGTGTCTCCTGAAGTTGTGCACGCTGAAGCAGAGTGAAAAGAGTTGGATCAAGACAATACATTTATTTAAGCTATAACAGTATACTAATGAAACAGCATTAACAGTCAACTCCTCAGCTACATGATTCTTATTTTTGCCTTTTACTGTGAATAGTAACAATTACATGCTTGTTGATATATTACAATAAAACAAAGAAAAAAACATTAAATTTTAAGAGTTTTACTAAGTTTTTATGGTAGATTGCAAAAATGTGTACAAATCTATCTTCTCACCCATATCCATACAACTGATGGTGCTCTCCTACCCTGACTCTGGGCTAGGTCATATGACTTGCATTGGTAAATGAGAAATTAGCAAGTGTGAAGCTGGTAGGCTTGAAAAGTGCTTGAGTAATGCACTTGCATTGTTGTTGTGCTTAGAACCCTGAACAGTCATGTGCTCAAGCCCAGGATACCCGTGGGAAAATGAGGGACAAACAGTCCACTTAGCCCCATCAATCAGCCAACAATGAGCACTACTCCAGAAGGAGAATGAACTAGCTGATCAGTCACTACCGGAGGTGTGTAAGTAAGCTGGGTTGAGACCAGTAGAGAATTGCCTAGAGAAACCCAGCCCAACTTGTGAGCTACAAAAATGGCTCTCCTTTTATGCCACTAACTTTTGGAATATTTTGTTATGTAGCAATAGAGAATATGGTTCTCTATACTATGGCTCATTTAATGTCTGCACCAACCCTATAAAATAGTTTTATTATCATTCATTTTATAGATGAGAAAACAATGGAAAAGAGGGAATAAGAACATAGACCAGTCTCACACATCTTGTAAATGGTGGGAGCATGACTGAGGCATTCAGATTTCAGAATCTACGCACTTAACTACTATGCATCATCAAACATTAACTTAGGTCTGAGACAACAGAATAAAACAAAACAAAACACTTGACTTTAAAAAATGGTTTAACTATTTTTGTTTTTTAAAAGGCACTTTTTATGTATAATTATTTATTATATAAGTATGATTGATATATAAAAAGTTGTACATGTTTCATCTACACTACTTCATGAGTTTGGAGATATGTCCTTGTGATACCATCACCATAATCTATACAAGAACATATCCATCACGTCCAATAGTTTCCACCTGCCCTGTTTATTTATTGTTATTATTATCATTATTTTGTGATAAGAACACTCAATGTCAGATCTACCATTTTAGCAAAATTTTAAGCATTTAATGCAGTATTATTACCTATAGGTACTACAATGTATAAAAGATTTCTAGGACTTATTCATCTTATATAACTGAAACTTTGTACCCTTTGGCTCATATCTTCTCAATTCCCCCTCTCCTTGGCTCCTGGTAGCTACTATTCTACTCTCTGCTTCTATGAATTTGACTATTTTTAATTTCTCATGTAAGTGGTGTCATATAGTGTTTATCTTCTGCTTCATCCACTTGTTGCTAGTGGGTAGATTTACTTCTTGTTTTTTTTAAGATTGAATAGTATTCTATTGTATGTATATAACTCTTTAAATTAGTCCTTTCATTTGTCTCAAAACATATCTTTAATTGAAAGGGATCCCTCAATACTGGGGAAAGATATTGGCCAAATCATATTGTTATATTATGTGCATGTATGAATATGTAACAACAAATCTCACCATTATGTACAACTATAATGAAACAATTTTTAAAATGGTGAAAAGGAACCCCTCAGGGAAGTCCTGGCCATGATGATGTAATAAGGCACATATTCACTTACTCTTTTTAATCTAGGGTTAATTTGGCCCCACTGTTAAGTTAATACTTCTCTGAGGATTCTACTTTATGCCTTTACATAAAAGAAGGTCTTACAGTTGGACTCAGAACACCAACTATTCCTAGGCCTATATAATCTATGTACTTCTTTCCAGGGTTCTGGAAACAACTATAAAACCAGATACAGTAGGTTTCAGGCTTTGGACAAAAGATGACACAGGTCTGTGATTCCTGAGATGAGGAAAACAAGTGAGATGAATCCTACAATTCTAACTGTTCATTACCTAGTGAGCTTTCAGACCAAAGCATGGGCAAATGGACCCAAAGTAAGACTAAGAGCTCTGCTGAGTTGAAAATATATAATTGTTAGAGGACTAGAATTTCTAGGGCAAAATATAGGAGAGGCAAGAGCTACACACACACACACACACACACACACACACACACACACATACACAAGGGTGGGGATGCAGAGATCATCAGTTATCTGCAAAGTGAAACTTTGAATCTTTGACTGAGTAATTATCTGCTTATCCATGTGAGAAAATTACCTGAGATCTTAGAAAGAACCCTGGAAAGAAGTACATAGATTATATAGACCTGGGAGTAGTTGGTGTTCTGAGTCCAACTGTAAGACCTTCTTTTGTGTAAGGCATAAAGTAGAATCCTCAGAGAAGTATTAACTTAACAGTGGGGCCAAATTAACCCTAGATTAAAAATTACTTGGAATCCATACTAACAAAACAGAAGAGCAAAGCCTGAAGTGATTCAACTGATTTCAATACTTTAATCATGTCCCAGAACAAAGCTTAATGATAGTTAAAGGAATATGGCAAATCTAGCACCCAACAACATAAAATTAAAAATGTGCCACATCCAGAAAGAGTTTCAAGGCATCCGAAGAAGCAGAAAAATATGAACCATAGTCAGGATAGAAGCATATCCTGAAACAACAGAAATGATGGAATTATCTGACAAAGACATTAAAACACCATCCCCATATGTTTGAGAAAAAATAGGAAGGCATAAAAATGATGAGATAAAGGAAAGATATAACAAAGACCCCAAATTAACTTCTATAAATGAAAAATACAAAGTCAGAAATGAAAAATAAGTCAAATGGTACTAATAGGCAATGAGAATTTTGCAGAACAAATGTAAGTGAATGTGAAGCCCTCACAACATAAAACATCCAAAATGAAACATACAGAGAAAAAAATGTCAGTAGCAAGAAAATCAGTGATTCATGTAGCTGTCAGGTGGTATAATGTACATATAATTGGGTCTCTTGAAGAAGAAAACAAAAAGAAGGGATACATATTTCCAGAAATATTAATAAAAGTGTTTTTCCAAATGTGAAGAACCCAGGACCTCATTCAGATCCAAGAAGTTTAATAGATCTCAAGCACATGAAACAGAAGAAAGGCACACCAGGTACTGCTCATGGCTAGAGATGGAAACAAAAATCTTAAGGCAACCAGACTCAAAAGACACACTACATGAAGAGGGACAAATTTATGATTGACAATGTACTTCTTGATAAAAACCACAAAAACCAGAAGACAAGGAAATAATATCTTTATAATATGGAAGGGGAATAAAATCTAAATATCTAGGATTTTATACCCAACAAAAACAACCTTCAAAAAATAAAGTGAGTTGCATTTTCATAAACACAAAAGCAAAACAAATTCATCACTAGCAGACTATGTGGCAAGAAATGTCAAACAAAATTCTTTAAGCAAAAGAAAAATGATGATAGATGGCATAAGGTAGATGGAAATATTCTATGTGAAGAATGAAAAAGAATGGACATGCAACTATATGCATAAATTATGACTTTTTATCATTAAAAACTTTAAAATAAGAACAATATATTTTGTGATTAATAACATACAGAAATAAAATATAGCACTACAATAGCACAGTGGACAGGGGAGAAGTAGAAGTATACTGTAATAAGATTCTTATGCTATAAGTCATGGCATAATTTTATTTGAAGGTAGAGATGATAAATTATAGAGATATATTTTAAACATGAGAAGTTTCAAAAAGTTTCTATAAACTTAGGAAAAGGTTTTAACCATGATAACATAACTACCAAAACCAATATTATAGCTGTTTAATCAATCAATAACTCACCTCAGTGAACATGCTTTTTCAAGCCAACCAATCAATGTCAGCCTCTCAGTGCTAAAGTCAGTCAATTCAGGATGGATTATGCCCATAAACATGCCACTGAGTGCCAGCTAATCAATGATAGTTTCACTTGAATAACCACACTTTCACAGATGATATCAATCTACTTATACCTCTCAAAGTCTATCAGTGCCTGAACTCCACACCTCCCTCAAACAAATATAAAATCAATTTTCTCTTCTGCTCAGATACTATGCCTGATCAGCATGGCTCTTCCTTTCTATTATTATTTTTTTTTTTTAGAGATATGGAGTGGTGGTCTCATTATCTTTTGACAAATCCTAGACAAAGAGGTATAAACCCATGATGAACATAAAAATAGAATCATAGAAAAATATTTAAAAAGTACAAAAGAAGGGAAGATAAAAAAGGACAAAGAAGAGAATGGACAAAGAAGAGATGGGACAGGAAAAAAAAAAGATAAGTTCATAGATATATAAAGCTAACCACATCAACATTCATATTAAATGTAAAGGATTTAAACAGTCCAACTAAAAGGAAGAGATTATTAGATTAATTTAAAAAGAAAGTCCCAACTATATGCTGTTCATTAGCAACATGCTTTAACTCTGAAGACAGATAACTTAAAAATAAGAACAGATAAAAATATAACCCCCAAAATACTATTTTTTAAAGGGTGAAGTGAATATATTAATACCAGAGAAAATAAATTTCAGAGCAAGGACTGTTACTAGGGACAATGATCAACTGATCAGTTAATGAAGAGGACATAATTCTAGATATGCATATGTAAAATAATAGAGATTCAAAATGCATGATGCAGAAACTGAGAGAACTGCAATGAGAAGGAAAAATCCATGATTATAGTTGGAAATTTCAACATTTCTCTCTCAGTAATTGATAGTAGAAGCATACAGAAAATCAGAGTGTAGTAAATTTTGCAGAGTACAGGATCATCTATGTGGAAAATCCTAAAGCATTTCTAAATGGCTACAAAAACTTGTAAGAAAATAGCAAGATCACAGAATACAAGGTTAGTGTCAACTGTATATTTGAAAAATCATTTGTATTTCTATATACAATCAGTTCTCATTATTCAGAAATTCTGAATTTACCTACTTGCTAAAATTTAACTGTAAACCCCAAATCTATACTTATGGCACTGTTATAGTAATTTGTGGCTATGCATAGAGCAGGGGAAAATTTAAGTCATCTGAACCTTGCATTGCCTGCTGAGGATGAAAAAGGTGAGACTTTGTCTTCTTATTTTAGTTCACGTGCAGCAAACAAGACTCCTTTTTGTAGTCTATTTTAATGTCGCTTTTTTTTTTTTTGCATTTTTGTGCTTTCTGCTGGTGACTTTGCTATTTAAAATGGCCTTAAATCATATTGCTGAATACTGTCTAGTGTTCTCTAGAGCAAGAAAGCTATGATGTGCTTTAAAAAGAAAATATCTGTCAGATAAACTTTTTACAAGTAGGAATTATAGTACCATTATCTGTGAGTTTAATGTTAATGAACCAACAACATTTATTAAATAAAGCACTTTTTAAAATTTTTTTTAGTTAGAGATGGACACAGTACTTCATTTTATTTATTTTTATGTGATACTGAAGCTCAAACCGAGTGCCTCACACATACTAGGCAAGTACTTTACCACTGAGCTACACACCCATTCCCTTAAATAAAGCACCTTTAAACAGAAATACATAAAAAACAAGATTGTGTATTGATCAGATGATTAAAATGTGACCTGCAGGAATATAATCCTGTATTTTCCCTAGGAGCAATGGTAGTTCTGTATTTGCTAATTCATTGTTTGCAGAGACTTTTTTGAACATAATAATAAATGAATAATAAAAATCACCTATACTTGCAATGAACAATTAGGAAATAAATTTTAAAATAATATTTATAATAGAATCAAAAATGTGTAATATTTAGAAATACATTTAGCAAAATATGTACTAGATCTGTACACCAACAACTATAAAACATTATTGCAAGAAATTAAAGACAACCTAAATAAATAGATATTCTGTCCTCTTGAATTACATGACTCAGTATTGTTAAGTGTTACGCCACCTGCAATTCCCCTCAGTGCTTGACAAGGATTCCGCTGAGTAATAAAGGTGTTTGCAAAGTCTCATCTCATTGGGAATTTGGGTTGTGGGCTTTCCTTCCTTGCTTGCTTAATATGTGTAGGTTTACTATTAATGTTTTATGTGTTTTTCCTGAAAATAGGAGTTTTAACAGAACCAGGGTTAGAACATAAAAACCAGACTTCTTATGGAACAGTGATTTCAGATTTACTCATTTGCTATGAAACTCTGAGTAACCAAGATTACTATGAGAAAAATACAAAAACAGATTTTAGCTGCCGATCCCCTGTTGACTATTCTCAGATGACCTGAAACACATAGGCAAATAATTCCAACCCCATCAGGAAGGATAACAGGAACAGAAGAAATAAAGTGTTCCTCAATGTTAAGTTCACACAGTATAAGATGATATCATATATTTGTTAGCTTAAAATGTCTAGCATTTATTAACTACAGCAGTAGTCACACGACTGACGTTTATTCAACCCTACTGAACTTGCTTTAACCTTTATGATCAGTTAAATATTAATATGTCTTATTGTTTAGTTATAGGTTATCATAAGTAAACAATTACTAGAATACTTAGAATATTTCATTGTCTAGTCTAGTAATGATCATACAAAATATTTTTGTTTTTCTCCTTGTGACTTTTTCCTGTTCTGAAAAAACATGTGTAACTGCCTACCTTTTAATGTATAAAAAGTTGACTGGGAAAAATAAAATTTAGAACTTAGCATCCATTCCTTGAGTTTGTGTTGCTTTGTTCTCCACCTCACCGACAAATCAATTTTGAAAATAAAAACAAAGTTGGAGGATTTACAGTATCTAGTTTTAAGACATTATAAAGCTAAACTCATAAAGATGGTATGATTTTTGGCATAAGAATAAACATGTAAATCAACAGATCAGGATAGAGGATCTAAAATCTCACATTTGAATCCCCACATAATACCTAAATCTAATTTTCTTTTTGATAATAATCTCAACAGATTCTTAAAATTGAGCTTTTATTCTGAAGTAGCTAATATTTAGTCAAGTTTACTAATTTAATTTTGGTTCTTTTCTCATTTCCATTTTTACCTTTGGGAAGTCAATTGGTTAGAACCTAGATTGCAGGAAGAGTTGCAAGGCAGAAATATCTAACAAGAACTAATTGGTTGTATGGGGAAGGTTGCCTTAGGTGAGGTACTGTGTTGAACTCTCTGTAGGAAAGGAACTGATGACAGACAAATCTCAAGATTTCCAGATATGATGCTGGATTACAATATTGACAGGCCACTAAAAGGGAAATACACAACCTATGTATATTACACACAATGCCAGCTGGGTCCGTGGTAAAATCTGTAATCAAATATATGTGAAATGTTTAAGGACTATAAATATCATCCCAGTCATGTTTGTGGACAAATGAGTTATGAAAACCTTTCAGTTTTAAGAGCACTTTATGTTTCATAACTGTAGATAAAATTGTATAGTTTTAATGAATTGTGTTGGTATCTTTCTTGAGTTGAATACATGAAATATTAAAAAAAACTAAAAGTGAATTCAGGTGTCATCTTGTAGGAAATAAAAGTATTAAATAAATAGTTTAAGATGCTAACCCTGTATTACCTCATTTTAATCTTGCTTGACCATCACATTAACTAATGTCAGTACTAGCCTCCAATAGAAGGACTTAGACTCAGATAATTTTTTTAAATATATTTTTTAGATGTTGACAAAGCTTTATTTTATTCATTTTTTTATATGTGGTACTGAGAATCGAACCCAGTGCCTCACACATGCTAGGCAAGTGCTCTATCGCTGAGCCACAACCTCAGTCCCTCAGATAATATTTGAGGAAATCAAACAAGGTTACTTATTAAATGACACAGCAGGAAATAAGCATGGCGGAAAAGTTCTCCAAAGAAACAGAAATCTAAGTTTTCAGGATTTGCTCTAAATGGCCACACATGCACACACACACACACACACACACACACACACAATAGTGGAAAGGCAGCAGTCACACACACACACACACAATAGTGGAAAGGCAGCAGTTGACTGTTTAGTCTGAATGACAGCACCATAGAGACATTCATGAAAGCAGTTCTTCCTGAATAGTCCACTTAAAAATAATTTTCTGGGGGACGGGAGTGAAAGGAGAGGACGGGGGTGCAGGGTTAGGAAGGATAGTAGAATGAATCAGATATTATTTCCCTATCTGCATGTATGACTTCACGACTGGTGTGATTCTACATCATGTACAACCAGAAGAATTAGAAGTTATATTCCATTTATGTTTGAAGTGTGAAAGTGCATTCTACTGTCATGTATAACTAATTAGAATGAATTAAAAAAATAATTTTCCAGGTTTACTTATGATTCAGCTTCTTCAGCCTCTTAATTTCTATTAGAAACTGATTATAAAAGCCAGACTTTATGAAGTGCATACTTTCTGCCAGGAATTCTCACAACACTCAAGGCGGATACTTTCACTGCCATTAACAGGTAAGGAATAATTAAAATTATAAATTATTATAAAATATTAATTACTTTATGACCAAATTTCATTAATTAGCAATATTTCTTTAAATCACTGTTTCCTTGGCACATTTTGTTTATTGGTCATTAAATAACTTGGGTCTTGAGAACCACTGCTAAATGTTGATCAATCAGAAATGAAGATAAAGAATTTCTGAAGTACTAAAGAAAATCACTTGGAAAGTACAACTAAATATATTCCCTTTTTTTCCATAAATACATACATCCTAGAAGTGGATTGATTTGAGCTGGAAAGATATTCTTCCAAGGTATTTAGTAGATGAATTTTAGAAATCCTGAATTTAAAAGAATCCTGTCCAATGTCATTAAGAGATTCACTGAGCTGAACTGAAAACTGGAAACAAGATTCCTATTTGTGAAATGAGCAGGCCAGATAAATAGTTTATCCTAAATGCTGTAAAAAAAAAAAAAAAAAAAAAAAAAAAAAAAAAAGAAAAAGAAAAAGAAATGTTGCTAAAACCCAACCAAAAATATTACAAGTTATTTTCAGTCTACCAAGATCTTTAAACTTAAAGATTCACTATCCCCTCCTGTTAATTATTTCTATTTCAGATATTACACATAGAAAAGTCAAGTACTAGTCAAGGGGCATATTGATTAGGACCATAGAAAGTCATTTAACATCACAAGTAAGGGATTAGTGGAGGAGATGTGACAGAGTTCATAAGCATATTTTGAGTAAACAAAAATTAGCTTTCTTGAAGAGGACTCTACAGAATGAAAAAGTGACAAGATGAAAATGATGTGAAGGGAAATTGAAAAATAAGCTTCTGCTTTAATAAGCCCCTATGATTAGATAACAAGATATTTGCATGATTAAACAGGACCCAACCACTATGACATTATACTGATTCAGGAAAGCAGTTCTTCCTGAATACCCCATTTAAAATAATTTTCCAGCTTTACTTCTTCAGTTTCATCAATCTCTTATTTTGTATTGTGTCATTGCTTTTCAAATCTAAGCATTTGATTTTAGCATCATATTTATCTTAAGCACATCTCATTTCTCCATTTTTACAGTCTTCTCCACATTTTGATTGCACTGCCTCTATGAGATACTTCAGTAGTTTCCTTCATAACAACAATAATAGCATCTGCTATTTGTGGGCTTCTTTTTTGCTAATGGGTATACTTAGTGCTCTATGTGATTTATTCTCATTTAACCCAAATATCCTAATGAGGAAACTGAGATTTAGAGACATGATGCAATTTGTTCGAGGTCACACAGTCTAAGTGGTAGAGCCAGAATTTTAAGATAAGGGTCTACTTGACTTCAGCCTTTGATCTGAACTATTGCATAGCACCTGCCATCCCTGCAGGTTTTTAAGGCTGTGGCATCCTTGGTTGTGGAGTGGCTACAGACCTGAAACCTATTTTAGTCAGGGAGGAAGGGTTCTCCAAGACACTGTAGGCTCTGTCATTTGATGACTGAGCAGTAACTATTTGGTCCCTTTATCTTCTTATCTATGACTGTTTTTTTTTAAAAAAAATATTTCTTAGTTGTCAGTGGATCTTTTATTTTATTTGTTTATTTTTATGTGGTGCTGAGAAGGGAACCCAGGGCCTCACACATGTCAGGTAAGCGCTCTACCACTGAACCACAACCCCGGCCCATTATCTAGGACTCTTAATTCCTGATTATTCTCCAATCTTTGGAAGAGTAAGTGGATAATTAGAATTTTATATCTCAAAGTTAGGTCAAGAAAGAGACCTAGTCAATTCATCTGGAAGAATAAAAAACCCAGAATAGCTAAAGCAATCCTTGGCAGAAAGAGTGAAGCAGGGGGTATCGCAATACCAGATCTTCAACTCTACTACAAAGCAATAGTAACAAAAACGGCATGGTATTGGTACCAAAATAGAAAGGTGGATCAATGGTACAGAATAGAGGACACGGACACAAACCCAAATTAATACAATTTTCTCATACTAGACAAAGGGGCCAAAAATATGCAATGGAGAAAAGATAGCCTCTTCAACAAATGGTGCTGGGAGAATTGGAAATCCATATGCAACAGAATGAAACTAAACCCATATCTCTCACCATGCACGAAACTAAACTCAAAATGGATTAAGGATCTCGGAATCAGACCAGAGACCTTGCATCTTATAGAAGAAAAAGTAGGTCCAGAGCTTCAACATGTCGGCTTAGGACCAGACTTCCTCAACAGGACTCCCATAGCACAAGAAATAAAAGCAAGAATTAATAACTGGGATAGATTCAAACTAAAAAGCTTTCTCTCAGCAAAGGAAACTATCAGCAATGCAAAGAAAGAGCCTACAGAGTGGGAGAAAATCTTTGCCAATCATACTTGAGATAGAGCGCTAATCTCCAGAATCTATAAAGAACTCAAAAAACTCTACACCAAGAATGTAAATAATCCAATTGACAAATGGGCTAAGGAAATGAATAGACACTTCACAGAAGAAGATATACAAGCAATCAACAAACATATGGAAAAATGTTCAACATCTCTAGTAATAAGAGAAATGCAAATCAAAACCACCCTAAGATTCCATCTCACCCCAATTAGAATGGCAATTATCAAGAATACAACCAACAACAAGTGTTGGCGAGGATGTGGGGAGAAAGGTACACTCTTACATTGCTGGTGGGGCTGCAAATTAGTGCAGCCACTCTGGAAAGCAGTGTGGAGATTCCTTAGAAAACTTGGAATGGAACCACCATTTGACCCAGCTATCCCACTCCTTGGCCTATACCCAAAGGACTTAAAATCAGCATATTACAGAGATACAGCCACATCAATGTTCATAGCTGCTCAGTTCACAATAGCCAGATTGTGGAACCAACCTAGATGTCCTTCAATTGATGAATGGATAAAGAAAATGTGGTATATATATACAATGGAATATTACTCAGCCATAAAGAATGATAAAATTATGGCATTTGCAGGCAAATGGATGAAACTGGAGAATATCATGCTAAGTGAGATAAGCCAATCTCAAAAATCCAAAGGAAGAATGATATCGTTAATAAGTGGATGATGACACATAATGGGGGGTGGGAAGGGTTAGTGTTGGGGTTGGAGTTGGGTTTAGGGAGGGGGGCAGGAATGGAGGAAGGAAGGACTGTATAGATGGAGGGGAAGGGTGGGAGGGGAGGGGGGGAAGGGAAAAAATGGCAGAATGAATCAAACAACATTACCCTATGTAAATTTATGATTACACAAATGGTATGCCTTTACGCCATGTACAAACGGAGAAACAACATGTATCCCATTTGTTTACAATAAAAAGAAAAAAAAAAAAAAAAAAAAAAAAAAGAAAGAGACCTAGTCAAAGATTAAGTGACTTTCCAGGGGAATCGAATCTAAGTATTGAGCCAACTATGTGGGACATGGGGTGAAGCTCTGCAGGAAAGAGAAAAGCAAGCCAGATGGAGTAATTGCCCATACCCTGGGGTTCCTGATCTAATGGAGTTCAGAGGTAGAACTCTTGGTTCCCTCTCTGCTCCAGCAGTGGTTTTTTTTTTTTTTTTCACTACTAATCTTTGCTCCAACAGAAAGATTACATGGTTTATCTCAGAGAACCTCGAACCTCAGGACTACTCCTGGAATGCTGAGGTCCATGTTTCTGTAATGGATGAAAAGGCAACAAAACAACTAATTATTTTAAATGTGATTTTAATTCTCCTTAAAAATAAAGCAAATGGCAAGATAGCTTGGCAGCTTTTTGACAGCACCCACATTTGATTTGGTGAGATGTATGCTCTTATTTGAATTGTGTCCAAAAGAGGGCAGACAGATGGAAGGCTTTTACAAAAGGGGGAAAAAAAAAAAAAACTCTGGTTAGTGTGAGCTTGGAATTCCTAATTTGCTTTTATTTTTTTTCTCTTAAGAAGCAATAAATAGGTCTTAACAGATGGGCTAACACTTGAGTTAAAAGCATCCTTTGAAAAATTACAAGCAATGAGTGCCTTATACAGATGTGGAGAGTTCAAATACATGCGAATCATAGCAAACCACACAGGGAGAGGCTAGAGATACAGAAACTTTCTGAGAAAGGAGACTTAGAGAAATAAATACAGACTCAGAGCTATAAAACAATCATCTATGACCCTGAAGCACAGTTTTTCAAACTGTGAGTTGTGACTCATTAGTAGGTTATGAAATCAATTTAGTAGGTTGTAAACCAGAATTTGAAAAAATGCTAGTGGTGGTGGTGGTCAGCAGTGGGGACAGGAACAAGAACTATTTAGTGTACCATGCATAGTAAGAATAAATACTGTTTCATGGTGGTTTGTTTCTCTTACACACTGTATATTGGGTCATGGTGTATTTCTTACTATATATAGGTCATAGTTAAATATATATATATTTTAAAGATGCAGGTCTAGCAGATGACTAATACAACTCTATTGCTTCATTCATAAATAACCACACTTTATTATGTAGTATTAACACTGAGTTGTGCTTGTGAATGTGCCAAGTATAGTCAAGAAAATGCTAGTTGGTTTGAGAAGGGCTGGTTTGGGTGGTCTGTGAAAATGTCCTACTTGCCAGATGTCTCTCGGAAGCCTTGTGTCTGGTTAACATTAAGTGAACACACAGAGAGCAGGTGATCAGTTGCCTTTGTTTTGTAGACTCAACTCAGAGAGATACTACTTTCAGATCTGGTATGAATGGTTTAATTAAGCATGTGATAATGAGTAAGACACCCAGAAGCTGAGCTTGTGAAGAATAAGAGTAACAGCTTGTTTCCTTGTAAGTAATTTTTAATGAAAATAATAATGACAGTCTAATAAATAGTAGTCATTTATTGAACAGTTACTATATACTACTACTATGTTAAGCATTTTACATGAATTTCCTTGTAACAATGCTAGGAGACAGGCACTATTATCATTGTTCTATAAATGAGGAAATACATATTCAGAGATGTAGAAAAATTTGCCAAAAATTACCTAACTATTATTGAAGGAACCAGAACTTAAATTTAGGCTTATTGCCAAAGCCTGAATCTTTCCTAAATCTGTATACTGCTTTGATCGCTTTGATTTACCGTATCCATTCACTAGGCTTAAAGGTATCCCTCACCAATTTGGACAACAAAAATTAGCTCTTTGAATTATACTTGAGTGCCTTTTTTCTGCCACTCTCCACATCTTGGCTTTTAGCTCTCGTCCGTAATATGAGCTATGCCCTATCTGTCCACGTCTTCCCATTTCTACTGCTCTCATTCCAGCCCAAGCCATTATCCTGTCTCATTCTAGGCTGTAGAATGCTCTTCCAAGTGTTCTCTGGCTGTCATTCGTGCTGCCCTGCAATTCATTCTCCGTGCTGCAACTAAAGAGATCTTTTAAAAACAAATAAAACAAATCACTCTTCTGCCTAAAATGCTATACTGGTTTTCCTTTGAATTCAGAATAAAATCTAAACCTCTTAGCATATGGAGGTTACATAGACTGGACCTGGCCCTTTTCTCCAGCTTCAGCTCCTGCTGTCCTTGTCAGTCTCTTACTTGGCTCAACCTCAGGGTCACATATCTGCTCTTTTCTTTGCCTGGAAAGTGCTTTGCCTGGATTTTAGCAACGCTGATTTTCCCCACATCTATCCTGTGTGGTGTCGATGATGTGGTTCTCTGACCCATCCTCCTCAGGCACTGAAAACCCCCTCACTTTCCCTATGCCAATTGCCCCAGACTTACCTTCTTTGTAGCACTTAACTGCCGTCTGAAAATATCTTATTAGTTTACTTGTTTATGGTCTGTCTCTTCCTCTAAGCACCAAAGGTATGTGACCTTGTCTGTGTTGTCTTTGGCTTTATCCCCGGCTTTTAGGACAGGGCCAGCCTGACAATATCATGTACTAAAAATTATTTGTGAATGAAGGAATGAAATCATTTTAGAATTTTTCAAAAGGTCCATATTATATTTTTCTAATTTTTTACTATTAATTGAAAAATAATCTTAAGTATTTATAGGGTTTAATATGATGATTTAATATATTGTGGAATGATTGTCAAGTTAATGAACTTATGTATCACCTCACATACTTAAATCTTTGGTGGTGGGAACATTTAAAATATTTCTCTAATAGTATTGGAATATATGATACGTTATTATTAATTATGGTCATTATGCTGTGTAGTAGATCTTGAGAACTTATTCCTCCTGTCTAATTGATAGTTTGTGTCCTTTGATCATCTTTTCCCTATTCCCCTTCTCTCAGCCTCTTTCTACTCACTACTTCTATAGTTGTGACTTTTTAAAATTCTACATGAGATCATGCAGTCATTTGTCATCCTATGTTTGGCTATTTCACAGTATGCTCCAGATTCATTCATGTTGTCACATATGACAGAATTTCCTCCTTTTTAAAGGCTGAACAGTATTCCATTCTGTAGATATATCACATTTCCTTTATCCATTCATCTGTTTATAGACAACTTAGGTTAATTCCATATACATTCTAAGAGCATAGAACCTATACAAACTGTGAAAAGAATGAAGGTAGGATTTCTCCTTGTACTGCTAAATGGATGTGGCATTGTGTTTGTGTATGTATGTGTGTGTGTGTGTGTGTGTCTGAGAATGGAACCCAGGGATTTGGGCACACTAGGCAATGAATGTGGCATTTTGAAACCACAGGTCCAATTTGAACTCTAGACCAGAGTTCCTCTGGGTATGGCTTTCTTAATTACTACTATATTTGGTTTTCCTTTCCCAAAACATCCGCTGCTATGACCCTGATAGACTTGAAACTGCTCATTATGTGGTGTCAGAAAGCCAGAGTTCTGTGATGTCTCAGAATCTCAATTCCTGTATCTGTAAAGATAAAAATAAATCTACCAAAGTAGGAATGTTTTGAAACTTAAATAAGAAAGATTTGATAAACAAATGTTGGGGATTAAATTCTTTGAAAAAAAAATTGTTTTCAGTGCTGGGTACTGAACCTAGGCCCTTGCACATGCTAGGCAAGCATTGTACCACAGAGCTATACCCGCGTCCCACTACTGTGATGACCAGTCTTTTCACATACTTTAGAGAAATGAGAAGTGAATGTGGAAGTGCTTTTTGTTAATTCCAAATGTGAGGAAGTAGCTTTATCCCCTAGAGCTCTCATCAGAAACTGGGGTGTCATCCTCAGGGCTTCGTTTCCCTTCATCCTCATGTCCAGTAGCTTACCAGTTTCTATTAATACTTCTTCCTCTCTATAAAGTGGGGGCACCTCCCATATCCATTTGTGGTCTAGTGTGAGGCCCAAGAACTTGATTTGCTGAATCAACATGCCTTGAGCACAGAGATCATCTTAAATATTAGTTTTCTTCCTTTTTATGAGTAAAATCTATCAGTCCCTTTCCCTAAAGTACCCTGCTTTTTGGTGCCTCACAAGCTGTCCTGCACTATGTAGATTGAGGTGCTTTCTTGGGCTTGTCAATGCTCATTTGCTATCACCCTCTTATATAGATGCAGAAGGAAGGGGTACATCCTCCTAGTTTCCCTCTCACATTCCTCATGTGATTAAAACAGTTGCTGAAAGCTGGTCTGATTCCACCAAGGGAACTCAGCTGTTCTTCCTTCCTCCTAACTTCTAACTGGCCAAAGTGATCACCTACTTTCACCAAACCAGTCACAGGCCCAGAGTCTTCCTTCATGCTTTTGTCAGAAGGCACTTACATTTTTATTACTTGCCTTGCATTTGTAATAAACCACCTTAGTTTATTATGATTTTTTTAATAAACTTAATTTCCTCATTCTTTTTTCCCTTCTCATCTAATTATTTACCAGTTGGACTACTGTAATGGCCACTAAGTGGTTTTCCTGCCTTTAATCTCACACCCCTCCAATCTAACTTGCTGTTATTGTTATTATCTCATCCCCTTAGGACCATCTTCCAACTTTCACAGTGACAATTAGGCAGTCTGGGAAACAAATTAAAGCCAGAGCGATGGAGCTGGTGATGCATGACTCCCACCTTTCTTATCCATCTCAAAGGAGCTACTCTAAGTGTGCTAACTGTGGACCAGATAAAAGGGTAGTGACCCAACGGATCAATTTCAGGTCTGAGTGTGTACTAAATTGCTGGTTAACCTGGGCAGCTCACATTTTGTCTCTGAGTCTTAGTGTGCTCATCTGAAATAATGACAATAGACAACAGTAATGATTGAAATTTCTTTTAAATTTACTAAGTGTCAAACTGTGCTTGAAGTGCTACACATTACATCTATTTATCTCTCCCATAACCCTTTGAGGTAAATACTACTGTTGTCTGCATTTTACAGATCAGGAAAATGAGGCACAGGGAGGTTAAGGAACCAAAGTAAAGGCACAGTTAGTAGGTGTTGGGATTACAATTCAGACCCAGGTTCTAAAGTTTGCACTTAGATGCTGCAAAAAGGAGTTGAATCAGATGAGCTTCTGGGGTCTCTCTAGCTATAAAAACACCTAGAGAAGGACTGGTTCCCCAAACAGAAAGAGTAGGAAGAGAGTGATGTAAAGGTGTGACACTGCAGCCAGTACAGTTCATCCTCAGGCTGGGAACACTGTCTAAATATAGAACCTCCCTTACCATTGGAAGGTCTGACTAAACTGGGTTAGTTGCGGGGCGGGAGAGGTGCTAGAGGCAGTGCGTGCAGAAAGGTGTGCCAGCTGCGCAGTAGCGCTGCATAACAATGTAGGGCAAGATTCTTCCCTGAGTACTGCCCTGCTCGCATCACGGTTTTCATTGTATGTCCTTTAGCAGGATTATATAATGCTGATTAAGGTTGATTACTTTATGAATCAATCTGCCTCTTAGAGAAACAATGGCATTTTGCCAAACCCTTTTCCGCCAGAATGACAATTTCTTGCCTTTGGGTTGATTCCCCTTCTATGTGTTTTCATTTGTAAGGGAAACTCTGGCATGTATCTGATCCATGCACAGCTGGACTGTTTTGGACATGCAAACCTTCCAACAGTGTTAACTTCCTCTTCTGACTTACTACTCTCTGGGAGATGTTTCCAGATCCTTTAGATACTGTCATGTGTTGAATTGGGTCCCCCTCCCCCACCCAAAAGAGGTTTAAATCTTAACCCCTGCAACTTGTCAAAGTGACCTTATTTGGAAATAGGATCTTTGCAGATGTAATCAAATTATGAAGAAGTCATATTGGATTCAAGTGTGCCTCATCCAATATCTTGTGTCCTTCGAAAAAGAGGTAATTTGGATATAAACACACTGACACATTGGGAGAATGCCATGTAATGATGGAGGCAGGGACTGGAGTGACGCATTTACAAGTCAAGGAGTGCCAAGGGTTGTGAACAAAACACCAGAGGCTAGAAAGAGGCAAGGGAAGGTCCTTCCCTAGAACCTTCAGAGGAAGTATGGTCCTGCTGACACTTTGATTTCAGATTTCTGACCCCCAGAACTGTGAAAGAAGTGATGATGTAGAAGCTGAGGGAAGATGCTATTTCAAAAATGTTTCAAAACTTATTACACAGAAGAGAGGAACAATTGTTAAAGCAATAAACTCAGTTCACATGCTGCTGACTGGTGGACTTAGGCCAGCACTAAGTTGTTGTTTAGTGTGGCACTTTGGAGGTGATGAATAAGTAGCCTTCACAAAAGCAGTTAAGATGCAGGTGGGACAAAATCCTGATGGCAGTGGATTCAAGGGAAAGTGAAGGGAGGTGCAGTACAAACCCTTTGGAGGAATTTTTTTTTTTTTTTTTTTCTGCAAAGTGGGCAGAAAAATAGTGTAGTAGCTGTAGCTGCAGGGTAATTTGATGTTAAGGGAAAGGAAGGTTTGTTTACTTATTAAACAGGGAAATACTCATGTTATTGTCAACACTTTCTAGAAAGAAGAAAATTATGTAGGGGATAGAAGGGAGAATTGCTATGGTAATGTCCTTGGGTCATTGAGGGAGAGTCTATGAACGACAAGGAGGGGCTAGCCTGAGAAAAGAGCAAGCAGATTCACTGTCACAGGAGGGAAGTCAGAATATATGAGTGCAGACACTGGTAGGTTGTTTGTTATACAAGTGAGAACTCATGGGATTTTTTTCTGATTGCTATTTTCTCAGCAATGTGGGAAGCAAGGTCATGAGCCAAGAGTGAGAAGGGGGAAGAGGTGTGACATCTGGGAGAGTTAGAGAGTGAATGGACTAAAGAAATGTAGTCCTAGAATTTCCAAGCAGCATTGTCTAAAAATGTAAGAGATTATATAGGTGAGTAGAAAACAAGGACTGAGAATTTCATACATTTGTCAACAGCCCAACCATGAAAGCTATACTACAGGCTTTGAGAATCAAAGAAGAATTCTGACCTCAAGAAATTTAAAACCAAGTGTAAGCAACAAATAATAAATACATGAAAGGTTCAAATAATAATTTAAGACAATAGAGAAGATATATGTGACAAGGAAGCATATAGAACTGCTGAATAGGTTTAAAGAAAGGTGATCTAAAGTGATATGGTTGAGCCTGGTAGAAAAGATAAATTCAGAGAAGGACAACGAGGATAAAGGAAATAATAGGAACAAAGTCCAAAGACTGGAGGGAAAGAGGCAGAGGTCTATCATCACCAACTAGGATTGCCAGACAAAATATAGAACACCCAGCCAAATTTGAATTTCAGATAAACAACAAATAATGTTTAGTATAAATATGTTCCATGCATACTTATCTGAAATTCAATTTAAATGAATGCCCTATAGTTTTATTTGCTAAGTTTGACAACCATACCACTGAAGTTAAGGAAAATTGAAAGAATATTCCCTTCTCCCAAGAGAAGGGAGAATTTGAAAAATGAAAAATGTATTGAGTTGTGGCAGATGCTTCAATGAAGATACAGAAATGAGGTTTTGTCAACAAGACAACATTGGTGGCATTGAATAGAGCAACAAAGGCAGAAGCTCAAATCAATAGATATGGAACACCTAATGGAGAGACTTGGCAGTAGACAGAGAAATATATACTCTAAGGCCAAATGAAGAACTCAGTCCCAGGCCCTTGTCATGCAACCACAGTGATGCTGCATATATTTAGATACTGTGTGAACAACCAACATTCCATCTTTATTTAGTTATAGATGGACACAATACCTTTATTTTATTTATTTATTTATTTTTACATAGGGCTGAGGATTGAATCCAGTACTTTCCAATGAGCTACAACTCTATATCCCTCAATATTGCATCTTTAAGATAGTCTGGAAAGGCTACAATATCTGGCTAAACAATGAGGTCACAGCTTAGCTAGTTTGGTAATCTAGGGGTCAGGTATCCCCTGTTAAGGAGCAAGACAAAGAAAGGAGGCACATTTTGGCAAATAAAACAGAAAAGAAAAAAAAAGAAAGGACAGAAGTCCTATTGTTGTAAAAATGTTGGTTTGTATTCATTGGTAGGCCAAATTCAGATACTCCCAGATGAAAATCAGATTGTGAATTTCAGATTGTAAATCATATTAAAAAAATATACTCTTTTGCCCAAGGAGGCCTGCTCTACAGTGGATTTTGTTTCTGTATAATTGGGTAGACAAAAGTGTCAAAGGGATTCCATGAGAGTCAAGCACTGCTGTGAAAAGGTAAGGGCAGAAGTTTTCCTGCCTTGCTGCCAGTTTTTGGGGACTTGGTCACTGAGAATGACATGTCCAAGGGCTGTGAACTATCAGTGGGTGGAAGTGTTGACAGTGACACATACTTCTATAGCAATGTTTTATCCTTGGGGGCCTCAAGGTTCTATAGTATCATTACAGAATATTTATTGTTGAAATGCCTGTCCCTGGGAAGAAAAGGTGATAACTTTTGGAAGGGATTTTAAAAAATGAGGGTTAGCAGAGTGACCTTTGACAATAACTGCTAATGGATTAGGGTCAGGGACAGCTCAGTGCTCTCAGATCTTAAAAATATTGTCATCTATCTTTCTCCCTGAATGGAGTGTTCATCTTGCCAGTTCCTATAGTTAATTAGATTGTTAACTCTATTTATAGCAGCAAACACTTCAGTGGCATGTAGCAAAGGCTGATTATTAATCAGGAGCCTCTACTGACTCAGGGTAGAATGAAATGTAATTATTCAAATTAGATTTAGGCCAAGATCCAATGACCTCACAGACAACATCCTGATTTTTCAAGTTCTAGTTTCCGTAAGCTATGTCTCTGGAAGATGTGGAGATTTCAGTCTTTGGAAGCCTTGGGATAAATAGTAATAGCATTCATTCCCCCTCGTCCTTAAAACGACTGTACTCTCTTCTATAAATGTACCTGTGCACCTGCCAGCTCATGACTCAAAATCAGCATTACTGAATAAATCATTATACAAAGTAGTTATGGATGTAGAATTTTAATAGCAAATCAATGAAAGTTAATTTTCATGGATGCTATTAGAGAGGGTGTTCACCACATCTGTCTCCTATCATATATCACATTACTTTATTCTCTGGGAGAAAAGATATTACATAGGTGATTTTAACGAAAGACAGACATTTGAATAGCTTAACCTTCTTGACTAGATTTGGCCAAGTGTCCTCCCCCAAATTAACCATTTATGTCTTTAGTGGGAAATTAGGACACTCTCAGGGTTGGAAGGGGGAAGGAAGAAAACTTGAGAGGAATTCTCAGGGCAATTTGCTGCTGCTCTGAAGGGGGGCTTTCCTCAAACACTGATAAAGATCAGCAGCTGCTGTCCCCTCTATGCCACTGCCCCTCAAGTTACACATATTTTACTCTAAACTCCTGCCCTGTTTGGCCCTCAGATTTTCAAGTCAAGATGTGCTGACCTAGTCAAAGTGAGCTTTCTTTTTCTTCAGGAGAATCAGGTGTTTGGCTCTTAAGCCTCTTTTCATTTTCATCCAAGGTTCTGAGAAACCTAGAAAATACTTTTAACTTTTTGATGGTGTAGGGAGGGGAGTAAGTATTGACTGCATTTCCATTTACCTTGTGCCTGTCATAAACAGGAATTGTTTGGTTGGAAGTAACAGGAATGATCTCAAGCAATCTTAAGCAAAAAAAAAAAAAAAAAAAAAAAAATGGATAATCTGTTAAGTGTGTCCATGCTTATCCAGCTGGGTCTTGAAAAGATTCCTATTAGGACTTAGAGAACTTTGTTCTGCAGGGCTACTAGTTGTCTTGTCTCTACTGCTCTATTTTCTGCTCCTTCTCTGGCAGACTAACTTTCTCTGCTTAGTTTGTGTATTGTTCATCATGGATGCCCTTTCATGGTTTTAAGATGTTCATATTCTAGATCCTATAACTTCCTGACTTAATCCTTTTTTAAAAACAGCATTGTAAAAAATTAAGACATACTTCATATAAGGTTCACCATTTAAAAATGTACAGTTCAGTGGGTTTTAGTATATCCAGTCACCACCACTATCTAATTCCAGGATATTTTCATTAGCCCAAAAGGAAACTCCATACCTATCAGTAGCTACTCCCAATTATCCACTTTCCCCATACCATGTGCAACCACTAATCTACTTTCTGTCTCTATGGATTTTCCTATTCTGGACATTTCATATAAATGGCATAATAATATTTGGTGTCTTACTTCATTCACTTAACAAAATGTTTTCAAAGTTCATCCACACTGTAGCATGTAATAGTACTTCATTACGTTTTATGACAAAATAATATTCCATTTATGGATATACCACATTGTGTTTATCTATGCACTAATTAATGAATATTTAGGTGTTTTTACTCTTTGACTATATTAAAAATGTTGCTATGAACACCGATTTTTAAATATTTAAATAGTTTTAATTAACAAAAAACCAAGGTATGTATATTTATGTGTATAATATGATATTTTGACATGTGTGTTCATTGTGGAATTATGGTTGATTATCATATCTATCACCTCACATACTTATTATCTTTGTGATGAGGACCTTTAAAATCTATTCTCTTAGCAATTTTTAACATGCTTTATGTCATTGTTAATTATAGTCAGTCACCATGCTGTGCAATAGGTTTCTAGAATTTACTCTTCCTATCTAACTGAAACTTTGTATACTTTAACTGACATCTCTCACTCTTCCTGCTACCCATCTCCTGGTAATTATCATTCTACTTTGTTTCTATGAGTTTAAATTTTTTAGTGGGATCTTACATATAAGATCACAACAAATTTTTTCTTTCTGTGCCTGGCTTATTTCACTAAAAATAATATCCTCTAGGTTCATACATGTTGTTGCAAATGACATTTTCCTTTTTTATGGATGAGTACTATCCCATTGCATATATATTCCACATTAAAAAAATTCATCTTTAGATGGATATTTAGGTTATTTACATATCTTGGCAATTAATGAATAATGCTGCAGTGGACATGGGAGTGCAGACATTACTTTGGAATATTGATTTCAATTCCTTTGGTGTATACCCAGTAGTGAGATTTCTGCAATACACGGTCATTTTTAAAATTTAATTTATTTTTTAAAATTTATTTAATTTAAAAATTTTCTGCAATTTTTAGCTTTTTGAGAAGCTTCCATAACATTTTCCAAAGTGGCTGCAATAACTTACAGAACCACCAACAGTTTATAAGTTAACAATATCACCAACACTTTCCTTTTCTCCAAATCCTCTACATTACTAGTTACCATTCATTGTTTTGTTAAAAGTTAATCTAAGAGAAGTGAGGTGATACCTCACTGTGGTCATATTTTGCATTTCTCTAATGATTAGATGTCGGGGTTCCCGGGACCCCCAGCCTTGAGCACGGTCAAGATGGCGCCTGGCGCTGAGCCAAAAGCGGCCAGCTATACAGTAAACAACCAGCGAATTCCAATGATTGGCTAGTTAACGATGTGATTAGAGCATGCCCCCCCCTCGTGTACCTATTCTATGCCTGCAGCTGTCCGCGCGTTTACCTCGTGTGCTCTCCCCTGATTGGTTGAAGTGTATATAAGCTTGGTGGGTGGGGGAGTAGGCGGAGGCTGAAGCTGAAGCTGGGAGTAAGAAGAAGCTGAGAGAAGAAGAAGCTGAGAGTAGGAGAAGAAGCGAGGAAGAAGAGTGCGAGCAAGGGCGAGAGCCGAGTGGGAGAAGCGGAGCGGCCGAAGCAGGTGTGAGCCGAGCGGGAGGAGCGGAGCGACCGGAGCAGGTGAGAGTTAAGCAGAGGGAAAGAGAGCGAGAGAAAGAAAAGAGAGAAAGGGATTAGAAAAGAGGGAAAGAAAGGAAGACTGTGCACAATAAACTTCCAAAGCTTCAGACGTTTGTCGTGTCTCTCTCTGCGGCCAGAGGGAACGCGATAATTAGAGATTTTGAATGTTTTTATATGTACTTCTCAGTCATCTATATATCTTCTTTTGAGAAATGTCCATTCAAGTCCTTCATTCATTTAAAAACATATATTACATTTAGTTGATTTGCATATGTTAAACCATCCTTACTTCCCAGCATTATGATCTCATTTAATCATAATAATTGATCATTTTGATGCAATTTGAGTTCACTTTGCTAGTACTTTGCATCTATATTCATCAGGGATATTGATCGACCTGTAATATTATTTATTTACAGTGTTTTTGTTTGGCTTTGGTATTAGGGTATGCTATGACCCTGTAAACAAATTTTGGTGAAGGCATACATATGTTTTCATTCTCTTGGACATACACTTAGGAATGGAATTGCTGGGACATATGCTAATTCTGTATTGAACTTTTTGAGGGACTTCCATACTGTTTTTCACAGTGGCTGCAATCTTTGATGAGGCCCACTGCTTTTTCACTCCAAATTTCTAGGAGTCAGTCTAACTGCCCATTGCAATCACAGATTGGGTTTCTTTGGGTAATATTGGTGCTCTGTTCACTATAGCTCAGGATAAGGGTGGATGGTCGGGGCACGTATGTAAAAGCCATCGTCTAATGTTCTCAGAGAGGAAGGAGTGGTTTGTGTATTTTGTATTTATTCCTAACTTCCACCTCATCCCTAGGATATATCACCTTTTATTTATTTATTGGTACTAGAGGTTGAACCCAGGGACACTACCACTGAGCTATATCCTCAGTCTTTTTATATTATTTTTAAAATTTTGAGACAGGGTCTCGCTAAGTTGCTTAATTCTTGCTAAGTTGCCCAGGCTGACCTCAGTCTTGAGATCCTCCTGCCTACGCCTTCCAAGTCACTGGGATTACAGGTGTACCACCATGCCTGGCTGTGCACTTTTAGAACCATGGAAGGGGTCAGTTGATGACAATTTGTTATTTTTAAATTGAACTGATCCTTGAACTTTTCATTAGGACCAGCAGAAAACTCTGTAGTGGCTAGTAAAAGTAACACATTCACTTTGAATAGATATTTCTTACCTCAACCTGTGAGGCAATTGGAAGTTGCCACCCAATTTGGAGCTGTTAATTGACATATGTAAGATTGTAAAGTGAGTTGATGTCCATCCTGGAATTAGCATTTGGAACCTTAGTGCTATTGATTGGATTCTCAAACTGCTCTTTGAATGGAACTTTAATTATTGTCCTTTGTTATTTTGAGGCCCAAACTCCCATTCTTTATTCATTCCTTTGTGGAATTTGTAGACAAATTCTCACATTTTCCAAAGTGAATTGCTTTATAAAAAAATCCCAGAATGCAGTCAAATCCATCTGTTTTCTTTTCTGCATTAACTTATTTGCCTCGGTAAAGCCCTAGACAGTCCTCAGAGAGATTCAGTTATAGGAAAGAAAACTGATTATGAGGGAAAGATTTTTAGGGTCATTGAAATTTATTCCCTCTATATGCAAAGTGTGCTGTGTAATGTGTGCAATAGCCTGAGATCACCTTGGCATAAACTATTGCACACGTTTGAGAAGCTAATCATACAGCCTGTACATGATGGGAATGGTAAGCAAAGGATTCCCACTACAGAAGGTTTAACAATCAGGAGCCTCAGATATTGCAATGGAAATGAGGCTGGTCGCGCAGCATTTTAACTGAGCTTTACTCTGGAGCTTGTCTCCTAGTATTAAGACTCTCAAAAACTGTTGATTTGAATCCAAATGTGGAGAAGGATTTAACATTTGCCTTGTTTTCTCTGAAAGTCAAATGTACAGCAACAAAGTTGAACCCGAGTTGGACTCTGTGTGTGTGTGTGTGTGTGTGTGTGTGTGTGTGTGTGTGAGAGAGAGAGAGGGAGGGAGGGAGGAAGAGAGAGAGAGAGTAAATAATAGATGTAGAGATCTGAGTGTGGAAGCTTAGATATAAACCTTACATAACTTTGATTTATTTTATATATTTGATAATTTTTATTTACTCCAAATTATTATTTACCATCATTTGAAGTTAGCTACATGAATCCTGATGGAGTGGCAGTTCAAATGTTATGTGAGTCTGCTTCTTGGCTTATGGATTGTGGGTCATGTTGTTTCTCCCTTACTCCTGTTTCTAAGAGAGCTTCCAGACACAGCAGGTGACACTGATGGATGGTTCCTATCTGGCTCTTTATTGAAACCCCACATTGTATACAGAAAGGGTAAGATAGTTGATGCCTCAGTCAGGAGTAGACAGCTAACAGGTCAATAGAAACTCAACCTGAAATTGCTGTCACAGCAGCTTGTTATAGCTTTTGGCTTTGATGTACAGCTACTCCACTTTGTAATTCAGCAAGCGTGGTGCTTAGGTGCTTAGGGACTGCTCCAGTAGGTGCAGCTGTAACCAGAAGTCAGGTGATCTGGAGCCCAGCTCCAGCTAGAGCTCTGTGACCTTGAGAAAATTTCTTAATGCCTCTAAGTTTATTCATCTGCTAGAGCAGTGGGGTGGATGCTGGACTTCCTTAGTCAGGACTAACCAAGATAATGCATGTGAAAGTACTTTGAAAAAAGAAAAGAAAAGGTATTGTCAATACAAGAAAGCTAAGACAACCTGATTCCCTCAGGGACATTTCCTTTTATGGGGTGAGGAGAGTGGGAGAAGAGAACTAATGTAATTTTGAAGCAGGCGTCACATATTTGAACTCATTTAACCCCACCAAGGTAGGTGTTAATTATTCCCATTTCGAAGATAAGTTAACTGAGGCACAGAGAAGATAAGTAACTTGCTCAAAGTTTCTCTGTTTTTTGGTACTCAGTAGAAGTAAGACTGGAATAAGTGTGTCTGACTATAAAACTCTATCTAGGAAGATGATCTCTATCCCATTGTTCATTTACTATTTACTTCTACATGAACAACCCATCTGCTTTCCCCTACTTCTGGCATTTATTTTTTAAATATATATATATATATATATATATATATACATATATATATATATATATATATTTTTTTTTTTTTGGTTGTAGATTGACATAATACCTTTATTTTCTTTATTTTTATGTGGTGCTGAGGATCGAACCCAGTGCAAGGAAAAGCACTCTTCAAATGAGCTACAACCCCAGCCCCTTCTGGCACTTCTTAAAGGATCTTGGCCAAAGGACTCCTTTGAGCCTGGCTTCTCATCTTTAAAAAGAGAATTACATTGCTCTTTTGGCAGGCTTGTGTGAGGATTAAATGAGTTAGTCTATACACAGTGCCTGGTCAGGTGTGAGTACAAAAAAAGATGTCTCATGTCTCTGCACATCCAGGCTATGTGCCTCATCCAGGCAGCTGACTCTCCAGTGCTCCCTAAGTTCAACCTGTGCCTGAAGGCTTCCCTTCTCCCTTCAGCAAGAAGAATAAGAAAATGTCACTGCATATTATCTTTCCATTTTTACTGACATTAAAACATTTTTTTGAGAAATACCCTTAAATATCCTTTAAGCTAGGCACCTAAGCAAGTTCTCTGGGGGAGGATCACTCTTCAGTGGAGGGGAAGAATGTGCCTTGAGCTGATGCTCAGTGACAGATGACTCAGGGCAGGGATTTTTTACATCGCTGGTCATTTTATCTGTATTTTCTTACTAACTGAAAGTCATGGCACCATTATTTCTTCTAGTTCCCATTATTAATCCCACTTAATATATATCAGTAAGTGAGATATTAATAAAGCTTGTGAAATAATATTATTTTACTCTAAGATGTGATTTGAATTCACACACTTAACTCCTTTCCTTCCACCCAAATCATTTGAAATGACCAAAGTAATATTGAGCACATCTGTAGTAAAGCTAGAGAACAAAACACCATCATCGGACCAGAAACTTCAAGAACTTTCTATAAGATATCATTTACATAAAACTAGATTTAGGGTCTTACTGTATAGTAAAACTCTTATGAAATTATTGTTAAAACTTTGCTGTGGGTTGAATTGTGTCCCCCAAAATGATACATTCAAGTTCTTAATCCCAGTATAGCTGAATGTGGTCTTATTTGGAAATAGGGTCTTTGCAGATACAATCACACTGAAATGAAGTCATGCTGGATTAGGGAGACTGGTGCCCTTAAGAGAGATGGAAATTTTGGACACAGACACACAGGAAAAAAACTTGTTTGATGATGGAGGCAGAGATTAAAGTGATCCAACTGCAAGCCAAGGAATGTCAATGATTGTTGGCCACCATTGGAAGTTATAGAAAGGCAAGGAAATAACCTTCCTTAGAGCCTTCAAGGGAGTCTGATCCTACTGAACCCTTGATTTTGGACTTCTACCCTGCATAACTATGACTATAACGGTTTTATCTCAACCAGTTTGTAGTAATTTGTTATGGTAGCCCTAGGAAGCTAAGACAAGCTTGACTTGGAATTTTAAATAGTGGATTCAGGGAAGTATTGATACAACTGTAATCCAACACATGTGAAGGAAAGACCCATCTGGAGAATAAGTGCTCCTTAGCAGAGCTGCAAGTAATTTCCAAATTCAGAGCCACAGAGGCTTAAGCAAATATGGAACAAATCTGAATTCTACAAATGGCCTTGGGAAGTTGGATCTTGACTCTAAACAATGCAGCTGGCCGTGACATGCTATGTCAAATACATCAGAGGCATCATTACAGCAAATTCCTGTTGAAGAAAGGTAGGCAAGTCAGATAAGGGGCTGGTGGAGGGATCACAGCATATGCATGAAAGCATCCACTAAGCACAGGAGTAAATTTTTTTGCATATGCTTTCTCCTAACTTGGGGGTACACACTGAACTGCCAATGTTGTCAAAATATAACTATAAAAATATGAAAGTTTCAGACAAAGGAAAAGGGAAAGTTTTCATATTTTTATAGTCCTCTTTATTCATTAAACTCAAGTTTTCATTGAGCACTTACTAAGTGTTAGATAGCACACTAGGATGAGGGTTTAATTCAGAAGTAACATCATATGCAAAGATCTGAGGTCAAGACAGAAAGAGTACATGGCACAATCAAGGAGCTGTGAGAATGAGTAACAGGGAGAAATCACTGAATGGAAAATTTTCAATAATTATTCAAATTATTCATATTAAGGAGGCCAGGTGGAGCAGTCAGAGGAAATGACCTCTGAAATGGACTTATTCCAAAATACTGGAAAAGAAAAAATTTAGGTGAATCACCAATTCTTTTTAACATTTCAATACAAGATTAGAGAGGACACTATTTACAAAAATAAGACAATCTGAGACCAGGAAATGTCATAAGATCAGAAATAAAATCCTTAAATTAAAATATTAAAAAAGGCAGTAAAGAGAAAACTGAATCCTGTGGTAAATTGAATTGGTGAATTAGATGATTAGGTTTAGGTTGAGAATTTCTTCCAGAACATGGAGGAAAATATGCAAGCATAGCTATATGCTTATAAAGGAAAGATATGGAGAAGACAAATCCAACAGATCCAATATAGGTATAATAAAAAAGTACCAGCAGGAGAGAGCATCTAGAGAAAGATCTCAACAAAGAACATTTTTAAAAAAGAATCCTAAGCTTAAAGAAACACTTGAGTTTTCAGATTCCTACTAGCTATTAAATAAAATTAGTGTACGGACTCCCACACTGAGATACAGCCTAATGCACTTTCCTTCTTGCAAACTAAACAGATTTTCTAGAAAGGGGAAAAATAAATGTTTCTGTATACTGCTTTTTCACCACACTAAGTGTTAGAAGACAGAATAGAAAATTTTGAGAGAAAAGATTGTTACCCAAGAATTTCTTATTTGATTTGTTCATGAGGGCAATACCACATATCTATTCACAGACATTCAAGAACTCATGGTTGTCCTCTTCTGAAGAGAAATTCCTTGAAAAAGTCCTATAATAATTAAGAAATAAATCACAATAAATCAAATTAGAGGAAATCAGAGCATCACAGAACATTTTGTAAGGAATGAAACAAAATTTAATATCAGTATATAAATAATTACTGTTAACATTATTAAATTTAGCAAAAAATAGGAAAAATGATAAATTCCCTAGGTACAGTGGCACACACCTATAATCCCTACAACTGGAAGATTGAGGATCCCAAGTTTGAGGCTAGCCTGGGCAACTTATTGAGACTGTCTAAAATAAAAAATAAATTGGGAATGTAGCTCAGGGTTAGAGTGCCCCTGGGTTCAAACTCCAGAACCAGGGAAAAAAAGGTAAATTGGATTCACATCATTTTAAATACTTTTTGCTAAATTTCAATTAGCATAAATAACTCATGAGTCAATAATAAAAGACAATCTAATAGAATCTAATAGAAGATGAAACAAAGACATAATTTACAGGCCATCTGAAAAAATGAAAACTCAAAGGGGAAAAAAAAGAAAAAAGAAAGAATGGGGAAATATAAATTAAAATAACAAACATATGCCAATTCCCATCCATCAATCTAATTGTTAAAGATCAATATATCGGACATTACCAAGTGTTGGTGACTGAGGAAATAGGAACTCAGTCTATTGGTGGAACTTTAAATTAGTACTAACATGATGGAGAATCTGGCAACAACAAGCAAAGTTGAAGATGTACACACCCTATGATTCAGCAATTACAGTTTTAGGTGACTACTCTAAAGAAATTTGCACATGTGGTCCACATGAACTCCTCTCCAAGAATGCTCATTAAGCATTGTTTGTAATAGTTTAGAGTTGGAAGCAACCTGTCTAGCAAAAGGGTCCCATATAAGCAAGCAGTGGTTAGTTCATACAACTGAACATACATCACTTAAAATTAGTAAATTACATTTGTGTTTCTACTGAATATAAAAAATGTAAAGATAGTAAGAAATCAGCAAATTCTGCAATGGATATGTATACCATGGTTGCATCATGTATAGTTAATAAACTCTCAAAACCATACATGCACTACTATGAATTGCATATAGAAAACTAATAACTGTAAGAAACAAGAACCAAAAAAACATACACCAAATTCATGATAGTGTTTGCCTCTCGGGAGGAAGGGTAAAGGGAATTTTGAGATTTATAGATTTAAACATAGCATTTTAGCTTTGTAATGTTTTATTTCCTTTATTAAAAAAACAACTAATGCCAAGAGACAGAATATTAGCATTAGTTAATTCTGAATAGTGGGTACCAGGGTATTTGTTTTTATTATTCTTTTACTTTATTTTTAAAATCTTTCACACTGCCCCCATGGTGCAATAAATATCTAACCTTATGTTCTTTAAAAAATTTTTTTTTAGTTGTCAGTGGATCTTTTATTTTATTTATTTATATGTGGTATTGAGTATTGAACCCAGGGTCTCACATATGCCAGGCAAGTGCTCTACCACTGAGCCACAACTCCAGCCCCTAACATTATGTTCTTATAACAATGATTTCACTGGAAGATAGACTAATGAGTTTCTAGAAGGGAGATAGTGGGTAACTTCTGAAATGATATTAACAACAACAACAACACTTATGTGTATGTTTTGTGTGTGTGGTTTTTGGAGAGGGTACAACATTATGTCTTTCAAAGGTATGTCGGGAAGATTTTGATTTACTTCAATAATTGAATGGTGCTACTGGTGCTTAGCACTGGGGCTGGAGATGTGAAATATCCTGCAGTTTGCAAGTCTTCCCACGCACAATAAACAATTGACCAACTCCAAATGTCAAGCATATACCTTTGAGAAATAACAAGTTAGTAATTGAATTCTACTAAAAATAACAGAAAATACCCACCATTAGTTGTTTAAATGCATAAGCACTTTCTTTTCCTTATGTAACAGGAAGACTGAAGGTTGCTGGCATTGTTTCAGTGGCTCAAGCATGTCAGGGTCCCTGTTACTGTGTTCTGATTTGCCTTTTCTTCATAGTCTCACAAAGGCTGCCGAAGCAGTAGGCACCAAGTTCAGTGTCCAAACAGGAAAAAAGAAGGACTGGAGGAAGAAAAGGTAATATCTATATTTGGAAAGCAAGACTCTTCCAGAAATCCTCAGTAGACTTCTATTTAGTTCTCACTGTACCACAAGGCCTTGCTTGCTACAGGAGTTCAATTTTTGCTTTTGTGGGCTTTAGATTAGAAGAATAAAAGGAAAAAAAAAAAGGTGTTGGAATGAGTGTTAACTAAAACTAACAATATGTGCTGCAAAGGTGAATAGGCTACATTTTCATACTAAAATAAAAAGAATGGTTGTATCAAGGTTTACTGAGGAATAACACTCTTAATATTTAAAACGAAGGGAATTTAATGCAGGAAATCAATCACACAGGGGTTAGAAAAGCAGTGAAAATAAATAGGGTCTGTGAAGTAGCCCAGAGAATATAGCCTCAAGAAGCCACTGCCTGCTCAATACTAGAAAGATAAAAGGGGAAGGAAGGATGACTAGGGTCACTTTGCAGAAGCTGGAGCCAGGACAGGCCTATCCATCAGGAGCTGGAACCAGAGATGAGGTGCAGCTATCACACAAAGCCACATACAGAGAAAGGGGGAAGGAAACAGGCTGGCTGCAACCTTTCTCCCCCTGGTTTCTCCTGTTGGCCAAACCCAGCTGAAGCCAGCTGAGTCAGTCTGCAGAGACCCCCCTGGTATGTAGAAATAGAAAGGTACCCAGGTCCAGGACCATGTACACTGGGTCAAAATACAAAATGCTTCTATGTAAAGTCAAGGAAGGTATATATGCACTATAAATCATGAGTGACAAAATTAATATCAGATGGTGGTGCAGAATTTAAGGAGATCATTAAATAAGATGAAAAAGAACCATAGTCTTAGAGGGTGGTTTTAATTCCTTTGATAGATCAAGCCAACAAAGGTAAATAAGTATATTTATAAAAGTTCATGTTAAGACACATGAGAAAAGCCAAACCTAAAAATGAGATATTCATAGCTTTAAGTGCTTTTATTAGTACACAAGAAAAATGAAAATAAATGGATTCAATTATGGCCTCCATTCAAGAGGACATAAAAAACCAATATAACTTTGGGAAAGCAAGAGAAAGGAATCAATAAAAATAAAAACAGAAATCAATACATTTAAAAGAAGTAGAATTGATCAATTTACCAAGAGCCCATTTAACAAAGATCAATAAAAAAACAAAAACTCTTGGAAAACCTCATCACAAAAAGTGAAACTAAAACCAAATACAGAATTAAGAAAAAATGGTAATAAAATTGAAGATATTGAGATCAAAAAGTTATACCAGAAGAGTTATACTATGTATGACTTATATACTTGAAAATCTCATGATAAGGATGTTTTTATAGTGAAAAAGAAAAAATACAAAATTGAAAGAGGCTTTATGATTGTTAATTTCAGTTACAATCCGTCATGGAACCAGTATTTCTTCTATTTGACATGTATCATGATCTATCAGTAAGGTTTTCCCCATTAGAATATAAGCTTCCTGAAGGCAAGAATTTTGCAACTCTGGTATCCAGCTAAAGGATACCCTGAGGATGCTCAGGGGATATGTGTTGAAAAAAATGTCTTCTTTCCTCCCTCCCTTCCTTTCTTTCTCCCTCTGCCCTTATGTTCCTCCATTTTTCTTTTCCTTCTCCAACATCCCATAAAATAATAAACAAACAATATCCATTCAGTTTAGAATACAGTGGGCCCTATTGTCATTCTTTGTGTCCTATCAATTATCTATTCTTTTTAGATCCTGCTGCCCTTTGAAGGAAACAGACTTGCAGGTTCTGATGTGGGACCCACAGAGGGTTCCTCTGCAAACCACGCAGTTTAGAAGTTTATGGAGGCTGCCCTGAGCTGGTGACTCATAGAATGGCCCAGCAGGCTCTGGCTGTTGCTAGGAAACTGTGGTTCCCTTGTGGAACCCAGCACCACACTTGCAGGTTGCCCCTGATAACTTAGAGGAAATGAAGAGCTGTCAGAAAAGGTAGAGGGAAAAACAAAAAGCTAAAATGAAGAAAGTAATTTTCCTTGCCCAGCGCTAAATGACATATCTATGGTGATTAGAGACAAAAATAGTGAAAAGATATATTGGCATCATTAACCAAAAACACTTTTGTGCTTGCTACTTTTGATATTGTAAAAATGCGCTGTGAAAACAGAGTCAAAAAGATATCTGTTCTGCAGAGAGTCTCAGGGCTTTCTGGAAATTTTGGCCATTGGAAGGGTCTGGGAAGTGAGAGGCTTCTCCCTCAGAATCCCTGTCCACACACTGATTTGAATCTCTCTGGCTTCCTAGTCAGCTGACTTGTCAGTGCCTTGGCTTCTGACACCTTTGACCCATTCCATATCAGTGCTGCCCAGGTACAATAGGTCAGGAAGCAGGAGAATAAAAAAACTTTACTGCAGTGGTCCTCAAATTTGTGCATCAGAATTACCTGGAGGGTTTCTTCAACACAGATCTTCAGGTTTTATTCTCAAAATTTCTGATTCATGAAACCTAGGTGGGAGGTGAGAATGGACATTTCTAGATTTCCTCTTTATGCTGATGTTACTGGCCCAGTGACCACACTTTGGAAACCTCTGCCCTAGATTATTAAATCGTGCCAAATCACTTAACTGATGAAGAAACAGAGGTCCAAGGTCCAAGGAAGGGTAGTGGGTCTACTAAGGTCATTTAACTATGTGGTGGTTAAACCCTAGGATTCCCAAATTGAACACCAGTTCTTTCTCCACTAAAAAATGCTTTCCAAGCAGGGCCTCTTTAAAAATCCTCCAAAAGACTCCAGATGGCTGCCAACAGGGGTGGTCCTACCAAGCGAATGCCAAGTTGCTAAATCCAACCCTGATAGCGACAGCTTTGAAAATGAAGCCAGAGACGGGTTGCAAAAACCTTTGTGTTCTCTCATATTTCTAAATACTGTAGATAGAAAAGGAAGCATGTTGGGGAGGCGCAGACACAGCTAAGCAGGGCTCTGCCACGTTTCCAAAGAGGCATGCCTCCAGGCCGCGCTGCCAAGCAAGGGCTGCCGGCGGGAAGCTCCATCCGCTTTGGACTCAAACCACAAAGCAGATACCCTCCTACCCGCCCCCACCCCAGCCTCCGTGGGTGTTGAGATAGCTTCAGAGATAAATTTAAAATGTAGAACATACACATTCCTTCCACTTTTGCTTGAATATGGGCTCCATCAGTTATCCAGGCCAATTGTAAGCTGTAGAATAGAGAAAGAAAGTCAGCCAAACATTTTTTTTCCCCCTTACAAGGCCTGACTGATGCAAAACTAGGAAAAGTATGGAGTTTATCTTTGACTCCACTGGTTCTCCTCTTTGACCTCATGATCCCCAAGGTCCTCCACTCTTCCCTGCCCTTCTTGATTTCTATTCTTGTGAGTTCTTGCTCTTTATTTATCATCAGCTAAACTCAGTTAAGAAACAGAAGAGATTTGCCCATGAGTCTTTTAATTTTAATAAAAAATATTCCAAGATTAAAAACCCTCCCATGTATGAAAAAAATTTGAAGCTCTAATGAGAAAACTTAGGGTGTGATGGTGTGGAGTGGGGAGAGGATCACCAAAAACCAGGCCTTTCCCCAAATTCTTTATATCGTGCTTTCTAGGTGGCCACAATTTGTCTCCTGCTGAGGCTAATGTTAGTGATAACACTGACAGAGGTTGATGTTTTATGAACCACTACTTGTATTTGTAGTAGTTCTGTTCTCACAAGAGCTGTGTGTCCACTAGATGGCATTCAGATAGAGCTGGTGGACAGATTACTATTTCTATAGCTTCATGATGTTAAGAAAAGTGATGCAGAGGGTTCCTCCATCCTGCCAGGGTTTTAGCCTAGTTCGCATTGTCTTTGCCTCAGGGTGAACTCCCTTTATGACTACTCCACTTTGTTGAGTGACTGCAGAAATACATGGCATTTTACCTTGTATGACACTTGGTAGCTTTTGATGTGCTTCATATACATTATCGTCTTTGAGCTCACTCCTTGAATTTGTAGAAATTTTCTTTTTCATTAACTTTTGGGGAAACCGAGGTTCAAACACTTTGGCTAGAAAGTAACAGAACTAGAAATTGATTCTAAATCTTCTTATTTCTCATTCTAAATAGACCATGATTTGTCCCCAAACAATAAATCAGGGATGTTTCAGAGAGGAGTTGGAAGTTGGTTAATTGGGCAGAAAGGCCCTGGGAAGACTGACTGTAGTGGGAAAGTAAGTCTGACCAGCCTATGAAAATACAGAGAAGGGGAACGTTGTGACAGCAGCCTTCCCTCTGGCGATACCAGTAGAGGCTGAGATCTGTGTGCTTTAGGCCCAGAGCAGTGGAACACAAACCATCAGTGTAGCTGTGACTTTCAAAAAGGCAGGAGAGTACGAAAATGTAGGTTGGGCTGGTGGAGAGGAAAGACTATGCAGTAAATGGAGCAGAGAATTTTCCCAGTGACTTCTGAGATTCTACTTGTGCAGTCAAGACAAATCCTGAGAAGGTGAAGAGGCTGCTTCCAAATCACATTCCAGCTGGGAATGCAAAAATGACTGTGGGCCCATAGAAGGGCTTATGCTGACCAAGGTCCCTCAGTAATTATCTGCATGTTGTTTACTTACTTAATGCTGGATATAAGTGTTATACAGTGGTGTATTTAATTAATATTGTCTTGTCGTAGCATGCCTGACCTACATTTTGGATATTCCCAGGGAGGCTGGGAGAAGGGATTATGTTAACCAGCAATATTCCATGCATTTAGTTACTCCTGGGAAGTTAATATAGCAATATCTTTGACTAAGGAGAGAAGAGAAAGAAAGCGTTTCAGGTATGTAGCTGAAAAGGAACGAAGATACTAGAGGGGAAGAAGTTTAATCTGTGGGGAAGAATAAAAGCCTTGGCTTGTTGAAGTGGTGAACCTGGGAATGATAAAAAGTCAAGTTGAATAGGTAAAGATAACTGGAGACTGGATTATAGTGTCCGGTGTATCATATTGCCAAAGGGCTGCCTTGATTGTGGGCATTTGGACATCACTGAAGGTTTTTAGTGTAATTCTAGGAAGATTATTCCAGAAAGGCACAAGATGACTTGTAGTAGGAAGAGTGGGAGAAAAGACATAAGGCTTCTGGAATAATTTGTATATGAGGTATAAAAGACTTACCTACTGTGGAAATAGAGAGAAAAGACGGATATGAAAGATACTAAGGTGTGAATCCCTTTTACTTGCCAGTTAAAAACTCAATTGTTTGTTGAACACATTGTTCCCAGTGGGATATTGTGGGTATGAAGCAAAATTTCCTGATATTCTCTTAACCTCACATTCTTGCTGCTTGTTTTCTCAATGTGGTCCCCTGTTGTCTTAATAGAGCAGTAGAGCCCTGCTCATTAAAATTGTGCAGCACATTACAAGTATCACTCATTTTAAGTAACTGATTTTATAGCTTTTCAAACCTGCCAAGTTGATAAATTAGGCACTGTACATTTTACACAATCTGGAGCCTCAGATGTAGGGACTTTTGAAAATTATCAAATCCTGTGGCAAATGGCAGCACCTGCTGGCAAATATGATATTACAGGCTAACTCTACATAGCAGACAGTGCAATGACCCAGAGAAAGATGAACAAAGAGAACAAAATTGCAGAAGGGGAATTGTAGACTTTAGGGAAATTAAATGTTCTGAGGAAATGACAGGAAAAACGGTGATGGCAAGAAAATTCCAAATTTGGGCAACTCAATCCAGAGAAATTTTTATGTGTCTATCACTATGCTAGGTGTTTTGAACAATATAAATGTGAAATCACACAAGATTTCTGACCTTGAAGGTGATTATACATTTAGAATGATACAGTCTAAAGAGCTAAATGTTGCATACAGTTCTTTTAGGTTAGCATTGCAACTAGCATTTCAAGTCTGACAACTCTCCCCAACCCTTTTTTAAAAATGATTTTGAATTTAATGTGTGTGAGAACTATTTTGGGGAGAAATGTTTTCCCTATGAAAAACCACTTTAAATATCATATTGGAAATTGGTGTGTGGAGATGGGGGAACAGATTCACTTTATAGCCCTTACTACTAGAATTCATACATTCTAGCAGTCAGGTTTTCCAGACTATGATTCAAAGAAGATGATAAAAATCTTCATAAGGTCTAATTACAGATTTTCAGAAATATTGGTGTTCAGAAAACCTTCAAAACTTATTTCTTTATATTCTACCCCCTCCAGTCCCAGAGAGTATTTAAGATAACTTTAAGGAAGATGTGATCAATAGATCATAAAGAACTGACCATGTGCATAACATTACACTAGTTATGGGAAGGGATAAAATGAGACATGAGACAGGGATCACCCTTAAAGATCTGGCTGGGAAGATAGGAATAAGCACAGTTAGTGGATAATAAGAAATTAGCTATCAAATATGTAGTATGTTTCAAAAGCATAATTTCTGGTGCTAACTGGGTCAAAATTCTGACTCCGTAGTTCTCTAGCTGGGTAACCGTGGGCAAGTTACATAAACTCTCAGTGTCTGATCTTTAAGAGAGGAATAATAATAGCACCTGTCCCATAAGGTTGCTGTGAGTTTAAAAATAGGTTAATATGTGAAAATAGTATAGAGAGCCTGGCATATAGTAAGCACTATGTGTTAGCTGCTATTATTATGGCAGGTGGTAAATGAATGGCATATTCAACAGTCTTTTCAGGAGTTAGCTATAATTCTCTTGGGAAATGGTGACATAAATAAAGAAATAGTGTTTATTTATTTATTTTTTTTTAGTGCTGGTGATTGAACCCAGGGCCTCACACCTACTGAGCACATACTTAAACACTGAACTACATCCCATCTGGGGCGATTTCAATGAAGAGGCTTAGACCAATGTCCTCAGTATTTCTAGGTAGAGGAACCCCTTAAGTATAGATACATCCCTAGACAAAACAACAACAACAACAACAACAACAAACCCAATAATTTTCTCAGCTTTTCATTTTAAATATATGTAATGTCATTATAGGACTAGTGATTTCACTGCTTTTAGGCTGACTCTGGGTAACATTTGTCCGAGCTCCTCAAAAAGTGCTTGAGCAATGTACTATTTTCATCATTATTAGCACTAGCTCTGGCCCATCCATCCTGGCTAATTCACAGTTAGCCTTTTGTGCTGACTTTCTGCCTGAGGACCCCAATGTCTCACCTTCCAATTTAGCATTAGTATTAATGGTGACTGCTGGAGTAGAAAATAGATCAGCATGCAAAGTCATAGATCTGCTCCCTGAAGGTTGCCAGTTCACCCAAATACAAAGGTCTGGGATATTTTGTTCTTCAGGTGAAGTCTGGTAAGTGATGAGAACTCTTTTCCTCAAGTGAAAAGCCAATGCCATTAGAGATGGTTCACTCTTTGCAACCTCATTTAGCAGCACACTAAACAGTGGTTCATTAAGCTGTAAGCAGCTGTGTAGTGGCACCAGAGACTTTGGAGGGCACTGGGCTGAGATGGTGACTTCACTGTTCAACTTCTGAGTCTAAGGCCATTTAGAGTTCTGTAAGAAAACAGAGTAGCAAATGCAGTGAAATTGAACATGACCAGATATACCTTAACACTGAATTAAGGCTATAAGTTCTGAGATCCAGAAATAGTAATGTTACACATAAAAGGAGATGGGGTAAATTTTGCAAGGGATCTTTCATTTATTCCCCTGCTTGAATGGCCAGATGTAATGGGAATAGGAAGTAAAGTAGAAATAAAAACTATAATCTATAGCTTGTCCCTGTTGCCAAATTGTGGTTAAGTGCATTTTTGTATGTCTTAAGTTTTTACCTATATATGTCTTACGTGACATCATAGATGGGTTCAAAATTACCTTCAGGTTGTAGAATTTCTCCAGCATGCAATCTGTTCACCTGTTCTCCTTTCACTCGTAAGTCAGCAATGCCCCTAGAGGCAGTGAGCACAAATAGCTCAATATGCTTTGAGTCATACTTTCCATTTTTATAACTTTTGCTTGTTTATGATCTAATGTTAGCCCTGACTTATTTTTTCTTTCTCATCGATATGTTAATAAAATTCACAATGCCTTAATTGTTACAAAGAGTTTAATATTTATTGGATGACCGTTTTATAATCATGATAGGCAAGAAAGAGCTCAGGGAGAAAGCTGTCCCCCAGCTTTGTTGATACAATTATGCAGGCAGTATAGGCATGAGTAAGGCACACTTAGGTTCCAGTCCTATGTGACTATAGCAATTACTTAAAGTATCTGTGTCCTAGTTTCCCTATCTGCTAAATGGGGGTGTCTGACCTTCACAGAATCCTTGTGAGGAATGGAGAGGTAACATATAAAAAGTGCCTACCAGAATACCCAGCATATTAATAGAAAGTCTTAGAAAGTCTTTGCTGAAGAGATGAATAACTCCAAGGGAAAATTGCAGAGGCCAGGGACAATCTTCCAAATATAGCAGTTTCTGAAGCGTCATACTGATGACATAACGTCCATTATGGTGCTATCGTCATATTATAGTCTACTCTTTCTGTATACGTTTTCTAATTGTGAAATTTGTGATGAAAGTGAACTTTCATATTTCCTAAAATGATATGAATTTTTATAAGGTGATTTTAAAGCCTTTATGCTTTACTTTTAATAAAGTAAATGAAGAGCCAAAATGGGTTCCGTGACGTGCATCCCAGTTTCTATGAGACCTTAAGATTGCTCAAAATGATGAATAAACAAAAAAGAATGAGTGTGAAGTGAGCTGCATGAAAATTTCAGTGTCTCAAAAGAGAATTTGCAGAAAATACACTGGTACCATGGCCTGAAGATTGGACTGTTCCTCCTGAGAACCTGTGTGTTCACGGACTTCCCAGATCATTTTGTGAGTATCAGCATCTCTAATCATCATAAAGAAGGATAGTATAATGGACCTATTTTTGGTTTAGGGCTCAATTAATATTTCTTTGCAAAGCAGTGAAGTAGAATTACTTCTGGGAAAGAAGTAGAGCTTCATGTTGAGAGTACTGGTAGATAATTTGGTCTTTCTTATTAGCTATATGTAACTCACGTGATCAGAGAAGAGAGACAGGCTTAGAATTAATAAACACACCAGTCAACAAAAAAATCAAGTAAAAATGGAAGGCCACAGGTTCTTTTCCACCAAACTTAACGTTGGCCATGGAAACTGAGCAGGTAGTCCTCAGGGGGACTAACTCCATGGGTTTCAAAGTCAGCAGGTACACCCAAATGTTTTAACCGAAACCCCATCTTCCACCATTTTTTGAAGTTTGGCACCCTTTCCAGTCATGCCAACTTTTGGATTCCAAATCTTAATCTATGTTGCCTCTCAAAGGGAGAAAGTTATCATTTCATAATATTAAACACACATATGCAAAGCTGTCTTATTAGGGAACGGTCTTAAACTTTTATGAGAAATCACCTTATAGTTGTCACCTAGAGTGCCTGTTTTCTAGCTGCCATTCGAAATTCCTGGAAAGGGTTATGAGGCAGTAACCAACTTACTTGTAACTCTATTCAAATATGACAATGGGGAACTCCTGAAGATGGCAGCAGCACTTTAAATTTCGCCAGCCTGGGCAGGGCTTGTGGTCAAAACGACCAGAAAGGGAACGTGGCAGTCAGTCTCCTGTTTGTTCTCCCCATTCCCTCACCAACATTTTCAGTCACTCTATCAGGTTTCAACTTTACCTTGAGCAGCACAGAACATAGAGAGGGACTTAAACCTGGAGAACTGTGAGTCAACTGCTTTTTATCAAAGGAGGGGACTTTTCACTTTTCAATACCACCAGCCCTCCATTTTCTTCCCAAATGTGCATTCTCTCTCCAGTTGGGTGTGAAACTGAAGGAATAGAAATGGGAATTGTAGATCACTGATTTTTTTTTTTTTCATGCACTGATTTTTAAAATGATATTACTCTCTCCTGGCTAGTTATCCTATTAGACAAAGAATGAACAAATTATTTCTTCTGCTTTTTATTGTCAGAAATTCCCATTAAAGAAAATTAATGTTTATTCTGTAATTGCTGAAAATTATAAAGTGTAATGCCTGTATGTAATAGGTCTCCATGAATATAAATAACTCTTCACATTTGATTTGAAAAGCTATATTATTCATATAATTTTCTATGTGGAACTGAGGATGTAAGGCACACATTTTATATGCTGATTACTGCATTTACATTTATAATTATTTTTAACTCAATTAGATATTTAAATTGTAAAGACTTTCCACAATTGTATAAAAATCAAACACTTCATTAATATATATAGAAAAAGTTAATAATACCTCTACTCTATCCTATTTCCTCAGTTTATTGTTAAATATGCTCAAAAACATATCCCCCCGACACCCTCAAATGGGACTATACACAATATTCAGCCTTGTCTAGATCAATAGATACTGATTGAACTCTTATGTAATAGTTATTTCATACTGTGAATTCAGCATAATTTATTCAAACACAGCTCCTGTGATGGACATTTGTTCTGTTTCAAGTTTTTTTAAAAATGTTTTTAGTTGTAGATGGACACAATGTCTTTATTTTATTTACTTATGTGGTGTGAGGATCGAACCTGGTGCTCCATGCATGCAAGGCAAGTACTCTACCACCGAGCCACAACTGCAGTTCTCAAGTTTTTTCATCACTATAAGAAACCCTGCAATTTCATAGATAGCCTTATATACTGGTGCTTTTGTTATTGCAGGCCAGGGTTCCCAAGGTGGAATGTTGTACAGAGGGATTTCTGTACTATAAATTTCCATGAATTGTTGGATTGTCTTCTGAAAAATTTGCAACAATACATGGGTGTTCATTTGCCACATTCTTAGCCGAGCTTGTTGGTATTAATTTATTTGTGGGGGGGCAGCAATCTCATGAAAAGAAAATAGTATCCTGATTGAATCTGCATTTCCCTGGCAAGATCTCATGACATACCACCTAAGAGCATGGACCTAGAGTCCAACTGCTTGGCTGTGCATCTTATTAATTTTGTGATCTTAGCAAGTTACTTAAGTACTTTGTGACTCAGTTTCATCACTCCTACTAAAAATGGAAAAAATAATCATACTTGCCACATAAGAGTATTACTTGAATCGATTGAATTACTATATGTAAAGACTTGAAATGCTGTCTGGTGCTTAGAGCAGTGCCTGACCCATAATAAACCCCACAAGAACTAAATAAATACATCCTGGTGATGCTGAACATCTTTTTATATGTTCATTAAGCATTTGCATTTATTTTGTTGAATATGAATGTCAAAATATTTAATTTTTAGTGTAAAACAGTTGATGGATATTTTCTTCACTTTTGAAATCAGATTACTCCTAGGGAAAAGTACAGCAATCTCCACCCTCACCTCTCCTCTCTGGGAAATACTCCACTACTTGGAAATGACAGATGTGGAGAAGTTTTTTGAAATGTTTGAGAAGGAAAATTGAAAAGTTTCAGAAAGCAGAAGGATAATTATCTAAATAAAAGAACATGACAGGATTAACCCCTACTAATATAAAAAATGACTAACTTTTCTTCTGAAATAGGCAGAACCTCAGTTTACCTGGATAGGGATTTAAATGGGGGGGGGGGAGAGGGAGAGAGAGAGAGAGAGAGAGAGAGGACAGGGGAGGTATTGATTTGAGGCCGTTGGAAAGCTATTTAATTGCCAAGAGTGCAATGTTACAGCTGAAAAACAGTCATTTGATATCTTGGATTTCAGGAGAGATCAGCCTTTTCTGTTGAGATTACTAACCACATACCTCTCTTCTCAATTGGGTATTTTTCACTTGGATTTGTCCTCTACAGGGAATCTTGTATTATTTATCAGTCACAAAAATCTAAAAACACCCAGCATCAGGCTGACTTAAATGTCAGAGACAACTATTTCTTGTGTTCTTCCTCTCGGCTTCTATCAGCAACATGCTCTTTTTATGTTTCTTCTACATCTTCAGTACGAATAGAGGAGAGACACTTTTTCATCAGGGGTTGGTTTTCATCTATTTCAGTTAAATTCACATTTGATCAGTTATATTTTATTTCAGAATCGAGTTGGGGAGGGAGCTTCAAGGAAGAGTGGGGGAGATAAGGTGTTGGTGAGGAAGGGAAGGAGGTAGGGGAGACTTTCTGAACCACACTGACATTTGTGCAGTATACCTAGGCAGTGTCAAACTGATTTTTATTGAGCTTTTTAATGGCAAGTAATGGGAATGATAATGGAAATGCACCCTTTCATAATTTCAACTCCAAACATCCTGTCTGCTTCTGTAGTCTCTTTCCCTAGCTCATTCCCTGTATAACTTAGCTCTTCCACTCCCTCCAGGACTTGGACCCCATCACCTTTGCACTGATCTTTGCCTTCCCTCATGTTTTTCCTTCCCTCCTTAACAGGATGTGTTAGACCAATTTGGGTGTTATAACAAAATACTTTAGACTGAGTTATTTATAAATTACAGAGAGTTATTGCTCACAATTCTGGAGACTGGGAAGTCCAAGAGAAAAGTGTCAGCAGATTCAGTGTCTGGTGAGGGATGTCTATTGGCTTCATAGATGGTACCTTTTTTGCTTGGTCCTCACATGGTGGAAGGGGCAAACTAGCTCCCTCGGGCCTCTTTTATAACAGTATTAATCCCATTCATGAGTGCTCTGCCTTAATGACCTAGCTACTTCTCGAAGCACCACCACCTTAATAGCAACACATTGGAGAGCAGGTCTCAACAAGAATTTTGAGAAACACAGGATTAGAGTCTATTGCCCACTACCTAAATAATTTCTTTCATGTATCCTCAATTCACTTACTCCTTTCTTTTTCTACCATTTTTCTCTGAATTAATTACCACAATCCTCAAGTGGATGGTAGAGACAGCCAATTGCACAGCATTGCCCTAGTCAACTCCTCCCTCCCTCCTAGACCATCATGTCATATTTTCTCCTCTCTGCCTCTAACACTCCTACTTACTCTTCATGCTCAGCTCCTGGTCTTATTTCTTCTTTCATTGGGAAGAGACAAGCAAGCAGAAGAGAAATTCCACAGTCTTTCACCACCAGAACTCACAACCTAGCCACATCTCTATTCACAAACTAGCTTTGCTATTGCAGTGGAACTATTCCTGCACCTCTGAAGCAGAGTCCTCCCACTTGACACCTTGCAACCTCACTTACACAAGGACAGCGCTTTGCAATTTAACATTCTCTTTCCTGCATGATCAGTTTTCTTTTCCTTAATCATCTCCATTAGAATACAAGCACATTGCAAGATCCCATTTTTTACATACCTTTCAACATAGGTGTTGATCATAAAGCTTCACAAACACATAAAATCCACAAGGGGAAATGTTCTCTGAACAGGTACAAAATGTGAAGCAGGCTCCTTTCTCTTAGTGAAATATAAAACATTTTTTCAAAACCCAAATTAGTGACATTGTAAATAGATATTCATTAAATAGGCCAACAAAAACTTTGTTGTTACATTAAAACTGGATTGATGCTAATACAGAGTATAAACTGGAGCTATATCAAGTTTCTGTGAAAGAATTAATAAAATGGAAATCAATTAACCACCAATTTCTAGTAAACTTACAAAACCATAAAACTTTGGTATAGAAAAATGTTATAATTAGATCTGGGGTAGTATAATTTAGATTCTCCCACTCCCAAGAAAGCACCAGAAAGATAATATACATATTCTTAAATGTGAAACCTGTTTAGACCATTAATAAAATGCATATATATTGTCTAAGGATACTGAACACTCCTGTTCCAACTCTTGAACTGCATTTATGAGCACTGATAGAACACATTGTCTGGAAGGATCAAGAGGTCAGGTGCCTTATGTCAAATCAGTCATCAGTCCAGGTCACTGGACTCATTGGTGCCTCTTATCTTACACTGCTGAAATTTCTAGTTTCATTACTTATGGAGTACCTGCATGCCAACTCTGCTGCTGATTTCCTTTTATTGGATTTTGATTCTCCCCTGGTCATCCCCTTCATCTTGGTCAAGTCCTCCGTCCCTATCACTGAAAACTGCGAGGACATTCCTACAACCCAGTGTTGGCTCCTTGAAACCCTAAATATTTGAGCAGTAGAAATATGTGTAATACCAGATTCATGATGGCTGTTCCTATCCAGAAACAAAATCCTACTACTTAGCAAGACCCTGTCTCAAAATACAAAATGAAAAGGACTGGGGACTTGGCTCAGTGGTTAATGCCCTGGTTTCAATCCCCAATACAAAAGCAAAAAAAAAAAAAACCAAAAAAAAAAAAAAAAAAAACCAAAAAAACCCAACAAAACAACAAAAAGAAATAAAAACCCTAATTGCTAAAGAGACAACTAGCCATTGTTTTAGATTTCTCTAGTTTTCCAGAAGTCATAGGAAGCAGCATCCTCTGTACTCAGTACATGGTTCCACCAAATGCCCCAGGACAGGGGACCCACTAAGTGCAGAAGCTCTTTTCACCCCAGAGACAGTGGGATAAAGTTACCTTTGTGTCTACTACATGCATCTTGGACACTCATTATGGGGCCCACTGTGGCTCTACCACACTTACCTGGCTGTTGAAGTTCCAGGTTTGCATACCAGGAGACAACCAGTTTCTTGGTGCTAAGTACCCAGCTCTTCTAGGGACAGGGTGTCATTTCAATCTCCTGCCTCAACTGATGACCACTGTCTAAACAGAACAAAACAAAACAAAAACCAAAAAAACCCCACAACTCCTTTGACCCCAAATCACCCTCCAGTTACTGACCCATGTATATGCTCCCAGTAAAGTAAAACCCTAAAAGAATTATCTGCCCTTGTTCTCACTAGTTTCTCTCCTCCCATTTTTTTTTTTCTTGACTCTACTCCAATTGGACTTTCCTTTCCCTTTTGCCACCTGCATTTTGTAAATCTAGTGCTCTTAGGTGCAGCTGGCACAATCACCCCTTCCTTCTTGGAACACTTTCATCTCCTGGTTCCTAAACACTGTGTTTTCTGTTTTTTCTTTTAGTTCCTTCACTTGTTCCTCTTCTTCTTTCTGATCTCTCACTATTTCAGTCACCGCTGCCCCACCCCAGGGCACTGGCATCAGTGTTCTCATTCTCTAAGTTGATGTAGTTGTCTTTGACTCCTCTTTTCTGTCTTGCTCCACACCTAGTCCATTAGCAAACTCCTGGAGACAGTGTCTTTACAATAGAATCAGAATTTTAACTTTTGGGGCTGGGGTTGTGGCTCAGTGGCAAAGGGCTTGCCTAGCATGTGTGAGACACTGGGGTCGATTCTCAGCACTGCATATAAATACATAAGATAAATGTCCATTTATAACTAAAAAATTTTTTTAAAAAAGGAATTTTAACTTTTGACACTTCCTCTGCTTCCATGTGAATCCTACCAATTATCACTTGTCACTGTAGTCCAGACTACAATGACCTCCTAATTGTTCTCCTTGCCTCTACCCTTGCTCCACTCCCTCAATATATACTCCTTGGAGGAATCTTTTAAGCATATAAATCAGATCATGCCATTCTTCTGTACAAAAACCTATAATCTCTTCTCACTCTGAGTGAAATGTGTAATCCTGTATTCTCACTGTGGTCTGTAAGACTCCACACCATCTGGCCCTCTGCTACCTCCTTGACCTCATGGCCACCATTGTCCCCCTTGCTCCAACTGCTCCAGGCACAGTGACCTCTTGGCTCTTCCTAGAACATGTCAAGCACCCCTATCCTCCAGGACTTCATTATTGTTCCTTTTGCTTGGGCTATGCTGTCCCCATAGGCCTGAATGACTTGCTGCCTTGCTCTGTTCAATCCTCAGCTGAAAAATTACCTAATAAGAAAGGCCCAACGATCATGCTGTCTAATGTGGCTGTCTCACCCAACCTTCATCCTGCTGTGCTCCCCGAGCCTGCTTTCATTTTCTTTTACTACTTATTTTCTGTTCCCCCGTCTCCCATGACTAGAATCTAAACTCCATGACAGCAGGGTGTTGGTTTTTCACTTCCACACATCTGGGGCAAGGACACTGCTTGCAATCATGATGAACTGAAATTTGAAACCAGGCAGCCTGGCTCCAGAGTCTGTGACCCTTTCACCATACCACACAACCTTACCCATGTGTTAGGAATGACTGTTGGTGAGACAGTTCCCCAGTTATTTGTTCAATGACGAAGCTAGGCAAGTAATGTGGGGGTTATGGTGAGGGTTAGAAGAGAGGCAACATCATGAGTTAAGGAAATATATACTTGAAGGTAATGATGCAATGGGTATTGCACCAGAAAGGAGGGCCTCTGGTGCTCTGGGTGTAGCTCAGTAGTAGAGTGCTTACCTAGCACATGTGAAGTACTGGGTTTGATCCTCAGAATCACATAAAAATAAATAAGTAATACGCTCCTGCCATTGCCACCCGCCACAAGGTGACACAGTCAAGGGGAGCCCTCATCCAAGTCAGTGCCATGCTGTTTGCATTTTGCTTAGAACAGAAGACTTTGATGACATGGACCTCTGAACTTCTCTGGATTACATGTTATGAACCCTTTCTGGAGCTTGTGTACAAGCTCCATATGCAAACCATCTGGTGGTGAAGAGAAGATATTAACAGGGGATGTGAAAACCAGTCCTCCACGAACTGCACCAAAAAACCCAGCTAATTTCTATTCCCCAAAATGCTTTGCCCATAACTAAGCCTACATCTCCTGCCCCAGCAGCACAGTGAGCAAATGGCACACATGCTTCTTACCAACCCTTCTACCTGGAATACTCTCCTCTTGCACAATTTACCTTGGTTGTGAAGCAGAAGTTGCCAGGCATCTATGTGCAGTCATCTTATCGCTCTGCATTAATGTGGTTTGGAGTAATACTCATATGGCATGGCTTTATCAGGATGGTGTGTTCAAGTTCACAGTTTACATTCCCAATAACTATCCACACAGTGATTGTCCATGCTTGGTGTTTGATATTCCTGTCTTTCACCAGCTAGTTGATCCCACTTTAGGTGAAGTGGATGTGAAGAGAGCATTTGCAAAATGGAGGCAGAACCATAATCATATTTGGCAAGTGTTATTAATGTATGCAAGGAAAGTTTTCTACAAGATTGATACAGCAAGTCCCCGAAACCCAAAGGCTGCAGTACTGTTTGAAAAGGACGTTCAGCTTTTTAAAAGTAAAGTGATTGACAGTGTTAAGGTATGCACTCCTCGTTTGTTTGACCAACCTAAAATAGAAGACCCCTATGCAATTAGCTTTTCTCCATGGAATCCTTCTGTATATGATGAAGCCAGAGAGAAGATGTTGACTCAGAAAAAGTCTGAAGAACAGCACAGTAAAAGTGTTCATGTTGCTGGCCCGTTATGGATAAAGCCTGGCTCAGTACAACCCCTCAGTAAAGAAGAGAAAACAGTAGCAACTTAAGAGATGGTGAATATGGTGCACAATGTACTTATCTGCTGGACTCTGACCTAGGTAAAGTAGACTAATGCAAAGGGTTGCCTGAAGAGTAAACTATGTGAGTCATAACTGGGTAGCAGTGTTTTCCATGTCTGTAGGTTCTAACAGGAGATTTTGGAAACCTCTCTTTAACTAATGCATTACTTTTATCAGAAGAAGTGGTAATCTAGGGTGGTGATCTGGCTCAGTACTCCAAGTTGTCGGGAACCTTGAGGTTTATGTATTTTTCTGAATATAATGCTAAAGGTAAGTTGCATCAATTTAAGTTGGGCAGATAGAAATCAACACTATTTAATAGTTTTTAGATCAGTGGTTTCAGTCATACACGTGTTAGCATATGGAAAGGACAGGTATCGGTATAGAGAGAGCAGATTCTAGAGCTTGGCACTTTTAAGTGGAAGATTGTTTCAGTCTTCAGCCTACTGTCTTATGGATTTAGAGACTGCTCTCTCTGAGAAATGTATTAGAGAGGAAACCAGAACACTTGTTATCGGCTGTTTTTTTTTTTTAAAGGTAAATTACTTAACTGTATTTTTATGGCAGGAGGGAGAAAAAGTGTTAAAATGGTTTCTAATGAAGTCAGATATTTAAATGATGATTAACTAATGTGTTTAGTAGAGATAAAAAAACAATAAATGATAAAAATAAATAAATAAAATAAAGGTTTTGTGTCCATCTACAACTAAAATAATTAAAAAAAAATTTTTGTTAGTTGCAGATGGACAGCATGTCTTTACTGTATCTATTTTGATGTGGTGCTGAGGATTGAACCTAGTGCCTCACACATGCTAGGCAAGCACTCTGCCACTGAGCTATGGCCCCAGCCCCCAACAGCTAAAAAAATTTTTTTTAAAGAAAAGAGGACCTCTGGATGGGGTGAAGGAGCTCTTTGCATGCTCTTTGGGATAATTTAGACTATCTCTACAGATAATATAGAAACAAAATGAAGAAAGAAACCAGAAATAGCTATTTGCAGCTTTTTGTCTGGTTTCCTCTCGGCTTGAGGTACATGAGTTAGTGCTTATTTTCATGATTGCTGCAGAATTTCAGATAGGAACTCTTTAATGGGTTGTAATCTGAGTTCAAAATGTTCATGTTTTGTACTTGGCTAAAATCACTGCAGGTTATTGGATGTTCTGATTCTGAAAAGGAACTAGATGTCTTTAGTGTCCTTTGCTTGAGAAAAGAACAAGTTAGTCTCATGTCATTTCCAGTTAAATTTTATGACATTCTGAATTTTTCTTCCATTTGATATATTCTAAGATCAAAGGATAGGTAAGTGACTGAACTCCTGTCGCCCCAATGAAATGTTTGTTCTGTGATCAATATATCCCTAGTCAAGAGGTTAGACTTTTCAGTTCAGGCAGGCAACTGTATTGTATCTTTGTCATTTCCAAAACCAGTTTGGTGTTAGTCAAGGGTGATTATCTGTGTGATTGAAAGTTAAGGACCAGAAATGAACCTCAATGCTTCTCTGTGGATATAATAATAATCTCATCATCTTTGTCACCTTTATCATCATTAAAATAAATAACATTTATTTATATGGTGTTCCACAATTGACAAATCTTGACAACAATGTTGAGTTTCTTGTTCTTTAATTTTCTCTTTTACATTGAAGGCTAATACTAAATTACTGAAAGTTGAAATTGTTTCTTCCTTTTAAAACTGTGTGACTGTTTTAAATAACCGCCTCTTACTTATCTAAAATAGTTAAACAATGGTTCAAAATGTGGCATAATTAGGTTACAATCAGACAAAGATGATTCGGCCTTTGAATGTTAATTAAATAACACCATCAGGCTTCATAAAGCCAATATATGGGAGGATAATTCCAAGTATATAGTCTTTTACATTAATGTTATTTCATATTCAAAATTCACCTTAGGAGCACCTAGAGCTGATTGCAATGATAAATAAAAAAAAAACATATTAGGACTTGAGTATTAAAATTGCTACAGGTTTGACCTGAAAAATGTCTTAGTGGACACTACCTAATTGATTCACAACTGGGATTGGGAATATGATGACTATATAACTATTTTCAGTACTTGCTTAAGAAGTATGTTCTCATGTGTTGTTTCTTCATTTAAGATGCTAGGCAAATAACTTAACCTCTTTGTGTCTCATTTACAAACTGACATTCTCTGGCCTGATCTCTCCAAGAAGGTTACTTCTGAAGCCAACTGATGGGAATGCTTATGAAGAGCAGAGCTATGGAAATGTCAAAACCAATGATAATGATATAGAGTAGTGGAAAGGTAAACTGTCTCCTTTACTTAAAGCTGTGTGCAGTTTGACCTCCAGGAAAGTCACAGTTTGTGAGCATCTTTGCATATGTGCATACATTTAAACTCTTATGGAATATAGATTTAATAATTTTTCAAGTCAGGTTTTTATTTTTATCTCAATGCCTTCAAGAATTTATGACTGTCAAGTCAGTAACATAATCAAATTTGTAAAATGAAGGCATTTTTCTACACAATTTTCCTTTTGTATTTGAGTTCAGATGTCTAGATGGAAACCCTGAGTTTTCTTTGTCATTAACCAACTTTCAAGGCAACTTCAGTTTAATAGGCTGTAGCTCAGTGCTCCCAGCCCAGTCGGCCTCTCTCTGCTTGAGTGCAGGCAAGAGTAATTCATTCTCAGTGGGAAGCAGAAAGGGCATGTACTATTTTCCTAAGAAACCAAAGTAAAAGCTGTGTGTCTGACAGGCAGTGACATCCCCCCTCCCACCCCTAGTGGCAGTTTCACTGCAAGTCTGTTGAGAACATTTCTCAACTGTTGTCACTGAAATGTGTGGATTTATTTCCTGGAGGGATTCTTCCCTGAGACAGTCTTCCTGGTATAACCGCCCTCCCAGAGAGATCTCATCCTAATTTTGCATTTTGAGGGTTACTTGCTGAAAGAGGGTCTGAACCCAATTAGAAAGCACAAGGTTAATTGTAACCAAGTCCCAAATATTATAAGAAATGGGGATACAGTATTCTAATGAAATACCTCATTTGAGAGAGTTTGGTGCTCCCTTGAAAACTTAATTGGGCCGTATGATTTTTGGTTATTTAAAATACAGCAATATTTGCTTTTGTTGTATGAAAAATACTTGGAAACTGTGCTATAAAGAAGTGCTTCATTTCTGAAATGCTTTTATAATTAAGACAAGATTTCTATAGCAAAGGCGTCACAATGTTTGGCAGTATTCAAAACTACCTCCTATTTTTCTGCTCTTATTGGAAAATACATCTGGGCTTATAACCTTGAGTCTGTAAAAGACATCTACTGTTTCACCAAGTTCTTTTTGGGAGAAATCTATTATTCCTTTCTACTTGGCACTTGGCCTTGGAGGCCACTTGGAGAAAGATCTTTTCTTGCATGGACCTTAATTGCAATGCTGAGTCTGCTATGAATCTGTATCCAGCCCCATCCTTCATAGCATGCTTTCTGTTTCTGAAGGAAATGCAGTGGAAAGTTGTCCATCAGTCATGGTTTTGACCTTCATCATTATGTTTCTTATCTGCTGATCTGCCTATAATCTGTGATCAGGGCAAACTCTCTCTATTTGCATCTGGCATTCAAGAATAGGTAAACCAAAATCAAACTTCTCTTCCTCCACTTCTTGGGGTACCTACTACACTCAAAGCAGTGTTTGTGTTCAACACTTACTGCTGTCCTGCAATTCAGTGGGAGAAACCATCAGACAAGAAATATGTAAATCAACTGGCACTTCCTTGCTCCTGAGCTTTCTGTCTTTTCTTCCAATTGTATCTCAGTGGTTCATTCCTTCGAACATGACCCCACAGAATAGAGATTAGATCTAATTATATGTTGTGTAATTTCTTTGCTGGCATTCAATGTATTACCTTTTATGAAGAGTAAGAACTGTGAACATATTTTTGGTTGCCAGCTAGAGTTGTCCTAGGAAATGAAGAAGGATTCAGGATTTTTGTTGCGTCTCAAAAGACTGTAAAGTCTCAGAGATCTTGATTTTCCTTCCTCCCTTCTTCCCTTTGCATATTATTTGATGTACACCTACAAAAAGGGGTGAGGTTTGTGTCCTCTGGTGCAGAGTCTCCAGGGTATGGACATAGGACATGGCACCTAGCCAACTCCATGGAGTTCTAGCTTTGATGGATGTTCCTTTGATCTTGCTCAACTGTTACGGGTTTGTTTTCAGACACCTGACAATAAGCACACTCAGCAGAAACAGCCTTAAGACTTCATCTCCCACCCACCCAGGGAAGTCATCAGCCATGACCTTTCATCTCTTTCACAAAAACCAGATTGTGACTCTGGTCTGAACTTGATGAATTGGTATTAGGGCTTTACACTTGCTCACTCTTTGTTTTGTTTTATTTTTATAACTCAAACAAGGCAATTGTTGCTGAACTTTTGGTCAAATTGAATGAAACTGAGACCAAAGTTCAATAACTCTTTAGAGGACTCTGGTGCCTGGGGAGGTATGAAAGGGGAGATGTGGGCAGGATTTCTTATAAAACCTGTCTCTTATTTCCACCTACTTCTATGCTTCTCCTGGGCTAATGAATCTCAATGCTGAGCACAATTGAAATGTGGAGGGTGACATGCACAACTAGGACAAGGACTGCCAGGCTGTAGATGGCACAGGCAGGAAAAGAACAGTGATTAACTATATAGTAGGGAAGAAAGTGTTTATTTTAGGGTTCACCAATGAAAAGCATAACTGAATGGAAATATGTCTGGGTCAATTCGAAAAAGAAAAATAAGGCAAAGATCTGGATTTTTCAGGTATAGTTATAAACTACTTACTCAAAATGACTTATAAAAAACACCCCACTCATGCTGCTAAGTGATAGGACTTAATGATGATGGAGGAGTTTAGTTAGCAGGACACTTCCTGGAAAAAGAGCATACCAGGTCATACATTGTCAAATAGATTTTTTTTTTAATAGTACCTTGGCCAAATTTTTGATAAAAATGTTAGAAGCAAGGTAACATTTTAGCAGCCTGGTGCACTTGACAACAATTTAAATAATACAGAGAATTTACACCAGAGGTATGGAGAGAAAAGAGAGATTACTGTAAGAAGGGCTGGTAAGGGAAGGATTTGGGAAGAGATGGTGATAAGCTATTGGAGCTTATGTGGGGATTTCTTTCTCTATAAGTTTCTATATTCACACACTTCTTGAAAAGAGGCATGATTACCTCCATTTTACAAATCATAAAACAGAGCATCCCAGATGCTTTCTTGGTCCTCAGTGGTAGAGCTGAGATTTGAACTGAGGCAATTAAGGATCTAATACCTTCCTCTATGCCACATTGCCTTTGCTTGGACTGACCCTGAAAGATGGATGTGATTTATCTATAAGGTAGAGCAGCTTGGTAAGAGCGTTGGAGGGGAGTGGCCATGGAGAAGGTAAGATGACTGAACACCACTCCTCACCATGCATACCATCCGGTTGTATTTGGGTGTGAGAAAGAGACTAGTCTAGAGATGAATGTCCAGCCTAGATTCATAAACCCCAGTCACTGACACCAAGTAAAATACTCTTTTTACTATGTTTTACAATAAAATATTTTACTCCACAGTTAGAATAAAAGATAATTGGTTTTTAAATGCTCAAGCATAACATTGTGAATCAGTTTGTTAATGTATAAAAGAATAATGGGGGAGGACGGTTTGAAGGCCAAGTCCTTAAAATGAGGTAGGGAAAAACTGAAGACAATAGCATCTGTTCCTTGGCTTTACTCCAGGGTCCTGTGTGTGTGAGTGTGTGTGTGTGTGTGTGTGTGCATATGCATATGTGTTGGTGCACAACTAGAGATTCTCAGAGATACTTCCTGCCCTGTTTGGCAGTGGGCCCACCTATTCTCCAAAGGCAGAACTAATTGTTTCAAGATAGAGATAACTTTCTCTATTTTGTCACTGGCAAGACTTTCTATTTTATTTTATTATTCAACTCCTAAACAAAACAACCTCCCCTTCCCCCTTCTCCAGGCTGGCAGCCAGGTTGTGGATGGGCTCCCACCACAGCAAGAACTATTCATGATGATTTTAGCTGGGGTGAAATTTTGTCACACTGTCCCAGCTTTATGTCTACTGGTTCTGAAATCAGAAATGTCTGATTTCTGAGTTTCTCCCATTACTGAACAGCAGCTTGCTTGCATCGTTTCTCTTGCAATATCTCTGCATTAGTTGTAAAGATAATAAATTTACTGGCATCATCTTTATATATGAGATGTCACTAATAAGGAAATGCAGATCCAGAGAAATTCTGAATAGCCTGAAGCTCCCAGGAACTTCCTAGATGCAGCTCCTAGAAAGGCACAAGATCTTTCCTTTTAGTCCTGTTGTAGATCACCTACTCTGGGACCTTGTAGTAGATATCCACTGTTTTTGCCTGCCCTGGATTCTTCCCTCTGGCTACTAACAACTACCCACCCCAATTGTGTGCAACTCTTGGTGAGACTTTCAACTGAAGTATCATGTCATCTTCTAGTGCACTCATATACACTCACACATGCATGACAGCACATTAAAATCCAGGCCAGTCATATACTTTCTTGTGGAGTGTAAATCTTAAACATATTGATGGAAGTATAGAAAATGTTGGAAGAATGACCTGAAGTTGACCGTCCATTGGTTCTGCTATTGACATTGCCTAAGATGCCTTTGTTTCTGACTACTTTAAGGACAAAGGTTCTGTTTTTCTATAATTATTGTAAACTGCCTCATGTCCTTCACAGTTTCTTTTTTATTTTTTTTTCTAATTAGTTATCATCAGTTTCTGTAGTTTGTAAACAAAAACCTTAATCAATACACATTCTTACTTATTTGGATCACAACCATTGAAGGACTATTGGCCCTTACAGAGATGACAAAGTCCTTTCTGTTTGAGTCCTAAGACTGCTCATGAGAGTGTTAGGATGAAATTGTTCTCTTTGTGATCCCTGGAACCTGCAGTGGCAGCGCTATGTTCTGTCCTCTTGGTTCAAGCTAGAGTTGGTCTTTTGGTGATCTCAGGTCAAATTGCCTCTTTTTTACCACCTGTTTTAGCATTAAAAGCTTCTACATTTTCTATCTCAGGTAGTTAATCTATAAATTCTGCAGCATGTCCAGTGGGGTTTCCAGTCTCCCTTCCTAGAAATTCACCATTTTAGGAAGTCCTCCCTTCCAAATAGTCAATAATGCTCAGGCAATAGAGTAGTGATAAAGGGGAGAATCTGGGAATGGGACATACCTGGATTAGCATCTCGTTTTCCACTACTTAAGGTTGGTTTTGGGTCAATTACTACATCTTTCTGAGCCTGTGTTGTATAGAAATAAATGCCTTTCATGGCTTCCACCTCAGACTCTGTAGATTTGTAATACATTTTGAAATCAGGAAGGAAGTGTGAAATATATATTTTTACAGCCTTATTTAACTTTCTCAGTTGTCTATTTTTTTGGCGTATACTTGTTTACAGTAATTTCTTACAATTCTTTTAATTTTTGTGTCATCAATTGTAATGAATTTAAGACAATTGGTGTGAATTGAAGACAAAGGTTTCGGGGGAAAAGAGTGCAGACAACTCAATAAAAAACATAATTTTGATGGGGGGAAATATCTCTGCATTAGTTGTAAAGATAATAAATTTACTGGCATCATCTTTATATATGAGATGTCACTAATAAGGAAATGCAGGTCCAGAGAAATTCAGTTACTTGACTCTGGGTAGACCTAATTAGTCATAAAACCATATCGAAATTCACCCCTGCTAATTTCTAATGCAGAGCTTTAAAAAGCAGATCCATGATTGAAGTTGCACATGATGTCATGTGTGCATGATTTTTGATTGGTTAACTCCAGTGCTGAGTTCTGTCACTGGAGAGATTCTGCCACCTATTGTGGGTACTGGTAAAGGTCTAAACATAGAAGGTGAAGGAGTTTTCCCCATCATAAGGCATAGGACAGGGCCCTGTTTGGTTAATCAGGGAAGTACAGGCCCTCTATAACAGGTGTACTTCAGAATACTTGTATTGCAGGATGCGGAAGGCTCAAGAATGAACTCTTCTTCCTTTGGATGAAGCTCTTTGCTGGAAGTTAACCTATAACCTTCCTATTTGAAGTCTTTCCAGTGGTTTTTCAGGACAGTGTTAGGTCTTCCAACTCCAGCCAGCAGGGATAGTTTATATGACTGGATTATGTCTGAACAGGGAAAGAACACCAGCATGAGTGACCTAGTCATTTTGAACTTGCACACTTGATTTGGCCAAGAGATACATACAGTCCTAAAGAGTGAGCTGAGCTGCTCTGCCAGCTTCTTATCACTTATGAGTCTGGGCAGGCTTCCCAGGCAGGGGGAGGACTGTTGAGTTACATCAGACATAAATGAATCAATACAAACCAATTCTTTCACAAAAGAAAACCTAATTAGTCACACTGCTGCCCCAATCAACGACTTCTCTCTCCTAGCAGTTAACATTCCAATTCCTGCATACAACTGCATTCTGACTTCTATTAATGAAAATACATGTCCATTTTGTTATTGTCAAGTTCCTAAGGCTTGCCAAGTTTGTTTTCCAAAGCACAACCAATAATGAAAACTTTTCTTAGAAGAGTTTCCAGTTTAGAGAAAAGCCAGGTTCTACATTAGAGAAGAGAGTAAGTTCACAGAAGATGATAATCCAATCAGAGGTGGATTCTACCTTGGCTACCTTTGCAAAAGGAAGACGTAGAACTGGGGAATGAAGTAAGGGATGTGACTTCATGGAGTACCCTGGAAGATGTTGCAACCCAACTCTACCTTCTAGGAAAAATAGGCCCACTTACTCTTCCTGTTCACAGATGCTTTGTATCACTGCAGAGGAACCAATGACATTGAAGTTCACTGATAAAGAGACCTTCATTCATTCATCATTTATCACTCTTCCCAGCAACACCAGCCATCAAAGAGACTGCAGCGTTCCTGGACCAGTGCAGAGCATTCATTACAACACTGGCAACTCAGAGCGAGTGGGAATGACCTATGGAAGGCGGTTCTGCAGATAGCTGGGAACGTGGGTTTACACTCCAATTCCTGGGTTCAAATTCTAGTTCTGCCGATTATAGGATGTAAGACTTTGGACAGGTTTATTTACTTCTTTATTTTCAGTTTCCTTATCTGCAAAAAATGCAACTGAGACTGTGTTTCCTTATATCTAGAGAGTACAACTAAGGAAGAAAATTGCTGCCAGTTAAACTATGATACAACATTGATTGTGAAACTCATCAATTTTAGAGCTATTAAAATGTTAAAAAAAAGCATATTACAATTGAGGAAATAGGATAGCACTTACCTCATGGTACTAATGTGAAGACTAAGTGATATAATTCATATAAATGCCTAGCATTTTGTCTGCCACCAGGAAATCCTAATAAATGATTACTACTATTTTTACTACCAGAAGGTGGTGATTTGGGTAATTCCAGCAAATCACTTAACCCTCTGTGCTTTATTCTCTTCATCTTTAAAATGAATGGGCAACCATATGGCTCTGCTACACAGAATTAGGAAGAAAAACTAATTAAAGAACGTTTTTAGGTCCTTAGCAGTTCTAATTATGCAACACTATCAGACTCCTTCCACTACTCATCTTCTACATCTGAAAACTCAGGAAATATTTTCTGTATATTTTTATGTATGCATCTATTTAGTTGAAATTCCAAAGCCAATTTGAAGTTTTAACTTGAAGAATTTATCTCTATTGTAATTATTGAAAAGGAGTTTCTAAGTTTTTCTTTATCCTCCTCAATGTAACACTAACTATTTTTTATGAATTGTTTTGTTTTATACTGACAGGAAATTTATAATACTCTCAAGGATATATTACTCTCAAGATTGGGCAAATCTAAAGAAATAATAGGTGATTACAAAATTTTGCAGATGTGTGAGCTCCCACAAATTTTAGAACACTGGTGGAGTTAGTCTGTTAATTGGTTAGGTGGAAAAGATAAGTTGTAGGTTATACTGCAAATGATTGTGAACACAAAAGAGATTCATTTAAAGCAAGTCCCAAATATTAGTCACATAGAACCCTTACCACTTTGAGTAGTAAGAGACAAGACCAACAGGGCTACCAGTTGTGTAAAATAAGTTCAATTTAATTCAGCTTTCAGTTATTGAACCATTAGTACAAAGGAGGCATGATGTTAGGTTATAGAGATGAGAAGAAATTTAAGGTGAAGTTCTTGCCCTCTCATAATTTATATTTGGATAAAAAAAATGACAACGAGACAACTACTGTAAAAGTGATATGGAAAGTAGCAACCAATTCTACCTGGGTAAGCAAAGGAAGGCTTTGAATGTTGTATAGGAGTTTCTAAAACAGGTTGGGAAAGAGTACTGCCTGCAAGAGAAGTGTTTGTAAAATCTATGAAGAAACATGGCTTTCCTGTAGCTTTGCATGGTCACAGTGTAATGATATTGCCTATGGTTGTTTATATGATGTGGAGTCTGGCACAAATTAAATGCTTATGTAAGTGTTATCATCATTCTTATTATTATCATAATTTTAATTTTTAGATTATAAACTGAATTGGGGTGCCCCATGGTTCCCCCAGAAGTAGCTGTTTTCCATGTCAGTGACTTTGTTCAGTTCTGTAAAGACAGTCCCTTATTCAGTTGGGTTCCTTCCACTGACGCATTCCACAGGCCAGTGAAGTCATGGACCGTGGCTAGCCTCTGAAATGGCTCCTCTGTATTAAACAAGATATCTTTCTCCCCCAGATTCTGTGTGGGAGGCTGATGCATTTGGTTTGGTAATGAGTTTGCTTTCTGAGCCAAAGAAGAGAAGAGAATAAGAGAGAAGGCGTGAGAGGCAATCATAGAAACCTGGAGGCTCAGATCCTTTAAAACGAAAAGGGAGCCTGCATTTCTGCAGAAACAAGAGAGAAACAACTAACAATCTCAAAGCTCATTATGATTTAACTTTGAGATAGCACAAAGTGACAGTAATGTGACTACTGAAGCCTGTTTTAACCATAAGCAGGACAAAGGAGTGGAAATGGAGTGTATTAACAGCAGCATAAAGATCAACTCCTAGCTTACAGGCTGTGCATACATAAGTGAGCGAATGCACCACTAAATGCTACTCAATCTCACTAAAGTGGCCATTTCCCTTTCTTTGACAAGTGATTGAAAAATCTTTGTTGTATATTTACTTGAACAAATTCTTGGAACCTTTTAAGACACTCACTCTCTGTTAGAAGAATGCAAACTGATGCTGATGGCAGAAACAGACAGGAAGGAATGATGACCTCAAAGGGCACATTTCATAGCGAAGCTCAAAAGAGTAAAGTATACACTCAATTTTTTTCCCTGAAAATGAGCATTTCCTTTTGTGTCAAAGTGTTGTAGAAGATTGAGAAATAAAAGAATCCGAGCACCCTATTTTCCCATTTGACTGATGGTGTTGAGCTCCTTTCCCTTACCATATATCTGTTATTCCTAAGATGATGGCTGTTATCTTTCTTTGACTTTTACCATCTGAGAAGTAGAAATTATCTTCAGCATCATATTGTAAGACAGAAGTCTGAATGCAAGAGCTAGACATTGGTGTTTGGATTAATTGCTTAAGTTGGGAAATTTATGGTTCGATTTTGGGTATTAGAGAAAGTTAGCATTCATAATTCTTTAACTTAACTTAATCAATATACATCATTCTAAGGGAAGTTTTAAGGACACTGATGGATCTAAAGAATTTTAAAAGTTTCAAACTAACCGAGGCGGTTCACTAAATTTTGCACTTCAAAATGATATCAAGAGGCAACTGCACAATTGCACAGCAGAACCACTGGTCTATAAATGTCATTCAGTCAGCTATACTTGCTAAATTCAAATGAGAGTATTGAGCTCTGATAGTAAAATGCAAATGAAAGAGACTTTGTTTGTTTTGTACCCATGAGGTGTTTACTCTATTTTGGTATTGTGACTTTGTGTATGATAAAGTGGAAGATGGTATGAATCAGATTACCAGGGGTCAATGCCCCTCCCTGGCTTGTTGTGACTTTGAGCAAGTCACTATAAATCCTTGTGGGCTGAAGTTTCTGCATTTACAAAAGGAGAAAGCTACAAAAGATATTTTCTATTATTTCTTTCAGTTCTAAAGTGTATGATTCATAGAGAATGTAAATTAACATGGTGTGAACAAGATGCTTTGTTCACTTATTTGCAACGCTGAGAGCATCCCAGGAGCTAAGTACTCTAACAGGGCTGTAGATGTAAAAGACAGGAACACTTAGTCCTGCTTTCCAGAAGCTGGTAAAAGGAGAAGGAAGACTGACCAACTAGCAATCATAATGCACTGTGCTCAGTGTGGGTGGACTTAAGCTGTGGGGGTCCAAAGAGCAGAGCTAGCTCTGGAGTTGAGCTGAGCAGCCCAGGTTGTAACTGTAAAATTTGTGATCCACATGAGCAAAAAATTATCAGGTAGAGACAGGAGAGTATGCTGCTGGCAAAAGGAACAGCATTAGCAAGACTTGGAAATGCAAGCCTATGCCCGGTGCTTGAAGGGTTAACTCACACAGGGATATACCAATAGTGGGAAGTGAGGGCTATTTGAGACTTGATTGTGAAGAGTCTTGAATGCTATGCTAAGAGTTTTTGAGTTTATCCCAAAGGAATTGGGATAAAAATTTCTTTCAGAAATTTCACTTAGGTGGCACTGTGGAGTGTGACTAAAGGGATAATGGAAGGGAGAGGAGGAAGCTCTTAGGAGAAATGTTTGAGGGTTCATGGGAGGAATAATGAGAGGGTCTGAGGCCATGACAGTGAGACAGGGATGAAGGGACACTTTTGAGAGATGACTCGGAGACAGAATCCACAGTCCACTTATTTATTCATGACTCAATAGATCTTTATTCAGCACCTGCTATATATTAGCCAGTGTGAACCTGGCACTCCACAGAGAGAACAGAAACACTGCTGAAATACTGGGGCAGGAGGGCCAGAGTGGGTGAGTAATGTGATGCTACTTTGAGTGGGTTCTTTACAGGAGGTAAGGTCTGACCCAGGTTTCCAAGAAAGGAAAAGAGAGATGAATTTGTAGAGAGAGGCAGGGGAACATTTTAATGCCTGACCATATAAAGGAAAGAATGAGGAGATGATAGGCAGGTACACTTGGCTAGCAGAGAATTGTCAATGCTGGAAAAGATGAACAGGAGGATAGGGAGTCTAAGTAGAAATATTTAAGTTTGATATGTTAAGTCATAGGAAAGCATTGTGGGTTTTAGAAGGAAAAGGGTTATATGCTAAAATAGAAAAAGAGACTGAATTAATGCTTGAAGATCTGGCTTATACTGCTGTCTAGCAGCTTTGACGTTCTAGTCATTTAATATCTCCTGGACTCAGATTTGTGTAGTTAAGATGAGAGCACAAAAGGTGTTAAGATGGAAACCCAGTCAAGAGTCAACTACAGTAGTTCACTTGAAAATGCATGTAAAGTGCATTTTCTACTGTACAAACCACTGGACCAATGTTGTATAGAATGTGCAAACCCCAGAGCAGACATTATACAGACAGTGGAAAAAGAGGAAAGAATTATCAGTCTACTGGGTACCTTGGGGCCAGAGATATTGTCCAGGAATAACTGAATACCTGCTTCTCCTTTCTGCTGTCCCATCTCATCTTACTTCTACCTCTGAATGTGGCTTTGCCAGTAACAGGTTTGACTTTGGAACCAAAAAGAAGATGACTTTTTGGAAATATTTTCTTCAGAAATATTTTCTTTCAAAGGTATATATTGTTCGCACATATTCTTTTTTCTTCTTGTACTGGGAATTGAACCCAGGGAAGCTTTACCACTGAGTTATATTTCCTGTCCTTTAAAACTTTTATTTAGAGATTGGTTCTTGCTAAGTTGCCCAAACTGTTTTTGAGTTTATGATCCTACTGCCTCAACCTCCTGAATAGTTGGGATTACAGATAGTTACCTCAATGCCCTGCTTTTATCACATATTCTTGAACAATGATGCAAATCCCAGGGATGAAAAATTATGTCTAGCTCCAGGTGCTCTGGGCACCAAGGGCAACTCTGCTGAGAACTGCTGCCTCTGCTTCTGATCTGGGTGGTTGCCCTGCTGCTTCTGGCATCTTGGTCAAATAAACCAGGCATATGATCTTACAGATTAAATGAATGTGGTCTCTTCCTGCCAATTAGAACCTACCTGAGTGTCTCATCAGTCTTTGTCCTCAATGGATTACTTTCTAATAGGAAGGTAGACACATAAACAAATAAATTACAATGTGACAAGTGGCCTTTAGTTCTGTAGCTGACAGGGTGGTGCTAGGGACCCAAAGTAAAATTATGCAGCTGAGTTTGGCTGTATCTTGATTTAAATTGGTGTTTCTATTACTTTCTAAAATATCTCACAGAGTCCTAACAAGTGGAGATGCCCTAGCTGCTTAGTAGAGAATTTCTTTCAGAGGCTGGGCAGTGGCTTGAACCAAGGGCATGTGATTTTCCTTCCCCTTCCAAGTTAAGCTGGATTTTTCTGCCTAGAGTTACACTGCCTGATCAGCCCATTGCCTTCCCGTCTTTCTCTGTTCTGTCCCTTCCTGGGCTACTGACCTTGGGAAACTGATTGATGTGAAAATTCTTTTGCTTTCTGTAGATACTCACCAACTGGCTTGGTGAGGCAAGAAACTTGGTCTCTAGAGGCTCACGGGAAGGGGCCCCCGGAGGTCACTGAATCCATTTCCCCAAGACATGTAAACCTGCGGTCATTATGAAGGTATGCAAAGTAAGGCAACTCACTTACCCTTTTGGGTCTAATTTTCTTAGTTAAAAAGAGACTATCCTCCTTATTCAAAAGGCAAAAATGAGGATGAAATGCTATTTGGGAAGACATTTTTGCAAAATAGGAAATCACTAAATATAATGCACCCTTTAATTATCAATCCTTTCTATAGCTTCTTCTACACTGTAGTATCTACTAGCAATTTTTAGTTTCATCAGTTGTTTTTAAGTGTGTCCCTTACAGTCTTCCAATTGCGTCAAACTACTGATGGGCAGCCCTAATTTGTGCTCTTCCTGAGGGACACCTGAAATCAGTTTTCATTCCTAACCAGGTATCTAAAGCCAGATTTTTCTTTCTTTTTCAAAAAGGGAAATGAAAGCCTCAATAGAGAGGTTGTCTGGCAACCAGATAAAGAAAGGAATTTCTTTCAGACTTTCCAAGAAGACAGAATGGAAATCTTGAAATATAAATTACTTTTTAATGGTGTCTTGAAAAAGGTGTTATTCTTCATTATTTGCTTCTCCTTCCCTGCTTCCTGAATGTGGCCTAGGCAAGCAATTAAACAATTGTGTATCTTTAAAATTAATAAAAGTAGAGATATTTTGGGAGATGGAAGGAAACAGAGATGTCCTGGTTTATCCATCCATTTTTTGAAGTAAGGAAATGGGATTTAGAATAGATTAAAGATTTCCTTCTTTCTACTGATGAGCCAAGACCATCAGGGTTTCTATCTCCCAGTCCAGGTTTTACCACTGGCACAGAGGTAAAATGAACACAAAGACTTGAGAAGGGTATTCTAAGACTGCTACCAAGGCTCCATGTCCAGCCCAGGGGAAAGAAGCAGTCGAAAGACCCCTGGCCAGAATGACATCAGCATTTGGGACTGAGATCATCAGTGACGTTTCCCATGTTTACCTTGGAGTTAAAAATATCTGCTTTATTGAATTTGAATTGTCCATATTTCACAGAGAAGGACAATTGATTAGTTTTCTTTCTTCTGACTCAGAATTGTTCAAGTTATTCTTATTTTTCTATTGTGGTTTGAGTTCCTCTCTGGAATTCTGCTTCAGTGGGAAGCCAGTAGCTTTCATGGAGTGCCAAGTCACGTATGTTTAGAAATAGAACTTCCTTTGGTTGAATCCCATGACAGTGACCCTCCACCCCCACTGCCTAAATTCTCTGGGTGATATACACAAATGAATCCCAGTGGAATAGCATAGGTCAATGCCTGGGGTTTAGAAATGGAGTTTCACATGATTTCACTGTGACAAACATTCTCTCTCCCCTGCCCCCCATCTTTCTCATAGAAATGAATTTGTGATAAGGAAAGAGTTTGCATGGTGAGGGTGGGCCTAGTCCCTTCTTTGTCTCTTTGGCCTGACCCTGGGTGACACAGTTCTCCATCCTTTCAGTGCAGCATCTGTCATGTGGTAACTTGCTCTTTTGCCTCCCAGGGCCTTTTTTCCTATTTCCTAGTGGCTAATGGGGGTCTTCCTAGATCCCTGAGGGTTTCACCTCTGCAGAAATGAGATTTTTAGGGGATTATTTACAGTTATGTAACTTCAAGGTAGGGCAGCGCAGCATCTCCTAGACTGGGAAATTTAAGGGTTAAAATATTCTGTGCATAGGGGATTCTGGGCACAGGGTACTATACAATCCTAGAGCTGGAAGGAGTTTAGGATTATCTATGTCAGTGGAGATGGATTTGGGCAGGAGACACTTTGGCATCTGGCTACAGCACAAGATCACTTTGGAGGCAAAGAGTTGGCAGAGAAAGGTATGTTTGCTCATGTGGATCTTGCAATGCAGATTTTTGGGGAAAAGTAAGCAAGAGAAAAGAGGCAGGTGCTCTCTACCCCTGAGAGGTGAAGCAACTTGGCTAAGGACGTGTCGATAATTCTCTTTCCCATACTGTGAATCTGGTGGATCTGCTTTCCTCAGCAGCTGGTTCAGGAAGGTGAGGGGAACTGATCTTCATTAAATGAGTCAAAGAGAGGCCAGATGTTTGCAGCTGGAGTTGGGCTGCATGATTTCTGCCACCTGCTGCTGCCAATTTGTTCTTGGGCTGACCATCTAACAATTAATTAGTCCACAAAATGAAGCAGTGAAATGCTTCTTTTGCCAATGAAATAAGGGAATTCATCTTCCTCCCACTGTTCCATGATAAAGTAGCATATCTGGTGATGGTTATTGTTTGCAAACGCCAGTTAATTATGCCATGTGCCATCTGGATTCTGAACCAGTTCAGAACCAGGTATAGAAGTCCAAAAGGGCTCAATGTATTGACTTTATTCCTATCTAGAGAGAACTGTGCAGATCTCAGGACAAAATGAACTTTTGAATTGAACTGATGAATCCATCACAGGCAGAAAAGCTAGATTCCACAAGGCGTAAAGATCGATGTTTACAGCATGGAAGCCTGGAGTATATGGAGGAGCCACCTGAGGCCTGCTCAGGCTTGGGCCAAAGGACAGTCAGTGAGAGCTAGCCACAAGCTCAGGACACTTCCCTGTTTCAATCAATGGGACATGAAGAGAGTAGAGAAGGATTTTCTCACATATCAAGAGGACACACTTTTAAAGAACTGATGCAGGAATGGGGTAGAAAATATCTCCACTATACTGGCTTCTCTTTCTCAGTAAAGTCTAACTTATCTCTGTTCCTTCAACCCAAGCCCTCACCTGCTGCTGTTGTCAGAAATTGTCTTCTGATCATTTTGTTTCCTCTCAGCCCACATGGTGCTGAACCCAGAGTAGATTTCTTAGTAAATCCATTTTCTATACCGTGGTGAAGCAGGGACAATCCTGTACAGCAAGCAGCTGTCCCTGGCTGGGTTCTCCCTGAGACAAGGGTTGGGATCTAGTAACTGCCTGGGGAGGTGATGCCAGGGAACACCACTAGAGGAGGAGGGAAGTGAACTGAGATGGGAAGGGAAAGTAACCAGTAAAGGGTGTCATCAAATGAGTGATCACTTGGAACTGGAGCTTATGACCCTGGGCTCTCTCCCTCTGTCCTATTGACATGTCCATCTCCAACTTTTAGCTTCCAGGATTCTGAGATGATAAATTTCAGTTGCATAAGCTACCCCGATTTCAGTGGCTGTTCTGGGAGCCTGGTAAATTAATACAACACTCAATTTTTCCTTTTCATTGATCATGATAAACTTGATCTTGCCAATTCAGAGCAAATTGCAGTCTTTGGTTGAACTTACTCTTTTTTTAATAAACACTCAGGCAATTCAGATTTTCCTCTCCTTTCCCTTTTTCTCTCTCTAGGCTGTGGACCAAAGCAGAGGTGTCTGTTCACTCTGTATTCTGCTGATATGTCTCTGTTTCTCCTGTGGGATTGGTTGTAAATGGTCTGTACATATTGCTGAAGTGTTCACCCCTCATACCTCCCCTGGCTTCAGGTCACTGGGTCCAACTAGTTGGTTTCAACACTCTCATTTTAGCCGGGAGCCTTCACCAGGTCCACCAGCTCATTCTCAGCCTCATCTGTACCTGTCTTGAGTGACATGGGGTGGGATGGTGTTAGGCAGAGGTGAGGGAACCTTCAGATGTTGTCTTTAGCCTATCTCTGGGCTGTGAGGTCCAGAGCAAAAAGACAGGTTTATGCCAGGACATGCCTCTGCGATTGAAGACCTATTCCATCACCTCTTTGCCTTTCCTCGGGTTGCCCATACATCAACGGACTGTCTGTGGAGTCAAGGTATGTGAACCAAAGTATCGTAGCATTTAGAAACTGGGAACACTTTAAAAGTCCATCAGTGGGAGGTTGACTAAATAAGTAAAAGATTGTCCCTTTCATGGAATATTATGCAATTGTTAAAACTACAGGGTGCTCTCTTTATCTCTACATAGAAAAATCTACAAGACATGAATCCTTTTGTTATGGTTTGGATTTTAAATCTTCCTAAGGATCCATATGCTAAAGGTTTGGTTGCTAACCCATGACACTATAGGGAGATGTTGGAACCTTTAGGAGGTGGGATCTAGTGGAAGAAAGTTAGGTCATTGGGAGCATGCCCTTAAAGGGGAGACTGGGACCCATGTCCCTCCTCTCTCTCTCTGCTCCCAGTTGCCATGAGGCGAGCAGCTTTGCTCTACTTTTTGTTCCTTGCATGATGCTCTCTTTGCTGCAGGCCCAAAGCAACAGGGCCAAGCAACCTTGGACTGAAACCTCTGAAACCATGAACAAAATAAAGCTTTCCTTATAAGTTGATTGTTGTTGGATGTTTTGCCACAGTGATAGAAAGTTGACTAACATAGGTCTGATTCCATTTGTTTAAAAACAAAACGATATATGTGTATATGGATGTAAAAACACAGAAAATCCTAAACATATATCTATGTGTTAGGTCTACCAATGGGGACATATGGATTAGGAGAGAGATGCAGGTATGTGAGAGAGGATGTTCCCCTTTTTCTCAAAATGTTTTTGTTTTATATAAAATATAAAATTTATATAAAGTACTAACTGGACTGTATCAAGGAATTATGAAATTTTAACCAATAAAAAAACCTAACAAATAACATGAATCATACTGAGAATGGCCTGACTATCCTTTTCTCTCAGTGTCTCTAAAGTAAGCAGCTCACTCTTTATTAAGTCTGAAAAGGTTCAGGCATACCTGTGGGCTTTCACTGAATTCTCTTTTTTCACTGAGATATTGTTAGCTCAAAACTTTAATGAATAAATAAATAAAGGACCAGAAAATACAGCTCCCAATTGCCCTCCAGTACAGCCTATTTTGTCACAGAGGCCTTTGGCAATCCGCAGGAATGAAGTCGAATCAAGTAACAAGGGGAAATCAATATCTTATTCATGTTAAACCTGCCCTAATGCCCTCCGTTATGTGATTAGCTACAAGGAAAATTGATCTGTTTCTCTGCTGGTGAACATGGGGGGCTCTAAAATTTTCATTTACATATATTAATTTTTAGGAAGACGACTTCAATTCATGGAACTGTTCCCTCCCTCTGGAAAATGAGTGGATTAATAACAGAGTTTCAGAACCCCTCATGTTGGGACTCTAGTTCTGCATACTAAGTAAACATTCTTGAGGGAATAGTCCTTGGGTCAGGACAAGGATAATAATGGTCATTAATAATCATCACTCATTACAAGGCTCTTCTTCCCCTGAGCCCTTCAAACCTACTGTTTATAAATGTTTTTAATGTGCCAAATGCAGTTCTGGCCCTTCTCTCCCCCTCAAGCACATACACACTTGGAAGGAGGTTAATTGCTGCTGTCTTTATAAGCCCTGACCTGTGTAGACAGCATTCTTGGATCACTTCTCCTACCTCTGGGGTAGAGGTTAATGGTCACTGTGCAATATTGCTTGGGATAAGGAATTGGTAGAATCTAATTACTGCCTCTTGTGGGGTGGGCCCATGAGTGTGTCTTTATGAACAGGATGAGCTGAAGTAATCTCCAAGTCTGCATGCTAAGTACCTTCTGGAAGCTATTGTTATTTTGAAGACCCTAAGGAAATGATATCTTAATTGTGAATTTAAAATGTCCTCTATTAACTCTTTGTTTGTTGCTCTTACCTGATTCTTACTGCTCTGAAATCTGCTTGATCCAGATGCCACCAAATGACTTCCTCATTTTGTCTAAGAAAACCTAGTTTATTTTTGTTTGTGTAACTACTGTTCCCAGTGTGAATCCTTGTTCTTATTTGTTTCTTGCCTCCCCTCTTCAGGGACCCCTCCCCAACTGGTAGATTATCCATGGGTATCAGTGCATAATTCTCTTTTGAAACAAGTTGGAACTTATTTTCTGTTTTCTGCTTTTTGAAAATGTGGCTGGACACATTAAAACAATCTATGTTTTAAGAATTTTCTTGCATCTGCATTTTCTTGAGTCTTTTAGTTGGTGACTGAGTCATCAGAAGTAAGAAAGAAAAGGCAGGATTGATGGTAAACATTATAATTATAACTGAAACTTGAAACGGTATTTGTTAGCTATAGTTAATATGGTTTCATCTCTCTGATTTGTGTGTGTGTTCTAGTAATATATATCAACATTTATTTTGTCAGTGGGTAAATTATGTATTGCCTGAGACCCCTGGAAAACAACATTACTTTGTTGTTAACACGCAGGTGAATATTCTGCACATATATACATCTCCCTGTTGTGAATCGTTCCGGCAGACATTTTTTCTGTGAGGGCAGAAACTAAAATTTAAAAGCACCTCACCTGACAAATGATTAGGGAATTATTCTTCTTAAACCAAATGAATGACAAAACAAATCAGCTCCCCAAAGTGATGTGAGATCTCCTCAAGCTGTGCCTGGGAATATTAATAAATGAAGAGACGCCTCTGCCTACAGCTTGTCATTTCAGTGTGTCTGCAACCCTGCAGGCTGCAAAGACTGGAAGCTGTGGGGCTCCTTTAGGAGGTTAAAGCTTGCCATCTTGTGACAACTGTGTAGAATTACACCAACATTTCATAAAGTTTAAGAATAGCATCTGTTGAAATTTGCCAAAGGCGTTACTGACATGTGCTCACAAATGGCATCTGAATTTGGGGTGTGCTTGTTCTTTGATAGGTACTTAGAGCTCAAAGGCTTGAAAACCCTCAACAGGAAGTTTTTGATATCTTGCTTTCAGGTTGCAAATGAGAAAGTCAATGCTGAGGTGTGAGTTCTATTATACTGTCAAGTTCTTCCAGGATCTGAATGCTGAAAAGAGGGACCATCTGCGATGGCAGTGACTGCAGCCGCCTCCAGTTCTAGACAAATGGGTAATTTCTTAAAGAGCCCTTCTGATGAGTAGAAAAACTTTAGGCTTGTTAGCTAAAGTGTCATTTTCAGATACACCTGGAAAGATCATGGCAGGTGGTGCATGGGATGCCCAATTCGAGAGACTGATCCATCCATTGGGTGCTCATCAAATGAACACCAACGTCTGCTGGTGGTTGAGGGATTTTCCTTCCACCTGGACAAATGGGGATTAAAAAAACGAGAGCATCTTTAAGTGAGTCCCTCTGGCATGTGCTTTTTTTAAGGTTGGAGAACATCTGGAGGGTTTGCTTTTTAAAAACCACTGGTTGGATTTTGATAATGTTTCCACATCCTGCTCCCGCTTTCTGCAGATCCTAAGATTTGAGAAATTATAGGGAATGATTGGTGTTAGGATGTATACAGTCCATCTGGAGATTGGAGCCTGAGAGAAAGGAAATTATGCTTATTGGGATAGCCAGCTTCCTCCAAAAGTTAAACCCAGTTTGAGGGGGCTGAGTAACTTACACATTTTCCCACACAGCTGCCTGCTTTTCGGTTTTCCGTCTGTGAGCTGAAATGACAGGAATGATCAAATTTGCCAACTGTTTTTCTTTAAGAACGTGACTGCAGCGGGACAAACTCTGGGATGTTAGTAGAGCAGTTAGTATACTCTGTTAAAAGGGGTGCACTGACAGATTAAATTTGAGGTGTTTTTTTTCCTTTTTTTTTTTTTTTAAGTGCCATCTGATTCACAGTCAAGTTGGGAACAGAAAATCACCTTGAAGTAAATGTTCCTTGTTCTTCAAAGAACGCTTGAGTAGGTTCCCGTGGTTATGTAAATGTCAGAGGAGTAGATCTCCTGGTCCCCAGAAGATGTGTGTGCTTTGAGTGGTTTAGAAAAGGTTGCCTCTGGTCTCGTGGGAGGAATTGGTGGTGCTGGGCAGTGGGGCGGGCAGGTGTTGCAGGGAGTTGTGTGGTCAAGTGAAATGAAAAATTAACTAAAAATTAACTCTATGCCTCTGGGATTTAGTAGATCACTCCCCTTTCCCCAAACCCCTGTGTTACCCTGACTTTTGTGCCTGTACGCTCTGCTTCTTTCCCTGCTTCACTGGTTGCCTTTGCCTCATCCCCTTTGTGAGAACATGCTCCTCTGACTGTTCTGTTACTTTTCCTCCAGGGCTTGGTCCTGCTAAAGTATAATTTTCCATACACAGACACGGAGGGAACACATCAAAGACATTATGTAACTCATTAACAAAGAAACCAAAAATACATTAAAAATCAGGTCAAAGCAAAATTTAAAGCACAGACACATGGTTACTCAGGAGTGCTGAAGTGAATTTGCTAACAGATGCAAAATGGTTAATATTTTATAGATATAAAATATGATGCTTGGGGTCATTGTTTCTACAAGGTAAAAATCAATTGTATCTGTATGGGAACAAAATCCATTCACAGTGCTATGGACAACAATCATCTGCATTTCTATTGGTTTTCTACAAATTAACTTCTACCCCTAGAGAATTGTAAATAAGCGTAGTCAACAGGAAGACAATCAATGATGCACAGCTCTGTAGAATAAGAACTCCCAGAGGGTGTGCTAGACAGTGCCAAGAACTCTCAGTAATCTCTATTGCCCTTGATCAAGTTTTTGACAGTTTTTTCCTGAGCTTTCTAGCCACTATATACTCTGGGCAAGCTCACCTAAACCATGTCTTTGACTAACTCCATTAACAGCTAGCTTAAGTTTATATCTTCCTTCTAATTCTCTCAGCTCCAAACCTGTGTGTATATCTGAAAACTTGCCTTAGATGTTTTGGAAGTAAAGAGAGAAGGCAATTTGCTTAAGGTATTTTATCTTGTTAGAAGAGCAGAAATCTGAACTAAGCATTTTCCAGTTTCAGAACTGGAATCCAAAGCCTCCAACATTGATAGGAGGATGTCGTTTGGGAGGTGCCCAAACTTCAGGGACTGGAACCTCTGTGGTAGTTCTCTTCTCCTTCTGTCTTAAGGAAAGACAGGGTTTTTTTCTAGGGAGGAGGAGGCTGGAGGATGAACCTCATCATTTTTCTAGCTGAGTTACAGATAAACTTCTGTGCCAGGGTGGGTGTTGCTGTTCCCTGTTGATGAAGCAGGGGTTGATGAAAATCCTTTTTTATCGTTGGGTTTGAGAGGCTGGGGGATTCCAATCTTCTGTCCTTGATCTGGCTATCTCCTGTTTTCCTCCAGCCAGGGCTTTGGGTGGTAGGGAGTTGGATTTTTCCCAGAGGGATGCTGTCCAAATTTTCTGGTGGTTTTCTACATCTGCTACCTTGCCCTGTGGACTGTGGTTTCTGCTCTCCTCTGCCTTTAACTCATCCCTCCTTCAGTGTCCACACTTTTCCTTTAGGAAGAGTGACATTTCAAGCCCCAGCAGTGCCTTGTGGTCTACAAGCTTAGCAGCAAAATTTGTCCTCTGCAGGAGCTTATTCCCTCCTCTGTGGTCTCTTTTTCTTCTCGTTCTGACTTTGCAGGCTTGAACCCAGAGATGTTCAATCTAATCAGATGAAAGCAAATGACCAAATCTTCTCAGTTGACTTTATTTTGCATATGGTGTAAGGATCTAAGTTCATTCTTGTAGTTACTCAGTTTTCCTAATACAATTTATTGAAAAAACTGTCCTCACCACATTGTATAGCCTGGTCACCTTGCCAAGGATCATTTGACCGTACACATTGGTTTATTTCTGGCCTCTCTTCTGTTCCATTGGTCTGCCTTTTTTCTCTATTTTCTTTATTTTGGTCTAATCTTATTTCCTTCCTTTAGCCACTTCTGGACTTTGTTCTTGCATCCTGTAAGTTTTGTGTTTGTTTTCATTTATCTCAGTATATTTTGTTTTATTTTTGATTTCTTTTTTGATCCACTGGTTGTTCAAGAATATGTTGTTTCATTTCCATGTTTGTGAATTTTACAGATTTCTTTTAGTCATTAAATTCTAGTTTTATTCCCCTGAGTCCGGAAAATATACTTGGTATGATTTTGATCTCAAATTTGAGATTCGTTTTATGATCTAACATGTGATCTAGCCAGGGGAGTTTTCTGTGTATCCTTGAGAAGAATGTGTATTTTGCTGCTGTTGGGTGGAAAGTTTGTATGTGTCTACTAGGGCCAGATGGATCTAGTAGTGTTTTTCAAATCCTTTGTTTTCTTTTTGACATTCTATGTGAAAGTTCTATCCATTTTTGAAAGTGGGATATTGAAATCCTCTATTATTATTTTGCTGACTCATTTTACTTCCAATTCTATCAATGTTTGCTTCATATATTTGGGTGCTCTCATGTTTGATGCACATATATTTATCATTGCTGTATGTTCCTAGTAAATTAACTCTTTTGTCATTTTTTATAGTCTTGGTCTTTATGACTTACACTCTATTTTGTCTGGAATAAGTCTTGCCTCCCCTACTCTGTATTGGTTACCAATGGCATGAAATATCTTTTCACTTTCAACCTATGTGTGTTTTAAAATTTAAAGTGAATCTCCTTTAGGCAGCCTATGTTTAAATGTTTTCCTGTTGTTGTTAAATTCATTCAGTCATTCCATGTCATTTAATGAGGGTAGGGTGTTAATTCACTTCTATTTAAAGCATTTATTTGGTATTATTAACAGGGTTTAATACTACCTAATTGTTTTTCTGTCTGCCTTGTAGCTTTTTTGTCCTTCTTTCTCTCTTGCTGTCTTCTACTTTGAATTTTTGATGACATTGGGAATTGAACCAAGGGATGCTCTACCCCTGAGCTACATCCCCAGCCCCTTTATTTTTTATTCTGAGGCAGGTTCTTGGTAAGCTGCTGAGGCTGTCCTCGCACTTGTGATCCTTCTACCTGATCCTCCTAAGTTGTTGGTATTACAAGTGTGCATTACCATGTCTGGAGCTTGCTGTCTCCATTGATTTCATTCATTGTTTCATTGATTTTTTTTTTTTTTTGGTTGACATGCTTTGATCCACTTCTCATTTTCTTTTGTGTATTTTATGTATTTTTTCTTTGTGGTTATCACAGGGCTTACCTCAACATCCTACAGTTATAATAGTACATTTTTTCACTAATTTAGAATTTGGTTATAAGGTTAAAAAAGTGGAACAATAATAATTTAACTTCAATTTCATACAAATACCGTGCACTTTTACTTCTCCCTCATACATTTTTATAGATGTCACAATTACATCTTTTTATATTGTATATCATTAATATATTTTTATAATTATTTTTAATATTTTTGTCTTTTGACCTTTATATCAGAATTAAAAACATATTTGCCTGAATATATATGTTTGCCAATAAGCTTTACATTTTTGTACGTTTTCATGTTGTTGTTCAACATTCTTTTCAACTTGAATAATTCCCTTTAGTATAAGGCAGGTCTAGTGGTGATGAACTCCTTCAAATTTTGTTTATTGGGAAAGTTTTTACTTTTTCTTCATTTTTAAATGATAGTATTGGTCGATATAGTATTCTTGGGTGCTAGTTTTTTCTTTCAGCACTTTGAATATATTATCCATTTTAGTCAGCTTTTTTGATGCTGTGACCAAAAGACCTGACAAGAACAGTTTTAGAAGAGGAAAAATTTATTTGGTGCTCATGGTTTCAGAGGTCTCAGTTCATAGATGACTGACTCCATTTCTCAAGGCCCAAGGTAAGGCAAGGCACCATGGCAGAAGAGTGTGGTGGAGGAAAGTTGTTCAGGAGAGCAGGGGAGAGAGAAGAAGGTGCTCCCTTCACCACAGACAAAATATAAACCCCAAAGGCACACCCTAAGTGACCACCTTCTCCAACCACACCCTACCTGCCAACAGTTATCACCCAGTTAATCCTCATCAGAGGATTAATGCTCTGATTAGGTTAAGGCTTTTATAACCCAATCATTTCACCTCTAAACTTTCTTTTATCATCTCATACATGAGTTTTTTGGGGAACAACTCATATCTAAACCATAACATTATCCTACTCACTTCTGGTTGGCAAAGTGTCTTCTAAGAAATCTACTAATCATATTAAAGGGGTTACCTTACATGTAACAAGTTATTTTTATTTCTTGTTGCTTTCAAAATTTTCTCTTTGTCTTTTGACAAATTGATAATATATTTTAGTATAGAGTTCATCTAATGGAGATTATTGCTTTGTATGTAACTTTTCTTCCTAATTTGAGAAGTTTCCTTCTATTATTCCTTTAATAAGCTTTCTGCTCGTTTAAAAAATTCTCCTTCTGAGACTCCCATAATGCATACATTGGTGTGCTTGATGGTACACCGTAAGTCCCATAGATTTTCTTTAGTACTTTTATTCTTTTTTGTTGTTGTTGTTGTTCCTCTGACTGGATAATTTCAAATGGCTTATCTTCAAGTGTGCTGATTATTTCTTTGGCTGGAGTATATCTACTGTTGAAGCCCCCTAGTACATTTCTTAGTTATTGATAGTATTATTTTGGATTATTTGTCAAGTAATTAATTTATATCTTTCCTTTAGTCTTGGTATCTTAGTTTGTTTTCTGTGGCTATAATGAAATACTTGAGACTGGGTGGTCTACGAAGGGAAGAAGTTTACTTGACTCTTGGTTCTGTAGACTGGAAAGTATAAAAACATGTTATCTGAATTTTCTTAGCCTCTGCTGAGGGCCTTCTCACTATATCATAATATGGCAGAGGGCATCATGTCATGAAACAGAACAAGTATGCAGAGTAAGAATATTCTTCTTATAAAACTCCTACTCTGGAGGTTTCAAGATGGCGGACTAGAGGGCGGCTGCATTTCATGTTGCTCCAGGACGCAGGATTCAAAAGAGGAGATAGTGAGAGACTTGGGACCAACTCAAAGCCGCCAGGTAAGTCTCTCCCGTGCGGAGGCGTCCCGGATGGGGCGGTAGCCCCGGAACGCTGGAGTGGTAAACACGGACCACTGGGAACATCGTAGAGGGGGCTGCTCAGCACAGCGCTTGGACTCGGAGCAACCACTGGGGCTCTGGGCAGCTGCCTGAGGAGGAGCTGTGTGGCGAGCTGTTTGGACTCAGAGTGATTGCTTCTGAACACCGGGGGGTTGCCCGGAGGAAGAGGAGAAGCACGGCGGGTCACTTGGTCTAGGAGTGACTGCATCAGAGCTACAGGCGGTTGCCAGAGGAGGAGCTGCGTGGTGAGCTGTTTAGACTCAGAACGACCACTTTTGAACACCAGGGGGTTGCCCGGAGGAAGAGGAGGAACGTGGCGGGTTGCTTGGTCTAGGAGTGACTGCATCAGAGCTACAGGCGGTTGCCAGAGGAGGAGGCGAGTGGTGAGTTGTTTGGACTCAAAGCAATCGCTCCTGAACACCGGAGGCCTGCCTGGAGGAGGAGCGCGGTGGGTCACTTGGTCTCTGAGCGACCGCTCCTGAACACCCAGGGGGCTACCCCGAGGAGGAGGAGGAACAGGGCGGGTCACTTGGACTCGGAGTGACTGCCTAGGGCTACGGGCGGTTGGCGAGAGGAGGAAACGCGAAGTGAGTTGCTTGGACTCCTAGTGACTGCGTCGGAACACTGGGCGGCTGTCGGGAGGAAGAGGTGTGTGGCAGGTCTCTGGGTCTTGGAGCTACTGTACCGGGCTCCAGGTGGCAGCTCAGAGGAGGGGCCACATAGCCAGGCGATTAGGTGCAGAGCAGGGACCCAGGACCTAGGAGGCTTCTTGGTGGAAGAGCCACACAGAGACACGCCTAGGGGCGGAGCAAAGTTTCCAGGACTGCGGGCAGATTGTCTGAGGAAAGGCAGCCTAAGGAGACTCGTCTGCGAAGGGTGAGGCTCCCGGGCCCAGGAGGTAGGTCCGGGCCCCTGGGAACGTTGCAGAGGAAGGCAGCCTAGCCCAGGCGGTAGTTGTAGATTGAGGGGAACCTCTAGGAGGGGAACTGACCAGCGAGACCTCCCCACAGGGTGAGTCTTCCCTGCTGGGTGAGGTTTTCCGACAAGGACAGTAAAACCAGAGACACAGGCACAAACAGGCCTTGCCTCAGCCCGCAGCCTAGGTCCCCTTTGGATGACCATTGGTCAACAAGTGGAGGCACCTCTGCCCACTAGCAGGGAATATATGCCACCTGAGGGTCACCACCCCTAGAGAGGCAGCTTCTTCGTGGAGCTCCGCATTATCAACTTCCTCCAAGACCTCAGGCTACTGATGGATAAGAGGGGATATACTAGCAATCTTCAGGGACATTATAAGTCAATAGAGGAAATCTGCAATATCTTAATGACCCACTGATCCCTGAACAATATGAGAAAACAAGGGAAGAAAATGCCCCAAACAAATCTAGATGTTATATCAATAAAATCCAACGACAGCATGGCAGAAGAAATGACAGAAAGGGAGTTCAGAATGTATATAATTAAAATGATCAGGGAAGCAAACGATGAGATGAAAGAGCAAATGAAGGCATTGAATGATCGCACCAATCGAGAGTTAAAAGAGCAAATACAGGAAGCAAAAGATCATTTCAATAAAGAGTTAGAGATATTGAAAAAAAACCAAGCTGAAATCCTTGAAATGAAGGAAACAATAAACCAAATTAAGAACTCCATAGAAAGCATAACCAATAGGATAGAACACCTGGAAGACAGAACCTCAGATATTGAAGAAAAAATATTTAACCTTGAAAACAAAGTTGAACAAACAGAGAAGATGGTAAGAAATCATGAACAGAATCTCCAAGAACTATGGGATATCATGAAAAGGCCAAATTTGGGAATTATTGGGATTGAGGAAGGCTTAGAGAAACAAACCAAAGGAATGAACAATCTATTTGAAGAAATAATATCAGAAAATTTCCCAAATCTGAAGAATGAAATGGAAAATCAAGTCCAAGAGGCTTATAGGACTCCAAATACACAAAATTACAACAGACCCACACCAAGGCACATTATAATGAAAATACCGAACATACAAAATAAAGACAGAATTTTAAAGGCTGTGATAGAAAAGAACCAAATTACATTCAGGGGGAAGCCAATACGGATATCAGCAGATTTATCAATCCAGACCCTAAAAGCTAGAAGGGCCTGGAACAACATTTTTCAAGCTCTGAAAGAAAACAGATGCCAACCAAGAATCTTATACCCAGCAAAACTTACCTTCAAATTTGATGATGAAATAAGATCCTTCTATGATAAACAAAAGCTGAAAAAATTTACAAAAAGAAAGCCAGCATTACAGAACATTCTCAGCAAAATATTCCATGAGGAAGAGATAAAAAACAAAGAAGCAAATCAGCAAAGGGAGGAATTATCCTAAAGGAACTGTCAAATAAAGGAGGAACCAAGTTGTGTCAAAAGAATAAATAAATAAATAAAATTTAAAAAATGAACCAAATGACCAGGAATACAAATCATATCTCAATAATAACCCTGAATGTTAATGGCCTGAATTCATCAATCAAAAGACATAGACTGGCAGATTGGATTAAAAAGAAAGATCCAACAATATGTTGCCTGCAAGAGACTCACCTCAGAGAAAGAGATACCCATAGATTAAAGGTGAAAGGATGGGGAAAAACATACCACGCACATGGACTCAGCAAAAAAGCTGGAGTATCCATCCTCATTTCAGATAATGTGGACTTCAAGCCAAAGTTAGTCAGAAGGGATAAAGGAGGACATTACATACTGCTTAAGGGAAGCATAAATCAGCAAGATATAACAATCATAAACATCTATGCCCCAAACAGTGGCTCATCCATGTATGTCAAACAAATCCTTCTCAATTTTAGAAATCAAATGAACCATAACACAATAATACAAGGTGATTTTAACATGCCTCTCTCACCACTGGACAGATCTTCCAAACAAAAATTGAACAAAGAAAGCATAGAGCTCAATAACACAATCAATAATTTAGACTTAACCGACATTTATACAATATACCATCCAACGAAGAGTGAATACACTTTCTTCTCAGCAGCACATGGATCCTTTTCTAAAATAGACCATATATTATGCCACAAAGCTAATGTTAGCAAATACAAGAATATAGAGACACTACCTTGTATTCTATCAGATCATAATAGATTGAAGTTAGAAATAAATGAAAGAGTAAAAAACAGAAACTACTCCAACACCTGGAGATTGAACAATATGCTATTATATGATGAATGGATAACAGAAGATATTAGGAAGGTAATTAAAAAATTCTTAGAAGTAAATGAGAACAAAGAAACATCATATCAAAATCTCTGGGACACTATGAAAGCAGTACTTAGAGGAAAATTTATTTCATGGAGTGCATTTAATAAAAGAAGTAAAACTCAACAAATAAACGACCTAACACTACAGCTCAAAGCCCTAGAAAAAGAAGAACAGACCAACACCAAAAGTAGTAGAAGACAGGAAATAGTTAAACTCAGAGCTGAAATCAACGAAATTGAAACAAAAGAAACAATACAAAAATTGACAAAATAAATAGTTGGTTCTTCGAAAAAATAAACAAAATTGATAAACCTTTAGCCACACTAACAAAGAGAAGATGAGAGAAAACCCATATCACTAAAATTCGGAATGAACAAGGAAGTATCACAACAGACACGACTGAAATACAAAACATAATTAGAAGCTATTTTGAAAATCTATACTCCAACAAAATAGAAAATTTCGAAGACATCAACAGGTTTCTAGATACATATGAATTGCCTAAACTGAACGAGAAGGACATACACAATTTAAATAGACCAATTTCAAGTAATGAAATAGAAGAAGTCATCAAAAGCCTACCAACAAAGAAAAGTCCAGGACCAGATGGGTTCTCAGCCGAGTTCTACAAAACCTTTAAAGAAGAGCTCATTCCAATACTTCTCAAAGTATTCCATAAAATAGAAGAGGAGGGATCCCTCCCAAACTCATTCTATGAAGCCAATATTACCCTGATACCTAAACCAGACAGAGACACATCGAGGAAAGAAAATTTCAGACCAATATCCTTAATGAACATTGACGCAAAAATTCTCAACAAAATTTTAGCAAATCGCATACAAAAACATATTAAAAAGATAGTGCACCATGATCAAGTGGGTTTCATCCCAGGGATGCAAGGTTGGTTCAACATCAGGAAATCAATAAATGTAATTCACCATGTCAATAGACTTAAAGTCAAGAATCACATGATTATTTCGATAGATGCAGAAAAAGCATTTGATAAAATACAGCACCCCTTCATGCTCAAAACACTAGAAAAAATAGGGATAGTGGGAACATTCCTTAACATTGTAAAGGCCATCTATGCTAAGCCCATGGCTAATATCATTCTAAATGGTGAAAAACTGAAAGCATTCCCCCTAAAAATTGGAACAAGGCAGGGATGCACTCTTTCACCATTTCTTTTCAATATCGTCCTTGAAACTCTAGCCAGAGCAATTAGACAGACCAAAGAAATTAAAGGGATACCAATAGGAAAAGAAGAACTCAAACTATCCCTATTTGCTGATGATATGATTATATACTTAGAGGAACCAGGAAATTCCACCAGAAAACTTTTAGATCTCATAAGTGAATTCAGTAAAGTAGCGGGATATAAGATCAATGCACATAAATCTAATGCATTTTTATACATAAGTGATGAATCTTCAGAAAGAGAAATTAGGAAAACTATCCCATTCACAATAGCATTGAAAAAAATAAAATACTTGGGAATCAATCTCACAAAAGAGGTGAAAGACCTCTACAATGAGAACTACAGAACACTAAAGAAAGAAATTCAAGAAAACCTTAGAAGATGGAAAGATCTCCCATGTTCTTGGATAGGAAGAATTAATATTGTCAAAATGGCCATACTACCAAAAGTGCTATACAGATTCAATGCAATTCTAATTAAAATTCCAATGAAGTACCTTGCAGAAATAGAGCAAGCAATCATGAAATTCATCTGGAAGAATAAAAAACCCAGAATAGCTGAAGCAATCCTTGGCAGAAAGAGTGAAGCAGTGGGTATGGCAATACCAGATCTTCAACTCTACTACAAAGCAATAGTAACAAAAACGGCATGGTATTGGTACCAAAATAGAAAGGTGGATCAATGGTACAGAATAGAGGACATGGACACAAACCCAAATAAATACAATTTTCTCATACTAGACAAAGGTTCCAAAAATATGCAATGGAGAAAAGATAGCCTCTTCAACAAATGGTGCTGGGAGAATTGGAAATCCATATGCAACAGAATGAAACTAAACCCATATCTCTCACCATGCACGAAACTAAACTCAAAATGGATTAAGGATCTCGGAATCAGACCAGAGACCTTGCATCTTATAGAAGAAAAAGTAGGTCCAGAGCTTCAACATGTCGGCTTAGGACCAGACTTCCTCAACAGGACTCCCATAGCATAAGAAATAAAAGCAAGAATCAATAACTGGGATGGATTCAAACTAAAAAGCTTTCTCTCAGCAAAGGAAACTATCAGCAATGTGAAGAAAGAGCCTACAGAGTGGGAGAAAATCTTTGCCAATCATACTTCAGATATAGCACTAATCTCCAGAATCTATAAAGAACTCAAAAAACTCTACTCCAAGAATACAAATAATCCAATCAACAAATGGGCTAAGGAAATGAATAGACACTTCACAGAAGAAGATCTACAAGCAATCAACAAACATATGGAAAAATGTTCAACATCTCTAGTAATAAGAGAAATGTAAATCAAAACCACCCTAAGATTCCATCTCACCCCAATTAGAATGGCGATTATCAAGAATACAAGCAACAACAGGTGTTGGCGAGGATGTGGGGAGAAAGGTACACTCTTACATTGCTGGTGGGGCTGCAAATTAGTGCAGCCACTCTGGAAAGCAGTGTGGAGATTCCTTAGAAAACTTGGAATGGAACCACCATTTGACCCAGCTATCCCACTCCTTGGCCTCTACCCAAAGGACTTAAAATCAGCATATTACAGAGATACAGCCACATCAGTGTTCATAGCTGCTCAGTTCACAATAGCTAGATTGTGGAACCAACCTAGATGCCCTTCAATTGATGAATGGATAAAGAAACTATGGTATATATATACAATGGAATATTACTCAGCCATAAAGAATGATAAAATTATGGCATTTGCAGGCAAATGGATGAAATTGGAGCATATCATGCTAAGTGAGATAAGCCAATCTCAAAAAACCAAAGGACGAATGATATCGCTAATAAGTGGATGATGACACATAATGGAGGGTGGGAGGGGCTAGTGTTAGGGTTAGAGTTAGGGTTAGGGAGGGGGGCAAGAATGGAGGAAGGAAGGACTGTATAGAGGGAAAAGAGGGGTGGGAGGGGTGGGCGGAAGGTAAAAAATAACAGAATGAATCAAACAACATTACCCTATGTAAATTTATGATTACACAAATGGTATGCCTTACGCCATGTACAAACAGAGAAACAACATGTATCCCATTTGTTTACAATAAAAAAAAAAAAACTCCTACTCTTCTTATAATGCCATCATAGGGGCCCCACCCCCATGACCTCATCTAATCTTAATTATTTCCCATAAGCAACATATCTAAACTCCATTAATATATAAATTTGGGAAGTAAGCTTATAACACATGGAATTGGGGGGGGGGCACCCTAAAGACATAGCAATCAATTCTGGGGATTAATTTTGTTCCTTTATACAGGTTTCTTCATACATCTTGTAACTTTGCATTCAGATTTGTATATTTAAAAAAAAGTTACCTCTCTGTCTTTATAGAGTGGCTTTGTATAGGGCAAGCCCCTTACAATAAGCTTGCCTGAGATTATTGAGATCTCTAAAACCATGTTTTTGGGGAAGGGATGCAAATTTTTGGAGTCTGGTGTGTACAATTTCTGATTTAGAGAAGCTCACTGATTTCTGTTCCAGGAGCTTGTAATCTTCTGCTCTTTCTGGTGTCTGTGGCACTTTGGTTCTCTGGCTCTAGAGCAGCAAGATATACCACTCTTCTTTATTCTCACGAGATACCAGACATCCAAATTGTGCCATCTCTCCATCAGTGTTCTGAGTTAGGGAAGATAGAAGCAAGTCCCTTGGGAAATCCTCTGAGAAGTCTGAATGCTGGACATATGCTCTACTTCTCTCCTTCCCTCCTGACGGAAAAACCTCAAATTGTACAAATTTTTATGATCATACTGAGCCATACTGGCTATAGGAAGCTACCTCTGCTTTTCAATTTTTTTCCCCCTCAGCAGCCTCTAGAGATCCAAACCATGCTAATAGCATCAGTGCTTCTAGTGAGAAGAAACAGAATTCCGTCTTTTAGGTAACTATCCCAAAATCTGGAATGTTGGACACATGCTACACTCTTCCCTTCCCCTCAAGGGAGAAATTTCCATCTGGGACGTTCTACCTGGTGCTAAGTTGTGCTGGCTTAGTTGGGGGAGAAGCTATGCAGGTAAATTGAGAATGTTCTTCTTACACATTTCAATGCAGCTGTCCTTGGCTTTCTGTTAACCTGGGGTATTTCAAATTCTTAATTGGATTTGGATTTTGAAATTCCCATAGAGATACTTTGGTTCATGTACAATGTGTAGTTTCATTTTACTGATCTTGCACTTCTTTTATTACATTTATTCTTAAGTTTCTTGCTCACTCTGAATCTGATGTTTCAGAAATGGAATTGTTTTAAAAATTTCAGTTTTGGATTGCTCATTGCTGGTATGTAGAAATACAATTATTATTATTTTGTATATTGATTTTATATCTTATAACTGTAGAATTTTATATTAGTTTTGATAGTTCTATTGTGAACTCCTTCAGATATTCTGTATATAAGAACATTCTGTTAATAGAGATAATTTTGCTAATTTTACAATCTCAATGATGCCTTTTATTAGAAGATTTATTTTTAAGAGTGGCCTTGCATCCATGGAACCTATTCCTCCCCAACCCTTCCATATTGTTTCCATTAGAGCTACTATCCTTTCCCAGGATCACACAGCATAGCAAACAATATTAAATTTGGTATTGGACCTCACAGTTTCTGTGGCCATTGATATCCCAATCTTTTCCCCACCAATTCTCTTCTTATGTTGCAATGTTTGGACATCTTGGGCTCCCCTTCTCTGTCTCTCTCTTTCCCCCTGCCCCCTCTTTCTCTCTGAATTGTGTCATTTCCCAAATTCTTATGTTAAAGCCTTTACCTTCAATGTAACTGCATGTAGAAATAGGGCTTTTAGGAGTCAACTAAGTTTAAATGAGGTCATAGAGCTAGGGTTCTAATAATGACAGGATTGTAGGAAAAGGAAACGAGATATTTTTCTCTTTCTACCTGTGCATACACAAAGCAAAAACCATGCAGAACACAGAGAGAAGGTAGTTGCCTACCAGCTAGAAAGTCCTTATCCAAAGTATAACACTATCAGAACTTGATCTTGAATTCCAGGCTCCAGAACTGTGAGAATATAAATTACTTTGGCTTAAATCACCTAATACATGACATTTTAAAAATGGGAGCCTGAGCTGACTAGTAGTTATTTTCACACTTCTTCCATTTCCAACCATTCCAAGCTTATATTCTCTCATAAAAAATATTTATTTTTTTAGGTACATTATAATTATATACTAATGAGAGTCATTGCGATTGCCATATATGCACAATGACCTTATTGTGTCTCTTTAGAATGCCTTCAACATTTTCTTCACTTTATTATCTAGAGCAGTTCAATCATCATTCTCTCACACAGTCCCATGCATTTTTGCTCAGGTACCTCTCACCAATAGACTAGACCACATGGATGACAAAGTTTCAGGCAATGAAGACAAAATATATTATCTTGAAAATAAAGTTGACCATGGGGAGAAGAATATTAAGAGACCATGAACAGAACTTCCAAGAAATATGGGATAACCTGAAAAGACCAAATTTAAGATTTATTGGGATAGATGAAGGCCTGGAGATACAAACCAAAGAAATGCACAATCTTTTCAATGAAATAATACCAGAACATTTCCAAAACCTAAAGAATGTAATGGAAAATCAGATACAGGAGGCTTATAGAACCCTAAATATACAAAATTACAACAGTCCCACACCAAGGTACATTATGATAAAAATGCCTAACCTGCAGAATAAGGATTGAATTTTAAAGGCTGCCAGAGAAAAATGACAAGTCACATTTAGAGGGAAATTCACATTTCAGCTTGTTTCTCAACCCAGACCCTCAAAACTAGGAGGTCTTGAAGCAATACATATCAAGCTCTGAAAGAAAATGGATGCCAACCAAGAATACTATACCCAGCAAAATTAAACTTCAGAATTAACAATGAAATAAAAACTTTCCATGACAAACAAAAGTTAAAAAAATTCATAACTAGAAAGCCTGCTCTATAAAACATACTCAATGGAATATTTCATGAAGAAATGAAAAGTAAAAGAGAAAAGAGAGTGGCCATTGCATTATACTTGAGTACTCTTCTCCTGCTATATGTGAAGCCTGATATGGCAGCTTAACTCAAATGCAGCACATGTGGAAAAGAGGACAAAAAGGCATGTGATATTATAACTTTTGTGATAAGAAAGAACACTTCCATTGAGTAGAAACTCATTTTTTATGTTTAAAGTAGAGAAAGTAGAAAATACAAAACAGAGACTCCTTGAATTATTTCTGTTCATCTGCAGAATGAATTTTTATATCTATGTTGAAGAGAAGGCTTATGATCTGGGAATTCACAGAATTTCAAGCATAATAATGAAACTAAACCCTGCACACTTTGTCTTCAGTCTGCAAATTCAGTCCTTCCAGCTTCCTTCTTTATGCTGTTGCAATGCTTCAACCTCTCTTCAAGCAGGTATGGGGACTTAAGATAAAAGTGATTGATCGGTAGCTTAGAAACACAGCCTCTCCCACTTGCTTACAGAAGAACATATGGCCCTTAAACTAACCTGGAAATTACATTCTTGTTTCTGAACAAGGTTTACTGTTTGTCTGACTCCTACCTGGGGAAGAATAGAAAAAGAGGGAATAGACTATATTCCAGAGCAAAATCTCACTTTCTTACAACTTCATTCTGTGGAATGGCCTGTGGACCTTCATATGAATTAGCTGAGAATATTTGTTATTATCTGTAATGAGTCAGTTCTGGTATGTTAATTTCTCAACCATTGGAGTCTTCAATGTGATTGTTAAGTTGGTTGAATTACTGAAGAAATATACCTGCAGCCTGTTGTGTAATTATCTCAGGAATTATAAAGGCAATAAATGCATGATTGTTTTTTTATGAATACATTAAAGCAGAGATGTATAATTGGCACTTTAATGATCTAGTGGCAGCAGATTATATATTAATGTGACTACAAAATGATAATTGCTTCTGGCAATTAATTGGCATCACCTTTCAGTAGCCCTTTCAGTACATTGTCAGGGATTCTCATTGCCAATAAGAAAAAGGATCATGCTAAGGCTGAGTGGAAGCTCTGGGGGAAGAATAAGTTAATTACTTAACAAAACAAGTGGTTGATCTTTATATTCTCAACCAATGGGTCTTTGGGGTTTAATAACAGCTGTAACATACTATATCTTTTTTCCTGAATGGCGCCCAAATGATGTATAAACTTTTTGTAATGTAATTACCACCCATAAATCACTTCATTTTTGAAATATGGTGGCTTCTGAGGAAATGAGATTGCTTTTCGCAATGTCATTAATTTAAGAAGAAAAGAGAAGAAAAAAAAATCTTGCCTCTAATAGAAAGGCAGATATGGATGGGAAGGTGATTTGGTTACATGTTACCTGCAAACGGACTGAGAAACAAATAATGACATTATATATATACTTGATTGTTTGCAAAGCATTTCACATATACAATTAAATTTAATCCTCACAGTTCTGTGTTTGCAAATTGTTCTAGAAAGTGTCTCCAACATAAATTTATGTCTTTTAGTTTTTCTTTTTGGTGGGTCTAGGTATCAAATCAGGCTTTAATGCATGCTCTCCCATTAAGCTACACCCCTAGCCCCCCAAACATAAATTTAATGGTTTGTATCAACATTCTAAGACAACCAGGAGAATTTTCTGTAGCCTTTCTATATTTGATAGGACATTTTACTTATTTTTCACAGATTAAAAATATTAATAATCAGTATATAAAAAGCAGATATTTCTGCAATGTTTTGATTAAATAGTCACAATTATTGATAGGTAAGCTGATGTTGAAATTGGTAATTGAAACATTATTCTGTTATCTGTTGCTAACTTATCCTAACCCTATCTGTTGCTATTTATATTGTCTGTATTGACTTTCACCACATGCCTCCTGTTCTCTCCTGAAACTGAATAATGAGATTAAGCATCTCTCAATAATGAGAGCAGACACTATATTGACTGATTTCTAACTGCTCAGCTTTATCTTTGATTTTTCTTTTGCATATATCTCAGTCTCTAAACAGTTCTTTCTGCATTTTAATATCTGGCACCAGAACTGTGTTGTAAAGCAACTGAGAACACTGGCACAATGAGAGCTGAAGTTGCGATCACCCCACAGGAACCTCAAATCATTTATTTGAAAAAGTTATCTTTTGGGGCCAGAGAGATAGTTAAGTCATAGTCACTAGGCGCAAACTGAGAGTTGCTCCTATCTGGAATTGTGATTCCAAATGCTGAGATAATGCATGAAAGCAGTCCTTTGTGTTTTTTGTGTTCTTGGTTGCAGAGTGAATATTTATGACTCTAGAGATATATGCAGCATTCATTCATTTATTCATTTTCACATTCAACAATTATTTATTAAATACCAATGATGTTTCAGACACTGTGCTAACTAGTGGGCACACAGAAGTGAGCAAAGCAGACAAGATCTTCACCTTCACAGGGAATATAACAGAAAGGAGGAGACAGATGATTCTAGATGAAGTGCCCCCCATCTCTTTCTATATCTTTCTTTCTCTCCCCTTTTTTTCCTCCCCTCCCTTCCCATAGAGCCTCTTTCTTCTCCTTTCCCTCTCTCCTTTTGGCATCTTTCCCATAGGGTTCCAAAAATTATTCTCAGTGTAATACTGAGCTGATATCACTAGTTTAGTAGATAATGCTAATTTGAAAATGTGAGAGAAAGTTCTGGGGACCTGCCATCTATCAATCTAGCTCACATTCTTTTCATGATGATTTTTAGGTGTCTGGCAGTATTAAATGCCCCCAGGAGGAACATTAGTATTTATGAATACCCTTTGCTAGTTCTTATTTCCCTTTTCTTCATTTATTTTTATGAACAATGAATAAAAAGAAAGGCCAGTATCTATTCCACTGAATAACTATCATTTATTAAATCACTATGTGCCAGATAATTTCTATAGATAATTCTAATTTCTCACAGGAAACTATTGAGTTGGCATTGTTATCTTTTTATGAATGAAGAAGTTGAAATTGAGCAAGGTTTGATAACTTGTTTAGGGTCTCACAACTTGTAGGTGACAGAGCTGGGATTTGTACTTAGAACCATGGAAGGACAAAGCCCTTGTTGCCCTCTTCAGTTCTTACTGCTTCTAGTGCTCCTCAGGGTCCTTCATATCCTTCATATCCACAGCCTGGTATTTATTTAGATTCTTCTTGTTTTCTTTAAGTAGGGTGACTTTTCCTTTTCCTTTGTCTATAAGATTGCTGTAGCTACCTTTCTGTTTATTTCAGTTAAATTTATTCCTAGAAAGAGCTTTAGTTTTGACTTGTTTCTAATCATGATACATAGTTTGATTTTATCTTTCAACCAGTTACAAAAGAAAAAAGGAGACTACCTTTTCTGGGATAACAAAGGAGCTGACCCCTCATTAAAGTATATTAACAACATGGGGTCTCTCCATAGATAGTATCTTCACATAGCATTAGCAGTCACCTTTGCAGGTAGAAAAAATGAGGTGTAAAGGCATAAACAGATTCATTTTGTATCACTCGGAGTTAAAGATTAGTTCTGAGAATAATAAAGATTGTTTGGCTAGGGACATCATGTGAAGATAATCATTTTAGCAGAAAGATTGTGTGGGTTATGCTGGTGCCTTTTGAAATTCTACCATCACTTAGCATTTCTTAGAAGGTGGTCATAGGGCATTTTGCAAATAAATATCACTGGTTGCACATTTTATTTTAGGGACATTATTTGCTTACCACTAAAATGTAGGCTTTAATTTGACTTTGAAGTCTGCTCAGCTAGAAGACTGTGTTTCTAACGGAATAAAAGCCTTTAACTATTGATACATTGCATTTGGTTTCTTTTATACATTCTTGTGATAACTTCTCACAAGATCCATGTGTAGCAAACCCTAGTGTCAGTAGATAAGGGTTTTTAGGAGTTAAAATTAATTGCAAGGGTCTAAGTGAGACAGTGCTCATTTGCTAGGGCTTCAAGGTTTGTCTGGAAGCTCAAGGTTGAATGAAACTGCTTATAATCACAATTATAAACAATGGTGGTTTCAAATGTACACACTGGAAGGAGTCTACTGAAAAATTTGTGCGGACTTTTGGAATATTTGGTATTCCAAATATTTGTTCATTCATTTATTATTTCAATTATTATAGAATGCTTACTGTGTACCTCTTTAAAATAGAGAGAGAGAGAAAAAAAAAAAAAACACAGAACAGTCATGATATTATTTGTTCTGAAACATTTTGTGGAATTCACAGTAAAACAATCTGGGCCTATTGGCTTTTTCCATGGTTTAATATTACTTATATCATTTCTTCTTTGGTTTATTGATATTTAGAAGTTTCCTTCTGGATATCCTAAACTAGAGATTTGTTTTTCTAGTTATCTAGCTTAATTCCACTGATGTCAAACAATATACTCTGCTTTGATTTTGATTTTTTAAAATTATGATGAGACTTCCTTTATAGCTGCAAATATTGCAATTTTGGCAAATGTTCTGGGTGTTCTAACAAAGAATATGTCTTCTGTAGTCATTAAGTGCAGTTTTCTCTAATGTATGTCAATCATGAAAAGTTTATTAATTGTTCGGTTGGATCTGTGCACCCACTAATTTTTTGACTGCTTGTTCTAATTATGAGAGAGGTGTATTGAAATTTCTCACTGTCTAGTTGTAAATTTGAACATTTATCTTTCTGTTATTTTTGCTTTATATATTTTGAGGCTATGTTACAAGATATAAGCAAATTTAGCATAGTTATATCTTTCTGGTGAATTAACATTTTTATTATTATGATATGTTTTTCCTCAATTCTAATAATGTTCTTGTTCTAAAGTCTTTTTATCTAGTAGCCTAATGGCAACTGTAGTTTTTTTTTTTTTTTTTTTTGGTTAGTGTTTTTATAGTATATCTTTTTCTATCCTCTTAGTTTCAACCTTCTGTATTATATTTAAATGTATCTCTTTAATCAGTGTGTATGTGTTCTAAAATTTTAGTCCTGTCTTATAATCCATTTTTACTGAAATATTTGGTTCATTTACATTGAGTGAAATTGCTGATATATTTGTGCCTATATCTGTCATCCTACTATTTGTTCTAATTAGTTATACATGACAGTAGACTGCATTTCAATACATTGTACATAAATGGAGTATAACTTCTCATTCTTCTGGTTGTACATGATGTAGATTCACATAGGTCATGTAGTCATATATGCACATAGGGTAATAAATGTCCAATTCATTCTATTATCCTTTCTATCCCCATACCTGTCCCCTCTCTTCCCTCCACTCTGCTAAACCAAAGTACCTCTATTCTTCCATAGCACCTGCCCATTGTGAATTGGCATCCAAATATCAGAGAAAACATTCAGCCTTTGGTTTTTTGGGATTGGTTTATTTTGCTTAGCTTAATATTCTCCAGCTCCATCCATTTACCAGTAAATGCCATAATTTCATTCTTCTTTAAAGCTGAGTAATATTCCATTGTGTATATATGCCACATTTTATTTATCCATTTATCTGTTGAAGGGCATTGAGGTTGGTTTCATAGTTTAGCTATTGTGAGTTGAGCTGCTGAAAACATCGATGTGGCGCGTCACTGTAGTATGCTATTTTAAGTCCTTTGGGTGTAGGTCAAGGAGTGGGTCAAATGGTGGTTCCATTTCAAGTTTTCTGAGGAATCTCCATACTTCTTTCCATGGTGGTTTCACCATTTTGCAGTCCTATCAGTGATGTATGAGTGTACCTTTTTCAACAAATGGAATGGATTCAAACTAAAAAGCTTCTTCTCAGCAAAGGAAATAATCAATAATGTGAAGCGAGAGCCTACAGAATGGTAAAAATATCTTTACCACATGCACCTCAGATAAAGCACTAATCTCTAGGATATATAAAGAACTCAAAAAACAACACACACACACACACACACACACACACACACACACAAACAACAAATAATCCAATCAATAAATGGGCTAAGGAATTGAACAGACATTTCCCAGAAGAAATACAATTGATCAACAAACATATGAAAAAATGTTCATCATCTCTTGCAACTAGAGAAATGCAAATCAAAACTACTCTAAGATTTCATCTCACTCCAGTTAGAATGGCAATTATCAAAAATACAAGCAACAATAAATATTGGCGAGGATGTGGGGAAAAAGGTACACTCATACATTACTATTTGCTTTTTATTTGTTCCACCTATTCTTTGTTCTTTTTAAAACCCCTCCTTTTTTCATCTTTGGATTATTTTCTATTACTCCAAGTTAAACATTATCTTACTATTCTTCTATTGATTACCCTAAGGGTTATATTGTGTGTCCTGAACTTATTTGTCTAATACATATTACTACTTTTTCCTCAAACCAAATAATGCAAAAATTTTAGAATAGTGCTGCTCAAATCATTGTTCTTTGATCAGCTCCTGGTCCACAAACTGTTTCTCTTTTTAAGTTTTATTTATTTTTATTTTTACAGACTGCATTCGGATTCATTGTACACATGTGGGGAACAACTTTTCATTTCTATGGTTGTACATGATGTAGATTCACTCCATTTGTGTAATCATACATGCATATATGCACATACAGTAATGATGTTTGTCTCATTCTACTATCTTTCCTTCCCCTGCCTGCCCCTGCCATTATGTATCATCATCCACTTATCAGAGAAAACATTCAGCCTTTGGTTTTTTGGGATTGTTTTGTTTCACTTAGCATGATATTCCCCAGCTTCATCCATTTACCTGCAAATGCCACAATTTTATTCTTCTTTATGGCTGAATAATATTCCATTGTGTATATATACCACAATTTCTTCAGAAATTAAAGGGATATGAATAGGAAAAAAAGGACTTAAACTATCACTATTTGCCAACAACATGATTCTATATTTAGAAGATCCAAAAGACACCGCCAGAAAACTTCTAGAACTAATAACAAATCCAGCAAAATAGCAGGATGTAAAATCAATACTTAAAAATCTAACACATTTCTATTTATAAGTGATGAATACTCTGAAAGAGAAATTAGGAAAACCACTCCATTCATAATAGCCTCAAAAAAAGATACTTGGGAATCAATCTAACAAAGGAGGTGAGCTCTACATGAAACTATAGAACACTAAAGAAGGTAATTAAAGAAAATCTTATAAGATGGAAAGATCTCTCATGTTCTTGGATGGGCAGAATTAATATTGTCAAAATAGCCATACTACCAAAGGCACTATACAGATTCAATGCAATTCCAATTAAAGTCTCAATAATGTTCCTCATAGAAATAGAGAAAGCAACCATGAAATTCACCTGGAAGAATAAGAGACCCAAAATAGCCAAAACAATCCTTAGTAGGAAGAGTGATGCAGGAGGTATCACAATAGCAGAACTTAAACTATACTACGGTGTTGGAGGCTATGCCATGCGGACTATGCCAAGATGGCGCCTGGCAGCCAGCCAGAAGTTGTTTTGATCACATCAGCGGTGAGGAAGTCGGTTAGCATAAGCACACCCAGGTGTTTTGTCATTGGCTGTATTCAATTAAGTCCACGCACACAACGTGTGCACAGGTGTTCCCAGGTGCTCCTGCTTGGGCCTGCTCGTTTTGACCTTGCCGTGATTGGGCAGCTGGCTCTTCGCCTGATCTTCACTTAACTAGCATGGCCCTACCCTCTGCCTCCTGGAGGGAATATAAGTGGGCAGTAGGTGGAAGGCAAGAAGAAGCAGCAGCAAGCAGTAAGAAGAAGTAGCAGCAAGCAGCAAGCAGGAGGCAGCAGGCAGAAGGCAGATGGCAGATTGCTGGGCGGAGAACTGGGAACACACCTCTAGGTTGCAGATCACAGATCGCAGTAGGTGGGATGCATCACTAAGAAGCACCTCAGATAGACAACACCTTTAGCATGCACCTCTAGTATGCACCTTTAGTTCACAGGATGCAGGACGCACCTCTAAGAAGAAGCAACAGAACTCTAAGAAGAAACAGATCTCTGATAAGCGCAGAAGCCTGTCTTTCTCTAAAACTTCCTCTATTAGCAAAGCCTGTCTTCCTCTCAAAGCCTCTCTTCCTTTGAAATCAAGTAAGCCTATCTTCCTCTATAAGCTAGAGAATAAGCAAGCAAGCAAGCAAGGAAGCAGCACAGGAATAGAAGTAGTTTATTTCCAGTCCACCTTCAATAAATACCTGCCAAATTGTTGCTGCAGGTGGTAACAAATATCTGTGGGATTATTGCTGTGGGCAGCGACACTATGGAGCAACAGTAACAAAAATGGCATGGTATTGGCACCAAAATAGACAGGTAGACCAGTGGTACAGAATAGAAGACACACAGACAAACCCACATAAGTACAGTTATCTCATACTAGACAAAGGTGCCAAAAACACATAATGGAGAAAAGATAGCCTCTTTAACAAATGGTGCTGGCAAAACTGGAAATCCGTATGCAGTAAAATGAAGTTAAACCCCTATCTCTCACCCTGCACAAAACTCAACTCAAAATGGATCAAGGACCTATGAATTAGACCAGAGACTTTGCATCAAATAGAACAGAAAGTAGGTTTGAATCTTCATCATGTTGGCTTAGGACCACACTTCCTTAACAAGACTCCCAGAGCATAAGAAATGAAAGAAGGAATCAATAAATGGAATGGATTCAAACTAAAAAGATTTTTCTCAGCAAAACAAACAATCAATAATGTGAAAAGAGAGCCTACAGAGTGGGAGAAAATCTTTTCCACATGCACTTCAGACAGAGCACTAATCTCCAAAATTTATAAAGAACTTAAAAAACTTTACAGCAACAATACAAAGAACCCAATCAATAAATGGACTAAGGAACTGGGCAGACAGTTCACAGAAGAATATATGAAAAAGTGTTCAACATCTCTAGTAATTAGACAAATGCAAATAAAAACCCCCTAAGATCTCATCTCACTCCAATTAGAATAACTTTTATCAAGAATATAAACAATAGTAGGTTTTGGTGTCGATGTGGGAAAAAAGGCACACTCAGACATTGCTGGTGGAACTGCAAATTGGTACAGCCATTCTGGAAAGCAGTATGGAGATTCCTCAGAAAACTTGGAACAGAACCACCATTTGTCCCAGTTATCCCACTTCTCAGTTTATGCCCAAAGGACTTAAAATCAGCATACTACAGTAACACAGCCACATTGACATTTATAGCAGCTCAATTCACAATAAAGCTAGATTGTGGAACCAACCTAGATACCCTTCAATGGATGAACGAACAGAGAAACTGTGGTATATATACACAAACTGTTTCTAACAGAATAAAAAACTTAATTTCTAATAAAATAAAAACCTTTAATTCTTGATACATTGCCTTTGGTTGCTTTTATGCATGTTTGTGATAGTTTTCAGTGAGTTGAAAAACTTACACCAGAAAAGCATGCTATTTATTTCAGTGACATTGTAATTTATATATGATATACATTGTACACACACACACACACACACACACACACACACACACATGTATTTTTTTCTCTATGCTGGGGATTGAACCCAGGGCCTCATTCATGCTAAGCATTTACTCTACTACTGTGCTACACCCTGAGACCAAATGATTTATTTTCTAAATGAAAGAGGTATTTATGGATTTACATTCTGGAGCAAGTTCCTTATTTTGCTGTGGAATGATGCTTTTAGTAGCAATGCCTCAGACACTCTTGACACTATTTAGACCAACTTCCACAAACAGACATGCTCTTTTGTCATATATTGTGATTCTCTATATATTTTAAAGTACATGACACATTATTATTATGGCTTTAAAGAGCCAATATATTTCATATTTACCCACATATACAAACTTTCTTTATTATTTATTCCTTTTTGCACCTTAAAGTATCATATGGGAACTTCTGCATTTAAAATATTCTTTGGTGGGCTGGGATCATGGCTCAGTGTTAGAGTATTTGCCTACCATGTGTGAGGCACTGGGTTCAATTCTCAGCACCACATTTAAATAAATGAGTAAAATAAAGGTCTATCAACATATGAAAAAATATATTTCAAAAATACTCTTTAGTAAGTTCTGTTAGTGATAAATTGTCTTTGTTTTTATTCATCTGAAAATATCTGTTTTCTTTCATTTTTGAAGAATGATTTTCCTGAGTAAGTAATGTATTCTAAGTACTGTAGTCTATTATTTTCTTTAAGCACTTTAAAGATAGCAATCCATTGTTTTGGCTTCCCTGGTTTATAAACTGCTAAACTGATAACTTCTCCTGTGAAAGTAATAAACTTCCTTCTCCCAGTCATTTTCAACACTTTCTCTTGGTCTGTTTATCATCTCCATTATCTGGATCCTCTAAATGTCTATTTTTATAGTTTCTTGCTTCTCTTAGTTTTTGATCATGATTCTCTGCTTCCTTATATGCATGGTTATTTTACAGTATGTTCTAAATATTATATATGAAAATTAAAAATATTGTTTGAGGTCTATGATACTGTTACCTCCCTTTAGAGAAGGAACACATTTGCTTTTGGAAGATACTGATCAGGAATTACTCCACTCTAGGATTGAGAAGATTGGGACTTCAGTTTCTACAAGCGATGGCTTTTTCTTCTTTACCATTACTTTTAGGTATATTCCCTTTGTGATCTATAGATGATGAAAGGTAGAATTCTGGAGATAGAATTTCTTCTTTCTCAGAGGACCTCTGTCTTTTCTCTTAAGGTCTCCAACATTGAATGATGGCCACTTATATTATGGAAGGTGATCTGTTTTTCTAAAAGACTACTAATTTAAATGCCAATCTCATCTAAAAAAAGAAAAGAAAAACTTCACTGCAACATCTATACTGGTATTTGGTGTAGTATCTAGGTACAGTGGCCTGGTCAGGTTGACACATGAAATTAACCATCTGTTCTTTCTTCTGCATCTCATTTCTACATGAACTGGAAATTTTCCTAGGAAAAAGTGATCTCAGATGCTGGGCTCATTAGTCTGTCTTTGTTTTCTTAAGTCTGAGTCTTGTAATTATTTGCCATCTCAGTTCTCTGATGCTTTTGAATGGATTTTGAAATATTTTCTCAGTTTTTCTAGTTGTTCTCAGTGAGATAGTCTGATTAATCTAGCCTATCATTTCCAGAAGTGATTCTCCTGGGATAAGTGACAGTCCTTGAACAAAATCTTTGCAGGAAATCAGGTGAGGATTTCAGTTTTGTTTTTTGTTTGTTTTTGAGGCATCTAAGGTAAGGTAACAGGAAAGTAATGGGATTAAACAAATCTAGAACTAGGAAAAAAGATCTCTGTAGGGAAGAATTTTAGCATCATACAGATAACATTTAAAATGATGAAAATGAATGAGATCACTCAGGGAGACAATCTAAATGGAAGAAGAAATAGGGACTGAAAAGCTCTTATTAAGAATTCAACAATTAGACATTAGAAGAGGAGGCCCAAGTGAAACTTTGGAGAGTGTTGTCAGAATAAGAGTATGGTGTGTGAGAGAAAGAGAGAGACAGAGACAGAGAGAGACCGAGGATTTAAAGAAGTAGAGAATGATCAAATATGATTTATGTGATGAAAAGTCTGACAAAACAGGACCTAAAAAGTTTCTGAGTATTTGAGCCTCAGAAATATTCTAGAGAGACTTGATAGATGGCCATACTTGTGCTGTCATGTGGGTGGACAGCCTCAGGAAGAGTGATTCAGGGATGTGGGAGGCCTGCCCAGCAGCAATCACCCTGGTGGCTTTCATTCTCTAATCTGATAATGAGTTCTCTGCTACCTCAACCTGAAAGGCTTATTTGAAACCTGTGCTCTGTCCTTTTGGCAAATGATTTGGGTAATGCCTGTCAAAAGCAAAGAAGGATAGCGGTGTTCCTACTTCTTTCTAATACTTGCCAGCTCTTCAGGGGGCAAACCTGTACATCTTCACTTTTCTAATCCTGCACACAGCTGCACCTCCTGAGGTGAGCTTGCACTCAACTAGATGCGCCACAGAACTCCAATTAGATGCCTTGTCAGAACTAGGAGGCAGTGGTAATGCTGATCTCTCATCCTAAAGATGTGTGCTTTTTCAAAGCAAGTTTTTACTCTTTTGAGGCCTTGGTGTAACTTTCTTTAGTCTTTGATCCAGAGGAAAATTAGACTAAAGAGAAGCTATTGTAGCTGCCAATATTTCAGAAAAATCTAGTGTTCAAAATTAGAAAAAGTGGCAGTAATATGCATGACACATCTTGCTATGGTCTCCTTATTTTTCTAGAAAAGATTAAAAAATGTTTGCTTATATTGGTGGTAAGTTTGTATCCAGAAGAGCATCTGGGTAGTGAGGAAAGCAGGGATCCCAAAGGCCATTGCCCTGGAGGGTTAAGTATGGGGTAAAAGAGAAGTCCTCCTTCTGGGCCTGTTGAGTTGGAACCCATTGTAAAATGAATTTACTTATTTCTTTAATTTATCTGACTTCTAATTGATGAGACAAGTAGAGCCCAAGAGTCAGGCATGAAATTATAGCAAACTGGTTCACTCAGTGAGAGTGCTTTAGAGAGATACCATTTTGCTGCATTGGGGAAAAGCTATTTGGATATAGTTTAAGGCCCCATTAAGTCTGATCTTTAATCAATGCAATCCCAGCCAAGCTATTCTACACATTTGGTGGATCTTGATAGTTATTAAAGAGGCTCTACTCATATATGGTAATATTTCCATGAATGAGATTAAATAATTGGTTGAGTGATTGGACAGATGATACAACTCTGGAATGTGTTCATTCTGTATAATTGAGTTACTTAGTCTCTCTGATTTTGATCCTTAAATTTAAAGTGGGAATAATACTACTTGTTCTGCCTATATCACTAGGTTATGCAGAAGATCAAGCAGGATAATGTATGGAAGACCCTAGATATATATAGGACTTTGCTTACCATAATATATTCATTTTCTTTCTGGAACTAGTGACCATGGCTTCTCCTCCTGTCAGTCACTGAGTGTTGGGAAGTCTCTCTGTGGCATCACAACAGCATCTGGGACTCACAGTTACTGCAAACCCTTGGGAAACTTTATAATGTATAAGCCCTGAGGAAAATAGCCAAGGGATTAAACTGAAAATGTCATAGATGATGCCTTATAATTTGTCATTTTACCATCTCAAAGGAAAAATATATTTTCATTGACTGGTGATATCTGTAATAGACAACTCTGCTAACACCAAAGCCATGAAACAGGAATGTGTGGTGTGTGTGAGTGTGTGTGTGTGTGTGTGTGTGTGTGTGTATACGCGTGTGTGTGTGTATGAGAAGGGGAGAGGGAGAGAGAGAGAGAGAGAAGAAGAAGAAGGAGGAGGAGGAGGAGGAGGAGGAGGAGGAGGAGGAGGGGGTTGGGGAGGGGGAGGAGAAGGATGATTTAGGAAAGAATAGCATCAAGTAGCAACAACAACTGAAAGTGATAATGAGAGCAAAAATAAGAAGCCTCTAGATAAGTGGAGAAAGAAATTGTAAAGTTTTTAGTTTTGGAAGGACTCAGAGATCATTCAGTCCAGGGATGGCAAAGTCACAGGTGATATGGGGCAAATATCCCATCTTGTGTCCTTGGCAGATCATACTGATCAATCATCATACTCTTCCTATAGAGTAAAGATTGTCAAGGCAAAGAGTGGTCTTAAAGCTGAAGTGCCTGCTATGTGGGAATGGGAGGTGTCTGACCTCCAGTCTGTTGGAACAGGGTGTGAAAGGGATCAGCAGAACTCATTAAGTGATCTGATTCTCCACTGATGAGGTGAACAGTCGGTAGGTCAGTCACAGAGATGTAGGGATCTGATACAACTAGAGGGGTCAAGATAGTGGTCCCTGCAAATTAGCTGAAATAGGCATGAGCTGTGAATTTTATTCAACCTTCCCATATTACAATTAGAAAACTATGTTATAGAGATGTAATATCTCTTGTTCAAGTTCACACAATTAGTCAACCAGGACTAAAACCCAAATTCTCTTTTCTACTTGGGAACTCATGACCAATCTCCATTTAGAATTATTTTACTGAAGACTGATTCCTAAAATGGTTGGGCAAAGAAGAGAAAGAACAATTTTTAGATATTAGGGTTTAATCCAATGGATACTGAGTCAGAATTTTGAAGGTGAATATATCATTTCCTGAGGCTGCTGTAATAAATTAGCACTAACTGGGTGTCTCAGACAACAGTTTAATAGTAATGTCTCACAGTTTTGGAGAAGTCTGAGATCAAGGTGTTGGCAGGATTGATTTTTTCTGAAGGCTGTGAGAATCTGTTCAGTACTTTGCCCCTACTTTCTGGTGGCTTGCTGGCAATTTTCAACATTGCTTGGCTTGTAGACAAATCACTTCATCACACTTCATGTTTATGTGGTATTCTCCCTGCACCCCTATGTGTACTGTTGTCCACATTTCCATACTTTATAAGGACACCCTAAGAATGTCATCTTAACGAGACCATCTTCAAAAACCTTATTTCCAAATAAGATCATAGTCTGTAATACAAGGGGTTAGGACTTTGTCGGGGTCTTAAGTCCCCCTGCTCTTCTCGGCCAGCGACAAGCGAAGGGGACACTTTCCAACAAGGTCAGACCGGGATAGGTAGGGCCGACTGACCCAGCTCCCAGCTCTCAGGGCAGAGGACAATCAGACGCATCAGGGAGACCAGTCACAGCAGGAACTCGTTTATTGAGGAAATCACACAGCTTTTATGTAGGGTGGGGGCTAGGTGGGAACCAATCAGCTTAAAGGTCAGCAAGGTACGGAGGATTCACGCATAGTCCCATAGGACTATATGGCAAGCATGAACTGATCATGTTCCTGGAACTGTTGTTAACCAATCCCTAACGGTGGCCCGATTTATCGTCATTAACCTTTGAAACCACCTTTGAGCCTTGATCTTGCTCACTCGCCAGGGAGTAAGGAGTCAGCCTGTGTTAGTTAACGTGTCATTAGTCCCAACAGGACTTCAATACAATCTAGTCCTCAACAGTGAGATTCAATTTTTCTCTAAGTGTTGGGTCTCTGGCTTTAGGAGCTAGCTAACTAGAATCTAGTCTAATGGTTTCCTTAATAAAGTTGCGTTTAGCATTAGGGTTGATTCTTCAAGAAATTGCCAGTAACAACCTTGAAAATGAATTCATAAGCCATTATGAATCCTCTGTTTATTTTATGATGTGAAAAATGCATATTACAGTGATTTAGAGGAAGGGGGAGGGTCAGATGGAGATGATACCTTGCAGCAGAGAATGAGACCTGTGAGCTTTGGAGTGAGGTTATGATATCCTGTTGTTAGAGGAGTGGGCAAAACAACCACAGAATGATCTCCTCTAAAGATCAGATGGTTAATGTGAATCAGGAAATGCCGAAAATCTACCATATTCTCTGCTACTGGACAGAGCACAGAAGCATGTGAAGTCGTCAAAGTTCTTTACTGTCCGAGAGTCATGCTCACCAAGAAAAATAATGACATTTGTCTTTGGTGCTCATTCTATGCTTCCTATCTTCTCCTCAGTTACTTGGCTCTATGGTGGCACCTTATTTTAACCTCCCTCAAACACTCAGATGGGCTTTGTCCATCTTTTCCTCATGAAAGCTATTTTATAAGGGGAGTTCTAAAATATATTAATGTTCATTTAGACCTAAGCAATAAGAGTTTAAAGTGGGCTCCGTGTTTGCAAGTGATTGTCAAGGCTCATAGCAGAGGAGTAAAGCCTGGAAGTAGGGGACCCTTCAGTTCTAAATAGGACATTTTGTATTAGCTAATCAGCCCCTAAATTAAAATGCCATGTTATTAATTTAGTCTCTGCAATTGTCAGTGACCCAGGAATTTGCTGATTGCATTAGCAATTTTCTTTAGTTCTAGGAAGATGCAAAATAGAAAGTTATGAGGATATAAACCTGAATCTATCTTGTTTTCAGTACTTAACTCACCTGCATTTGTGCCAGCAATCTCCATCTGATTTTTCCAGAATATGAAAGGATATGCCAGTCAGTCTTTGTTTCAATCCCTCTCTTTTCAGCTGACTTGAAGGTATAAAATCCAATCCTGTTTGTTATTTGGCAGTCAGAAAGTCTCTCTCCACCATGGACTCCTTGATGATGGTAATAATGCAGAACCACTTTAAGAAAAGAGCTCCACCTACTTCTTTAAGAATGAAATTTACCAGTCTTCCCTTTCATTTGACTATATTCAATCTCCCTCAGTCTTTTGACTGAGTCAAAGAGAAAGGTTATGTCTTGGAGCGAGGTGAGGGACCTGACAGAATCTGTGAGAGGTGAGGAGAGTCTTGAATTGATACTGGACCCTTCTTGGATCCTGACTTAATTCCCTGATGTCCCTCACTGACTTTGATGATGTGTGGCTTGATCAGCCCTGGAAGGTGGTCATCGACTGCCGTGGGCCTCCCTGGCAAAGAGCCAACACCCTCTTCCCCACAGGAGAGTTCACAGTGTCCTCGGAGGGGCAGACAGGATCACTCCAAGGGATTAAGGCAAAAATGAAAAATGGTGCTTTTTCTCTCTTACTCTAGAAATTAACCTAACAACTTTGTAGGCTATGTTGGCAAGTGGTGGTATACAGGCAACAGGAGCAGCAGATAATAAATAATTCAGTGAGAAATACATTCTAGAAAACCAAGTTATGTGATTGGAGAGTTCTTGACAAACATAACATGTTTACAAACACTTTTTATATTGTATTGTTACCACAAAAGCTGATTTATTCTATTTAAAAAAATATTTTCCATGAAAAGAATGTTTAGGGAAGCTAAAAGTTCTGGGAATACCAATCCCAAAATTATATCTACATAGCTTCTCTGGAACAAATGCATTTTTAAGTTGATTATTGGCTCACTGAGTTTCTTTGGCCTTGGGATCCAGCGGATGGCATTATGTACTTTGAGGTTTCACTCTCAGAGGATGGAAGGGCGAAGATTCAATTCCTATGAAATAAGTCATGTTCTCAACAGACACCCCAGGGCATGAAATTCTTGTTCAGTGGATGAATTCTTTCAGGGGCATGCTGAAATTGATTGATGACTTGCTTGACTGCCTGCCTGCCTATCCACACCCTTTTCTTTAGTATATAATTATGCTTACTTAATTTTTGAATAAAAAGCTTAAACACATCAGCCCATCCCAACATGACAGCTTCAAACAGTGCCAAAAAATACCTTAAGAAGTTGTTCTATTTCCACTATTGACCAGTTTCCCTGGTTCTGTTATCTAAAGGCAGCTGCAGTTAACACTTTCTTGTATTTCTACAGAAATACAAGATCTACTAAGATCTACTAAGTAGATATTAATATATTCATTGCTCTCTTTCTGTATATATGAAAGAATACTGTACTTGAGATACTATCCCTTGCTTTTTTTAGTTAAACAATATCTCTTGGTCATTGTTATCTATTAGCCATTCTTCCATCTATCTATATACCTATCAATCAATCATCTATCTACTTATCAATTTATCTATCATTAATCTAATTCTTTGTAATGACTTCATTGTATTCACTATTTATTTAGTCCGTTTCCTATTGATGTTTGGGTGATTTTGTTTTTGCCAGAGTGATTTCTACCATGTAAGTGGAGAAAGCACGCAGCAACTCCTTGCTTTGTTTTGATGGTAAAGAAAGATCTCCTAGGTTGTTGAGACAGTTGAGGGACAGCTGTGGAGGTCAGGTGGGAAAAGGACAGAAATTAGATCACAGAACAGTCGTCTACCAAGAGACTAGATGATGTCTTTCTATGTGGTATAACTTCATTCTTCCTTTCCATTTCCCTAGGAAATTCTTAGAAAAACAGTCATCACTGACAAATGCATTTAAAGTTTATTTATTCAGCAAATATTGTTGTGTACCTTTTATGTTCTGGGCACTGTTCTAGGTGCTGGGGAGATAGCAGTGAACAAAACCAAGTTCCTGCCATAAAGGTGTTTACATTCAGTAAAAAGAAAGTTAAAAGCAAAGAAATATATAGTTCTGAAGACAAACAAAACAGGGTGGGGAGCTTGAGAGTAACGGAGGGTGAGGATGCCTCACACAAGGTGGCCTCAGTGTGGGTGTTGAGACACCAGGTAAGCACTACAGTGTTTGCATTACCTGGATTTCTGGGGGCTTCCCACACTGCAAATTCCCATTGCTGCCTCTGTTGCCAGGAATGAAGTACCATCCCCTTTTCAGGCATGTGATGGGAAGTTGTTGGGGAGGGAACAGTGGGAAGGTGGAGAGATTGAGAATTAGGGGTTGGTGGCCTTGGGGAAAATGTGGATATTCTATCAATAGATTAATTCAACATCGCTAAATTACCAAAGGGCTTCTCATCCTTCACTGTTTAGCAGGGGCAGGGGAAATTATTCATTATTCAACATGAGCTGAAATGAAAGTACCACACTTTGTAAAACATGCAAGGTTACCTACTATGGTAACTGCTTGCAGAGTTTTAATGTGTCTGCAGCATGGCTAATTAATTTTCTCTGAGCTTCACTGGCATTCTTATTTGAGATGATTGTCTTGGTAACTGAATGCACCACAGAGAGCAAGAACATTAGAAATGCCATTTGGGGCTGCTGTAACAATCTGAGCTGTTCTGAGGGTTTTCTCAGCCACCACCAACAGGGACTTCCTTATGCCTCTGTCCAGCTCCCTCAGACTTGCTAGGTGGACAGGGTTTACCAGAAGTTTCATCATCTATAGGGACATCCAGTGTGTAGTTTGGAACCCAGTATCTAAAGTCAGACCAGTCTGGGATTTCATATTTACTAGTAGCCACTTACTGTGTGACCTCAGGCATTTAATGTCACTGTTACCTCACTGGTAAAGTCAGAATAATAATTTTAGTACCTACCTCAAAGAAATGTTGCAATCTTTTCTCATGCTTTTCTCTCCCCCGACTCACTTTCTTTCTCCTCCCCCGACTCACTTTCTTTCTCCTCCTCGCTTTTCCACTTTCTCTAGCGCGCGCCCTTTCTCTTTCCCTTTCTTTTCCTCTCACTTTCTCTCTCACCCTGCAGGGAGACACTCTGTTTGCTTAATAAACTCCCTTATGCGAAAAAAAAAAAAAGAAATGTTGCAAAGATTATAGATATTATAGATATATTTGCAAATATTTAGTCCAGCTTCCTAAATAGAACTGCTTTCTTCTTCTCCTTCTCTCTTTTCTTCCCCTTCTTCCTCCTTTGCCTTCTTCACCATACCCTTACCACATCCACTATAATCATTTTTTTCCTTTCTGTCATATTTTGAAACTGTGTGTTGGGATTTGAACTATTGTGTCCAAAGTGGCAAACTATAAAGGACAGTATTGGCACTACTGAACAATCTTCTAATGCATCCAAGAAGTGTGAAACTGAATAACCCAAGTCCTGGTCTGGATTTTGCTGAGGCCATGTGATTTGGTCACTCCCTTCATCTATCTGGGGTCCATCCTCCTCTTCAGTAGGAGAGATTGAAATTAATAATCTCTATGGTCCTGTTCCACTCTGAAGGAAGTGGTGTCTAAAAGATCACAATCAGGTAAGTTAGGGTGTGTTTGGCAGCAAGTAGCAAAGTACAAGGAATAGTGGCTTAAATAAATGGCATACCCTTTAAAAAAATTCCAAATAAATGTTAACAAACTAAATCCAGCAGTTTGTAACAAAGATTTTATATTACAACCAAGCTGGAGAAATTTGTCTTTGTATCCTCTGAAGACAGTTCATTTAATAATTCACTGACATGTAGATAGCGTCCTTAACAACATTGGATGTTTCCCAAGGACAGAGTGGTATCTTATAAATCTTTATATCTCCCAGAGTGTTTAGCTTAGTATTTTGCCAAATAAATACCTGTTGAGATAAATGAAAAAAAATTAGAATGCCACAAAATCCTGGATAATCATCAGATTGTTCAGTACTTTACCACCTTTAGGTCTCGGGTCTCACAACTTGGAGATTAGTTGATTGTTGAGACTTCTGTTTTAAGTCCAATGGTTTGCATGTATAATTCCTTGGAAGCTCTGAATTCATCATAAGAATATTATTAAACAACAATTAACCTTGTGAACAAAAGAGAAGTCACTAACATTATTTATTACTTTGCCAGTTTCAATAAAGATCTAATGTGCAAATAGTTTTTCGTGGAGACAGCTGCCATCAGTTAAGTAAAAACATCATTAAGTTGCAACTGTAAGTATCAATAGAGGCAGAAGCTACTAGTGTTTTGATTGCTGATGGGCATTAACTGGTTTATGGCTATTCATTTCTATAACTTTCTGTTGAATTGTGTTATTTTATGACTGTTAAACATGTTCATGCCCACATGCATTTATTGAATGTTAGAGCTGAGAGGCACTTTAAGAATGCCTTACCCAACATTTTTCAAACTGTGGTCAACTGGGAGTCTTTTAAGGTACTCTTTGGGTATTGGAAGGTCAGGGACAGTGGACACTTCTCTGGGGTGAAACGGGAGGACATTTTGACTTGGCTGTCTTAAAGTAAGGTTCATATTGGCTCAGTCTTTATTTATTTATTTATTAATTTTTTAGTTTTAGATGACCATAATACCTTAATTATATTTATTTATCTTAATGTGCTGAGGATCAAACCCAGTGCCTCACACGTTGCTAGGCAAGCGCTCCACCACTGAGCCACAACCCCAGCACCGGCTCAGTTGTTTTGATGCAGATATTTTGTCATATCACAGCTGCACAAATGTATCTTGTAAAAATCACAAAATTACTGGTCCTTATCAGAAATAATTTGTGCAACAGCTACCCTTGATCCTTACTTTATGCCAACCCCTACCGCTGTTATGTTGATTTTCATTTTCTATTTTATTTGCTTAGACTATTGTTGGATTTTAATGCATATTTATTACTTTTACTCTGAAAAAATATTAAAAACACTTCTTAGAAGTCTGGTTATATTGAAATACATTCTGAGGAGCAGCAGGCTTATCTCCCCAAACCAGCATTACCCAGGAATATTATGAAATGAAAATGTATATTGCCAAAAGTTCTGAGAGAACTGCTAGAAATGTAATTGGCAATTTCCTTGCATTCTGTGGCTGAGAACAAGAAGCTTGATCCCCATAAACAAAGTGTCTTTAACTCCAATGAATGAATGAGAGAATCTGATACTCAGACTAGTCAAGGTGTAAGTAAATTCTTAGAGAATTCCTGGGCCTCACTCCATTCCTGAACCTCATCCCCTCTCACTGACTCTTTCAAGTTGACTTTATCTCCAGTTCTCCATCCTGGATTGGTGTTGTAGTGCAGAAATCTCAGGTATACAGTGGGTTTATTTATTTATTTTTTATGTTACTTGAAATATAAAGTTCTTATAGCTGCTGAAACAAGCATGAATTTGTAGCTTAAACAACAGTTTAGTCACTCACATTTATGGAGGCCATAATTCCAAAATCAAGGTATCCTCAGGGCTGTGCTTTTCCTAAAGGCTGTAGGGGAGAATCTCTCCTTGTTTCTTTCAGCTGGATCCCGATATTCCTTGGCTTGTGTCTGTATAATGCTAATTTCTGCCTTCATTTTCAAATGGCCTTTTCCGCTGCATCTTTTCCTCTTTGGTGTCATATAAGGTCACTTGTCATTGGATTTATGGCCTTCCTAGCTAACCCAAGATCATCCCATCATCTCCTTAACTTAATTGAATCTGCAAAGATTCTTTTTACAAAGAAGGTAACATTCAGTCTTTTATTGGATAAGACAATATTCACAGGTTCTGGGGATTGGGGGCAGACATGTTTTTGGTATATAGGGGCTACCATTCACTTCTTATATTTGGTTGTTAAAATAAAATTGGTAACTTTTAAAAAAAGATATGTTTAATATATTGTACTTTCTTCTGAGTCAAAATGTTCCTTGGTCAAAACATCTGCCAGTATCAAAATGTCATGTACCTGACTCTGGAGACCACCTCTGCAGTAGCAAGAGCCACTTCTCTGCCTCTGGCTTTTTTACATGTGCTTTGACTAGAATAAAGCTTCTGTAACAAAATGTAACTTTGAAAATTCTTACATCTTATAAAATCACTTCATTTGCTGTGAAGAAAACAGAGACCCAGAGATTGAGAAGAACATGACCCTCAGAGTTCTGAGACTACAAGCTTTACCTCATCTCCCTCCCAACACTTCTGAGACCAAGGTGGTGTGGTACCATCTTTACTCGTTAGCTCTTTCATTTATAAAGAGATGATACTTCTGCTACAAAACCCATTAGAATTTCTATGAGTGTAAAATTTTTTGAAAATAGGTATTAAGTTCCATTTGTGAATTATACTTGAAATTGCTCCTAAAATGCGTTTATGTCCCTAAATTAAAAGAGAACAGGAAAAACAAGTAATTATGAACTCTAAGTTAGAAAAGATTCACTCTTCCATTGTAACCTCCAGCCACCTAGGGAGCTACTGGGAGCACACCCAAAAATTATATCCTAAATTTTCAGAAAGGGAAGTAAGGAAGCAGTTATGAATAATGGGACCCATTTAGAGCAGAATTGGCAGTCTCACAAGCTACAGAGGCCAGGCAGGTAATATAAACAAGTAAAGCATAGTAAGAGGAAGAAAGATAGGAGCAGAAACACAATGAAAAATAGTAACTGATATAATAATAAGGCAGCATTGATAGGGAGTACTAGAGATTGTAGGGAACAGGGAACTAGGGAACAGTTTTTGGCTCAGTCTATGAGAAACTGTGACTCTTCAGTGGCTCACTGATGGTTGCCATGCAGAGATACAAGTCCCACAGGGAAGATCACCCAAAGAATAAACCTGGATTTTTGCATAAAATATTTTCTATATTGTTATGTGACTAGGCTAGGCTTTGCTGTGATAGCAAATCCCAATGACTTAACAAAAGTTTTTTTCTTCCTCATAATGAAGTACTTGTAGAGCCTGGGCAGCTCTCTGGGGCATCTTTCCTCTGTGGATCAATTCAGTCATTCAGATTCTATCATCTTAACACTAGGTCTCCAGGTTCTCAGTACTCAAGGGTGATGGGTTGAATTGAATCTCTCCCCCAAGATCCAATGAAAATCAAAGGGAGATCAGTAGAGCAGAGGAAAGGAACCAGAAGAGAGGAGGGGAGGGTAAGAGGAAATACTGGGGAATGATACTGGTCAAATTGTTATATTGTGGGCATATACAAATATGTATCATCAAATCCCACCATTATGTACAACTATAATGCATCAATAAAAAGCATGAAAAAAATAATTGTATCCCTCCAAAAGAACTTTGGAGACTTAATCCCAAGTTCCTCAGACTGTGATCTTACTTAGAGATCAGGTCTTTAAAGAGATTATCAAATTTAAATGTGATCAAGGGGGCTTATATTATTCCATTTTATGTTGCCAATAATAGAATACCACAGATGGTGAGTTATAAAGAAAGAAGGGGTTTATTTTGTGTGATGATTCAGGAAGTCCATCCCTCCCAAACATTGAAGGGCCATTCTAGGTGATGGCCTTTTTGCTAGTAAAGTTGCAAGGTGGCACTGGACATCTCATGGTGTGTTAGCTTTTCACTGTAGTGACCAAAATACCTGACATGAACAACCTGAAGGAGGAAAGGTTTATTTTGGCTCATGCTTTCAGAGATTTAAGTCCATGGTCATCTGGTTCCATTGCTTTGCACCTGAGGTGAGATAGAACATCATGGCAGAAGGGCATGGTAGAGGAAATCTACTCAACTTATAGCAGCTGGGAAGCTGAGAAAGAGAGAAAGAATGTGGAAAGGACTGGGTCCAAGAAATACCCTTCCAGGGCATGCCCCAAATGACCTGCTTTCTTCAACCAGGTCCCTCTTCTTATAATTACCCCTGCCTCCCAGTAGTTCATTCAGCTATCCATAAATTAATCCACTGATGAACGCATGACCCAATCACTTCCCAAAAGCTCAACCTCTGAACATTGCTGAATTGAGAACCAAGACTTCAACACATGAATCTTTGGGGATCTTTTCCTGTCCAAACCTTAACACAGGGCAAGAGATAGGGAATGTGCATGTGTGTCTTCTGGTCTCTTTCCCTCTTGTTATAAAGCCACCAGGATTCAATTATGGGACCTGCACTTTAATGATGTTGCCTAAATCCAATCAATACCCAAAGACCCACCTCAAAGCATGGTAGTTGGACTAAGTTTCCACCATCTTTTTTTTTTTTTTTTTTTTTGCGGTGCTGGGGATTGAACCCAGGGCCTTATGCTTACAAGGCAAGCACTGTACCAACTGAGCTATCTCCCTAGCCCAGTTTCCACCATCTTAACACTTCACAATAGGGATTAAATTTCAACCCATGAGTTTTTGGGTATTCACTCAAACCACATCCAAACCATAGTAAGGGCCCTAATCCAAAGTGATTGCTGTTCTTTAAAAAAACTGTCTCTGTGTCTGTCTCTTTAAACACAGAGAAAGGCACACATGCCATGTAAAGTTTGGAGTTATGCTCCCACAGGCCAACAAACTATAAGAAGAGTCAGGACAGAGGCCTGGAGCAGGACCTTTCCTAGTGCCTTCAGAGGGAACATGGCCATCTGACCAATATCTCCAGTTTCAAATTTCTAGCCTCCAGAACTGTGAGACAATGATTTTTCTGATATTTAAGCTACTTAGTTTGTGGTACTTTGTTATAGCACTCTTAAGAAACTAATACACAAGAATCAGAAAGACTGAGTAAGTCATATATAGGGACTTTTCCCTGCCTCAGCCTCAAAGATATATTTTATTTTTGCTTATGGTCTATTGGTCAGAAGCAGTCATCTGGCTCCACCTGCTACTAGGGGACTGGGCAGTATGCCCAGAAGAGGATAAGTGAATGTTGGTGTGCCTTCATAATATCTACTTCAGTTATGATTTTAAGAATATTTGCAACTAAATCAGTTTGGAAATAAAGAAAAATAACTGAGCAAGCCTACATTGAAGGATCTAAACAAACTCTCCCTTGGTCTGGACTCACCAGTATATTCCAAACTAGGATCTGCTTCTAGGGCAGAATCATACACAATGCTGGCCTTCCTGTGGAGTGATATTTGTGGGATGTAGAGCAACAGTGGAGGTCTTAGGGAGAGGAGGATGCAAAGACCACCTTTCACTAACAGGTTTTGACTGGGGCTGAGTTTTTCAGTCCTCTTCTCTCCTATCTTTCTCCCCTCTTCCCTTTTGGAGATACCCCACTGTCCCTGAGAATCAGACCAGTCCTACCTAGTTTATCAGAATTATAGGTGAAGTTGGTTTTTGGAGATGACTCTGGGAAGCTGCCATCACTTATGCATGATTTCTGGAAGCATACAGTCCAAATTTCAAACAAGCAACTTAGAAAATAATTATTACAAAACAGCTCACTGGCAAATTTGGGACATTTTGAGTGTGTGTTTGTGTGTGTGAACATATTTATAGCCTTGATTTATATGCAACCTAGCAACAACAGTATGCAATATACTTTACTCATGTGCATATAATTTAAAAATAATTTATCTAGGTTCTTCCAACTGAATTTGTCTTATAACATATATCAGAATACTTGGCTATGGATTGTGCTCAAAATTATTCTTAAAGAATATGCTTGGCTGGTTTCACTGAGCCAAAAATTTTTTTGAATAGTCTAAAAAGTAAGAAAAAGAAATGAGACAAATTGTACTTTTCATGTGCTGTGACACAAACTAGAAAAATATAATTGGGCTTCAGGCCAAATTCTGAAGGCAATTGGAGCTGCTTATGTCAATTGGGCATAATTATTCCTCAGCTCCCGTTGACAGAAAGAAAAATTGGTAGTGATCTGCTTCCCCATGCTGAGGATTCAGAAAGAATACTTGGGCTCCAGATCACAGCAGATGGGTGTATGTAAAAGCCGCTGATTTGTCATTTGTGGGGAGTAGGGAATCCTCTAGTTTAGAGGAGTCTTCGTGTATCAGTTGCCTTGGGCCATCTGTTCTACGGTTGAAGGCAACACCATACGCTCAGTAAATGTTTGTGGAATGAATAATGAATCTTTCCTAGAGAGCTTCCCTGCAAGTGTGTCTGCTTTTTCTTTTCACCCAGCACATGGCCCTTCCTCTGGTTGTTATGGGAGGTAGAAGGTCCATACTGAAAAGGCTAAGGCATTGTACCTTTATTTATTTGTTCAGTAAGTATTTATTGAAGCTATTAGGCACCAGCAACTGTCTCAGATGTCTGGATAATGATAGCCCAACCTATCATTATAAACATAAAAATATGTTTGTCCCTAAGAACAGGGAGATGTCTGAGCAGGATAGAGACTTCCACTAAAGCAGAAGTGGCAACATGAAGAATTTAGTCCCAAACTTGTGTGTTAATGGGAGGGAGAGGTAGAAGCCTGGTCATTCTGATTTTCTGCTTTAATCTCTCGACATAATCTGTCCATGCAAGACAGATTATGGGCTGGACCCTGGATTGCTAATTCTTTGGGATCCTTTGGTCATCAATTTTACTTTATTATTTTTCAACCTACCTGTTAACTGGCACCTGCCACTCAGCATGTAAATATGCCACTTAAGTCTTTCACCTGAACAAAACTAAATTCCTAATTTACTTAAAAATGCCCCTTAGGTTTTTATTCTTTCCTTGTCATTTCTTTCCAGGCAAGCAAACTGAAAGGGTGAGTTTACTCAATGTCTCCCCTTCCTCGTCCCTCTTGTCACACCTCCCCAGTGGGCTTTGGTCTTTTCTGCTGTGCTGCAACTCTTCTAATGGAGGTCACTTATATTTTCATGCTTAATCCTTTTTTAAATCCACATTGTTAGGTTTTGATGATTTTTGACCCGGCTTACTAGGCCTTTCCTGAAATCCTCTCCCCCACTGTCTTTAGTGACTTCAAATGCTCTTTATTTTTCAATTCCTTTCCTGCTTCTTTTCCTCAAGCACCTTCACTAGAATCTCTGTCCACCCACGTTTTAAATGGTATTTTCTGAAGTCTGGATTTGAGCCACCTCTTCTTTTCACTCCACTTACTTGCCTTGGTTGACTTCATCCACTTTTAGTCCTTAGCCAGCCTCTATCTAGGCTGATAATTCCCAAATCTGTATTTCTAGCCTAGATTCATTCCTGAGCCAGCCCATATACCTGCTATATGCTTAATTTCTCCACTGATATGTCCCCAAAGAACCTCAAAACCAACAGCTAAAAAGTGAGCACTTCATTTCCCCCTACATTCTGCTGTCCCTTCACCCTCCACCTTGTGAGCGGTGTTCATTCCCTCTGTCGTTGCCTCAGTTATATTGCCATTCGACCAGTTAGCATGTCTCATCAATCCTTACAACTTTTTATTCTTCATTTTCCCTGCCTTTCCATCATCCCTATGCCTACTAACTCAGTGCAGGTCACAGAATTTTTTGCTTGGATTGTGGCAACTTTCTCCCCTTTGACTTGCCTGCTACCAAGTTGGAAGCTGGCCCACTGTTATGGACTGAGTGAAATCCCAAGGGTGGGTCCCTAATCCAATATGACTGCTGCCCTTATAAGGAGAGAAAGACACCAGGAGTGGAACCAATGGAGGAAAGGCCATGTGAAGACACAGAGAGGAGGCAGCCATCTGCAAACCAAGGGAAACTTGATCCTTGCTACTGCTTTGATCTTAGACTTTTAGCCCTGAGAACTGTGAGAGAAAAAAAAATCTGTTGTTTAAACCACCCAGTCCATGGCTATTTTGTTAAGGAAGCCTTAGCAGATAAATAGTTTCTTTCAAAATAAAATTTGATCGTGACACTGTCCTGCTTAAGCTATTCTTTATTTAGAAGTTCCTTCCAGTTCCATCTTCATCTCCTTCCCCTCCACTCTGCTCTGGCCTTGCTAAATGTCCCAAGCTCTACCCACACCTTGTCAAATGTTCTTTCTGTGGCTGGGTTTTTCTCCCTTGTCCAGACTATCCTCTTCCTGATAACTTCCATTTGCCCTTCAGTCATCATTTCTTCCATGAAACCTTTTGTGACCTGAATCTTCACTCCCTAGTCTGCTGGGTGCTGTCCCAGAGTTCCCTTACACCTCCCTTCTTCCCCTAGGCTGAGAGCTCTGCAGGAATAGTACTAAGGTCATATCCATCTTTCTATTTAACACTTACATAATAGTTAGACCATAGTAGGTATTCAAAAATGATTTTTGGTGAATGATCAATAGTAAAGACTATTCTTGATGATATAGAAGAAAATTTTATAAATCACTGTGTTACCATAGTGGTAAAAAGTCAGTCAGGGAGAAGTCTCTAGTTGGGTCTACTTTGTCTTTTGGTTTATTGAACCTATACATGCTGGTGGCTCAAGAACAAAACATCAATAACAACAACCATCATTGTAATAATGCTGGCAGTTTTTGTATATTCAGCCTGTGCAATATGCCTGAAGTATGTCATGGATTCTATGTAAAACAATTCACTTAATGTTCACAACCACTCCACGAAGATTTACTATTTATTTTTATTGTCATTTTATAGATGAAGAAACAGAGGCTTAGAGAATTAAATAACTTATAGAGATTGTAAGTGGTAATGTTGGAATTCAAACTTAGCTAATACTCTGTTTGTTCTCGTAAGAAATCTCTAGTCATGCTTGCTGTTATTTCTAGTCCAGATGGGGCTGTGTGACTACTTATGGCCTAAGAACCATGAGCAGAAATGACTTGTATCAATTCTGGACTGAGGCCTGCTTCTTTGGCATCTCTTTCTCTCCTGAGGTGAATCCTAAAGCCCCATCTTGAAGTGGTAAGACATTGATCAGTCTGGGTCCCTGAAGGACTAGCAGGAATAAAACCCCCTACTGGTCTGCAGTAGAGATATAGTGTAGGTATGCAAAGCAATCTTGTAGTTTTAAAGCCACTAGGATTTTGGAATTGTTGTCCATGTTTTATTCTACCCTAACTACTCCTCATTCCGCCTTCCAGGGGCAGCCCTGGGATCCATTGTGGCAATACTATTCTCTGTACAAAGAGAATATGTGGAGCAAATGGGAAACTGTTAATGGTTTAGATATGTCCCCCAAAAGTTCATGTGTTAGAAATGTGATCCCCAAGTTCACGTTGATGATATTTGGAGGTAGAGACTTTGGGAAGTAATTAGAATTAGATGATAGGTTAGCTTTCTGGCACTGTGATAAAATCCCTGAGGAAAACAATTTAAAAGGGAAAAACATTTATTTTGATACATGGTTTCAGTCTGTGGTTAGATAAATGCATTGCTTTTAGGCATGTCCTGAGGCAGATACATCATGGTAAAGACTTATAGCAGAGGAAATCTCACTTTCTAGCAACTGGAAGACAGAGAGAGAGAGAGGGAGAGAGAGAGAGAGAGAGAGAGAGAAAGCATGCCAGCCCACCTCTGCAGTTTCCACCACTTCCCAATAGTCTATTCAATGATGGCTCATCAATGAATTAATCCATTGATGTGATCAGAGTCCTCATGATCCAATCACTTCCCCAAAGCCCCACCTCTGAACACTGGCTTTGGGGATCAAGTCTTCAATACACAAACTTTTGTGGGACATTTCACATCCTAACCATAACAGGTGAGGTTTTGAAGGTGGGACCCCAATGATGGCATTAGTAGCTGCATAAGAAGAGGAAGGAGACTTGAATTTGCATACTTCTACTCTTTCTATGTGGTGTCTTACACCACATTATGGCACAATAATAAGGTCCTCACCAGATGGGACCCACTGATCTTGGCCTTCAACTTCCAGAACTGAGAAATAAACTCCTATTATTTAGAAATCACCCAGTCTCAGGTATTGTTTTACAGCAACAGAAAGAAACTAAGAAACTTAGTACTTCTTAGAAGTCTAAACAGTATCTGTCAACACAGAGAAAGACTGCCAGACGCCAGTTGCTTAACCAGATTTTATTGGGTTACTAAGTATATATTAAGTATGCTTCATTTCCTTGAAGACCTTAAATACCGAAGTTGGAGAGACAAGAACCTGTAATCAACAAAATACATACAAATACATGCAGTAATTATGTGAGTGCATTGTGGAGGTGGTTAGCAACTGAATAATATTAATCAGGAATGAGGGATATAGACCTTGAACTGTCAATTCCAAGTTGGAAGGTTGTTATTTTTTATTTTGTTTGCACAGTTTATAAATCTCAGCAGTATGAACATTCTAGGCAAGAGAATTCTTTATTGTGGGGATGATCATGTGTGTTGTGGGGGTGATTGTGTGCTTTGTGGGATGTTTAGGATGTTAACAGCATCCTGGGCCTCTATTTACTAGCGACCAGTAGATCACCATTCCATTCTGGGGCAAAACCCAAAACTGTCTCCAGACATTACTCTCAGGTTCCTGGGAGCAAATTGTCCCCACTAAAGTAAACTTGTCTACTGAATGAACCTGTGATGTTGGTTTCTCATATATTTCCACTAGAACCTAGGCAAGTTTAGTTTGGTAGAAATGGCAAGTAACTTACACCTCAGGTTTAGGGAGTTCCAGGAATGTCAACCTACAAATGTCTTCTCTAAAAATACATTGCTGGAGACCTGATTAGTGATTCCTTGTCACAAGTCAAATCAGGTCTTGTTTTTCCTTTCAATGTCCAATATCCTTGGGAGGTATTTGCAAATCATCAAAGGGAAGATCTGAGAATAAATTTTAACCAACAAAGAAAAAAAGTAGCAAGACTTTTCACAATGAAAAAACAGTAGAGCCAAAGAGGCAGAGGCAGCGCCGTGGGAGGAAGGGAGAGGGGCTTGAGAAGAGTGTTGCTGCAGGCTAGCCAGGAGGAGAGCCTGGTATTTTCCTGGGGAAGAAGGAGGAGTGAGAGGATTTTAAAATGCATGAGAAAAGTGAGCAAAGCTGTCAGATGCAAGCTTAGGGGAACTCGTGAGAACACTAGGATCTGGGATGAAGGGATTAAGGATGTCCTCAGGGGCCTGGGATATGTACAAGGACCTGCTGATGGAGCCGTGACCTCCTTTTGTGGTCTCATCTTGATGTACTCCCTCTCATGCTTGGGGCTCAGCCAACTGGCTTTCTTCTAGTTCCTTAAATGCCCTGTGCTTCTTTCTGCTTTTCCACGTGCTGGCTGGCCCACCTGCTTGGAACCAGTCTCTTCTACCCCGACCCAGTTTCTTTTCTAACTGCCTCTGCCTACTTAGCTGTTACTCATGCTTCAGAACTCAGCTCAATCTGTTACATCTTCTGGGATGCTTCACAGTATCCTGCTCTCCATAGCACACTTCCTAATTGATAATTAGACCTTGATTTTTGAGATTATTTTGTTACTAAACATTTATTACTTGAAGTTTGAATGATGGCAGAAAGTATACCGATTTTGCTTATCATGGTGTCCATAGGACTTAACTTTAGGACCAGAATGTAGTATATACTTAGTAAAGGTTTGAGGGTCTAGATTTTTTCTACTTCTTAATTATTCCTATTTGGGTGGAGACAGGATCCAGGATGGGAGGGAAAATGATAGGAGGAGTAAAGAAAAAAAAAATCACAACAAAAGGTACCAGTAGATTTATCTGCTATTTGAAAAGACTTGTTTTCCTGTTGTTGTTGGGTTTGTGTTTTTGGTTTTTCTGGTGCTGGGGTTTGAACTCAGGGGCACTTTACCACTAAGCCACATTCCAATGTGAGACAGGATCTCACTAAGTTGCTTAGGTTCTCACTGAGTTGCTATGGTTGGCCTCAAACTTGCAATCCTCCTGCCTCAGCTTCTTGAGTCAAATACTTGTTCTTGATCGAAGTCTAGGTCACCAAAATATGACATTCCTGGCCTGTATAATCAAAGTTATCCTGAAAAGGGGTCAATAATTAGATTATGGAACTGCTTGAGTCAGACCCCAAATTCTTATTTTATTTAGAGTTGAACTTATTGATCAAAGAAGTTCTGTGTATGAGAGCTCAATAAATCTGAATCTTAGGCAGAAAGGGGTTTATGTTTCTAGATCTACCTTTCAGAACTGAGCCAAAGATGAAGAATCAGTCCCAGAACCTCTTAGATTGCTCAGAGAATGTTTGGATCCTGAACATTTTATTCTATAATGACTTCCCAGGGGAGGTTTAACTTGAGTCTGAACAACTGTGTTTGGATGGCCTATGTTTAGGATTAGCTGGTAATATTGAAGTTCTCTGTTGCCATGTGACAATTCCTTTTCTTTACTTCAAGGTGATTCATACCATGAAAATCAGCATCGAATTTAGTTCCTTCTAAATTTTCCCTTATTTAATGGGTTAGCAAATACCAGAAAAGAAATGAAAAGAAAATTTTCTATGAGTTATTACTTAAAAAGTCAGTTTTGATGAAGATCATAGACAACACAAACTTTTTGAGTGCCGATTATATACCCAACATTGTGCTAGGAGCTGAGATTATGGTGTTGAACTACACAGGCATGGAGTTTAAAGACTTGATTTCTAAAATCTTGAAATAGTGGGATTTATTTATCATCTGTCCATCTTTCATCTCTCTGCCTATTCTAACAAAGAAAATACTCATAAATGAAATAATAAAAGACTCCAATTCGTTGACAATTTAAGCAAAAGTACTAAACTCTTAACAATAAAAACTCATTAAAAGGAAAGAAAATTTTGCCTGAATACAGACAGGAGAACAAGGTTTAAAATATTTAATTACTTTATTTCTTCAGGAATGGAGGTTATTTTTCTTGACAAAAATTAACAGTGCAATGTCCTTTTAAGAGCTGTTGCTCCTATATAAACCCCCATAAATACATATATAAACACACACACAGAAAAATGAATGCGTGTGTGTATACATATATGACTTTTATACATATATGAATTTTATTCATCTGTATCTGATATGAATATGCTTTATAAATCCAAAAAGGTACATGAGGTCTAGTGATGGGCCAGAAAATTCGAAATGGAACAATCATGAAATTTCAAGTCACAGAGTAGTCATGTTTATCTGCTAGTCCTTCCTGGTTCTTCTCTTGTTCCCTCTTCTCTAATGAATGAAACCTGTTCTCCTGATAGATAAAATATGTATGAAATATGATTCCATTGCCTTTGGAAGAGCCTACTTTGTGTGGTCTCATAATGATCCTCTTATCTCTTCCCTCATCATCCTATTAACATACTTGGGACATTAAAAATCATCCATAAGGCTTCTCTCAGCATGACTTGTGTGTTAATCCAGGTCTTCCAGGAAGTAGCTGCCAAGACAGAATTTTGTTAGGGGAGATGCTGACAAAATGAGAAGGGAACTGGGTGAGATTTGGGAGAACCATCAGATCATGACAAAATCTGACCATGAGTGAAGGAGACAGTAAATAAAGATTTTGGTAAAAACATTCTAGACTGCTGATAGGGCTAAGAAAAGTTCTAAAGGAAGTTTGGTAAGACTATTTGGGGAGTTCTCAAGCTAAAGTCGCCCCTCAGAGTAGTCCTCTATATCCCAGAAAAGGGCCTGCCTTAGAGGCCCTGCCATGCTTAGCCATGCTTAGTTTCAGCTAGAGGGAAAAGTAGCATTGAAGCCAGAGCACTCACAGATTTCAACAAATGTCAGAGCTCAGCAGCAGCCTGAAGTCTTTTTTTTTTTTCGGTACTGGGGATCAAACTCAGGGCCTTGTGCTTGTGAGGCAAGCGCTCTACCAGCTGAGCTATCCCCCCAGCCCAGCCTGCAGTCTTGTCATGACATTTTCTGCAGTTGGAAGTCTGTGAGGTACATTCACGTGGCTGCTATGGCTCACACATTCATTCAGAAGTTGGTCTGGAAAACAGGTCCGCTCTATGCAACAGTGGGAAAGCTTTCAAGATTCCACAAAAACATTTAGTAAGATGGATACCAGTTTCAATTTCTTTCCAGAATGTCAACTGTCTTGTTTATGGGTGAAGTAATAAAAGAAACAATATTTGGGGAGTGGGGTAAATTCTGTTCTTCTGTATCTAATGTGAGCAAGTTTTACAAACCCAAAAATGTACAAGGGGTCTGAACATAGGTTGTAATATTTGAAATTTTAAAAATCCTAGAGAATCAAGGCCATAGTATGATCACATTTATGTCTTAGCATTTATGTTTCTTCCCTTGTTTCATCCTCTCTCGTGACTGGAGCCTATTCTCTTGTTAGATTAAAAGAACTTTGCCACATGGATTGGCTCCTTTAGGCTTCATTCTACTCTCTTTCTTGTTTGGAATGTTAGAAAGCTAAAAGAGCTACATGCCTCAGACTCACAGATGCCAATCTCATTCTGCCAATTAAAGGTACTCAGGCTGAGATTTGGAAGAAAGGAGGCAGATGCCATTGTCCCACAGCTTTTGTTGCAAGCTCGGTCATGACTTTGTGGATGTTGGAAGAGATGTGATGGTGGGACCAGGATCCCTGTCTAGTCACCAGCTTTGTGGGATGAAGGCTGGTCATGGCCACAGCCAAAATAGCAGCTTCTGGATCTGTGGATAATTAAATGGACAAATAAACATGTGTTAAGTAAATATACATGTAAATGAATGAACAAAAAAAGAATTATGAAAAACCACCTTCCTTTCTGGGGAGTCACATTAGGGTGACCTTGAAAACTGTAGTTGAATGGCAGCTCTCTAGGTGGCTGGGGGCTCTGTGCCTGATGCTCCTCTGGTCCTCCCAATGTCCTTTCCCCCTCTTTTATTCTTTTGAGTATTGGGGATTGAACCCAGGGATTCATGCATGTCAGGCCAGCCCAGCCTTTTTAAAATTTTATTTTGAGACAGAATCGTGCTAAGTTGCTGAGGTGACTTTGAACTTGTGATTCTCCTGTCTCAGCCTCCTGAATAGCTGGGGTTATAGGCATATGTCAACATGCCCAGCTCCCAGTGTCTTTTTTGGCCCCTCATGCCCATAATTAAGCCCTCTGTTTGAACTACCTGGAGTAGATTCTGTTTTCTTTCTTTTTTTTTTTTTTTTACCAATGAATTCAGATTTTATTTACTCTATTTTGTGTAGATCCTCTCTTTCTCATTTTACATATACACCTCCCATGCATATAAAAAAACATATAAAATGCAATTGTATTTATAATGATCCATGGAATTTTGCCTTTATTAGTAGTCATTTTTATATGGCCATGGAGTTCAAGATTTAAATGTGGTAAATAGTATGTCCTTATTCACATCAACATAGCTCTTTTGAGAATAACACATTGTTCAACTTAAAATTATACAACATAAGTATATAAGACATAGATTAACATTTAAAATCAACAACTATAAAGATTTAAAGGTTTTAGAGACTTTTACCAGTGGCTTAATCATTTATTAAGTTGACCTTATTGAGTTTTCACTCTCCTGGGGTATCATCCCTCTGCCTGTCCATCATTTAGTTTCTGTCTATGTTCAGCTCAGACCCAGGTCCTGCATAGAACTTTCTTCCAGTGTGCCAACACATACTGGTTTATTTTTGTCCTGAAGTATTTCTTCAATAGAGGCAGTGTATTAATTTTCTGGAGCTTCCATAATAGAGCACCACAGACTGAGAGCTTAAATGATAGAAATTTGTTCTCTTATAGTTCTAGAGGCTAGAAGTCTAAGTTGGAGATGTCATCCAGGTTGTTTTTTGCTGAACCTTCTGCTGTTGACTTGTAGATTACCGTTTTCTCCTGTGCCTTGTGTGTCTGTGTTCTAACCTCTTCTTAAAAGAGCACCAGTTATTTTGGATTGTGCCCCACCCTAGATTCTGTTTTCTTTTTGTTGTTGTTGTTGTTGTCAATCTGGAATATGTGGAATAAGAAAAGGAAGATATTGTTCTCATTAATTCACTTATTCATTTGTTCATTAAGTCATTCATCCATTGATGCATGCATTCATTCAACAGATGTTTATTTTTACATTTAGTGTTGACTATTGGCCTTGTACCAGGTACTGTGTGAGGTACTGAGGATTTCTTGGTGAACCAGACACATGTTCTGCTCTTACAATTTACAACTGAATGCCAGGGCCTGTGAGAGGGCCAGGGAGAGAATTATTAATGGCTGAAAAGGCTAGTGTAGCAATAGTTCAGCTATGAAACCAATCTAGGCGCCCTTCAACATATGAAATGGATAAATAAAATGTGGTACACATACAACAATGGAATATTTCATCCGTAAAGAAGAATGAAATTATGGCATTTGCAGATAAATGGATGGAACTGAAGACTCTCATGTAAAACTAATCCCCAAAACCAAAGACTGAATGTTTTCTCTGATATGCAGATGCTAACACACAATCAGGGAGCGGGAGGGAAGAATAGAAGTTCAATGGATTGGACAAAGGGAAATGAAGGGAAGGAAGGGAGAATAGGAATAGGAAAGACAGTAGAATGAATTGGACATAACTTTTCTATGTTCACATATGAATACACGATCAGTGAAATTCTACATCTTGTACAACCACAAGAATGGGTAGTTGTACTCCATGTATGTATAATATGTCAAAATACATTCTGCCATCATGTATAACTAAAGAACAAATAAAAAATTTTTTAAAAAGGCTAGTGTAGGATGCTCAATTTGAGGAAAAAGGGATAACTAACATGAATTGAGCATCCATTGTATATCAGGTTTTGTGATGGAATTTTATATATTTCATTATATTTAGTCATCACAACAATCCAATGAAACAGATTATCAGTCCCATTTTGCATATGTACAAAATAAAACAAAAAATTAAGTGCCTCATCAAAGGATCTGAAGCAGGATCTGCCTGACCCCAAAGTCCACATTCTTGGAAAGTACACATTGGTAACTTTGGACAATGCTTTGTAATCACTGTGTTCCCTGAAGGCTTGTAGTAAGGACAAGACATCAGTGCCTCATAGGATTCTCTGTGCCCACCTGCATTATTTAAGTCATCTCTATTTTCCCCTTTCATTTGGTTCTTATTGGTTTTCCTTTCCTTTCTGTTTCTTTTGGCTTGCTGATCAAACACCTTCTCTGCCTTTCATTCTGCTTTTGATTTTCCCTTTGCTACTTTGCACCTTAATTTTTTTAATTTTTAAAAATTTTAAATTTATTTGTATTGTAAACAAATGGGATACATCTTATTTCTCTGTTTGTATATGGCATAGAGGCATACCATTTGTGTAATCATACATTTACCTATGGTAATAGTTTTTGATTCATTCTGTTAATTTTTTTCCTTCCCCCACACCCTTCCCACCCCTCTTTTCCCTCTATACAGTCCCTCCTTCCTCCATTCTTGCCCCCCTACGGTCCCCCATTATGTGTCATCATCCGCTTATCAGCGAGATCATTCGCCCTTTCGTTTTTTGAGATTGGCTTATCTCACTTAGCATGATATTCTCCAATTTCATCCATTTGCTTGCAAATGCCATAATTTTATTCTTCCTTATGGATGAGTAATATTCCATTGTATATATATACCACAGTTTCTTTATCCATTCATCAATCGAAGGACATCTAGGTTGGTTCTACAATCTGGCTATTGTGAATTGAGCAGCTATGAACATTGTTGTGTCTGTATTTCTGTAGTATGCTGATTTTAAGTCCTTTGGGTATAGGCCAAGGAGTGGGATAGCTGGATCAAATGGCGATTCCATTCCATGTTTTCTAAGGAATCTCCACACTGCTTTCCAGAGTGGCTGCACTAATTTGCAGCCCCACCAGCAATGTATGAGTGTGCCTTTTCCCCCACATCCTTGCCAACACCTATTGTTGCTAGTATTCTTGATAATTGCCATTCTAATTGGGGTGAGATGGAATCTTAGGGTAGTTTTGATTTGCATTTCTCTTATTACTAAAGATCAGTTGAACATTTTTTCATATATCTGTTGATTGCTTGTACATCTTCTTCTGTGAAGCGTCTTTTCATTTCCTTAGCCCATTTGTTGATTGGGTTATTTGTATTCTTGGAGTAGAGTTTTTTGAGTTCTTTATATATTCTGGAAATTAGTGCTCTATCTGAAGTATGAGTGGCAAAGATATTCTCCTACTCTGTAGATTCTCTCTCAGCAAAGGAAACTATCAGCAATGCACCTTTTGCATTTATGTGTACCCATTTCTCTCCTTCATCTTTCTTGTATCATATCTTTTCTGTCTCATTTCTCCCTCTGGTTCCCTCAGGTTCTTGGTCTCTGTCTGTCTGCCTGCCTGTCTGCCTGTCTCTGTATCATTCACTCTCTGTCTGCCCATGATAGAGCCCCAAAACAGTCCCTCACTTGGAACCCTTACCTCTGTATTCTGGTTCCATGTTCAGGTTGAGAAGATAGATAATTCTACCCTTTTTCTTGGTTCTGGCTTTGGATGGGAGAGTTAAAGAATTCTTAACGCCTAGTTATCAGTGAATATGCTCCTTTCCTCATACATCCTTGTCATGATTTGAAACCTGATCTGTTTTGGGTACATTGCTCTTGCTCTCAGAAAAGTCATCCCAATGGAGCCACTCCTTCTTCTTTCTCCTGTCTCTGTAGGGGAGGAATGGCTTTGAAGATGTGCCAGCTGCAAAATACTGCACTCATATAGGGATGGTGTGGAGTGTATAATTCCATGCCAGATTTTTAAAAGTACTACTATTGACTTGAGAAATAGAAAAATCTAAATGAATATTGCTCCCAGTTAATCTTCTTTTATGTGCTATTATCAAGTACAGTAATTGTGGACTTTTTGCTGGAAATTCCCTCTCTGCTGATGGGCAGTGTGTCTGATCAGACATCTTTAGGAAGGAGTTATGGTGGCTTAAAGGACAAAAGGGCAAAAGGATCATCTTTAGAAAAAGATAAATCTCAACCTGTTTTCTTTTTTAAAGGTAGTTTTGCCTTTTGAAAAGACCTACAATTTCTCTTATTTTCTTTTAAACTATAAAGGTGAAATCTGTTAAATTATGGATTAATTTACTCTTTATCTTCATTTGCTTTGATTGTCAGACTTCATTCCAGTACTCTGCTTGTCTCCCAATACTCTAGCAGAATGGTTGCCTTCCAAAATTTCCAAATCTCTTTCTCAAAATTTCAGTAGTAAAGATGCAGATGACTGTTTTATATTTTGTGGTAAGCATGTTAACCTTTTCAAAGAATGTAATAATCACAAATGAATTATATAATTCAAGATCTCATTTCCTTTCCATTTAATAAAAACTTAAATGGGTGAAGTTAGGTGGTTTCTTCCAAATAAATCACTGTTTCATGGCCCTTGGGCTAGAAGGGCCCTTTCCCATCCCTGTGTAGAATGGTTGTTGAAAAGTTAATGGGACTTGGAACTGCATTTGTGAGCAAGTTATCCAGTTCAATGGAAATAAAAGCCCCATTGTACTTTGTAATGGTGAGCTTGGTGTTCAGCCTTGGAAGTCATACTTTTTTCAAAATAACCTACAAACTGGAATTTATGGAGGATAATTGGGATGATGAGGTGGCAGAAACATACACTATGTAAAGACTGGAGAATAACTGTGTTGGCAAAAAGAAGGGGACTGGAGTGAGAAATGGGGGAGAGGCAAATAGAAGACAGTGCTGTATTTATCATAGTGTGGAATTCATCTTTTAATTTAAAACATAGGTGTCACATCCACAGTCCAGTTGGGCCACATCAGCGGGGCAGGTTGCAGAAAAGCCAAAGAAAGTGCCTGGAGACAGTGTACAAGACATATGATTTATTGGGAAGAAAATCACAGGAGATTGGCAATTGTTCTAAAAAGAGTTCAGTGGTGATAGACTGAAAAGATAGCACCTCTGTCCCTCAAAGTGTTTCACCAAGCACTGTCTCCTCTGCTTCATGGCATTTAGTCTAGTGGCAGCAGACTGGATAAAGTGACATGTATCCTTTTCACAGTGCCCTCAGTTCCGCATCTATCTCCACTCAGAGAGGTGTTTTATATGTGAGGCTGCAGAAGCAGTGACATCATCAATGTTCACTTGCTAAGTTAGCTTGTATAAGCAGCATCCCAGGGAGAAGTTGTCTTGGTGTACAGGCAAGACAGCAGCCTCTACAGATAGCACTAACTTGCCCTCATTCCCAGTGTGCCTAAGAGAAAGCCAGTGTCTTTTAAGATAATATGCATCTGGATTTTCTTGCCCAGACTTATTCTCATTGTTTCCTTAACTTGACTAGGTTTTTGGAAATAGAAAGAGTATATTAGAGACAGGATGTTTTACTGACCTCCTTTTCTTTAGGGAAGATACACTGTACCTACCACGTGCCTGAATGTCTTTATAATCTTATTGTGCCTGTCTTCCACGATGTCCCTCAGGAGGCACATAAGAATGTAGATTGTAAACAAGACCCAAGATAGAAATACAGACAACAACAGAATGTGGTAAGCCCTGCTATAAGAGCAAGTGGACTGAACACAACATAGGAGGAGATTGTAACCAAACATAAAAAGCTTGCCTATTGTAGTCATAGGGGTTTACAACGTGTAGAGCCAAAGACACACTATGATAATTTTCAGGGATACACACACAACAATGTGTTTTAATGAGAGAACAGGTGCAGTTATCATACCAAACACCTTCTACTCTGAAGTACCACCTTCCAAAATTGGGTATTTTCTTCATTAAACCAAGTTATGGTTCTGTGATATTAAGGCAGCAGCAGTGTGTTTAGGGAAAGTCTCAATCAGGAACCCAATGCTTACTGCTTGAGGAGAAAGTAGTAAAGCCACAACTTGCTCTTCTAGCTTTTACTAGGTCCTAATTTGTAGGGTTGTAGACAAAGTGGGAAGTATGCAGGCTGGTGTAAAAGGTCTTTTACAAGTGCATCAACTAATCTAGTTATATGACAGATATGTCCACCCACAGGTGCCACAGTCCATAACCAACCCCAAAGGGAGGGATTGCTCCCTCACATGTTGTCTTGTTTTGCTATCCTAAGTAGAAAGTGTCTTCGAGTATAACTGTTAAGTTCACTTGATCAACAGGAGTCTAACTCCTGTTCACAGTGGACAGAGAGGTGTCACTGCCATTGTTTCTTCATTGTTTCTTTCTTTACTGACAGGAATTTTCCTTCTTGTCTCCACCTGTGTTGTGCTTAGCCACCATGAGCTGTCAAATACAGCAAAGTACCTCAGCAAAGGGTTAGCCAGGTCTATTTGTTCCCATGCTAAGCAGAAGACATGGTATTTAGTGTCCTTAAAAGAAGGTGAATTTAAGTTCAAGTCCATAGGGCAGTTGTCCCCCTGCAGCCATGAGTGGTGGGTGTTGCTCCATCTTAACATTCACTTCCATTGCACCAAGGTAACCAGTTGTAGGTGCCATGGAGACTGGTGGAAAAGGATAGAGGCAGCTTGTTGTATATTCCTAAGTCTCTTCTATTCTTCACCTGTACAATGGGGTTCTTGACCATTCTGCACACAGATTAGCTCTGAGGATGAAATATCAGATATTTTTAACAGATGTCAATATAGTCAAATCTTGATTATTCAACACATAAGCAACCTTGTCATTTTTATTGAGAATGGTGCTGGCCTGTGACCTATCTCCAGGTTTACAATACTATATTTTTGACCCCATTTGTCTTTTTCCTCATGGGCTTGGGAGACCATTCACATGACCAATAGACTTTGTGGGTCCCCTGTGGCAGGTCTTTTGGTAGCAGCAATAGCAAATTATTCTGTGTTTCCAATCATGGAATACAGGTGTCTTTCTTAAGCATCATCATTTGGATCCAGAAAGTGATATTAGTTTATCGTGCTGACATCAGGCAGGTATAAGTGGAAATGCAAATATTTGTCCAAAATCTAAGCCTATTTTTGCACCATGTCTGTGGCAGTAGCACACATGAAGCCAAGCAATTGAAGGCCATTTATGGTTGCCTTCTGTGGTGCTCTTCTGCAAGCATATGCCCATAATATTCCAGTGTACATGTCCATCCATGTTAGGGTAACCTTGCAGTCTTCCAATGGGAGCAAGGTCTGAGGAAGTCAAACTGCTACTGTTGTGCTACTGTTGTGCTGTTTACCTGACTCAAGCTATGCACTCCAACACATAAAGCATTGGCCATAGATGCTTCATGGAACAGGCAGAGCAAGAGTCACATACACATACAACAGCTTGGTGGGAGCCAGCATTACTTTGCTATGGGTCAGAGAGCTTTTCTTTTCTTGTGGTCTATCTTCCTATATAGCCAAGAAACTACATCTTTAATGACATATCTTCCAGCCATTTACCTTTAGTTAGTTTATCTGTTTCTTAATTTCCTGGAGGAGAAGCATGGTGTATTCTGTCACATGATATATCGTCAATTCCTAGTGTGGCAATTATTTCTGAATGCCTTTCCATATCTTTGCCTTCTTCCATAGCTGTGACCAGGGTCTTAAGGGAACTAATTTATTGCCCTGCTCTTGCTACAGGATCCACTCAAACTTATCAGGGCAGCTAAAATCATCCAGTTCATGAGATTGCTTTTGGACTAATATGCCCAAGGTTTGTAACTGCGCTATAAATATTTTTGCTTGGGAAGAGGCTTTGAGGTTCTTAAGTTCCCAGTCCCATGAGGCTTTCCTTTTTATTAAATCATTATAGTGGTTTTAACATTTGCAACAAGTATAAAATTGAGGGATACCAGCATTTCAACACTCCCAAGAAGATCTATGACTACTTGGGAGTAAGGAAAACTTGGGCTTTATCTATATTAGCAGGATCCAACCAGATAACCCCTGAGTTCTTGGCAGACAGTCCAGATTCTTGCAATTTGGAAAAGTTGACAGCCTATCCTTTCACTTGGAAATGTTCCACCATTTGAGCTGCTTCCTCTAGGTGGGGAAAGGACTGAGAAGTTAACATCACATCATTTAATAGAATGAAACAGCTATTCTGTCAGGTTTTGTTAACAGACTAGAACACCACCACCACCCCATGACATATAGTTGGGCTATGCAAATAATATTGGAGAAAAACACTGCAAGTTCATTGTGCACTTCCCATATGAAAGCACATTGCTCCTGGCTTTCCTTATTGGATCCCTTGTCCAATTCCCTTGCCCACTCTCTTCTACCTCCTATTTCCCTTGATTCCTAATCTTTTCAGCTACAGTACAAGCATCTTGAGAAACAGGAAAATCCATTAAAGGGGTAAGGATTGATACCAGAGCTCCATAATATTGCTCAGGAGCCATTTGGAGAATGGTGTCCTTCATTCCCACTGTGACTGTTTTGTTATCAGGACCAGTGTGGTTTACTTTATAAACAGCATGCTTCATCCTAACTCTCTTAAGATGTCATGCAGTTCTTCCATGTATTGCCATCATGGGGGCACCATGGACAAATGCCCAATATTGAGCCAAATAGTTTTACAGGCAGCTATCAGTCATGACAATAAAGAGACAGCGCAGTTCTCATTAACAGTTAAATGTAATGTTGCCTCAGAGTAGGGCGTGTGTGGTGACTGAGACAATTTTATCCCATTTTACTTCCTGACAAGAGCATGTCTTCAGCACCAGTGTTGCAAAGTTACAACAGCCTCATTCCATTACATTTTCCCTGGCTTGTTGCCTAAAATGCCCTACCAATTTAGCAGCAGTATGATCTCTCATGCAGGCATATGTATGCCCATTGGGAGTGGGCAGATTTTCAACATCTGCTCCCGCCAGCCATGGCTGATCTGCCTTTAACTTTGGAGTTATGACCTGTCTGATCCCTGGCACTGGCACCTTGACCAGCTTATCCCAGTCCATATCCTCTTATTTTGAGGTACTGTGTTCACAGGGTTCCATTTATGGGGTTTCCATTCTTTTTGAGTAACTATGATCTTTACACTAGCTCATTGTAAACCTTTACCTTTTACCTTTAGTTTAGAAAAATGGCAGGCTAGAGTTTCCAAATTTTCATCAGCACCTCACATAAGCAAGTAATTGCTCAGTAGTCCCCACTTGAGTTAAAGGGGCTTCATGTTTCAGCTTTAATCCTTCCCACAATTGCTTAGCACTCAGGTTTGCAACTCTGCCTCTTTTGCTGCCCACCATGCTGTGAGGAGAAGCCACCCCACAGCTGCTGCTATCTTCCAGAGCTCTTTCTTTTTCTTTAGACCATGTTGCTTTCCCATGAGCAACAGTATTTCCCCTAATCCTTGAGGTGTTTTGGGGACATCACTATGCTCATATGAAGGCCTCCAGGTACTCATAGCTGCTACTCCAAGAACAGTTCAGTGGCAACAGGCTGAACAGAGAGCAAAGCGTTTCACCAAAGTGTCTCATGGTTCTGTGTTCAGTGGCTGCTGGATAGACAAGCGACACACATTCATTCCACAATGTCCTCAGTTCTGCACCTGTCCCCACTCAGAGCAGAGGTTATATGTTAGGCTGCAGAAACAGTGACATCATCAGCATTAGCTTGCTTAGTTAGCTTGTGTGATCAGCATCCCAGGGAGCAACTGTCCTGGCATACATTCAAGAAAGAAGCTTTCTACAGATAACTCTGACTTGCCCCAGTTCTCAGTGTGCATAAGAGAAAGTCAGAGACCTTCAAGATAATATGTATCTGGACTTTCTGGACCAGGATTGTTTTCATTGCTTCTTTAAATTTGCTAGGTTTTTGGGAACTGAAAGGGGACATTTGGGAACATGGTACTTTATTGTCCCACTTTTCTTTAAGGAAGATACAACAGACATTAAGATCTAACACTAATAAGAAGAACCCTTTATTGATTATTTAGTACTATTCTTAGTGCATTATATTCATTTTGTTTTAGTCATTATAACAACCTCAAACAATGGCATTGTTATTTCCATTTAACAGGTGAGAAATCTGAGACTCAGAAAGTTAAGAATCTAGCCTAAGTTTAGGCAGTTAAAGGCTGGAAACAGAATTGATACACAGGTTCCTCTGACTTTAAAGACAATGCCCTTAAAAATAGTACAAGTATGCTTCAAAAGGAGAGATGGTAAGCAAACAGTTGCTTGAATAGAGAGGGGAAAAAAGTGCTTTGTTTTATGCTTGGCTGTATCTTTACAGCTTCCCACTAGGTACAGTGAAAAACGGCATTACCTCTTATTTCCATATATTAGCAAGGTGAATGCACCTCACTCATCTCTATTTACAGAGCAAATGCCATGGCATGGGTTCAATGAAAATTTTCTCTCTTGTGTTCCAGTCTACTGCTGATGTGACAAGGACAGAATTGTCAGAGCAACTCCTAATTAAATAGTTCAGAGCTTCATTAGGAAGATGTGGCTGAATGCAGGACTCACCAGGCAAGTGTTGACCACAGTTGACACTAATTGGTCCCTTGGCTGCCAACCTCACTCAGCAGGGAACTAGACACTGAGGAGTGGGGAGGAGCACCAGGCTTGCCGAAACCACTTTTGAGGTAGATTCAGGGACCATCACCATTGGTCAGGAAGGGAATTCCCGTAGGTGCAAACTAAGGATCAGATTTGAGAATGTCACCTTGACTTTTTCTCTTTCAGAGAGTCAGTGACCTTCTAGACCCAGGGCATTTTCATTGTGGTTGATACACTTTCAGTGCGTGCATGTGCATGTGCAAATCAGAGACCACAGAGGAATGAAACATAGCAGAGTTGTGTCATCTCTGTTAGACAGGCAGGACCAACCTATTTAATTAATCTTCTACCTTTTGGGGTGTGGTAAGTATTCAGGTGACCAGTCCATCTTAGGAGTCTTCCTGTAAAAAACAAAATGAATTATTGCCCCTAAACCTTAATAACTGGGGTAGGTGAAAAGATGTGAGCACCCATTAGTTCAGTTCTAGCTTTCAGGGCAGAAGTTCTGTGCTGGATTCTCACTGCACTGGGGGACCTTACTAACTCTCAGACCAAGGGAATGATTCTTTTTTTCATGCTCAGGATTGTATAGGCCTCTCTGAGACTAGAAAATACTAATACAAACAACAGATTTTCAAAAAAGACTACAAAATCTGTTAAATATCAGGATTCTGGGTGTATCACTGATTTCCTTTATACTTTGCTCCCTCCTTGAGATCCTGAATGGAAAAATCCAATATTTTGATCCCATATGGGACATTTTATTATTTTCTCAATTTTGTAGGTGATGAAACTGAGGCTTAAAAGAGTAAAACCTTATGTAAGTTCTGAGCATTGGAAAGAGGCAGAGCAATGACATGTTATAATTCTTTTGACCCTAAATTTAATTACTTTTCTGCAATGTAGCTTCCTCTATAACTTTTTATTCTCTTTCCCATTTGTTCTACTGTAGACTTCACCAGAGTAGACCATACACACTTTCAGCATTCTCTTCCTGTCTCCAAATAATTTCAATCAAATTTCTACATGTGCTAGATATATAGACATTTAGGGTACACACATGCCCTATAGAAACACAGGTAAATCAAAAACAACTTAGAGGTGGTTAACCTGATCCCCAGAAGGCATACAAGCTCATGCTGTAGGGACAATTCACAAAAAGTTTGTGTCTGTAATATCTTCCCTATGACCTTGAGAAAAGCAAAAAGAGCATTGTGGCTGCCATTTCCCCCATCAGTCTACAAAGGCTCGATGGACTAGACTTTAGAAGTAATATGTGTCCTGTGAAATGAGGGGTACATTCCTAAGATTAGAGAAATACCATGACAGTTCCTCTACAGATTGTTTTTGACTACTTCTTCATCTATAACTTAGTATTGAGCAATGCATTTTTGAAAGTGCTTCTTTTTAAATGACCCTATACATCTTTCATTTGTATCTGCCTTTCAGCTCCAATGGAATTCTATCAAAGGAGAGGAAACATGCTTTTGTTGTTGTTGTTGCTGTTGGAACTTGAAGTACAACTTTAAAAGTCTGGATTCACAAGCAGTGGTAATCTTTTTAGTTGTATAAAGCTCTTTCTTTTGCGGACTTAATAAGTTCATGTATTTCTGAAGAGGACATTGTTACTCTCCTTAAACCTAGTCTGGGGAGTTTGAATTCTGTAATGTAGCATATTTGGTTTCCTAATCTATTCCAGGTAGCTTAACCCGTTCTCTTGCTACTTTTTAATGTTCATTAGTCACTAGTATAGCTGGCCTTGTCATGGTTCCTCCTGAAACTTTCCAATTGATTATACTAGGGCCCTTTTCTTCTTCCTCTACCATTAGCCAAGGGTATGATCTCATCCCTAGGGCTTGCCTCAAGGCACACTTCCTCTGCTTTGGACTTGGCTGTCTGAGTAAAGGAGCACTGAGTGGGTGAGATTTCTCTATCTTCTAACCCTGAGAAAAGCATATTAAGTGGGTTTGTTTTGAGAAGGAAAAGGATTCACCCAGTGAGCTCACTGACATTTTGATACCATGTCCACCAGGCACCAGGGCCCTCTGCACTGCAGCCTTCACTTTGATTTATTCTTAAACAATGCCATCTTATTTTCTCAGGTCAAAGTGACTGTAGCTTCTTTTGGTGGGACCCGGGGTCTTTGCATTCAGGAGGAGCAGTGTGTCTGACTTTCAGGAGTGCCATCTTGGGTGAGCAAGGACATCTTTCCCTCCCTGGGGCTCACTGGCCAGCATGGCTGTTAGAAGCATTTCTGAGTTGCTTTCAACACTGATGCATAAGGGCTATTATGAATGAAAATTTCTAGCTTGGGGAAAGGAAAGGAAAACACTTCTCATATTTAAAGGAAAGAAAATATAGCTATTAAATATTACTTTTGATTCCTTTTTAGTGTTACTTTTTGCCTCAATCAATAGTTGCTTTTAAAAGTTTTTTTTAAATACACTCATTCAGTGGACACTTAATATGTCCCTTCTATTTCTTTAATGATAATTACAAAGATTAAGTTGTTACTTTGTGCCAGGATTGTGCTATCTTACAAGCAGTATTTTATTTAAGCCTCTCAAAAATTCTATAAAGAAGGCATTATTATCAATCCCATTCATTAAATGAGGAAAGAGACTGTTAAGAAGTTAAAGAAAAGTAAAGGAAAATAGCTAAGTGTTATGGGAGATGTTAAAAAAGACACAATTCTTGCCTTAGAAGAGATGTCAGAATGAGAAGGAACCTTAGAGATCTCTCACAACACCATCTCATTTCAGAGATAAAGCCCATCACTTGCCCAGGTAGAGGAAGAGCCTGGTGGGAACCAAGGCCCTCATCCCAGTGCATGTGCCAATATGTGCTTCCTTCCTCCAAGAGTTCAGAGTGTTGTTAGGCATAGCACACCCACCTCTACTTTTCAGCATCATAACTCTGGAAGTCACCATGTTCTCAATGTACGAATAAAGGTTGCAGATAAAAAGTTCTATAGGCGCTGAGAGAAGGAGATCTTTTGGAGGCTGCTGGTGTTCCTGGAAGCTTTGACACAGAAGACAGCCTTTAGCTCAATCCCAAAGGATATGAAAGATCTGAACCCATAGAAGGAGAAGAGAATGAATGCTTCAAGAAACTTCCTGAACAAAAGTTCGAGTTTCAAGAGATTTGTCTGGTAGGCAGAGGATTCCTGTAAGCGGGTAATGGGAGACAAAGAAGCAGGTCATTCTGAGCTTTGCTTGCCAGATATATGAGGGACAGAACCAGAAGTGGTTAGTGGAAATAATCTAGATGTGAATTGATGAGGTCCTGAGCAAAAGCGGAGACCAAAGAGGAAAGGAAATTTTCATGTTGTAACAAGACTAAGGACATTTTAGGGTCTAAATATACGTTCAGATAAAGAGGCCATTGCTTTAGGGAGGAGGTGAAGAGGAGTGAGAGAAGCTGTCTTTGGGAAACAGGAATGATGTGGTTCAATTCTGGGGTCAGATGGAGATGCAAGGCTACAGGCTTGAATGCAGTTGATTTGCACCCTATTGATTTTCCTGAGCAGACCATTTTCACCCCGTCGATTTTCTTGGTTGATTGGGCTGTGTTTTCTTGTTGGTTAGAGGTCACTTTGTTCCTTTTAGATTAATTTTTAGCCTCTTGCTACTTCTCTAGTTAGTGTGTGCTGCTCCAGTAGTGACTGGCAGCTGTTGACCAAATACGACATTTCCACTTGGTAGTTTTGTTTGGTGAAAAGTTGAGGATACAACAGGAAGTTGAACTTGCAAAGGAGTTTGGGCTTAGCTCAGTCAACTGTAGCGAGGTGTCACCATGGCTATCATGGTAAGACTAGGATTACAGAAAGCTACATTGTTCACTTATGCTAGATGCTTGGGTAGAAACTCCTGGTAAAGTGCCTGGAGTTGCCTCCTCCTGCTTCAACACTCATCACAGCTGAGCCAAGCTTGTGGAAGACAGCCTTGAAATAACCCTGGGCAGATTCCTTCATTGTCCTGGGCTCCATTTTCTTTCCTCCTCTGTAAAGTTAGAAGTTGGTATTGATGCGTGAAGATTTTGTGGACAAAGTCAGGATTTACGGTCAGAAGACGTAAAACTTTGCAGCTCAGCTCTCTCCTTGGCATGTCTCTTGTCATATCTGTATTCCTTATTTGTAAAGTAAGGATGCAGATATCTGCCCAACCTACTTCACTGGATGAGATAATGTGCTGGCAATGTTGGGCACACTTTTAAAGCTCAGTTCCAGTCCATCAATTCAGCCACAGGACTGCCCTGAAGCAAACCCCACTCTTCCCAGCAATTCAAGGGGGTTAGTGACACGGGGAGCCAGCCTGGGCTTATGTCAATGGAATCTCTCAGGGCACAAATACTGCCCTTAACAAATGGTCAGGAGATAGAAAAGATTGAAACAAAAGCCTGGTCTGGACCTGGAAACCCTGTACTTCTTGTTTTATTTACAAAGCTTATCGCCAAATGATAAAGAAAATAAATTGATTTCCATCTTTACTGATGTGTTGAAATTGCTGCAACACCTCATATTACCAAATAGATTTACTGTATAAATTGGAACATAATTGGTTCTTCAGGCAGGTCACAAATCTACTTTGGCAGGAGCGTATCGCTCACAGTACATTGATTATAAAAATTAGTTAATTCAAGACAAACATTACATTCTCTGATTCCTGGCACAAATCCTTCCAAATCTTCCATGCATTACTGCTATAGAGCTAAAAGATAGATATCTATCAGGTCACTGATTCTCTGCAGGTCTGATTTAGATGGTACTTATGCTAGTGCATCCACCAAGAAGAGATAGATCTCATTTATTAAATCTGCCAGGCGGGAGCTTAAATGATGGGATTTAGTAATATTGTACTAATCTGTTGCTTTTATTTACTGCTTCCTGTCTTACTGGTGTAAATCTTCTCATGGAAGAATGTCTCCTAATTCATTCAATTTGACTTTCCTCATGAGGAACAGGGGCAAGGTATATCCTCATGGGAACTAGCATTTTCTGAGTGCCTCTGTGTAGATAATATTGGTGCTTCTTCACCCAGATTCCCTTCAATAACATTGCAATAGTGTGGTGGGTGCGAAAGGGGCCACAGCCTGGGTTTTTGTGTTTTCACCTGCAGCTCTTTTTTGAGGCTACCTCCTTCAAGCTACTGGAAATTGCTTTGCCACACAGAGAAGCAGAAGTGCTTGGGCATCTGTGTTTCCCAGGGTGGCCCATAAGTAATGACTGATGGGTTCTCTTCCCACAGGTGTAACTTACACTCCAGAATTCTCCTGAAGGAGCATGCTAAAGCCAGTCTCTATGAACTTGACCTGAAACTGCATCTTTGTGTGGCTTCTTCCATGCCTATTCTCCCCATACCCTTAGCAGATCCCCACAAAAGGGTACTTCCTTGATAAATCATGTGTATACAAATCCCTGTCTCAGGTTTGGCTTCTGGGGGGGATGTGATTTGAGACACTCTCAATGCTAGATAAAGGCTGGGCACTTCAAGTCTCCTATCTCAATTAATCCTCGTGATAAACTGAGTTAAATTCATTTCTAAATTAATTTCTAAATTAATTTCTCATTTAACCTTTGTCATGAACCTTAGGAGTTGAGTACTATTATCACACTCATTTTGTGGGAGAGTACCAGGGATTGAACTTAGGGGCACTCGAACACTGAGCCGCATCCCCATCACTATTTTGTATTTTACTTAGAGACAGGGTCTCACTGAGTTGCTTAGCACCTTGCTTTTGCTGAGGCTGGCTTGTGATCCTCCTGCCTCAGCCTCCCAAGCTGCTGGGATTACAGATGTGTACCACTGTGCCTGGCATCACTCTCATTTTATACATGAGGATATGAAACTCAAAGAAGCTTAAAGAATTTGACCACTGATGTTCCAGTTATCTATTGCTGCAGAGCAAACTACACCCAAACTTAGTGACCTGGAACAACAACCTTAATTTTGCTCACATATCTGCAATTTGGGCAGGAATGGTGGACCAGCTCATCTAAGTGTCCGTTGGAGCCGCTCCATTGGGACTGGATGATCTACTTCCAGCATGGCTCACCCACACAGTTGGCAAGTGGTTGCTGGTTCTTGACTTCTTTCTTCTCTATGAGGTGGCTTAGTCTTTCTCACAGCATAGTGGCTGTGGTCCAAGATTAAGCAACTTAAGAGACAGGAAGATGATAGTTTCTCAAGTTCTGGTTCTAAAAACTGTTATAACTCACTTCTACTGTATTCTAGTGATCAAGAAGTGATAGAATCCAGAACATAGATCTACCTCTTGATGGGAGGGGTGTCAAAGAATTTTGGGACCATGTTTTTATTAATTTCAGAAACTGCACATGTTTAATATATGTCTTTTTATAAGTTTGTACAGATGCATCCACCTATGAAATCACTACCCAATTGAAAGCGATAAATATATCCATTGCCTCCAAAAGTTTTCTTGTGCCCCTTTGAGGTTTTGTTTTGTTTCAGTTTAGTTTTTCCTCTGGTAAGAATATTTAACATGAGATCTACCCTCTTAACAAAACTTAAAGTGAGCAATACAGTGTTGTTAACTATAGGCAGCTCTCTAGAACTCATTCATCTTGTATAAATGAAACTCTATACTCATTGTACTAGTCAGTTTTCTGTTACTGTAACAAATATGTGAGTAAACTTTTAAGGAGAAGAGGTTTATTTTAGCTCATGATTTCACAGATTTTAGTTCATGGTCACTTGGCTCCATTGTCTTTGGGCCTGTAGTGAGGCAGAGCTTCAGGGCTAGGAACATGTGGTAGAGGAAACTGCTCACCTCATGGTGGCCAGGAAGTGGGTGGAGAGAAGAGGCCAGGGTCAAAATACCCACTTCTTAGGCATGTTCCCAGTGACCTAACTTCCATCCACTGGGCCCTACAACCTAAAGGTTCTACCACCTCCCAATAGTACCACAGACTGGGGACCTAGCCTTTATCACAGAGGCCTTTGGAGAACACTCCAGATCCAAATATAGTACCCATTAAGCAATACTCCCCATTTCTTCCTCCTCTGAATTCCTGAAAACCTTCATTCTACTCTGCTCTATGAATTTGATTATTTCAGATACTTCATAAAAGTGGAATTATGTAATATTTTTCTGCCAGTGTCTGATTTACTTCACTTACCCTAATATCCTCCAGACTCTTCCATGTTGTCACAACTGGCAGGATTTCCTTCTTTGTAAAGGCTATATAATATTCCTTAAGATGTATGTACCACATTATTGATCCATTCATCTATCAAGAAATTTAGGTTGTTTCCATATCTTGATTATTTGAATAATGCTGTAATGAACAGGATTTTGAACAGGTCTTGATTCTAATACTTTTGGATATCTACTCAGAAGAGGGGAGGAGGAGGGAATATTTTAATTGCCATAGTAGTGGGCTAGTAAACAGGATTCAAACCAAGGCCTACCTAAATTCACAGCTAATCGTTGGCTTCTGAATGTTCTTAGCATTTAACATTTATTCCTTCTACTTAATGGCTTAGCTCCTTTCTTGTGTGATGCTTTTCCCTTCATAAAACATACACTTTAAGAACATCATCTAGCACCTTAAAGATAGTCTACACTGGTGTGTAGGATTCAATAAGTCACCTCATTATGACTAGAAAAGGGGAAAATAAATTTGTACCTGAAAATTATAACCCAGTTTGGGATGTTAAAATATTTTAATGGTAAAGATTCATTTTTAAAATTTGTATTAAGTAATCAATAGTTAGAAAGAGGTTAGCTATGGTTAGGTGGCAGACAGGAATGTGTGAACAGAATATGTTTGGGTTCTGGAGAAGGAATAAGCCTGAAACCTGGGGCTGATTGACACCACAGCCCAATGATTATGTGACTTCTTTATTGAGAAAGAAACAGCAGGACATGGTGGTAGTCAAGGGCAGACATCTGGAAGCTGGCAGCCATTTGTGGAAAGAAGGGAAAAAGGGATATATTGAGGAACAATGTTATCCTTTGACTCCTTAATAGTAGATACAGGGACCTGGTCCTGAGGTTGTAGTACCAGACAGGTATTGGTAATGAGGTAAGAGATAATGGGTAAAATTAGGATATATGGTCAGAAAGAGACCAGAGAGTGAGTTAGTTAATGATGGGTCATTAAGCCCTTGTCTTGAAGACTTCCTAAATTTACCAGGTCCAGGATGGCACTAGTTTTAGAGCACTGGCATGACCACAATGGGAAGGAGGCATATATAAGTCATTATTTCAGGGGTTCTGAAATAATAAGGGGGTCTGTCTGATATGACAGACTTAGGCTTTATATAAAGATAAATTTTATTTAAAAAATCAGCCCCATTACATTTGCTGTGTGATTTTAGGCTCTTATCTTAAAATTCTTATCCTTAGTTTAGCAATCTATAAAATGGGGATAATAATAGATATTTTGTAATATTTTTGAAAATAATATCAATGTGCATACCAAGTTCTCTGTACATTTCAGGTGCTACTATATAGTAGCTAATCTGAATAGTCAAGGATAGGAGGAATAATTTTCATGGGAGTGAAATGAATGGAGCAAAAAATGAAGTTGGACATTTGTGTTAGAAGGAACCAAGCTGTGCCTTGCGTCTAAATTGGGTGCCTATTTTAGTCAGCTTTTTCACTACTGTGACTAAAGGACCCAACCAGCACAACCGTAAAGGAGGAAGGGTTTATTTAAGGGTTCATGATTTCAGAGGTCTTAGTTTCTAGAAGGCCGGTTCCATTCCTCAGGGCTCAAGGTGAGGATGAACATCATGGCAGAAGAATGTAGCAGAGGGAAGCAGCTCACATTATCAGGAAGCAGAGAGAGAGAGACTCCACTCTCCAGATACAAAATATATACTCCAAAGCTACGCCCCAGTCCCCACCTCCTCCAGACACACCTACCACTTCAATTAATCCCATCAGGGATTAATTCACTGATTGGTTTAAGACTCTTACAACCCAGTCATTTCTCCTCTGAACTTTCCTGCATTGTCTCACATGTGAGATTTTGGGTGACACCTCACATCCAAACCATAACTGCCAAAATAACCTCCTGGGAAAGATTCTGTGCTCTGAGATTCGTTATTTGCAATAGACTAGTCCTTGTTGTGTAGTCAATTGGATCTGGGTAGTATGACCTGGATGTTTTAGTGTGGGTGCATGGTTCAAAACAAACACCAGGGACTAACTTTGGGGGATAGAATTATAAAATTTTAGAGTGAAAAGAAATCTGATATGGTATCATCATAGATAGTTAAGGCCCAAGAAAGAAAAAAATCTTACTTAAATTCCCCCAGCTACTTGGTGAAAGAGGAAGAACTGTAACCTGGTAGTTGACTCTCAGTTATCTATGGTGGCCTTTCAGTTAGTACCACTGATGCAGAAGCTACTCCATGTTTCAATAGTAATAACAATAACAACAATAACTATAATGATAATTTTTATTATTCACAATGTTTATTGAATTTTTATTATGAATCACACTGTTTATAGTGCTTTATATTTATATTTCATTAAATCCTCACAACTTTATGAAGTTGATACTGTGATTATCTCCATTTGTTGGTAAGAAAGCTGAGGAAGAGAAAACTTGGAATGGACCTACCTTTTGACCCAGTTATCCCACTCCTCAGTTTATACCCAAAGGACTTAAAATCATCATACTATAGTAACACAGCCACATCAATGTTTATAGCAGCTCAATTAACAATAATTAGATTGTGGAACCAACCTAGATGCCCTTCAGTAGATGAATGAATAAAGAAACTGTGGTATATATACACAATGGAATATTATTCAGCCATAAAGAAGAATAAAATCATGGCATTTGCAGGTAAATGGATGGAATTGAAGAATATCATGCTAAGTAAAATAAGCCAGTCTCAAAAACCAAAGACCAAATGTTTTTCTGATAAGTGGATGATGATACATAACAGGGAGTGGGTAAGAGAAGAATGGAGAAACTTTGGATTGTGTAGAGGGAAATGAAAGGGGGATGGGGTGGGAGTAGGAAAGATAGTGGAATGAGACAAACATCATTGTCCTATGTACATGTATCATTATACAAACGGTGTGATTCTACATCATGTACAATCACAGAAATGAAAAGTTGTTCCCCATTTGTGTACGATGAGTCAAAATGCAGTCTGTAAAAATAAAAAATTAAAAAAAGAAAGCTGAGGAAAACTGCCCAAGGAGCTTGCCTAAGATTATGGAGTTAGGAAGTGGTAGCTCCAAGGTGTGGCTCCAGACCCCCTGCTCTTGACCCTCGACCACACTGCTTCCTGTGCATTTCAGTAGCTGTGAAGATAATGACTATGCAAAATGGAAGGTGACTAGTGGGTGTTCAGTCCTGTGTTGTGGCCTTCTTGTTCTCCTTTACTATTGTTTCTGGGTCCTGAGTGACCTGCAAGGTTTACTCTCCGCTGCTCTTTAGAATAATTGTGATAATCTTTTGTTGCTACTTACTATATTTTGGATCTTGAATGTCCCCCAAAGGCCCATGTATTAAAGGATTGATCTCTAGCCTGTGGCACTATTAGGAAGTGGTGGAACCTTTAGGAGGTGGGGCATTGTGGGAAGAAGTTAGATCATGGGGGAATGCCCTTGAAGAGGATATGAGAACCTTGGCCTCTTCCTGTCTATCTCTTTACTTCCTCACTGACATGGGGTAGACAGGCATGTGCTCTCACTTTGATATACTGTGCTTCCACAGGCCCAAAGCAACATAACCAAGTGACCACAGACTGAAACCTCTGAAACTGTGAGCCAAAATAAACCTTTCCTTCCTTCAAGTTGATTACCTTGAGTGTTTTGTCACAGTGAAGGAAAGCTGATGAGCATATACTAGGAAGTTAGATGACTGGGGGAATGCCCTTGAAGAGGATATGAGGACCCTGGCCTCTTCCTGTCTATCTCTTTGCTTCCTCACTGACATGGGGTAGACAGGCATGTGCTCTCTCACCTTGGTGTACTGTGCTTCCACAGACCCAAAGCAACATTGATCCTATTCAAGTTACATTTTCAGATCCTTCATCTATACACTAGCAGTTTTACCTAATTTTACTTAAGGTTATTTTAACTAAAGTCTTTGACGTTTAGATCCTCCAGCTATACACTAACACAGCTTTCTTTTAATTTTACATAATGTTATTATAACTAAGCCTTTGCTGTCAGGGCATACTATTATCTTCCAATAAAAAGGAAAGGTCAATAACAACTGAGAAATTGAGAGCCACCAGTTCAAGTTTCCTCTGAGTTCTATGTGTTCAGGTTAAATACTATAAACTATCTCTGTAGTGAGCTGAATGAAGGACTTCTTGAACTGTTTAAAGATTGCTCTGGATAGAGAAAAAGAAAAGAAAAAGAGAAATTAATTTAATAACAATAACAACAAGAGACGAGGGTAACCAAACACATGAAAACTAACACTCAATTTCCCAGCATTCCTTGCAGCAGAGGTGATCCCGTGAACTACTTCGGCCAATAAGGTATCTGACAGAAGGTATAGGCAGGGGAAGAGAATATCTATCTCCTTAAACTTGTGTATGATGCCAGGTGTGGTTGTCATCTTGTGACCATAATAGAACCCACATGAAGATGAAAAGTTAACATGCTGAGATTAGTGGAGCAGAATTACAGAATGAAACTGAGTCCTTGATAACATTTTTGAATAGTTAAACAATACCAGCAATAACCTACCTGTGACCTTCTTGTATTGTCAGAAAAATAAAACCCTCCTTGTTAACAACAACAACAAAGTACTGTGATGTTTCTTAAGTGAAAAAAGGTTAAAAAAATTCCAAGAGATTTGAAATAAAAATTACAGAAAGAATAAATTAGTTGTAAGGGTAGTCAGATACTAACAACTTTGATTAAAAAGGCAGGAGCAAGCTACTGGGAGAATCTGAAGAATGCAGTCAGTTGGACAGCTGGATTTCATGTTGAACTTGTTTCTGTTTCTGCAGTTCCAAATTGGAAGTCTCAGACAAACGATTGCTTACCCCTCTGGGGACAAGTAAAAAAACAAAACAAAACAAAACAAAAACAGCAAGATAAGCTCTGTGAACATTGTCTCTGGATTTTCACAGTGCACAGTGAGAATTTTCCACTGCTTTGCTGAGAGGCAGATTCTAACTTAATTTTCAGAAACTGGCTTTGGAAACACCACCCTGTGCACAGCTCCCTCACTGCACACACCAGTCTGCATGGGAATGTGCTGTTGTGCACCTGGCACCTTCTGCAGGGTAAGATGCTAGAGGACCTGGTCTGATCTGTATTTGTAACTCCAGAGATTAGCCTAGCGCCAGGCATGTGGATGGTGCTCGAATCAGTAGTGTCCTGACAGAAAGCAGATGGTGCACTCAGATTCAGTTTACTGAAATGACTATTTACAAAGGTGTGAGCAGGATGTAAGGAACTAGATGGTATGGTGCAGCACACTGGGTTAGTGAAAGTGTGGAGCTGTTATCACCCCAAGGCTAAAGGATGCTTAGGGAAGAGGTTGTTATAACCCCCGAACACAGGCAACTGTGTGCATAGTGCTGCTATCTTAAGGGCTGCAGCCTGCTCACGGCAGCCCCTTAGAGAGGAATCTGGAAGAGTCAATCTGTTCTTGTTTCCTCCCTCCTTTGATCTACTGCTGATGCTTCCCAGTAACTCAAACTGGGTGCCAGGGAACAAGGGTGCCCAACTGATGCAGTTGGTAGAGTTTGGTTTCCTGAGACACAGTACTGGCTGGACAGGGTGAAGAATGGATATAGAGAGGTGAAAGGAAGATCTCCTGCCACCACTCATAAATATCTGTTGAGTGAGTGATTGGTATGTTTTCTTAACATGCTCCCTTAGAGTGGACCTTATGCTGAACACATTCCTCCCTTGCTCCTTCCTCTTTCCTTCCTCTGTTTGCAGCTCTTTCACTCACCCACTCACTCACTCAATAATTATTACTTGTTTTGTACCATATGCCAAACCACAGTGCTAAACATGGGGGATATAACAATAGAATCCATTGTTAGAAAGAACATATTGGGGTAATTTTATGACAATATTATAATAACATTTGTTCAGAAGCACAGAAATATCCACTTTCTGTGCTTCTCCAGCCACATTTCCCTGCAAGGTTCCTGATGGAGATACATGTGTGAAGAATGGAGTGATATAAAGCAAAGTACCATTGTTGGTGGAGACTGGGAAATTATGCTGGAACATGTGGAGAGTCTCTTCCTGTCTCTCCAGGAAGCCCCAAGTAGGTTAAGCCAGAGAAGGCCAAAGGCCTTTCCTTTCCACCCATAACTGCAAAGCCAAATCTTGACATAATTATTCTTACTGGAGCAAAAGCTGCTTAATTCTCTCTACCCTGGAATTCAGTCTGATTCTTGTTTAGGGATTTTTCCTTCTATACTGCTGAGGAGTTTTAGTACTACTTAAAGGTCATCTTGTTTCTTCCCATGCCAAGGGCATCAATAGGAAGATTAGAAGATAACCTGTATTGTAGTCTGATTTTAGGAGGGATGGCAAGACCTTTTGATCCCAGCTATCAAAACCTCTCTCACCTTGTAGTTGATACTTGAAACTCCATCTTCATTGCTCATTTCCTTGGTTTGATTTTGTTTAGAAGGCAATGCCAGCAAGGAAGAAGAGAAGGTACTGGGGGATAACAAGATAAGGCTAAGCATACGAAGCACTGTGCCAATACAGAGTTTGCCCTCCTTCTGGTCTGACTGAGGTGCTATTCGATGACCCTGATGACTCAAGAGTTCACCTTTGCCTCCCTCCTTCCCTTCCTTTTGCATTTCTTTTTTGTGGTTCTGTGACTTTAAATGCAGGTATAGGTTTGTGTAACCACCACTACGATCAGGATATAGGCCGATTCCTTCATTCCTCAAAACTTTGCTCTACCCCTTTATAGTTCCACTCATCCCAAACCCTTGCAGCTGGGAACCACTGATCTGTGGAGAGTTTGTGACCACTGTATCTCCCTTAGAAGATGCATGGATTCCCTCCCACACTGTTTCTCCCTTTGTGTCTTTGTGCTCTGTTCTCACTCTTCTCCTGATTATATGCTGTTCTTCCCTCTTTCTTACATTCAGCACATGGTCCACCTTTGCCCTATGATTGTTTGACAGCTGTCTGTGCTTCCAGCTGGGACTTTAGATTCAAATTCCTGAGATTCAACAATTTGATTGAGACTGCTTATCTTTTGAGTCAGATATTTTTCATGTCTAAGGTCATCTGATGGTCTCTGGCCTGCTTGGTTCTAACCACCTGTGTCCAGTTCAGGTGGAGTCATGGTGGCCTGGTAGAGTAGATTCTTTAGAATGGGGGGAAGTGAGGGTGGAGTGGGCAATAGTTCGTGGTTCTAGTATTTTCCACTAAGAAAATACTCTTATGGAGGATTTGTTCCTTTTTCAGATATTCTGTTGTTCATTTGACCAAATTAGATCATAGGAATAGTGTATTTGGGTCATCTGGGTTACCCTCCGGCAGACTGCTTTCACTGAGCTGTGTTTTATTACCCTGCTGACTCTTACCAAGAGAAATTACAAGAAAGAGTCTTATTGAAATTGTGACTTCATTTTCTGTTTCGAGGGCATTAGCTATGTAGTGTTTCTAACAGGAAGCGCCATGTGAGAAATTTGTTTATGTATAAACTTAAACTACTTTCTTTAAGGAATTGGCATGTTTCCTTTATTTTGAACAAGGAATACTGCACAATTAATTCAGTTTCCCTCTATTGGTGCTCAGAAAACTCATTCCCAATACAGCTACAGCAGCTGTCCAACTTCTTATTGTCTGAATATCTGTGTTCTTGGCCTTGTCTTTAAAGACACTGATAAATAAATAAATAAAACCATACTAGAAAGAGCACTGGGATACAAAATCTAGTTCTTGGACCCAGGCTGCCATTTTGACCTGTTCCATTTGTTTTTTTCCAATGATAAATGTTCACTGAGCTAATAATAATAGCCACAGACTTTTTGAGGTACAGAAAACCTAGCCTATCATGAGATATATATTGGGAATTATATCAAGAGTTCTAAGAACTTTCTTGTATTATCTCATCTAATCCTCACAATTATTGTAGGAGATAGATATTAGGATAGGTAATGATGAACTTAAAGTTTTGTCTTCTCCTGTAGCCTTTAGTGGGCTTTCTGTGTCTTACATGTGATATCAATGCTGAGTTTTCTAAAATAGGTATCATTTTAGTGCCTTGGTTCTCTCATCTACAAGTGTTTGACTTATTTATCTATAACCAGGGCAGGAATGGTGCCTAACTCCTTTGCCTGGTGTAAAGAATGGAAAGATAGTTCCTAGGAAATTAATTTTTTGATGAAGATGAGATTTTACCTATGGAAATGTATGCTCCCCTTTGGAACTGGGCATTGGTTAAGGAAAGGTTTGTTTTCTGCCAAAATGTAGGACTGGCTCTGGTAGACCATTCAGCTTTCTTTTGAGGGAGTGGGACCTGAGAAGGGAGCTGTGCTTGAAGTGGCTCTGGAGTCATTATTGCTGACCTGACCTGCAGATATCCGTGAAGGGACTTATCCATGCTCCTCTGATAGCAACTACTCCTTGTACTGTGGGACAGTCGGGAGCCATTAGGCCTTGGCTGAGACTTTATAATCTTTATTATAATCTACCATGGGGCCTATAAATATTTAGCCAGAGAGACTGCCCCTGAGCACCAGTGACAGAACAGGTCAATAGCAGGTCAACTGTTTTATAAAGCCACAAGGGGCTGCTTAACACAGTAATGCTTGACAAGGCATCACTGCCAGGCAGATCTTAAATGGACACTGTGATCCTCTGTGCACAAAGCTCAGTGCAGGGAGTCCAGTAGAGTCTAGGGTATTTCCTTTGTCTCACCTCTACCTGCAACCCCATGAAGGAGACACAATTTTGTCATTGAGAGAACAAAAAAGAACATTTATGCAAAGTCCAAGAGATTTCACTTATATTTCACATCCTTTTAATAGACTGTGGCTTCTAGGAACAATGCTTTCTCATTATTAATAATTTCCTGGACACTATTCCAAACTGAGCTGTCCTCAGACCAGGCTGATAGGAAAAATTAGGATGCCACATCTTGAGTTTTCACCCAGATGATTTAGAATTAAAGGTCTCAGTCAAATGTTTTCACCAGCCTTCATCTCAGACATTGAATGACTGGAAATCTGATAAATCAGAGAGCTTCATTTTCTGGTCAATGACTTTGACTTTAAATTTTGAATTACACAGACAGTCAGATATTGTGTTCCCAGGAGGATCAGGAAAAGGCAACAATAGGAAATCTGCCTAAGAAGGCTCCAGAACCATGGAATTCTTTCCAGCCAGATTGTCTTACCTTCTTAAACTTGAACTAGTGGGTGCAGGGGCATCCCTTATTTGGGGACAATGGTTTTTAGCGAGATAGGTTGGACACCTTAGTTCCCAATTCTCTTTCCAAATTTTTATTTCTTGTATGACTTTAGATGATTTCTCTTAGACAGAAATCTTGGGAAACTAAATGCCACCCCCATTTCCCTCAAAATAGGCTTCTTCCAGGAGAACCTTATTTGAAGACTTAGGACATAGTTTCATTAGTCACCTCCCTGCAAAAAGAGGGTGGACGAGCCAGAGATAATTAATTAATTATAATAATTAATTAATAATTATATATTTATATATATAAAATATATAATATATATAAAATAGTATATGTAAAAATATAATAATTAATAAGTAATTGCAGCCCTGTCCCTCCAAGACAATGGCATTATTGTCCCCAATCTCTAGGGTCTTCAGTACCATCCTAACTAAACTTCCAGCATTCTTTGTTTTTTTCCCTTCCAGGAAACCAGATGCCATAAACTTAGCATGCCCTGCAATTCTATTCAACACCTTGACACCTTCCCTTCCTTCAGAAAGCACCTCTGTGACAGCCACCAGAAGCCTCCCCAAGAAAAACAATGCTGAACAAGTGAGAAATGGAAGGAAAGGATAAGAACTCCTGGTCTAAGGGGATGGACACCAAAGGGGAAGGAGAAGGTCTAACCACAACCAAAACAAACAACAAAAGCAGCGAAGATCTAGGAACTATAGTAAAACTCCATTATAATTTATCATGTGAGGCTATAGTTTTAAGCTGGGCTTCAATCATCTTTGACTGTGTCCCATAGTAAGAAATAAATTTTATATTACCAGTGGGTACACATACATAGTTTTACAAACAACATTCACCCTTAACTACAAAGAGATGTACACTGACTTTTTTCCCATTTTATCTTTCTCCATTTTATCTCACCTTATCTTACCTTAATCTATTTAAGCCTTTTTTGTTCTATTTCATTAAAAAAGGGGAATGGTGGCTATCCATTAAATTAATTTCATGATTAGCTAATAGAACATAACAGGCAATTTAAAAATAGTAGTTTGTTAAAATTCATGGATACAGACTTCTGGATTCATAGGCATTCAGAACCATGGATCATCCATTTCTAATGTAACCTCATTTTACAAATGAAGACACTGAACCTTTTTGAGAGGATGTAATTCATCCTGGATCATATAGCTGGTTGATGGCAAGACCTGTGTTCTTTCCTGAATTCACATGATGTTACCAGAGGGAGTGTGGTGTGGGGCATAGAGCCTGGGTAGGTTTAAGGATGTGATCTGTTTAGAGCTCTTTGACCTTATGCACATCACTAAAACCATTAGGCCTCAGTTTCCAGTGAAGTGGACTGTTATGAGGACCAATTAGTTAAGACACAGAAGAGCCCGCTGTGAAGTTCACAGGCAAAGACCACCTCCTTCTTTTCCTTGTCTATCTCTGATAGCCAGCCATGCATGTGCTATATGTATTCCTCAACATCAGTGCTACAGTAGAGAACCCTGCCTATTCTGGAGCCTCCCATAGACAGAACAGGAAGGAAAAATGTTGGTGTGGAAATCAGCTTCTTCTCTTCACCATCCAGAGACCCCCTGCCCCACAATTCCCCTACTCAGTCCTCTCCTTTTTTCCCCTGATTTGCTTTTACTTCTTGGTTTATCTTTATCATTTCTTGCCAGTTTTTTTAAAAACATAGATTTTTAAAAATATGTCTTGATTTTAGGGACCTCTTAAATTAGTCAAGACCAATGTATGGATAGAAATAAGCAGTCCACAGAGAGATAATAAACATACTCGAAAGTGCCTGTGTGGGTCTATAACAACCTGTAGTCCCTAGTGTGGGATCTCAATGTAGGAAATGGGAAGGGAGCATATTTTACATCTGGAAATTCATTTAAGATGTTCCACCTGGGTCTTAAGTGGATGACAAGCCACAAAATCAGGCATGTGGAATTTGTCCTCAGTTGTCCTTGAGGCGTCCAGATTCATGAGATTTTCTGTGATGTGAATGCAAGCAAAAGTGAACAGACTCATGCCAGGAGAACTCATTCCTTCACATGAGGCTTTCAGATGGCATATGAAGGACAGTCTTATACATAGGTGGTTTTGTCAAGAGGGAGGTTCAGTTGGCATCAACCACATGCAGTGCTTTCAGAAAGATCATTGAACTTGATGTGGTTTTTTTCAGTCACCCTGATAACATTTCTTTCTATGTGTTGGAAAGGATTCAAAGAACTGGAGTCCATTTCTCCAAGGACCTTCATATGTTTTAGAACCACAGGAAAAATTTGCTTGGAAAACATTTAAATAACTCCATCTGCTTTTTTCCTCCTGTTTTTTATTTGAAAGATAAAGCAAGGGTAAGGCTCATTTTGTTTTTTCTCTTATCAACATAAATTCTGCTCAAATATCTGGTTCAGTTTCCTTAGTAATTTATGCATTCTCAGCTCAGTGATTTTCTGCAGAACCAGCCTTTTATGAGAAACTAGAATTTTCCCGGGGAGAAAATTGCCTTCTCTGTCACTGTACTCTATATTTAGTGCATAACCACCTGTGTGACATGACCTGAGTTTCCACATCTAAAATGAAGAAGCTGCATCTAGAGAGGACATCTTTTGTGATGGTTAAGAACACAGATTTGGGAGCCAGGCTGCCTGGGTTGATCTCAACTTTTCTACTTATTGGTGATGTGACCTTGGGAAAATTGCTTAACCCATTGGTGTTTCAACTTTTTCACCTATAAATTGAGATGATAATAATAGTATCTGTATCATGAAAATTATGAGTTAATGCAGTACCCAGTGTTAGTAACTGCTATATGAGATTTAGAGTTTTTCTCACTGAAATGAATTGTAAGGAACTCTATAGTTTTTTTTAATTAAATTTTTTTGTAGTTGTAAGTGAACATCATGTCTTCACTTTATTTGTTGATTTTTATGCTGGGTGCTAAGGATTAAACCCAGTGCCCCACACATGCTAGGCAAGAGCTCTGCTACTGAGTTACAGCCCCAGTCCTACCCTACAGTTTTAAAAATGGATGATGAAATTATAATAATGATATTTTACATTAGAATAGCTATTTATTGTTTATTAGACTTGGCTCCATATATTATCCTCCAGATGAGGAAATTGAGAACAAAAAATTAAATGAGTTGAATAAGGACATATTTTTTAAGGAGAGTCACTAAGTCTAGAGCTGAGCCTTCTGACTCTCACTTTTCAGCACTTGCCTCACAGGATGATACCATTCAACTAATGTTTCCCTCTTAGATGATCCTTCTCTTGAAACTTTTCATTACATGAAAGTAGTGCTGTCTTCCTCCTATATAGTGCTAGATGCTACCATAAACTGGAAGCATCTGTGACTTTCCCTGTCCCTTTCTGCTTTAATTAAGAAGCTCTATTTGTTCTCATGGGCAAACACAGAATCTTAGTTGGTCACAATAGCAATTCATGTCTTATTCACATGAAGGACTGTATCAGTGTTCTCAGTTCATAGGGTAGCGTTCAAGGACCCAGGCTTTTTTCTCTTCCAAGGCCCTAGAGTTCTTTCTTTCTAGGTAGTGAATGGAAAAAAATGACCATGAAAATTTTCACCCAAGTTTAACCACACTGATCCAGAAGCAACACACATACTTCCTTTCATATTTCAATAGCAAAAGCCAACTGCGTAGGGCAAGATGGAGCTGGAAAATGTTGTCCTCAGCAGGGCAGTCATTTCTTGACAATCTAGGAGAGCAGTAATTTTGGTCATAAGTTGCCATTTCTGCCATAATAATTCACCCCCACAACAATCACCTGCCAAACTGTACTTATTATCTCTCCATATTTTCTCTTGTATGGCCCTCTACTTCCATTCCCATAACTACCATACTTGTTCAGTCCCTTCTAATCTTATACTAGCATATTGTCATAGCTACTTAAGTGATTCCTGGTTCTATTCTCTGTATTTTTCCATCTTTTCCTCATGCCACAGCCAGATTAATCATCCTGAACTCTTTCAAAATATCCTTTTCCTGTGGCTCCATTTAGCAACAGCTTAACAACAATTGTGTTCCTATCTGTGTCGGTCACAGTGCTAGGCACTGAAGGAGTTCATAAAGAAATAATACTTGGTTCCTACATTTCAGCTGCTTTTAAGCAGGGAAAACTAATGTGCTTACATTAAGCTGTGAACCAGGATAGAGAGTAGACCCTAGGATTGAAGTACCAGTACATTTCTATTTGTATATAGAGGAGGGGGCTATTATTTATTCAGAAAGGGTGAACAATCCTGGGTTAGGGGAAAATCACAAGATTTGGGAGGAGGTAATAAGAATGTACTTTGTGTCTGAAACTGAGCTTAAATTTCTGGGCTTGGGTGAATTGCATTTCAGGGAATTGAGAGAAGAACAGCTGAAGTTGCTGGGGTGAGTGGGTACATTTTAGGGCATAGTGGTGACTTGTGCGCAAAATGATGTGTGTATATGTGTGTGTGTGTTTATATACATATATTATACATGTAATTTCAGAATTTTAAAAATAAAAAATAAAGGCTATAGGGGATTCTATATTCCATACTCTAACCAACTTGGTATCTTTATCTAGAAAAAAAGAGTAAAATGTATTAATAATAAATGGGCTGTCTTGGGCTTACTACAAATCATTTCACTTTGGTCTTGTTTTCTCTCTTTAAAGGATAATTTTATTTAAGGCCAATATAAGATAGAAATTGAGTTTTTCTGAATTTCAGCTAGAATTTGATCAGTTTGAATACAGTTCTTATTAAGAAATTAGTATAGCCTAGATGATTATACGGTTTGGTGGATTAATAGAAAAATTAATGTAAACTTGGAGGAAAGTATGGAGATGTTTGTATCAGAAACATATCCCCTGCCTTCTGACCTTTAAAAACTATTAATAGTCTTTTGTGGAAGATTCTATTCTCAGGTTTATGGTTACTGGGAGCAAGGCTAGTATCCTTGAGATAGAGTGATTTCTGCTTAGAGTTCTCTGGATGACTTTCTAAACTTGAGGTTAGAACTAAAAAACATAAATGAGGTATTGAACTATGTATGGTCATTTACCTCTGCATCTGTTTATCTCCTTTTGAAAAAATAGAATCCAAAGAATTTCTAATTATATTTTGACTTAACAGTGATTATGCATTAAACATTAACTTTGCAACAGTCAGAATGATTATGCTAGAAGGGTTTTTTTACTTATTAAAATAAAAAAAATGGTAAAATAGAAATTAGACCCTGAATCCTTCCTTTTGAGATTTAAGGAAAAAATAAATCAATGAATTGTACCTTCCTCCACACCCTTCCATGCTATACCCTGAACCCTACTTCTGAAATAATAGCCTTAGAGAACAGAGTCGATTGGAAGTAGACTGTGCCATAATGAACAGAAGTTTGGAAATTCAGCATAAATGTTGGAGCCCTGGGTGATAACTGGAAGTGCTATGGTTGGAAGTATCAGGAGATGCCTGAAAGCCCATCTCTACTCCCCTGGGTACCACAAAATAAAAAGCATGAGGATATGCTAAGTAGTGCCATGGTTTAGATGGGATGATTAAAATCATGCTACTAGAAACCAATTCCATCCCAAGAGAAAGAACCCTGAATTGTGAGCATCTTCTATTCTTGGACCAGGGTTGGGGTTGGTTGCATGCACCTAATAAGTGGGATTCTTTTCATTTATAAGTGTTCAGTGCTAAAGAGTGCTTACTTCAGTTGAGTCATACCGTGGGCTTAGTAAGCAAAGGGCTGTTTTTGGAAACATTAAAACAGAAGTTATGTGGCCTCATGTCAGTGATGTTATAGAGGGAGTTCGTAAGAAGAACCGAGGACAAGAAGGCTTTAGGAGAAGAGGGACTTTGAATATCCCTTTGGGTACAAAAGATCCAAATTTTTCACTTGCCATATATGTCCTCTACTATCTGCTTAAGAACTTGGACTTTAGTGTCTGAAAAAACTGTTTTAATCCCAAATCTGCCATTTCATCTGGAAACATTGTACAAGTTACTTTACCTTTCTATGCCTTGGTTTGCTTGGCTATAAAGTGGGGATATGATATTAATATATCAACTGTTGACCCATCAACAGATTCAACTAAAAATCCTGTTGATGAAACACAGATAAGTTTATTAGACTTTCAGTTATAAAGGATAGATCATTACTTGCAAAAGTCTTTAGAGAGACTCAGAAGAGGGAAGTCATGAGAGGGTATTCATACAATCATCCTTAAATTCTTCCAAAAAAAGGAGAGCTACTTCCAAACTCTTTTATGAAGCCAGCATCTCTCTGAAACCCAAGCCAGAAAAACACCATAAGAAAAGAAAACTCTAGGCCTGTATCCCTGATGTACATGTATGCAAAACTCCTTAGCAAAATATTAAGAAACCAAATTCAATGGCACATTAATAGGATAATATACAATGACTGAGTTTGATTTATCCCTGGGATACAAAGATGGCTCAACATATATAAATCAGTTGATTTAATATATGATGATATTGACAAAATAAAAGATAAAATCACATAATTATTTCAATAGATGCAGAAAAAAGCATTTGACAAAAATTCGATCTCCTAACATGATGAAACTCTCTAATCAAGTATAGAAGGAACTTGCCTTAACACAATAAAAGCCATATCTGAAAAATTTAGAGCTAACTTCATATCCAGTGGTGAAAAACTAGAGACTTTCCTCTAAAATCTGGAGTAAGATAAGGCAAGGATATCCAGTCATACCGCTTCTGTTCATCATAGTACCAGAAGAACTAGCCAGAGTGATAAGGCAAGAAAAATAAATAAAAGGTATCCAAATCAGAAAGGAAGAAGTAAAATTATCTGTTTTCAGAGGACATGATCTTATATGTAGAAACTCCCTTAAATCTACACAAAAACTGTTAGAGCTAATAAATGAATTAGGCCAAATTGCAGGATACAAAATCAGTTGCATTTCTCTGTGCTAACAACAAATTATTCAAAAAGGAAATTAAAAAGAAATTTTATTTACAATATCACTCGAATGAATAAAATATGAAGGGATAGCCTTAACCTAAGAGGTGAAAGACATATGTACTAAAAACTACAAAGCACTGATGAAAGAATTTAAAGCAGACAAAAATAAAATATTCTTTGTTTATAAGCTGGGAGAATTTTTTTAGTTTTACAATACCTGTATTACCCAAAGTGACTTAACAGGTTCAGTAAAACCCCTATCAAAATTCTATTGGTATTCTTTACAGAAGAAGGAAAAAGAATCCTAAAAGTCATATGAAACTACAAAAGACCCCAAAGGGCCAATGCAATTTTGAGCAAAAGGAATACAGCTGGAAATATCACATTTCCTGATATAAAAACAGATTATAAAATTACATAATTAAAACAATTTGGTATGGGCATAAAAATGATATATGGACCACTGAAACAGCTTTCAGAACCCAGAAACAAACTCATGCATATACCGTCAGCTGACCTTCAAAAAAGTGCTAAGAATACACAATGAGGAAAGTATACTCTCTCCAGTAAATGTTACTGGGAAAACTGGATGTCCATATGCAAAAGAATTATTTTAGATCTTTATCTTATACTATACATAAAAATCAACTTTAAATGAACCTAAGAACTGAAACCATAAAACTACTAAAAGAAAATAGCAAGAAAAATCTTCTTGATTTGCCTTGGCAATGATTTCTTAGATATGACACCAAAGGAACAGGTAATAAAAGTAAAAATAGAAAAGTGGAACTGCTTTATGACTGAGTAATACTCCATCGTGTATATATATCATAATTTATTTATTCATTCTTCTGTTGTTGGGCATCTAGGTTGGTTCCATTGCTTAGCTATTGTGAGTTGTGTTGCTATAAACATTGATGTGGCTGTGTAAATGGAAGGATCTGGAGTCTAACATGCTAAATGAAATAAGCCAATCCCCCAAAACAAAGGTGTAATGGTTTTACTGATATAAAATAAAGGGAAAGAGTGGAAGATGAGAAGTTCAATAGATTAGACAAAGGGGAACAAAAGGGAGAGAGGAATAGGAAAGACAGTAGGATAAATCTAACATAATTTTCCTATATACACATATGAAAATACCTAAGTGAATCCCATCATCATGCCCACCCACAAGAATGGGGTCCTAATTAGAATAAGATATGTTGCCTGTATAATTTATTAAAATGCATTCTACTTTAATATATAAGGAGAACCAATAAAAAATATAAAGTGGGACTACATCAAGCTAAAAAAACTTTTGTACAGCAAAGGAAACAACCAACAGAGTGAAAAGCAGACTTCAGAATGGGAGAAAATATTTATAAACCATGTATCTAACAAGAGGCTAATCTCAAAAGTATAGAAAGAATTCATACAACTCAAGGGCAAAAAAACAAACAATTGAATTAAAAATGGGTAAAGGATATAAACAGACATTTCTCCAAAGAAGACATATGGATGTCCAATAGTTATATGAAAAGGTGATCAATATCACCAATAATTAGGGGAATGCAAATCAAAACTATAAGGTAGTGTCACCTCACACTCATAGGATAGCTATTATGTAAAAAATAATTAACAAGTGTTAGTGAGGATGTGGAGAAGTTGAAATCCTTTTACACTTTTGATAAGGAATATAAAATAGTACAGCTGCTATGGCAAGCTGTGCATGGAAGTGCCTCGAAAAAGTAAAAATAGAACAACCATATGATCCAACATATGATCCATAGTTATGTGCATTATATTATTTCTCCTCTTAGACTCTAGGATCATGCTTTTCTACTCTTGTAGTCCCCCAGAATACTCAGCCCAACTCTTGTACCTGGGGTGATACTCTAAATGCTTACTGATTATGGTCCATATAAATGGACCATAAAATTGAAGAACTTAGACAAGAACTATAGCTTAAGACAAAGGCTGGGTCTTTTTGCATGTTTCATACACAATTGGCCAAACTAATGCTTTGAGCTGTGTGTAAATGTGGTTAGATGATTCAGGAACCTATGCCCAGGTGATAACCTGGAAGAGGATAGTGTGTGGAAATAGTAAATAGGCAATGGAGTTTCCTGTAGGAAGGAAGTGGTGGTAAGAGGATCTAAAAAGGCAGTGGTCAAGGTTGAAAAATTGGTCAATAGAGACCATTTCAAATGTGAATCATTAGATATAATTTATGGCTAAAGATCAACCAGCAAATTCAAAAAATCACTATTTCTCAGGAAGACTGAAGGAACTTTGGATTATGCAGAGGGGTGGGGTGCCAGGGGTGGGAAGGACAGGAGAATGAGACAGACATTACTACCCTATATAAGTGTATGATTCCACTACTGCTGTGACTCAGCCCCATGTACAGTCAGAGGAATGAGAAACTATGCTCCATTTGTGTACAATGTGTTAAAATGCATTCTACTGTCCTGTATAACCAATGAGAACAAATAAAAAAAATTTTAAAAAGAAGAAATACAATTTGTCAGCAAGTACATGAAAAAATGTTCATCATCTTTAATAATTAGGGAAATGTGTGACAAAACTAACACCTGACTTTGCATTTCATCTTTAAATAGGATAACCTCTCTCTTTTCAAATGACTCTTCTCTCCCTGGAATCATAAAATAGAGGCTCCTTCCTCAAAAATTGGCTGGAACTATTTCCAAATAGGCATCATTTCTGACTGATGATATTTCTGATGTTTTCTGAATGTTTTCTTTACTTTCCTTTTTTATCAGTGGTTGAGGACACACCAGTTTCTGGTGGGCACTGCTTCCACCTCCCAGAATGCCTCGCCATGGCCCTGTCCTGTTTTCTGGTCTTCGGTTAATCAGTTGAATCACATTTCTTTGGTGGAGTACATTTCTTCCTGGCAGCATGTTTGCACAATTACCTCCTAAAAGTACAGGAGGTACACAAACTGTCCTTGCTGTTGTGAAACAATTTTGTAACCCACCCCTGCTTTCCTATGTTAATCTCACAGAATTTTAGAACAGGCTGAGAGCTGAGAGACCATCTGGTTTTATTGATTGGGAAACTGAGGTCCAGGTTGGCCCAGTGGTTCCCAAAGTGTGACCTTTCGGCCAGTGGCATCAACTTCCCTTGGGAAGTTGTTAGAAATGTTCTTTCTCAGGTCCTACTCTACACCTAGGGAATCTGAACTCCTGAAGTGGGCCAGCCCTCTAAAAAGTTCCAGATCATGCTATAGTTGAGAAACACTGGGTTGAGCCATTTGTCCAAGGTCCTGTAGCTGCTGGCAGAATGATCCCAGGTTTCCTGACACCTGTTTAGATCCCTCTGTGCTCCATTACTTTGCATCTGTCCCTGCCTGAGCTTACACTTGCTATGCCTTTTTCCTTTTGGGCATTCTTCTGGAAGCTGATATTTATTCATTTAGTTTTAATGAGGTCCAGTCTAGCTGCCTTTTTCTTCTCTCAGCTTGCTGAGAGATTTAAGTTCAGGGGCTATTACCTAATTATATTAATTTCATGTCTGGAGATTTTTTAACAACAATTTCTTCAAATTGAAGTCTTAATTTGACCACAAATCCTCACCCTGAGCAGTGAGGTACAGTTAGTTCTCCATGTTCCTAGATTTTTCTTTGCTTTTCAAGCAAAGTTCAGCAGCCAAACAGATGAGTTTGCTTTTATTCTTCTGGCTAGACAAGAAAGGCTGATGCCCTTTCATAAGCAATTTTCCTTTTCTAGTGACAGTTTCATCCTATTCTAACAGAACCACACATCAGGATTACCCCTTTCATCTTCATCCTCAAAGTTCCAGCTTCAGTGCCACTTAATCAGCTCTCCTTGTTGAAAGAATGTGGCCCTCAGAAACTTCTGAGGTTCTTCTTTGCCTCAGCAGACCCCCAGCAAGACAGACAACCTTGTCTGATCATCCTTGACTGTTCTTCAGTTGCAGACTCCACATGGCTGAGCTTCCAAGAGCCATCCACCTTTTAATCTCCCTTCTCTTAGGTTTCCTTTGGGCTTCCATTCTCCAGCTAGAAGCTTGTTGTGGTCACAAGGTCCTGGCAGGAAGCTGTGGTTTTAATGACTTTTTTCTTCAATGGGAGAAACTTGAATGAGGGCTGAAAGTTTTGAGCTCAACTTCCCCTGTTTGTGGTAAGGTTCAACTTGAGCCCAGGAAACTCTGAGAGCCTTAGGAATTGATGCGTTTTTCCTCAATCTCTTCTCCTTCTCCTCCCCTTCTTCTTCCCAGGGGAGTTTCTACCAGAGTCTGACCACATTAATTTGGAGAACTCTCAGGAGCCTGGGACTCCAGGGCTGAATTCTGGAATGAAGGATACACCTGGTGGGCCCTCAACCAACACTCAAACCCATTCTGATTAGGCCCAGAGGACGTAGAGTTGACTTGGCCACCCAAGGGTCACTTGGGGTGAGGCTTCCTGTAAGAACTGACCAAAACCCAATGAACTACAGGGAAAGAGAGGTGAAGATTTCAGGGAATTTCTCCTACATACTTTCATTCATGACATTTGTCTACTGGAGGTTAGATTTTCAGTACTGAAAACTATAACTATTAATACTTTTTAGTGACTCTGGGCTTGGGTTTAAGTGTCTATCTTGCATGGTGATTATATTTACATATGAAGTTGTGACTTCCCAGGACACATAAAAAATGACAAAGCTAGTAATAATACTAATTACTATCATGGAGTACATGCTACATGTTCCTCTAGTAGGCACATTATAGACATTGCCACTAATTCTACCCTCCTTGTCCAGGTGAGGAGACAGGGCAGATACTCTCAATTACTCAAAATAAGACACTAAGGAAATTTTCTTCTTTTGTGAGGACTTAATATAGGGGTTAAACATATTGGCTCTGAAGTCAAATTGCTGAGTGTAAATATTACTTCACTGCATAGTGTTATAAGACCTAGTTACACTCAATTCTCCCTGTTCCTGTTTCTCAGTTTCCCTATTTGTAAAGTAGGAAAAATGGCATTTCCTTTGTAAGGTTGATATAAAGACTTAAGGAATTAGTATACACTGAGTTCTTAATACCTGACAAAAATTAATCTATTATATAAACATTGGCTATTAAGAAAATGCAATGCCAAAAGAAAAAGGCACTGTTTCACTTTATTTACCAAACAAACTAATCCTTTACAGTAGCAGTTCCAAAAGTTTAATACTCATTTTTGCCTCTTTTCGGGGGTTGATAATGAAATAATTCAGTAGTTGGTAAGAAAGACCAGGAGGAGATATGTAATTTTTACTTAGAACAAATAATCCATTCATCACTCCCCCACCCTGCCCCCTCTCGCCCTTCTTTCAGAGCGCTCTCTGGGTTCCCTGCACCTTTGTAACTTGTGTGGCTGCAAATCACACAGCAGCCAGTGCTGAATCCCATTTGCAGTACAAAGAGCCTGGCAGGGAGGAATGGGCTTAATTAGTTAGAGATGTTCAAGGTAAAGCCTTTACAAAATAGCTAACTGTGCTGTGTTAAAGGGAAGAAACACGATGAAAGCCACCATTACCCGAGCAGAGATGATGCATATATTTCCTCAGCTTTTTCTTGCCACATCACATCTGCTCAGATGTCACAGCTCCAATTTCAGGGGTAGTTCAAAGCTGAGATTTCTGACTAGGAAACCACAGAACTATGCAAGAGCCTTGAAGCTGTTGCCATCAGATGTGTAACCACTCTGGCCAATTAACATGCCAACTTGGGGAAGATGAAGGTGAAGAAAAGAGGGACTTAGCTCCCGGAGCTATGTGCGAGAAACAGACATGGAAATAGCTAATCACAAATGCAACGACAAATTTCTAAGCCTAAACCTGGAAATAAAAGCACTGTGGGACACAATGTTACCTGAGAGATAAAATTGAGATAGAAACAGCTAAACAGAGGCAGGGACAGCTCTAAAGAATATGGACTTGGCCAGTTTTCCAGGTGAAGAAGGACACAAGCAAAGTGATACAAAGACTCATAACTTTGGCATTTGCCAAAGTTGGTTTTGTGATGTTAGGTGTGTCTCTACAGCTGTGGGCTCTAGGTCTTTAAAGTCTTGCGCATTATTCTTAATAACCTCCACATATTCATTGAGTCCCATCTAAGGACTTACAGAAGGGACAGAAATCTTCTCCAATAAATTGCTACAGTTTCCAGAGAAACTGGTTGGAGATGGGATCCATATTTATTTGACTTACATGGAATCTTTGCTTCTCCTTAATTCATATATCCTATTCAGCAGTGGGTGGGCACCTTAAAATTTCTAGATTATTACAGAAAAAAAATTTTCAAACCACAAATGAGATGGTTGTTAACTACTTCCTGGCTTTATCTGTAGTTATTAGTAAGGCTTTCATGTTCTTTCTGGAATTGATTTTCTGGGAGTTTAGGGGAAACTTTGATCACACTAGATATGTAGACTCTATTCAGAACATTCTAGGATTAGAATAACGTTGTGAGGATGCTTGAGACTGTGTGATATTGAGATGATATGTAATGAATGATCAAGCAAAACTGATCGTTCATTCAGCAGACATTTAAGGAGCCCTGACTAGGTTCCAGGCATTATACTAGGTGTTGGAGAGATGGCAGAGACCATGACAGTCCCCATTAAAACAGAGTTGAAAATCTCCCATGTGACAAGTAGTTACCTATGCATTTATAATAGGACATAGTTTCATGTTAGGAGAAGGGTCAGAAGCCTGCAGGAGACTTTGGAACTCACTTATCTGTCTGCTCTTCCACATTCCTCAGCCCCCTTGCACCTAGTCGTGTTGTGTGATTCATTTTCACCAAGGGCATGTGTGTGCAGGTGATGTGTTTTACCTTCATTCGTGGTGTATCTTCTCCACACTCAACCTGGGCAGGTTTGGAGACCACATATTCCAGAGAACACAGCTATAAGATCAAGGAGGACTGTCTGGTCTGTCTCAGACTATGATGTGAGATATAAGCTTTAAATGTCGACATCATAAAAGACAAAGATGGTGGTGTTCTAGATTTAAAAAGGCTTGAAGAGACATGACAACTAAATGCAGTATCTGTCCCTAGATTGGATCCTGTACTGGAAAGGGAAAAATGCTACTAAGAACATAATTAGATCTGCTGGAAAAACTCAGGATATGGATGTCAGATTAGATAAAACAAGTATTCCATCAGTGTTAACCTGTGAAGCTGACAATTGTTCTATGCCTATGTAAAAGACCTTTCTAGTCTTGGGAGATATACACTTGAAGTGTCTAGGGGCAAAGGGCTATATGTTATGTAATTTACCCCTCGAATACTAACGTAGATGGGGTAAAAAGTTGACAAATCTGAGTAAAGCCTATATAGATGTTCCTTTTACTATTTTTAGTATTGCAATCTTTTCTCAGAGTAAATTTATATCCAAATTAAAAATAAAATAATATAAAACATATAGTGTTAAGTCATTAAGGTTTGGGAATTTATTGTTGCCATAACATAATGGATACTGTATTGACTAGTGGAGAGGGAATTGGGAACGCATTGCAGGGAAATAGCTTCATTTAGTGGGCCAGAGAAGACTTTCAAGAAGAAAATGATTTGAAAAATAAGTGGAAGCTAGCCAAGTGAAGAAGGAGGAGAATTCTAAGCAAAAGAACTAAGTTTTTGGAGGTCCAGTGGGGAGAGTACAGTACTTTAACAAAACAAAAAGAATTTGACATGGTGGGACCGAAGACATGAGGGGTGAACCTGGACATGTAAACAGGCCAGGTCCCGAGGGACCACATAAGCCACATTAAGATATTTGGACTTTATACTAAGGACAATGGAAAGCCAGGAAGGGTTTTAAGCATGACTTATGTGATAAGATTTACATTAAAAAATTGTCTTGGGCACAGCATGGATTGGAACAAAAGATGACTATATATTAGGAAAAGATGAATGGGGTGGTGACCATTGAGGTGGAAAGCTGTGGGGGATCTAAGAGCTAGTTAGGAGAGGGAGACCTGGGTGACTGATGAGTGTGACATGGGAGGAATGAATGACAACTCCCAATTCCTGCTGGGGAAAAGGGGCAGATGGTGCTGCCACTCCCTGAACTCAGAAACCCAGAAAGAACATCAGGTTTGTTGAGGGAAAATACTGATTTGGGTTTGGACATTTTAGTTGGGACATCTGATAGAGACATGTTCAGGAGACAGTAGTGTGAATGGGCAGGGAACTTGATAGGGATGTGGGAGTTCTGGGTACGTTTGTGGGAGGAATGACATCACCAGACAGAGCATAGCATGGAGATGAGGGCCCACGGCAGAACCCAAAGGCCCACCAGAACTACACATGGGTACAGATTTGCTGATGAGCTTGGCTTCAGTACAGTGTAGCTAGCTATCGCCATTCTTGCAATGCAGTTTCTCCTTTTGAAAATATGTCTTACCTCCTTGAGGGTAGAAAAGCTCTGTTAGATGAGGGCTTATTAGATTTAGAAACTTCAAAGTAGCATATGTTCCTATTTAGTAGGGCTCTCTGCACTATGTAGTGATTAAAGTTACTGGGCAATATGTAGACATACCATTTTACAAACAGGGGCCATAGGGTTCAAGAAGTTTTAAATATTTTGCTTCTTGTTTCTCGGGGATTTGACTGACAAGCCGGGGATGGGATGCCAAAATTTTGGCTTCTGTTCTTAGTACAATTTCCAAATGAGTTATTTGGAGGTCAAGACATGTTACATATGGCTATTAATATTCCTTTCTAAGTTTTAATCCTCAGTTTTGTCTCTGGTTCAATCAGTGGATGCTCTTCTTTTCACTGATATGTTTTTCAGAAGGCTACATGGAACCACACATTTTTGGTGGATTAACTGGTCATGGGCCTTCAACTTCTATTTGTGTTTCAAGACTTACTCAGGTGTGCCCCAGGAGCAGGGCTCATTCTTCCTCTCTAGGTGGGGCTAAGTGCCCATGGACCAACTTCCAGCATTCGGCAGACAGATCTGTGCATGTGGTTTTCTCCTCTAGCTATGACCACTGTGAGGGCCAGTCACGCTCATCTGTGAATCTCCAGCACGGTGAGTAGGGCTCATAAACTATGTTCCACCTCAGAACTAAGGAGAGGATATCCAGGAGACCTACGTGGCAGGTGTGAATCCATGGTAGGTCTGTCGTTGGTCATGTCAAGGCTGCAGACTTCTCCCTTATCACTGGTTGGCCTCCTCTCCTGCAATTGTCGGCTTTCAGGGTCAGCCCTGGACCACAAACTTCTATTCTCTGTCAATTTCTCCTTTCTACACCCTCACCATCCCATACAATAATTTGAGTTTTGGCAAAGAATAATTTGGTCTTGACAGTAATTTATTGGGTCTTATAGGACACAGGTGGTTAGTCATCTTTTATAAAACTTACACATCGTAGGTACCTAATTAATGACAATAGTGGTGATAACGTAAGGACAATTGCATTAGACACATTTTGTTAGTATTGTATCTGGTAGGAACTGTGGCCTTGCCTCTTCTTGGGTCAGTGTCTTTGTCTTTGTATTTTAAGATGATGTGTGTGTTGTGGAGATGAACATCCAGGTGAGCCAGTGTCCCCTATGGGCTGATATTGCTGGAGTAGCTGGAAATGAATGCTTCCTGAGAAGGTAGGAGGGAGGGAGACAAAGAGAGAGGAAGAGGAAGGGGTAAGAATTCAGAAATTTGGTATGTATGGGACTACAGGAGTAATGGTAATATTTTTGACTTTATAAGTCATTTAATCCTCAAAACAAAACCCCAAGGTAAATATTGTCTCCATTTTAAAGGTGAGAAAATCAAAGCCCAGAGAGGTTAAATAACTTGCCTAAGATTATATCCTTGTAAATGATAGAACTAGGATTCAAACATAGGTCTGAGTGACTTAAACTCATGATCTAGGCCCTACCTCACCTCTCAGGACAGCAATGCTCAATAGTTAGTTTGATCACTTAGGAAGAACTGGAGAGATACTTGTGGACCATTCTTTCCACCTGAAATCAGAAATACTAGAACTTGGTACCCCATGGGACCACCTTGTGCCCACTGAGCAGTTAAAGCAGCTTGACTTAGGATTCACCCAAGGTAGACAGAGCCTTTGGTAATCTCTACACAGCTGCTCATGGTGTAGAAGTAGCCTGTCTCCTTTGAGAATATTCTTTCTTGCTTGGACATATTTAATATAGCTCTATTTGAATTACTGAAGTTACAGCATCTGGTATTTTGTATGCATTTTCTCTGAAATTAAAAAAATAAAAAAGTCTATTATTGTTCTCCCTGCAGCAAAGTCTCTGTCTCTCTCTGTGCCTCCACTACCTGCTTTTTAATTTTAAAGCATTTCTTTGGCACAGTCTCCTCTCCTGACTGTGTCTGCCTTGTTAGAATTTGGGTTTCAAGAGCATCTGCACTGGTTCCAGCAGGGTTTTGAGGACTTTTAAATCTATCTGCCAGTCCTTTTAAGCAATGGGCTATCCTTTCAATAATTAAAGGAAAAACCCCACAGCCACTAACAACCTGCCCTTCCTCCCCTTTCTTTCACACTAGTTCTACCATTTCTGATTAACATTGCTGCTGGAAAAATTAGAAAACAAAATCTCTGTGGGTGACCAGGCAAAACTTATTAATCATATAACCCTAGCAGACGACACAGCCCTAATACAAATATTTGTGCTTCTGTCACGGCACTCATCTGATCGCTGCCAAATAGTGACAGATTTTAAAGACAATCACATTAAGTATTAATCAGGCTTGAAAGATGCAGCCACGCAGAGGCATACTAACGAGTAGGCATCTCCTTCCTGTGTTCTGCACTAACAGCTTCCCATGCCAGAGTAATGTTGAAACTGTTCTTTTCCTTCATAGAACATGACTTTCAGCGTGCCGAAAAATCTAAAACAGTGTTGGCTGACTTGTGATCTTAAGCCACTGACACAGCTCCTGCTAGATGATGCCATGGGCTCTGGGTTCCCCTGACCATGCCCATGTTCCTTACTCCAGCTTCTCTCTCACTGCTGGGTATGAGTAAGGGCTAGATGTTCAGTGTGGGAATTGGTGATAACGGTTGGGGGTTAGAAAAGGGGAGCAGACCATTGAGAAGGTGGCAGGGAGACGGGCTCGGCCTGGGCCTAGAAGAGAGAAGATGGCTGCAGGAAAGGGACCTGAGTAAGGCTGGGAACATGGGGTTGCCATATCTGGGCATGTGTGAGGGCAAAGTTGCCAGTCTATATTCTCTGGGGAGTCAGACCCACAGAGAAGGGAATTAGGAGAAGGAGACTGAGGCTACTCAGATGGGCAGGGTGATGGGTGTTGGGTGTTCAGAGGATGTAGAGAAGAAGAATCAAAACTCCTGTTCCACCATAGGTCTTCCTGAGTTGCCTGATCCTTACCCACAGCAGGAGACTAGAGGTTCCAGAGCTATTCAGAGTTCCTGGGAATTAATGTTGAAGACAAGAATAGACAGAGTTGCCAGAGAGAAAAATAGACTGGCAGCTCAGTCATGGCCCTGTGGGGCCTTGTCCAGCTGGGGTTGGCTTTTAATTTCTGTGGTGTGAAAGATGTGAATTTATCTGTTCTGAGATGTTCAGACTTAGGGAACTGACACACTGACTAAACTCATGTGAGGCTGATACAGAAGTGGAAGAATCCCAGTTTCTTATTTACAATGAGAAAATGTAATTATTGAGGTAAGGCAGAGGAATGAGTGTGTGCATGTATGTATGTGTGTGAGCAAAAAAGAAAGAACATTGAATTAACTGGTTGGTGCGTTCTATCTTTATAGGCAAATCTACAAGTTATAATTTAGAAAGTTGTTAAGTTCACCCAAATGATATATTATCTTCTGGATGGTGGCACAATCATACCAGCAAATTTTTGTTACTTGTTCTGTATTCCCTATACTCTTCAAAGAACACTTGCTCTCAATCTTTTTAAAAATTTTTTATTTGTTCTAATTGGTTATACATGACAGCAGAATGCATGTTGACACATTGTACACAAATTCTCATTCCTCTGGCTGTACATGGTGCTGAGTAACACCAGTAGTGTAATCATACATGTACATAGGTTATTTCAGTCTACTTTCATAAGTAGATTTAATGAGGCTCCAAGTCATTTCTTGGAGAGTAATGCTCCTCCAGTTGAGATTTTCCTAGTGGGCAGGGAAGGAGTTAGAGGCCTGAAGGTGAAAAATGAGGAGAGAAAGTCAGAAGATAATGATCTCTTGGCCCCCCCTCTTGGTGATTTATTGAAGCTCCTAATAGTCCATTCTTTCCTCAAATGGGAAAAATAATAGAAGCATAGAAGTGCAGGAGTTGGCAGAGGCCTTGGGCATAACCTAATCCAGCTCCTCAGGGTACAGTTTTGCCTCTTAGGTAAGACATTTTGTCACCTGCCTTGGAGGAAGTGAGTGAGACATGGAATGAAGGGCAGAAGTTCTTTCCCAGGGAGCCCCCCAAAGGCAGATACTACTACTTGGGGTTCAAGGTCAGGATGCTGACAAAAAAAAAAAAAAAAAAAAGTTCCCTATGAACCATCTTGCTCCTGCCTCTTCATGCTTCACCCACTCCTACCTGTCAACTTTACCCCCACCCAAGGGCCACGTGACCTTCTCCATTCCCACGCTCCTGCTGGGGCCGGGACCTGGCCTCACAGCGCCCCTCTTTTCTGCAGTGCCACTATCTTTTCTTCCAGTGTCAGCATACCCTCCTTGAAGGCCCCATCCAGAACCCCATGGCACAACCACAGGAGTGCAGGGGCCCCCTCACTCATCTTTGCCCCTGCAGGTAGCAGGGGGCCCAGCCTAGGGTGACAACTCAACAGGTATTTGTTAATTGGAATTAAAATGTGGGGCTATAAATGGAGTTTTTTCTGCAACTCTTTCTTTTTTTTCTTCCTCAGAAAGGATGAGTATTTTGGGTATCATCTTCTCTCTACCCCAAGGAAGAAACCCTGAGAAACCCTGAAGTGCCCTGAGAATCACTTATTTACATAGTAGGAGTTGAATTTTCATCTAAATCCACCAAGGTAGTGTCCCATGGGAGATAAAATACAAAGTCCTGGGTTATTGGAGCATCCTGATTTCACAGACTGATGAGATAAAATGTCATACCTGAGCTTTGCTCAGTTTTGGAGTTTTAGCCCTCCCTGTTGTTTGAAGGTTAAATGTTGTACACAAAGCCGTTGTCAGTCTATTGAGAGGTCTTAGGTGCTTCCCAGAGATCCCTTTGCAGGTGTTGATGGACACTGGTTAGGCCTCAGGGGTGTGGTAAGACAGATTATCTGCTGGGACTTATAAACCTTGTCCAGGAGTCAGCTCTATTAGCATGGTACTAACCAGTTCTCAACCCTTTTCATGTTCTGCCACAAATTTCCAATGTTTCAAGAAGAATCGAGTTCATTTCCCCTGAATTACTTCCTTTCCATTATTTTAATGTCAATCTCATCTTGGTTTCTCACTCACATCCTGACTAGCAATGAGGAAGAAAATATTAATCATTACCCAGGAAGCTGTGTCAAGTGTCTCCAGAGGGCATTTAACACTTGGTTTTTGGATGGGGTCAATAGATCAGAAAACTCTTCCAGTTTCTAGATATTTTTGTTGCATAGAATCTTCTGTCTTGTAGCCTGAAATAGATGATGCAGCCCGTGCCATGCACAGTCACTGTTGACCCCTGTGAGCACAACTGTGTCTTCTTTCCCACATTGGTGCATATTTGCTTCCACCAGCTGCCCCACCTCCCTAATCTTGGAGGACTGTCCCAACTGCGAGAGGTCCTCTGCCCAGACACACAGAGTTGTCAGTGCTTGGGAGTTTATGACCCTAGGGGCAGTGACTGACAGACCTGGGGAATGAAGGGCCAGCCCGCCTGCCTGATGCTGGGACACACTCAGGCATAATTTATACTCCAGAATTTCCCTGTGGGATCAGGAAGAGGCAACTTTCCCTGGGGTTTTACCTGAAATTGCACCTTTTCTATGCTTCCTGGCTTCTTTTTCTTCCTGTTCTGCCTTCTCCACTTCCTTACCTGTTTTTTTTTTTTTTTTTTTTTTTTTTTGGTCTTGGGGATTGAACGGAAAGGCTTGTACATGCTAAGACTGGAAGCACTTCTGAATAAATCCCTTGTCCATGAGTCCTCACCTCAGACCTGTTTCTGGGGACCTGATCTCAGACAATGATGCTGCATGGAATTCTCACAGTCACCTTGTGGCAATTAGTATTAAAATAGTACTTTCATTATTCTCATTTACAGATAAAGAAATGAGATGCCTCGTTCTCAAGTGATTTCCTTGGGCCCATACAAGTGCTGAGGTGCAGAGTTATGGATTTCAGAACCTCCAGCTTCAAATCCTGGACCTGGTTAATTTACTGTTCTCTACTGTAGAATCCCCTTCCATCTCATATGAAAGCTGGTAGCTTAGGCCATTGAATATACATAAAATATCTACTTTATATCACATATTATGAACAAAATAGTAAGTAAAATAGTAATGAATTAATTTATAAATATGTAATTATAAACCATGATAAAAGATATAAAGTAATACTATGCCCAGTTTAGATTGGGTAATATGTATGTGGGTGTGGGGTGTATCCAGAAGAAATTTTGGTTTGGGAAAAGATAGGTTTGCATGAAAAAACAAATGAATAGCTCGTTCATTTGCCTGAAATGCAATGGCATGCAGCTGAATGAAATTAAGTTTAATTTTGTATTTTCTGTTGAGGTAAGTTTAATTTTGTAAGCTTCCTGTGGTCTGGAGCTTGTGTTTTTGTAGCTTGCTCTTGCTATTTGTCAGTAACATGAAAGAAGTCTATCCACACACAGTTCACTGCCTCCCTTACAAGCCCCAAGACCTTGGCAAGCCTCCTTGGTGCCAATCAGCAGCACTTAATAATGAAAAAAGTGTTGGCCGCTATGGCTTTGCATTGCAGAGTTCCTCATTAAAATCTGTGCTTGGTGGAGCAGTTGGTCCCAGATCACAGATTGTGGCTTGTGGTGGGGCACTGGCAGGATGGAGACCATGAATACACACTGCTTGTTAATGACACTCTCAGAAGATGGGGTTCCCTCCTAGATATTTTCAGAGACATTTGGGTCACTTATCATACACACAGATGTTTATTCACTCATTCTTAAGCACTCATATTCTTTCTCTATAATGAGATATTAGTAAACACAACTTCCAAAGTTATTTTTTTATTTCTCCGTTTGATAATCATAAAAGAAAAAGGGCTAGAATCTGAGCTGTCATTCAACAGACCCAGTTTAAGTGACAGGGGAAAATCTAGTATAAGATCCTTCTCTGCCCTTAAGAGAATCACTGTGATTTAATCATTATCAGGAGTAACAATACTACTTATGACAATTGTTATATTCATCCCTGAGCTGCTATTTTATAGTTGACAAAGAATTTTCAACTTTATTAACTCATTTTTCGCACAATCCCTTCCTTGGAGTGAAAACTCAGCAGTTTTCCCCACTGATTCACCATCAATAAAGAGAAAACTGGTTCTGTTACTACTGATCCAATCAAAGTTGCCAGGGTTGTCACCTGTTAATGACTCAGACCCCAAATTACATTTTAAAAAATCAATCTATCTATCTTCAGAAGTTGTAAAGTGGGAATCAGAAAAGTCTAAAACAGCATCTATGGGTACTAATTCCCCTAAGGTCTACTTTAATGAACTTCTGTTAAAATCATATTTCTTGCTACAGAAGTGTCCACACATACCCAGAACCTCAAAAGTCAGGGTTGAAAGATTTTTGCTTCATAGACACTAGATAGTGTATGATAATTTTTTAAAATTATTATAGCCTAACTAAATTCTCACAAGGATAATGACAGTGGTTTATATGTATTGAATTCCTACCATGTGCTGGGAACTTTGCTAAGCACAAAGGAGTCAAAGAGGTATGGGATGGGGTCCAGGCCTTCAAACAGTTTGTATTCAAGTTGGGAAGATTCACTTAGGCTATGGTTGATGATTGGTATGGAGAAGTTTAGTGGACAGAGAAATTGCCATGGTCTGGAACAATCAGAGATGGCACAAGAGGAAATAGAGTTATGTAAATATCTTAAAAGAGAGACCATATTTAGGGAAATGAAGGGGCTTGGGAAGAATGCTCTAGGCAGGGTAGCAAAAAGTACTTGTATGTAAAGCTGGAAATGTGAGAGTTATGAGTGGTATTTAGAAGACAATGAAGAGAAAAATACAACTGGAGTGAAATGCAAAAACAGAGGACAGAAACATAAGCCTAGAAATCCAGGAGAAGCCTGAATTCCAAACTAGGATACTGGTGACAGCTACTATATATTGGATGGTAATTAAACATGGCAAACATAACAGCACTAGTGATTGATGCCATCATTAAATGTCTAATATTTACCTGTTCCTGCCGTAGGTATTTACTATTCTTTCTCATTGAATCGCTCTTTAAATCAGTAAGTTTTCATTACCCACTATAATTCTCACAAGAATCCAAAATGCTTGTTATTACTTCCATTTTAAAATGAAAATATTGAGGCCCAATAGGACTAAGTAACTTATGCAGTCACAAAGCGAATTAATAGAGGAGCCATGATTTGGCCCCATGTCTGTTGGACATGGCCTGCAGTTTTTCCACATGCTATCCCTCAGGCTTCTGAGTCTTTACAGGGGTAGGCATATGGAAGTTGTTTGGAAGGGTGAGGACAGGAGGGCCACTATTGTAATTGGTCAGACACTGTAGTGGTAGCTTGTGGTGTGAGGAGTAAAATGAGAAAGGGGTTTGGGGTGAAAGTCAATGCTTTCCATTTTCCACTTGGAAAAGATGAATTCCCAAAATACAATATTGAGGGAATGAGAATATTCAGAATTTTGAGTAGAGGTAGAGAAAAAGGAAGGAGTCAGAGATTCACACCCAGGATTTGATCATGCTTGTGACTATGATAATGAAGATTGTTTTCCTAAATGTGCTAGAGTATGTGCATCTAAAGAACAGGGTCCTTCAGTTTGGTTATCTTAGGAGATGTCGGCCTTGTTCAGACAATGCTGCCATTGCTCAAAAGTATTGAGAACTCTCCTTAAGAACTGTCTTCAACTACACGGAAAAGGTCTCCTAATTTTAGCCATCATGTTATTACTCAGCCTAATGACCCACCTGATTTTCCAAGTATGGTTCCTGTACACTTGTTTTAGAAAATGAAAACTGTTAAGAGACAAAGCATAGCCACTCTTGAGGGCATGCTCAGGTTGTTCTCATACCTAGGGGGACAGTTTGGACAATGTGGACACCAGGAAGTCCTGGTTTTGAACCCTGACTCAACCAGTTCCTTGGCCAAGTTATTTAACCCTGCATGCTACAGGTCCTTGAGCTGTAAAATGTATATTGTGATTCCGTTGCTAGAGTGTTGTAGTTATCATTAGGATGCTCTCAGCAGCAAATAATAGAGAAGTCAACTCAAATTGACTTAAACAATGTGGAAATTTATTTCCTCACCTAGGGATAAGTCCAGAGGTAAAGTGGGTCTCAGGCAGAATACAGCTACAGCTCAGACTTCAGTTCTCTGCAGTTCTCTTGGCTCTGTCCTCTTCTGATGTCCAACTTTGTCATCTGGCTTGTCCCCTTTGCACTTCTAAAGTCATTAATAGCAACTATAGCCGTATACTTTCTTCTTTATGGCATTTGCAAATAAATGGATGGAAATGGAAAATATCATGCTAAGTGAAATAAGCCAATTCCCACAAACCAAAGACCGAATGTTTTCCCTGATTAAGTGGAGAATGATATATAATGGGGGTGGGGTGTGAGGAGTGAGAGAAGAATGGGGGAACTTTAGATTATGTAGAAGGAAATGAGGGGGGTTATGAAAAATGGTGGAATGAGACAGATATCATTATCCTATGTACATATATGATTACACGAATGGTATGAATCTACATCGTGTACAACCATAGAAATGAAATGAAGTACCCCATTTGTGTACAATGAATCAAAATGCAGTCTGTAAAAAATTAAAAAATAAATAATTAAAAAAAAAAAAGAAAAATCGCTTTCCCTAGAGTTGAATATTTACATTTTCCTTTCATCTGTTGGGACCATCTTAGGACACATACTCACCTATGAACCAGTGCCCAGCAGTGAAAGGCCATGTGTGAATTGACTTAGCACAGGGTAGATTGGGTGTTAAGAAAGATTAAATAATATAATTCGTAGGCATTTGGTTCATTGCTAACACTCAATGAAAGTTGGTTATTTTTCCTAATATTGAAGAGAGTATTCTTTGGGTAAATTACATATACATGCCTGAATATATATGGAATGTCCACTCTCTAATGTTTATCTTCACTCCCTCCTTTGATCCTGGGCCACACTTTTTCCTTCTCACCAGAAGAGACTACAGGACAGTGCACAAGCTGAGATGGTAGCCCTGGGCTTATTTAGTGCACAGAAAAAAAAAAAAAAAAAGAGAGATCTTGTTGTAAATGGAGACAGAAACTGGAACATAGGACCAGGAACGGAGTGCTGAGTGGAGGCTGGAAAAGAGGAGAAATCAGGAGAGGAGGCACCAAAATTGTATTGATTTTGCTTTCACTCTATTCCTTTCAACTCTGCTCCTGGTGCTGTCTCTGTCTTCACATTAACTCATCGGAGCAGGGTGCCGGGTGATGTTGATGGCTCTTACCTGCAATTTGAGGGAAGTTTTAAACAGCTCATCTATCCAGGCATATTTAGGACCCATTTCATCTTTATGTATTTGGCAACTAGCTGGGAAAGACCAGAACTGAGCCTTTTACACCTATTTAGCACCTGGTTAAGCATCACTTGGCACCTGCCAAATGGGTCTCTACCATTTAGGGGGAATTTGCACTGATTACTGTACTAATTAAGCAGAAGTCATTGCTACTTGCAATCATTAGGCTAAATTGGTTTCTGGGGAAAAGTCTTGATAAGCAGCTGCCCAGTTGAAGTGGATTTGAAGGCGCCCCACGCACACAGCTCACACACCAGCAGTTGCTCTCTTGCTTTCAGTCTGCATAACCTGGATTCTTATGACCAGGTCCTTAATGTGAATGATCTCAGGGATAATTGACAGCCTCAATGCTGGGTGACATGGGTTGGGGAGTCTTAAAAGGTGAGATGCTCAGACTTAATTGAGGTAAATGATACTAAGTACTAAGCATAAAGGGCATGTCCAGCAGCAAGTAGATATTTCACACACGCTTAGGCCTGAAATTATCTTATTTGTCATCTTTGCCTACCCTGGTTCTTCTCCCTGCCCCAGTGACCTTCGACATTACCCTTTAGGTTACTGGGAGCATTTTATAGACTTATTTTGTGCCTGGGGTATGTTAGACTCTCAGAACTTTGATACTTAGGATTTATGGAAACTTTTGCTGGAAAATTTGGGGGAGGTGCCTTATGTGTGTGTGGGGGTTGCAGCCAGAGGAAGGGGGCCACCAGGGGGAGGGCATACAGCAATAGCTTTGATTTCAAAGATATTAGGGATGCTTGTGAGCATCTGAGGACTTGTCCATGGGCAACAGATTCTCATGAGACTAAGAACCTTCAAATAACATCAGATACTCTGCCTGAAGACAAGCAGTTTTGAATCAGGCACAAACTGCCTCTGAAGACTTATTCTTCTATCTTTTTTAATAACACAGTTACTGAGTTTTATAGAATACTGTGTGGAAGTCAGAAAAATGCCAAACTGGATGGGTATTGTGAAAAATATAATGTGGCATAGAACCTTATCTATAGTTGTGTACAAAATTTACTACTTTGAGATAAACTTGAGACATCATACTGGCTATTTCTGAGATGCTAATGTCAGTAAATTTTCCAAAAGTTGTCTGTTTTCATAAGACTTTTCTGGAACCCTGAGGGAGGTAATTTCTTTTGGAGGAGGAGGTAGATAGCTCCACATTATTAAAAATTGTGATGATGTTTGAGGGCAATTACATCTCACTTTATGGAAGGTTGGAGAAAAGGAATTCAATTTGAAGCCAATGGAAAATTTCAAACATGGGTGCAATCCCATATAGCAAATGCCATTGTAATGAACATCTCCACATCCCAGTGATTCCCAGTGGCCTATTTGTATTAGGCGGTATTCAATGAGGAAAAACTGCTCTAAATAAAAATGTGAATAATCCCTTGAAGTTTATTCTAATGGGAAACTATTGCCCCAAATCTTCAGGGGGCAGGGCTAAGAGTGATAAAGAGAGCAGCCTCTGCCAGATAGTTTCTAAGGGCGTTATTTGAGAGTTTAGTGGGGAGGGAAAACCAGATAGAGAGAGGACTATGAGGACATGAGCCCTTTCAGAAACATTCGGAAAGCTTGACATTTAATGAAGGTAGAAAAGCTCTAACCATCTAATTTTTCAAATTGAAAAGAATGGTAATTTGGGAATGCTGGAGAATTCAATATCATTATGCTAGGGGCTCCCTTCCTATTAGTGCAGTGCCTGGTGCCTGCCAGGTATGCACTAAATAACTATTGTACATATAAAGTGAGAATGAACACAAAGGTGTCCTATAAATAGAAAAGTGCTACACAAAAGTTAGATACCATAGCTAATTATGTTAATGATTTATCAGGTTCATTTCCAGGGAGGAGATGGGATAGGATGTGGATAAGAGATGATGCTGAAAATAAGGAAAGAGCACAGAGATGATAAGGATGGGAAGTTGAAGTCTTCTCTCCTTATTATAGACTCTGCTGCCTCTTGATTTTGAAAAAGGAAAACAATTTCATGTTTTGACTAGCCCGTTTTTGGAGTCTGGTAGTCTGGTAGTGGACTTCTGTGTTCAATCCAAAGAGCCACATACCCCTACAGTCTTGTTTTTTCTCTGGTGTGAAAGACACACATAGATGGCCCAGGAGCTCATTTTCTCCTGCTTCTGGCACCTTCACAGTGTACTGGCTCAGTTCTGAGTCAGCTCAAAGGAGAAGCAGGTCCCAGGAATTTGAAGGACCCACTCCTAACAAGGCTGCTGGACACCAGGAAGCTCCTGTTATTCTGTAGTCAGCAAGCTGTTCCCTGGCCCTGTAAAGAGAGGTGGGTCCATCAGTGGGAACCTTGCCATGGAGCATGTCTGAGCTAAGGGGTGGAAAGAGGTCTGGGGTTACATGTGCTCTACTGCTTCTCTGCAAGTCAGTTTTCCTACAAAAATCCATTTTGCATCTGTACTGCATGATCCCTTTGATCCTGGGATTGAGGTTCTTTTTGAAATGAGGTTTAGGTTTTCAAGGCACCAGAAATGGCAGGGGTACAATTCCTCTGCCATGAGGGATTAATAATAAATAGAATTTTTCCCTTGGAGTAGACAGACATGACCAGTTAGCAGAAAGGGTGGGAAGAAAAAAAGGGAATAAAAGTAGATGAAACTTTCTTCATGCTGAAAAGAAGTCCCATTCTAGTCTGTCCCTTGACAGGAATGCCATTGACTGTATCTGATACTTCCTTCCCACTTCCAGAAGCTTCCTAGAGCCGCCAGGCTGCTCAGAGCTGGCTTGTTTTCTGCTTATTGCCAGGGAAAATGAAGATGGGGTTGCTGAGGGAAAAAAGATTCTCCCTGGCTCCTAAATGAGGACATGATGAAAGATGTCCCTGGAGGGGAAGAGCAGGCTGATGCAGTACAGGAAGACCCAAGACAGAGCTGTGGACAGAGGCTGGAGCAACTGCCTATATCTTTCAGAAAGTGCTCCAGGGAGCCTGCCTGAGGCCTAGGGACAGATGGCCTCCCTGCCTCCTGCTGGGGAAGCTCCTTATTCTGGTCCGGTGATGGGCTTTGTTGTCTCAGGAGGATTATCTAAAGTAACTACAGAAGGAATTGATTTATTTTACTGCTGAAATGCAGCCTTCCTGCAGATGGAAGGTGGCAGCTCTTGATCCAGTATTATCGATTTGCTGCAGCTGGTCTGCTCAAGTTGTAGAAAAACTCCACACAATTGGCTACCTAAGGAAGTGGAAAGGGGGCTCAGTCAGGCAGACTCAGTCGGGATAGGTCAGGTGTGGGTTGAGCAGGTAGGTCTTCAGTAGCTCAAGAAAGGATATCTTTCTGTCTTGGTCCCTGTCTACACAGCACTGTAGTTCGGATTTCAGTTTGGGAGTCAGACAGCCTTGGCCTCCAATTTTCTTTCCTCATTTACTCAATGTATGCATTTGATTGGGTACTTAACCTCTATTTCATTTATTTTTTGAATTAAAAAAATTTTAATGAGCACCTGAGAAATGTCTGCATCTTTATATACCAGTGAGGTAAGTTTGACCCCATTTATATCCTGGATATGTGAAAAGAGCCAAAGGTACAGATGGGATGAGGTGACCTGGCTTTCTTCTCTAGCGGTTTAATTGGGAAAGTTGAACCAAGGTGTCCTAGAGTGTTCTGTGAAAACGCTATTTCGTCTTTCCTCAAGAGGAGTCTTGAGCTGGCCATGGTGGTGCATGTCTGTAAACCCAGGGGCTTGGGAGTCTGAGGCAGGAGGATAGCAAGTTCAAAGCCAGCCTCAGGACCTTAACAGGGCCCTAAGCAAATTAGCAAGACCCTGTCTGAAAACAAAAACTAAAAACAGACTATGGATGTGGATCAGTGATTGGGGGCCCCTGGGTTCAATCCTCATACCAAAAAAGGCGGGAAGGGGGTGTCTAGAAATAGGTAGATGCTCTGCCTAGAACAGTAGGATGGTTGTCACCTGAGATAGGTCAAAGAATAAATGACAGCACCAGGTAAGAGAGCAGGTCCAGGCAGAGCTTTAGGGCACTCTTGGTTTTGATCAATCAATGACCTGTCAGGAAACTGGGTCAGGTTTCCTCTGCCTTTGCCTCCAAATCAGCTTAGCCACTTCAAATAGAAATAAAGGGCAGCTTGGGACACCTGAAGGTAGCCCTTTAAACCTCTCCTCATTCATGCCTGCCTTTCCAGGGCAGTGGTTTACTGAACTGTTTGCTTGTTAGCATTGTCCTCCTGTCACATCCCTTCCTAGGCAGCTGAATGCCACCGTTGCACTGTGCCAAGGTTCCTGGCACACTCCAAATTCATAGTTACCGTCATGCACCTCATAACAATGTTTTGATCAATGATAGACTGCATATCTGATGAGAGTTCCGTAAGATCATACCTCCTAGTGATGTCGTAGCTGTCTTACCTTTCTCTGCTGTGCCGTCCATATGCTGACAGCAAGGGCCTGAGTCCTAGAGAAGAGGTGACTTCTACTCCAGGGACACTGAATAGCAATTGGTTATAGATTCTGATGTTTGAGGACCTCCTTAAACTTTAGAAATTGATACACCATGCTGAGGCATTCTGAATTTCTCTTTTATTTAAAATTATCAGGAATTTAACTTGTCTGAACTCAACTGCATCTCTCCTGTGGTGGCTAGAGACTGAAATCTTGGTTCAATTTTTCAGCCTTAGCTGAGCTATTTAAGAGTCTGCCCTGCTTATGCATAGTTTAGGAGGCAGCAGGAGATCAGGTGGGAGTTTATTCATAGAATTTAGGGCTTTCCCTTTCTGGCACTTTCCTTTCTGGATAAAGTATTTCACAGTTTTGCTCTTGCCCAGTATTCAAAATATTCAAGCCAGTAAGCCTGTAGGTGTCTGTTAGAATGTTTACCCTATGCTTGGAGCTGAATGTTGAATGGAACTTGTTTTCAGGCTAGAAGCTGTTAAGAAAAAAAAAAAGGAAAAAGAAAAAAGAAAAAGAAAAATAAAGGAGAAATGACTAGCACTTCCAAATGTTAACTTATCTCTGACCTTCAGATACTTTTGGTCTTTGGTGCCTTCAGGAAGTTTTTTTGTTTTGTTTTGTTTTGTTTTTTTAAAGTTCAGAAATATAGTTGTTTTCAGAGTGGGATAGGAGAGTTGGTCTGGTAAGAGTTGATTGGAGCTCATTTTTGGTAACCATTACTTTTTTTTTTTTTAACTTATATTCTCTCACCACCTTTCTCCATTTTTATACATGAAAAAACAGCTAAGGACCAGCAAAAAATTGAGGAAAACATGCAATATAAGAGACAGGGAAATAAAAACAAAATTTTAAAATGGGGGAAAGTTCTGGAGAGGGATACTCAGATGAAAGAGAGATACTGTCAAAGCAGAATAAAGTACAAAAATCAACCCTCCACAATAATATATGCAGAAAGACAATAAATATTTTACCAGTACATCAAAAGCAGGCTAATGTTTAAAAATAGATTTGGAAAACCAGAAATGTCTTATAAATTAAAAAAATGGATTACACAAATACTAAATAGTGGAAGAAATCGACTAGAAAGTAAAGCAAAATGATAGACATGGACAATAAGAAAGAAAATATAAGAATCTAAGAGGGCTAATATCTGACTAACTGAAAATCTAGAAAGGGAGAATAGAGAACCAGGAGAAGTTGTTATCAAGGAAATAACACAAGAATGTATAACCCTTGAAGGGAGTACCTTAAGTATGTAGACTCTAGGTCAGGGTTGGTAAACTATGATCCATAGACCTGTTTTGTAAATAAAGTTTTATTGGAACACAACCATGCTAATTTTTTCCTATATACTTCTTGGCTGCTTTGATAGAGTGATAGAGTCAGAAAGTTAAAAATAGAGACTGTATGACCTACAAAGCATAAAATATTTACTGTCTAGTCCTTTATAGAAAAAGATGGCTGACTTCTGGTCTGAATGACGAGATCCCTCCATTGACCAACACCATGAATAAAGAAGTCTCAGACAAAGGACATTATCATGAGTTTTCAATACACCAGGGATAAAGAGAAAATCTTGAGACTCCAGAAAGAAAAGAGGGTCACATTGAAAGGATCAGAAATCAGAATGGGATTGAACTTCTCAAAAGCAAGTGAAGGTTATAAGAAAGTAGAGTGAGTGATACCTTCGGGATTCAGCAGAAAATAAAAAATTTTCAATCTGGAACTTAATCCAGTATAAAGATGAAATAAAGGTGTTTTTAGACAGTCACATCTCCAAAATTGTACTTTTCGTCTTCAGAGGATATGCTTCAGCACAATGTGGGAGTAAACCCAGAAAGAGGACGACGTGGAAGCTTATGGCAGGACAGTGGTAGGAGATCCTGAGGACGCTGGCTGGGTCTAGACCCAGAGAGCAGTGGGTCCAGGCTAGAGGTCTGGGTGGTAGGTGGTCATCTGGGAAAAAATACAGGGAAGTTATGATGCTTCTCAGCATCATAGTACAGGCATACCCCACCACAAGCCAAACTCAGCCCAAGGAGAAGGACTGGAGTGCCCCTCCTCAGAAGGGGTCATGGTGGTTTTGAAGCATGTGGACCGTTCTACTTACAGCTACAGACAAGGACACTGGGCAGGATTAGAGCAACATCATTCTAAAGTTGAGAGACTTCCTTAGAAGCAATTCCCTTAGTCTTCTTTATGCAGTCTGGATCTTATTTCATCATTCAAAGTTCTACTTTTTCCTGTGAGGACCAGAGATGTCTTATTAAAAAGTATCATCTTTCCAGCTGGGCGCAGTGGCACATGCCTGTAATCCCAGTCGCTTGGGAGACTGAGGCAGGACAATTGCAAGTTCAAAGCCAGCCTCTGCAATGGCGAGGCACTAAGCAACCCAGTGAGACCCTGTCTCTAAATAAAATACAAAATAGGGCTGGGGATGTGGCTCAATGGTCGAGTGCCCCTGAGTTCAATCCCCAGTACTGTCCCCACAAAGCGTCATCTTTCCAAATGAATATTTCTTTCTTCTTTCCTCCTCTTTTTTCCCGGTCTAGCTCAAGACCCTCAGGTCTTTCCTGTCTCCAGGTTTTGAAACAAGTTCCAGGGAAGTTTCCAAATAGAGCCTACTCAAAGATTCTGTTTGCAGCCAGTCTTTATTAAAACTCCAAGGAATTATGGCATTAGAGTGAACCCCACACCTTTTTTTCTATATAAGGGGCTCAGTGGAAAGATCACACACACACACACACACACACACACACACACACACACAGTTGCTCCATGAATATCTCCCTTCAGTATCTCTGCCCTGCAGCATCACTTTTCAACTCTGTCACAGATAGAATTATATCAGCATAGTGAGCAAAGACCTTGAGGCACAAGAGCTGATGGGATAATTTATGGAAATGCAATTTATCCTCTGTAGAGTATAAAAAACAGAAAAGACATGGCTCTTGTGGTTTGCTCTGGAAAGGGGAGAGAGTTATAGATTCTACAGAATTTTTAAGCACTCTATTTTGTTCTTAGGTTTTGAGTTTTGCTTGGTAAGTGGCAAGGGGTCTTGGGAAGTTCTTAGAGGAAATGCTTCCACTAGTTCTTGGTATAACTACAGGGTCAGAGAGATGAAGAAGAGAGTGTTGGCTGTTTTAAGAGACAGGTTACTGAATTTTGGTTTTAAAAGACAAGGTTTTGGTATAATTTGGAAGAGAAAGATCATGACGAAGGCTCCCACCTGCTCTGCTCCTGCAGAATTTAATTTCCCCCACCTAACTCTGCCACCCCTAATCTGTCAGAGTGAGAACCAAGACCAGAAGTGACCAGAACTCCAGGGAGAGGGCAGATGGGAGAACCAGTCACAAGCATCTGAAAGGATATTAGAGCTTGGGAGGGAACTGTCCAGAATGGAATCTCTGTGGCAGGAATGGTCTGGAGAGTCAATTTCCAAGGGGAATATTTTCCTGACTGGGGCTTTAATCCTCTTCTGTTGTTAAGAAAACTTCACACAGCAACCTCGTATTAGAGATGTTAGAGGGACTAAGAGAAGTAGGGGCCAAGATCCATCTTGGTAAACAAAGAACAAGAGAGAAGTGGCCAGAGTGGTGACCACTTGTGCTGGATCTCTGAGCTTGTGACCTTCACTGTGAACATGGAAACACCTTCTCCCCCAAGGGCTTAGAAAAATCAGGGAGGGAAATGGATGCACTACTGTTTGTTCTTTCATTGCTCCAACAAACATTTATGGAATGACTTCTGTGTGCCAGGTACTCTCTGGTCCCTGGAGACACTGAAGGAAACCAGAATATGACTCCCCAAAATACAAAGAATTGTAGAGCTGTAGACAACTATGATGAAGGGCAGCTCTCTGCCTTCCCTCTATTTTTGCCTGAAAGCAAGATGGATTTACAAAGACAAACGATCTTCCTACTCTCCCCATATCACCCATGAAGGATGGGATGTAAATTCTTTTTACCCTCATTAGCCCTGAGATGGCACCAGAGGAATCTGGGAGAACCTTTACTCCTTCCCACCCTTTCATGCCTTTGGAAACTTGGGACTATTTTTTACTTGGTCTTATCATCTTTCTAAAATGTATTGTTCTTTGTCAGACACACTGTGCACTGCCTGCATTAATAAACTTGCTTGTTTTTCTCTTGTTAATCTCTTTTGTCTCAAAAGTCTATCCTGACTATGAATTGATGAGCATTGAAAAGAAAACAAGCACTTATTTTTTTTCTTCTCTTTACATAGAAGTAAATCAGACAAAGTCCTTACATTCATTTATTTTTCTCAAATTGATTACTGTGCCTTTTGTTTTACCAGCCCCTCTTTAAAAGATACCCTTTTTTCTAAATAAAGTCTACCCACAGGCTAGACTCAGACTGCTAGCCCTCAAAAATAAGGTCATAGGAGCCAGAGATACTTCTGGTGGCCTCATCAATGATGGTCATTTATTATTAGGTGCTACATGCCAAGTATCCTGCAAGCTTCTCTTATGTATCTAATGTACATGTGACAATGTAGGGAAAGAAAAATAATATTGTATTTAACCCTCAGAAATTCTTAGTTGAAATAGACTCTTGTAACAAAATACAGATTGACAAGAGAGATAAACCAGAAATTTTTAATATGTATATTTCATATGTACCCGGGAGGGACCCAGGGAATAAGTAGTTCTCAAAAAGGTGGCTTTGATTTCTAGTACATCTTTCAACAAAGAACAGTAATTTTTTAGAGAAGTGATAAGATAAAAGAAAAAGACTTTGAGTCTCTTGGGGAAGCAACTTATGGGAAGGTAAATAAATGGTAGATAAAGGCTAGTTAGTAAAGTATATTAATGTTGATTCTCTGGTACCCACTCCAGGCAGATAAAGTTGTCTGCAGTGGTTAATCTTTGTTCTTCCTGGTAGAAAGGGGGTAGGATACCTCCTGACTTTGGAAACCAATGTCCTTCTTCTAGGGAGGGCAGAGTGCTTCCCTGCCTCTGCTTCTTGTCTTCAGTTCAGCAATTTATGTATTTGGGTGGCATATTCTGGTCCCCACAATAACCTTTCTGTTTGACTCCAAAGCCCTTTGCTGGACCATGTTACCATCACTCAGATACAAACACCTTAAATTCTTAACTGACTTTCTAATTTAAGTACTTCTGACCCAGTTGGTGGAGTGTATTTTAGAATTCACATCTTTGAGGTTAGGGACCTTTAAAAAAAATCCTATCTCCCAGGGAAATTTTTTGGTTGTCTTTTAGATTCAGTTCACCTAGGCTTAAATAGCATCTTGTTAAAACATTCAATTTCAAATGTTAAAAAATACCCTTTCAAACTCAAATCTCCTGTTTACCCATCTCTAGAAAGAGCTTTCTGGACTGGTACCAACATTTAACATGTTAATACACAAGAGAGTACAACTTCAAACACGGACAATGAAATTCCATTCCCCACAGAGCCTTCTGAAGGTCAGATGGAGGAGGTGGAATCTGACATGGCCTAAAAATCTCATGAAAAATGTCCCCATGCTTATTAGGATATAACTAAGGCCATCTCCAGGGACCATTCCAGAGAAATCCCTGGAAGAAAGAAAAATGCTAATTTCTTATTCCAATTACCAGTATGCTCTTTAATTCAAATGAAATGCCCCCAGTGTGCTACATGCTTTATGAGATCTATCAAAGGACATGCCCCAACCCTCAAGGGACTTCCATCAAGAAAAAATTTGACACATGCTGGGGCTATAGAGGGTCAGACAAATAATATGAAGGAAAAGGAAAAGGACACTTGAACTTTTTTTCCTATAGCAGAGTCCAAAGAGACTGAACACTGCTTAGCCTTTCTTCTCTTTTATGGAATCTCTTGCTGTGGCTGGAGAAACAGAATGGATGGAATAGAAGTTTTGCTTCTTTTGTTTTAGGGTACACAAATTCACCCTGAAATCAAGACTTCAATTTTCAGTGCCTTGGAGATAAGTAAAAGCCACATTAGGTTCAAGTTTTTATTATAGCCAATTTCCCCTCCTACCAAAGTATCTCAGAAATTTATGAGGAAACTGATTCCTTTTGAGTAACTGACCTGGCTCATTCTCTTCTACAGGGGTTGAAGAATAGGGAAAAAGTAATGAGTGGTAAGTCCAGAGGATGCTGGTTTGATCAGGGTCTGCTAGAATGAGTTGTTTCACCTGGTTTGTTTTTGTGGTAGTGGTTTTAGCTATTGCTTAGGTACCAGTAGTAGATTCAGGATAGACTTAAAAAATATGGCACCCTGACATATTCTATATTTAAAGCTGAAGGAATTTGAGAAATGGCAGGTCCAGGAAGAATTCTGCAAACTTCCCCTGAAAAAGATCGTAAGATGCTGACGTGAAAAGAGGCTTCCTTCTGCCTGAAGGAAAGGATTCTTAAATCCAAAGATGGAGGGATGCCAAGAGGAGTCTGGGAGGCCAGACCTTGCCAAATATCCCCCAGCTTATACTCCTTTGTCCTACCACAGTTTTCTGTGACTTTACTCTTCATCAAACGTAGTACAAACACACTCAGGCTTTGCCACTTCTTCAGATTTTCATTTCCTTATGAAGGCTTTTGTGCTATGAAACATTTATATTAAACAAATCTGTTTTCATCTGCATTTGTCTGTTTATCTGTCTTTTGTTATAGGGGCCCCAGTTGAGAACCTGGAAGAGTGGAAGGAAAAGATAATTCTTTCTTCCCTATAATTTCTGGTGACTTCAAAAGATAATAAAAGGCTGGGACACTCCATTTACCCCAGAAACTGCAGATGAGGTTTGGGACAACTGACAAAAACCAGCAGAGGGTAAGAATTCTTACTATGTCATCTTCCTGGCTGCAGCACCAGGTTGAGAGAGAAAAGCAAAATTTTCCTTTTCAAATTTAGATCAGTAGGAAGAAAATGTTTATAAGAATTAGTTCTTTTGAATTGTGACTTTGGTAAACTTGGTTTTGGTTATCTATTGGTTATTGAAGATAAAAAAAAGATTTTTTTTTCCCTTTTGCACCAATTTACTTGAATACAGCCATGTTAGGTATAAATGTGTCAGTTGATATTACATATTTTAATAAGGTTACAAATAATGTAAAACCCCTTTTAAAGGAGAAAATATTTTAAAAGGGATAAAATTATGACTTTTACACAAATATAAAATGAACACATGCCAAAGATTTTATTTAACTCATTAATTAAAGAGGAAACTAGTAAGATATTACAATCAATTGAAAGGACAATCAAAAAAAACATGTGGATATATATAGGTAATTAGGAATACTAAAATGAATTTGCTTACTAGAGCAAAACTGTGGAAGAGCAGTGGCACCTCTGCCAGATGGAATTCATTTGCATGTTTATGGACAAGAGTCATTTGCATTGCTGGCAGTTACATATAATTTACACAGTTGTAAAATAACTCAACAACACTGAGAGGAGCAAAGACCCCATAGAATCAGATAGCCTGGAAGAGTATACTAGAAATACCTAGTTTTCCACTGGAGACAATTGGTTGTTTTAAACTCTTGCAAATAATTTTCCATTTATACTACAGTGGTTTAAACCAGTAAGTTAATTTTCCTCATGTTCCAGGAAGTCTGGAGATAGAATGATATTTAGACTCATTATAAGATAATATATAATATCTTTTTGTATGCTAACAAGATAACTGATGGCTAGGTTGACTGGTGAACTTTCAGTAGGACCATTAACCTCTGACCTCCCACCTCTGGGAAAGGGAGTAAGGCTTAAGGTCAAGTTGATCATCAGTGGCCCATGAATAAAGCAATCATACCTACATAAGTCCTCCATAAAATCCCCAAAGGACAGAGTTTAGAGAACTTCTGGATTGCTGAATACATGCAGGTACTTGGGGAGTGGTATGCTTGGAGAGGACATGGAAGCTCTTCTTCCTACCTTCTCCTGCTCTGCCTGTCTTCCTCTGTGCATCTCTCCATCAGGCTGTTCAGCTGTATCCTTTGCAATCTATTTCATAAGTGGGTAATCATAAGTAAAACTTCCTCTGTATGTACTTTGAGCTACTTTAGCAAATCATTTGAGTCCAATGTATACACGTGTTGGGGATGGTAGGTCGATCATGGGAACCCGGATTTACAACCAGTCCATCAGAGGTACAGGTCACAGTTGGGACTTGTTGGCATCTGAAGTAGACGGCAGTTGTGTAGGACTAAGCCCCTACCCTGGTGTGATATCCAGGTAGACAGTGTCAGAATTGAATTGAATTATAGGACATCCAACTGATGTCACTGGAGAATTTGCTTTCAGAAGTGCTGTGTTGAGTGAATGTATAAGAAAGTAGAGTAGGAAAAGCATTTTTTCTCTATATCTCTCAAGTAGTCCAAGGCTGGTTCCAGGACACAGGCCCAGCCGCTCAGATCCAGTCTCTTTCTATGCTGCTTTTCATCCGAGTTTCATTTCCTGGGCTGGGTGATACCTGCTCTGCCTCTAGGCAGCTCTTTCCGAATTCCAGGCAGGAAGGATGGGAAAGCACCCTAGTTCTTCTTTTTTTTTGAGATTTTTCTCTTTATATTTAGGAAGGGAATACCTCCTTGAAAATCATATGGCTACCCCTAGCTGGAAGGGAGAATAGGAAGGTGATATTCTGGCTGTTTGTCCTCTACAGTAGAAGGAAAAGGAAAAGAGGGAACTCCAGTAGTTTTTAGGAAGCCAGTTTATATTTACCAGAGTATACCAAATCCCTTATTTTAAGAAGGGGGTTCTAAAAGCAATGTCTTTACTTTGTACTATAGATAAACTTATTTATGATTCTAAAGACATTTAAATTGGGTATATACAACTAATTACACATATAATGATCAGGTTACAAAATGCAGAGCTTAAATATAAAAACCCAACCTGCTACTGGGAGGATTCTGAACCAAAGTTCCAGGTTCAGAAAGTTCCTCTGACAGTCCATTATTTGGAAAGAAAGGTAGAAGAAGTTGAACTGAGACATGGAAGGAAATTTTTTCCTTTACTTTTTGTTTTTAGGAGTAAAAATTGAATCTGAAAATATGACAGCTAGAAGCTTTGTGAATGTAGGTGGAATTTGTAGCAATGGGATATTTGAAGTGTTGTGTTTGATTCAGGAGGATTATTCTCTCATGCCTTTTCTCTTAGATTTTCCATTCTTTTTGATAAGAAAACAGGCCTGGATGTGTGAGCTATATGTTCTTAGATAGTGCTTAGGAAGTCTTACCTGTTGTTTTAAGTAGCTCCCCACTACCCTTTGGGAGCAGAAATACTCAATCCCATTTACATGTGTCAATGCAATTTTCTACTTCCGAATTTTCTACTTCCTCCTTCTTAAGAACTAGTTTCAGTAGTGTTAGCCTTCTTAGTATCCCAAGACAGTGTCTCAAGTGACAGTTGGAGAGGTGTTACTGGACCCAAGTTTGTCTGCTCACCACTCCAAAGTCAATACTTGGGATCCAAGAGTTGGTGGGAAGGTAATCAAGTTTATTCAAGGACTGACCCTGAGAAGATGGAAGAGCCTTCAAAGTTCCATCTTGAGAAACTCAGGTACCCAAAAAGGCTTTTCTAGAGAAGGAAAGGAGGTGCAGACGGACAGTGCACAGGAAGTCTGCTTGCTGAATGGAGTCTCGGTCATGCAGGACACTCAACCAGAAAGGACCTTGACCTCCTGGGGCTGGTTGCAAACATACTACTTCTCAGCAAGTAAACATCATAGCATGCTTTTTGTTGGTTGACGCACAGAATTAATGAATAAGGAGAGATGTAACACATCATGATGTTTTCTGAAGGTCACCAGATGTTCTGTGTTCTGTAAATCTGAAGAAAGATTATTCAGCAGTTAACATCTGAATCATTTAGGTGCAGCTTTTCTTTTGAATTTAGAATGCCAGGCAAAGGGAGGGTAGGTACCTCTGCGAAAGGCAACTCCTAAGGGAGCAACCACTGTTACAGGGAGATTATAACTCTGATTTACTGGGTGTTGCTATTTAGGTATCTAGAAGCAATTCCACATGTTTTAAACCAGTTGACAGACTTCCTCACTCAAGAAAGTGCTGAGGATTATCTGACCATGGAAGGTTAGATGTGCAGCTCCTTTCTGTCTGGAGGGCAGGACCGTCATCCTTGTCTGGTATGACCCATGATGTTGCTGATGGTCTTTCCTATGGAACAACTAGCACCTTCCATAGCTCCTTTGTCCCTGATTCTCTTCCTGCTATGTGAATCCATCAGCTCCTTATTCTAGTTTCCATATTTCTAATTTCCCCCTGTTCTATGTAACAGTTTTCTCTCCCTTTTTCTGTATAAGAGGAAAAACCAAGACCAAAACCTTTTCCTTTTACACATCTATGTCCTTGATTGGGTCTCTGTAACAAAGGACAAATTAACAAGAGGAAAAAAACCCAGAAATTTATTAACACGAATATCTCATATTTATGTGGGAAACTCAGATGGGTAACTTGAAGGAGTAGTCAAAATTTGGGTTTAGATTTCAACAAAGAATAGGATCTTTGGGGAAACTCATATATTATGTGGGAAACTCAGATGGGTAACTTGAAGGAGTAGTCAAAATTTGGGTTTAGATTTCAACAAAGAATAGGATCTTTGGGGCTTCTGGGTAGGGGAAGCAAGTTATGGGAAGATAACTGGAAAAGTATGATAAAAAAGAATAAGTTTCATTATGCAGATTTAAGATTCTTTTTCATTAATAAGAGTCTCCTGGTACTGAAAGAGGAACACGCTTATGAATGGAGATTTCCTTTATAAATGTAAAATTTCCTTACAAAAGCTGTGCTACCAGAACTTTTCCTGTATCTGCTCAAAATAACATTTCTCAAACTAATCAGCTCAAAATATCCTTATGGCAAATATCCATACTTTAGAGTGGTATATTCTGGTCTCCTACATTCCTGTGCCTTTTCTTGTTTTAGTATTGTTTTCTCTGTTTTTTTTTTCTTTTTCTTTTAAGCTCTGCTCCGTTTCTGGCTTCCCTCTTCTTTCCTCTCAAAGTGAAATCAGGAGAACAGTCTCCTCAGGAAACAGACTCCCTGTTTCTGGGAATTCCTGCTTTTTAAAAGCAAAACCAAAGCTTTACTTCAAAACATCTAGTGGCACAGCTAGTGGCAGAGGCCTGCAGGGATCAGAACTGCTGCAGTTCAAAGGCTGTCTGCTGATTAGCACCCTGAAGAGAGCAGGAAACACATCCCTTAAGACTTTTAACCTTCTATGTGGGCACCATAATCCAAATTGTCCATTTACATTTTGATGAATAATGTGGAGCTGCAGAACCCTTAGCTCTCTCGGGAATGTCAGTAACAATGTAAAAAGGATAAAGAGGAGTCGCTGATTGGAGAAGTTGTTGGACTCCTCTGCTACCACAGCCACAGTGAACACAGTTATGGCCAACGGTTGTCCCAAGGTACCCACAAGCAAATGGGGAATAAAAGAGAGTTCAGGGAGAACAGCGAATCCTGATTATTGTCTCCCAAATGTGAATGAGGGAAAAACCCTGAACCCAAAACTAAGAGATTGAGTTCTAGTCTTGGCTTTGCCTCTGATTACATACATGGCTCTTTCTCTCAACTCTCTGAGCTTTATTTTTTTTAATTTGCAATCTTCAAGATTATTTCCAATTCCAAACACTGGATTTTTTAAATATGCTAGAAGTTTTTATTCTCAGTGAATTATATCAGCAGAACCCCACTGAAGAGCAAGGATGCTCTTTGAAGGACTAAGGTATGTTTAACAGAATAGGCATTGAAAATGCAGTGCAGCCATTGAATTATGAAGTAGCAGTGCTTTGGAGCTGACCTCAAAGAAAGGATTTTATTATTAAGTCAGACTAGAACATCCCATGCTGTGTCTCTTGCATCCTTGGAATGATGGATTCAAAGAGCTTAAACAACTTCAGAAAGGAAACTTCAAAGGATATAGGAGCAAAGACAGCACAGGGACTTTATCTCCCATCTTTTATCCGCTGCCCTCACCCCCAATTAAAAAGCAGAAGCTCAACTCTCAGATAGCAGACACATGTCTAAAACAAAGATATTAGACCACCAAGAATAAATACCTTCACATTACAGACCAGTTGAAAGAAAGGTCCATAAACCGAAAGACCAGTGAACTGATTGTGATTGTGAACTTGTTGGAGCAGAGAAAAATGGAAATGTAACTTTAAACTGCAAGATAAAGAATCACTCCTCTTCAACCCAAACAATGCTTGAGTTCCAGATTAAATGAGCAATAATAATATAATTACTAGTCAAGATGTGCTAAGTGCTGCTGGCTAGATATAGTGTTTTGTGCTTTCCTTAGTTGCCCTGCACAATGGCCCCATTAGTAGGTATTATTATAAATGAAGAAACCATGATTCAGAGAATTTGTTTATTCAAGTTCTCAAAGTGAGTAGGTCAGTATCAGGATTTGTATGCGTATCTGTGGGTGGAATCTGTCGCAATGGAATATTTGAAGTGTTGTGTCTGATCCAGGAGGATTATTCTTTTGTGCCTTACCTGTCTCTGGAGATTGTGCTCTCATGTCTCAAAGGCTTGTCAGGAGGCTATAGTCTCACTCAGCACAATTACTGTCATTGCCACTGTAGAACACCAGAATATGCCACCCCCAAATATGGCACTTTGGCATAAGGATTATTTTGAGCTTTGGACAATTGAGAAGAAAGAGATATAAGAAAAACTCTTTGTCCTTTTCAATTTGCCTAAAAATAAGACATACATTTATAAAGGCAGAATTTCTTTTCCTCCCTTCTGTATCAGGAACAAATGTTGACCACTGGACAACTTTTGACCCTTTACAGCCTGAAGTGGCACCAGAGGAATCCATTTACCCCAAACCCCATAAGATTGTCTTCCCACAGTTTGCTGTGGGAAGAGACCCACAGTCCTTTTTCTTTGTCTTGTCACTTTTCTAAAAATTTGCTCTTCTTTGTTGAAAATTCTGTACAAGCTGTATTTCTAAGCCACCTCTTTGAGAAGTACCATTACTTGGGCATCTGCCAAGTATTCATGAGGTATACATGTTGATAAAATTCTTTGTGCTTTTCTTGTTAATCTGCCTTTTGTTACAGGAATCCATCCGAGCTAAGAACGATGAAGGGCAGAGAGAAAATGACTTTTCTTTCCCTAAACTACTATAACTTCTAGTGCAGCACTTTCTAAATGTTTCTTCTAGAGCCCCAGGGTCTCATGGAAATGCACGAGAGTTCTGTGGGGTTACTTTTCAATAGAGATATCCTGTAGGTGACTTTATGAAAAAACTATCTTCCTCCAACCCTTATTTCATGTTTACAAATAGTTCATTTTTCCCTCTTGAATTCAAGTCCTCTTTCTTTTCTTCTCCAAATTACACCCTCATCTTTATTTCTAATGCAATTAGAATCTGTTCCAGAAAGCTAAATCTGCAGTGTTTCTGGCTAAAGCAGAAAATTCATTATATTTGTTTAATTGTAACCCAAATAGGAAATAACATGAGGATGAGATTTTTATTACAATTCCCATCCAACATACATCTCTAATCCCATTGACCTGTTTTTCTACCTAGCACTTTGCTTATACAAAGTTCCCTCAGGGGGGACTGGAGAGGGCAGGCAGAAGTGTCTAGTGTGATCGCCTGGGTGTGACTTGGGCATTCCTGGGTCCTTGGTTATGGCCCCATCATAACATTGTCCTTAATTTGTAGAAGTGGAGGGTTGATAATGGTGCCCCTGTGGTTTTCTCCATCTTGAATGGAAAATTTGTAGCAACAAAGGAAGAAGAAACATGCTTCTTTCACATTTATTCTTAGAGTTGTTTTAAATTTGAGTGTACAAATAGATGTGGCATATACCAGCCAGACTCTCAAAATTAAGTTTTAAACTAAAAAGTCCATAAGGAAAAATCAGGTGACATAACCAAACTGAAGTGCATTGAAGCAGGGAATGGAAAGGAATGGGTGAGCACTGTGGAGAGACTTGTGTCCCTGCTTAGGGGCTGTCCCTCCTAGGCCCTATCTGGTTATTACTGCCTGGCATTGGAGGTTCAACATAACCGTCTTTCAATTTTTCAAGAGGATCTAGAAATCTAGAAAATTACACAATACCTCTCAGGTTTTTAAATGTTGGCCACTAATTTTTCAAAGTGTAGAACACTATGTGAGATCAAACAGATTTGATACTATAGGCTGCCATTTTTCAGTCTCTACTCTAGAACTTCATTGACCAAAGGTAGAACCTGGACTTGGGTAAAAATAAAAAGAAAGCATTAGACCTTTTGAAACTTTAGAAGGTACTGGGTTATGTTCTGGAGAGTTAGGGTCCCTTAACAATCAGCTATGAAGTCAGAATTGAAGGGGATCTAAGCAGAGGCTGGAAGGTCCCCATGCTGGTGATGTTGAAGACAGAACTCCTGCTTCATATGTGCTGGCATTTGGCTTTCTTCTGCTTTCAAACTATGTAATTTTATGCAAGCAAGAAATAAGTGCTGTGAGATTTAAATGCAGAAACAAGTTACTTCCAGTCACATAAATCAAGACTCATCATAGCAGCACAATTGCTTTTTAAGATTTCCTTGAAAGGAAGGTAGAGGGTGATTTGCTATAGGCTAGTCTGCTGGGTACTGTTTCTAAGAGGAAACTAACCAGAACAAAAGAAACAACACAATTGACATCATGCTATTGCATTTAAACCATTACATAAAAGAATAGCAAGACTTTGGACAAAATATGTTTGAATGGAAAAAAAAAACTAGTAATCTTGAAGGAAGTAGCAGTGTGAATAAAGTCACAGAGATGAGATGTTCAGGCATCCTCTGGTCATTAGATTTGACTATTTCTTTTCTTCAATTTATTCAACACACACTAGAATAGTTTCTAAGGGCTTTAACAAATATTAATTCACTTAAGTTTTATGTGATTACTATGAGGTACTTACAATCAATGATACTAATTTTATTCATTTTATAGATGAGAAAACTAGCTGTTTTATTATCTAAACACTTGTTAGGTTCTCATGATGGTGGGACAGAACACAGTGGCCCCTGGACAGGGGAAGACAGAATGTTTTATTACTCACAGCTCCCAGTGAAGGAAAACTGCCTTGCAGAGCCATGCAGAGTGTTGTGCCAAGGGAAAGCATAACAGCAAACCGGAACTGTAGAAGGTGCTTTTGTGTAGCAGGTAGGGCAGAATTGGCTGGTTTTCACAGGCTTCTTATAGATTGGATTTTTTAATGATTCTGCAAGTTCAGGAAAAATGGGCCACATTCTTAAGTGTTTGGCACCAGGCATTTGGAACTGTATGTTGTAATCCAGCTGTGTTAGAGCCCTCTGAGGGAAATAATCGAGGTAGGGGTTTAGTAAACTGCCTGCAAAGGGAAATTGAGAGCTTTTCAGCTAGAATGCCAAAACTAAGTCAAGATAGCACTTAAGAAATGATATTTTGAGGCAGACCCAATAACACATTGAAGGTCACTCACTAGTAAGTGGTAGAGGCAGGAGTAAGCACCAGACAGTCTAGTTCCAGAGTCCATGGGAGAATAGGTTAGAAAAGAAAATGCAAGGTGAGATTATGAAGTTATTTAAAAGCCAAAGTCGCTTTGGTCTAATGAAACATCAAAGATAAAGAAATACAATAGGAGAAAAAGGACAAACATGTAGAAGAATGTATGGTGTAAGGAAGGGTCCTTGGTTTCAGAGTGGCTGCCATTCTTGCCAAACTGTTTATTTTATATACATCCACACATCTTTTCTTTTTTTAAAAAACTTTTTTGTTGTTACTGGCAATGTTACTGAAAGTTTGTTTTTTGTCCCTGATACTAGTCCAGTAAGGAGGACACAGTTTTGAGAAAAAGTTAAAAGGTTTATTGCTTTGCTATCAAAGGAGAAAAAGAAAACTTCTGTCCCAGAGGCTGTGATTCTGTCCCTCTGCAGGAACAGGGGACTTCTAAAGAGGTGATTCAAATGCTACATTCCACATGTTCTCATCTGTTGGTTTTGTCTTTGTCCAATAGAGAACATTGGAGTTGTAATTCATTTGTTAATTTGGGAGAGAGTCATTTCTGAGATCTTCTGGCACCATCCCCAAAGTCTGGATTGCTTTGTTCCTATGTAGTGGGTGTACTCAAGGACAGATAACTGCCTAGGGTGGGGAAGAAAGGTAATCCTATTTCCCCTGTGATTAGGGAGGAGTGAATTTAGGGAGGAGAAGGGCAAAAGGAAGAGGGAGAAACATGTCCCTTTTAAAAATAAGTGACAGGGGCAGAGTGGTCATTTGCTCCTGATAGCAACCTGAAGACAAATGCAATAGTGTCCTTTGAGAAAAGACTATAGCAATGTGGATGCAATTTTTGTAGACAAAGGGAAAAGGACCTTTACAAATATGTCAGCATGAGTATTTACAATTCCCTGAATACATTATACCTCTAGGCAGAGACCAATTATTTAGAAATCTGGACCTCTTCTTCTGCCAGAGTACTCCTTTTGAACTCAAATTGGGATTCATTGAATGGATGACTCTAAATGCCTTTTTGATTAATTCTTCCAGCCTATGCTACACTTCTATATTCATGTTGATCAAATAAAGCATTGAATGTTAAAGCATCATCTGTTGGTTTTGTTCTTTGTCCTAAAATAATTCCCTAAGTGTAGTGAGGAGGGACACGATGGCCCCGAGAGAGGAATTCCCAGAGTTGCTCTGACTAGAGAGGCAAATTTTGTCCCTCCTGTCCTCTCCTTATCCTGAAGTTCTGGTTAAGCATTTGGAAGCTGATCTCTCATCTGATCCTGAAGGGCTGATTGCTGGAGCAATTGTGGAGGGGGTGTTGAGTTGCTGGAGACTTACCTGCCTGGTGCTCAGGTCTCTGAAGAAACCAACCAGCACAAAGGAAACTGATTCAGGATCACTTGATTCAAGCACAATGGGACTTGTCATCACTCCCCAGGATGTGAATTACACCAGAAGCTTATTTTTGTCCATGTCAACTAGCAGGGTGGCAGCTTAGAGAAGCATAAATTCTGAGACCTCTCACCGCTGGGGTCCTTGTTTTCTCTCCACTCAGGGCTGAATGGGGCTGGCCCCCACTGAATACTGAATGGAGTGACAGACATTCCCCAATTCTAACAAACTCTGTTCACTATAATGTTAATTCCAAATTTTGCTTAAGGGTTTCTACTTAACTACCAAGACTTTTACTTATTTTGTGTTGTTTGAACTCAGACAACTTTCTAGGCTGATCCTGCCTACATTGAAGTTGTTCCCTCCTATTGGACCTGCCTTTAGACGTCACTTGGCATATTCCTACTCTCTCCTGTGCCCAGCACAACTCATCTTCAAGCATTTGTTTGAATTGTTGTGAATTGACTCTAGGTTCATAGGTCTGTCCCAGTGTTCTGTCTCATAGTTGAACTCATTAAAGGTAAGGCAGCCATGAGTGAAAATGAGTTTGATTTTGCAAATGAGCACCTGTCAGGGCTACTTGCCTTCCATATTTTGCTTTAATGAGGATCTCAAATAATAGGTCTTAAAAAAAAAAAAAGAAAAAAGTATGTTTCTTTCATGGTAAAGTTTGAGGCTTTATGCCTACTTGCAATGGGAAAGATTATCTGTCTATCTGGAAAACAACCTTCCAGTTGTACCATGGAAGCCTATTTTTCATATAATCCTGGGATCCTCCCTCCCACCCTCCAGCAGGCATCTACTAGGCCTTTCTACAGTGAAGACACTGTGTTAGGTCTTTGTTTAAGACAAGGATAAAGATCCTCAGTGCTCAGCTTGAAAGGTCTACAGAAGAGGCCAAGGGAACCAGTCAACGGAATTGATAGCCTAGGAGCCCATGAGGAAGGGGTCAGATATATATATACAAACCACATCCACACAAGACCTGGAAATTCATAACCACACAATAGAAGATAGAATGATTCAGTAAAAAGACTACAGTGATAGCCACCCCTATGTTTATGTGGAAGAATGCAGACAGAAGCATGCTCTGGTGCTGGTGTTTGCATTGGAAATATCTACTAAGTTTAAAAGTCATTTATACTAAGATCAAGGGATAAGATAGGGGTCTAAATAGACTAAAAGTCAAAAGAACATTCCCTGTCAGTGAAGTTGAAGCTCCCTGAAATGCAAATGCTCAGGATGGGAAAACCTTGCTGTGTTTATTGTTTATGGATCTTGTTGGAAGGCAAAAACAAAACAATAAAAAAAAAAAAAGAAACCAAAAACAAACAAACAAAAGAAAAAACACCAAACCAAAACAAACGAACAACCAAACAAAAAGACTCTTAAGAATTCCTAAACCATAGCTTACACAAAAGTCCCTAATTTATGATGGTTGAACTTGCGATTTTTTAAAACGTAGGATGATGCTGAAATGTGCACATTTTATAGAAACAGTACTTTGTCTTTTGACTTTTGATCTTATTCCTGGACTAGCAATATGCTATAAGATTCTCTCACGATGCTGGGCAGTGGTAGTGAGCGCAGCTCACATTTAGCTACAATCAGGAGGGCAAACAGCTGTTATTCTACAGTGTCCTATGTTGCTACATACGATGTGCAATAGGTTAGATGGAGTAACGATATTCTGACTTACGATATTTGCAACTTACAATGGGTTTATAAGGGTGCAACCTTTTATTAGTTAAGGAAAAATCTGAACTTGAAAAGATTTGGGGTTAGAATTTGTGTTAGTATTTGGCCTAATTTTTTTTTTTAATTGCATATTTATTTTCCATTCATTTAGGTACTGTAACACACACAGTTGAACAATTCTTAAGTTAACTTTACATGAAAGTTTCTTTTCTGGATTCATCATTAAGAAAGAGATTCATGATGTATTTAAATTTTAACTATTTGGGAGACACAGTGCTTAAAATAAGATTTTAATCAGAACATAAATCTTAAGATCTGTATATAATTCCACTAGTTAGCAGTATTTTCTCTCTCATGATTGGTTCAGTATCTATTACTAACTGGTAATTGTATCCTCGACCAGAGAAACTGGTCATGTACATCAACAAGAATGGGATCCAAATTGCAATAGGTTGCACTCCATGTATATATAATATGTCAAAATACATCATACTGTCGTGTATATCTAAAAACAATAAATAAAAAAGAAGAATATTTCATTAACACTCAAGGATGATAACAGCCTTCTGGGAATATTTGGTGATGCATTACTTTTTTTTTTTTTATGTGACTGATGGCCTAAAATTTTTTTAAGGCAAAATTAATGTAGTCCTGGATTGGTTGTGTCTTCAGGTAACTATCAGGAACAAATGCAAATTATCTCTGCAGAGTTTCACTTTGAACTTGGCCCCAAGAAAATTCCACAGATCAAGTTCCTAGCAATATGAACTGTGAAAGAGAGTTAACAGAAACCAGTAACCATAGAATTAGACCAGCAAAGACTGTATATATTGAAATTATCAGTGATAAAATATAAAAGAAACATATTCAATGATTAAAGAAATCAAACAGAGGTTAATGACAGTTATGAGAAGATAATTTATTTTCAGATTTGAAAAAGAATGGAACAGAATTTCTAGAAATGAAAAAAGTAATGATAAAAATTAGAAGACTATGGTTTAGTTAAAATAGAATATTTGACATAGTTGAAGAGAGATTTATTAAGCAAGATGATTAATATAAATTTCTTATAACTCATCATAGGAAGACATAAAGATGGGAAATATAAAAGAGAAGGGATATGGATAATAGTAAGAGAAGCTCCAATATATGTCTAATCATAGTCCCAGAAGAAGTAAATTGAAGGAATGGAAAAGAGATAATATCAGTAAGTATAACATTTGAGAATATTTCACAATTAATAAATGATACCAATCTCAGATGCAGCATATTTGAAGAATTCCAAGGGTAACAAGAAAAAGAAAACCCACATTTAAACATGTCATCGTATCTACATATACATGCATCTGCTGTTGTGAAATGGCATAACATAGTAGTGTTCTGGAAAAGATCTTAAAAGTAGTAAAAAAGAGGTTACCTGCAAAGAAGGTACAACAATTTTGAGTAGCCATGGTATAAGTAAGAAGACAGTGAATAACTTTTCATAAATTAAACTCTTTAGTTAAAAGACAAAGTTTGGGGCTGGGGAGATAGCTCAGCTGGTAGAGTGCTTGCCTTGCAAGCACAAGGCCCTCAGTTCGATCCCCGGTACCACAAAAAAAAAAAAAAAAAAAGACAAAGTTTGACACCCTGAATTTAAAAAAAAAAAAAAAATTCATCCAATGACTGTTTATATGAGACACACTTAAAACATAAAAACAGAAAGTTGGGAGTAAAAGCATGAGAAAAAATACACGCATAATCAAAGAAAATTGGCAGAGCTATGTATGTCATTAGATAAAATGGTCTTTAAGGCAAAAGATTTTACTAAAAATGAAGAGGTGTCTAAATATTAAAGCTTTAATTCACCAGGCACATAATGAATTTAATCTTGGAGGCACCAAGTTACATCACTTTTAATTGATGAAACTTCAAGGATAAATAGACAAAACTACAACCAAACTGGGAAATTTTAACATATATCCCTCAATAATTGATTGATTAAGCTGACAAAAAAATCAATAAAAACATAGAGGATTTGAACAATACAAATAGCAAAACTATTTTAATGAACATATAGAACACTTAATTCAAAAATGGATAATGTACATCATGGAACATTTATAAAATGATTCTAAGTAATTAAGCAAGCCTTCAACAAAACTGAGTTTTGTTGTTAATAAGACCATATTTTATGACTGCAGTGCTAGCAAATTAAAAACAAAAACAGAAATATAACTTTAAAGAACTCACATTTACACATTTTATCACTTCTAAATAATTCATGTGTCAGAAATAATAGGTATTAAAAATATGGATTAAAGCAAAAAGCATTTTTGCTTTCAAATTGAGCATTAGCCAAAATTTCATTAAGGATTTATATACATCAATATATGTATACAAGAAATATAGTCACAAAAGTGACTTCCTAAGGATACTTGGAAAATGCTTTCTATGCAAGATGAGAGAAAAGAAGGTTGTTTACCAATAAATTAATGAATTACAACTTTATATGGAATGAATGCTGTGTTTTCTTAGCCTGTTTGGCCACTGTATCGTATTCAGATCTTACAAACAGTTTATGCTCAAATTATTTATACTATTAGTACTAATTAGTATTCCATGGCTTATTGTTTTGGAATCATTGGAAAATGTAGAAAAGATATAGATTGTAACAGATACTGGTTGTTGTAAATTGTTAGCAATATACAGATAGTAAGAATTTCTTACAGGATTCATTTGTATCTAGAACTGAACAACGAAGAATAATAAAACTTGTGGTACTTGGTGGTACTTAAAGGGAAAATTTATGGTCGTAAGTGTATGTGATACTTAGAAGGAAATTTATAGTCTATTATGCTCATATTAAAGAAGAAAGCCTGAACATAATCTAAGAATTTAAATTATAAAGTTATAAAAATAGAATTTTGCTTCCAAAACTGTAGAAGAAAGAAAATAATCAAGAGAACAGAAATTAATCAACTAGGAAAAAAGTTACAAAGAGTGATCCACGAAACTAAAAGTTTTTCTTTGAAAAGCATTGCCAAATTTCTGACAAGATTACTTTGGAAAAAAGACAGAAACTACAAAAAAAAGTATCAAGAATGAAATGGAACAAAACTCCTGTTGCAGACAAATTTAAGATTATTACAAAAGACTGGTATGAATAACAGTATGGGAATGAAAGCAGAAGTATAAAAACTGTTCACATTGGCAGAAAGTATACATTATCATATGATATAAAATAGAGATAAAGCAGCCAAAATCCTACTACCTCTCTTGTCTTGCCCATTGCTCCATCCCTGGCACCTATCACATAGCTGGGTCACTGCTGTACTTTGAATGTGTCCCCTAAAATTCATTGTTGGAAACTTAATCCCCAGTGCAACAGTACTGAGGGGTGGGACCTTTCAGAGGCAAATAAGTCATGAGGGTAGAGTGAATTAATGCTGCTGTCATGGGAGTAGTAGTAGGCTCGGGATACAAGACCGGACTCAGCCCGCTGTTCTCTCCCTCTCTCTCTTGCCCTTCCACCTTCTGCCATGGAATGACAAAGCTCCAAGGCCCTCAGTAGACGTGGCCCCTTGATCTTGGACTATCCAACTTCCAGAACTGTATGAAAAAAATCTCTATTCTTTATAAATTGCACAAAATGGATGTAGGAACTGTTGATATTTTAGTGAATTTATGTTTATATTTATTTTAAAACAGTTCATTCGTACATTGATTTTTAAGCATCAATAACACAGATACTAAATGAAAAATGAATAAAAAATAAAGTACAATGACAGACAGCATCTGCTTTGTCATTCTTTAACACTTCAAAAAAACTGTGAATTTTAAAGGAGCTCATCTTATCTAAATTTCCCTGGCAATGAAACGAACAATATGTTCTTCATACAGCTATGCCTTTGTGAAGGAAAAAAAGAAAGATTTTTTTTTTACTAGCAATTCTCTTAGGCCAACATCCTAGCTACATAAAGTTGACATTATTAGCAGGACTAGAACAACATTATTATTATTTTATAATGTTATTAAACAAAATTAGCAGTTGCTGGCAAGTGGTTTAAGATACCAATTTCCAGGCACACAGAAAGGTGTGGAAACAAAAAAGGAAAATTAATGGGAAACATTGAAAAGATTCCTCTGAGCACATACTAGGACCTTTGGAGTCTAAACTGCGTGGAGTTGATCCATGAGGTCTTTATCATCTTTTGTAAATCTTTCCTTTGATGAAATAATTTTTCAAAAATCTTTTTTCAAGGAGGCTACTGGTAGTATTTTTTAAAGAGATTGTATATCTGAGCATTTTCTTTTGTTGTTGCCTTTACAGATAGAACATTTTCAAGGACCCTATCCCCTCATTCTCCTGACCTAGTACTAAGTACTTTTTCTAGGTACTTATGTACATCTGTAAAGGTATAGAGAAAATTCTGGAAGAATGAGTACAAAATCTTCAACAGCGGTTATTTCTGTTAAAGAGGGTACTTAGAGTGTGTGTGTGCATGTGTGTGGTATTGGTGGTGGGCAGTTGTCAAAGTCACTGTTAATATTACCTGTAGTATTTTAATTTTTTAAAAAATTTTAAGCAAGGAAGGAGTAAAGCATTACCAATAAAATTAAAATTAAACAATCTTTTGAATCATAACATTTTTCCTGCAAGATGTTATAGACATTATTTTATTGCCTCTAGCACTTAATTCAGTAAATTTCTTCAACCATTTTTGAATGCTGACTACACATCATTGTACAGGGAATACAATGATAAACAAAATGGATTTCATGGAGCTTACAGCAAACTGGAAGGCAGAGATACCAACCAAGCAATCATACAAACAACAAAAAAAATGCTCTGAGAGGACTCTGTCTCACCAGGTGACGCCCTCTGTCATATTATGATGCAGCACGAAGGCCCTCACCAGATTCTAGTGCCATGCTCTTGGACTTTGCAGCCTCTAGAACTGTGAGCCAAATAAACTTCTATTGCTAAAATTTACCTAGTCTATGGGCATGCAGTTGTAGCAACACAAAACTTACAAAAAAAATTGCCAAGAAATTATCTGGTTTGGAAAGGTAAAAATTAAAGAAGAAAAAATAATTTTGAATCAGGAAACTTTTTTTCTGCCATAAAAATAAGAAAAAAGTATGTAAGTAGATTGCAAGTAAGATTTTGTTATTATCTATTCTTAATGAATATGAACAACTTGAAAAGGGATTAAAATTTTTGAAGTAGGTAAAAGTGTTAATTTAGTGCATCTAGTGGATTCCTTGTTTTAAATATTAAGAATGAGATATAATTTTTAAATAGGGCCTCAATTTCTTTTTACTCCATAAAAACAAATATAGGACATATTGTTTGAAGGATCACCAAAGCATTGTCTCCTTGTGGGAGATTTGGAGAAAGGAATCCCTGGTACAAAAAAAAAAAGCCCCTACTTTTTCAGGTATTTTTATTTGCCAGGAAGAGAGAAATGAAGCATGAAATAGATTAGTGTTCTCAGTTCCGCTTTCTATAGTTAGCAAGAATTCCTCCTATATTTTGACAACTACTATTTTACGTCATTGTTTTCATTGTCATTGGAAGCTCTAGCATATGTATTTTAATGTAAATGTCGAAGAGATTGCCTAGGGACTGCTAGCTAGATGCTATTTAAATTGGAAGCCCCCCTCTCTTTTGCACAAGAATGAATACATTCCCCACAAATGGGAGTTTGGCTGCAGCTGCAGAAGCTGCTGCAGCTTAACTGTCAATGCAGAAGAGGGGAAGGAGGCATTGAGGGATTAAGGCTAATGTAACTCCTTCACAACACCTAGGGATGGGGAAGTTGATCAGGGCAGTGAGCCAGTATGATGGTACATGGGGATGCTGATGAGGGTCAAAATTCATCTCAAGTTCTGGTGTCAAACCTGGGCTCACACAAAGCGAAACTCTGTTACTTGGCTCTCTGGAGGGGAGAGAGTGCACAGTCTCTAGCAGAGACTTGGAGGGTATGCACTGTGTTTATTTACATGAGTAGATGCTGTAATAGATGATGAATGTAGCGTAGATGGAGGTTAGTTCTCAAAACTCATGGTTATTTTCTAACTGATGTGTTGGGAGGTTTGTACTTGCTTAAGCTGCATAGTTGGGTTTCTGTTACACACAACTAAATGTTATTCCTAGTCATATACTTTCTGTTCATTTCTGCCTCTACATGTCCTTCAGGTCCCCTTGATCACTTCTCCTTGCTTTGTTTATACCAATCATACCTGGCATACAGTATGTGCTTAATAAATTGTAGCCATTACTAGTTTAATAACAAGGTCAAGGATATGTAGCAAGTTTCTCTTCAAAAAAGTATGCTTATCTTGAAAGATGACTACATGAAGGTTAGTGAAGAAAATGTTTATCTTCTGTTATTGCTATTTTAATTCAACAAATGTAACCTTGGGTCAGCATTTCTTTAAATGCACACATACAAAAAAGTGTGCTATACTTTGCTGCACAAAACAAGAATAGTTTACCCACATATAAATAAGTTCCTTCTGGTAAAGCAATTTTAAGGAAAGATAATTGAACCTGGTAAAGGTCTTGGGACTGTAGCAGAAAGGTACACTGCTCTTGGACGCCTTTTAAGCCCAGATTGATGCCTCTGACTAACAGTAGACAGAATACAGAGAAGTATCCTTTTTGGAACCTAAAGGTCTGTGCCAGGTGGCAGGGATCTAACTTTGACAATCCTGTGTTGTCTGCCATACTACAATGAATTGGCGCTTGTTTAAACATCTGAGTGTATAGGATGCTTGAATTGAATACCCATGGGATTAGTCAGGCCATGGAACAAGGTGCTCCCATTTCTGGAGAGCAGTTAGGCCAAATTATTAGCACAGTTACAGGTCTATGTCTGTGATGAGGTGCCTGGGAGTCTACAGAATCCTCCTGAGTTCAGTGGAGGGCAAAACTCTAGGACTTTCTAAAGCTATTCTTGGACTAGACTGAAGAAATCCTTCCTATCCAGTGTTACCTCACCTCTATTTCCATGAAAAATATTCCTCTGTCTGCTTTGATATCTCCTTAATCAGGAAGCCCCTCTTCATGTTCCTTTAGGGAAAGACAACCCAGGCTCATTTAGAGCAGCAACCCGTCCTTTGTGGGCCAGTTCATTTCATTTTGTCCCTCTGCCTGGACCACTGACACCTTTAGAAAATGCATTGCTGTTGTAGACGTGGCTAACTGAGAGAACAGGGAGGATTGCTTAAATTATTAAGTCTGGAAATCCAGAGAAAGTGACTTATGCAACGTTTGTGGAGGGTGATTGCTTTACATAACCAAGCAGACCAGCTGTGCAGCTAAGTTGCTGCCCCAGATCCTTTAGTAGGACTTGGAGTTCAGGAGGCGCCTTGGCTTCCTCCTGGGAAGCACCTAAATTCCTGTGAGTTCAAGACTTCCCATCTGGATTGAAGACTCCCACGAAGAGGAGACACCCAGCAGGAAGCATGGCATTGGCAGGGCCCTTCTATGCCATAGGTCAGGACCAGCTTCCCTGAGAGCAGTGAAACTGGATCTGTGGATGGTGGAGGGGAGAGTGCGAGGAACTGCCTGTGTCCAGAGTCATCTTAATTAGCACCAAGATACACTCTCGTAAGAGGCTGGAGAATGCTGAATGGATCTTTAAAAACACAAGACATGGGCCCTGGATGTTAACAAATGCTGACATGAGTCAACACTTATTTCTTATCTCAATTAGATTCTCACTCTTTTTTGGATGCCAGCTACCCCAGCTGCTGGCAGTGTTGTCATTAGCTGGAGGCTAACAGGGCCCCTGGATGGAGCTTATTAAGAATAAATGAACCTTGGGTTCAGACCCCTTAGGGGTTTGGTTTTCTGAAGCTAGGCACAAATAAAAACTCAGCTGCGAAGGCCTTGCGTTATTATATTTTCTGGGTTATATTGATCTCCAGGGAATCTATTTTATGCATTTCTAAGTTTTTTTTTTTTTTTTTTTTAACAGAGGAAATCAAATTTTAAACAATCCTCAATTATCAGAGCGGCCCCTTTTAAAACAGAACCATAGTTACTTGAAAAATGCCCTTTCTTCAGTCAATACCTTGGTTCCCTGAGCCTTGCTCCTGGCTGCTGACTTAACTGTGTGGCCACAACTTCTTGCTCCAGTTAGCACAACTACTGACTGAGAAATGATTTCTAATTTTCCTATTGCCTCATCAGCAAAATTGTCAGCTAAATTCCATTTGCTGAGGCTTTATTACTTTTGAAGATACAGGAGGCAGAAAAGAGCACAGCTGGGTCGCTCATTCCAGGTGGAGTTTGCAGGACTGGCAGGTGGAGAGACCCTTGATGTTGGTTTCTGCGCATAACTGCTTTCAGGAGAGCTTGTCAGGGTTCAGAACTTCCTTGGGCAAGTGTGAACTAAAAGGCCCACAGTACGATGTTGGAAGAAGCCCAGCTGCCACAGCGAGGCAGGTTGGGTTGTTGTGGTTGACAGTTCATCCCCTGGTGTTTGTGTGTATCTCCCAAGTTTCTTGAAATGCCAGTCAAGAGGCATTAACGCTAAATGTCAGGTAGGGTGACCCAGACACAGTGGAATCCTGATGAGCTTTCTCCTTTTGTGTGATTCTGTGGGCAGAGGAAAGGCATTCTAGGTTGGGGTCTTTGTTGAATGCTTAGGTAATGATTTTGTGGTCACCTATTCATAGTTTCCTTTTCCTTGAATGAATATTTACCTCAGAGAAGATCCCTATTACAGCAGAAGAGCACTTGCCCAGGAAGCTCATGCCAAACTGTATTTTTCCTTCCACGTGCACCCTCACTCAAGACAGTAATTTACCAAAAGAGTGTAATTATGCAACTGAAAAGTGTTTAAATTGAATTGTCAGGGAAATGGCACGGAGCGTCTCAAAATAGTCCAGGTGTGAGTATAAAGTAATGAGACTAACATTTAAGTTTTTATATAGATGTACAAAACCAATGATTCTGAACTCCGACTTGCCTCTTCCCCAGCTTAACTTGGGACAACTGAAGGCAGAACCCTGGACACTTATTGTTACAGCATTGTTTTCTCTTTATTGGTTTTCAAACTCTCATTGAGGGTTCCTTTTGCTTTTATTTTTTTTAATTTATGGTTGACACATAATAATTGTACATATTTCTGGGGTTCAAGGTGATGTTTTGATATATGAACACATTGTGTAATAATCAATTCAGGGCAATTAGCATATCCACATCTTAAACATTTATCATTTCTTTGTAATCAAAATATTAAAAAAACCTCTCTTCTAGCTATTTTGAGACAGACATTATTGTTAAATCTGGTTATCCTTGTAAGATATGGAAAATGACAAACCCCAAAATAGTGTGACCTGGGAAGAGGGGATGAGGAAGAAGTCAACACATTGATAACATTGATCCTTTCCCAATACATCCTTTCCCAGTGGCAAGACAATCCCTGGGAAGGAATATCCATCAAGCCTGAAATGGCAGTCTCTGGGAGGAAACCAAAGCATTGACCCTTCCCAAAATAAATCCTTTCCCAGTAACTGTGCAGTGGGACCCTGTAGAGAAAAAGATAAATACTGAACACTGACCCCAGACCCTCCATTCTTCTCCAAGTAAAAATACTGCCCAGTAAAAACAAATCTCAAATCTGGTTCCTGAGTGCCCAAACTGACACTGTCTGTCAATAATTAAGTCACCTCTCAGTGTAACCTACATAAGCACAGACTCCCCCTTTGGCCAGTGGCTCCTTTTCCACCAGGAAGGTGGGCTCACCAGAGGCGTGACTCCACCGCTGATTAGGCTGTGCTAATCCGTGTAGTTTGCACCCAGCTCGGTCATTTTGTGCTAACAATCCTACAGTACAAAAGAACACCATAATTTATATTCCTCTGACTGTAACTTCACATCCCTTGACCAGTCTCTCTCCATTTCCTCTTTTCTCTCCTGTCTCTAGACGCTAGTAGACTATTCTACTCTGTACTTCTGTGAAACCCCTTTTTTACATACAATGTATGAGTGAGATCATCCAGTGTTTGCCTATCTGTATCTGGTTTATTTCATTTAACATAATGCCCTCCAGATTCATCTAGGCAAATTCAAGATCTGGTTCTTTTGTGGCTTAATAGTACTCCATTTTGTATATATAACACGTTTTCTTTATCCATTCATTCTTCAGTGAGTGCTTAGGTTGATTCCATAGCTCGACTATTATGAACAGTTTTCCAATAAATACAGGAGGGCAGATATCTCTTTGACGCACTGATCACATTCCCTTTGGATATACACCCACTACTGGGATACCCGGATCATATGGTAGCTCTATTTTTAACATTTTGAGGAACCTTCATAATGGTTTCCATAATGGCTGTTCTGTTTTTACAGTCCCACCAATAATGTTTAAGGGTCACTTTTTCTTCACATCCTCACCAACACTTATCTTTTGATTTTTTTTGTACCAGGGATTGAATTCAGGGGCACTTAACCACTTAGATGCATCCTTACCCCTTATCCCTTCTTATTTTAAATTTTGAGACAGGGTCTCACTAAGTTGTTAGCCTTCTAAATTGCTGAGGCTGGCCTCAAACTTGCGATCCTCTTGTCTTGGCCTCCTAAGTCACTGGGATTACAGGTATATACACTGATTTTTTTTTTTTTTATAGTGACCATTTTAACTAGAGTGAGATGATGTCTCATATAGTTTTGTTTTCCCTAGTACTTAATGATGTTGAACATTTTTTCATGTATCTGTTGACCAGTAGTATTTCTTTTCTTTTGAGAAATATATATTCAGGTCTTGTGCTCAATTTTAATTTTTATTCTTGCTATTGTTAAGTTCCTTCTGTGTTTTGGGTATCAACACCTTATATGATGTATAGTTTACAAAGATATTCTTCCTCTCTGTAGATTTTTTCTTTGTTGATTGTTTCCTTTGCTATGCAGAAAACTGTTGTAGTCCCATTTGTTTATATTTATTTTTGTTGCCTGTGCTTTTGAGCTTTTATCCAAAATATCCTTACTTAGACCTATGTCTTCTTCTAGTAGTTTCATAGTTTTGGGCCTTACATTTAAATCCATAATCCATTTTGAGTTGATTTTTTATTTGGTGAGATATAAGGGTCTAATTGAATTCCTTTGCGGATGTATATCCAGTTTTCCCAGCACTGTTGATTGAAGAGGGTGCTGTTTCTTGTTTATTTGTTTATCATCTTTAAGGAGAAAAGATCTCTTCTAATCTAAGGCTTGTTGATGAAACAGGCAGAAATTGTCTTCTTGGATCCTTTCTCTGCACGTATGTGCTTTCAGAGTCCTCTCAGCTTCTGAACTGGAGCATGAAAGAGGTACAAATCTAATTTCCGCATTTTGTTGTCTTCTGTTCTCATATTTTCCCAGAAAGACTGTATCTGGTTATCAACTTTCTGCCATTTTATCCAGAAATCTTTACCTCATTTAAAATATAACACGTCTTTTTCCTACCCTGTGGCTGGTTTCTGAACAGGGAGCTAGTATGGGCCTAAAAATCTTCTAAGTTTCTTAGTAGAACCTGAAGGCTCCTGAAGTTATTGTGGGCATTTTGTAACGGGGATTTCTGTAATGTGAATTATATGTACATTTCAAGAACCCCTGACTTCTCTTCAAAGTACTTATCTTAGGACACCATTAACTTATTCCAACAATGATGACATTGCTCAAAATGCCCACAGATCTCCTCTTCTGAAATAGTCCCCAAACCTGGTTGAAAATCATATGGGAAAACCTGGATCTTTATGACTGTGCATCCCCTAGTAAAACACAGCCTTACTTTTGCAGGGACCAAAATCAGTATTGCACAACTGGGTCACCTATATTCAACTTTTATCTTTCAAAGCGGGATCCAAACAACTTCTGTTTCTCAAAATCAAATCCATCTTCAAAGGATGAATATTTACCAGTCACCATTAGTGAAATTCTAGAGAAAAATGCCATGGGCTATGAAAGCAATTCCTAAAATGAAGCTCCATGAATTTTTAAAATGGCAGCAGCATTTGACTTCTGTAGGAAGTCCCAAGGAGACTTCATTGGAACAAATAATACTTGTTTAGATGTGCAACTTCTGAGAAATTTGTTAAAAAGAGAGTCTCATTTGGTCTGGGAAACAAGTTGGTTTAAAAAGATGGTCTTACTCCATCTGGAATATGAGATAAATGGGTGTCAGCCCTACAAGTGAACACAGGCAAAGTGCTTAGCATCTCTAGCTTTCTGATTTTTCACATTAAAAATGAAAGGTTTAGATTAGATGATCTCTAAGGACTGTTTTAGTTTCAATACATTATGATTCACTTACCAAACATTTATTGGACAACTACTGTAAGTGTTAGATACCGTTTTAGACAAAATGATAACATAATTCCTGTTCACAAAGGCTAGAAAGGCATATGGATGATATATAATTTTTACATCCTCAGTATTATATTCTATGCTCTCGTGTTTTATGCAATATTAGATGATATCTGTTGCTACATAAACTGGCTACTTGATTCACCCAATATTTTTCTTTTCTTCCTGGAGCTCAGAAACTAGCCTTCCCACCTGCCCCCACAGACTCCTGTAATTAATTACGCGGGATCAAGTGGCTGGAATCTGTCTAATCAGATGTGGGCAGAAGGAACGTATGCTACTTCTTGTCATGGTTCATGATTCTCTTCCACATACGAACCTTCTCTCTTTCACTTACTGACTGAATAAAAAATTCTACAGAGTCAAAGGAGTATGGAGCCTCAAGAGAGAAGAACCCTGAATCCCAGAATGACTCTGTGGAACTTGGAGGTCCACATATCCTGCCAACCTGCTTCAGACTGTGATATGAGGTAGAAACAAGATTGTGTTTAGAGTAGAAACATTATTGTGTTAATCCACTCCAATTCTGGTATCCATTATTATAATGCTTAGGTCACCCTATCTAATATACTTAACTTGTAAAACCTCAAGTTCTTAGATGGCAGTGGCGAAGGCAGGTAGCCAAAATAAAAAAGCCTCAAGCAGACAAAGGGCTAAAAGAAGCCCTAGAAGGGTGCAGGGTCCATGTATAAAACGTAGAAGGATCACGTGAGAAACAGTTGCATAAGTATTATAGTAGCTGATGATCTAACACTAGGATATCTGTTTTTAAAAAAAATTACTTGAAAGAAATGGGCTATGCAGTACTTTCAGAGAAGTGGCCAAATGATCCTTACTTTATTTCTTCAACACTTGAAGGACATTATAAATTCTTTTGAAAACTATTCAGTTAAGAGTGAAGCCTGGGTGACTAGTCTGGCATGCTGGCTCCAAGACATGACTGCCTACAGTCTTGCAGGCTCAGAATCTGATGTGGAGCTGCCTAGAGATGTAAAATGCCATTTGTTAGGAGTTAGGACCATGTTAACAATGCTAAAGAAAAAATATAAACAGATGCTCAAATTCATTTAAACACCAATGTATTTGACTATTTTTAACTCAGTTGTAAAGAAGATGGTGCTGAATTCCAATTGGTATTATTTTGTGATTAGCAGAATAATGGCCCCGCCAAACATGTCCATGAGTTAATCTCTGAAGCTTATGAATGTCACCTTATCTGACAATAGGAATTTTGCAGATGTGGTTAAATTAAGGATCTTGAGATATATTAGTTAGGTGAGCCCAATGTCACAAGGGTCCTAACAAGAGTGAGACAGGAACAGCAGGTTCTGAGAAGGAGATGCAACACCAGAAACAGAGGTCAGAGCAAGGTGAGTCCATATGCCAAGGAATGTGGGCAGCCTCTAAAAGGCAAATGACCAATGGGAGAGAAGTCTATAAATAACCCACACATAAATATTCATCTGGTTTATAACAAATTGCTGTGGAAGATTGTGAAGATATGATTATTTTTTCAAGAAGAGATACTGGTAAAATTGTAAACATATATGGAAGTAAATGAATTTTCTCTCCTATATACCAAAGATCAAAATTCCAGATGGATTGTAGCTCTCAAGATGGAAGGTAAAACAAGGCTTCTACAATATAACACAGGATGGTATCTTCATGACCTTGAGACAGGCAAATATTACTTAGAAGTATTAACTATGATGAAAAAGATTGATAAACTGGATTACATTTAAAAAATGACTCTGTTCATCATAAGTAAAAAAGAAATCCATATAATGGGAAAATATTTTTGTAATATATCATAGCCAGCTAAGGTCTTATTTCAAAATATTGGAAAAGAGTCAGGGAAATAGCTCAATGATAGAGCACATTCCTAGCATGCATGAAGCCCTGGGTTTGGTCCTCAGCACCGTAAATAAAAAAAGATAAAATAAAATAAATAGTGGGAAGAAATCTGCAAATCAATAAAACAGAAAGCCAATTTTTTTAACATGGGAAAAAGAAAGACTTGAATAAGTACTTTAAAAAAGAGGATTTCCAAAGGTCAAATAAGCATACAGAAAGGCACTTAAATTGACCATATCATCTTTTTATTTTCTGTCTTTTGATGTTTGGACATCTGGGAACTCAGATGCCCCCGGAGGGACTGTACCTCTGAGGATTAGCTAATTGCTCAAGATAGATTGAACAATTTATATTTGAGAACACCTTTTTATGTGTAAACCACCCAATGCAGAGCTCACTCCCCAACCTCCTTCTTTGTTGATCTCTCATTCTGTGTTCCCTCTGCCCTCATCACCCCAGAGTCAGGTACCAGATAACCAGGGGCAGCCCCTACACCCCACAGACCACTGATCTGATCATTTGATCCAGCCAGTCTGAAACCTGCTCACCCTATCCTGTTCATTCCTTCCCATGGAAACGACAATAAAGTCTCTTGCCCATGTTTGCCCTTCTCTCTCTGCTTTTTGACCACCTTGGTGCTTCCCTGGGCAGCATGCTGCATGTGTGTCGTGCCTCCCATTTCTAGTGAACTATAAATCTAAAAACCATGTCTATGTGATCATACAACTCACCCATCTGAATGAAAAGATTGGGAAATGCCAAGTGTTTGCAAGAATGTGAAACAATGAGAGTTTTCACATACTGGATATACTGCTGGTGGGTATGCAAATTGATACAACTATTTTAGAAAGCAGTTTGGCAACATCTACTATGATCGACAAGAAACAGACCCTATAACCTACCATTTTCACTCCTAGATATTTACTCAACAGAAATGTATCAAAATGTATGTATGTACAAGAATGATCAAAGCAACATTATTTGTAATAATCCAAAATTAGAAACAACTCCAATGTTCATAAAGAATAAGATAAATAAGTATATGAAGGTATATGGTATATTAACGTTTTAGTCAGCTTTTTTGCTGCTGGACCTAAAGACCTGACAACTTAGAGAAGGAAAAATTTATTTTGGCTCAGGGTTTCAGAGGTTTGGTCCATAGTTGGCTGACTCTATAACTCTGGGTCAGAGGTAAACCAGAATATCATGGCAGAAAGACATGGCAGAGGAAAGCAGCTCAGGACATGACAGCTAGGAAGCAGAGAGAACTCCACTAGCCAGAAAAGAGAAACTCAAAGTCATGCCCCAAGTGATCTATCTGCTCCAGTCATACCCTACCTGCCTACAGTTATCACACAGTGAATCCATATCAAAATAAACCATGACAGTTAATATGATAGATTTCTATTAGGTGATGAAAATGAATTATCTACAATTATGCATAACAAACTTACAAACATACTGTTGAGCAAAAGAAGTCAGAACACAAAATGTATATAGCGTATGACTCTACATGAAGCTCAAAATAGGCAAAACTAGTCTTTGGTGATAGAAGTTGGGACAGTAACTTTAGGGATGGGGGCCATGAGAAAGGGGGACTACTTCTGTATTAATAGTGTTGTTTCCTGTCAATGATGGTTACATAGCTGTGTTCACTTTGTGAAAATCCATAAACTGTACGTTTTAGGATTTGTGCACGCTTTGTGTGAGCATTGTACTTCAACAAAAATGTTGAAAAAATTCAGTGAGAATTTTTGTGTGCGGAAGAATCACAGCAAGGATATAAATTGTATTTTAAATGCTTGCAATCATTTATGAGCAAAGCTTGTTCTACTGGGGGATCACATTGCTGGAACACCTGTGAAGTGGGCTTAGAAGCTCAATTTTATTTTACGAGACTGCTTATATCAAATGCTGTCCTGGCTGATTATTGGTCATAAAACTGTCTTGGTTATTACTGAAATTGGAGGAAATTGTGTTTGGGATGCTCCCACTTGGAGAGTTGGTAGTTTATTTAGGGTTGTGTTTCACTCTTGTCCTTGGCTGGTTGCCACTTACTGATGTTACTTAATCTTGGTGTGACTTTATTTCCTTTTCAGTGGAATGGAGATAATAATAGTAATTGCCCCACAGAGCTCTTGTGAGAATCAATAAAACAATGTATGTGAACAGCTCAGCACAGTGTCTGGCACTCAGTAAGTGTGCAGTAAATGTTTGCTATTACTCTTTTCATTGTGTTTATGTTCTGGCAAATTTTCAAGATGTACAATTCAATTGTGTTTCTATGATGTGTGGACAGGAAGTGGAGGAGGGATTTATAAAGAGGAATTTGGGCATGGCTTAACTCTCCTGTCCACTCCAGGTTAATCCACTGAAACTGAGAGCTTTGATGAGTGCCCATCATGGGTTAGACTAACTTTAATGTAGTACATGGCGGATGATTCTTTGAGTAGAGAGGTCTTGCAATGAGATTAAAAGATGCTATTTCTACTCAAGGTTTTCTTTAACCTAAGTCTGCCTGAGGAGTGCTTCACATCATAGCCAGAGAACTCAGGGCCACAAATGAATAAGAGGCCAAATTAACATGGTTTGGACACAGAACTGAAACCCTGTGTTTATCTGCTTGTCTGAAAAATAAAGTACTCCTCAAAAGGTAATTGTGAATTTAGGGAAGATTTCTTAGGCCTGGGGGTCAGAGCTACATAAAAGTATGCATGTGGGGATACTTGATGTTTTTAAAGCACAGTAAAAGATCAAATGTACTTATCAAGTGTAAAAATAGTCCATAAAGCCAGATGGGGCTTCTGAGTTACCCAGGAACCTCATATCATTGTCCCTCTAGCCTTTAGCTTGTCACTCTAAACGCTTCTGTTAATTGGGCTCCAAGGCTGGCCTCTCACACTTCCCTATACTGCCCTGGGGATTCTCCAGCAGCCAACCTCATAAGCCAGAGTTATTATAGGCTGCTTTACAAGATGTCCAAAGGCCAACTGTGAGTTTGTTTCATATAACTCAGGAAAGACAAAGACAAATGGAATCACTGACATAAAATCTCTAAGTAACACATGCAATTCCTCCTTCCACATATGTAGACATGGCCACTAGAGGAGAAATCAGGATTACTGAAATTTTAGGTTATGGTCAGGTTAAGCTGTCCACTGCTGGGTCTAAACCTCTCTTTCTAGCTGACATGTTAACAGGAGACAAATGTTAAAGTTCAAGGAGAAACTAACTCATCAACCTTGGAAATTTAAAACCAACTGTGTGTGTAGGAGGGATTTTTCTGACAATTCATATCAGTGCCAAAGGATTTGTTTACATTAGAAAGAAGAGGCCTTTCTAATATGCTTTTGAAGAGAAATTACTTGAAATCTTTTCAAAACAATGCAGCTTTTTCTTTTTTGTAATTGATAAGAACCTCATTAACTGGACATCCAGAGAAAGGAAGACATGAAAATATCTTGTTCCATGTCACCGACTTCTGAATACATTCTGATTCCTTCTAATTTTGCATAAAATTAGAAAAGAAGCAAAAATAAGATCCTTGAGGAAGGGAGCTTAGATGGGGCAAAAAATGGACTTGCCCTTTGACCCTTCTCTGCCACTTACTAGGTGTGTTACCTTGAGCAGGCCACTGTGGCTTCTGTTCTTCATCTATGAAATGAAGATAAGAACACAGAGGACAGACAGAAGTCTTTGAGGTGGAATCCGAGGCCCTGCCCTCTTGCCTCTCCATTCTGCTCCCTGTTCTCACGGTGAGTTCAGCCATGTTCCCACCTCCCGTTCCTACTCCTGTGCAGGTGCTCCCGGCTACTCAAAAATTCTATCTGGATGTCTCCAAGAGAACTCAAACCACATCCAGAATCAAACTCTCGACTTCCTGAAACTTGGTTCTCTTTCGGTCTTTCTTTTCTGAGAGGTCCCCTCTATCCACTGGTGAAACCAGACTATCCTCTTCCACTTTTGATCCATTCCAGGCTTGGCAATGTTAATTCCCGCTTAGCGCTAAAATTCATCCATTTCCACCTGGGTCCTCTTGCCATGCCCATGACACATTCCCAGCTAACTAGTCTCCCTTCTGGGTAGTTACTCGGGTTCTCCTCTGCCCAATAGCCAGGCTGATCTCTCCAAATGCTGTCTGGTCATGTCATTTACCTGCCTGTGCCTTTTGGTGGCTTCTCATTGCCTTCAGGAGAAAAGCCGAGATCTTTGATCAGGATCCTCAAGGACTGTATTTATGGTTTAGCTCTTCCCTACAAGTTCAGCCTCCCCTTGCCTCACACTCTTCTTTGTCTTCAGAACCCCATTCACTGGAATCTTCTTTCATACCTTCTTGTTCTTTTAGTCTTTTATCTGGAAGTAGTTTCAAACTTAGCAGAAATGCTGCAAAACAAGTATAAAGAATTCATGCATATCTTTAACATATATTCCTCAAATGCTAAATTTTATATTTGTTAATCATTCTCTTTTTTCTGAACTTTTTGAGAGTCCTATAACAAATAAATTAATAGCGATATATTACTAATTTCACTAATTGTCCCTTAGTATCTTTTATAGAAGAAGAACAAAAACTGTCTTCTTACTCCAACATGAGACTCAACTTAGTTGCTGTGTCTCCTTTGATTCTTTAGACTGGAACAATTTCTCAGTCTTTCTTTGTCTTTGATAATCTTGACATTTTTGAAGAGTCTTGGACAGTTATTTTTTAGAATGTCTCTCATTTGGGGTTTGTATACGATTCCTCAAGATTAGATACAATTTTTTGGGGGGGCAGGATTATCACAGAAGCGATTTTGTGTCTTTTTAGTGCATTGTATCAGGATATATGGTTATCCTATTAGTGCTGATATCCACTTTGATCACATAATTAAGCTGAGGTCTGTCAGATCTCTCCACTGTAAACTTACTATTTTTTTTTCCCCTTTGGGATAAATTAATACCTTGTGGGGAGATATTCTGAGACTATGTAATGAATTTTACATAAAATAATAAACTTTTGTCTTTTAATATTAAAAAATATTGATGAGTCTTCAGAAATTATTACTTTGGTAATTTCCAAATGATTTTTCTTTCATAAGTTTTAAAATACCATGCTCTCTCTCCTACCCCAGGACCGTTGTATGTGTTATGTCATTTGCTTGGAATACTCCTCCCCTCTTTCTCAACTGCTTAACTCTTATTATTTCTTTAGATTTCAGGTTAAATGTTGTTTCTTTGGTGGTATCTTTCTTGTCTCTTTCCTGGTACTAGGTAGGTCTCCCATTTATGCATTTTTTAATTGAATCATACAGTACCTTATAGCACTTACAATTTTATACTTATTTGTATAATTATTTAAAGACTGTCTCCTTCACTAGGTTGTGCACACAAGTGCTTGTTCTCATGCACTATTGTACTTCTGATGCCTTGTATAGCCCCTAGTATACATAAACTATTCATTAAATTTAAGTGAAGATGAGTGAATGGATCACATGAAGTTTTTGTGAGGATTAAATAAAATAAGGTAAATAGAATTCCAAACATGTAGTAGAATCTTTTTTTTTTTTTTTTTTTTTTTTTGGTGCTGGGGATCAAACCCAGGGCCTTGTGCTTGCCCTCTTCCGACTGAGCTGTCTCCCCAGCCCCATGCATGTAGTAGAATCTTAATAAATATTGGTGCCTTCCATATCTTCCTGCCCTTACCTGGGGTTAACTTTCTATGATAGGCAAAATGTTTATACCAAACAAAAATTTGTCCCTTCTAGTCCTAAAGATTGATTTCCATTTGAACTTGACATTTGTATGGCAGCAAATTTCTAGAGAACAACTTGGACTACCATATAAGGTTATATTTCCTTTTTTATTCATAACATACATTAAAATGAGCTTCTATTGCCCACTCTTAGAAAGTAAACCCTTCTCTTCTACTGTCAAAGTAACCTCCAGTTATTTATGAGACTCTGACAAATGACCACTTGTGAGGGACTTGTCTCAGGGTCTTCTAGTCTGGCTTCTTTGCCCTGCTGCTATATGGCATCTGTGGCTCATGACTCTTACAACGGAGTCATTCTCTGGGCATAGCTGTCCTCTACAGATGACCTCCATTGATGTCCCCTCTCTGCTTTAGGGGAGGGACAATACCACCTTCTTATCTAAACATCTCAGAACAAGTATTGGGAGCTTCTGATTCAAGTTTCAAAAACTGGGCTCATTCATAAAGCACCCTTTTCAAAGACCCAGTTGAACTTTCAGGACTTGGAAAAACATGAAAAGGAAGAAGCAAAGAGTTCAGAAGGAAAGATCATTGGTGAATACAAGATTTCGAGAAATTCCCAGAAGAGAGCAAATTAAAGCTTGTTGGTAAGTGAACAAAACAGAGTTCAAAGTGGCTCATGGTACAGAAGATGGTCCCAAGAGGGTGCTAAAAAGAGATGAAAAGAACTGCAGGAGTCAGCCCTGTACTCCCGTCTCCTTGGCCTCCATCTGCGCAACAGCTAGCAGCTTGGATTTGTTCCTGGACTAAGTCACAAATAAAAAGCAAAACAAAAAGGGAGCACTTTTCTAAAGAAAGAGAACAATCTTTAGGTAGCAAAGATTTTAGGTAGGCATTGCTATCCCAGAATAAAGTTTTTTTGTTTTTTTTTTTTCTTCTGGAATTTGGGCAGATTGTTCCTTACAGATTACTCTAAGGTAAAGACTGCCATTAACCATATGCCTTCAGATACACAAATTTACAATCAATCTTTCCATCCAGGACCACGGTCTGCTGGGGAGAAATCATACGGTCCCTATCAAGCAAGAGAAAGACCATACCAGCTACTTAGAAGACTCAGCCTTGTCCCTCAAATTTGAATGTGCATGAACAATATGTGAGGAAGAAAAGCAGTATGCAAAAGACCAAAACAAAAAGAACTGACCCTGGAGGAGGTAGAGCTATTCAAGGAAACAGAAGATAGCCTTAGAGAATCATATTATATTCTGAGAGAGAGAGACAATTGAGAAGACATGGCCTTCAAGACAAGAATAGAATGACATAAAGGAATAGTCAAAAAATTAACTCTTGGAATAAAATACTCGGTAAGAAAAAAACTAACAATCAACTTCATGTTTTGATTATAAAGTCAAGGTGATATTCCATAATAGAGAAAAAAGATAAATAGAAAACATTTGCATAGAAAATAGGAGGGTTGGGGTTGTGGTTCAGTGGTAGAACACTTGCCTAGCACGTGTGAGGCACTGGGTTCTATTCTCAGCACCACATAAAAAAATAAATAAAGATATTATGTTCATCTACAGCTAAAACTATTTTTTAGAAACATAGAAAATCAGAAAAAAAGAACATTTTAGGATTCATCATATAACCAATAGGAGTTCCAGGATTTAGGCTATGTAATACAGGGTAGAAATTTTTGCAGTTGTGAAGAAAATTTCTAAGAGTCTATAAAAAGCACAAGTCTTAAGCTTGACAGCGCTCATCAAATGCTGAGCAGTATGAAAAGGAAAAGATCCATATGTAAGAATGATCTCCGATGTGCAGGCCTGTAATCCTAGCAGCTCTGGAGGCTGAGGCAGGAGGATCGTGAGTTTAAAGTCAGCCTCAGCAAAATCAAGGTACTAAGCAACTCAGTGAGACCCTGTCTTTAAATAAAATACAAAATAGGGCTGGGGACGTGGCTCAGTGGTTGAGTGCCCCTGAGTTCAATTCCTGACCTCCAGGCCACAAAAAAGAATGATCTCATCAAACTAGAAGGGTCAAAGAAAAAAAAAAAAAAACTAAAAATTTTCAGAGTGAAAGAAACTAGCAAATAAATAGCCCGCATTATAACAAAAATATCAGCTGACATCAGCATCCCTGGATGCTAGAAGTGATGGAGCAATGCTGTAAAGTTCTAAGAAAAATTATTTTGAACTGGATTTAATTTGACCTGGAATTCTGTATCCTGCTAAACTTTCCATAAAGTAGAAGGACGAAATACACTTTTTAGACATACAGGGACTTGAAATGTTTTCCTGATAAATTAAGGAAGTGATGCTAGGAAAATGGGCAGAAGGAGGGCCACGATTAAGGAGAGAGTGCTTCTAACACAATCATGTGGTGGAGAAATGCTCCAGCATGGCAGTGGTACTCCAGGTACGGAAAAAAAATTCGTTCTAGAATGGGAGAGTTTTTGAAGTTGTCTCTGGTAAAGATGGAGATTCTGTGCAATGTCATCACCAAGAGGCAGGAAACAATCAAGGACATTTAAGCTGTTTGTTAATTTTTCAATAAGAAAAATAAAAGGCAATTAGAAATCTCTGAAAAAACCAAATGGAACACAGTCATGGGTCACACAGAAAGTTCACACATGTGTAACATGACTGGAGTATGGCTGGAGTATGAGGGCAGAGAATCTGAACTTGACCCTAACAGTGTTCTCCAAATGTCCCAAGGGTAATGGTATTTTACCTGTAGAGAAGGAAAAGTAATTGTGTGATACCACTTGACTCTGTGAGGAACACTATTTACATAGTGGTTACAATGTAAAAAGTATTTATTGGCCTGTTAGCATTTTGACTCATCCTGTAAACAAAGTGTGAAAATCTTAAAATTTATGGAATAGCATTTAAATGTTATTATCACCAACCATGTAAAGGGAAAAACAATGGAAGTATGGATAAGAAAAGAAGGGCAGTAAGTTAAGGACAGCAAGATTCTCAACTTGAAAGTGGTTTTTATGGTTTGGATCTCGAGTATCTACCAAGAGGCTCAAGTTTTGAAATTCCCCAATTATTGTTTAAAGCATGAGCCCCTAGATTCAGAGGTGGGACTTTTAGGCAATGATTAGGAGTCTGACCTCATTAATGGATTGATCCATTTGCTGGATGAATCCATTTGCTGGATTAATCCATTGATAGCTATATGGATTCTGGGTGGTAACTGTTGTCAGATAGGGCATGACTGGAGGCCCCGCCCCACCTACTTACAGTAGGGTGACCTTGGGTGCTATAGCTTGTTCCTGGCTCCTTCTATTCTTTCCCTCTGCTTCCAGACTACAATGAGCTGAGCTGCTTTCCTCTACCACATCCTTCCTCCAGGATGTTCTCCTCACCTTAGGCCCCAAACAATGGAGTCAGCCAACCATACATGGAACTTCTGAAATTGCGAACCCCAAATAAAATATTGCTCTCTAAGTTGTTCTTGTCAGATATTTTGGTCACCAGCAATGAAAAACTAACACAGTGGTAGTCAAAAACTGCTACTAAATGTCGATGAAACCAAAAATAGCAGTTTATGTACATTATTTAAGATTACACTGGCAGCTGATAGGTATTGTGAATAACTGAGTGCTATTATTTATTCCTGATAGAAAATGCAAGGTGGTAGAAAAAAGACTGCTGTCATTTGTTCAGCTCATCACTAAGCAGTAAATAATCATGTTCATTGCTAAGAAAATTGACTAGGGAATATTTTTAAATTAATGAGTACAGACATACAGTGCCTTTCAATTATTAAACATTTTCTCTAAAGGGGACAGGCCCTCTAGGGCACTGACTTAATGTTTTCAGTGCTTGAGGCCCAAACAGAGTGAAGGGTACAAATATCCCAGGTTTCCAACTGCCCTGATTGTCTTTGGTAATCATAAAACTGCTGGAGAAATGTCCCATTAAAAGCCAAAGAGGACCAATTTCCAGATACACCACTGAGCACAAGTGTGCTCGTTCTGCAGGCCTGTTTGATTGCTGCAGCCTCCATGGGCCCAACTCAAGTGGCACTTGCTGGGGAGAAAGAACTGAAAGAAGAAGTTCTCCAAAGGCCAAGGGAGGCCACAAGAGCCTTGTCCAGGCTTCTGGTGAGCAAGACAACCCTCTGCCAAACTATCACCTGAGATTTGAATGCAAGATAACGTTTGCTGGGGGTCATGTCTTGTACAAGGCATGTGACAGCCTCAGACCCACATCAGTGCCCTGCCTGCTGACCTACAGAACAGTGAAACCAAACAAGTGGCAAGGACAGCCATGCTTGGGCAGATTTCCTTCTGAACTGCCCTAGAAGCGTTGGCCTCTCTTTAAGAAGAAAAGAGATACTTGCCTCTTCAGGGAGAATTGGGGCACTCTTCTGCTCACACTGAGAAACCTGCTAAACCTGATGTCTTAACTAAGAGGCCCTGTAAACTCTTGTCAGGCATCTAAGTCCACTTTGCTGCTCCATGATAGCTTCTACTTTAAAATGGAAACTGGGTCAAGTATCTATAGTCCTCTGCTTTCTTAAAACAGAAGGAGTATGTGTTAAATAATGGATTGTTTAGAAAATGATTTAGTACAACCCTAGAGATATGCAAAAGTGGTTCAGGTAATTGACAACTGATCTGACTTCCTAATTGATCCAGATAGATAGGCTAAGCTTTGAAAATCTGCCCGGACTACAGCTTTATACTAAGGGATTCCCAAGCACTGGCTTCTAATGATTCAAGTAATGGCCATGGAACCTGCCATAGCTTAGACCAATTAGACCCACAGAAGGCATTTGATGTGTAGATTAGCAAGTTCATCAGCTGCACAATGGTGAGCAGCCCATGATGTCACATTGCATACAAGTTCTGCCAAAAAAGGGGCATCACAAAACTCCCTCAGAAACTTGAACCAGAGTTAGAGGGAGAGGGTTGATTAGTTTGTAGGAAGAACAGAAATGGGATAGGGCATGGTAAGAAGGTAGAACCCAGATATGATGAAGAAGAGTCCAGGAGTATGTAATAATCATGAGCATGAAATCACCCGAGTAAGAGGCAGCCATGATTGGTAGAGACAGGAAGCAGAGACAGAGAGGAACTGAGTCAATGTTAGCAGTGAAGTGCAGAGTGGGAATTAGTGAAATTCTGCACCTGAGAGAATGTCTGATCTAGGCTCCTAGATTCACTCGAGGCAATAGCATACAGCTGAGTGAGACACCATGCCATTGTGTTGCTTCCATGTTTGCCCTCATGTTAAGTTCCCACAGGATGAATTCACCCGAAAGGGTCTCTGTTCTTTGCAGGTCAAAGAGCCTGGCTAAGCATCCAAACCCCTTATGCTGCTTTCTGGTTGGACACACTCTTTTGACTCTTCTTTCCTGGGGGAGATGATAAAGTAACTCAGGCATTGAAAAAATGATGTGCGGCAAAGACAATCAGCATTGTCCCCTAAAACCTAAGAGTATCTGGCAAGTGGCCCAGAAGAGTTGGTAGAGGAGAAGGTGATGTGTACTTGGGGATCATGTCAGAAATTCAATTTCCTAGTATCTTCACCTCCAAGGATTCCCCAAAATCTCCGCCTTGATCCATCCCACACCAACTACCTCCACTTTTCTCCATGGACACTAAGTTTTAAAAGTTTTAAGTTTTAATTTAACAAACCAGTTGTGTTTATTTAGGTAACAAATAATTTTTCCATTGCAATAGATATAAATTTATCCCTACACCCAGGGAGTATAAATAAAATAATACTTTTATACTCTAACTCTACCTAATTTAACCCCAAGTCCTCATTTCATTGAGCTGGGAGGAAACCTAACCTCAGTCATTCTAAAGGCTCTATGTTCCACACGAGGTGAAATATGAGGGATGGCAGTCATCACTGGTCATCTGTCCATGTGCACAGTTAATTCTGAGGCCTCTGTGGTCCTTCAGGCCTTCCATCCACATTTCCTATGCCAAATTTGGGGCATCAGAATCTTTACTGAGCCATAAATTCAGTGCTAGAGTCTTTTCCCTTTAATGTGGCCCGCAGCCATCCCCACTGAAGTCTGTCCCTTGCTGGGGACATTATCTTGGAAAATAGCAGTGGTCTTCTTCTGCAAAAACTGGGAAACCTTTGATTTTTTTTTCTGTTTGGGAGAGGCTTCCCTAGTAAAACGATTCTGGGTAATAGGAAGTTGAACAGAAAGCCCTACGTGTGTGGGAAATCTGTAACTGGAGCACTTGGACACCCATGCACAAACATGAGTGTGTGTGGGCATATGTGCATGCTCCCGTGGATTAAATTTGTCTCTAAGACAGTGTTTTCTTTCTCAGAATTGAATAATACTTGTGTTGATTGAGTGTACCTTTATATGAAGCAACATGGGAAGTATGAATAAGTCGGTGGGATTTTTGGAGTTTCCCTTAGTTGAGTCCCAAAGCAAAGAGGAGTCATGTGGATTAGAGGCACTCATAAAAAAATTCTGCAAAGCAAATCAATGAACTGTCAGCTCAGTCTCATTAACTTTAGGGATACCCCAGATGAGGCTTTATTTCTAACATATCAAGTTGCAAGAAAAGTAAAAAATCTGCAAATGACTCCTTAACATCTCTTGTCACCACTCAAGTGCTGCCCACTTATTTCTAACAGGGCCTCTGCAGAAGAAACTGAGTAACCCTGGATTTGGAGATATGTTTTCTTTCTGGATCCTGAGTTTCTCTTTCAGTGCCCTCCCGTCTGTTGTTCAGAGTGAAAGAGTCCTGTGCGTCTCTCTTTTTTCTGTGCCAGTCACCTTAAAATCATAGATCTGTCCCCTCTCCCTGGCTGCACTGGAACCTGCTCCAACCGGCTGACAGGGAAGTCAGCTCTTGAGGCAGACAGGGCATCTTATGCTGAACATGGGCAGGGCAGCAGTACCTGTGGGAAGGGACACAACGCAGTCGTGGCTTCAAGTAAGTGGTTCAAGTGTTGCTTCACCAGTCCCAAGGTTTGCTAAAGGGTGCCTTTAGTGGCCTGGGGCTGGGGGTGGATGGAAAAGAGAGCAGAAATACCTGCTCTTGTCTGGGGCTTTAAATTGACTGTATGCAGGATTTCTGTGCACATTATCTCACCTGACCTCTGATCGCCCTGTGTAGAGTGGTGGAGTTCTCTTCTCCCAAATGTTAAGAAAGGAGTTCAGAGAGGTGGAAGAACTTAACTCAGGGTGACAGAGCAGAACTGGAACTGGAAGCTGGCTCTTCTGTTTCCACTCCTGTTCTCTTTGCCTGATACCCCAACCCCTTCTGAATAGAACAGCTAGTCAGTAGGCATATAAAAAGTATCCTGGTGGAAGTCCACCTAGGCGTGAGGCCAGAGGTTCACAGAAGGTTCATGAACATGGAGGCTCTAGCATCACGGGACTGCTTAGGCCTAGGGAACAAAAGGCCCCCCCAGTTGGGGATTAACACACTTTCCGTGGCTGCACTGGAACCTGCTCCAACCGGCTACCCCAGGACAGACAGGGAAGTCAGCTCTTGAGGCAGACAGGGCATCTTATGCTGAACATGGGTAGGGCAGCAGTACTCTGTGGGAAGAGACACAACACAGTTGTGGCTTCAAGTAGGTGGGGACAGGAGCCTGAAAAGGGCAAGGCAGGAGCCAGGGACTCCACGCTGACAGACTGCTCTGTGGGCCTCTGTGTATGTCCCCCCATAAAATAACAATGGTAGTCAAATATCTGCATAGCTGCAGGCCTTGGAATCACTGGGAGATGGTCCAGGTGTGAGTCCAAATACCTGTGACATTTGGGGTATGAGCACCAAAAGGTTTGTCACAATGTTTGAGCTCTCTGGCCACAAACCTTACACAAGTAGATAAAATCATGTATAAAACCTTGCCCCTTTTAGAATGTTCTTGCTTTTTCTTGTTTCATCTATTTTTCTCCATGAACCTCCAATCTAGGTAACACAATTGTCTCTCACCTCTGCTGTTCACAAAGCAACAAGATCTATTTCTTCCTGAGTTTCCTCAGCTCTGTCCACCTCATAGACCTGACTCCAGATGTTCTAAACAGGTACCATCCCACATTCCTTTGTCTATCATTGATCTTAGAGACCTGACCTCCAACTATGACCTTTCCAATGGCTGACCAAAGGCAAGATACTTCGTCTCTTTGAGGTATTAGTTTCTTTGCGCGTTAGAGAAGATCCACCTCAATGAGGCAATGAAGTTGTCTCTTTCTATAAATAATCCAATGCTGCATTTGTGTTACAAATAAACAAAGCCACAGGGCATAACCGCACTCTCCCACCTGATGGCCTCTGTGTGTATCTACCTGCCTCCTCTCCCATGCCCTGGATCCCAGGTCTCTGAACCTATTCTGGCATTTTACTCCAGCAGGAATCTCATACTCTGCTGGGTCATACTCTCAACATCAGATAAAACTCTGGCTTAAACAAAATTGCTCTCTCTTGATGCTGCTTTTCCCTCCTGCTACAGCATCATTTCTCTGCAAAAAAATTAAAAAAAGGAAGAAAAGAAAAGAAAAAACCTATTCACAATAAAAGAAGAAGTCTGTACTGACTAACTTAGCTCACTTTTCTTTCATTTCCTCTTGAGATCACCCAAACAGGCTTTTATCTTCCCACTCCAGCCTCTTTTAGATCACCAGAGAGTCGCTGCTGCAAACTCAGTGTTGAGTTTTAGTGCTCCTCTCCCTGGGCCTCCCAACAGTGTTTGGCGCTGTTCACTCCCTGCTCCTTGCAACCTTTTCTTCCTTTGGCCTGTGGGACACTGCTCTTCTGGTTTTCCTCAGATCTCATTGCCTAACTCCACCTCTTCTAGATCTCTAAATGCTGCTTGCCTCAGATCACAGTCCTCTTTACTAATTATATTTACTCCCCAGGAAACTCCTCTGGTCTCATACTTTAAATAGCCTGTGCCTGCTCTCAGTTTCTATAAACTCCAGACTCGCAAATCCAACTACCTCCTCGCCATCTCCACATCTCACTTTCTCTCACTCTCTACTTCCAGCCCATTAGCAAATCCTATTGGTTGTATCTTCAGAATATATTTAGTATTCCACTTTTCACCTTCCTTCACCAATAGGTGCCAGTCACAAAAATTTCTCTTCTTGGTTAGCACAGTTGATCCAAACTATTCATGCATCTACGCTCAACTCCCCACAGTGAATTACTACTGGATAGTTATCCTTTTAAAATGTAAATCTTATTACGTCAGTCTCCTGCTCAAAACTCTCCAATAGCTTCCTGTGAAGTTCTAAAGGCCTACAAGGCCCCACAGGACCTAATCCCTAATTTTATCTTTGGCCTCATCTACTAACACTCAGTCACTCTGTTCCAACCCCACCGGTTGACTTTCTATTCTTTCAGTGTGCCATGTAATGGTCCCAGCTAAGGGCCTCCACCCTTGCTGTTCCTTGTAGTGGACCCCTTCTCCCAGTGAGTCAAAGGCTCCTTGCAAAAGTTTTATGTTGTTGTAGTAATTAATAAATCACCACAAATTTAGCACCTTAAAATAACACCCATTCATCATCTCACAGTTCTATAGTTCAGAAGTCCAACATCACATGGCTATATCCATGTATACGCTTGACAGAATATACTCAAGATTCTGGGCCTGGAGATTGTAGTTCAGTGGTAGAGCACTTGCCTGGTTAAGTGCAAGGCCTCAGGTTCAATCATAAGTACTGGAAACAAAGAAAAGTGCTCCCATTTCCTTAAGTTACTTCGAAACAAATCGTAATTATGATATTTTGTGATAATGTTTGTATGACAAAATGATAAAAAAAAACCCAAAAGACATAATTAAAAACAAGTCAAAATTGTAGTTTCCTTTTTGGGAGGAGAACTGGTAGAGATTGGGGACTATTCTTAACATGTCACATAGAGCTTCACTTCAAGGGAAATATGATCTACACAGTTTCAATTTCTGTGCTTTTTTATATGTATTCAGACAAAAAAGAAAAAAAATAATGAATTTGGAAATACAAGTTTCAAGGAGATCGTTGTATGGAATGCTAGGCTGGTCTGGGTTTTGTTTTGTAGGATAGAGAGACACTGAAATTCCCATTAATTAGGAAGGTGATCCTCTCATAACATTAACAGAAATTCAAATAAAAGGAAGTTTTCCTCTAATACCACTGTTTTCATGTTTTGGATGCTATTTTATTTTTAACCACCTTTGTTAAATTAATGGATAAAATAAGATATAGTCTTAATTTTCAAACTTTTAAAAGAATAAATAGGTCATAAGAATGCAGCATGTCACTAGTAATCTTTATAATACTTTTTATTTACTTTAAAATTCATTTGAGTGGATTTACCTTGATTTACTTAACCATGCTTTTATTATTAGTTTAAACCCATCTGACATTTCATTATTATAAGCAATACCTCATAAACATCATTTCCCCACTGCAAGATTGCCTCAGAATAGATTGCCCAAAATATTATTTTAAGGTCAAAGATTATGAATATTTTAATGAGTACTGACACTGGCAAATTACATTCCAGAAGAATTTTTACTAGTTTATATTGCCACCCAATAGCCTTGCAAGTCCACTCATTTAGTCATTCAGCAAATTCTTAATGGGCACACCTTATCTGCTGGTGCCATCTCTATTGATGTTGGAGAGTTTAATATCAAGCTAGGAAGACACACAAGGAAAAGTCAACTACAACTGGGGGGCCTGGAAAAGTTTTCCAAAGGGTCGGGTCCACATAGCAGATTAGCCATGAAGTGTGTTGTGGTTATATTTTAATAGGTGTGGAAGTCCATTAATGGCTTTTGAGCAATGGTTGATATAGATAGAGTTGTGCAAATCTGACCATCAGTTGTCAGTAAGATTGGTTGGGAGAGTGACTAATACCAGGAAGAAGCGTATGAAGCTTTGGGGTAAAAAGTGAAGACTTTCAGTGAACCAAAGAAGTAGGGAAAATAGAACAGGGGAGTGGTACAAGTCATGTAAGGCTATTGGACAAGTGAGGAAATAATGTATAAGTCACAAAAAATGTCATCATACAAACTTGAAGTATATTCAGACCATTAGGGTTGACAATTCCACACTGCAGATGGCTGATTGACTTTGGAGTCTAATTGTGACATCCGTCAGCGCTGCTCAATGCCATATACAACCTGATGGTTAGATAATCATGTGGCCCAATTAGTATGGCTGTGGGAATCTTAATGCCTATAGTCCTAATTTTCTATTTAAAAATATGCCCTAAATGATATTTGAAGGTAGCCTTTTGCATCCTATGTCTATAGTGGTTTTCCCAGGATGCTTTTGGCCTTGCACTGTAATAGATTCCAACTATCTGATACATTCGCTCTTGCAATACTATCACAATTTATTGCTGAAAATGAACACAAGCGACATCAAAATGCTCCCCCACAGCTTTTACCAGCTCTCTTCATGAAGCAAGAAGGCCATAAATCAGGCAGATGTTAAACATCCGAGTCGAAGCTGCAACTCTTGGTTTGGGGCCCAAAGTCTCTGGGCTGGCGCTGATGTGTGGCTGAATGGTTTACACTTGTCTTTCTGCCACAGCATATGGGATAGCACTAACCGAGAATTACAGTCTCAGGGTCCTGAAATCCACAAAATTAATGAACTGTAATGATTTTACAGAGATGGCGGAAGAAGAAGAGGCATAATTTAGGAAAACGGTTTGTTCTAGCAGCCCTGAAGCTATTGTCTGTTCTGCTTCTTTTTATGTGCAGTGGGTATTGAGGGCCAACACTGCCCCAGTGCTGTGGGGGTGGCCCATGTCATTGCTAAAAGCTTTTGAACTAATGAAATGAGATTTTTGAATATTCAGAAGACTGAATATTAAAAATATTGAATATTGAATATTCAATACTTGGCTTGAATGATTTAGTATCTTGTAAAACCAGGAGCAAGTCCTGAGAGACTGAAACCCACACAAGAGAAACTTTGCTATTTTTCCTTGTATTCCTGTTGACCGCCCATTAATGTCTCTGATCATTTCTTCACCTATTTTCATGTAATTTGTGATTTCTCTGATATTTTTAGTATTTTTTTTTTCTTCCTTATCTATAAAATTTTGGGCCTCCTTGGACATGCTGAACGCTTAAAAAATCTGGAAATATACATCTATCATTTGTTGAGAACTTAGCATGTTCCAGGCACTTTATATAAATTAATTCAGTCCTTTATATATATATTAATTCCACAAGGTTTTCATTGTCTTTTACCTGAGGCAGGAGAAACTCAAGCTTATTAAATATCATCACCCAAAGTCACAAATTGGTAGTGGCTTATTTGGCATCAAAACCTATATCTGACTCTAAAACTTATTTTTCTTTTCATTCTGGCCTCAACCTCCCATCTAAAATGTAACAAAATGATGTAAACCTAACTTTTCTCCCTCAAGAATTTTTTGCAAAGTCTAATGTTTTATCACATTTTATTGCACATTTCACATCATTGCAGGCTCTTGCCCTCAGGAGTGGCAAATGTCTTGCTGGGCTTCAAGCTGCAATTCTCCTGGATACAGAGGTCTGACTGAAGTTTGCAGAAATTAAAAAAAAAAAAAAAATCCCTTTTGCTCCAGGTACAGACTTTGAGCAGCTTTGCCATTGAGTCTGGGTTCTGTCCTAGAGCTGAAAAACATCACTAACCGTGTCCCCGTTTGGCAGATAAATCTTGCTGTCATCATGCCTGTCACCAGCCACATCTCACATGCCCTGGGCTGTCCTCTGAAGAAGGATTACCTCTCCAGGTGACTGGTAGGCCTGAATCACTGCTACATACATCACCCAAGCAAAGCAGACCAAGCCAAGAGCAAACGCACATACTGAAGAGCAATTTCACCAGGTAAACTACATAATGTATCACAGTTGATCTCGCACTCACAGAGCAACCTCACTGAGAGTGGTCTAGTTGCTTATTAGGAAAAGGTAGGGCTTGGAAGAGGAGTTAAGGAACACCAAATAGTCACTGGCAAGTCCACAGCAAGAAGGGATCATAAAATAATCCTGCATAAAAAAGTTTTCATTTATTTATAATAAATTTCAAATACAGTAAAGGTGAGAGGAAATACTAAAATGGAACTTCACAGACCCATCACATCAGAATCAAAAATCACTGAGATTTGCTTCCTTTAGTCCTAAAACCCACTTGTTTGGGTCAAAACTAGGATGCTAGCTCATAGGCCTCAGGTCTGCCAGAAAAGAAGAAGAGCAAGATCAAAATCCAACTCCCTCTGCTTTCCTTAGCAAACAGATACACATTTATGCACTGAAAATAGCACAAAGGAACAAGACGGCATGGTGTATCTGGCAAGAGCATTGGCTCTGTTGCATATTAGGTGCTCAGCAAATGATCATGAACAATATTTGTAATGATAAAACTGTGATTTTATTATCAGGACAAGTCCTTCCCTTAAGGAACTTTTAATCTCCTTGCATGAGACAGACATTGAAAATAATAGATACAACAAAGTTATAAATACTGGTATAGAATTCTCTATGTGGAGAAAATAAAGAGGGCTAATTGTATCTAGGACTTTAACTAACCTTGGGAAGACACAGCAGGTGCCCTCCACATGCAACTTGGTGCAGGAGGTGGTCAGGGAATGGCCATCCAGAGGCAGGGAAGAACCAGAGAAAAGGCAGAGGTATAAACCCTATGGAGAGTTCCTGCTTTCCTGGCACAATAAGTAGGCACCTCAAATGAGCTGCTGGTTAGACAGCAGAAAGAACTGTTTATGCTTTTCAACTTTATCCTCTAAGCAGTGGGAATCCAGTGAAGAATTTCAAACAAAGGTTTAGATCTGGAAGTTGTGAGTGATGGGTGATTTTTTTTTTTTTTTTTTTGGTTGAGAAAAAGGAAAAGGAAGTTTTATTGCTTTGCTATCAAAGAAACACAACCCTGCCCCAGAGGTTGCAATTCTACCCATCAGCAGGAACAGGGGACTTTTATAGAGGTGATTCAAAGGCTATATTCCACACGTTCTTTATTGGAGTTGTAATTCACTTGATAATTTGGGACATAGTCATTTCTGAGATCTGGTATCATACTTAAAGTCTGGATTACTTCCTTCCTGTGGTGGGTGTGTGCTCAAGGACAGATAACTCTGCTTAGGATGGGGAAAAAGGGTAATCCTGTTTACCCTTAGATTAGAGAGGAGGAAAGATTAGGGAGGAGCAGGGAAAGAGAAAGAGAAAAAAACATGTCCATTTAAAAAGTAAGTTGCAGTAACACAGCAGCAAGGGCTACAGTCAAAGCATAAAGTGGACCACTGTCCCATTTCCCCACTGTCAATTTCTACATTCCATTTCAGGTGGAAAAATGGGTAATATCTCCAAGCTTCTTGCTGAAAGAGGACAAAATTAGGGGAAGTAACCCAAAGTCCTTGTTCTCTATCAGGTGGAGCATGGACAGGTAAGGGCAGTCAGCATCAGAGTAGTCCAGAGGTCCATTGTGGCAGATGGCAATTGACTGGGCAAGGCACACACAGGGCAGGGATCATGCTCGAACAACCATAAATAAGACAGCAAAGCATTACTTTTTTGTAAACAAGTAGCACAAAAGCAATTAGTATTTCAGCTGGTCTCTGAAAGTCATGAGGACAGTAACTCATAATCATATCAGTGAAAAACAGATTATGTTTATCAACGTAGGAGGTTAGGAGGATTTGTAAGTCTATGAGATCAGCCTCATTAACTCAGGACACTCCCCCACAAAGACCATTCCTTGATAGCCTCCAACTTTACTTACTTTTGGTAGGGCTGACACAGGTGCACATCTTAAGTTACATTAAAACAATTTGTCTTTCCTTTTAAATGTCCATGTAGGACTGTGCGTAGGTTAGACTCTCCTGCCAGATGTTTAAGACCAAGTTGGTCAAAACTAGCCTTGTTCCTATATACCATTGAGTCAGTTGAGATTCCTCAGTGATCACCCTTGGGAATGTGTGTGAAGCCTCTTGACTCCTTTAACTTTCCTCTACTAGTGATGCCATCTGCCAGCATGGGTCTTGTTGACCATACACGGCTTCTCTTGAAGCAACAGGGACATTTCCCTCTCCAATGATTTTCCTATCTTCAGAATGTGCACTGGTTGGCTTCCTGTTCTCTAGGGTCCTCTCATTCTCCCTGATAGGCAGATCAGGTAACTTGCCAGAGCTGCAGAACCCAGAGAGGGGTCCCATCATATTCTGGGTCCTGGCTGACCTTAGAGGGCAAGGGACAAAATGTTGACTGCTTTTTCCTTGGCCCTTTTACTTCCTTGACTTTAGTCTCCCAAGTTTTGGGTTTTAAACATCTAAGTAGGCCAGGTTCACTAGACTTAAAGTGGGAATAACAGGTTATAACTCCATTATCTGTAATTTTACAGTTACCCCTTACATTTAATTGGAATCAGTATTAGTACTGGAAGTTAACCTTTTATCCTGTCTATTCCTGTAGGTGATGAATGATGAATAATTAATAAAACTAGAAGCAGGGAAGCTAGTTAGTAGATGTGAATCTAGGATAGAGATGATAAGGGCTTATGCTAAGATTGTGGTGTGTGGAGACAAAGAAAGAGACTACATAACAATGGTAATAAAATCAACAGGACCTGGTGATTTGTTAGATCTCTGCTGGGGCAGGGGACCCAAAGATACTCAGAGGAAGAGTTGTTGAGGCTGACTCTAGAGGTCCAGGTTTGGTGACTGGGGTGGAGGAGGTCAAGGTAGACTTCATGGACATAAGGAATTTAGAAGGAAAGCAAATACCAAATTCTAGCTCCAGTCAACGTTGATCAGAGAGCACTTGATCATACACAGTGATGCTATAATGTCCTTGTGATTCTTGCTGGCATTATATTTCAACTTTTACAACAGGCATCTCTGGAATGTTACAGGCATTTAATATTTGTTTAACAATTTTTTTCAGCAATTACTTTTTTCTGCTATTCTGGGCACTGTGGATACTATGAACCTCATTAAAGCAGGAACCCCCATGACCCAATTTCAAAACAGGACTGTGATTTTAAAAAAGAGTTCACCAAGGGCTGGGGACATAGCTCAGTTGGTAGAGTACTTGCCTTGCATGCACAAGGTACTGGGGTTCAATCCCCAGCATCACCAAAAAAAAAAAAAAAAAAAAAAAAGAGTCCACCAACTATAAAGAAATTTCCAAATAATAACCAGATTGTCCTTTTAATTGCTATTCTCGGGCATTTTTAAAGAGACTCAGAAACATTTCTCTTTTTACAGCCCTTTTCTCTTCCATCCATTTTTCTCATCTGCTGTAAATACTCCCCCATATCTCTTAGAACTTAGCCGTCTCACAGTCCTCGTTCTGATCCCTCTTGTCCTTCTGTCCTTTCCCCTTCTCTAGGTCATGCTACAAAAGTTCAAAGGACCAGAGGGCAAGAGCAGGCAGAAACTGATCAGACAGTCAGATTCCTCTTTAGTGGGCAGGGAGAGAGAACAGGCTGGAAATACATACAGTTATAATTTGGGTTTCATTACACAGAGATGAATAAGCCATCTGTGAAGATGGACACCTCGTTCCCCAGTGATGTGTATGTCATAACCATGCGATGTTTATTTTTGTTGTAGGCAACTTTCATCTCATGGATGGCGATGCCAACATTATAATGAGCCAGGAAAGCTTGCTTACTGGAAGAGGGGTTGAGGGCAGCTTGTGTTAGGAGTACTGCCTCTGCCAGGGAGCTGGGACTGTCTGTTTGCCTCTGCATTCACACTTACGGCTGCTCTTGGCTGGTGTTTTAGGAGGTGTTTAGGGATTGACTCTCATGGGGGTAAGAGAATAGTAAGGCTGCTGGAACTGAGCCAGCAGACAGCTCCAGCTTGGGGACTGTCCTTGCTGTTGGTAACGTGTGCCTGTTCTCTGTCTTGCTGGCAGCTCATACCTGGCCCCTTCAGCTTTTCTGGTTTCTGACTGTGCCTAGTCCCTGACTTTGCCCGGTCCCTTCCTATGCACATGCTCTAGGAGCTCCAGGGACTTCCAGTAGATCTTCATTTCAGATGCTGTTTGCTTATCCGAACTTCAACCCCACTGCTGCTTTGATTCCTCCATTTTGAAGGGCATTGCTTCCCTGGGACCCTCTTGCCCTCTGCTTCTGCCTGACTGCTTGAACTGGATTCAGTGGTAGGGGATGATGAGACAATTAAGGACATGCCAGGGGAAGGGATTAAATTGGCAAAGTTGGTCTGAAGAGAAGGTATCAGGAGAAACTCACGAGTATGGTTTTTAATCTTAGTGGCACATTGGAGTTACCTAGGGAAGTTATAAAAAAAAGAAAGAAAAAAAGAAAAAAAAAACCACCTGGGCTCCAAACCAGCCAGCCTCCAATATAGTCACCCAAACTCCTTCCCTTGGTATTCACCTGTGTTTATATTCCCCCCCCCCCCATTGAATGTGGGTGGAACTTAGTAACTTGTTTCTAATGAATAGAAAAGGTAGAAGTGAGGACATCTGACTTGGAGGCCAGGTTGTAAGAGGCAGATTGGCATTGCTTTGGGGAAAACCAAATGTCCATGTCATGAGCAGCCTGGCAGAGAGACTCACATGTCAAGGAATTCTGGCCATCAACCACGTGAGTGAGTTTGGGAGTTGTCCTCCCAGCCCAGGTAAGTCTCTGGTGCCTGCAGCCCCAGCCGACATTGGTTGCAGCATCATGAGAATCTCTGAGTCAGAACTACATGGCTAGACCACTATCACATTCCCAGTCCACAGAAGCCGTGAAACAATAAATGTAGTTTCTAAAGCCACTAAGCTTTGGGTGATTTGTTACACAGCAATCAATAACTAATACAGGACTTAAGAATCTACATTTTCCCTAGGTGATTCTAAAGTACAGCCAGAGTTGAGAATCACTGCTATTAAGGGTGGAATGAGAGGAGAAGTTAGAGCTATGGAAGGAGCAAATCCCACATGTCTGTAACTCTGCTAGGCATTTCTTATATGGTACCTCTTGCTGACATCACAGTATCCTCCAAGAGGTAGGTGATACATCCCAATTTTACTGATAAAGAAACCGAGGCTCAGCAAAGTTGCCCAAGTTAGGAAGACTTACAACCCAAGTGGGCCTTATTTTCTCTGCTATTGCAAATGCAGCATTCCTGATCCCTTGAGACAGCTTGGACCATGGAGAGAGCAAGGCCCCTGCAAAGCCAGGAGCTGTAATTTGCCTGTGTCAGTTTGTATCTGGATTTGCCTTCTGCTCCAGTGGCTGCTAAGTACTTGCCAGAAGGAGTGCTGATTATATGCTCACCAGGGATGTTATGTGCATCAGCATCTAGCACTCAATAAACTTTGTGGGGAAAGCCTGAGGCTAGAGTGGTTTTAGAGAGAAAAGGCCAGGCCAGGTTGTGCAGTCCTACCACTTTGACTCAGTGGGGCCCCTCCCTTCATCCCCTGAAAATTTGGGGCCTTGCATCCTGAGTCTCTCTCTCCAATCATTTTATGCCACCATTTAACTACAAGCTAAAACTTGAAGCCTTTTCTGATTTTCCCCATAAAGTACTAAAGCAGTTCAGGGTGCTTGTTGTACCTAGGCTCCAAGTCACTAAACACATGATGCCTGAATCCGTAACCCATCTCTAACCCAGGGAGGAAATCTGCCTTGGATTAAAGATGGTTCTGGAATGAAGTTTGAAGAACAACTAGCCACAGAAAAATGAGAAAGTGCGAAAGCACACCTCCTTCAGTTGAAACTTCACAGGAGATTTTTTTTTTTTCCAAATTGTTATTATCATCCAGGCTGCATAGTGTTCATCAGGCTTCAGCTACAAAAACCATTCCTAAAAGAAACACATTATCATAATTGAATAATCTTTAATTACTGATTCCAAAATGAAAAACAGCAAAACAAAACCCAAACTTGGCTCTTAATTTATGTTCAGTGAGGATTACTTAAAGTTAATATCTTGTGGAAATAGCTCAGTAAATTTAATTACTCAGCAGTGTTGTCCCGTAAATCTGGAAATAAGTAGTGAAGTCAATTAGCTCCTCCAGCCTGGCTCACATTATCTTCACCTTTGATGGTAGTTTCTGGGTAAGTGTCTTTAGTGACCCAAAGCTGTTTTGCCTTGGTGCAAGTACATGGAGATACTTTGAAAGGTAGTGACAGAGGCAAACATCACATTCCTGCAATGGCCATCCATCACTGTAGGACGGAGAGCAATGAAGCACAGCAACCCAAGCAACTGGGGACGTGGGAACCGTGAGAAGTGGAAATCAATGAGGTGAGAATAGTACGCCCCAGAGGTCAAGGCTATGTTTACTCCCTGATCCCACTTTGTCTCTGCCCTTCAAGACTGGATGCCATTTTAAAATGTGTGTCTATAATAATCGGAACACTATGACATTTACAAAGAAAAATGTTTTTTGAAATATGGAAAAGTATAAAGAATTAAAATTGCCTATAATTCCACTACTTGTAGATCACTGCTTCCAATATGTTGGTGTTTTCCTTTCTGATTTTTTTCAACAATCTGCATAATTTCCTTTCTTGCTTTTTAATTTATAATCATATCATAAACATTCCCTCGTGCCATTTAAAATTCATCTAATGGATGGTCGATAAATTTATTATAATACTGAGTTACAAGTTAATCCATTTTCTAGTATTGAACACACAGGTGGTTTTCAGTTTTTCATTATACATTCACTATTCTACAAGTTTGTTCTACATAACTCTTTGTCCTTTTCACTGATAATTTTCTTAAGGTAGAGTCCAAGAAGTGGACTTTCTGGGTCATAAAACTGCAAATTTTAAGTCCCTTTAGGCATATAGTTAAAATAACTCCACCTCTAGATACAGGACTATCTTGTTCAGTTGAGCAGATTAAACACGGCACAAAGGTTCTACCTGAGAGGGTGAATTGGGGCTGAAATCCACCCCGCATTTTCCCCACTCAGCCTTGCTCCCTGCATGTGCCACATAACAGGGAGAAAGGGATGCTTTCTGCTTTCCTGCAAAGTTCCATCAGATTTCTATGTCATACCACTCGCCTGCAGGGGAGTAAGATCAGGGGCTCCAAATGCCAACTGGGGACTTGTCTTTCCACCTGGTCTTCCCACATAGGTGTCTGTTTTGGAAATTTGGCACAGATACTGTACATGCTAACTGGAAGCTGGCTTACCTTATATTAGAACTTCCAAAATTTGACAAATTGATAAACAAAAATTGGTATCTCATTCAAATTTACATTGAATGTCTCTTTCAGTGGTGTGGGTCACCAAAAGTCTCATACATCTTCTTATTAAAGTGCCCTCAAATAATTGCTCTCTGGATCACAAAGATCTCCAAATTAGACTTTCAGTCTTATCACTGTTGCTGCAGCCATGATGCTAGAAAAGTATGTGTTTCTTAGCAAACTTCCTCTCTGAGGCTGATATTCACTTGGCAAAGGCAGTTCTGCAGTAAAACTATCGTAGCTTGTGCTTCAGGGCCTCGTCTACCACCTTGATCTAATGTAGTATTAGTCCTTTTTTAAAGGAGGGTCACCCAAATTGTATAACCTCAAACCATGTAATACATGGAATTGCCTTTGCCTAGGGCAATTCCATGTATTACCCATCTTAATCATTCCCAGTCCTAAATTTAATTTGAATTTTAATACCATGAATTGAGGTCTTTGGAAGTCAAAACTGCTATTTTGAATATTTTCTTTAGACTAGTCTGCTCTTTTAGTACCTACTTTATACTTTCTTCAGTTATTGCCTCAAGAGTACAATCATCTCTTCTGTCCACCACAGTCCACATCCAGTAACCCCTCAGCTTCCCATTCCCATTCATGCTCATTATAAACTTTTGCCAGGAGCCTCAATTCAGAACCTGGTTAACAAAATCATCAGTGCCTCGTGATTATATTCATGCTGACTTTGAACCTCTTGGCAACCAGAGATAACCCTTCGGGCTACTTAAATATATGCACATTACTAGACCAATTTTTTTTTGTGTGTGAGACATCTGCTTACATTTCAGTGATGCTAAAGGGTCTGACGTAATCATAACCAGGGATGTTGAATCTAAAGGTGTTTTAGTCAAACTGCCTGGTGTTACATCTGTCTTTCCCCTTCTCTAACTTGGACACATTACTTGAACTTGTTGATTATCTCATTTGTAAAATGAGGATAATATTGATCCTTACCTCACTGAGTTTTCTGAAAAATAATGACATGATGCATATTAAATATTTAGAAAAGAGTCTATAACTTGTTTAGTTATTACAGTGATAGTTATCATTGCTTTAAAAGCAGCAATACTTAGAATTATGGTTTGGGAAGAGAACAAAGATGAGGTCTGTTCTGCTCATTGCTATATCCTTGATCCCTAAACAGTGGCTGGCACTCACTACAGGCTTAATAGATACTAGTGCTTAAATGAGTGAAAGAATGAAGCCTATAGTTCTGGAACTTGCTTTATTTGAGTTGAAGAGCACCAAAGAAATTGAGGTTTGGTTCAAGAGATTAAAGAATCAGATGGTGGATGCAATTGTTTATGATTTAATCAGGGATTATGAAAACCTTGGAGTGGGGAAAAATCAATAACTAAGACAGGATTTGCTTAAGGGAATTGGGCTGTTTCCTCTAGACCCAGGAAACAACTTCTGAGAGTCTATTGTGCCAGTTTAAATGGCAAGCAATCCTGTGCTGAAAACTGGCCAGTTGGAGAAGGTGAAAATGAGTGTGGGGAAGGGGCTTTAGCAACAGAAGACCTGCCTGGAAACAGGGGTGTATGAACCTTAAACCCACAGAATCTTGGTCCACAGACTCTGAGATTGGGATAGGGTATTCTGTGAGCCCTCTTAATATTATACGCAGGAGAGGTGGGGGGGGGGGTCTGAGAGATTCCTGAAGTCATGGACTGTCCAGAACAGTGACTCTCTAATCTAATATGGATGACTGGAAGCCCAGCCCCCTCTTCAAGCTCTTTGGGGCTAGGAAGAAGAGACCTGGATCTTACCTGGAAGTATAAACTGACAAACCAGTGGGTCCTGCAGAGATTCTGCCAGACAGGGGTCCAGATTTTCTGCTGGTCACTGTCATTGATAGCATCAAGTTGATCCTGGACCCTTGGCAAGCAATCAATGAAGCCAGTGAAGACCTGGAGCCAGAGCAGAACTATGATGAGGCCCCAGGCCACCTGGGGCCCCAGGGCACAGAAGTAGTGGTCCTCAGCAGCCCTGGATGTGGAGGTGTGCTCAAGCTGCAGCAAAGCATGTGCAGCAGTGATGGCACCACAGCACTGCAGGATGAGGCCCAGGAGCACAGCTGGGCATCCATGTCATCGTCCTCAACCAGGTCATGAGTCATGTGATGGCAAAATGTGTGTTTGATGTGTACTCACCTCATGAGGATCAGGCCGTGGTGCTGTTCTTCAACATGGTGGGGCCCAGCTGAGCGCTCATCTGCACCGTCAAGGATGAGTGCTCCTTCCACCTTAAAGACACAGACAAGGCTCTGCTGAGGAGCCTGGGCAGCCAGGCTGGCCCTGCTCTGGGATGGAGGGATACCTTGGCCTTTGTGGGACCAAAAGGAGGTCTTGTCCTTGGGGAGAAACATTCTAAGTTGCCTGCCCTCTCCTCCTGGGGAGAACCAGTCCTGCCAAAGATAGTTATTTACCTCTGAGCTCTGCTGAAGAGACAGTGACACTGAGCAGACAGAGCTGAACTGGTCTGCAGCAAGGTTGAGGGATATGGGAGTGTGTGCAGCCGCAAGGACCTCACGCCCACTGAGTTCAGCCCTGATCCACTCCCTGACAATAAGGTCCTCAACATACCTGGTTGAGGACCAGGTATGGTTGCCATTGCAGGAAACGAGCCCAATTACCTGCACAGGGTGCTGCACGCTGCTGTCAGCCCAGGAGTGTCTCCACAAATAGAAACAGTTGTCATCAACTGCTACAAGGAATCGATGGATGTGGTGGAGCTATTTGCTTGAGGGACACCCCCATCAGTATCAGGCATGCCTTGTGTCTCAGCATTGCAAGGTCAGTCTGCTGCCACTTTCAACCTATTTTCACAGGCCAAGTTTGCTGTGGTTCTGGAAGAGGACCTGGACATTGCTGTGGAGATTTTTCCAATTTCCTGAGCCAGTCCATCCTCCTCCTGGAGTAAGATGACAGCCTGGCCTAGAATGACCAGGAGTATGAACATACAGCTGAGGACCCAACACTGTTGTACTATGTGGAAGTCAGGCCTGGGCTGGGCTAGGTGCTCTGGAAATCCTTGTATAAGGAGGAACTTGAGCCCAAGGGGCCAACTCCGGAAAAGCTCTGGGACTGGGACATGTGGATGCGGATGCCAAAATAGCACTGGGGCCAGAGTGCATCATTTCCAGTGTTTCCTGATCCTTCTACTTTGGCATCATAGGCCTCAACATGAATGGCTACTTCCATGAGGCCTACTTCAAGAAGCACAAGTTCAACACAGTTCCAGATGTCCAGCTCCAGAACGTAAATAAGTCTGAAGAAAGAAGTGGTTGAAGTGGAAATTTATAGGCTATTCAAAGAGGCTGAAGTTCTGGACCACAGCAAGAACCCTTGTGAAGACTCTCTCCTGCTGGACAGAGGACCACACCTCCAGGCCTATGAAGATGATTCCAGAAGAAGAACCACTTCCTGGTTGTGGGGACCCCAGCCTCCCCTTACTGAAGAAACCACCATCAGTTACCCCAATTTTCCTGGATCCAACCTCAAAGGAGTAGGAAGCCCTGGGAGCCACCGAAGAGACATGAGACTCCTCCAGGGCTCTTCAGGGCTGGGCACTCTGTACCCCCAGGCAAGCTGCCCTTTGCCCCATTCTTAGGACTTTGTAGGTGTTGGTAGGGCCTGGAGCTGATTTGTTTTTAACTTGAGACTAATTACTAGCTCTAAGGGGGAGTGGTCCTTACACCCCTTTTCCTGAGTTTAAGGTTTATTACTTCCTTATCTGAGAAGAGCAGAAGATTACCTGGGAATCTTTGGGATCCCTGGGAAACTGATCTTGCCTTTTGCACATCCCCTCCTCCCAGGCCTGGCTCAGAATCTAACCTATTTACTGACTGCTCTGAGGGCCTTGGGAGTAGGCCAGACCTGTGGGCTTGATTCCTTTTTGGGCAGGGATACTTCCCTAAGGGTGGGACTGGCTCTTACTCAGTAAATTGTCTGACCAACCCATGAACAGGCTCACCTGGGGCCCAAATTCTGAAACAAATTCACCCAGAAACCCTTTGGCACTGTACCAGGCCCCTCTCAACCTCCTCTTTGTCCAGATTTCTCAAGTTGGATAAGGTGGTCATTGATTAAAAAGGAGAAAACCTCAAAAAAAAAAATTATGTGCAGGATTGGGGGAATGTCTGACTATGAACATATACTTGTTATTCTGGGGATCTTAATACTTTTTACAATTCTCAAATACCAATATATAGAAAGGATTAAAATACTCTGCTTAAAATAGGGAGCTAGAGGGGGGAGATTGAGTCCTGTGATGAACTGACAGATCTGGCTCCATGAGAATGTTATAGGCCAGACTCTAAGGGAAATGACTAAACAGACTCCATTTTGCTCTGAGACTCCATGTTACGTAGGAAACAAGCTTCTCCCATGGGAACACCCCACCTCTGTACCCATCATCTGTTACTTAGTGTGACATGTTTAACAATACAAAATGACAATTCCTATGTAAAGAAAAATTGCTCTCTTTTGATTCCTATTGCTCCTAAACAATGTACCACGTGAACAGTGATTATGTGGATGTTAGTAACCATTCTTCAGTTTGTACCTAGGTAAGGGTCATTTTGACCCACTTCTCCCTCTTTGATGCTCTCATAATGTTAGTTTGTACTTTTGAATCATAGCAACAGACACTTATGATTGATGTGATTTTTGGTATAAGAACCCCTACAACCCTGTGGCTGGGGCTGTTCTCCCAATAGCCATTTTTTGGGGCATTGTGTGAGACAGTCAGTCGACCAGCTTAATAAAGACTCTCAAATTTGGACTTCTCAGTGGTGATCGGTCTGTTCTTAAGTTGTGCCCCATAATAAGCCCCAAGTACAGGAGGACTTTTACTTTTATACATAAGCAAGTTTTGAGTACATCAAAGCAAGGGAGCTGGTGCAATTCTATTCCTTTTATGGGTGCAAGCTCCTCAACAACTCAGAGACTCTTGGCTCATACAGCTTAGGGACTTTTATTGCACTAAGACTGAAGGGGGATTGTTTCATCCCTGTTACCATTTCCTGCTTCTGCTACTGCAGCTATCTTTTTACAGGTACCTGTCAATCACAGCAAGCCTCTATGGTGAAATGTTAGTAAGCAGAGCTCCTGTGTGTCACCATGCAAAACCATAGACAGTTGCTCTTAACCTGCTAAAGTTCCCATTTTGTTCTACTACACCATGAGTGTGGAAGATAGAGTGGCAACACTCTGTGTGATGTCTTCTATCACTCTGCCTCTCATTTAGGACAAAGGCTGTTTTTCAGACCTAACTCTGCTGTCCTCTCCAGCATTGCACCTTTGGGGGCTCCCTGAGCATTACCAGTCTTGCTGTTCCTCCTGTGACATCAACTTGACACTTAGCTTCTGCATGGGGTTTAGACCACATCATATCCATGCCCTAAAGGTGCCTCGCTGAAAGACAGAAGATACACAGAGGAAGCAGACACAACTAAGGAAAAGAATGGATCAGTGTCCATGTTTATCTCATGGCTTAGTGGGAGCTACACACATTCCCCCTTCCTTTAGTTGTTCTACTTTAGAAGACCCAAGAAAAAAAATTCCATGTGAAGATATTGAATTTTAGGAAGAGATTTGTAAGATGAATAGCTTCTGACTTTGATGAGAATATTAAAAACTTCCCCCTAGTGTTAGGAGAAACTGGAGTGTTCAAGAGCTTGCCAGTCAAGGGTTGGGTTTATAGGAGATTAGGTACCGACTATAGGGCCAACAAACAACTTTCAGCTTTGAAAAGCTGTAAATCGAATGTTTTTACACAATAACCTCCTATAGGTCCAATCTAACCACAGGGTCCTTTTTGTCTAACAAGCTTCTTCTGGTATTGTCTTAGAATCTCTCTGAGTTTTATTAACACAGACATCAGCCTGGAGTCCAGCAGTTGGCCAACTGTGTTCAGCCTCCCTGACCTGTCACCTTCTTCCATGGCCTGCCTCACCTGGTTCTGAGATTGAGGAAGTGGGAACTTACTTTGAGACTGAAAGTGAATCGACTACTCATTTGACCTTGAGAGCTTTGGGATATACCTTGAAACAACTGCTATTTTTCCTATTAATACTTTTTAAGCATTATTTTTTTATTTTTCATTTTTGTACTGGGAATTGAATCTAGGGCCTGGCAAAGACTAGGCAACTGTTGTATTACTGAGCTACATCCCCAGCCCAAAAGTAATAATGTAACTATTAGACTTGAATGACTAGAGATTTCATAGAGCTGACTGTTCTATGCATCAGGGGGATCCCGATAATTTCCATCTTGGTTTTACATAATACCACTGCACCCTCCAAGTACACACTTTAGGTCAGGCATTTTAGATTATGTGACTGTTTGCTGAAGTTCTGTCCCAAATATTATACCTTGTCTCCTAATAAAGAACAAGATTCCAATTATCCTCAGTGGTATTGATTTTTTTTTTTGTATTAACAACAATGAGAAATGCTATGAGAATGAAGATGAGGGAAAGGGACACTCGGATCCAGTTCTACTTTTTAATTCATCCTCAGCAGGAGAAAAACCTCTGTCAACATTTTGTTGAATATGCACAATTCACGTTGTAATAAAAGCGCAACCTTATCATTATTAGATTTTGACTCCCTCACAAATGTAGCCCTCTAAATTTGTGCTTTACCCTGAGAAAAGTGTTGCAAATAATAGTCATTTCAAGTCTCAACACGCAATCTCAGTTCAGTAACCAGAATCAATCCAATCCATGACATGAATCAATGTCTTCATTCAGAGGGGAGATGACTCTTCTTTCCTGGGCTAAGGTCAGGAGCTGACATCGGCCTGCCTTTAAGGCCCTGTTCTTTCTCCCACTCACCTTCTGCTATTTCAGCAAGGGCTGAAAGGGGCAGAAAGTCAAGAATAGAGGTAAGAGGAAGGGAGAGCTCTCACTTGGCTGAGTGGCCTTTGCTCTTGCTCTGAAAAATGGTTAAAGCTCCTCCTCTCTCTCCTATGTTCTGTGTGTACATTCATCACTGGAGACCTCTCACACACAAGTCTAGGACTCTGGGGGCTGCCTTCCTTTTTTCTAAGTACACTACTTCCCTTGTATCCCTGGCTTACAGTGCTGTGGTGAATCTGGCTTATGCTTGCCTACAAACGTGATTGTTCATATTCCTTCCAAATTCCATATTCAGAAACTTCAAACTGATAGCTGGAATTTGACCATAGTGGGAATATTTACACTCAGGAAATTGGCAAATGCAAAAAGACTAAAGAACAGAAACAAAAATCAGAGTTTTGTTTTGTTTTGTTTTCTGCAGAATTGACTCATGAACATTTACTAGAACACCACTGGGTCTACCCTGCCAAGGTTCAAGTTGTTAGAATCCCCTTCTTCTCAGAGGCAGTCTTCTTGGGTGGAATTTAACCAGCTCTGGCACAGATCTCTCTCCTTTATCTACAGAAATTCTTATCATCTTTGTCTTACCAAACTCTTGGATGGGTACAGACAATAGCAGCCACTTTCTCCAAAAAATCTATTCATTCTCTCCACCTTCACATTTCATTCCTTTTTATAGCTTTTTATCTTGCTGAGTGGGCCAACTAGCATGGAACCAATTCAACTGATCATTTTCTTTGTAAATTCTTCATCTAAGGAGGCTGTCTTACATTTATTTTGGTACTTGATATGTATGAGCCTTGTTTTAAATTCCTCTTCTTAATTTACTTGTCATTCTGGGTCAGGTTATCATCCTAGGGCTTTCAAAATGCTGGGGAAGTAAGCACAGTCCTATGTCATGGGCACTAAGAATTTGTGTAGTCCAATATGGTGGCCACTAACCTCCTATGGCTAAATTTGCATTTAAATTAAAGTAAATAAAACTTAATTCCTCAGTTGCACTGGCCACATTTCAAGCACTCAATAGCCATATGTGGCTGGTGGTTTCTTATTGGACAGAACATTTTCAACATTGCAAAAAGTCATTTTGGCCAGAGCTAATTTATGGGGACATTGCCATGAGAGGTTTAAACTGGCAGAGATCTGACATGATAATGAAGGAGAGCTCTAATTCAACATAAATGCCAGTGCGTATTAAATTAAGATGCTTAGAATTTAGTTTGTACAGGCTACAAAGTATTTTGAATTAAGATTCCATCATTAAGCACTAGAGAGGGACAAGGGAGTGAGATTGCACCATTTTGCCATTGAAAATGGTGCTGGCAAATGTCCTTGGCAAATGTCATGCGATGCATGTACTCTGAACTTTGTCACTTTCTTTTAAAACGTCACTGTTTGACAATGTCATCCTTCAGTTTCTATCAATCTGCCTAGAGGTGGAAGTTGGGATGTGGGACTGAGAAAAGGGAGCTGAGGGTTGTTGGCCAAGGGCAATTGAAAGTTGGTAATTTCAGTAGAGCCTAATGTATATGAGATCCAGGAAAACTGCCTTCCCTACCAGGCTTTAGAAATTTTTCTTGTTATGTGAGAATTTTCAGGATTATTATATTTGACTTGGAGATCTTGACTTTACATCATCCTTATCAGTTTATCATAAACCTAGTGAGTAGATTCTTTCAGTATAGGCTGTGGACTTTCCCCACAAGTAAGGGGACTTGACATTTGTGATTCAGTGTATGGATATGAATGAGTATATGTTTTGAGGTAGTTAAGTTGGATCTGATCACCAGTTTTGAGGTCCAAGCAATGGGCCATGCCTAGGTAATACCTCAGAGCTATCACCATCAGAATTACTGTGCAGTACTTTGAGGCCCCTGTAGAAGGAACGCTCAAGTGAAAAATGGCTTTGGTCTTGAAAGTGGTCATCTGAGGGCAACCCGTCAAGTCCAGTGCTTGAGGGGCCTTTGTGAGCGGTGAGAAATCTTTATAACCTGGAGCAGAGACAGCAGTGAGGCAGTTTTGCTGAAGTATGTAGGCTTAATGGTCTCTATATTGTCATCCTGAATTATGAGGCTTTTCCAAGGCTGATGGCAGTGCAATGCCTGATGGTAGAAGAGGAATTCAAGGTGGGGAAATGTGAGACTCAGGCAGTAAATCAGAGGGCCCACCCAGACATGGAAGAGCTGGGCTTGGCCTGGGAAAGGATTCTTTCCCTTGTATACATAGAAGTCTTTCAAGAAAGATCATTAAACCACTAAAGCAGGAAGGAAATGGCCTAAGGACCACTTGGAGGCTGATGGGTAAATGGAAAATGGTTACTTTTTTCTCTTGGGATGCAAATTTGGAGTGATCAGTTTGAGTTTTTAGATACCATGCAACAGCAGAAGACTCTTCTTTCTCTGTTTATGTTTTAGAATTGCAATACTTTTTTCTGTCTTTAAAACACACACACACACACACACACACACACACACACATATATATATATATATATATATATAGAGAGAGAGAGAGAGAGAGAGAGAGAGAGAGAATGGTTACTCTTTAAAAAGTCCAAGTTTAGTTTTTAAGAGAGAATGTGTCAGTATTTTCCTGAAAGAAGCTTTGGGAATATACCTCAGCCGTATTCTAGATGGAAACTGGAAAAACAAATTTTGAGGGTTATCCAATAGTGTTGACAGCCCACTTCCTGTTCATGAAAGTTCTGAGGCCTGAGAATTGCCTTGGAGTTTGACTAATTAGTAGTATTAGGGTTTCTTTGGTTTTATAGTTCTCTCAAAATTTCTTTAAGTTGTGGATCTATGTGTTTCCAAAGCCTAATATCTTAACTACATAGAACTACCTTGAGCCTAAGTATTGCTGTTTCCCAGCTAACGGCTTGTGCTCTGATGTCTCCTAGGATGTTAGCTTAAACATTTTTGGACATCACTTACAACCCTACACCTTCATCTTCACAACCACCTCAAGAAGTAAGTCCTATTATCCTGATTCCACTGTTAGTGAGATTGATTCTTACAACAGTTAAAACATCAAATAAAAAGCAACAGAAATATTCAGGAATCTCCTTCCTTTCTAGGTTGGGCCAAGCACTGGCACTCAAGTTCTTCAGGAAACCCTTAGGAACATTCCACACAGTCCTGACTTATTTTTCTCAGCAAAACAAGTGCTGTGGAGCTTCTCTTATGACATCCCGCTGCCCTTGATCTGAGAAATTATGGAAGCTGAGACCCTGGCATTGGACCTTCCAACAAATGAAGGCTCTTTTTGGAAGTGGTCAGTAGTGTGTAAAACTCACAGAGTATGCCTGGCCCCCTGTGCCTGTCAGAACCACAGGGAATAAATCCCCTCTCAGCTCAGTAGTAATCAGCTCATGCCTTGGAGCGTGAAATTTGATGAGCCCTTTTATCTCAGCTGCATCACTTCGACTGTTATTATAAATAGTAAACTTTACTAAGCCCTCACTGGCCCACTCTTCTGTCAGTGTGACCCTGATGTAGGACTCATTGACCTCCAGGGAACATGCACAGGGCTGGTTGCCTACTACATGAGAAGTTTTGCTTTTTTTCATATTACTTTGCATGTACAGACCAAAGTAAAGCTACCAGAAAAGGGAACTCATTTCTGAGGGAAACCCTAAGGGTTATTGAGGTTGATTTTTGCACTTTAGTATACCATTTACATGGAGGAGGGAGATCATATAGGTATATGCAATAACACAGGCCTTAGTATTTGCAATGCAAATTCTGTCTCAGATTATAAAAAGAGCCACGTTTTATACTCTAGAAACGAGTTGCATGTCTGTTTCTGGAAATAGCCTAAAGCGATTTCCCAAACTGATTTGCAAATTAGAATAGTCTAGGGAGCTGTTAAAAGCACATATTCTCAGCCCCTGTCACATACCATTTATATTTGGATTCAGACTGTCTTTTGATCACTCTGGACCAATGTTCTGGAAGGTACTGGTATGCCTCCAACTGATTGCCCCAAGGATCCCACATATCAGGGCTTAGATTCCCTGGTCTTTTTCAATGGACAGAGGGCTTCCAACTTGAGTAAGGAGAGGGATTTCTTTTAAGGATTCAATAAGGCATCATGGCTAGGGGAGAGAGAGAGAGTCCTCCTGGACCATCTGGAAATAGATGAGTAGGAGTTGAAATTCAGGACAGAAGTTGTCCTCTTGTTCCTCAAAGGTCACAGGTTTCTACCTGACTACTTTAAGCACCTCACTCATGGCCAGTGCATGGCATGACCCAGCCTATTCAGGTAAGGTATCTGCCACATTGACTGGTTTCTGTGTTTCATGTTCCAAATTCTTGGGAGACAGAAGGTCACCTGCTTGCTGAGTTTTCTGGGTCCTTGGTTTACTCCCAATCTGACTAGAGCTGAGGAAGTTAGGTCCATTGGGATTTTAGATTTTCCCTTTCCAAGTCTCTGAAGAGCTCCTCAGTAAGATACACAGGACAATGAGAATAATCAAGCACATTGCCTAACAGTTTCATTATACCATAGAAGACTGACATCTGCCATTCTAACAAAAACATAACTCACATGGTGGTGTGACTAGCAAGTTTTCTTCTTGTAGTCAAGATACATGGAAGGTCAAGTCAGAATCAGTTCTTTTATTGATTTACTTTTTACCCATTAATTCACTAAATGGGTATTTATTGACATGTAACACTTTTGTGAACAAAACAGACAAAAATACTTGATCTTGAGGAACTTGCATTTTAGGGTAGAGGTGGGGTAAGATGTGCAATATGCAGTAAAAAATAAACCACAAAGATAATAAAAATAAATAAGTAAATTATGCTGTGTTGTAAAAAGTGACTAGTTCTTTTAAGGAAAAAATATATCAGAGTAGAGGAGGTCAGAAAATCAGGAAGGTGGATTGCAATTGTAAACAGATTGATCAGCATGACCTCATTAAGAAGATGATAGTTGAGCAAGATGGAAGGAGATACTGATACATGCTGGGAGAACATTCCAGGCAGAGAGAACAGTTGAAGAAAAGGCACCAAAGAAAAAATGCTGATGTCACTGGAAGAGTAAGTGAGTAGCAGCAGGTCATACATACACAACTATGTAGTATATGTACATAGTAGTAGCAGAGGTCATGCATACACAGCATATGCAGCTTGTAGTCATTGTGAAGACTGTGGCCTTTATATGGAATGAGGTAGAAGTCAAGGCAAGATTATAAGCAGAGGGATGATGTGATCTGATTTATATAATTTTTAATTTGTTCTAATTGGTTATACGTGATAGTAGAATGCATTTTGACACATTGTACACAAATGGAGAATAACTGCTCATTATATCATTTATTTTTGTTTGTTTTAAATTTATATTGTAATTTCAAATTAAAAAAAAGCAGACAGAATAGTATAAAAACTCCCTTGTTCCCATCACCCAATTTTACAATTATTGACTTGTTAATCTTCTGTGAATGTACAACTCTTTACCCTCCTCCCTCCCTGAATTCCAGATAGAATACAACCCATAAACCTTTCAGTTACAAAATGTTTTTAATTAAAGCACAACTTACTGTGAAGCACAGATTCATGAACATTTTCACAAATTCCCTTGTGACTACCACCCAGATCAAGATACCAAACATTGCTAGTCCCAAGATTCCCTTGTCAATTCCCAATCCATAACCTTACCACCATTATCCAAGGGAGACACTATCCCGACTTCTATCATCACAGATTAATTTCTTCTAGAAGGATTCATGTAATATGCGGTCTTTTGGGTCTGGCTACTTTAACTCACCATTTTGTCTGCAAAATTTATTGATGTGGTTGTGTGTAATAGAAGCTTATTATTTTTTATTGATTTAAATAATAGTTTGTCATATATATATATATATATATATATATATATATATATATACTGCATATCTTCTGTTGACCTTTTGTTGTTGAACATTCTTTCTTGTGTTGTTGAACATTCTTGTGTGTGACTTTGTAGAGATATGTACTCATTTCTCTTGGATGTATACTTAGGAGTAGTCCCTCTAGGAGTGCAATTGCCTAGTTATAAAATAAACAAATATTTACCTATAATAGATATTTTTAAAGTGGTTGAACTGATTTTTAAAGTGGTTGAACCTCCTGGAATATATGAGAATTCCAATAGCTCCACATCCTTACCAACACTTGGTATTGTCAATTTTTAAATTTTAGTCATCGTGGTGGGTATGGAAATTTGTCATTTCCTAATAAGTACTGTTATTGAACACCTTTTATTGATCATATCATCTTTTTATAAAATCTCATTTAAAAATTATTTTAGTTTTCTCATTTAAAAATTATTTTATCATTGTTTTATAGGAGTTGTTTCAATATTTAAGATATAAGCTAGAAAAAATAGGGATAGTAGGAACATACCTGAACATTGTAAAGGCTATTTATGCTAAGCCCATGGGCAACATCATTCTTAATGGAGAAAAACTGAAACCATTCCCTTTAAATACGGGAACAAGACAGGGATGTCCGCTTTCACCACTTCTATTCAACATTGTCCTCAAAACTCTAGCCAGAGCAATTAGACAGACTAAAGAAATTAAAGGGATATGAATAGGAAAAGAGGACCTTAAGCTGTCACTATTTGCTGATGACATGATTCTATATTTAAAGGATCCAAAAAACTCCTCCAGAAAATTTCTAGACCTCATCAATGAATTCAGCAAAATAGCAGGCTATAAAATCAACACACATAAATCTAAAGCATTTTTATACGCAAATGATGAAACATCTGAAAGGGAAATGAGGAAAACAACTCCATTTGCAATAGCCTCAAAAAAAAAAAAAAAAAAAAAATACTTGGGAATCAATCTAACCAAAGAGGTAAAAGATCTCTACAATGAAAACTACAAAACACTGAAGAAAGAAATTGAGGAAGACCTTAGAAGATGGAAAGATCTCCCATGTTCTTGGATAGGCAGAATTAATATTGTCAATATGGCCATACTACCAAAAGTGCTATACAGATTCAATGCAATTCCAATTAAAATTCCAATGATGTACCTTACAGAAACAGAGCAAGCAATCATGAAATTCATCTGGAAGAATAAAAAACCAAGACTAGCTAAAGCAATCCTTAGCAGGAAGAATGAAACAGGGGGTATCGCAATACCAGAACTTCAACTATACTACAAAGCAATAGTAACAAAAACAGCATGGTATTGGCACCAAAATAGACAGGTAGATCAATGGTACAGAATAGAGGACATGGACACAAACCCAAATAAATACAATTTTCTCATACTAGACAAAGATGCCAAAAATATGCAATGGAGAAAAGATAGCCTCTTCAACAAATGGTGCTGGTATAACTGGAAATCCATATGCAACAGAATGAAACTAAACCCCTATCTCTCACCCTGCACAAAACTCAACTCACAATGGATCAAGGACCTTGAAATCAGACCAGAGACCCTGCATCTTATAGAAGAAAAAGTAGGTTCAAATCTTCAACTTGTTGGCTTAGGATCAAACTTTCTTAACAGGACTCCCATAGCACAAGAAATAAAAGCAAGAATCAATAACTGGGATAGATTCAAACTAAATAGCTTTCTCTCAGCAAAGGAAACTAACAGCAATGCAAAGAGAGAGCCTACAGAGTGGGAGAAAATCTTTGCCACTCATACTTCAGATAGAGCACTAATTTCCAGAATCTATAAAGAACTGAAAAAACTCTACACCAAGAATACCAATAACCCAATCAACAAATGGGCTAAAGGATATGAACAGACACTTCACAGAAGAAGATCTACAAGCAATCCACAGACATATGAAAAAATGTTCACCATCTTTAGTAATAAGAGAAATGCAAATCAAAATTACACTAAGATTCTATCTCACCCCAATTAGAACGGCGATTATCAAGAACACAAGCAACAACAGGTGTTGACGAGGATGTGGGGAGAAAGGTACACTCATACATTGCTGGTGGGGCTGCAAATTAGTGCAGCCACTCTGGAAAGCAGTGTGGAGATTCCTTAGAAAACTTGGAATGGACCCACCATTTGACCCAGCTATCCCACTCCTTGGTCTATACCCAAAGGACTTAAAATCAGCATACTACAAGATACAGCCACATCAATGTTCATAGCTGCTCAATTCACAATAGCCAGATTGTGGAACCAACCTAGATGTCCTTCAGTTGATGAATGGATAAAGAAACTGTGGTATATATATACAATGGAATATTACTCAGCCATAAAGAATGATAAAATTATGGCATTTGCAGGCAAATGGATGAAATTGGAGAATATCATGCTAAGTGAGATAAGCCAAACTCAAAAAACTAAAAGGTGAATGAGCTCACTGATAAGTGGATGATGTCACATAATGGGGGGTGTGAGGGGGGCAAGAATGTAGGAAAGAGGGACTGTATACAGGGAAAAGAGGGGTGGGAGGGTAGGGGGGAAGGAAAAAATAACAGAATGAATCAAACATAATTACCCTATGTGAATGTATGATTGCGCAAATGGTATGCTGTTACTCCATGTACAAACAGAAACAACATGTATCCCATTTGTTTACAATAAAAATAAATTTAAAAGAAGGATATAAGTCTTTAGTCAGATATTTGTATTGTGAATTTCCTTCTAGTCTGTGGCTTGTACCTCTCAAAGACGTGCTTCGATCAACATTCTTAATTTAGTGATATCTAATTTATTATTTTCCCCATTCATGATTATGGAGAATCATATACATTTAGGTATATGTTCTACCTTGAATTATTATATGTGTATGGTATGAAGCAGAAATCAGAGTTAATTTTTTTCTATAGGATATCTGATTGCTCTAGCATCATTTTTCTGGAAAGACAGTTCTCTGCTGAAATGCTCTTCTTTTCTTTTATTTTCTTCCTTTCTCTCTTTCTTTCTTCCTTTCTTTCTTTTTCTTTCCAAACTTTAACAAATCAAGTAATCACATATATGTAGGGCTAGTCTGTTCTCTCAAATGGATCTGTTTTACTGATGCATTTGTCTGCATTTGTACCCACACCATATTGCCATAATTGCTGTAGCTTTACAGTAATTCTTGAAATCTGGTAGCATGAAGTCCTTCAACTTGGTTATTCTTTTTCAACATTATTTTAATTATGCAAGTTTCTTTACAGATTCATAAATTTTAAAACCATCCTGTGACTTGGCTAGAAAACAATATTGCTATGATTTTGATTGGGTATGAATTGAACCTATAGATAAGTTAGCCAAAAATTAATATCAATATTGAACCTTCCATTCATTGTACATTTTTATCCATTTATTCAGGTTTTTGATCTCCTTTTTTTTAGATTTTAGTATCAAGGACATTTGTTGTTTGTATTTTAGATATTTAATGACTTTTTTATGCTGTTGCATATTTTTCATTTAATTTTCTAATTTTTTGCAAATATATAAATGCAAATTTGTTTTTTGTATATTCTCTTTGCATCCATCAACCTTGTTCAATTCAGAGTTTATAGATTCTCTAGGGAATTTCAACATACACTATAATGTTTTTTATGAATACAAAAGTTTTATATATTCCTTTCCAATCTTTAAATTTTGTATTTCTTCTTATTATCTCAATGAATTGCTAGGCTAGTAAGATGTTGAATGTCCTTCTCTTGTACCTGACCTTATAGGAAAAAATTTCACTATTTCACTATTGGGTATGGGATTAGGTGCCAATTTTGTTGTTTGTTTGTTTTAAAATTTTCTTCATTTTTGTAGGTACCTTTGTTTTGTAAATATTTTAATTTCTCTATCTACTTTAGTGACAGTTTTATTTATTTTTTTTAATCAAGAATTGGTCTTGAGGGTTGGGATTGTGTCTCAGTGATAGTGAGTACTTGCCCAGCATGGGCTGAGTCCTAGGTTCATTCCCTAGCAGTGAAAAAAAAAAATCAGTTTTAAATTTCATCAAATGAGTTTTCAACATCTATTTGAAAAGATTGTGTTTTTCTCATTATTCTGTTAATGGGATGATTACATTGATGGATTTTCACATATGAAACAATTTTTTTCATATTTAAAAAAGGATTTCTTTTATGATTGTGTTGAAAATAGATTAGAGGGGCTGCAGATAGGAGCTGGGAGAGGTGCTGTCAGGAGGTTATTATAAACACCTAGGAGAGAGATGATGGTGGTTCAGACCAGTGTGATAGCAACAAAGGTATTTCGGAGCAGTCAAATCATGGTTATGTTTTGAAATAAAGAATTTCTAGACATATGGTATGTGAGGAGTGTGAGAAAAACACTATAGTCAATAAAGAATTTTAAATTTTTGACTTGGGCAGCTGGAAAGAGAGTTGTCATCAACTGTGATAGGAAAAGATGCATTTGAAACAGGTTTGGGAATGAGGGCTCAGGGTTTGAACCTGTTACTTGACAATCTGGAGATGTCCAGTTGGCAGTTGGACCGTTGCTCTAAAGTTAAGGAGAAGAGTCTGGGCTGCAGATATAAATATGGGAGTCATTGAAGACTGGAGGGGATTTAAAACAATGAGGCTGGAGAAGTTCATTACAGGAGCGAGTTGAGAGAAAAGTGCTGGGAGAAAAGAAAGGACAACAAAGGAAGTTGAAAGTGGAACCACTGGGATGGGAAGGGACACAGAGACAGCAGGCTACCAGGAAGCCAGTGGAGGGAGTGAACCAAGAGGAAGTCCTGCCAGTCATGCCAGGTACGGCTGTTAGGTCAAATTACATCAAAATAAAATTTTATCACTGGACTTAAGAACACATAAGGCAACTGGTTACCACAATAAGAGCCACTTGGGGAGCATGAACTTGATTGTAGTGTTTAAGAAAGAAAGGGGAAAAGTGCTTGACTAGTCATACACACAGCACTTTTGAAAGGTTCAATACAAAAGAGAAAAGAAATGGAGCCAGAACTAGGGGAAGAATAGAGTTAGAAGAATATTTATGGGCTTTAAAAATAGGAGAAATATTAGCATGCTTGTATGATCATATAATGAACCAATAGAAACAGAAAAACTAACAACGTAAGAAAGCAAAGTGCTGGAGCAAAATCTTCAGGTAAGTGAAAGGGTTGGAATCTAGGATGAAAGTGGAAGGACTGGCTTTTGCTAGGGAAAGGAAATCAATGGGTTATGAGGAACCCATGCCTTGGGACTGAAATATTCTTGTAGGAGCCAAAATTGGTAAATATGCATATCTTAGGTATCTCTGAGTTTGTCAGACTCGAACTAAAGATGTGGTCTTAACAAAATTCAAATCTCAATGGCATGAAGCCTTTGATTGCTGCTGGAATCTCAACTTCTCTAGATTTATTTTCCACAAAAGTTCAGAGACCCTGAGTGCTGCTTCTCCTTGCAAATACACAAATCTTGTTTATTAGTAGCTATTACAGCAAGGTGAACTTAAACCTCAAACCCCAGTTCAATAGTACTCAAGGCCAAAGATCCCTTATCCCTGCCGTAAAGAAATAGATGTTAGTTAAGCAAAGCCCCAGAGCAGGGTTGCATGTGCAGTGTCTCTTACAAGGCATACATATGACACCAGCAGAGGTGAATCAGGACAGATTCTAGTAGCACTTCCACACAATGCCAGGAACCACTATCCTCTTCCAACATCAGGCCCTAGCATTGGGTTGGGCTCATCATAGCTCAAGTCTTCTTCCCTGATATGAATTAGCTTGCTCTTGACACCCCATTGTTGCTTCTTTTAAGCTGGCTTTCACTGGTCATCCTGCTCACAGGCAAAGGGGAGCATAGCAAAGACAGGGCAAGGACAGAGGAAGCCAAATGTCTTCAGACACCAGCCTATGTGAGTGCCAGCAACTCATTAACTGCAACTCTCAGTGTTGTGGCAGCAGAGAATGCTGAGGAAGGGCACAAGTTCATTACTTTGTCCCTGGGCATTCTGTGTCCCCTTCTTGCCACTGCACCAAGCCCCAGCATCTGCTAAGACCACCAGCCATGTTGTTTATAACCGAACTCCAGGATTTGGGACTTCATCCCAGTGACTTCTCAGCCTGTAGGTAGAACAAGGATACAAATAGGTATATATGGGAAGATGGCATAACCTAACTCGCCAGCTCTGACTCATTCAATTTGTATGGGATTAGGTAAGAAGTGCTTGATTAAGTATGTAATGGCATGATGGTCATAGCAGTCTTTTGACAAGGGCATCTGGACCACTTACATCTCCCTCTTCCCAGCACACTGTCGTCATGGGCACTGCCAATGATTGTTTTTATGGTTTTTTTCCCCCTGAACATCATGGCTGATCAGCCCACATTTGCATAGGCTCACTTTTCCTTTACTCAGGTTAATTAAATTAGAGATGTTATCACCAAGTTGTGCTGGCCATGGTGTCAGAATTTTAGAGAGGATTAATTTCATAAATTCTAGAATTTTTAAATTAATAACCAGAATGACAGTATTCTGTTAAACACCAATTGATGAGGCTTGTAAAACTCGCCAGGGAGGGGTTCAGTGCTCCTTGACATCCCTTGTACATCTTCTGGGATGAGTCATGAATCTGTCAGTGGAATTCATTTGATTTGCTCTAAGTGAAGTTGTCAATCTTCCTCTCTCTGGATCCCAAGTGTATTTGAATATTGTAACGTAAATTACAGGGTTGCAGTGTCAATCCTCTGTTGTTACTTGTCAAGGGTGACCACAAGCAAGATTCTCACGGATCTGGCTTTGTGGGCTGCGTGTTTTCCTCTTCATGGTCTCTGTTTAAGTTCTGCTGGTGTATTAGATTGTTCTCCCCAAGACTTACTCAGAGAGACTGATTTTGGAGAGATGCTCTGTTCTTAATGCCCTGTTGAGCTGTGGGAAAATCTAGGTTCCAAGTAGCCACAGACTAAGATCCACCTTTACTGCTTATTTTGTTCAAGAAACCTCCTCTTTTACTGTGCTCAGATCCTGCTGGTTCAGCCTAGATATCCCTATAATAAAGGGACCAAAGGTCACTGGAATAGCCACTTATTTGCAATTCCCAAAATGAAGGATTCAGATAGGACAGCAGAATATCTTCCTCTGATGTCTGCATCCCTGGGAAAGATGGTCCAAGTAGTGCACACAACTCTCTGCTATCCTAATATCATTTTCAAATATATCTTTATTTGTGTGGTACAGTAGCAAAAGGTTTTAGAATGAAATCAATGTGGATTCAAATTCCAATTTTTCCACTTACATTGTGACATTGGGGAAATTATTTTATTCTTTATGAGCTTAATGTCCTCATCAGTAAAAATGAGATAATAATGCATTCTTCACAGTCTTAAATGAACCTGAGCAAGGAAGCTGGCACATGGTACAGGCTCAACAAATGTTCATATCTTTTTCTCTGAGAGATTTAAAAGGCTAAGTTGGAGACCTTGTGAAATTCCAATCGTGCAGGGCAATAGACCTAAATGGGGCCTTACAAGTTAATTTTCTCTTTCTTGGAAGCTGTGAACATGAAGGGCTGATTTGCTCAGTGCTGGCCAAGGTGGCTGTGTAGCAGAGAGCATGCCTGCTTAGCCATAGCCTTTTGAAGTAGAGACCTACCCTGATCCGTCCCTAGGTCTCTGTGGAGCAATACTTGGCACCTGACATAAAAGATCTTCAGTGAATTATTTGTGAAGTGAATTAAGTTCAGAATCATCCAGGTTTGAAATCTTAGCCTCTTATGTGACAATGTTTCAATTAAATTTATTTGTTCACATAGAAGCACAATCCAGTAGAACAATCACCCTCTGGGTGTTTAAAATAATACTTTACATGGAATGATGGGTTCACAAATATAGCGTGGTTAACCCCTACCAATGCTGACAGGCTGCCTGCAGCACCCCAATTCTACCCACAAGGAAAGGCAGCCGGGGCAAGGGTAAGAGTAGGAACCAGGTCTTCTGTATAGAGCAGTGAAATTGGACCTTTGTCCAGGCTTATGAAGAGAATTCCAAAGTTCTTTTATCTTTTCCTTTTGTCCATGTAAGTTCCCATTGTTGTTGTTCCTGAAATCCTAATGAACTATTGGTTGGGGTTGTTTTGTCCCTCAGGAGACATCTGGCAACACTAAAAGATACTTTTGGTTGTCACAATGGCAGGGTGAAATGCTCATGGCAACCAGTGGTAAAAGTCAGGGACATCTCTAAACACCCTACAAAAGTGCACAGGACTACCTCCAGCAAGGAGGAATTATCCATCTAAAATGTCAATAGTACCAAAGCTCAGAAACATAACAATAGTCCCAAATATGACTCTGCCAATGATGAGTGAAAAATGTTTAAACAGTGCCTGGAACATAGTAGGTGCTCAATAAAGTTTAGTTACCATCGATTGATTTTTTAGACTTTTATTAAATAAAGGCTAACTATTGTCATGTCTTAGGTACACTGAAAACATAAGTGCATGAGAATCCACAACTATCCAGGGGATCAGATAATGTTAAGTGATAAGCTGATTGCCAGTAAGACCAGTAGGGTGAGGGCATTCCTGGCAGAGAAGAAAATAGGGTATATTGAAGAAGAGGCAAGAGATGAGACAGGGCAGGTGAGCAGAGACCAGTTCATATGCTCTGATCAGGAACATGGGATGTGTCTTCTAGCGAATTTAAAGTCACCGATATATTCTGATCAGAAGTGAGACATTTTCAGATCACTCTGGAAGCAGTGGGAAGACAGATGGGAAGGGCAGGACTGCAAACAAAAAGACCAGCTAGGAAGCAACAGGGCACCAGCAATGGCAAGGAGAGAAGTGATCGGCAGAGGGGTTTCAGGAGAAGAACTAGGAAGAAAAAGCATCTGACCTAATGTGCGGGCTGAGAGTAGGGGAATCTGGGATGACTCCAAGCAACAGGGCAGATGCCAGGGGGTCCTTCCTGGGATGGGAACGTTGGAGGGGAAACAGGTTTTTAATGGGATGATGAGTGAAATGGATAGAAAGGTGAAGATGCCCAATGGAACAGGTGGGAGTTCAGTTACTGGCCAAGTCACTCTTGCTTAGGAGGAATCAGTGACAAGTGAGCTGTAGGGATCTGCATTTCTAAGGACGGCTGAGAAGGAGAAACCTCTGAAAAAGATGGTGGAAGAAGAGCCAGTGGAGAGAGAATGAGAGCAATGGTGGTCACTGAAACCAGAGGACACCATTCAAAAGCAAGAAAGTGCCATCGAGAAGCCAAGTGATATGGGCCAAGAGGTTCTCAGCAGGTTTGTCAGCAGGTGGTGCTGATAAACTTGGTGACAGAAATTTAGGTGATGAAACCAGTGACCAGACTGCAGAAGGAGACAAGGCTAAGCAGGGCAAGGGCACTTTGAAATCGGATTGTGAGGAGAAATGACTGCCTTTTGAAATGAATTTTTAAAAGGTATCTGTCAATGCAAGGTGCCCAACAGAGAAATCTCTGAAGCAGCCTGCTGTGATAAAGAACAGAATCCCAACAACTAGGAAACTCTTGGATAGACAATTTAAAAAATGAAATTGTATTAAGTTTGTAAAATGAACAATTTTTCTAAGCAATTTTATAAAGTAAAAGAACTCATTAGAATCCGTTGCTGGGTGCAGTGGTGCATGCCTATAGTCCCAGCTGCTCAGGAGGTCAAGGTCAGAAGATCACAAGTTCAAGGCCAATCTGGGCAACATAGTGAGATCTGTCCTAAAATAAAATAAATAAAAATTTTAAAAGTTTAGAATGTATTTACATATTTCATAAACTCTAACCACAAGTGTGCTGTAATGTAAGACTTAAAGTTTTTAGGAACATGTCTTTTGGTAGGCAAAACTTCTAATAAATGTATTTTTTCAGTAGCTACTATAGTTTATATATGTCTGGCAGCAAAATCCCCAAATTTTAAGCCAGAAGCCCTTGTAGTATCAGATCTTCACACCTTTGATATGTTGTTTTGAGATTCAGAGGATCACATAAATTACTTCGCTCAGCTCACAAGAGTAAGGCTCATATTTTGTATGGCACATTCAGAGTTCTCTCTCAATCCTAAATTCCTATAAAAATCCCACAGGCAATACTTTCTTTAGGCCAAAGGCACATAAATTTTTCTGAATGGTGGTAGGTGAAATCACTTTCTAAAAGCAATAGGGACTGGGTATGTAGCTCAGTGGTAGAGCATGTATTAGGCATGCACAAGGTCCTGGGTTCAACCCCCAGCATTAAATAAAATAAAATAAATTTTTTTTTAAAAAAAAGCAATATCAGGATATCAGAGAGACAAGTAAAGAAATGTCATACTTCAAAGTCATTTCAAACAGCCTAATTCTAACACCAGTGATTCTAATACCAATGCTGCCAACTATTTCCCACTGAGGTGGCATGGGAGTGGCCATGAAGAAGGTTGTTCTTGAGTTAATATTTGACTAATGATTTGGGATTTTGATGGAGAAAAAACCACCCAAGTGAAGGGAATGGCAGAGGCAAGTTTAGAATCTGAAATATAAAAAACAAGTTGAAGGATAGAAATTTAAAATATGGTGTTTATAAAGGACGCACTTATGAAGAAAAGTAGTGGGAGACAAGATAGGAAAGGATGATTAAAATCAGAGTTTTGAGAACAAGATTAGGGCTTTGAGGTTTTAGGGAACCAGAATCATGTAATTTAGTTGGGTGGGAATCAGTTTCCTTAAAACGATTTCTGTAAGTTTCTGCCCAATTATGAAGTCTAAACTCCCACAGCTTGATGAAGCAGAAGCAAAAACGCAAAATCCAAAAAGGGGTAGTTAAAACCTGGTTAGTGGCAAGGTGGGGGAAGATTATGCAGCAAGGGAGACCTAGTCCATGGTGGGCTCAATGGCCAACGGAGGGGGCCAAGATTAGAGGAAGGCGTAGTCATACTGCGCTGCATGGTTTAGTGGGGCAAGTGTTGCCAGCGGCTGTCACCCTGAGACCTGCCTGATTCGGGTCAACCTCTCCTCCACTTACCCGAGTTTCCTGCTGGCATTCATCACCTCTGACTTGAACATGGTTCCTTCTCTGGAAACAAAGATATTTCTGTGTGCTGATGTGGACTGGTAGATTTTAGAGCATTCTCTGGTTCTCTCTTTACTCTTCTATCTATATGCATGAATGAATATAAATAAACCCCCCTTTCCATCTTATGAGACCAGGAAAAACTGTTCAGAAGTTAAGTATAAATTGAGGAAAACCAGTAAATTAAATTTTGAGGTAGGCATTTATTATTTTATGTGCCTAGTTCACTTCTGCCCTTCTCTGGCCCTCCATTTCCTTAGGGAAATATTCATTTTTCTATTCCATATGATCCTAGTAGGATTTTCACTCATGTTGCTCTGATTCACTAAGCCACAGATGTGACCAGAGTCTGACCGATCATGGTGCTCCTTTCTCCAGACTCCAGTGATTGGACCAGGGCATGGAAATGTGATGAAAGCAGGGCCAATCAGAGTCCTTCTCTGGGATATTCTGGCTTTGTTAGGGGATGCCTAGAACTTCATGAAAACAAGATCTTTCCTTACACTGAAAGAAACAGCTGAGAGAGAAAGAGACAAGGTAACTTCCCTGTGAGCCCCTAGATCTCAACCTAATCCCCCACTATCTACCCCCCAAGCCCTGCATTCTTTTCTTGAGTTGGTTTGAATTATTGACTTTAACTTAAAAACAGTCTATAAACTTAAAAATATTTTCTTGGCTATTTGCTTTACTATTGGCTTCACCTTTATAACATCCTTTATCCCAGACAACCAGCAAAGCTTTCTGAAGGATTACCTTCCATAGTGTTAATTGAAGCTTAGGTCAAGTGGTATCCTTACAGATATGACACCTTTTCAACATCTTGTTATTCTGTATTCTCAGTTTCATGGAATTATATACCCCGAAAGAAGTCTCAAAATACTTGTTAATAATTTTCCTGTTCTTAGTGTTTAGTTTCAAAACAATAAAAATAGCTTAGCAGATATTTCCAAAAAAAAAAAAAGATGAAAATTTGGTGATAGCATATATTAAGTACTAAAATGAAAAGTAGTTCAGAGAGAAGGCATTATTTCTAGAAGTATCATTGAGATGTTTCATTATGTAGTTAACAAGATGCAATTTCACATCCTATCAACTTATATTTAAGACACTGCATGCGTTTGTGTGTGTAAAAACTTTTCTAACATTAAAAAGCCTCAGATCTTTCTATTAGAAAAAGTTGTCACGTGTGTGTATGCATCCCCTTAGTAATGGAGTTCTCAGAAGTGTGATACACTTCCTGCTCAGAAGGGCTACTATTCCAACGCTAGCACATCAGCTGTGAGTGAATTGGGGAAATGGATGGGGGAAGTCAGGAGAGGATCCCTGAAATAAGACCATCCGAACCAATCTCACCACTCAAGGTGAGTGACTCTGGGGGGCAAGGTGTGACAACGGGGGTGACTAGGAACCTGAGCTGGGGTCTATGGTAGCAGTGTGGTGGTTCAAGTGGTTCCTTTCTTTGTAGCAAGACTCCAGGGGTTAGCTGGCTACTGAGGCAGTTTACACCTGCACAAAGCTGATGAGCATAAGGTTTAGGGTTTAGATGTTAGGTTCCCCCCATTGTGAGAGACAATGCAAGAACATTCAGAGGTGAAACGATTGAGTTAAGAAAGCCTTCACCCAATCAGTGAATTAATCCCCTGATGGGGATTAACAGAGTGGTAACTGAAGGCAGGTAGGGTATGGCTGGAGGAGGTGGGTCACTGGGGATGTGCCGTTGGGGTGTATATTTTGTATATGGCAAGTGGAGTTTCTCTCTGCTTCCTGATGTGATGTCTTGAGCCACTTCTCTCCACCACACCCTTCCACCATGACGTTCTGCCTCACCTCAAACCCAAGGAATGGAGCTGGATATCTATGGACTGAGACCTCTGAGACCATGAGCCCCCCAAAAAACTTTTCCTCCTCTACAATAGTTCTTGTCAGATCCTTTGGTCACAGCAGCGAAAAAGCTGACTAAAACATACAGTAACATTAGGAGAGAAAGGTGGGCCAGGAAGGAGACAGGACCTGAGACCCAGTCCTCTTCTTACACTGCTCAGCTCTAGTAATGTCCCCAAGAAGTCGCATCTGGCATAGCAACTTCAAAGTCTTAGCCAGTCACCACTGTATAGCTGTTGCCTGGAAAGTCTCTGTCCCTGTGGAGAGGAAGATCTGGGCCATCTTACAGGTTAGCAACCTTGACCTACTGGGGTGCTTGCTAGGGGAGGGCACTGCAGGTGGGGCAGTGGAGGGAGCCGCTGGTGAATCTCGACTGAGACTGGGGATCAGATCACAGACCACGCGTGTTCCTCTAAAGCTTTTGTCCTAAGGCTTTTTACGGCTGGTAAGCAGAGCATGTGTTCACTGGATAGTGAGAGGCTGGACTATGGGAAAACTGGGAGGGAGAGACCTCTTTTCCTAGGTTCTATCACTTGATTCTCATCACAATCTCTAAGACAGAGTTTATTATCTCCATTTTACAGATGAGAAAACTGAGTCACAGGGAGAGATTAAGTAACTCGTCCAAGGTGTCACAGAGAACAATGTTCTAGGACTCTGTCTACTCTTTACCCCAGCGTTCCCCAGTGTGTAGCATGGTCTCTGCCACGTGGCAGGCCACAGACCCTGCTACCAGCTGAACAATTTCCAGTTTGGTGCTTGTTTGGAGGAACCTCATCAAGCCTGACTTAACGGTGAAGTGAGTATGGAAGGCACTTTATAATATGGAAGCAGGTTCTCTTGTTTGTAGACTCCAGGGCCTTTCAGTTCTCTCTCCACCTTTGCTCTTTCTGGTTATTGCCCTGTTTATTTTTCTCTTCTGAATGGAGAACATAAGAGCAAATATTCCAAAGAGGAAGAGGTTTTCTTAGAGCAGAAGTTCGAGGCCTTTGCTAAGTTAGTTGTTTGTGAACCTATTGACTTCATGATCTTTAGGGTTGGATAATTGAAAACTGACTTCCAGCACGGTTGGAACCATTGGCGTACCTGGTGAAAAGCTGAATTCAGAGAAGGGGATTGACATGGAATATGTTCCTTTCAGTCCCATTGATCTTCCTTTCCATCAAGTCCTTTCCTGCAGGCTTCATTTGAGGATATAGAATTATAGGAATTAGATATGTTACTCTATCTACAGCAATGGCAGGATCATTTGTCAATGAAAAAATTCAATTGTAGAGTTTCTGGAACACTCTTTATGCCTGACTTGTTTCTGAGATCTTTTTAATTGGATTTGAGCTTTTCATTTTGTTTCTTTGGACAAATTCATTAACCCCTGGTCCGCTGGGCTGAAGGAAGACATGAAAGGCAGCGTTGACTGTCAGAGAATCCTGAGTAAGATGTAAGAACTGGAATCCACGCCTGCCTGTGCAGCGTGAATGTGCACATCTGCTCCCTCCTATCTGCCTCAGCACTGCTCCAGGGAAGAGGGTAATGGGATACTTGACCCTCGTTCTCACTAAAGTTTTCTAGGAAATGCAGTATCAAAATCAAAGGCTGAGTCATGGGAGTTTGGAATGTGATCAACTGGTGACAGAGTCACTAGGTAGAGAAATAGGTCTTTGCTCTAGTCCTCATTGTTCCTGAAATAGGGGTTGAGCAACGTCAGTGTGTGAGTGTGGAAAACGTTGCCCTGCTTGTGAAAGGGGAGGGGATGGATCAAAATGTCCCAGTTGCAGAAGTGGGTTCCATTTTGGAATGCCAGGCCTGCAGTCAACACAGGCACACAGTTTTTCCTTTTTTCTCATTACCATCATAATCACTCCTTCAGTCTTTAATCCCTTCTCTCCTGAATACCCTAAATTGTGTCCTGAGAATATGGAACAGATGATGATGATAATCAAGATGATACTAATATTAGTATGAGAGTGACACTTTTTAAACACTAAGTATATATTAGACACTCAAAGATTTAATGCTGATACTACAGCGATGCAGCCACATTAACGTTTATAGCAGCTCAATTCACAATAGTTAAACTATGAAACCAAACTAGGTGCCCTTCAACAGATGAATGGATAAAGAAAATGTGGTATATATACACAATGGAATATTACTCAGTCATAAAAATGAATGAATTTATGGCATTTGCAGGTAAATGGATAGAATTAGAGGATATTATGCTAAGTGAAATAAACCAATCCCCAAAAACCAAAGACTGAATGTTTTCTCTGATAAACAGATGCAAAGGAACTTTCGATTGTGCAGAGGGGAGTAGGGGAGTTCGTGGGGGTAGGAAGATCAGTAGAATGAGACTGACATTATTACCCTATGAACACGATTACACTACTGGTGTGATTCAGCACCATGTACAGCCAGAGGAATGAGAAGTTATGCTCCATTTGTGTACAATGTGTCAAAATGCATTCTACTGACATATATAACCAGTTAGAACAAATAAAAAATGAATAAAAAAAGAAAAAATTAATGCTGAAAACAACTTTAAGAAATATATAACAACCATTCCTATTTTAGAGATAGAATACGATATACTCCATATATGTATAATATGTCAAAATATACTACTGTCATGTATATCTAAAAATAACAAATAAAAAAATTAATTAAAGAAAAACTGAGACCCAGAAAGAAAAAGCAATTTGTACAGGTTCACAGAGAGCAACAACTGAGTCAGTATGGCCTTCCAGGTTTTTTTTTTAACCCCAAGCCCATGCTTTTAAGTATTTTATACTGAACAGGAGGAGAAACATGGTTACCAACATCCCCAGTGCAGTGGACTTTTCCTGAGAAATCCCTGGCCTCTCAGATAGCTCATGTGTGAGCACCATCCCCTATCTTTAAGCCCTATCCTTCGACTCCTTGGGAATATGTCCTTATCCTCTGTGGTAGTTAATTTCATTTTATGTTTCAATTTGTCTAGGTTATGAGTCCAGACATTTGGCCAAATTTATTCTAGATGTTTCTGTGAGAGTGAGGTTTTTTTTTTTTTTTTTTTTTTAAACTGGGGTTAATATTTTAACGGATGGACTTTGAGTAAAGCAATCTGCCCTCCCTAATATGGGTGGTCCTTATCCAATCTGCTGAAGGTCTTAATGGAGTAACATCTGATCTCCCCTGCACAGGGGGAATTCTGCAGCAAACTGCCTTCAGACAAACTGTAACATCAGCTCTTCCTTGAACCTCCAGTTTGGACTTGTCAGCCTCCATAATTGTATGAGCCAATCCCTTAAAATAAATCTTTCTCTTTATATACACACATCTTAGTGGTCCTGCTTCTCTGGAGAACTCCACTACATCTTCCTTCTTAGACTTTTTCTTCTCCTTCTCTTCCTCATTCTTCCTCCTGCCCTGTCAAGTAGCTTTCTCAGTTTCTGATGGTGACTTCCGGTTCTCTTCTTTCTCATCTTTTCCCTGGGAGAATACACCCATTCTCACAACTTCACAACGGATGTGAGTCCCTCCAAGACCTGAGTTTACAGCCCTATTTTCGGTACCTCCAGATCCGGTGTACTGCTGCCTCCATCTGCGCAGGGTGATGCCATCAAACGCAGCAGCAGATCATTCAGCTCCACACCCGTGAGCCCTTCTCCCGCTCATGGGATTCCTTGAACCACTCAGGATTCAACCCGTGTGTAGATGTTAGAGACGGGTTCGCTGAGGGTGAGGACGAACAATGCCTACCCTACCTAGCCTTACCCAGCGTGCTTACTTAGTCATCGGAGATGGAGCTCTGAAGGCACGGATCTAATTTTATTTAGGGTTGCACAGGACATATATAGACACATTATCCAATCAGGTTAACACACTTGTTAAAGTGTAACAGAGTCAGCCTATCGGTGAACTATATGTTAAGAGTCCAGGTGGTGTAAACAAACCAAGCATGCCTAAGCGATTCTGCCCAGCAATAGGTCTGAGACAAAGGACTAGGGGATGGTAAGCTCCTGCACACAGCATGAGGCAAGGCAGCGCAGGCGAGCTCACATCACAGCTTGCTGGGATGCTTGACAGAACAAGACCTCCCCTCAGTTCAAACTCAGCCTCAACAGCTACAAAGACCTTCATTCCTTGGTGAGTCTTTGCCATTACCTCAGTTTCTCTGTCCAGACTGTTTGGCTTACTTAGAACATGGTGTCAGCGACTGCTGTCAGATAAGCTTGAGGAATGTTCCCTACACCCGTGAAGTTTCTGAACTCTTCCTGCTGCCTGGCCCCATATCCAGCTGAGCAGCCAGCACTTCACACGTCTTTCATCCAGCCTTTTCACTTTCATTGTTGATACCACCTGTTGCAGGCCTGTTGTCTCCTTTCTAAAAGGATCTCCTCATCTCTAGGTTCACTCTTTTTTCCAGTCCTCTTCAAAAAGACATAGCAGATTCGCTTTCCTAAAACACAGTTATTTTCATCTCTCTCTCTAGTTTGGCAGGACCAAGAGGCCTGATCCTTTCTTTAACCAGTGCTAAGGTTAGACCTGAAATTGATCCTTTGTTTGAGAATTTGGCCCAGTCAACTTCTCACCACATGCTGGCAAACCACTTAGAGTCAAGACCACGAAGACTCTCAACCTCAGTTAGAATTCCTCTGTGCCAACGTTCTCTTTTCAAGAGCTGCAGAAATCCAGTAGCACTGAAGTAAGCTTAGATTGGATTGGGCTTGGCATCCTAGAAAGGGATTCTGCAGGGTCCAGAAGAGCACCCTGTGTGATCTGTCAACCATTGAGGGCTCTTTTCTACCATCAGCCTGCTCAGGCAGGCTCCCATTTTCTCTGGTTCAGACTAAGCATATCTCCTTGGAGTCTAAACTCATATGTAGATGTCAAAGGGGCAGAGTTGGTGAAGCAGCTCCAAAGAAAGTAAAGAATTCATGTACTTCTGAACAATACCAGCTTCATTAAGCTCATAAGAACAATAGCTGTTGCAGAAGTGGTTGATAGGAATAATTTACCTGCAAGTAGCCATATCAGAAGGAAACTATCATGGGTTTTTTTTTTGGGTGGGGAGATAAGTGGTGCAGGTAATGTGATATTTTTCTATTGCCTTTCAAAGATGATTTAAGTACTCTGATAGCACTTTGTGATGAAGATTATTTTTAGTAAATTGAACCAAAGTTATATAATAATAATACAAACAGCTAGTATTTGTTGAATACTAAATGGTGCAACTTACTGTGTCAAACACTTTGCATAGCATTCACATACTTCTCACAACAGCCCTTTAAATTATAAATCATTATTATTCCATTTTACAGACGTAAACCTGGGGGATTTGCCCAAGGTGATAGCTAATAAGTAGCAAAGTCAAGATCTGAACAGATAGTCTAGTTCCATAGCCCATGTTTGTAACTTAAAATTCTAAGATAAAGGAAAGATATTTGATTGATTCTTCTAGTTGGTAGGTAAAAGTTCACAATGATAGTCTTGACACATCTCTAGGTCACAGAGAAACAGTTTCACTAAGTAGGGACTGATTTACATCTTTAGAAAAGGCCTTGGGAAGAAGACACTCTTGTTCTTTACCGATATGTGAACCATGTTATATGGGCTAAAATTTGATGATGTGATTTGATTCGATGTTGACTGGCTCATTTGATTTCGTTCATTACTGTAACCCAGCAGTGCTTATCAAGCACTTACTGTACATTGGGTATTATGCAAGGGAATAAGGGTAGAGGAATGAATAAGGCAGACCTCCCTCCTGTCCCCATGGAGGAGCTTTGTTAGAAGAAAAGCTTTAAGCTGTAGCTTAATAAGAAAGGATTCTAAAAGTAATCTTCTGTGTGATGGTTTGGATATGGAATGTCCCCCTAAAGGCTCGTGCAATAAAACCTTGTTCCCCAGTGCAGCAATGTACAGAGATGGGGATTTGGAGGAGTGAATGAATCATGAGGGCTCGGACCTCATCAATGGATTAATCCACTGAGGGATTCATAGCTGAATGGATTATTGGAAGGTGGTAGAAATGATAGAAAGAGGAACCTAGTTGGAGGGAGCAGGTCCTTGGGGACTATATCTTGTACCTAGCCCCTTCCTCTGTCTCTCTGATTCCCAGCTGCTATGAGATGAGCTGCTATGTTCCACTTTGCCCTCTCTGCCATGATGCTGTACCCACCACAGGCCCATAGCAATGGAGCTGGCCAACTATGAAATGAAACCTCTGAAACAGAGCCAAAGGAAATCTTTCCTCCTTTAAATGGTTTTTCTCAGGTATTTGGGATGAAAAGTTGACTAATATCTTCCATTTGACTGAATAAATCACCTGAGGAACTTTGCAGAGATCCTTAAGAATGGAATGGAAAAAAAAGAGAACATCAAATCTCAGGGTGAACTCTGAGAGTCCACAGTGAGGGGACTGGTTTTAGAATGCTCATTGTTCTCTTTAATAAAGTACTATAGAGTGGGATATCTGTGGGTTATTATTGAAAAAGTGCTAAATACCTCGAAGTCACTTTCAAAAACTCTCTTAGCCAAGTATGGTGGCATACACCTGTAATCACAGGAGACTGTAAGCACAGGAGACTGAGACAGGAGGGTCACAAGTTCAAGGTCAGCCTCGACAACTTAGCACAACCCTAAACAACTTAGTGAGACCATCTCAAACTACAAAATAAGAATAAAAAAGGAACTGGGGATGTAGCTCAGTGGTAAATCCTCTGGGTTCAATCCCTCGTACCTAAACAACAACAAAATTCTCTCTTCATGTTGATTCCATTAGTCACCAAACTAGCACAGGTCTTCATAACAGTGGGGCAACGTGGAGAAGTCTCAGAGGAAGATTCTTGGAGCACACAGGGAAAACTAACAAACAAACCAAAAATAGTCCTTGAACTGTTATTAAAGTTTAGTGGACCTCCCAACACTCAGGCATATTAACTTGGGCTAAAATTTGTTCCATTTGGGCACAATCTAAATAATCCTAATTAGATACTGGCGCAGTTGGAAGAATTCTAGTTGGGAATCCAACTTTGAGTCTCATAATAGGTGACTCGGAAATTGCTAACATACAAAAGGGCTCTCAAATTTGGAATAGAGGGGCTGAAGTTGTGGCTCAGTGTTGAGTGTTACGTTAGCCTTGCATGTGTGGGGCATTGGGTTCAATTCTCAGCACCACATATAAATAAATGAATAAAATAAAGGTCCATCAACGACTGAAAATATATTTTAAAAAAATTCTGGAATAGAATTAAGATCAAGACAAATTTTAGTATATCCCTGATGGCTAATAGGTTGTGGGCCTCAAGACTGATCTAAATCAATGAATGTGGCTGGAGCATTTGAAATTGTAATCCCTGCTTCCCCCGCCAGAGTAATCTTAAACCATAGGAGTCTTAAGAAGGACATCCAAAGAGTGTGAGTAACAATTTGAATAATAACATGAATCACATTTGATAATAAGTCCCAAGACAGTGGAACTGCTCGGACCCCAAGTTTCTCTCTTCCCTGGCACTGCTTCTGGTAGCTTCTGTGCTATAGTTGGCACCTTCAAGTTTCCTGCAGCCATCAATGCATAACGTGGCCCTTGTGGGCTCTGGAGTCATGTCCCAGTCTCTAGAGATGACAAAATCTTCACTGCTGACTTCCAAACCCTGGGCTTGTTTGATCTGATGACCACTGATTTGAGTTTAGAAGAGAAGGATTTTGAGGGAGGGGAGAAGGAAAAGAGATAAAAAATATTCTCGTGGTCTAAGGGAATATCCTTTTGCAATCTTAATCACATTTCCGTGTTCTCTCCCCCTGCTGTCATCTTCCTCTTCCTAATTGGATTAATTTGAAAGGAAGTCCATATGGCTTTCTTTCTAGAAGTTGTAGTCAGGTGGGCCTGGGGCAGCCTCTTGCTGGGAATGAGGTTCCTCAGCTGGTGACCTGCAAGCATGGTCTAATATGGAGCAGACGGAAAGAACGCAGGGATTGACTTGGACCAGCTGCTTGAGGCCCAAGAGGGAAATCACCTATTTTTTTTTTTTTTTTTTTTCCTGTTCTGTCTCTTCTCAGAACAGAACTTAAATCAGAATGTAAGCCTTGGGGAAGAAGTCAACTGACCTGCTTCCAGCCAGCTCACCAGCTAAGAACTGAGTTCGGTCAAATGCCCAGGGCCATCATGTATGTTGAGCATTTTGTGATTTAGGCCACAAAGATACTGGTTTGAGGGAGTAAAAAGCAGAGAGTGGATCCAGTTGATGTTCCCTTAATTAGGCTGATTCTGCCCTGAGGAAGGGCCATCCAGCACTGTGAGCCTGGGGCCATCTGCCCAGCAGGGCCTCCACTTCTAATTTGTACAAAGGTGGTACACCAGCTGTCCTGAGAAGCCCTTACTAGGGATGGGTGTGTGTGCCTTTCAGAGGTATTTAATGTGCTGTTGATGGCCCTGAGTATTTTGTGCCAGTTGTTGGAGAGTTGAAGTTTCAGAATCATAGCTCTCTCTCTCTCTCTCTCCCTTTCCTCCCAAATCGTCTTAAAATACAGCTTCTACTTTTGCCACGGAGGTTGGTCTTAGCCTTCCCATGGAAGACAGACTCACTATTGGAAAGTCTGACCCACTCTGGTTCTCTTTCTTTATGTGTGGCAGGGATTTTCAGCAGCATCCTTCATTTGGGAATTTGTGGATTTGGAAAACTGATTCTTATAAACTAGGGACAGCATTCCCAGGAGAACGTCTAGGTAAATAAGGGAGTAGAAGCAAGCCATGTTGGGGGCTGGGGAGGCTGTCTTCTTTGTGCCTTATGTATGCCATGGGGACTTTTATATGATCAATACTTTGTAGAACGTCTATTAGAAAATTGAGGTTGTGTACTTCTTAGAGCTGCACAATCCAAAGAAAAAGTTTCAATTGTATGTCATCACTTCAGTGTATACTTTTATGCTTCATTTTGGGTATAAATGAGGGAGACTGGTCACTTCCAGTTGTTGTCCATGAACCTTACCTTTGGACAAGTATCTCTCATTCATTCTTTCCAAAACGAGTGACAGGCAGGTCTCAAATTTCCACTCTGACTTTTGATACCATTCAAGAAACATTCTCATTAAGGAAAATGTCTGAGAAACTAATGAGTATTATCTGATTATAATTTAATATTATCTGCAGTAGAAAATGGCAGGATTTTGTTGAAGAAACCTCTTTTGATTGATGTGTGTCTCTTCTAGTTCTGAACATTTCAGTCACTGTCTCATAAAAAGATTTTTATCGATTTGAGTCTTGGCAAAGAGAAATGATGTACTCTTCAGCCAAAAATTACCTTGTAAAGAGTATATGACTTTTTTTTAACCCTTTCAGAAATACTTTGTGCCTTCTCTTATTCATTGCTGTAAAATTTCATGATGATATACCTTGGTCTTCTCCATTTTGGGGCTTAGTGCTTAGTGGACCTTTGGATCGAGAGCCTGTGTCCTATAGTCTAGGATATTTTCTTCTTTATGCTTCTTTGATCATCTTGTCCCCTCTGTGTACTCTGTTTTGTCTTTCTGGAACTCAGCTATTGGATTTCCTGGAATAAACCCCTAACTCCTTCAAACTTTTTTTTCTTTTATGATTTCACAGGGTATTATAGCTTGGATATTAGAAGCCTCCCTCCACTCCAAAGCTCCCATGTTGATGCAGGAGTCTTTGGAGGTGAAGTGATTGGATTGTGACAGCTGCAGCCTAATGGGTCCATCCTAGTTTGAATGGATTAACTGGGCAGTAACTGTAAGCAGGTGGGGCCCTGCTGAAGGAGGAGGGCCACTTAGGGCACGCCCTCGAAGGGTGCCTTTCTCTGAAACTCTTTCTTTTTTCTCTCTCTCTCTCTCCCCCTTCTTCCTAGTTGCCATGAACTGAGCAGCTTTCCTCTGCTGGGTTCTTTGGCCATGATACACCACCTCACTTTAGGTCCATAGCAATGGAGTCAACTGACCATAAACTGAAACCATGAACCAAAAATAAACTTTTCCTCCTCTCAGTTGTTCTTGTCAGATATTTTGGTCCCAGCAATGAAAAACTGACTAATACAAATCCCTTGACCTTCTATTAATTAATTATTTTTAAAATTATTATTATTATTATTATTATTATTATTATTATTATTATTATTTTAGTACTGGGACTTGAACCCAGGGATTAACCACTGAGTCATATCCCCAGTCTTTTTTTTGAGACAGAGTCTCACTATGTTACTCAGGGCCTCATTAAGTTGCTGAGACTGGTCTTGAACTTATGATCCTCCTGCCTCAGCCTCCAGAACCTCTGGAATTACAGATGTGCAACACTGTGCCCAACTACTTTTTAAAAATTTTTTAAAAACACAAGCTTACATAAAAGTCATAGATACAACAGAAAGAACATTTTTTTTTCCTAGACCATTTAAAATCAAGTTGTAGACATGATATATCATGATATTTAAATGCTTAAGCATGTGATCAGTTATTAATGATAAAAGTAACAGAGTGGATAAACCTTGTGGTAACCATCTTAACCAAATGATAAGAGTTAATATCACCAATAATGAGATAAATAGACATCATGTGCTTCATGATGCACTAAGAAGGGACATTCTCTAAAGAAAATGACCAGTACTCTTTAAAAGTCTTTTTTTTTTTTTGAGAGGAGGAGGGTACAAGGGATTGAACTCAAGGGCACTTGGCCACTGAGCCACACCCCCAGCCCTATTTTATATTTTATGTAAAGACAGGGTCTCACTGAGTTGCTTAGTGCCTTGCTGTTGCTGAGACTGACTTTGAACTCATGATCCTCCTGCCTCAGCCTCTGGAGTCACTGGGATTACAGGTGTATGTCACTGTGCCTGGCTCTTAAAAAGTCTTAAAGAGTCTAAAAGAGTCTTAAAATCTGAAAGAGTTATTCAAGACAAAAGAAATAATGAAGATCTGTCCAAAATTGGAAGGGACTAAGGAATCATGTCAACTAAATACAGCCTGGGGGCCTGAATTGAATCCTTGACCTCAGAGAAGGAAAACTGATTAGAATAGGAACTATAAATTAATTAATTAATAGTATGGTAGCAATGCTAATTATATAACTTATAACTTTGATAATTGTACTCTAGCTACATAAAACATTAATATTTGGGGAGCTGAGTGAAGGATATATGGTAACTTTATGTCGACAATTAGTACTTTTTTGTAAGTCAAATAATTTCAAAGTGAAAATTTAAAATTTTTGAATAAAATAACTCAATCAGGGTCTTGACTTTCTGTTAAGTAGCTCTGAATTATTATCATAGATTAGTCTTTCTGGTGTTTCAGTCAGCTTTTCCAGTGCTGCTACTAAAAGACCCAACCAGAACAAATGTAAAGGAGGAAAGGATTATTCAGGGGCTCACAGTTTCAGACTGCTGACTCCAGTCCTTGGGATTCAAGGTGAGGCTGAACATCAAGGTGGAAGAATGTGGCAGAAGGAAGTGGCTCACATGATGATCAGATAGAAGAGAGGCTTTTCTCACTAGATACAAAATATATACCCAATGACCCACCTCCTCCAGCCATACCCCACCAGCCTTCAGTTTTCACTCAGTTAATCCCATCACAGGATTAATTCATTGATTGGGTTAAGACTCTCATAACCCAAACATTTTGCCTCTAAACCTTCTTGCGTTATCTCACACATGAGCTTTTGGGGGACACCTCACAGCCAAATTATAACGTCTGGTGTTTTTTATTTTCTCCAAAACACTTGTCAGTCTCTTGGGAGGGTAAAGAAAGGGCTTTATTCATTATGTAGACTTTCACGCAATTCTCTCATTTTTATTTAGTGCTTTACCCTCTTTTGAACCTTGTGTCTCCAGACCTGGAAATGCTTGACTCAGTTTCTCCAGAGAATGCACTTCTTGTTTCCGCTAGTGAGCAGAGGAGGGCTGGCCACCTGATCGCATGGGTAGGAGAAAGGACGGGACTGGGGTGTAAATGCTTCTCATGAAGACTTCTGCCAATCAGGTTGCCTTTGGTCCCATTCCTCATCCTTGCCTTCAGTGGTAACTGGTGCCTCCAAATCCAGAACTTTTTGGGAACTGTGTGACACAAATCAGCTTGCTTCTCATTAGCTGTCCCTGAAAGCAGTTGGGTTTTCACTTCAGTGAGTTGTCACTCATTCATTACTTGTGATCATCTTGCTTCCTGTTCTCTCCCCTCATTCTCGTTGTCCATAGGGTCTATTCCTTTAGATTTCTGTACGTTGTTTTAGAGTCATTTCAGTGAGAAGCAAAGATAAATACATACTTTTAATTTCCAAACTTTATTGGAAATCCTAAGAATATTCAGTAGTATTTCTCTAAGCAAGATCCTCATGCAAAATGGGTTTAGTCAGACACTTGTAACATTCAGAATTTCTAAGATGTATATGAAGATTGGGCACCTCTTTTAGACAAACCTGAGGCTGTTTTTTAATATATATAAAAAAAGGCCTTCTGCTTATATGATTTAAACCAACATAGGTTTCATTTCAACAAACAGTACCCCAAAGATATTCAGGCGCTAGATCTCGAGTCAAGTGGTAGTGGTCATTTCCTTCTGGTGGTTTGACTCACAGGGCCACCTGACTGAGACTGGAGATGCAGCCACTCTGGGAAGGTGTGGAAAGTAGAAATTAAAGAGGAAAGATAACATGGCTACAAGCACACATGCTTTGAAGCTAGACCCATCTGCGTTCAAATATACCCTCAGGCACTTTCTTTCTGCATATTTCCGTTATTTCTCCCTTAATAGCTTCAAGTTATGCAGATATTAAATGAATATAATATTACTCCTTTGGTTCATTGTGACAACATAATGTATAGAAGACATAAATGGTAATTACTATAGCCTATTAAAATGTGTTACTTACTGGTCCTTCCAGTGATGACAGAAGTAAATGGGAGGGGGGGTTCAGTGTTCATTTAAATGTGAACTATGGTAATCTTGCCCTTTAGAACAAAACTGGAAATCATGGACCTGATGCAGCCACCCCCCAACTCCTTTGATTTGATTTTGAATTGTGAGTCATTCAAGCTGCAGATGTGGCCTTCACCCTCTGAGCGCCTCCCTGTGGGTACTATGGTTGTTTCCTTAGCAAACCAGAGACCTGCCAGAAATCTCTGTGCCAAAAAGCTCCATTACAATTCTTCTTTGGAGTCTGTGCAGCAAATAATCCCAGCCTTGTTCCTTGGGAGGCGAAGACACGTGTGTATCTTTGATACACAGTACTGACACCTGGCCCAAGTCCAGCCTGGTATTGCAAATGGGAATTCATGCCTGAGCAAGCAGCAGTATATTTGCCCTGGGCAGCCGCCTTTGAGAGGGGTCATCAGATACACAGGGAATATTGTCCAGGACCCTGGAGGGCGCACGGTTTCTTTGTCTCTGTCTCCTTCTCTTTGTCTATCTCTGTTTCCATCTCTTTTTCTCTTTGCCTGTCTCTGCCTCCATCTTTCTTTCTCTTTGTCTCTGTCTCCTTCCAGTGTAATTCATAGAAGGAGAGGTTCATCAGTCCAACCTTCAGAGTTATCTAGTACCTGTCAGGGGGTCTCTGAATCGTGCATAGGTCAGGACTTGGTGGGCTCTGCTCTTGAATTTAGTAGGTTACCTTTAGGAGATCCTCAAGCCCTTCAAAGTGCTACCAAGAAATTTTCTGTTACAACAGTAAGGAAAAGAGCAGTTATCATCTCCAAGACTGTTGTTTCAGAGACTCATAAGAGCACAAGTCCTGATTTCAATATTCTTTTGTAGGGGGTCTTGGAAAACTTATTTTACAGTTGGCGAATGTTTTTAAACATATCAGGGTGTGTGTTCACCAAGGAGTCCTGCAGAAACCAAGGGGGGAGCTGAGTATAACCTGAAGCCTTGAAATTTCTTTGGGAGCAAAGAGGGGAAGAAAAGTGATGGTTGTCTTAGAAGGCAGGAGGAGAGTTCAAATGGTTTCTTTTAAAAGCTTATTTTGTTGTTGGCAGGATGTGTGGAAAAGGTACACTCATACATTTCTGATGGGACAAAAATTGGTGCAACTACTCTGGAAAGCAGTATGGAGATTCCTCAAAAAACTAGGAATGGAACCACCATTTGACCTGGTTATTCCACTCCTTGGTATATATCAAAAAGAGTTAAAATCAGCATACTACTGTGACACAGTAGTGACACATCAATGTTTATATCAGCTCAAATCATAATAGCTAATCTGTTGAATCAATCTAGGTGCCCTTCAATTAATGAAGAGATAAAGAAAATATTACTCAGCAATTTAAAAAAATGACTTTCTGACATTTGCCAGTAAATAGATAGATCTGGAGACTATCATGCTAAGTGGAATAAGTCAATCCCCCCACAAAAAAGTGAAACATTTTCTCTGATATGTGGATGCTAACACACAAATAATGAGGGGAGGGGAAGAAGTTCAGTGAATTAGACAAAGGGGAATGAAGGGAAGGGAGAAGGGATAGGAATAGGAAAGACAGTGGAATAAATCTAACACGACTTTCCTATGTACATATATGATAACACTACAGTGAATCTCCATATCATGTACATCCACAAGACTTGGATCCTAGTTAGAATATTATATAATCCATATTTGTATGACTATGCCAAAATACATTCTACTGTCATGTATATCTAAAAAGAACAAATACTATTTTAAAAAGATTTTTTTGGGGGAATAAGACAGTTTTCACTTGCATACAAATGGTTTAAAACACATGTTCTTTAACCCATGGATAAAACTTCTTAAAGCAAACTGAGACCTGTTTTGCACATGAGTGACTAGCACAAATTTACCTCTTCTAAGTGTTGCTTTTCCTATTATGGTTGAAAATTTTCATAGAGCTATTTTCAAGCCACAGTAGATGATTTTTTGGTACAGATGAAGCTTTAAGTATCTCTGTGCAGCATGAGCTCAAGCTTTGGGTTTATAGTACAACTGTGTTTTTACCATAGTTCCTTCACTGATGTAAAACCACTGAGTAGAGGCCTCCCAGTAGCTCACTGCATTTAAGGAAGGACCCAACCCTCTTGTACCTGTATGAAGTTAAAAGATCAAACACAATTAAGGAAAGATATGGATAAGCCAGATGAATCTGTCTTTACTGACTGTAGTACCCAAAAGAGATGAATCTAAGAAGCATCTTGAGTTACATAGATGAACTTGCAGACTTTAATATGTAGGATATTAATTTTTAAATTAATTCCTGTGAGGAAGCATTAGAAGGTTCAGCTGGCTCCCTGAGTAGGCTTCTTGGAATGGCCTTTAGTGGGGTCATCTTTGTTCAGCATCTTGTACTTTGGAATTGACTTGCTTCAGTACAGACAGATGTGCCTTAGCTCTGGAGTATAGAGAAATATTTTCTAAACTCAAGACATGGATTTATAAACACATCAAGATAGGACTTCTACAATGAGATTCCCCAGCTTTGTGGTAATCAGTTACTACACCCATCTATCTGGATCACCTCCCTGCTAGTGTCTTCCCAAGGTCCTTTGGTGGATTTGCAGTGAGGGAAAGGCTTGCCTGATTTTGTGGGACACTCTGCAGTAGAACGGGAAGATCTGTCCTAGTTCCACTGGAAAAGATTCTTTTCTAGCAACCCCAAACCACAAATTAGCGAGACTATTTTAAAAGTTAGACCTAGTTTAAAAACTCTGACCAGGACTTCTCCATTTACACCATCCCTTGGCTCCACATAGAACTTCTCATTCGTATTTGTCATTAGTATGGTACAATGCCAAAGCTGTAGCTCATCTTAATAAGTTAAAGAGCATTTGAGATTAGTAGCATCCTGTGAAGATACAGAAGTTTCCCCAGGGCCCTTGACAGGATTTGGAAGTCACTCCAGTCTTATCTGTAATATGTTTGCCAAACATCTCTGAGGGTGAATGACTTACATGGGATGGATAGCTGCCGTAGGGAGTGTGGGGCGGGGTATTGATTTTTGCTATTTTTGATTTTCAAAGATGTCATTTTCTGACCTTGTCTCTATCTAAATTCTAGTACTAAATTTAGGAACTTCTCTGACGAGTCAGAAGAATTATTTTTTACAGTGTATTTCACAGGTCATTGGGGGAACAGTTTGTTATAATTCTACTTAATCGAGCTGCATACATATAAAATCGATAAGAAGAAATAAAACAATTCCAAGGTTTGCCCCCATCAGCTTGATTCACAGAAGGGCATCCTCTCAAGATTCTTCTGTCTCAGTTGGAGTAGGGTCTAGAGGAATCTTCAGGATGTTTCAGGGACCAGTGCCAGCCAGATGTGCTCATGATGAAGTGTCCCACCATCTCCAGTGAACCAGGAGTCTAAGGGAATTTGACCCTGGAATTAGACAGTATGGAGACTCCTTGGCCTCCCTGAAAAGCTCCCTTGGGTGGATCTGCTCCTTGGGCATAAGTGACCAAGTACATAGAAAGACCAGGAGTTGATAAGAACATTGCAAATGTAGCTGGAAACAGTTGACTTTGCCATCTCACAAAAATGATCTGGCTTGCAGAAAGCAACAGAAGCCCAGGAAAGGAAGCTTAAGCCCTCTTCAGCCCACCCCATCCCTATCGGGATTGTGTCTACCTCTGATGTGTTTGGAAAAATCTTTCTGTGTCCCAAAGAAAACCCAAGAACTTTGACCTTAAGCCCTATGTAAGAATTTTATCCAGGTTATTGGAAATCCTTTAAGAGAAAACTTTATTTTCAAAGCTTTTACTGATTTTCTATATTGTTAAAGGTTGAAATAGAAGTTCTCTTTGATTCTTTTGTTAGGGAAAAGTCATTCTGTGGGAACTTTAAAAAGAACCCTTATTTTTGGAATGGTTTTAGACTTCTTGACTGTGGCAGTTGGTCAATCTTTCCCTGTTGCTGATGCCCTTGGCATTTTTGAGCAGCATGAGATTTTGTAAGGTATTTTGTAAGATGATCCTCTTCTAGAATTTGTCTGATGTTTTCCTCATGATTAGACAGGAATTATGGATTTTGAGGAGAAAAATCATAGGGGTAAAGTGTCATTTTCATCACATACTATCAAGGCTATAGAATATCAACCTGATTCATGATTGTTGATGTTGATCTTGATTACCAGACTGAGGTGTTTGTCAGATTTCTCCACTGTACAGCTACTCTGTTTTTCTTCTTCTTTCTTTATTACCTTACTGTACTCTTTGAAAAGAAGTCACTAAGCACAACCACACTTGAGAAATGAAGAGTTATGTTCCTTGAGGGCAGATTATGTACATATATTATGGGGAATTCTTCCTCATGGGTTATTTTTCTCCTTTCCTCTCCCCAGCATTTGCTAATTTATTAATTTATTTTTTCAGTATGGTATCATGGATATTTATTTTACATTTGGTTATAGACCAGATATGATTTTATTTTGGTGTTTAAATTGTTCCCATATTGACCACTGGGAGTTATGTCTGTGGGTCCTGAGCTTCATTGACATGTTCCCATTATGTGCATTTTTAGTATAGTCATGCACTGTATAACAACATTTTGATCAACAATGGATCAAATATGACAGTGGCTCCATAAGATTATAATGGGACTGAAAAAGTTCCATCACCAATAATGTAGCCATCATAATGTTGTAGCTCAAGACATTACCCAGGCATTTGTGGTGATGTAAACAAATCTATTGTGATGTCACTCATATGAAAGCATAGGACATAAAGTTATGCACAGTACATAACAACTTGATAATGATAATAAATGACTGCTACTGGTATGTGTTTTTTCTAAACCATACATTTTTATCATTATTTGAGTATATTCCTTCTACTTATAAAAAAGTTTACTATAAAATAGTAAATCATGTTCTGCCAACTGAACCTTCATATATTTGGTGTTCATTGTGTCTTTTATTGCATCAGAGGCCAGGATGAGTGATTACCCTATACCATCATTAACACAATAATTTAGCTTACATAAACCGCATAACAACACGTGTCCCCATCATTAAACTACACAAATTTTCTTACTTTCTGCTCTTAGGAGGTACTCTGGGCTATAACAATACTTCTTCTTCTTCTTCTTATTATTATTATCTTTATTATTATTACTATTGGAGTTTATTTCTTGCCCCAGCCTTAGAAAACCCCACTTCCTTTTGTTGGAGAATAGCATTAGAAATAAGGATCTGGAATTCGTGTAAGTATAGTCTTAATTTACTCATTTTCATTGCATACAGTATACTATTGTATGAATATACTACAGTTTATAGTTTATTTATCTAGTCTACTATTGATGGACATTAGAGTTGTTTTCTATTTGGGTTATTATGAATTCTCCTACTATGAGTATTCTTATGCACATTTTCCTATATATGTATTCCTGTTGGGAATATAGCTAGGAATGGAATTACTGTGTCACAGATTCTGCATATAATCAATTTAAATAAACACTGCCAAACAGTCTAGAGGAAGGAAGGAAGGAAAGAAGGAAGAAACAGACAGAAAAGATCAATCTGGGTTCTAGGTGACTCTTCACTGTGGAAATATCATTTCTTCCAGGCTCTCTCAGCTGACAGAGCAATTATAAGTGTGCATACCAACACATGCAATACAAAGATCTATAAATATTTCGATACGTAACAATCTGTATCTATATAAGTAAGCATAAGTTCCTACTGATGTCTCCAACTCTAATCCATTACCATATGGATCATTATAACCTCCTTCCTTGCTTATCTTTAAATTGCCACTCCAACAGGGAGAAATCTGGCTCTTTGGGAAATTTATAGGCAGATTTTTAAAAAATAGTAACATTTGGTAACTTCAGACATCTCTGTCCATTTTCTTGCCTTTCTGCCAAAGGTTTTCTATATATGTATATATTTCTTTATTTTCATATCAACAGTACATATTCTAACATACTGATTTGGAATGTACTTTTCCCCCCATGTAATTAACTACATGTCAGAAGCATTATTTTTTTTGTGTGTTAGTAAATTCTGGTGTGCATCTTTGGCTTTTTTAATAGCTTTATTGAGATAAAATTGAAGTACAATAAAATGCACATATTTGATCAGTTTTGACATATATGTACCAATACAATCAATATAAAAAGTATTTCCATTACTTTTTAAATTTGAAATCATGCAAACTCTTTCCTACATGATTTATTATATTAGAAATCAATCACCTTAAGATATCTAGAACCCCATCCCCACATGTCAACTATTTGAAAATTAAATGGCACACTTATGAATATCTCAGAGGTCAAGGAAGAAAGCACAAGAAAAGTAAATAAAAAGTGTTTTGAACTAAGTGATAATAAAGCTTAAAACATCAGAATCTCTGGGATGAAATAGACTCAGATGAACATTTATAACTTAAAGTACTTGTATCAGAAAGAAGCTAGAATAACAAATTATTTTCAAATTATGTAGTAGGAAGAAAAAATAAGAGTAGGAGCAGAAATATATGAAATAGAGAAGAAATAATACAGTTAAAATTTGATAAAAAATAAGTCAAATCAAGAAAAAAGCAAGAACTAAAAAATTAATATCAATGGAAAGGGAACTAACAAAATAATCCTACAGATGCTAAAAATGTATTAAGTTAATGTTACAATTGTATGCCAAAATATGTGATAGCTTACATAACATGGTCTATATTAAAGAAGGATCAATGCGCTGCTGAGAAGAAAGTGTATTCAGTCATTGATGGATGAAATATTCTATATATGTCTGTTAAGTATAAATTTATCAATTGTATTTTTTACTTCTATAATTTCTTTATTTAGTGTTTGATTGGAGGATCTATCCAGTGGTGATAGAGGCATGTTATAGTTACCCAGTATCATTGTGTGGTGGTCTATTTGATTCTTGAAATTGAGAAGGGTTTGTTTGATGTATGTGGATGCTCCATTATTTGGGACATAAATATTTATGATTGTTATGTCTTGTTGATGTATATAATTCTTTAAGCAGTATGAAATGCCCTTCTTTGTCCCTTCTCATTAACTTTGGCTTAAAGTCCATTTGATCTGATATGAAGATAGAAACCCCTGCTTGTTTACATGATCCATGTGAGTGATAAATTTTTTCCCATCCTTTCACCTTCATTCTGTATATGTCTTTGCCTATGAGGTGAGTCTCTTGGAGACAGCATATTGTTGTGTCATGTTTTTTAATCCAATCTGCCAGTCTGTGTCTTTTCATTGATGAATTTAGGCCATTAATGTTCAAGGTTATTATTGAAGATATGATTTGTATTCCTGGTCATTTGGGTTTATTTCTTTTTTTTTTTAAATATTGACTAAATTTTCATCTTTATATCATATTCTATTTATAAAAAAATTGCAGAAATTATCCAAATAATTCAACTCTTTTTAAAAAAATTGTTGTTTTTTAGAAATACATGACAGTAGGGTATATTTTGACATATTATACATACATGGGGTGCAACCCATTGTAATTTTTAATTTGAATTAGTTTCTCCTTTAATTGACTATTTATTTAGTGTAGTTCCTCCCTTTGATGGTTTTCACTTTATTTTTTCATTTCATGTTCATGGAATGTTTTGTTGAGAATGTTCTGTAGTACAGGCTTTCTAGTTGCAAGTTCTTTTAACTTTTGTTTATCATATAAGGTTTTTATTTCATCTTCAAATATGAAGATTAAATTTGCTGGATATAGGATTCTTGGTTGGCATCAATTTTCTTTCAGAGCTTGGTTTATGTTATTTCTGGTCCTCCTAGCTTTGAGGGTCTGGGTTGAGAAATCAGCTGAGATCCAAATTAGTTTTCCCCTATATGTAATCTGATATTTTTCTCTCAAAGTCTTTGAAATTCTATCCTTATTCTGTATGTTAGGCAGTTTCATTATATTGTGCCTTGGTGTGGTTGTGCTGTAATTTTGCACATTTAGCGTCCTGTAAACCTCTCGTATTTGATTTTCCATTTGTTCTTTAGGTTTGGGAAATTTTCTTAAATTATTTCATTGAAAAGATTGTTCATTCCTTTGGTTTGTGTCTCCACACCTTCATCTACCCTGATAAATCTTAAATTTGATCTTTTCATGTTATCCCATAGTTCTTGGAAGTTCTGTTCATGGTTTCTTTTTTTTTTTTTAATTTTTTTTTTTTTAATTTTTACAGACTTCATTTTGATTCACTGTACACAAATAGGGTACAACTTTTCATTTCTATGGTTGTACATGATGTAGAGTCACACATTAATGTAATCATACATGTACATAGGGTAATGACGTCTGTCTCATTCCACCAGCTTTCATAACCCCAGTCCCACCCCCTTCTCATTTCCCTCTACATAAATCTGAAGTTCCACCATTCTTCTCTTAGCCCCCACTCTCCCACCCCCATTACATATCATCATCCACCTATCAGGGAAAATATTCAACCTTTGGTTTTTTTGAATTGGCTTATTTCACTTAGTATGATATTTCCCAATTCCATCCATTTCTCTGCAAATGCCACAATATTATTTTTATTTATGGCTGAATACATTCCATTGTGTATGTATACCACAGTTTCTTTATCCATTCATTTGTTGAAGGGCATCTATTCTGGTTCCACAATCTAGCTATTGTGAACTGAGCTGCTATAAACATTGATGTGGCTGCATTACTGTAGTATGCTAATTTTAAGCCGTTTGGGTATAAACCGAGGAGTGGGATAACTGGGTCAAAAGGTGGGTCCATTCCAAGTTTTCTGAGGAATCTCCATACTGCTTTCCAGAGTGACTGCACCAATTTGCAACTCCACCAGCAATGTACAAGTGTGCCTTTTCCCCTATATCCATGACAACACCTAATACTGCTTGTGTTCTTAATAACAGCCATTCTAATTGGAGTAAGATGAAATCTTAGAGTTGTTTTAATTTGCATTTCTCTAATTACTAGAGAAGTTGAACACTTTTTCATATCATATATTTGTTATTCACCTGTATATCTTCTTCTATAAAGTGTCTGCCCAGTTTCTTGACCCATTTATTGATTGGGTTCTTTGTATTTTTAGTGTAAAGTTTTTTAAAGTTCTTTATAAATTTTGGAGATTAGTGCTCTGTCTGAAGTACATGTGGCAAAGATTTTCTCCCACTCTGTAGGCTCCCTTTTCACATTATTAATTGTATCCTTTGCTGAGAAAAATCTTTTTTAGTTTGAATCCATCCCATTTATTGATTCTTACTTTGATTTCTTGTGCTTTGGGAGTCTTGTTAAGGAAGTCTGGTCCTAAGCATATGTGATGAAGATTCGGGTCAACATTTTCTTTTATTTGGTGCAGGGTCTCTGGTCTAATTCCTAGGTCCTTGATCCATTTTGAGTTGAGTTTTGTGCAGGGTGAAGATAGAGGTTTAATTTCATTTTACTGCATACGGATTACCAGTTTTCCCAGCACCATTCGTTGTAGAAGCTATCTCTTCTGCACTGTATGTTTTGACTCCTTTGTCTAGTATGAGACAGCTGTATTTATGTGGGTTTGTCTCTGTGTTTTCTATTCCGTACCATTGGTCTACCTATCTATTTTGGTGTCAATACCATGCCATTTTTGTTACTGTTGCTCTGTGTACAGTTTAAGGTCTGGTCTTGTGATACTCCTGCTTCACTCTTCCTGGTCAGGATTGCTTTGGCTATTGTGGATCTCTTAATCTTCCTGATGAATTTCAAGATTGCTTTCTCTATTTCTATGAGGAATATCACTGGGATTTTAATTGGAATTGCATTGAATCTGTATAACGCCTTTGGTAGTATGACCATTTTGACAATATTAATTTTGCCTATCCAAGATCATGGGAGATCTTTCCATCTTCTAAGGTTTTCATTAATTTCTTTTATTGTGTTCTGTAGTTTTCATTGTAGAGGTCTTTCACCTCTTTTGTTAGATTGATTCCCAAGTTTTGTTTTGTTTTGTTTTGTTTTTTTGAGGCTATTGTAAATGGAGTGGTTTTTTGAATTTCTCTTTCAGAGGATTCATCACTTATGAATAGAAATGCATTAGAGTTATGTGTATTGGTTTTATATCCTGCTACTTTGCTGAATTCATTTATTAGTTCTAGAAGTTTCCTGATGGGGTTTTTTGGATCCTTTAAATATAGAATCATGTCATCGGCAAATAGTGATAGTTTGAGTTCTTTTCCTATTCTTATACCTTTAATTTCTTTGGTCTGTCTGATTGCTCTGGCTAGTGTTTCAAGGACATGTTGAATAGAAGTAGTGAAAGAGGGCATCCCTGTCTTGTTCCAGTTTTTAGAGGAAATGCTTTAAGTTTCTCTCCATTAGAATGATATTGGCTGTGGGCTTAGCATAGATAGCCTTTACAATGTTGAGGTATGTTCTTACTATCCCTATTTTTTCTAGTGTTTTGAGCATGAAGTAGTACTATATTTTATCAAATGCTTTCTCAGCATCTATTGAAGTAATCATATGATTCTTAACTTTAAGTCTATTGATGTGATGAATTACATTTATCGATTTCCAGATGTTGAACCAAACTTGCATCCCTGGGATAAACCCTACTTGATCATGGTACACTATCTTCTTAATATGTGTTTGTATGTGATTTGCCAGGATTTTGTTAAGGATTTTTGCATCTATGTTCATCAGGGATATTGGTCTAACATTTTCTTGCCTGATGCATCTTTGTCTGATTTTGGTATCACAGTGATACTAGCTTTATAGAATGAGTTTGGAAGGGTTCCCTCCTTTTCTATTTCATGAAATACTTTGAGGAGTGTTAGTATTAGTCGTTCTTTAAAGAACTCAACAGAGAATCCATCTGGTCCCAGGCTTTTCTTGATTGGTAGGCTTTTGATGGCTTCTTCTATTTCGGTGCTTGAAATTGATCTGTTTAAATTGTGTACGTCTTCCTGATTCAGTTTCGGAGGATCATTTGTCTCTAGAAACCTGTCAATGTCTTCCATATTCTCTGTTTTGTTGGAGAATAGATTTCCAAAGTAGCTTCTAATTCTGTTATGTATTTCAATGGTATCTGTCATGAGCTTTCCTTTTTCAACACTAATTCTAGTAATTTGAGTTTTCTCTCTCCTTTTTTTTTGTTAGTGTGGCTAAATGTGTATCAATTTTATTTACTTTTTCAAAGAACCAACTTTTTGTTTTGTCAATTTTTTGAATTGTTTCTCTTGTTTCAATTTCATTGATTTCAGCTCTGATTTTAATTATTTCCTGTCTTCTACTACTTTTGGTGTTGATCTGTTCTTCTTTATCTAGGGCTTTGAGATGTAATGTATGAGCTCAATGCAATGAACTTTCCTCTTAGTACTGCTTTCAGAGTGTCCCAGAGATTTTGATATGTTGTATCGTTGTTCTCATTTACCTCTAAGAATTTTTTTTATTTCCTCCCTGATGTCTTTTGTTATCACTGTATCATTCAATAGCATATTATTTAGTCTCCAGCTTTTGAAGTAGTTTTTGTTTTTTATTTTATCATTGATTTCTAATTGCATTCAATTATCATCTGATAGAATACAAGGTAGTATCTCTTTTTTCGTATTTATAAATAGCTGCTTTGTGGCATAGCATATGGTCTATTTTGGAGAAGAATCCATGAACTGCTTCACTTGATGATGGACAAAATACTCTATATATGTCCGTTAAGTCTAAATCATTTGTATTATTTGTATTATTTAATTCTATAGCTTCTTTGTTCAGTTTTTGTTTGAAGGATCTATCCAGTGGTGAGAGTGGTGTGTTAAAGTCACCCAGTATTATTGTGTTGTTGTCTAGTTTTTTCCCTGGAGTTGAGAAGGATTTGTTTGACGTACATGGATGTGCCACTGTTTAGGGCATAAATATTTACAATCATTATGTCTTGCTGGTTTATGTTTCCCTTAAGCAGTATGAAATGTCCTTTTTTTATCCATTCTAACTTACTTAGGTTTGAAGTCCACTTTATCTGATATGAGGATGGAAACCTCTACTTTTTAACTGAGTCCATGTGGATGGTATGTTTTTCCCTATCCTTTCACCTTTAGTCTATGGATGTCTTTTTCTATGAGATTAGTCTCTTGAAGGCAGCATATTGTTGGGTCTTTCTTTTTAATCCAATCTACCAGTCTATGTCTTTTGATTAATGAGTTTAAGCCATTAACATTCAGGGTTATTATTGAGATATGATGTGTATTCCTGGTCATTTTGGCTCAGTTTTGGTTTTTAACTTGACTTGGTTTTTCCTTTGATTGGCTTTTCTTTAGGGTAATCCCTCCCTTTGTTGACTTGAATTGTTTTTTCACATCCTCCTCATGAAATATTTTGCTGAGCATGTTCTATAGGGTAGGTTTTTTATTTGTAAATTCTTTTAACTTTTGTTTATCATGGAAAGATTTTATTTCATCATCAAATCTGAAGGTTAGTTTTGCTGGGTATAAGATTCTTGGTTGGCAATCATGTTCTTTCAGAGCTTGAATATATTGTTCCAGGCCCTTCTAGTTTTTAGGGTCTGGGCTGAGAAATCTGCTGATATCCGCATTGGTTTCCCCTTCTATGTAATCTGATGCTTTTCTCTCACAACCTTTAAAATCCTATCTTCCTATCCTACCCTATCCTATCCTATCCTATCTTTTTTTTTGTATGTGAGGCATTTTCATAATAGTGTGTCTTGGTGTGAATCTGTTGTAATTTTGTGCATTTGGTGTTCTGTAAGCCTCTTGTATTTGATTTTCCATTGCATTCTACAGGTTTGGGAAATTTTCTGATATTATTTCATTGAACACGTTGTTCATTCCTTTGGTTTGTATCTCTGTGCTTTCCTCAATCCCAATAATTCTTAAATTTGGTCTTTTCATGATATCCCATAATTCTTGGAGGTTCTGTTCATGATTTCTTACCATCTTCTCAGTTCGGTCAACTTTATTTTCAAGATTAAATATTTTGTCTTCATTGTCTGAGGTTCTGTCTTCCAAGTGATCTAGTCTGTTGGTGATGCTTTCTTTTGAGTTTTTTATTTGCTTTATTGTTTCTTTCATTTCAAGTAATTCTGTCTTTTTTTTTCAGAATCTCTATCTTTTTATCAAAATGCTCTTTTGCTTCTTGCGTTTGCTCTTTTAACTGTTTATTGGAGTGATCATACATTGCCACCATGTGCTCTCTTATCTCATCCTTTGCTTCACGGATCATTTTAATTACTCTTTTTCTGTCATTTCTACTGCCATGCTGTCATTGGATCCTATCAAAATGGCATCTTGGTTTGTTAGGGACACTTTCTTCCCTTGTTTTTTCATATTGTTCCTGTATCTTCCACTCTAGCAGTGAAGAGTTGAGGTATTGCAGCTTCCCCCTGTAGGCTTATTGTGTCTGTGCAGGTTTCCAATACCTCTCCTTTGAGGGGGAAATCAATATTAGCAGCACCCAATATAAACAATATGCAGCCCTAAACCAGATAAACCCTATGAAGACATTAACAGTATGGTAATAAACAGAATGAATTTGATTATTATCTACAGTATAACAAATAGACTTGCAATGAGCCCTACAATTTCTAATGGTGTACGAAGAGGATGGGAAGGGGTGTATGATGTAACCATTAATGGAATAAGAAGTGAGTATATAGAGGTACTAGATTAAGGGGAGAGTGAGAGCGGGATCAAAAGAAGTTGGTCCTTAGCATGAGAAAAGGGAGAAAGAAACTTGGAGAAAACAAGTGAATAAAAGGAAAATAGAGTGAGAAAAAAAAGAAGAAATAAAAAATTAAAAATTTAAAAGAAAAAAAATCTATGGTACACAATCATCCACCACTCAAACCTCCCAGTCCTCAGTATCCTGTTGCAAGAGAGGTACCTGTCAAAGGGTCTCCAGGCTCCTTCAGGCATCTCAGAATAGGAGCCATCCCATCCAAAGGTGGTGGCCACACCCTCAGGGATAATTCAAGATGGTTGTACCAACCTCCAAACATGCTGGGGAGCCACAGTGCAGGCGACAAGTCCATGCAGGGCATGAGCAGTCGCGGTCTGGGGTCCAGAATAGCAGGCCTCTTCACGGTTTCTTAACATCTTTTCTCTGTGGTCAGCTCTATTTTCAAGATTATATATTTTGTCTTCATTGCCTCAGGTTCTGTCTTCCAAGTGGTCTGGTTTGTTGGTGATACTTTCTACGGAATTTAATTTGGTTTATTGATTCCTTCATTTAAAAAAATTCTGCTGAGTTTTTTCAGAATCTCTGCCTCCTTATTGAAGTGATCTTTCACTTCCTGTGTTTGCTCTGATTTCATTTCTTATGACATCCTTTACTTCGCATATCAGTTTAACTATGTACATTCTAAACTCCTTCTCTGACATTTCTTCCACTGTGGTGGTAATGGATTCTGTTATTGGAGTATCTTGGTTTGTTTGGGTCAATTTGTTCCCTTGCTTATTCATGTTGTTTCTGTGTTTACCCATCTAACAGTATGGATCTGAGGCAGTAGAGTTTCTACCCTGTAGACTTATAGTGTCCTTGAAGGCTCTAGTACCTCACTGTTTAGGGGGAGACAAATAATAACAACCACCAAGGCAAACAATATGCAGCATTAAATCAAATATTTCCTGCTATGACATCCATAATATTGTCATAATAAACATAAATGATGTGATCAGTTATTGCCTACAATAAAAACAGTAAGTTTTCAAAAGGGTTTACAAATTCAAATGGTAGAGAGGGAGAGTACAGAAGTGATATAGAATGTGATGGTTATGAGGCAGGAAGAGAGAAGAAGTAAAAAGTTAAAGGAAGAGTGAAAGAACAATAGAGATTGACTATCAGCTAAAGAAAAGAGAGAATCAAGGGATGGTAGGATAAAATATGTATAAAGTAAAATTAAAAAAAATAAAAGAATATAAAACAAAACTAAAATAGATTAATCAAACATTCTAGTTCACAAAGAAAAATCCATGAAAAAAAAACTGGCTTCAAAATTGCTAGAAATGAGAAAAAAACATATGAATATGTATAAATATCCATGTATCATTAAGGTCACAATGAGAAAAATAATTTTTAAAAAAATCTCGATGAAAAGTTAAAGAATTCTTTCCATTGGAGTTCAAAAGATTCCCAGTTTCTCTTCTCAGAAGTTTCGGTGGGGTCATTGGGAGTGTGACGCTCCACCCTCTGGATGGCTGGAGTGAGGGAGTTAGTCCCATAGATGGAGCTCCTGGAGGCAGGGTTTAGACTTAGGTGGGTTCCCAGCCCTTGTCTGAATGCCAGTTGTCTGGAGGTTTTTAAATCAGCACACCTCTAGTGCCTACATTTGCTGGTCCATGCTAGAAGACTCCCCTGGGTTCCTCTCTTGTGGTAGAGGTACCCAATTCTTAGTCCACTACATCACCTTCAGACCCCACCTTTCCTGGTCTCAAGCTCAGTCTCCAAACAGTCTCTCCCGCCCCGCCCTTCTGTGTTCCTGGCCAGCTTCATCTCTCCCGTCCTGCAAGCAGTTGGATTGGAGTGGGAAGGGCAGAGCTGGATGGGTTTCTGTGACCAGTTGTCCCCTGTGTAAACCTCTCTCCATGTTTGATTTTCTCCTGGTCACTTAGGCACAGTCTGTGTCATGCAGTGTGTGTTTACTGGGCCTGTATTTTGGGCCAAACTTGGGTTTGCCAGGATTCAGCTGCCAGCCACCCAACTATGGCTGCAAAATGGTTCCTTCCTTTGTCCTCTGCACCCTGCCTAGAGAGATGGCAGCTTCTTTCTCCACACATGGATATTGTACACTGACCAGGTTTGCTGACCAATATCCTTGATCTCTGATTACTGTGTACTTAGACATGCCTCAGGCCTCCCAGAATGTGGGTTCCTTTAATTCCCTTATCCCTCTATGCTCACAGAAGAACCACTCTGGCTGGTGCTTCTGGCCTGGCCATGTCAGTGACTGTGCTTTTGGGGATTTCTTCCTTATTTTATTATGTACAACCTCCTGGGTCATCGATCTGCTTTGAATGTCCAGTTTTAAATTCCAGTAAAGTCCCCCCTCTTTTTTTGTGTTCACCCACCTTGCTGAGAAACTGCCTGTCTGCTTTCTTGGTTTCACTCCATGGAACAACCAGGAAAGTCACATTTTTATTTTTAATTAACTATTTAAACAAATGCTTTGGTTGATTACAAAAACTGTTAGTATTACAAATAATACCACATACAAAATTTGTCTGACATTATCTCTGTAGTAAACATTCCTGAAAGTAGAATTTATTCTTTGGAAATAAGTCTTTACATTCAGAGCATTTCCAGGAATATATCATTTCACTTACGCTGCACTTACAGCAGTCAAATGAAATCGGATGGTGGGGGCCCTACTAACTTTGTCTTGGTGTCACAGTGGAGACGGGCTGTCGGAGGGTCTGTCTGTTTTAGCCTCTGCCACTGGGCTCATGCTTCACCCCTGCTGACTGCGTTGGATATCACTGTCCTTTGATCAACATCTGGGATCTCCCTAAAGTCAGGATCCTGGTTGGTCATTGTACTTGACTCTCCTCTGGCTTGTTTATCCTTATTCAGGGGACAACTGCTCCATGCTTTAGTGAACCTCATTTGCCCCTTTCCCTTAGAAACCCCTTTCCCTGAATTTCTAGGTCAATTTCAACCCCAACCTAATTGATCACTGAGTGTTCCATGTGCTACAGTCTCTGCTTATCCCTGGAGCACCATTAACATGTTTCTTTAAATACTTGGGACAGTCGAGCCAATTTGCAGATCAAGCAAGAATGAATAGAAATTGGATTAAATCTTCACTCAAAACTTGGAACGGAACCCAGGGCAAGAAGTATCAGAAGTGAGAAGTAGAACCTTTGTCTTGGACATCCCTGTGTGCTGATTCCACTAATCCCTGCCCCAGTGTCAACTGCTAAGCTACTTGCTGAATAGGCCTTGGAGGCCTTTCTTACAGGTTTTTTTTTTTTTTTTTAAAGAAACTCCAGAGGATTAGTGTGTTCATGATTCAAGGAAATGAAGTTAAGATGAAATGGCCGAAAACAGGTAGTATAGCCGGGGACCCCTCCTAAACGTGTACCTCCTGGGGGACACTTATTTCCTTCATGCATTTGTTACAAGGGTTAAAGAAAAAAATGCAAAAAAAAAAAAAAAAAAAGAAGAAAAAAATGCAGAGCACTTGGATGTAGTAGATATTCAATAAATAGCAACAGCCTCAAAGAGCTAATGTTTATTGACAGCTTATTATGCCCCAGATACTGTGTTTTTCACATGTGCTAGCTCATCTATCCCCATGACAATACTGAAAATTGAATGCTATTCTTTTCCCCAACTTTACAGAAGAGGAAACTCAAAGGCAGAGGAAAGCTGGGATGGCAACTGTGCGGTAAAACCAGCCAGTGGTCCCAGGGTGCTTACATCTGGCCCTTCCATGAGAGGTAAGAATGATTTCCTGTTTAGTTAATTCACTCAGCATCTGATTTCTATTATCTGCAACTGATAGCAGTCATTGAAACAAAATTCCAGCTGTCCTAGTGGGTCCCTCCAGTGAGGGATGTGTTTTACTTCATTAAGCTGAACTTGCATTTACTTTAATGTTCATGTTTTTGATGTTATACTCCACAATATGTAGCTATTTACCAATAAAAAAGAGGGAAGAGAAAGAAGGCAGGGAGGGACAGGAGAGAGGTAGAAAATTACCATGGCTGTTCATGAACACCCATAGTCCTGAGGATCATGAGCAATATGACTTGTTTTTGTCTTTGTTTTTTTCCACAAGGCAACATACAGTCAGCCTTGAACAGATGCTCAGAGTTTTGTGTCCCCTGGCCCTGCCTCAGCTTCCTTTATCTAGCTCATTTTACTCTCCCAGACTTTGATTTTATCTTGCTGATGCTCTTTGGGGTCAAAGTCAGAAACCCTCACTGTGATTCTATGCTACAAGGGCAGATGGAAGAGTCCCTATGTTTCTCTATGCCAGTGTCAGCTCTGTGGCTTCTGAGACTTGCTAAAATTTATGGTAGTAGGAACATGCAAGAGTCAAACTACATAGCTCCAATGCGCTCTATCAGTAACCAGCTGTGTGTCCTCTAGTAGTTACTTAGCTTGACTGTGCCAAGGATTGTTCATCTCTAAAATGAAGATAATAAAAGACCTACTGCATAGAATTTTTGTGAGTTGGTATGTAAAATATTTAAGATAATGATTCTTTTTTTGTCGTTGTTCTTTTACTTTTTTTTTTTTTTTGATACTAGAGATTTAGTGGGGCTCTACAACTCTGCTCCATTCCCAGATCTTTTTATTTCATTTTGAAATGGGGTCTCATTAAGTTGCCAAGGTTGGCCTCAAATTTGTTGTCCTCCTGCCTCAGCCTCTGGAGTCTCTAGGTACAGGCATGTGCCACTGGGCCTAGTAGAATAGTGGGACATTCTTACTTGTGGACACTTCCTCTCCTGCCCCCAGGGGGCATTGGGCAATGTCTGGAAACATTTTTGGTTGTCACAACTGGAGAAGTGCTGCTGTTTTGCATCTAGTGACCAGGAGTCAGGGATGCTTAAACATCTTATGATGCAAAAGGTAACCCACAATAATTGGGGGTATCCAGCCCCAATGTCAATAGTACCAACGTGGAGAAACCCTTTTTTAAAACAATGCCTTATTCATGATCAATGCTACTTAAATTAGTGTAACTTTGCTATGTTATGCCAAAAATTCCCTTTCCACTCAGGTGAAGATAGAAGAGAATAAAACAGGGGAAAGGGGACCAATGTGTCTGTTCCGTCATGTGTGGGAGGGGAGAACACTGGTGAGAACTTTTAAGAAGACTGCAAGTATTTGAGATGTGTCTTTAATACATTCAGCCCTGTGTCTGGCGTGTAGCTGTTACTCAGGAAATAAGAAATTTTAGGACAATTGAATCTTTATCATTGGTCACAGTGAGAGTTGCCAGTCTTTCTGTGAGTTAGAGTTGCTCAGAATTTTCCAAAGGCTTGGATAACAGGATATGAGATATGTCTGTGTGGGGAGATTGCTGGAGACAAACGTATTGAACTTGGCATTAGGGTGGGGTGTCGAGGGCGGTGGCTGTTTTCCTTCTCCACTGGTAATCAAGAAGGGACAGTTAGGCTGCTTGGCCTTATGTGGGTTATTGAGGCGAAGAGCTTGGAACACAGAAGATTGAAGTATGCTGATGCCATTTGGAGGTGTGAGAAAACTGTTTCTGTAAAGGTCCCCATAGTAAATAACTTGAGTTTTTGGATCCAAGAACGAAAATTCAGGATATTCTGTACCTAATTGTATAACAAGAGAAAAAACTAATTTCTATAGATTTTTATTGAAAAAAAATCAAAACTTTATGAGCCCTGAATTTGAATTTTACATAATTTTTACAAATCATAAAATATTCTCTTTTGATTTTTTAAATCAACTTTTAGAAAAAATAGAATCTATTCTTTGCTCCTGGACATACAAAAACAGGTGGTGGGCTGGATTTGGCCGTGGGTTGCAGTTTGCTGATTCCTGGCTTCAGCATGATCCCTTCAGCCTGTGGCTGTTCCCTCTGTCACCAGCTCTGGTTGGTGTTCCTTAAAATGTGTTTTCCATGGAGGCTGGGCCATATTATCTTTCCCCCAGCAGTGTTCCAATTTACTGGCTTTCTAAAGATCTTAGATGTCTATTTCCTAATGTTGGGGTCTTTCCTGCAGGTTCTGCAAAAATGCAACCAGTTAGTTGGTAACAGAGTCAGACTCTAAAAGCTGGGTGGGGAAACACCCTCCGGCTGAAAACGAATGGAGCCCTGAGACCTTCAATGTGCTTCTCCCAAGATGTGTTCCCTGCAGCCCTCACAGGAGCCTGGGCTTCAGCGCAAACTAGAAATCACAGGCTCCTCATGTGTCTAGTCTCCTAGATATTTCAGGTAAGAATGTCTTGTGTTGTATCTCTACTTTCCTCCACTTACAAGTCAGCTGAAGAAAATAGTGAGTTCGGATCTCATTGGCAGGTAGGAAGGAGAGGAAAGAAGCCAGATTCCAGGGAACCATTTTATTGAACAGAAATGGGGACTGCTATCAAGGGTCGTATGTTTTCTTTCATATGTGGAAGTTAGAAAAAAAAAATAGAAAAGAAAGGGTGTAGGATGGAGGATCACATGAAAAGCAAAGGGAGATGAGTAGGATAGAGGAAGGCGACCAGAGTATGGGAGGAGGAAAGGGTGGAGGGAATTGCTGGAGAGGGATATCCACCAAATTATACTGTTATATTGTGTGCATGTACTAATATGTAATAACATTATGTACAATTATAATGCACCAATAAAAAAAGAGAAAAAGAAAAAAATGAGGGCTTCTTTATGCAGAAGTCAGAGGGCTAGAGAATCCTCTGGGGTAGGACATGTGAACCAGCAGGGCACAGCAGGGATAGATATGAGGCCAAGACCAAGTTGGGCCCAGTCTGGAGTTAGGTGTGGAAAGGTGTGGGCAGGTGGAAGGTCTGAAAGCAGCAATTACAGCTCAGCTTCAAAGCATGGGTCTGAGGAGCAGGACAGACTGGTGAGTGACAGACAGAACAGGCAGGTTCTTGGCAGCTCCAGAGGCAGCCCACAGGCCTTCACATTCAACCCTGTCAGTCCAGCCTCCATAGCCTGTTATTCCCCCTCTAAATGCCAGCAATTAACACACACACACACACACACACACACACTCAGTTCTAGGTCCCTGAAAATGGTATGTCCTCTCATTACATCTTCCCATCATTGGCACATGCTGTTCTCATCAGTCTGAAAATTTACACTACTCTTTGCTCCAACTCTAGAAAACTACTTATTCTTCAAGTCCCACCTCATGATTCCCTGAAGAAGCCTTCCCAGTTCTCTGATGTGCTCCTTACCCCGTACCCTTGCCCAGAGGCACCGTACCCAGGATGGCCTTCATCTTATTGTCTGTACAAGGAGTGATGAATAAGGTCAGGGCAGAGAAATAGCTGTTTCACAATTGTGGTCCCAGCTTGTCACAGAAGGTGCCTAGTATCCTAGGAGATGAAAGCCTATTTTATAATAAATCTGACTCCCAAGGAACTGAACAGGGATTTAGTTATTAAGTCTGGGGTCCCAGGAGGAGCTTTTCCAAAGCAACTTATTTCTCAAAAATGGAAAGGTCCTCAAAAGTGGAGTTTCTTAAAAAAAAAATTAAAAAGTCAAACACTTGACCCAGTGATTTCAATCCTAGCCACATATGTATCCAAGAGAAATGAAAACATGTCCACACAAAAACTTTCACAGATGTTTATTGATGCCAAATGTTTATAATAGCCCCAAAGTCCCAAAGTGGAAGCAACCTGAATGTCCATCAACTGATAAATGGCATGTCCATGAAAAGAAATGAAGTTCTGGTGGACCTTGAAAACATTGTTAAGTGAATAAAGACAGGTACAAAAGGCCACATATTATATGATTCCATCTATGTGAAATAACCAGAATAGGCAAGTTCACGGAAGCGGTAGGTAGATTTGCTGCTGCCAGGAGCTGGGAGGGGAGGGGAAAGGGGAGTGGGTACCTAATGGGTACAAGATTTCCTTTTGGAGTAAACATGTTCTGAAATAGCAGTGATGGTTGCACAGCTCTGTAAATGTATTAGAAGCTACTGAACTGTACAGTTTTAAAATGGTGAATTTTATGTTATGTGAATTTTACCTCAATCATAATAAATCAAAAAAGAGAGTGAGGTCAGCTTTCAGCTTTCTGTGCATAAAGAGTCCCTGGTACAGCAGTGATTCTTCTGATGTCCTTGCCTGCTGGCTCTTTCAGTTCCTGAAGCCTGGTGGGCCTGAGTCCAGATAGGGCCTCTGTCCAGAAGAGGGCAAAATGCAGAACTGGACTTTCTCCAATTCCCGGAGCAGGCAGTAACTTCTGTCCCATGACACCACCGAGACAGATATTTTTGTAGTTCATTTGTTATTCTGATGGATTTCCATGTTGGTATTCAGTGTGTGCTAGTCTGCCAGATCTGGAGGTCCAGGACTTGCCAGGGCAGGGGCTCCAGGCCCCTAAAGGGAAACGTCTCTCCTCCTTTGCATCACGGGTCCCTCCAGCCATCTGCACAGCCTTTCCAGGCCTGCAGTGGGGGTCAACCTCAGCCTCACGCATTCCAAGGACATTACTTCAGGCTTTTATGTCAGACACTGTCCTAGGCCCTGAGTTTCAAGGATGAACAAGACATAGACCCTGCTTTCCAGGAATGAGTGGACAAGACAGAAAAGTAAGTGTGCAACACTAGTGTGGGTTCATTGGAAGAAGGGCTGAAGAAGGGATGAAGAGGAATAAGTAAGAGATCATCAGGGAGACAAGGTAGAGGGAGTTTTCAAAGCTCAGGGCAGGTGAAATAGCCTGGAACCTTGAGGGAAAGAGTTGAGAATGGGGATTGGGAGTGGTATTGGATGAACGGATAAAGCTAGGCAGGGGCAAGTCTTAGGATGCCTTGTTCACCATCCTTGATAATGGAGGGAAGCTACTCAAGGATTTTCAGAAGGGAAGTTCCATTATCAGATTTGCACATTGAGTGGGAACATGTGGGAGCAAAACAGAGGGCGAATTGGAGAGGCAATTAGAGAGGAATCAGCCGGGAGGCTACTGCAATGTTCTGTGCAAAAGATGATGAGAGCTGGATGAAGTTCTTTGGTGCTGGGGATGAAGGGCACAGAGATAGAACTGACCAGGTCAGGATGCTGAGTAGCTGTGGATGGTGCAGTAGGGTGAGATACAAGGAAAAGAGAGCAACCCTTTGAGACTCAATTCCTTTTTTGGGTAGAACATCATTAGGTGAGAAGAGGAATAGATTTGGAAGAAAGATAACAAGCTGTGTTTGGGGCAGATGAGCTGAGAGCCTAAGGCATGTCCAAGAAGGCCCTCAGGGATTGGGGCTGGGGTTTAGGGTCCATCTCTAAACATAATGGAACCCTGAGCACACATCCCATTTCTCCCCAGGAGTTCAGTGTTGAGAGCCACTACCAGGAAGTTGCTGGTGCCTGCTCCTCTCAAGGTCACTCAGGTTTCAACTCTTTCTCCCTGTTGGTATGCAATTTCATGCTTTTCACTTCTCCCTTTTAATGGGAATTCATAAAGTGATCTTCGCCCTCCAGTGGGGATTGAGATTTTTTTCTCTCTCTCAGCTCTGACACCTGCTACTGTTTGGCTCCCTGTGAAGTCTGTGTGACCAGGTGGCATGCCTCTGGCAGTGTTAAACAGGGGTGCAGGAAGACCTGGAGAGATGTCAGGAATGAGGTGTTAAAGTGGCTCTCAACAGTAGGGAGCCAGTATAGACACACTGCATATGCCCCATGCACATGTGCCCCAATGTCTTTGTAGTGCCTCAGAATGAAGTGGCCACTTCTGTCTCTGGAATACAAGGCTCTGCAGCTCTGAGGTCCACCCCTTCCCTTCCCTCCAACTCACCTTTGGGCATGTCTTATTCTGCAGACTACTCCTGATATGGGTCTCTCTAGGATAAAGTTAAGGTGTTAATAGACCATGTTCCTCTCAAAGGCTCTAGGAGAATATCTGTTTTCTTGCCTTTTTCAGCTTCTAGAAGCTGCTTTTATTCCTTGTCTCTTTTAATTGTAACTTAAAAACACCTATGCATAATTAGTAAACACCATCTCAGAATATGAAATGGTTAGAATTATGTTGGTCAATGCAGTAAGATCTAGGCACATGTGCCTTTATTTAGATTTAAATAAAAATTAAATTATTATATGTTCAGTTATGCACATTAGTGATATTTCAAGCTCAGTAGCTACATGTGACAGGTAACTACCATATTGGACAAGGCAGATACAGAACATTTCCATGGCTGCTGAAAGTTGAATTGCATAGTGCTGAACTGGGATTATTTAGGTTGGAGAAGAGTTGGAGGTGGAGTAGGCCATGGGAGGTTCTACCTACCTTCAGATCTTTGAGGAATCATCATATGCAATAGTTACTAATTTTTTTTTTCTGTGTGGCCAGGGGGTAAAACATAAATAAGCATTTTCTTGTAGATAAAAGCTGTTTCTGGAGGTATCTTACCACCCCTCATTACAAATGTAAGTTAGATCATTGATTTGTATTTCTTTTTATTTATTTATTTTAATTGGCAAGCAAAATTTGTGTATGTTTATTTATGGTATAAAACTGATGTTTTGATATATGTATACTGTGTATAATTGTTAAATCAATCTAATTCACATGTATTACCTCATATATCTCTTCCTCTTTCTTGTTCTCTCTCTCTCTCTCACTTAAAATCTACCTGCTTAACAATTTTCAACCTGACAACATATTCTTGAGGATAAGCACCATGATGTACAATAGATGTCTTGAACTTCCTCCCCCTAAGTAAAATTTTGTGTCTTTTGACCAAGGCTAGATCAATACTTTATATGCACATTGGGTCAAAGCTTTGAAAAGGTCAGAACTTCAATGTACTATAGTAGTAAGCTTTGGTTGCTGTAATAAAATACCACAGGCTGGGTGGCTTACACAACACACATTTATTTTCTCACAGTACTAGAGGCTGGAAGTTCAAGATCAAGGTTCCGACAGGTGGTTTCTGGTGAGGCCTATCTTCTTGGATTTCAGATTTCTGTGTCCCCACACAGCTGAACACAGGAATGGAGTAGAGAGCTAGATCTCTTTCTCTTCTTACGAGGACATTAGTCCTACTGTTTTATCACACTATAACCTCATTTAACCCTAATTACCTCCTTAAAGACCCTCTCTCCGAATATAGTCACATTGAGGGGTTAGGGTTTCAACATAAGTTTGGGGGTGGGATGCACAATTCAGTCTGTGCCATGTGCTTTGTGATACTGTTGAGCTTATAAGTAATGTTGGTTGAATAAAGGGAAACTGGAATGGACTGGATAAAAGCTATATAAATTGAGTTATAGCCATGTTCTAGGCAGTATCACACGAACAGTATTGGATCTGTGGAAAGTTCATTAATTCACTGATTTCTTCATCAGTAAAACTTAGAATGAGGCTGACACTACACAATTCTCTGAGAAACATAGCAGTAAGTTAGACAATTTGATCTAGAGCCATACAAACCCCATAACATTTGGGCCTGCCTGTGTCCATTTCTTTTAGGGTAGATATTTATGTTTGAGCAAGATTTTTATTAGGGGATCTTGATTATAATACTAGCTAACATTTATAAGGTACTTTATACACTTGTAATATGCTAAGCAGTTTTCATGTATTTTCTCCTTTAATTCTAGGATAAGCCTACAAGGTAGATAACATTATTTTGCCCATTTTGTGGATAAGGGCTTTTGAGCGTCAGTGGTTTATCAGCCTGCCTGCCTAAGGTCATAGAATTCGTAAGTAGAATCAGAACTTAAAGTTGGATTGCAGATGGCAGCCTGTACTCTTTGTCTCTCCTGTGCTTCCTCTGTCAAGAGGAATGGTCCCAGGAAGGCCAGAATAAAGGGACAAGCTACCTACTGACCCAACCCATCCCTCTCTGGCTAGTGACTTGAGGCCAGTCACGAGGAGAGAGCTGTTGGAGTGGAGATTGCACAGAACGCCCCTGGTCTGGCTTCCATTGGGGCCTGTCACCATGGTGGGTTTCTCTTCCTCTTCAACCCAGCTCAGGCTGCAGAGTGAGGCAAAGCCAACTCCTAAGTCCCCGCTTATTTGCCAATTTATTATCTTGCAAACAAATCCTGTCTTGTGGTATTGTTGCTGTAATAGGAAAGAAGTTCATCTATTTCCAATTCTGCGGTGTGGGCAGACTTTTAAAGGGTCTATTTGTTTTCAGTTCACATATTAATTTGCCTCCTGCCACAGCTCCAAATAGCTTTTGCTCCTCAATGAGGGCCATTTTACTTGGATGGGAGGAGTGGAGTGATATATTGTTTGTGCACATTTCCCAAATGGAACAAGTTCAAAGGGACCAAACTTTGTCCTGTCTCCAGAGAATACCTGAAGGAACCTGACAAGATGAAAGCTCAAATCTTTTATCTTGTGAAAATTCTTTGCACTACAGAGTCAATAAGAGACACGGTGGAGGCGTGTGCACATGGTAAAACTGTTGAGATCTCAGAGCCTTCTTGGGATGACAGTGTTCCCTACTGGATAGATGTGAAGTGTCAGTGATCCTCATCCTACCTTTTTATCTGGGAACATCACGGGTCTTGGAAGGAATAGAAGGACCTTCCCCCTACTCTTGAGGCTGGACAGAAGCACATTTTTCAACATCTTCCCAAAGAGTTCTGGCTGAGACCCTGCCAGTTAGCCATCCTACATTGCAAGACTTTTGTTGATATTTAATCCCTATAATCCATATGAGACTATGATATTATCTCATGTTTAACAAATGAAAAATAAAATAGATTTTCTAGGCCTCCATGGGGAGATCCAGTCAGTTAAGCTGTTGGAAAGCCAGAAAATGAAATCTTAGGATGGATCCAGAATTTTGGTGGCCACCCCACATCTGCTGCCCTGACCTTGGTTCCTCTGGAAAGTGGAGTTCCATCCCAGAAAGGAAGCTTTAAATGTCCTTTTCCTCTGCCCTGAAACATTGTTCATTAAAACCAGAACATTTTAATCCTGTTTTAGATTGCATTTCTTGATTTATCTCTTCCCTCCTCGTATGGGAACCTAGTGACTTTCAATTACCATCATCTGAGAAGAGATGTGTCTGTGTACATAGCCAGGGGCTTAGATGTGCTTATTATTTGCAGAGTGTGTTTTGTGCTCTCCCAGGTTTCTCTTTGCCTACGTGATGCTACTTAAAATCCACAGTGTATCTTCACACTCTGAGTTTCATCTGTTTGCAGGTTTCTGGGCCTTCAGATCCCTGTGTTACCTGCCAGGCTATGTATTATTCATAGACTCACCTGTTCTTAAGTAAAAAACCAAATAGAGATTAATTCACTTTTTAAAATTGGGGATTGGAGGGTATGTGGGAAATCACAGTTCTCATTTATAAAACTGCTACCTTGTCTACCCATGAGTTATTCCAGAAATGTCCTTTGAAATCCCACTTCCCCAAAGCAAGAGAAGACCTGCCTCTCCTCCAAAGGGGGCCCAGAGCCCTGCTGGGGTCCTCTGCTAGAGACACGTCTCTGTAATTCTGATGTTTCTGGTGTCGATTCACTTGTGAGATTTTTTTTCTCTTTGGTCTCACAAGAATTGGTCAGTAGTGAGAGCAGGGCTGCATCATTGAAATGCAGTTCATGTTGCTCTAAGAAATTTCCAGAATTTGGAAGATGAAGCAAATTGAATCCTATTAGAGAATCTTGCAAGGCTTACATTATTGTCAGACTTTAATCTTTGCTATTATTGATTAGTTTAGTTCCTAAAATTTATTCTTAAAATATTTGAAGTAGCCTTTTGGTCGAGGATTATTCCTAAACTTTTCCTTGTTACTCTAGGAGCATTTTTTTTTTTTTTCTTTGAGCTTCTTATTTGTACTGAGGCTTGAATAACACCTCATCCTATGGCAGATTATTCTCCCAGCATGAACCAGCTTCTACTGTTCTGATTTAGGGCAATATGACAAATAGCCATGGCAAGTATGACAAAAAATAAATAAATAAATAAATAACTAGAAACCAGGAAAGCTTCTGACTGGAAGTGGCCATTTCGAAGTTAACAAGCCTACAAAGACGCTAATGACTTTGCAATATAGTTTAAATGATTTGAAATATGGTCTCTGAGGTTAGGAAAAACTCCACCACCTGTCAGTTTACTAACTCTGGACAGGATATCTGATGTCTCTAAGTGACCTCATCTGGAGAAAGTAAGGTGGAGGAGAGAGAAAAGACTTATAAGTGAGATATCCCATTTTAATATTGGCTACCCTCCACCAGTATTATTACTACTGAGTTTGTGAACCAAGGTCTTACAAGCATAACATCATCTGGGGAACAGTCAGAGATCTTACATATGTAGATACATGCACAGGGTGGTTTGTGTTGAAGGCAGCCATCTCCATGACAACCACAGTGCCCTCTGCTTATCCGGTCCCCTAGCAAATCACCTGTGGCACCATTTTACTTTAGTTCAATAATTCCCTGGCCATTCCAGGTGCTTTAATAAGGATGAAAAAAGGTTTTCTTCTTTTTAATTTGAATAGCTTTATTCATTTTAATTATACATATAATACATGTATATATTCTCTTTATAAAAAAAAAATTAAGCATTACAGACAAAGCTTTGAGCATCATCTCATTTTATCTCTACCCCAGAATTAACTCCTCGCTATTGGTTGGATGTGCCCTGTGCGTTTTACCATGCATTAAAGACACATCTATACCCACATAAAAAATACAATATAATGCTGTATGCATGGGGTTTTTAATATGTAAGTTATCATTCCACATGTAGTGTGTATCATTCTGCACCTTTATTTTTGTTCACTCAACAATATGTCTTGGAGATCTTTTCATGTCAATACACATATTCTTTAAAAATGCTGTAAATGGAACTGAGGTTGTAGCTCAGTGGTAGAGCACTTGCCTAGCATGTGCAAGGTCCTGAGTTTGATCCACAGCACAAGGCACAAATAAATGAAAAGCCCCGGCTGTGTATATATGTTGGTGTTATGGATGAACCACAGTTTAATTGGCCAACCCCACTTTAATTATTTCTGAACTTAGCAAAGTTTGTTATTTTGCAAACAAAGCTGCTAAAACTATGTTCAGAGCTGCCTTTAGAGCACACAGATAAATGTTTGTCTGGGGAAGATATGGAGAAGTGAAATCAATGGATCAAGTAGCATAAATATTTTACATTTTAATAGATACTTCCAAATTACAAAATGATCATACTAGTTTACAATCCTACCAGTATATGAAAATATCTTTTTTCCCATAGCCCTTTCCTTTCTTTTCCAGTTCAGTAGGTGAAAAGAAAAAAAGATTTCTCTCTAGTGTTTGAATTTCCATTTTGCTGATTACTAGTAAAACTGAACATTTTTATTGTGTGTTATGGATCATTTATATTTCCTTCTCTGTGAATCGCCATTTTATATCCTCAGAATATTTTTCTTTTGAGTTGATTTCATCTTCTTTTGACCTGTGGAGGTTCTTTATATATTCTAGATACTGATCCTTTGTTGTAAATATTTCTCCTTTTGTCTATTGACTTTTTTTATGTTGTTTTCAGTCATAAAGAAGTTCTCATTTCTGACATAGTTAAATTTATCAGTCTTTAATACGTATTTTGTGCCTTGTTTAGAAATGCTTTTCTATACCAAGGCATGAAAAAAACTTTCTACATGATATTCTACTTTTTATTTTTTCCATCTGTGTTATTAACAAGAGAGGTATTCTAGGTAAGGAACTCCCTACCTTTGTTACAGATGTGTCCTGTAGAAGTTGCAGGTATATTCAGGCACAACGGCTTGCTCAGAGTTGGCCCCAGCCCTCAAGGAGGATTGAGCAGTGCCAATAACTTCCAGCAGAGGGCAGTGTCTGAGCAGGTCTGCCTCTGTTTGGGCCTGGAGCTATTCCCTGCCTCACCAAAGGGAAGGTTTTAACTGCTCAGAAATTAGCAAGTTCCAGCAAGAGAAGCATGTATCTAAGACAGGGAAAAGGACAGAAGCAAAGTTTGTTTCCAAGTGCGCTCCACAGTGAGAAATAAAACCGGGCCAATGGGAAAATATCCTGGCAGATTCCAGACTCTGTGTGTTGGGACTGTGTCTGGGAAGGAAGCAGATCAAAGCCAGTAGGATCACAGGGGGTTTTCTCCCAGAGAAGCTTGGATGTCTGCTTAAGTCTGGTCCACACCCCTGAGATGAAAGTTCCAGTTTTGCAGAGGAAATGCTATTTACTGGACAAACAATAGGCAGGAGTGGAGGTATGCAATCCCCACACTTCTACTTCCGAGTTCATCAATAATTCAAGCCTTGTCTCCTTTTGGTGGGATGAGCGGTGGGGAGGAGAAGCCTGTGGCCAGAGGCATTGTTGGCTTCTCAGGGGCAATTGAGGAATCAGCAGACAGCACTATTCAGTACAGCCCCCCTGCCCCACCCCCACACCTCACCCCAGGCATGTCCTGGGTTAGCAGATCTGTTTTCTGTTGTTGGTTTGTTTAATACTATTGGTGTGGGATTCACAGTATCATGAAAACAGAAGTGCATTGGTAGTGATAGCCACAGAACTGCATAAATATATTGATCCCTATAAATGTGCAAACCTGAACCAGTCTCTGGGCTCACAGGCTAGGTTTCCTCTGCTTGCCCTGCACACCCACTCTGTGCCTTCCTCTGCCCTTGCTCTGTGCTCCTGAGGCTGCCTGCATAGACTGACTCAAGGGGCTCTGTGTGTCAGTGTGCTCCTTTAGTCCGGGGACTCCTTGCTTATTAGTTTCTGGTTCAAATGGGCCAATGAGAAGCAACTCTGAGAGGAGAGGTCTGGGTATTTACCTCCCATTTTCCCTCTCCACTGGACTACAGTGACTTCATTCCTCTGAAGTTTCGGAGCAGCCCTTTGCTGTAGGGATACTCTTCTTTTCCCCTTCTGTTCCTTGGACTATTCCTGGTTTCCCAATAGGCTGGTACTTCACTACCCTTTTCTGGCCTCCTTGTACTTGGCTCGCACCCTTAGAAACAATCCTTCCATTAATTTATCTTCAGTTGTCTCTCTTGAGTGTACTCGTTGATCTCTGCCCAAACCTTGACTAATACAGAAAACTAAATCTCTTAATTCTTCATCCTGAAACAGTAAGTGTACAATGAAAATTTTAGTGTTGTTTTGGACTCCCTTTTCCACACAAATCATTTTCAAACTTGGTGGTGGCTATTGCCCTCACACCTTTCCAACAAAAAGATCAATAAGACATTGTAAACTTACCTTAAAAACTTTGCCAGATGGACTAAGGATGTAACTCAGGGATACAGCATTTGCTTAGCATGCGTGATGACCCGTGTCAGTTCTCAGCACTGCAAAAACAGCAAAACAACACAAACCACCCCCCCGCTGAGTTCATGTTCTGCAATTCTCAAGTCCTGGTTTCTCAAAGACCCCGTCCCCCTAGGCTAACAAAAAATGTCCTATTATTATAAATGCTCTCCAATTCAGCTATAAAATTTAAAGGCAAACAACCTGGAAGATGAAAGAATCACAGGAACCAATTTGGATGCCATGATGGTTTGACTAATTCATTAAGGGATAGTTGGAGAAAGTTGCCAGAGATGTAAATTACATTTATATGCAGCCCTCCCCTTCAGGGAGAGGATTGCTGCTCTGTAAGCTAAATATTCGCAATAAACTGGCACTCTAAGTAGGTGAGGCCATTTAGTTTTCATCTCTCCACCAGATGTACATGACTCAGTGCGCTGGTCTCCCCAGCCCCCTCCCTGTCCCTCCACCTGCTGAAGATGTAAAGGAACAAAGCCCAGAGATTGCTATAGGAGGAACAGGACACTAATCAAGGCACAGATAACTGAGAACTGTTTGGACACCTATTTTAATTAAATACTGAATGAGGCTTATTCCCCGCAGACTGTCCTAGTTGTCCCCACATGTCTTTTCTGGGTGCACCTCTTCTGTACTTCTAGCTAATGGATTCTGCCTCCTTCCTAGTCCAGCTCTCACCCCACATTTAACCCTTGTCTAGGGACATTGTCTAGTGATCTAACAGATACCCTGGATGCTTCCTCTCCCCTACCCGTGTCCAAGCCATAACCAAGGACTGTGATTTCATCTAAGTCTCATTCTGACTGCATTTTTCTTCTTGCTTCCGCCACCAGCGCTTGGTTAGAGTCCCCTTGGAGCACGTAATAGCGTCATAACTTGCCAGAGCTCCTGCATGTACATCTCCCTCTCCACAGCACAGCCAGGCTGAGCTGTACAACATGCAAGCCTGTTCTGATACTCTTCTGCTTAAAACCTTCTGAAAGGCCCGGATGCTTTGAGGATAAAGACCCAAAGCTTTATAAAGCACCTGATGCATGCCTCCCTCTGCCGTGGCCTGGGTCTCCCTTGGTTCTTCTTTCTGGTCCTTAAACTCATCATGCTCCATCTCCACTCATCTTTTTCCTTTGCCAGTGATGTTCTCCAAACTACCTGTAGCTGCCTTTGCCTAGGGCATCCTGTGCATCCTTCAGAACCCCAACTCCAACAACCCTATTCTCTGGGGGATCCTTCCCTGACCTAAGAACTAGACCAGCCTCCCTATTATCCCATCTTTGAATGTGGCCACAGGTTGCATTTGTGTACACGATTTGGAGTTCAATACACATCTCTTTCACTAGAATGCACACTCTGGGAGGTTGGGAGTAGTGTCCGCTTTTGCGTAACTGAAATTGTGCCCGGCAGACTTGTTGAATGAATGAACAAACGAATGGGTGGATGGACTCTGTTGTGCACTTCCTTTTCAGTGAGTGTCAATGGCACTACCACAAAGTGAAGAAATGCAGGGTCTCGGTCTGGAGAGAAGTGGGTGTGGACGGGTGTTTTCTGACAGCCAGTGATTCTGTAATTCAGGGCATGTCCAGATTCTCTGTGTAGATCTCTTCCCCGGGCTAGCTCTATCTTATGCCAGTGATGTGCCACCCAAGCCCAACCCACCCCCACTGGTGACTCGGCAGAGCCTCTCTTCCTCATAGCTCCGTGCCCTTGTTGAGTCTTGGAATAATAAAAAGGGAAACCTGGTCTTTTGTTCCCAGACCTGCTTCTGACCAGATACAATACAGCACTTAAAAGCCAGCTGGTCTCCTGGGTCTCCTCTCCTTCCATTAATTATTGGCAATGCAGACAAAGCATTGAATTAGAAGCAAGCAAGATTTTATTCAGAGGTTTGAATTTCTTTTCTTTTTCTTTTTTTTTTTTTAGTACTAGGGATTTTAACCCAGTACCACTGAGCTACATCCCCAGTCCTTTTAGTTTTCTTTTGAGACAGGGTCTTGCTAAGTTTCTGAGGGTCTCACTAAGTGGTTGAAGCTGGCCTTAAACCCATGATCCTCCTGTCTCAGCCTCCCAAGCTGAGATTGGGAGGATTGCTGGGATTACAGGTCTGTGCCACCATGCCCAGTCAGAGGTTTGCGATTTAAGAACCATTCTCAGAGTAATCAAATGGAAAGGGGAGAACCAAGCACACAAGGTCTTTCTTCCATTCCCCCAGGTTGCAGCCTCAGTGATGTGTAGGAGTAGGGGAGCCAGGGCTTAGAGAGGTAATTGCCTACACCAGTTTTTCTCAAAGTGATTAGATCACTTGGACAGCTAGACCCCACTCGCTAGAGTTTCTGATTCAGTCGCTCTAGGGTAGGGTTCAAGAATTTGCATTTCTAATAAATCCCCAGGTGAAGCTGATGTTGGTGTCTGTCAACTGCACTTTGAGAACTACAGAAGTACCTTATGCTCCTACCCCAAGCATTCTAGCTCAGCGCCTCTCAAACTTTAATATATACATTTATATATATATTTAATATGTTCCGCTCCCCCAGAGATCTTGTTAGAGCACACATTCTGATGGAGTACGTTGGAGCAGAGCTTCAGTCTCCACAGTATTAACAGTTCCCAGGTGATGGGGCTGCTGCTGCTGCAGCGAGGAACACAGGCAGAGAATCAAGGCCAGAAAAGTCAGCGACTTGTCTTCTAGAGACCTGCCTCTGGGACAGATGTCTCTTCCTTTACTAATGCCTTCCTGAGATGTCAGGAATATTTTGGAAGACCTCCAAAAGAGGTAGGCGCCAGGAAATATTCCAATCTAAGCTTTCCCCAGTCTAATTGGCCTGGCCAACAGAAATCCAATGTCTATATGCTAGAAGAGGCTTTTGTCTGCACTTCAGGAGAGAGAAGGGAACTAGGCCTTCCTTTGTCCCCCTTTTCTGGAAAGACCAGTACCCTGGATGCTGATAGGAATGAAGAAGAAATACAGTAAACAAGCTATACAGGCAGAATCATATGGCCAGGTCAGAAAAATGGAAAGCGTCTCTCTATTGGATATCAGTTTTCACCAAGGCCATGAAAGGGTGGGGAATTCATGGGAACAAGAAAGGATTTCTCCTTTACTTTCTCTTTCTTTTGAAAGACCTGTGTGTTGTATATGATTTAAGAGCAGGAGCTCTGGAGTTGAGAGGAGACTCCAAACTTTAAATGAATTAAACAGCATGTGTGAGCAGTTTACCATGGTACTTGGCACTTAGTAATTAAGGAATGACAACTATTGTCATGTTTTAAGAAGATATGCTAATTATAGTAGAACCCGAATTCATATGAGAGGAAAATTGGCAGCTTGATAGCCTATAAAATAAAATAGGATTTTTGGCCAGTGGAATTTGCTATTCTCCACCTGGCTCAGTCCTGGGCTCATGGCGATACTCAGTGTACATTGGCTGAGTGGAAGGAAGGAACTGTACAAGTACGGGTAAATTGGTAGATGGGGGATATTTGTCCAAAGGAAAGAATTGTGGAAACACCTGAATTCTCAAATGTGAGGACTTTCCAGCCCTGCATAAACTCATTCAGTTAAGGATAAAATCAGTCATTACTACTAATTTAGGATTATTGCAAAAAATATTTGACAACGTATGCAAAAGTACCTGGTTGAGAGTAAAGTACAAATACGGCATTTGTTATATTAATGAAGTTGTGACAGCTCAATGATGAAGCTGAGAGTGAGTGTCCCACTCTAGGGTTTCGTGCTGATTTATCTTGTGCCTCTTGTCTGATGGAAAACCTCTGCACTTCTTAATATAATTATTTAAATGGGATATAAGCATCTTCAGAAGGCCCCAGTACAGGTGGGCAAGCAGATAAGCCCACCTGAGAAGAGCTCACCTTGGCCGACCAGACAAGGAGCCTGTGAGCCTGCTTGGCAAGGAACAGACGCAAACCTCCCTCCCCATCCTCTATTCAGCCTAATGCATCTCATTTATTGTTAATGCTGTTTCCGCTGGCTCATTTGCAAATAACCTGAATAAAACATCAGAGCAGAGAGGGAGGGTGGTCCTCTCTGTCTTCCTTTACTGCTTCTGCCGCATTCCTGCCCTCCTTCCCTTTCCTCTGGTCCCTTCATTACTCTGATTAACAATCTTTATCTAATTGGATTATCATGAAACAGCCAAATAGTACTCCTGGGCTCTTGAAGAGAGAGTGAGGAAAACATCTTTGGCTGGCCTGGTATGTGTTTTTTGGTTTTTGTTCTCCCGAATGGAGGAGAAAAAGCAAACCCCGATTGTTCCCAGGACCTGAGAGAGGAGACGCAGGAAGAAAATGGCTGTTCTGTTGATTCCAGGAAACTGCCTCCGCCCACAAGAGGAGGCAAAGCGTTCTTCTTAGCTAAGTGGTTAGAGCAAACCATTGGATTCAGGTGAAATCCTGTGGGGTGTGAGGCCCAATGGCTGCTACTACAGGGGTACAAATCTGGCTAGTGAGGCTCACCTATGCATAATCCTAAAATACAGCAAAATTTAAAAAGCACTGCTACAAAGGCATATGTCCTGGGAATGACTCTAAATCCTCACACACAGTTGCATAGGAAATGGGGTTTCTGTTATTTTCTCTATTTTAACTGAATTACCAAGTATCCCGATTCCTATAGCAACCACTTCCTTGTGTTTCTTTAGAACTTTACCAAAAAAAAAAAAAAAAAAATGCATCCCTAAGACATCATCATTTAGCCTTGCCAATTTTAAAAAAGTTGCTGTCTTTAATTTTTTTTTTTTTTAAACCCACAGTTCTTCCTAGAATCCCTCTTAGTCTTATAAATTTTCTGTTTAGGAATTTGAGCCTTTTAACCTGTAAAGTTTCCCACAGTCTGGATTTTGCTGATTGCATACTTAAGGAACAGTTCAATACATTCCTCTGAGCTCTGTATTTCCTGCAAATTGGTAGCTAGATCCACAGGCTTGATTAGACTTAAATTTGATCCCTTTGGCAAGATTATAGATGGTGTTGTGTTTTTCATCAGGAGGCAAATAATGTCTGCATGTCTCTCTTCTTGTGATGTTAGCAGCTGTTGATGTTCAGTGCCTAGATCTATTAAGTCACTGGAGGTTGCAAAATGGTAATGTTCTAATTCTACCATTTCTTTTTATTAGTTGGAAGACTTCCATAAAGAGATGTTTTCACTCATCTAAGATTTGGTTACCCAGTGGCACAGATTATAAAGGAAAGGCACTTAATTCTCTATTTACCAGTTTTCAAAATAATGAATATACATCTTTCATCCACCCAAATTGGCCAGTTAGTTTTTTTTTTTTCCAAATATCATTAGGAACCCATGGATTTAAACATATCTGACTGATTTAAATACATTTATACAATTTGGATGTTTTTTGAAATACAAACACCCCATTTGGAGTACTGGGAGCTTCTTCAATTAGCTCTGGAGTCCTTGCGACATGACCCCAGTAGCCTCTGATAGCTTTGCTCTCATCTGTAATGTCAAGATATTCTAGGTTCATCTCCTGTCCCAGACCTGACATCAGACAGTTCCCCTGGAAACCCTGATTCCTTTTAGTACAATACAGTATTTCCGAATCTCAGTCTAGGGGCTGAGGATATAGCTCAGTGATAAAATGCTTGCCTAGCATGTGTGAGGCCTTGGGTTTGATCCTCAACACTAGAGAGGTGGCGGGGCTGGCTGACTGCTCAGGGATGCTCATTTCTACTCTGGGTTTTATTGCTTTTGGTCTTTTAAGTTGGACTGAGCTAAGGAGCTAATGGACAGAGAATCTATACCCAGTCAGTTCTGCTATAACACTTATTTTTAAATCATAACTGTTCAAAAACAGTTGATATATTAGGGAACAAGTAGAGCATAACACAAATTTTGTGTTTGGCTATGGGTGATTTTATACAGGAGAAATATTAGGTGTAGGCAAAAAACTGCACGAAGCCAAATCAAGTCATGTAAGAATACATAAAACAGCAAAATCAGGAAAAACTGTTTTCAAAATCAAAGAGAAAGCACAATCGATATACGAAGACCTTATATAGAAATCTCCAAATCCTGCAGAAGAGGCATGGTTTTTAAGGCTGATTTCAAACATCATTACAATTTCCGGAGTTTTTCACTATTAGGTGAGGCTGCAAATACAGAAGAGAAAGCAGAGAAGGAAGGAAGGAAGGAAGGCAGGCAGGCAGTCGAGCAGGCAGGCCCTGACCACAAGATTAGATGCTGTGATTTACTGAGATATCCAGAAAGCAAACAAGACTTTTGAATCAGTGATTGAGTATGAAGATATGCTCTCACCAAGGTGAGTGGATATCATGTAGGCAGCATTCAGTCTGTTGAGAACTCACCCAGGGAGAACACAAAAGTGGAGGTAGAGTGAATTCTTTCTCTTTTCTTGAGCTGGAACATCCATCTTCTGCTGCCCTTGGATTCCATAGATTCTTGTTCTCCAGCCTTTGGACTTTGGGACTTAGACCAGCAGCTCCCTTAGTTCTCAGACCTTTGGCCTTGCATCTTCATTTCCCCTGGATCTACAGCTTAGAGATAGCATATCACAGGACTTCTCAATCTCTATGATCATATAAGATAATGCTGATAATAACTCTCTTCATATATCTATAGTACAGTTGTCACTTAGTATCTATGAAGGTTTGGGCACCCCCATGGATACCAAAATCTGTGGATACTTAAGTTTCTAATATAAAAGGGTGTAGTATTTGCATATAACCTACACACAACCTCACACACACTTTAAATTAGCTCTAGATTACTTATAATACCTAAAACAATGCCACCGGTAGTGTAACTGTTACATAGTTATATGGTTACATAGTATAATTGTTATGCTATGTTGTTAAGGGAATACTGACAAGGAAAAAGTCTGTACATGTTCAATACAGATGCAATTAAAAATAATATTTGAACTGTGGTTGGTTGAATCCATGGATGCAGAACCTGCAGATGTGGAGGACTGATTATATGCATCCTATTAGTTCTGTTTCTCTGGAGAACCCTGACTAACACCATTGGACAAATCCCTTCCAGGTTCACCTGCAGCCCTGCTGTGCTTTTGAATTGTGGGCTTGGGGTTATCCTACTCTCAAATCACTCACCTTCCCCCTCCCTCTTTCAGCTTCCTGGCACATGCGCTGATCCCTTGCAGACCTTAAAGTTACTGGTGATTTTCATCTGCTTGTATTTTGGGATTCATGGAGATTGTCTATTGCTTAACCTTGCTCTAAATGTTGTCCATGGATTTTTAATTTTTTGTTACCTAATCGCTCTGTTTTTACATGGGAATCACAGGTGATTTTAAAACTATGCTATCGTCCCAGAATCCCTCCTGATTACTATTTTTTTTTCAGCTTGTCTTTGAATATGAGTATTGAATTTCTTTTTATTGCTCATGTTTTAAATTTTTATTCATCAAGTTTATTTGATCTTTCCCCATTGTTTTTATGTTTAAAAAGTTCTTTATCATAAAGATGTTAGATAAAAGTCCTTCTCTAATCTCTTGTGTTATTTTAAGTTTCATTTGGTACATATCCCTCTCTTATCCATTTCATCCATTTGAAAATTTATGTAAAATGCTGTGGGAGGAATATGTAAGTTAATTTTTCCCTCAAATACTGAATTTTCCAACTTCATTTATTAAAATTGTAATTTATCCTTTAGATCAGTTATGAATATCGAAGTCATATCTAGGTCATCTTTTTTCTAATGTCTATTTTTGTAATTGTACCACATTGCTTATTTATTTCAGTTTGATAGCATGAAATAGAACAGAACTAATGAAATTACATGAAATGCAAATCCATGATCTTGAACTCTCAAGGTTGCTGAAACCAACTGACCTGCAAAGTCTTAAGTCAGCAGTACCAATACAATGTATTTATAGTATTTATATCTTAGAGTTGGTTTTTTTCTACAAGGGACTTTTAGCCCTAACCTTGTCTTGTCTTCCTGTGACAAAAACAAAAACAGTTAATATGTCCAATAAATGGAATATAAAGACTCCCATCTTGTAAATAAACTTGGAAAAATGTTCCAGAATATCTCATAAAGCATCAGCCTAGGGCTTCATCTGAGATTCAATAGATTTTATTTTATGTGCAGCCTGTTGTTAAAAGGGATGGAAGGAGTCAAATAGTAAAACTCAGCTTTCAGGAAGATGCAGAGATACTAAACGGGAACAAGCAGCTCATGTCTGTTGGCCATGAATCCTCCAGAGACTCTGGCCCATTAATCTCTTTTTTTATTTTTTCCTCCTGTTTTCAGCAGTCAGGACTTCAATGCACCTGCAAGGAAACACAGTCACTGATTCATTAACGCATTCAAATTTAGAGCTCTGAGAATTCTGAAGGATAATTGCCTCTATTCTCTCTCTATCCTTCTTAATATGTGCTTAGAAAAGAGGCTACAGTCTTGGAGAGGTAAAGGAACTTACCCAGGAAACTTTTCTGCAGAAAACTCAGAACCTGCCAAGTCATTGCTTTAAAATGGTAGCTACATGGCACAGATTTCAGAAGCTCCTCACTTTATCGATGAGCCAATGAACCCAACAATAGGGAGACAGTCTGGACAAATTACTAAGGGATGTTCTGGGAATGCTATTGGTACATTAAAGCATCAGGCTGCAAGGACCAAAGCTTGCATTTGGTCCCAGCTACAAATAGAACAAATAAATTGTGCATTTTAATTACCTAAAGAACAGAATAAGGAGTGATTTTAAGTCAGAAGCACTGCCATACACGTAAGTAAAGTCAATATGTTTCTTAGTACATGAATTAATTAGCATTTAAGTAATAGAAATTACTATCAATTATAAAACATTCCCACAAATGACTTGCTGTGCAAACAGCTTCTTTTGCTATTACTAATAATTCCAGCTACTGATTTTCTGTAACGTAAGCCATGATTTTCCTCTGGATGAACAGATGTGCAGAGTTACAACACAAAGTCACATTCCCACTCACACAATTTAAAGGGGTGCCAGGTGCCCCCATACCCTTCTGCTGACTCTTCAGGGCTAGGAGGTGTTGTTGTTCTGCTTCCATTCTTTGCTGTCAGAGAAGCCTAGGAGGATCAATGGCTCAGTATTTGCTCATTATAGCTAGAACTAACCTTGATATTAACATAAAATATCCTTGACAATATCTGAGATGATATTTCTGTTTCTGAGCATGACTTGTTCCAACAAAATCATTCCATCTTGTATGACCAGCTCAACAAGTGAGAGGAGGATCTTGCTGGGCAGGGGTGACAGGGAGTGAGGTGATTTATTAGGAGGCCTAGCACTATAGTTCAGAAGGTCAGAGGTCAATCTCCTTCTCTTCAATAATCTTAATGTGGGATTGGGGATAAGTTATTTAACCAATTTAAGATTTCATTCCCTCAGTTCTGAAAGGTAGACAGTGCTAGCCATTTATTTCACAAGAAATAGACTAGAAATTGTACCTGATATTTAAACCCTAACAGCCTGATGATATAGAAAAAAATTGTTTTCCTTTTCTCATAAAAGAAAGTAAGTTGCCTGTTAACTTTTGGTCTGATTATGATTGAGCGGACTATCTGTCCCATGTGGACAGGGCCCCAGGAAGAAAGGTGCAGGCCCTGGGTATTCTTCACCCTCCTCATCCCCTCTGAAAGTCACACACAAAGTCAAGTCCTGCCCATTTATCAAAATTGGCATTGCTGAGCACTCTTGGGGGGGCCAGCACCATCTTTGGAGTTGACATGGATTTTTCTCATTCAGTTTTCTCAGCATCTCTATGAGATAAGTCACTTGTGTTCCCCTTGCAACAAAGAAACTGAAACAAAAAAAGGTTAAGGTCACAGAGCTAACTAATGACAAAGCCAGGATATCAACTCAGAAGGTTCTTAACCACCATGCTAAACAGTCAGACATACAACTGTCATTCCTGGCATAGGCTTCTGCCCTGAATTCCTGCCTCCTTTTGTGGATCTAACAATTAGAAGAATTGTCTCATATCACAGGGGTCTTCCAAGCAGAAGCCAGCTCAGACTCAGCTGCCTCCAGAAAGCCTTCTTCAGCACATCCTATCCCGGCTCTCAATGACCCCCCAGACTGAAAACTTCTGTAGGACAGGGACAATTCATTGTTAGGGCCCCAGTTCCTGACCAGAGTCTGCCAGTGGTACATAAATGTTTTAATGACAAATAAATGTCATTCTCTCTCACATACACAAACAAGGACTGATTTTGTTCCCCAGAATGCCTTTCTTGAACTTCTGAGTTTACGATTTCTAATCAAGGACCCTTTCTATAACTGTCCCTAAAGATAACCGCAGGGGACAGGGGCAGGAGAAAATGGCAGATCCTCTCCAATTGTCCTGGGTTTGCCTCAGATGTAGTGTGTGGTTTCTGGTGTTTCTTCATCTCTTCCCTCTGTACCTTTCTCTCCCAGGACACTAGAGTCTCTTCCCAGAGTCTTCCTATGGTGGGCGGACGGAATAGGCATAGAGTCTCTGAAAGCCAAGACCTGGTCTCTGCTCAGTTAACTCCCCACCTGCTGCCCCCACCCCACAACCACACCATCCTATTTTAAAAGGTGAATGCAATAAAAAAGGAAATAAAGAGCAGAAAGCTCATATTCTTTGGCTGATCAGTCTTTGTAATAAATCCTACAGGGTGGAACAGAAATAAATTTATGAACTATCTGAGTTGCAATTTCTTGATTTCAAAGTAATCCAATCGTGGGGAAATGTCAGTTCCAATTGAAGAGGAAAACAAACTTCAAGTGTCTGGCGTTCCCCAGCCTGAGCTGTCCTGAGGTAATAAATGTAGTAATTGTTTGGGAGCTGGCAAGTCCCAGGCGGGCTCGGTGGCCACACGTGTGCCAGTGCAAGCCCCACACTACTCAACAGCTTGCGTTCCCACCTCTCCTCCAGTGCCACTCCTGCCAGACACAGAAGGGGGACTGGTACTTCAGTCACAGCTGGTCTACAAAATTCAGACTCAGAACACAAGGCGGAGAGCTGTTGAGCTGTTGAAAGCAGGAGCCACCAGGGTCCCATTGGCAGAAGCTCCAATGGATCAAACAGAGGCGTCCAGGGCAATCAGAAAGTTCACCTCAGATCAGTCGGAAATGAGTCAGAGGGACCATGGCCAGCCCAGGCACCTGACAGATGCTGATTCTCATGGATTCAAAAGGGGCTGAGGCCTCTGGGTAGGGTGGCTGGGATAACATGGTGACCTACTGCAAGAAAGGGAAGCTCTTCTCCAAGGCACTGCCGCCCAGAGGGATCAGAACAGGACCGTGACCCAAAATGCCCTTGCATCTTGCTTTTATTTGCTTTCCAAATATCTCAGTAAACCAGAGCTTCTGATCTTGTAGCTCAGCTAGGACCTTTCTTTCTTTTTCTTCTTCTTCTTGATTGTCTGAACTTTCTTGAGTTAAGATCTCTTTCTTTTTTCCTTTCTTTGTAAAGTAGCCAAGTTCTTTGTGGTTCCTTATGAATTCTTTGCCTCTTTCCTCACCAGCTTCTGCAGAATTGACCACACCCTCTTATGGAAGGCTCTCTTTGCTGCCTGATGCTGGTTCTTCCTTTGTCCTTGACTGCTGGTCTTTTCAAAGTTCTCTCCTCCACATTTTCTAGCTCCATGATCTCTTCCTGGGTGACCCTACACAGACCCACTGCTTTAATGTCCACTGATAAGTTCCTTGATGACCCAGCTGTGACCTCTCTCCCTGTTTCTAGACCCATGTCTACTGGATATCTCCACATGGGTGTCTCACAGGCTAAGCACATCATCTTCCCCATCTCAGTGAATATTTATCCAAGGAAGGACCCAGATAGACATTCTTAACCAACATTCTCTATAAGCTACTGTGTCCTGACAATTCTGTTGTCTAAGTAACTTTTGAATCTGTCAACTACAATAGTCTCCTAATGCATCACTCTCTTTCCAGTGCGGCTCTCTCTCACTTAGCTATGACTACAATAATGCTACGTACTTCAAAACCGCAACATCTCAGTGGCACACAAACAAAAACATTTATTTCTCCCTTATGAGTTTGTGCGAGCAGCTGGGCCGGCAACGCTTCAGGCTGTAGCAGCTGGGGTGGCTCCATTCCATTCGTTTCCCATCTTCCTCCCAAATCCAGTAGATTGGCCAAGTCATATTCTTCTCATGGTAAAGGCAGAAGTACAAGAAAAAAAAAATGGAAACATCCAAGGCTTAAGCCTAGGCTTAGAATGACACATGGTCACTTCCACCCACATACCAATGACCAAAGTGAAGTCATATGGCCTGGTCCAAAGTTAAGAGGCAGGGAAGTTCACTCAGTCATGAGGACATGGCTAGGGCATGGGTGCAGGGAGCAGTTAGACCAGTAAAGCAATCTAATGGCCCTGATTCCTACCATGCATTCCTGGTTGTATCACTCCCCATTGTCCTTGAGATAGAGTCTGAATTCACCATCTGACCTCAGCCTAACTCCATTTGTCCTCCAGATCTCTCTTTAGGTATCACATCCTCCAAAAACTCTCTTTGACCACAAGATGAGGCTAGGCTACCTTCCTACCCTGAGGAGCATGTCCCTGTTCCTTGCTCTTGTCCCCATCATAGCCCTCTACTATCCATATTACAATCACCCAAAGAGAAGGATGGTTTCAGTCCTAGTACTTAATCACCATGCCAGGGTTATTGCAAGTACCCAGGAAATAATTTGTAATGATTGGATAAAGGTTACTACATGAGAATGTATCCAGGAATACAGAGCTTAATGATTTTGCCTTTTTCATTTCTACATAAAATTAGATAATCTTAAGTTATATAACTTTGTATATAAGGACCAAAAGTAGCCAGGTGTGGTGGCACATGCCTGTAATCCCAGTAGCTTGGGAGGCTGAGGCAGGAGGATCTCAAATTCAAAGCCAGCCTCAGCAAATCGAGGCATTAAGCAGCTCAGTGAGACCCTGTCTCTAAGTAAAATACAAAATAGGGCTGGGGATGTGACTCAGTGGTTGAGTGCCCTGGGTTCAATCCCCAGAACCAAAAAAAAAAAAAAAAAAAAAAAGTAGTGAGTGTGGTCCAGTCAATGAGATAAACATCTCAGATTTGAACATAAAGTTTGCCTTATTCTAAATGAAGATTTACCTACATATGCATTAGCACATTTAAAATAAATAAGCACTAATGTTTATGTGACAGACACAGATGCTTTCTCAATAGCCATAACTCTTCTATTTAGCAGGACCCCAGTTCTGCCTGTGTGACAATGTGCCCACCCTCAATTGATGAATCCTGGTTAGACTGAGCCCATCATACAATCTCATTCCTTTTCCCAGGGTGGTTATGTGACTTGCCTGGCCAATGAGAACTGAGGTGAACTCCCCAAGTTCCTCTCTGATAAAAGAGGCAGCAGGAGGAGAAAGTGTCTTCCATTTCATCCCCTTCTTTTGTGCTTAGGAACATGTTTTATTGAGGACAAGATTCTTGAAATTATGGTAACCAACTTACCACCATTAGGGGAGACGTCATTGACCTACTTGAAAAAGAGCAGAGAGGTAGAGAGAGTCTGGGTCTTTGCTCCTCTTCATATACCCTGTGCTAGAACCACCTTCCTCTGGGCTTTTTGTTACATGAAATAATTAAATGTCTTTATTGCATAAGCCCCTGTTATGTGGTTATTCTTTATTTGTAGTCGAAATCATTCCTGATACTGATGGCTTCTGAAATTTACCTCCAAATACCTCCAAATTTCTTATTAACAAATATCAGAAACTTCTTATCACAGCAGCCTGTTATTTAACCTAGTATTCTCGGGGTCTGAAATGTTTTCACAGCTGGCCTTTATTGACTGTTGTGGCTGATGTCCTGGTGAATGGGACTCTTTGGCATGAGGATTTTGCTGCTACTTTTGTTTATTAATCAATGGCTAATCCTTACTTATTTCTTATTATATCTCCTCACTCCTCAGAGAAGCTGGCAGATGTGAAACTAAGACCTTTTCACCTATCTTTTTTTTTTTTTTTTTGACAAGGAGAATAGTCTTCACCCACCCTTGCAAAACATCCAAGTCCTGATCCCTGAAACATGTGAATGTTACTTTACATGTGTGATTAAATTCAGGAGCTTGAACTGGGGAGATTATTCTGGATTATCTAGGTGGGCCCAGTATAACTATGAAGGTCTTTAAAAGGGGAAAGGAGAACAGAGGTGTGAGGAGGAGGGATGCGGACTGTGGACGGATGGTCAGAGACTGAATATTGTTGGCTCTGAAGAGGGAGGAAGCAGATGGGAGGTGAGGCATGCAGGAAGCCTTGGACACTGGAGAAGGGAAGAAGTATTTTCTCCCCAGTTTTCAGAAGGGAACACAGCTCTGCCAGGACCTTGACTTTAGCCTGATGACATCCATTTCAGCCTTCTAACCTCCAGAACTATAAGATACTAAATTTGTGTTGTTCAAGCTACTAACTTCGAAGTGGTTTGCTATAGCAGCGCAGGAAACGAATACAGTGAGCTACTGCCTCTCAGTCCACAGCCCCCTCTGTGTTTCCCTCCTTGTTTGTGCTGGTGGTGTGCCCAACGTCCCTCTCACACACTTGGGAACCCTGTGTGGGGTCAGTGAGAAGCTCAGTCCGGGCTGCAGTGTGGAAAGTGTGCTCCAGCCCAGTGGAAAGACGTCAGCCTTGTCTTTTATCAGCAGCAGAAAATGATGGATCATGAGTCAGCAGATATGAATGAAGTACCAACTTCACTGCATGGTGAAAGTCCTGGGCATACAATGTTAACCAAAACAGATATGCCCATCCTCTCCCCCCGAACTACTCTGGAGAAGACAGATTGAACCAAAAGACAACAAATAAACACATAGTAATACTTTTGATAAAGGTGATGGAGGAGTATAGACACTGAGAGAGAATAAGAGGGAGTAATTTAGATTGGAGGTCCAAGGGAAGTATTTCTTAAGAAATGTGATGTAAGTTGAGACCTGAAAGATAAGTAGGAATTTATCAAGGAAGAGCTCCAAGAAGAGAGATCCAGTCCCAAGGAACGGAATATGAAAAGACCCTGGGGCAGGGAGGGTGGGGCAAGTTCCTGTGGTAGTTGTGTAATAAATAAGGGGAAACAGGCTATGAGAGGAATTGGTGCCTTTTAAAAGACCTTGGTGGTTTTAATAGGGTTTTGGTTTTCCTTTGCCACTTTCTATGGCATTAATTATAGGTGCCCATTTATTAAAGAAAAAACAGTATAGACCAAGCTTGGGCCCTTAGGCTCTGTGGTCCCAAACAGCCTACAGCCTGTCCCCTCTCTCTGTGGTGGAGGGCGAACAATGGGGCAGGTGGGAGGAGAGTCTGCACCACTCATATAATTTCTGTCCACATCTTTCTTCCTGGACCGACTTCTTTGCGGTAACCTCCGGAGCTTTTCAAAATTAAAATCACTACCTGTGTGGGGAGCCTGCAATGCAAATCAAATGAGGGGCTGCAGCAGGCTAATGAAGGCCAGAGATCTGGCCATTTAGTGAAAGTGAGCAGCTCTGTTACAGGAAGAGGACGGCAGCAGACCCTGTGCTGCGTGAACACCTGAGCGGGAGCAAAGGGAAACCCAGGGCTTCTGCTGTGTTCTACAAAGGTGGTGAAATTTAAATATTTATCTATATCTCTATATTCATATCTGCCTATCTCTCCATCCCTCTATGTGGCAGGGAAGAGAAAAATAGTATTTAGATGCCATAGGTAAGCAAAGTACTGTTTGTATGTGGCCATGTTAATCGAGTTTTTCCAGTTCTCAGTCAAGTTTCAGTTAGTGAGGTTGTTAAAGGGTCAGAAGGTGAACTTCCAAAGGCAAAAGAAAAAAAAGGAAGAATATATTTTGGAATGGCTGAGCAAAGTGTGTGCCTGCAAATGGAGGTGAAGGAGATAGATAATGAAAACCAAAAAATACTTGGTCCTTTTATATGTAATAAAATTGTGTTATGGTTTGGATCTTAAGTGTCCCAAAGGCTCATGCATTGAAGGTCTGGTCCCCAGTGGTGACGCTATTGGGAGGTGATGGAAGCATTAGGAGGTAGGATCTAGTTGGAGGAAGCTGGCCATGGGTTTGTGACCCTGGGACCCCAGTTCCTCTCTCTCTCTCTCTCTTTTTCTCCTTCTCAGCCACTGTGAGGTAAGCAGATGTGCTCCACTCTGTACACTTTTCCATGATGCCTCAGACTCCAAGTTGTGGAGCCAAGAACCATGGACTGAAGCCTCTAAAACCGTGAGCCAAAATAAATCTTTTCTCTTTTAAGTTGTTTATTTCTGTTATCTTGCTACAGTGACAAAAAGTTGACTAACACAGTTTGTATAGATACTTTAAAACTTTGCTACTTATACAAATATATAAAGCTCATTTATTCATTTAAAATCTTTTCTTCAAAACCTGGTAAGTGCTAGCAAGTATTATCTGGATACATCTGATTTTTCCAAGTCCTAGATGTTTGAAAAACATAGGCTGTTCCCAAATTTCACTTGATCTCAAATTTTGTGACAGTTTTGGAAAGTATTTGTCAATAATTGGTTGATCCTTATCCTCAGAGTCTGTTTTAATGGAATTTTCCATTTGGGAACTCAGTGAGATCCAGGGCTAACAGGCCTGTATGTGTCAACCCATTAATATGGGGAGGCCACAGGATCTCAGTTTTCCAGAATTTCATTCATCCACAAGAAATACTAATAAGTGCAAAGATATGGTGTCAGGATACCGTGATGAGGAATATGGAGATTAAGTCTACATCTCTCAGTGAACTGACAATCAACTGAGAATTCAGTGATCAATTCCCAGCATTAGCCAATTTCAAGAAAATCTTACAGATGCAGAACTGCAGAACATTTGTTTGAAAACCACTGAGTCAGGGTACATCAATTAAGCTTATCTTTTCTCAGCTCCTTCCCTTTCAGTGGTGGTTTTTGTTAGTTCATTTTCATAAATATTCAGCCCCTACTTTTATTGTCAATAAGTTAATAGGCTTTATTTTTATATCTTTTTATCCTGGCACATAATTCTTTATGTTCATAGATCAATATTAGGAGAAATTTCTTTGCCAAGTAATGATCCATGTAGTCATAATAAAAGGAAAAATTTTCAAAGGTTTTCAGAGCCAAAAAGAATCATAACAGATTCATGTGGTTCTATAATATAACTGTATCATCCAAATGTCCCACCAGATTTATTATCCATTTTCAACTCTTTCATGATTGAAAATAATCCTCTTGGTAACTGAGGACAGAAAATAATCTGCAAAAAATAATAATCTGTTGCATTTTCAAGATAGAAGACATCCTAGAGATTATATTCACACACCTAAGGATGAGGGGATGGATGCTGGGCTGTTGACAGGTTCTGCTCATTCAAAATCTTCTAGGTCATGGTCATGATCTCATAAATTACAAGCAGGCTTCTTGCTTACCACTTGCTTGAAACTTTTCATGAACCTTAAATTACTTTATGAGAAAAACTGATGCCAGAAGAAGTATATGTGCTTCAGAAAATGCAGTCATCTTTAGAATTAAGACTAGACCTCAAGTCTCCCCTGGACTCAATCCAGCACTAATTCCAAAAAAACAACCAAAAAACATCTGTAAAAATGGGGTTAGTCATAGCTCCCCTACTCAGTTGTTGTAAGGATAAAACAAGCAGATCTGTGTTCTGTTTACTTAGACATTGGTTTTCAGCCGGTAGCTTGACTAATCAAAAAGGGTAGATTTCTTGATGCACCTCAGGGCAGGTTTGCAAACAGACTTTAGGAAAGGACTATCATCAGGATCAGAACTCATTGGGGTTCTCTCTTCATTTCTCCTCTCTGGTCATTTGATTCTTCATATTCATTTGATTCTTCTTTATTTAAAGACAAATCCTTTGCTTCTCTGAATCATAGAACATGGCAACCCGAAGTATGCGTGGGAGAGACTGACCCTTTGTTTCCACTAGAAGTTCTCAGAAAAGAGATCTCACTTGTCTACAGGTCAAGCCTGGACCAAGTAACTGAGTGTGTTGCAAGTAGGGTTACCACAAGTTTGGAATGCTAATGAATTGGTAATTCTCCTCAAGGGAGAAGAAAAACCCCAAGACAGGGTAGACTCTGCACAGCCCAGATACCTCAAATTTCCTTTCATGCTTTAAAAACCAGGACATCCCACTCTGCTGACTTCTCATCCCACACATCTCCGCTTTGCATTCCCCCTTGCTTGGGCTGGAGGCTTCCCAGTGTCTCACAGTCTTGGAAGCTATCCTGCATGGAGTCAGTGAGCAGCTCCATCCAGGCTGCAGGGTGGAGAGTGTGCTCAGCTCCAGCCTGCCAGAAATATGTCAGCCTTCCACCAACAGTGGGAATTAATTCAGGATGGCACTGGGGGGCGAGAAATCCAGGTCTGATAAATACCATGGGCAAAGGTCCTGAGACAAGAAAGTGGGTTTTGGGTCCCCTTTGGTTTCCTATCATATAGAACTAGAGATTTGGAAGAATAGTACTCAGAAAAAAGGAGATTGGGCAAATAGCCCAGGATGTATTACTTGTAACTATAAAGTATTGCACACATAAGGGTTTTATTAGAATCTATCCACACGTAGGAGAACGAATCATCCAGTTGACAACCTGACAATGGGCCTTTTGGAAGTCATTGATGCAGTAAATGCCATGAAAGCAGGGAGGGAGTCTGTGGCTACTACTGGGGTCTCTGCTGTGGTGGAAGAGGGCGACAGGACCCTGCAGAGTCCAGGATCCCAATCCAAATCCAATGACCTTCCAGGACATAACAAGCGATTGCCAAATGGCTTATCAAGTGGAGCAACAATATTTTAGATTACCTCTCTCCCGCCTCCCATTGCCCCTTCATGAATGCAGAGTAATTTATCTCTGAATAAAAACTGTTCATTACAGAGCATGTATGTCTGAGATGTGAGAGGAAGGCCAGTGGGGTCAGGGTTAGGAAAGTGAAGCCATCTAGTTCCTTTGTCTCAGTTCCTCCCTCCCTCAGCTTAACCTGGTACTTCTCTCTCATATAGGCTTCCGGAGAGGGGGAAATGGCTGGTGGAGATTCCAATGGCTCTAGCCAACCATTTTCACAACTAGGGGTGTATTAGAACGTAGACATCGTCATGCCATTGTGTATATCTGTTGTCTCCTGCTGCTTTTTCACATGACCAAATGGCCCACAAAACTTAAAACATCAATCTGGATCTTTACAAGAAAAGTTTTATCCGTAAGTTATTATGTGACTAATTTCACCCTAAAACGTTAGGAACAGAAACCAAGCAAAAGTGTAAGACTAGTGGAGTTGTCTTCATTTGGTAGAAAGGGATCCGTACTTCAAAGAAAGGAAAGAACAGAAAAGACATTCATTTATTTGGGTCAATTCTCCTATTTTCCAAATGAGAACATCAAGTCCGGAGAGGTCACATGACCTGCTCAAGGTCAGCTAGCCAGCTGGCTCCTGCCTAATGGGTACTCTCCCTACTCAGTGGGGTCAACAACATCAAATTGCTGCAGTTCTTTGTCCTACTTGTCATTTTAGATGCTCATAAGGAATTCTGTATTTTCCTTCCTTGGGAGGTACAGGAATTAATGGCACACAAGCTACCCTTTGGCTGGCCAGAGAGTTGCCTGGATCCTGCAAACAGGGGACTGTCACTCTTTACAGCAGTTGCAGCGAGGAAGAGGGAGTGCATGCAGGGCCAGGGCCAGTGCCCCAGACCAGGCGTGGCCGGGGTGGGCTGGGCAAGCGCGAGCCCTTGCACACTTGCTGCTCTGCGCCCTCAGCTCCTCACTCGTTTCTGCAAACATGGATCGGGCTTCGCAGACAGGCTGATGGATCTGAATAAATAACTTGGAGTACCCTGCACACCAGTCATCTGAATGCAGTTGAGATGAGCAATACTGGGAGCTTGCATTCGGCACATGCCACTCATCCCTTCTTATCTGCCACTGTCAGCAGTGTGTCAGCAGCTGGAAGTGCTTAATCCAGTCTTCAGTCTCTCCCATTTCCTCTTGGTGCCAGAAAGGATTAGACAAACTCCCAAATAGGCCTGGCCAACTTGCATGAGTCTAGGCCACTTGTCAGAGCATCTGCCTGTGGCTGATTATACTCTCTGTTCTCTGAAAAACAAGTTGCAAGACGGAGTCTCGGGGACGGACTAATTCCCTCCTGGGGCCTTCTGATCAGAAGGCTCAGGAGCCCAGCTTTGGGGCAGAATTGTAACTCACAGCTATTACCACTGTCCCCTGCCATTTCTTTTGTTCCCTCTAACAGGGAAACTATGGCTGTGGATGTTTGTCCTGGCCCCTAAATAACCCCAGCCCTTTTGAATCCCCAGCTGTTCAGTTGGCCCTTTCAGTTTATGGTTCTTTCTGTCAAAGTGACTTGGCAGGAAGCCCCCAGATGCTGGATGGGAGGGCATCTGAACCTGAGCAGCTCTCCTGGCCCACCCTAAACCATCTGCCTTTCAGGCAGTATGTGCCACCTTCTCCTCAGGGAAGTCTGGTACCCTCATTTCTCTTTAGGGTTGCCCCTTCACTATCCCACCCCACATCCGCTGCCCAGACAGGATCAGCTTTCTATTCAACAGGTGGTAGGCAAAATTCAGATCTCAAGCTCTCCTTCACCATATTTCACAGGAGACCTGAAGCCTTCATGCAAAGAGGACTTCTAAAAACATTGGTCCTTCCAAGTCTGATGGACTAAAACCGTGCCTTCAAGCTTCACGTACATCATGCTCAACAAAGATGAGGCTGGAGCAACATTCAGCGCCTCCAGATGCCAAACCTGGTGACAGAATCTAGACAAAGCACACCTCACTAGGAGTAAGGCCGTTCCCCGCCCAACCCCATACGCACTCACTCTCAGACTCCCACTCCTCCTTCCCCAGCCTGGCTCTAGACAGATGATCTTGTTTCTCTTTCTCTGGGAAATGTGAAGCAATCAGACATTCCCCACAGCTCCTCACTACCACATCCACCTCCCACCCGCTTTTGTGACTCCATGTATGTTAGCTTAAATGAATATCCATTTTCTTTTGTCTTTTCAAGGACACGCTTCCAGCAATTTATCTTTCTCCCTCCTACATCATTAATTTTCTCTCTCGTCTGAGTTTCCCATAAGTATGTAAGCATGAAGCTGTTTGTCTCATCTAAAAAAATTTTTTAAAAAAACTTGAAACCAAAAATCTGTCCCCCACTCACTACCATCCCATTTCATTGCTCCAGTTTACAATAAAACTCCTTGGAAGAGGTGTATGTCCTAGCTGTCTTCAATTCCTCTCCTTCCATCTCTTCTAATACTTCTAACATAGAACTTCTCACAGTCACCAAAGACTTCCATTTGATTAAATCCAAAGATAATCCACAGTTCTCACCTGCCTGACCTGCCAGCATCATTTGACACCGCCAACCCTTTACCCTCCTTACTGCCCTGTTCACTGGGCTTCCAGCTCACCGTGCTCTCCTGATTTTCTTCCTGTCTCACTCAGTGAGCACTTCTCGGCCCCTTCTGATCCATCCTCTGCTCGGCAACATTTTAGTGTTAGAAGGCCATGGAGCTCAGTCCTTGGATCTCTTCTTTGTCAGACTCCACCTCCTTGATGATCTCATCATGTCTCTGGGTTTTCAATGCCATCTGTTTATCTCCATCCCAAGCAGAAAAAATAAAAAACAAACTAATACAAAACAACTATGGACTGAGGATGTGGCTCAGGGGTAGAGTGCTTACCTAGCATGCAGGAGTCCCTGGGTTCAATCCCCAGCATTGCAAAAGTAAAACAAAAACAAAAAAACAGAAGAACTATCTCCAACCAAGACCTTACTCTGGAACTCTAGAATAGTACATGCAACTGTCTATTTGAGCTCTCTACTTGGTCGTTTGTTATGGTTTAGATTAGGTATCCCCGAAGAGCTCATATGTGAGTCAATGTGAAAGGATTTAGAGGTGAAATGTTGGGTTACAAAAGGTTTAACCTAATCAGTGCATTAATCCCCTGATAGGAATTAACTTGGTGGTAACTATAGGTAAGTAGTGTGTACCTGGAGGAGGTGGGTCCCTGGAGATGTGCCTCTGGCTTATCTATTTTGTCCTTGTTGAGTAGTCACTCTCTCTGCTTCCTGGTGTGATGTCCCCAGTTGCTTTCTTCTGTCACAAACTTCTGCATGGTGTTTATTCTTACCTTAAGCCCTGAGGAATGGAGCCAGCTGTCTATGGACTGAGACCTCTGAAGCCGTGAGCCCAAAATAAACTTTTCCTCCTCTAATTGCTCTTTTCAGGTCTTTTGGTCATGACCACAAAAAAGCTGACTAAAACAGTGTCTGTCTTAGTTCTTTCTGCTGCTGTAACAAAATAGCTTAGACTGGGTCATTTTTTAAATAATAACATTTTTTTCACAGTTCTGGAAATTGGAAGATTAAGGTGCTAGTGGGTCCAGTGTCTGACAAAGGCTTGCTCTCTGCTTCATCGATGGTGCCACTAGCTGTGTCCTCACCTGACAGGAGAAAAGCAGCTTCTATAGTAAATGCCTATAAACCCTATGTGATCAGCCCCTCTTAACTCTCTGACTGTCTCTCCCACCTTCCCCTTAATCCCTGGTTCTGAGCACCTTGACTTTTTCCCTGTATCTGTCCTTAAATGGCTTTTTCCCTCTCTCCATCCTTAAACAAACCATGCCCCCCACTGCCCACTGTCCCTTTATCTAGTTGTTCCCTCAACCTGCTGTTAGGTACCTCCCTTACTTCTGTCAGTCCTTACTCCAATTCTGTCTCTCTTGACCACACTCAGACCTCCACCTTTTTCTGGTCTCATCCTCTGCTAGATTAGAAGATTCTCAAGGACAGAAATGTATCCCAAGCACCTAGAACAGACTTGACACATGCATGCATTCAATTAGTATGTGTTGAAAGCATGCATGGATGTCCTTAGAGTTCCTGTGACAATGCAAGTTAAGGACACCTCTTCCCCTACCCCACCTCCCATCCTCTTCCCTTCCTGGCACTTTATGTTAGCAAATCAAATAAACATAGTAGGACATGGTAAAATGTCAATCCTCCTCTCCCTCCACCCTGGCCTATGGTACACATCCATGTGCAAGACCCATGATCTACCAAAATTTTGATAGTCAGTCTATGGAATTGTTTATATGGCAGATAAAATAATTTCTGCCATTATAAACCTCACTTGTCAAATACATGCAAATTTTACCATTTCTCTTGAACTACCATGAGTCCCATTCTATACAGTAGCAGAAAACAATCTCACCAGTTCAGGTCAATTCGGTCACGTCAAGGGCTAACATGGTGTTGTAGATCAGGGGCCTGGCCAGCTCCTAAAATACCCACAGTCCTCTTTGATTCCCAGGGATTACAATTCATGTTAGATCCACAGAAGGATCTTCTTATCCCAGTTGAGAGGTTGGATCCAAACATCATACTTATGCTACTCTTCGCCCCAAAATGGAAGAGAGAAGCAGGCTGCCTGAGTTTAGCTGCCTGAACCACAGGGAGGCACAAGCACCACTATGTCCCCGGCGCTGGGGATGACAGTGCACAAATCTCAGGAGATTATATTCTAGGGAAGGAAGCCAGTCACAGATGCAAAAACAAATGAAGAAACAGTGAGGAGTTCTGGGAAGGGAGCCAGAAGTAGGGAGGTCTTTTTAAGGCACATTTGGGCTGAAACAGAAAAATGAGAAGGAAGCGGACATGCGAAAGCCTGGAAAAGCGGATTTCCCAGGGGGAAGGAGCAAAAGTGCAGAGCTCTGGAACAGGGATGAGTTTGGCCTCTTGGATGGACTGAAAGATGATTGTGTAGGTGGAGTGTAGAGAAGCAAGGGACAGCTGAGAGAGCCAGAGGGGAGGCGGGCACAAGCCCAATCAGGCAGGGCCTTACGGGTCAGTAGCTCTAAGTGCGAAGAGATCCTGTGAAGCCACCTTGGTCCCAACTCTGCATGTCTCCTGTGACAGCCTGTGGGAAAACATCGTGGGGCTTTCTGCCTTCCAGGGAAGGCCGGCACATATGCTGGCGGCCCTCACATAAATCTTCTGACGTTTATGTTGTCCCACCCTCGGCCTAGTTGGGAATAGGGAAGGACAGGGTCACCCTCCCCCTTAGGGACACCTAACCACATTGTCAGGAAAATTTGTGAAAGGCTTTGGAAATGGATGAAATTGATTGGTGGGTGTCCTATCCAGAGCACCCTTCTAGGTGGTCTTTTATGATCTACCAACTATTTTACAACTCTGTCAAAATGTAGAATTCTGGTACTAACACAAGTGATTCATAGAATGCAAATGGAAGGAAATTACTACCCTGTAGTTATTGACCAGTTTTGTATCTATCTGTATGTATTTTAACATTCTTTTTTGGTACTGAAGATTGAACCCAGAGGCTCTTAACCACTGAGCCTCATCTCCAGCCCTTTTTATTTTGTATTTTGAGACAGGGTCTTGCTAAGTTGCTTAGGGCCTTGCTAAGTTGCTGAGGCTGGCCTCAAACTTGCAATCCTCCTCCTGCCTCAACCTCCAGCCTCTGGGGCCACCGTGCCTGGCTATTTCAGCATTCTTGATGATCTGTATGCTGCGTGCGTGTGTGTGTGTGTGTGTGTGTGTGTGTGTGTGTTTAATTCTCCTTTAACCAACTGTAACATCCTACTGGTTTCTTCATTATCAAGAAAATATTAATTCTGCCTGTCCAGGAGCAACTTCTAGGGTCTTATTCAATTTTTTTTTTTTTTTTTTTTTTAGTGTTCTGTAGTTTTTGTTGTAGAGGTCTTTCACCTCTTTTGTTAGATTGATTCCCAAGGTGTTTTTTTTTTTTTTTTTTTGAGGATACTGTGAATGGGATAGTTTTTCTTTGTTTCTCTTTCAGTGGATTAATTACTGATATATAGGAATGTGTTTGATTTATGGATATTGATTTTATATCCTGCTACCTTGCTGAATTCATTTATTAGTTCTAGAAGTTTTTTGGTGGAATTTTTTGGGTCTTCTATATATAGAATCATGTCATCAGCAAATTGTGATAGTTTGAGGTCTTTTTTACCTATTTGTATACCTTAAATTTCTTTCTTCTGTCTAATTTCTCTGGCTAGAGTTTCAAGGACAATGTTGAATAAAAGTGGTAAAAGAGGGCATCCTTATCTTGTTCCAGTTTTTAGAGGGAATGCTTTCAGTTTTTCTCCATTTAGAATTATGTTGTTCTTGAATTTAGCATATATGGCTTTTACGATGTTGAGGTATATTCCTACTCTCCCTAGTTTTTCTAGTGTTTTGAACATGAAGGGTGCTGTATTTTGTCAAATGCTTTTTCCGTATCTATTGAGATGCTCATATATGAAAAAATGTGCAACATCTCTAGAAATTAGAGAAATGCAAATCAAAACTACTCTAACATTTTATCTCACTCCAATCAGAATGGCAATTATCAAGAATATAAGCCACAATGTTGGCAAGGATGTGGGGAAAAAGATACACTCATACATTGCTGGTGGGACTGCAAAATGGTGCAACCATTATGGAAAGCAGTTGGAGATTCCTCAGAAAACTTGGAGTGAATCACCATTTGACCCATTTATCCCACTCCTCAGTTTATACCCAAAGAACTTAAAGATAGTATACTACAGTGATGCAGCCACTTCAATGTATATAGCAGCTCAATTCACCATAGCTAAAATATGGAACCAACCTAGATGCCCTTCAACAGATGAATGGATAAAGAAAATGTGGTATATATGTATGATGGAATATTACTCAGCCTTGAAGAAGAATGAAATGATGGAATTTGCAGGTAAATGAATGCAGCTGGAGACTATCATGTTAAGTGAAATAATTTACAATAAAGGGGCAGGGAATAGGGAAGAATAGAGTTACTTTATATTAGGTAGAGGGGAGTGAAGGGAGGGGAAAGGTATGGGGGTAAGAATGATGGTAGAATGAAACAGACATTATTACCTCACATACATATATAACTGCATGATCGATGTGATCCTGCGATATGTATAATCAGAAAAATGAGAGATTATACTCCATTTATGTGTGATCTATCAAAATGTATAAATGCATTTTACTGTCATGTAAAACTAATTAGAATAAATTAAAAATGAAATAAAATATGTTAATTTATATTTGTTCAAGTCAAGATTTTGCCTTTTATGTTTCCTTTGGCAACTTTAACCTCCTCTCTATCCTTTCTCCTTTACCTCCTTTCACTTATTCCCTTGTTCTGAACAATCAGAAGACCTGGAGGTAGAGCAGATGGCATTCTCCTATGTGCACAGACGAAGCAAATAGAGCCTGAGGAACTGGCAACACCCCTGGTTTGCTCACCCCTGTTCTGATGCCCGTGGTACACTGGAGGGAGTACTACCTTATGGGTACTTTGGAAAATGCATTGAAGTGTTGGGGGAGGGGAGGAGCCTATTCCCAGGAATGTAAATGTCCTGAAATACACAATGCAGTTTCAGACCAACTTGCCCCCAATGCCAGAAACACCTCCAAAGAGAAACTCTGCACAGAATGTTGCTCTTAGATATGCGGCCCTTAAGGACTGCCCCCCCAAGAATCCTTCTTGGACCCAGACAAGTGTTCTATCCATTTACCAAATCACTAAACCAGGACTAGCTTTATAGTCATACCCACCCCCACCCCTGGCATTTCAAGAAATGGTTTATGGCCTTCAGTAAAGACTTCTCTCGATTGAGAACTGTTAGGTATATATTGTTTTAATCTGCAATATTCTCCAGTAAGATTTATATTCTTGTTTTGCTTAAGATTCACATTTTAATGTGGTAATAAAAACAAGTGAGACGGTCTCGTTGCAAGGGATCCTATTTAGTTAATTATCAGGCCCCGTGCTGCAAATCACAGCATTGACTTTCTTGTACCCAGAGAGGCTGCTGCTTCCCCTCCCCTCACATGAGTCACATGAGCCCAAGAGCCACATGGAAGTGTGCAGAGCTGGGGCTAGAGTTGGGGGAGGAGAGAGTAGTGAGAGGTCACTGCCTATATGCACAATCCCCAAAAATCCATGATGCAGGTGTCATTACTGGAGGCAACACAGAGTGTCCAGGTTCCAGAATCAGATCTTGAATCCCAACTCTGCCACTTACCAGCTCTGTGACCTCGAGCATGTTATTTAACATCTTTGAATCTCGAGTCCCCCGGCCCCACCCCCACCACATAGATAATGACGCTGTACCAACCTCCTGGCTTTGTTTTGAAAATTAAATTAGGTAATGGATCTAAAGAAGTTGGCACTCAAAAAGCAAGCAATAAGTGTTGGATCTTTCCCCAGAAGAGATTGACAACCTTGAGAAACATCCAGCACAAGGTGACTGACGCTTGCCAGGGGTCACTAGGACTGCAGGCAAGTAGTCAGATGACTGGGAACAGGCAAGCAGCCATGGTAGGAGGTGTCAGGAATTCAAAGAGAATCTAAGCAGGAAGAGGTAAGAACTCAGGCAGGGTCAGGGCCAAATGAGGTCAGAAGAACACAGAAAAAGGGTGACAAACACACATAAGTGAAGAACATGTGTCCTCTTGTTATTAACCCAGAGGACATAGGTAGAGGACAACAGGCTTCTTCACTTGAGAAGAAAAGTGGGTGAGTGGGGTCCAAGCACACCAAAAAGGCAAACCAAAGAATTCTCTCTGTAGGTCCCTTCAGCATAAAGCATGGTCTACCCTCAATAAATTTTGGTTTCCCAGCATTCTCCACCCATTGTGCAAATTGGTAGTGCTGAGGAGGTATCCCAACAATCTGGGATGGCAGCTATTATATTTTAACAAAACGATTATCAGTTCCAGGGAGATATTTATGCCCTAACAATTATTTGGATACCCTTAGTAATTTTGTCTCTGGTGTCAACTCTAAACAATTGGTAGTGGCTCCCCAGAACATTGTCTTGAGAGATATTTTGAAGGCTGCATCTGGGAAGAATGCTGTGATCGATTATTCATGTCTGCCAAGGGCTTAGACATGATGAGTGGAGGGATACTTGCTATTTAGCTTAAAGCAGTGCTGCCAGTTCTTCCTAGCTGATAGGCAACTGGAGCATGCCTATACGGTTCTAGGGAAGGAATTTATCCATTCACGTATTCATGTATTCAGCATTCTCAGAATAGCCTCCATCAACAGCACTGCCACACTGGAGGAAATGAGGGAGTGCTGTAGGAAGAAGTTCCAAGGACTCTCAGAGCTATTTTCCAGAGTCAACATGCTTTGGCATTTCATTTAGATTCAACATCAATAAATAACCCCAGGAAGTAGAAATTATTATATTCAACCTACCTAGTTTTGCAGCTAGAAAATTGAGGTCCATCTCAGTTTTGGAAACAACGAATGGAATGAATTCCTACTGCCATAATTGTCATACTCTCCAAGGCAACCATTTGCATCTTTCACTGAAGGCCCTGAAGGGAAAGAGACCAGGGTCGTATGAAACCATTTGCCCTCTGTGTTCTTTAACAGAAGCCTTCCTGACACATTGGCCAGCCTTCAGTCAAGCTCCTAGCCTTACCTAAACTCAAGGAATGTGTCTGCAGTGAATTGACCCATATTTTATCTCCCTACAAAATGGCTATTTAAATATCCCTGGAGTATGCACTTTCAGAACCATTAAGGCTTCAGGGTGCATCAATTACACTAATTTGGGAAAGTGATCAAATTCATGCAGGGCTGTTATTTTTAAAGAAAAGACATTTTAGTGTATTGATGGGGAATTGGTGTCCGGAGTATATGGATTTCCAGTTACGTCCTGTCATGGCAAGAGTCCATCGGTTTCCTTTAAGAGATGGGATACACATTATGCCTGGTATTAACAAAGATCAATTTCAGTAAAGGAAGACATTCAACACAAGGCAATTGAGCTGAGCTGGGAATAAATGACGTCATGTTTGAAGCGATAAGGGATAAGTCATACTGGGACTGCAAGTTCTTGTATAAATGATGATTAAATGGAATTTTTGTCCCTGCTTTTTTACTAGAGGTGATTTTTCTTTACTGTAAAGTATAATGTATCTCTTTTGGCATTGTCAGCGAAGTATGCAGTTCATAATTAGGCTTCTTAAAGATTTCAGATTTCTTTGGTCCTAACATGAAGGGAGGGTCTTATCTTTACTGCCAACTCGTTCCTACTCTTCAAACCAAAGTGACAGTCTTTTATAAGAATTTCGCTTTGGGTGTTATCTTTCAAGAAAACTGTATTCCAAACTTCAATACAGTGAATAGAGTTACAAAGACACCATGAGGATAATATGGAAGATGTTGGAAATAAAGATAAGCTCTCTGCTGAGATGTGAGATGTAATGAAAAAAAAAAAAGATGAAATGAATAGGAGCAACACTGGGGCAGGATTTCTATCAGAGTCTCTAAGGAAACAAAGTCAAAGCAAACCAGGCTGTTTCCCTTTTCTCTGTGAACACATTTCTTTAGGACCCATAAAAGCTATTTAGCTATTTAAGTATATTCATATCAATGGGTAGAACTGGAAGAGATTTGGGGTGTTTCAACAAATGAGCAAACTCATGCTCAGGGAGGCAATGTGACTTATCAGGGATCATAGTTTCCCTTCCCTCTGGCTTGTCTGTATTGCTTGGTAGCTAATTTAGAAAATTTTAATTTTTAAAATGAACATTGTTCCAATTGTTTCAGTTTTGTTTTTGATGACGATATTGATTTTTGAGTAGGCACTTAAAACTAGCGTTATGATTGGATGCCAGAAGTTCTCATTTGAACTAAATTGAATGCTAAGTCTGAGTCCATGTTCCTTGGGGATGATGTGGCAAAGATACAAAAAGCACATTTTTCACAGAATAACGATTGGAGGCCAGGCAAGCTTAAGAGAAAAATTATATAAGGAAATTAGTCTGAGTTCATCAACTAGTAGCTCTTCCCTCACCAGCAACCCTCCCTGAACTGCAAGGCTGAAAGGGGAAAAGAGAGAGGGGCTGACTTACCCAAGGATTGGCACTGAGGACATCTCCAGTTCAGAGACAGTATCATGGACGACCCAAGAGCGAAACTGGAGGAAAGAACCACGGACCTTGCCCTCGTCTTAATTTTTGTCTAGGTCATACTTTATTTCCACATTAACTAGTCAGTGACTTCTCAAGGGTCATGTTTCCTTTCTTCTGTTTTATCGGTCTTTTTTGGTAGCTAATTTAGAAAATTTTAATGTTTAAAATGAACATTTTTCCAATTCTTTCAATTTTGCTTTTGAAGATGATATTGTTTTTTGAGTAGGCACTTAAAACTAGCACTATACCCTCCTCAGGGACTGGGGACATAGCTCAGTGGTACAGACCTTGCCCTTCATGTTAAAAAAGAAAAAAAGAAAAAAAAAAAAAAGACTCTCTAGCACCCTCTGCCTCCTGAGCTGCCATTCTGCTGACCATCCTACACTGAACATTCCAGCTCTGGATGGATCCAAGCATCCATTGCTTCTGCTCTTGCTGCTGAGGGCTGCCTGAGAAAACTCACCAGGGTGCCATCTTAACAAGTCATGGATGCCAGCCCCCTGGCCCTTGACATTTGTCTGGATCCATGTGACTGTTTTAAAACTTTACCACTCTTAGCCCCATTCCTAGTTTCCATCCCCCCATTTGTAGTGGATGACTTCACTTTCCAACCCCTGAGAAGGAGACCCACAGGGATTGGGATAACAGAGTTTCATGGATGCCCTGAACTGGGAAACCAGACAGCAGTCCAGGCAAGAGAAGCATAGGGCAGAGGGAAGATGTTCCTCTAGCCGTTGCAAAGGACGAGAAGCCAACTGAATAGTCAAGGTGGGTTCCAACGCTCCTGAAGCTGAGGCAGTAGGATTTGTTTAGATACCCTTTGACAGGAGTACCTCTGTGCCTCATTGAATTTCTAAATAGCTTCAAATCTCAACTAAAGACTTTCAGTTTCCCCTCTACCTGAAACTCCAAATCACCAATAAATTTGTTCTGAAAGGCAATTTTGGATACAGTGAAAGAAAAGATGCTATGTAATAAACTTGTATTTTTTATATTGAGTTAGGTTAAAGGAGTTCTTCTCTGAAAGCTTGTAACTCAAATTGAGTTCTAGCCCAATTATTTTCCCTTTTGTTTTCATCATCTGACTTTTCAGTAGGTACAGAATTTCAGCCTAAAGAAAGATTCTTGGCCAGGCGTCCTACTCAAGTCATGGGGTTGTAAAGAAGATACTGATAGATTGGAAATACACTGGGTGGGTCTAGTGGCCCTTTTATGGTTAGCTTCTCTGCCTCGCCTTGATTTATTCTGCTTGGGTTTTTTTTTTTTTTTTTGGGGGGGGGGGTGATTTACAGAATCCCTAAGCAGAATGGAAGAAAGTAATAACACAGCAAAAAAAATCTACTTGTTTTACTTCTCTTGGTTATAAGATCTTGATGTATTTTGGCTCTTCCCCTATGCAGGAAGGTAATCAATAGCAAATATTTTGGGGGTGTAGTTCTTGGGAATCAATTCCTCATTATAGAATTTAGGAGATCTGCACACAAACAGGCCCCAGGGACTTTATAGCCAAAGAGAAGGACTTTATCCTCCATGTAAGTTCCTGGACGAAGTGTGGTTGTTGAGTTTTTCTCTAGGCAGTAACAAGGACAATGTAGTGAGAGAAAGATTATGACAAAAGAAATCTGGCCTATCTCACGAATCAGCCGGCAACCCTGCAACTTCAGTGGGATACTGGGCCTCCTTTCGCTTTCAGTGGAAGACCTGTAACCCCGGCTGCCCTTCAGATATATTTATTGAACCATTAATATATTTAAGCTTTTAAAATTCTTAAAATATATTCATATACTTTATTAAGCCAGAATATTTATTTAAAGAAGCCTGTACAAATTATTCTGGAATAAACATTATTAAATTGTCTTTTGTCACTAAATATGGTTATCCATTAGATTATTATGATAGATACCCTCAACCGCTTCTAAGAGATTTTAGGAACTAGAGGTATAACTCAGTAGTAGAGTACATGCTTTATATGTGCAAATCCGTAGGTTTAGTCCCCAGAACAAAGAAAAAAAAATCAAGAAGTTTTAAGGAAAAACAGAGATCTTCAGATTTTGACTCCCTTTTGTTTTCTGCTTTATAATTTATAATGATACTTCTACTTTTAGTTTTCAGCACCTGGCCCTTTTCACTTAGATGCTTCAGCCAGGGTTTAAAGGCTTCTTTACCACTGGAGGGAGAAACCTACAAAGCCAGATTGGCTAACACCCTAATTCCCTCAAAACTGAGGAATAAATAAAAGATGGGGGAGTCATAACAAGGACTTAGATGCCTCACTTTTGCCTGCAAATATTCAATGGGTGGTTAAAAGCAGGACTGAAGACTTGGCATCTCTGCCTCCATTTTGTTCCATCTCCTTTGTTCTGAGTCACCTTGGGTTCCAGGAACAAGATCTGATCTGATAAACACCTTGTGATGAGTTGAAGCTACCCACCCCACTACGCAACAGCAACTTTCTCATGGGGACAAGTCCCCACCCAGCAATCCTGAGATAATGATGGACTGATGGCCTCTGATCATGATCACCTGCTTTGGCAGTTGTGAAAAACCTCCAGCTATGCAAACCCCCAAGCCTTACCACCATTCCCCTTCCTATAAAACCTCAAGGTCCTTGACAGTCCCTCAAAGACAAGGCTAATGACATGGGTCCCTTGTCTTCCTGGCGCAACTACACTGATTAAAGTTCTTTTCATGTTTTGCACTATTAAAAAAAAAAAAAAAAAAGGGAGATTCCTCAAAATAGTATAAACTTCAGGCCCTAACAAAACCTGGACCTGTCCTTTTCTCTCTATCTTTGTCCCTGGAGACACCTTCTCTGCCTATAACTGGCTGGCAGTATTTGGAGCAACACAAAGCAAAGGTAATTAATATATGATAAGTCTATTGGCTGAGGCTCTTCCAACATATGGTCAAGCCAATGAGCCCAAACAAAGGAGCAACTGCAAGGTGCTACTGTGTGCTAATAAAGCTGTGGCAGCGAAACACAACTGGCGACGTGGATGACAAGATCGGGCGGTCGGGGTCTGGCTAGTCCCAAACGAAGTTCTGGTCCTCTGCCATTTAATAAATCTCAAGTGTGACGCCATGGGCATAGTCATCTCATCTGCTGGTTGGCCCATCTACACACCTGCTTTTTAGGGAGGTGTGGTAAGGAAAGCTCTGGGCAGGCCTACCCTACTGTCCCTTTTAGAGCCCAGCCTTCTGGGCTATGAAAAGCCAGCAAGAGCTCTGTCCCTGAGTGCATTTGGAGATGCCAGCGCTGGGTACTGCCTCACCCAGTGTGTTCTAAGGAGCAAATGAGGCAGCAGCATGCCTGGGATTTCATTCTCTGTGAAGAACAATGGAATGGCTGTATTCTTTGAAAATCATGAAACTACTCCGACATCTCAGGCTGGCCTGCCTTGTTTGCTCGGGCTTGAACCTGTCAGCACCCTTCCTGCACCCTGGATAAATGTTTGCCTTCATGGTCAAGGCCCCTCAGAAAAGCCAGCCTCTGCAGCCTCCAGTATGCTGAAAGAGTTCGTCCTAGAGCAGACTCACTTAGGGACCATCTCTCTTGCTTGGCAAGGGGTGCCCAGGACCACCCAGAGCTTTGGCCTCCTGGAACACTTGACACGCTGGTCATGCTGAACTGTGAGCAGGGCAGGAATGAGTATCTGTCTGGTGGCCTGGAGGACAGACCCACCCTGGCACATGTCTGCCTGCTCCTTTCCAGCTGGCAGGTCTGCTTAATGAACTGAGCTCAGAACCACAATGAAAGGGGCTTTTTGATGTGCAGAGTTATTAGCACTTCGTTTTAATTATGCCTCCTGGTGTTTTCTCCAATCTTTTTCTTTCACTTTACCTGACAGTGCTATTAGTGGCTCCCAAATACCAAACGGTAACAAGTAAATTGAACTACTGTAAATGGGGATGAATTATCAGGCTGGTTGGAAAACAAAGGGCATTCATCTTCTCTTTTTTGTGTCAACTGAGCAGGTCTTGCCTCCTGAGAGTCTGGGAAGTGGCCTCATATCTGAGATTCACTTATGTCTGAATGGGTCTAATTTCCAACATCAGGTGCAGACAGCCTACTCTGGAAATGCAGAGAACAACTGTCAGTAGCTCTTGAATGCCATTCCTGCAATGAGATAAGAGACGAGAAGGGAGAGAAGAAGTACACCTAGCTTATCTGCAGAGCTCTAAGAACACCAAAGGCTGGGACTAGCGGTAGAAAGGAGGTGTGAGGGGTGGAGAAGGGAGAGGCCTAGCTTCTCTTGCAGAAATTCCTCCTGATGCTCCTCATGACCAGCACTATGACTGAGATCTGTCCTTGGAGAAGAGGGAGAACATCTCGAGATTATTTAGGAGGTTCTATTGGTAGCGAGCTCTCTTGATGTTCTTCTGAAAAATGTTTTTTCATTTCCTGTTTTCCCCAAAGATCTCTTCACAGAGTGTGCTCTTCGTCGCCAGTTATTTTCTCTCAGCCTTTTGGAGAGAGCATCCCTCTACCTGCTGGCTTCCTGTTGCCCTTGAGGAAACTAATGTCAATAGATTACTGTTGCTATGATCAGAGTTTCTTCTCTGACTGTTTTTAAGATCCTCTCTTCGCCTTAGTTTTTGTTTGTTTGTTTGTTTGTTGTTTAGGTGGTGCTACTGGAGATTGAACTCAGAAACACTTGGCCCCTGAGCCACATCCCCAGCTCTATTTTGTATTTTATTTAGAGACAGGGTCTTACTGAGTTGCTTAGGGCCTTGCTAAGTTGCTGAGGCTGGCTTTGAACTTGTGATCCTCCTGCCTCAGCCTCCTGAGCTGCTGGGATTACAGGCTTGTGCCACCATGCCCAGCTCTTTACCTTAGTATTAAAGAAGTTTTACTACGATGTGTCAAAGTGTGGATTTCTTTTTATTATCCAGTTTGGGAATTTTTGCAACAGTCAATCTGGAAAAATCTCAGCCTTTAATCTTGTTGGCAAGTTGCTTCTTTCTGTTTTCTATATTGTCTTGCTCTGGGATTGTGCCTAGAACTGTGTTTGACTTCTCTGTCCTTCATGGTCTCCTGTTTCTCAGGCCTTATCTGCAGGAATCCCAGGAACCCAGGAGTGAAGTCTGTTCCTGCAAGAGTGGATCTGCGTTTGCTTCTGCCATTTGCCAGGGGCACTTCCAACACTGGGCTGCTTTGATTCTTTGATTAATTTCTCACTAATTAATATCAGTGGTAGGTTTTTATGTTTGTTTGTTACATACAGGTAGTGTGAATTCAAGTCCCAAACTTGCATGGACACAGGCTAGGGCTACAAGTACTTGGGAGACAGTCTGCATCTTCTAAGAGTCATTTTATTCATTTAATTTTTGGCTGGAAAGAGAATATCCAGAATTCTGTACATATTGAACTAGTTTTTCAGATGAAGTGGAAAGGTCTGTCAGGGCTATGAAAACAGGCCCTGTGCCCCAGGATGGAGGTAGGTAGGGGATGTGCTCACTGGACCAGAGGTTAGGAAACTGGCTCGTCCTCTACTGGGCCTGTTCTCCAGACACGTTTCTGCTTCTCTGCTGTGGCCCACATTTCATAATGTCAGCATTTCTCTGCTGCGTAATATGCTTTTCCAGTTTTTGACTCACCCCCATTGACACCACACTAGTGTCATTTCTGTGTTTAAAACAATTGACAATTCATGGCCCCCAAACACCAGGTGGAGCTTACCTGGTTGTCCTCCTCGCCTCTGTCTGCTGTGAGTCCCTCGATATCCTTTCAACTCTTCCCGATGCCATCGTCCTCTGCCCGTCTGTCCAGGGTGTTTTCAAGCCACTAGGAACACATTTCTTCCTGGTGGGGGCACGGTGATGGGGTTAGAGGAAGCCACATAGCTGAATGACCCCGGTGTGCCGTACTTTTCTAATTATGATTCCTGAACCCTCAAGTCTCTCATGAGGATGTGTGACCCCAAATGAGGGTGTGGGTCTCAGTCTGGGGCTGTCCACTCTTGTTAGAAGAGAGCAAATGGAAGGCTTAGATGGTAAGCGCCCTCCCTCTCCCCGTCTCCGTCCCTGCCTCTGTGAGAATTGGTGTGATCCTCGTGATAGCAGCAGCAGATTTCCCACAGTCGTAAGCTTCACATGTGGAATCGTGACGCCCTGGTTTCGTATGGTGGAAACTTGGCACCAGTGAGCCAGACGTCTCCTGTGCCACGTGCAGTGCTGCCTCTGTGGCACGGGCACATGAGTTGTGTCCCATCATAGCTGAGTCACTCCCACAGACATCCAAAGCTGAAGCTGAAGCCGTTTGTTCTCAGGTCTTTCAGAACTCTGAGTCCATTAGAGTGTGGCCCAAACCGACTCTGGCTGCATGGAGCCAGGGGGCATCATTACCTCCCGCTCAGCCGAGTGAAACAATCTGGGTCTCCAAATAGCCTGGGTTTCCTGAGCTAGGAGTCCTCCCCTGTTTATATTTTCTCCTTAAGGAGGATATTTTTTAAAAGCCTATTTCACAGAATCAATTTTAGTGGGCCCTTTAAGATGGGAGGTGAGCTGGAGGTAGTTCGGTTTGTTTTAACAATAACTTCAGCTTATTGAAGCAAGCATTAGAGTATCATGTCCCCATATGGCAGTCATTAGAGACAGGGGAAACTGGAGAAGCTTATTGCTCTGAGATAGCTAGTAAAAGGAATTGAAGACACTTTTATAGGACCTAAAGATAGTGCCGATAAAATAAGGACAAAATCCATTTGTAGATGATAGGCAAGAGGAAGAAATCTTTGAGGAAATAAAAGGTATTAGCTCCACAGTATACAAGGTGGAGAAAAAGCTAATTTATTTTTCTCAGTCACTCAGTTAACTAATCTTTATTGAGCACTTACTATGTTCCCAAATGCGGTGTGTTCTGAGGATACAGCAATGAACAAGACATAATCCATGCTTTGAAGACCTCACACACAGATGGTGGATGAGGAAAGAGGCCTATGGGGGGTGAGATGAGGAGAGAGGTAAGTGGGGGTGTCACACCAATGCATGTAGGGGACCCAGGGAGGCTTCCTACCTGACCTGCCAGGGCAAGGCTGGAATGTGGGTTGTTCCAGGTAGATAAGTTAGAAATGCAAAATCTTCCAGGGGAGAGAAAACAGTACCCATGCCAACTTCCATGCAGCTCTCGATGGCTTCCATCAGTTTAAAGAAGGAACGTCTAGAGGGAAAACAGGGATGTGGATCTCAGCATGCCTTCCATGATTCCTGGCAATGGAGCAGGGGTGTTGGCTGTAGTGTGGGAAATGGGCTGGAGCCAGGAGAGGTGGAAACAGGAGGCGAGTTGGGAGCCAGGTGAATCAAGGCGACGCAGCCTGAACTAAAGAACCTGACCTAGGATAGAGAGAGGAGAACAGGCTGAAGAGGAGGAAAGAAAGAAGCTAAGGGGATTCTAGCTTACATCACTGGGTGAGAGATGGGTCCAGTCACTGAGCTAATGAACAGGGAGGAAAGAGAGGTTTCAAAGGGGAAGACAGTGTATTAAATTCTAGACACCTCCTGTTTGCCTGTGGGATATCTAACAGACACTGTGTATCTGGAGCACAGGACAGGGGACTGGCAGGACTGGGAGGTTTGGGAGTCACCATCCTATTCTTGGTAACAAGGCAATGAGATGATGCCAGGTAAGAGAAGAAAAGATCCTAGAACAGAGCCCTAGGGAACCTACTAATATCCAAGGGAGGAAATGAGGATGAGGCAACTACGAGGCCGCCTGAGCATCAGCAGAGAAGGGAACCCAGGAGAGGACGGCACCAGAGGAACCCTGGGGGAGAATCTTTGGGAATGGATGTATTGTCAGAGTGTCAAATGCCTGAAAGAGGTGAAAGAGAGAGAGAGAGAGAGGGGGAACTGAAGGTGTCCAGTCTCTTCAATAACAAGCACACCCGGGTCAGCGCAGTCCTGGTGCCGGTGTTTGGGTGAGGGACTGCAGTGGGTCAGAGTGAATGGGAAGTGAAAGAGTGGAATTTGGGAATAGGAACAACTTTCCTCAAGCTTGTGGAAGACAGAGGGGAGACAAGGCAGAAGTAGAAGAGCATATAGGCTGGAAGGCAACTCTTCAGGAAGTGATAGAAAAGGCTTGAGGTGAGGGAAATGCTGATGAGAATCAGTCAGTAGGAAGGAAAAGCCTCATGAGCTGGGAGGCTGATAATGGGGGGTGATAATGGGGGGGTGCTAAAGAGAGAGAGGCTCGCCTGAGTCCAGAGTGCAGAGGGTGTAGGCAGGAGGACAGCCCTGGTGCCAAAGACCGACCACGATGTCCAGCTGCCTGTACCAGTAAGTGCGAATGACCCACTTCTCGCATCAACCAGGGCCGGCACCTCTCTAAGACTAGAGAACCTGATGAATGGTCAGAGTGTGTCTCTCCAAAGAATAATGGTACTCATTTGTCACTCCCCCAGCCCTGCAATGGGAATATGCGTGTTATAGTAAATTATCAGTGTGTTCAAGGAGGTTGAGGAAAGGGGAAGTGTTGAAAGGCAAATGGGGAGGATGATGCAAACTATTTTGAAACAATGATTCTTTGCTAATAGTGTCGATAACAAAAATTGCAGCAGTCCAGGGTTGGACAGGCCGTTTACAGATGTCCTTGCAGAAGTATTTTTTGTGCAAGGTCATGGTATCCTTTGTGTAAGGCTGTGGTTCTGGCAGAGTCTATTGTATATAGTTCTTGTTATCAGTGTAATTTCATGAGATCCTCTCTTTCATAACTCCTGGCTTTATTTGTTGATTGACTAGAGGTTGACAAAAGTGACTCCATTTTTATTCTGACAACTTTCACCGACTCAGAGTTGCCAGCTGATCTGGGTAAGCCTCATATGACCCTCTACCTTTCCCTGGGACCAGGGGACTTGCCCAGGCAAGTCCCTCTATTGATGCATCAGAGATGCACAAGAGCGAGGTCCCCTGCCCAAGCCCATCCGCAGCCTCTTCTTGTGTCACGTCTGCAAATCTCCCACTGACCAAAGTGCCATGTGACTGAGCCCAGCGTCAAGTCACCCCACCCACACTGCAGAGTTAAATGCCAGCGAGCAGGAGTTCAGGGCAAGATGAAGGATTTCTTAACACAAATAAAGAGAAATACAGTTTTGACATTTTGTCAAACACAAGAAGAAAAAGCAGTTTGCAAATATTCAAGGTAAAAAGACAAATTGAAGGCCAGGCCTTCCCTCCTCAGCTGTACAGCCAAGGCGCTGCTGTATTATTTATGTCTGGAAAGGCTAACACACTAAACTGTGGTTAATGAGCAAAGCGGTGTAGATGAGAACCCTTCACGAGAGGGTCAGCACTCCCTGTAAAACTTAACAACAGCCAGGTCGGCTTTATCACTTCGGGAGAACTAGGGAAAGCCAAGCCCTCCACCACCTGCACAGAGCCCGAGCAAACTGCTCCTGAACAAAAGAAAAACAACTGCCCCCCTAAGCTTGTTGTTGAGAGAAGAGAATTGAACTGTGAAAGAGTTTGCAGTGTGTGTGTGTGTGCGCATGCGGCCAGGGAGGAAGGTCTGCAGAAGTGAGGATGAGGCAGCTATGGTTACATCCATTCTGTCTTGGAAGGGTAAGAAATGAGCTTGTGTACAGATGAAGTCAGGTGGCTAAGGACTGGTCTGGGGAGCAGACAAGCAGTTGGGTGGTAGGGAGTTCTCTCCTCAGCTGCCTCCAGCCTCCCGGAAGTTATCATCTCCTGCCCTTCTTCCTCTATTTTCAGGCAGAATCATTCTATAAGCACTTCCGTCTGCTTCAAAGCAGAACTGAAGCACATCACTGTGCATTTATTTATTTATTTATTTTTATTTATTTATTTTTTTAATTGTATACAAATGGGATACATGTTGTTTCTCTATTTGTACATAGAGTCAAGGCATACCATTTGTGTAATCATACGTTTACATAGGGCAATGATGTTTATTTTTTTTCCCTTCCCCCCCACCCCTCCCACCCCTCCCACCCCTCTTTTCCCTCTATACAGTCCTTCTTTCCTTCATTCTTACCGCTCTCCTTATCCCTAACCCTAAACCTAATGCTAACCCCTCCCACCCCCCATTATATGTCCTTATCCGCTTATCAGCGAGATCATTCATCCTTTAGTTTTTTTGAGATTGGCTTATCTCACTTAGCATGATATTCTCCAATTTCGACCATTTGCCTACAAATGCCATAATTTTATCATTCTTCATTGCGGAATAATATTCCATTGTATAAATATGCCACAGTTTCTTTATCCATTCATCAACTGAAGGGCATCTAGGTTGGTTCCACAATCTGGCTATGGTGAATTGAGCAGCAATGAACATTGATGTGGCTGTATCTCTGTAGTATGCTGATTTTAAGTCCTTTGGGTATAGGCCAAGGAGTGGGATAGCTGGGTCAAATGGTGTTTCCATTCCAAGCTTTCTGAGGAATCTCCACACTACTTTCCAGAGTGGCTGCACTAATTTGCAACCCCACCAGCAATGTATGAGTGTTCCTTTTTCACCACACCCTCGCCAACACCTATTGTTGCTTGAATTCTTGATAATCGCCATTCTAATTGGGGTGAGATGAAATCTTAGGGTAGTTTTGATTTGCATTTCCCTTATTACTAGGGATGTTGAACATTTCTTCATATATCTGTTGATTACTTGTACATCTTCTTCTGTGAAGTGTCTGTTCATTTCCTTAGACCATTTGTTGATTGGATTATTTGTATTCTTCGTGTAGAGTTTTTTGAGTTCTTTATAGATTCTGGAAATTAGCGCTCTATCTGAGGTATGGTTGGCAAAGATATTCTCCCACTCCGTAGGCTCTCTCTTCACATTTCTGATAGTTTCCTTTGCTGAGAGAAAGCTTTTTAGTTTGAATCTATCCCAGTTGTTGATTCTTGCTTTTATTTCTTGTGCTATGGGAGTCCCGTTAAGGAAGTCTGATCCTAAGCCAACAAGTTGAAGATTTGGACCTACTTTTTCTTCTGTAAGATGCAGGGTCTCTGGTCTGATTCCAAGGTCCTTGATCCATTTTGAGTTGAGTTTTGTGTAGGGTGAGAGATAGGGGTTTAATTTCATTCTATTGCATATGGTTTTCCAGTTTTCCCAGCACCATTTGTTGAAGAGGCTATCTTTCCTCCATTGCATATTTTTGGAACCTTTGTCTAGTATGAGAAAATTGTATTTATTTGGGTTTGTGTCCATGTCCTCTATTCTGTACCATTGATCTACCTGTCTATTTTGGTACCAATACCATGCCGTTTTTGTTACTATAGAAAGTGGATATGTAGCTTCAAACGTTTCCCCCAAAGAAATAGTGCTTGAAAGATTTACAGACTGCGGGCAAATGACTGGGTGGGCCGTCATCCACCACTGTACAAAACGGCTCTCAGTTGCTGCACTGTGAGGTCACACAGCAGAGATCAGATGGCTTTTGGTGAGGCATCAGCTAAAGGGCGGAGAGTGGAAATGAAGATTATTTAAAATACATATTTCCATGCACTCTCATTAACTATCACTAATTTGCCCCACATGCATGTTGTGCCTGAAGTTATGCCTGATGTGAGTAATGAGGTATGACCAGCAAGGCATCCAAACCTTAAGCAGTCAGAACACAGACATGCACATCTACAATTGCCTTAGCAAAATTCTAGGTTGTAACACCCAATCCAGTAAGCATTCTTTCAAATGTCACCAAACAACAATGAAAACAAACAAACGGACAAAAATCTTTGTTTCTTACTTAGTAGAAGCAAAAGCCCATATACCTTCCTTTTTCTTTTTTTAATTTTTTTTTATTTTTGCAATACTTGGAATTGAACTCAGCTCACACATGCAAGGCAAGCACTCTACCACCAAACTGCATCCCCAGCCCTTTATTAGTTTATTTTGAGACAGGGTCTTGCACAATTTGGCCTCAAACCTGAGATCCTCCTGCCTCAGTCTCAGCCTCCTGAGTAGCTGGGATTACAGGCGTATGCTCCCCTGCCTGGCCCACACACTTTCTTCTCTGTTCTTCTTTGTGTTGTAAAAATGGCTGAAATCAAATGTGGAAGAATATGGCTGTGAAATAAAATGGGTTCCTTTGTCAGCAAATAATATTAATAGAAAACATGGTTGTAGGTTAGAAGAAGTGCATATGGACAAAATATCGGTGGTGCGTTAGACTTTGGGGCAACAAGTGCAGATGTTGACCAAGTTAATGGTATTGCTAGGTTCTGGTTCAATAATGATCTATTATGACAACTGATTTTCTGAGTCACTTAAGGAAAGAGGTATAAAGAAGATATATTCTCCACAGAAAATGACTTTTGAAAACCAAGTGCACTACCATCAGTGGAGCAGGTAGTTTGATTGGAGAAAAAAAAAAGAGAAAGGATTCTGAAGTCAGACTACACAATTGCCCCATGTGTGAATTTCATTAACTTCATTTTTCCTTCACAAGCTATTACAGCCAAGAAGCGGAAGCCAGAATTTCACAGGGCAGTACTCTCAAACCTGAATGTGTGTATGACTCACCTGGGGATCTTGTTAAAATACAGATTCACTAGGTCTGGCCCGTTCTGAGAGTCTGCATTTCTAACAAGCTCCCAGGTGATGTCAATGCTGCTGATCAATGAGCCACACTTTCTGTAGTGAGGGTATAAAGAAATATAGAACGTTAGGGTGGTTATTCATCTTACAAAAATAAGATCATCCATGTTCCAGAGATGATCTTTAAACTATTCAGTATGGAATCTACAAATCTCTTGTACCACAGAAAGATTTGCTGCTTGTGACAACTTCCGTCAGATGTGAAGTTGTGGTTGTGTGCTTACCTAGCATGCATGAGACCTCAGATCTCAGATTCCATCCTTAGCACCACCAAAAAAAAAAAAAAAGTTGTATGTAAAGATGTGCCACTGAGTTTGCTTTTACAAAAAACACAGTGCTTTCCAAATTCTGACCATTTAAACAGAGACAAATAGTTGTTAGTAGAATTCTATCTAGCAGGAATAAGTAAATACACATAATCCCCTCCTTTATGTAAAAGTGGCAATTTAACAATGGATGAGAAGTTTACTGCTCTTCAGAAGAAACTTGTGCCTTGGAAGAGCCATGTGAAAACAGACATCTTCCTCATGATGTTGAAATGACTCTGTAACACCTATAAAAACTTTCATGTCTTCATACCAAGAAACAGAAACTAAATTTAAGTTTTAACATTTAAAAATCACTTTCATACTCTATTTTGAGCACATTTGCTAAAAACATTAAAACACAGCAATTTGTAAGTAAATCAGGTTGATATCTGAGAGTATAGAAAATATTAGCTGAATTTCCACAAAAGTTCTCTGGGGGACTGCAGAGATGGTGGACAGTGTGAGGGGGTCATCTAGGGTCCTCTGTGGATGACCAAGACCTCAAAGACAGGGGAACAGCTAGGAGACCACAGAGACAGGGTGGACACGGTGCTGGGGTGGTCTGAGGTCCTCTGTTGGAGAGATTATGACCAAGACCTCCAAACTGGGAAAACAGGCCAGGGGACTGCAGAGATGAGGGGGATGGTGAAGAAATGTGATGGAGTGGTCTGAGGTTCTCTGGAGGGAAGGAGATCGCCACCACCCCTCATGTTCTAGTGGTCACCTGTCCTACCTCCATTAGGGGTCATGAGGTCTCCAGGATAGAGGGTCACCCTAATCTTGGAGCTGAAGGCAGGTACTCAGTGAGGGAGAATTACCGGGAACATGTGAGGAAGGGGCAGGAGCCCTCACATCATCATGTGCTCTACTTGCTGAAACAGCCCAATTGTTTAAACATGCAGATGAATCTGCTGTTGCCTCCTGGCTAGAGGCCAGGGTGGGACAGATGCCTCAGAGCCACCTGTGTCCCTGTGGATGGATGACATTTGCATGTTGGTGGTTAGGGCATTACAAAGAAGATGCCGTTAACATTCCTGTGCATGTGTGCTCTGCAAACTCACCTCGCTCTCCCTGGTGCACTTGAGGAGTGCAGTGACTGGTCACAGGCAGCCTGTGTTGACATATTTAGGAATCACTGACTGTTCCCTGAGTGACTGTGTCTGCACAGTCTGTGATTTCCCCCCTGCTCCTTGACTTGGTCCTGATGGCTTCCCATCTCCAGCATACCTCGGCCAGACCTTCACCATCTCCTTCACATTTGTGCTCACTGACTCTATTTCCATGAAGTTTCTCTGACACCTGTTTTCAGTTATCCTATTATTAAGTAGTAAATAAGATTAAATAGCTGAGTGTGGTGGTACATGCCTGCAATCCCAGCTGCTCAGGAGGCTGAGGCAGAAGGATCAAAGCCAGCCTCAGCAATTTAGTGAGACCCTAAGCAACTTAGCAAGACCCTGTCTCAAAATAAAATAACAAAAAAAAGGGCTAGGGATGTTGCTCAGTGGTTAAGCGCCCCTGGGTTCAATTCCTAAAAAAGAAAAAGATTGAATAACGTAAAAAAATATATATTTATTTATTTTCATTTTTATTTTTTGCAGTACTTGGGTTGAATCCAGGGCCTTGTGCACACTAAGCAAGTTCTCTATATCTCCAGCCCATAAATTAAATTTAAATTTTAAAAAAAGTTTGAAAAATGAGTACCAGATTAAGTAAATGAGGCTAACAGTGTGTCTTCCTAGTGGATTTGTGAAGAATCTTTTCTTTCTCTCTGACAGCAATTAAAACCAACTAAGAAAACAAACCAAACTTATAACTAGATCATACAATGATTATATCACAAAGTCTCACCAAGATTTTAAAACAGAGATACATAATCAATTGTATTGCTCTCACTAGGAATATAAGTATGTAAAAGATTTTAATAAGAATAAAAATTTTACAATTAATAAAAAAATCATTACTAAAAACATTATTTGTTTCTTTTTATCTTACTCCCACTTCAATTTGTATTTTTGTGTATATTTTCATGTATATAAAACATCAGAATAGTAGAACATTTGAATAACATATAAATAAATACATAAATACTTTAAGGAGTGGCTTACTATTTTAAACTAATGTATTGTACAATCCCCAAACACCAATGTTGTCATAAATTAGCTCATTTATAAACTATAAACTCTGATTGGTTATTTTCTTTCATTTATTCAATGTTCATTACACACAAATAAGGTCTCAATGGTTACTGATTGCATATATGTCCTAAAAGACATTTAACTGAAGGATGATTGGCTTTGTAAACAATATACAAAAATATGAATGGTCCATACCCACAGGAATAAGAAAATGGGTATCCTTTAGGTTGGATGCAGCATCTGTGTTGTGGCGTGCCCTGAATCTGGATCATTTATCACATCCCCGTGTGCCTGGTAAAGGAATGTGAGGCAAAAAGAGGATGCAGACCCTAGGATCCTGAGATCTTTTGTGACTCACATCTGGATCCCTGCTGCCAACCCACGAGTTCCAGCCTTTAGAAATTGCATTCTCCAAGGAGATGTGCAGAAAAGCTTAAATGCCCAATCAGAAAGTTTTGCACAGCATTGCTGGATTTTTCTGTTTAAACTCTCTAACTCTTTCTTTAGGAAAACAGTTTCTGAGGACCTCTTATCATGAAAACAAGGTTTCTAAATTGCCTCTTGTCGAACCATTGCTATGGCTCCAATAAGATAAATCCTATTGTACATAATAGGTGGTTTAAGGAACTCCCTATGAGAAAACTGGCTGAATGAAGATATTTGACTCTTATTTAAGGAGAAATAGAAATTACTTTCTTTGTATTAGAAAGAATCTGGGGCAGAACCAGCTTTCAGAATAAAGGAATGGGTATTTTCTCTCTCTCTCTCTCTCTCTCTCTGTCTCTCACTAATTTTGATATGAGGAAGAGAAGTAAAAGAGCTAGTGTTAAGAAAAGCAAGTTGAAATACTTCAGGAACTAAGTTATCACTAGGCTCTAAAGGAGGATGGAACTAACAGCTGAGAGAAGTCACAAAGCTTCGCAATATGAACATAGCCTGAGGTCCAGCTCTAGTCAGCCTCGAGGCATGGACTCCGAGGTGGAATTCATGTCAAATTAGAAAGAACATTTTAATCATAATATAGTTATGGGAGGAGATTTATATTTAATGATGAGTAATAATAATTAAATACAGAGAGAACAGTTTCTCTAAGAAAAGTGCTTATTCTTAAGAATAAACAGTTTTACTGTTCATCGCTATTTCAAGTCAGCAACTTTTAAAATATATTACATAGTTAATAATTAATTGTAAAACTGTTAGCATAAACTTTGGGCAAACACCATTTGAATTCCAGGAAAAACTTTTGCCTAATAGATTGTGCAAAATGAGTAAGGCCCTTGCTGCCATTCCGTGGTAATGTATGCTAATTGCAGGTAAAGAGCCTACAGGTGTTTATTTAAATCTTCATTTTACTGTTCGCTTTTGTCCTGTTTTCTAAGGAGATATAGGTTTTTCAAGCTAAAAAGGTGAAAACGTCAAGATTAATTGATTAAGCAAATCATTATCCAGTATCTACTTGGTATTGGGCATGATTCTAGGCACTGGGGGGAGAGAAGTGAGCTAGAAAGTCAATGGCCTTGCTTTCATGGTTTTAATTCTGGTGGGAAGACAGGCAGTAAAGGAATTAATAAGATAACACAGGGGAAATAATATAGGGGACGGTGGTAAGGAGTGACAGGTAGAAGTGGTCAGGCAAGGTCTTTTTGAAAAGTGGATATTCGAACTATAAGAGAAAACAATTCAGCTTTGCAAAGATCTGAGAGAAGAGCATTCCAGAGTGAGGGAAGAGCAAACACGAAAGCCCTAAAATTAGAACAACTGTTTACTTGTAATAAGCCAAGGAGACATTGGTAACAGATTTATTCAGAGAAACAGGCTGGTCTTAAGTTATACAGTGTCCCTTTGAACTTTATTTTTAATATTTCAATTTATATTATATAGAACCTGGTTTAAGCTTTATTGTAAGTGCAACAAGAAGTTATGAAAAATCAAAAAAGAAGGACACGATATTTTGCAGCTCTTCCCCACATGAGGTGGAGTCTATTTTCCCATCTCTGCAATTCAGGCTGGCCTTGTGACTTTCTTTGAATTCAAACATGGTAGAATGATGTGTTAATTCCAAAGGCTCAGCATCAAGAAGTCCTGTAGCTTGCTCCTTTCCCTTATTGGAACATTTCTTCCACCAAGTAAGAAAGCCCAGACTAGACTACTATACTGTAACTGACCATATGGGAAACAAGTCCTGGTCAATAACCTGGTCAGGCATCAAAGTCCTAAATAAGGGGAATTTGGACCCATTAGCCTGTATGCAGCTGATAAATGACTGAAGCCACAGGTGTGAGTTCAGGCAAGACCAACAGAAGAACTGCCCAGCTAAGCCCAACCTATATTACTGACACAGAATTGTGATAAGCAATGAATAATTGTTTGAAGTCATTAAGTTTTGAGGTGGTCTGTTACATAGAAATAGATATCTGAAACAAACCAGAGGAGAATTTTAAGCCTATGAGTTACAAGATCTGATTTATATTTTAAAATACCACTTTGGCAGGTCATGCTCAGAGAAACATTGTGAATATAAGATAAGAAGAAACAGTGTGCAGGGGCTGAATGGAATGATCTCATCTGAAATGACCACTGTGGGGTTTACTATAGGAGAATACAGGGCCCATAGCAAGTGTGGTCTCAATATTCAAGTTGAATGAATAGAATCTAACCCAAGTAGAGCAGTTTCCTAAGTCCCCAAAAGACTTTCTTTCTTAATGAATTTCCCTTTGCTGACAAATGGCATGTCTGTAGGGACTGATGAAGCTATGGTGAGGGTAAACCCAAGAGTAGAGATTATACCTAACTGTTGGGGGCTATGCTGGGCGGATGGCACCGGGATGGCGCCTGGCAGCCAGCCAGAGGTTGCTTTGATCACATCAGCGGTGAGGAGGTTGATTAGCATAAGCACACCCAGGTGATTTGTCATTGGCCGTATCCAATTAAGTCCACGCACACAACGTGTGCACAGGTGGTCCTGCTCGTGCCTGCTCGTTTTGACCTTTACCATGATTGGGCAGGTAGCTCCTCGCCTAATCTTTGCATAATTGGCGTCAGCCCTACCCTTCGCCTCCTGAAGGGGATATAAGCCGGCTCTCCTTGAGCGCCGGGGTTCGAAGTTCGAGGCCCCAGGTTTGGGGTTGGAGGTTCCAGGTTCGAGGTTCCAGTTCCTAGGTTTCCTGAATCTACAATAAACCGTTCTGAATTCAGAAGCCTCGCTATTCGTTTGTCTCCCTCGTCAAATTGACTCCGCTGGTCGGCGTCACCTAACAAACAAGAATTCATGATTTCTTAGCCAGGCCAGGTGGTACGTGCCTATAATCCCAGCAACTACGGAGGATCCTAAGTTCAAGGCCAGCCTTGGCAATTTAGTGAGACCCTATCTCAAAATTTAAAAATAATAAAAGGACTGGGGATATGGCTCAGTGGTAGAGTTCCTTTGGGGTCAGTCCCAAAACCAAAGAGAGAGAGAGAGTATGAATCAGTCATTTCTTTCTGACTGTGATCATGACGGAACAATGGCATCCATTTTACCCTCCTGCCATTCCTCAATACATGTATAAAACTGAACAAAACATTGCTGAGAGAATTTTTTTAAAAAACCCGTATGAAGAAAGAGATATGTGCTATTCATGGTTTGAAAAACTCAGTATCATTAAAGTCAATTTTCTTCAAATCCAACTCAACATTCAATGTTGTCAAATCAACGTTGAGTGAAATCTCAATTAAAATTCCACCAGGATTTTTTTTTAGAAATTAATAAACTCATTCTAAAATTTAGATGGAAATGCAAGTGTCTAGAATAAATGCAAGTGTCTTTTTTCTCTTGTGGAGAAAAAAGAAAGAAAAAAGATGATATTATGGTTTGGAGTGTCCCCAAAGGCTCATGTCTTGAAGGCTTGGCCCCAGTGCAGGAACATTCAGAGGTGAGGCTTTTAGGAAATGATTGAATCATGAGAACTTTAACCTCACCCCTGGACTGAATCCATTGATGGATTCACACTGTGAATGGACTAGCACAGTGGAAACTATGGACCTAATTGAAGGCAGTAAGGCTTGGGGACATGTCATTAGGGACTATATTTTGTCCCAGGCACTTTCCTTATCTTCACATCTTTCTGCTTCCCAGTCACGATAAGGTGAGTAGCTTTTCTCCACCATGCTCTCTTCACCATGATGTTCTGCCTCACCACAGGCCCATAGCAATGGAACTAGCCAACCTTGGACTGAAACCTCAAAAACCATGAGCCAAAATAAATATTTCTTCCCTTAATTGATTTTCTCAGGTAATGCAGGCATGTTCCATGTTATGTATGTAACACTGGAGAATTTTACATAACCTGATTTCAAGACATAGCAAAAAGTTACAATAATCAGGCAGGTAGAGAACTGGCATAAAGATAAATAAATACATCAAAAGAACATAACAAAGAGTCCAGAAATAGACTCACACTTATATATAGGCAATTCATCAATGGGGAAAAAAGAAAGTTTTCAGTAATAAGCGGTACTGCAACAACCAGATTTTCAAGGCACTGATTGGGATAAAATATTCACAATACATGTATTTGACAAAGCACTTTTATTCACAATACATAAAGAATTCCTGAAATTGAACAATAAAAAGACAACACAAGTTTTTTTTTTTCTAATGAAAAACATGTAAATGCTTTGCAAAGGAAAATATCCAATAACATGAAAAGTGTTCAACATTCTTGATCATTAAGGCAATGCAAACTAAAATCCCAATAAATAATCTCAAAGGCATTATGTTGAAGAAAATAAGCCAAACAGAGAGCGTACATTTCAGGGAGTTCTGAAATGGGCTGAATGTCTTGTGTTCCAACATCAGAGTAGCGCGTTTATCCAGGGGCGGGATGGAGTACAGATTGATCGGGAAGGATAGGAGGGCGCTTTCTTGTTAATGGTGATATTTCTGTAGCTTCCTAGCATGGGTTATATCATTGACTTTATTTGTCAAAACATTTATACCTCAATAGAACAAACTTTCAGAAGAAGAAAAAAATCAACGATTCCATGTCAGGATCAAAGAGGGCTAACGAGATATCCTTGAGGCCCAGTATGGCATTGCGGCAGCCTTAGACTGAGATTTAGAAGAACAGAACTCCAGTATTGCATTCTTCATTTCTAGGTGGGCGAATCTGGGCAAGCTGAGTCAAACCAAACTGTCATAAAATGGGGAAAACCATTATACATGCCTATCACAGAACTAAAACGGAGATTAAATAAGAGGATATTTGTTAGGAATCCTTAAAAACAAAAAAATCTTCTTAGGATAATGTTTTGATTTCCAGGAGGTTTTACCTGACCTTTAACAGACTCAGGAACCAGGGTTACCAGCCCTGGGCAGCCTGCCCCATGACAGTTTCCTTCATGTTGTCCGGGCCGGGCTCTGTGTTAAGTGTTTTCTCACTCCATCCTCACAACACCCCTTTGAAATAGTGTTATGATCGTGTCCATCTTACAGGTGAGGATACTGCGGCTTAGCAAGGTAAATTAACTTCCCAGTGTCGCCCAGCCAGGCAGTGACAACGGCTTGAACCCATTCAGCTGCAGTACTCACCTACCACCCTGAACCCCCGGTGGAGCAGTCGTGAGCAAAGAAGCAGCGCGTGGCAGAGAAGCAAACCACCCGGGGTAGGGCTGAGGGTGTTCCTCAGGAGCAGGCGCTTGCCTAGCATGTGTAAGGCCCTGAATCCCATCCCCAGCACCAGAGAAAAAGGAAATGACACGGGGGAGACACAAAGGGCCGCAGGTGCTGGGACTTAAAGGAGCTCACAGGGGCATTACATTGCTCTGTAGCTGACTCTGACTCCACCACATATGGCAACAGTAGGGTCAAAGTGAGGTCTTCCTTATTGGCATCAGATCTGCTATTTTGCTGCCACCATTTTTCTGCCTCCCCCATACCACTTTACAACCCAGATTGTTAGCCCCCAAACTGCCTCGCCAACCATTGGCCCACTGTTATTAGCCTGCGAAATTTCTCTACTTAAGAATAGCTCCCCCGCCATTCTCTCTCTCTCCTCCTCACTCTTGTGTTCTCTCTCTCTCTCTCCCTTCCTTTTTCTCTCTCTCTCTCACCCTCTCTCTCTCCCTCTCTCTCTCTCTCTCACCCTGCGAGCACTCTGCCTGTCTGCTTAATAAAATCTCTTGCCTGAGTTCCTGCATCCGGAGTGGTTTCTGGGTTCTTTCATTCCTTGCAGATGATGAAAAATGAAGAGTTGGGGTGGGTGAAAGAGAGAGAGGCCTGCAGAAGGTCCTTGTCATACTCTGGAAGAATCTCTAGGAGGAAAGCTATGGCAGCCGTGACGGGGCAAGGCTGTCCCCCTTGGCAGCTAGGTCTCTTCCAGCATGGGAGGTGCCTTGGGAAAAGCCCTCCAGGACCTCTGTGCCCAGCTTGGTTGTAAGCTTGCCCAGGTCACTGATGGGGCTGAAACCTGATTGTGCCTTGGAGGCTTCTGGGGAGCCCGTCACTGAGGGGTGTTGAGTTAGGATTTTAGGGTTCAGAATGGAATAAATTTTTACATCTAGCCACTTGTAAAACTTACACGAGTTACACTTAGTGCAGCCTCAGTCAGAACTGGGTGGTGAGGAAGGGATTCTGGACTCTACATTTAAAAATTTTGGAGTCTGGGGGATTAAACAATGTTATTGCTCCCTTGATACCTTGAATTATTTTATGTCTTAATTGACAGTAACAAGCTGCACTTATCTTGTGGTAGAACATTCATCTTGGGAAAAGTTGATATCCAGAGTCTATGGAATTCTGGATATTAATGAGCTGACCCAACAGTGGTAGATAGTGAAGAAGAACCGACAAACCAAGATACCTAATAAAACCCAGATTCTTCTGTGTTCGTTTGAAGGAGGTCATGAGATGCCAAGAGCCTATCATGGGACCTTCCTGGAAAACATCTTTGAGAATAGAATTAGGGTCTCATGGCAGCTAACTCACCCCATTCCTCCTGATAAAGTTTCCCTTCCCCATCATACTCTACGGGGCCTGTCTGGGGGGACATGAACTGCCTGTAAACCCATATAGCAGATGTAATACAAAGTTGCTCCCCCGCCCTTTCCGCTGCATCATAACCTAGCTTATCAGTCTGAAAGCTGCTCTCCCCGCCCTTTCCAGTGTAGTCATTTCCCTGCCTCCCAACTGCTTGTCAATCTGTGAACATCCTAGCTAGCTATTGGTTCATCAGTCAGCTTGCAAGTATCCTTCTCTGTTATTGGTCCCCTGTTAGTCCAGGGAAATTCAACTGCTTAAGGATAGCTTCCCCGCCATCTTTTCTCATGCCTTCTCTCTCCTACTCACTTTCTTTCTCCTCCTTACTTTTCACACTCTTGCGCATGTTCTCTCTCTTTTCCTCTCATTTTCTCTCTTACCCTGCAGGGAGACACTCTGTTTGCTTAATAAATCCTCTTATGTGATTTCCCGTGTCTGGCATGGTTTTTGTGGGTTTCTTACAGCAGAGGTTTTCCCTCTTATTCTGTAAGACTGTTCATAATATGTCCTCTCTGGAGCTATGGAGGGTATCTTGCTTCCTTGGTATGGTGGGTTCCATGTCCTTCATAACCCCGCTGAAAAGTCCACAAGACTATGGGGTGTGGGTCTCATTTTAAGTTGCCCACCCCAACCCACCTCCCCTAACCATTTCCAGTCTCATCTTTCATTGATACCTTAATGACCTTCTCTTCTCCATCCATGTGGAAAATGTTCAGAGCAAGCTCCATGCCCACACCTGACCTTGGGGCCTCTGGACTTGACACTAATGTCTTTCTCCTCCCTTTCTCTAAGCAGATCTGCTGTCTCTGGACCTGATTCCACATGAGTAGTTTCCAGCCTCCTTCTGGCAGCTGGTTTACATTTAGGTCTGCCTGAAAATGAGCAGACAGTCTATGCAGAACTGCCTCCCTCTCTGGGGTGGGCCCACTTTGTCTTCCTGACACTCCCTCAGGAAAGAGGCAGGTGGCTCTGTGAGAGCTGCCAGAGGAAAGTGTCATCTCATTGGCCAGGAAGCAGGAGAATCATGTGAGAGGTAAGGGTAGTGATTAGTAGCTGAGGAAAGGGGTAGAGAGATTAGAAAAATATAAAGGAGTATTAGAGACTGCATAAACACACACACAAAAAAGAAAAAAATTCCTGCCTTGGAAGTTGGTGGTTGTAATATAGACTTAAAAAATCAAATCATTCAAACTTGGTTGAACATCCAACACGTATCTAGCACAGTCCTGTCCCTAGGAGTTTATGTGCAGTAGAGGAAATGCATTTATTTAAAAATTATGGTGGAGGAAAGAATAGAGATTTGTGTAAACTACTCCAGGGGCCCCAAGTCAACTTGAAGGGATAGAGAGGTTTGAACTGACATTAGAACTGGGTTTGCAAGGATTGTACCAAGTTTGGGAGTAAGAAAAATGTTTAGGCATGAACAAAACGTGGAGCCACCACCCAGGGAAGACAAGCAGTTTTCTGGGACAGATGCCCATCAGATTAGGTGGAGGATTGGAAAGAGGAAGGGAGTGGAGCCAGGGGTCAAGCGTGAACAGCAGTGAGCACCATATTAAAGGATTTAGACCTTGTCTTGTAGGGAATGGGGTGAGGCAAAAGTTCGTAAGGAAAGAAATGGCAATGAATGAATGTGTTTTGGAAAGATAAATCTTTGACACTGTGACTTAGAGGGCTAGAGAAGTTCAAGGCAGAGAACAACCTAAAACAGTCCAGTATTTCACAGAGGAAATATTCTGTTCTGTACCAACACAAGGACAGGAAATCTGGACTTCAGGAAATCCATTCTTGAGGTTCCATCAAGGAACTAGAATCAATAGACTTTATTGCCTTTCTGGGTGTGCGAGTCGACGAGGGACGAGAAAAAGAACGAAGCCTTGGGCACTCAGGTAGAGCTTTGGACCGTGAATTAAAATCTGAAGTACGTGAAGAGGAGTAGATGGTTGGGGACATTACAGGTCCTTTATTGCCCACGAGAAACTAGCTCAGGCGTTTCAGAGTTGCACAGCATTCTGATTTTGATGGATGAACACGCCACACTCCACTTATGTCCCATTTTTCCACCAGCTTTCCACCCAGGAGCAAACAGAAAACAGGCAAATAGGAATGTTCTTTTGATCTAAATAATTCATTCACTGGTAGCTAAGAGGACGCATGCATTTCAAGTCTCCCAAGCTTAGGAAGCATCTCTGCCCACTTGCCACTGCACAGTCCCCTCCTGCACCACCTTCTCACCCCCACTGCAGGCAGGAGGGATTGATTCTAAAAGGAAAGGAAGGAGGAGTATGCTCTCAGCACTCATGTAGGAGAGGTCAGGAAATGCATCTACAAAAATAAGGAGCAATCCTGCTTGAGCCTGTTTCCTCTAGAGCAGTATGAAGCAGCATGAAGCAAGGATTCTCTAAATTCAAGAAAAGACTCATAGGAAGAAGTTCTCCTTTCCAGGGCTTTAGGGACTATGCTGCAAAGGAATAATCTCCCCGACTGTGCCCTGATGCTGGGGGAGTCACTTCCCCCTCACTCCTGTGGAGTCTTTGACTTAAATAGGCTTCTCTAAGGCCTAGACCAAGGCCCAGGAAATAATACCAGAGAATTTATACATTGCTAGCTCTTTCCCTTGAGATCAAGGCCTCAACGTGGTTCATGCTAATTTGTGCTGATCTGTAATGGATGTGTCTCCTCACTAGCAGACTCCTCTCCTTATCCATACTGACATCAAACAAATGGCAAATAATAGTACTTAGGATCAAGAAGAAAGTGAATTTAATTCTATACATTTTATAAAAATAATTCTTTGAGCTGGATGTCATGGTGTCCACCTATAATCCCAGAGGCTCAGGAGGCTGAAGTAGGAGAATCAGAGGTTCGAAGCCAGCCTCAGCAACTTAGCGAGGCCCTAAGCAACTTAGTGAGACCCTGTCTCAAAATAAAACATAAAAATGAACTGGAGATGTGGCTCAGTGACTAAGTGCCTTGGGTTCAATCCCCAGTACCAAAAAATACAAATAATAATAATACTTTGGAGATACTAATAGATGATCTTTCTCCCACCTGTTACACAATGGAGGACTGTGCCCCATCCTACCCCATTCAGGCAGCCACATTACTGAGCACTCATTTTGGGGGAAAGAGATGTGATAGCAGAAAGTCATAGGGAAGAAAGAAAGAAAAACAAACAAAAAGGACTTCCAGACTTTTGAGTTTTAAAAGACTAGGTCTTAGGAAATAAGATAGAATTCATATAACAGATGAAAAATGTATTAATAAGTTAAATTTCCCTGAGCTTGGAGGGAGGTCATGCAAGAAAGGAGATGGACACAAGAAAATTATGGGTATTTATTTATTGGTAGAGTCCTAAGAAAAAGGGAGGAGAAATGAAAATCCAGTTGAGATTTGATTATTCAAAGAAATAAGGACTTTGCCCAGGCCATTGAAATTCAGATGGAGCGAAAATATGAGATAGTGATTTTAAAGAGTTTACCCATTTCAAATCCCCCCTCCAGTCTTGGCACTGTGGCCCTTCCACCGTCATCTCTCCAGTCTGAGATCAGCCTGTTTCTGTAGAACACGCCCCTGCCACTCCCACCAGCCAGGCAGAAGAGAGGTCAAAATGGGAGCCCAAAGTAGGAACAGCATGCCTCAGACCTGTGAGCTTTTCCTCCCCTTCTTTCTTCGGAGCCGGTTACCTCCACTGATTGCAGGGCTGCTCGTCACCTTGCTCTTTATGAACCCTGCTCTCAGGTATTCCGGCCAAAACTGACCCTGGGAGCTTCCTCTGGGTAGCTCAGACAATTCACTAACTCTCCAGGGTAGGTTGGTGACCCTAAGCTCAGCTTCCTATGGGACTGGGGGCTTCCTTGACCCAGAAGTGGTTTCTGTAGTATGTTAAGAGCTCCAAGTTTTTAGGTGCTGGTCAGTTGAATTCCTAGACAACTCTAAACAGCTGCACCCCACACCCAGACTGCCTGTTCCCCAGGTAACCAGATGACTTCTCACCCTTGATCTATGAAAAGTCAGAAACTACAGAGGAGCCAGGTGCCCTTGCAATAACACACCTCTCATGGATTGGTGGTTGATGGGGACCTGTACTTTTTTTTCTTTTTTTGGTTGTACTTGGGATCGAACCCAGGGCCTTGTGCTTGCAAGGCAAGCACTCTACCAACTGAGCTATCTCCCCAGCCCGCCGGACCTGTACTTTTGTTTACCTGAAGCTCTTCCATTTCCTCTAAAAGCCATCCCCTTGTCAAGTGATGTTGAGCAATTTGTCCCAAACCTGGAGCACAGTAAGTAATGACCCGGATGAGACTCTGCTGGCAGGACAGAAATGAAGTCAGGTTGGGGGTATAGCTGTGTGGTAGAGCACTTGCCTAGCATGCATGAGGCCCTGGGTTCCATCCCCAGCACAGAAAAAAAGGAGGAGAGAAGGAGGAGGAGGAGGAGGAGGAGGAGGAGGAGGAGGAGGAGGAGGAGGAGGAGGAGAGAAGGGAAGAGAAAGGAGGGGAAAAGGAAAATAAATTGTGAAATAATACAGACTTTGAACCGGATTTCCATACTAGCTCTGCTCTTTCTCTTTATTGGCCATCTAACTTTGGGCAAATTTACATCCCAGCCTCCATTCCTACGTCTGTAAAATGAGCAAAATTAGTATCAAATGCAATAGGATCGTAGCAAAGATCACATGAGACAAGTTTCCTAGTGTGCTTGGTACTATAACCAATGTCCTTGCAGTTTCAAAGAGGTCAGCACCGAGGAAGCATGCTTCAATTCACACACAATTCCACACTTTCCTAGGAGTCTTGTGACTTCTTGGCACAATTCAATTTCTACAACCATTTAAATCTTCTTGTGATAATCCAATTTGCCCCTCTATAAAATTACATGGTTTGAGGAACTGGGGCAGCCTCGGGGTTTGACCTCATCTCTGGTAATCTCGCCTGACCAGAACCCAACCAGACTCTGGAAGAAAGCGGCATGCGTTTATGAGCAGCCACAGTAGACGTTGCAAGGTCCAATCATCATAGATCACATAGGTTGGGATCAAAAGTTCCCTGGGTTTAGAAGAAAAAGGCCATGGTTTTGAAATTAGGAATGAATTCAAATCCTAGTTCCTTCACTTAGGAATTGTGTGATCTTGGAAAAGTTGCTCACTTTTGTAGAGACTCGGTTTCTTAAATTTAAACTTGGATGACAAGGTGTGTGAGGATTAGGGATGATATTCTTGGCACATAGAAACTCCTTAATAACCTGGGCTATTATTATTTCTGTACAGGCCAGGCTCCTCTAGCCTTTCTTGGGAATCTGTTTGATGCTAATGGTCAGCAACACAATTGCACAATCATAAATAATCCTGCTTCCCTAATCACTGAACCAGCAAGTTTAGGCAGCTAGGAGAAGATGCCAGACAGCCATGGTTCTCAGATCAGTCTGCACATTAGAATCACCCAGGGAGCTCATAAACCTCCAATGCCCTCACCATACCCCACACCAATTGGGTCAAGGCTCTGGGGAGGGAGGGGATTGGAGCCAGCATCAGTATTTGTGATGTTCCCTGTGTGATACCAATGTGCCCTCAAGGTTAGGAGCCACTAGGCTGCTTCTCCAACATTAATGTGCATGTTTAACACCTAGGAGACTTATTAAAATGCAGAATCTGATTGAGAAGGCCTGGGATGGGGCCCAGGTTCTGAATTTCTAATGAGCTTCTAGGTGATGCAAAGGCTAAAGGAAGACTTGCTTTCATTATCAAGATATGACAGAAAAGAGCCTGGTGTTTTGCAAAGAGACAGAAAAACTATAAAATGTAGCCTTGAGCTTCAAAAGTGAAGTAGCTTAGGAACCACTTAAAGAAGAGGCATGTGGCCCTATGCTCACAAGGAATTCCCAGGAGTTTACTGTGTTAAAACAAAGCCCAAGATGACAATCATAATCATGACCCTGAGTCTCTGAGAAAAAGTTACACTTTTACTGTGTTGTAGTATTTGCTTAAAAGGAACAGGAAGTGTATTTTTCTTAGCCAGTTTGGGCTGTTATAAGAAAGCACCATAGCTGGATGGTTTAAGAAAATCAAAACCTTATTTAACATAGTTCTGGAAGCAGAAGTCTGAGATTAGGGTGCTAGCAGGTTGAGTTCTGGTGAGGGCCTTCTTTTAGGTTGTAGATTGCTGGCATCTTATTGTATCCTCACATGGTACAAGAGGATGAGAGAGCTCATGGGGATTCCCATCATGAGGGCTTTACCTGCAGGACCTAATTATCTTCTAAAGACCTCACCCCCTAATACTGTCACCTTGAGGGTTAGGAGTCCAACACATCAATTTTATGGGGACACAAGCATTCATCCCTTTGCAATATTATACATTGTGGAGATTTCTTCTAAAAGAAGAAAATTTATCACTAATTTTAAGTGGTAAACTGTGGATAGATCTTCCTATAAGAAACAACCAATGTCTCGTTGGTGTCAATTACTGGGTTTTCCAGGCATTTACCTCTCAAAGGCACATGATCCTTCAACCTAGCCATCCTGTACTGTTGTTCCCAATTATTCACTCTCTTCTTCCTATAAAATGATTATACTTTCCACCCCATTGACACAGGGATTGGCCATATAACATCTTTGGTCAATGAAGTGTGAGCCAATACAATAGGCCACATTTTACTTCCAAGCACAAATTTCAAGGGCCATCACATGATTCCACTCTTGCGTGTTTCACTCTGCCTCAAGACTCAAGCAGAGGGAATTTCTAGTAAGCTTCCAGGTAAAACAGGGGCTAAAGGGAGACTTTCTCCCAGAAAGAAGATAAAAGCAGGGCTTACAGCTAACATGTACAGGAGCTAAAAATAAGCATTGGTTGTTAGAAGCCATTGAGATATTGGGGATATTTGTTACCACAGCATAGCCTAGTGAAAACTGACCAATACATAAGCAATGGGGAGAGAACAGATGGTGCCACCCTTCCTCACATAAAACCATGAAGATCATCAGTGGTAAACATGATGAATAATGCTCTCTATATAATATTATTATATTATAATAATAATAAACAATGCTTTATGTATAACTATGGGGACAATGAGATCTCCTGGTAGATTTAGGGAGGTTTCTTATAGAAAAGATTCTCTTTAAAATGAAGGGAAGACATAGCAGGACAATAAGAGGAAACATAGAAAGGGGTCTGAAAGAGATTAATACAGTAAATTATACTAAGAAATGAGGGGGTTTGGTAGATGTTAGATTTGAAACCCAACTTCACAGTTAAATCAAGGGAGGAGGGAGAGGTGGACAAGAAGTGACTGAGGGCTTTGATAAGGTGAAAATTTTGTTTTCCTTAGGAGCTACAAGTTCTCAAGATGCTTCTTTTCTGGTCTCCATAGAGACCAGGTCTGAACCTACTTTCAACTCCTCTACAGTTCCTGAGGGAGGAGCATAGGTGGTGATTGGCCATATTCCAGGGCACTGATTTTGCCTTTCCCTTGTTCTTTCTCTGACTCCATTTTCTCTGGTGCTGATAGGTGGGGTTAGGGGAATAACAAGGTCACTTAATTTTCTAGCCTAGGAAATCAAAACACCCCAGGACCTAATAGGGACTGGTGACTTGGTGTCTCCTTGCCCTTCTCTAACCTCACCACTCCTTCACTTGATGAAGCAGCCATTCTTAGCTTGGTAAGATGCTGGGCTAAGGAGAAGGTTTCTTTGTATCACACAGAAGAGAGTCATGGAAAATCATTTTTTTTCTTTTCTCTGCATGTAAAATTCATTATAAAGCCTGAGGCCATCTCTCTACTCTAGAGAAAAAGGGACTATTTGCCAAGAAGGCAGAGGAGTGTCTTCACACATCAACTCAAAACAGAAGGCTACAGAAAGTCCTCAGTAGGGGACAGTTTTGTGAGCTTGTTTCTGTCAGAAACAAACCAGTTCAGCCATCAACCAGCTCCCTTTACACAAGGTACCTAACCAGGGCCATCGGCACAAAAAACGTGAAGGGCTCGGGATTTAACACCCTCTGGCTTGTCCTCTGCCACCTTCCTTTGGACTTGGATCCTGAGGGTTCCAGAGAGAAGGGCCCCAGGGAAGCGAACTGCTCCTACTACTTACAAAGACATTTCATGATCCAAAGCAATATAAAGAGAGAGGACACTGCTTAATTCTATCTCCATTTATTATAGCCACTTACCTCCTCCTTTGCATTTCTCATTCTTTTTCAACTTTTCTGTTTTCCTTTGTCTGAATCCTCAAGGAATAAAATCCTTTTACTTCCTCCTAATCACTCCCACTTTGAGATTAACAGGATGGACTCTCCTCCTATTTAACCTCTGTCTCCAAAGTGAAGTGAGCATGTTGGGTACCATGTTAGTGCCCTCAAGAATGGAGGTTGGGCAGAAACTAACGGTGCTTTAGGCGGGAAGGGAGGGATGGATGAGACCCAAAGAGCTAAACTTTGGGAGAAGACCATAAAGGCCCAAGAACTTATAAGAGCAGTGGAGAACTAGAGCTTTAGAAAACTCAGTTCATATCTTACCAATGGAGAAGTCATTGTTATAGCAAAGAAATGTGTAGTGAAGAGTCTGATGTTGTTTTCTGATGTTTGACTGTTGACAGCTTTTAAGCCACCTCCTTCATTCCCCCAGGGGACTTCATCTGGACCAGTTGCTAAGGAAGCCTGGGAACTGCCTCCTTTGAGGATGGGGGAGTCAAATCGAGCAGTACCATGCCTGTGTGGGAATTTTCACACTGGCCCCATCCCTAAGCCACAGTGGAAACCCTGAGCCAGTTCTGTTCCTGGCTCTTCCAAGTCATTTCAGACCCACTAAGAGACCTGCTCTGCTCTCCTCAGAGAACTTGATTAAGTAATCCAAACCTTTCATACCCTCTTGGTGTGTATAACATCATCAGTCTCAGTATTTGGGTGGGTGCCCACTTACCTCTCTGTCCACTTACTATATCAGAATAGTTCTGAGAAATACAGAGTGCTCGCATTATCCATGGTGGTATCTTACAGGGAAAGAGACTTCAGGAAAGCTGGAAAAGATGACTGGAAAAGACAAAACTAGAGGTTGCTATAGCTTATGGCTGATGGAGATGGAGGAGGTTAGAATTGCTTTAATCTCACCACATTGGTCTGGGCCTATCACCTAGTTTGCTTCCATGAATTTGAACTCTGTACAAAATCGTATGCTACAAACATAAAATGTGAGCTGAGGAGCATTGGCCATGGCTCTAAAACAACTCCTGGACAATAACCACGGTTTATCTCACTCTTCTGACCCACTCAAGCTCTTCCTGAGTCTCCATCTGCTTCTTCCTTGGACACCAGCTTTTATTTTATGTACTCACAATTTAATGACCTGCTCTGAACACAGTAATCTGACTTGAGTTGGTATTCCTCTCGGGATGTTCAGAATTTAATTTTTGCTACTACATATCAGGACTTCCTCTAGGTAAGTAGTACCTCTACACACATATACACACACAAACCTGTCTCACTCACACACACACACACACTCACACACATACACCAGGAATTGGGGTATGTGTGGAATAGATGGAATGAGAATTGAGAGCTATTGGGATATATTCAGAATTCACCCTTCCCAGCTATCTTCACTACCATTTACCCCAGAGTTTACATACAAAGAAATGACATGTAGGGAGTCTAGCAGCACTCTTGTTTTCTCTGAAATTGGGGCAGGACAGCTAAGGTCAATTACATAATTTTGTCCAAATAATAATAATAACAGAACAGCACTTGGTGCAGTATTGTGTCTGTTTTTCGGTTGATCAAGAATTTGTAGTTTACTGAGAAGTTAAAATATTCGCATTCTATATAAATCAGCACAAAATATACTCTGAGATAGTGGAGAGAGCTAAATCTGAGTTTCTAGCTTGAATTTTGTCATTCTCTTTCTCTGTAGCCTCATTTTTCTGGACCTTGGTTTCCTTATCTATAAATTGTTGAGTTCAGATCAATCTCTAAGCTTCTTCCAACTTTAACCCTTTAGTGAATATATTAGCATAGTCTAGGTTAGGCTCCAGGAACAAATAAACTGAGAATTTCAGTGGCTTAAATTTAATGTTAGCTGGGCATGGGGGTGCATGCCTGTGATCCAACCAACTCAAGAGGCTGAGACAGAAAGATTGTAAGTTCAAAGCCAGCCTCAGCAACTTAGGGAGACCCTAAGCAACTTAGCGAGACCCTCTCTCAAATTTTAAAAAATAAATTGAAAAGCGGCTGAGACATAGTTCAGTGGTTAAGCACCCTTGGGTTAAATATCTGGTGTAAAAAACAACAAACAAACAAACAAAAATAACAAAAAGACTTTATTTCTCACTCATAAAATTTATTGTTCTTAGATCTGTCCAGGGCAATTGTCTTCCACAGATTCAAACTGACGGGGACCTCCTCACTTTAATAGATGCACCTTATAGAAGACAAGGCATCCAAGACCTTCCCAGAAAGTTCAGGAGATAGCTGTGCATCAAATGCTATCTTTAGAATGCTCTGGTCCAGTTGAGACATTCATGGCTTCTAGTCACAGCCTAGTGACAATTGGCTCTGTGAAACTGCAAAAGGGTAGGGCAATGAAGAACATATGGACATTTGATCTCTTCTCTGGTGGGTCCAGGACTATAGGCCAAGGTCACAGTCTCATATGTGTGGCCCACTTTGAAAACAGAGGTTTTCCAATGACCACAGACAATACCTTCAAGAAGGAGCTGCTCCAAATGGCTCAGGGCTCACATATACTGTAATGTGAATCCAAACAAATCACTACAGGAGAAAACCTATCTGACAGTGCAGAGGGAAACACACAGATGATTTATTTGAGACTTAATAGGGGGTGGGAAGCAGATCCTATGTGAGGCTAACAAATCACATGACAATTGAAAATGGGCCTTCGTCTCATGATTCTTATGTTCTACCTCTGGGCCAAACACTGGGCCAGAAGAGTAGACAAAAATAAGTTTGGTTAACAGTTCTGATGCATCAAAACAAATCCAGATGCAAACTAATCAACCTGGAGGCCAAGAAGGTATCTGACCCAGTAACATGTTGACTATTTGGTCACTGGCTGACCCGCTCCAACAACTCAGCTATTAAGATAGAATTCCTCAATACTTTCTGCCAACCCAAAAAAAAATGGGTTGTCTTCCACAGATCTTGCACAGCCTTGGTGAATTTGTGTCCCTCTTGGAAGAATGAGTTCAATTTCAGAAGAAGGAAAAGAGGGTTGGAACAGATTCACCTGGGTCTTGGGCTGCCACAGCTGCATCATAGATAATGTAGGAGTCCTCCCTCCAAACCCTGGAATAAATCCCACTGATGGCTGCTTTCATAATCTGAACAAATTTGGTTTTACAAGGCATTAAATGGCCCAGGAGATATGGAGAGGAAAGGAAGAAAAATGGAGTGATCTTCCAGTAGCAATTCAGTTTTCCTTTAGACTGAGAGTTCAGTCATCTCTTCATTTTCCAAAAGATAAACTAGAGAATGTTTTCAAAGGGTAACCTCCCCTTTGCTTTACTAAATGGCTGTCTTGAAAATAGCCATCTTGCTAGGTAACACACAATTCCTCTAGATGATTCCATGTGCAATTTCTCTCAGGAAAGTTGCTTTGGCAAAGCAGGGGTGAAATCTCAGATGATGGACATTGAGTAACCTTTGTCAGAGCAGTGAATTCCTGTGCTCTCCTGTCCCCTCTGCCTTGTCCCTACCCCCACTCTGGAAGATTTCCCTCCCATTACCCGACTCCATCCAAAGCCTGAGGTTGAGCCATGTCTGCCTAACTCATGGGCAGGCTTATCAGAAGAGTATTAGAAAGTGTTCTCGGAGGTCATTCATTTTAGGAACTAAAAGAGCCAAGAACAACTTGCTTAATTCTATAAAGGAACCTTGGTGACCAGAGGAGACTGAGTTCATTTTAGAGTTGACCACTTGATTTTTTCCCAGCCAGCCCCCTTGAACTCATATCAATCTGATAATATAAAAACCATTTGCTGAGCAAGTTATGTGACAGTCGCTTCACCAGGTATTTTAAACTCTTTACCTGACTAATCCTAATGAAGTTAGATAGAAGTGAAGTCTTTCTTAAAGAAGAAGCTGATGCTCGTGGAGGTGTGTGGAGGTAGTGACTAGCCTGGGCTACAGGGCTGCCATCACTGAGGTGCTCTCCCTCCTAGTAAGAGGTGCGGCTGGGACTGGAACCCACCTCTGCCTGATTTGAAGACCGGTGCTCTTTCCACTGTACAGTATGCCAAAAATAGTAAGACAGTGTACGATAAGAGGGAAGTGAGGCTTTCTTCTCAACTTCCCAACAAAGCACCAGGCAGCCTCAGTTTCTCAGATGCTAAGATAGAAGACAGAAGAACCTGGAAATCAAGATGTTGTCCTGTGAATGACTTATCTTACCAGATGGAACAGCGGTGACATCTTGTAGAAGCAGATTGATCAACAAGCCTAGGAGAAACACCCCAGCCCCCTTCTTCCAGAAGCACATGGGGACCACTTTCAGGGACTGAGATCTGCATAAGCAAGTAGGGCAAGAGCCTGCAAAACCACATTAGCATCCTTACCATGACACCATTAGTTCTTATGGGATAACGATGCCCAGGAAAACCAGGACCTCCAAAACAAAGAAACAAACTAAAAACTTTAGAGCCATTAAAATGGAAGGGAGTTTATAAATTCTTTAGTCCAGTTTTCTGGATTTGAAAACTAACAATCGGAATTTTAAAATTATTTTTTCTAATAAGTTTTGGATGGAACCTCAGTATGTTTTTTAAAAAAGAAAGATAGAAAACCAAAACCTGATTCACCTTCCTCTATCCCTCCATGGTGGACACATATCTAATCTAATCCCTTCATTTTGCAGGTTAGGAAATGGCCTGGGAGAAGTAAAGAAAATTACTCCAGGTTACAGAACCAGTGGCTCAGGTCTTTTCACACCTGGACGAGGGGTCTTTTCAATGCACTACGTAGGCCACCCAACCAGTAGCTGATTGTCCTCCAAGGTTGCCCAGTTCGGTAGACCTGGGAGAATTTCCTAACCACTTCTGACCTGTTCTCTAGAGTCATGTGTCTCAAAGTATGGTCCACAGTCAACGATGGTCCATAGTCCAGTGGTGGACTGTGAAGATGGCAAAGTGATACGCAAATAAGAGTGCTCTTTGCAGTTTTGATAAGACTGATTTTTGTGTGTGGATATGGGATAGTTCTTAATCACATATCAAGCATGCAATTAAAGGTTGTCAAAAAACTAAAACTGAGTATTTGTGGACTAAAATGAGCAGTTTCTAGCATTTCCAGAGACCCTTCAAGTCCATAGACCACCAGAGTCTGACTTCCTCACACTTCTTAGCACAGGACTGGAGCCGCAACTACATGTGTGGATATGCAGTGAGCTGGGATTCCTGAAACTTCAGGAGACAACTATCTTATCAATATAGCACCACTGTTGTCATGAGTAGGTCATAGTTTTCAATAGCTGAGTTTCTTGAATGAATTTAAGATATCTGTACTCACACTTATTAATCATTTTGTTTTTAACTTATGCATTATTTTATTTATGCTGCAATTATGTTTTTATTCAATGCCTTATTAGCACAAAGTTCTTCCACTTGAAAATGAGACCAAGACACAGATAGTCTTGTCCCCACTTGGCAGGGGTGGGCCACAGAGATGAAGGAATTTCAACTAAAAATACTGATGGGAACAGGTGGGCGGTCATTTGACCAGAAGAGAAGTGGTTTGAACCACAATTGGAAGCAGTTTTGAGCACTACATTGTGTTAAGCATACAGTTAAGCATACAGATTTCTACAGACATAGAAGACCAGTGCAATATTGACATTACAGAACTGGTGTAATATTTATAGGACTAAAGCAATATTTAGTCACAGTTTCCTGCCCCTCAGCTCTATATTACCTACAGTCCTATCTTGCACTTCAACTCTAATTCACCATTCTCCCCAAATTATTCCTTGAGTTGTTTTACCATTTCAGTTTATTACTTCATACATCTTCTATGTCCCTGGGCTGGTGACCTTGGATTCCTCCTTGATTGTTCCTTTTCCCTTAACAATCCATCAGTTATCACATCCCTTAGATTCTGCCATTATCTTGCCCCTCCATAACCACCCTTGTTTAAACCCACATTAATCCCCATCTGAAATATTCTGGCAACTTCCTCTCCCTCCTCCCTATCTCCCATCTCTCTCGCTTCTGAGTCATCTTATGAAAATAATTACTCTTCCTCAAGTACAGCTGTGATTAGATGAATTTTCTTCCAAACCTTCAATGGCTCCCCACTGACTGACAAATTAGGTATAAATTGCTCACCCTAGTAGTTAAGGTCTTTTACCTTATCCCCCAACTCTTCCCTCTTATACCTTACACATCAATCAAACTGACTTCTAGTACTTCTTCATCTTCATATTTCTGCTTATGTTATTCCCTCTACCTAAAAAAGCCTAGAATGCTTTTTCCCACTCCTTAAGGTCCACATGATAAACTACTGCTCATCATCCTTTAAGGGCCAGCTGGAGCACCACTGCCTTCACGTGGCCTTTCCATTACATGGGATCCTATCTTCCTTGACCTCCCATCACTCATGGTTTGTACCTCTCTTGAATTTGATTGCATTTGTACCATTTGTTCCTTGTTTTCTTTCCACAGTTGGAACGTGATAGATGTATAGAGAAAAGGAATAGACCATATGGGTTCTATTCCAACTTTATGGCATTATTATCAATCTCAAATACCCTGGGATATAATGACATTTCTAAAAGCTCTTTGTTAAAACACTAAAAAAGGGTCTGCCGTGGATCTGGGATGCCACAGTATCATGTCCTTTTGAGATTTAGTGGAATCTGAAAAGTAAGGAAAGACAACTTTTTTTTTTTTTTAAAGTTTGTCTTGCAGCCTGAAAGTAAAAAAATAACAGCTGGCTCTATTTCCCCCATTCACTCTCTAACCCTTCCTTTTCCACACCCCTGCTCAGGGGTCATGACTAGTGCTGGGATGGACCACTGTACTGAAACCAGACTCCTGGTTCTCCTTCTCCATCCACTCTCTGGTTCCTCAGAGTGGTCTCTACTTAAAAAGTGTCGGGGTAGGAGATGAACCATGGCAGGGTCAGAGTCTACAGAAGTCCTGGGCAGATGCCCCTGGCCTGTGCATCATATAAGCTAGCATGAGCTGTGCTTCCATTTAATACCAGGCACTAAGCTATTTCTCTTGTTCTCTCCCACATCCCACTTCCCTTCCTCATTTTACGTATAATAAATCTGGGGGTGCAGAAAGATATAGTGATTTTTTTAACAAGATCATAGAGTTACTTTGTGGAAGAGCTGGGATTTGAACATATCAGAGCCTTTGCTCTTTATCACTAACCCACACTGTATGCCTGGCCCAGTAAAGATGTGATTGTAGGTATGTGAAATAGCCATTAGAACACTGGCTCTTAATCCTGGCTGCACTTTAGAATCAGTTAAAGCACTTTCCAAAATACCAGTGGTCAGTCACCATCCCCGGAAATTCAGACCCCCTTGTTTTGCAGGGTTATCTGAACGGCAATGTTTCCTGCAGCTCCCCAGTGGATTCTAATGTCTTAGATTTGGGGTGGTTCAGGTATCCATGTAAAGCATATTCAGTCTTTCTTCCATCCATCCAGTTATCAAGAGTCATATGTGCCAACATACAAGATAACCTCTAAATCTACCACTAAAAAGTGTACTGGAGAGTTTTGGCCAAGTCGAGCATGTAAGCTTTTAGAAATACAGATAATATAATCAAAACATTTGCTTACATTTAGCTTATCAGTTTAGTTATACATTTAAAATCATGTATTATACAAAGTAGCAATTTAATTTAGAAACATTGCTTTTCCCACTTTCATAATTCAGACAATTTTATTCAAACTTCTCACAAGCATCTATCACTTAGTATCTTTATTCACATTCATGCCAAATGTTATCCACATAGGTATCTGGTATATATCGCCTGCACAACTGTTCAGTGATAGAAATACACTGTTTTTTTTTTTCAGTACATGCATAATGTGGTTACTGGAAATTTTGTCCCATGCCACAAGAAAAAAAAAAAATTGCTTAACATCAGGATGAATTGTTGTTCCTGTGTGTTGTACCCAGGGCTGGTAGACTTCTGGCAGGCTAGGTTTGGCGCTAGCTCTATTCTGAGAAGTCTTTACATTGTTCTGATTGGTTGTTAGATATTTCAAATGTTCCCCTGCCTGTGGACATATTCTTGATTTTTATAACCTACTAACCCCTTGCTATATTATGCCCTAAAGTGAACCTTTAAATGGCTTATTTATAACAATGTCCACATTTACTTATAATGAGGTCACACACCCAGTAATAATTGCTAAAACCACATTGAATTTCTTTGTGTCTTGTTTCTTTTTAAAAAAATGACTTTGTCAGAAGTGACCTCTACCATGTTGTTTGGAGTGGATTTTTCCAGCATCCTGGGATCAAAATTAAGTAACTGAGGACACGTCCTATAATGCAAAAAATGGAAAGATTCCATTATAAGGTGACTGAGTCTCTTCCAAAAGGTAATTCAGAGAGAGGGGAGTTGCTTTTCTCCAAGCATAGACCATTTTTATTGAGCATCAAGTGAGTAGTAAGGCACTCTCACTCATATTCCTACACCCAAAGACCTTACACAACTTGTGGCATCTTAAGTAGAAGCTTTGAGTTTCTTTCGCTTCTTTTGTTATCCTCAGACTTGGAGATGTGACAGAGGCACAAGAGAGCTCCTCCTCCCTCACACCTCCACCCCCACCGTTCCCTGCCAGGTGTCCGCCTCTCCACCAGCTCCCTGTCTCAGCAGGACTATGATGCCTGACACAGTCAAGGTGCTTCTGGAAGACTGTTTGAACAGGGATGAGACAAACCTCCTTAAGCTGCTTATTCTTAGTTGGGGATTGTTCCTCCTAGTCAATTGATACTGGAAATAATTACTTCTTAGAATCTTTGAAAACCAAATGTGTAAAGAGAAATTAAAATCTAATTAAATGGATGCAGGCCATTCTGTCTGAGCTGACAACTCTTAAGCCACTGTAGTTTGTCAAAGGTTACATTATCTCTCTGTCCCTGGGCACCTCAGACTTGGCTCCAAGCCCAGTCTCCCTCTCCAATACCCTTTTGTCTGTCCTGTCCTGAGCCCAGGATTCTCTTTGTTCTTGAACAGAAACGTCCAAATGTTTCTGAAATAGGCCAAAGGCCTAAGGATTGCTGAAGGGCCTCCTGCAGAAGAAAGGAGTCTTCCTGATCTTGAAGCTCCAAACCAGAGTTTCTCAACAGGGTTATTTCTGGCATTGTGGCAGAACAATTGTTGTGCATCTCTGGAAGCAGGTAGGAGCAATAGCACCCCAAGTTGAGAGCCACCATTTTGTGCCAACTCTAGTCAGCCACCAGCATAGAACTGGCAGCCAGTAACCAACCTTTGGCTCCTCAGCTCCAGTAAGACCATCCCATAGACCAGGGTTAACCCAAGTGAATGGGTCCAGTCTGTGAGCACATTAGCAGTTCACAATGAGACTCCTGAGTTAAGTGGCTAGAAGTTTTTATAGGAATTTAACATTGCCACATTTTTATTACATTTTACAGATTTGGAAATCAATTTTTTAGTGGATTAAAGAGGGGAAAGTGGGTCATCACCACAGATCGTTTGAAGAGTTCTATCCTAGACCCTCACCCCCTTGCCTATTCTGGACCCTGTTCACATCAACTCCAGCTTCTCCACACTCCTGAGCAGTGGCTTTATCTCGATGTTTGAAGGTGGTTTTACAGACTTGGTCTAGCACATGATTCTTCCCCCCCGCCCGGGTCACATTCTGTCACTGAGGCCATTTTGGTTGCAAGAAACACACTCATTCATGTTGCCTGAAGGAAAACAGGGTGAGGATGGTCACTGCAAAGATTCACAAGGAGAAGAGCCAGGTATGTATCTGTGATTGCTGATAAGGTCCAAGGGAGGTGAGATCAGGAAGCAGCTGCTGTGCCCACCTTCCCCAGGGCCAGCTGTCTCCTCTCTGCATCTTTCTCAAGTGTGTGTGTGTGTGTGTGTGTCCAGCTGCCTCTTCTGTGTGCTCCTAGTTTCTTCTTCTTCTCTGTCCTGCACTGGCCCAGCATGGCCTTTTCCAACCTCATGCCCTCAGGTCCACCTGCCAACAGCCCAGGCTCTGACCTTCTCTAGTCTAAAGTGACGGGTAAGAATCCCATGGGCTGTGCCCATCTTCCCCTGCTGGGCCTCAGTCTGAGCAGGCTCAAGATTGCTGGTGTTTAGACCAGGTGCCCTCTTCTGGCCCATCAGTTTCCTGGTTAGAGGGAGGGAAACAGACTCCTTGGTAAAATGCAGACCGCCTAAGCAGCAGAAGGGACATTTCCCCTTGAAGGCATCCTGGAATCAGTCTGTCCAAAATGCCGTCAATTCAAGTTGAGTGATGTCAAACAGTTTGACTGACTCCCTGGGCTGCCCTCGTCCTTCTCAGGGGACATACTGGTGGGTATTGGACCACTGCAGGGGCTTCACGTGTTGGATTCTGTGGCCCCATGAAATGCACATTGTGGTCATTTTTCTGCTTGAACCCGTGGCAGTGCTGGGCTTATCTGGTGGAAGAGGAGCATAGGTGGCTGGAGGCCTTTGGCTCTACCAGCTGTGGTGTGGCGGATGGCTCCACAGGGGTTAACTGGCTTTTGGCTGTTGAAATCACAGCAGAGTTATCCATTGCTGAAGCTCTTCAACAGTCTAACAGTTATTACTCTCCGGGCACTTTCCCATTCCCTTCTGAGCCATTTCATTTTCTCAGTCTTGTCAGAAGTGAGCATTTGCATCAGCGTGTCAGTGCCCCCCTTGTAATAACGCAATAATGTTATTGTTTGTACACCACTGTTAGGAGTGCGAGCCCAGAGAGCCTCGCCCGCGTACCAGTCCGCTGGCCAAGCCCCAGCTGGGTCCTGGCCATCTCTTATGGATGCCTGTGTGGGAAGGCCTTTCTACCCCCATGGGCCCTTTCCAATGGCTGGCAGAGGACCTGACAACCAGTGTGAGTGCCTCTGTCCCCATGACCAGTCACTAAGAGTTTGGATCTCATCCTTTGCCCTTCTCTGAGCCCTGGGGCAGGAGTGGAACAATCTGCCATCTCCTCCCCACTGTTAAGGATCATTCTGGCCCCTAGAGGGAGCTCAAGGTCTCCCTCACTCCACTTCCGGAGGTGGGCAGGATTCCTGGGGCTGCTGCTTCATGACCCTGGGCAGAAGACTTTGAGAATGAAGGTTAGACTGAGCCTTTGTTTGGTGTGGGATGCAAGGATCTATGGAAAGCTCCAACCACCACCCACTTGTTCTTGCCTGGGCTTTTCTCCCTGGCTTTATAGTTTTCTCCCTCCCCCTGTATGTAGACAGGCATCTCAGGGGTCTACCTGCTGCATCAGAGTTGGATTGCCACAGAAAAGAAGTTAAGGATCCTGGGTCCTTTATCTAGCTATGTCCTCCTCCTCCTCCTTCTCCTCCTCCTCCTCTGCACCCTCTACCTTACAGATAGTTAGCAACCACTTCTTGTCCCACTTCCTATCTCCTGGATTGAACCACGTAAAAACCTAGATTACTTTTTCAATCTCTTGGACCAGTATCTTCCCTTCTAGTTCTTTCTTACTAGGGGGAAGTAAGTCCTGGGATAATCAGTTAGAGACTTCCATCTCCCCAAACTATCCTCTTATGAAATTCAATGCATGACCTTCAAATAATGACCTATGTACTTTCTTTGATTTTACTTATACAGCAGTGAAATGGGTATTAAAGATGGCTAAAGTGAATGCTCTTGCTATGAATTGTCAACCCCAAATGTAGCCATCGAGGAAGATTCTCTACAGCTGAGGCACAGAGGAGTGAGGGGGCCTGAGGATCCAGGGGGCACCATCACAAGACATTTGGTCTTTGTGTTAAACAGGTGCTTTCTGCCTTGGCACATGGGAGGCTCGTTTGAGGCCTCATACAACTCTGCTGAGTGCCTAATAAGGCAGTTTGTGTCAAAAGCCAGTAGCTGAGGGCCTGGGATATAGCTCAGTGGTAGAGCACTGGCCTAGCAAGTGTAAGTCCTGGGTTCAGTCCCCAGTTCTGAAACAAACAAACAAAAAAGCTAGTGACTGGAAGTAAACTGGGGCTCTGTTATGCTCTTTCTTAACCCAAACATCTGCTATTTAGTTTGAGACTAATAGAGATAGGAAGGGCATAGCACTCAGCAGGGGAGCCATCTTCAAGGACAGGAGCTAGTCAAGGACACAAGGGCCAGGTAATCTGTTACCTCTGGGCAGCACATAGCAGTGACTAATCACTCCTTGAGTTATAGATGCATTTATAAATCTGATACCAACACCCAATACATTATTTATGATCCCAAATATGAATAATTCAGTGTCTACATTTAACAGGTTTCTGCTTAAAAACCAGCTTTGACCTGGTTCTTGGTTCTTGACATTGATCTAGGAAGGACTGGGAGAGAAGCAGCACAGCCCACGTCCATGAGGTGTTAGCCAGGCCCCGCCCTGACACGGGATATTTCTTTAGCACCTCTGCTACCCTCCTTCAGTTTACTCATCAATGAGGTGGTCCTAGATGGTTCATTCCAGTCTTGCAATTCCTAGAAGGAGAAGGAAATCAAGTAAGAAAATTAGCAGTAACAGATATAAAATCCATAGTACAAAAAATGTTACACTTGATGTCCCAATCTTGCTGAGTGGTCCAGGGACAGAACCGGGACTCCTATGTCCTTATTCTCTAGAGGACTATGTGCTTTCATCACATAGTAATGTGTTCCTTCTGCCTGAAAAACACTGAGGGAGGAACTTATTTATCTTTGAGTTTACTGCATTAATAGCACAGTGTCCAGCACTAAGTGGGTCCTTCTACATGAATGAGAAATGAAATAATCAATGATGCAGGTATGAGGTGGATGTAACCCTACTCCACTGGCGGTTTCGTCTATCTCCACGATGAGTAAGGAGAAATTTTCCAGGCGTGGTTTTCCCAGAAGTTCAGAACGGTGTCCTTCACTCTGCAGGGCCATTTCATAATCCCTTTTACATCCAAGCCCAGCAGACTTACGGAATAATCTGCAGAACTCTTTCACCTTTCCCTTGTGGTTGGAGTTGAGCTGATCTCCACTCTTGCTATGAGTTGGTCTTCCATTCCTTGTCTGCCAAAACAAGAGGAGATGGAGTAGGTGAGGTAGCATGGAACCTACCATGTTGTGGCTTCGGGCAGGCTGAGTCCAGGAGCCCCAGTTGGTTTATTTGCAAAATAAAAGGGTCAAACTCAGAGATTTTGTAAAGGACATTTTCAATCCAAAGTTTTTATTAAAAAAAAAAAAAATTGGATAGTGACAGGACTTGCCCTGAGTCACCCTGGGTTTAGTGGCACTCAGAGAGTGAGAGTAGACTTGTCCACAGTGGCTTAGCTGATGGAATAACAATGATCTGGGACCCAAGTGCTCTGTCCCAGGGCCAGAGCCAGCAGACAGCAGCCTCAGATTTGGGCTGATCATCTGCAAACCCAGCAAGTGGCTGCTAAATTACACCCGCTCCTACAAAAATAACTCCCTGTGCATTCCTGTGGGGAAGGGGAGGGAGGCTAAAAGTGCCATTTGGGGTGGTATGTAAGCTCTAGGCAAGAGACAGCATTTAGGAGTGATGAAAGTTAAACTTGGAGTTCTAGTTCAGCCAAATGTCCCTGAGTGCACCTGCTCTTAGATCATGTTAGAGAAATGGGAAATTATTCTATTTTCAAAGACATGAGCCAATGGAGGCTCAATTACCTCTTTTGAGAGCCTGTTCTGGCTTGTGATCATGGGCAGAGTTTTCTTCTAATTGAATTCTTTCTTGATGAGGCCCATTTCTTCTTTAATCTTTTCAGCTGATAGGCACTGGCTATGGTGAGGAGCTGCGTTCAGAGTCCCTGCTTCATTTTGCTGCTTTTATTTAACACCCTTCCTAGGAGGGTCTCCTTGCCCTCCAGGAGAAGATGCCCTTGTATCCTTAAGGTTAAAAACCATCCCCTCTTCCAAGTCTCTTCTCAGGAACTGTTTCAGTTGCTACACCTTCTTTTCAAAAAAACAGTGACTGAAAATGAAGTGTAATCACCCCCTCCAATGGTATACGTGTGTTTCTTTCACCTTTCCCCCCCCCATTTCATGTTTACTTTTAAGTAACACCACTTCTGACTTAATTTAGCTGCTGGTTCACTGAGATTCTCAAATCTCTTTCTCCCTGGAAATGTGTATTTTCATTGTATGGTGCTCAGCTCATTTACATGCATATAATGACATTGAGAAACAGTAGCAATAATGACAGTGATGGTCACATTAAAAATGAAGAAGACACAGTGGTGACATAGCATTGCTGAGAGTGAATGGTGCTCTTGGAATGCAGCAACGTCTGCTGAGATGTCGTAGCCAGAGTGCCCTAGTGAGGGGAAGCCAGAGGTGTCATGAGCAACAGGCAGCCGGCATTTAGCATTGTCCTAAGGCAATCTGTCTGGTCACAGTTGTCTCTGATCTCCTTGTACGTGTTTATGTTTGTGATTGACTTACTCCTCAGGAGATACGAACAAATCCTGATCTTACTCAAACACTTAGGATATTCTTGTTGGTCTCAGACACAGGGAGAAAAGCCAGGGAAGAGGAAGGTAAATGGAAACCTCACTGAGGACTCTGCTGTCCAATGAGGGCCAGACCTCATCAGCAGAAGGGCCACTCCTGCAAGGACTGGCAGGGCGGGGCAGGTGGCATTTCTGGTGTTATCAGAAGCCCACCACAACTGAGACTCAGCCAGCCCATATATCCCCATATATAAAAATAAACCATTCTTGCTTCAGAAGTTACTGCGGGTGTGGGTGGCTGGTGAGCTTTGTTAAGGCTATTTTTGATGCATTCCGGATTCTCCTGCCACTTAATACGGTGAATGTTTACTGAACCCCCCCGCCCCCCGCCCCCGGGCAGTTTACTAGGCCCCAGGGATCACGTAGGAAGGAAGTTCTTGCCCAAGTCACTGACAAATTTTGGGGAAGGAAGGAGTGGAGGGTAAGAAGGCAGAGAAACACTACTGGGATTGCGCTGTGATTCGGGAACAAAGTGCTGTGAGTTCACTGAGAGGAGAAAGATGACCTTTGATTTGAGTAAGGTGGCATTTGAATCGCAGCTCAAGAGAGAACTTCTCTCTTTCTTTTTCATTATGGATGCTTTCAAACATATCGAAGAGAAAAAAGCATGGTGGGCTCCCATGGACCTCCCCAAGCTTCCTTCAAACCTCACAGGGCCACTCTGGTTTCATGTAAAACTCCACCCACTTCCCACTACCACCCCCAGGGGTCATTTCCATCTGAACCCCAGAACTTATGTCATGTCATGGGAATGGACCTCAACATTTGTCTCTGAAAAGATAAAGACTATTTTAACATAAGCATAACATGGTTATCACATCTAAAACAATTTCCGTGCTATCATCAGATATTCAATCAGTACCTAATTGTCTCATAAATATATTTTATTGTTGCTTTGTTCAAACTAGTATGCAAACTAATTTGATAGGTCTCCTAAGTAATATTCTCCTTTCTTTTTTTCCTTGCAATTTGATGTTGTTGAAGAAACCACATCATCTGTCCTATAGAGCTTCCCCAAGTCTGGATTTTGCTGATGGCATCTGTAGAACATTGAATGTGTTCCTCTGCTCCTTGTATTTTATGTGAGCGGACAGTTCTACCTAGAGTTTCATCAGATTTGAGTTCCAGGTTTTCTGCAAGACTGTTTTTTTGTGTTGGGTTGGGCACTTACTATCCAGGGGCTCAGAAACCCCAATGGCCTCATTCTCTGAGGCCAGCAGATGCTAATAATCATCACTTAGATGCAATGTTCTATTGCTTGACATGCATGATAGTGACACAGGCAGTTGCTTTGGAATTATTCTATAACCTGAATGTGCATGTCTCATGAAATTTCCAGTGTGTATATTATCACATCAAAAAGATGTTTTTAAAGAAACAAGCCTAGCATTTTGCTAGGCTTTTGGAAGAGACTGAGAGCTTTGTGAAGGGCAGTCACATCCATGAGATAGAGCAAAGGGCTTAGCAATTAAAGCAAGACCTTAACAGGCAAAACTCCAGTTTCTGAAAACCAGAGTCCAAGTGGTCTGTGGTTCTATTGAGACATTTGGGCCTTCCCTTTGGGCTGCTCACCCCGTAGAGTAGCTTATGTTTGTGCCTCTTCCTACCAGCATTATTCAGAAGGCCAAGCAGCCCTAGTCAGGAGATGTATGAAAGAGTGCCTATCTTCCTGTGTTTATTCTAATAAAAGGGTAATTTCTTAAGGTGGGTGTTTCCCATAGTTAATTAAATATGAGTGAGCCTCAGCCAGTGAAGTTCCCACATTATGATCAGAGGGAGGGTCTTATGGAGTCAACTACTTAAGTCCAAATCCCACAATCACCTCTTACAAACCGGGATACCATAAACACATTACTTAACCTTTTCAAGACTCAGTTTCCTCAACTGTAAAATGGGAGTAAAGATGATACTTACCTCCTAGCATTGCTTTGATGATTGTGTCATGCAAATCAGCAGGCCTAAGGTAAGGAACCAGTTCATCAATAACCAATTATCCTGCAGGATTCCTTTGACATTTGTCTCCAGAGCCACAGAATAGCTGATCTTGAGGTGGCATCTTAAGGAGTATTAACTTATGGGTTAGTACTGAAAAATAGGACTGGGGTTATAGCGCAATGGTAGAGCACTTGCCCAGTATGCATGAGGTCCTGGGTTCAGGTCCCATTTTTTAAAAAAGTGACTGCATCCTTAGATCTATAAGGGACTTGGCTACTACATCAACGTGGGGTCAAATGGTTTCTTTCCTTTTTTTTTTTTTTTTTTTTTTTTTTCTCTGTCAAAGGGATTTTGTACATTCAGGAAACTTTCTGAGCCTGAGCAGGAAATAAATGATGGTGATCACTAGCCTCCATCACCCTTTTGCCAGAACACTGCCTATGCCTCATGGGAACTATAAAATCATTAGAAACAAAGATACAATTAACATCCAAGCAGGCAGAAAAACAAGTTGTCAAACTTTGTGATCTACAAATGACCAATAGGCTAAAATCACTGAAGAGAAATTCAAAGCGGCCAAAGCCAAATTCGCCTGACTTGTCCTTTCCTTTGGTTGCTGAGGGCCTGGTTGGAAGCACATTGTGGGAGGCTGGGCAGCACAATGGGCTGAGGCCATCTCTAAGATTAGGTCCTTCTTTCGGTTTAGAGATGATTTCCAGATGAGGCCTCTTCCAGGACTCTCTTAGTGGGGTCATGCAGTCAGTGGTCCAAGTCAACAAATACGTGTTGAGTATCTACGGTGTCAGACATCAGGGGAGGTTCCAAGAGCCATCATAACCAAGACCAACCAGAGCCCGGCCTTAGAGGTCTCATGTTCTAATGACAGAGACAAACAAATGAGCAAGTATAATCGATGAAAGGGAATATAATTTTAAAAGAACCCAGTCTGATTAAAAATATACAAATAGTGACCCTGCAATGGTGGTCCACTTTATGCTGTGACTGTAACCTTGCTGCTCTGCCCCTGCAACTTATTTTTTAAATGGACGTGTTTCTTTCTCTTCCTCTCTCCCTGCTCCTCCCTAGTCTCTCCCCCTCCCTAATCTCAGGGGAAACAGGATTACCTTTCTTCCCCACCCTAGGCAGAGTTATCTGTCCCTGAGAACACCCACCACAGGAACCAAGTAACCCAGACTTTGGGGATGGAACCAGAAGATCTCAGAAATGAATCTCTCTCAAATGAACAAGTGAATTACAACTCCAACAGAGAACAGTGGAATGTAGCCTTGAATCACTTCTATAAAAGCCCTTGTTCCTGCTGATGGGCAGAATCACAGCCTCTGGGACAGGAGTCCCCTGTGTTTCTCCTTTGCCAGCAAAGCAATAACCTTCCTTTTCCTTTTTCTCAAAACCGTGTCCTCGTTATTGGATTGGCATCAGGGACAAGGACCGAGCTTTCGGCAACAACCCTGAGTCACTATGTGAGGATTTCTAAGAACCAAGGTTAGATTCCATTTCCACCTCTGCTGCTGTCTCAATCTAGTTTCTGACCACCTTATACCTAGACTCTTAAAATATCTCCCAAGTGGCTGATTCCTCTTCCCAGAAGACCACGTTTATCACATAAGATTACCTGCTCCAAAATCTTTAGGGACTTTCCACACTGACACAGGGAAGGTTACACCCTTTAGTCTGGATCATTGAAACTTGAGTACACTTTTGCAAGTAGGTAAGAGAGGTGGAGGTGGGGAAGGAACACTGGCTAAGAGCCAGGAGGAGGCAGAGGCCTTCTTTCCCATGCTGTCTCCTCAAGGTGAGCTCTTGGCATCTTCTGAGATTCGACACCTGCCCCTGAGAGCCTAGAGGTACCCAGGATATTTTAGGCATCCCAACATCAATGTCAATGACTGTCCCTCCTTTGTGTCAGCCCTCATGGATCAGATGAATATCAAAATTACACAAATCCTGTGTGCCAGTTACAAGCAATAATGGTGACTCCAGTTAGTGAATCATCTAGGGACTGAAACAATAGCTATTATGCAGTCCAAAGGAAGAAATTTGGGAGGGGGAGCCCACTGGAAATTGGACCCACGGGCGCTTAACCACTAAGCCACATCCCCAGTTCTTTTTTATATTTTGTTTAGAGACAGGTTCTCGCTGAGTTGCTTAGGGCCTCACTAAGTTACTGAGACTGGTTTTGTACTTGCAATCCTCCTGTCTCAGCCTCCAGAGCCACTGGGATTACAAGCATGGGCCACCACACCCAGCTAAGAAAAGAAATTTTAACAAGAGTAGGTTGAATCTATTTTAAATAGGAAGCATCACTCCACAATTATAATAGCTTTTCCATTTTTATGTCCATTCTCCAAACTTAACATCAACTCTTGGAGTACTTATACTGGGTTTTTTTCCCACTATGGAAGAGAGCAGACAGATGGTGGTGGCATGGCTTGTGACACCCAGGGGGCGTTTTTCCTCTGGTGGTGGCCATGAAGTCTTCCCAGGGAAGTGAGACCTGGGCAGGGCTTTGAAAGGTGAATCAGCGTTCACCAGGTGGTGAGATTGGAGGGGATGGGGGGGCAGCGGTGTGCTGCAGGGGAGTGAGGGAGGGATGGATCAGAGACTTCATGGCCCTAAATCCTGTGCATTTTATTCTATAAGTGATGGGGGAAGAGGGCCCTCTGGACATGTGAAGATGACTCCAGTTCAAACCAGAGAGCATGGGGTGGGGGTGCAGCAGCCGGAGGCAAGGACACAGAGGAACACAGCTGTGTAGCCCAGGTGAGAGGCAGTGGAGGTCATCCAAGCTTCCCAAAGCCTTTCCTGTGACCTCAACTGCCTTTTCCTCCATCCATGCTCCCAGATTGTCCAAAAAATGGACAGTGAGCAGTGGACTCCAGCTACATGCTGTGCTGATGTGCAGACGTGGACGTTGGCAAGTCTAGTGTTTCCTAGTGGAGATCTCCGGAGCGCATCCTGTCTTGTCAGGAATACGAAGCCAGCGGGGGATGAAAGCTGCCTCTTATGCGTCTCCCCGCTCTCCCAGTTCAGCCTCTAGCACAGAGTCCCATGTTGTGTCAAATCCAATAAAGACGTGTGGATTCAGATGCGTTAAGTCATACATTTTTCCTAAAATATATATTTTAGGAGAAGTATCAATATCATGTGAACATTTTGTTCTCTGCCAGCATGCTGTGTACACGAGTCAAAACCACACCACTAACAGTTCTAATTGAAGAGATGCCATAGCGCAAAATCGCCAGTCAACCTGGACTGAGTCCTGATCCTCACCTTGGTTCTGATTCAATTCTGCTGCTCAGCTGTGGGTTTAGTCAATTTCTTTAAGATTCAGACAAGGTCTGGATCCCTGCCCACCACCACCTAAGTAGTGGTTTCTGTGAACCTGCAGATAAGAAACAGGTGACGGGCAAATGGCTCAGCTACATGGCCAGCAATCACAAGGTGTTTCTTTCTTCTTTTTTAAGTCAGCAAGAAGAGAATTTCAGAGTATGCTATGCAGGATTCATAATCACCAGAAATTTCAAGTGTGGAAAATCAAATTGAAAATAATTGACTCTGAGGATTTAGGAAGCATTTAGGGATCTTTCGGGGCTCTATTTAAGAGACCCATTCTGAATGTTCTGTGGGTGGGTGTGGCAAAGCTGAGTCCACAGCAGAATCCTGCAACCAGAGCTCTGTGAACAGGGGAGCTTACTGGGTGTTGGACAGAGCCAGTAAGAAGAGTCAATCTTACAGTTATTCACTTAACTCATACTTAGTGAGTAATAATGTGTGTTAGACACCAAAATGCAAATCAAAGAAATAATGGGCAGAAATTGCCTGAATCAAACAGACAAGGGTTGAGCTGGGTTCCCCTCTGTAACCAGGGATCAGCGACTTACCCTTTTAAAGCCTCAGTTGCTTATCTGTAAAGTGGGGACAAATGACCCCCTCCCTGGGTCATGATGAGACTTACACAGGGTTCATGTCAAGTGGAATCTCTTCTCCCTCCCTGTAGTTGCCTTAAAATCCACAAGTGAATGCAAACATCAAAATGCTAGAAAATTACTTAAAAGCTGAGCATTATATTGCATTAATTTACAGCAAACTGCTCTGCATCAAACAAGGAAGCCTGCTGCTGTCTAGACAGGAGCTTCTCAGATACCTCAGAATTTTTCAGAATCCCATTCCAAGCAAGGGTTGACATAAACTCATCTTTAGCTAAGTTTCAGTTTTGTGGCACTTAAAAAAAACTGTAATATTAAAAGTAAATTAAATAATGCATATGACTAGACAGCGAAGGTGTTTAGGGAGCAATTTCACAGTCGACAACTCAAGCCTTCCTGGTTGATGAGAATTTGCATTTCTGCAGCAGTGGAGGAACAAAGTCCCCAGCAGCTGGGGACACAGGGGAGTGGGACTGATTTGGGCAGGAGAGAACTTGGGTGAGAGGATGGCTACCATTTTTTGAGCTTTTATTCAGCAAATGAACAGATACTCTTGGTTATAGAATCTAGGTCAGGGACTGTGGGTTAGCCTCCCTGTCCCTCTGTAGTCCTGCAGGGTAACTTGGATCTGGAGGTTCAAGTGGCCATGTGGCTTCCCAGGATGCAGCGGACCCTCTCATTTATCCCTCCAACCCTGCCATGCTGCAATTCCCATTGCCACCATCACCATCTGCTCCCATGGCTTCCCCTCTGGTGTCCTTTGGAGTCATTATTGTACATGTGGTTTGCTTTGCAGTTAATTTAGGAGATGGAGTTTCTGATTCTCCCCAGTAAATGAACGAGGAGCTACCACTTTGGCAGCAGGGAGGGATTCAAGCCAAGCTATCCACATGCTCTTCTCTGTCTATGTATGGGATAGGATTTGGCAGAAACAGAACCCAGAGCCCTTCTGGGTTACCAGTGGGAGACTGGGCATTGGGGTTGGTCCTCATTCAAGGGATAGAGTCGAGCTGGGCTATGTATCGGCCGTTCTGAAGAAGGGGCCAGAAACCTAAAGTCTGGGGCAGAGTAGATCAGAAACCAAATGGGACTGGCGGGGAGCCAGGGGAAAACAGAATCAAACCATGCAGGCAAAGCCAATTTGGTATCGAGAAGGAAGCCACGTCCGCAGGAGACATCAGCCTGGAGCAGTTTGACAAATCTCACCAAATTGCTGTTGACCCGCTGTGAGGGCTTTTGCTGTAAACAGCATCTTAAAAGCACTGACCAGCTTCTGGCAGGTCTGCAGGAGGCAGGCCCAGGCACGTGCCCGTGGCACGGGGCAGTCTCACCTGGCCTTAGAATTCACAATGCATTTGGCATCCAGCGTAACGTCCAAGCCTTGTTAAAACCCGCTAATAATCCCCATTTCACAGTCAGGGTTAATAAAGATGAAAGACCTGCCTAAGGTCACTCAGCCTTTACATTGCAGAGTCTGGTCTGGGCCCTACTCCTTCCTCTGTTTCCCATACTGAATATATGATCTTGACTGTGCTCACACTGTATCCCATTCAATCCAGCTCTATGGACAGCTGGAACCATTCACTCATTCCTCTTTGTTCACAGGCTGAATGACAGTCTTGCTGGGTGGTGGTCAAATTAGCCATTGCTCATTTCCAATCTCACCCAGACCTGGAAGCCCCCAAGGACCCCAAGGACAAGTACAGCCCATTCTGGCCACTCACCATCCAGCTGCACTGTGGCTTCAGGTGGTGACGTTCATTTTTCCTCCCCACATAGCCAGACCCCACTGTCTTTACTTCATATGTCTGTGCTTTGGCCTGACTGTTCATTGCCTGCTTAGTATCACCTGGCTCTTGGAGGAATCGGGCATGAGTTTTAACAGCACCCGTTGTTGGATGATCACCTGTATGAAATCTCAGCAAATATGGGTGGCAATCAAGCTGCAATTAGTTAATATAAAGCAGTCCGTCCCATTAAATTCAGATGTTGCAGAGGACATGGATGGTTGGCTGAATATCAGTGCCATTTATAAGTACATACTTCTTGGGATTGTCCTGGACTTGAAAATATTTTTCATTAACTAGCTGAGATTTAACAGAAATTAATTGTTTGCTATGCATCATCAAATTCATCCCCCGGAAGTAAGACCCAGGATTGCCTTGGAACAGCTGTGTGCATGGAGGTGCTTTCTGGGTAGTTCTCTGAGACATGCCACCTCCCCTCACGCTGCTTCCTGATTCTCACCTCACTTCTGTAACCCACTACCTAGCATCTTAATGAGGCTTCTTCTAATTGTCCTGTAACTTCACAAGCTGTTGCTTAATTTCTGTCTTTAGACTTGGCTCATATTCCAAAATGGTTTATTATTTGCTAATGCCACACTGGGCATGGTACTGACACAGCGAGGGAAGTGGAATTGAGGGACAAGGGGAGGAGTGAAGGGTTGGTAGAACTCTGAATGAAGCAGATCATCCTGCGGTGTTAGGGACTTCATTAATGAAACAGTAATGAGAGCATTTGCCATCAACCTGCCCCATCTGTGTTAGTCAGGATTCCTTCATGGGACAAAAGTGACAGAAACCCACTCAAAAAATAATTGAAATGAATAAATGGCATTTATTGCCTCACATGGGTGAATCCAAGGGAATTCAGGCAAGGCAGGATGCAAAGATTCAAGTATTCTCAGGGCTGTTCCCTCTCCACGTCTCCGTATTAGTTTCCTGGGCTGCTCTAACAAAGTACCACAAATCTGGTGACTTAAAACAATAGAAATTTTGCATAGCAAGGTGAATGTTCTTAATGCCACTGTACACTTAAAGATAGTTACAATGGTAAATTTGGTTTTGTGTCTATTTTATCATAATTTTAGAAAACAGAGCAACAACAAGCCCAGACATTGATTCTCTCACAGTTCTGGAGGCTGGACATCTACAGTCAAGGTGTCCGGAGAGCCATCCTCTCTCTGCAGGCTCAGGGAGGACCTTTCCTTGCTTCTGTCCAGATCCTGGTGGTTGCCAGCATTCCCTGAAGCTCCCTGGCTTGTGGCCTCTCTCCAGCCTCTGCTTTGGTCTCACATGGCATTCTCCCTCAGTGTGTGTGTCTCTGCATTTCTCTCTCTCTCTCTCTCTCTCTCTCTCTCTCTCTCTCTCTCTCTCTCTCTCTCTCATTGGACTAGGACCCACTCTAGTTCAGTATGACCTCATCTTAACTAATTGCATCTGCAGCAATTCTCCATCCAAATGAAGTTGCACTCAGATTCCAGGCAGACAAGAATTTTTTCAACCCAATACAATCTCTTACCTCCCTCCTCCCTTTGCTTATTTGGCTTTATTTTCATCAGGCTCCGTCTAAGTGGCATTGATATAACTTCACCAAACCCTAGCAATCCCCTGAAAAAAGGCATGCATTCCCCTCTAGCATCCATAAGTGGATTTTGATTTGGCTCTGCTTGGATCAGGAGCTCACCCCTGGACGGATCCCCATGAGAGTGCCCACTCTGAGGCAGAGAAAGCAGGACAAGGAAACTGACACACAGTCTTTCCAGAATTTGCAGAAATACAGGACAGACTCAGAGGGCAAATGTCCCTAAAATATTTCTCTAACTCTCCATAAATATAGCTACATTTCTGTTTTTAGGGAAAAAGACCAATCCCATTTTAAAGTATTATTTCTATTGACAGATCATTCAAGCATGATGGTTGATCATCCAACCATGAGGGTTTTGATGTAGAATGCATAAAATTAGGAGTTTCTGGAAGGCTATAAATGGGAGATGATAGAGAGCTAGATAGATAGATTCAGTGCTGTGGGTGCAGATGTGGTTTATTCTCAAAGGGTTCATGTATTAGAAATTTGGTAAAGTGATGGTATAGACCCTTTTAAGAGGAGAGGGTTAATGGGAGGTGCACAGATCACTAGGGGTGTGCCCTCTGAAACTATAAGACCCTACCTTCCCTTACTTTCTGCTTTAAGATGTGATCTCTTTCTCCCACTGAAGTGAGGCACCATTAGGTCCTCACCAGAAGCCATAGCAGTGAAACTTCCCTGCCTGATCTTGGAATTTAAACATCCAGAACTGTGAGCTAAATAATGTCTTTTCTCTATAAAGTAGCCTGCCTTGGGTATTTTGCTATAGTATCACAAATTGGCTAATATATACATGGAAGAGAGTAAATTCAACCAGAATTAATAGCAAGAACACAATTAATGAAAACCCCAACTCCCTTTCATTTATGAATATTAGCCAGAAATATAAGGGGACCCCTTGATGACACAAAAAGGTGACCTATGGCATCAGGTATGCTAAGAACTATGGGGTATTCTGAGCATGAGTAATTTATTAAAGCAAGACCTAAAGTAGATTTCAAACCACCCCCTCCACCTCCACCATGTGTGACTCCATTTTCCAACTCTTCTATTTTCATTAAGGAGTCACAGCAGATTCATCAATTAAAGTGCCACTTTCAAACCTGGATTTTCTAGAAGAAACCTGTGGTTGCATGGATTTTTTTGATTTAACCAACATCCTCCCTCCCTCTTATTTCTAATGTATAATTAGGGAAATGATTATTAAAACCTCTTTACCTGAAGGGCAAGATCTAAGCTATACCAAAGAGATTCTGTCATCCAGGGTGGGGAAGATAAAATAGATTTTATTCCCTGCAGGGCATGGCATTTGGGGCAGAGGCTAGCAATGTTCTCTGGCAGCTTGCTTTTCTAAATGCTTGCTTATGCTTCCATCTCGGTGAGGAGATTTATCTGGACAGGCCTGCTGGCTGTCATTTCATTAATTTGCTTAGTCAGCAAATGGGTACCGCTGGGTACCAGTTACATCAGACAGAACTTGAGCCTCCTCATGGAACCCCCTTTGCTTGGCCCTGCTTATGCCTCAGTTAACAACCTGCTCTTCCAGATCCCTGACAGTATGAATGATGGTTTGGACTTAAGCACCACAGACACTTAGAGACACTGCTCCCTGGCCCGGCCTCACCTCATGTAATAAGAAAGAGGAGTCTGAAATAGTCTTTTCTTGCCTCGTCTAAGCTGGCAGTGCTTTTGACAGGTCCCAAACTAATTTAGTTGCAAGATCCTCAACAGTAACCAAGCAGCCAGCAGATGGATTTCATTGGCCAGTCCTCATGCCAGATGTTGTCAGACACTGGCCCCTGGGATACCTGGGAGAGACCCCAGATCAGAAACACAATTCTCAAAGCAAGAGAAGAAGAGAAGACTGAGGGATTAGGGAAGAAAGGAATAATGACTCATAAAGATAATTAATATGGCCAAAGGAAAGAAGATGCAGAACATAGAGTGACCACCTTGTCCCAGTTTGCCTGGGACTTTCCCAGTTTTGAAATTGGAAGTCTCATTTCCTGGGAACTCCCCTCGGTCCTGAGCAAACTGGGACCCTTGGCCTTGTAGGTAGACATAACATGGGTTTAAATTACGCCGTGTGGGGGAGGAAGACCCTGGAAAGCACACTGACACCACTTTGGGGCCACTTTGTTTGACCCCATCACTTTGTTTTAAAATTTGAAAACAGTGACTCTGGACTCTGTGGCTCTGGTCCCAGGAAGCAGATCCCACGGCACACACAGATGTGGCCCAGACCTCTCAGCAGGCGAAGGCTATCCCTTGTGGTGTCACATCACACTTCTCTACAGTCACGTTAAAAGGCAAGGGACATTGTGGACACGTAAGCTCTCAGCAGCTGCACAGGTGACCTAATTCATATTGCGGATTGGCTGGACTGGGGTTTTTTATGGCCTATCTACCTAGATTTCACTCTTCGGTCATATTAAGATCTAGTGACAAAGGAGTACCTGGTGGTGAGTGAGGCCATGAAGCTAAAAGCTAAAATTAAGTCACAACCATTTTAGACACAACTAAAATTAAATCTCCCCCAGAGTCAACACAGGTGTGCCTGCAAGGGAGCATTTGGCCTTCAAGGTCACAGGCGACCAGTGCCCCGGAGGTGCTCCTGTGCCTCCCATCGCACAGTTGGGGCGTCAGCATCCTGTCCTTCATCACTCCTTTATCACTTCATCACTGGGCCGGGCCTCAGACCGCCCTCCTGCTGGTGAAGCACTGGTCTCACCAGCGTGGGCAAGAACCTTACTACTGGGCCTGCCAACCTCTCTGTTGCCACGGGTCAAGGCTCCAGGGCCTTGTCAGCTCCTCCCTGCCTTGACTGTGGCTTTCTGGCTAGGTGATGACAGCCTACCTCGGCCCCAGCAGGGCTCCACCCAGATTAAACAAAGGTGTCTATTTTGCCAAGAAAGAACGTCTCCTGCTGCTTGCTGCTCACTTGTCAAGGTGAAATAGACCAAATAATCTAGGAGTAAAGGTGACTCATAGGTCTTAGTTTTTCTACAATGACCACTTCTCAATGCCACATAGATCCACACATTCATCCACTTGTTTTTTTTAAAATACTGAGAGATTAGTACATGTCAGGCCTTATGCAGGGAGCAAGACAGGCAATGTCCTGAAGGGAGAAAGATAATAAGAAAGTAAATAAATGATCAAAAACATTTCAGAAATAAATAGCATTAGAAAGACAAGGAAGGAAAAAGGGAATGTCGTCTTCTTGGGAAGGGAGCTTCACCTTCGTGGACTTTCCCACCCAAAGACTGTCATCCGCAGACTGCTCCAGGACTGTTGCGCTGCCTCCTGCTGGCCAAGAGCAGCAGAACAGCCTGTGCTCTGTTGAGGTTGCTTTTGTTTGTCTGCAAGTTACTGTTTCTGTTTTCCCTCTGCGCCCTTCTCTTCATGACATTCATGTAACCCAGTCCGTACTTCAAGGGGATGGGGGGCTTTGGGAACTGAGCATCCCTTTATAAAGTCCCTGGGCTTTGGTATCAGTCAGACTGAGTTTCCTTCCTTTGCCTCCATCTGCCTTGCTAACTGGCACTGGTCCTTCAACACAGCTTAAGCATCTCCCCTGGAAAGTCTTCCCTGTGCCCTGCAGTATGTGTCCCAGCAGGGGAAAGCTCTAAATGCCACGTGGGCATGGGCATCTCATCAGTTTGTATGGAGCACAGCATCTGAGGCATGGATGGGGCTCAACAGACATACTTTGAATGTACACATGAATAAATGAATGAGCCTGCAGCTCAGCAGGCCAGGCTGGATCTGATAAGCCTGATCCCCCAGCTCACTGCATAACCCAGAAGTCTACAATGAAAGGCAAAGTAAACTTGTTTTCCCACAAATCGTATAACGCATGAACACAAAGTTAGAAAGGCGTCTCTCGGGTGGCTCAGATTGGCTCTCCCGAAGGCCAGAAGCACAACTGTTTTCGTCAAAGCCACACAAACACCCCCCCAGTGGACTTCCTTGAAACATCTATTGATCTTTTAGGAAAGCATAATTTAACAAAAGTGCTGCTTCCAGCTTCTTGTCTCGTTCCCTGAATTCCCTCCAAGTATTTCGGGCTGTAAAGTGAAATTCAGCGGTGTGTCAGCCGATGATGAGGGGGCTCCCTGGCTCACCCGCTGGCTTGCTGGGGAACAGCTGTTTTCACAGCTACCTCTGGACAAGATGTTATCTCTGACACATTGGAATGAAAAGTCCCCTGGCTGTGCTGGAGTGGAGGAATCAATGGAGGTTAGCCCCTGACGAGCCCTGACTCAAGGCCAAGGTCTTCGACATCTCCTGTGGGCTCTGCCTGCCGAGCAGAGAAGGGGGGTCCAGTGTTGTTTGAAGAATGAAAGAAGGTTCAGAGAGTCAGCGCTGTGGTTGCTCTTTGTTGTGGGTAGGAAGAGATCGCCATCAATCTCTGGAATTGCAGGGTGGACCGCAGTACGGTTCCCCAAGCCTCCCCCTCCTTAATCTCGACCTGGGAACTCCAAGTGAAGGTCATCATTAAGGTTCCAGTTTGCTGAAATGTAACCTCTCTGCCCTCTGCATGGTCAGGGAAGTTGACATTTTGCTTAATCCCCATTCTGGGGAGCAGCAAGGTGGCTCGGATATGACAGCAGGAGCAGTTGATTTGCTGGACCGGCTGGGGCAAGTCGATGACAGTAAGAGTCTCCGTTCTCAGAGGCGCCCCCGGCGTGGTTGTGAGGCGCAGCGAGGAAGGTGTGTGTGAACGTGCTTTACAGACCGTAGGGCGCTGTAGTAACACGAGAAATTATTATGATGGGCCTCCTGTAAATTACAAATTTCTGAACAGAACTATGCAGAATACCATTTAATATCCCCTTAATGTCTCATAAAGCATTTCTGAACCTCCCAGTGCTCCAGCAGTATAATTTTGAACTTTGTTCAGCCACAGGCAGAGTTTTAAAAACTCCTATACAAGGAGACTCAGGTATTAAGAGAAGTCGGACAGCTTGGAGATGGTAATAGTAGATCTCACCACCAGATGGCATAATTGATGACATTTCTTTGTCTTGATTAAAAGGGACCTGATATTTGGGGGCCCAGGCCAAATAGAGACCTATAGTCCACATGTTTAATTATTTAAAAGTTAAATCAACCTAAAACACAAAGTCAATAACGTTTCCTTGAAAAACGCATCTTCCTAATGAAAGACCCGGTGCAGATTCAAGACTCCTCAGAGTCACAGGTAGAAGAAAGCAAAGGTCAAGTTCAGCCTCCCTCCTTTAGCCCCTCTTGCAGTGTAAGGACCTCCACATCTCTGTGCCCATGGCTTTGGGCCACCCTCAGGAGCCAGGCCACAGGAGAGGCCCTACATGCTCTGGAAGCTCAGAATTGTTTGTTCAAGGACTTGTGAAACCCTGGGGACCCACAAGTTGGTTTTTCTGTAAAGGGTCAGGTAATAACTATCTGGGGCTTTGTAGGCAATTCAGTCTCTGTCACACTATCCAGCTTTGCCATTGTATCATTAATGTGACTTAATTCACATTCATTCATGTGGTATTGTATAAAGACTGGTGCAAGTTGGATTTGGTCTGCAAACCAACTTGGTCTACAAGCTGGGGACTAGAGATGCAAATAAAACACAGGATATTGAGTTAAACTTGAATTCCAGATAAGTTAAATAAATTTTTGTGTGTGTAAGTATATCCCAAATAATGCATGGAGCATAGTTATACCAAAAAAAATAAAAGAAAGGAAAGGAAAGAAAGAATTGTTTATCTGACATTCCAATTTAGCTGTGCATCAAGCATCTTTATTTGCTAAATCTGTCCACCCTGGCTGGGGTGGGAGCTCTGGGCAGAAACATCCCATTAGTCCTGTGGACTCCTCACCCCAGTGGGAGGGCTACGGCCACAGGGAGGCCAGAGCAGGGCCTCCAAAGCGCAGGATCTGGGTCAAGGTCATGCTTTCCCAAGTCTGAGGGCAGCGCTGGTTTCTAAATGACAATTTTTATTCTTTCAAAGAATACATAGAAATTTTTTTGGACATTTAAATAGCTAATTTTGTGTAGCTTGGGCATTATTTATTCAACAAATATTTACTGACCGAGTTCCTGTTATGTGCTAGCTAGTGGAGAAGACTGCAAGGTACCCAAAGAAAAGGAAAAGAAACAGACATAGTCCCTGTCTTCCGATACAGAGCAGGCAGACATGCGGATTCACGTGTTCACATGTAAATAATGACTACAAGTTGGAAGATGAGACAGACAGACTGAGGGGCAAGGAAAGGGGTTTGGCCTGAGATCTGAGGACGGTCTCCCTGCTGATGAGTGAAGCTTGGGAGGAGAGGATGCCAGGCAGAGGGAACTTGGGGAGTGCAGACCCTGAGCTGGGACCTGAGAGGCCACGGTGAGCAGAAGGGAGGCAGCAGCCAGATGGGTGGGCACGGCCAGTCCAGCTCCTGCTAGCAGCCTGACAAATCACTGGAAGAGGCTGAAGCCTCCCAACACATAGAAATGATAAATATTTGAGGAGATAGAAATGCTAATCACCCTGATTGAATCATTACACATTGTATACATGTATCAAATTATCATACCATAACCTGTAAATATGTACAAATATTATGTGTCAATTTAAAAAAATTAAATGCAGCAGGAAGCCCTTCTAGGGTTTTAAACAGAGAGTATGATCCAATTCTCATTTTTAAAGCTTACGGTTGCTGATTCCTCCTACAGAGAATGGGGCAAAGGTAGAGCAAGGGAGAGGAGACTCAGGAGCCCCTGCAGTAGTTCTAGCAAAAAACGACGGGGAGAGGGCGCAGCCCGAGAAGGCCCACGGGTGCCGCCTGGGAGGGGCAGGGCTGAGAGGGCGTGTCCGGGCCGACTCTGGATTCCTGACTTTTCGGAGATGAGAAGACACAGGACTGGGGGGAAAATGGACATCTCAGTTGTTGACTGCTTCAGTTTGGATCTCGGGTTGGTCAGCTGTTCACCCCTGTGAAAAACACACCTGACGACAATACCTTAGAGGGGGAAGAGGTTATTTGGGCTTTTGATTTCAGAGGTTCAGTCCGTCATGGGCTGACTTCATTGCTCTGGCCTGAAGGTGAAGCAGAACATCATGGCAGAAGGGAGTGGCTGAGGAAAGCTGTTCAGCTCATGACAGTCAGAAAGGAGAGAGCTAGTGAGGTCCCAGGGCCAAAATGTAAACCCCAGAGGCATGCCCACAGTGACCTGCTTCTTTCAGCTACACCCTACCTGCCCATAGTCATCACCCAATACAGCTCTAGGAATATAATCATGAGCTTTTGGGGGAGACATTTCATATACAAACCATAATAGATCTTAAGTATCCTCCAGGCCCATGTGTCAAAGTCTGGTCCCCAGGGGAGATGGTGGCACCTTTAAGAGTTGGGCCTTGAGGTAGGAGTTTAAGCAATTGAGTGTGTCCTCTAAGAGCTTTGTGGGACTCCCAGCCCTCTTGCTCTCTCTTTGCTTCCCAGCCAATATGATGTAAGTACTTTCCACCATCATGCTCTCCCACCATGATGATCTGCCTCACCACAAGCCAATGTGGCTCACTGACCATGGACTGAATCCTCCCAAACTGTGATTCAAAAAGTACCTTTGATCTTTGTAGGTTTATTATCTCAGGTATTTTATAACAGTAACAGAAGGTTGACTAAGACAATGCCAAGTGGACAGATAGAATGGGTAGATATACTTGTCTCTAACTCTGAAGAGAGATCAGGATTAGGAAGGGAGGATGGGTGGAGGTGACCTAAGGAAGGCATAACCAGGAGAATAGCTAGCACCTTCTTGGTCAAATGAGCAAATAGCCTAGGACACATCTCAAAAGCATTTCAATGTTTAGAAATAGCAAAGAGAAAAACAAGGAAGGGCAGTGCCCTAGAAGCCCAAAAGAAGGGACTGTTTTACAGTGTTCCATTTCTAATACTTTTTAATGCATCCTGTTTTCTTGAGAACTTGAGGCCCCGTCTCATCATGGTATCCCTTACTCCATACCTTTGCTCCGTGTGTGATGATAGAAAGATAAAGCAGAAGAGAGAAGGAGAAAGCACCTCAACAGCTCTATACAATCATTCTCACTAGTATTCACATACTCACCATCAAAGGAGTGAGTAAAAAGATGAATGGGTAGCTACTGAATGAGTGAATGGAGATCTTCATTCTCCTCTCTTACTGCCAAGGAAATAGATTTTGAATCTTCCAAAATTTTCTTTGACAAAATGGCAGCCAGTAAAGAAAGGATCCTTTAACAAATCTAACCTGCAGTAGTGTTTCTCAGCCTAGGATGGTTGCCCGCCCAATGGCCCTTAGTTAAGCACACGGAGGTTGGAACCTAGGGGAGTCTACCCGGTGCTAGGCTCACCAGGATGATGGGCATGATGTGTTTTTCTGACCACTGGCAGGAAATAATGGGGCTCTCGGAATTCACACCAGTGACATTTCTTAGTTCCTAGTAAATAACCTTGTGTTTTGACCTGTAACAATGTGAAATGCTAACAAAGCCATCAGGAAATTAAAATACTTCGATGTGGTTTGGAGGCTGTCTAAGCAGATCCTGTCCAGGTGACAAAAGGTTGAAAAGACTCTGGGAAGAAAACAAAGGGAGAAAAAGGTCACAGAGGAAATAGCTGGGTGGTGAAATGCCAAAGTACAAGAGTTTATCTAGACCAAAGAGATGGTTTTTACATAAGGAATTCCCAGCCAGGGGTTGCTCATACCTAGTAACATAGGTAAGGTGGAAATGGGTGATTAAAGAAGACCTGGGCTCTGACTGCCATATTGGAATAAAATCTGTTATACAACAGTACTTTACCTTTATATACAGGTTGAGCATCTGGAATCCAAAATATGAAATACTCCAAAATCCAAACCCTTGTGAGCACCAACACGATGCCAGAAGTGGAAAACTCCACCTCTGACCTCAAGTAATGGCCAAGGTCAAAACACAAGCACACTCAAAATACTGCATACAATTACCCTCTGGCTACCTGCATCAGGTCTGTGATGGAACATAAGCAAATTTTGTTTTAATATTTGGGCCTCCTCTCCAAAATATCTCATTATTTGTATCCATATAACCCCAAACTGGAAAAAATAGAAAATCTCAAACACTTCTGGGTCCAAGCATTTTAGAAAAGGGATAGTCTGTGTAGCACTTTTCAAAATCCTTTTGTATATCTACCACCTTGTTTTACTTTTTCAGAAACCTGACAACGTAGGCATGGCAGAGATTAAGACTCCCGTTTGGCAGATGAACAGAGGGAGAAAGGCTCAGAGAAATAAACCAAGTTGCTTAAGCTCACACGGTGACCTGGTCAGGGAGTGGCCAGAGCCTGGTCTCCTGACCACCAGTAATTTGTTCTAGCACAGTGTCTTTCAGAACAGCATCAGACCACAAACTGAGGTCAAGACAAGACCTGAGCGATCCCACAAAGAACCTTCTGCTCCGCCGTTAGTAGCCCCCTGTGGCTGGTGCACGTGTGTGTCCTGTAATACCAGGAGTCTACATAAATAGAAACTTCCGGTTAAGACACCCCAATAGGATTCTAGAGTAGGTGCCATATGAAGAGCTTGTGTTTTCCAAAACAAATAAGTACTGGCTCTTACTGCGAAGCATGGAATTAGGCAGCATGGCCATCAATTTGTTGCTACTTACTATTGCTGCCCATCCCCGGGAGAGGCGAGCTCAGCCAGGCTGCCCCGCGGTGCAGCTCCCCGGTAGGGTCTGTGGAGTAGGACAGAGTCAATAATCTCATCTGCCTCAGATCATTTCATCTCCTCTCCTAGTTCCTCATGTGGAAAACTGCAGAACTAACTACAGGTGTTCCAGAAATTAAACCAACTGCCCAGCCAGGCCAAGCCTTGGTGTGGAGAGGATGGGAAAGTGAGGGAGAGGCCAAGACCCAGATAAGAATTCTGGCCAACACAGAGACCTAAGGACTGGATTCCCAAATCCTCAAGGGTAAGGATCCTTTGGGTTTCACTACTTTTTGTATCCCAATACAATGCACACACTCATGCAGATAAGTGTAGGCTTGCTCACTTGAATTAGCCTAGAAAGATATATGAAGGATATCATAGAGAATACAATTGCTCAAAAAGGTACCACTTCTCTTACAAATCAATAAGAAAAAGATGAAAGACACATAGAAGAACAGGCAAATGCCTGAATAATTCTTGCACAAACAGAATATCCAAATGGCCAGTAAGCATAGGAAGAGGTGCTCAACGTCCATGGTATCAGAGAAATGCTAATCAAAACCACCTGACATACCACCCACCCCTACTGGAATGGGGACTGATCTCTGAGGGGCTGTGGAGCCACCAGCAGTCTCACACTCTGTAAACTGGTACAATTCATTCACATGGGCTAACTATTCTACGGCCCCTACCCAGCTGAACATATAATAACCCGTGACCCAACAGTGCTCCCCTAGCTATACACCCACTGTGTTAGTCGACTGAGCACTGATGCAGCCAAAACACCTGGCAAGAACAACTTATAGGAAGAAAAATTTATTTTGGCTCTGTTTCAGAGGTTTGGTCCATGGTCAGCCAAGTCCACTGCTCTGGGCCCAAGGTGAAGCAGAACATCAAGGTGGAAGGGCATGGCGGAGGAGAGCTGCTGACCTCATGGCAGCAGGGAGGGAGAGAGAGCAAGGGGAAGGGGCCCCAGGGAAGATGAATCCTTCCTGGGCACTCCCCAGTGACCCACATCCTCCAGCCATGTCCCACCTGCCTGCAGTCACCACCAAGTTAATCCATTAAAACTGGGGTAGACAGATTCCGTTACACCTCTCATGATCCAATCATGCCACCTCCAAATATTCCTGCCTTAACACAGGACTTTTGGGGGACACTTTATATCCAAACCCTAACTTCACTATAAATGCATACATGTGTTCACCAAAAGATGTGAATTACAATGCTGGAACAGCATGATTCGTAATAGCCTAAGCTGGAAATTGTCCAAATGTCCATCAATAGTGTAATAGATAAATAATGATATATTCACATAATTGAATATTATACAACAATGAAAATGAACAAACTATAACTACATGGGTGAGTCTCAACAATACAATGCTGAACAAAAGAGTAGCTATGGTTACATGAGTGTGTGAACATTCTTTGAGTTCTATAGTTACGGCTTGTGTACCTGAATGTATTTTTTTTTATGAATGTATTTTACACTTCCATAAAAACCTTTTTTAAAGAAAGAAAAAGCACATTTACCAGCATTCCCTATTCTGCTACTCCTACTGCTGCTGTTGTCACAGGATCTAGCTCAGGAAGAAGAGAAGGGAAAGTGTCTCCTTCCTTCCATCACCTTCTATGGCACACCGTGTCTTGGTAGAGTTTTCTCTTTCCCTTCTCCTTTATTTGCTTTTTGACTTAGATCTTTGCTGTTACGGATGGTTTGATCAGACGGCAGTTTTGCGACAGGCATGGTGTTGGGAACTTGGGCCTGTGAAGGAAGCCCCTGGGTCACACTGCACTCTTTGGTGGTGGACTGGATCGCAGGAGCAAGAGGCAGGATTAAATTCTGGAGGTCTTGCAAGCCAGCATCCAGCAGAGGCAAGTTTACATTGTAGACAGAGGTCAGAGCCGTGGCTGTGTGGAGAGCGAAGTTAAAGAGCCAGGGTGATTGGTTAGAAGCCCATTTTAAAGGTTCAAGCAAGAAAGGACAGATGCTTTGAAATCAGGGACTTGTGTTTCCTCCTGTTCTCTCCACCTTATCTGTACATTAGTGATAACACAGTGACAGATGCAGATGTCAGGAGAGCATGAAGGCGAGATGGAGGCAAGTGACCAGGATGCTGGGAGGGCGTAACCAAGGAGAAGAGAGGAGTTAGGCATCGGTAATTGATCATGGCCAAGTAAATCTGCCATTTACCATGGTAAGGATACCATCAAGTGCCCATTAAGAGCTTGGAGGTGTTTAGTTTCCTCTGTGATTACTAAAGCTGGCTTTGATCATTTAAAAATCGCATTTTGTTTTATTCCTTAAGCAAACATTGATTTATTTCCTCCTTTCTGGGCAAAAATTCCTCGAGTTTAACTGCTCTGGCTGGAACAACTCTTTCTGTGCTTCAAAGTCTCAGTTGCCTGCTTAGAGGAAGAGAGTATTTTAGTCTCTTGCAGCTGCAAAGACAAGCAAATAGAAGGTAAAGGAGAGACTGCCATCCCCACCCTCTGTGCTTGGAGCCATCAGAAAGCAGAGCTCAAACTTTATAAATAGAGGCAGGAGCAGGGGCACCATGCTCAGAAAAACCACTCTCCCCTACAGCTTTCAGATATCCATTTCTGGATAACCAGAGTCAATAAATTCCATCAAGGTCAAAAACCAGGGACCTTGACAATGTGGCAGAATCAAATAGCCTTTATGTGCAATTGCTGACCACAGGGAGCATGAGCGACTGGGAGTCTGAGGTCTCAACTCCCAGATCTGGGAAACTCCTGAGACAAATGAGAAAAAAAAAAAAAAAAAAAAAAAGGCAGACTCGGGGGAGGGGCATCCCTGAGCTGATTCTGAGGGATTGCAGCAACGTCTCTGCTTCCCCCAAGCTGGTCTCCCTGACCCTGGCAGGGGGTTCGTATTGGCAGCTCGGATAACCACCAGACAGGTGGTCTGAGGGCCAGGTAAATCCCTATATGGAGGGTCACAAAATTGCCAGAGAGCCCCAGTCCTCCTATGGAATGGGGACAACATCTCAATCATATATTCCTCTTGATGTATATTAAAGACATCTGGCTTTTGTATCTATTTGGCAGCAAAGTCATGTGTAAATACAATTAGAGGAAAATTCCTGCTACTCACGTGAAACTACTCAGCCTGAAGTGTGGAAAGGAGAAAGCAGGAGACCTGACCATCCATCCTGGAGATTCTGCTGGGTGGAGCAACCGAGATCTAAGAGAATCTCATCACTGTTAGGGTCCATCTGCACACACCTCCCTGTGGACAGAAGTCTTACTGTGCATTAGGCACTTTAATGGTCTCCAAGGCACAAAAATGATGTGGACCCTCTTGTGTAGGACAAACAGACACATCAGAACTAAGTTCTCCCACAATGGTATAGGAGCAATGATGGAGGTGTATTATATTTACTCGAGAAATACAAATGGAGGCTGATTATTTCCAATGGGAGGAACAAGACCAGCAGACTGGCAGGCATAGCCTCTCGTGGACTCTGTTGAATGAATGAATTGGTTGATTTTCAATTCAGAAGTAGCATTTGGCATGAATCTTGAAGTACAGGGAAACTCCTTGATCTGCAGGAGTTTGGGGTCTGTGAAGGAAGGCTGGGTCACACTCCTTCAGGGGCAGTGGGGGAAGAAAACCCGTACAACGGGATGAGCTAAGGTTTAAGAGACTGCTCCCCACGTTGGATGTCAGCACACCCCAGCAGCCTGTGGCTTTGGGTCTAGTCACACTCAGAGTCACAGGATGACCGTGGTGCATCTGCCAGCATGTTAATTTTGCTTAAATCATTGGGTTAAATAATCTATATAGAAAGTAATTAAGGGCATTTCCAAAATGCAAGGTGAAACTGGCATGAATTTTAGGACAAAGGATTGGCCTTGTATATGTGGCCCTGCCTTCTGCTGCCAGGGTCTTGGTTAGTCTCCAATGTCATTCAGGGTACTCTGAAGGAAGGAGGAGAAGCCTGGCTTAGAGTTAAAGTAGGGATCAGGGTGTCATGTGGGCAGGCAGCGGGGCCATGTAGTGATGAGTTTTACACACCATGTGAGTGCACTGGGCTGAGCTTTGGGGATGGCAGAGGGCTCCTGCGGGCCTTCCTGACAGGGTGACTGTCCTGTTTAAGCTGCTGTGAGACCCTCATGGCAGAGCCTTGCTGTCTGGACAATGTCACTAAAGCACAGTTCCAGCCCGTCATCCCCCTGCTTAAGACCTCTGGGGTGCCTCCCAGCCACTCTATAAAGTCCAAACTGCATGCAAACTCGGGCTGCAGTGTGGAGCGGACGACCAGGCAGCAAGGCTGGAGGTGAGATGGGCGATGACCCGGGAGCTCTTGCAGGCTGTGCTAGGAAGCACAGCGGTGTGGTGAGAAGCAGATGGCATTTAAGGTCCTCCTCATTCTCTAGCTTGCCACTGCGACCGCCATCTCTGCACACGCTCTCCTACATTTCAATCAGGCTGAATGATTCACTACTCCTCGTGCCTCCCTGTAAATATATGTTTTGCTCATTCTCTTCCTTCCACCTGGAATGTCCTCCCCTGACCCCATCTCCTGATGCCAAAAGTCCCCCTGTCCTTCAGGTCCAGCTCGTGCAATCCTGGCAGCCTCATCCCAAGTGTCCACTGTGCACCAGGCTCAGGCTACGTGCCCTGCATACTCTCTACTGTCATCCCTACAAGGTGAGGAGCAGTATTTCCATTTTGCAGAGGAAGGAACTGAGCATCAGAGAGGTTAGGTAATGGTCTTAAGGCCACTTAATTTGCTAGGGACAGAACCAGAATTTGAGTTCTGATCTCTCTGAGGTTAAAACCTTTAGTCTTCCTACAGCTCAGTACCACTTTCTCCTTCAACTGATTTTCTCTCATAACCAAACCAGTATGTAAGTTGAACTCCTCCCATTTGTGGCTCTACATGTGGACACTTCTCTGGATATATAGTACTGCCATCGTGAGGTGCCACGAGGGGAATGTGGGTGGATGGAGTCCTCCCCCGGGGACAGCAACACTGATTCCATGCTCTGACTCCAATAAATGGAATACAGCAAAGCTCAGCAAATAAGTTGGTGCTCAATTATTGGCTCCTGTCCCTTCTATGGGACATTTGTTCAGTATATATTTTCAAGACTGGAGGAACAAAAATCTGTGATGTCATTTGATCATTGCATCTATATGAAATTTTGAAACACTGGCAACCCTGGGTTTGGGTTCAGTCTCCACTCAACACACACGTGTGTGTGCCCCCCCTCCACACACACACACACGACTCTCAGATGTGCCACACCACTTATTTTCAAGTTAATTGAAACTGATTTTTGCTGGAGCATTTCAAGACAATAACTTTCTCTTTAAGGGATCCTGAGCCAGGGGAGGGTACATATGTCACATGAGTCACATGATCATGGGTTTCAAGGGCCTCTGAGACCTGCCCAGGATCTGGCTAAGCAGACCCAGGACTGTGCCCACGGGGGCTGCCCTGCCTTGGGGCTGGGGTCTGCACCCCACTCAGAACATGCAAAAGTTAAATAGTTAAATAGTTAGATTCCTGTTATGGTTTGGATTTTAAATGTCCCCCAAAGGCTGTGTGTTGAAGGCATGGCCACCAGTCTGTGAAGGCGGTGGAATCTTTAAGAGGCAGGCAGGGCCCAATGGAAAGGAGTTAGATCACTCAGGTGTGCCCTCGAAGGGATATCGGGACCCTGGCCCCTTCCCCTCTCTCTTTGCTTCTGGTGAACAGGCTTCCTTGCTACGCACTGTCACCACAGGCCCATAGTGACAGGACCAAGTCACCATGAACTGAAACCTCTGCCACCAGATCAGGATAAATCCTTCCTCCCTTTAAGCTGATACCTCAGGTATTTTGTCACAGTGACGCGAAGCGGACTAACATCGGGCCCTGCCCTGGAGTCCTCTTTCCTGCCATCTCTAAGCCAATCACCAAGCCTGTGGACTCTCCCATCCTCTTCTCAGCCCCCACCGCCATCTGCAGGCAGGGCCTCTGTCATGCCTGTCTTGGCTTCCAACCCCATTGCCCTGAAAGCCCTGGGGGAGAGGCGACTCTGCCATCCAGAATCAGATCTCGTCCCCAGTTGAAGTCTTTCGACACTCAACACAAATCAACAACTGTGTGCCAGTTACCATTCTAGCCAAGGGCAACACAGCCATGAACAAGATGAAGCCTGGCCCCACAAAGTCCGAAGTCCTCAAGCTCCTGCTTATGAGACCCTCTTGCTTTCCAGCCCACTTGTGGCATTCTCCACTCCAGTCACACTGAGCCCATCCACATGCCTGCTCTCTCTCACCCCTGGACCTTTGCATATGCTCCTCCCTCTGCAGAGAGCATCTATCCCCTACTCACCTTCCCTTCCACTTGACTACCAGCTCCTGCTTGTCCTCCCAGGCTCAGCCTCAAGGTCACCTCCTCCAGAGAGCCTTCCTTAACCTCCACAGGTTCTAGATGCCCCTGCTATGTGCACATATTGAGACTTGAACTTTCTTGGCTCTCCTCAAAGGCAGAGGCCATGTTTTATATTTACTTTATGTAGTCCACTTCCCAAGCCTATCAGAGGCCTCCATGCTGTTGTTGGTTAAATGAGCAGTTGAAGCAGCCAGTCCTGTCTGCAGGCACTGAGATCTCCCCAGGTATAAATAAACACCCTTAGGCAGCCCTCCTGGGCTTCTGGAGTCTCAGAAGGGCCAAAGAGGGAAAGGAAGTGAGCAGAGAAGCTGAGAAATGTCTGCTCCCCTGCCTGTGTCCTCATTTTCCCTTCCCTCCCGCCCCCACAACGCAGTGCAAATCCCAATTCGCTGTGAATCTAACCCGTGAGCTCCTGATTCAATTCTGCAACTGGAGGACGGAAGTGGTTCTCTTTCTTGCCATTTTGCAGCCCTTCAAGCCCATGCTTACAACTTTTCACAGGAATCTGTGTTACTGGGGAGAGTTTGGTAGACCTAGCCAGAAAGATTGTGGGGGATCTCTGTGCCTGGAGATGTGTTCTAGGGGACGGAGGGAATGGGAGAGAGTGGGGGTTACCCTGAGCCGTCCTTCAGTTTTTCATTCTGGTAAGCATTTTTCAGGTCTGCTGGGTTTTGGCACCTATCAGCAAGGCTATTTTAAAGCACATAAAATCTGAAAATAAATGGAGTGGGGCTAGGGCAGAGGAAGGCTGGTTTGGCAAGGACTGCTTCTCCTGAGGGCACTGCAGCTGGGGGGAGCTACCGAAAGGCAGCATGGAGAGCTGAGGCTTCGCTGCCGGGAGGCCCACCCGCCTCAGGCTTCCTTGCTTTAGTTGGAGGAGGTGCTGCATGGCCCAGGCCAGGGACCTTCTGCTTCTTCCTGGTTGCAGGGAGAGGAGCAAGAGGAAGCAGCTGATGTCACTGCAAGGGACAAGTGCTGGCACCTGACTAGCTCACTAGCCCTTCTCCATCCCAGGTCCCTACCTGTACCTGCAGGCCAGGTGGTGTCTCCCTGGTTCAGATGGCTTCTCCTTGACCCAAGTGACCCAAACCATAAAGCCTTCTGCTTTATCCTCAGCTCTGTTCTGCCCTATACTCTACTGTCTCCCCAGTTCCTGGTCACCCCAGGACCTGACTGAAGGATATGGAAATGACAACCCCCAAAAACAGTGACCTGGGAAGAGGGAGGGAGCAAGAAGGCAAAACATTAATAACATTGATCCTTTCCCCATACATTCTTCTTTTTTTCTAAATTTTATTTTTACAGACTACATTCTGATTCATTGTACACAAATGGGGTACATCTTTTCATTTCTATGGTTGTGCACGATCTAGCTTCATACCATTTGTGTAATCATACATGTACACAGGGTAATGATGTCTGTCTCAGTCCACCATCTTTCCTTCCCGATACATCCTTTTCCAGTGACAAGACAATTCCTGGGAAGGAAGCAAACATCACTCAGTGACAATACAATCCCTGGGGAAAGGGCAAGCATTGATTCTTTCCTAATATATCCTTCCTTGGTGAGGGTACAATGGACCCTGGAGGAAGAGAGAAATTCTGGACCCTCCATCTTTGGTCTGTAAAAACACTGCCTAGTAAAAACAAATTTCTAATTTTTGCAACATTTTTCCTGACTGCCTACGTCCTGTTGAAGTCTTCAATGGCTAAGTAACCTCCCAGTGTGTAACCTATATGAACCCAGACACCTTTGTGATCAGGGGCCACTTTCTACCCAGAAAGTGAGCCCTTCTGATGCCTGACTCTGCTGCTGAATAAAAGGCATAGCTGATCCATGAAGTCTGCTCCTATTCAGGTTATTCATGCTTTCATTATGATGCCAAAACCGTTTGGTTATTTTTGCTTACACTGACCTCTGACTTACCTGTTGTATCTGGCTCATTGGTCCTGGCCTTTGCTCCCCTCACTGAAGACCATTTGCACTTGTGTTCTGCACCACATGTTTTGGAATGCCAGAAATATGCCTGAGGCATCCAGGGAAGAGCAGGAGTCTGGGTCAGACTGCCTGGTGTAGAGCCTACTTCAGGGTTTGTTTGCTGTGAACTGGGTGACCAGGGTGAGTTACTAAATCTCCCTGAGCACTGGTTTCTTCATTTGTAAAATACAGATCATAACAGCACAGTCCTCAAAAGGAAGCTGGGAAAATTCACTGAGCTCACTTACATGGTAGGGACTTAGCCAAGCACCTGACCCAAAGTAAGAAATTCAGCCCCAAAGCCATACTGCTCTTCATGAGTAAGAAAGGGACACTCACCACCCATACCCATCGCCCAGGAAAACTGCAAGACAAGAATGGTAAAAACAATGGAGCCTGTCTTTATTCTGGACAACTGGGTTCAGCAAAGAGAACCAGAGTTCCAGGAAGGCCCATGGATCTGGTTAAAGCTGCATGGCTGAGGGGTGGGTCAGGGGTCCAAAGGATAGGAGTTTGAGGAGCACGGGTGATTGGACAGAGCTTCATGAGTAGGGATCTGGGGCACAGGAGTCCGAGGGGAGGGGTTTGAGGGGTAGGTGGGTGGCTTCCCCAGGAAACCAGAGGGGCAAAGAATGCAGAATGAGCCTCCGTTCATACACCCAGGGAATCAGGGCAGCGCAAGGGCTGGAAGCAGATCTCCTTCGTGCCCCTGAATGATCTGGTGGGAGGTGAGCGAACACCCTGCAGGTGTGCCTTGCAGCAGGTCCTGACCAGCTCAGGGAGACAGAAGGAGCATTTTTGGTGAACAGGCCCAGGTTCTGCTCTTTCCCCTTTGACTGAAGTTCAGCTTGGTTCCAGGACAACAAATGCACGTCCCGTAGGTCTGTGGTCTCCCTGCCTCTTTCTGAGACTCCTGCCTTCCCCTTGACCTCCAAACTCAGCAATGATAGAAATGCTGGAACCTTCCATAGGTCTCCAGGGAGGATGGGCCCACTCATCAGAGGGAGGCACGATCATTAGCATCATCTCATTAAACTGAAAACTTCTGCTGACTCAGGCTGGTGCTTGGAAGGCAGCTGCCTCCAGGCTCTGTGCAGCCTCCCCCGGGCCTCCATGTGGTGGGATGGAAACCTAGAGATGGACAGGATAGGAAGGGACCCAGTCCTGCCGGGGTCTGGGCTGCAGGCAGCCAGGGTAATGAGATGAGGGTGTTCTTTGAGGAAAAGATTTGCCTGCTTTGTACAGAGGTACCAAGTGCAAGGTTTAAACAAGATAGAAGTTATTTCTCTCACACCCACCAGTCTGAGGCCAAAATGGAGGCTCCACAGCCTCCTCCTCTCACATTGCCCAAGTGTTCCTAAGCTGCCCCCCTTACCCTGTAGTCAAGGAGAGACTCAGCATGCCCACACCCTAGCCAGGGGCAGGAAGGAAGGGGAAGAGCAGAGCTGATTCCCGTGAGCTGTCTGTGTTCAGCACAGCCCTGCCACTCCTGTAGCCAGAACTTTCTCCAGAACAAAGAAAAGAGACATAGGCACAATAGACAGTCTCCATCACAATGACCAGAACAGAGCCCTGGCACAGGGGACCCCCAGCATGCAGGCCCACAAACCACTGTCATGCGATGCACATGATGAGAAGCACATTCACTTTCCCAAGGAACATTATTAAGAACTATAGGCATTAAGGAACTAGAGGAGAAGTACAGTCCCTTCCCTCAGTGGGCTTCCAGTCATGGGGCCAGGGAATCATTGAATGTACCACTGGGTGGCATAAAGGAAACGTGGGTGTGCATTATACCCCTGCTACGTACAGGATAGTACACCAGCTCCAGGGACACTGATAAATGACAGCTCTCAAGCTTCCAGCCCTCAAAGGGGAGGCGGACACCCAAATAGGCAACCTCAATACAGGCGGCTAGTCCAGGGACCCTTCACGCAGCCCAGAGATCTCAGCAGGACCCAAGAGCTGCCCAATACTTTGCACCAGGTAAGACCCCAGATCCTGGCATAGCTGGGAAGCAGCTGAATTTCTCATAAGCCCAGCTGGGAGGATCAGAGTTGCATTTATACTGATTTTTTAAAGGAATACAGAAATAGAATATTCCTTACACACTAAGACTTCTTTCCACCACATCAAATAAGCTTCAGGAAGCTGGGTTCAGGAGGCAGAATGTGCGAAGATTCCCAGAAGTTGGAACCAGATTGAGTGAGCCAGAGGATGAGCGGGGAATCCTCTCCTCCCACACGCCCCACACCCTTATTCTCATAGCCAGGATTTCCCGGCCATTGGGTGGTAGTGAGGTCAAGGCTGTATGTAGACTAGGCATCTGGGGGAGCCACAGCCTCCAGATAATCTATTCTAAGTTTCATTATCTCCATGGTCAAAAATGTTCTTTGTCCAATCAAAATCACTATTACTTGAATTAAAATCCATTTTCTCTTATTTGGGCTTCAAAGTAGTAGGGCAGGGCTGGGGAGATAACTCAGTTGGTAGAGTGCTTGCCTCACAAAAAGAGGGCCAGGATTCAATCCCCAGCACTGGAAGAAAAAAAAAAGTGCTAGGGCAATGGTTTATCCTCCTAAATTTTGAGAGAATGCTTTCTAAGTTGTGAAGACTCATAAAAATATCAAAAGCTGTTCTTTTTATCATAGCTAAGTTCATGTTGTAAGTGGGGGTGGGAACTAAATTTTATTGAATAACCTAGTATGTTCCAGGAGCTATGCTAAGCACCTTCTGTGCATTACTTTCCTGTAACCTACCACAGCTCTGCCAGGTACGCATTATTTTACACATTTTCTACATGGGAAACTGAAGCACACAGAGGTCAAAAATAACTTGCCTATGGTCACACAGCTAGTTTGTCACAGAGGCAGGACTAGAACCTACATCCTAAGCAAGATTCTTTCAATCTTTCATAATCCTGGAAGATAATATTTGGGTCATCCATAGCCTTTTCTTCTCAGATTAAACAATTCCCATTCTATTTTTTTCAATTCTTTTTATGATGAGCATTTTATCTTATGGAATATGTGACAGTTTTTGAAAATCAGGAACTATTTTTGGTGGGTGCAAATTAGTGGAGTCGTTTTAGGAGTTTAGCATACTGTAATCTCTGAGAAGAGTTTATGTAAATCTTAAAATTTCACTACTTCTGGGATCTGATGACAATTATGGCTAATTTAAGCCTATGGGGTCATACGCAAGGCACTTAAGAGTAAAGACACAAATTGTCAACATGAAATTTACAGTATTTTGATAGATAATTGACTAATGTGTTTTGGAAAACTTAAAATGATATTAACAGATTTACATGAGGATAGTAGGGATGGTGGCAGAAAAGAAAAAAAGTGATGTATCTCTCCAGCACTCTGTTCATCCATCCAAATATTAGATTATTACTATGTTCAAGACCAGTTCTCAGCACATCAGGAGGCCATGTGTGAGTGTGTGTGTGTGTGTGTGTGTGTGTGAGTGTGTGTGTGTGCGTGTGTGAGTGTGTGTGTGTGTGTGTGTGTGTGTGTTTATTGTGTTTGGAGCAGGGAAAATTGTTATGCACATTAGCCCCACATGTTTACTTTCTCAACCTGGCTATGCCGACTTTATCTTGTGCTTTTTATTTTCCTAATCATGAGCAGAAGAATCCCAGCCACATCCTACAATATAGATGGCTTGTGCTCCTCAGAACTGTCAAGGCCACCAAAAACAAGGAAAGGCTGAGAAACCCTCACAGTCAAGAGCAGCCTGAGACGTGGTCACTGAATATAATGTGGTACCCAGGACAGATCCTGGAACAGAGAAAGAACAGTAGGAAAAAAAACTAAGGCTATGTGAATAAACTAGGACTTGAGTTAATAATAATGTTTTTTAAAATCAGTCGCCATTTCCAGTTGGGTAATAATGTTCTTCATCCAGAATGGAGGCCCTGGGGGTTGAAGAGAGAGACACTAAGGTCACAAATGCACATGAACCCAGGAGGAGACCTGGGCCCTGCTCTGTTGCCTGCTGTTATCTCAGGCTTGGGTCCATCACCTCTCAGAGGAGCATGCCCTGAGCCCTCTGACCTGTGAGTCTTGTGTTCTTAACCAGACCAGGGTCGAGCACAAGACGCAAACTCATCTCAGCCTGCTTGTTTAAGCCATTTAAGACCAACCCTGCACCTGTCATTCATTCCTTTCAAATGGCCATTTATTTTATTTGGCAAGATTTAAAAACAATCCCCATCATCATTAAGCTCTCTCCTTAATTAGCAGAGGGAAAAATGCCATTATTGGGAGCAACCTCTCCGCAGCACACTTCTCTCTGTTTGGCAAATTAAAAGCATTTGGATGAAACTCTTCCAGGGTCCCAATCAATAGCTCAAGCCATAATTATTCAGCAGTGCTTGCAGATTTGGGGGCTGACAGCCGGCCGGGTGTGCTGCTCTGTAATTGTTTCATATGCTTCTGCGGCTCGTCTCTTCCCAGGATTGGGGTCTGCCGCAGACTAATCAATAGCATCTTTGGGGAGACTGGGGAATGCACTCACCATTATCTAAACCCTCACAGTGCTCCCCATTTCTCCAGGGGGGACATTAGCCATAGTTCCCTGGAGCTGGTCTGCATTTTCCTGCTTAGCCACCTGAGGCAGAGCCGAGCAGCACTCTAGGGAAGTAGCAAGACAATAACAAATGCCCACTTTATAGGATAATTGTGTAACAGCAGCTTTAGATTGTGTATAATGGTTACGTGCCAAGGAGCAGTAAACAATCCATCTTATTGCCAGAATTCACCGATTCCAGGATTACTGATCATTTGGATAGGATGTAAATTATTGAAGTTTGTCTTTTTCTCAAGTAGATCTTTTCCTAAAGGATGGTACAACTCCATGTTGTTAAAAAAAAAAAAAAATCTGAGGGAGGTTGTTTAAGATATTTCAGAGGAGTAACTTTTCCCAGATACACACCAACAGCCAACATGTTCCCTCCAAATCCTTCCAGAGGCTGACAGTCGAGACACCAAACTCCAGTCCTGCCTCCTTATTTTCCTAGACAGAAATACTTCCTTAGCTTTCCTTCTGTCAGATTCATTTAGTTTTGTTTGTCTATTAAATAGAAATATGGCCAGTCAACTTCAGAGAGACGCTATAAGAATAAACACAATAAGAGGCTCAATAGTGACTTTTAAATATAAAAACATTCATATAAAAATTAACGAATATATTTATTCATTATTTCATATATTAAACATTAAAGAGGGTATGTTATTGTTTTCTGTTTTGGAGGGGCTTTTCTGTTTTGAGGATTTTTTTGTCTTTTTTTTTTGGTACTGGGGAATGAACCCATTTAACCACTGAGCCATATCCCTGGCCTTTTAAAAATATATTTTAATTAGAGACAGGGTCTCACTGGGTTGCTTAGGGCCTCTCTGAGTTGCTGAGGTTGGCTTTGAACTCGCAATCCTCCTGCCTCAGCCTCCCAAGCTGCTGGGATTACAGGCATGGGCCACCAGGCCCAGTTAAAGAGGATATTTTAAATGTCTGTGGTGGGTTACTTTCTGATTTTTTTAAAAATTTTTATTCTGTTTTGCCCATTTAGGCTGACTCCCCATGATACTGAATGTACCCAAACTAATTCTTTTACTAACACAGACTAAGTTCAGCTATATGCCCATTCAGGAACAATGAGATCTGAAGAGACTGTCTTTTTACTTGAAAAGAAAGGTGACAGCCTGGTTCTGGCGTGAGCTCGAGCCCAGGGAGCCTGCACCAACTGCACTGAACTTGAAGTCTGATTGGAGACTACCCTAGACCCAGGCACTGAGGTTCTTCTAGAGCACCCCGGGAGGGAGCTCATGAATGACTGCCCATAGGGTTCCGTGCTCAGAAGCATCCAAAATTATGGCTGAGGGTTCTGAGGATCCAGCCATTTTTCTGTAGGAAAATATGACCTGAGAGACTGAGCAGGGCACGGGGTCCACACAGCACGAGATCTCTTCATGCAGTCCTTTAGGAAGCATCTGGGGTTCACCCAGTCATCAACATCCTCACCCACTTTTTAATAAATGCCCACAAACATGTGGTCCTGTGAAAAGCAATTGCCTGAAGGCCTAAGCTGATTGTCCTCATAGGTGACATCACTGCATGTGGACCTGGGCCCCCTGCTGTGCTACATGCTGAGCATACCTGCACCTCCACATCGACTTCCGGTTTCCTCCGGAATCGAAAACACCTCAGACAGAGTTCAGGACCCACTCGCCTTAGACCAAATGCATACTAGATCTATGCCAAGCCAAGCAACCTGCACCAACTCTGCAGATCGTTCATAATCATCATTATTCTGTTTTCTTTTCTCACATTCAACTGCCATCCACCACCACCCATTTATCACAGTTTTAAAAATTCAATATGAGCAATATTGCATATATTCTCTGAGCTACTCTCTCCTTTATGGAACAGGAGAAATTAAAGCAAACCAATTGAAAATCCCTGGAAACACAGAGTGGATTAGAAATAAGTGTCTCTTTAAGTGAAAGAGAACATGAAAACTGATGGCTCCAAACCGACTGTAAGCCTTACTTTATTCCGGAAGAATTATTAGAAAGAAAGGGACATATATTTCTGTTGACACTGTATATTAAGTGGACTCTCTAAACCCTATTTGTCTGTATTAAATAAATATGCTCGGTTTCCAACCATGCCCTGTACTTCTTCTGGTTTTAAATCAAAGGGATTAAGACTCGTAATTAAGACACTGGAGGAAGGCCTGATCAGTTTTGCCAGTGCAAATTAGTTCGGGGGCCCAGAGCTGCTCCTTTCTGTTTGCTGGTATGGGAGGTTTGTTTGATTTAACATGATTGAGGAAATGAAATATCCCTAAGACAAAGAACCAATATTGTACTTCTGGAGGGTGGCTGAAGGGAAATTGGAAACTAATGCACATTAACAACGAATCCAAAATGCACAGAAGGAGAAATGCTATTTAGAAAGTGATGAGGCTGGGCTGGTCCTTTGAAATCGATTGTGCTGTCTTCTTCCTTTGTTTATTTTTTATGGAACATACATGAAATAGAATCTCAATTTTCAGATGAGGTCTTGAGAGCTTGGGACCCTGCCCTGATCATGTATGAATTATCTTATTCATATTCACAACATTTCTATAGAATGGTTATTCCTATGATCCCTATTTTAGAGGTAAGGAAACTACGAGTCCAAATGCAGGAGCTGACCTAAAGCCAAGTCATCTGCGAGACTCTTGGTTATTGTTTCTTTGTCCTGTTCGTGAGGATGAGGGGAAGGAAGATCCTGCTTGAGAATGGGACAGACACGCCCAGGTTGTTTGGTTTGGTTTTATCCCTGTTCAGTGGATCTGGTCAGACTGGGATGCTTCTCTAAGAGCAATGAAAAGCTGAGCAGGCCACACATGCTACCAGCCTGTCACCAGCTGCAGAGGGACAGCAGACACAGCCTGAAAGGCTTCCTCTCCTCATCGGGTGGGTGGGCCTTCGCTGCCAGAGCTGTCTGTGTGTCCCTCTCTGCTGGGGTACACGGTCTGCACTTACTTATTCGCTTCCTTGGAGGGACCTTTACAACTTCCACGTTCAACAAATCCAGTTGTTTGTTTTCTTAAACTTATGGAATAATGCCCAATAAAAATGAATAGCTTGTGTTGTTGTGGGAAAGGGGGATGGGGCTACCCTGTGTGCTTGAGGTGATTAGTACCAAGCTCGTGGGATTATTTCTAATACCTGAGAGTGGATCTCATTTTATGTCTGAGATTGTGAGTCAGACTTTAAGAAGGAAGAGGATGCAAGATGGATTGTTTTAATTTTGTCAAGTTAGATTGTTATGCAGAGCAAACACAAACCACCCCGTTCCCACTGCCCAGGACTTCTGTGACTGATGAGACGAAAATGAGGCACACACGCAAACACACTCCATAACCGGATCTACCGTGCAAGTTTATATGGCAGAAGAGACACTGCGACGTGTCTGCATGAAACGTGTGTGTGTGTGTGTGTGTGTTGGGGGGGTTATATGACAGGTGAGACCCAGGGAACTTCGACCTGTTTTTCTGTGGGTAACCATCACTGGGATAGAAATCTGGGTTAGTTATGTATGGAGAAAGTGGTTTCAAAAAAATCATTTCCTTAACTGTGGGATTTAGAAGTCCTGGAGGAAGGTTCAGACAGGATTGATTGATTATTACCTTTTCAGTTGGTTATCTTATAGAAGTTCTGATTTCTTTGATCACCAGGCAACTTCTGGTGGGGTGTGGGTCCGCACAGTGAGTCCAGAGACGGAGAGGGCAGGGGCAAATGTGGGTCAGGGCTTCTATTGCAGTTTCTGGGGAAGGAACAGACCAGGTGAGGTAAACAAGTTTAGGATTACCGAATTTGAATAAAGCTCTGAGCATCCCTAGTCATCCCGGCCCTGGGTAGGAGGCTAGTGGCCCTGAATGTGAAGGACCAAGGCAGAGGTTGGGATGTGGTTTGGTCTGGTTTGGTCGATCTGAGATAAAAGGTGCACTTACCTCAGGGCCTGCTCACTGTGTCTAGGAGTGGGCCAGCCCTGGGCGGGTGTCCCTACTGGGTCAGCAAGGTTCCAGATCTCAGAGCGTGGAAATACATAAAATAAAATTAAAAAATGGTAAATGTACACAAGCAAGATGCACTTCCTGTGGTTCTGAAAGACAGAGGAAGGACGTCATGGGTATTGGTCTCATCCGTACTGGGAAACCTTGGTGGTAACTCTTTGGAATCAGAGTTCAGGGGCAAGTACTGTTTTTGTCTTGTTGAATTATTTGCTGGTTTTGTGAGTGTGCAATGCGGTCATGCCATGCAGCCATCACCAGCTGCTGATTCATGAGTCCTTCCAGCTGGGGGGCATAGCTCGGGCTGCAGCAGGGGTTCAGCAGGCCCAGCGGGGAGGATGAAGTCCAGGAGGGACAGAGCAGCAGTGCTCAGCCCTACCTACCTTGAACCGTTCCATTTGATAAAGCAGTAGTTTGCCTAAGTTGGACTCCATTCTGGGACTGATGCCAAGGTGGAGCGACGCCGCACCTTGTTTGCACAAGTATACAACCTCCATCCGCCCCGCACCACCATAAGGCACAAATGGAGAAATGACTTACTTGTGCCAACTTACCAAACTAAATCAAGGATATCTTGGATCACATCAGGAACACCAGACACAAGAGCTTCTCAACCTCACCTACGACCCGCAAAAGGAGGAGCCTCCTGAGACTGGACAGCGTGACACCCTGACTTGGTCACCTGGCAACTCATCACGAGCCCCGCCCAGGAACATCACCACAGCGAAGAACTTCTGATTTCCTGTCCCTGAGGGCTTCAGCACAGTGTGGTTTCTCCTGCCTGTGACGACAGTGCACAGCCCACTCCAAGCTGACGACACCTCAGGAGGACACTTGAAGCTGACACTCTGAAACTGAAACTGCCATCTGCCTGGACCCTCTGAGGACTCTGCAGAGCTGGTTCACTAAAACCCTGATCTGAACTCCCACAGTGGCTCACTGACTCTTCCCATCTCTCTCTCTCTCTCTCTCTCTCTCTCTCTCTCTCTTCCTCCCTCTCTTTCTGCTCTTGACACAGGATTCTACAACCCTACCACTGCCTGACTCCTCCTTCATCTTTCTGTGACCTACGTACATCCCTGTGTGAAGTATGATGTGTGACTTGAGTGTTACAGATATTAGAGATTAAGATGGGAATAAGAGAACTTGTGACTGCCCGACTTATGACTGTCAGGTGGCCTGTGAGTGTCTGGTGAATAGCCAGGGTTGGAGGTGTTGAAGCTTCCGAGTTCACTGTTATTCAATAAATTCTAACATTGGGGAAAGATACAACCATGTTCAGTCTATGTTAATGGCATAACTTAACCACGACAATGAGGCCCTGGGTTTCATCCCTAGTAAAAGAAAGAAAGAAGAATATTTTCACCGATCCAAGAAGCGATTCCATACCCACCATCAGTCTTTCCCCTTTCTCCCTACCCACAACCCAGCAACCACTAATCTACCTTCTGCCTCTGAATTTGCTGATGTCGAACATTCCGTGTACATGGAATCATACTGTGTGTGACTTTTGTGTCCGACTTCTTTCATTTAGCATGATGTTCTCAAGGTCCACTCATGCCAGGGCATGTTCACTGTGTCTTTCCTTTTACAGCTGAATAACATTCCATTGTATGGATATACCATGTTTTATTTGTCCATTCATCAGTTGATAAATAGTTGGTTTGTTTCCACATTTTGATTATTATGAATAGTACTCTTATGAACATTCATGTACAACTTTTGTATGGATATGTTTTTAGTTTCTCTTGGATACATATCAGGAGTGGAATTTCTGGGACATGTGATAATTATTCATTTGCTTTTTGAAGGATTCTCAACCTGTTTTCTAAAGTGGCTGCACCAGCAACGAATAAAGCTCCCCATTTCTGCAAGTCCTAACAGATATTTGTTATCATCTACCTTTTGATAATAGTCATTTGAATGGGAGTAAAGTGGTATTTCTTTATGGTTTAGATTTGCATTTTTCCACTGACTAATAATACCGATGATCTTTTCATGTGGAAGCTCTATTCTTTGTTGTTTTTCCTTACAAGGAACATATGGTAACTGGGGGAAAAAAAAATAAACCAAAAAGAGGCAATTATATTAGTTCATTTTCCATTGGTATAGCAAAATGCCTGAGGCTTGGTACTTTATAAAGAAAAGAGGTTTATTTAGCTCACAGTTTTGGAGTCTGAAAGCCCAAACTGCATGGTAAAGGATCTATTGAGGGCCTCATGGCAAGTGGCATCACAGTTGGAGTGCGTATGGGGAGAGATCACATGGTAAGACAGGAAACAAGAGTGCAACCTGGGGGGTCAGACTTTCTCTTACTTAATGAGTCACTCACAGAAGAACCAATTCTGGGTCTCAGGAGAACTGCATCAATTATTTCTGAGGGCAGGGCCCTCAATGACCTAATTACTTCCTACTGAGCTCCACCTCTTAAAGGTCTACCATCTGCAAATATTGCCACACAAAAGACCAAGCTCCCAATACATGAACCCTTGGGGAACACACTCAAACCATATTCAAATCACAGCAGCAATAAAAAATATTTTAATTTTATAACCCCAAAGTAATCACTAATAATTACTTCATACATATTCTTTTCAGATATTTTTCTAAGAAAGAATATAAAAGGTATGTTATATGTACCCTTTTCTTGCTTTCTGTTTCTCACTTGAGAACATCTTTCCATATTAATACATACTTTTTACAATATCATTTTATATGGCTTCATACTATTCCTCTGAATGCATTTATAGGATTTATTTCCATTGTTTTAAAGGGTTTCTATTGTTTCAATTTTTGTGCTAAAATAATTTGACAAACTACATCCCTGTAGTTGAGTCTTTGTACAAAAATGTTATTAGTTCCTTAATATAAATTGCCAGAGTGGGATTCCTGCATTGAGTAATATGCAAAATCTTAAGTCTTTGATGTGTGCAATAATAGCAAAGCCAATGTCTTGTTATCATCAGGTGCCAAATTCTGTACTTTGTTGAGTTTTGCTTTCTACTTCTACTTCAAACTTGAGGCTGAGGATGTGGCTAGCTAGCTCCATTGGTCAGAGAACAGAAATAAAGGCAAGGCTGTGGGTTTGCTTTCTGTCTGATAAGCCCCGAGTACTCCCTGCAGCCAATTTACGAACGTCCATCACTGGACATGAGGTCAACAGAGGGAGGGAATGTGGCCCTATCTGCATGTTTCCTTCAGTTCTCACGCAAGCACTGCTTCCTCTGGGAGGCCTCTCCTGGCCATCTACGAAGCCAGGTTGGGAGTCTGGTGATTAGCTAGAAGCTCGGCAAGAAAAGGTGCAGAACTTGCTCAATCCTGTGTCTCTGACACTGGCACAGCACCATAAAAATGCATTTTTGCTGAAAGACTGAATAAAAAAGAAGTAAATTGAGACGACTGGAAGAAAGAATCCAAAGTCCTGCAATGTTAATCTGTACATGAGGGAAGCACAGCTACTAGAGATGACTGTCAGCAGAGACAACCTAATGACCAAACATGTGCCTGCCTTGCTCAGAAGGAAGTGGGGAGCTAACAGAAGTGGGGTGCGCTGTCCTTTGCATACATTATTTTGTGTAATCCTCCCCCCACGATAATACCTACAGAGTAGGTCTTATTATCTCCATTTTAGATGCACTGAGAGCCAGATTTTCTTACTTACCCACCATCTTACGCCCGAAAAAAAGGAGAGTCGGAATCCCACACCAGATCTGTCTGCTAGCAAGGTACATCCTGTTGTGCTACATGGTCACATTCCATTTATTCCTGAAAGATGAAAAAGAAGCAAATCTAACCATGTGTGGTCGAAGCAAGACTATAAGTCCTATTTACATGGCTCTGTGACCGACATTGTCCCAAAATGACATTATGTCTCTTTACACCACTATGGAGATGCCAAACTCCAGTTGGCCTGATTGGTCTTGAAAGGCTCTGTCCTTGGAGGCCAATTCTGCTCGTGCTCCTGACAAAGGAGCACTTATTTAGGACATGGGTCCTGGTGACTCCCAAGTGCTGGTGGCATAAGTGATGTGCAAGACCGCAAGGCCTCCCCAGCGGCCGTCAGAAAAGCCGTATATCTACCAGCTAATTCTGAGAGCCATGTTGCCCTTCATGCAGATTTGTGACTCTCCTGAGCCCTGAAGGCACATTTAAACAATGGGAGAGATTAAGCACTCAGCAAAGACATTTTTAATGTCACCACCATAGCACTGACTTTTCTACTTCAAATGCTCTGCTGGCATGATTCGATGCAAGGCCACCAAGTATATTCTTTCTCACACTTCAGAGGTGTCTGCCAGGGGAAGTCACTCCCAAGAACTTTCCAAGTCCTGCCTAATTGCAAGGCCATTAAGTAGGTCTGAGTTTAGTTGAACCAGACCCACTGGCCAACTTTGAAATCCCAGTAGGGGATCTTCCCTGGTTTAATGGAGATAAATGCTTCCTGACTAACCACAGTGCAGAGTGAACTTGGCCAAGATGCTGTCAGGTCTGAGGTGGACCATGACCTCCTAGAGGATTAGGAGGCTCGACAGGCTTTCTCTGTGAGTTCCAGGGTCTAAGATCCATAATTACTTTTTTTTAACTTTGAGATGTGTACATGAAAATTCTTCATTGACAGATTTTCAGCCAGTTCCCAGAGTTGGAGATAGTCTTAATGAGACCTTCTCCCTGGCTGTAGCCAGACTCTTCTAAATCTGATCTGAGACCAGAATTCAAATACAACTGGGTGAACTGAGAGAGAAAGTCACAGAGATTTGACAAATACTTTCCTCTAATATTATTATTAGAGGAAATAATAATATTAATATTATTAGTGCTTAGTAATTTTGGCAACTTCAGAATCCTAAAATACTTGGTTCCTTCCTTAAGAGCACAAAGAAAAAAGGGAGAAGCCAAATTGAAAAGTTAAGAAATGAATTTCTAATGGTTTCTAATGGATTGATTTTCTGTTGCCTCTTGTCCATTAGATAGAACACATTTCTATGAGCCATTACTCACAAGCACTCATAGATAACAATTATAGTAAAAACAACATAAATTTTCCTGATATAGGCAAAGAGTAGCTCCCCAGACGTTTTTAGTAAGCTGGATGAAAAAGTAGAAACAGATGATGAACTCTTTAGGGCACTTATAATTATGAAAAGAGAAATTATTCTTTTTTTGTTGTTAAGCTATAGAGATACATGAATAGCCCCGGTCTTGGCTCAGTGGTCTCCAAACTTTCTCAATTATTTATCCCAGCTATAGAATTTTTTTAAGCAAATATGCCCCAAGAAGTTATATATTTATACATGTTTGCTTGTCCTGCCATATTTATCTATTATGTACATTTTAAAGTATACCCAAGAAATTGAAATTAACATGGAATCAGATGAAAATCAATAGAAATTATAATATTTTCTTCCTTCATCTCACAAGATCATCTAAGCTCACCCCATTTGAGATCACTATTCTAAATTTCATGGAGCCTATATTGATCTTCTTGGAATGTCATAACAAGATACCAGAGACTGGGTGCCTTAACCAATTGAATTCTATTTTCTTACAGTTCTGGAGGCTGGAAGTCTAAGATCAAGGTGCTGGCAGGGGTGGTTTCCTCTGAGTCCTCTCTCTGGGTTGCAGATGGCTGTACTTTGGCTGTCTCTTCTCCTGGTGGCTCCTCTGTATACATACACCACTGGGTCCCTCCCTGGGTCCAGATTTTATCTTCTTATAAGGTGTTATGGTTTGGATGTGAGATGTCTCCCAAAAGTTCTTGTATGAGACAATGCAAGAAGGTTCAGAGGGAAAAATGATTGGGTTATAAGAGTCTTAACCCAATCAGTGAATTAATCCCCCATAGGATTAACTGAGTGGTAACTGAAGTGGTGGGATGTGACCAGAGGAAGTCGTTCACTGGTGGCGTGGCTTCGGGGTATGTATTTCGTATCTGAAAAGTGGAGTTTTTCTCTCTCTGCTTTCTGATCGCCATGGGAGCTGCTTCCCTCTGCCCCACTCTTTCACCATGTTGTTCCTGCCTCACCAGGAGCCAGGAGGAATGGAGCCTGCTGTCTATGGGTTGATATCTTTGAAACTGTGAGCCCTTAAATAAACCTTTCCTCCTCTAAAATTGTTCTGGTCAGATCTTTTAGTCACAGCAGAGAAAAAGCTTACTAAAACATAAGGTCACCAATCAAAACGGATTAGGGTCATACTAACAACCTCATTTTAATTTCATTACCTCTTTAAAGACCCTCTCTCCAAATATAGTCACACTCTGAGGCTCTAAGAGCTAGGAATTCAATAGAGATTTTGGAGAGTCACAGTTCAGCCCGTAGTTCAGTGGCCCCCATGGGGAAAGGAAGAGGCTGATGTCCAGTACTGGGCCCAGGGAAGGTGTATCAGAGGACTGTCCTCAAGCTCCAAGCTGACTATGTGTACTGCAGCCACTGGGAGTAATGTTATCCCTGTGATAGCAGAGAACTGCCTGTCCCCAAAGCCAGAGTGGATCCTTACAATATCCAGTGACGCTAGACCCCTGATGGACTTCCCAGAAATGACAATTCCCAAGTTCACAAAGGGGAAATGCAAAGGAAACCTCCAAGGGCCTTGCCCATTGCCGGACAGTCCTCAGTCTCTCAGCTGTGGAAGCACCAGCCAGGGCACCCAGCGTCTAGTTTTGGAAGGTCTGGTGATGAGTCTAGCCCACAAAACCTCCAAGATGGTGCTGATCCAGGGGCTATGTGCAGGGCTGGTCACTGGCAACACTTGCAGTGAGTGTCACTGGTGTCTCTGTTTCCTTCTTGACTGTCCTCTACCTTCAGATTAGGGCTATCACTTTTACTAAGGGGCCTCCCTAACTCAAGTCCCCAGGGGACTCCTATTTTTCAAGAGGCTGAAATAGAGGGAAAGGACAAAACTAATCCAAATCTCTAATTTGGAATTTCAGACCCTGAAATTCTAGGTTAGAGAATTATTTGAGAATGAGCAGAACCTTTCTTGCTTTCCAAATCACTTCTTGGTGAGAGATACTAACTCTGGCTACTCCTATCATTAAAAAGCTACTACTTCCTTTGTGAACCTGCTCTTATCTGCTGTTTCCAGAAGGGACTTCAGTAAAAAGGGTTAGCATCTGAACCCCGATGGTATTGACTTCAAGCCATCGATTCCCAGCTGGGAGGCAAGTCAGGGTAGTGACCTCCTAAGGTATCAAGGCAACAGATGAAAGAATACACAGGTTAGGGGGGCTCTGGAATTCTACTGCCTGATGTGACCCCTGGGTCCGCTGCTTCCTACCTGGTTGGTCACTCTTCATGCCCAGTCTCCAGATATTAAAATGGAGATACCACAAAGATCTATCTCACGGCACTACTAAGAGGTTTAAAGGAGATAATACAAGCACTTAGCACAGTGCCTGACTTATAATAAGCATCCAACCAAAGCTGGCTGCTGTCATTTACGAAGGTTTGTCAAGTCAGGAGGCTTGAAATCTGACAACTGTTTGACAAGTTTGCTCCTCTTCAAATGTGCTGGGGATCTACAGGGAAAAGGGCCCCCAGATAACATTTTTCTCTCTACAATTAGATATAAGTGTGCAGGGTAAACATTTCAAGATATAAAATGAAGAATATCGAAGGCTTTTCAGGGCAAGGTGGGGACAGGCTTGAACAGACAAGAGCTTGTTTTGAATTCCTGGCAATATTGTGATGAGGAGGTGAACCTCCCCCAGGACTTCAGCACTGGGAGGTGGTGATGAGAAGGACTCCAAAAAACTGGCCAGGACAGAATTTCACCCTTCAAAATCAGAGCCCAAACCAATGGGCCTTAAACTTTTGGGGATCACAAGCCCCTGGGGGGGGGGGGGGGGTCAAATAACTATAAATGCCCTCCCCAGGAAAATTTGACATATATAAAACTCTACAGGTAATTGCAGGTGAGCATGGAACCCACCCATGATCCTGAAGAAGTCTGTGACCCCAGAGTAGGGATCTCTCGCAGGAGAAAGAAAAGCCTGCAGATGACAGGGCATGGGGCCAGGAAAGATCCAGAAGCACAAGCATAATGCTGCCCTGCTGAGCCAGGCCAACCAGGCCCTGAGGAGGCTCTGTGGGTAGCTACCCGGTCCCTGCCAAGGAACTTGCATTCAAAAGTGGGTCCCACTATGACTGGAGCTACGTAGATGCCTAAATCAATGGTATCTGCCAGGCTCCAAGGACCAGGTGGGCAGCAAGTATGGACAGACAAGGGGGGACAAGAGGAGCAAGGCAGAGCAGGTCCCAGCAGCCATCTCCCCTTTGGTGGAGAAACCTTGCCCCTGAGACGTTGGGGCTGTGGGGAAGAGCCACTTGAGCTGAGGAGGAATCAGGATCTCTGCCCACTACTGTTCTGCAGATCTGTGGGGACCCCCAAATCACCCTTGATCCCCCTGCCATCTCTCCATGCCACTTCTGGCTATCTCGCAAAGTTATCTCCTTCTGTGCCACCCCCACCCCCACCCCCTCTGGCCCTCCTACCTACCTACTCCACACTGCAGCCTCAGTGAGTCATCAGATCCTGCCCTTAGAAGGACATAAAACTCCCTGATTTGGTTTCTGAACTGCGGGGTGGCCTGGTCTCTACCAGTCCTCCAGCCTCTTCTGTCCCCACCACCTCCCAGACACCTGTGCTTTGAGCACCCTGTGTTCCTCCTCTCCTCAAGCCCCCCAGGGCTCCTGGCCCCGCCCACCCCTTAGTCTGACCAACCCACAGGCACCCTGCAGGTCTCTGGGGTCCTCACTTGTCAGCTCCTTTAGGAAACCTCCCCCAGTCCCTCCTCACCCCCAGCATCTCTCACCATTCCCCCAAACTCCAGTCAGAGGAACCACTGTCCCTGCAATCTCCTCAAGGCACGCTCTCCCCAGTCCAGGCCTCCTTCTCCTGCCTCAGCCGCGATGGTGATGGGCTCAGCCCAGGCTCCTTCCAGGGCCTTCCCAGCCCCCAGGGACCGGGTGTGTCCCCACGTGACCCTTGCCCCTGGATGTCTGCAGCAGAGGTCTCTCCTCACCTCTAGGTGGCGTGCTCCTTGCAGCAGGCCCGGGCCTTGCTTTCCGGTCTGCGTAGTGGCGGGTTATTGAGGGGATGAATGGGTGCGTGGATGGGAATCATTTCAAATAGTGCCTGGAAAACGTAGAAGCAGCGGTTAGTTTATTATTGTAATGGTTACATCGCCGTCATTACCCTCACTGACAGCCACTGCCGATACATTGTAGCAGCCACTTTTTAAAAAGTGAATGGATGAAAACTCCACGCATCCTTGCAGTTATCTTTGATGCTTTTTATTTTTGTTTCGATATCTATTTTCTTAAAAATCACCTTCTTTTAAAAATATCCTGGGGATAAGAAGTTGGGACCTGGAAAACCCTGAACTTGAAGTGTAGAAAGATCTGTCCAAAAGTTACACAAAAACCTGCCGGCGGAGTCTGGGGACAGATCAGCAGCTCCAAGTCCTTGCTACCTCCCCCTCCTCCCCGGGGGTGGGGGGCTCTTCAGCATTCCTTCTCTCCCTCCTGAGCAGTGGGTACCCGCTGAGTCCCGGCTGTGCCCTGCTTGAGACTGCTGCGCGGGGCGGGGCAGCGGTTGAGCACATGCAATCCGATTGAGATTTCATTAACTTACGTTCATTTGTGTCACTTAATTATTGCGGTCTCGGGCCTTCTCTAATAAATGTGTTTTCCTAACCCACAGCCTCTGGGCTATCATTCTAACCATATCTATTATGACTGAATGGCTTCTTGGGAACAGAGCGACCTTCTTTGAATTGCGAGCTAAGTAGGGCATACTAACGAGCTTCCAGAAGCAGGAAGTGGGCGTCCAGCCCCCTGTGCTCTGGGAACCCAGCCCTGCTGCTTCCCTGTCAGTCACCTGCTGAAACCAAGGATCAGGTAGGCTCACACTGCAGGGGGGTCAACCCAGTTGTTAGACCGTGGCCTTTGGGGAAGGGCGGGTCCTTCTCATGGTTTTAAATGTGAAGTCGCCTGGGAAAGCTCATCCATCTTGATCTGATGGCTTCTTCAGGGCAACACGAGGTGCCCAGATAAAATCCGGTAAAAAGCAGCCCCACCCTGGGGACAATTCAAATCCAGGCTCTTTCGCACCAACATTTCTATTCAAAGAGCAGCCTGTGCCTGTACAGGGGTTTATTTCCTTGTACAGGCTCAATGCTTTGAGTTAAAATTCTTTTTGCTCTTGCCCTCCAAAATATATCACACTGGGCAGCAGAAGCTGAGTTTTTAAAAACAAGCCATTGTATTTAATTGCAAACTCCACAAACAAATGAGCAGCTGTATCTGTTTTGACAAATACATGTCTTTTGTCTTTACAGACACTCCAAAAAAATGCACAGTCAACAGAGAACCATATGCTTTTGGGGGACAGATTTACCTTCTTCATTATATTTTTACTTACCCTGGGAGTAAAATTATTTTGTCTTGCCCGAGCTGACAGCCTTGAGTGGTTGCTGGGAGCAGATCGGAGGGAGTCTGTGGGGAGGGAAGCTGCTCTGATAGGGAACATCTGGAACTAGGGGAGGATGCTCTTAAGGACTAACCTCAAAGAGTTGAGAGTTACAAGAGGTGCCAATTCTCTTGGTCTCACAAAAGGTCATTTCAGGTGGTAAAGATGTCCTGATCAGTTCTCAGAGGAACTGATTGTGGCTCAGGGAGAAAGGTGCCTCCAAACTCAGATATCCTAATGACTCGTTTATCAGCAGGGAAAGGGTAATCTGGGATATGGTGTCTGTGCTTGTCCAAGAATGAGATGTCCTTGCCACCTTGTTAACCAGGGAATCCTGGAGACTGGAAGCTGCAACCTGGATCTTATCAGGTTCTTCCAGTGAAACCTTGAGGTTCTGGTCTAAACATGCAACGAACACTGAGGGTGGTGGCAGTATTTAACAAGCCATCCCACCCCAGGTGCTGGCAAAAGAGAAGCACTGCGGATGTCAGCCAGACTTTGCCATGGCAAGTCCAAAAGTCCCCACGGGTAATCAGACTACAGAGAGGCATTCAACAAGCAAGAGCCTGCCTCCAGCCTTCTGAACAGCCTCCCTCCTCACTTATCCAATCTGCTGGCTGGTATTAGATCCAGCAAATAGAGACGCTGAGGAAAATGCTTTTCATCTGCAAAACTCATCATAGAAAGCCCCTTATGAAGCACAAAGTGGGACTCTATGTGAGTGAGAAATAAATGTCCATGGTGTTAAACCATGGATATGTGGGGTTTGTTTGTTACAACAGCTAGCATTACCTCTACTAATGCATTTTCATGTATATGAGGTGATGGGATGCAGTTTTTCCTAGGTTATAGTTTCTTCCTCTCTTTCAGTGAGTCATATCTTGAATCAAGTCATATCTTAAATCCCATTAAGAATCCACAAAGATACCTTCATAATGACTGAAAATCAGTTCCCTGGTTTCAAGAAACAAACAAGATAGAAAGTTTACTTCTTCCAAAAGTATGTTGAGGAAAGGAAGGGAGCCAAAAAGCAACTTGAGAGAATCTTAAGTTTTTCAGTTGGAGAGAGTGAGTTTATAAGCCTCCTCTTTACGCTGCTCCCCATGCTTTCCATGATTTCAGTTATCTACAGTCAACCACAGTCTAAAAATATCAAATGGAAATTTTCAGAATTAAAAGATTCATAAATTTTAAGTTGCACATTATTCTGAGTAGCATGATGAAATCCCACTCCATGGCCTGTGAATCAGCCCTTTGTCCAATGCATCCATGCTATATATGCTACTCACCCATCAGTCATTTAGTGTCTCTCAGTTATCAGATTGACTGTCAAGGTATTATGAGAAAGAAAGAGAAAGAGGCCACATTCTTGTAACTTTTATTACAATATATTGTTATAATTGTTCTGTTGTATTACTAGTTATTGATTTGAATCTCTTATTGTGCCTTATATATATTATATATGTGATATAATATATATATTTCATATATACATATGAAAAAAAGTTGTATGTATAGTGCTTGGTACTATCTGTGTCTTTAGACCTGGAAATCTTGGGACATATCCTCAAGGATAAGGAGGTGAGGGGGACTCTGTATTTGGAAAGCAATAAGTGGTAAGAAGTGTCATCATCCTTTCTCCTTATAAAGGAGAAACTGAGGCAAAGCGAATGCTTACCTTTGCTGTGAAATCCATCCAATCAGGGCTTCTGTTTTCGTGACTCCCGTTCCACTGACTTAATGAGATTTTGCAAATAAGACTAGCAGAATCACCATATCAAAGGAAATAAGTACCAGGCTCTTCCCTACTCTGATTCACACAAAGAGAGCTCACACTGGAATCACCACTTTTCCTACAATCCTTTTTTAATTTAAATTCTAATTAGATAAGTCCAGAAGAAGGTGAGATATCAGAGGATAGGGCAGAGCTCCTTGCCAAGAGAATAATCAGAGACTTTATGAAAAAATGGAGTGGGAGGAGTGCAAAAGGAAGAAGGGGAGTCGAGTCGATAGAAACGATGCTCCTTTTTCTTGCGCAGAACATTCCTGTGGAGCATCAAGAGTCCAGGGACTTTGTGCGGGGCACTGGAGGCATGCCGGATGCTCTGTGCTATCAGGTCTTTCATCGCCATCTCTGGAGCCTGCTAAGGTTTGGATGAGTTGGAAATGAGGCTTGGAGGATGTATCCCAAGCCTTACTTGCTTTGTTTCACAAACTACCCTACAAAGTCTAGGATGTGTGTGTCCTTAGGGAAGGTTTGACCCTTCACAGTCAGACTCACAGCACTATCCAATGACAGTTGGAAAATGATGGAAATGTTCTATCATTCTGTAGTAGCCAATAACCTGATGTGGCTACTGAATAATTGAAATAGGACAAGTGCAACTAACAAATGGAATTTTTAAATTTGCTTAATTTTAATCTCCTTAAAATTAAACAGCTCACCAGGCATGGTGGTACACATCCATAACCTAGCTACTCAGGAGGTAAGGCAGGAGGATCGCAAGTTCATGGCCAGCCTCAGCACTTTAGTGAGACCTTGCTTAAAATAATTTTTTTTTAAGTGGCTGGGGTGTAGCTCAATGATAGAGAACTTGCCTGGCACATGGGGGGCCCTGGGTTGGATCCCCAGCTTCCCCTCTTACACACAAAAATTACATCATCACGTGTGGCTAATGGCTACCACAGTGGACAGAACCCGGAATTAGGATATGACATCCTGGTAGCCCTATGCCCTCTATAGTTCACCAGAAGTAAGGTCAAGCTCATCAATGGGCACCACAAATACTGTTCATAGATCTCATCTGAAATGTATTGTTGAAACTATAGCTTCTGGACCTGCAACTCAGGGAAAATTCCCCAGATATTTCTTGCATCTCTCTGTTACTTCATCTTGGATGGTTAAGAAACAGTGAACTTGGGAAAGTATTCAAACATAGACCTTGAACCCTACATGTTGGCACAGGAATAATATTATTTAATTTTTACCAACAACCTTATGAGATAGTTATTATCTCCATTTTCCAAGTGAGCAAACTGAGATTCAGAGAGTTGGTTTTTTTGTTTTTGTTTTTTTAATTTGCCAAAAACATTCAACTCGTATTTGGTAGAGTAGGGAATTTTGCCCAAATCTTTGCAGGGCAAATCAATCTGATTTAATTACAGTCCCTCTTTTTTGATTCATGATATTCTTAAGCATACACTTGAATATTGCATAATTCAAGCCACAAGCATATTTTTTCCCTACAGCTTCTTGAACACAAGGCATCGGACTACTACATAATTTTCTTTCATTTCCCCATCATCAGTGGCTTGATGATGGAAATGTTAAGTAAAAGAAGGTCCTAGAACCACTGATTATTGATGTCTAGGATGTGCAGAGTGCTTTACAGCTTACAAAGCATCCTGATATTTATTATTTCATTTAACCTTCCCATCACCCATATGGAGAAATATTATCGTCTTCTTTTTGGACGAGGGAAATGGAAGCTCAGAGGAGCTAAGTGCCACCTCCCACCCCTACACCCCAATCCCACCCCTGCTACCTAGACAGTTGAAATCAGGGCTCAGACCCAGGCTTGTGCCGGAGAGTCCTGGGCTCTGCCCCTTACTCACCATGGGAGACAGCAGACAGGCAGGCTTAACCTTCGTGTGAATAGACTCTGTACCCTTACAGAATAGTTTTTAAATACACAAAGTCAAATACATAAGATTTCAAAGGAAACCAATTATATTGAAGTAGAAAAATATTTTTAATAAAATGTGTGATATAGTGTTATACATGTGCTTCTTTATTAACTCAACCAGATCCAGCAGCTGGTCTAATAATTTTTGCAATTTCAAAGCAGTGATCAGAGTGATATTTCAAGGAATGTGCAGCAATAGTAATGTCATGTGAAAATATCTTTAATTTCTTACAGTGAGAAAGACACACGTTCTACTAATACTATTGTGGTTTGTTGCTCACATTTATAATTGAAGAAAATACTCAATTTCAGTTAAAGGCTAATGAAAATAAATACTCTGTTTTTCCATCTCAATTCACAGAATCTTTTCTTTCCACAGAATCCCTAGGACCAACTACTTAGGACCTCTCAGTCTAGAGGCTTCAAAATCCTCAGGGAAGAATCTTATCTCAGTGCCCCCCTAGGTGACCAGTGGTAAAATTTGAGATTGCTGACTTGATCAGGTAAGGAGAACTGGAAACATTCCTATAGCCATGATGGTCAATTTGGGAGCTCAACATCTGTGGTCCCCCTACAGTGCCCTGGAGTTTTCTGTGAACCCCGTGGTAGTTATGATGGGCATCCCAACCCTCCATCCCCTGACCGCAGGGTGTTTTCCTGCCCAGAGCTCAGGGGAATAGACCCGAGAACATTCTCCAATAGTCAGAGGCGCATGATTTCTTCTCTTCACTAGAAACATTCACTTCCACACCTGATTATAAAACCACTCTCTTTCGGTAGCTCAGAGAATAGTATGATTTTCCTTGTTTTATAGATGAAGAAAAAAACGAAAGACAGTGTTTGAGGGTCCCAAGGTCACTCGCCATAACTGCGGAGAAGAACACTCCGCCCCTCGACTTTCAAATCCAATTCACTGTTTAGAAATCTGGGCCGGAAGACGAGTTAGGAGACAGGCGCACGCCAGAAACAAGGCGGGGCACATCAGGCCAGCTGGTGTGCGTTTAGTAGGCTGTGCTCAAAGTTCCCGAGTCAACACTTGAATTTTGTTTCCGTGCTTGAAAAAGAGAAAAGAGAGAAAGGTGACCCTGAAGATTTGTCATCTCAAATTTCAAGGATCACATTGCAGATGGCGTGGTGCCCAGACCTCTCAGCAGCTCTTGGCTAAAGGGAGATGTTGGATCTCTAAGCTCCTGCAGATAGATTTATAGTAATTTCTTGATGTACCCAGGCAGAATGGCTGGCTGTTCCAAACCATTCCAGAACTCATGTAGGAGAACAAATAGGGGAAATGCCATTTATACAAACTTACCCTTGAGTAAATCACTTTATTATTTTCCTCAAGTATCATATAATGGGTGAGAAAAATCACGGAAAGCCTCTTTTCCTTTGGTCATTAGTCTTAGCCCATTAACAATATGATAAACAAGGATTTAATTAAAAGCCACTGTCATATTTAAAACTCAAGATACATACTGGGAATAAGCGTATGTAGTTGAAAGGATCACAGTACAGAGTAGCAGGGGGGATTCTAAGAAAGTTATTAAACTGGAAATTCATTTGCTCCAGTGGAGAAACCCCAAACACTTGATTTTAACCTGTCAAGGATCCTTAATTTGCTTTTCATCTAGTGAGGGACTTGGAGGTTCTTGAATATCTGAAGCAATCTATCACTCCCTGTCCTTTTGCTTCTCTCTCTGGGCATTTAGCAAAAAAAGTCTAGAGCTAAAGTAGGAACATATAATTTGTGTGTGATATAAATAAAAACCAAAATGTCTTCTTCAAGTCTGCTACAGATGTCATCAGTACCACTACTGAAATCTCCTCAGGATTACACCAAAATAGGAAGTTTGGGGGAATTCAGTGGAAACATGCCTGTCCCCAAGTTTTAACCCTAACAGAGGAAATATCTCATGCCCACAAGAGGTTGAGGGAGGTGGAGGGAAAGGAATACCAAGGACTTGTCCAGTGGCCTGGGAGGAACGTGTCACACTTGCCATTGTGCAGAGGGGGTATAAGTGCTTGGAAATGCTTCTTTCTGGCTGTTGGAATAGAAATGGACACTTAACAAACCTCCCTACTATGACCTCTTCCTGGAGCAGAGGTTTAAGAAAAGGGACTAGAGCAAGTAAAAATAGATTCGGTCATGAAATTCCATGTAGAGTTTGAATATGTCAAAACCTATGAGGGTGACCACCACCACACCTACTTGATTTTCTTATTTCCTAAGCCCAGACCCAGCCTTGGAATGACTCTCAAAAGAGCGTTTCAGGCAGAATTCCACTCTATAGTCTACCAAAGGCAAACACTGTGTGCCTTCCCCACCCTTCCCCATGGTAGGCATCACTAATAGATTATGGCACTCTTGCTCCTTAAACCCAGACACAGCCCTGGAAAGCCTGTTCACAGGCAGCCTCTATCAATCAGAATTGGTGTAAGAGCTAGAATTCCATTACCATTGTCAGCCTTTGCCCATCTGGTTACATCTTTTGTTATTGCTGTTGTTCTCCTTTTCAGCATCCTATATGGTAAATGGTGAAATCCTTCCTTGGATCAGTAGACCTCACTATTCAAGGGTGATACATATCTCATATACCAAGTGTGGTAGTTATAACTCAGTCACTCTTTTTACTATGCAGGAAAACATAGTCAAATGCAGGTAAGTGTCACAGACAATATTCTAGGGATAATATGCATATTAGTCAGCTTTCCATCACTGTGACAAAATGCCTGAGAAAATCAACATAAAAGAAAAAAATGTTTATTTTGGTTCTCAGTTTTAGAGGTCTTAGTCCATGGTCACTTGGTCCTATCATTTTATAAGGCAGAGCATCATGGCAGGGAGCCTGCAGTAGCTCCCACATGGAAGGGGCTCACCACATGGTGGCTGGGAAGGCAGGGGAAGAGCCAGGGTCCCAATCTCCCTTTCAAGAGCACAGCCCTAATGTCCTAATTTCCTTCCATCAGGCCCTTTACTAAGGTGCCTCCCAATAGAACCACAGGCCGGTGACTAAGTCTCTAATGTATGGGACTCTGAGGGACAGTAAATATACAAATTATAACAATATAGAATTTTTATTTTTTAAGTAAACAATTAGCAAACTCCATTATAAATGTGGTAAGAAATGACTTGCTACATGGTTTCCAGTTGTGAATCTCGGTGCCTCTATCAAGCACCACTGGCCATTGGACAGCAGCTTCGGGGCCAGGATAAGATCCTCCAGCCCTCACCCTGCAAAGCTAGGGATGCTCACAGGAGTCAGTCTGACATTCAGACCACACCTAGCAGTGCTGGTCTGTGCCTTTGGATCTGTTACCTGTAGACAAAGATAAGAAATCCTGAGAAGCTGAGGGACCTAGGGGCAGGTCTAACAATGGCCCCTCATGAAGTCCTTCACTGGTCTTGGGGTTGCAATAAAAGAGAAGTCAGGACATGCCAACTTTTCCCACCCTGCAGGCCCTCCATTGACCTTCACACACACCAACAACCCTGAATCCCCAGGTTCCTGCATCCCCACTCTGTTGGCTAGCATTAGACACAGAGAAGTCTTGCATGAAAGCCACAGAGACCTCAAAGAAAAGTATGGAGTGGGCCAATGGCTTTATTGCTCACTGTGTAGCCTCAGTTCCTTCTGAGTAGGCGATGCTCATTCCCCATTTGCTATTCAGCCTAAGGAATCTGAAGTTTAATGAAGTTCATGTAAAAAAGATTCATTAAACCAAAACTGACCAGTGAATCTCTCCTACAGGGGAGGTAGGCTAGGCAAGGAGTTTAATTACGCATGGCCAGAGTCTCCAGAAGTAGGGAGGCTTAAGGAAAACACACTCGGCCTCCCTGGTTGCTTCGTTTCCTTGTAATGGCTCCCAGTGGCCTCCTCAGTTACTTCCACAGGTGAGTAAGGGAAGCATCCTGAATAATTCAGCACTTTACATTATGCAGCTCATCACTAGGCTCCACCAAAGTCAGTTCTGGGATCACAACATTTCCAGGCAGTGTTCATACTGCGAGGCCAGCTGCACACTAACCGGAACGTGATGGAGCTTCCCAGAGGAGGCCTCTAGAAGGTGTGAAGGAATATTAATTTGAAATTCAAAACTAAGAGTTTCACCTTCCCAGTGGACCACACTGGACTGCAGCCCTTACAAAGTAATTGAAAAATTCTTGTGTCAACAACTCCCCAGGGAAAAGAGGCCAGGCCTCCGCAAGGCAGTTTTGAGAGATTCCAGAAGGACTTCTTCAGGCTCGCTGTGAAGGGAATGAGTTCCCTACGCTGATTCTTGTGTGGGTCATGCCCGGTTTGTCACGAGGTAATTGATTTCATGGGTAAGACTGAAGCCAAGGCAAGTCAGAGATGGTAGATACAGCGGAGCCTGTGACTGGCTGAATCTGGGATGAGACCTGCCCGTGGACAGTCCCCCAGTCAGGTAGCCACTTGAGTCCCCTTGTGCTTGTCTGGTGAGGGCTTTGTGGGTGGTGGTCCTGGGAAAAGGGAGGAGTGGAGAATGGAGTGGGGAGGAGACGGAAGAAAAAGAAAGATGGGGAAAAGCATGATATCCATTTTGGCTCAAAGTCTTTGTACTTAGAACATACAAGCCCGGCAGACCAAGTGATATCTGAGGTTCTCAGAGTTACCTATTTACAGAAAGATAGGACAAGAAAAGGAAGGAGGAAAGCAGAGCTGGGGTGGGCCCTAGAGTGCAGTGGAGGAGGAGAAGGAGGCAGGCCCTGAGCCTCAGAGCTCACTGGCACTCAGGCCCAGGCTGGGAGCAACCTGGTCGCTCCTGAACTCCTCTTCTCCACAGGGCCCATCAGTCATGGCCTTCTCAAAATCCACTTTTTAAAAACTTCATTATTACAGTGCTTTGGGGACCAAACTAAGAAAAATCCTTAATTTCTATGACTAATTTTTGATCATGGTTGTGATACGAACATTTGTTGAAATAAAATCACAATGAAATACAGCTGAGCTATGAAACCCAAGTTCCTGAGGAGTAGCACTTTCCAGCACACAGACATAGCTGTGCTCACATAAGCATCTGCCACCAGAGGCTTTCCCTGTCCATGGTGAGCCAAACGAGGTGACAATGCTGGGATCTGCTGAACCGTCACACCAGCAGACACTGCTACCCATATCCCACTCCTATGTAGTCCCCAACAGTCAACACCTCCCTGTCCTATTTATTATTCCAAGGATTTTTATGAAGCAACGGGTCAGTTTGCATTAGAACCCTAAACATTTTCCCCTAAGATCACCATGACTTCTGTCTCTTCTCTACCACTTTATCACTTCTCTTCTTACTCTCCCCTAACCCCACAGAATATTCTTATGAGATTATACCTTGGCAGAGAGAACATCTGGCCTAGATGTGTTCGTTTTGCAATTCCAAAGCCAAGGCATGTGGTTTCCTGTGTCTAAAATGATGAAGCATCCATGTCATTGTGGTAGAATCTAAAAAGTGCTTTGGACAGGAAGACCACATTATTCTCTTGACAAATCTGGTATCCAAGTGAAAGGCACTTGACCCTGGGAGATTCCAGGAACCACAAGATGATAGTCATGTCTAATGGATGCCCCAGTCATAGGACCCCTTCTTCTGTCCTCTTGATCAGAGTAAAACATTAGGAAGAAAATCAAGAATGAATTATTGTTGAATACTAATAAGCACTTGTCCTTGTGCAAGTGCAGAAAGCAGAACTTAGCATAATGCTGAACTCTGGATTTTTGACTACCCAAAAGTTTCAGAAAGCTAACAAGTCAAGGTGATGAGCCAGAACGTTCTTTGCAAAACGGGTGAGAACAGTGGCAGAGGCCTAATGGAAGGTAAAATGAGATGTGCAGAATAGCAAATAGACAATATTTTTATGGAAATTATGGTGGAGAAGTAAGTTGAAGATACTAGGAAGAAACAGGAGACGCGTGTGTGGCTGATGCTAGAACCCACTGAAGGCTGAAAAAGGTGTTACCCTGGGACTGGGGGCAGAGGAGGAGCAGTACCTGGAGAGAAAAGAGAGGACTGTTAAAGGACGATGAAGAAGGAGCTGGTGCTAAGCCTCGCCCACTCCCAGCACTGAGCTCCCCAGGACTTCCGCCGCAGAACCATGTGGGTTCCCAGATGCATTTGGTCCCACAAGCTTTGGTCACACAGTTCTGTCTGTCTGCATTGCCCCTTTTCTATGTCCACCTGGCAAACTCACACATCCTTTTAAGACTTTCCACTCTGCCATTTCCTCTGATAAGCACTCCCTCAACACCCCACCATCAAAGAAAGTTTACATATTCTATCTTTACGCCAAGCCCCCATCTCCTTTCATCAGCTACGAATGGTACCCATGAGGGCAGTGATGATGTGTTTTCATCTCCATGTGCCCAATGGGGACAAGATAATATTTAGCGACCAATAGACAAGCCGGAACACCCTATAAAAAAGAAAGACGCGCGTACCTTTCTGGGCCACTTTTCTGACAATGCATACAAAGACCTACGTAGACTTATGGATCAGTCAAGGTTCAGTCAACTATCTGTAAAGAACAAATTTAATATGAAGAATCGTTAACTAATTAGGAAGCTATTTAAGAATTTGAAAGAACAATGAGGGAATTCTATAGTTTCACAGAGGTGGTAGTTGCAGAAAGCAGCTTTGAAGATGCATCACAGGCTGGGAGAAGTCACAAGAGTTAAATCAGCAGGAAGTAGGAGGAAGCAAGTCAGTCCCTCCTGCCACCTGGACATCGCAGGCTCCCCATAGCGCCCCCCACAGGAGAGCCTAATAAGGGCTCCCTCTGGCAGAGCAGAAAGGTGCCTCGCAGAGTGCCAGCTGAGGCATCTTAAAATGCTGTAGAGGAGTGGCTTGTGCATGAGCGACAATAGCTAAACTACTGGGACAGCTCATCATGGCGGGGTTAAGGGAGGGCACGCGTTTTACTTTCGTTAAGCAAGAAGTTAATTGGAGTACTTCTCTTAGCCTGTAATCATCAGTTTGTGCCTTTCCTTTCCCCTTTAGCACCCATTCCCAGCGGTGACTCAGAGCAACTGTTCTGTGAAGTTCGCCAGGAAAACCCTACAGAGACTGGCGGTTTCCATCCAGACTCCAGGCAAACATTTCTAGGAGCTGCCAAAGGGAGGCCATCGAGCCCTGAGTTATGAATACGCTCTTTTCCAGAATGGCTGGGAGAGATTTAAGCACTCGCCTCCAAACTGAAGTGTGTTTTTTTTCCCCCTAAACATCGTAACTCTTTAGTAAAACAACCATATTGGGTATTTAATTCCCGTACTCGCTAACAAAAAGGAAAAAATACTATTTGGCTGTACTGCTGATGGGCCTTAGAACAGAGCAGACCACAGACAGGACAATTTCAGGTGCCTCCTCGGTGCCACCCTCATCCAGTGAGAGGTACCAGCTCTCTCTAGGGGTTTTGTAAACCCGAAACTCAAGTCCAGGGTTTTGTGCATCCCGTTCTCCAAAATGTGATCTGGGTCTTTCCCCTAGTTATTCCTGCCGGTCTCCTCAAGGCTGGACAGTGAAAAGGCAAATTGTCTTTTATGTCAGGACAGCTTTTATTTAAAAGAAAATTGCAGCGCGACCCCAGGAAGCACCGCCCTCCACTGCGCTGCGGGTGGAGTCACAGGTGTCGCCCGCACATCCCCGGCCTCCTCATACTGGCTGCCCCACCTTTGTTTTCTACATGCTTTCCCTCCACACCTGTCGCCCACTGGGTTGTAAATACCGTCATTTGCTTAGGACACAGCAGGGCTGAGAGTGTGTGGAGCCCAAAATCGAAAAAGAAAACGTTCTTTGAGGAACTTTTCATCACCACAAGGGAAGTCCGATCCAGGGAAGCCTGGATCCCTCTTGGCTAGTAATACACGTGCAAGATGCTGTTTGTATAGGACATTGTCTAGAATGCAGTGGCTTATAGGATCTTCCCTTCATTGTAATGCAAAGGCAATTTAAGCAATAAAATATGTGGCATTGCCTGGCACAGTGGCATATGCCTATAATCCCAGCTACTCAGGAGGCTGAGGCAGGCAGGTGACAAGCTTGAGGTCAAACTGGGAAATTTAGCAAGAATCTGTCTCAAAATAAAAAATAAAAAGGGCTGGGGATGAGGCCCAGTGGTAGAGGGCCTGGGAATAAATTTCCAGTACTGAAAAAAAATGTGGTGTTGTCATGTGGGAGTATATAACACCTTTCATCACCATGTGCTGGTTATGCTTCTAGGGTCTGATCTGAATTATTAGGGATTGGGGGAAAGACTAATCCCAAAAAGGATGCCAAAGAGAACAAAACAATTTGTCTACTACACTTTTCAAATTGCCCAGGATTTCTGTTATTTTAAGGTGAACCTCAATCCTGAGAGGGTGTGGTAAGACATATACTCTCTTGAGCTACTGACTGGAGTGTAATATTACAATGGTTCTGAAAAACAGTTTAGAACTAGAGATCAAGAGATTTAAAAGTGTTGACCTTCTATGTCCAAGTAATTCCAATTTCATGAATCTATCCTAGGAAACAATTAGCAATGCTATTAAAATTTATGTAAAAGAATATTCATGAAAGTGTCACTTATAATAGTAACTATTACAAGTAAACTAAATACAGAAAAGGTCAAATAAACTTTGGCACATTCATATGATGGAATATTGTTTGGTACTTTAAAAGCACATTATTGAGGAAAATTTATTAACATGAAAAGGTGCTAGGGAGGTAATACGATATTTTATATTATTGAAACAGGGTCTCACTAATATTGCCTGACCTCAAACTCCTGGCCTCAAACAATCCTCCTGCATTAGTCCCTGGAGTAGCTGGGACTACAGGAACACTCTCTCCTGCCCAGTAATAATGTTATCTTTTAAAAATACCAGAACATAGAACTGTGCAGGTCAAACCTGAAGTTCAAAAGAATGAATATAATGTATACAATATACATGAATATAACGTACACAATATTCACATATTTTACTATGCCATACAATATACATATATAAATATATTATATACAGGTGTGTGTGTGGGTGGGTGTGCATGTACACCAAGGTGAGTTTTACTTTCTTGGTAGATCCTACTATAATTTCCAACTGATCTCTTAAATAAGAAAAAGGTTGTTTTAGAAATGCAGCTAAAATATTTGCTAAGAGAAATTATACTAGCATTTTTATGGTATTTTTAAAAATACAGTCTCTGTTGGGCGAGCAAGAGCAATTCTCACAGTGCACTTTCCATTTCTTTCTTGATATGTAAAGTCCACCAACTTGTGAACTTTAAAATGTTGTCATTTTTCTTTTTTTCCAAGGCTGATAGATTACAGCTGGGTAAAATTCCCATGTCAGCAGCTAGGACAGCCCAAAGAAGTTAACTATAAATTAGGCAGTCCTGAGATGGACCTTGGAAATGTTTGGAAACCATGGAAAAAGGACTGATTTTGTGTGTGTGTGTGTGTGTGTGTGTGTGTGCGCGCGCACACACCAGTGATTGACCCAGGGCCTCACCTTGCGTGTGCTGGGCAAGCACTCCACCACCAAGCTGCATCCCCAGCCCCTTTTATTTTGTTTTGTGTTTTTAGACAGGGTTTCACAAAGCTGCGAAGGCTGGCCTCAAACTTGAATCCTTGACTAGCTGGGATTATGGGCGTCCACCACCACATTCAAATGATTTAATTTTTTAGATTTAAGGATGAAATTACATTTAATACAACATGTTCCTTTTGAATAAAAGTTATGTTTTCTCTCAAGACTTTTGGAGTCAAACTTTTGGAGTTTTACCAACTTCTTCTCTTTTTATCCTTTAAATTGGGCTGAGAGGGCAGATCAGAAGAACTTGTTTTATAAGAAATTGCTTAAAATATTAATATGTTAATAACTAGGGTAATTTATACATCTAGAGTTCTCTCATACCTGCCACCTCATGTGAGCATCAAAACAACCCCAAGGGAACCAGATCAGATATTATTATCCTAAGTTGTAGAAATTAAGAACAGAAGGATGAGGATATTTACTCAAGAATCCAGCATTTGCCTCTGAAACCCTTTGACCCCCTGTTGCCCAAGGCTTCTGCTCAGTTCTTGGGTTAGTCAGTATTCACAGTCCACTTCAGGAATAGACCAAGTTTAAGACCCCTTACGCATGAGGTGTCCAAGGAATCGAAGCCCTCCCTGGCCCACACCATCGCCAGAGGAATATGTCCTTGACTGGACCATGGATCCCAACCAAGACTTCAACCTCAACTTTCCTGAGACCCCCTCACATCCTACCTAGGCCTGGACCAAAGTCTATTTGGCTTAGAGTCTCCCATTCTGATCCTTATCCTACCTAAGTCACCACCACTGCCTCCACCGTGAAGACAGGGTTTTGGGAACTGAGCCCCTGTAGGCTGTCACAGGTTACAAACCCACTTCGCCGTCAGAGCTTTATCGGAATCAAGCTATGTCTCCAGGTTCTCTCAGTCTCCCCTCCTTCCTCCCTTTTCATCTGTTCCGCTGTTGTCCAAGACCTAGCAGCTAAGACTGAGTCAACTCAGCACACTCTCACCGGATGTCCATCTGAGGACTCGCCATTGTCTTCTTTACCCATTAATCATTCTTCCTCCCAAAGCCACTGTTTGTCCACAAGCCAGTCTTCTTTTCTGAATATTTTCAGTCACCAGTTAGCTGAACCCACAGATGCAGAACCCACAGATATGAAGAGCTGCCGGGACCTCTTTCTGTTTGTAAATGGTATAACAAGGTGTCAACAGATGATTGGTATACATATATTTTTAATTGACATAAACAGTTTGGCATTATAGATCCCCTTCTGTTTCCTGCTTTTTAACTGGATATTTTGCTCAGGTAGGTAGGGCCTCACGGCCAGTGAGACTGGCTGCTGCATCACGGGCATGGATCCATGACAGTTTTCCACTCTTTTCCACACCAGCTACTATCTGGTAGCCAATCGGAGAGGAAGCACCCTGCTCTGCCTTTACTTCTAACTGAATTGCTTCCTCTGCCTGTGTGTACAGCCAAAGCGTCTGAACTCTCCAAGAAAGTACATACTCTAATACCCCAAGATTCAATCCGAAAGCGACCACAAGTCTATGTGGCCCTACATGTCTCCTGCCTACCATTCCCTACAAAGAAAAGTTTAGTTCTGGGTATCTCCAGATGGCACATTAGACCTTCCCTGCTCTGGTGTGAATTCTTAACAGAAGTCAGGAAAATATTTCCATAAAGATACAGAAAATACAGAAAAGATACAGAAAAGTGCTGAGAGCCATACAATTGCTGTTCAACTATTCTACTCTGCCACTGTAGGATGAAAGCAATCACAGATAATATGTAAACAAATGAGTTTGGCTACATTTCAATAAAACTTTATTTACAGAGAGACAGTAAGCTAGATTTTTTCACATTAAAATATGATTTATTGTCTCAGATATTCCATGTGTTATCCAGAATCACTATTCAAGGCTGATATTATAAACTACTTCATACGTTTCTCTTTTTTTATCATGTTAATTGTGTTTTATTTTTTATTTATTTTTTTATTTTTTATTTTTACAGACTGCATTTTGATTCACTGTACACAAATGGGCTACAACTTTTCGTTTCTATGGTAGATTCACACCATTCATGTAATCATACATGTACATAGGGTAATGATGTCTGTCTCATTCCACTATCTTTCATAACCCTCCCCCAACTCCCTCTCATTTCTCTCTACATAGTCTAAAGTTCCTCAACTCTTCTCTCACCCCCCACCCTCCTTATGTATCATCATCCACTTATGAGGGAAAATATTTGGCCTTTGGTTTTTTGGGATTGGCTTATTTCACTTAGCATGATATTTTCCAATTCCATCCATTTACCTGCAAATGCCATACTTTTATTTCTCTTTATGGCTGAATAATATTCATTGTGTATACATACTACAGTTTCTTTATCCATTTATCTGTTGAAGGGCATCTAGGTTGGTTCCACATCCAGAAAGAACTTACAAAACTCTACACCAAAAATACAAAAAAATCCAATCAATAAATGGGCCAAGGAACTGGACACTTTATAGAGGAAGATATGTAGGTGATTAACAAATAAATGAAAAAGTGTTCAACTTCTCTAGCAATTAGAGAAATGTAAATTAAAACAACTCTAAGATTTCATCTTACTCCAATTAGAATGGCTATTATTAAGAACACAAGCAATAATAGGTGTTGGTGTGGATGTGGGGAAAAAGACACACATTGCTGGGGGAGTTGCAAATTGGTGCAGTGACTTTGGAAAGCAGTATGGAGAATCCTCAGAAAACTTGGAATGGACCCACCTTTTGACCCAGTTGACCCACTCCTCGGTTTATACACAAAGGACTTAAAATCAGCATACTACAGTAATGCAGCCACATCAGTGTTTATAGCAGCTCAATTCACAATAGTAAGCTAGATTTGACCATGAGCTGGATTTGTTCCTGAGTCAGATTTGGCTACAGGCCAACGTTTGCCAGTTCCAGGTTATAGCAAAGAGTCTCATGGAAGAGGAAGTGATAATTCTAGGGCTCCTAGGTGTCTTACTGCCAAATCACTTACCTTGATTTATTAGATGGCCCACTGGTGAGGTTATAAAACTCCCTCCTCCTTGACACATTTTCTTTTCCTTTCTTCCTTCAAGTACTGGTGAATTAAGGCCTGTGGTGCTTGGTTCATAGTACACATTCAATAAAAATGTGTTGAGGGGAGAAAAATTATATATATCACTTAAGTTTGGTTTTTCAGATCACCAGGAATCAACCCCCACCAAACCTGGAGGATTTCAAACTATCACTAAGGAGGAAGCCATGTCCTGCTGGGTGTTTTCCGCTCTGCTCCTCCTGGGTGAGGCAGATTCCTGACCATGGTCTCCAGGGCTCAGCTGCTGAAGAGCGCTCCGGAGGCTGCACACCCTGTTTCCTACTCTCTGTTTATGAAACCCTTGCTTCTCCTGACTTCCCATCGCCCAAGCACAAACCTATGACTGCACATTTCCACAGTGGTAATCCTCCAGGAATGTCATCCTCACACAGTGGATTCCACCCATGCTACTACCAGCAACAGGAGGAACAGATGGAATCATACACACACACACACACACACACACACACACACACACACACACACACTTGACCCGAATCGGGGCACTGGCTGCTGGGTTGATTCCTCTGCTAACTCCTGTGAAGCAGAGGCTCAGGGTTTTCTCTTCAGTGGAACAGGCCCCTGGGAGCTGGTACACACTTCCTGGTGCCTTGGCTTGGGTGGCCAGAGTTCCCGTTTCATCTTGGCTGTCCTGGGATTTGACACCCAGTTCCAGGGCTTCAGGGGTCCTGGGAAACTGTAGGACAGGTTTTGCTCCAGAACCAGGAGGCCAGTCCAGACCAAAGGTGGGGTACCCTGTGCTTTTTACATGGCAACACTCTTGGTAAGCCACTGGGCTCCCCTTCCAGGCAGTGTTATGAAAAGGGAAGGGGGAGGATTGGGTCGAGGGGAAGGGAGAAGAAATACCTAAATTTAAACCCCAGAGATAAGTCTGTTCTGCATATTTTCATATCCAGTTTGTTCACTCTATAAATATTTATTTTAATTAACATTTTTAAAATCATGAATATGATACCTTACATGGTTGAAATTTTTCAAATAGAAGAAAATAATGAAAGAGAAGCCTTGTTCTGATCTGAAACCCTAATGAAACACAGTATATTCTTCCATAAACATTCACAGAATTGATAAGCCTATGAAAGAAATTTCCTAAAAGATCCATAGATTTCAGCTTCTTATTTTTTTTCCACTTTATTTCATGTTTTGGATTAAATACACCACTTTCTATTTTGTCCTACCTGTTCTATGTTCATTTTTCTCTTCTCTTCTGCCCTGTGAGAGAGTAATGGACGTTTTTGTTTGTTTAGTTTTCATCATTCCACTGCCTTCCACCATCAGTGTATTAGTTACATTATCTGTTACTTTTTTTTTTAAAGGAGTTCCCTATATGTGCCACATTAACACCAAGGACCCTTGTGACTGCCTTGGGCTCACCCGGAAAATTCAAGCTCATCTCAAAGTCTTTAGCTTAATCACATCTGTAAAGTTCCTTTATCGCGTAAGCTAACGTATTTACAGATTCTGGGGATTAAGTCACCCACATTTTTGTGGAGGAAGCATTTCTCTGCTTTCCATACCCAGCATAATTCGAGGCCTATATTCTTGAATTACTTGGAATGGAATTATTCTGTAAGGAAAAGCTGCCTCTTCTCCCTTACATATTATTCAATTATTCATTCACCCCCATAGGGATTCAGGGATATTTGTTGCCGACAATAGGTATCACACAATGCTATCGGATGGGGCCTGTGTCTTCTCCACCTGTCTCTACCTTTTTTCAAGCACTTCCTTATTCTCTGGCGCCATGTGAATTCCCAAGCTCATTTCGTCTTCTCTATGCCCAGGTCCTGGATTGACCCCTTTCCCCAGGGAATTCGGGTTGTTTTCATTGGAGAAACCAAGACCTAGAAACTGGGTGTGCTCCTTACTGCTGGGAACTTCTCTGTGGACAAAGCTAGAATTAAACCACACATACCCACATGCATCTCTTTTTACTTTTATTTTTATGCCCATCTGTGTATCTGTTTAAAACCATGAGTTCATACCACTACCTCTGAATCCAATCCAACAACATAGACTTACACTAATATTTCTTTCATGACACGTAGCTTCTTCTCCAACAGTGAGGAGATTAGCTCTCATTATTTACTTTTTTTTAAAATATATTTTTTAGTTGTTAATGATCTTTTATTTTATTTATTTATATGTGGTGCTGAGAATCGAACCCAGGGCTCACACATGCCAGGCAAGCACTCTACCACTGAGCTACAACTCCAGCGCCCTAATTATTTACTTGTTTTTCAATCCTTGTATAAACATAAAGTAGTTGCAGAGTTGCTCATGCCCTGACCAACCAGAGAATAGTACCTGTGTGTGGCTCTTTTTTTCTTGTGGTCTTCTGGAGTTCAAAGTTGTTGTTTTCCAAAGTGAATTAAGTCAGTTCTTTTCTTCTGCATTCTCTTCTGTGTTTTCTACTTGTAAACAGTTAGGTTCATTTGACATGATTTGTATCCCAATTTTGTTCTGCCTACATCTTGGTTATTTTTCATTATTTGTATATTTTGGGGTTTGTGTGTAAAATGTTGCTAATTCTAAGAGTCAAGGCTATACAAATGTACCCTCAGAGAGGTCCTGCCCTCCTCATCCCTCCTACAACATCCCCACCCCCACTTCTTCCCACTCACCCCCTTAAGTTCATCAATATCATCAATCCTTCCTGAATTTTTTTTTGCAGAAAAAACAGGGGGTGTGTGTGTGTGTGTGTGTGTGTGTGCGCGCACGCGCATTATTCTTTCTTTCTTATATGAAGAATAGTATACTTTAAAAACTTTTTGATTCTTTGCTTTTTTTCTCCTGGAAGTTTATCCTAGAAATCACTCCAAATCAGTTTGAATGCATCTTCTTTATTCTTTTACATAGATATGTAGTACTCCATTTTGTAGATGTGTCAAAGCTTATTCAACCACTCTTCTACATATTATACCAAGGTTATTCCCAAAATTTTGCAATTATAAATAATGCAATAAATCAACTTGTACATATGTATTTTGTGTTGTTGGAGGTATATCTTCAGGGAAGTTTCCTAGAAGTACTGAATCAAATGTAAGTGACTATGCTGTTCTGTTGGATATTGGCAAATTTACCTTCAAAGGGATTGTTTTTTTTAATATTCTGTGATACAAAATGGGAAGTATGCAGAAAGCACTTTCACTGCACACCCAAGTACAATAACTGCTATGAAGAAAAGCGTTTGTGCAAATATTTGACTCATAAGATAAAATTTTCATTTTTTTCATGAGACCTCAGTTTTTATTTTTAAAAACTGATATGACAACCATCACTATTCAAACTTGGGGATTTAGCAGATTTTCTTCAACATTAACAAAGTGAACCTGGTGGGGAAAAATGACAGTTGTGGACAGTGATAAAATCTGAGCTTTCAAGCAAAAATGAGAATTTTTGAAAATTGGTACCCACCACTATGGGTTTCCCAAAACTTAAAGAAGTTTTAGATGAGATTGGTGGTGATTTGGTGTTTTGTTTTATTTTGTTTTGTTTTGTACCAGGGATTGAACCCAGGGGAGCTTAACTCCCAAGCACATCCCCAGCCCTTTTTTGTATTTTTATTAGTGACAGCGTCTCGCTGAGTTGCTCAGGGCCTCATTAAATAGCTGAGGCTGGGTTTGAACTTGTGATTCTCTTGCCTCAGCCTCCTGAACTGCTGGGATCACAGGCTTGCGCCCCCACGCCTGGCTTGATGGTGAGTTTTTTGGTGTTGCATAGTGAAACGTATCAGCATTCAGAGGAACTGCATGACTCAGTGTGACACATTTTCTTTTTGATTGATGTGTGATGTCATAAAATCATGCATAGGTAAAAGATGCGCTCAAAACACAAGATAAACCAAAGGGTATGGTTTCAGGGTCTACATTGCAAAAAACCTTTCAGAAACTGATGTTTATCAAGTTCTAATATAATATCAAAGAGGAACTTCCACAATGACCAGCATGGTCATGACACCAGGAGGCCTTATGGAGCTATGATTTCACTGTGGGAGATTCTGTTCCCCGACACCAAATCAAATGTCGTAAAGCATACCAATTGCCCATGCTTGATGTAACTACACAGCTATAAAATTTCTGAAAAGATCGTGAGATTTTTGTAATTTTTACACTTTTGATTACAGTTTATCTTCAGTGGAAAGCCACATGTGCTGTAAAGCACACCCTTGCAGGTTTTCTGACCTGTGAGGTTTGCATCTTCTCTCATCCTTGAACTGTTTTACAACTCTGTAAATTACAGATAGCTGATAGCAGTGCAAATCATTCTGGTCTGTAAACAGGAAAATATGTTTTATCAGGTAGAGAGAGAAGGAATTGATTTCCCTTCCCCCTTTCTCTATGGAAAACATAGATTTCACATTTATTTGTAAATTCATGTAAGTGCCTAGCATGGCAGAGCTTAAGACATGCTACTCCAAAATATGGTACTTTGGCCAACTGGGTATTCAAGCTGAAGGAATTTGAGAAGCAGAATGTGCAGGAAGTTCTCTCTGCCCTTCCCCTGCCCTTCTCCTTTAAAGAAGGTCATTAAACTCTTGTGAGAGGTGCCCTTCCTTCACCCAGAGGGAAAGAGCATCCTTCGCTCTGAAGATGAAGGGACACAGGGAGATCCTGAACCAGCAGGCCTTGCTGAGTTTCCCTGGTTTACTTAGACCCTTTGTGCTATCATATTTTTTCTACATTTTTTCACTCTTCATCAAAAGTAGAATAACCCACTTTTTATGCAATAAACTCATGTATAAAAGCACTCGGATTTAACTATTTTTTTTCAGTCTCATTTCCTTTTGAATGCTCCTGTGTCACAAAAGAAAAACAGGGGGGGTGGGAGAGGAGAAACTTCCATTAAATTAGTTTGTTTGTTTGTTTCTTGTTAATCTGCCTTATGTTACAGGGACCAGGCCATGACTCCAGGATGGTAGAAGAATCAATATTTTTCCTCCCCTACATCCCTAATCTCTCTCTGCTCTTTGAAGTCTCCTTGGAAACACTTGTAACATCTTACTAGTTCTCTCATTAATAAGGTTAAATAAAATTATTGACATGCATTCATCTCAAACCTGTATGAGAATCATGTTTACCTTTAAAAAAAAAAAAAAAAAAAACCTTTAGGGATTGGGATTGTGGCTCAGTGGTAGAGCGCTTGCCTAGCTTGCAAGAGGCACTGGGTTCCATCAGCACCACATACAAAACTAAATAAAATAATTTTTTAAAGAAGAAATGTAAATTATTTGAAAAAAAACAAAACAAAAAAAACAGCTGTAGGAAACTTCCACCACTATACCCAATGGATTCACCTGACAGAGCAAGAGAAACCGCACAAAGCAAGAGAATTGCCTCCCCTGACAGCTGACGTCCAGCTATGTAAATTCTTGGTTCCCAGAGATGAACCTGAAGTAACGGTTGAAATCTGTCAACTCTTTCTCTAGTCCCCACCCTCACCCCACACCTTATGATTTTGTGTTTTGTTTTGTTTTGTTTGTTTTATTTATGCTGAGAAGTAACTCCCCACTGATTGGGAATTTGGTTGATGCTCTGATCATTTAGTGATCTCTGTAAATGGATTAATAAATTATAGAAGTCTGTTTTCTGTTAAGTAAAGGAATGACAGAGAATCTGTTTGATTAGTCTTATTTATTACTCAATCTGTCTACTTTGATCTCAGAGTTTTGTACCCACCAGGAAGGAGAACAGCTCTTTGATATCTGAACCAGTGAGTTCTTGGATGTCTGTAAACCCGAGGATAAACTTGAAGACCTGAAGCTCTTCACACTTTGTGTAGTTCAGGCCTTTACCTCTTGTGTGACTGGGAAATACTTTTCTATCTAGAGAGAGTATTAATAAATTAGAAAGTATCTTAAACAAATTCTATTCTGATTGAACTAAAGAGATGAATAAAGTGCTTATATAAACAAAATATTCCTAAAATTGTATAAAATGAGATTGTCTTTCTAATACTTTAAATGTACTACACCAAAAGAAAATTCTTGCAGAAGCTAACTCAAAACACTTTAAAAATCTAATTTGCACAAGTAAGATAAATCTTTGGCAAATAAGACAAGTTTAATATTTGGTTTAATGAAATAATTATGTCTGCTCTGATTTATCTGTGTTGAGTATAATAGAAGTATACTTTTTATTCTACTTAGTTTGCTTTTTCTTACAATTATCAGGTTATGGGGCAAATAAACTAACATTATCTTTACATAATGTCAATTTACGTTTAACAAAATTAAATCATGGTTTTCACAACTTTATTTCATGCAATTTTTATTCAGTGCTGAGGTCTAAAAATGGGGTTTCAGACATGCTAGGGAAGCACTGTATCACTGAGCTGCATCCCCAGCCCCAAAATAATTTTGTTTTATAGCATGCTGTGAACATGATTCTCAAGTTCCTTAGGTAGGGATGGGGTGATAGTGTAGAGTGCTTGCCTAGCATTTGTGAAGCCCTGGGTCCAATCCCCAACACTACAAAAAAGCCAAGAACAGAAAAAAGAAAGACAAAATTCTTAAGTAGCTTTAAATCTTGAACTGTATTGAATTAATAGATATTCATTGAATGTCTAGATAATTTCTAAGGAAAATAGAATAATCTAACATGTGATTAATTATATGTCCCAGAGGAGCCATATATATATGGGTAATGTTAATGAATATGCTCACTTTTGCTATTTTAAGAAGATATAAAAAGAGATGTGCATCCTTGATAATTAAATCCATGAAGTTTTTTATTCTGATATAATGCTAGTGTATGGAAGAAAGTTCTCAATTATCCACTCCCCACACTCACTTTTCTCTGTGAATGAGAAGTTTCCTTGGTTAAAAATTATGGTTAACGTGAATAGTTGCAACTACACCTAGGAACAATAGTGAAATCAACCACACAGGTATTTTGGTTTTTCAAGGGAGAAAAGAAAAGTCAGTAGTTTTCTCCTGAAACACTAGTTTTAAAACCTTTTGGTCCAGGTGATTTCACACCTTTGGATTTGTTGAAAACCTGAAAGGATGTCTTATATGTGGGTTATAACTATCAATATCCTAAGAAATTAGAACTGAGGTTTTTTAAAATATTAATTTGTTGTTTAATTTGAGGATATCTGTGATGAGAAAATTGCATGTTTACCTAAAAAATATCTTGAGATTATAAGACATTTGTTTTGTCTTGTGGACCCCATGAGATCTGGCCTAATGTAAACTGCCAGTTTGCTTCAGAAGATGATAAAACAAAATGGAAGACAAATCTTGGAATGTGAGTTCTTCTTGCCTTTGGAGATAATACCTCAGTCTGAGAGAAAGTTTTATGAAATGTGTAAAAATCTGAGTAAAGTTCATTTTATGTTGATGAATTCACTTCCTAACTTTACCAGTGAATGCCTTTTTTTTAAAGTGTAAATGATTATTCTTTAGATTACTTACTTTATAGAATTAAATGATTCTGCTTAGAGAGAAAAGATCACGTTTCTTTCATTAACTTTCCGTGTTTTATGTTGACTTTATTATGTCCTTGATTATTTAAGGGGAAAAAAGAAAGTTTCCTCATTTATGAAAGATGTAAGATTTTTTTATAATTGCATTACCATGGATGTGTATTTTTAAATGTTTGTCACTCAAATAAGTAATCAAATATGATCTTTCAAACATTCCTGAGCTAATCTTAAACAAGTGCTCAACCTACTCTGAGAGGGTTTTTGGTTGTTGTCTGTTTTCTTTTTTAATTTTACCTTTCCAAAATAGGACCTAAAATATGCAAAAAATAAAGTTAAAATTTTAAGATATTTTTTACGTCTAAAACCATCTTTGAGATTTCCCAGAAAGTATCTGGAGGAAAAAAAATCACAAGGTTGTTTTTTTCTTTTATGTTACAAAAAGCGAAGTACTAGAAATAATTCAGTTTGTTTGATATGTGACTAATGTAAAAAGTTTCGTGGAAAGAGCTGTCAGAAGAGACACAGCCTGCCCTGAGTTAAATTGTCTACAGGAGATAAATACTTCAGAAATGGTACGCTTCGTGGGATGTCCCCAGGGATCTTTCAGTGTTCTTACCTTCTCTAATATGTTTTCACCTCAGGGAAGCACTGATCAAAACTCATAAGCTATAGATCCTTTCAAGTTTTCCTGTATTTGTTAGCATCCTGGCGATGCTTTGCTTGATGATATTAGGCAGCAGCACTATGGTGTTATCAGTCATAAATTCAATTATTTGAAATGCTTACTTAGCCAAAACCTTACTTCTTTAATTAGAAGCTAGAGGCTTCTAGGCCATTGGTTCTCAATCGGGAATACTTACCCATGAAATTGTTGACTTACGTTCTGTATATTCTTGGTGTATTATGAATATTACATCTCAGGATTATTATGTTGTACCTCAAGGGCTTTTTTCCTCTATAAAATTATATTTATATACTTTTAGAAAACAAATGTAGCATTCACTGACTTCTTTGGAAATGTGTAATTGAGATCCTTAGAGATGTTTTGCCTAAATTTTCACACAACTTTATCCTTTTGCTTTTCATGTCATAAGACCTTTCACATTTCAAAATTATCAGTAATAAATTAACCACAGCCAAAAGACTTTGTTATCTACTGATGGTTTTTATTTTACTTTAATGCATCTCTGAGGTGATGCTATAAGATGCAGGCCAGAGTTTATGTCTTAAATAAAGAGGCACAATCAAAACCTCAGGAAAAGGCCCCTCAGTGGTATAGGTTTGAACATCCTAATCCAAAAATCCAAAAATCCATATTGCTCCAAAATGCAAGACTCTTTGAGCACTGACATGATGTCACAAGTAGAAAGTGCCACACATGATCTCTTGGTTCAAGTCACAGTCAAAATGCAGATGCACTAGAAATACTATATAAATTACCTTCAGGCTATATGTATTAGGAGTATCTGAGACACGAATGAATGTCAGGGTTAGATTTGGATCCCATCCCCAAGATACTGAATTATGTATATGCAGATATTACAAAATGAAAAACCTGACACATTTCTGGTCCCCAGCATTTTGGATAAGGGATATTCAACCTAAACTTCAAACTATTGACATTTCAAAGAATAGACTCGAAGGTACAAACTTCTGAAGTGACATCCCTTAGACAGCTCTCAAACTGTCCCAGTGGCTGAGCCAAGATTACCAGAACTCTCTTAGTAGAGACTCTTTGAAGAGACTGCTAACCCCAAATGCAGAGGAACCAGATTTAATTATAAGACTGGATAACTAGTGAGGGTAATGTTATTGTCATTGTCTGGAATATTATGAATTTTGTTTTCATATTCTATTTTCTGGACCTACGAGAAAGCTATTTCTCTTTTTTTTCTTTTACTTCCATAGCCCACAACAATTTAGTAAACTCTGCTTTTGTAAACTGAAAGAAAGCATTTGAAATGATACCTGACTCTTGTTGTGTCCTCACAACTCAGAATCTCCATACTTTTCACAGCAATATAGTTATTTGTATGATTTTGGTAACAATTGGTCCTCCTTTCACCAGGATATGATTAGACAAATTGATTGGCAATCAAGGTCTTATCTGAAGTGTCATGTCTGAGAAGGGTGGTCATTTAATCAGCTATGGCCACTACTTTGCTTTGAGAAACGAAGGGTGGCCTGATGGAGCCAATGCCCACAGAGCCCTCTGGGGGAGCTGGCCTGGATCCTGGTTGTCAGGATTCCCAAATTCCAGGTGGTTGTGAAGATTGTTTCCTAGCAGATCAGGCAATTTAGGATATTTGGGGACCTTAAAAGGAGAGGAATTCACCCAAATTCACAAGTACTGAACGTGAAATTTGGTAGTTCATTGGGCTTGGTTTCCAGTTTTAAGATAATGAATAGAAGAGGCATTGGAATCCATCTGAGATTTCTTATTAAAATTCCCAGACAGGAGTTAATTTTGTGGCATTAGTATTTAGTGGCTCATTACTATATGGCTCAAAATTTGCAAACTTAAGGAATGCTAATACATTAACTGCCTTCCTTGCTTGCTGCCTTTCTGTAAGCAACCAGGCCACACGTAATTGAAATAAATCTTGTTTTGCAATTGAGAACTACCTTTCCTTGAGATTATATAATCAAAAAGGGACAGGAGACTTCAAAATAGATGCAAAAGACTGAAAAGGTACCCAAAAGATTTCTGGACACTTTCATTGGAAAACTGCTGTCCAGAGTGCAGCACTTTGGCTAATCTGATTCTATGTGGTTTAAACCTTTATAACTGTTAAGTTATAAAATGATATCAATGTAAATAATTCTTTTCTATAAACATGCAAACTTATTCTGACTAGTGGAGAAACAATTGATCCCTACCCCCTATTATGGAAAAAGACAGTTTGGCATTCATTTGTAAATTTATTTCATGACCTACATATGTCTCTGCTCTTTGAATTCTCTTTGAACTAGTTGTAACATCTTACTGATTTCCCCATTAATTAATAAGATATATAAAATAGTTGACACATTTTTACTTTGTATATTTATGACAGTCATGGTTTTATCTTTTAAAAAATACCATTCACATGTTAAATTCTTCACTTTGTTCTTGATGTGTACACTCCATTACATGCATTATTTATATATAATTCTAAAAGAGTTAAACTGTCAACAGTTGACTGGTTGACATAAGGTTAGTTTAGTAGACACTCGATTAAGCATTTATTAAATTTTGCTTCCTGTCTTGAAGTTAATAATTTAATTTTAGGTTTCAAACATTCTTGTGGGTACTTGACAGCTCTTAAGCCCGAGATACTGTGCCTAGGGGGCAGAATCAATAAAATAACTGAGTAGTCACTCAACAAACACTTGCCCAATAAATAAATGAGTGAATTGCAAATGATATCTGTCATTTTGTTGGCACTTCTCAAGAGTCAAACACTCCTATGTAGCCCAGAAATGCAGAATACAATACCAGAAGTAAATTAAGTAGGAAGATTTGTTGGAAGTTATTTTTATCCTTTGATAGGTGAGGAATGGGTAAACAAGTTTGACTACCTAGACTGGTATTAAAATAAGAATATTGATAACATCTAGCCCTAAGAGTGTCAAGAAGGAAAATGAGACCATGAATATAACAAGCGTGGCACAGTTCCTGGCACAGAGTAAGTGCTCAATAAGTGGTCCCCTCCGCCACATTTGCCTCCAGATTCTGGCCCCTCACTCCTCAGTGACTCTGCAGGCTCTGAACCACAGTCGGGGGATGGGGGGGTAGAACTGGGTTAGGAAGGAGGAAATGGTGGTAGGAAGCCGTGATTTGCATAATCATTTGCATCTTAAGAAAACTCTTTTTATTTCACAAAGGAACAAATGGTTTGACGCAAGGCTGTACAATCTAGTGACAATTTAAATAAATTCAAATTGGAGATTTACAAGGGAGACTGCAGAAGGAAACAAAGTGAAGCCTTAGTGGATCCAAATCTCAGTGGCCCTGAGCCAAGCAGGCTCCAAATCTGCCTGAGTTCCTGATGCACTGAGCCTGAATATTTCTCCAGGGCTCAGCAAAACTGAAAAGGGGCAAGTGAGGGGATCATGGGTCATTTAGGGCCCAGTATATGCTGAACCAAAAATGCACATCTGGGTCCTAAGTCTTTGGTTTTTTTTTTCTTTCTTTTTTGTTCTAGAGATTGAACCCAGAGGCACTTCACCACTGAGCTACATCCTTAGCCCTTTAATTTTTTTTTTTTTTTTTTTTAAGAAATGGTCTCTCTAAATTGCCCTGACTGACCTCAACCTTGTGATCCTCCGCTTCAGCCTCCCTAGTAGCTGAAATTACAAGCATGTACTAACGCGCTCAGCTGCAAAATCTTTCCTTCAGGAACTTATTTGTCTGCAAATGGAGTAAATCCTGCTGAAGGCTTGTGGGACAGGGAAACACATCTTTCTCTTAAGAGCACAAAGTCCTGAAATCCAGCTCAGCAAAAGCAGCCTCTGTGTCTTCAAGTTGCTTTTGAGGACCCTCATGGCCTTATTTAGCTATGATGTTCTGCAAAAAAGTGCTTACTTCCAAAGAGAGAGAGACCACGATGCACTGGAACAGGCACAGAAAGCAGGGGTCTTAACTGATTCTCAAGTGAGCAGGATTTGACCTACACTGTCTTAGCTCTGGCCTTGTACTCAGTAATTGCCTCTGATAAGAGTTTGAGATGGTGCCAGAAGGGCTTGGAAGAAAGAGGGAGAGAGAGAGAGGACACCATTCAGGCAGGAAACAGTACCCTAATTTTAATCACCACCTCCAGTGAGGTATTCTAGACACCACATCCCACACCTGCACTTGAGACTTGGCCTTGTAAGTACAAGGGGAGATACGGGGGAATGAAACTGACCAAATTATGTTAGGTGCCTCTACGAATATGCCACAGTGTAATCCCACTATTGTGTATAATTACAAAATGCCAATTAGAAAGGGAAAAAAAGGTTAAAAAATTAAAAACTAATAATATAGATCGATTCCATAAGGTTTTTGTAAGGATTAAATGAGATCAGTAAATGGGGATTAAAAAGCCTTGCAGGTTGTTTTGAGATGAAATGAGATGATCTGTGAAAACCCAGGCCTGGTGTCTGGTGTTAACAAGCCCTTAACCAGCCGCTGGGGTGGTTGGAGGGAGAGTGGTAAGTCACCCCTGCTCCCCATTCCTGATCTGAGTCAACTAGATACAAGAAAAATGGGAAGCAAAATGCTAACTTTGCCGCCAGTGGGGACAAAAGAGTGACAGAGGCATGGACCTGCAGCTGAGCAGCTTCCTCATGTCTTACCTCGGAAGCAGGAAGAGGAGAAGCACGCTCGGCGCTGGTTCCTCCTAGGAGTAGAGCTGACACTCCAGGAGAATTAGGTTCTTCCTAACAGCGATTTAGAGAACCAGCCCTCAGACCGGTGGCACACCGATGAGAAACAGCCCACAGCTATCCAGCAAGGAGCCGGCCTTCTCAGTCCGGGCCTCGTCCCTTCCACCTGTGTTCCTACGACACTGACTTCACTTGCCCATGTGTTCACAGCCTAGCAAGGAAGTCTCCACAGACCAGCTTCCAAGAGAAAGACAGATTGATCAATTTCCCAGCGATCAATTCTCTTCCTCACACCTACGCCCCAACCACAATTTCTATTTTCATCTGCAACCCTATAAATATCACAGTGACCTTTGAGTACATCTTTTGGTCTTCTCTCCTCAACTGCTGTCCCTGTGGACCAAGTCGGGTGAAGGAGGGAAGCTGGAAACCAGGCGAGGGACCCAGCCCCCTCTGCTCTCTTCATCAGATGCTGATGTCCCTCCATGAGCCTGGGGCTGGAATGGGAGCAGCTTCTCCTGGTCCTGTCCTGTCGAGCTTTCCATTGAATACTAGAGTATTTCAAATCTAGGCTTTCCTCCAGACACTAGATGATGCTCTACACACTAGTACACACACGTGTGCCTGAATATACATGGTCACATCATTCACACTCACCCCTCTGAGCAGATGACATCTATGAGACATTTCCCACTTCATACAGACTATAGGAACCACGTCTGGAAAGTCCTTCAGTGTCACACATTCAAAAATGTACTCCACCCCCATCCACCTTTCCTTTCTCTTTCATTCCTTCTACCCCAAGAAGGAAGTTCAAGTTAAAGCCATCGAAGGCCAATCCTTTCACCTGGTTTTGGACGCCATCACCTCCTTCCTGGGAATCTTTACTTTCCATGACCCTTTCTCTCTTTTGGACATGCAACCTCTATGTTTCCACTGAATTTTCCCCAATAAGGGCTCCCTCGGTTTGAAACAAAAAGTGCCTGCCCACCCCGCCCTCCCCTACACCGAGCATCCTACTTCTCTCCCCCTCCTCACAGCCAAACTCCTCAGAAGTGTTGTCCAGGCCCACTGGCTCCATTCGCTCACCTCTTGCTCAGTGCTCAGCCCACTCCAGTCTGGCTCTTTGCTTCACCAACGTAACTCACCAGTGATCTCCAAGTGCTAAGTCCAGCGGACAGTTCGCGGTTCTCATCCCGCTGAGGCTCTGGGTAGCACTGCTTACTCCGAAGACTCCCTTGGGTAACTCAAAGTGACTGGCCTCACAGCCATGCCCCTAGAATGGGCCTGATCCAGAACCCTCCAGCCCAGGAGTGGCACCATCATCTAACTAGCTGTGCTGGCCAGGGTTAACCCGGAACCACCCCAACACTCCTTCTCTCACCCTCTCCATGTAATCCATCAATAAGAACTACAGCCTGTGTTTCCTAAGTTCCTCCCTTTCCTTCCGTCCCCTGCCATCGCTGTCCAAGCTGCCATCTTCCTCCACCTGGTCAACAACACTGACCTCTTAACCAGTCTCTCTCTCTCTCTCTCTCTCAGACACACACACACACACACACACACATTTCCATTGTTCTTAGAATCTACACCCAAGTCCTTAACAAGACTCTTAAGGCCAGACCTCTGCAGGACCACCATGTGTCTAATTTCAGGGGCCACCATTCACATTATACTCTGGGGGAAGGTTCCCTTGCAATCGTTCAGTGCACATCCTGCACAGCTGTATACCATACCCTGGGCCCTGGTCTCTCTCTCTAGTCTCATCTTGGACCAGTTCTATTCTCTTTACTCGAGTCGCGTTCTAGTTTCTCAAATGGGTCCTGTTCACTCTGGACAACAATGTCGTTCTCCACCTTACAGTGTCTTCTCCCCATCCCCAATTCCTTCTCTTGATTAATTTTCAATCAAAAATCACTTCCTCAAGGAAGCTGTTAGTATTGTAAGGGTCCCAGAAAGAAACGGCACGCCCTAAGAGGGTGATTGAGGGACATGTTATAGGGCGAGGGCAGGATTAAGGGAAACCAACAAGGGCTGGTGAAACACCCTGTGCTGTCATTCCTCAGTCTAAAGAAGCAAGGGGAGGAAGCTGGGCCTATGGGAGAAGAGTTTCTTGACAGTAGCCGTGACCTCCAGGAAAGCAGAACAGAAAGCGTAGCCCAGCAGGGAGGGACCAGGGTGTAAATGCCTCCAGCCTCTCCCCTCCATTCACTGCCACACTGCAGGGACCTCCCACTGGCCAAACCCACCTGAGTCAGAGGCCAAGAGAGCCCGTGTTATTCCACTGGCATCGGAGCGTGCGTCGGAGGCAGGGAAGGACTCACCGCACACCTTCCCTCCCCACCAAGCCGATTCTCTTCAGCGCAGCCTTCTTCTCCCTGGGTGTGATTAAGTTTTCTTCTGAGAGTATTTAACATCAAACTTTTATCAAGTAATTACTAATTCTTCGATTACATAATTATTTATTTGCAAATATGGATGTGACTAATCCATAAGTTCAGGCAGGAAGGGACCGCTGGATTCTCAGGGCCTAGTGTGGAGTAGGAGTTCACCACATCTGTTGAATGAATAACCATCACCATGAACTGCTGATTATGCTTATGGGCTTTGGTCCAGGTGTGTGAAGACCCAAGGAGAGTGGAGCTGGGGTAGGCTGGACGGGCAAGGATCAGCGTGATGCTGAGAGTACAGATGAGGATCCTGCTTAAAGAGTATCAGGGAAGTTCTGAACCTTCATTTCCACGTTCAGTCCAAAGTCTGAAGGAAGCCTCTGAACCAAAGTGCTGACCTTGGACATGAGTGGTGCAAGGTTCTGATTGGACAAGGGGTTGTGCAGAGTGATGAATAGAATAAAAAACAAAAGAAATGCATCAGAATGTGGAGTCAGTCTGCGTCCTGCCCTGCTCTGGACTTTGTCCTGGGGCTCCCTGGGGCTCAGTTTCCTCCCTACCCAATAGGGGTCATGACTAACCTTTTACTCTGTTGCTAGGAGGGCTGTAGTTTATCAGTGATTGTATTGTGTTCTCGGCTCTTGTGTCTTCGCAAAGAAGATTTCAAGCAAGATACAAAGTATAGTAAAAGTATAGGAAAGTCTGTTAAAAGGAGAAGGAACCAGGAGCACCTTCAAGAGGGAGAGTGGGTCCTCTCAGAGGGGAGAGCAATAACTCCCTTCTTTGTGTCCCAGCTTTCATTGGGCTTAAGGGAAGTTTCTAGAGGGTCCTGCCCAAGTACCACCTCCTAGCTCTTGATTGACGGTTGGATTATATCAGATTTCTAAATCACTATTGCAAATGTCTTACTCACAAGGATCTAAGTGAAACCCACAGGGGCAAAATTTTATAATTACAATACTATTAAATGATATGCCAAGGTCCTAAAGGCAACTTTAGTCATCTTGGCCATGCCAGTCAATTTTATCTAGAACTTGATTCCACAGACCTTGTAGTGGTTGAGTTCTCCAGCCTCTGGTCAGGGCAATCTGTCTTTCCCTTATCAAAGGAGGAGTCTCAGCCAGGAATGGTGGCTTACACCTGTAATCCCAGGGGCTTGGGAGGCTGAGGCAGGAGGATCTCAAGTTCAAAGCCAACCTCAGCAAAAGTAAGCCTAAGCAACTCAGTGAGACCCTGTCCCTAAATAAAAAGATAAAATAGGACTGGGGCTGTGGCTCAGTGGTCAAGTGCCCCTAAGTCCAATCCCCAGTACCCGCCCCCCAAAAAGGAGAATTCTTGGTCAAGCAATTCTATTCTCAATTATGTGAATATGTCATTATGGGGAATTATCTTAAGTTACAGCAGGGCCACAATGACTTTGTGTAAGTTGTTTCTTTAAAAACATATTGAGAGTTAGCATGGAGGCTCAGTCTGCAGAATTCACCTCTCATTTCCCATGTTCCCACTGCTCATGCCTATCTGTTCCCTATCGGTGGAGTGTCATGAGTTACATGGAAGGTAGTCTACAACTTTAAAACATCAAATAATTGTTGATCTCTAGGTTTCAGAGGCACAAAAGATAGTTTTAATAAAGTTCACTTTCCAATCTTTGTCGGGAAGAACAATTATTCTGGAAGGAAAAATACACACCACTGATACTCCCAAGCCTCATGGGATGGGGTTCACTAGACTGTTCCCTGGGCAATGGGGACAATAGGACAACTGTAAACAAATCTCTGACTACTTCTCACCATGTCCCATTCCTCAGCTTGAGAGAAATTCCCAAAGGGTAACCAGGATCATTGCCTCTGCTTTTCTATAGGCGCGTGAATGTGGATGCGTGCGCATGTGTGCGCGCACACGCAGACACCTGAGTTTCCCAGCCAATCACTTGGTATTTATGAGTACGCTGCCGTGACTATGTGACGTCATCACCTCCAGTTGTCTTCTCTTTGAAATTGCAGCTCTGGCAAGATACCCCAGTGCTTGATCCCTTTTAATTGATAAATACCCTTTGTCCCTGTCATCTTGACAATACCCATCAAGCACAAGTGTTCCTTTTTTTTTTCCCTCTTTCTTTTCCTCCTCCTGGTTCATCTTTTCTGTTGATTTCCAATATCTCATGAAGTCAGTGTGAATTTCCTCACCCCTCCAAACAGACAGCTCAGCACCTTTAACTTTGTAATTTCATCTTTCAAAAATCTAATCTTTGTATTCCCTTCTCTACTTTCCTTAACTTTTTAATAACAGTGACATGTCAGAACAGAAATTGCTTCTGGTCCAGAACAGGCTGCGCTATTGATGGCACATATGTTGCTGAGGATAGCATGGCTTCCCTGGGACTCCACACAAACCCAATCAGGACAGGAGAACCCTGAAGACATTTGTCTTTATCTGCAGCTTCACACAAGGTTGTTAGGGAAGTCGGGATACATTGATGTGTGTGTGCCTCCCTGTAGTTCATACCAGAGAGACAGAGAGAGATCCCTGACATCGATCTCTTAAGCAAGACATGTGAACAGACAAATGCCATCTGACAGGACAAGTATTTACTGTGCCTGAAAACAGCCCTGAATGTCAGTCCAGGGGCCATGAAGAGTCTGATCCGAAGCTGACCAACGTTCATCAGAGCTACCAGCTCCCGTGAGCTGAGGATTAAGGACATTATTTCACAACAAACCACAGAGAAGGCTGGTCTCGACCTTGTAACCAAACTGGGCATTTTATTTTCATTTCTTGGATTCTCCATGGGCTCATGTTCTTCAGGGTGAGCATTGTGGGACCTTTTGATTCCCCTAAACTCTGATCTCCAGGCCAATCTTTTACACAGCAACCAGATGGATTATAGGAGCAGAGTTCTTGCAAAGATTCGTTAGTTCTTATCCAACAAGAAAATCGGAATCCGGAAGACCCGCAGGAACGTCACTGCTAATCATAAGCCACGAGAGGAGGGACCCAACAGGGCTGTGGTTAGAAAAAGCATTTTTGCAGCAGAATCATAGCAAACCACAAAGGGGAAGGGTGGGGAGTATGTCCACTAACAAGCTTGACGGTCACTCTGCAACTTGTCAAGAAGCCATGCCTGCTTCTGCAGAAACATTTTTTCAAACAGAAATTTCTGATTAACAGCTTCCTAGAGAGATGGTGTTTAATTGACACCTGCCACAAAGACGTTTGCGAAGTTTTATGTCCTGCCTTTTATATGAGATATTTCAAGTGCTGCTGCTGCAGGCAGCATTTGGGAGCAGCTCTTTATCTGTCTGCCCCCTGCCTCCCTAGTCCACCTTCTTTTCCAGGAAAGTCATATCATCCGAGTCAGGCTGCCAGCTCTGAGGCTTCCGAGTTTGATTATATTGAGCAAGCTATTTAACCTTCATGCCTTCATATCCTCAGCTTCCTAAGATCTTGGAGAGAAAATAAATGAGAAAATGCATCTAAAGCTCTTATGTGGCCTGGGATTTTCGTGGCAAGCACTCATTAAATGTTAGCGCTCATTACTGTCATTTTGACACAGACCAGGCTCATTGGAGCTGAGCTGGAGTCGAGGGCTTCCTCCTGCCTTGGTCACAGGAGAGTGAGGGCAAGGCAGGGCAGACAGAGTAATGCCCCCGCCCTGAAGATGTCCACATCCTAATTTCCCAGGACCTGCGAGTGTTGCCTTGCATAGCAAAGGGACTTTGCCAATGTGATTGAGTTAAGGGCCTTGAGATGGGGAAATTATCCTCGACTATACAAGGCAGCCCAGTGGAATCACAGGGAATTTAAAAACAGAGGCAAGCGGATCCAAATCAACCAATATGGCAGCAACAGCAAAGGTCAGAGAGGAGCCGAGCTGCTGGCTTTGATGTGGAGAGGGGCACCATGTTCCTAGAAACTGGGAAAGGCCAAGACCTGGATCCTCCCCTCAAGCCTCTCCAAGGAACACCTGGACTTTAGACCAGTGAGACTTCTGACCTCCAGAACTGTACGATAATAAATCTGTGTTATTTTAAGCCATTGGTAATTTGTTCCAGCAGCCCTAGAAAACAAACACACTGGGTCATGGCAGAGATCTGGGGACCAGTATGGGAACAGAGGCATTAGCACAAAGGAAACTGCAGGGCAACCCTGGGATGTGGACCCATCAGTGAGCTCCTGGAGCCGTAGCCTGCTGGGAAGAGCACCGTTGGCATTCCTGCAAAGCCGAGGTGCTGGCGGAGGACCCCATGAATCCTCAAAGGTTGGGGGTCATATATGCCGCAGAGATCCCCCAAAGCGGCAGAGGGCAAGTGAAAACTGAACGTCTCTTAAGAATACAGGGCTGCTGGCTTCTCTCTCCTCAGAACACTCCCGAGGAAGGGTGTGGTGGGAATGTGCTCAGCTTGCACATCCTGCTGGGAACACCCGTGATAAAGTCATGAGGCTCCTTCACACATGGCTTAGGACGCTCCATCTCATCTCTCCAGTGTCTGTACTTTCTAAATTTCTCCCACAATACTTATTGAATGGAAGAAAGAATGAACAAACAAGTGGACAAGTAAAAAGAACCCAGATGTCATTTTTATAAACACCATTGCTCTTGACTTGGAGGTAGCAGGCAGAGAGTGAGAGGAAGGGTAGGAAAATTTTCTTTTTTACTCTTAACCTTGCTAGCAAGGGTCTGATTGAGCAAATCCTCTGTCTGCAGTCAGACATTCTAGCAATGTCCTTGGGCCCAAAATGGAAAGGTGGTTCTGAGCTGCGGTCACGGCTGCTGCTGTTGGTATGCAGGCAAATGCTCCCAGAGCATCTCAGATCTAAGGGGGCGGATGCTAATAACCCATAATCAATGCTGCACTTGCCAGCAGCCAAAAGAAAAATGAACCTTTAATTGAGCAAGATTTGGCATCAATCAATGATGTGACTTTAGTCAGGCAAAACTGACAGATTACTGAGCCCAACACCCAACTGTGAGAACTGTTCTTCACTGGGGCGGAAAATGCAGTCTGGAGCCGGGGCACATCTTGCTAGGCCCAGGTCCATAACTCACTGTGAAGAAACACCTCTATCTGTGTTCAGATCTGTAGCTTTTTGTTTCTTAAATTATGTTCTAGCGGAGATTAACTTATTTTGTAATTCCGAGCCTCTTCACAGAAGGCTTGTGTTTTGTTATATGTTAATGACAGTTTCTAAGAGACAATTGGTTTCCATAAAAATCTGCAGATTCCTAGCACTAGTCAGCTTGCTGAGAGAAAGAGGAGCTGAATTCACCAACAGTCGCAGCCCAGGGAAGCGTGTCTGACATGAGATGACGGCCTTGGTGGCAGCCCAGGGTTTGGATCTTCCTAAATCCCCACCTAAAACCAGAAAGAGCTACTAAGTAGTGACACAAAAAATGGGCATGGACATGACAAAATGTGTCACAAAACTGGCTAATGAGGTGTTTCCAGGAGTTCCAAATACAAGCAGGTTGGGATAAATCACCAACAGCCATAAGCCCTGAGTGCTGTCAGCATCTGTGAGGGGCTAAGTGAAGACCCAGGGCCCCTCCAGACCCAGCACAGGAGACCCCAAAACAGTAACAGATGGCAAGCAAAGCAAGCCTGAGAGCAGCAGCTGCAACAGGGAGGACTCTGCCCCATCCAGCCAGTGAGTACGCCGGGTCTGCCATTGGCGCTGAACTATGAACTTTGAACTTGACCTGGAGGGCTCCCCTCCAGGAAAAGGCCCCCCAGTGAGAAGAAACTTCTAGAAGGGGAATCAAAACCTACGCAGGGGAGTGGTGTAGATTAATTCCTCATGTCCTTGAAAAGCAGCAAAAATCCAGCTGCAGACGTTGGCACTGATGACCCTCCCACGCAGATACCCACTGGCTCTTTCCCAGGCCCACCTGCTCTCAGGTCCTCGCTTTGTTGACCTACGTGGACACAATTTACAGCGCCAACACTCATCACTCTCTTGCACACATGGTGTCTCATTCACCCTCTGGCTTCATCCATAAATCCAATCAATTAGTCCTAATTCTGCTCTCTGGAGCCACAAAAAGTCTCCTCCCTACTCCATATGACAGGTTTCAAATATTTAACGACAGCCATCAGGGGCCCTCTAAAAGCATCTCTTTTCAGGCCAGGCATTTCCGGTTTCTTTAAAAGCTCCCTCTGGGCTGTGGCTTCCAGAATCTTCAGCCTTGGCCACCTGCCTGCGGGCTTTGCACTTCAGGGAAGCAGCATAGCCCAGTAGAAATAACAGCCCTGAAGCCAGAGAGCTGTCTAAGGTCTGGAACTTCTGCCTTCAGCCTATTACCCTCTCTGAGCCTCAGTTTTCTCATCTGCCACATTGCAAGGCCCAGCAAGATAACAAATGAATCCTCTGAGTATTCTAGAGCATGGTAAAAATAAACATAAATATTTCAGTGTTATTTCTCAAGTTGTAATGTCAGTGATACCTCACATTGCATCTCTGGAAGAGATCATTCCAGAAGTGATCTGTTCCGTGGAGGATGCAGGGGGGCCATCCTCTCCTTGATTCTAGTCTCAAGGCTTCTCCTAATACAGTTGAAGTTACGCAAACTTGGCAGGTCCTTATTGAGCTGGCGGTCAACTGAGCCAGAGACACTCCATTTATTTTAGGTTCTTAATTGTCTTAGACAAGGTCATACATAATATCACACATCACCTTAATGAAGAGAGCTGCTGTCAGCCTTGCAAAGGGCTTCCTATGCTGAATTAAATCGACCCATCATTCTGTCTCCAACTTGGTCCAAGGAATGTTTTATCTGGGAGGAGACAGTGCACTGAGATTATCCTCTCTCACTTAGGAGTGTTACAGTCATATGCATCCAGTCTTCATTTGCCTCAACAACTTATTGATCTTCATCTCAAGAATCAATCTAAAACTTTAAGCTACTCTCATCATTGCCCTCTTCTACCTCTTCTGGATTAAAAACTCTGTACCCACTGTAGGGTACAGAGTTTCACCCAACTCTGATTTCTGTCTTTCACATTTCACTGGGTATTCCGACCCATGTGCCAAGATTTGTTAAACACATCCACCACGGACCCACAGGTCCTTGATTGTTTAATTAATGCTCTCCAATTCAGCCATTTTTTGAAAGTCGGCAATTATGTTTCAGGAAATGCATGTGATTAGCTGTTTTAATGAAGGGTACTTTAAGAAATAAGAGGCAAAGCCTGTTATTCAGTTTGGTTAAATAAACTGAACCCTCTGGGGGCCTGTGCTTGACTCCTGGGGCCCCATCAACAGGCCAGTGCCCTTGTGGCGTCAGTTACTTTGAATACGCAGCTTCACAAGGACTAGCGCTGAAAACCAAAGCAGTCCCATTTTATTGGGGTCACTGGCCTATGCTCCCTGATACTGAGAATACACATAAGCACCCAAATGTACACTCTTCCCATGTACATATGTATTCTTTCCCATATACATATGTCCAGACATATGATTACCCTTACATCCCAAAGAATAATAACCTCACACACATTATTAGTGAAAGGGTGACAATAATTTATTGCTGTGTAACAGTACCATCCAATCACAGAAAGGCAAGAAATAAATTCTCACCTCATAGGACTTCAAAGAGAAGGGAAGTTGGTTCGAGTTAACAGGCCCAATGGTCCAACTTCCTAGTGATGTTGATAGAACATTTACCAAACCACCTTTGGCATTTGAGAAGCTAAGCAAATCAAAGACCCTCCTGACGTTTACATCGATGTGGCTAGCCCCAGGACGTGTATGGATATCTTAACTCAAGATGTGTTTACCAAATGTCCCAGCCAAGATAGATGGGTTTTCCCTGCTGCAGTTCTCCCCTCCCTGTGCCCCTGATGCCACTGGTACTTTGTAGTTTCCGATTTCAGAGAACTGCAGGACATCTCCCAATGAAACTGCAAATTCTGTGAATAGAAGAGCCAGGTCTTCAAATCCCTTCTTTCTCTCCTCACTCAGCTCTTAATTCCAAGACCTTCATAAAGCAAACACCAGACAGACACTGCCTGACAAGGTCTAATGTGGACTCAAATCTAGTGACATGATTTTAGTCTTGAATTGCACAGCCCTGCACGAAAGGTGCTGTTTAAAGGGAGGAGCGGAGGCTCAGACCCTTCCCGGTAAAACCATCTCTCCTTGCACTTACTGCAGAATTTATGATTTATTTGTCCTTTGATGTATTTTTGCCTTGACTGTATTTGTTTTTGATCATGCCATTAGGGTTTAGTTACTCTAGCGGTTGAAGAGATAATCTCTTTAAATTGCCAGCATTCCAAAGAGTTTCAGGCCAAAAGGCTCTCCTATTCAAGAAAGGCCAAGTGTGGTTGACCCAGGAAGAACAGCAGGGCAAACCACTTGCCCCAATTACAGACAGTCCCACCTGTGAAGTAGAGAAGCCAGCTTTCCATCTGTGGCAGCCTATAAAGTGGCCATTGGTTGAGGCTGGGTCTTAATATTTTCCCTATCTTTCCAGTTTGGAATTATTTACATTTTACATTTATATTACATTTCACAATCGCCTGGTTATAACCTCCTTGGGATTTCAAGAAAGACAAGAGCAGAGCAGAACAAAGGTACAGAAGATAAATTATCACAGACCATGAGAACAGGGTCAACACTTGCTGAAGACTCTGCTAACCTTGTGTCATGGGTCACCAGTCCGATGGCAGGAGGCAGCTGGCTCTGTTCTAAAGCTAGATGCATCTGGAAATGATCTTTTGCAGCTTCTCAGCCTCTTCCTGAGGCCAGACCTCACTGCCTTGCCTCATAAACCACAGACTTACACATTACTGGCCAAAGGGGGTATCTACCTGGTCTAGCACACCCCAGGCAATGACTTCACCATCAAGGACAGGTCACCAGGTGTATAAACAGATCTCAAACATACCACAGGAGCATGCTAGAGAAGGAGACAAGCTCGTCACCCACAGTCACTATTCCTTAGTGTGCTTTTGCCCAAATACAAAGTGATGACAGAGAAAGTACTTCATCCTAAGTCCCTCTTGCAGCTGATCAGCAGCTCCAGGGTGGTCTGTAGCAGGACTGCCCTCAACAGTTAACAAACAGAAGTTTGGCCAACTATAAGGGGGCCCAGATGAGAGCAATAAGCATCTCTCCTATGCCATCACATGCAGGGAATCTAGAAGGTCCCTCTCTTCACACCCAGAGAACTAACCATCCACCTTATAAAGACTGAGTCCAAGGGTTCCTGGAAACACCATGATAGACATGTTTGTTAAAAATTGGGAAAGACAAATAAACAAAAGCAGTCAAAGTAAAACCAAAAGCACTGACCTCTTCTCCAGCCAGCTGGCTCCTAAACCTGCCTCCAGGAGCTATCTTCCACCAGAGCTCAGCCCTGCCTGAGCCTAACTGGATCCTTGCCGGTGACCATGTCCCAAGTTACTTCTGTCATGAGAGATACCACTTCTCCATACTCTAAACCATCTTCTTATAAAAGCAAGAAAATCAACAGGTACAATTAGGATCCAACCCAATTTGTTTGGTGACCCAAATACCAGTGACTGGACAAGTCCAAGACAAAGAAGGGTCACTGCTTTGCTTGGTCACTTTGCCAATTGGGAAAAGAAAATTGATGTGACCATTTGGAGACGGGGGCAATGTGAGTGTCACTAGTGGGTAGACATAGGTGAAGGCCCTCAGATAAGATCCCACTCTACCCATAATTAAACTTAACCATGATTCTGACTCAATAACATTTTGCCTGGTACTTGTGTGGGCATCTGACATTTCAGGATTTGGGGGATAGGCATGGTCAAGGTAGTGATGTGGTTTCTGTGATTTCCTTTGGGAAAGGAAATAGAGTAAGGAAAGGTATTAGAGAGGAAGCAGTTGGCTGCACAGAAACCACTCATGCAAATTTACATAAAGGGAGATTTATCCTAAAGATCTGGATGAAATGGGATTCAAGGAGAAGGTGACAAGGTAGATTCTGAAGCCTGGACCATTCTAAGGATTTCTGCAATGATGCATAGACCCTCCCCCGAGTGCCTATAAATTGATACTGTTCTGCTTCCTGACCCCTCTCTCTTCATTTTTCAAGAGAGGAAATCTAATTGGCTTCTGGCTGGTCAGAATTGGTTCCTTCTTAATCAACTGAATTGGGGTAGGTGGGGGACTGCATGGGAGGAGGACTACCCTGGACTTGGGTAACATATGTCCTCCAAGAAAGGGGTGTGGTGGCAAGAGAAGACTGATAGTTCTACTGCAGAAGGTCCTCCTATTTCATCCTTCAGAGAAAGGGCAAGATTCCTTTTTGTGTCACATCAATATGAACCAGATCTGAAGCCCTCCCAATCTGGCCATCGAGGCAACTTGAAGAATGACCAGGTGCCTTTAGGTGAGTACATAGATCATCTGAGAAAGCCAGAATCCCAGGGATTCAAGGAAAGGGCAAGAAGAGATACACACTGCAGATTAATTAAACAGCTTCAAAGAGCAGACTCCCCTGCCCTCCTTCAGACCCTGTCTCAACTGTGTTCCCACCCAGAGGAATAGTTAATTGGTGGGGGGCCAGTGCATTACCTAGACTCATTCCAATTTGTCAAAGAAGCAAGAAGGGCAAGGCAGGAGTGGCTAGTTGACACACTATTATACAATCATCTGGAAATCTAATTTGTGGAACCAGCAGCCATCTGTTTCATGGGTAATGTGCCAAGGTACCTGCCAACAACAGAACAAGCTCTCTGCTGTTGGGTAACTAATTGCATCTATGGGACCAACACAGCATGAGACTCAACTAGTGGAACGTGATCATCCACTAAATTACCACTTCTGCTGGGGCTTTTCTCTGAGATTACAGAGCCCCTGAGAGAGCAGCAGGGGATAGTGAAGCTGGGCTGTCTTGTGTCCCTTACAATATGATAGGACCGCAGGTATAAGAGGCAAGCACCTTCCTGGAGCTATGCAGGAGATCAGGTTTGGCTCTAGTTAATTTTTCTTTTCTGGGAAGCAGAGAAACTGGGAAAGGAGGTCAGGGCCTAGAAGAATTTATACGTTGAAGTCAGTGCTTCCTTTTATACTTTCTCATGTATTTTTTTCTTTCTTTTTGAAGATATCTTGTTTGGAGACTAAAATGAGTAGAATGCACAGGAGGTATGAAATCTACATTATGACTCATCACTGCAGATGACATGGTGACCAAGAGTTGTCTGATTTAAAATTTAGATTATAAATCCTTCTATGGCAATAAACTCCTCATAGGAAAAGTTCTTTGGTATCACCCACAACAACAACCAGCACCCTGAAAGAAGTGAGCTGATAGTAGGTGGGCTTTTTACCACCTTGTGCACACTCTGCCCCCAGAGCTTAGTCTACCCACAGGCATGGGGGTCCCCTAGAGTCGGGGCAGACTTGATCCTAGGTTTTGTAATGTTTAATGAATTGTCATGGAATGGATGGATGGATGGATGGATAGATGGACAGATACCATTCTACCTAAAGGACTTAACCTCCAAATTCAAATGACAGTACATTTTTTATTACTGGCTTTTTTTGTTTTGTTTTGTTTCGTTTTGTTCTTTAGAATATATGAAATCATCAAAAATGTACCAAGACCACCAAGCATTGTACAGACCTTAATATTAGCCATTTTGACTTTTCAATGGACCAGGGACAGATCTCCCATTATATACCTGTCTCCTGGGCTCCTTCCAACCTCATTAAATTCATATTGTGCTGGGTCGGCTCTGAGTGTTAGTGAAAAAAAAAAAAAACTTCCTGTTTTCCAGACAGAGCAGTGCCTAGCACACTGCCCTTGTGTGATGAATACTTAGCGATTATCTTAGTGCAACCAAGAGGAAAAAATAAGGGATTTATCCAGCAGGGGGGCGTATGCTTAGCACTCAAGGAGCTAAACTGCTAATAAGCAGCATGAGCCAAAGGCACTTCTGACTCTGGTCCTCCAGGGGTCAGCGCAGGGTGCTGCATCAAAGCTGCTACAGAAAGGAGCTCCAAAAAGCAGAACAGCCATTAGGCTGGAACCACCATGAAAGATGAAGTAAGGAATGTTCAAGAAGGTTGAATTAGCTCTATAGAGATGTCTCTGTTTCCCATGGGAACAGAGGTTTCTAGTGGTGTGAATTATCCCACAAAACAAAATAGTATGCCTAACAGTCAGTTACAGAACGGATTATTCTATGTGGAGTTTTCAGTGTCTTTTCCTTTTTTTTAATTTAAGAAGTGAAAATAAAATGTTATGATTTTATTTTACTTAGCCCTGGATGCACACAAACTGAGTGTGGTAGTGAAAGAAATGTCCAAGGATTTACAGCTCACTGTGCTGTCAGTCAGAGGTGACATCTGCCCCAGGAGGGTGCTGGCAAATGCCGAACAACTAGATGTCCAATAAAATCCCTAATTTGTAGTGTTTGCCACTTGTAATAGTGTAAATACTTCCATCATGGTGGAAGGCAAGGTACTGACATGATGTATTGAACAAAGAGTTGACAAGAGATGTACACGGATAGGATAGGTCTGAGAAACCCAAAGCATAGATAATGGTAAAAGTCAAAAGAGTAGGAAGTAATGAGTTTTGAGCATTTATTTTAAATGTAATGAATTTAAATGCAAATTTATACCATTTAATTTTGAAACACGACTGTTTAACAACTGGCCCACAAAATTCCTGAGGATTCAACATTCCTTTGCAGGTCTGTATGAGACAACCCAACCTACCAGTGCAGCCATCAGCCAGAGGTTGAATCCAGGTGACAAAAACCAGAAGACCCACCAGCTTCAAAGGAGCTTGGAATTTTACATTTTTTTTTTTTCAATCTCTGGTGCCATGATTACATTCAAAGAAATCGAATACTTTAAATAAAAATTGCTATATCAAAAAATGATCTCAAGGAACACCTAAAGGGTTCTAGTGTGGCTTATGCAACATTAGAAATGAAATATTTGTCAATAAAATTCTCAAACTGGCACAATATTGATATCTAAAAAGATATTTGATATGGGGTGAAAATTATAGTGCTGGAAAAAATCACACTAAAGTGATCTGCCATTAGCTGAACTCTAAATTTAACTAAATTTAAAACCTTAAGAGGTTTCAAGAATAATGAGAATTTTTCAGGATCTCTTAATTTATATTTTATTCTCAGTTTTATTGATGAAACTTTAAAAAAAACACTATGCATTTTCTGACTGATGTCTCTGAGAATATTTGGTTTTGTGTGAAGGAAAAAAGGTAAAGAGATGGTTTCCTCTCCCAGAGAAGTTAGGCACAAATATAACTATACAAGGCTGAAGCGTCCGTCCCCTTCTTTTTATTCTCTGTATAAAACCAGCTCCAGAACTCCTACGAGTCTGCATTTCTACCTTAGGGGCCAAAAAAATGTCTTTTCAAAGGGGTGCTGCCTGAGAAGTTTCTTCCTTTCTTTCAACAAGGACTATTGCCTCTACCAAGGTTCAAAATACAGTACACAAGCCCTTGTGTGGCTTTCTTCCCATGAGCATCTACAAGGTGCTCATCTTCCCATCAGATCGTCACCATCAGAAGTGATGAGAAGCCAAGAGAGAAAAATGAGCAGTCATGAGCATGCTGCTTTTTCTGTCAGGAAATATGATGAGCTCTTTGGAGCTCACCTCCTGACACAAAGCCCATGCTTGTGCAGACCTCCGGGAATAATGCCTCAATGTCTGCCTTTCCCACCCTTCGCTGCAAGGACCTGGCTTGGCGAGGGAGTCGCTAGGTTCCATCTGGGGTTCTGTGGCTCCTCCCACCTTCCCTGAGGCTGCCTTTCTCTCTTCACTCACCACCGTCCGACCCCAACTCCTGGGAAACATTAGGTGTCCAGTTCCCTAAATCTGGTGCCACTCCATTTCCACATGTCCACCTTTGTCAGGTTCCAGTGAAGAAAACCACGTTAGACCTTTGTTCGACAGTCGCATATTTCAAATAGAGTTTTACAAGGTGCAATGCTATCTTAAGCTGGCACTTATTCTACTCTTTTCTAATAGAGAGTTAAGGTCTGGTTCAAAACAGCAGAGTTGGCTGATTCTCATCTAGCAGTGGTTGCTAGGAAACCATTCTGTGGCAAATTAGAATCGTATAAGCTCCCGACTTCCCCATCTCCTGAACTCCTACAGAATTAACGTAGGCACCGTTCATTCAGTGGTGAATCAGTACTATCCTGGGGTATCTTTTCTCTTTTGCTGTTCAATTGCTACTTAAATAATTAACTTTTATTTATTGCTTATATCTTAGCTCAACACTCTCAAAGGATAGGTCTCTCTGTTTGTATACCTTTGAATTCCCACTCCCAGATGCCTAGTCACCAGGGCTTGAGCAGTATGCACTGATTGTGTTTGAAGGGAGGTGGCCACGTGGAAGAAATGCCTCCAGATTAGAAAATGAACAGTCAGAATGTGTTCACTGGTAATTAATGAATTCACAGAGTTATTTTCTTTCTTTGGCTTGTTTTTCTGATTTTTTATCGTAAATTCAAGGCCACAGAAGGCAAAACTTGCTGTAATGTTCGTTATGGGAGTTGGTGCCATTTCCCAGGAGAACATTTTGGTAATATTTGTTAAAGCCAAAGGTGCACATACACTAAGGCACACAGTCCATTGTGAGATGTACGAACTCTTCACACACCTGGAGAAATCTGCCGAGTTCATTCCAGTGTTGTTCGTAGTTTAAAAAATTAAAACAATTTAAATTTCCATCAAAAAGAATAGATAATGGGCTGGCGTTGTGGCTCAGTGGTAGAGCACCTGACTGGCAAGTGTGAGGTACTGGGTTCGATTCTCAGCACCACATATAAATAAATAAGTAAATAAAATAAAGATCTTAAAAAAAAAGAATAGATAAAATATGATGCCACATACTATATTGATCAATCCATACTGCACAGTACTGTCACACCATGCCATATTATATAACAGTTAAATTAAGCTGGAGTAACATTTGTCAATATGGTACATCACTTATAAAAACAACCTATTTGCAGAGAAATGTATACCATGCAATACCATTTATATCAAGCTTAGTGTATACCAAACCCAATTGTGTATGAATGTATTCTAAAAAAAAAAAAAAATTTTACAAATATATATGGAAATAAAATCACTGAATTTGCTACAGTGGTTCCTTTTGGGAAGAAGGAAAGACAAATGGGTCAGAAAGGACTATATAATTTTTCCTGGAATATTTTATTTATGAAAAAAATGTATTTAAAGAATGCACAGCAAAATGTTAAGGCTGGACAAAGCTAGGTGGTAAGAACATGGACAACCATATGCTATTCTCCGTGCTTATTTATGTTTCATGTATTTATTCACTTGGTTTTTAGAAATTTGCCTTAAGATGATAGAAGACCCACAACTCTTTCTCTTGGGCAGGGGAACATTGCACAGAGCTGTCACAGGAGAGATGGAGTCATTTTCAGTTCAGGGACTTGGTTCCCACCAAGTTAGAATCATCAGAAGTTCTATCTACATGTTAGGAAGTTCACACGAATTAGTCTTTTAAATACTGGTAATAAAACAAAAGAAGGTCAGACAATGGGGTGCTTTTTTAATATAGTAAATAATAAATCTTTCTTTGTTTTGTTTTGTTTGAATAAAGTTAATTATAAAAGCAGTGTATCACGTTGGCAGGTAACAATGCCTACGGCATCAGATCTAAAGATTTAATGAGCATAAAAATCTCCTGGGATACTTATTAAAATGCAGATTCCCCAATCCCATTTCCTCCCCTTCTAACTCCGTATGCCAGGGTTGGACCCTGTCATTTCCCTCTTCAGTGATTACCCCAGCTAGTTCTGGTCAGTGAGCAGGGTAGCCAAAGAGTACCCAAGGCCTCTCAGGCAGGTCGCCATTCCCATGAAGCAAAGAACATCGGAGATTCTGAATATGAGAACACACTGCAAGCATTGCATTATATTAGCAAATAAACAGCTCCTTGAAAATTCAAATCTATAAAATTATCATACACAGCACACTCTTCAGCACCCATCCGTTCATTCACCAGATACGTACTGCAAGTCTGTAATGTGCACAGCACTCCTTCCCTTGTCCTTAATTGTGCTCTATGTGAATTTCTTCACACATATCCATATGCAAAATTTTATATAAATGTATAAATATGGCTGGCTGACTCATCATCCTGGCTTTGTTACTTTCTTTTTTTCTTTTTCTTTTACCCCAAAGTAATACCAATGATATGCTAGGAATACTCTTATTTGGGGAGAAAAGAGGGTTTTTGAGGGGAACTTTTTAAAATGTAGTATTTTGTCCTTTTCTTGGCTCATCTCTCCTCTCCCACTCTCCTTCCTCTTCTATCCACAGGAGGCACCCCTCACCCAGATAACCCACGCCAACAGCCCAATAGGTACCAGAGTACTTCCTTATGCTGATTGATCTTATACAGACACATACACTCCCACCTAAACTTAGCAGACCTGTGTGTATAGTAAAATATACAGTCCTCTGCCAATAACTTGTCTTTTGGGGGAGATAATACCCATTTTCAAAAATAGAGACACAAAGAAGACAAAAGAGAAAAGTTTAAATAATGGCACAGTACTGTAGTCACAGAGTGAAAAATACATAGAAAAGACCCATCATGGGCTGGGGATATAGCTCAGTTGGCAGAGGGCTTGCCTTGCAAGCATGAGGCACTGGGTTCAATCCTCAGCACTGCAAAAAAAAAAAAAAAAGACCCATCATCTTGCATATTGTAGGCAGATGAGAAGCAGAAAATAGAGACCATAAGGAGTCATCAAGAAAATTCTGTCATTGCCTCTACATCATGGACCACCAGCTAAGAATCAGTTAAACACCTGGGTTCATTTGCTCAGGTTATAAAGGAAACATCTTGCCCTCAGAGGACAGAGAGGAAGGTCCTGGCCCTGAGGTGGAGCTCCCAGACCCCAGGAGCACCATGAGGCTGGAAGAAGGGGAAGGACAGGCCAGCAAAGGCACCGTATGTAGCATAGCAAATGCCACGGTGATATTTGCAGACACCATCATGTAAACGTTACTTGCTGTGAGAAATGCATTTCTGAAGCAGATGCTTCCCCCCATCTATCCACTTGGCTGCCTCGGAATGAAGCAATTCCTTTCTCTGCCTCTCAGGAGGACATCAGCAGGCTGGTGGCCTGGGATTGAGACTCGGGCAGCCAACGTAAAGCAGTAGCTAACACCGTGCTGGTGAAACGGGCTCCCGCACTGGAGTGGCAGAGCGTGGACTTGCACGCTTTAGAGGACAAAAGTCAGCGCGCTCCTTTGGAGTCAGCCCAGTGACTCCTCCATGAAGGGAAGTGAGGATTTGGGTAAAAGCCCGTTGCCTCGGTGAACCCAGAGTTAGAGCTTGAGGTGAACAGCGGGAGGATAAAAGGACCAGAAAGCAAGCAGCACAGAGACCACAGAGAGGCAAACACAGCAGCGGGGATCAGGAGGCAAAGGGAGTCCGCTTTCTGCTAGTAGCTCTCATTTCTCCTTGTTTACTGGGCAGCTTTATTTATCAAAGATGACTTTTATTTCCTCAGTCCTCTTAGCAAAACAGGAATGCAGTCACAGGGCTCCCTGGTCCTGGGCCAGTCCAGGTGTCAGGTGGAGAAAGATAGCCTGCTAAGCCAAGAAACCTGCAGCATGACCTTCACTGCTGTCTGGGTCAGCTCCTCACCCCTCACTGGGGATAATCAGAACCCACTAAAATCCACAGAAATACTTGTTGCAGTCCTACCAAGTGCAATACTATAATTTAAAAGTTGCCATATCTGGAATTGAAGACCTAGAAAAACAGCATGTGATGGAAAGAAAATGATACATCAGTGGTTCGTGTTCCAGATCTAAAACTTGAGCACTGGGTGACACTGGGCAGGTCCTTTGCCGTTGCCCTGCCCCCATTCTTCACTTACAGAGTGAGGATATTGACATCTTCCCACTTAACTGATCTGATTGATGTTCGCACATGGTTATGACCACTAAAGCATTTCTGAAACAGTAAAGCTTATATAAAGATAAGGTATTTATGGTATTGCATTAAATCATCTGCTTCTAAACATTTTAAGAGAAGCCCATGATGACCCTCAAGAGAGAAGGAAGATGCCAAGGCAGCGCTGTATGGGCTGAAGAAAGGACCCCAGTCAGTCACTCAGAGAAGCAACGATTATGGGCTACAAGGTGGAGATGAAGCAAAAGGTTGGGAGCTGAGTCAATCCTGGAGCACTTAAATAATTGGACAAAGAGCCCAGGTGACCATAAAGCATGCAATGGCTTTATAAGAGGACAAAGGAAATCTGCCTGTGCCCCCAATGTAGTGGGATGTCTGTGGAGCTAAGCCTAAGTCTCCCCATTCCTGAGAGGCCCCTAAGCATCCTCTGCTGGCCCCCACCACCTTTGGCGAGAGAGAGTGAACCAGAAGGAGCCTTCTGACCTGCTGTCCCTCAGGTTCTTTTCATTAGGGTTTTCCTCCAAGGCCCCAAAGTTGTAGAAAATTTTCTATAATTAAACAAAAAAAAAAGCAAACAAAATATCAAGAAGTAATTTAGCCAAAATCAATCTACTACAAAACAGGAAAGAGTGTAAATGACAGATAAATAAGTGTATGTTATTACTTTTTCCCTACTTACTGTTAATTTAAACTATAGATAGAGGCTGGGGTGTAACACAGTGATAGAATGCTTGCCTAGCATGAGCAAGGACCTGGGTTTTATCCCAGAACCATTAAAAGAGAGAGAGAGAGAGAGAGAGAGAGCGAGCAGATAACTTGCAATCAGCTTTTCAGATTAGCATGAGACAACCAGCATCACCACACCAAATAGTATTAATTCTAACCAAAAAGCAAGAGAGCTTGACATTTTGGGTAGCATATTCATTCTTATCTGTGTAAATGCACAATTTCCAAGAGAGTTTGAAAATAGTTCATATGTTCAAATATCTCTATGAGAGCTGAAAGTCCAGATCTCTAGGTTGTCTATCGCTTTTTTTGAAGGGAATTGATAGTATTTACTTAACAACAGGAAAGTTAAAAAAATCTTGAACATGGTATTTAGAAGTGACATGAAGATGCCTGAAGAGCACCAGGGATGTTAATCTTAGGACTTATTCTCAGTTCCCATGTGCTTCAGAGCAGGGACCCTGCTGCAGTCACCAGGGAAGGGTCTGTCGAAGGGATCAGTAGTGATCCCTCAGCTGCTCTACTCAGAAGCACCCAAAACGTGTGCTACTTCCCACCCTTCCAGACTCCTTCCTCCAACCAAGAGTCTTAACTGTATCTTCATTTCAACCCTAGCAGGAGTATCTTCTGAGTTTCTTCCAGGCCAAGACAGCCAGACAAGAAGGAAAACAGAGGGCCCATCCTATTCCATTGGGCTGACTTGCCTGGAACCATTTGGCTCCCTGAGGCTGAGCTCAACCTGGAATTCCATTTTCTTGCCTCCTAGTCCATTTCATTTTCTATTGCTTCCTTGAATGGCAGAAATTTTAACATACTGGTATAAAACAAAACTAATCTCACAAGTTCTACCATGGTTTTCCCAAAGCATTGTTGTAATTATATAAGTTTTCAGACTTAAAGAAGAAATAAAAGTTGGAGAAAAAGAATGTACTGGAAGCCGCCAGACGCAGTGGCATAAGTCATAATCCCAGTGGCTCAGGAGGCTAAGGCAGGAGGATGGTGAGTTCAAAGCCAGCCTCAGCAACTTAACAAGACCCTAAGCAACTCAGCAAGACCTTATCTCTAAATAAAATACAAAAAAGGGCTGGGGATGTGGCTCAGTGGTTAAATGCCCCTAGGTTCAATCCCTGGACCAAAAAAAGATTATTGTAAGCTATCAAATAAAGACAAAGAAAGTCCTCTGGATTCCAGAAGAATAAACCAGGGATAAAGACCCCTATTGAAAAGAAGAGTTGTTCTTGATGGGACTGTCCCTTGAGCCACTTCCCTATCTACTGGGTCATCTGACTGCTCGGGACCACCTACCAGGAAAGATTACCATACAGATGCCTGGTGTGGGTCACCTTGCACACTAGCATCTGCATGCTGGTGTCCTGAATCCTTTCATAAGATCAATAGGAATTCTTCTCCCCAGACCCAATCGCCCATATATAAACAGATGACAGAGCTTCTGAATCCGTGGGACTAAGAACCAACCTGGGACTGATGGTCCCCTGAGGTGCAAACCCAAGTGCAGCCTCTCGGCTTTGGTCCTTAGGCCACCTTATCTGCACTGGCTGGTCTGTAGCACAAAGGCTGGGGAGGAAGGCATAGAGTGGGTGAGGACATGAGCTTTGATGTGAGGAGCCTGGCATTAGTTCTGCAACTCAGGCAAGTAGCTCAGTTGCTCTTAGTCTGAGGGTCCCCAACGACAAAGGATTGGCAGTGATAATAATAATACCTACTTCCAGGGGTCATTGTGAGGATTAAATGGTGCTTAACATGGCAGCTGGCACATTGTAAACGCTCCATAAATGTTAGCTGTTGCTATTAATACCCAGCAGGCTTCCACAGGGCTGCTTTGGCAAGGTCGCTACATTGTGCTTTGCAGAACTGAAACAGTCTTCTTTAAACACTGTCCTTCAGCACCCTGGCCAGAGACCTCCAGAGCCCTGGTGAAGTCATTTTACTAGACTTTATGGGACAGAATCAGAGGACATCCTGCCAGTGCTGTGGTCTTCAGCCCTCATGACCAGCCTATGGACCTGTCTGTCTCTCCAGGGGACTGGGAGCTCGGAACTTCAATCACCTATAAATGGCAACAGATCAGGAAGCAAAACCAGTGCATCCTCTGTCACTGTGGGTTATTTCAAGCAAAGGAAATCCTTTGATGGTCAACAGGGAGCCCTTAATCCTAACCTCTGTCCTGGCCAATTCCCAGGGTGGTGGGAGACTTGTCTGCTTACTGCAGTGGAGACCCCAGATCTGATGAGAGAGGAAGTGTCATTGAGGACCGACCCAGCCTTCTCACATCTCATTCCTCTCCTCTCCCAGAGGGAACTCAGGGAGAAAAACATTGAGTTCGTATCCAAATGCTGGTATAACGAAGGCTTCTGGAGACAGCTGGGACGACTGTGACTCCACAGCTGTCTGACAGAAAGGGGAGCCAACAAATGCCTCTGAGCCATTTTTTTAAATTGTTTTCTTGAAGCTTCCAGAGCAGTCCAAAAATAAATACAGACATACAAATAAGAAGAGCAAAGGATATGAAAGTTACAATTGGAAGGGAACTAGCAGATGACATATCTTTTGAGGGTGAGGAAACCAGGATGGGAAAGATGAGGTGTGTTTCCACAATCACAACCTGGTGGAAGCAGCCATAAACGAATAATGGAAAGGACATGGCAGCTAACGGTTATGATGTGCAGAGCTTATAAAGACCTTGAGCACATTATTTAACCTCTTTGTGCCTCCGTTTACCATCTGTGAAATAAAGATACTAATTGTGCCTACTCTATTAAACTGGTTTAATAGAGAGTACAGGTTGAGGGTTCCCTAAGGACATGCCTGCCACTGGTCACAGTCTGCATCCGTGGCTCTGGGAGCCTCCGTGCAGGCCTGGCAGGGTGCCCTCATTTCAATCTTCAAGCAGAAGAGGATGCTCTAGGAAGGGGTTGGCAAGTTCCTTGTGTCAAAGTTATGTACCAGAGTCTCTCCTCTGATTTAGTAATGCCACCTGGTCATCTGTCACGGACTGGGCTGGCCATGGGAATCCCTTCCTTTCTCTGTCATCTAGAGTATACAGCCAGCTCTGGGCACTGAAGAAAAAAGCAGTGGGCTCCTAGATACAGGAAGGGTTTCCTTAGCATGTCTGCAGAGGCCACGTTTCCAGGTGCTGGTGCACACCAGCAGAACCCCAGTGTCCACAGGGACTGACACTGATTTTTATCAACTAGTGCCCTGATTTCAGGTCTTCTCCTGAACCTGACTGATTGTGTGGTGGGGGAACCAGAGGATAGAGCATGCTGTAATCACCAGAGGCATTTAGTGCTTGAAAGTGGATATTTTCAAATAGGCTGGAAATGATTAGACTTGGGAAGATAATACATGCACAGTTTGTCCTATGATGGGCTTGACATGCAGGTCGCTCTTGCCTGCACCTTTGTTCCCTTCTCTTCCTGTTTCCTCTACATCCTTGATTATCTTGTTTACTGGGGCATCACATACTCTCAGCTATGGAATTTGAGTCACCTGATCTACTCTGCCTCCCAGCCCCCAATATTGCATGAGCTTCCAAGGCTTGTCAGCTCTACCCTCAGAAGGTCTCCTGCTTCTGTCCTTTCCTTTCTGCTCCCACATCACTGCCACTTGCCTAACTGGCCCTGGTTACTCCTAGATGAACTATTGCAATAGTCTCCAAACTGAGCTACCAGTCTCATTTATTCTCTGTTCCCATCCCAATCCTTTCCAGATTCTGTTTGCAGATTAGTCATCCAAAAGATTATATGTAATTATATCATCCTTTCATATGGGGGAAAAGACTATTTACTCCAGTCATTGCCTCCTGAATAAAATGCTAATTCCTTAGCCCTCAAAAGATGGGGAGAAACCTGGGGATATAGCTCAGCTGGTAGAGTGCTTGCCATGCAAGCACAAGGTCCTGGGTTCAAGCCCCAGCACCGCAAAAAAAAAAAAAAAAAAAAAAAAAAAAAAAGTTGGGGAGAGTTGTCTAGAATAATAAATCTTTACTCATGAGTCAACTCCAAGTGACTGCTTGGATGGCATGTAGTAAGAAAGGATCCTAAGACTCTGCACAGAGATCATGGAAAAGATTACCAGGATCTTTTGGTCATGTCTTCCCTGAGCCCTGGAAGAGGGCAACGGGATACCTGTACCTCCAGTGGACCACCTGCTTCCAGGGCTGCCATCACATGAACTGCCATCATCATCTTTTCAACCTTAGAGCTCTTCAGTCTCTGATGTGCTACACACACACACACACACACACACACACACACACACACCACAGTTCTGGTCTCCAAACCTCTCCTATACCCTCACTTCTATGCATGCTTTTTGCTGTCTTTCAGTCTTACATTTGTCTTACATTTGTCCAGCCAAATGTACCTCCTACCACCATTAAGCTACACAACCATTCCATCTGTTCCCTTAGAAGATTCCTACTTTTCCCAGTAAAGTGATATCTCCCTTAAACTCCTTTATTCATAGTCCCTCTCTGGCATCATACCTTCCTTTCCATCAGCAACTTAAAAGCAGAAGCCAACTGGCTTGTCCAGTGTTTTGTAGATGATAGACAAATATTTGTTGAATGAATGAATAGATATTCAATTTTGATGTGTGTCTCCAATAAGGGTGCTATCCATCAATTATTTTTCAATTAGGTTAATAATACAAGAATTATAACCAAAATATTGGATAGTTATTAACAATCAAAGCTAAAACAATTACAAGCTGGGCTCTGATTCACCTGCTCGTCCCTTTATTCCAAAACCCTGGGAACTTCATTATCGAGCAGTCTGGTCCCTTCTCTTGCTGGGCTGGCTAAGAGCACATGTGTGGAGGATAATTGAGCCTCTCCAGGGCCTGTACTCCACTGAAGCACACAGTGAAGCCTTGGAGAATTGTCTTGGCAGTGCGATGCCATTTGGGGAATGTGTGCTGGTTTTGTTGCAGATGGTGTGTTGTTTCCGTTTGCCTCCTGCAAGTTCACATTCATCGTTCTCCTCTTGTTTTCCAAGACTCAATCAGTTGACTCTGAGTAACCCCAAATTAAAAGGAGAAAAAAACATCCCATACCCTTAGTAAATACACTAAAAAGTTGGGTAGGATGGGCTGGGCTGGGGATGTAGCTCAGTGGTAGAGATGTTGCCCAGGATGCGTGAGGCCTTAGGTCCAATCCCCAGTACAAAAAAAAAAAAAAAAGACATCTATTGGTATCACCTGTATACAACCCAGAGTTGGTAGAGCCCAGTGGTCCCCCTAACTAAGCATCAAAGATCACTGCAGAGACTTTTTTTCCAAAATTACATGTTAATTCTTCAGCTCTCTCCTGTAAAATTATGATTTAGTGAGTCTAGGATGGGGCCTTGAAATACACATTTTAGAAAATCTTGGCAGGCAATTCTGGTATGTAGGCATTTTAGGAAGCCACTGGGATAGAGGGGGAATATATGGAGAACAGAGTCAGTGGAAGGACTGGAGGGGGCCCTGCACTTGCCCACCAGTCTTGGAGCCTGCATGCAATGCCCCAAGCCCCGCCCATACTCCTTCAGGGCAGTGATTCTCCAGTGTGCTGTGCTAACATATCATCAGGCCAGATTGCTGAACAAGTGAATTCCTAGTCCTCTCATTCTTAGGCAATAGGTGTGGGGGCCCCAGGAATCTGTTACATCTAATAAACCCTCCATAGGAACCTTATTGTGGGAGGCTGAAGGATCACTCAGGGGAAACCCTGTTTTTACAGATTGGAGTTCAAACCTAGCTTTGGGCTGCCCCATGCCAGCAGTATTAGCCTTCAAGGATGGTCCCAAGAGCCCCCTCCTACTGCCTCAGTACACAAGCAGCCTCCCTAAAGGACCCACTGTGATCAGCAGAGATGGCTGTGATGTCTTGGTTCCTTGGCACCCACAGACACACAGCCAGCTTGCAGTTCTGAAACATGTAAAAATTCCTTTGCCTAAAGGGACAGAAAAATTGAACCAGCAGCAACACTCTGTCTCACGTTCTCATCAACTGCACAGCCAGCAGGCTCTCCATGAGGGAGGTGATGATAAGGTCATGAGGGATAATTGCATTTTCTCCTCTCCAAGCCCAGATAGATGCTCCCGCTTCTATATGGCTTTCTCCCGCGACTGCCAGCCAAAGTGATCTCTCCTTACTCTGAACTACCGAGAATGTGTTGTGCTCTTCTTAGAGTCTTGCATTACCTTTAATACAGGTGAGTGTTCAGCTAGCCAGTCCATCTGGGAACCCCTTGAGGCAAAATCGGGTCTACCTTGCTTGATATGGATAGCCCCTCTGGCCTGCCTCACCCTCACCCTAGTCCTGCTGTGGACATATAGGCATTGAGTCCTTGCCACCTTGAGCTCAGGTAGCATGATGAAGGTGTTTCCTTCCTATTAGGTAAAAAGCCACCTTTCTCTCCCGCTACAGGAACCACCCATCAATCTGCGTTATGCCCACCTCTCCCGTTACAGGAACCCAGCCTCCCAACCCACCTGTCAATCTGCATTACACCCGCCTCTCCCCTTACAGGAATTTCCGGCTTACGTTGCCGTAACCTTCCTGCCTCCCACATTACGTTCTAATATGTCATTGGTCCATCAGTCAGTCTGTAATAATTCTCCTCCGCGATTGGTTCCTCCCAGCCCGCGAAATTCCCATAACTAAAAAGAAACCCTGCGCCATCTTTTTTCTTTTCTTTTCCCCTTTCCCCCGATCGGGCACGATTCGTCCACATAAAATAAAAAGTTCCTCATGTGGGACCTGTGTCTGCAGAGCGTTTTTCTGGGAGTTATGGACGAACCAAAACTGCCCCTAACATCTGGCCTAACACTTCCCCCACTACTAACAGTATGGCCACAGGTGGAAACAGCCCCATCTCAGCTGTCTCGTGTGGGTGTTTCCTCTGGAATTACACCATAACCTTCTTTACCTCCCATGACCCTGACTAATGAACTGTCTTGCAATTCCTAGGAACAACAAATTCTTCCAGGTTTGATGACTTGGCCTTGTCTATCCATTGCTATGAGTGCATTTGGTATGCTGAGTGGGAAGCTCTGTTCCAACTGAAGTACTAACGTGTATTCCTGCCGTGTGTGTGTGTGTGTGTGTGTGTGTGTGTGTGTGTGTGAGAGAGAGAGAGAGAGAGAGAGAGAGAGAGCAAGAGCACTATTGCTACCTAACAACCCATCCCAAATGTAGTGACTTGAAACAGTAAGCATTGATTGCTGGGTCAGCCGGGACATCTCCTGGTCTCAGCTGGGCTCTCTCATGTATCTGCAGTCAGCAGGCTGCATGTTGGGGGTCAACAAGTTGTAAAATAATCTTTACTGTCTCAAGCTACGGTGATTGGCTCTCCTCCAGATGGCCTTTATTTTCCCAACAGGTACCAGACTTGTCCTTAAGATGCTGGGGCTCTAAAACGGTGACAGAAGTGCCCATTGCCTCTGGAGACACAGACTCCAAATTGGCACACCATGACTCCCGCCCCATGCTGTCGGCCAGAACTCCAGCCTAGACTCAAGGGCAAGAGAAAGAGATTCCTTCTCTTCTACTGTGAAAACTGCAAAGCCATGATTAAAATAAAAGTGGATATAGGGAGGGGAGAAATTTGGACCATTTTTGTCAATAACCACAATTTGGAAAAATTCAGGGCTGTGAAAGAGTTTTTCTTAAAAGTCACACGGGGTCCAGGGGTATAGTTCAATGATAGAGAGCTTGCCTAGCAAGCATGTGGCCCTGGGTTCAATCCCCAGCACCAGAACATATACATATCAATCTTAAAAGTCACTTGGGCTCACTTTGCCATTACAGAAGCTAATTTCTAATTACGTTAATGCCTGATTAGGGACTGAGTGGGTGAGTGAATCCTCAGCCATGGACTTAAGCTCTGCCGTTTCATCTCCACCCCTGCATACCTCAGGACTTCCACACCAGATGCTGGAGCCTCTGGGTTTCTCCCTCACAGATTCCCATTGCAATTGGAGAACCCTGGATTCAGGGTTTTCCCAGGACCAGCAGGGTAAATTGAGATCAGCAGCAATGTGGTGCAGGCATTGTAACCCAATGCCAAAGAGATGTCACCAACCACACAGAGCTCAGCAGAATAACAGGACTCCTCCCTGGGGCCTTGTAGCCCCAGCAGTTGCTGAGCCTGGAGAATAAATACAGTGATATCCTTTTTAAAAACAAGTGGCACCAATAAGCCCGACAAGAGAACACAGGGTATAAATCTGAATCATACCTGGGAACATGATCCTAACACCAACAAGAGGAAAGCTGTCTGAGTTTCCCAGGCAACGCCAGCAGGTCAGAGACCAGGAAGAGGACTCTAGACACTTCCACCCTCTCTTCCTCCCGACTCCATTGCACATCCAGAGACGCTACAGTCACACTTCTAATCTGTGCTCTCCCATGTCTCCCATGTCTCTCCCATATTCCAACGGTTGCCTTTGTTTGAAACGTCAGTGTTTCCAATGTGGGGATGCAGGCTGGCTCCACCCAAAGGATAATTCCTTAGTGCACTAAGTGGTAGGCTTTGGGGACCCTGCAACAATCAAACTGCCTGTGTGCTTAGAGCCTATCTCTTCTCCTCTCCCACTGACCCTCCTTGGTCCTTCACTCTCAGATCAGCCCAGCCCATTCCGGCATCTAAAGGAACCTGACCATGGCCACCCTTCGCTGTGTATTCACTGGTACCCCAAGAGCCTCCTTACCATATGCACCACTCTGAGTCCAGGCAGCTTATCTCTTCCCTTTCTTAAAAGCCAGCAGAGGGAGCAGCAAAGTCCCCAATCTTATTTTTATTTTTAACATCTATCTCCTACATACATTATTCATAATCCCGTCATCCCCCATGTTACTGTGATCAATTTGTTCATTTCAGAAACAAGAATGTGGTTCGAAAAGAAAAGTTCCAAATACTAAATAATTAACTCGAGGACATCTTCCAAGAAAAATACAAGAATTCAAAAGAGTAATCTTCCACTTGAACGATTTGGGCCTCTATTAATTATAACTTCTTATTCACTGTGATTAATGATTGCTAGGATGACATTTAGAAACGAAAGTGGGGGAAGAATATCAAGGGGAAACTTGTCCTCATGATAAGATCTAGCCGTGGAACAGTCTTTCCCAGGGGAAGTAGTAGGACTTCATGTCAGGATCCTTTGAAAAACAATCCTAGCAAACACTGAGAGAACTTGCTGGAAGGAGCAATTGTCCTCTAGGGAGAGTTTAGAAATGACCTAAATCACTTACATTCCTACTTTTTGAATTGATTGACAGCTGGGATAATGGTGGTGACAATAGTAACAAATATAGACAACACACATTTGAAGAGATTATTTTATTTTTAAGATAAATCATCGCTACCAGCTTAATGACTTAATATGAAACTTAGTAGTTTTGTGTTGGGAGTCTTTCTTGAGAGAAGGCTTTTTATTTGATCTTATATCTTACTCTCTATGGGTTAGATTAATGCATAATTTGGATCACCTGCTAAACCTATGCCCAACGTGCAATATAATTCAAATGACAGCCCATAACTTAGGAGGCAACCCTCTGAGGCACACTCTTCATTACCTCTTAGAACATGCTAGAGTTCCGTGGTGTCTTTTCCGGAGTGACAAGGGATTGTTGGCAACTCGATGCTACTGAGAAGGAGATGCACCCGATTATGTGATGTTTAATGACAACCATTGCTCAGCATTCACATGAGCTCCCCGAAGCTTGGCGGCTCCAATTGCCAACCAATTTCCTGGCAGGGTCTCCGGGCTTTGCCTGGTTTTATCCTGCAGAGGGGCTGAGACACCAAGACCCCAAGATCCCAAGGCTGTACACCCCTGCTGGCCCCCATAGCTCCTCCTGAGGAATTCACTTACCTGGGCACTGCCTCTGCCCAGTCAGAAATGAAGCCAGGAGCCCAAGGAGACAGGAGCAGTGTTCAGGGTCCCTGCCCCTCAAAACTGCTCATTGAGTGGGCTCATCCACCCCCGTCTTCCCTGTTTAGACCCTGCAATTGGTTCCAGTGTAGATTTCACTCAAGTCTCAGCCTGAACCCCTAACAGTTGTGGCCTTGGTTGGGTCTGGGGGAAGGGTGGCTGGAATAATAGGGACATTCTGGCTTCAACTTCTTCCTCTCTCATCCTTCCTGCAGGTTTTACCCAGAGTGGGCTGTCAGTGGGTACCAAGTGATTTATTAGCCAATTTTTCTCTTTCCTTTTTTTTTTTTTTTTTTTTTTCTGCTTTGCTGGGCATCAAACCCAGGGTCTCGTGCTCCGCCACTGAGCTATATCTCCAGCTTCTTTCCATCTTTAAAACCTGTCAAGCTCCTTCCTCACTCTCCAGAGGACTACTCCAGATCAGCCTTTCCTGTGTTGCATCAGTGGGTTCCAACCCACTCTGAGTCTTTGGCTAGACTGCATCAATTTCAAGCTGTTCTTGCCAGGCATCCCCATAATCCCAGCGGCTCGGGAGGCTGAGGCAAGAGGATTGCAAGTTCAAAGCCAGCCTCAGCAAAAGTGAGGTGCTAAGCAATTCAGTGAGACCCTGTCTCTGAATAATAGGGCTGGGGATGTGACTCAGTGGTGGAGTACCCCTGAGTTCAATCCCTGGTACCAAAAAAAAAAAAGACCCACAACTTTTTAAAGCTGTTCTTATCCCAGTGAATAGGAACATTTCTAGGTAGCTTTGTTGTGGTTTGTTGTTCATTTTTGCCTAACTATATGCCCCAGAAGGGCAAGAACATTTCTTCTACTCCATTGACATCTGCAGTGGGTGCCAGTTGAATTCAGGTCTCCATCACTGAAGTCCCAGGGACACTTTATGTACCCTGGAGTGCCCCCACACCCATGCAAGAAGATGGTATCTGGATCCTGAACTAAATCTCCTGACTGGCCCTCCCTCCACCCCAGCACTCCCTGTTCCCTTGGTCTTTCCTGTTTAAAGCTGAAGTTATGCTACCGCCTCACCCAGGTTTGAGAGGAGTTTGGGAAATCAAAAGTGCCTTAAATCAGTATTTTGAGGGCAGAACCAAATTCAGGAATGGAAGCAGCCAACCAGCTCTGGTCTATTAAGGCCCGACTTGCTTGGTTTGGCTCTATAAGTAAACAGTTTTCTCAGCTGGGATGGATTTATGGTCCTGCCAAGGACTTTTGCAGCTAACTAGACCAGCCTCCAAATCCCTTTCTGTTTTGGGGTCTTGCCAGGGGCAAAGTCCTTCATCTGAAAGAGATGAGATTATCTACTTTGCCCCCAAAAGAATCACAGCTGTCTTCTGAAGCCAGGCATCTCCAACTCAATTCTGTGAACATCGTGCACTGAGAGGAGAGAGTTTAAAGTGACACCAGGGATCCCCAAGATGTTTCCCACATGCTTCCAATGCTGGCATCCCAGGGATGAGAGCGACAGGCTAGGAATTTCAGTAATTAGATTTCCCGAAATGAACTAACACATCCCATGCTGAGCAGTGAGGGTAAGCAGAGTGTTCTCAGCATTAATCCACAGCCATTGTTTTTCCTTTTTTTTTTTTTCACCTGATCCACTGAAGCCAGTAAGTCCCAGGTGACCACACACCTGTGCCTTGAAGAAAGGCTCCTAGGCTCCCAGAAAGGGTGTCTAGAACTCCTCAGGCCCTCCCTCCCTTCTCACACTGGTCAGACTCTGTCAATTAAACAAAAGAGAGAAACAAAATCCATATGCCTCTGGTGTGTAGAATGTCACCTGATGCCATCTGCCTCTTCTCTTTACCAACCCTGTCAGACAGCCCTGCTGTCCCTCCCAGGAGATTGTTCTCCAGCCGCAATGGGCACTGCTTTGGGGTTTTCATGAGAGTACAGCAGACATCCCAAACCTCCCGAGGTAGAGCCAAAGGACTTCCCCTCTGCTGGGCTGGGTGCCTTAACGTTACCTTCCCACCATACCTGTTGCCTCATCTGCATCTGCTGTTCCTCATCTCCTGTGCTCCATCTGATACAGCCATATCCCTCCACCTTCTGTGTAGCCCTATCTTGTTCTCCTAAATAGAGAAGGAGGTCATCCTCCTTCCAGGGCTGTGGTAACAATCCTGTGCATGCACTTAGGAAGTAGCTCAGCCTCTGGGTCACCGAGTGGAGTGCCCAGGCCTCTGGACATGAGGATTGGTCCACTTTGGAGGTGATATGGAGGGTCATTTTCCTTGGGCATTGTGAGAACTAAGGACTTCATGCACACAGAGTCACACACACAGAAAGCCACCCTGAGAATAAGGTCAACACTAGAGAAGATGAAGCAGGTCAGAGAAGAATGGAATCCTGAAGATGATGGCTGCGTGCTAGAGGCAGGGGAGTCTCTTCTAGAAGAGACTTCTAGAAGGGACCTTCTTGTCCCATGAGCCAAGGCACTGCTTTTGTCCTCAGACTCACTGAAGATGGAGTTTCTTTATTTGTAACCACAAATGCATCTTCCAACCCAAACCCTGGAGTCATGTCTGTGTGGAAGGCTCTTTCAACTGCAAGTAACAAAATCTCAATTCCAGTTAACTTACATCAAAATGGAGAGAGAATCCTAAGTCTCCACAAAGTGTATAGGTGCAACTGGCCTTAGGGACACCAGAATATTCTTAGCCATCCTTCCTTCACTCTGTGGTGGGCCTGCTTCCCTGGATATCCCCCCAGACTGGTTCCGCAGATGTTGTGGATTTCACCCTTCCATCTCATGAAGAAGGAACAATCTCAGGGGATTCTGGATGCCCTGCATTTTGGTTTGGATATGATGTGGCCCCCCAAACACTCATGTGTTAGGCAATGCAGGAATGTTAAGTGGTAAAAATATTAGATTATAAGAGTTATAACCTCATTGTATAGATGAATAATTTAAATGGACTGCTGGGTAGTAACTGCAGGCAGGTAGGGCATGGCAGGAGGAAGTAGGTCACTGGAGTTGTGCCCTTGGGATCATATCTTGTCCCTGGCTCATACACACACGCTCTCTCTTGCTCTCACTCTCTCTCCTTCCTAGCTGCCCTGACCTGAGCAGCTTTCCTCTGTCATGCCGTTTCACCATGCATTCTGCCTCATCTCAGGCCCAGAGCAATGGTGGTGTTGACCACAGACTGAACCTCTGAAATTGTGAGTCCAAAATAAAGTTTTCCTCCTTTAAATTGTTCACATCAGTTATTTTGGTCACAGTGATGAAACACTGCATAAGAAAACTCTGCTATATCTGTCCCTGAACCCACCCCTAGGGCTGGTGTGTGTTGAGGGGATCTGTCCCCAGAAGAAGGAAAAGGTGAGGGCAGTAAGAGAGAATCACCACCTGAATCTCCCATGCAGAAGTACCATGACCCCCACCCCAAAGCATCTCTGATAAGGTCCACTCAGACATCATGCATCTGGTCATTCCATTTACCTGGCAATAAAGAATTCTCTGCAATTTATGTCTTTGAAACACAGTCAGACTGTTAAAATGGGGTTTACTTTACATATAAAAGAAACATTTTTGTTTTCAGTTTAATTTTCAACCTGTTATTTTGACAGTTTTTCTTAAAGAGAAATGAGCGGAGTCTGTCTGTAGAGAACTCTCTCCTGCTAAGCAGCGCAGTTACTAGCGAGCATGGCCATCCCCAGTCCGCCCATTTCCTCCACTAAGGTCCAGTTGCTCTGTCTTCCCACCTTTCAGCCTTCAGAACGTGTGTGTCTCTAGACAGATAAGGAAGTGGAAGGACAGGTGAATAGTTCAGGAAGTAGGAGAAAACCGCATAGTCCCGGCTCCTCACTGTGCACAGACCTGCTTGTCATAGACTGAGAAGAGCCAGGAGCATGGTGGAAGCCTCTACTTATAAATATCACTCAGACATTTGAATGGATTTTTTAAGGGCTAGAAATGGTATCCAGTTTATAGACCTTGCTAGCAATCTATTTGTTTTACTCAATCCAGACCATTTAGGAAAGACTACCAAAGAAACTCCTACCAGTGATCTGTGGGTGTCCTTGCCAATATTTTACACATTAGCAAGGACCTTGGTTAGAATATTGAAAAGTTGAACATGTTTCTTTTAAGGAAACATAGAGATGACAATGGTTGAAGACTGATCCCATACATCAGAGAGGACAACACAGGAATCATTTGAAATTATTCAAAAGTACTATATGAGTTACTAAATTAATCTAATGATGTACCCAAATAAAAATTTAATTCCTCCAGTAATTTGCAATAATAGTAATTGATGGTATTCTAAGAAAAAGTAATAATTATTTTGATGAATCATGTGTAAGTTAAATTAGTAGATCTTCCACCTCTAAAAAGTATATTTTGTAATTAAAGCTTTCAGTTACTTATAAGTACATTTATGTGATTCAAATCGACTAAAAGCAATTAAATAATAAAACTTCTAATGTTATCATTCCAGTCACAAAACTAATTTAAAGGTTTTTCTTAACAATATCCATGTCTTTATATTATCTAGTTATTCTTGTTGGTATGAAAAACATTCTACTTGCTCTTAATTACAGCTGCTGATGTCAAGAAACAAGTCAAATATTTCTAATCAAATAAAATAGTGTGAATATTTTATATAGTATGTATGCAGCGTTTCTGGTGGCATACATGTAATAACCTAAAGGTGGACACTAGAGGGAGCTAGACAGAGGGTGAGAAGGAAGGAAACAAAGATGAAATACAGAGTCACACCTGGGATTTGCAGGAAATGAGGTTGCAGGACCGCTAGTGGATACCAAAACCAGTGGATGCTTAAGTCCCTTATTTAAAGTGGCTTGGTATCTGCATATAACATGTACATATCCTCCCATACACTTTAAATCATCTCTAGATTACTTATAATATCTAATGCAATGTAAATAGTTATTATACTGTATTGCTTAGACACAAGGAAAAATGCATGTATATGTTCGGCACAGACTCAATTTTCATTTAATATTTTCTGTCCACGGTTGGTTGAATCAATGAATGCAGACCTTCAAATACAGAAGGCAGGATGTACTTGAATGAGGAATGCATTTTAGTTTGACCCCGTTGATGCTCATTTTCTGGAGGCTACCACCAGGAACCTAATTAGAACTCCGGTTCATGATTCATGTAACATGAAAATACTTTATTTAGAAACAGACCTGAGCAAGTCATGCTCACCGCTGAAGAAAGCAAGCTCATTATCATTCCCTGTCTCTGCACACCCCATACTTGCGTAATACATGCCAGTTTTCAAAGTGATTTCATATACATTATCTTATTTGGGAGGCAATGTGGTGTAGCAGAAAGAAAATTAGACTGCCGTCCCGGAACCTAAATTGTAGTCTGGTCTCTTCCACTAGATGCCAGTGACCTTGGATGAGGTACTTAACCTGTCTGGGCAGAAACTTCCTCATATGTAATGTGACAGTGTTAGAACAGATGATCTCTAAGGCCCTTTAATGTTTAAACTCTGTAATTTTATGATATTGCCTATATAAGAGACTGCCTGTGTGTGTGCACACAGCTGCGAGTGTGTCTCACCTTAAATGTGAATTCTTTCAAATAAAAAGACCATTCTAGCTCCACTGAAAGCATTTTCCCGTTCTGCCTTGGAGGAATAATGCAAATGCCAGGGAACTCCCAAATAGCCAAACGGCCCCTCGGGGAATCAGCAAGTTCCAAGATTGAGTTACAAAAAACCTAATGTGTATATGAAATGTTTCCATCAACTTATGAAATAAAAGTTCAATAAACTCAGTGGCTTTTTATTATTATTTAGATTTAAATCATTCCCTGCAGGGTCAAAAACCCAAAGGCAACCTCCTGAGTTTAGCAGGATCTCAAAATGAAATGGAAACAGAACAGTGAGGGAAATGGAAGCATTAGACATCATTGTCCCACCTGAGAGGCAATTCTGGTTCTTTGTATTTTTGTTTCTTTGAACCTGAAAAACAGCATAAATGCTGAAAGTGATTAGAATTTTAAGGGATTCTTATTAACCTGTTGACAAATGCTAACTTTGGGAATTTGTGGATTATTTTTTGTCTTAATGCTGGCTCCTCTGCCTCATGTTCATTAAATTAATCAAAAGCGATTCTCATCCCCAGCCTTGAAGAAATCCTTTAACTCTCTAGCCTGGTTTCATTTAAGTGTCCTCAAATGCACTCCCTGCTTCTCATCCAGGTCTACAACTCTGTTTTCAAACTTGTAGTTCAAGAAAAAAAAAAAAAACACAAATAGAGACAAACCCTAAGAGAATTGAGACTGTGCACCAGGAGTCCAATGGAGGACATGGACTATCAGATCAGGGTGTGGGCAAAAGACCCAAGAAGGCCAGAAGCCAGAGAAGCAGCACAACCTGGCCAAGGCGAGCACAAAGGGCAGCTCACTGGATCGACCTGGAAGCAGAGAAGGCAGGCCGTGCAGAGAGCATGAGGCTGTGCTGTTAAAGCATCATTTTGAAAGAAGGCACCAGCAAGTAGAGCCTGAGAAGCATCAGAAAGCATTTCAGTCAGATCCCTGGAGCTCCTTTCCCCCAGGGAACTCCAACTTAAGGGAAATATTTCATTCAATGATATCTATTAAGCTCTTACTGGTACTATTCCAGGCAGCAGGAATACATCAGTGAACAAGTCAGACAAAAATCTCTGCTGCTTTCATGGAATTTAGGTCCTTGTAAGGAGAAAAGAAAAACGTATTAAATAAATATGCTATCTAGTGAGTTAGATACTATGGCAACCGAAGTGGAAAAAAATAAAGGGAGGTAAGGAGGATAAGAAGTAGTAGGGATCAGGGAAGAGCTGTTCACAATCTCAAAGAGTGGCCAGGGTGAGCCTCGCTGACTAGAGTGATTTCAGCAAAGATTTTTTAAAGAGGAGGGAAAGAACCAAGCACGCAAGTTGAGAAGGATCATTCCAGGCAGAGAAGCACCATTGCAAAGGCCCTGGGGTAGTAGCAGTCAAGTGATCAGAATGTGGCTGGAGTAGAGTGACTGAGGGGCTAGTAGAAGGAGGCTGAGGTCAGAAAAGTAATCACATCCGAATGAATGGAGTGCGTTGTGCCATTGTGAGGACTTCAATTTTTACTTGGATTAAAATGGGGAATCACTGGAGGTTTTGAGCAGAGGGCTTGAGTGACCTGATCTGATTTATATTTCAATAGGATCATTCTGGCAACTGTGTTGAGATTAACCTGAAAGGAACAAAGGGGAAACAGAGAACACAGCTGGAAAGTCATGGTCGTGTTCATTGAATGGTTGCTGGTGGCTGGGTCAGAGTGGTAGCCATCAGGGGAGAAGTGCAATGACCCCAATAAAACATTGAAAGAATCAGCGATGGGACGCACCAAGGTGTTAAGTATGTACAGCGTGTGGAAAGGAAGAGCTCAGGGTGACTGTTACCACTTCAAGAGTGGCCAGCCACCAAGACGGGGCAGACCACCTTTGAGGGGAAAGATCAGAAATTTCAAATAGGCCACGTTATGTTTGAGAAATTCAGTGGCGTCCAGTGAAGTTCAGCCAGGCTTACGGTCTAGCCTGGGGCGTCCTCAACCAAGAAAAGGTCATTAAAGCTGTAAGACTGGAGATCACCAAGGCCACCAAAGGAGTGGCTAGATAGGAAGAAAATAGAAACAAGGATTGAGCTCAGAGCACGCGCATGTTAAAATGTTTGGACTACGCTGGGATGGAGTGCGGTTGGGTTGGATTTAAGAGATCACTTATGCAATCAAACCTGGCAGTCACGGGTGTAGGAAGAGGGGTGTCTGGTGCAGCCACTATAGATGCTTTGTCCCCAGGGGTCACCTTACCCACCATCCTCCACAGCTTTACATCTACATTTGACACTAGTGGCAACTGAGAGTCGCCTACGTGCCTCTGTACTTCAGGCAAGCACCCACATCTACAAAGCCTGAATTCTATTTCTGTGTTCATCGGGTCTCACACTTTTCAAGTAAAAGCTCACAACCACTTCATGAACTTACAGGACAGCACCTGTAGTGTTTCCACCTAGGGCTCAGTCGCGGCTATTGATCTGTACAGTGTCGGAGCTGGGGTGCCCTGGCCCAGTGTATCTGTAGCTCCTGGCTGTACGTGCCATGCCCAATGGCTCCTGCAGATCCACATTTCCTCCCTTATGGCTCTGTCCCTGGAACTCTCCTTCCTTGCCCAGCTCCATAGGATGATGCTATATAATTTTAATGTCCCCCCAAAAGTCTGTGTGTTAAATAAAGCCTTAGTCCCCAGGGTGGCACTACTGGGAGGTGGTGAAACTCTTAAAAAGTAGGGCCTAGTGGGAGACCTTGAGTCACTGGGGGCATGCCCTTTTAGAGGATTGTGGGACCTTGTTCATCCTGGCCATAAGGTGAACAATTTGCTGCAACATGTGCTCCATCATGATGCCCTGATCGCCATAGACCCAAAGCAACAGGGTCAACTGACCATGAATTGGAGCCTCCAAAACTGTAAGCCAGAATAACCCTTTTATCTTTATAAGCTGATTATCTCAGGAATTTTGTTGTAGTGATGCAGAGTTGACAAATACAGATGGTGGGGCAGCAATTCACACAACACTCCCAAGTTCCATATCCAGATCGTCACTCCCAGTGGATAAGCTGTTCTCCTTGAGCAGCAGGTTGTGGGAAAGCATGTTAGCTGCCCAAGGACCTGAGCCAGCGGCCCCAAGAGCAGTAGATTTAGTTGATTCCACCTACCACCCAATCTTCACCCCACACCTGCCTTCTCTCTGACTGGCTTTCTTTAAAATTTCCATGAGAACAGACACAGGTTTACCTAATACCTCCAACCTATATCCTAGTCAAGGCTTAGTCTTTGGATCAGTGTGACGAATAAGTAATTCCATCTTACTTATTGTTAAGTGTGACTTTCTTTCGGAAATGCCCTCCCAAATGGAGGATCCTCCTAAAATCCCTCATGTCAATGTCACAGCTGTATCTCCAACATCCCTCCCTCTCAGAGGGGTCTTCTGGGGTAAGCAAGACCTCAGAGATCAGACGAAGTAACCCTGCCATGAGGCAAAGGGGGTTTGCCCAGTTTCTTCTTGGCTGGGGCCACTACAAGATGGTTTGGAAGCACCTGTGGTCCCTTCTCAGAATATCTTTCACTGGCTCTACCTTACACAGGCCAGGCCTGGGCAGACCGCCATCTCTCAGAGAGCGGCAGGCTGTGCGTGGGAGAGGCTTCCCAGGTCTGAGAGGTGAAGCCCGCCCCTCTCGTGCAGCCACCTCCTTGCGACCCTCAGTGCAGTCCTCCTCCCCCTCTTCATGGTAGGAACCCCCCAACCCCTCAGAAGGCTGCTGTCCCCTAGAACTCTTCCTTTGTCCTTCAGACTCCAGTGCCTCAGCCTTCGATAAGATGTCCTCTCACCGACTCTCAAGCAGGTGGGAGGATTTGGGAACGTGAGGCCCTGGGGCAGCCACAGTGCCCGGTGGCCAGGGATGCTAAACATCCAGCAATGGTTAGAAGAGTCCTGATTACCCAAGATGCAAACAATCTCAATGAGGACCACTCAGGTGCTGAGAGGAGAAGCAGAGACAAGAGCCCAGGCCCAGGCTGCTCCCACCACGAGGCACAGCCAACGTCCTCACTGCTTTGTCCAATGTGAACACTCGCTGAACATTAATTTTCCTTAGAGAAACATATCCTGTCTCTTCCTCCTGATAGCATGCCCTTGCCCTTGCCCTTGCCCTTTGATAACTCTCACCCCCAGCATCACTGTATTGGACACTTCGTACAGTTCAGGAGGTGGGAGACACCCTTGCTTTGAATCTGAACTCTACCACTTATTAGCAGTGTTACCTGGGCAGGTTATTTGGCTCAGTTTTGTCATCTATCAAATGGGAAGAATAACAGCCCCTAACTTGTGTGGATTTGTGAGGGAAGATATCAAACTGATAATCCCATTTGTTCCCAAGAATGTAGATTCCCCTCTTAGGAAGGGGGTGCTCCTGATCATCCTGATCCCCAAACCATCATTATATGCAACACACAGTATACCTGTAAATAAACAGTGTGTATTTTCCTCAATGCCTGGTTAGCAAGTGGGGTCCAAAACCATAATTTAGTGTGAATCTAAACAAGTTGCTATTTTGCCAAACCTCATGGGGTTTACCAAGAGCAGATGGCTGTCAGCTTTGAAGCATCCCAAGAGCTGCTCTGTGATCACATAATACACATTCAAGGCATTTTGAGGAAAAGAACACTCTACAATTTCAGGCGATGTTACTATTGAGGTTCTTATGTCTTCCAGCAATCCATCTGAGTAAAACAAGGAGCCAACTGTAACGTACCTGTGAAAAGAGAAGACAGACCATCACCCCAGCCCTTATGCAATACTGCTATTTCCCCCAAGACCTTTTGGTCCAAACTATAACCAAATAGCAAAGTTGATAGGTTTTTTTGTTTTTGTTTGTCTGCCCTGAATTCTTTTCCTATTCACTTCCTTGAACCTCTCAGGTAAAGTGGTCAAATGGCTTCTTTTTTTCTCCCAGTGAAATCAAATGGGCCTTTAAAATGTTCAGATCATAGCAGAGATTATCCTATTTCACCAAGTCAATTGAGTGGATGGGAAAGGGCCCTATGGAGGAGACAGAGAGAGAGAAATGGAGGGCACTCCAAGTTAGGCCGGACCTGGCTTTGGTAGGAGAGGAGCCAGTGCTAGCTCCTGGAGTGATTTACATACATTCTCACTAAACCACACAACACCCCACGAGGGTTATTTACAAATGAGGAAACTGATTCTTAGGTTAAGCTCGGGGAACCTGCCCAAGGTCACAGGGCCAGGAAGTGGAGTAAAACTGGGATTCAGACAGGCCAGTTACTTCCACAAGCAGGCCCAGTCTTGACCAGACCAGGCACTACACGACACCCCCTTAGCTGAGGTTTCACCTTCCTTAGTTTCAGGGACCTGTGGTCAATCGAGGACTGAAAATACTCAATGGAAATAATTCATGAGTGTTAAATTGCACACACGCATGTGTACTGTGATGAGATCTCAAGCTGCCACACTCCACCCGGCCCAGGATGTGAATCAGCCAGTGGACGTGCACATCCACATCCACGCGCTGCCCACCTTTTAGCCAGTGGCTCAACATGGTGGTATCACACTGCTTGTTTTCAAGTAACCTGATTTTACTTAATGATGTCCTTAATGATAGCATGCCCTTTCCCAAGAGTAGGGATGCCGGCAATTTGGATTTTCAAAGAGAAGCCATAAAGTTCTTCCTTTAAATGAAAAGGTGAAAGTAATATTTTTGTTACAGTATACTGTTATGATTTTCTGTTTTGTTATGACTTACTACTATTGATCACCCACTGTGCCTAATTTATAAATGAAGTTTTTCATAGGTGTGTATGTGTAGGAAAAAACATTGTACATACAGGGTCCAGCACTATCCACAATTTCAAGGTGTCCCTGGAGGCTTGAACAGGGGGCTGCGGAGTATTGTCCTACAGTTTAGGGGAAACTCAAGTATCAGTAGAGTAGTATTTCTTTACTTTTCGTGGTAATGTTTCCCCAAAATTCTCTCTACCCATTTAATTTGTTCCAGTATCAGAATTCAGTTGTGTGAATTGATTTACGAGGAGGTAGCCAGAGATAACAAAATTACCATCTTCAAGGAACTGGCTAGGGGAGGAATTGGGACAAAACCACTGGCTTTGGTCTTGACTTTTTGTAACCAGTGATCATGAAACACCAGCCCAAAATAACATAGGATGGAGAATTTATGGAAAAGAATAGAAGGACTAGGAATTTGAACAGGAATGAATGAATTAGGAACATAATGGCTGCCAAGTGACAGATACCTACAGGTGTTCACAGAGGTCATTGGCCTCAACCCTCTCACAGGTAGAAAGCTGAGGATGCCCTGGCTCCAAAACTCACTCCAAACACAAGGGCTAGGTTGAGTCCATAGCTGGGCTGTGGGAGACACCTCTCCACTGAGCACCCCTCCACACTACTCCCACTCAGCTCCACCACAGGCTTGTCACATGGCCAAAGAGACCCTGGAACTCTCTTGGCTTTGGGTACACAGGTGCAGGGGACAGGCATGCCTGATGTCGAAAGGACTTAAAATATCTAGAAAATACAGGAAAATCAAGCATCAGATGCAGCTTCAGATTCTCAGAGGCAGGAGACATCATGTTCTGTGAGTGAAAGAACACGCGTGACAGAGTATTGAAAACCCCTTTGAGCTCAGTGGACAAGCCAGGAGGATTACCTGCCCCCTAAAAAAAATAATCTATGGCAGATTGGTTTGGTTCATTTATTCATTCAACAAGTATTCCCTGAGAGTCTAATATGCTCAGTAGGGTTTCAGGGCCAGGAGACACAATGGTAGACTAGAAAGAGTCCTTGCTCTTCACGTAACTGAGATGCTAGTTGGAAGCAACAGGAAATCAGTAAGCAAATAAATAACTCCAGGTTGTGACAGGTGCTGTAAAGTTAAAAAAAAAAAAATGCAGGTGATGTGCAGACAAGGAGCCAGAGGTGGGAGGAACCAGGCTCTGTCTGATAAGCTCTGCAGTCAGCACTGGGGTCAAACCTGCTCCACCTCTCACCAGCTCATGGCCTTGGGCAAGTTACTCTTCTGTGTCTAGGTGTCCTCATCTCCAAAACAGGACAAATAGACTTGCTTTTGCAGAGTGCTTGTGAGAGGGTCAGAGGGAGGAATGTGAAGCACTGGTAAGTAGACTTCCTACAATAAGAGTTTCTTGCAAACAACAGAGAGTTTAGGCAGCAAAGGCATTGACTGAAAAATAGCTCAAAGCATAACCAGGAAGGCCAGAGAAGTAGGTTTGCATTCCCGAATAATGCACAAGTGTATCTCTAGACTGCGCCGGGGGAAGAACAGCCATGGCAGCTCTCATGACTGAGCATGACTATAGGACAACACTCTGGGGAGAATCACCACTGTGGCCTCCTAGAGAAGGTTGCCTCCTTCCCCTTTTACCAGACTAGAACCCACACAGCACCCCATCCGTCACATGTTGTATGTGGGTATGTTTGATTGACATAAGCCCTATCTAAATAAGTCCTATCATAAACCCTATCTAAATTCTGTTCTCTGGGGAGGCTAGCAAAGTGGGTTGATGGTTTCCACCTTGGCAGACAGGACACACAATGTGGGAAATTCTTCAAGTATAGGACGAATGATTGACAGCACTGGATGCTGTGCATCTCAAGCATCCTAGGTGCAGAGCAAAAAAATCATATAGCTGGTCCACATCACCTATGCTCAGAACTCCTTCTAGCTCCCAAGAAAGCAAATCAGCACTGAGAGATCACCTTTGCAGGTTGTGACATCTCTTCTCTGAATTTGTTAAATAAAGGGTGAAAGGATTGCAGGAAACAACAATGATATACCATTTTACACCATCAATTCCACAAAATATAAGTCAAACAATATCATGCATTGATGAGCATGCAGGGAAAAGAAAACTCTCATATGTGGCTAATAGGAGTATGGATTGATGTAGCCATTTTGGCATACAACTCAGAAATAACCAATGAAATAGAAGATGTTCGTGCTCTGTGACCCAGAAATCCCACTCCTAGAGAAATTTTCAAATGTATATACAGAGACACGTACAAGAATGTTCATTGCCATACTATTTGTAATGTTGGAAAACTGGAAATGACTGCATGCACATCAACCAGAGAATGAATAAAGAAATTGTGGCTTAGCAAATAATAAAATAGCATTCGGTAGTTATAAATGAACTAGAACTACACATAGCAACATGGATAAATATCTGAGATATAAAAACTGAGTCAAAAACAAGTCACAGAAGGGAAAAAGAAGAGTAAATCACAACCAGATGCCAATTAAAAATGCAAAGCACTGTGACCACGTGCCCACGACACCCTTCATGGACTGCAAGTGGAAGCCATGTGTAGGGGTGGGGTATACACATCAGATGCTGCACATCCCTGGGAAGAAGGGAGCAACTGAAGGAAGGATTCAATTACATATGAAACATTATGCATGATTCTTTGCGTGATTAAAATGTTTTGCAAAATTTTTAAAACTAAAGAAAGTGGAATTTGGAACCACTCAACTCTGTACTAACTAGAAATTAATTTTATTTTGGCATTTTTAAAATTTGTTCTAATTAGTTCTACATGATAGTAGAATGCATTTGGATACATCATACATAAATGGAGTATAATTTCTCATTCTTCTGGTTGTACATGATGTAGATTCACACCAGTCACGTAGTCCTATATGCACGTAGGGTCATAATGTCTGATTCATTCTACTATCCTTCCTACCCCCAGAACCCTCCGCTCCTTTTACTCCTCTCTGCCTAATACATAGTTAACCCTATTCTTCGCTAGCCACTGTCTCCCCCTCCAAGCCAGAGAAAACATTCGTCCTTTGGTTTTTTGGGATTGGCTTATTTTGCTTAGCATGATGTTCTCCAGCTCCAACCATTTACTGGCAAATGCCATCATTTCATTCTTAAGACTGAGTAATATTCCATTGTGTATATATACCATTCATCTGTTGAAGGACACCTAGGTTGGTTCCATAGTTAGCCATTGTGAGTTCAGCTGCTATAAACATTGATGTGGCTGCGTCACTGTAGTGAACTGATTTTAAGTCCTTTGGGCATAAAAAAGGAGGGGGATAGCTGGGTCAAATGGTGGTTCCATTCCAAGTTTTCTGAGGAATGCGTTCCATAACAGTTGCACCAATTTGCAGTCCCACCAGCCGTGTGTGAGTGTACCTTTCCCGCCACATCCTCATGGGGCTAATTATACCTGCAAGGTTGAAGCCCACTGCACTCAGCCAGCAGCTTCACGGGCTCACCCTCGCTGTGACCTGTCGAGCAATGTCGAGAGCACATGTAAAGAACGGCCCATTTGGTCGTCAGAAAAGTCACTTTTGGAAAGGAGAGACATTTTGTTGGAAGGTTTGAGTGCACCCTGGCCTAAAAAACGAAGGAGCCAGATGGCCTTGTAAGATCCCCTCGCGGCAGACAGCCAGCAGCCTGTCAGGTGGGCCCCGTCACCGCCTTGTTGGGACTCCTTCTTGTAGCACAGGCTTTTCCAGCATCATTTCCAAAACAGTATGTGTTGGGGGAGGCTCGTAAAGACCAGTGCGCCCTTCTTCAGCTTGTGTCAGACGGAGGGACCTGCAGAGACGCATCTGTTTGACTGAAGTGCAGGGCAGCACCACCAGGGACCAGGCTGGAATGTCAAAGCCAATCCGTCGACCAACCTGACTCTGAATAGGCTCTCCACTAGCCTTAAGCAGAACAGGTGGGCACCTTCTTCACAGGATCAGCCTCCAAAACAACAAACACGTGTCTTCGTCTGCTCGACACTGAGTAAATTGCCTAGAAAATGTTTGCAGTGGGTGCCAGAAATGGCAGTGTGTGGTGCTGAAGGGCTTTTTTTTTTTTTTTTTTTTTTTTTTTTTAGGGGGTGGCAGAGGGATGGGCAGGGGTGGGCAGAAAGGAGCTGAAGAGGATTAATGATCCAAACCTAGAGGAAAGGACTGTAGCCAATTTGTGCTGATTTTTTTTTTCTGTCTGAAAATGGGGAGAACCCAGGGATTATTCAAGCTTAATTGATGTTTTACAGCAAAAGAAATGAAAGATGCTTAATTCACACATATATTCTTTGACTGGGGTCCATTACCAAATTGTCACCCTCATCAGCCAAGCTGGTAGGCTTCACTGTGGCTTCTGTCTTCCCTGATGCAAGCCTATGCTTGCATGTCAGTCCCCGGGCAACTGACTGGCCAGGTTATTTAAGAGGAGAAAGTGGAGTTGAGAAAAAGCTGAAAGAAACAATCAGGACAGAGAATGAGCACCTTTAGTCTTTGTAATTTAACAATTTAATTTGTTCTGCTCAAGTTGCAATTTTTCTAGCCTTAGCCCTGAAATATTTAAGGACTTATCCAGAGTCACAGCAATTCCGGTGGATGAACTCAAAATTCTTGGGCAGTTTGGCGCGGTGGTACACACTGGTCATGCCAGCTGCACAGGAGGCTGAGGCAGGAGGATTCAGAGTTCAAAGCCAGCCTCAGCAATTTGGCAAGGCCCTAAGCAACTGAGTGAGACCCTGTCTCAAAATAAAAATATAAAAAGGACTGGGGAGGTAGCACAATGGTTAAGCACCCCTGGGTTCATTTTCTGGTACTAAAAAAATAAATTCTCCCCCCCATTCAAGTCCTTGACCTTAGTCCCAGTTTCTTCATCCATATGATAGAGACATCTGGAAAACAGGAACAAAACTTGCCTCACAGAGTTCTAGTGAAGATCATGAGTCACAGGGGGTGGTGACATGGGTCAGATGGTCTATGCAAGTTGTTCGTTTCTTCTGGCTTGTATGGGAACAGATCATTTCCATGTGCATGATGCATAGTACTTGGTGGTTCAGGAGGAGGGAAAAGGCTCAAGAAGATGAGGAGGGGCAACAGGTTTGTGAACTACCTGATTCATCCTTCTGTGACCCCATGAATATGAGTGTAATAATATTTTTGAGTTCCCAGAAACCTAAGGATGAAGGCAGTAAAACCAGCCTATGAACCAGCTACAGCATTCCACACACGCAAGTCTGCCCCTCAGCAAGTCACAGGGAGCCATCCAAGCACAGCGGAGCCTCCCAGGACCAGGTTTTCTGGTGAAAGAATGCCTTTTCATTCCAGCCGTTGTGACTAAAAGCATGTTTCAAGGGATGGGGAGGAAAAAAAACCAGCTCGAGGGGCAGGATGTCAGAAGAGTGAGGAAGAGCTGTCTCCGTAGCGCTCAGCTTCTGCGGCTGGTTCCGGAAGCCTCTCCCTGCAAGGCTGCTCAGGAAGCCTTTGCATTGGAGTAGGGGCTGCCCCTCCCCCGCCTCCCAAGTTGCGCAGATGGGCATTCATAAGGAATGCAAATTCAAAATAGAAGCGCCAGAAAATCAATTGCCTTCTACAATAGGCATGTATTTCTTTTGTAATCAGAAGACAATAGATCTCATAAAAATGAAATAAAGAATGCCAAATTGATTAAGCCTATACAGTTGAGGCAGAAAGTGTGTACATTAAAACCTAATCTTTGCAAATAGCTGTGGACAGAGACTGAGGGAATACAACAATCTGTCTACCAACTTAAAGCAGGGCAGCAAAATCATAGTGTTGGCCAGCAGGGGCCAGCAAGGCTCACGGGTCAGTTTAAGATACCAACAAACAAGACAGAAAAAAAGAAGAAAAATAAAGAAGAGGTTTAGACCTTGAGGGAAACCATCTCAGCACTACTAATGTCCCTGGAGAATGGGGAGGGGGCGGTAGTCATCGCAGAACAGCCCGAGAGAGACAAGAAGCACAAACCAGAGTGTCCCTTAGGTCCTGCTCCAGCACAGTCACTAACACTTTGCATATGGCCTCTAGATCGATTGCCTCTGCCTACAAGTTGCAGAATCACAGTCCTCTGCTTTCTTGTGTGTCCTTAAGAATCTTCCAAGGGATGGAGGGTGATTTCTATCTATAAGCAGAGCCTCTGTCCTGCTCCAGGCTCTGTCCATACCTCCACTGCCCTGGGTGCTGCCACCCTGCTGGCCCTAGTCAGAAGTACACCTGGTGCCCGGGATTCTCCAGACTACTGCCTGGGATGCTCTTTTTGGCCATTGCCACTGTCCATTGTCTCTGAATGGCTAATGCTATGCTCGGGGCTTCTGCAGATTGCATGCCATGGTCCAAGACCACCAGTGCCCCATCTGCCCTCCCCAGACCCCTGACCTCCTTTGCCCTCCAAACCCTCAGGTCTGCCTCACCTGTCCCTGGTACCCAGCCTTCCCTCCACAATGGCTTTGATCTTTAGTTTTGTCACACGATCTTCTCCTTGCAGGAGTGTTGCCTACAAAGATTCCGGGGACATAAAGATGAAAAGATGGGAGAACCCTGCCCTAAAGAGGCCCACTGTCCAACAGAAGGAGCAGACCCTCCTAAGCCAAGTTCACACAAGCAAAACACAATCTCAATGCCATCCTTCAATCTTCTTTTCCAGTCCAATCTGCCAGCAATTCCTGTCTTGTCAGCTTCGATCTCACCTGAGCAACCATCATCTCTCACTGGTCCCCTGCCTCTGCCCATGGCCCCTGTAGCCCATCAACTTGATAGCCAGAGGGGTCCTGTCCAAATATGAGTCAGGTCTTCCCACTCTTCTGCTGAGAACCCTCCAATGTTCCCTCTCCATGCATCCACACTCAGACCCCATGTGCCTGCCCTGGGCCTCCTCTCACCCTTCTCTCACTTCCCTGAACCACACTGGCCACGCTGTTGCTTCCTTAGACTGCCAGACCCACTCCTGCCTCAGGGCCTTTGAACTGCCCCTTCTACAAGGGCACTCCTACCAGGTGATGGCTCAGCTATTTTCCTCATTCTCTTTAAGTTTTCTTCATGCCTTTGGTCAGGAATTACAACCTTGATCACTCTGTTTAAAAATCTCAGTCCCTCCAAATAATGATTTCTCTCTGTATTACCTATCTCTCTTGATTGTTGCCTGTGTCGCCTCACTAAACTGCTCAGTCAGGAGAGGGACTACTGTCTTTGCTTTTGTTTTTTCCTATTGTCTGCAGTGCTTGGTAAGTAGCTGTTGAATGAATGGATCAGTGAATGGGAAATGAGGGTGGGGGACATTTCAAATGGTGCTTGAAGGACACGGGAGGAAAATGTTCCTAATGCTCAGTGCTGCACACGGATACCAGGTTATTCTTCAAGGGAAAAGGCCCGAGGCCACTTATCCCGCTGGTCAATTTTCCACAGTCTGGAATCTGGCCCTCCATCCTTAAGCCAGAAACCCATTTGGCACCTTCTCTGAGGATTCAGGCTCATGGTGACCAAATCATAAAATCAGAACACTCGTTTACTTCCCGATGATAAAAACTAAACAAAACACTGTCGTTAGGACGGGAAAAGCCTGTGAACACCTGTGACCGGTATGTTCGCCATCCCCTTCCCCCTGAGAACCAATAGTAACCAGAAGACAGTTTGTTAACAGTGAAACAAAATCAAGGGAAGTGAGAAGAGGCAAAAGTGAAACTGCTGTCAGATTTAGGTGGCCTGTGGGGCAAGTGGTCAGTACAACTCATATGGTTGCAAGTGACAGAAAAACCAACTCAACTGACTTCAACTAAGAAAGCCATTAGCGGAGCTGACTCAAGCCACAAGTCAGGCAGAACCCCACACAGAGTTCAAAGGGATCTGGTTTCTCTGTACACACCTTCTCCCTGATTCCTTGTTAGCACTATTTTTTTTTTTTTTTTTTTTTTTTTTGGTACCTGGGATGGAACCCAGGGGCACTTAACCACTGAGCTGCATTCCAGCCCTTTTTATTTTTTTATTTTGAGTCAAGGTCCTGCTACATTACTGAGGGCCTCACTAAGTTGCTGAGGCTGCCTTCGAACTAGAGATCCTCCTGCCTCAGCCTCTTGAGCTGCTGGGACTATGGGCTACCGTGTCTGGCTTCTTGGCTCTATTCTTAGACAAGTTCTATCTGCAGGGTAGCAAGAGAGCTAGAGCAGCTCCAGTCTTATACTCACAACTCCAAAACTAGATGAGAAAACAGCTTCTTTTCTGGTAGGTCTGCAAAAGTCCTAAAATATGCCGGGTACAATGGCACACACCTGGGATCCCAGCTACTCAGAAGGCTAAGGCAGGAGGACCACGAGTTCACAACCAGCCTCGGCAGCTTAGCAAGACCCTGTGTCTCAAAAACAGAAAAAGAAAAACAAAAATGTCCTGAGATGCCCACACTGCAGTCAGGGTAATGAAGACTACTTATTAGCCTTGGCTCATCCTGTGTTCCACCACTTGAGCTGGGTGTGGAGCCATGCCTAAATTGTGGCTTTACAATGAGAGAAGGAGAATCTCAAACATTAATTGAAGTCTATTCATAAAAAAAACAGGGTGTGCGGGGCTGGGGTGTAACTCAGTGGTAGAGCACTTGCATAGCATGCCTAACGCCTTAGGTTCAATCCCTAGCACCGCCTGCCCCCCCCAAAAAAAAAAAGGATGAGCAGATATTAGAAGGAAAAATAAAAACTTTCCCCCATGACCTATGACCTATGACCCCTTATTATCTGCTCCTGTCCATGGAGTGGGAGAACTCAGTGGTCGGGAACAACTCCTGCATCCAGTATCCACGGTATGAATGCCTTTGTCAGTCGCCCTGGAAGTGCAGTGACCACGACTCTCCCTTGCCTGGTTGGTGCAGGGACATGCACTCCCTGCCCCAGGACTCCATGCTGACCGGCCCTGGCTAACACATTGTGTCAATCACAGCCACAGTCTCCAGGTTGAACCCTTCACCCTCCTTCCCATGGATCCTTTGTATGTCTGAGCTCAAATTCAAGGTAACTCAGAGCGTTTATGGGAAGAACAAATTTTCCCCCATGGAGAGCTGAGGCATGGTCTTGAGGCAACCCTGCAGACAATTCTCTTTAAAAAGTCTTAGGTGCCACCTTAATATTTAATATAGATTATTGTATTCTATTCTCTAGGGTTTTACTTACCTGCAAGTACATCTGAAATCTCCAGAAATGTGTGTCATGACCCACACAGCAAACCCTATTTGCCAGAATCATCTGCCCCCTTACAGACTTGGGGGGACTGCCATCCAATGAAGCTTAGAATCCAGCTCCTCGAGTGGCCGCTACAAGTCCAGATGATGAGCCTGGAGAAGCCAGCTCGGTGACCAGAGGGAAAGGGAGCAGGAGGGCTCAGGCACGTGAACTCCTCAGTCTCCTTCGCATGGGCTTGCGGTGTGTGGTTCCACGTGTCTCCCTAATCTGCCTGGTGACTGGCTGTGTCTCCAGGGCTTTGATGAAGCAAGGCCAAGGCTATTGGCTCTGCTTCACATCACTTCCCACCTCCATTCCTTTTCCCCTCACCTCCATTCCTTGGCTTCTGCCTCTCTCTCAGGGCAGCAGGCAGTTGGCCCTGGCTATGGGCTCTGCTTTCTAGAGGACCCCAGGCCAGGATGTGATCCATTATTATTAACACTCAAGGCAGTTTCTGACTTTATGGAATATCTCAGTAGAACCCCCAGATTTGGCAACAAGCAGCATAGAAAGGAAGGAAGTCTGAGACCAAAAGAACAATACAACCAGAGGCCTAGAACTGTGAGAGTCCATAGTGGAGCAGAATGATAAGGGAAAATAGCAAGAAAGATGTCCCAGACAGAGGAGGGCTTGTGAGCCAGGCTGATGCAACGGTTGTTGACCAGCCCTTCCTCCAACCCAGGTTCTGAAATGCCCCCTAGGAGTTTCCCCCACCATTCTCCATAAGTATAACTAATAGAGTCAGTCACTGTTTCTAGATTCTCCTGGCTTCTGGCAAAGAAGAGGCTGAGAGATGCTGGCACAGGTAGGAAATTAAGGTCAAAATGGACAGACATCCTGAAGGGTTTGGTCGTTCTTCTGTAAATTGTGGCATGCCCTAAAAAGCATCTGAGTTATGGAAAGATATAAACAGATCTGATTTTTTTTAAGTATAACTCTCGTATGGCCACATGGAAAATGAAGAGTAAGGAAATGAGTTAGGAAACTTTTCTTTCCAAGTTCATGACATGAGATTCAAAATGTTTCAAAAATGACCTCAGGTTGCGTGGTGAGGCTGCTGAATAGGTGGGATAGACAGAGAGTAAGACAGGCAGGAGCTCGGGACAACAGGCCCCAGAGTGCTCTGTAGAAAGCTGAGTAGAAGCTACAGAGAATTTCAAACTCAATGGTTAAAAGGCACAACCAACCAGAATGTCACCAACCAGTGAACAAGTCACCTTCCAGATACCTAAATATTATAAAAGTTAGACCACAACTTGAGTTAGGTAGATAAAAACTCCTAGCCCCAAACCCTCAGCAACCCTCTACAGGGACCCCTTTTGCTTAGTGAGAGTTCTGTTTCTTTTTCTCCACTTGAATAAATCTTACTCTTTCTCAACCTCCTTTGTCCGTGGATTTCATTTTTTTAAATTTGTAAGACAATGTTGAAAGAATCGCTGGGGTCTATTGCTTGCAGACTTTGCCTGCTGTGGAGCTGAAACAACTTTTACACAAATAGGCCCTGCACACCGTGATCGAAACAGTAGGAAATTCGGTTTCACGATGACACAAGTTAGAAAACGTAAGGGGAGGGAAGTTTTTTACCAAAATATAGGAGAAATAGTAACTTTTGTCTGGGAGGCTTTGGATTGGAGGTTCCAGTGGGACATTCGACTGAATCTGTCTGAGCAGGTAATTGGGAATATGGACATGTATAACTCAAACAGGTGGGGACAGGCGACAGAAACTGAGGTAGCCTCAGCATGCTGTGATGCTGGAAGCCAAGGCAGATGTGAGGTTGCCTGTGGACCACAAAAGTGAGGGGACATAGGACTGAGAGTGAAGCTCTAAGGGAAAGTCACTCAGTGGAGCGATGGAGAGAGAAATGGGACCAGGAAGGCAGAATGAGGAAAACATGTTGAAGGGCAGAGAAAGCCTCCAAGACTCCAAGAAAGCACCCCGGAGAGGCAAATCAGGCCTCCATGCTGGGTAAGTGGAGGTATCCTGAACTAGTGCAAAGCACTGCCCAGACTCAGGCTGGCCTCACAAACAGGATTCAGTGTGTGCTCAGAGCAGGCCTCACAGCACGCAATCACCCCATTCATCATGGAGCTCTGGGAGGGCAGAGCCTCTTGGCATCCCTTCTATTCTTCAGCAATACAGCTGCTTGGCCAGAGGGGCCACCCTACCTTGAACAGGTGGGCAGAGACACTGATAGGAGACAGATTCCTGAAGCCCTCTCTGGCCTCACACCCTTGGCCACCTGCTTCTCATTTACTTTCATCAGAGGCCCAGAAAGGAAGAGGGGAGGTCCGGGTAGGCTGCTGCCTGCACTGAAGTTTGCTGTAAGGTTTGTGCTCTCTATGTTCACTTGGAAATTGCTGGACTGAACAGGTGACCTAGGACTGTTTTAACTCCTAGATCCTCTCCAAAGGGGCCAGTCACCAAGGTGTTGACACAGAGACTTCTGCTAATGAGGCTTCAAAGTTTCCTTCCAATCAAGCTTAATAACTTAACTGAACCACTGGACAAAGAAGAGGAACAAATAAGGATCCCCCATGCACCAGGAGTCTAGGATCCCCCAAGCAACAGGAGCCTTAGCACCACAACAAACACTCCTCGCCCTTCACCTGGTTTCATATTCAAAGTGATGCCATGCAATAGGTATTGTTTTAAATTGTCTCCATTTTACAGCCAAGGATGTGGGGCTCAAATAACTAGGAAATGGAGATGCTACATCAGACATTTTCAGTTTTCAATGACAACCTCAGAGTTGACAAAGCATTTCCATATAGACTATTTCCTCTTGATCCAGAGACTTACATTGACAGAGAGAATTCACACCATTTTATGAGGCCCTGAGAGCTGAAGTGACTTGTCCAAGATCTGAAGTTTGAGTCACCTGGCCCCTGAGTTCAATTTGTTTCTCACCCTAGTTCCCACTTTCTATTCATCCAGAAGAAAGTCTAAAAGGTACAGATAGGTGATTTTCCCATCATTGACAAAGAATTCCCTAAACCAGAGCCCTCTCTCTGGAAAGACATGTTAGGAGATCTCAGTCTGCCAAGCTCCTGGGTGAATTCTATGAAGCAGAATTTATAAGAGCACACCAATATTGCATAAATGACCTATCTGTGTTTAGTGAAACTCCATATTTTCACATTCTGGAGGTGTCTGAAAAGTATAGCCCATGCACCTCCCTTCTTTGCAGACTGACCTGGATCTTCTGTAGGAACCAACAAGGCTACCATCTTGGTTGCTTGCTGTATGTCCGTAAGTCTCAAGTTCCATGCCTTAGTCTGTTTTCTGTTGCTGTAATTGAAAGCCACAGACTGAATAACCTATAAAGAGTAAGGATTTATTCATCTCACAGTTCTGAAATCTGGAAAGTTCAAAATGGTGCAGCCACATCTGGTGAGGCCCTTCTTACTGGTGAGGACTCTGTAGAGTCCCAAGGTGACACAGGGCATCACATGGAGAGACACAAAGTCCTAGCACAGGTCTCTCCTCCTCTTCATTTAAAACCATGTTCCCATGGGATTAGGGTTCCACCCTGATTGCCTCATTTAACCATAACCACCTCCCAAAGCTCTCACTTCCAAACACTATAGTCAAATTAGCCACCCCACAACAATGGGGATTATACATCAAGAAACTTTTGGTGGGGAAATTCAAACCCTAGCACTCCATGAACTTGGTACGCAATACCACCTCTGTTTAACCCTCACAGACCACTCTGCCACTCATTCAGCTAACCACAGAAACACCAACAGATGCCAAGGGTTTGCACTGTGCTCTTCACTTCTATCACAAGCTTCATGCTCGGATGTCCTATGTCTCCAACATGAATGCAAGGGACCCTGACTTGCTTCTCTTCATACCTTTCCAAAGTTCCACAATTAGAGGATGTACTTTCTATTGATCTAACCAAAAGCCAGACTAACTTCTTAACTGCAATACCTATTTCTTAGCAAAAAAATTTGCTGTCAAATGATTCAATAAATTGTTAGAGGGAAATGGTCATTTCCTTCTTGATTCACTCTGCCATGGAATACTCCTTTCCAAGCAGGTGGTCATGATTGTTCCCTAGAGAAGGTGTCCTGAGCAGTCATAAGTTCTGGTTTGTTTTGCTCCCTTTAGCTCAGCACTGGCCAGTGGAGAGTAGCTGGTTATTAAGTACGTTAGCAAAATCTTTAGTTTATTATTGGTAATAATAACAACAATAATATCCAGTATTTATATAATAATTTTCTCATTTTTCAAAATAGCTATTGGATTTTAGGACTGGAAGGAGCCTAGAGATTGAACCCATCTCTCATTTACAATGAGAAAACAGATGAGATTTAGCACACCTAATTTCCTGAGCAGTCCTTTCAATACTCACATGAGTAGGCCAGCCCATTTCACAGATCAGGAAACTGAGACACAGTGACTTGTCCCAACACAGTGACTCAACCAACACAAAGCAAAGCTGGGACCAGACTTTCAGTTTCCCAGTCCCTGTCTGATGCCCTTTCCTCTCAGCTGCAGCGTCTCTCCTCTGGACAAGGAACCATAAGAAGAAACACTGAATTAATTGGGTCGCCCATGACAGTGAATCTGACCTTGGCCTGCCCCAGCTTACAGCACTGTTTCTAAAGGTTTCCCTGCTCCAGGGGGTCACCCCTGTTCCAGAAATGTCTCTGCTCCCTCTTCCAGCCCGCTTTCCTTCCGAGTTTGCCTTGAGATATGAAGTGCGACAATCCCAAATACCTAATCATCTGTGAGAGACAGTTTTGCTCTGCCCAGTAGCTCCCTGTCACTTTAATTAATGAAAAGTACATTGTCTGAATCTCCATATAACAGAAATTCCCATTTGTTGGAAGATGTTTTAGTGCTAAGTGATGTGAGTCATTATGCAGCCTGTTTGACTGGAGCAACAGGTGAGGATCTGGGACTAATGAGGAGGTAGAACCAGCTAGGCCTCCAGGGACAATCAGAAAGACGGTGAGGGCACCCCTGATGACAACGTGCAGGTGCAAGGCGATATTGCAAGGCACAGCGGGGAGCCATTAAGAGGGACCTAGGTGACTGGGCATGGGTCACAGTGCCTCTGAGTTTGTGTTGACAGCTACTCCAGGTGGCCATACACTGCAGCGGGCCACACAGGCTAATTCTGCAGCAAGTGCTCATTGTGGGTGACTCAAGACAAATCTATGATCAGGGTTTCCTGCTCAAGGAACTTAAATCTTGTTGGGGTCTCAGGAGACAAAACTTGCTGTCAAACTTGCCTGGCTGGCATCCATTTCCTTTCTCCTAGTGACAGTGCAGGGACTTCCTTTGTCTCCCCTCTCTCATCCTCAGGTCCTACAGTCAGGTCTCATCTCTCAGAGCTTTAGGACCTGAATTACCCAGGGGGCACATATGGGGTCCTATAGGACCCAATAAAACATCTCCTCCTTCCTCCTCTAGGAAGTCCTTGATGGTCCCAGAAAGCAGTTACTCACTTTCTCCTGCGACACCCCTCACCACCCTCTCAACATTTATCACATTTATCACAGCTGTGTGTTGTGTCCATCTTCCCTTCCAGACTCAGGGCTTTTACAGTTGGGGTATCTTTTAATGATTTTCATGTCAACAGCTTCTAACACAATCCTGGCACATGGTAGGTGCTCAATGGATGGATGAGCTAGCGACAAGAGTCACACATAAACTATAAATAATCACCTAAGTCCCATAAGGGCAGGCAGCCCTGCAGACTTGTGGGCGTATCATCAACCTTCAGTGCCAAAAACCGCGACACACAAAGCGTTTATTGCACTTTTTGGTGAGGCATGATAAACCCTATCCAGCAGATCGTCCTAGTCATATATCAGACAGACAGTGCCAGATTGAATAATCAACCCTGCAGATGCCCATGTGGACTCCAGGGTCATGATACACCTGCTGCTCAGAGAGGGCAAGAAAACTTCCACCCCAGACCCAGAATTCTCCTCAAGGTCTCCCTTGGATCAGGGATGGGCTGGGGTATGGGAGCCTGCAGAGAGGAGGGTTGTACATCTGCCCAACATTTTCTTGATGTCTAGTTTAGAAAAACAAAATATTGAACTTGCCTGAAGTAACTCAAGACCACCAAGTTATGTGGAGCTAATGCTTCAAAACAAAGAATTTTGCTCAAAGAAACAGGTACACCATAAAACAAGTTCAGAACAATCCAGGGTTTTTCTCTCCTTGTAAAATGCATGAACTCAATCAATAAACATTCTTTCTCCACAGCTTGGGAGCCGCAGGACAGCCTTACCTCAACGAAAGAATTTCACCTTTGGTGGAAAGGAAGAGAACTCAACCAAGCTCTCAAGATAAACAAATTCTAATTGAGATGCAATTTTCCTTTTCCATTTCCTTCCCACCCCACTCCCTCTAATTCAGAAGTATTAGTGCATTGGCTGGTTGCCCTAGTTAGGATTCAGAAAAGCTAAAGTAAGAGTTACTTCCTCATTGAGCCACAAATTCCCCTAAATCTTTTTTTTTGGTCCAAGCCAAAGCCAGTTACCTTTTGATGGAAAGAGAATGTTTCCATTTTATAGTGAATCCATGCACCCTGCTGATTATCATTATATTCCTCTCCTTTAGTTGTTTTCTGAACCAACAGTCTATTGACCCAGCCATCTCCCAGGGTGCGACGTCCATGGGCAAGCACATCGCCATGTGTTGTTCTCTCCTGCTGCTCTTGTGCTGCAGTGTAGGAGGATTGCCTCACATTTTATGCATTTCCCAACCCCTGCAGAGGAGATGCCTTCACCAAGAATCTTGTGATGCCCTCCAGACACGATTTCAGAGTTGACCCTGGCAGTCTGTGCATCTACCTTCCCTTCCAGTCTCTGGGGGTATCTTTTAATTATTTTTATATCAACAGCTTCCAGCATAGTGTCGGGCACATGGTAGGGCTCAGTGGATGCTGGATGGATGGATGAGTGACAAGACTCACTTACCAACCACAAATAATCATGTAAGTATCAAGCAGGCAGACGGCCAAGCAGATTTGTAGACACTTTATCAGCCTCCAGTGCTACAAAACATGGCATGTCCCTTCTGCCCTGTGAGACTTTGTCCTTTAAATAGACAAATGCCAGCATCATGGGTCTTCTCTGTGGGTGGTGTGGCATGAATAAACAAGGACATCCTGCATTCCTGGGACCTTTTCTGCTTCACGTTTGAGCTTTCCAAACGACAGGTGAGACTGGGAGGGCGAGAGGTAGCAACGCTGTCCTGAGTGAGAACTGGGCTGTTTCCAGAGACTCTGGAGGTGACAGAACTGGGATTAGGCTGAGCGTTCTGGCTATAGGCCCAGTGCTCTTGCCTTACTATCTGTCCCTCTCGAGCACTGTCCCACTGCAGCAGTGTCACCTCACCATTCTTAAACAGACCTTGGCGCTGCCATTCTGGCGCTGCAGGACGATGAGCAAAGGAAGTCATCTTGCTAAGCCCCAAATTCTTCACCTGCTAACCAGGGCTAAGAAGGCCTTGGGATTACTGCAGGAGATGATCTGGGTGAAGCTCTGACACTGGGTCCCTGTCGGACATACCCAGTCCCTGCTGTTCTTTTATTGATATTGCTGCTTGGTTGAAATGGTTCTGTTTCTGAACCAAAGCAAACAACTCAGCTAGGAGATCTGTCTTCAGTCTTGATCTTGACATCATTGTCCCTTCCTTTCTTATTCTAAAGAAGCTTCCCGTTTAGCAAGAAAATTTATGTAGTGTTGTCTGAGCTTCTCAGACACTTAGAGAGCTTCTCAGGCCAGATACCTGTCCCATGAGGAAGTCGGGCCTCTGGCCAGATGACCCTTCCCTCATCTTCCCTCTGAAGCAGTAACTTCCCTAGAGGCCACTGTGTCAGGCCAGCTCCCTGCTCCAGAGGTGGCCCTGAGAAGGGGCTGCCCAGGTGCTCTAGGTCTCCTCCACCCATTGGATAGCATATCCTGCTGACTGTCCCCAGTAACGTGCTCAGGCTCAGGCCACACCCACTGCCACTGCCCCAGTCCACGCACTCTTGTTTGGACAATTAATTGGCCACTAACTTGTCTCCTTGTCTTCAGGTTTCCCACTGAGGAGCCCAACATCCTGGGCCAGACTGACCGTCCCAGGGCCTGGCTCAGATGGTGCCTCTTCTCAGCCATCTCCCACTTCATAAGGCACACTTAGCTGGGGTCCCAGACCATGTACGTTCCAGTCACACGCAGCCTCACAGTCCCACATGACCCCACACCCGTGCTTCGCCAACACTGCCAAGGATCAGACGCAGCTGGGGTGTTTTGTGCAGATGGTGATTCCTGGCCTGACCCAACCGGACTCCCTGACACTCTGGAGAGTCTACTCCAGGCTGAGAGTGTAACAATGTGGCTGAAGCACAGCCATGTGAGGCAGCTGCCTAAGACACCCATGCCCAGTCCCCGCACTGGCCACACAGTCCTGCCATGGCACGTGCCAGCTCTCTGCCAACAGCCACAGCTCTGCCTATAGATCTCCCACCCTTCAAGACCCACTTCAAATACCCGACTCCTCCTCCCAATGCCTCTAACGCTCATCATCCTCCCCTCCCTGCCACCTCCTAGTCCTTCCTCACGTTCTCTTCCTACACTGCCTCTTCTCCTGCCCCCCAGACACACCTGGCTGCTCTCCAGCCCTTCCCATCCTGTAGGGTTATAGTAATATTACCTAATAGGATTGTTCGGGGACGAGTGAGTTATCATACGTCCAAGTTATCATACTCATCCCCGTCTGCTCTCCATTCTGGTTTTATGGCATGAGGTTATGGTCGGCTGGTGCAGGTGTTTTCTCCCATGGAGAGACTATGTCTTCATCATGTTCAGATCCTCCAGGCACTGACGCCATGCTGGATAGCTACAGGACACTCAATAAACGTTCACCTAATGGAAGGAGACAGACTCCCACACGCCTAAGCGCTTCCCCTTCCTTCCTCTGCCCTCCACCTATCACAGCTGCTGTAATTCACCCTCGAGGAATTATCACTAGTACAATTTGCAATTATATGTTTACCTTTAGTAATTATTTTATTATCATCTGACATTTCTACCAGGCTCTACTTTCCTTGAAGGCAGGGAGGGACTTTATCTTTTTTTTTTCCTTTTTTCCTCTTTTTCCTCACTACAAAGTTCACAGAGCCTAGCACATGGTAAATTGTGCCCAGGACCTGGGGACATGTATAGGGTCATATGGGACCATGAGGCAGGGTATGACCAGATTGTGCACAGTGTGGGGCCTGGGGCTAAGAGATTTTAAATTAATTAATTAGTGAACTCTAGTTAATCAAACATTGATTAAGTAACATATCAATGGGTTTTTTCTAGTTCTTTAAATTATACTAATATAATAGATTAGATTAGGAATATTGGAGAGATTGTGAACAAGTGCTACTAGTAACTAGAACTAGTCAGGGATCACGTCTAGTCCGGATCAGCGAGAAAGTGAATTGGTTCCCTGCCTATAGAACAAGTTAGGCATTCAGAGTGCAGACTTGGCAGTCAAAGCGGCTAGTTTAGACGCTTATCTGTGTGACTGTAAACAAGTAACTACTCTTCTCATCTGTACAATGGAGATAATAGTGGAACCAGCTCATAGGGTCACTATGCATGTTAGAAGCTTGCACAAAAGTTATTTACTATGTTGATAATGTTGGTTTCACATAACATGATAGACTAGTCTAATTAAGCTTTTATGAACTAGATCATATGCTTCAATTTTCTTATCTATAAAGTGGTACACTTGAGTTCTCATTTTATAACAAAAATGAGGAGCTATTTACAAGGGAATAATAATGGAAATTTAGAGCCCATCCAAGTACATCCTAACCCTTGACCAGAAATACTTCCTAGAAAATAAAGTCATCAACAGGTTTTGCTTTCATGAGAAAGTCTAAGCAAATTTCCAATATTTCTCATGGGAAAAACTAAAATGACTGGAACATTCATCTAACTGCCCTTGTAGTTGTAGGCCACTGACTTTCCAAGACTTTTTGATGATAATCCATCCCTAAACATCATTGTGACCCTAATAAAATCCAGGGCCTAATCTGTTTAGTCTGTGCACAGTCACATTTAAAATCTCCCAATACAGGAACGTAATTAAAGGGAACAGCTCATCTTATAACTCATAAAAAACATTAAAAGTGATTTCATTCACAACTCAGCATAACACCTCTCAAACACGCCTGCTCTCTGTCCTGTGGGAGGCTGAGAGATACTCAACCCCACATTCTTTCTCCAGCCCAGCACTGGGAGAACTTTCTCCTCTTTCCTCCCCACCTACCAGGGCTGTTAGAAACTCCATCACCAGTGGACAGAATGGAGCTGGGGTGGCCCCGGTTTCCCTTTCCAGCTACAGGTTGTGTGGTGAGACCGTCACCCAGGCCTGACTGAGCAGGGACATGACTCAGGTTAGGTGAGGCAGACCCTCCCATCCATTCCCCGCAGCAGTGCCTTATGCTATGCCAAGTGGTTTCTGCCTCTTCAGCCTCTCTAAGCTGCTCAGGTTACTGCCATTTTCCAAGCTTGAGTCTTCACTCTTTGGGCCATTCTGAGAGGTCTGAATGACTTCCAACAAATCTGTCTGCTTAGCTTATCCATGTCGATTTTTGTTGTATGCAACCAAACATTAGCTGATACCTGAAACCGACATGCTCATAAATTGGGTCAGCATCTCAGCTGATAAGACTATGGCTATGACCGTGGAGCAGTGAACCTAAACTTAGCTGATGCAGTTTATTGCAAATCGCAGTCAAAAGTCAGCCTTCATTAAATTGCTTTCTACTGCCTTTGCCGTGCCCTGCCAAAATCTTTTGAACGTGTCCAAAATTCCTAAGGAAGAAAGGAAAAATGGCCACTCATTTTGTAAGACCTATGTCCACCTTCTAGAGGCTACTCAGAGTAATAAGAACGGTGTACCGTGAGCAGTCTAAGTATGTGGCCTCTTTGACTTACTGGCGGTGTGTCCTCAGCTTAATCATTTATCCTCCCTGAACTTCATATATCTTGTGTACAAAAATGTAGACAATAATGTCAGCTCTTTCTACTTCTCAAGGTTATTGTAAGGTCCAGATTTGCTGAGAATCAAAATCTGTGACCTGGGCAAAAAAATTAGTCAGTCATGAGCAGTATCTTCTAGCTGCTTCTTCCTCCTCTTAACATCCCTGTCTCAGTTACTCTTCCCCTCTCTCTTCCTGCCTGGCAGCTGTCATTGTCCACCTAAGTTTACCCCTCCTTTCTCAGTTACCATTTTAGGTCTAAATAAAATGCACCCCCAAGGGTTATCAGCAGTGTTATACTTTTAAGACGTGAATCTCTAATTACCTAGTGTCCATCACAGTTTTTTGTTTGTTTGTTTTGGTATCAGGGATTGAACCCAGGGATGCTTAACCACTGAGCCATATCCTCCAGCCCTTTTTATTTTCAGACAGGTTCTCACTAAGTTGCTAAGGCTGACTTTGAACTTGTGATCCTCCTGCCTCAGTCTCCCAAGTCACTGGGATTACAGGTGTGTGCCAATGGCTCTGGCCATCACAGTTGTTTTAAAATGAGTTTGTAAATAGTACCTAACTCCAGACTACAGTGCAGAGGCACGCACTCAATATAACCGGGAGGGATGAGGACAGGCCACTCAGAGCGGACCCCCCCGGGTTTTTGAGAACTGCCTTCATTCTTTGCTTCCCCTTTTTTCCTATTAGCAATCAAGCTGGAAAAAAAAAATGTCCCTCACTCTGCAATTGTGAAAGTAAGGAATCACTACTCCAGTGAAGCTCGGTGAGCTAGAGATCTTGACCAACATCCATAATTATGAATGGTTTCTACTCAAATTTCTGTTAGGAATATTTTTTTTAAGAGGAGAGAAGATGTGCTTGCAGAAGAGAGGTGCTGAGGTGGAAATTCAAAAGATGTGGAGGCAAAGGAGGAGAAGCAGATGCTCAGAGCCAGGAAGCCGGGGTGCAGGGACTAGGAGCAGAGTGTGGCTGTCACCATAAGGCTTGTGTTCAGAGCAAGCCACGGGGGCCACTCTTTTCTCTGCTTCGTAGTGGCAAACAACTTAATGAGAGCAACAGGAGCCTTTCTTAGGTGCTACCAGCAAATTGCCTCCTGGGGCAGCGTGGCCTGTGGGAATAATAACTACTGTCTTTTTTGAGCTCTCACCACGTGCCACGATGCTGCTCTGAATGCGTTTTAAACTCTTGGAGGCAGGGCCCGGGGAACCATACTGCTGCTGCTGCTGAAATGTGTGCCGCCCTCCTCCCTCTCCAGTCACCAGTGGTCCCTCTCTGCTCATTCCTGTCCTCTGCCGCTGAAATGGCAAGAGACTGGACAAGGGCTACTCTGCCAGCTGGACCCGGCATGAAGATGACATGGAGTAGCAGAGCTGCCCACAACCCATGGTGAGCATGGAATGTGAGCAAGCAGTAGACGTGCAGGATGGTCATTTAACACAGTATAAGTTAGTATAAGCTGACATTACTACAAGACGCTTGGAGGCTCAGAGTGTTAATGCCCAAGGTGACACTGCCAGCAGGTGGCAGTGTCCTTCTGACCTTGAGCACGCGCCCACATGCGCACACACAGAGCGCTGTACAGAAGAGCAGGTCTCCGAGTTACTGTGCACAGCAGCAGTCAGTACCTGGCACAGCCACACACACAGTCGGTGTGCATAGCATGTCCCCTCCCACCCAGTGTCCTCTCTATGAGGCTGAGAACTTTCCCAGTCTACTCTTCCCTACAATTTTGTTTCCTATAGAGTCACAGCCACAAATGCCCCTCTGCCAGGCTCCGCTCATGTGCCTGCCCGCTTTGCACAGCGTTCCCGGTCACTCCATCCATTGGCTGGACTCAGCAGGCTCTGTGCGGCTTCCTTTGCTACAGCGACTCCAAGTGCCTCCTGCCCTGTCTGACAGCAGCGCCTTACATTTCCAGTTCTGCTAGTCAGAAGTCCTGTGCAACGTCCATCTCCTTCACCCCTCCGTCTGTCCGCACAGCTTGTTCATCCTGAGCGAACGCTTCCTGGAGTCAGTCCTTCCTTTCCATCTCCATGACTCGGACTTACAGCGCTCCATCCAGGAATCCTTCTGGACCCCAGAAAAAGTCCGCTCCCCACATATGCTCTAGTAGCTGCTGGTTTCTTTTCTCTTTTTATAGCTTGGTTTGTAACTACACATTTGGAATAGTATTTGAATAATGTCTCTCTCAGATTAGAAACTCCACAAGGGCAGGTCTTAATAAATGCCACTGAATGGATGAATAGAGCCCCTTTTTTGGTTCTTGCCTTCATCCCTAGCTAAAATGCTTCCCAAAGATGGAACTGTTATTACTGCTTGTATCTCCCAGCCCCAGCTTTCCCGCTAAGCACAAATCTAGGCACACACTAGATGCTCAGTAAATAAGGACGCATGGATTGCTGTGTCCCTGTCAGTCATTTGGCTGTTGAATTTGTTCTGAGAAAGGCAAGTTCTCGCTCCCAAGTGACCAGTCAGACAGCCTGGCCTGCCAGCCTCAGGAACTCAACCACCATGGAACGTCAGTGTTTCCACAGTGGCTCACTGGGCTGGCGGGGTCTCTTTCCTTTGCCTCCTGATAGGACAGTAATTAGAAACAGCAGTCATCACACATTGCGTCCCCCGGGCCCCCTGTTGGATGCGGGAACACATGTAGCTGTGAGACCACCTGCCAGGAAGAGAATAGAAGAATCATTTGCTGAACAAGGCAGGGGTGATGGTTAAGGGGATGAGCCGCTGCATAGCAAACAGCCGCCCCTCTTCCCCAAAGCCCTAAATAATTTCTCCACTTGAAAAAAGAAAAGGAGAAAAAAAATACACGATTAATATTTCATGTAGATCTTCCCACTTGGAAGCTTAGGGAAGGGCTTGCATACTAAGAACCAGACTGGAGACACCACATTGGCCCAGCTTGAACAAAGCCAAGGGGAGGGAGAAGAGGGAGGAAAAGCCCTGCGGCTTTCCCCTGTGGCCCTTATTGAGGAGTGACAGAGCATAGCGCACCTGCTTGTTCTTCCATCTTTAAGGTCCTGCTTTATCCCAGGTGTGATCATTTTCACTGTCACCTGTACCATAACAACATCAGCAGGTAGGACTTGTCCTCATTTTACGTATGAGGGAACTGAGGCACAGAGAAGTTAAGCTTCTTGCCCAAGGTCACCCAGCTGACAGGAGGCAGAATCAGGACTCCAGGTCTAGCATTCAAACTCCTTCCAAGGTCCAGGCCCAGCACCATCTCCCAGCAGGTACTTGGCAGATGCCGAGTGACCATCTGTCCGAGACGCTGTGGCAGTCCTTCCTTCCCAGGCGGGCGTGCAGGCTCCAGCAGTGTTGCCCGATCCAAATTCTTCCTGCACACATGTTAACTATTGATTTTCTCTGCCTGAGCCCCAAAGTGAAGACGAATGGAGAGAAGCAGAGAAGACAGCTCTGACTCTCCTGGCTGCTCCTTGGTGGTGATTTGATCAGGAGTCCCTCCAACGTGACTCTGCCCTGCCATGCCATGCTTTACGGTGAGGAGGCTGAAAACTTCAGCGGAGGCAGCTCCGTGGCTTACCTCCCTCTACCCCTAGCCAGCCACGTGACCGTGGGCAAAGGGCTTAATGTCTTTGCATTAGTGCCCCAGAAACACATGCAGCAGGAATTGATGATCTCACCATTAAGGAGGCTAGATATAAATAAGAACTGGGGTCTTCTGAGGACTCGGCAGGAATCAATTCCAGGCTTGTCTCCCAGCTTCTGGTGGTCGCCTGCAGTCCTTGGTGTGCCTTGGCTTGAAGACACATCGATCTGCCTCTGCCTCCACCTTCCCATGGTGTTCTGCCTCCCTCTCCTCCTCTTTTTAGGACAGCAGTCACAGTGGAGTAGACCCCACCCTCTTCTGGTATGATCTCACCTCAACTAACCACACCAGCAACAACCCTATTTGCAAATGAGTTCACATTCTGAGTTACTTGGGGGTAGGGACTTCAATGTAATTTTGGGGGGAGACAACCCAAACAATAATAATCTCTGTGTCTTTTTCCCCCTAAATAAAGAGAATAACATACACTTCATAGGGTGTTTATGAGGCTCGGATAGTTCAGTGCGTAGAGAGGGCTATGAATAGTGGCTGGTATATCATAGGAGTCCACAAAATATAATAGTAATCTGTAATTAATATTGTCATTATAATTGTCTATGGAAAGAAATGCATTGCACCCCCCTTTCTTCAAGACACTGAATAGACTCTAATTTCATATAGAAACAAGTGACTAAATGTTTACATATTCCGTAGACAGAACTCTTTGCTATACATAGCAGAAATCTACTCAGGCCAGCACTGGCTGAAAGAGAGCCAGTGCTGCAGACTTAAAACTTAATTCCACTCCCTGCTCCCAACCCCACCAAATTTGTAATGTTGAAACCTAACCCCCACTGTGACACCATGGGAGGTGGGGACTTCAGGAGGTGATAAGGTCATGGGAGTGGAGCCCTATGAAAGGGATTAGTGCCCATATCTAAAGGATCCCTGAAAAAGCTTGCTTCTCCTCTGGCACATGAGGACACAGGGAGAAGCAGTCACCTGTGACCCAGACTCCAGCCCTGAGCAGAACCCAATCTGCCAGCACCCTATCCTTGGACTCCCTGGCCTCCAGCACTGTGCGAAACAAATGCCTGTTGTTGCTAGTTCCTGTTGACAGCCTGAACAGTTTGGGATGGTCAGCACAATGCATGGGTGTGTCTCTTGGAACAAAGGCAAGAATTCTAAGAGAGCCGGGAAACCAGGGTCTAGGTGGTTGTCAGAAACTCAGAGGCCTCAGGCTATCTCATCCCCTGGCACACCCACTTCACTCTACCTATCTGGGCATAAATCCTTATTACCTGCATGATTTGGGGCAGCTTAACCTCTCCGTGCCTAGTTTCTTCATCTGCCAATGGAGATGAGAATAGGGTTGTTGGAGGTAAAATGAGTAGTGCAGTGTAGCTTTAGCATGGCACTGAGGAATGCTTAGCAGGCAAGTAGTGGCTATTAGTATTATTCTCTGGGTTGGCTCTTCCTGCTATTCTGTCCATCAGGTGGAAAATACAGCTGCTGCCCACTTCAGAGTGTTTCCAAATCCTCCCTTCAAGGGAACAAGCCAGGCTGTGGCTGGATCTCTTCTTGGCAAGTCTGAGCTGCTGGAGATGAACAGGTCTCTGGCCAACCTGGGAAGGGAACCTGCCCTTGTGGTCCTGCAGATGGAGGAGGAAGCCTGGAAAAGGGGCTGAAGGGCAGCCTGACCCATGACCAAGGCCATCCCCTCCTGTCTTCAAATGCCTTTCTCCAGCTGAGATGCCTCCACCAGCACCAGATGTAAATTTGCTATCCGACCAGATTACATCCCTTCCTCCCTTGGTTGGTTTCCTAGGACACCTAGAATAAGATCCATATTTGTTGGTCTGTTCAAAAGTCCCTCCCGGTCTAACACCTGTCTCCTTCTCATCCCTTTCCCAGGCCTTTCCCCTTGCCAGACACACTGGCCTTCCTCCTGCTTCTTAAGTTTACTGCAGCCTTCTCAGGACCTTTGCACACACCATCCCTGCGACCTAGAATGTCTCTCCCCAAGATTTCCAAGGACCACATTCAGATCTCTGCTCAAATGCTGCTCACCCCCAGAGAGGCTGTCCCCGACCCCCTCATCTCCAGCTGCCCTATCACCAGCCCCGTCCTGCTCCCTCCCTTCATCCTGTTTTCCTTTCTTCACAGCAGTTATTGCTATCTGAGCTTCTCTTGTCTGTTTATGGACTCACTTGTTTATTTTCAATCTACCCCCCACAGAACATGAGCTGCTGATAGTAAAGACCTCATTTGGGCTGGGGGCATAGCTCAGTTGGAGAGCACTGCCTGAGCATGCGTGAGGCTCTGGGTTCCATGCCCAGCACCATGCACACACACACACACACACTCACACACACACTCACACACACACTCACACACACACACACACACACTCACACACTCATACACACTCACACACACACACTCACACACTCACACACACACACTCACACTCACATACTCACACACACACTCACACGCACACACTCATGCACACTCACATAGTCACACACACACTCACACACACACACACACTCACACACTCACACACGCACACACTCATGCACACTCACATAGTCACACACACACTCACACACACACACACTCACACACTCACACACACACGCACTCACACCCCCCACACATACACACACAACTTCATTTGTTTTCTTTACTCTGATGTTCCCCATGCCCACAGCAAGGCAGATATACTGTCAGATATACTGTGGAAATTAATAAATACAGGTAGAATGAATAAATCCACCAATAAGGTTCAAGTAAATTCTGAGTGTAGAGACACGGTGGAGTCAGATCCCCCTCTCTGTTGTCATTAGTGACCCACTCTAACCTTGTACCACCACCCCCAGCATGCCACTTCTCCAGCTCTGCGGGCACTATCAGCTTCTCAGACCCCCCCAAAATATGCCAGGTCTAAGCATTACCTTTTAGAGCCAGGTGTGGTGGTGCACGCCTGTAATCCCAGCCTAGGGAGACTGAGGCAGGAGGATCTCGAATTCAAAGCCAGCCTCAGCAATTTAGTGAGGCTCTAAGCAACTCAGTGAGACCTGCCTCTAAAACAAAACAAAACAAAAACACACATAAAGGGTTGGTGATGTAGCTCAGTTGTTGAGCATCCCTGGGTTCAATCCCTAGTACAAAACAAAAATTACCTTTTAGAAATCTTTACCAAGTTTTTCCCCCATCACCCCTGTTTTACCCAACTGACAGTAGTGGAGTTTTTCAGTTATAATTTTATACATCACTAATAACACTTTCTGAAGATCAAAGCCAAGTTAGCCTTCCTCCCCATCCCCTGACCCCCGCTCCAGGCCTGTGCAACCACAGAAATTCTCCAACCCTACAGTTTATTGTCTAATTTTATTATCACCCAAGGATGCAGGATGATTTATTTGTTTACATGGGTTCAGATTATTCAAATATTCCTTTATCTGTTCTGTAATAGCCATTCTTTTTCTATTGCCTTCATTGTATCTTATTAGATGTCGCGGTTTCGTTTCAAGCCATGTGGCCTTGGGATATACTGATGTGTTTAAACATCCTCATGCATACTTTAATGTATTATAAGCCATTTAAACTCATTGTAACTTGTCTACAAGCTAAGAAAGCACCATGGATTGCTCTCTTGGGAAGAAAAACTAAACCAAGTGAATTTTTCCTACATTCTAACATGAATCGCCCTGGCTTTGGAGTGCCCTCATCTGGCTTCTCCCCAGGATGGACCTAGCTTAGCAGCCTTCAAGAAGAAAGAGAACAGAAAGCAGAGGCCCCTCAAGACCGAAGAGCTTCTCAGCAGCATGTGGCCCCAAGTGTTCAAGGACCAAAAAGATCTTGTAAAGAGCTTTACAAAATCTGACACAAATGCTAATGGCCTCTGGGTCTCATGGCATGCAGAAAAGACAAACCATCTAAGAAATGACACCGGCCCAGGCCAGACTCCAGCTTGCTCTCTGATGGTTTCAGAGTTGGTTTTCTTGTGTTTGATGATTTGCTATGTCTTCTCAGTGATTCGTGGGTGCTGAGTGCTCCCTCTGCAAACTTAGAGGGTTGAGCTGAGGGTGGATTGCAGACACTGCACCACACTTGGAGGTCTCCGGGACCCCTGTCTGGATCCCTCTGTAGTCCATTGGAAGTTGTCCAGTTCCTCAGAATTCCTCTGAAGCCCCTGCACCTCTCGAGAACTGAAGGCATGGTGATGGGGCTCTCATCCTGGAGAGCCTGGGACCTCTGAGACCTCATCAGAGTGGAGTCACCTCCCTGAGTCACAGGCAGAAATGAATGTGTGCCCTGAGCAACTGCCTGGCTCAATCAGGGAAGTGGCAGCAGCTTAGGCCGGACCTGAAATTAATTCTTTAAAGAATTACCCAGGGAACTTCTTTTTTCCAATTTTCCTTCTGGTTTTCATGTTTTCTTTAGTTTCCTTTCTCTCAGTCCTCCTGAGGCCCAGGTTGGTGAAATCGTTTCCTCTCCTGTTGACCCCTCACGGTTTTCGGTCATCGATACTGAAGCTTCCCCGCGGCTCCTGAGCACCCAGTCATTTCCTTCCTAATAGGAAGCAGCAGGCTCAGAGTGGTTGTGTTGTTTTCTTTCCAAGTCATAGAATTTTCTTCCATGTGATTTAAGAACCTCTAGGATGCCGCCTGGATCTCCCAGCAGATAACACTAGTGAAACTCCTCCAAGCATTCTACTATTAGATCCTGTGTTTATGGTGACCTCTGATCAGCAGGTGGGTGAAATTTTCAGAGCATTTAGAAATATTCAGTTCCCGTTGCACGTTAATGAGGTATTGATTAATATAACCAACTTTAATGTGCTAATGAAGGCCATAAGCCATTTGCAGATCTGTGAGGCTCACCCAAGGCCCCTTGGCAAAGCCCAAAGATGAGACCATCTTGCTCCATTAAATCAGTAAAGGAGAGCAGGGCTCAGTGGTGTATACCTGTAATCCCAGGAACCCAGAAGAATAAGGGGCAGGGATGGGGGTGGATTTCAAATTCAAGGTCATCATTCAACAATTTAGTAACTTAGCAAGGCCCTAAGCAACTTAGGGAGACCCTGTCTCAAAAAGTAAAAAGGGCTAGGGATGAAGCTCAATGGTAAAGTACTCTTGGGTTCAATTTCCAGTACCAAAAAGAAAATCCAGTAGAGGAGGAAACAGAAAGAGTTTCATTCTATCTGTCCTTGTGCCATATGGAGGTGACTCCCTTTGTTTACTCCCCCTACCCCCAACACCTCATTAGAATACAGAGAATGAAGAGCATTGTTGCTAATGCTAATGCCCAGTTGCAGCTCAAGCCACAGAAAAATGGAAATCTGAAGGCAGAGATTTTAGTTTGAAGACTGCCTTCCCCCATAAATGCAAAGCCTTTTACAAAGATGCCATTTCCTAACAAATGTGAGAGAATGGTTTCTACAAATGGAAAGGCTGAGGTACAAATAGGACAGACGATAGCCTGCGGTCATATCTGGGAGTCAGAAATAGGATAAGAAATGGCCTTTGGTCTTCTCCAGAATCATGTCATAGGTGACACTAGCAACAGTAATGTGGTCACAGCAGCCACCGCGAGGCAGGCAGCAATGGATGGTCAGTGAGAGCTGGCCTGGCATCTGCTCGGTTTCACACTTTCTCAGGAAGCTTCGGGCTAGCAGGACCTTTCCCTGGTCCAGGTCTATACTGTCAGTTTCCAAGAATTAGTCACAGACCCCTGCATGTGGATTGCACTGCCAATTCACTGGCCCGCCTTGGCTCACAACACTGGAATCCTAATTGCACTGACACAGGCTACCACAGGGAGCCCAAACTAGACACTTGACATTTACAGATAGGAAGAGCATGACTGCTTATGTAAATGATATCACAAAATGGAAAGGAATTTAATTATTTTCTGTTGCTTTGGCAGTAACACAAAATGATTTTTAATAAAATATTTAATAAGGAATTTTTTTTTTCCATGTCGAGTCCTAGGAGATTTATTTTCTGGAGTAGCTATTCATTCACAAACAGTTAAAAGCCAACATATTTAAATACAACCTAATATTTATAATTAAAATTGAGTACAATGTTGATTTTTAAAATTGCCTTTTTAGTGTTCATGAGCAATGTGTAATGGCGTGTGGAAAATCGCTGCTGTGCTGTTTTGTTGAAACTTGTCATCGCAGTTGTGTGATGAATGATGGAAGGGAGAAAGGGGTTTGATCCAGACTCAAATCAGTCTCCTAGAATCTAATCCCAATTCTGCCATCTATTAGTTAGGGGACCCTGGGTGCCAATGTGGCCTTTCAGAACCTTGGTTTTTAAGATACGTAAAATGGTAATAATCTCCCTCTATTCTATCAAGTAAAGACATAAATAAGTTCCGTCTTGCCACATAATAAGCACTTGAGAAACAGTAGTGATTGTTATGAAAAGGAATGTGACAAATTTCAAATATGTCCATGCAAATACTGACAGGGGTGGAGAGTGGGGGCGAGAGAAGACAGAGGGAAAGAATGAAGGGTCACTAGCTATACTTGGCCACTGCAGTTTATCGCGTTCCCTCTGGCCGCAGAGAGAGACACGACAAACGTCTGAAGCTTTGGAAGTTTATTATGCACAGTCCCTCTCCTACACTTCTCTTACTCCCAGCTTCCGCGCACTCCCAGCTTCTCTTCTCTCAGCTTCTTCTCTCAGCTTCTGCGCACTCCCAGCTTCGCCCTCAGCTTCTTCCGCCCCCAGCTTCTTCCGCCCCCTACTCTCCCACCCACCAGGCTTATATACGCTTTAACCAATGGGGGGGGGGGCACTCGAGGTAAACCGCGGACAGCTGCAGGCATAGAATAGGTACACGAGGGGGGCATGCTCTAATCACATCGTTAACTAGCCAATCATTGGAATTTGCTGGTTGTTTACTGTATAGCTGGCCGCTTTTGGCTCAGCGTCAGGCGCCATCTTGACCGTGCCCAAGGCTGGGGGTCCTGGAAACCCCGACAGCAGTTGGAGGAGGAATATTTCACCCAGGAAAGGTGGATGATGCAAGAGGAATGTGGGTACTGGCTTAGTAGAAAAAGGCTTTCAAGTAGAGTGAGAGGTTGCCAAACTCTTTGGAGAATACAACCGTGAGACATGTAGAGAGGACTTTAAAGTAGAAAGTGAGAGAGGTAAAAAAAAAAATGTGACCCCTTCAGTGGTGTTCCTGTATCTGTGTTCTAGAGCATGCTGTGCCCACTGGGGCACCGCATTGGTGTTCTGAATGAGCCATTGTGACCAGTGGGACTGGCATTTTGACTAAAGTAAAAATACTTGTGAATAGACTTCACTTGGGGCTACAGGCCCTTTACCTCTCTGGAGCTCATCTTAGGGATCTGCTACCTGCACCAGATCAGCAGTCAGGTAGAGCTGGAGCTGGGTGTCTGCAAAGTCCTCATGTCAGAGGATTTTGTGGGATGGCACAGTAATCTGTCACTATTAGGCTACGAGTGAATCAAAGCAATTCATTATGTAGGAATTGAAAAGTTTGACGAAACTGGTATGAGCAAGTCATGGAGGGTGAGTCTCCATGAGGTAGAACACAATATCTCAAAGGTACTTGATGCTCAGTTTTTATTCCAACACAGATGTAACTGACCTTAGCTAGAATAGTTCTCCTGTGTTCCCTTCCACCATAGGAACCACTTTAACAGTGGGACCGGAATATTACAAGTTTATGAGCTAAGACCACCTTCCCCAGGAAGATGCTTGTGTCATTTCTGCCAGCATTTTCCTCTAGAACACTTTCTCTGCACTCCTGGAACTCATCCATCCTCTTAACTTAACCACATCAATATTCTGAGTCACACTGAGTCTTGTGGACCTGAGAGCAGATGAATCTTTTTGCCTATCTCTATACTATTTCTATTGTGTATTAATTTCAAAATTTAACTCTCAGTGGAAACTAATTTCTCTTATGTTAATAGTTGTGAGAACCTGTAGCTCCAAATACTCACAACCCACCCCCCTCACCCCACCATCATCCTAGCATTGTGGACATCAGACCTGGGTACTTATTGGACTGGAAGGAGTAGGACTGCCAGAATGTCTGACCATGAAGAGGACTATAATCAGAGATGTGAGGGCTTTGAGAAGAAAATATACAGAATAAGTTAAAATGGGAGAAAGTTAAAATGACCATGCAGTCAGATATAAAACCAGAGGGGGGGGAAATCTATATTATAATAAATACAAGATGTATTTGATTATGTAGGTTCCCCTGCTAATAGAAACCCAGACTTCTATTCTCTTCCTAGTCTCTAAGCAATAGTCTGAGTGACTTAAGAATAACACTTGAGGCTCGAGTATGGCTTAGTGGTAGAGTACTTGCCCACACCACACACACACACACACACACACAAATAATAATAATAATGTTTATTCTAACCCACCATCAAATGCCAGGCTGGATACCAAAGGACCCCTTTGTTGAAGAGCTTTGATACTAGGAAGATGCTGCCCAAAAGTGGAGATGAAACATTGAGAGGTGTGAATGAATTGCATGAGTTGCTTGTACAACCCTGCTCAGCCTGAGGCCCTTCAAATGCTTTGGAATCATATGGATATCTTGGTTAGATGTTCTGATCCACAAATCTCATCATTTGGCTTCAAAATTACAGTTCTTCATGTTGGTCCAAGGATGAACTTATGTGAGGTTAGGTCAGGTCAGAAGATATTAGATCAGAACATGAGACACTATTATCCAGGCAATCAAGAATAAGATACTCAGAAAGTCACACATGATCTGTTCATCAGATACTAGTAATGGTCAAGGCATTCCTCAATAGAGACCAATATTCATGGATCTTTTCCCCAATCCTGATAGAGGGTATGGGGTGTCTACAAGGTCCAGCTTTGTAAAGACAAAAAACTGATCCAGAAGGTAAAAAAACAGGTGAAGAGGTTGGTGGTCTAAATCAAGCTAAGGTTTAAGGACATCTCAACTAAGGCAGAAACCCTTTTCTTATACCTAAGAAAGTTGGTGGGGTCTCATGGGACATATGGATAGCCTAAGTTGGTCTTGGACTTATGGATGCCCTAGTGTTAGGCTTAACAAATGAACTTGACTTCTTGGAAGGAACCAAGGCTGTCGTGTATGAGGCCTGGAATACTTCACCTGTGTTTTAATTTTCCCCTCTATATGGTAAGGATAATAACAGCTTATACCTCATAGGATTATTTACAGACTAAATATTAAATATACTTAGAACAGTGACTAGCACATTCAATAAACGTCAAGAAATAAATCTCAATAAATGGCACTCAATAAATGTCAGTAATGATAATGAAGTAGAGAAGAAAGAAGGAAATATCATTCAATGTGAACCAAATCCAGATTGCTCAAAAGAACTGCCTTTTAGACTCTAGTAGGAGAAAATTTTGTTTTTCCAAAAACAGAAAACAAAACAAAAATTGATGAGAAAGTTAAAAAAAAAAAAAAAAGTTGGTTCCTGGACTCATATTCTCAAAGGTGAATTTAAATTTGAGTCCTCTATCCCCATTATGTTAACTCTTATGGCTAGAATATTTTCTTTTTTCTCTCCTTGGTCCTCCTGATTTCCTGTTATTACTCTTGTCTTTTATGTACTTAGTTGCAAGCTGCCTGGAATTCCTGTTGAAAGAGGTGGGATATAAACAATAAAATAGAAATAAAGAAAAGACACTCCATAAAAATTTGCTGAATATATTGAATTGTCGAATCTTTCCACATAAACCAGAGTGCATCTAGAAAATGAATAAGCATGAGAAAAACACCCTCCTGATTTTCTTGTTTATGTATCTAAATCCTGCCTAGGAGAGCAATCCCATTCCTCTTATTTCCTGCAGCCACAGGAAATAACTTCTCCTCGTGTGAGGATATGAGGATCTGCACAAGGGCAGATGCTCCAAGAGGCTGATGGTAGAGCGGCACACCATCTGCTCACCCTCCGCCTGCGGGCACGCGCCATTTCTTATTGGAGTGGCAACTTCAATGGCTAATTTCAGTCCAGTCTTTTCTCATCCTTCTACCACTGCTCTGCCCTTGCCTCATGGGGGAGAAAAGAGAAAGGAAAAGCAGCACACCTGCATCCTTGAGGATCAAAGAGCTCACATTTGAAACCATTCTTGAGGTTGCCATGGTGATGGACAATTCCGACCATCAGGGTGCAGGAGCCACTGGTGCCCTAGGGATGCAGCCCCAGAGGGCCTCCTGGCTGGTGGAAATGACTGGTCGCCTCAGCACTCTCCACATTCCCGCAAAGTCTTCCTGATGGAAAGTCAGCCACTCCACACTCTGTGAAACATTATCTGGCCCTTCTCACACCCCAGCGTGCTCTGGGGCAGCTCTTTTCCCATTATGCTCTAATAGGCCCTGCGGTGATGTACTGAAGGAGCGAACAATTTTCTCTGAGGGCTCTAACTTCTGCTGATTCTAAGAGGAGCCCAATTTCTCCTCTGATGGATCCCTAGGGGACTGTCTTTCCTACTGTGCCCCCAAAGCCATATGCGTCTGAGCCTGCTTTACACCAGGACCGGCTTTCATGTTTGAGGAGTGACAATAGGGTCTTTTAGGCTAATGTATTTCAAAGTCAACTGCACTCTGATGGTGTCTCCTCCAAAGCTTTCTCTCGCCCAGCTTTCCTCACACACCTCTGTTCCCTACACAATGGTGAGCTTTCCTCATCTTGTAAGAGGTTTGCTTAGTCTGTTAGAGAAAATTTACAGGGTCTAAAATGAATAATTCGTGCTAACTCAAGTGACTGGCAAAACCAATGCATCACAAACAGAAGGTAGACAGAGAATGTTCCAAAATCAAGGCCACGGACCCCAGGGGAAGATGGGACAGGTGTCAACAATGCACACTCCCAGTCCCATTCTCCTAATGGGCTCTTCTACAAGTTTGGGAAAACTAAATTTTTGTTTCTCAGACTCCGTTACATGAAGGAATAGCCATTGGGAACAATTCTGGTCAATGACATCCTATGGAGCCTCAATGACAGCCTATGGAAGGTTTTTACTCTTCCCAATATAAAAGCACTGTTTTTCAAGGAAAGAAGGAATCATAGAGTTGTTGACAAACAGCAGCAATGACGTATTTCCAGACTCCTGTTTAAAATCCCTGTGTATTTAAACCATTGTGATTCATTTCTTTTATATTAGAAGCTCATTGCATTTGTATTAATCAGATTTCCATTACTATAACAAGTACCTGAGATAATCAACTTAAATGAAAGAAAGGTTTATTTTGGCTACCAATTTCATTGCTTTCAGTCCATGGTCACTTGGCCTGATTACTTTGGGTCTGTGGTGGCACAGTATATCATAGCAGGAAAGGGTGGTAGAGGAGACCTGCTCAACTCATGGCAGCCAAGAAAGAAAGAAAAAAGAAAGATGGGATAGGACCAGGGTTTCAATATTCCCTTCAAGGGCATGCTCCCCCATGACCTAACTTCCTCCCACTAGGTTCCACCTCTTAAAAGTGTCACCAGTTTCAAACTATAGTAGCATTCCTCAATGATTTAGGCTCTTCCATCTCCATATTCTGACTCTCTCTCAAAATGTAAGGACATAAGGAGGAACAGAACCAGAGTCAACCAGGGCAGCTTCTTAGACATTTATCACTCAGGGTTGGCCAGTTTAAATCATTTGGCAGTGCCCAGAGGTCTCCCATGAATCACTTCTGTGTTCCTCCAGTTTGGCCAGGTCAGGGTTTTCTTAGAGCTTCAAAAATTCTTCTGGGTGCTCTAACAAATGAAGCAAGATCCCAACTGCTTCTGATCAATCCATTGTGAAAAGGAAGAAAGGAAGAGAGATAGGAAAGAAATCTAATGGAATGATAAAGTAACTTAGCCCTATAATTTTCTGTAGGCAGAGAAGAAAGACTTTTTAATACACAAAACTTCCAAGTGGCTCAAATGGGAGCACAATGATGAAGAGAGAAATGGTATCCTAATTTCCTTTTCCCTTTTCAAATGACAAACCTGGGTCCTAACCACTCAATCTACAGTTGCTTTGAGAAATTTCTCCCGATGAAGGAAACTGAAGATGGAATAAGTCCAGCCCCCAAGTAGAACAACAGAAGATTTGCAGTGCTTATTTTCCAAACCATTTCATTTCATTTGTGTCCACCAGTGACGTGAGCAAATGTTTTGCTCATCTAAAATATAGCTTTATGGTGATATTCAGACTGGTGTTTGATCAAACAACTGGGTATCATAACCTAGCCCCACTGGCACATAAAATTAGCCATCACATGAACGATAAATTTTTTTTTTTGCAATTTTTATCTTCCCGAACATGAGTCCTGTGGAGCAGTAAAGCTGTGAAAATGAAGACAATGAAAAAGGAAACCATGCTGATGTATAGAGCAGGCTGGGTGGGGATAGGGAGTTTGGGTCCGCCACTTTCTGTGATGTTATAGCTTGTATGTCATATATTATATATTTATTATCACAGCATTTACATGGCATATATCCATATTTACAACAGCTAGTTAGATTCATTCTCCCTTTATCTCCACCCAGCCTTTTCTGTAATTCCGGGTGGCAAAGAGCCACTCTGCTCTGTCCTCTAGGTGGGCTCCCACAGCAACCAATTCTATAACAGACCCCAGAGAGGAAGGAGGAAGGGTCCTGCTGGGGAAGGGTCCCAGCACCAGTACTGAATTCACAGTCACTGCAGGCTACCAGGGAAGGGAACCAGCCGTCTGAGTGGCCAAAGGGTGCAGAGGTCTGAGACCAAAACCTGTGGTGTGATCATTCTGAGGTCAACAACAAATTCTGTACTAAACCTTCTTTCCCATCAGTGATCTCTCAAGGCTAGTGAACACAAATCAAACCCAGGAGGCATGACCCCATGCTGCACTCAGATGGGAAAGATGGAGCTTGGCTAAGCTCCTGCAGAAATTTATCTTACTGTGTTTACTCGAAGAAAGCCGTAGGTATTCCTTCTTTTTTGTTTTTTATTATTATTTATCTACTTATGGTACTGGGAATTGAACTCAGAGGTGCTCTACCACTGAGTAACATTCCCGACCCTTTTTATTTTTTATTTTGCGACAAGGTCTCGCTATGTTGCCCAGGTTGGCCTTGAATTTTCAATCCTTCTGCCTCGACCTCTGGGGCAGCTAGAATTACAGGCATGCGCCACTGCACCTGGCTTTGCTTCTGTTTTTTTTTTTTTTTTTCCTGCTCCTTTGTACATTTTTCTTACTTCCTGAGTATATTTCACTTTCATAACTGGAGGAAAATGACATGGGCTTTTAGCCATATTTGCAGGGACAGAGTGGGAAATGAAGGAAGAGAAAGATCTTGTGGCATTATATTTATATTAGGAGCTCAAATCTATATGATCACCAAAAGGATGAGAACAAAAACTGTCTATACCACACTGAGCAAGGATATGTTTGGGTCTACATTGACATCACTTTGATAGTCCACTGTTTTATTCTTCTGTCATTGTCCAGTTCAAGAAAATGTTTTGATTGTTCATTCAAAAAGTAGGTCCCCTGTGCAGTGCCGGTGGGAACACCAACTAGCAAAACCCATCTGTTCTTCCAAGGGAAGCATTGACGGTATGTGACCTCTGGTTCTTTAAGTTCCTCTCCTCAAAATTCTCACCTTGATGTTTCCACCAACCCTGGATTATTATATCATGATTCTGACCCAATCCTAATCAAGCATCTCCCCTTCCCTGCCTCCATGGAAAGGCTCGGCTTAAACCAAACTCCTGATTCTCAATGCATTTTGATCTTATCTCCCCCTTTCTGAGACATTGTCAAAAAATTTTGAGTTGCTGGTCTCCTTCCTGGTCATAAGCAATAGACTCAGCTTTGTTTAGTCAACAGGTTGTGCTGGTGATATTTGCGGTCCAAGTCTTGACAGGGTCTACACGCTCTGCATTGTGGGCTGTCCTTTGGAGGCTGTGCTAGTTGATATTCCCACCAGCATTACACAGGATATCTATTTTTCCAGATTTTCTACCTCTCACCATTAGTTTTTTTTGTTTGTTTTTTTGTTTTTTCCCACTCTTATATATTTGTTAACTGGAGAAAAGGAACAAAATACTCACTGTTGTATGCATTTCTTTAATACCGGAGGAGCTGAACCATACCCTGTGAACTCTGAAATCAGACAATTTGGGTCCTCCTACCACAGCCATGTTAACTGGGGATCTTTGCCTTAGCTTCTACCTCTGTAAAATGGGCTGTATTAGCTTAGGTTCTCCATAGAAAGAGATTGAAAAAGACTTACTATAAGGAAGCAGTTCATGCGACTGTGGGGACTGAGAAGTCCTCAGAGTCTTCTCTTGCTGACTGAAGAGTGAGCAAGTTGGAGAGCTGAGAGAGCGACTGTGTAGCTTCGGTCCAAGTCCCAAGCCCAAGAGCCAGGAGAACAGGTGTAAGTTCCATCCACATCTGAATCCAAAGACAAGAGAAGACCAACATCCCAGCTCAAAGAAAGTCAGGCAGACTTTCTTTCTCTATCTCAGGCAGAGAAAGAGATAATTTTTACTCAGCCTTTTATTTTAATTAGGTTTTCAACTGATTGGATCTCATCCAGGAGGGGAAGGACCATCTGCTTTCCTCAGTCTATCAACTCAAATGTTAATCTCATCCAGATATTCCCTCACAGACACCCCCAGAAATACCACTTGACCAAATATCTGGGTGTCCTATGGCCCAATCAAATTGACACACAAAATTTACCATCATGCGGAGGTAATAATTCTTCCTACTAAAGAAAGGGCTGTCTTAAGAATGAAATAAACAGACAAAGTGCTTAGAATGGAACCAGGCACATTGGGGGCTCTCAACAAAATATGTAGGAAGGGAAATCAGACCAGGAAAGTCATTTTGTATCAGAAAAGGAAGATTTTGTTGGAAATGTTGAGTTCAACCTCTTGAAAGATTTTTATGTCATTTTTGACTTGCCTTAATGGTTAGTATTCCAAAAGGCACAAGTAATAAATCAACTCTAGACTGCACTCAGAGGGCAGATGTGGCTTGATCACAGGAGAGGGTCCATATGGGGGCCACCAAGGCCCTTATGGTCTGTCAAAGATACCCTCAGCTGCATGCCTGGGTAGAAGTCCCTACCCAACTAGAAAATGGAGAATCAGTGCATGAGGTTTTGTTGATTTACCACCCAGCTGTTCCAGTTAAAAACTCAAATGCCCATTTCTTCTAAATGGAAGTCATGGGCCCTTTCGCTAATGAATTAATATAATTAATGTGCATAATTTACTGGCAATATTGCAGAAAATAAGGACTGTCATTCTATCATTATAGACCAGAACTTTAGCTCTTGTTTTTGTTTGTTTGTTTGTTTTGTTGTTTTGTTTTGTTTTGTTTTTGGTACTGGGGATTGAACCCAGGGGCACTTAACCACTGAGCCGCCTCCCCAGCCCCTTTTAAAAATATTTTTAAATTTAGAGACAGGGTCTCACTAAATTGCTTACAGCCTCGCTAAGTTGCTGAGGCTGGCCTTGAACTTTTCTGCCTCAGCCTCCTAAATTGCTGGAGTTACAGGTATGTACCACCAGGTCTGGCTGGACCTCTAGTTCTTCAATAAAAAGAAAGGAGGAAGGGGAAGAAAGAAGAGTGCCATGCCAGGCAGGATCCCTAAGGATGACACAATGGCTCTAAGTTCCCTGAAATTATAATAAAACTAGCATCAATTTCTCTACAATGGCCCTATGCTTCTTACACAGCCTTTGAACTGGAATAGATATCTTCGATCTCAGTCCTCTGTTGTAAACCCTCTGGGGGCTCACAGTCTCACTACACCTGAGTTGAAATTCCAAGATCTTACAAAGGCTTCCAATGTCCACAGAATCTGCGTCCTATGCTATCTCTGTCCCCTTCTATTTCCTGGAGGGGAAAAAACTCATCCTTGCCACATTCCCAATACCACAAGAGTTCTCTGCCTAGGGGACATTGCAGAGGGTATTGGGATGCGAGGCCCAGATCTTGGGTTTCAGGTCTCTGCCAAATGACTCTTTGCTGTGTGACACCTCACCAGGTAAAGCTGGAAATCCTGAATTGTACAACCATCTACATTCTCAGAGAAAAAGGATACCACTTTAGGTATTGTAAAGAAGAGACCAACTTCAGGTGGGGCGTCTTCAGGTGTTTTTACTATTTTCCTTATTAGTTAATGACTTCAGGATTTCTTCACATTAGTAAGCCCTGGTCTCATTCTCTCATGTCACAGTCCAGGTTAGGTTAAATCACAGAGGGACACTCAAGTATTTCTTCTGAATAATGAGACTACTTGATGGGGACAAGGAGAACATCAGGACTCTGGGAGGGAGGGGAAATTCACGAGGCGAGTGTGGGCCATTGTGAAGTCAAGAGGATTTGCAGACATCTAGTTGAGGAAAGCTCTAACCCCACCCCTTCCTCCACACTCCTTCCCTAATGTGTCCAGGGTCTCCAAGACCATCCCAGTTCACTGACTAGCTCGTGGGGCTCACAGGACTCAGCATCTAATAATGTTCCTGGTTCAGGTCCTTTAAAGCGCAAGGCTACAGAGCCAGGTCAGCAAAGGGATCCCAGGCAGGAGCTTCCAGGAGTCCTCCTCCCATGGAGTCACTCTGGACATGCTCAACCCCCTCAGCAGCAAACTGTGATGTCATGTATAATCGAATGCTCCCGAGGAAACCGGAGAGACACTCAGTGCCAGGGTTTTCACCTGTGCATTCTCTAGTACCTTTCAAAATTCTAGACTCCCAAAAGGAAAGCAGGTGTTCAGCATAAACCACATGAGCCTGGCAAAGCACAGCACTCTGGCTCTTTCTTTATGTCTGCATCTGTTCAGTGCCCCCTGCAACACTACTCCCCAGTTCTAACCAGGGGTAGGGACCCCTCAGTAAGGACGAACAAATCTGTGTGGCTAAGTCCCACATACACTACAAGCAGCATTCCCCTCTTGGGGAGTCAGAGCCTCTAACAAGGCCTCTTTACTACACCCCACCCAGCCCAGCTCCCCTGCCTCGCTCCTCTCCTCCGCACTCTGGACAAGTACACTGGCTGGGAACAGTCACAGCTCTCCTGGGCCCATGGGAGCAAGTGCAGGAGCCTTGGGCCACCCTCCTCCCCATGGGACGGGAGAGCCTTCATTTATCACACATGCACTGGGTGGCTCAGAAACAAAAGGCAGCAGGCAAGTGACTCCAGCAAAAGCCACTGGAGGATAAATCAGGTAGAGTCACACCTAGCATAAGGAAGGGCTCGGGGAGAGGCCCTGGGGTCTGGGATCAGGCTGGCTCTGCTTCTTGCTAAATGTGGGCCCCCAAACTCCATATTTGCAAAGCAGGGGTGCTAAGCTCCAACCTGTGTTTGTTGGCAGGATTAAATGAGACACTAATCTCCCTGGGGAGATTTTCTCAGTAGCCAAAGAGATTCAGTAGCCAAAGTCCAACGCTGAAGGCTTTAGAAGACAGCACTGTAGTGTGAATAGTAACTCTGTTCAGATCCAGCAAGGATTATCCACTCAGGCAAGGTCTGTTTCCCAGCAGGAAAGAGTTCTAAATAGAAAGGTTGCCACAGCAATACGAGAACACCAGAAAACTAGGTTTGGAAGAGACAAAGTTTAAGAGTTGAAGGTGAGGATTGATCATAACCAACTGTCTGTTATAGCTCAAGCCCTGGGGTGGTGACAGAGGAACCTGCAAGCAAAGTGGGAGACAAGACCTAGCAGTCTTTTATTTAGGGGTCAGGATTCTGCAAGGAAGAGAAGCCTCTGAATCTTGGCACAATTAGACAACTGTATAAAGTAGGGCTGAACTAAAAACTCGGCTATGAGGGAAACAGATTCCTTTGTGTGCTAACAGGTAGTAAGTAAGGAAAGGGGCACCAAGTGGCTGGGCCTGGTGGTAAGCAGCCTCTCACGTGGCTCCCAGGGATCCCACCTCGTATTCACAACCTTGAGAATACCCTCCCCTGGGGATGGACTTCTTGACTTCCTTCAAACAAACGGAACACTAGGGGCATCATGGGATACCATCTCAGTAGCATGTAGAACGACTGTGCCTTCCACCTTGCGTGCTGGCTCTCTGATGCTCTCTCTCGCTGACTTACTCTAAGGGAAGCCAGGTGCCATGCTGTGAGATGCCCTAAGGAGAGGCTGACATGGGAGGGAATGGGGCCCACGCTAGCAAGAAGCCTAATGCCAATCGCCTGCGGATGAACTTGAAAGGGATCTGCTCATGGACATGAGAGTGCAGCCTTGCCAGACACTGTTTAGCCTTATGAAAGACCCTGATCCAAAGGCACCTCCTGCGGGTATAAACCGTGGCAAGGCAAATACATGACATGGGACGCTAATAGTAGAGAAAGGCTAGTTGGTAAAGTTGGTTACATGGATTCCTATGGTCCCGTCTCCAGGCTAAGAAAGGTCTAAAGTTGTATCTAGTGATAACTTTTGTTTTCTGGTAGAGAGGGGAGGAGGGACACCTTTGTAAGTTTTTGACTATTTTTTTAGGCAAATGGGAAGAAGGAGAGTTTCTCCCTGTCTTTGCTGCTTAATTACCTTCAGGACAAAATAATTCTTGTGTTAAATAGACAATGTGGTATGACATATTTTGGTTTTCTTTAAAAATCTGTGTGATTTTTGGGGGGATTGACCACAAGCAATTACAAAGGCTTTGCCTAGCTTGCTACATGGAAAGTCACCCTCCCCAACCAGGCGAGGGACACAGCCAGTACAGCAGTCTCTGGAGGAAGCTGTGGTCAAGGTCTCAGGCCTCTCTGACCCGCCATGCTCCTCACATGGTTACCTTCCTGGGTCTCTATCTGCGGCCTCCACAGAGGCCTTCCTTGCTGCTCTGCCCAGGCCTCCTGGGACCAATCAGGGGTGGGGTGGGGGAGGAATCCTTGAGGACACTGTCCTCAGGAGGACTCTGTATCTGGTACTCTTCCACTGTTAGTTCACTCCCCTCTCCCACCCTCACCCCAAGGCCCATAAAACTGCCCCCAGCCTTCCTTGAGGGCTCCCTCTCCAATGAGAGCCCCCTTGTCTGTGATCACTCACCTGCTCCTGGACCCTTCAGCTGTTTCATGGGGAAAACGGAGCAGAGGAGTCAGCAGTCCTCAGGTTTCAGACTCTTGCCCACACCATGGCAGCAAAGTGATTAAAGGCTTAACTTTTTCAATTTTATTCTGTTGCTTTAAATTGGTTACTCCATGCACCTGGCAGCTCAGCTTACCCTCTCCCTCCTCAGCCAAGCTCCTGACAACCATCAGGAAGGTATGCAGTAAGTGATGCCCACAGCCTAGGCTGGGCTAGAGAAAATGAAAAATAACACTCCAGGAAAAGCTCAGCTCATCACCAGAGAAGATGAAGTCCAGAGAAAGAGAGGAAGCTCCAGGAGGAAGTGATGGATACAAAGTATCTTCTCACCTACTTTTTTTTTTTTTTTTTAGGAGCTGAGGCTGGTAACTTCTGTGTTGTTACAGTTCCTGTTGCCCATCTCAATCTGCAGCTGAAGAGGTCTGGGGAAATTAGGATTCCAGCACCCTGGAACTGATTTCCCTTAAAATTACAGTGACAGTTAACACTGAGTAGCTTTATGTTGAAAAAGTCAAAACGGCTCCCTCCAGCACAGTCGATGTAAATGTTTAAGGGGTTTATATAACTATATTTCCAGAAAGCCTTTCAATCCAACCTTTCAACAGCTGTCATATGTACGTTACCTGGAAAGATTAAAGGACTAAGACATTAATAACTGGCCTTGGAAACTTGCTCCTGGCTTGAGGAACAAGATTCATACATGTGGACTGTACAAGATAATGTTCTGATTACGGAAGTTGTGGTTAGCAGGACTAAAGCCAATACAAATGAAGGACAGGAGAGAGGAGACTGAAAATCCATGCCAGCCAAGGGCAGGAAAGGAGGTTAGGCATAGTCTCAGAACAACACAGATCACTCTGAGCTGGTTTCTTTTCTTCTTTCTGGGGAACATGGCCACTGAGGCCCATGTTTCTCTGCATGGAGTCCACTTTCCTGTTTCTTATTCTTTATTATTTTTTTAAAGCCTGCTTTTCTGTTTATGATTCCTACATGAGACCTAACATGACCACCATCATACCTGGATCTTTGGGGCCTTCCAGCACCTACAAACCACAGCCATAAATTCTGTGTCTTTTAGTTCAATGCTTAGAACCAGGCCATGAATGATGGGCCTATGAATGGGGCTCCTGAGGACCAGGTGTCTCTCTCTGCTCCAATCAGCTGTGCCTGGGGCCCATCAATGTGGGTAGGGAAGCAATACCAGCTGTGCCATTGGCTTGGACAGTACATGCTGAAGTTGCTGCCCAGGAAACCTGAGAAGTAAGGATGGAGGTTTGGTGGAACCTGTGTGGGGAGAGAGGGAGTTTTGAGACTCTGAAGTGGAACTATTACTCCATTTTTACACCACCTCTTTGTTCTGATGAGGAAGCCAGTCCCCAAAAGCAGAAATATGGAGACCACCAGACTCTTCCCAACCAAAGAAGAAAGAGCAGGGTCACTGTGACTCATGTTTCTAAGACCATATTTTTTAGTATTCAAGTCACCGTGCCCCTTTAGATTACAGCCTCTCATCTAGAAATAAGTCCTAAGGTCCCTTCCAGCTGTATCCTTCTGTAACTGTAGCTTTTTCCTTAAAGAGAGGGGCTTGGAAATAAAGACACAAGGACAAGCCTTCTCATCGTGGAGAAAGGGCATCATGACTTTTGCTGTGGCAGTTTCTCAGCACCAATCATCTCACGTTTTTACAAAACTATGTGACGTGGGAAGAACAAAGATCTTAGTTTTGAGGTATAATCAAAAACAAAAACAAAACCACCACAGGAGACCCCTGTTCCCTGCTGCAGTCTATTCTGGTGGCAGAGAAGGAAGTCTGCTGATACACTTTTTACTGTGACTCCTGAAATCATGACCATGTCACTAGCCAGAAAAATCTGAGGGCAGCTCCAGAAAGCACTGCTGCTAACAAGGCAGGGGTTCTCCCACATGGCTCTGGAGGTTAATGGGAGAACTGGGGGCTGGAAGGAGGCATTGCAACACACCGATAATCAGGAGGGTTTATGGAAGGGCACTGATTACCGTGGACCTCTGCACCTTCACTCTAACTCAATCTCTCCATCTGAAGCAACCCAACACCCTGGCCGCTTACCTAGATAGGCAGGTCCTTGCCTTGCCGCTACCACAACCACTTGACATCCATCAGGACCTCGCTGCCATTCGTGGCAAGTATATTGGACTCCCTTGCATGAAGTAAATTGGCTTGACCTTCAGGAGGAAAGGGACATATGTCACCTTCCTAACTCAGCTGATTGGAAGATGACCTTTGCTGTGAAGGATAACCTCACAACATAGCTCTTCGAGGAAGTCGAGAACAGCCATGAGAAAGACTGGGAGTGAAAAATTGAGGTCAGAGCAAAGGTTCACAGCATAAAGTTTAATTCCCATAGGCTTCCCATGATGCTCTTGCAAGGTCCACTTTCTTGAAGTCTGATTTCTCTCCTTCCAGCCTTTCTTAAATATCTCATTGGCTTAGAAAGACAGGCAGGGCCTTTTGTGTCATTAGCTTGGATTTGGCAGAGAGGACAACTCTGCTTGACTGTTGGAGACATTTTAGGAGGTAGGATGTAAAGGGTAGGTTTCTTTTTAAGCAAGCGACCAGGAGAGCATCCTTGCCAGGCTTTTGGGGACTGAGGATAAAGAAGAGGGATATGGAACCCTTTGAGCATTCACAACCCTACTCGCTAATGAGCATCATTCTTCAGAGAGAACGGTGGGACCCAGCTCTGCTTAGGAGCCTCAGTCTTGTTTTTAAGACAATCCTTTCAGTTTGGTGGGGGTGCTTGTTCCCATTGATCTGGACAGTGCTTAGCTGACAGACAAGTGGAAAGCAATTCTCTGATGAGAAAGGAGATTCTTTCTCCTTTGTGCCTGAGCCTCAAAGCAGATGACAGTTCAGTCAGCTTACACTTCAGCAGAGGCCTTGCTGTTCCCTCAGTGTGGCTGTAAGGCATTGGAATGAGAAGGCTTCCAGGGCTCCCTGCAGAAGGGGCTCCTCCCCTCTGGCCTGATGAATGGTTGCCTGTTGTCAGGATGGGGTTGAAGGGCCATGGGAACAAGAAGAGGACTTCTCCCTTCCTCTACCTCCAAAATCCTCCCAGCTCACCTCTTCCTGTCTGACTGCTCTAGCCCCATGGATCTGTCCCTCCTTGAAACTCCTAATGGAATTATTGTCTCCTTACTTACTGGGATCACAGAGCGGGAGGATGTGGCTAAGAGTCAACCAGTGTATTGAGGTTTGGGATGAGGGTAGTTCACAGATGAGGAATTCATGCTCAGCAAGGCAAATTGATTCACCCAAGGCTGACTGGCCCGTGAATGGAAGAGGCAGGATCAGTACCCAGGTTTCCCAAACTGCAGTCCCTCTTTGTCACATGATACACTGCCACGGATGATCAGTGTCTTTTAATGTGTCTCATCTCCTACTGGCCCTGGTTGAAAGACTTATTGAGTGAACCTCCCAATCTAAGTGAGGAGGTAGAGGGATTGCTAGAAGCCTCAGTTCCCTCCTCACCTGTGCCTTTGAGGGGGCACCATCTCAATGTGGTTTCCAAGAGTTAGTCTTCGCCTTGATTCCTGGCTCATGTTTAAGGCTCATCATCTTAGAAAACCCGATGCACTGAAAAACCCCCCTCCTTCTCTATAGGATGGCAAGTTCCCAACCCAAGATCTAGTTTATCTCCTTTTCTGGATATTGTGAGTTCTCTCTCCCCACTAGAGAAGAAAAAGCTGCCTAGCTTTCCTTTCTAGAAGAAAATAATTTACTAGTTTAACCCAGAGGAAAGCAACAATAATAATTAGCCTTCACTTACTACCTGGGATGTGCCAAGAACTGTTATAAGGATGCTTTCTATATTAACTCACTTGATCCTCCAACGACCCTATGAGGAGGGTATCATTACCAGCTCATTTTACAGACAGCACAACAGGCTCAAGTTGTGAGCTTGCCCAAGGTCACACAGCTGGTAGATAGCAGAGCTGGGAGACAAATCCAGGCTGCCTGGTTCCAGAGTCTACACATTTAAGCATGACTCCTTTCCACTTTGCCACGGTACACAGCACACTACAATAACAATACATCTCTGTGTGGCAAAGTCCAAAGTTGCAGATCTCTCCAACCCCAGAATTTGTTGGGATATTCTGGGCCCTAAAGAGCCATCCCAAGGCTTCTTAGTATGAAGAATTTGTCCTTAACCTGGTGAGATGACAAGCGCTGAGCCCTTCTGAGCACATGCTGTATGTTATTCTATATCAGTGCTTTAGTGCCTGATGCTTTGCATGAATTGTTTATTATAGTTTGGATGTCAGGTGTCCCCCAAAAGCTCACATGTGAGACAATGCAAGAAGGTTCAGATGAGACATGATTGGGTTGTGGGAGTCCTAAACTAATCAGTGAATTAATCCCTAATGGGATTAACTGAGAGGTAGCTGGAGGCAGGTAGGGTGTGGCTCAAGGGAGTGGTTCACTGGGGACGTGTCTATTTTTTTGTATCTGGAAAGTGGAGACTGTCTGCTTCTTGATGATTCGAGCTGCTTCCCTCTGCCACTCTCTCCCACCATGATGTTCTGCCTCACCTCGAGCCCCGAGGAATGGAGCTGGCCTTCTATGGACTAAGACGTATGAAACGGTGAGCCCCCAAATTCTTCCTCCTCTACAGTTGTGCTGGTCAGATTGTTTAGTCACAGCAGCAAAAAAGCTGACTAAAACAGTTTCATTTACTCTTTACAACAACCTAAGCATTGCCATTGTATCTTTCTCTTCCTGGAAGATATGCTGAGTGATAGGCTGAATCTCAGCATTAACTTGGTGACTCTGAAGAAAGGGTGAAAGATCCTATAGGTTCAGGATCATCTCTCAAAGACCACTGTCCCTCCTCAATTCATTGATTTGCCCCACCTGCTTTCTTGTCTGGGTTACCTGGCAGGGAGGGGGCAGTGAAGTTCAGCATTGACTATATGGACGAGTCTGATTCATGCTGTGACTGTGACCTTGGGCAGCACCATGAGCCAAATTGAGAGAATTGATTCATGGGGGATGAGCAAAATCTCACAGTAATTCTCCTTTGACTGCAGTTTATTGAAAGTGGGCAGAAGGAAGAGCAGTGGCGCAGGGAGGGGGTATAAGGTCCCCATCAAGTGTAAGGATTCTGGAACCAGACTCCTTGGTTCTAAATCCCAGCTCTGTATCACCTTGGGGAAATTATTTAATCTCTCTGTGGTTTGTTTCCTCGTTTGTAAAATGGGAATGAGAATAGTATCTAATTCATAGGATTGATGTGAGAATAGAATGAGGTAGTATTCATAAAACTCTTAAATAGAATACAGCATTTAAAAGTGCCATGTAATGTTTGTTAGATGAGGTTGGACAGCAGATCACATCTTCACTTAAAGCTGTAAGCGCCTATCCTGGTGTTTTGGGGGTGGAGGTGGGGTGCTGTTGACAGGGCTTGCACTTGTGCTCATGCTGTGATATCATCAAGAAGAGTTTAGAAAGGACAAGTTTCCATTGATTAATTCTCTGCTGGGGTCATATCCAAGCACCCAGGAGACAGAAGTGTGTGGCTTTTGAGTGTTCTTGCCCCACAATGACTGACAGAGGGGAGTAGAGTGGACGCATGACCACACGTGGAATGACTGCCCCACATTCTTTGTGCTCTCACAGCTTCTGGCCTAATCTGGTCGCATGTAAAGGTTTACCTAGACAGCTGCAGGCCTAACTGGTCTCCTCACCTCATTTTCTACAGCTTCCGACTTATGCAGCGCACAGCTACCCTGCTAAGCTTCCCAGGGCATGCTCTACTCCAGTGCTCAGGAAATTAATGATCTGCTGCTGCTCTCATCATAAGGTCCTCAGGTAACATTTCTAAAACCCTTTCCCTCAATCCCCCTTCTGGTACCTGTGCTCTAACTGCCATGTCCCAACGGACATCTCCCACTATCCTACATTCCATCCTCCCCTTATCTCCATAAGTTAAAATTCTGCCCCACTTTCGGGATTCACTCAAATGCTCCATGATCCTTCCTGTTGAAATAGGTTCCCTTCCTCCAAATTCTGTAGCAATTTGTGCCTTCCATGCTCATCATATCCTCTTCTATCTTATGATTATTTATCAGGATATACTATCTTTACCTCTGCAGGAGTATAAGCTTTTCAAGTAGGATGGTGAATCTCTTTGCATCTATTGCAGAATCCAGAAGTGATCCTCACATCGCTAGGCACTGAGCTCTGAACAGATAAGACCTTTTGACTCTGAATGAAGTTTCTGTGGGGAGTCTCTTATCCTTACTTTATCAAAAGACTAGTTAGCCCTAGGATCCACATTCATTCATGAAGTAAGGAATGAAACTGGGACTCAAAAGCCCTGATTTTGCTTGGCTTCACCTATGTGCTAAGTGGCCTGCTAATTTCAGAGTTGGAGCTCTAGTAGGGAGACAAGTGGAAGAGGTAATGTCCAAATACAAGGCCTAAAGGAAATTCTCTTTCCTGGCTGGTACTCAAATCAACTTACCAAGAAGTTATGATAACATGAACTGTCCTCTGCTACCATATTGGGAAATGTCACTAAACTAAAAGTATTTACCAGCCACAAGAGACACTGAGTTTGGAATTTGCAGCTATATAGAAAAAGAAGGAACTTTTACTGAGTATCACTTACAATCTTATATAAATATATTATCTACTTACAAGAGAACTTTGTGAGATAGGCATTATCTCTGTTTTACAGATGAGAGTACGTAAAAAGAAAAGTAACCTGCCCAAGATCACATAGCTAGAAGTGGCAAAACCTATATTTAAACATCCAAATTCTGCTATTTTCTCAGAGGCTCTTTGTGAAATCTCATTACTGTCTCACCCATGTGAGATGATTATACAAATCCAAGGCTTATATTTACTGCCTTAGATACTCCATTGCTTTAGGTGGCCTTTCATTGAGCACCTCTACTGCATTAGTCAGGCTCATTAATGCTAATTTCTGTAACAGAACACCCTCAGAATCTCAGAGACATAATTTGATGAAGGCATATTTATCCCTTAGAACGTAGGTGAACACAGTTGAGCAAATTCTATTCCAAGCAGTGATTCGGGGATCCAAGCTTCTTCCAATTTCAGATGTTGCATCTTTAAACATAGAGCTTCCACTGTTACCACAGAAGAAAATGAGGTTGAACACAGCAGGGTTTATGGGCAGACTTGGAAGTATCACACATTATCCCATTTGTCATAACTGAGTAACACAGCTTTAACCTAACTGTAAACAAGAATGGAAAATGTGGTCTTCCTGTGTATCCAGAAACAGAATTGGTAAGCGTTCATCAGTCTCTCACATACACATTGTATCAATCAGAGTTTCATAAGAAACAGAAGGCACACTCCAGCTGGGATTTTTAATTTAAGGAAGGTACTATTTACAGAGGCCCGAATGGAATTAAGGTTGGGACCTATGAAGGATGTGAGGTGTCTAGGGACTAACAATAACAGACAAGTCTATACTACCTCAAGTCTGGTGCCAAGGACAGAAAACCATGTTTTCAGAGCTCAATAAAAGCTGGAGCCATGGAAGAAGTGCCTCTGGATAGGTCCTATTACTACAGATGAATGTATCCACTGCCAGAACTGCAGCACATAAGCAAGAGGGGAGTGTAGAAAGAAATTCCCTGGCCTTTCTCTTTCTACCTTGGATAAGCCAGAAACAGGAAGCCAGAGGGCAAGACAGCCTGGGTGATGCAGGTTAGCCTCCAAGGGCACAGAGAATGGCAGATAATAGACGTTGGGAACAGAAATTAAAAGAATCAACAACACACTAACCATTCCGAGCACCTCCCCTCCCTGGAAACATCAATCTCCCTTGGGTCTTTCCTGTGTGCTCCCTCCCACAAAACTCTGCATATCCAGGTTCACTTACTTGTCCTGGCTACACACCCCATGTCACATGCCCCACATCCTCTCTACCCCTGTGGAAGATTCATTATGTAATGGAAGAGAAAACACAATTATCATGAATTCTCAATCTTTCCCAATATGACTTTATATATTTCCAATATAGAACCCAACAGTATTATAGCAACTCATAGTTCCTTCTGGAAGTCTGGGACTCTCTATGAGGAAAGAAGAAAGGACCAGGACAGAGAGATCTTGACACTCTAGGCCCTGAATGACTCAGCCCTTCACTCCTTCCCACTCTCACTCCCTCTACCATCCACTCTGCCCTTCTCCACCTTCAGCAACCACCCTCTGGAACCTGCGTCAGACTTGGCTCTGTGCTGATTGTGATTAACTGCGCAGATACATTCACAGGAACTCGTTGCTTTTGCAGGGCTCAGAGAAGCAGCTGCAGTAATTACAGTGAATTTCTGGAATGGAGACTAATGGTGCAGGTTCAGATATAAAATGCTTTTGATCCTTTTCATCATTAAAAGGCCATTAAAGGTACAACACATATATTACCAGGCATCAAATCTACATTGGTGTAAAAAGAAATTAGGCTGATAATTGTTCCCATGACCATTATCTCCAGTGAATAAGGGCACATGGCACACCTTGTGGTTCTACAGAGTGCTTTCATTGCCCTGATCAGTTCAGCTTAGACAGCATTGATTAAGCACATTCTATGTGCCATCTCAATCAGCTGTCTAATTCTGTGACTACTCTGATTTAAACTGGGACTTTCAATTACTTACCCTCCAGTTGTAGACTGAGCCTGAAAAAAAAAAAAAAAAAGAAAGAAAAGAAAAGAAAGAAAGATAAGAAAAGAAAAGAAAAAAGAAATCACAGGCCTTTAAAGACCACAAAAGTTTGTGGTAATAGCAATAGGGTCTGCATGAAGTAGAGACTCTAGCAAGAAAGGCAAAACTTAAATGTGTAAAACAAAACAGAGACCACAGACTATCTAATAGAATGTTTTGCATGTAATAGGTATTCAATTTGTATCTGTTTTATTAAGAAATTAACCATGACACAAAGGAGTGTCTATTTATAGGCTTCATGTAAGGAAAGGGCTCCACTTATTGGCTTTGGTCCTAACTACCTACTATCCCCAAAGAGATTCTCCATCCAGAAGACTTGCAGTTAGCGCCTCCCTCTAATCTAACCCTCACATCTGCATTCCTACTCACCTGCCTGGACAAGGCACACCCATGTCACCATCACATCCCTGATCTGGTTCCTCAATGTCATTGTCACTACACCCTATTTATCACCCAGGTGTGAGGTTAGGTGACAATACCATAGTCCTTACATTTCCAGATCATCCAATACATAAAGATGATGCAGGAAATACTAAGGAGAAAACAGCTCTGGGATTCATGGGGCACAGACTTCTCCAGACAAAAGACTAGGGGTGGCAGAAGAGACTCAATGCAGCAACACAGAGAGACTCACAGAGGAGCAGATCATTGAACACATAGCTCCTGGCTTATCAATTCTTAGAACCAGGCCAGACTTGGTCAATTCCAAGAATAAAAAAAAAAAAAAAAAAAAAAAAAAAAGAAAGAAAGAAAAGAAAAAAGAAAAAGAAAGAAAAAGTAAAAGAAAGAAATAGGTAAAATGACAGTAATCAGTACAGGTATAAGCCCAGTCTTGGTCTCCTGAAGGCCCTCAGCCTTAGAAGCTGAAGCCTAAGTGTGACTGTACCCTATGGGGAAGATAATGATTTTAAGTCCAGGAGGCCAAGGACAGGCAGGTCATCCTTGTTTCTACCATCACCTTTACTCTCACTGGGCTTAAATGTCCACCAACAGGAGATTGGCTAAGTAAATACTGGTATGCTGTAAATTATTATATTCTATTGTGATATACTTGTGTTAGTTTCATGTCGCTGAAAGAATCAACTTATAAAGCAAAAAAGATTTGTTTTGGCTCACAGTGTCAGAAGTTCCTGTTCATGATAGGTTGACTTTGATGCTCTTAGGCCTGTAGAAGGCAGCATATCGTGGTGGGAGAGTGTGGTGGAACAAAGTTGTTCACCTCGTGGTCAGGGAGTGAAAGAGAGGAAGAGGAGGGGACTGGGGTCCCACTACCTCTTTCGAAGGCACCCCCTTCGAAAGATCAAAAGACTTTCCACTTGGTCCACCTCTTAAAGTTTCCCCACACATCCCCCAAAACACCACAGATTAGGGACTACTTACATGGTATTATTTACTACATGGACCTCTGGAGGACACTTAAAATCCAAACTATAGCAATACTGATAAGGAAAGATCACCAAAAAAGAACATAAAAGAAAAATGCAAAGGGGAATAAAAGATAGTGTAATATACTATACCACACGTGTAAAAAAGGAATGAAAGGATGCATAACATTATATGTGCTTATACAGGTGCACATTTTCTCTAAAAAGTATGTAAGAAACTGGTAGCATTAGTTGTCTATGGAAAATGGAAGTGAATGACTGGAGATCTGAAGTAGGAGGGAGAATTTTCACTTTCATATTTTAAAAATGTTGAACATGATTGTCGTTTTACTCAAAATATAAAATGAAATAAAATCATTTTTATGTGGATGTGGAAGGGAACTATCATTTATTGAAAGTGTACCAGATAATTTGTCTATGTTGTCTAACTTATATCTCAATAATCCTACTAGGAACTTTTTTAAAAAATAATTTTTAAAACCTAAAAAGTAATACATAATGCAGAAAATCTAAGAAACTCACACATGTGCAAAAAAAAAGTCTCACCTGTAATCCCAATTACCTACAGAGATAACTACACCTTTGATGTAAAGTTTTTTAGTTAAAATTCTCTATTTTATAACAGTTATGAACACTATTTTATATGTATTTTTATTTATAGCTTTGATTATTTTATAATCCTTTTTTTCACAAGGATTAAATAACTGCTTATGTTGACATGGCTAATAAACAGTACAGCTGAGATTAACACTCAGTATGTCTGCCTCCAGGACTGGAGTTCTTTCCACCACCCCACACTGTATGGATCTGCTTGCTGAACAGTGAGTTCTCATGATTTAGCTGGGTGGGAACATTATTAATGTTGTACTGCTCCAACAGGAGGATGTTGGACTGAATATGACAGCTTCCTAGAGGTGGGGCAAGTAGAGCTCAATGTTTCCACAGTGTTCAAGTCTCCCTTCTCGGAAATGACTTGTGGCCTCCATCTCTATTGTTAGTTTAGCAGCAGCATCCCCACACCTGTCCCCAAATCTCCTCTGTCTGGCAGGACAGAAGTCTGAAACCACATTTCTGAGGTCCTCTCTTCCTCTGTAATTCTGGGTTATATCCTGCCAATGAGAAGCTCTTATGTGAGATTCAAAGCAAAAGTTGTATTTTACTAGTGGCAACTGGGGGCAGATGTATAAGCAGAAAGCAGACTGAGGTCTGCATTCATTTCTGGGTAAGCTTCTGCAAGTCACCGGTGTCGGTAGAACTAGAAGCGGAGCCTGAAAGTGGCTTCTCTGAAATCCCAGAGTGTTTTGATTTTATAACCTCTAACAGTGACTTCCCTGACCTTCCCTCCCCCAGCTTGAGCATGGGCTTTTTGAAAATCAAGAAAGATCTTTTTTTTTTTTTCTTTTTTACCTCCTTCCCCAACCTCCCCCCCAAAAAAACCCAAACAAACAACAACAACAACAACTTATAAAGCCAGTGTACCCCTGTGAGATCTTTACATGCCATTTCTTAGGTAATACTGAGTTTGTTCAAACAACATTAAAACAGTAGCTACCATGTGTCAGTTCATCATCCTTGAAGAAAAGGGGAACAGTGAAACACCATGTCCCTGAATGCCCCTTTTGTTTCCAAAAATCTAGACAAGTTAAGGGAACAGTGAGAGCAAGCCTGGGTCAGAATGTTCAGATACATATTATCTTGAAGGACTCTGGCTTTCTCTTAGGCACACTGGGAACTTGGGCAAATTAGTATTTTTTGTAAACAATTACTTTCTTGCATGTATACCAGGACAGTTAACTGCTCCTTGGAATGCTGGTCATACAAGCTATCTAAGCAGGCTAATACTGATGATGTCACTGCTTCTGCAACATAACAAATAAAACCCCTCTTTGAGTGGGGATGGGTATGGAACTGATGGCACTGTGGAATGGATACAGGTCATTCATCCAGATGGCCACCACTGGTCAAGATACCATGAGAGAGAGGAGGTGCTGCTTAGTGAAACTCCTTGAAGGATGGTGGCGGGGATGGGGGGACTGTCAGCCCACTGACACTGAATTCTTCTGGGAGTAGTCACTGAACTCCTTCCTATAAGCTTACTCCAATAAATCATATGTCTTGCATGCTGTGTGTAGGCACTTTATTTGGTCTTTTGGCAACCTATCCCATTGGCCTGGCACAACAGGACTATGGACATGACAGTCAGGTATCTGGACAGTGCCAGGGATCAGAGATACACACATAGTCTAGTGGAAAAATCAACCAGAACAATCAGCAATACAAGTCACTGGTAAGCGCCAACTGAGCTCTGTCTCTTCTGTACCCTATTTAAAGTATGTGGAAAATAAGCTTCATCTGAAATAAGCTTCATCTGTCCAGGTGCCTCCTCTCTTTGGAAGTCTCTATACCTCTGTGAGTTTACTGTATTTTCCATGGCGTTTCCAGAATAAGTTGTACACATCACATATACCTCCAGTATAGCCATTAGATATAAAAACAAATTATAGCAATTTGATCTATCCCTATAAGACTGGGATCCCCTTGAAATAAGGTATGATCTATTTATCAATTTACTTAATCTAGGTGCTTATATATAGGTTCACTTAATAAAAGTTTGCTGAGATAATCAATGAAATAAATTACTGCTTTCCACAACTCTGTTTTTAGCAGCTGAATGCAAGACTGTATGTTTCTTCATCTTAAAATGAGAATTCTAAGCTCTATTTATAGTCTGGAAGATAAACAATGTTAAGCACATTAATTCCCTTAACATTTAGCCAATGAACCCTTGCTATAGTCATGAAGGATCACATACTTCTCTTTTGTAGAATATAAAATGTTGCTGATACAATTATAATTATTTAAGAATTATGCATGCTATTGTAAATAATTCTGCAACAAAAATGGAAGTGCAGATATCTCGCTGAGATACAGATTGTATTTCCTTTGGATAGATACCAGAAGTGAGGTTGCTGAGTCAGATAGTAATTCTACTTTTAATTGTTTGAGCAACCTCCAGTTTTCCATAATTGCTGCACAAATTTACAATTCCACGAACAGTATACAAGTGTTCCCTTTCTCTACGTCCTCCCTGACACTTGCTATTGTTTGATTATTTAATGATATCCACCCTAACAGGTGTGAGGCAGTGTCTCATTATGCTTTCCTTTATATTTCCCTGATGATTAGTGGTGTTAGTAAGTGACCACTTACATGTCTTCTTCTTTGGAAAAATGTTCTTTGCTCATTTAAAAATTTTTTTGTGCTGTTATGTAAGTTTTTTTATAGTATATTTGGATAAAAGCCCTCTATCAGATACATGGTTTGATAGGTTGCCATTTTATACTGTTGATATTTCTTTCGCTATGCAGAAAATCATTACAGCATTATTTAGGATAGCCAAGATGTGGAATCCTCCCACTGGGACAACTCGGATGAACCTGGAGGACATTATGCTAAATGAAATAAGTCAGATGAAGAAAGACAAATACTGTATGATCTCACTTCTATTTGGAATTAATGTCAAATTTGTAGAAAGAGAGAGTAGGTGGATGTTGGCACTGAAGGGTTAGAGAAATGGGATTTTGGTGGAAGAATTGTAAGATGAATGAGCTTGGAAGATGTGATATATAGCACGGTGACCATAGTTAATAGTAATATATTGTACACTTGAAATTTGTTAAGAGATCTTGAATGTTCTTGCCACACACCTGTACAAAGTGAGGTAAATGGAGAGAAAAGGGAAAAAAAACCTATGTGAAGTGAGGGATGTGTTAATTAGATTGATCACAATAATCATTTTATAACATATATATAGCAAAGCTTCACATTGTATACTTTAAATGTGTATGATTTTATCTGCTAATTATACCTCAATAAAGCCAGAAAAAATAAAGTAGATTTAAGAAGTCATGTATGCAGCCGGGTAACATGTCTGTAAACTCAGTGATTCAGGAGGCTGAAGCAGGAGGATTACAAGTTTGAGGTCAACCTCAACAACTTGGTGAAACCCCATCTCAAAAACAAACAAAAACCTAATCAATTAGGTATGATAACTTTTTCAATTGTACAGATGGGGAAACTGAGACATAAGAGAGATTATGCCCAAAATCAAATCCTCTTCCTGAGGATAAAGACCCCAGTTTCAGGACAACTTCTGCCAGTTTTGAAACATCCTTGGGAAGCTAGGAAAGGATCCAAGCATTAACCTTTGGGACCTAGAGATCTTCCTTTTCCAGTTAGGCCACGAGGTGATCTGACAGGGGCTCATTCAGTTGCTCCCCTACTCTTCCAGCTCACCTGGGCAGGTGCCCAAACACAAGAGGTACTTTCGAGAGGCTTATCCTGATGGTAATTGCTCTTCACCCCAACCCCTCTTCATTTTCAGGTTTTCCTGCTCTTTCTCCTTATTCTGTCCACCTGATAGTTGTGTGAACTTGAGCAGTTACTTAAATTCTCTGAGTTTCATCTTCCTTTCCTATAAAACACATTAGCATTTAGCTCATAGAATTATTATGTGTATTAAGTGAGATTAAATGTGTAAAGTACACAGTAGGTACTCAGTAAGAGGGTGGGTGCTGTTGCTGCTATTGAGATCAGTCACATGAACAAGATAGTAGAGGCTGTTTAGCAGAAACTACCTCCAAGCATGTCATTTTGAGTCAAGGTTGAGTACCAAGGGAAAAGTGCCTGGTGGCAGCTTCAGACTGCTTCCCCTACCTTGGTCCCTTCTCTATCAAACACATGCCACACTTAGGCTGCACTGCTCCATCTCACATCCTTTCCTCTCTACCCCATTTCCCTATGAAAGCAGCTGAAGATGCAGATGTTATGGCCCCTTTGAGCTCAGTCTAATTGCCACACTCATAAGTGCTCAGCACCGTGCTGGTGAATGAGGCAATGGGGATGTATAATGTTTAAGCTCTGGTTACATTAATAAGAAGACATGGCCAAGTGATAAATAAGCCAACTGAGGAAGAAAAATAATAGAGAGGCTAATATGGAAGAAGAAAGATAAGGGCGGGGTAGAGGGGAGAGGTGGGGTGGAATAGGGAGGTGGTATGGGGCGCAGATTTGGCTTGCTTCGCTAGGAGTAGCAAGGACAGTGGACACAGCACAAGCTTAGGTGTCAGATCCAGGATAGAATCCTGCCTTAGAGACATCAGCTGTATGATCCTGTGAATGTTGTTTAAATCCAGTCTCCTTGTGTGTGTCTGTGTGTGTGTGGGGGGGAGACTAATGAGAATATAACTCCACTGAACTGCTAGGAGAATTAGGTGCTGTAAAGAGCCAGCAGTTCCAGGAACATGGCAGATGCTCTGCAGATAGATGTTCTGCTCCTCTGCATGCCCTGAATTCCCACAGCCTCACAGCTATGTCTACCCTCTGGTAGACACCCAGCTCAGACTCTTCGCCTCATCCTCATCTTGGGACAATCTTTAAATCATTATTTCAGCATAGTACATTTTCAAGAACTCATAAAGTGCCAGTCACTGTGCATGCGCTAGGAATACAATAAGGGAAAATTTTTGTCTTTAAAAACTGCAGCTGAGGAGCTTATAGAGTAAGCTTACTAAGTCAGACTGAACCACAACTAGAAAACAACCCTTTTCTCTCAAGAGAGGAAAAGGACAAAGAAGGTGTGTGTCGGGGTGGTGTTTCATTAAAACTGAATGGAGACCAGTAAGATAGAGGAAAGGGACCAAGACAGGGGAAGAGCGGAGGGGAACAGGAAATACTGAGGAATTATATTGACCAAATTATATTGTTATATCATGTGCATATACACATATGTAACCATGAATCATACACTGTTATATATAATTACAATGCACCAATAAAATATGGAAAAATACTCTCCCACAAAAGAACAGAGGTCTTTGGGAGGCTAGTATCCTGACTTCCAGCATGGACTCTAACACACACACACACACACACACACACACACACACACACACACACACACATTCTCTCTCTCTCTCTCTCAAAACAGGTGAGGTGACCACAATAACCTCCTTTCCATGACCTCCTGTCTTGCCAGTGGGTTTCCTTTAGCATCTTCACTCTTCCTTGAGCAGCTGCTCCTGTGAGAGCCACTCTAGCTTAGGAGCTTTGTGTATTCGGGAGCGTGAGCTCACCTGTCAGGAGAGAAGCCTGATAATGGAGTGGCTGCTGAGAGGAGACAGACGAAGAGAGGCCCTTTCTGGCCTAGTCAGCTCCTGGGGCTTCCACTAAGCAATGACCTCAGGCTTTAACTCTGTCTTTTCTTGGGAGTGGGAAGGATAAGTGGCCTCCAGGGCTTAAGAGGCAGAATCTTAATAAAAAAGAAACTGAGTGTTGACAGCTCTGCTGGCTCCAAGCTCTCTCTTCAGAGCTCAGGATATCTTAATGGGTCACTAACCTTGCCCCAGATGTCCTGCCATGTATCACCAACATCAAAGCAAGCCAGACAAAGCCAAGAATAAAATAATGTCTGCATCTTCTTTCTCCTTTAACTCTCTCCATCCTGAAGAATCCTGGAGTGTGAAATTCAAATATAAGTGTACTTGGAAATTAGACATCATTAGGTAAAACTAAAACTTCATATTAGGACAATGTGCCTTATGTACATATATAATTCCTACTTCAACATCAATTACAGAATATTCACCTGCTTGAGCAATGTGTTCTCTGAAATACACATGAGAAAGTTGCTTCTGGTCAGAGGTATATCTTATTGAGGTAAATGGAACCACACCCAGGGTTCCTCCTGCATTTATGGGTTGGTAAGTGATGGCTTAAGTAGCACTTATTACACTTTAGCCCCTCTATGTAGTTAGTACACAGCAGGCTGAGCTGGGATTGGACTCTGCCTGGACTCACCTTCCAATGAACGCGGGCAAGCAGAGGCCCAGAGGAGTGAGACCAAGCAGATGTCTGCCAAGTCCAGGGGCAGTTTGCTGCCTTTCAACCCACAGAATCTTCACTTATCCACCTGCTCATTTATTTCCTGTTTCGGATGTGGGTAGTGAGTGAATAGAAAGAAGTATAAAATACGAGTTCCAAAATTGTTGGAGAATGGGGGAGGGGGATAAGATTAATTGAAGACCATGATTAACAAAAAGTTCATCCTTAGAGTTAGCCTGGATGACCAAACTTCAAATAATCAAATACCCTAAGGACAAAGGGAGTGAGTCACACAGTTTGACTCTTCACTGCAGAAGGGCAAGATTGCTCTGAGGCTAGAACAGACTTTACAATCAGGCAGTTCTGGATACAAGCCTTGATTCCACATGACCCATAGTAGTCAAATGCCTTGCAAAGAATTTAACCCAGAGCTTCTCAACCATGAATAGATTGAAGGTATACCATAAACTGCTATTGGTTGTAAATTTTTCATAATGATAAAACAGCTAAAGTCATTTTATAACTATTTAACATTTTATAAGAGTTGAAATTACATTTGAACACTTTGTGACTCCCTCTGAGATTTCATGAATACAGTACTTGCTTTTTGTTGCATAATTCTTTAGACCAAGGTTCCCTTGCTAGAGAGCAGTCTGAAGTGATTGTGTCACTGATTTACCTTTCTGGATCCTCCCCTGAGTCATCCTATTATTAATAGAGATATACTGAATCTTCTTACCAAATCCCATGTAGATGCCCCATGTTCCTTCAAATTTGTCACAGAATGCCAAAGAAATATTAGAATTTTGTCTCATCATATGAAAAAGTTTGAAAAGCACTTACTTTTGTAAATCTCATCAGAGATAGTACATATCTCAGAGGGTGTTGTGAAGATGAAATGAGTTAAAATATGTGAGTCACTTCGAATAGTGTCTGGGACATAATCAATAATAAAAACCATATTTTCTTATGTGTAGGATGAGGATAATAATAACTACCTGATAAGGACTGATGTGATTAATGGGAAATAATGCATGTTAAGTGTGGCACATAGATCAGATGTGAACCTTTTTATTAGTCTTCCAGTGAGTTCAAATGTGCAAACCTTCTTATGGTGCCTTTCCAGTGCAGTTCATCTGTGCACATTTTTCTAGTTACATTGTAAGCTCCTTAAATGGATTTCGTTTTCATCAGGACCTACTGATGTAGTTCCAGAAGTACGCAAATTGTTTAAAACATGAGTGGCAATTGATTTTGCAGAGATGCTAGTCTTTTCAAAGCAACTGTTTGTCATTTCTCAAAATAGCTAAAAGCTGCCTCCATTTCAAAGGTGAGAAGAGAAAGGCCTAGAAAGTATGTGGCTTGTCAAGGTATCAGAAGGTCCATTTCAGAGCTGGAAGCAGGGTTCAGGTTTATTGACTCCAAATATAGTATTCTTTACACCAGATCACACTACAATAGTGGAACTTTTGCATATGGTTTCATGAAAGTGCAATTGGCATTCTAGACATTGTAGATTTAACTGTGTTGTTATAGCCAAAAAGAGAGGCATACGTGATATATAAATGAATGGGCATGGCTGTGTTCCAATAAAACTTTACTTACAAAAGTGAGGTGGCACATTTCAGTATCCCCAGCAACTTGGGAAGTTGAGGCAGGAAGATCACAAGTTTGAGGCCAGCCTCAGCAATTTAATGAGGCTCTCAGCAACTTAGTGAGATCTTGTCTCAAAATAACAAAAAAGGGCTGGGGATACAGCTCAGTGAAGTGTCCCTGGGTTAAATCCCTAGTGCTAAAAACCAAAAAAACAAAAACTCACCCAGATAGTGGGCATAGCTTGCTAATTACTGACTTAATCTGGTTACCTGAATCAAGAGATTCTTGCAAGACCATAACCTCAGTTAGATTTAACCTGTTGATACTCAATAGTGTGAAGCCAAAACTTGAAATTAGAGCAATCTGATTTTGAACTCCTTGTTCTTTAACCCTAACACAAGCCAGATGTTTTCATTCTTGGACTTGGGGCCAACCAGTACATCCTAATCAATTGTGAATTAATTTCCAGTTTGTAGCTGTTACTTAAAAAAATGAATCAGACCAGAAGGGACTCATTGTGGACATCCATTCACACTTCTGATTTCTTGGATTGGGGAGGGGATCATATATCTAGTACCAGGGGGGATGTTATCCTCACTCTTGGCCTCCAAGGAAACTTCTCAATTTTTTTTTTTTTATCTTTCCTATCTACAAATCTCTCTTTCCTTAGTTTAGCTAAAACAAAGTTGTGATTCTGTTAAAGATTTACCAGGAAAAAAGGTGGGAAAGAAAGCAAACAGAAGAATTTACAAATATAAACAGGTGGGTTTAAACAGCTTATTAATTAGGCAAGGAATTACTCTGTTATAACTGAGGTATAGAGAAACCTTGTCACCCTGGTCTTGCAAACAGGTCCTTTTTTCTCTTGCTACCAGATCAAGCTACCCAGGCTCCTTACCAAGATAGGTCCTGGTTGACATCACTCATGACTGATTGTTAGAATTGTTCATGATTGTCAGAATCTGACTATCATGACCCTTTTGGAAATTTAGGGCTAAAATAGAACTTGGAAGTTATATACTTTGTTATGAGGCCAAGTCTGAGGGGCACAGGTTATGAGCTATTGCAGCACAGTTGTCCTTTAGCATACTAAGTTACTTCTGAGTTCAGGATGAGTCAGCCAAGCAGATATGCCCAAAGAATTGGGGCATGTGCAGCAACTGAACTTCAAAACTACATGCTTCCAACACTGACTTGGAAATATGGTGCAGCTATTACCTCGTTACTCACATTACCTACCCTTTCTAGAGAAACAAACTTGAAGTTAGAAAAGAACCTTCTCATTTTAGTCTGGAGGTTATAAACTAATGAACCACAGACCAAAAGTAGCCACAGATATCTGTCCCCTTTACTGTTCTACATATTATATATATATATATAATTTGCTATAGTTTCTGAAGATTATGCATAGAAAACAGACTTTGCTTGTTTGAAAAACTAAAGATCTGGCCACATGGACAACAATCAGCTGAGGCTGAATAGCAGTTATCCCCACCCACAGGTATGTGGAGCTCAACCAGACGATTAAATTTGCAAACACTGAAATAACCTAACCAATTCATTTCACAGGTAAAGAAAATGAAGTTCTGAAAAACAGTTTGGCCTGTCCATATTTAATGGTACATTCAATATCAGAAAACTGGTTCCTAGTTCAGTCACCTTCAGTGAGAGCCATTGATTTTTCTGAAGAAAATCTGAGATTCAGGGATGTTACCTACTTGTAGCCACTATGATGAGAGTTGGGTCATCTGCCTTTTACCCACTACCCTGTTTCCTTTGCTGGGCCCAGAATTCCTTGCGGCTGTGATCTACTCTGGAGTACATAAGACTAGGAACTCAAAGCCCCACCATTCCTCAGGCTCCTCACCACACCCACAGACTGAAGTATCTGAACAAAGTGCCGCACATTCCCAGCCTCCGCAGATGCTCTCACACAGCTGGGCTATGGACAAACATGCTGTGCTTTTCTTTTGTTAATGGTCCTTTTTTCTACCCATACAGGCAGTTAGGGAACACAGCCTCCGCAGGACACTGATGTGGGAGAAGAGGTTATAGACAGAAGTTACTGATGGCGGGAGGTCAAGCGGAGCTCTGAATTCTCCTGGCTCTCTTCTCCAAACATCAAATGTTCATGGTCAATAAACTACTTTTTAAAAAAATACAGGTTCTGTCCAGATTGACATAGTTTGACATAAAAGATGACCTAGGCACGCTCCCTGCAAGTGTAGTAACATTAATACCTAAAAACTTGGGAAATCTTTAACCTAAGTGCCTAGGTTCATGATAACTTAGGTCTATAAATATCTCATCTAAATCTCTCCAAAGGGTGTCTGGTTCCTTTTAATATCATAGAGATGCTAGCGACAAAACTATTATGTTAGTAATGAGGAATAGGAACTACAAGAGGAACAAAATAGTATAAGGGAATCATGCTCGTGAGATCAATTCTCTGTAAAGGTAGCAGGAATACAAAAATCAAGATAGTCCTAAGGTTAAGGGGAGAAAGCAGGTAGCAACTTAACTGGACTGGAGGTAACCAGGTAGTTGAGCCAGAGATTCTGATAAAAAGAATAAAAAATTGAACCCACAAAAGACTAGTGTTCAAATATGTGTAACATCAATGACAGTTGAAGCCAGAGAAGTTTCCAAGACCTGCCTCTTCCCTGCCAAGGGTCCCAGATGAGCTCTTCTGTGTTTCCATGAGGGAGACTGCTACCATGAAACAGTAAAGTCAGAAGTCAGTTCTCCTTTGTGCTCCCCTCAGGGCCCTGTATTTAACACATTCCCTAGTCTATATCTGGCATAAATTAGGGTGTTATAGCCAAGTTCCCAATTTCACCAATCCCCAAGTCACACATCTACTACTATGTACAGGTCTATAGATCCTACTGCAGTCTCTGGGACCACAAATGAAATAGCAGACAGTTGGCAATGGCTTCCCCCTCAAGTAAGAGAGATTTACTTTCAATGAGGCAGAGACCCCCTCAAGATGCACCACTTACCCAATATTCTTCCCCCTCACTAAATATATAGTGATTGTATTCACTCAGAATTAAATGATGACAATAATCATTCCAGGAGGTGACTTTTTATATGTGACTTTTTCTTTAAACTTAAACTGCCTTACAAGCTGGAGCTATTCGTTTTCTAACTCTATTAAGAGGGAATATAGTAAACAGGCTTGGCTCTATATTGCAGGAAAAACTAAAGCTCAGAGAGAGAAGCAACTAGTTTCATTCATTTGGAACACAATAAAAACCTGGAGTAGAGTTGAGAGCCTTTTCACAACAGGCTTGGACTTACCTGGTTCAGTACCCAGGTTAGCACTACATCAGACTCCAGTGGAAGGACCGTGAGAGTCTTGGTAAGATGTTTTCTAACTGCTTTGTCATTAACCCGTAGGATGCTATTACCCACATTCAATGAGCCTGGGCTAATAATGTAGTTCCACAGAAATCTTTTCCAAAAATGGCTCATGTAACAAGGAAAGATCCAAATCCTTCTAATCTAACCCTAATGTAGGCTTCTTAAGTACCAGGTCCTCATGGAGAAAGTATAATGGTGGGGAGGAAATGTCAGCTTTCCCCAAAATAGCAGTGTGGATAGAAGGAACCGCCAACACACACATGATGATTTGCAAGTAAGTGGTCAGCAACAGTCCTTAGACCTTCACATCTGTAGGTTAAGAGTTTGGTTAGTTCTGCCTTCTGCTTGCTGGAGGCTACTAAACAGAAGTTGTTGAAGGACTAAGTCTCCCCCCCCCTTTTTTTTTTAAATTTCATTTTAAGTCTCTTCCTCAGAGTTCTGCTTCCTGTATGGTGAAGCAAGTGCCTACTGAGCCAATCTTAATGGATAACAACTATAAACTTTCAAAAAAGACAAAAAACTACTTGAAGATACTGGAGATGGAACCAAAAAGCAGGCAAATTCTGGGCAGAGGTTGAATCTGGAAAGAAAGAATGGCGCAATGTGAGTTTCCTATTTTTATGGCTTTTGAGGCTGATAGAAAACTGCATTCTTTTCGGTTAAAGGACATCACAGAAACAGGGTGACTACAGTTGCTGCAACGCGTGAGAGGAAACCTCAGAAGAAAGGGAACCAAAGAGAAAGGAGTGGCCTAAATTCCGTGCATTAACCTTACTCAAATCTCTCGTGGACACCTGAGTTATGTGCAGGACAGACTCCAGTTACAAGAACTGAATTGATATTTGAATTGCTGCCTGAGACACAGTTAACAAGTTGAGTCTAAAAGTTAATGCCTGCTAACATTAAAAAAAAAAAAAAAAATCAGTATTCTTCAGAGGAATATAACAATCCATAATACAAACATGGACCCAAAGAAACAACAACAAAAAACTGACCCATTCTGTAGAGAATAAACAAACAATGGAAACTAATTCTGAGATTACTCAGAGGTTAGCTATATCAGAAAAGGATTTTAAAGTAATTATCACTATGTTCAACAAAGGAAATTGAGCTTGCAGTGAATTAAAAGAGGAAATCTTAGCAAAGAAATAGAATTAAATGGAAATTCTAGCCAAGCAGAGTGACTCACACCTGTAATCCCAGCTATCTGGGAGACTCAGGCAGAAGGACCACAATTTCAAGGTCAGTCTGGGCAATAAAGCAAGACTTCCACTTGGGGGATGAGGAAAGAGATTCTACTGAAAGATAAAATATCTGAAACTAAATTTTTACCTTCGTGTGAGACCAACTCTTTCATGTATTTCCTTCACATTTCCATTCTTTTACCTCTGGAACTAGATCAACTTAGAATTAAAGAGATCTATTTACCTTTGTACAAAGGCACAAATCAGACCCATAGTTACTGATGTTCTGATGACAAGTGAGATGGAAACTAGAGAATAACTAATATTCAAAATTACCTCTGCTTAGAGATTTTGCTTCAAATGATTTTTATTTGTACCAAAACTAAATAGAAAACTGCTCACTGACATTGTAAGTAGTTAATTTTTGTGCTTTGGAAGATTTAAGAGGTGGAAAGAATTTACAGACATTTGGTAGGAAGGTGTTTTTACTTAGTGAGGTTGTGAAGGTCAGAGCTAACTGAGCTTTTCTGTTTGGAATCCCTGATACTTAACACCAGGCCTGATAATGGCTACCACACGGATCACATTTTTCTTTTAGAAGGTAGGACATATACTGTGCAACACCCCTGCAAGGAATCTGTAGGAGGCAGGCTACATACAAATAGGGAGTGTTTTTATTAGGAGAAAAGCTCTTACCTTCTCAAATGATTCCAACATAATATTACTTAAAGGATAGAGATAATTTGTAAGAGATGATTTTGGGTCTCATGCTAGTCCCTTTCTCCTTTGTTCACCAAATTAATTCTGCAAATATGAGATACACATTTCAGAAAAGAGTCAGCTTCCCACTCTAAAGACTCCTTGTACTTTTACAAACAGGACATTATAGTAAAGAGTATAATTTGGTTTCTGGATGAAAAAACAGAACCCAATTCACAGAAACTGACAAGAGCCACACTAAGAAAGATTATCAAACAAATCTGAAGTGGTTAGTTATAGAAATGGAGGTAACAATTCCTCTGGGAGCAGAGATTATCAGTATTTCATTCAATTAAAGTAAACCATCAATGTCCAAGATAAGAGAATGAGCTCCCAAAGAACATTCTTAGCAACTTTGTAATGTGCACCAACTAAAATCAGTTTTCATTATTAAAATGAATCAATGTCTCTTTTAGTTAAGATTTGAATACTGTATCAGAAACAAGAAAATAAAGCTGAAAAACTATAAAACTTTTTATCATAGTTTGTCTACTATAAAGCTGATGACCACATCATTCAGTGATACAAAATTCTAGAAACTTTACAAAATTCTTTTTTAAAATTTATTTTTTGTTATCAAAGAGAATGTCCAGAGACATTGAGTAATAAAGAATTTGTTCATGGCATTGTTTTACAAAAGTTCCTAATGGAGAGTGAATATTTAATTTTCTGATGTATCCTTCATTTATTAATGATGAAGTGGATGAACTGATGCAATTATTAAAAAAAAATCCAGACAACCTTATAAAGGAAAAAAAAATCCATTCTCATTCTGAATCTGTTGATTGGAGTGAATTCAGTGGTCACAACACCACCACTGGCTAAGAATAAACTTCTCCATAGTAGGGAGCTGTTCAGGTCTTCTCAGTAAGTCACACAGGTCTCTCAGATATAGGCACCATGTTTGAAGTCTCACACAAAATGTCTGTGTCACTTAAATTACATAATGTGGCAGTGTTTGTTTCATGGGGACATAATATTTAAAGAAGGGGCAAAGTAGAAAACAATCTGTTTGCATGTTATATGTGAGTACATTATTGTACTGTGCATGGGTTTGAGGGCACTGCAGCCCTTGTTAAAGAGGAATTCCACCAATGAAGCATTTGTCAGTTCCTAGTTGCTCTTGGTGCCAATGGTATCTACCATTTAACCACTGTTGTTAGGTCAGGGCCTTCTTCATCTACTGCTTGGTTGAAATGGTTTGAACTGAGTTTGGTTGTTCATCTCTTACACCTGAGCTTTATTTCTCAGCCTCAGGATATGTGGGGTATTTGACCGTTTCAATCTTCTCTCGGACTTTGTAGGAGGGATATAGACCTGTTCTTCCAAGTTTTCTGTTGACACCTTTAGAATAGCCATCCCAATGATTTCCAGCCACACCAATGATATCTCCAGGTTCCATGGGGATTTCTTCTTCAGTTCGAGGTTGGTGAGGATAAATGGCAATCTGGTTGTGGGCATTCTGTCCCCCAAAATAGTAGATATCATCTAAAGAATGGAAGTTTGCAGAGGCATCAGGATGTAGTGTTTGCATGATTTCATAAGCAACTCGACAGACCTTGGAAAGGAATGGAAAAAAAAGTTTGTTAGTGCAGTATATAAAAGTTCCTTGGTAGTAGTACAGTTTGCTCTTTCATAGCAAACAGAAAGTCCTTGGCCAAACATGGGCTCAAATACTGAGAGGGTTGAGAAGCAGTGGCTTCTAGTAACAAGCTTTCAATCCATTTGCTATCAGATGATGGTATAAGTCATTCTTCGTTTCTGTGCTTGTGTCTTTTAAAAAATGCACACAAAATATTATTGTAATTAAGGTGTGTGTGTGGGAGCTACATATATTATCATGCAAAATAATTTAAGAATATGAACCAGTTGATTTTAATAAGCATTTATTAAGAGTTATAGAGTCATACAGGCCGGGCACTGATGAAAAAAAAAAGAGTAACCCAGAGTTTGTGCCTGGAAGAATTTAAGGGCTGCTAGGATTAGGACTACAAATACTTAATATGAATACTATTGTTCTTTTGCCTTTATTCACTGTTATCAATCACACAACCTTTTTTGCTCAGAACTTTGTCTCAGAATCCTTCTCAAGAGAGATTCAGAACTTTGTCTCAGAATCCTTTTCAATAGAGATTCATGTAATTACTAACAATCAATTAGCATTTTCAAGTGAGCTAAAACACAACTGCCTTTTCTGTTCTATAGAGTTTTAAGTGTGTTTTGTGTGTGTGTGTGTGTAATTCTTGGGCTGAGTTAACATAAACTGAGTTAACCTTTGGGGAAGATGCCTAACTAATGTAGCTTTAAGGCTGCTTAGGACTCTTCTGTCCAAAGAATATCTTTATTGTCCACTGAATGCAGGTGAAATTCCACACTCTGAACTTCATTCCTTGAGCTTAATGCTTGGTGAGAGAGTTAAACTATAACTATGAAGTTAAACTGTCTTCACAGAGGGATAACATTTTAAGGAATTAATAGATTCAGCATGAAGTAAATGGATTTCAGAATCTTTTCTAAGAACAGGTGATGACAGAGAGAGATCTATTTTCCTTTATACATGCTAAGTTGAGAACTCAGCTTATGTCAAATTTTCCTAAATCTGTAGCTGTGGCCATCTCAGTTACTGTTGCCATTACCAATACTTTTATTTATTTAAAATAACACTAATAACAATAACTATTATTATTAATCAGCTTAGTAAGCACTTGTAGGACTACTCAGTAGTCTTTTAAAACTGTGGCATTTATGAAGATCAAGAAAATGGCTGGAGACACTCTATTTTGGGGCAGTGTTAGAGATTGAACAAAGGGCCTCATCTATGCTAGGCAAATGCTCTACAACTGAGTCACACCCCTAGCCTGAAATACTCATTCACAACTGTTACTGCATTTGGCAGTAATACTTTAGTTACACATAATAACACTTTAGTCCTCAAAAAAACTCCCTTCAGAAAGTTTTAAATAACTCATTAATCCTCACAAAATTCTATATATTAAGTATCATTATTATTATTATTATTATTACTGTTTATAAATGTGAAAACAAAACAAAATTCCGACAGTTAGAGATAGGGTAAGTAATTTGTTTAAGGCTGGAGAGCCACTATGTGAGCAAAGCTGAACTCAAATCCAGAGTCTGCCCTGAGAGCCCACGTTGCCTTGTTCCTCTCTGTCTAGTGAAGTCAGTGGCTTGGCATTTTGATCCTTTCAGTGACTTTTTCTCATGACCTACTGGTGATGATGAGCCATTTCTGGGGCATTTTTCAAATGATTCCAATTTTAGTTTATGGCAAGGGAACTTCTAAATCTAGTAACCAATTTTGTTATCATTGCAAAAATATTAAATTGTACTAAATAGCTCTATATTTGAAAATATCTGCAAAAAACATTTGCAAAGAACAAATTAAAAAAACAAAAACAAAAACAAAACAAAAACCAAAAACCAAACAAACAAACAAAAAAAGCAAAACACTGAGGTGGAAATAAGTCCAGAGATTTATCATTGAATGTGCACTCATTCCACATTCTTAAATGATATAGCTGTTAGTCAACAATAAGTTAGTGATAATGGAAGTGATGACATTTGGCAAACTGCCACTTGATAACATAAAATATTTTGAGGTATTCAAGTCCATTTGGGGATATAAAATATTGTTTGAGTTTTGCTTTTGAAAAAAATGTGCAGAAATTATTTGGGGTAAACTTTGTTAAGAGTTTTGGGGAGTAATATATGAATTTCATTCCTTTGGATACAAAAAGTTCTTTCAGCACCAGGTTTTCTTCATATGAATGCTTCTATGGACTCAAGGTCTGAACACAATGAGGTTGATATTACTATAAAGCAGAGCAAAGTGACACAATTTCTCCTAAAGACCAGACAACATTCTATCATCATGAAGTGACATCAATCTCCTGATTTCTGGGTCAAAATTAGAGTAATAAGAACCAGAAATTCTAAAGCAATTTAAGAGGAAACAAAACAAAACAAACAAACAAACAAACAAACAAAACAGAAAAAGAATCTTCTTTCCATTCCAGAATGAGCATAATGGTATTCTTAAGAAGCTCTAGAAGAAAGAAAGCAAAACATTGAGTTTTAAATCCTGGTACCTGTCTACATGTAAGGATGGTAAACAATCAGACATATATCATTTAATTTTAGAGCTTTATGTCTAGAACAGTGGTTCTCAATCAAGCCAATTTTGGTACCCAGGGAACATTTGGTAATGTATAGAGACATTTTTGGTCACAATTTTGGTTGGAGGTGTTACTGACAAAGGCTGCTGTTAAACATCCTACAATGCACAGTATAGCTCCTCACAACAAAGAATTAACTGGCCCCCAAAGCCAGTAGTGCCTAGGGTGAGAAAACCTGGACTAGAGGAATAGACTTCAGGCAGGTCTAAAATCTAGGTTTGCAGGGGAAGTGGTACAACTGGGAAAGTGACTCTGATTCATTCACTCTAACAGTAAGCATCAGTTATGTGTAGAGGTCTTCACTAGCTACAGGCACCTGTTGATCAGGTAGATACAAAGTTAGAGTCTCAAAAATAATTGAGAGGGACTAAAGAGATACATACACCTGACTCCTGCCATGAGAAAGGACAGGGAGCTTCTTAAAAGACAGACCTCACCCCCATTAGGGAGAAACATCAACAGTGGGTGCCTTTATAGGAACTTGAAGACAAAGTAAGTTTTCCCTCTGATAAGCATTGTTGCTATATGGTTCCTGATTCGTGTAGCTATTCACAAAACAATAGCAGTTGTATTCTTATTCCACACTGAAGGAAACCATAGCCTTTGCATGTTTAAGTGTCTTTCCAAAAAAATCATATTACCATCCCATTGTGACAATGTACATTGCTAAATAATAAAAAAACATCCATTTCTTTATTCCTTTGACATATATCCATGGGAATGTCATTTTTATTTTTTCACATTTTTTCAGTATTTAAACATATATTTATTTATCTTACACTGAATTACATTTTTTAGTAATTATTCTCTAGTTGATTCATGTGAATATTTTGATTTTGAATGAAGAGGAGAACTGAATCTTCAATCTCCTTTGAAATCCTCTCTGCACCTAATATAACTCTGAGCACAGTCATTTAATAGTTGGTTAAATGAACTAACCAATAATATATGTGTATAATGAGAAAGGAGAATAAAATCCACAATAAATATTGTTTTATTTATATTCCACATGGCACATAAGGCTGATTGGACCACTCACAAAAACACACACACCAAACTCATAACCTATAGTTATATGCAATAATTAAACTCAAAAAATGATTGATATTGTATTGCTTAAATTTAATGTATAGTTTCTTGCTTAGTAGAAATGTAATAGGATCTGAAAAGAAATTATATTTACTCTTTCTTTTCTATAAAGCAATCAAGTGAGACAAAATGCTGGGCACTTACGTCTCTCAATATAAATGCACTGATCAGTTGAAATGAATGGATTCTGGTTATATACTGAATGTATACAAAACCAGAAAGTATTAAGTAAGTTTAATTACTTGCTGTTTGTGTTACATGCTATAAACAAGCCAGGTACTTTAAACTTCACCAACCGGCTCCAATGGAGATGTATTCAACCACTGCTTGCAAACAACCAAATATTCAAAGTATTCAAATAGTTATTTTGTGGAATCTCTTCATTCTTTCACAAAACATATCATTACTAAATATAAGGAAAACTGTACCTGAATCATGATAATTAACACTAAAAACACAGAGACATATAAATAATAATTTTCCTGAACCCAATATTGATGAAAAAGTATCAGTCATTTAAACATGCCTTATTGCCACCTACCTGGGATGAAAAAGTACACACTAGGAAGTCTGCCTGGGAAAGAAAATGTATATCCAGGATCACACCCCGAAGTGAATTTTCTGTGTATCGATTGTGCAGTCCAGCTGACCAAGAAATAGAGTTATCACTAATAAATTCATAATTGGGGTACCTGAAGAAAGAAAGAAAGAAATTTATGCATGGTCATTGAAATTACAGTATCTTATTAGGAGGGAGAACTGGTCCTTTGGTTAAGAGCTCTTCTCTTTCTAACAGGGAGGAGAGTTTTAATTAAAATGTTCAATGGAATAATTGGTGAGGCACCTTCAAAGGTGAATCTATTAGCAGGACAGAAGCATTCTAGAATGTCCTATATATTAAATATTATTGGTATATCATATAACACACATACATACACATCAAAATGTCCATTAACTATTCACAAAAGAGTTGAAAGTTGAAGGTTCCTTATTCTCTTTGTAATGAATGCCCTTCTAAGAGTTTTCATAGTCACTGAACTTTTCCTTTAGAATGTAAATATCATGATAAAATTTCATTTATAATTTATGATAATTCAGATTTGAGTTAAAATTTGATAGTACAAGTAAATAATACAAGGAAATTAAGAAATGAGTATTTAAAATTGTGAGAATAAACAGTCTCCCATCCTTTTCGAAGAAGTCTACTTAAACAATACAGTAATAGAAATCATTCTAATGAATTTCTGAAAGCAAATTCTTTGTAGATGCCTACTAAGTAAAACATTAAGTAGTCTTACTGAAGATAGGTATGTGTTGAAAAATATTAAAACAGGTTGTTTTAAAAACATCTACCACATGTTCAAATGATTCCACTCTGAATTAGAGGTTTAACTGTACTGTAGCATAGAGTGAATTAATGTCTTAGTGCATGAGATAGATCTTCAGAATTAGGTAGTAAGACTTATATAGTTATGTGAAAAGGGGATAATAACTATACATATATAATTTCAAAAGAATTAATACAGTAAGTATGAAGTACTTAGAAGAGTACCTGACATGTAGTAAATGCTCAATATTGGCTATGGTTATTAAAGTGTTCCCTCAAACATCCACTTAATTTTTTCCCTTACTTATTTAGATTTCTGCTCAATATCACCCCATTAGTGAGGAGTTTGGCAATCCCTGTCCCTTTTATCTGCTTAGTTTTTCTCCATGGTGCTTATTGTCAACTGACATAATATCTGTTTACTATTTGTTTACTATCTGCATCCATTCATTCCCCACCTCCATCATCCTTAACTGTAACATATGCTCTATAGAGGGAGGCATTTTACTTGTTCTGATCACTGTATTATTCTCAGCACCTAAAGGAGAATCTGGAAGGTAACAGGAGGATGAAAGAGTATTTCCTGAAAGAATGATAAGTCTTACTTTAGAAATGGAAACATCAGGAATTGGTTTATGTGTCTGTCCTCCAAACAGTGTTCCCCAAATGTTCGGACCATGACTTATTTTTCTTTGTATCATAGTACCTTGCATTCTGAACCATGTTGTCTGAAAAAATACATCAACAGTTGAGTGATACCTTTGTGTGGGACTTTATGCTAATCCCCTAACAGTCGCTTCAGACTTTTCATTTTGTGGCCACCAAGGAGCTCCTTCTCATTACCTCCTAATACTAATTGTAAAGGCAAAGTCTGAGCATCTTTGCAGGCTGGTTCAGTGCTCAGATCTATTTGTCTTATGATTTTTGACATTTTGCCCTCCTCAGCTTAGAACAGGGAAATGAAGAAAATGTTACATTGTTCTAAAAAGAAAACAACAAGAAATACTTTTAATATGAACCCTGTGGAGTTACATACCCAGGGAGGGGGCAGAAAAAGTAACAAATATATTTGAAAATGCTGAAGGAGAGAAGAGAAGGCAAACTGATAATACCAGTTTAGGTTTTATCCTTGAATAAAGACTACTTTGTCAGCATGGTTTGGGTACTCAGCAAAACAAAGAAAGGAGTAATTCAATTACTGAGAAGTGACACAAACATTAATGAACTTCCTAACGTAAAGGACCCTCTTTAGAATCAAATCAAAAGGATTTTATATACAAATGATGGCATCATGAAGGATACCAAGAGTAGAAAAAATTAAGTGAATAATAGAAGAAATTTTCTGCACAAATATACTACTTGTCTTCATGTATGTCAGCAGAGATATTTTTCCATCTTGGTTTCAGAGATTGGTAATGATAAAAATAAGTGTTTTTATATGTTGCAGAAATTTATATTTTTATATCACCCACAAAAGGACTAGCTTGAAGTCATAAACTAATATCACATTTTCATTTCTGAAATCTTTCTCTAGACTGATGGAGATACTATTCTTTGTGATATCTGGTATAAGACTCCTTCAGGACACTTCTTTAACTATGCTGTAATTATTTGTTGCATGTATGTATTGTTTTTCAGTTAGATAGTCTCTGAGGTAAGAAATCACATATTATCTTTTATTTGTTTTTCTATTTGTATTCCTAGTGCCCTGTACTGTGTCTTGCAGAGAATTCAATATAATAATAAACAAACATACCATTCATGTTGATTCTTTGTTTCACAGGGCAACCAAATACTTGGCAAAACTTTTAAACATTTTTCTTGCCTCTATTCATTTCAATGTACTTTAGAAAGAGCTCATCCAGAATTTTTGATAAAGAACAAACTACATATCTGAGTTGTTTTTTTTTGTTTTTTTTTTTCAGTGTTAGGGATTGAACCCAGGGCCTTGCACATTCTAGGCAAGCACTTTACCATTGAGTTATACCAGCCTACCTGGGAGGTTTTTAAAGGCTTATTTATCTTCCTGTTTTACCCCTACCCCCACTTTCCAAAGTCTTTGAAAACAATATTGATAGATAAGTTAATAGTTCTTATTTCTTTAACTGCCAATGATTCTGTGATTTGAACACTCTAGTAGTGATTTTCTTAAGAGAAATATTGATTGCCACATTAGTATGACTGATACAGTTACTGTTATGTCTATGCTAAGATCCTGTGGATGAACTCAGTCTTAATTTAGAGAAACATGAGGTATAAAACCATGCAGCAAGGACTAATGATACATAGAAGCCATATGTATAAAGCTATCTTGACTCCTTTTTCAAAGGATTAGCTACCCAGAAAATGGCTTCTCCTTTTGCTGTGTAAAGCCTATGCATCATTTCTGTTCTTCTATCTCTGTTTACTCTTGAAACATAAGTCTTACAATGATAACCTTGGACATAATCTCTCTTGTAAGGCTAATTCATTCTTTTGGTTTCCTAAAATGCAGAAGTTTTGTAATATGCTTAAGTATCAAACCAACTGTGAAAGGTTCAGAGCAGAATTAATTCAGAGTTGAAAAACACTTAAGTAAAGAATGAAGGAGAAAAACAGTTTTAAATTCCTGAGAATATCTTTGAAATGATTTGGAAAATTAAAATGAAAGCATTTTCAAAGAGGAAAAATTATGTATAAAATGTTACCACTACACTTAGAATATGGAGAAAACTACTTTCTAAACTACCACAGGGAAAGGAGTTATAGCTACAGACTAAAATGAGGAAATTCAAGTTTTGCTATTTCCTCAGTCCATATAGATACTACTAACTGTAATGTAAGAGTGGCTTGGTATAAAAATGTCATGTTGTGGTATTGGATCAAAGCTATAAAATATTTGTAACATTTTATTTAAATACTTTGAAGTCTAGAAATATAGTTTAATGAAATAATGTAGATAATTTTAGGCATATTTTGTGTCATTATTTATAAAAGTAAAAAACTGGAAATAATCTAACTGCCTAATGTTAGGGGAATGCTTGGTCAAGTAAGAGCAGATCCATACAGTTTACACTTCACCACTTAGGACACACAAGGACTGAATGTGAAGGAATAAACAAAAATATTCCAAGCAAATGGAAACCAAAAGAAAGCAGTGGTATCCTATACTTATATCAGACAAAAGGGGCAGGTCAAAAACTGTAAAAAGAGAAAAAGAAAATCATTATATAATAACAAAAGGGATCAATTCTCAAGAAGTTATAACCATTGTAAATATATACGCACATACCACCAGAGAACACAGACACACAAAAACAAAATCAGAAACGACAGAGGAGACGTTACAACTGATACCAAAGAAATACAAAGGAGCACAAGAGACTACTATAAACATGTATACACCAACGAATTGTATAACCTTGAAGAAATGGATGAATTTCTGGAAACATACAACCCACCAAGACTGAATCAGGAAGATACAGAAAATCTGAAGACAACAATAACAAGTAAAGAGATAAAATAATTAAAAAACAAAACAAAACAAAAAAATCTCCTTTTTAAAGAAAGCCCAAACATTTAAAGAACTAATACCAACCTGTCTCAAACCCTTCCCAAAAACTGAAGAGGAAAAAATCCTCATTTTCATTGAAGATGAAAAAATCCTCAACAAAATACTAGCAAACTGAATTCCATAGCACGTTAAAAAGATCACTACCATGATCAAATGGGATTTATCCTAGGAATGCAAGGATGGTTTAACATATATAAATCAATAAATGTTATACAGTGTACTGACAGAATAAATATAAAAAAATACATGATTATCTCAACAGATGCAGAAAAAGCACTTGACAAAATTCAACATGTTCATTATAAATTCTCAAAAAATAGCTATAGAAGAAATATATCTACACATGGATGTTGACTCTCACCAAATCTATTCAACATAGTACTAGCAGTACAAGCCAGAGTAATTAGATAAGAAAAAGAAATAAAAGGCATCAACATAAAAAAGTGAAATTATCTATCTGCTGTTTATATGTGCACATGCACGCACACACACACACACACACACACACACACACCCTTAAAGACTCTATCTACCAAGAATTTCTTAGAACTGGTATATTCAGTGAAGTTTCAGATTACAAAATATGAACACAAATCAGTAGCATGTCTATATACTAGCAACAAACTATCCAAAGAAGTAATTAAGAAAACAATCCTATTTACAATAGCACCAAAAAAAAAAAAAAAAAAAAAAAAAATTTACAAGTAAATTTAACCAAGGAGGTAGAAGACCTGTATACTGAAGACTATAAAACACTGATGAAAGAAACTGAAGAAGACATACAAAATAATGAAAATACAGCCAGTGGTCATGGATTGGAAGAATTAACATTGTTAAAATGCTCATACTATCCAAAGTAATCTACAAATTCAATGTAATTTGTATCAAAATTCCAATGCTATTTTTCACAGAAATAGAAAAAGAACAATCCTAAAATTTGTATGGGACCATAAAAAGAATCCAAATAACCAACACGATCTTGAGCAAAAACTCTACAAAACTGGAAGAATTACACTTCCAGAATTCAAAATGTATTACAAAGTTATAGTACTCAAAATAGCCTATTGCAATCAAATAGGCTCTGCTTCCTGGTAGTCATGTCCTAAGCTGTTTTCTTCCACCACACCCTTCCACCATGATGTTCTGCCTGACCTTGGGCACAGAGCAATGGAGTAGGCTGTCCATGAACTGAGACCTCTGAAACTGTGAACCATTTTCTCCTCTAAAACAAACAAACAAAATACCCCCCTGCAAAAACAAAAACAAACAAACAACAACAACAAAAACTGAAACAAAACCCAGCATGTTTCTAGCATAAACAGACACAATGACCAATGGGTGAGACTACAAACCTCCAAATAAATTGAAGTATTTATGGTCTCTTGATTTTCACTAACAGTTCCAAGAATACACAATGAGGAAATGAGAGACCATCTAATTAATTGCATTGGGAAAGCTGGTTCTCCACATGCAGTACTAAAACTTAGTTCTCCAATCTAATAGAAGAATGAAAGCAGATCTTTATTTCCCATCACATGCAAAAAAAACCCCAAACCAAAAAACCTCAAAGTGGATAAAGGACTTAAATGTAAGATCAAAAACTGAAGAACCACTAGAATAAAACAAACAAAAACCCCCCAGCTCCATGATTTTGGTCTGGGCAATTGTTTCTTGGCTAGGACTCTAAAAGCATAGGCAACAAAAGCAAAAATATGCAAAGGGGATTATATCAAATTTAAATGATTTTATACTGCAAAAGAAATAATTAACAGAATGAAGAGACGACCAAGAGATTTGGAAGCATATTTGCAAACCATACATCTGGTAAGGGGTTAATCTTTAAAATATAAAAGGAACTCAAAGACTCAATAGCAAAAAATAACCTGATTAAAAAATAGCAATGAGAATTGAGGTTGGGGATATGTGGATATAGCTCAGTAGAAGAGTCTTGGCTAGCATGTATAAGATTCCTAGGTTTAATCCCCAGCACTATATAGAAAAAAAGAAAAAAAGAAAAAAGTCTAAGGATCTGAACAGGCATTTCTTAAAACAGATGATACAAATGGCTAATAGATATATGAAAAAATGCTCAACATCTCTGATCATCAGGAAAATGCAAATTAAAGTCATAACGGGATATGATTTTTTCATCCTCACACCTGGTAGGATGGCTATAAGCAAGAACACAAAGGATAACAAGTATTGTCAAGGATGTGGAGAAAAGGGGAACTTCGTGCATTTCAGCATTAATAACAGCCAAGATATGAAAGCAACTTAAATGTTCATCAGTGGATAAAGAAAATGTGAATGCACACACACATATATGTGTGTGTGTGTGTGTGTGTGTGTGTGTGTGTGTATGTTATGGAATACTATATAGCCTTAAAAAGAAGGAAATTCTGTCATTTGTGACAATATGAATGAAAATGGAGGACATTATGCTAAGTGAAAAAAGCTAGGCATGGAAAGACAAATATTGTATGATCTCATCTATATGTCAAATCTAAAAGGTTGATCTCACAGAAACAGAGCAGAAAGATGGATACCAGAAGTTGGAGAGACAGGGTGAGGGTATGGGAGAAGAGGAAGAATGGGAAAAGGACTTATATTGATAAAAGGGTACAAAGTCTCTATTAGATTGGAACACTAAGTTTTAGGAATCTATGGCATTATATGGAGACCACAGTTAATAATAATGTATGGAATCTTTAAAAGTTGCTAAAATAATACATTTTTAACATTCTCATCATAAAAAATCAGTAACTTGGTGAGGTTATAGATATTAATTACTGATGATAGTGAGTACACAAATCAAAGCCTTACATAATAACCCATAAGTATGCACAATTATTTGTCTATTCCAAATAAATAAACAACTATTTTAGTGACCTTAAAAGTGGGTCTAATTTAATATTAGGTATAAAAAAAGAGTCCAAATACATAAAATTAGATAAACTATTTAAAATATGACTATATAAATAATAGGAAGGAACATGTCAATACTTATACAGTTGTTGCAGTGAATAATGGGACTATGGGTGATACTGTTTCCTTGGTTTTTATTTACCAATTTCCATATTTTCTCATGAACATGAATTATTTTGCTAATCAAAATTCATGATGCATTCAAGAATAAGTGAAAGAGTAGAAAAAATTAATATCCTTTTCTTCAACCAAGCTACAAATTTAATATGGTGTTTTAAAATGAGAGAACATGGTGAACTATTTCTACTTTGTTTCTAATACATCCAAACATTAAATTGAAAAATAATGTGAAAATTTTTATTGTTTTGTGCCCAAATGCTTATTTAATCCCTAAACCTAATATTAATTCATTCTCACATTTGGGTGATGAATTTCTTAGTTCTTTATGTGTATACACTAGGACCTGGAGTATTACCAGCATTATAGGCATATTCTGACTTTGCTTCTTTTCCCTATCCCACTTGTGACAGAAAAAGGGAACTAAGAAATATATTAGATAGCCAAATGGTTTAAATAATTCATTCATAGCTAATAAAATGTTTTCAAACTGATGATATCAAAATAAACTCAATTCAATTTGTACTGGGCACAGACTAAAGATAGGCCTTCTGAATAAAGTATATGTAATCTAGTGAGGAAGGCAGATGTAAACAAGTGCTATGCTTTATAACAGAGGAATGTGCAGAGAAAGGACATAACTCAGTCAAAGATTCAGGAATGATTTCTGGAAGATATGGTATCAGAGCAGAAGTAAGACCACAATTTTATTTTCCACTGTTTCCTACTTTTGTATATGTGTGTTCGTGTGTGTGTGTATTCTTATTCATTTTTCTTTTTTATTTTGTTTGTTCTATTTAGTTATACATGACAGTAGAATGTAATTTGACATATCATACACACATGGAATATAATTTCCCATTCTTGGGGTTGTGCATGATGTGGAGTTACACTTTTGTGTATTTGTGTATGAACATAGGAAAGTTATGTCCACTTCATTCTATTGTCTTTCCCATTTTTTGTTTATATTTAATACAACCTTTATTTACGGATGGTAAATAATGGTCAACCTCAGGTTCACTCAGATCTTATGATGAGAAATTTCTAATTAGAATCAGTGCTTTGTCTGTTTTCATAAGACCCTGTTATATTATTATAATAATATTATTATTTTATAATATATTATAACATAATATATTATATTATTGCTATTACTATTATTACTGGTACTAGGGATTAAACCCAAGGCACTTAATCATTGAGCCACATTCCCAGCTCTTTTATTACTTATTTTCAATTTTGAGACAGGGTCTCACTAAATTGCTTAGAGCCTCCTTAAGTAGTTGTTTTAGTTAGCTTTTTCACTGCTATGACTAAATGATCTGACCAGCACAATTATAGAGGAGGAAAGGTTTATTTGAGGGTTCACAGTTTTAGAGATCTTGGTCTAACAGAAGGCCAGCCTCAATCCTCGGGGCTGGAGGTGAGGTAGAACATCCTGCCAGAAAAGTGTGGCAGAGGGAAGCAGCTTGTATCATCAGGAAGCAGAGAAGAGAGAGAGAGAGAGAGAGAGAGAGAGAGAGAGAGAGAGAGAGAGAGAGAGAGAGATTCCACTCTCCAGATACAAAATATATACCCCATAGCCATGCTCCAATTCCCACCTCCTCCAGCCACATTGTACAACTTCAGTTAATCCCATCTGGGATTAATTCATTGATTGGGTTAAGACTCTTAAAACTCAATCATTTCTCCTCTGAACCTTCCTGCATTCTCACATGTGAGCTTTTGGGGGACACCTTGTATCCAAACCCTAACAGTTGCTAAGGCTGGCTTTGAACTTGTGATCCTCCTACCTTAGCCTCCTAAACCACTGAGATTACAGGTATGTGCCACTGCTCCTGGTTAATCCTATAGTATTAATCACACTGTAGTATGATTGTTCCCGCACTAGATTAGGAATTCCTTAAGAGGAGGTAATACCTTGCTTATCATGGCATCCCCATATCTAGTTACAGTGCCTGAAATATAGGCAGGTTCAAAAAATGATCATTATTATTCAATACATAATAGTTGACTTTATTTCTCTACTTAAAAAATTCATTCTTTGGTTCTTTACCTTTCCTTAGTATAACTTTCAAATTTCAGAAAATTTTAAAACAAAAAACTTCTATACATGTGTTCAGTTGCCTGTAATTGTTATGAAGATAATAAGATCAAACGGGCAAGTATCAGGTGTGTTTTGCTTTATTACTAGTAGTTCTGTAAAGTTGATTAATATTATGTACTGAATGTTTATGTTACCCCCAAATTCACATGTTGAGTTTCTAATTGGTACTTGGCCTTTGGGAGGTAATTAGGGTTAGATGAGTTCAAGAGGCTGGGACCATCACGACAGGATCAGCATCTTTACAAGAGAGGAACTTGAGGCTTGCTCTCTTCTGACACACACAAAAAAGAGATCAAATGAGGACACAGTGAGATGGCAGCTGCCTACAAGCCAAGGGAAAAGCTTTAGAACGAAATCTACCTCACTGATCACAGATTTCTCAGTCCACAGAACTGTGAGAAATAAACTTCTGTCATTTAAACCACTCTGTATATGGTATTTTATTGTGGAAGCTTGAGCAAATGGATAGACTTTGGTACCAAGAAGGGGGAATTGTGTTTAATGATGACAGTGATGAATGCTCAAGATGTGTAACCAATGATCTACTTCATTTTGGATGTCTTATTTCAAGATATCAGATATGGCTAATAAAGTATGCTTTGATTAGATTAAGAGTTAAGCAAGTACACAGTCATTTGAATTTTAAATACAAATAATTAGTAATAATATTAGAACAAGAATCACAAGTCACAGGAATTAAGGATTCTTTCCAATTAAAAGAGACAATCCCACTCTAGAACCACTAGATGGTCTAACTTACTTTGTTTTTGCCTCGTTTAATAAAGAAGGATCATCTGTGGCCAAATAAACTCTTTTTTTATCCACTTGCATTCTGCGTGCGAGAAGCTGAAAGTGTTCTTCAACATGCACCATGTACTCCTCAATGGGATGGAAGGCTGCTTCTGTTCCCACTTTGTCTGTGCGTCTGACATGGACTCTGGGGGAGAAATTCAGATTCTGCTGATAATGTATTGATTGATTTGGTGCTTTTAGGGTACTCAATTTATATCTCTAGTCATGGTGGCATCATGACAATTTAAACTAATTTTCCTTTATTCTCACAATTAGAAAAAATAAATATTAAAAACCCTCACATTTTAATATATTTGCATACTATACAATATGAGAAGAATTAGAAAATAAGTAAAGCTTTTGAAGAATGCTCTATTATAGAGAAAGTAATTGGTGTAGCAGGTTAAGTGAGAGATTTCAGAGTCACACTTCATACTAGGGAGCAAAATACCCAGTAGATATCCAGAAAAAAAAAAAAAAAAAGAATTTAAATCTTAAGGGTTTTGAGAATAAAATGATGAGTTGTCACTGTTGTTATTATAGAACATTAAAGATAGTGTTTGTCACATTCTGATGCCAATTTTTTTCTTTTTCTTTGTTTAATCTTGTGGAGTTATTTTAACTGCCAGCTTACAGAATTTAAAGTTGTCAAGGAAAACAAAGACTACTTGGACTTTTCCTATAGGAAGAGGCAGGGCAAACCTTTTAAGGACTTTTACTATTTTAGGTTCACGGAGTCATTCCAGGCCTTTTGTTGTGTTTCTAATGTGTTTCCTTTCTGTTTTTCACTTATTAAATGTAAGCAGATACAGATCTCATCTATCCTATTTAAGAAAAGGCCTAAAATAGTAAAACTGGATATGCAGATTTATATCATCCTGCACTGAATAATACACTGATTTACACAGTCTTCTCCTATCTTAGTGCTTCTAAAGTAATTTCAGTGGAAATAATAATAATAATCATATTTTGTTTTCATAATTAAGGTTCCTTCAATTTGCCCCCTAGAGCCACCCATTAATAAATCACTATCCCTAAGTAGAAAAAGGGAAATGGTAGATTTGTTTCCTTTAAGTTGCAGTCTTGGGCATACCTCAGGCCAAGTCAAAGGCCAGCTCTATTATGGGGTGTGAAGGTTTGTTTCACTGATGTTACTCTGCCATCTTTATGATTTGCATTCTTTCCTTTGCATTCCAGATTATAGTCCAGATATGGATAAGATCATAGGAACATCTATTCTGTCATCTTTTCTTTCCCACAATCTTTTAATTTTATTATTATTATTTATTTATTTGTTCTAATTAGTTGTACATGACAGTAGAATGCACTTTGACACATCGTACATAGCTTCTCATTGTTCTGGTAGTACATGATTTAGGATCATACTGGTTGTGAAGTCATATATGTACAAAGGGCAATAATGTCCAATTCATTCTATTATTCTTCCTACATTGCTTTTCTTAGGAAATTGAAATTGTTTAGTGTGCTCTATAGAGATGACATGGGGCAGAAAGAATGATTCCACTGAATTTCAGTGAAAAGTTTCATGCATTGAAACACTATTTAATATTCTGATTTCACCTATGTATCTTCTTTAGCACTAACTTTTAAAACATTTAAAATAGTGTTCAGTAATTTCTCTGTAAAGACTAAAACATGAAGGAAGATGTGGAGTGGAAAATATGAAAATAAAAACAAAGGAGATCTGTAATATTAAGAGTGGAAAAAAGAGAAGCATTACAAAGCAGTACTAAGCAATTTTTAGTACTGTTCTAAGTGAACAAAAGAAGAATATTCTCCCTGTGTCCTAACATGAACTCTGAAACCTGTTTTTAATGGGGCAATGGAAATTAAACTATGTATTGTAAAGGTCAAAATAGAGGGCAAAAATTTTATATATCATTATTATATATCACTATTTGAGGGAAAAGAATCAGATTCTTACCCAATAACTGGATGTTTGAAGCCAAGTTTCTTGGTGGCCTCTTCTATTTCCTTTTCCAACCAAGGTTGTGGGCGGATCAAATATTTGACAAATTGAGACACCCACCACACTGCAGGATCACCATGAACTCGCAGGAGTCGATCTGCAAGGTCTTCTGGTACAGCCAAGGGTAGATAAGGAGGACGAGGATGAAGACTGTCCACGATGGGGAGCTCCACCACTTGAACAACTCTGTCCTTCACTTCACCTAACAGAATATCAAAATATAGCATCACCACACTTTATTCCTCATTTATCTCCCCTGCCACAACAACTCACACGGGGTGCTTTCGTCTTCACAGCAACTCTCAATAAGTATTAAAGTTTTCACTCTACTGAGGAGATTAAGTAACTTATCTAAGGTCCCAGAGCAAATGGGACAGAGCTGAACACCTGTAGGTTGGTCTGCTTCTTAAGTACATGACATTTTCTGAAAATTTCTATCATGCTCTCATATTATTACCTTAAACCCTAGATAAGGATGGTATCAGCATTCAAAGTATCTAATCAGAGAATGGTCATATTGCTCATAGACCCAGACAGCTGCCAAAGTTCTGTTTTTCTGTTTCTGTTGTTTTGGAATTAGACAAAGTTATTCAAAACTTCCAGCCTGTCATTATAGCAAATGGCTCTTGCATGACTTTCATGACAGCACTCTGGGACTACCTAAAGATTATAATGATAAACAAAGCATCTATCTCTTATAGAGATAAAAATTAATTTTAAATTTTATTTTATTTTATTTATTTATTTATTTATTTTTTTGGCCAAAACAGACCCATGACAATAACAATCTGTGGGTTTTTTGTTTTTTATTTTTGTTGTTTTCGTTTTTGCATGCTGAGGATTGAACCCAGGGCAAGGCAAGCACTCTATCAACTGAACTATATCCCCAGTCCCAACAATCTGTGTTGCTTGTTTACCTGGATATTAAAGTTCAAACAGTTTAGATCTAATTTATATATAGGATGATTACTCTTGTTTTCTATACATCATTACTTATTATAGTTTGGATCTGGAATGTTCCCCAGAGATTCATGTGTTGAAGGCTCATTGTAATACATGCAAGGTTCACAGGTGGGCTTTTTTTGCGGGGGCAGGGGAAGTGACTGGATCATGAGGGTGCTGACCTTGTAAACAAATTAACCCCTTGATAGAGTCATGGCTGAATGTATTACAGGGAGGTAATGGAAAGTTTAGGAGGTGGGATTTAGTTGAAGAGTCCTTGTGGGCATGCCCTTTGGGACTATTATCTTGTCTTCTGCTCTTCTTTCCTTTCCCTTTGTCTGTCTGTTTCTCTGTTTCCTGGCTGCCATGAGATGAGCATCAGCTTTCACCCACCATGTCTTTCTACCACAATGTTTCTGTCTTTTCTAGATATTTTGATACTGTGATACAAAGCTAATACATTACTGTTATTGCTGTTCTATCTAATTTATAATGTAATGATAAGAATAAACCACAAGGTAACAGTCAGGAACTCCTATAGTTTACTTTACATATTAAAGACCACACAGTTGCCTATAATTCTAACTACTTAAGAGGCTGAGTCAGGAAGATCACAAGTTCTATGGCAGCCTAAGCAAATTAGTGAGACCCTATCTCATTAATTTTAAAAAATTAAAATTTTAAAGAAGTCAGCCATGGTGGGGCATGCCTATAATCCCAGTCGTTGGGGAAGCTGAGGTAAGAGGACTGAAAGTTCAAAGGCAGCCTCAGCAACTTAGTGAGACCCTAAGCAACTTAGAGAGAACCTGTCTCAATAAATCAAAAGGGCTGGGATGTGGCTCAGTGGAGTGCCCCAGCGTTCAATCCCTGGTGCCAAAATATGAGGTCCTGGGTTCAATTTTTAGTACTACAAAAACATAGTAATAACTAGAAGATAAAAAGATCAGGTAGAGAGATTTTGGCAACTGAAAATATACTGAGTTAAATTTTCAGTAACAGAAAATATTACCCTGAACATACAAAATTACCTCTAGTTAAGATGTTATCATTGTATATAAAAAATTAAGATTGTGATCATTGAACCATTAAAAAATATATACTTGTAGAGAATAAACCTAGAACATGTTTTAACTGTATTCACCAGTATGAAACAATCTATTTCTGTTTTTCTCCCTCTGCCCTCTGTGTATACATACATAAAATAAATTAAAAGATCTGGGAATGTAGTCAATAAAACTAACCACATGGTTATTATAAAGTCAGCTGAGTACAACCAAGAATTAAAAACCTTTGGTTAATATTTTCTCTGTCTCTAATATGTAAAACTCATCTCAAGATTCTGAGAACAAAATCCTTGAAACATGACTTGTTGCATGAATAAATGGTAATAAAAATTTATCACCAGTATTTACCATCAGTGTTGTAGTTCATCTAGGGTGCCAGTTAAGAAAGATCTGGGCCCCTTAATTAGATGAGGAAGTATAATTAAGAGTGTAAGGAGAAAGAGTGAGATGCATTTTAAATTAAGCTGTAATACTGTCCTCTAAAGTAAGAAAAACTAGGGTGCTTTCCCTGATATGGAGATGATCAGAGAAACAGTACATGTATGAGAAAGAAAGAATAAAGGGGTAAGGGGAAACATAGTTCTATAACCCATTAGTCCCAAGCTTTTAATTCTGCAAATATAATAAACATTCAAGTATTATTTCAAAGTTCCATAAGTGGTTTACTTGATATATGCTGCTCAATTCCACATCTGAAATGATGGAGAAAATGAGCTGATAAATAAAGGAAGGCAGTCCCCAGCCCCTTGTATAAATTCCGCTTTCTATAAATGAAAGCAAAATAGGTAAAGCTTTCTTCCCTTTGTGACTTCTTCCTAACAAGGTTATTCTAAATGTTCAGTATAACTGGTTCCAAATTTCATCTGTATGAAAGTATTAACTTCTGACTGCCCTAAGGCTCAACTTCCTTATAGTTAGCTCAATTGATAGCCTTTAGAAAGAAATGAAAACTACATCTTCAAGACAGAAAACAGGGAACTGAAGTTCTTTGAAGAAGCTACATCTATATTAAAGATACTGCAGACTGCTTAAACTTGGCTGACTACAACACTGTGATTGTGGAGAGATGGAGTGTTGCAGGTAGAGACCAAAGTTTTCTTATACTCTTAGGACTTTTAATAGACATTTTCCTTAACTTCTGTATCTGACCTACCATTCTTGTAACCAACAGATGAGTTTCTCCAAATGTACAGTTAAGCTTAGCAGACCTCTAGTCCCCATCAATCCTAAGGCTAAGAATGCTCTAACATATCATGTACCACCTGTACTATTCAATATTCCAAAAACCTTAACAAACCTTTTAAAATTTAAATGAATCTATTTTACAGAGGTTAAACATGTTGCTAAATTTTATAAGGATACTATTGCTTACAAAGGGCTCTGAGCCCAAGCCAGATTTATTAAAAGGGGAGATTATTAGTGAGCTTTTATTTATTTTTTTAATTAGTGAGGTTTTAAAAGGTGATAATTGTTTTCTCTTTATATCTCTTGTGAATTTAAAACCAAATGAGAAACAGAGAGAAATAAGAGATAAGAAAATATCACCTTGACAGCCAATAAGAATGAATGCCAGAATGTGATTGTGTGGTTTGGATTTATGGCACCATGAGCTTGCTAAGCAGTGTTTGTCACCAAAGTCTACTGCTTGGTGGAGGAGAAGCATGCCTCTGAGAATGGGCCACATTGCCAAAGAAGCCAAAAAGGGCTGTACCTCACGTTTAGCTCCTCCTCCCAAACTCACTAGTTGGATCACATACTATTTCCCAATGGAAGGGAAATGAGATAAACAGAGCACAAAGCATGTCTGCATTTTTACCCTTCTAAGGAATGAAATTTACTTCATTTCTGTAGAAACTCTCAAAGGAATAGAGGATTCATAGTAACTCCCTGCCTCCTACCAGGTGAACAATTATCCAGTATTAAAGGGCTATTAAATATATTTTCATACCAAATTGAGACTTCTCTTTGAAATAATCAGAAAAGACTTTAAAAAAGGAGTAATTTTCCCACTATGTGATTCAATGTTTAATGTTGTATCAAGGCACTGTCTGAAATGATCTCATATGCCACCTTGAATCATCTCTAGGAATCTGTAGTGGTTCAGAGTTTGGGAAACACTGATTTATTTAAATTTTTTCATTTTACACAGGAAAAGACTAAGAGGTTAAGTGAACTTCTCAAAGATAATACTGCTAATAAAAGGGCCAGGATCACACGCTAGTGTTTATTCCATTATTTATCCTACATACCAATTTATGAAGCCTACATTTAAAAAATTATTTTCACTTGATAATAATTTTGTATTGTGGAGCACAATGTAATGTTTTGATCTATGTATACACTGTAAAGTTAATAATTAACTTACCTGTGACCTCAACAACTTATTTTGTGAAGAACATAAAAAAGTAGATTCTTTTAGCAATTTTAAATACATAATACAAACAATTCTTCATATATTTGTGGGTTATGCATCCTTGTATTCAACCAACTCTGGATGAAAAATATTTGAAAATGGGCTGGGTGTATAGCTCAGTGGTTAAGTGTTTGTGAGGACCTTGGTTTGACTGCTAGCACTGCAAAAATAAACAAGTGGAAAGAAAGAAGAAAAACTGCATCTATACTGAACACATACAGATTTTTTTGTTTTTACTATTTTGTTCCATAAACACTACCATTCAATAGCTATGTACATGGCATTTATGCTGTGTTAATTATAAGTAATCAAGAGATGACTTAAAGTATAAGGGGGATTGTGTAGGTTATTGTATACCATAACATTTTATATTGAGGGATTTGAACATCCATGGATTTGGGGATTTTGGTATTTTGGGGTCCTCAGGGTTAGGATACTGAGGGGTAACTACATTATTATTAACTGTGGTTACCATGCAAGGCAACAAATAATTAAAACTTATTCTTTCAGTCCAACTGAAACTTGTACCTTTTTTATCAACAGCTTCCTTTTCCCCTCTTTCCTCACTTGCCTCAGTCCTCTGCAGGAAGCATAGCCCTTTTTTTTTTTAATTCAATAGAGAAATTTTAATAAACATAATAATATCTAACACCATATGAAAAAAATCAAAGTATTTTAATTTGAAATGTTTTCAATTTAAAATTTATAAACAGAAATCATAATAACCAGTGTCAAGAAACAGTGCATGTATTTATGTTTACACACACATAGATTTAACATGTATTTTTTACAAATACATATAGAATTTTTTTTTATAGATTTTTTTCACTTATAATTACACTGGTATTGCATAATATATATAAATTATTTAGAAAGAACTATCACCATGATACTGAACCTTTCTATGTAAAAACAAAATATGTTTCCTTATTAGTTAATATTTAATTATATAAACATTCAATAATACTTGATTTTTGTCCAAAGAGAAAAAGAACTCAAATGTCCATTAATAAAGAATATGTTAAATAAATTATGATTCATCCAGTCTGCAAGACCAATTCGTGCCCTACAAAAAAAGATAGTGTAAATTTAATCATGGTAATGACTCCAAGATATATTTTTAAACATTAAATTCAAGTGCTGGTATAATATGTATATTAAGACATTAGCTATGTAAAATTTAAAAAATTTATAAATGCATATAAGTGGATGTACAGTGAAAAGTCTGGAGAGATGAACCTTGCCAGTAGGACGAGAAGGAGTTGTTAGGATGTTTCAGGTTACCCTTTATCATTTTGTACTATGCAAGATTTTTTAGACAAAAATTTTTTGGAGCATAGCTCTTTGATAGGGAGGATATGCAGAGTTGTGAGCAAGCATCTCTAGAGAAGTCCTCTCTTCCCTGCTAGCCAATTTATAATCCCATTTCAAAGGATTAGTTAGTCATTTCTTATAACAGAAGACAGAAAAAGTTGAACAGGTGAATTAGAATAATCGTCTCTCCTAGACTACATATCCAAGCTTAAGATCTACCATGAATAAAAAGGTTTTTAATGTGAAGAAAATATTTCAAGAGTGGAAGGATTTGGGTTGCCAGTCCACAGAATTTTCTGCACTTACAGTCTTCCTTAGCTGATAATTCAGCAACTGTTAGTACTCTGACTTCAGGGAGAAGCAGAACTCAGGGAAGGGAACTTACTTTCTTGAAGTCAGAACTCATGAAGCTCAGAATAGTCAAGGCAAAGAGGTCTGGAATAGGGTTGAGAAAGACCTCTGAAAAGACATCATTACCTGCAATATAAATTTTACTTCAGGAAAGAATAGGATTATTAGCAGCTTTTTGGTGACTCTGAACTAGAATAGTTGCCTCCATTCTAGACTTAAACCTCATTAAAGAGGGTTCTCACTACCCACATGGACAGACAGGGGCAGAGTAAGGTTTTATATTTTGTTCCTATAAGTTGCTTTGAATGGTTATAGTTGCTAGATACCAGTATATTCAATAACTATTCTAAGGACTGCAAATTGCTGAGAATTGTGGCCTTTTGGAGAATGGAGAAGGGAGAGGCATTAGGCAAAATATATTGAGGTAAATGATACTGATTTATGAAGTGCCTTGACTGTACCATGTAATGATTAAGAGCATGGACTCTGGAATCACAAAAACTGATGTTCAAATTTTTTATTACTTAATAGTTGTGTGGTCATGAATAAGTTATATTCAATATCAACCCAATTACTTTACCTGTAAAATGGGATTAACAGTACCTTACTTATCAAGTTATTTTATTTTTAATATGTTTTTTAGTTGTTAATGAACCTTTATTTTGTTTATTTATATGTGATGCTGAGAACTGAACCCAGTGTCTCACACACGCTAGGCAAGTGCTCCAGCACTGAGCTACCACACCAGCCTTCAAGTTATTTTAAGGATGAAATGAGATGTTGCATATAAAAAGCTGAACACAATATATGATGTGGAGTAATTCTTGAAAAATGTTATTTCTTTTATTCTATTATAATTCTATTGAACATTTCTCAAGAAGCCAGCTACAGTTTGGCTGAGGAATAGATTAATTACCAAAATATATTTTCTGAAAAATATATGACAGTCTCTCATTTCAGTGAGTAAAAATTTTTCTCTCCCAAAAATCTTATTCATGCTGTTTATCACAGGCAATAAAACAATGAGCAGCTTTTATCTTTTCCAAATATTCAACAAATGATCAAATAGAAGAGTAGGGACTTCTAGCTACTTGAAAAGTTTGGAATACTGTTGTCACTACATTACCTTGACCCAAATTCAGTTCTGCACTAAAACAGAGTAATAGTTGGTTGCCTGAATCAATAATACTTTCTGTTCACATTATAGCAAGGAATTCGTATGTTCAATTTACACTTACAAGGACTATCAGACTTCTGGAATTTACATTTTAAGAGAATGTTGCCAAATCTGACTGATTAAATCCTTATGAACTATCCAAGGCTTGATAAAGAAGGCAAAAGGAGAAGATCAAAACTAATAGCTGTGGTGAAATCTCTGGTGATATGGGGTCAGGGAGCTTTTCTGATCTTACTTGGATAAGAAAGATGGTCATTAAAAAATAAAACAAATATATGAGGTCTGTACCTTGGTATTTCAACAATGACCACATAAATATTTATATCCTCATTTAATGAGAGAGATCTGTTCTCATTTAAAATATAGCAGGTATACTATTAAAAAGTGAACATCTGGGGTATTTTGCTTTTGTTTTTCAACCACTGCAGTCGATAAAGATCTCTTGATGAACCTAAATGAGGAACTGTCACCTGCCATATGAATTTTTTCACTGCTGTACTTAATCAACAACTCAAAAGACTATTATTGCCAGTTTGAAGTCTTCAACCAATTGAGTTTTATTCAATCATATGAAACAGTGCAGTGTTAGCAACATTCTTAAGAATTAGCATATAACTCTCTCAGAATGACTGGGTAGCTTTCTTATGAGGTGCTTGCTGGTTTACTAGCAAAAGAAATGCCTTGCAAAGGTAACTAGACTCATGGTTCACTGACCTCAATGATATCTGACAGATTTAACTCTGGATTGGGGACTAAAAGAATAGCTAATGGAAAATATGTAAAATATTTCAGTGAGTTATACAGTTTAGGATAAAGCAGGCCAGACAGTGTCAAAAGGAAAAAAGACCAAAGAGGATTGTTAGGGCTCCCTGTGGTCATTTTCCAACCTCCCTTTCTCATATTCCCTTATTAAAAAAAAAAAAAAAAAAAAAAAAAAATCACAGTTCCACTCTTCTGTTTCTCTTATTCCCTCCACTATAAGTCACATTTCCTAGCAAGAAATAGCCAGGGGGAAAGACTTAAAGCCAACAGACTTTTATTCCTTAAGAATTCCTGAAAGAGGAGACAAAGTAAGCAGGTGTGCTATCAGGGTCTCACAGTTCACAGCTGTCAGGTAGCATGCTGGATTCCCCTTTGCTTTGGGGGAATTTTACAGCTGCCTCTATGATTAACATAGTTGGTGAGTTAGGAATGAGATGTTTCATGTTGGGATTTAAGGATATTTATAATTTTTAATTTGAGGATACTATAATTTTTCTACCAAGTTTATCACCTAATTATGTTAAGTCAGGAAGGTCTAATTTGGGTTTCCTGGTTGTAGGATAAAGATCAATCCTAATTGTAACTAGAAAATCTGGCTACACCATGAGAGAAGAAAATGAAGCACAGAGTCATGCTAAGAAGAAAATAATAAGAATTTCATGGCATATGAAGGGAGAAGACAACTTAATTAGCATAGCATGGTACTTCAGTGCTATACAAATTGCTAATAAAATAGACAAACATCTTAGCCTACTAAAACAGGGACCAGAGTAGCAACTTTCCCTAATATTGTAACATTCAGCAACCTACAAAGTACCAGCAGTTTCTACCATCACTCTAAATCTTGTTGCCTCCTCAGACTGCAGAATGCATCTTTTTTCTCAGTTGCCTCTGTTTCCACTATGGAAAAAAGAAGTTGGGATGTGGGATGTGGCCTTATGTGCAAAGTGACAGGTGCTATTACTTTTCTGGCATAAGTTGCCTCTCTCTCCCTTTCTTCTGGGCTATGTGACATCTCTAGAAAGAGAGCTAATACTTTACAATCTTCTGGTGGCATAACTGAGCCAAATACTGTAAAGGTGCTACTCAAAAATGACTAATTTACCCTTTTTGGTTTAATTGGGGAAGAGCAGGGGATATCCATTAATGAAGAAAAAGAACTATGAAGCAAAAGGCATGAAACCTTAACAGAGCATGGAAAGAGGAAGAAGGATGAAGATATATGTAACAAACAGGGCAAGGAGATGTCTATATGGTAAGAAGTAATTTTTGGCTTATTATTGCCTTAAAAAGACAATATATTGTACAGAGATTTTGTATTTCATACTATGGTACCTGTGAAATTTCTCATTTAGGCTTAAAAACAGGGAAACCACCACCATAACCTTTTTAAAAACCTGGGTTAGAATTTGCAAAAGAAGGCTTCTGTCACTACATTGTCAAGAATGTTTTTGTTATTTTTCACTTTATGCAACATGCTTAGTTATCTATCAATAGGGCACATGCTTAGTTATCTATCAATAGGCCACAACATGCTTAGTTATTTATAACTAAGCATGCAACATGCTTAGTTATCTATCAATAGGCCACAAAGTAATAGCTGATAGATCTTCAAACCATTTTAGCACCCTCCTATCTTCATTTCAAGTTATAAAGATTATGGCAGGAATGAGGGTTCAGAGACTATTCTTTGCATATGCTTTACTCCTTCTTAATGATCTAATTCTTCTTTGTTGCTTCAGCAACTACCACTATCCCATGCACATAAAAAGCACAAAATGAATGCTTAATTGAACATATGAACTTAATAATATAAAGTACTGTACTTAACAGAGAGCTCACAGATTGCTGTAGGGAATAATCACTTAGCTAGACAGTAAGCCTACCACCAGTGTCACAATCTCCATGTTAAGGTAAATTTTGAGGTTTGTGAATATCACATCTTACCATTCTTAAGATGTAAAACAGTTAATAGGACTTAGGTTCTGCCTTTATCTATAACTTTATCAGTTTGCAAGATGTCAAATACCTAGGAAAGGGTATACAAACACTAATCTACTTGGACACCTCTGTTCCTCTCATGTCTTGCATGCGATTTCAGAAACATATAGTCATTCTGCCTTAGATCCATCAAACATTTCATTAATACATACTACCTAAATAGTACAGGACAGGAAAAGAGATATTATTCTTGCTTTTGTCAATTTTATTATTATTTCACTGTACACTTTTCAGTGAGTTGAATACAATTTCGTGGACAGAAAACATCTTTGAGAGTGATAAACACAAAATATATTTTAGTTATTAAACAATATCAGATATTACGGCTAATTTTTACCTGAAGAACAGGGCCAGAAGAAATTATGCTACTGCTAGAACATTATCTTTCTCCCATCAGAATTTTGTATGTTTCACATTGCATATTATCTTGAAGTAGATAATGAAGTCATTTAAGACTATCTCTGAATATTTCTACATATCATAACAGAAATATAAAAATGAATTAAAAATTACATTTAAAACATTTATTTTCATATTTCTTTTGATTGCTATTTGTGATCATTACTATAATTATAATAAAATATTCTATATTTCTTTCGGTTCTAGAGAATTTTCATATATTAGCTCAATTTATACTCAACAGAATTCTATTCTTAACAATGTTGCCCTTAAGGAAAACTACAGCTTAACCTATTGGGGTTTTACCAAAGCTTACCCTACCTAAGGGAAAGGAAACATCCAGTTCAGGCTCACCAAAAGACTGAAAACCAATCATAGTAACAAGGGATACTCCCCTGCCACTACATCACACCATCACATCAATAGGACTGATGGATAATGACAAGGAATTACAACTAAAAGAACTGCCTATTTAAGGAGCCTCTAAGAAAGTCTAATGCAACAAGGGAGACAAAAAACAATCATTAGAGGAAATTTTAGTATCTGAGTTCACAGCTACAGTGAATAGTAAACCTAGTTTGACTACTAGCCAGATAAATATAAAACCTCAACTAAGAGCTTATCTACTACAGATCATTTTTCTCCAGGTGCATGATATCTGGCTTCCCATAAAAAATACAGCCTGAAGACACAAAGAAACTATCAGAACCAAACTCAGATATATTTTAAAATGATTAGTTTTGGAATTCAAAATGTAAGTATGATTAATATGCTAAGAACTTTAATGGAAAAAGTGAACAACATTCAAAAGTAGGTGGTAAAAAAAAGCCAAGAGATAAAACACTGAGAAAAAAAATCAAAAGAAAAAGCTAGAAAACAAAAGCCCTGTAACTGAAATGAAGAATGCCTTTAATGGCCTCATCAACAGGTTAGACATGACCAACTAAAGAATTAGTAATTAAAGATATCTAAACATAAATTTATAAAATTGAATAAAAAAGGAAAAAAGGAATGAAAAGTATAGAACAGAATATCTACAAACTGCAGAATAATTACCAAAAGGTGAATATCCATGTAATACTAATACAAATACCAGAGAAGAAGAAAGGAACAGAATATATGAAATGATAATACCTGAGAATTTTCCAAAATTAATGACAGACACCAAACTATAAATATGAGGCTCAGAAAACACCAAGGAGGATCAATTAAAAACAAACAAACAGACAACAAACCTATATCTAGGAATATCACATTCAAACTGCAGAACATCAAAGAAAAATGTCTTAAAAGAAGTTGGCGTGGGGGTGTAGAAAACCTTACCTATAGTTGAACAAGGATAACATTATATCAGCCTTCTCTTCAAAATCATGCAATCAAGACAAGATTGAAGTTTTAAAAGAACAAAACCAGTCATCTGGAATTCTGTATTCAGTGAAATTATCCTTCAAAAGTGGAGATGTAAAAAAATTTCTCAGAAAAAAAATTTGAGGGAATTTGTTGCCAGCTTCAATAAAAAGGAAAAAAAAAAATCAAACGTTTATTTTCTTTTTCATAGTATTAATTTGTATAGCAAATAATAGGTTGTTCATGATAACAATAACAGTATATTTGGTGATCATAGCTTATTGCTAAGTGAAATGAATAACAATATTAAAAGAAATGGGAAAGAATTGAAAATACTCTGATATAAAATCCCAGCACTAACCATGAAGGGATATTTAGTTACTTGATAGTGAACTTGTAAATATATACTGCAAACTCTGGAGCAACCACTGAAAAAAGAAGTTACAACTGATATGCTAAGATAGAAATCATTATGAAGCAAGAGTGCAGAAAAACAAAGGAAGAGTAAGAGAGCAACAAAAAACAAAGGCAAAAAATAGAAAAAGTCACATATAGGGAATATATTAACCCATCTGTATGAATTCAACTTGACATGATTATAGCCATCTTGAGGCATAAACCGCCATGACTGTCCCTGAGTAACTGTTATTCCCGTATAGTTCCTTGGCATACTATATATGGACAATAGAGCTGTATGTGGAGCTTTGACAGACTTTGGTGCTAGGAATGTGCCTGACTCTTTTTCATATTGGCTTAAGATAAACCAGGTACATTCCAGCTTAAATGAAGTCACTTTTGTCCTGACCAATATACATAACTCTACTTCTGACTCATATATCAGGGATCCAGCTAGTCTTGCCACTGCCTAGGATCATGCTTCCATTAGTAAGTTCCCAATTATAATCCTGGATCTCTCTGCCTCTTTTTTCAGTTGCACAGTACTTTTTACTAGTTCTCATATACTGGGACCAGGTTGTTCTGGAAGACCAGCTGTATCAATAATTACCTTAAATGCAAATAGACCAAATAATAAATTACAATATACCGATAAAAAGTTAAAAAATTAAAATATACCAATTAAAAAACTTCCTGAGTGCATTAAAAAAAGCAAAACCCAACTACAAGAAACCACTTAGAATATGGAATCACATAGACATTAAAAATAAAGGGATGGAGAAAATATATCATGCTAATTTCTAGTTAAAAGAAACCTGCAATACCTCTATGAAGTCCAGACAAAGTAGATTTCAAAGCAAGGGATAAGCAATAAAGAGGGGAATTATATATGAGATAGAGGGTTAGTTATCGAACAAGACACAACTTACATGTCCTCAATATGTATGAGCCTAACACAGCATGACAAGATATATGAGGTAAAAACTAAAAGAATTGTAAGGAGAAATACACAAATTCACTTATACTTGGAAACTATCATTAGTTGGCAGAACCAGCAGGTGTAAGATACAACTAAACTAAACAGTACTGCCTATATAATTGACATTTACAGGCTACTTATTCATAGCAGAATATACTTTCTTCTCAAGTTCACAGGAATCATTTCAGCAAGCCAGACCATATTCTGGCTGGTAGAGCACATCTTAACAAATTTAAAAGAATAGATATTGTTCAAAGTATGCCCTTAGACCACATGGAATTAAACTGGAAGTCACCAACAGAAAGATAGTTGGAAGCCCTTGTGTTATCGCAACACAAAGGGCAAAGAAGTTTCAAGAAATTTTTAAAATATGTTTTTAACTAAATAAAAATGCCAACAAAACATACCAAATTTATGAGATATAACAAAAGCAATACTTACTTAAAGGAAACTCATAGCACTAAACACATACATCAAAACAGAAAAGCTAAAATCAATCATGTAAGCTTCCACTTTAGTAAGCCAGAATAAAGAACAACTCCAAAGAAAGCAGAAGCCAATGAAATTGAAAACAAAACCTAAAAGCTAATACTTTAAAAATATTAACAAAATTGATAAACCTCTAACTAGGCTAACCAAGAAAGAAGGGAGAAGACATAAATTACTAATCCTAGAGATAAAAGATCACAATGATCATCATAACAATGAGGTATACAGTAAAAAGATAACAAAGGAATATTATGGAAAACTCTATGCCCACACATTTAATAACTTACATGAATTACACCAATTCTCAGAAAGAACCAACCTGCCAATGGTCTTCTATTCTATATAAGGAAAAATTAATAATCAGAATAGGCCTACAATGACCAAATAAATAAAATAATATCCCAGAATAGAAAATTCCACATTGAGACAGTTTCACTGATGAATTCTACCAAATGATACCAGTTCTATAAAATCTCTTCCAGGAAATAGAAACAGGAGTAGTACTTCCCAACTTATTCTATGAGGTCAGCATTACACAAATACCAAAATCACACAAAGACATTACAAGAAAGGACACACACTAATTGCTCCCATTAATACAAATACAAAATCCTCAATAAAATATTAGCCAAATTTAACAATATATTAAAAGAATTAAACAGCATGAGAAAATATTCAAGGTAGGTATTCAAGGCTGGTTCATCATTTAAAATGAATTAATACAATCAATCATGTCAACAGGTTAAAAATGAAAAACAATATGATAATACATTGTATCAGTCAGCTTTCCATTGCTGTGACCAAAATAACTGACAAGAACAAGGTAGAGGAGTATAAGTTTATTCTGGACTAAAAGTTTCAGAAGTTCAATCCAGGGTCATTCTACTCCACTGCTCTGGGTCTGAGGTGAGAATGAATCATGGTAGAAAGGAAAGTTGCTCAGCTCAATGCAGCCAGGAAATGTGGGGAGGAGCCAGGAGCAAGACAAACAGTCTAAGAACACACCCCCGTGCCCTACTTCCTCCAGTCACGTCCTACATGCCTACAGTCACCAACCAGTAGTTCATTCAAATTATTAATCCAACAAATGGATTAATCCACTGATTAGGTTACAGTTCTCATAATTCAACCATTTCACCCCAGAATATTCCTGTATTATCTGAGGTGACCTAATATCCAAACTATAACAGGCATGCAGGAAAAGTATTCCATAAAACCCAACAACTTTACATGATTTTAAAAAAAATCTGTAATAATATTATGGTTGCTGGATACAAGGTTCATATACAAAAATCAAATGCTCTATATACTACTCATGAGCAACTGGAATTTGAATTATATAAGCATGTCAACACTGACATTAGCGTGGAGAAAGGTGAGGGGGAGAAGAAAGAGTGGAGAAAGGAGGAAGAATGAAATATACAGGTATATACATTTATACATATTTTCTTAGACATGAAACTGAAGAAAGAAATGAAAAGATCAAAATAAATGGAGAGATATTTCAGGTTGGTAAACAGGAAACCTTATTGTCAAGATACCGTTCTTTTCAACTTTATATATACATTCACTACAGTCTAAATTGAAATTTCAGCAAGTTACTATTTAGATACCAACAAATTGATTCTAAAATTTGCATGGAAAGGCAAAACGCTCAGAAGAGTTAACACAACATTGGAGAAGAAGAACAAAGTAAGACTTCCAGACTTAACATTTGATCCTCCTTCTGCAAATTCCCCATCTGCTAATTCAACCAACCTTTGATGGGAAATTTAAAAAACCAAACAATGAAAATAGCATCTGTACTGAACATGTACAGACATTTTTTCCTTATCATTATTCCCTAAATAATACAGTACAACAACTATTCACATAAAATTTACAGTGTATTAGATATTATAATAATCTTGAGATGATTTAAAGTATACAGGAAGTTGTATTCAGTTTACATGAAAACATTATGCCATTTTATACAGGAGGTTTTAACATCTGTGGATTTTGGTATTCTGGTGTGTCTGTGTCCTGGAACCAATACCCTGTGGATACCAAGGGATAACTGTACTATAAAGTTATAGTAATAAAGACAGTGCATAGTACTGGCAAACAAACAACAAATAAATCAATATAAAAGAGGAGTCCAGAAACACACCCATACAAATATAGTCAACTGCTGACTGACAAAGGAGCAAAGGCAATTCAGTGAAACAGTCTTTTCAACAAACGAAGAAAAAAACATTTGTTTGGTGTCTGTATATAAAAAAGAAAGGAAGGAAGGAAGGAAGGAAATCTAGACATTGTCTTTATGTGTTTCACAAAACTTAACATAGATCACAGATCTGAATGTAAAGCATAAAACTGTAATATTTCTACAAGATAATACAGGAGAAAATCTATATGACTTGGCATTTGGCAATTAATTTGCTTTGTTTTGTTTTTTGGTGCTGAGGATTCAATCCAGTGCTTTGTGCATGCTAGGTAAGCATTCTAACATGGAGCTATACCCGCAGCCCCTTGGCAATGAGTTTTTAGATACAATCCACAAAAGAAAAAAATTGAGAAATTAGACTTCATTAAAATTTTAAAAACTTTTTGCTCTGTGAAGGAACTTAAGAGAATGAAATAAAAATCCATGTAGAAAATAATTTCAAAACTGACATCTGCTAAAGGAAATAAATATAAAAATAATAAAATATAAAAGGAATTCTTAAAACTCAGTTGAAAAACAACTCAATTATTTAACATGAGCAGATACCTGAACAGACACTTCTCCAAAAAAAAAAAAAAAAAAAAAAAAAAAAAAGGTGGCAAATAAGCACATGAAATGACACTCAAGATTTTATGTTATGAATAAAATACAAATTAAAATAGGATACTACTACACATCTATTAGAATAGAAAATTTTAAAATCATGACAACACGAAATGTTGGGGAGGATGCAGAACAACAGAAAGTCTTTTTCATTGCTGGTGGGAATGTAAAATTATGCAGTCACTGTTATGGAACATATATTTGAGTGTCCCTCTCTGCCCCTAAATTCAAAGGTTGAAATCTTTTTTTTTTTTTTCAGGTTTCTTCTTTTTCTTTTTTTTAAAAATTTGTTCTAATTATACATGACAGTAGATTGCATTTGACACATCATACATAAATGGAGTATAAATTCTCATTCTTCTGGTTGTACATGATGCAGAGGTATACAGATTGTGTAATCATATATGCACATAGGGTAATAATGTCTGATTCATTCAACTACCATTCCTACCCCTCTGCTCCCTCCCCTCCGTCTAATCTATAATACCTCTATTCTTCCCTACCACCACTGCCTCTTATTGTGAGTTAGCATCTACATATCAGAGAAAACATTCGGCCTTTGTTTTTTTTGGGTTTGGCTTAATTTGCCTAGGATGATATTCTCCAACTCCATCCATTTACCAGCAAATGCCATAATTTCATTCTTCTTTAAAGTTGAGTAATATTCCATTGTGTGTGTGTGTGTGTGTGTGTGTATCTCACATTTTCTTTATCCATTCATCTATTGAAGGACACCTAGGTTGGTTCCATAGTTTAGCTATTGTAAGTTGAGCTGCTATAAACATTGATCTGGCTGTAGTATGCTGATTTTAAGTCCTTTAGGTATAAACAGAGGAGTGAGATAGCTGGGTCAAATGGTGGTTCCATTCCAAGTCTTCTGAGGAATCTCCATACTGCTTTCCAGAGTGAATGCAGCAATTTGCAGTCCTACCAGCAATTATTATGAGCACACATTTTTCCCTACATCCTCACCACAAAGGTTTAAGTGTTAATCCCTAATGTGATGGTATTAGGATGTGAGGCCTTGAGGAAGTAATTAGGTTTAGATAAGGTCATGAGGGTAGAGTCCTAATGATAAGATTGCTGCTCTTATGACAAGAGGAAGAGTCATCAGAGCTTCCTTTCTCCTACAATGTGAGTATATAGTGAGAAAGTGAAAAAAAGACTGCAAGTCAGGAAAAGGGATCTCACCAAGAAGAGAATCTGCTAACATCTTAATCTTGGACTTTACAGCCTAGGACTTAATACCTAGTTTATGGTATTTTGTTATAGTAGTCTGAACAGACAGCCACTTTGGAAGACAGTTTGGCAGTTTCTTACAAAGCTGAGGGTAGTCTTAGTATATGATCCAGCAATCTCATTTCTAAATGCTTCCCCAAATGAGTTGAGACTTATGTTTACACAAAAACCTGCATCAGAATGTTTTTACTACCTTTATTCATAATTAATATAATGGAAGCAACCAAAATGCTGTTCAATAGGTAAATGGATAAACAAATGGTGATATATCCATATAATATACTCAGCAATAAAAGGAAATGAGAAAAAAAAAATAAAAGGAAACGAATTGTCAAGACACAAAAAGACATTCAAAATAGAAGAAAAAGGAGAAGGAAAAGGAGAAGAAGAAAGAAGAAAAAATAAGGAAGAGGAAGAAGAAGGAAGAAAAAAGCAGCAGCAGTGGCAGCAGCATCCGCCAGGCAGGAAAGTTCATATAATAATTCCATCTACATGACCACATTATGTATGATTCCAGAAAAGGGAAAACGGTGGATGGTGATTACCAGGAGCTGAGGAGAGGGTGAAAGAGAGGGTTGAATAGGTGGAACACAAGGGATCTTGGGGGCAGTGACTACCCTGTATGGTTATATGGTAGTAGATTCACGAGATTATACAGTTGGCAAAAGCCAGAGAACTATAAAACAAAAATAATGAACCTTAACATAAATAGACTACAGTTAAAAAGTATCAATAATAGTTCATCAATTTTAACAAATGTACCACAGCAATACAAATACTAATAATAGGGAAAAGAGGGTCATGCCAAGCACCCAAGGTGTGTTGGTAGTAGTTGTTATGGTTTAAATATGAGGTGTTGCCCAAAAGCTCATGTGTTGAGACAATGTGAGAAAGTTTAGAGGTGAAAGGATTGAGTCAATTCACTAGTAGGGATTAACTGGGTGGTAACTGTAGGCAGGTAGGGTATGGTTAGAGGAGGTGGATGAATATTTTGTTCCTGGTCTACAATGTCTTCCTCTCTCCCTTCCTCCCTTCCTCTCTCCCTCTCTCCTCATCTCCTTCCTGGATCCATGTCCTGAGCAGGTGTTTCTTCCTCCATGCCTTTCTGCCATAATGTTCTGCCTCAGCTTGTGCCAGAGCAATGGAGCCAGCCACCTATGAACTGAGACCTCTGAAAGTGTGAACCCCAAATAAACTTTTCTTCCTCTAAAATTGTTCTTGTCAGGTCATTTGGTCACAGCAACAAAAAGATTGATTAAAACAGTGGTGGTGGTAGTTGTGTGTGTGTGTGTGTGTGTGTGTGTGTGCATGCGTTTGTGTGCACGCTGTACTTTATGTTCGATTTTTTTGTATGTCTAAAACTCCTCAAAAAAGTCTATTAATTTTTTAAAAATGCCTTTAAAATGACCGAAAGGACTACACACACACACACACTCATCTATTTAAGTAGCATTTTTTATCTTTTCTTTATTTTTTAAGCACTTCTGGGTTTTTGATCAATAAGTATTCATTGAATTATATTTTAATATTTATGTTAAAATAATCAGGTTAAACAAAATTTTGGATACAATTAGCATTACCAGAACTACAATATGATCTGGATGAAATTAAACCTAGGAAAGTTTGATCTTTAGCACTGCTGTCCAGTCAACATAATCTATAAGCTTTCTTTATGTGTTCAATATTAATTGAAAACAATGCTATTTTCACTTGAGGTTGTTTTCTGAGACAAAATGAGGAACATTTGTTGATTAAAAATAAAAACCAGGATGATGTTCTAGTAATTGCTAAGTATTATTAACTCATTTTGTCCCATCAAAATGAGTGTAGAATATGTATATAAAATTAAATATAGTAACATGCATATAAACTTAAATATATAATATATTGTATAATATGTAATTATATAATTAAGATAATAATATATTTATCAGAATACAATTGCATTATAATATTAATATGATATATAAGTTTATAGATTATTATTTCCAACCTATTTTAATGTACCTGTGTAAATTTCATTGAAATATTCATAGAACTGAAAACTTAGGACTAAATGAGTTAAGGATGGGAAAAGCTGAGGTTTTTTCTTTGACTAAAGAAGAGGCTAGGCTGCAAATAATTCAATGAAATCTCTTAGCAATGAACAAGGGTCAAACTTAACACAAACTAGAAACACAAAGAGTTGTTCCATCAAATCAAAGGCCTTTTTAGTTCATTTGTAAGGCTATATGGAAACACAGCTTAAAATTAAGTAAAGTATGTGTCATAGGTTAACTAGGAAGAAACTTGTTCTGTCTGAATGAGTTTCATTTCTCCTTCAATGTAGATGTTTTCAAGTGTATAACTAAGAACTTGTCTTCTAATCAATATTGACATAAAGCCTATAATTTGATAAAGTGGAAATACTGCTTTTTCAAAGTCTTCTATCTTTTATGACAAATAGATAACACAAAATTTGATCTTACATAACAGTTTTTTGTTCTTTCCTAGCTGATAGACTTTTCAAGGCTTAAAAGAAATCAAACCAATAATCAAGCCCCTCTCTCTATTTAATATTTGATGGTGTCTTCAATTGTTTGACAAAATTCAAGCATTGTTCAGATTCTTAGCAAAATGACAAAATCGACTCTTAAAATTAAAAACAATTCTTTATTGAAGATGGCTTTGATGTGATAATCTCTCATATCCATTAATAGGCTTCAATCATTGACAAGTTCACCTAAGTATCTTAGAGTAACAGTTCCATTATAATAATGTGTGCTTTTTTTCAATCACAATTAGAGGGCAGAGAGATTTATTTCATACTGAATTTATTATTAAAAAAAAATAGATTCAAGAACAGGTATGACAGGTTAGATTTGGGACTGCATAAATGAGCTTTATGTTAAAGGATGATAAGAATGCATTTAAAATTTTAATTGAAGAATGCCAGGCACCAGAGGCAAACAGCATGCAATTGCTTAACATGCTAAATAAAGATAGCTGTCAAAAAAAGTCAAGTTTGCTGGTGGTTACAGCTGTTTACCATCATGCAACAAAAACACAGAAGCTCTTCTTTTCTTGAAATGCTTCAACCACATGGTGGACTGTGGCCTCTATTCATCATTTGAGTAACTGGGGTTTAGCATGGAGTAGAACTATCCAAAATGGAGGAAAAGTCAGTTTTTGATTATTTACCATTTTAAATTATCTATAATTACACCTCCCTTAATTAATTTAGGAGAGTGTTGACTGCATTGTTCTTACTGTTCTAAGTAACAGCCACTGAAAGTGAATCTTTCATTCAGTACTGACAGGAGAAACCGCCCAAATCTTTTATAAATTGCCACACTGGATGGCAGACTGCAAAAATGTTGTCTCACATTCCACTGACAAAAGATATTGTAAAATGACAGGTTAAAAAACACATCGTGTACAACCATAGAAACGAAATGATGTACCCCATTTGTGTATAATCAATCAAAATGCAGTCTGTAAAAAATTAAAAGATAAAAAAAAAAATACCTGAGTTTTTACCTTCTCGTTCTTTTTGGTAATCACCAAACTAACTGTTGAGAAGAAGAATGAAAGGAGAAACAGTAATGGCCTTTAAACAATTCACAGATTATACAGTCCTTTTCTGTAAATTTCTCCTGATATAAATTGTGATCCTGATATAAAATAGTATTTGATTGATTTAAATCAAACTATTTAAACATAAAAAGCTTTGTAATGGGGGGGAGTAAAAGGACAGTCAGTATAGGTAATAAATGATTGAGTCAGGAAGATGGGGGATGGTTTGAGAGGAAATAAAATGCTAATACCTTCAGGATACTTCCCCTCCTCCTCACCAGTTGCCAAGATTACCTGCCTCCAGGGAACTGCTCCTCCAAACAAAGAGTTGTTAATGAATAATCCCCCCTCCACTCTCTTTCAGCCTGTACCTTTGGGATTACTCCACCTTTTGGGACACGTAGACAAGTTAAGGGGAGGAAAGGGCATGAGAACAAAGGAAATCAAAATTATCTATAAAAAGGGGCAGGACACCCCCACTTCCTTGGGCACCTACTTGGACCCCCTCCTCTGCGAGGAGCCTCTGTCTTTTGCTCTTGCCTCAGTGTTTCTCAGTTCAATCTTCAACACTGGGGTTACAAACCTGGATCCTGACTGACTGATTCTCAACACCAGTATCAATAACATACTATTGAGATAGAAACTTGGAGAAATAGTAAAGATAGACTGAATCTTAAATGAGAAGCACCCAGGAGTCCCTGGCATTCTGAAAATGCCTGTGAACATTTGAAATGCAAAATAAGCATTTCTAAGCAACCCAGCCCACATCCTTGACTCCTGCGTGCCCTTGCCTGCAAAAAGCAAATGGGAGGGAAATTCACAAGTGCTGGGAAAATCAGAGAAACTGTGTAACTCTGCACAGGTTCCACCTCTAGTCCAGCCCCTAGCAAGTGCCTCTCTCTAACTATTAACACCCCACACCAATGGGTTGTTGCACCTCCTCTGGAGGTGGCCTTCATTCTACCTTGAATGTTTATCAAAAGCATCTCATTCTCAAGAAGGCCGGAATTAGCCCTTGAATGTGTATTCTTACTTTACTCCCAAAGACATCTCTCTTGAGATAGCTCATATTCTCCCTTGAATATGTATCTGCTTTAGTAAATAAATCTGTGTCTCTGGTGCTTGCTGAAATGCTTTTCCATCAAGTACACCAAGGATCCCACTTTTCCTAAGTCCAGGAATCTCCTCCCATGTTTTACTAAAGAAAAAACTTTAAAATGCTAGTCTGCCCTTGACAACAGATAATTTCATGAAAATATAGTTTTGTGAAACCATTTCTTTCCCTGTTATTTTTAGAGAATGACATGGCTAGAGGGTACAGACTGTTTTTTTCCTCCACAACTCAAAGACTACATTCAGATGTTCTCAGAACTATTCTTTTCTACCCTTTCTCTAATCATTTCTAGAATATTCTAAAGACCTACTGGCAATTCATTTCAATGAAGAACTGCAAGACAGTCCTTAAGAACTAATAAGGCAGATATAATAATTTACAGATTTTTAAAAACGTGTCTGTGGTTACTCCTGTTTTTACCAATTACATTTGTAAGTTCACTATTAAAAAAGAGAGGAATACCTACTGATAAGTAGTTAAGGACATAATCAGTTGTTATAGTAAAACATGTAAGTCTTTTTTATTCAAACAATTGAAAATGCCATCAAATATACATTTGAATATACAATGCCAAACAAAATATCTGTATAACATAGAGCACAGAAACCAAAACTGAAATTTATCACTAATGCATATTTTTTTCAGGCTAAAAAAAATGTTCAAAGAAGATATTATATTTAATCAAGTGAGAAACAATTTAAATTATATATCCCCAGCAGAATTGGGAAGAGTAATTTGCCCATATACACATTAATTAGTTCACTGATTATATATTAATATTAATGATATACAGGAAAGGAAACAGCTTAAAGCTATTATCAGATCTTTTTAAAATGCCATGAACATAGACATAGTATTTATTACTCATATAAGAGATACCAGTCTGCAGAAACTACAAAATTAGGGAACAGTTATGCCTTCTCTGCCTTTATTTTTGGTGTCTGGATTTGTGTGTGCATGCGCGCACACGCAGCACTGAGAATCATGCCTCTTGCATGTTAGGCAAGTGCTCTATCACTGAACTATATCACCAGTCTTAGAATATTTTACAAGGAATAGGGAGTAATTTATCCTTTTCTCTCTTTTTTCAAGAATAAAAGCCTTCAAAATCTGAATACTTGATTAATTATTCAATTGTCATGTTCTAAATTGTTTCAGGAGAAAATGCATCTCTCAACTTGGTTGTTTGTTTGCTTTTTGTATTGAAAACTGAAATCATCTGCATGCTAAACATGTACTCACTTCACCACTGAACCCCCCAGCCCCTCTCAAAGTAGTTCAATACTTTTTATTGTGTGTATAATTTAGAAAGTATAAAACTTTCAAGGTTGCATGCATTATTTCATTGGCACTGTTCATAATGAAGGACTGAGTAATAACAATGCCAATTCTGTCATTTCCTCAATTCAATTAAAAAATTTCCCATGTGCTAGGTAGGCCTTGGGTTTAATTCCTGGCTCAAAGAAAAAGATAAAATAAAGAGCTGGGCACAGTGGCACACACCTGTAATCCCAGCGGCTGAGGCAGGAGGATCACGAGTTCAAAGCCAGTCTCAGCAAGGGTGAGGTGCTATGCAACTCAGTGAGACTCTGTCTCTAAATAAAATACAAAACAGGGCTGGGGATGTGGCTCAATGATGGAGTACCCCTGAGTTCAATTCCCAGTATCAAAAAAAAAAAAAAAGAAAGAAAGAAAATTCCTTAGCAAGCAACATTATATCGACTACTTTTGCCAGTATTCTTCAAAAGTGTGGTTGTACTGTTTTCCACAGTTATTGCAAATGTGTTATACAATTACATGCCAAATAATTCCTTTAAATAAGAACCTATTACAAATTGCAATTATGGTAAATATAAAGTCTTCCCTATGCAATGACAGTTAAGAATGAATACAAAATGCAAGGTTTATTTAATGAAAACACTCATTTTCAGTTGTACAACTTAAAAAGAACTTGCATCTAAGCAGCCTCTATCAGATTTATTTTTGAAAAAATGCAATATAACTAGCTATCAAAACCAATTTTTTAGTCACCTTTGACTAAAGGTTAACTGAGAAGCAGATGGTTTAATTCTCTCTTCCATACAGTTCAGCGAATCAGAGTCAGAAGAAACAACAATGCCCAAGAGTTCTAATATTTTGGCACCTACAGTGAAAGGCACATAAGCATTTTTATCATCACCTATCAAATAGCCTACATGTGCAGAATTGCAAAGCAAAGATTTCTGGTCATTTTACAACTTTGCCAAAACCAGTTCAAAAGGCTATTTTGTCTATTAACTTTTCTGGCTAGAATGACTATATCCCCTCCCAATCCTTTGGTGTTTTGTTTACATCTTTATAGTAACACTAACCACGTTTTGCCTCATGACATAAGATTTTTAAATGTTTGTGCTTATTTCCTATTTAGATGGGGAGCTTCCTGAGTACAAGAACTTCTTGTACAAGAATCATCTATACTGAAGCAGGCAACCTTTTTTCTGCAAAGGGCCAGATAGCAAATATTTTATGTTTTGCAGGCTATATATGTTTCTGCTACAGCCAATTAAAACAACCCTTTACAAAAGGAGCAGGTTTATAAAACTAGGATGCAGGGACTGTCGTGGACTATCATTTGCTAATCCCTGAACACTACTGTTTAAAGGTCAGGCTTTGAAGTCAGACTGGTCTGTGTCTACAGAGGTAGCTGTACTACCTCTGAAAGTTACTTACCTATATAAAATATGAATAATATAGTTTGTTGTGAATAATAAATGAGATAAAATATGCAAAGTTCTCAGTAGTGTTATAATGTAAGGTTCATTAAATGTTAGCTATTGCTACATGTAATATGATTATTTTTATACTGCCTGAACAGAGTAGTATTTAGTGTTTATTAAACTGAAGATATTCAAAGAGACAAATGTTATATAATAAAATGTCTTATTTATTACATAAAGTACTTTTAAATGAATATGTTTAGACTTGCTTATTTGCAGTTTCATTGGAAACATTAGGAATAAAAAGATCTTAAACAATCTTCTAATATTAGGGTTATTTTAATCAATACAAATATGTGAATGTAAAATTTTATCATAATAAAACTTGTCATAATAGGACACCTTGGAAATTAAATCTAGTAGAATTTTATTATAAACAATAGGCCATCATATTTTAAAAAACATTTTCCAAATATTCATACATATTACCTCATTTGTTCCGCACCAGAAACCTGTGAATCACATAGATTAGCCTATATTTTCTTTATTTGATACATTTAAGAACAGATTAAAAATGTTCAAGGACCATTGTGCTTATCATAGGTAATTTAATAAAAAAGAACACTGAGTGAAAGCTATTGGCCAGTATGATTAGGCAACAAGGAAACAAAAATAAATAGGATGAGTTTCTGCAAGAACTCATAATAAAGAGACACATAAACAGACCATTTAAATACAGTATATAAGTGAAAATATGGGGTCAGTTGGAAGGAAATATCTCAAAGGAAATGACACTAAAAGGTAAACAGAATTTTGTAAGATCAAGTGGAGGAAAGATACTCTAGAAAGAAGATATTACATGCTCCTGGTATAGCAGTAAATGTGTACAGAACTTTTAAGGAATACATTTGTAGATGGGCTGGTGAGATATGGAGTACAGGACCCATTTTGAGAAGTGGACAATAGAAATGAAAGGGCTTATTTCCTATATTTTAAGTAAATGTCTCTAGACACTTAGTCTCTAGAGACTAAGCAGTCATGAAGATTTTAAGAGACAAAGTCATATTTGGAAATACCATTCTGATGGTAGTATGGAAGATGAATTAAAAGGAGACAGATTTTTGAAAGCAAAAGGGATAGTGAAATAATTTTTCCATAGAAGGAGTAGGCATATACAGACAAGTCAAGAAATGCCTACTTACTCTGACTTAGCAGGAACACTTTTTCAGACATATGTACAGCTTTATAATTAACATGATATAAAATATTTGAAGACAATAAAAAACTGAGGTATAAGGAGAGATATATATAGAACATAATAAGTTGAATAGAATGGAGAAACCAGAAATAGATCCATACATTGTTGATTGATTTGTGACAGAAGTACCAAAACAATTCATTAGGAAAAAGGAAGGTTTTCAAGAACTAAGCCTGGAGTAACTGGATAAAAAAATAATGACTTCAATCCTTATGCTATACATAAAATACTAGAGGAATCAAAGACTTTAAATAAAAGAGCTAAAACTGTAACACTTTTGAAAGAAAATAAAAGAGAATCTTTAGAACATTGCTTTATTCCACTGGGGCTTCCTGGTTTCTAGGCCTTCAGACTTCGACTGGAAGCTACATCATCAGCCCTCTGGCCTTCAGGCCTTCAAACTACACCACTAGTTCTCTCCTGGGTCTCCAACTTGCAGATGGCAGATCATGGGACTTCTCAGTTTTCATAATTACTTAAGCCAAAAACCTGTAATAAATCTCTTTCTAAATAAAAAAACGCACAGACACAAAGATCCTATTGATTCTTTTTCTTTGGAGAACCCTGACTAACACAGCAGGCCACAAGGTCTCTGTCAACAACTATTCAACTCTGCCACTGTAGTGTGAAAGCAACCATAGACAATACGTTAACAATGGGAATGGATGTGCTCTGATAAAATACAAATTCAAGTAGGGGACTAAATTTGATCTGAGGACTACAATCTGTCAACCCTGTTTTTAGAGTGTAAGATTTTATATATAATGTACTATCATAGAGATCTCTGTAGCCTTACTGTATGCCACCCCCACACCAAGGTGATAATATGGGCAGTAAAAATATCTTTTATGGTATGATATGAGAAAAGTTTGGAAAGCACATCCCTAGAAAAAACTAATGTACATGTACAAGGAGACATCATGTACAAAGATGATTATTATATCACTGTTCATGATAGCCAAAATTGAGATAATCTAAATGTCCCTCATGAGGCAATATATACACCATGACACAAATATATAATAAAAACAACAGGTGAATGAACTAAATTTCCACTTATTAACACATTTGTAATAAAAACAGATACCTCTAAAATAGTCATTCATGATGTGCCACAAAATTGTAACCTTTCCTCTGAAATAGGGACATTATGTCACTTTTAAAATGTAAATATCATATTCTTAATTCAATCTAGGCATTAATAGAAAGACATTTCCAAAGGATATGATTTGTAGGAATGAGGAAGTTTGGAGAGCCATAGCTGGCTCTCCCTTGGAGGATGAATAAAGAGGCAATCATCTTCATCTTCACTTTGCTCCTCTGTCATAATTTTCCTCTTTTCTTTCTATTTCTGAATGAGTTTTTTTTAATCCATCTAATAGTTCTGAGTTTCATTAATGGTGGTTGCTAACCTTTCTCAAAAAAAGCCCCACTAAATTCCCATGAACCAATCATGCAATTACTATTATTTTGCTTTGTTCTCATAAAAGTAAAGTGGTAATTATAACATATGGGTGATTTAGAATATATAAAGCACTGTCAAATAGATTATCACTTTGAATCCTCCTAAGAACCCAGTAAGGTACATAGAACAGGGAGGTTAAGAGACACTACCCAAAGTCTAAATCGATTGCACTGATCTGTCCTTGTAGATGATACCTTTATAAATAAAGTTTAGCCTATCCTTCCAGTAGTCTCTAATTTCTTCAGCCAGAAAGTTTCTCAATACTCCGATGACTCATAGGTCTTTATATCTCTTTTATGGCACTTAACATGTCCTATCTTTTAAAAATATTTAGATGTATAGGTCTTAAGATACTCAATGGCAAGTTCTGGAAGGGCAGGGACTGAGTCTTATTTATCTTTCTAGATAAACAACATCTACAAACACTCATTTTTCTAATTAAATGAATAGGGCACTCCCTTGTTTATGGTAGTTTTTCATTTTTTCTTGAAATATTATAATTAAAAAGCATAAATATAAGTGTGTTCACTATATTTATATAGTATCTTTTGGCAACTGTATTTTTTTAAAAAGTTGTGTATCAAAGCTGGGCGTGGTGGCACACACCTGTAATCCCAGAAGCTCAGGAAGCTGAGGCAGGAGGTTTGCAAGTTCAAAGCCAGCTTCAGCAACTTAGCAAGGCCCTGTCTCTAAATAAAATACAAAAAAGGGTTGGGTATGCGGCTCAGTGGTTAAGTGCCCCTGGTTTCAATCCCTGGTACTTCCCCCAAAGAAATGTGAACAGGAATTACAATAATCCTAATTATACCATCTTTTGGAAAAATCAATTTGACTTACAGTATTTACTAGTTGCAATTTTTCTCTCCTGCCCTCCCTCTTTTCCCTATTTTGGTGGTGCTCGAGATGGAACCCAGGGCCTCTAGGTGGGCTAGACAAGTGTTCTACCACTGAGCTACATTCCCAGGTATGCAATTTCTTTCTTCAAAAGAATACAACCTGCAATTACTTTAAAGGTACTTTATTAGTAGATTAAACTTTAATTGAATCAAAAGGAACACCTCTTGAAAAGAGGTGGAAGACAAATCTAATCCTTTTCAACATTCAATATATTTACATAGCTCCACTAGAAAGTTTAAAATGTGACTTGATTTTTAATAATTTAATTTATATCAAGTCTTTAAGGAACAGACCAATAACACAAAAAGCATTATCAGTCTTTACTGAAACACTCATAACTTCTGAAATAGTTATCAAGACTATGGGCCCAGACATCTTACAAGAAATAAGAATACCTGAATTCTATTTCTAGCTCTAGCAACCTTGAATAGATTCAAATAGAATTTATGGGATTAAAATTTTAAAACTTTTTGAATGAAACTATATTCACCCCATAGTGACTTTAATGCTAAATATGTATTGCTTCTTCCTAAATCACACCTCTTTTTATCTTAGAACTCATTCTGCCAGAACCCCTTGTCTTAAAAAGAAGAACATATTGCTAAAAGATTCATTATTAGTAAAATAATTTAAAGAAACCCCAAATCTATAATTTAACAAAAGTGTCTCAATATAGCTTGAAGGGCAATATTTTGAGATTTGAAAGGGAGGGAATGCAGGAGAGGTAAGTTTAGTTTCTTTTACTGCATTTAATGTGTTCTGGTCAAGTGTTTGACACTGCATAAATAACCCCATTGCTACATATAAAGATAAAATAAACAGCTAAAAACTCTGGTGTAGAATGGTGTTTCTCGGTTTTCTACCACAATATTCCCCAAATAACAGAGGACAGTAAACTCATGAGAATAAGAAACCTGTCCTACCTAGTTTAAATTTGATGGTTTATCAGATTTTCATTTTAAATAATCACATATGCCATTCATTATTTGAAACTAATTTACCCTGCCTACCAGTAAGTAAAACTGATAGTCCAGGAAAATATACCATGTTTATCTTTGTATCTTGCAAAACATGGATTCACTTTCCTCAGGTTTACTCATTATTCAGTTTGAGAAGCAGTTGTAGCATAAATACGGAAACAAATATCTATGATTATGTGTGTAGAGCTGGTCCATGATTCTTGGTCCTTGATTCCCTCACAGCTGTGTCTGTGCTGGGAACTTCCTGTGCAAAGGTGCAGGTCAAGATGGCCCAGGTGCTATGCGGCTCACAGGCCTGAGGAGGCTACATGAAAGGCATGCATCTCTATCAGCTGGAACCCTGGACTCAGGCACCAACTCCTAGGGGTAGAGAATTCTGGGCATAAGATGACCTCCATGTCTCACAAGTTTTGCTGCATCCTTTAGACTGCTTACTTTGCCAAAACTTTCTCACAAATAACTTTCTGATGACAAAACCTGTATAATAAATGTGCTGAGTTAGCTCTGGGTCAGTCAAACTCCAACAGGGTTTGGCTGCCCACCTAACTTTTTCTCTATGTGTGTCTTTTCTTCATCCCCTATCATCCCTGTCTGGGTGAATAACGGCTGTGCTGGTTGTAACAATTATGTGCAAGAATGTAGGCTCATTAGGAACAAGGCTATAAGGTGGGTAGCTTCCACTCCCTATATCCACATTTTCCAATTATAAGTGGGTTTTCACAGATTTCTTTCTATATCCTTAAGTGGGAACTGAAGATAAAGGTGATGTCATTACAAAGCAGCTTTGAGTTCTTCTGAGACATATGGATAGTCAGTATTTTAAACTCCTAAAACAAAAATATTTCTTTTTATTAACCATAAATACTGCAATACACCTAAAAAATTTTATAGAGGTTAAATCAAAAGTTCTTACACACTTCCAGTGATACTGGTCTAAGTCAGTAATTCTCAGAGTAACATAGGACAGAAAATCCTCTTAGAATTTACAAGCCTTATATCAGCACTGCTACTTCTTTCCCACAACAAAGCTAGATTTAAAATCACTAATTACAGAAAGTCACCATTATAGATAGAAGTATATATTCTCTCTCTGGTGTGTCAGGTTTGAAAACATACAAAAGAACTACTGGAGGCTTAAGGTTGCTGTTGAGAGACTATGATGGCTCCAGAATTTTATTATGATTAAATGGTGAGCTTATTAGCAGACAGATAGTCCAGTATCTAGAAGTTATTCTCAGAAGTTGTTTTTTTCTTCTCTGGATCTTTCAATTTTTCCATTTAACATTATACTTTTTAAAAGGAAAAACTACATGAAATTCTTATGAACACTTTTTTTTTCATCTTGGAATAAAAGGATAACTCTATTTATTTATTTATTTATTTATTTATTTTAGCTGTAGGTGGACACAATACTTTTATTTTATTTTTATGTGGTGCTGAGGATCAAACCCAGGACCTCACACATGCTAGGTGAGCACTCTACCACTGAGCCACAACCCCAGCCCAACTCTTCTATTGTTGCAGGTTAAAATCTACTAATATATTCCAGTATTGTGCTTGTGTTTTAAATTTTGAGGATAAAACATATATAATGAAAACAAATTTTATGAGGAAGTCATTTTAATACCTTTAATGGCTCTTAATCATTCTCACCATCTCCCTATGGTGGAGAGGTACACCTGGCTGACTATTACTTATACTTTAGGTCTCAGTTTAGAAATTGCTTCTTCAAAAAGAACTCTGAATATGTGTTAGATGTGTATTTCCATACTTTAACATTATCATAGCATTTTTTTCATTGTTCATTTATTCATCTGACATTGCCCCTAGACCTCCCCTGACAAAAGAGGGAATGTGCCTGTCTTCTTCATGTAGTCCAGCAGGGTGTCTAGCATGTATCAAGTGCTTTTATTCAAATATTTTTATTTTGTAATTGCCTTTATAAAAATCTTAAGGAGGTCAAACAGAACTCTTTTACCAAAACCTTTTTGAAATGATGCATGAAAAGAAAGTAACCATCTAGTTTAGATGAGTAAATACAGAAAATGGCTAGATTTAATATGTTTAGAAGATTATTTAACATGTATATTAAACATATACTTAAACCAGGCACCTCTAAGGCATCAAAGTATTTTTTTACTAGTCATCATTTTCATTTACAAAGTTAGTTTTTAATTATATTTATTAAATAATTAAGTTAAACTAATTACATATTTACTGAGACAATGAGAGAAAGATAAAAGAAAAAAAAGACAAATTTGCCAGTGTAGTTTACTTGTTAAACAGAATAGTTTGTTAGTTTTTATAAGGAAAAAAATGTAGTAGAGAATTGAGTTTAAATGTTTGGGGTTCTTTATCATTAAATCATATCTATTCAAGGGCATTTATACCAACTGGAAAAAGCATTTTGACTGCTGGTAGTCGCACATAGCCTAAAACAGTTAATATATTTTAAAAAATAAATCAATAATTTTTGAAGAACACTTCAAGCCATTAAGTACAGAGGCAAGATTACCATTCTGAATTATCATAAGGAATCTATTTGGAAGAATCAGGGACCTTCAAAATGTAATTAGTTCAGGTTTAGAATGCATCTGTGATATAGAAAAATAAACCAATCATTTTATCATTTCATTATTAGGGATATATCTGACATCTATAGGTGATGGGAAAGATACTGATTATTTTTAATTAGAAGAATAATCTTAAATATTTTCCTTCACTTAAAAATTACTATATAGGGTATGGTTTTACAACTATAAAACAATACAGGAGAAAAACAAGTATGATATAGCTACTAAAATAATTAGATATGCATAGAAATTCCTGTACTAGTGACATATTTGGACAGGACTCACTACATTTTTTTTTTTTTGTGGCAGTACTGGGGATTGAACCCAGGGCCTTGTGCATGTGAGGAATCACAAAATTCTACCTCAGGCATATCATGTCAAGTGTGCATAAATGAAAATAATTTCATAACAGTGGTTCCAAAGGAAATATCCTAAGATTCTTTGAACAAGTCAGAACAATAAGAGATACAGTTGATTTACAGCTAACTGAAGGATTACTGTCAAGGAGCTTATGTTTCCTCTACTTCTTGGAAACATGTTAATTCTTTAAAAGATTATATAAATTGACAGGGAAAGAGAGAGAGAGACAAAGAGACTGAAAGAAAGAATATATATAAGCAGAAAAGGATGGTGACAATACTTTCAAAATGACAAAAAAATTCTAACTCAGTCATAAATCTCTTTATTGGATACAAGATTAACATCTATACTATTTTAGTTATGATGAGTTCTGTAAGCATATTAAAAATAATCACTAGTTTAATTAATTAAAGGCACAGTTCACTTCATTAGCATGAAGAAAAACATATGATTTTACAGAATACCTATGCTGACAAAGAAAAATCTATTTAATTAAAATTGTAATTCTATGCTATCATGATAAAATGACTTCAATCAGGAACTACACCATGACTAAGAAGAAAATACAACTGTTTAATACAGGAAGTTGTAGGGAAGGTTTGAAATAAGTTACAGCATAGAAGAACAGGGACAGAAATATTAAAATTATTTCATTTAGCATCTACACATTCCAGGCAATTTCTATAACTCTAATTATTATTCTGCTAGGCAAGGTATGAGGCACAAGTTTCCTGGGAGGGACTCAGACTAGAATACAACTGAATATGCTAACCAGAGTTCTAGCATGTGTAAGCTCTATGACCCTGGATAAATCATTTTCCTGAACTAGGCCTTGAATTACATGAAGGAAGGATGGTTTCTATATCCTGTTTACTTGTAACATTAAGAAATTCTGAATGTTTGAAGTTGAAGCAATTTTAAATCTTCATATCCTATGGTTTCCACTAAAGACTATCAAATGTACAAGACAGCCTTAAAAACCAAATAAACAAAACAACCACTTGTAGCATACAGGTGGGGCCAAATTATATATTAAACCTGATAAATCCTGTGAGGTCAGTTTTTTGTTGTTATTGTAGTGTGTGTGTGTGAGTGTGTGTGTGTGAGTGTTTTCTTTTTAACTTTTCTATTAACTGATTACCACTCAAAAAGATGCCTCTCCCTAGACCCAGTGAAATATAGGACCCTACCCTACCCTGGCTATAAATTTCCACAATCAAAAATGTTTAAACTGTCCAAGAAATGAAAATAGTTACAGTGAGCATGGCAGATGTGGCTGCTTTTCCTGGTGGACCAATTTAATATCTTCCTAATCTTTATACCTTTATAAACTAAGGTCAGGTCAGTAGAAGACATAACCTCAAAACTGAAGCTCAGGGAGGTTCTAAATTAAGAGGTTCAATGTAAAAATGAAGTGAATTACAAAGAAAAAAATTTGTTGATATATAGGATGAGGATTCTAAATCATCCTATGGCAGATAAAAACTATATTACAAGATAATACTTTCAACCCATATGGACCATTTTATAGCAATCCCAAGTATTTTAAAGAAATTATCTAATTAATTTTCATGACACTTCTGTGAAAGTCAGGTATTAACTAATTTTTTTTTCCAAAGAAGGCAAACACACACATACATGCACACACAAATTCCACAGGAACTACCAAAGCTACTCACTGCCAATGACATATCTAGAGTTGTAACTTACGAAAAAAGGAGCTTAGGCCAATGATAAATGTATTAACTGAAATGTCTCCAACTTTTTGAAAAATATATGACTTCCCACAAGATGTAAGTGCAGAAACAGTGTATTTCCTTGCTTAGCATTTACCACTTAGTTCAGCATCTGCTACCTTGTAGGCACTCATTATACATTTACTCAGTGAATAAAGGCTATTAATAGTAGCTAACAGTTACTAAAACTCTTGTATCAGGTACTGTGGTAAATGTTTTACATATATTATTTCATTTAATGCTACAAACAGTTCAATGAGGTAAAATATTACTTCTCATTTTACTGATAAGGAAACCAAGGCCTGGGTTAAGTAACTTGCTCAAGATTACACAATGTTAGCAGCAGGATTTTAAAATAAAGGTAGCCTGACCTTAGATCAAGATTATAGAAAAAGAGTCTTACACTAGAAGTAAGAAACTATATCTATAGTCCAGTCCCTCTAATACCATTTCCTTAAAAAGAAAAGAAAATTTTTAAATGACATTTTGTTTTTAACTCTTTAGAATGCCTGGCATAGTACTTTAATTCACATTATTCTTCATCAAATGTTTCCTAAAGAAAATTAAAATCACATGAACAAATTAGGTTTCATTGTTCTCAACCATAAAATGAAGATAAGTTACCTGCATAGTCTACCTCAATGGTTCTAAGACTGTGATCCAAAGATTGGGAAATTTTGTAGAAATGCAAATACCTAGGTCCCACCCCAGACTTTATGAATCAGAAACTGAAGTTTTAACAAGTCTTACAGGCATGCTAACATCTGAGAATCAGGGTCTATTTTGTAAAATAATTATAAAGATCAAATGAGTTCAATAGTGTGAAAGTACCCTAAAAAGTGAAAGCTGTATCATCAACATCATTAAAATATTAAATTACATTCCTGGAGAAAAAAACTCAGTGATTTTACTAAATCTAGACTGAAATGAATATCAGAAATGAAATAGAACATAAAATACTTTCCAAATAAGATACTGTTCTTCTAGATTTTATTTGGATAATGTGAGCACCCATGGATCCAGAGTAAAAGATGACTATGATCCATAAAATTATACTTAGAAATCTGATAATTTGATCATGTCAGAGGCCTGATGTGCTACACAAGCTCCTTACCTGACCAGTGTCCAGTGGAGACACCAGATCTGTCTGTGCATGTCTCACTTACAGGTCTAAACACAGTCTCCCATCCACCAGTAGCATAGCGCCAATTCTGAGATTCCAAGATGAGTGTCCGTTGGGTGCCATATGCAATCATGAAGCAATAGACCACATGATGGAGTTGACAGCCATAGCCACAGCCTTTGTTAATGTTACACACCAGTTTCTTGGCTTTGCTACAGTCCTTGGGATTCTATCAAAAAGAAAAAGAAATGGAGATGAAGATAAGATATAGAGAGAGGTCAACTTCTCTTTGCAAGTGACAAGTAGCAAAAATCATAATAAGCCAGAACTGATACAGTGTATTTCTTATCAGGTAAAGAATCCAGCTTAAAGGAATGGAACCAATAAGAAGAATTCAATAAAAAAATGTACATGCATTCAGGGAGATGGCAGTGACAAAAAACAATACTTTGAAAATATCATTAAAGTGAAATTAAGCAGTTATATTAAAACAAAAAAACCTTCCCTCACTTCTGTCTCTCAGAACATGTAACTCTGAACCCACAGTTGTAAACACTGAGATCTTAATGAAAGAAGTGAAAACAGTTCATTTATTCCAACAGCACTTTGACATTCTGAACTTACCCTCTGTGATAAAACTCAAATTATCTTAAATGAAAAACTATAATTTATCTATTAATTCCATCTATCTGCAGAGTTTTAACAAAATCTATTGCTCCATTATGAAGTAAAAGGCACTGAGTAAAGGGATCTCTGAATCCAACTTTTAACAAAATATCAGTCACAGAACTTTTTTTTTTTCTTTAATTAACCTTCATGGTAGCTATTAGTAATTTCAAAACTGAATTTAAACATGTTTTATACTGGCTATTTTGAGAATGTGTTACGCCAGTTGGGAGGTCCACTTTGCTAATTCTATGCTTTCCTATAAAATGGTTAGCTAATGTGAAAATTCTTTTTCCATTCTAAAGTTTTAGTTCTGCTCTAATTTGAATGACCTGTTACTAATAACAATTTATTTTGACAAGGACTCTAGTCTGAGAAGGTTTCCAGGCTGTTTTTTTTACAAGGGAAAAGAGAATGAGTGCTTCTAGGAACAGAATCTCTCTTTTTCCCCACATCGCAAGAGGCAAGGAAAAATCAGTTCTCGATTTACATGAGCCTTGAATAAAGCAGTCGAGAAACGTCACATCTACAACCACATTCCAGGGATATCATCTGTTCTGTCAAGTAGAGACTTGCTTACGAAAGCTAACATGGTAAGGCTATAAAAATGATTCTGAAGGAAAATGCAATGACATCACTTTCAGAAAAGGTACCTTTCATAGTCAAATGCATCACAGCTGCTTTTTTTTTTTTTTTTTTGGATCAAAGCAGAACCTACACCATCAAGAACCTTCAGAGTTAAAGCCCTTATGAATCCAAGACAGCCCGGATAAACTGATTTGGTTAATAATGTTTTCACAATCAAGCAGTAGTTGTCTATTCTTTTCATGAGACTATGAACTCATAGCAGAATCCTAAGGTAATAACCCCAGTCTTGTTGGTATAGCCACAGAAGATTGGAGAAGAACAGAAAAGTGTGATGTCATGTGGGAATGGGAGACACTATTTACTTTCTGTACAGTATCATATAAGGAATCCTGGGAGTATGTGCCACTCTCAAATTACCCCAAGGCTTTATTGTTGACTCAGTTTGTCACAAAAGTAGATTAACGTTGATGTTTGTCAGATTTTTTTTTCATGATTTGTGAGAAATACAGTACTTGAATATCTCTAAAATTTATTTAAATGAAAACTTTATTTGAATGTTGATTCATATGTTTTTCAATAACTTTTTTCTTTTAGAGCACTTTTTAGATGCACTGAATTATTACAAAGATAGTACAAAGTGCTCCCATATACTTCACATTCAGGTTCCCTTATTATTCCAGCTTGGTCTATTATATATTGGTCTTCATATTTGTTTATTAAGGAAAAAAGTAAAAGGACTTTGAAACATTGAAACATTGATCTTTAGTTTGGAAACTACAAATCTTTTACTTAAAAGAAGGGTCTCATCTGCATGTAAGAAAAGCACATCTACTGTCTGACTTAAGAGAACAGTTTAATTAGAATGCACGATTTTAAGCACAAAAGTTGACATAAAAGAGAAAGGAACAGGCAATTTATGCAAGAGGCTTAAGGATTAGTGTGTCTCATATCAAGCTGAATAAAGAATATATAAATTATTTTTTCTTAGTTTATAGCTATGTAACACAAAGAAATGAGAAAACATCCATTATGCTTGATTCTGAAATGAGAATTCTATATATGAAAAGTAATCAATGGAAGACTCCAAGGTGGAGAAGAGAAACTGAATGATTAGAATGGTAACAGTAAATAAAATACTGAAAAAGCTCAGAGTCACAGCCCAAGAATTTAGTTTCTGCCAATACTTAATACCTAAATGTATGAAAAATTCAAAGGATGTTGCTGATAAAAGATCCACAGAAACACAAGGACAGTGAGAAAAAGTATCTGTGTTTCACATAAGATTAGGCTCATCAGTATAAAAATCTAGAAGAAAATGAGTTAGTAATTTTAAGGTAAAGGGAGAGGATTTTTTTTCCCTTTTGTTTTAAAGTCAGTGACAACTGAGATGTACAGGGATTTATGATGATAGAAAGGAACTTCACAGGAAATCCCTAATCTTAACTGAGTCTCTGATATTCACCATTGTTAGAGTAACAACGAATAAAAGGAGATTTTTGGAAGTCTATAGTAGAGAAACAGATGCGCAGCTTTGTGATCTTCGAATATTTTTTGCCAAATAGCCTTTGTCAATTACTAATGATCCTCGTTTTATACTATCAGGCTGATGGCTGCAAAGACTTGAAGGTGTATCTTATCCATGAACAAGTATATATAAAAGGGTCTCATTACTAAAAGAAGCTTCACTTTAATCATGCTACTACTTTAACAGGATATTTACTTCTGATGAAAAAGTCTGTTTTGCAGGCTGGGGTTGTAGCTCAGTAGTAGAGTGCTTCCTAGCATGTGTGATGCACTGAGTTCGATTCTCAGCACTGCATATAAAATAAAGGTCCAGTGACAACTAAAAAAATATTTTAAAAAAGTCTATTTTGCAATTGCTTCTAGGGTACTTAATATACTCTCTCCTATATAAATCTTTAATACTTATGCAAGACTGTAGGCATGTTGTTGTTTCATATTGTGATTCTTATCAATCATTTTCTTCTCCTTTTATAGCATTCCTTCCTCTAATTGCCCCCACTCCCACACCTCCCATATATGGGATATTATATACACTCCAGCAGAAGGACGCTCACTAGGAAGTATTTCTTATTTGGCAGTGGAAGACGACAGAGTACAACAGAAAGTATACACATCAATTTTATCAGGGAAAGTCTTATTCACTTCTCTTTCCTGCCTTGAGTGTATTCATTGACCAATTTCAGGTGAACTTGTGTCCATTAAAGAAAGACCAAGCACTTAATACATGCAATAAACTTGGGAGGTGACATCCAATAGAAAAAGAAACCATATACATAAATAACTATAGTAGCAGACAATTTAAATGTTCTAAGATTATGATAAATAGGAATTAAGGACTAGAAGAAAGAAAAAAAAACCACTTTCAGCTGAACTGGAAGGGTTATGAATAAAATTGCATTTAAGCTAAACCTTGATAGTACAATTTATTGTACTTATGAAATGCTAAGTAAACAGACTTTTAAAAATCATTAAATGGGAGTTCACTCTGTAAAAATAATTGTGAAGTGCAAAGTTAAACTACAGATGCCATAAATTATGTTTATGCCAGATTTTTTTAAACAAGGGTTTCCTTAAAGTTAGACTCATCAATAGACATATATTCTAGCTCCTTGCAATTATAGTAATTATCCAAGTTTTAGAAATAGGAGGAAAATTTGAAAAACCACTTGAGACAATATACTCTAATGAGAGTACTGGGGAGAGGCTTAAGATACAATTGTTACAATAAAGGCTCTGCTATGAACTCAATTGTGTGATTTTGCTTCAATTTGCTACTTTAAAATTGAGTCAAAAATTATCTCCCTCTATAACCTTTCCCTGTTGATCCATCCTTCTTTCTCAGAGACACTATGAGGCTAAATAAGATATATATGCTCAAATTTAACATAAACATACTATCTCATTTATCCTTATCCTCTATGACATTATTTTATATTGAATACATGCAATTTTTAATTTTTTAAATATGATTGTGGTGCAGGGGATGGAACCCAGGGCCCAGTACATGCTAAGCATGTACTGTATAACTGAGCTACATTCCAGTTCTAAATCACCTATCTTTTTCTTATGAATATTTAGGAAGATTTTCCCTACACACAAATAAAAGCCTCTTCAAAGTACTAAATTCCCAGCCACAATGTAATTTCCTTCACTTACTTGTCCAGAGTTACTACTGACCAAAAACATTGTTAAAAAAAGAAAGAAAAAAAAAAAGGCTAAATTGACAAATGAAAACATTTAGTCAAAATAAATTGGACACAACATCTCTAGGCATCTCTTGCAAAAAGTAAATGCTCAAAAATTATTATTTTGGGTTGGAATGTATCTTACTGATAGATTACTTGCCTAATATGTATGGGGTCCTGGGTTTGATCCCCAGCACTGCAAAACAAACAAGCAAAACAAAAACAAAACAAAACCTACTTAAGGGACAAGGGAGATGTACATAGTCACAAAAAAAAATTAGTAGTCAACAAGACAGACTTTAGAGTTGAGATTTCTCAAGCCATTTTTGGTATCCTTATCTATTTCTCCATGATGTCTTCAATACACGATACAAAGAAGCATAGGCTTACAGCATACCTGGACACATATCTACTCATATTTTGTAGGCTAAGGATTAAGAATCAGAGCCCAAGAGAATACTTCTAGCTCCTCTCTAAGAATGTTCCTTCTACTGGGTTGAGTTAATACACAGATAGTTCCAACTCCCAATGAAGACTCAGTAAAACAAAAGAAAGGATCAGGCCAGGTAAGTTAAACTTTATTGTGCTCTTTGTATGCTCTAATCATAAGACTATAAACAGTTTTAAATTTGTTTGTTTCAAAAGATTTGCAGTATCCAGTTTTGTATTGGAAATGAAGAAAAGATTCATTAATAGTATGATGAAAGCATTTCATTGTATTGGAAATAATCTGATTTTATTTCTCCAAATTTTTTTCAAAACAAAAGCAGAAAAAGTAAGGAAGCAAATAAGAGAACTGAAGCACTGCATGGTGGTAATTAAAATGAAGACTTTGGGCACAGTTAATAACCATGAAAAAGAAAGTAAAAAAGCCTTTTCATTGTTAAAAGCCCAGATTGGAAATTACTGTACTGTCTCTTAACATATTAAATGAGAATATTTCTCTAATAATGTTAAGATGATATGGAGGTATCCTTTCCATTCCTGTAGCAAAGAACAATCTGTTGCAAGTAGTAAGGATGTCACAAAACCTCAGGCCCAAGTAGGCTACCAAGTGCTTCACGAACCCAATTTCCCTGTGGCTATTCTGTAAAATACGAGTGTGGAAACTTAATTGAGAAAAGATATCAAGACACATAGCTTATACATTATTATACTGACCCATAACAGCAAATGCAGATAGTTACTATACAGTAAAGAAGAGTAAAGTTATCTTGATGAGTAAAGAAGCAATTTACTGAATTTTGTATTTTATAAACTTTTGCTTACAATTTCCCTACACATTCATATCAGGTATTTTAAAACCATTTAAAAAAATGGAAATTCTAATAATCCAACAGAAAGCAACAAACAATTAAGGAGCATTTATTCTCCTATTGATCTTTGAGATAGTATTCTGATATCTCTGATATATAATCTTGAAAATAAAGTTGACCATGATGAAAAGTTGTTAAGATACCAGGAACAGAACTTCCAAGAAATATGGAATAACCTGAAAAGAACAAATTTAAGATTTATTGGGATAGATGAAGGCTCGAAAATACAAACCAAAGGAATGCACAATCTTTTCAAAGAAATAATATCAGAAAATTTCCCAAACCTTAAGAATAAGATGTAAAATCAAACCCAGGAGGCTCAGGGGACCCCAAATATATAAAATTACAACAGACCACAACAAGACATATTATTACAAAAATATCTAGCATACAAAATAGAGGAAGAATTTTAAAGGCTGTGAGGGAAAAAACAACAGGTCACATTTAGCTGATTTCTCAATCCAGACCCTCAAAGCTAGAAGGTCCTGGAATAATATATACCAAGCTCTAAAAGAAAATGAATGGAGCCAACAATACTATACCCAGCAAAATTAAGCTTCAGAACTGATGATAAAATAAAATGTTCCATGATAAACAAAAGTTAAAAAAAATTCACAACTAGAAAACCTGTACTACAAAACATAATAAAATATTTCATAAAGAAGAAATGAAGAATAAAAGTGAAAACCAGCAAAAGGAGAAATTACAATAGAAAAACACTCAATTAAAAGAGAAACTAATTCAAAATAAAAACCAGAAATAAATCAAATGACAGGAAATGAAATTTATTTCTCAATAATAACATTGAATGTAAATGGCCTAAGCTCATCAATCAAAAAACACAGACTGGCAGATTGGATTAAAAAACAAAAACTGACAATATGCTGGCTTCAAGAGACTAACTTCATAGGCAAAGATATCCACAGAATAAAGGAAGAAACATACCATTCACATGAATCTCATAATTAATAGGGGTTTCTATCCTCATATCAAATAAAGTGGAATTTAAACCAAAGTTTATCAGAAGGGACAAAGAAGGTCACTTCAAACTACTTAAGGAAATTATACATCAATAATACATAGCAATCACAAATATTTATGCCGCGAACAATGGAGCATCTACGTACATCAAACAAACCCTTCTCAATTTTAAGAAGCAAACAGACCACAACACAATAATGCTGAGTGACGTTAACATGCCTTGCTCATCACTTGATAGAGTGTCAAAAAATAAATAAATAAAATAAAAAAGCTATAAAACTAAAAAATACAATTAATAATTTAGATTAACAGACTTATATGGAATATTTCATCCATCAATGACTGAATACACTTTCTTCTCAGTAACACACAGATGCTTCTCTAAAATACCATCCCGAAGGTCACAAAGCAACTCTTAGCAAATACAAAAAAAATAGAGATAATATCTTGAATTCTATAAGATCAAAATGGAATGAAATTAAGGAATCAATGATAAAATAATAAAAAAAAAAAACCAGAAGCTATTCTAACACCTGGAGACTAAATAATACACCATTTAATGACCAATGATTAGCAGAAGAAATGAGGAATGAAATAAAAAAATACTTAAAGGTAAAAGAGAACAGTGACAAAACATATCAAAATCTCTGGAACACTATGAAGGCAATGCTAAGAGGAAAGTTCATTGCATTGAGCTCATTCATTAAAACAATTATAAGTCACCAAATAAGTAACCTAACATTTTATCTCAAACCACTAGAAAAAGAAGAAAAATCAATGCCAAAAGCAGTAGAAGACAGGGAATAATTAAAATCAGAGCAGAAATCAATGAAATTGATGCACAGAATAATTTAAAAATCAACAAAACAAAAAGATGGTTTTTTGAAAAAATAAATAAAATTTATAAACCCTTAGCCACATTAAAGAAGAGAAAGGGAGAAAAAACTCAAATTACTAAAATTTGTGATGAAAAAGGAAATATCACCATAGACACTATTGCAATACTGATGATAATTAGAAACACTTTTGAAAATTTGTACTTCAATAAAATAGAAAATCTTGAAGACAATAACAAATTTCTAGAGACATATGATCTACCCAAATTGAATTAGGAGGACATAGAAAAATTAAATAGATCAATTTCAAGCAATGAAATTGAAGACATCATCAAAAGCCTACCAATAAAGAAAAGCCCAGGACCAGACGGATTCTCAGCCAATTTCTACCAGACCTTCAGAGAACAAACACCAATACTCCTCAAAATATTCCATTACACAGAAGAGGAGGGAACCCTTCCAAATTCATTCTATGAAGCTAGTAGCACCCTGATACCAAAACCAGAAAAAGACACATCAAGGAAAGAAAACTTTAGACCAATATCCTTGATGAACATATATGCAAAAAATCTTAATAAACTACTGGCAAATCACATCCAAAAACATATTTAAAGATAGTACACCATGACCAAGTGGGGTTCATCCCAGGGATGCAAGGTTGGTTCAACATATGGAAATCAATAAACATAATTCATCACATCAACTGACTTCAAGACAAGAAGCACATGATTACCTCAAAAGATACAGAAAAGGCATTTGATAAAATACAGCATCCATTCATGTTCAAAAACTAGCAAAACCAGGGATAGTTAAAGAATACACCTCAACATTGTAAAAGCTGTATATCCTAAACCTAACGTCAACATTATTCTAAATGGAGAAAAACTGAAAGCATTCCTCTCAAAACTGGAACAAGACAGGGATGCCCTCTTTCACCACTTCTCTTCAACATAGTCCTTGAATCTCTATCCAGAGCAACTAGGAAAAAGAAAAAAATTAAAGAGATCCAACTAACCCTATTTGCCAATGACATGATTCTATATTTAGAAAACCCAAAAACTTGAAGAGAAAACTTGTAGAACCCATAAACAAATTCAGCAAAGGTGCAGGATACAAAATTAACACCCATAAATCAATTGTGTTCCTATACACTAATGATGAATCAACTGAAAGACAAATTAAGAAAACTATCTCATTCGCAATGGCATTAAAAAAAATACTTCAGAATCAATCTAACAAAAGAGGTTAAAGACCTCTGCAATGAAAATGACAGAACATTGAAGAAAGAAATTGAAGAAGACTTTAGTAGATGGAAAGATCTCCCATGTTCTTTAATAGGCAGAATTAATATTATCAAAATACTACCTAACGTGTTATATGGATTTCATGCAATTCCTACTTAAATTCCAATGATAGAAAAAGCAGTCATGAAATTCATTTGGAAAAATAAGCAATCCTTAGTGAGAGGCATCATCAATCTCAGACCTTAAATTAGACTACAGAGCTACATCAACAAAAACAGCATGCTATTGGCACCAAAACAGATAAGATGATGAATGGAATAGAAAAGAAAACACAGAAACAAATCCACGTAAATACAGATATACTAGATAAAGGTACCATAAAAAAACACTGAAGACAATATAGCTTCTTCAATAAATGGTGCTGGGAAAACTGGAAATTCATATGTTGCAGAATGAAATTTAATTCCTATCTTTCACCCTGTAGAAAACTCAACTCAAAGTGGCTCAAGGACCCAGGAACTAGAGCAGAGATCCTGTGCCTACTAGAAGAAAATGTAGACCCAACTTTCCATCATGTCATCATATGAATTGACTTCCTTAACAGATTCCTAAAGCACAAGATGTAAAATCAAGAATCAATAAATGGGATGGCATCAAACTAAAAAGCTTCTTTTATAATAAAGGGAACAATCAAGAGCATGAGGAGAGAGTTTACAGAGTAGGAGAAAATCTTTGCCACCTGCAACTCAGATAGAGCATTACTCTCCAGTATATACAAAGAACTCAAAAATCTTACAGCAAAAAAACAAATAACCCAATCAATAAATGGGCAAAGGAACTGAACAGGCACTTCGTGAAGAAATACGAATGGTCAACAAACATATGGAAAAATGTTCAACATCTCCAGCAATTAGAGAAATGCTAATTAAAACTACACTGAGATTTCATCTCACTCCAGTCAAAATGGCAATAATCAAGAAGACAAGTAACAATAAATGTTGGGGAGGATGTGGGGAATAGGGTACACCCAGACATTGTTGGTGGGACTGCAAAATTGGTGCAACCACTCAGGAAAGCAGTATGGAGATTCCTCAAAAACTAAGACTAGAACCACCTTTTGACCCAGTTATTCCATTCCTCAATATGTACTCAAAGGACTTAAAAATCAGCATAGTACAGTAACGCAGCCACATCAATTTTCACAGCAGCACAATTCACAATAGCTAGGTTATGGAACCAACCTAGGTGCCCATCAACGGATGACTGGATAAAGAAAATGTGGTATATATACACAATGAAGTATTAGTCATAGAGAAGAATGACTTTATGACATTTGCTAGTAAACAGATGAATCTCAAGATTATTATGCCTAGTGAAATAAGCCAAATCAAAAAACCAAAGGCCAAATGTTCTTGCCGATATATGGGTACTAACACACAACAAGTGGGAGGGAGGGAATAGAAGTTCATTGGATTAGACAAAGGGGAATTAAGGGAAGGGAGAAGGGATGGGAATAGGAAATACAGTAGAATGAATCAGCATAACTTTCCTATGTTCATATATGAACACAGCACAGTCAAATTCCACATCATGTACAAACACAAGAATGGGGTCCTAATTAGAATAACATATTTCATGTATGTTGTCAAAATACACTCTACTGTCAACGTATATCTAAGAAGAACAAATAAAGATTAAAAAATGAAAGAAGGAGAGAGGGAATGGAAAAAAGAAAAAGAGGGAAGAGGAGAAAAGAGAGGAAGCAGAAGCAAGCCTGTGAAAGGTTAGGAGTACCTTACACAGAAAAAGATGAAGTCATTTCAAAAGGGAAACTGGATGACACTTTTTTTTGTTCAAAGCTGTTGCAGTTTTGCTTTAAATAAAAGTCAGACTTAGTTACAGTCTTTTGCTGGCTTTGTTGTTCTACAATGAGCCATTCTTTTGGTAGTATTGGTACAGACAGCCTGTGGTGTCTATCTACTGGTTTTAAAATCAAACCAAGAATAATAATCAAAACATATCAAATGTATTTCTTCTCCATGATGGAGGTTTTGTCTCATTTTCCCACGCACTTAGCCATATACTAAGAACATATTCTTAGCTCAGCATAAATTTCTTTGGCATCCCATTATTAATTTTTTAAAATCCTCCGAAGAACACTTTTCTCAAACTATGTTAATAAGAGTTAACAACATTGTGACTGATTCATTTCTTTTTTCCTTTTTTTTTTTTTTTTTTTTTGAGGTGCTGGGGATTAGCCAATTCATTTTCTTAACTGTTCAAAATCTTTAACATTTTTTTTAACTTTTAATTTTCAAATAATTTAAGATGCATGATAAATTGGAATAATACTGAGAGAGAGCTGAGTATAGGGGGAACACCTGTTATACCAGGTTCTTGGGAGGCTGAGGTAGGAGGATCCCAAGTTTGAGGTCAAGTCTGGGTAACTTAGAGACTGTCTCAAAACAAAAAAGGGTTGGGGATGTAGCTCAGGGGTACAGCACTCCAGGATTCAATCCCTATTACGCAGCAGGGGTGGGGAAAGCAGAGACAGTTACTATGTACCTTCCACAATGTTTTCCTTTATGAGAACAAATTATTTAACTGCAGCACATTAACAAAATCAGGAAATTGATGTTACAGAACACTATGTATTATTATAAGATTTATTTACATTTTATCAATTTTAACATAAAACTCAGATCTAACAAGCATAGACTCATGTAATCACCACCACAATCAGACTACAAACTGTTCCATCAAAACAAACTCCCTTCTGCTACCCCTTGAGAGTCACATTCTTCTCCAAACCTTAATTCCTGGAAACTACTGATCTGTTTGTTCTCTATTGCTAGTCATTTTGAAAGTGTTATAAAAGGAATCAGTATTTAATCTCTTGAAACTGGCATTTTATCACTGATCATAATGCTCTCAAGATTCATCCAAGTGTATATATCAGTAGTTTATTCCTTTTTATTATTGAGTAGTAGTCTATTATGCTGATTGTACCACAGTTTATTTATTCCTGGGAAGGACATTTTATGGTTGTTTTCAGATTTGGGTTATTACAAATTAAGTTGCTTTACACATGAATATATAGGTTTCTGTGTGAATCTGAGTACTGTTTTCTCTAGGATAAATATACAGGAATGTGACTGCTGGATCATATGGTGTGGGAAACTGCCAAACTATTTCCCAGAATGACTTTACTATTTTAAATTCTCACAATGTGTGAGAGAGCTGGTTGCTCCACATTCTTGGTTTTTTTTATTTTAGCCATACTGATATCTTAGCCATTTAGTGTATAGTTGCATCTCAGGTCTTTAGTTGCATTTCCCTAAGAGTGAACAATTTTAAGCATTTTTATGTACTTAATTTGTCATATTTCTCTTTTTAAAGTTGTCTGTTCAGAACTTTTGCCTATTTTCTAATTGGGTTCTTACTGTTGAAATTAGAGAGTTCTTAGTACATTCTGGAGACAAGACTTTTGTTTGAAATGTGATTTACAAGGATTCTTCTCCCCGTTTACGGCTTATCTTTACATTCTCTTTAACAGGATCAGTTGTAGATCAAAAGTTGTTAATTTTTATAAAGTTAATTTAATTTTGATGAGTTTTTTTAAAAAATGGATTGCTTTTTTGGGATCATGCTTAAGAACTTTTAGCCCCAGTCACAAAGATTTATTCCAGTGTTTTCCTATAAATATTTTAGTTTTCACATCATGTTTTTATTTATATGTCAGATTTACTATTCATTTTGTGTTAATTCAAGATTTGCTTTTTACCACTTGTTTTGATGTTACTTTTAAAAGACCTTTAACTGATATTCAAAAACATATTGTACACTTGTACATATTAATGGAACAAGATGTAATGTTTGATACATTACACACTGCATGTTTATATCAGGTTAAAAGTATTTATTTCCTCAAACATTTATTAATTCTTTTGAAGGTACAATATGTAATTGTTATCTATAGTCACTGCATTGTGCAATAGTACTCCAGAGCCTCTTGCTCCAACTGTAACTTAGTACTTACTGATCAAACTACCCTCCACCCCAGGCCCCAGCCTCTGGTAACCACCATTCTACAGCTATACTGACTTCTAAGAAATTAACTTTTAGATTCCATGTAAGTGAGATCATACAGTGTTTTAGTCAGCTTTTTCATTGCGGTGACCAAAAGACCTAAAGAGAACAATTTTAGAGGAGGAAAAGTTTATTCGGGGATTAGTTTCAGAAGTCTTAGTCCACAGAGGGCCAACTCCATTCCTCTGTGCCAGAGATGAGGCAGAATATCCTGGTGGAGGTGGAGGGTTTGGAGGAGGAAAGAGGCTCAGGACACAGCCACCAGGAAGCAGAGAGAACTTCACTCACCAGGGACAAATATAAACCCAAAGATGTGCCCCCAGTAACCCACCTCCTCTAGCCACACCCTACTTGCCTACAGATGCCACCCAGTCAATCCCTATAAGAGGATTAATCCACTGATCGGTTATAACTCTCATCTGTAATCCTTTCACCTCTGAACCTTCTTGCATTGTCTCACATATGAGCTTTTGGAGGACACTGCATATCTAAAGTATAACATGCAGTATTTGCCTGACTTATTTAATTAACATAATGATCTCTAGTTCCATCCATATTGTCACTAATGAGAGGATTCCATCTTTTTTAATAGCTGAAGAGCATACTGTTGTGTGTATATACCACATTTCTTTATTCATCAGTTGATAAACACTTAGGTTGTTTCCATTTTCTTGACTACTGTGAAGAGTTGGGCAATGAACATGGGGATACAGATGACTATTGTTTTAACTGATATACAAAAACAAATTGTACATATTAATGGGATATCAGTAATGTTCAATACATGTATATACTGCATAATGTTTAAATCATGTTAAAAGTATTTATTTCCTCAAACATATTTCTGTTCTTTTGGACTTCATTTCCTTTGGATATGTACCTAGTAATGTGCTTGCTGGATCATATGGTAGTTCTATTTTTAATTTTATGAGGAACCCCATACTGTTTTCCATAATGGCTATACTAACTTACATTCCTACCAACAATGTGCAAGGATTCTCTTTTCATCATATCCTCACTAGTGCTTTTTACCTTTTGTCTTTTTTATATTAGCCATTCTTAGTGGGATGAGGTGATATCTCATTGTTGTTTTGATTTAAATTTCTTTCCCTGATGATTAGACATTTTAATGTATGTGTTGGCCATTTTTACATCTTGAGAAATGTCTATTTAGATGTATTGCCCTTTTTTTTTTTTTTTTTTTTTTTTTTTTGTGGTGCTGGGCATTAAACTCAGGGCCTTGTGTATCTGAGGCAAGCACTCTACCAACTAAGCTATATCCCCAGGCCTACTGCCCATTTTAAACAGGATTATTTTTTGTTTTTGTTTTTGTTTTGGAATTCCTTATGTATATTGCATATCAACCCCTTGTCAGATGTATACATTGCAATACTCTCTCCCATTCTGTAGCTTGTCTCTGTTGAGTGTTTCCTTTGATAACTGCATTTTATTTTCTGTGCTTTTGGGTCTTGCCCAAAATATCTTTGCCCATTCTGATGTCCTGAAGCCCTACATTTTCTCCTAGCAGTTTTATAGCTTCAGCTCTTAAACATTTAAATCTTTAGTACATTTTGAGTTGACTTTCATAACTGGTGAGAGACAGGGGTCTAGCTTCATTCATATTGTTGGCAGAATTCATTTGCTTGCAGCTATCAGAGGCCCTGGCTTCCTGCTTGTTATTAACTGGAATTTGCCCTCAGCTGCTTGCTTAGGGATTCTCCAGTTACTTCTTCAAGCCAGCTAGGAGAGTCCTTCAAGCAAGTAGGCTAGCAAGGAGTATTTACATAATGTAACCCAAGGATGTGAGTGACATACTATTGTCTTTGTCAAGCAACACCCAGATTAAAGTGGAGGAGATTACAAAGGCATTCCAGGAGTAGTATTCATGGGAAATCAGCTTAGTTTCTGTCACAGCAGAATCCACCAGTAAAGCTGCTTGGGCCTGGAATAACAAATTTGACTTCTTTAGTAGTTAAAACGCTATTTAGATTATCTAGTTCATTTTGAGCAGGTTTTGACAGTGATTTTCAAATGACTACTCCATTTGTCTCAGGTACAAATTTCTGTAGATAAAGTTTTTTCATAGTATTCCCTTTTATCTTTTAAATGACTATAGGGACAAAAGTGACAACCTCTCCCTCAATTAATATATTATTATATACACATTATTATAAATATTATATACCACTATTTTCTTTTTGTCAATCTTACTAGGGGATTTATCAATTTTATTGATTTTTTTTTTAAAGTGATTTAACATTCTTTATTACCTTTGTATTTTTAAGTTCTTTAATTTCTGCCTTTTATAATTTCCTTCCATTCACTTTGGATTTATCTTGTTCCTTTTGTAAGTTTTTTCTTTCTTTGTTTTGATGTGGTAGAAGCCTTAATTTGAGACTTTTTAAAAATTATGTAATAATTTAAGAACTATAAAAATTTACCTCTAAGCACCACTTTAACTGTACCTATAGATTTGTTATGTTCCACTTTTATTTTTGTTCAGTTCACTATATTGTTTTATTTATGGAGATACTGCTTCATTGGCTCACAGTTGTATAATTTGTAAATATATGAAACTTTTCCTGTTGTCTTTCTTGATTTGTAATTTAATTTATTTATGGCAAGAGAACATACTCTTTGTGTAATTTCAATTCTTTCATGTGTTTTAGGTTTGCTTTACTTCCAGGATATGGTCTTAGAGAATGTACCATGTACACTTGTTCAGAACGTTGTTGTTGGGTGGAATGTGCTTTAACTGTCAGGATGTTTCCATTAGTTTATAGCATTATTCAGTTCTCATATATCCTTGCTCACTTTTATGACTAATCATTCCATCAATTACCAAAACAAGGTTGTTGAAGTCTCCAACTATATTTGTCTATTCTCTTTTCAGTACTTTCAGTTTTTGATTCAAGTTTTTCTTTCTTTTATTTATTATTATTATTTTTTGGAACTGAGGATTGAACTGAGCTAAATCCTTCATCCTTTTTATTTTGAGACAGGGTCTTGCTACGTTGCTGAGGATGGCCTCGAACTTGTGATCTTTCTCCTGCCTCAGCCTCCCAAGTTGCTGTGATTTGCCATTCTGCTTCATGTATTTTGAAGCTTTCTCAAATGTACATGGTTAGAATTACATTTTCCTATTGAATCAATTTTTATATTATTATTGTATCCCTCTTTGTGTTAGTTTTCTTTGGTCTACTTTGTCTGGGTTACTCCATCTTTTTAATTATTGTTTGCATGGCATATCATTCTATTATTTTACTTTTAATTTACCTATATCAATATGTGTGAAGTGATAGCTAGCTAGCACATAGCTGAGATATTTTTTAAAATATTCTATTCTACCAAGTTCTTTCCTGTATTTTCATACTCCTCTCCCTTCCTTTTCCCTCTAGGCTAAACCAGAAGCCAGTCTGAAACCTGGCTGGTGTACCAAACGAGAACCTAATTTTTGAATGTATTTCTGTATTGCTTCTGATCAGTTTCATGTACAGGATGTGCAGGTGTCTGCCTAGGATTTCAAACACAGATTTTTAAAAATCTCTTTCTTTTAACTTTTCCTCTTCATAATCCTTCCTCTGCTCTCCAGTTGGAAGTGGGAGGGGAACTGCCTCATTATTTTGGGTTGGTAATGGTGGACAGGGATTTGTCTACCATCTCAATGGCTGTAACGTCCTTTGGGAAGGGCTGCCACCTTGTTATTGCAGTTCCATCCATAGCGTCTATAGTTTAGGTGCCTAGAAGGTGGAGGAAGGGGACCTTCATTATTGTATGGCAGATACAGTGGACGAGACTATGTTCAGTCTCCACTTAGGGATGGTAGAAAGGCAATTGTTTTTTTCCTGCAATCAGATAGATATAATAAAAATGGAGATTTTATTTTTTAACTCCATCCATTGGTATTACTAGTCACAGACCTTGATTAAGATATGCAGGGGGCAAAACAAACACATACACAAATAAGCAAATATACAAAAGACAGGAAATTCGATGTATGGGTCTTGTGTTTTAATAGCAGAAAGAATAGGATAAAATGAATTTACTACATTTTTATCCTGAAATAGAGCCTAGAACTGTGTTTTAAACCCAATACATTCATATATATATATATTTTTTTGGGGGGAGGGGGGGTACTGGGGATTGAACCCAGGGCCTTGTGCATGCAAGGTAAGCACTCTACCAACTGAGCTATATCCCCAGCCTATATTCTTGTATATTTAACTCACAACTATAATGCTGCTCATTTATTAGTAAACTAATGACTTTGTATTTCCAGTGGCATTTGCTGATAGAAGTTCCTTTTAAAAATTAACAAACCAATTTTTTTCAACATGAATTCTAGTAGTGAACACTTAATTACTCAAAGCTGCTTGGACACAGGATTTGAATATAGGAGAGACTATATGTAAAAGCTTTTTCTTAGTGTTCAACTTCATTTCCTCGATTATCCATGATGAAGTAGAAAGGATAGCACACTAGGTCCTCTGATTGCAAAGCCAAACACACAGTATCATCCTGTTTTCAGCACTTTAGACACAATCAACTCTCTAACATAGGATGCCACAGCAACACCTCACTTTATTTCTGATATTACTTGCAGCATAAAGAAGTCATCTTCTCTGCTAGCCCTGTCACTTCCAGACTCAGCAAGTCCTCCAGGGGAAGAGGATTCAGACCAAAAGTTAAAATAAAACAAATAAAAAAGAAAAAAAAAACAAACAAAACTCCACAAATCTCAAGTAGATCTGAACAAAAGGAAAACTCAAAACTCAAAGTTCTTTTATTGGCAGAATGTTAACAGGAATTCTCCCAATTCTAGATAGCCTTTGATAGGCTTCATCTCTAGAAGAAATGATGGTGTGTGTATGTGCATGGGTAAGTGTCATATTTTATAGGTAATGTATTTTGCTTCACAATGAAAAGTGCTTACGTTCATGAAAAGAGAGAGGAAATAGTTGAGAGGAAACATTAACAAGCAATAAAAAAAAAAAAAAAAAAATCCTTATCCAGATACAGTCAGACTTACTCCATATTGAAAGCTATATGTGCTTCCTTTCCTATATGTATCTTAATCTTTTTGGCTATTATGAAAGCATAACAATAACAGCCCAGATGTACCATTAGAATTTTACTGTAGAATAAAAGAACATTGTTCTTAATCATTGTTCCCTCTCTACTTCTAGCGTTTAAGAAATCAAAGATAACTTAAAATAAAAACTGATTTCATTAGCACAGATGCTTCAAATCTCCTCTTGTAGAACTTATGATTATTCAGAATAAATCAGGATTTGGTCCCAATATTTAAGCATACATCACTGCATTTGAAAAGTTCACCATCATTAACATTATTCCTTTTGATATCTTAAAATCACTGTGCTTTTAGTAATGATCTAAAGTGAACAAGTGGTGGCCACCCTGTGACAAAGCAGAGAGTATATATTTCTGAGTCCTTACATATTCTTCATTTCTAGTCCCACTGATCTAAGCATTAAAAATCCTTAGCCTCACAAGTGGACAAAAATAATTCTTTGCATTAGGAAACTCAGCAGCAGACAAATAGAGACACATTTCCAGAGAGATGACACCTCAAATACTCATAAAAGTTATCATACAGCTAAGGAACAGAAGGTAACAGGAAGAAGAAAAAAAGGAAAACAGAAGGCAAAAATATATAAGAAATTATCTCCATCACTGTCTAGGCCAGGTTTAGCAAACATTTTTCTGTAAAGAACCAGAAGGTAAATATCTTTGGCTTTGCAGATCATATATTCTCTGTTGAAATTATTTGACTTTGTCCCTATTGCTGGAAAGTAGTCATAGAAAATATATGAACAAATAGCATGTCTAAGTTCCAATAAAACTTTATTTATAAAATATTTGGAGTGGACTTGGCCTGAGTCACTAGTTTGCTGATCTGTGGTTCAGGCCAATAAAAGCTATAAAAGCAGAATGCCACGTGCCAAGCCCTAGATTTGATCCCCAGGACTGCAAAAAATATTAAAAATTAAAAACAAACAAATAGACCCAGGGCTGTAAATGGGAAAACAACATACAAGACAAGGCAAGGCATAAATTTAGGCTTCCTAAGAAAAATACCTACATCTTGTTTATTTCATAGTTTCTATGACACAATTTCTGGGTCCTTTAACCTTTACTGGGCCACATAGATTTAATTCCTCAGTAAACCCAAAGCCATTCTCTAATGCTTACATTACTTTCTATTCATACTGCAGGTTGAACATCCTTAATCTGAAAATCTGAAATCCAAACTCTTGAAAATCCAAAACACTTTGAGTATCAACATAATGCCATAGGTAGAAATTTCCACACATGATCCCATGTGGTAGGTTGCAGTCAAAATGGAGGTGCACTAAAAATACTGTGTAAAATGACCTTCAGGCTATGTGTATATGAGACTTAAAAGAATTTCCCAGATTTGGGTTCTGTTTTAGTCAGCTTTTTCGCTTCTGTGACCAAAAGACCTGACCAGAACAATTCTAGAGGAGGAAAAGTTTATTTTGGGGCTCACAGTTTCAGAGGTCTCAGTCCATAGAAGGCTGGTTTCATTCCCTGAGGCTTGAGGAGAGGCAGAACATCATGGCAGAAAAGTGTGGTGGAAGAAAGTAGCCTGGGATGTTATTAGGAAGCAGAGAGACTCCACTTGCCGGATACAAAATACATACCCCAATGACCCACCTCTTCCAACAACATTCCACCTGCCTTCAGTTGCCACTCAGTTAATCCCTATTAGGGGATTAATTCACTGATTGGGTTAAGGCTCTTATTACCTAATCATTTTACCTCTAAACCGTCTTGAATTGTCTCACACATGAGCTTTGGGGGAACACTACACATCCAAACCAAAACAGGTCCCATTTCCATAATATCTTGTTATATATATGCAAATATTATAAAATCTGGAAAAAAAATCTAAAATTCTGGGTCCAAGCATGAAGGATAAGTGATACTCAACTTGTGTCAGCATTATTTTCCAAATATCAAAGCTTCTAAAATCTTGACTTATCTATCTGATGAACATGGATATGAAGAAAAAGTCAGGATGTATTAACATTTCTATTATGAATATCAAGCTTTTTATACAAGCCTCTGATTATTGGAGTTTTAATCTACTTAACATATAATTCTATATGGTAGACCATTATTAGTTCTACTTTTTGTAACCCAAAGAAAATCATCTCTCATGTTATGATTGACAAAGATAAATTTTTTAAAACACACTATTTATAACATTTCCACATTACCAATCTCCTTCTTTCAGTTTTGTTGATTCCTGAAAAAAAAAAAAAATAGTTCACATTCTCTGCTGATTTCTGTAAATTTTTGTGTTTCCAGACACAAAATAATCACTTACAATGACAAAGTAAAAAAAAAAAATATCATTTTAGAGTGGCTGCACCAATTTGCAACTCCACCAGCAATGTATCATACAGCCACTCTGGAAAGCAGTATGGAGATTCCTCAGAGAACTTGGAATGGACCACCATTTGACCCAGCTATCCCACTCCTTGATTTATACCCAAAGGACTTAAAATCAGCATACTACAGTGATGCAGCCACATCAATGTTCATAGCAGCTCAATTCATAATAGCTAGATTGTGAAAACAACCACACTACACTGGACAGCACCACATTAGGACACTGTCTATATTCACACCATAGCACTCAATTAACTAGTTAAATATGATGCCTAATCATTTATAGTCTTTGAAGCAAGGTCCCATGACGTTATTGATGGGTAGATACAGAAGAGGATATGTCTTCACCAGTTGGTTAAAAGCAGCACTAAGCAGGTACTAATATCCTTAATAAGACTCCTAAAGCTCAAGAAATAAAACCAAGGATCAATAAGTGGGATGGCATCAAATTAAAAAAGTTTCTGCACAGCAAAGGAAACAAGAGTATGAAAAGAAATCCCACAGAATGGGAGAAAATCTTTGCCAGCTACTCCTTTGACAGGGGATTAATATTCAGAATATTTAAAGAACTCAAAAAATTTGATAAAAACAAAAACAAAACAAAATAATCAACAAGTGGGCAAATAATTTAAAGACATTGTTTAAAAGAAAAAATACAAATTCATTCAACTTCATCAAAGCACTAGGAAAACAAATATATGAAAAAAACATTCAACATACATCCTTAGCAATCAGAGAAATGCAAACCAAAACTATAATGAGATTTTTATCTCAATCCAATTAGAGTGGCAATCATCAAGAATACTAAATAATAATAAATGCTGGTGAGGATGTGGGGGAAAAGTCACTTATATATTGTTGGCATATTAGTTACAATCACTTTGGAAAGCAGTATGGATATTCCTCAAAAGAGGAGGAATAGAACCACCATACGATCCAGCTATCTCATTCCTTGGTATTTATCCAGAAGAACTAAAATCAGTATACTGTAGTGACATAAGCAAAATCAATGTTTATGGCAGCATAATTCACAATTCACAATTCACTAAATTGTCAAGGATTAGTACCTAATACTTTTCATCTGATATTCCAGTATGTCTTTCTCTACATTAGGTTTCTTACTGTTTGTGCTTTCAGATAACCTTATGTCTTTGGAATAGGACTGAGATCCCTTAGGAAGTTGAGGTTCTTTGCTAATTCAATGAGAAAATTTTCTTAAGAGGCAAAGTGGATTTACTGATACTTAAGCTTCAGGATCCTCATTTGCACACATAACTTTAAAAGGTCCTGGGAGAGTTTTGTTTTAGGTGTTCACCTGGCAACATGTTTTTATAAATTTTGCCAAATGTGACCACAATAAGATAGTTGTCACTTTCTACTTGGGATTCCCTGCCATCTCACTTTGCCAGATTTAGTATTAGTGTTGGGAGGCAAACAAAATGGTCATCTGCATTTCTGGGATTCTATAATAGGGAAAGTAAGCTGGGGATTCATTTAGTTTGGATTTAGAGGGATAGATGTATGTGGTTCATAGTTATTTTTATGCATAGCTACTTTTGTGATATACATAACAGGGCAAAGGGTTGTACTGTGGTATGACTGTGTCCCATGACACCTACCACTAGAAGTACAAGGTAATAAAAGAAGTGGGGGAGTCAGTTCTCAATGATGCTTAGTCAAAAAAGATCTAACTAATTTCTCTCATACTCCAGAAAAAATTACAAAGCATTATCATGTAATCAAAGAGTATGTATCACAAAGAAATGTGAAGGAAAATAGCATTATAAAAACTATCTGGCATCTGGGCATGGTGGTGCATGCCTGTAATCCCAGTGGCTTGGGAGGCTGAGGCAGGAGGACCTCGAGTTCAAAGCCAGCTTCAGCAACTCAGTGAGGCCCTAAGCAACTTAGTGAGCTCCTATCTCAAAATTAAAAAATTAAAAAGAGGAAAAGCTGGAGATGTGGCTCAGTGGTTAAGCACCCCTGTGTTCAACAGTGGTACAAAAACAACAACAACAACAACAACAAAAAGAACCTTTCAGGCAGTTGATAAAAAAAGTTTATTTTTCTAGGGTTTTGTGTTTGTGGTATTTGTCACCTTTTAAAGCTATTATTTGTCAGGATTTATTTTTCATTATAAGTAGAGCCAACGCTCACTTTTAGTAGATTCCATATTTTTTTAAATCATCTAAAATGATTTGCTAAAATTTATTTATAACTATGAAATCAATACCTGTGGTTCCTTCTCAGTCATTGTGGATATGTGCAGTGTAGTGAAAATTTTGAGTCCTCTAATGCACAAGTTTAAGCTGAGGTCAAATAAGGTGCTTTGCCTTGTTTCAGCTGTCAGTCTATGAACAAATGACAGTTGTAGTCTATTTTGTTTTTTTTTTTCACATTTTTGTGCTTTATTATTTTTTGGGGAGGTGAATTAACTGTTTAAGATGGCCCCCAAATGTAGTACTAAAGTGCTCTTTAGTGTTCCTAAGAACAAAAGAACTGTGGCATACCTTACAGAGAAAATAAGTATCTTAGATAATGGTGCTACTGGTTGTGAGTTCAGTGTTAAATGAATAAAAATATACATTAAATAAGGTGTCAGCAAACAAAAACACATATAAAACAAGCTTACATACTGGCCAGTTGACAAAAATGTTGTGACCAAAGGCTAAGGTTTATTTTTTCTAGGAATGATGGTTCAATATTCACTATTTCAGGGTTCGTGGTGACATAATTTATATGAATAATGAGGACTAACAGTAAATTTTGGAGGGGTGGGGGAGATGGGGTCTCACTATATTGCTGAAGCTAGCCTCCGACTCCTGGGCTTATGCAGTCCTCCTGCCTTAGCCTTCAAAGCAACTGGGATTATAGGTGCAAACCATCAGCTTGACTGGAAGGATTTAGTTTAATATTTAATTTTAAACTTGTATTTTATATTCCTAAAATGACAAATGTTGAGAGTTAGCATCTAGGCACAATGTTAGAAATTAAAAATGATCTTTCATTGCCATTAGGCATCTGAAAATATTTTTAAACTCTTGCTAAGAAGACCTAAAATCTAAATTCAGTTTTTTCAAGGACTTAAATGAAGGAGGAACTAAATTTCTGGTTTACTGAATATTATGCTAATAGCAAATTATATTATTGAATTAAAATTAAGGACAATGAGACCACTACCAAATGACATCAAGATCAGAAATGAAGAAGGGTCTATCTGCAGATGGTATGATAACTTATGTAAAAAAATCTTATGGAACCACTGGGTGCCTGTAATCCCAGTAGCTTGGGAGGCTGAGGCAGGAGGATTGAAAGTTCAAAGCCAGCATCAGCACCTTAGCAAGGTCCTAAACAACTCAGCAAGACCCTGTTTCAAAATAAATAATTTTTTAAAAAAAGGGGAAGCTGGGGTGTCACTCAGTGCATAAGCAACCCTAGGTTCAATCCCCTGTACTCCATGCCCCCTCAAAAAAATCCATCTTAAGCTACTAGAATCAATAAGCTATAGGATACAAGATCAAAATACAAAAATCAATTGCATTTTTATGTACTCACAACAGGCCAGTTGACTCAAAAATATAAATAAAAATAAAAAGAACTTATAATAAAAATTTTGTAAAAAAGAATACAGTTGGAAAAAAAATACTACCTGATTTTAATATTTACTGCAAAGTTATAGTAACCAAGACAGTGTGGTATTGGCAAAAGAACAGACATGTATAATCAACTGTTTTTTTGACAAAAATACTAAGGCAATAGGAAAGGATAACCTTTGAATAAACAGTTCTAGACCAACTGAATAGCAATAAGCAAGAAAATGAACCTGAACTCTTAGTTCATATCATAACCCCAAATGAATCTCAGAACTAAATGTAAGAATTAAATTATAAAACTCCTAGAAGAAAATGAAAAAAAATCTAGTCCCCTTAGATTTGGAAAAAATTTCATGACACACAAAGGAACAAACTATAAATTAAAAAAAATAATAAAGCTGTACTTCATCAGTTTAAAAACTTCTGCTGTTCAAAAAAATAAAATAACAAACAGACCAGTTACAGAATAGAAAGAGTTTTCCAAAATATACATCAGACAAAAGACTCGTATCTAGCATATATAAAGAACAACAATAATTCAACAAAAGATAGCAAATATCTTGATTAAAAAATGAGCAAAAGGCTAGAGATGTAGCTTACAGTAGAGCACTTGCCTAAAATGCATGAGGCCCTAGGTTCAAGCCCCAACACCACAAACAAGCAAAACAAAACAGCACAAAAACAGACCACCAAAGATATAGAGATAGTAAGTAATTACATAAAAGGATATTCTACAATGGTCAGAGGGAAATGCAAATTAAATCCACAATAGCAAAATCTTATATATACAATAAAATGGCTAAAATTAAAAAGACTGACCATCCCAAGTGTTAGTGAGGCTGTGGGGGAACTGGAACTTTCATATACTGTTGTTTAGGAATGTAAATGGAATACCTACTTTTGAAAACAGTTTAAAAATTTCTTAAAAGGTTAAATATACATTGTTATGACTCAGCATTCCATTCTAGGTATTTACCCAAGAGAAATGTAAGCATATTCCCACATAAACACTTGTACATGAATGCTCATAAAAGTTTGTTCAAAATAGCTCCAAACTGGGAACAACCAAATGTTCATCAACAGGCAAATGAATAAATAAATAGTGGCTTATCCATACATACAAAGTAATGCTACTCAGTAATTAAAATAATGAACTTTTAATTCATACAATAATGGTGAACCTCAAAACAACATTGCTAAGTAAAAGAAGCCAGGCCAAATAGAATATATACTGTATAGCTCCATTTATAGAAAATTCTACAAAATACAAACTAATCTATAGTAGTAGAAAGCAAATCTGTGTTGGGTCTGAGGAGAGATGGAGGAAACACAAGAGCATGAGGAAATTTTTCAGAGATGAATATGTTTACTATTTTGATTGTGGTGTGATTTCCTGGTTGTATCTATCCATTAGAAATATCACATTACATTCTAACACTGTGCAATTCGTTGCACATCAATTCTACCTCAGTAAAGCTATAAAAGAAAAAAGAAAGTTACTGCAAAACAATGAAGAGACTACTGTTGAGTTTTAAGTCATCAGTAAGAATTTATTTCTGTTAAACATCTAAATCTGTTTTTTTATTTTAAATTCCTTTCTAGAGACAATTTGGGCCTAGGCTTCTAATTTATTCATTTGAATATTTATGGAGCACTTATGAATATGCCAGGCACTGTGCCAGATTCTGGAGTAAGCATAGAATCAGAGTACTATCACATACCACTTCTTATTGTGTTAATATTTTATATTTCAGTCTTGTTTTCTTCAATTTTTATTTGTGCTTTTTAGTTATACATGACAGTACAGTCTGTTTTGACATATTTATATAAACAGCATATCTTTTTCTAATTAGGATCCTAGTCTTGTGAATGTACATGATGTTGAGATTCAGTGTGGTGTATTCATATATGTACAAAGAAAAGGTAAGTCATATTCATTCCACTGTCTTTCCTATTTCTTTTCCATTACTCCCTTTTGTCTAATTCACTGAACTTCTATTGTGCCTCACTGCCTAGCTCCCTTGTTGTGTGATAGCATCCATGTGTCAGAAAGTACACTTGACCTTTGGCTTTTGGGACTGGCTTATTGCACTTAGCCTGATAGTCTCCAGATCCATTCATTTACTGGCAAATGTCATAAAGTCATTCTTCTTTATATTCCATTGTGTATATAAACCACATTTTCTTCATCCATTCATCTGTTGATGGGCACCTAGGTTGGTTACAGCTTGACTATTGTAAATTGTGCTGCTATAAACATTGACATGGCTGTATCACTGTAGTATGCCTTTGGATATATATTGAGGAATGGGATAACTGGGTAAAATGGTGGTTCCATTCCTAATTTTTTGAGGAATTTCCATACTGCATTCCAGAGTGGTTGCACCAATTTGCAGTCCGACCAACAATGTATGAGTGTGCCCTTTTCCCCACATCCTCGCCAACATTTATTGTTACTTGTATTCTTGATATTTGCCAGCCTAATTGTGAGACGAAATCTCAGTATAGTTTTAATTTGCACTTCTCCATTTGCTGAAGATGTTGAACATTTTTTCATATATTTTTGACTATTCTTTTGAGAAGTGTCTGTTTAGTTCTTTTGCCTATTTACTGATTGGGTTAATTGTTTTTTGGTGTTATGCTTTTTGAGTTCTGTGTATATCCTGGAAATTAATGCCTTATTTGAGTTGGAGGTGGAGACTTTCTCCATTCTGCTGGCTCTCTCTTCAAGTTCTTGACTGTTTCCTTTGCTATGAAAAAGTTTTAGTTTGATACCATCCCATTTATTGATTTTTAAATTTTACTTCTTGCCCAAATGGCCAGGCTATCAAAAGCACTATACAGGTTTAATGTAATTCCTATTAAAATTCAAATGATGTTCTTCACAGAAATAGAAAAAGCAGTCATGAAATTCATTTGGAAAAATGAGACCCAGAATAGTCAAAGCAATTCTTAGCAAGAATAGTGAAACAGGAGGTATCACACAATCCCCTGACCTTATAGTATAGAGCTATATTAACAAAACCAGCATGGAGGCCAATGGAATAGAAGACACAGAGACAAACTCACATAAGTACAGTTACCTCATACTAGACAAAGGCACCATAAACATACATTGGAGAAGAGATAGCCTCTTCAACAAATGGTATTGAGAAAACTGGAAATCCATATGTAGTAGAATGAAATTTAACCCCTGTGTCTCACCCTAAACAAAAGAACTCAAGGTGGATCAAAACCTAGGCATTAGACCAGAAACCCTGCACCTAATAGAAGAAAATGTAGGCCCAACATTCCAACAAGTTGGCTTAGAAACCAATTTCCTCAACATGACTCCTAAAGCACAAGAAATAAAAACTTCATTCTCATTTTAAAATGATAATTCATTTGCTCATTAACTCACTTCTATCTACTCCATGCAATATTCTAATGTAGTTAATTTTGTTTGGGGGAGAAAAATCTTAAAAGCCAAATGCAACATTATTTTAAATAACATAACAGATATGATCTACTGATCTTCCACATTTGTATTTTCAAATTAAATAATGAAGTTAATATAAGTAAAGATTCTACTTTTATATGAAGGTCAACAAACAGTTCAATTTCACACTACCATTATTTATAAGGTAGATATTAAATAACAATCACATAAAAATATGTTCCAAAAATATTTAATTGTGTGCTTTAACCAAGAATGCTAAACACTTATGAGAAATGAAAACTGTTAGCTAGAAAAATCAAACTAAACAATGATAAAAAATTTAATATGGAGTTGGAGATGTAGCTGGTACAATGCTTGCTTAACATGCACAAGGCTCTGGATTCAATCCCCAACACTCTAAAACAACAATAACAACAACAACAAAAAAAAAAACAACATAACTCACATTTTTATGTGAAAAAACTAGTTTTGGTACTTATCTTCTTTCTCACTTGAGATGACATGTATTTTTTTTCCTTTTCTTCTTAGATCCACTAGTTCAGTCTTTTGATTCATTCTAATCTTAAATTTGTTTTTTGTTTCTAGTCATCTTTTTTTTGGTGCTAGGGATGGAACCCAGAGCTTCATGCATGCTAAACACTCTACCAGTGTCTACTCTACTTAGTTTCTATTTCTTTCATTCTTCTAAGTTATTCTAAGATAGTGTGATTTATTTTTTGTACAAGTTAGGTCACACTAATTTTTGCCTGACCATTTGTCTTTCCTATTCTTCCACTCCAAAAAGCAATCCTCTCAGTCACTTAATGAAAGCTATTCCTGCTACTAGATCAACTAACCACTTTCTGTTCTTTGCTTAGTTAAAACTGTTTATATTTTTGATTTAGGGAAAGATATCCTCTGTTAGCAGAACAGAGGATAGGTCTTTATTCTGAGAAACTGCTTATTCATAGCTGATCTCATCTCAAACTAATAATTTATTTTAAACAGAAAGTCCTTGAAAGCTTCTCTGTACCTATACTGTTTTAAATATTTAATAAAAATGTTAATGTAGGTAAGATGATGACTTTTTCTAATGAGTTAACAACACTGCCTTTACTTTGGTTAGGCAGAAATACAACAACTATCTGAATCACTTGAAAGAACATATTTGACAAAACTGAGAATATCTAGTAATTGATTTGATCTCCTGGTCAGTATTTTAGCAGATAAAAGAAGTTTATATTTATATTCTGGACTTAAATATATTTTAAAGAATTATTCTTGTCCAAAAGAAAAAAAAAAAAAAAGATAAGATATTTTCTGTGTTGAAGTAGAAGTGTTCTTCATGAGCTGAAATTTGTGTTTAATAGCTTTGATAATGGATCCCTCATGTGATGTGGCCCCTTCCACTCCAAAACACCATCTATAGTCACTGAAATCAACCTAGAAGAAGACAAAATTTTTGATTTTGCCAACCAGACAATTTAGAAAAGAAAAGCAAATCTATAACATGATTTAAAAATTGAAATGTGTTCTCCATTTTCACATCTTTTCGTTTTTTCTCTCTCAAAAAAAAGGAAAACTATTAATCTACCAATTTCCAATAAACTAAGTCCAATTCAAGACATAAACAAATTGAAAAAATAAAAAGAAAATCTTTTGATACTTTTTATATATTTTATTAAGATTCACCTGAAATGTGATTCATTTTACATAAAATATCAACTTTGAGGCTAGGTAGGAAAAAAAAGTCATTATCCTGTACCACAAGACAGATAATGTCAAGTTAAATTGGAAATGCCTTTCACCATAAACTGTTTTGCCTTCTTCACTGTAGTTGCCAACTTCCAACTTCTCTAAACAAGTTAGAAACTAAGGTACTGAAATATACCAATCTCTTTCAACTGAGTCTGTTTAACATGAGCTGATTAGAAATAACACAAATGTTCTAAAGAAAATCTCTTACATGTAAAATTACTCACAAGTCTAGAAAAATGACTTACATTATAGTAAAATGTGGAGGCAGAATGAAAGCATCAGCAAAAAGGAGTTTTTAAAATGAGCCTGAGGTCAATATCAGGAAAAGAGAAACTACATCAAAAGATTTCTAGAATTAATAAATTTGGCAAAGTGGCAGGTTACAAAATCAATATACAAAAATCAACTGCTTTTCTATATACCAACAATCTGCTGAGAAGAAATCAGGAAATAATTCACATTCACAATAGCCTCCCAATGAATGAAATGGTCTGGGGTTGTAGCTCAGTGGAAGAGTGCTTGCCTTGCACATGTGAGGGTTTGATCCTCAGCACCACATAAAAATAAATAAAATAAAGGTATTGTGTCCATCTACAAAAAAATATAAAAAGAAAACAAAACAACCAAAATCCTAAAATAAATATAACCAAGAGGTGAAAGACCTCTGCAATGATAACTACAAAACACAGAAAACAAATATTGACGACTCAAGAAGAAAGACCTCCCATGTTCATGGATAGGCAGAATTCATAGTTATAATAGCCATATTACCAAAATCAATATACAGATTCAATGCAATCCCCATCAAAATACCAATGGAATTCTAGGAGAACTAAAACTAGTCATAAAATTCACTTGGAAGAATAAAAAGATCCAGGATACCAAAGCAATTTTAAGCCAAAGAATCAATGTTGGAGACATCACTATACCTGACTTCAAATTACACTACAGACCTAAAGTAACAAAAACTGCATAGTAATAGCATAAAAACAGACACACAGATCAATGGTACAGAACAGAATACACAGAAACAAACCCACACAGACACAGTCATCTGATTCTTGACAAAGGTGCCAAAAACATAAATTGGAGCCAAGTATGGTGGCAGATGCCTGTAATCCCAGTAGTTCGGGAGGCTGAGGCAGAAGGATTGCAAGTTCAAAGTCAGCCTCAGCAACTCAGCGAGACCCTGCCTCTAAATAAAATATTTAAAAAGGGCTGGAGATTGGCTAAGTGGTTAAGTACCCCTGGGTTCAATCTCTGGTACAAAAAACAAAACGATACCCCAATCATATGTTGGAGAAAAGACAGTCTTTTTAACAAATGGTGCTGGGGCAACTAGTTAATTCATACATAGAAGAATGAGATTAGACCCTTATCTCTCACCCTGCACAAAATCAACTCAAAATGGATCAAAGATGTCAGAATTAGACCAGAAACTATGCAACTCCTAGAAGAAAATGTAGGGTCAAACTCCAGCTTTTAGGCACAAGCAATGACTTTCTCAATAGGACCCCTAAAACTCAGGAAATAATGCCAAGAGTTAATAAATGTGATGGCATCATATTAAAAGCCTTCTGCAAAATAAAGGAAATAATTAGGAATGTAAGAGAAAACCCACAGAATGAGATAAAATCTTTTCTAGCTACTCTTCTGACAGAATATTAATATTCTGTCTACAATATTAATATTCTAGACATTAATATAAAGAGCTCAAAAAACTTTCCATCAAAAAATCAAATAACCTAATTAATAAATGGATAGATGAACTAAACAGACAATTCACAAAAGAAGAAACACAAATGGCCAACAAATACATGAAGAAATGTTCAACATCATTAGCAACTAGGGAGATACAAATCAAAACTACACTGAGATTTCATCTCACACCAGTAAGAATGGCAGTCATCAAAAATACAAATAATAAATTCTGGAGAGGATATGGAGAAAAAGAAACACTTGTACAATGTTGGTGGAACTGTAAATTAGTACAATTACTGTGAAAATCGGTATGGAGGCTTCTCAAAAGACTAGGCATGGAAACGCCATATGATCAGGCTGTACTACTTCTTTGTATTTACTCTGAAGAATTAAAGGCATCTAACTATAGGGATACATGCATACCCATGTATACAGCAGCACAATTCACAACAGCTAAACTATGAAATCAGCCTAGGTATCCATCTACACATAAATGGATAAAAAAATGTAGTGTATATACAAAATGCAGTTTTATTCATCCATAAAGAAAAATAAAATTATAGCATTTGCAGGAAAATGATGGAACTAGAGACCATCAAGTTAAGCGAAATAAGGTTATTTCAACTTTCAAACTCAGAAGGTTAAGGGTCATATGTTTTCTCCCATATGTGGAAACTAGAGAAGAAAAGGGAAAAGAAAGATGGGGGAGGAGAATCTCATGAAAATCAAAGGGAGTCCAGTAAAGGGAAGGGACCAGGGAGGTAGAGAGGATGGGGAGCAGGGAAATGCTGGAGTGATACTGACCAAACCATATTGTTATACTGTGTGCATGCACGAATATATAACAACAAATTCCATCAAGATGTACAACTATAATGTACCAATGAAAAAATGAGAACATTTTAAAAAAAAATGAGAAAGAGAGAGAAACAGGGCTGGCAATGTCACTCCATGGTAGAATGCTTGGCCGGCGTGTGTTTGGTCCTGGCTTGATTCCCAGCAATGCAAAAAATAAAGGAGAGTAATGAAACAGATGAACATAAACAATAGCACTTCATTATTATTTATGTAATACAAGAGTAAAGAGTAGCACAAAATGGTAAACAACTCCATAGCATACATGTGAGTGAAGAATTTTTAGATAAACATAAAAGACTTAAGGCCTTAGGAGATTTACTTGATCCATTTTACTTGACTCTAATACCATACCTGGAGTTGTCTTCAATAAGATGATAATCTTTTTTTTTTTCTATTTTTTAAATTGCTCTTTTTATTTTCATTTTTCCTTATTTGTTCTTTTTAGTTATACATGACAGTAGAATATATTTTGACATATCATACATACACAGAGTATAACTTCCCATTCTTGTGGTTATACATGATATGGGGTTACACTGGTTGTGTTCATATGTGAACATAGGAAAGTTATGTCATTTCATTCTACTGTATTACCCGTTCCCATTCCTTCTCCCTTCCCCTCATTCCACCCTGTCAAATCTTTTGAACCTCCCCTTCTCGTCACCTCCCCAACCCACCTTTTGTGGGTCAGCATCCAAATATCAGAAAGAACATTTGGTCTTTGGTTTTCTGGGATTGGCTTATTTCACTTAGCATAACAGTCTCCAGTTCCATCCATTTACTAGCTAATGCCATAATTTCATTCTTCCTTATGGCTGAGTAATATTCCATGGTGTATATATGCCACATTTTCTTTATCCATTCATCTTTTGAAGGGCACCTAACTTAGCTATTATGAATTGAGATGACCATGTCACTACAGTATGCTGATTTTAAGTCTTTTGGGTATATACCGAGGAGTGGGATAATTGGATCAAACAGTGGTACTATTTCCATACTGCTTTCCAGAGGGGTTGCACCAGTTTTCAGTCCCACCAACAATGTATAAGTGTACCTTTATCCCCACATCCTCAGTGTAGTTTTAATTTGCATTTCTGCTAGAGATGTTGACTATTTTTTCATATGTTTATTGACTGACTGCATTTCTTCTGTGAAATGTCTGTTCAGTTCCTTTGTCAATTTACTGATAAGGTTATTTGTTGTTTTGATGTTAAGTTTTTTGAGTTCTTTGTATATCCTGGAGATTAATGTTCTGAGGTGCAGGTAAGCAAATATTTTCTCCCATTCTATAGGTTGTCTATGTTCTTGATTGTTTCCTTTGCTATGAAGAAGTCTTTTAGTTTGATACCATTCCATTTACTGATTCTTAATTTTACTTCCTGTGCTTGAGGAGTCTTGTTGAGGAATTTGGATCTACTTTTAATTCTAATGCAGGGTCTCTGTTCTAATGCCTAAGTCTTTGAACCACTTTGAGTTGAGTTTTTTTGACAGATGAGAGACAGGGGTCTAATTTAGTTTTATTACACATGAAGTTCCAGTTTTCCCAGAACGATTTGTGGAAGAGACCATCTTTTTTCCAATGTATGTTTATGGCACCTTTGTCTAGTATGAGCTAATTTATGAGGGTTTGTCTCTTTGTCTTCTATTCTGTACCATTGGTCTACGTGTCTGTTTTGGTGCCAATGCTATGCCATTTTTGTACTACAATTCTGCAGTGTAATTTAAGGTCTGGGATTGTGATGCCTCCTGCTTCACTTTTCTCGCTGAGGACTGCTTTGGCTATTCTGGGCCTCATATTTTTCCAAGTGAATTTCAAGATTGTTTTTTGTATTTCTATGAAGAACGTCTTAAGAATCATAATAGGAATTGCATTAAATTTGTATAGCATGGCCATTTTGACAATAGTAATTCTGCCTATCCAAGAACATGGGAAATCTTTCCATCTACTAATGTCTTCAATTTCTTTCTTCAGAGTTCTGTAGTTTTCATTGCAGAGGTCTTTAACTACTTTTGTTAGAATGATTCCCCAAAAGCAAGGAGGGTGGGGGGAATCCAAAATGGTGGACTAGAGGGAGACTGCGTTCCTTACCGCTCCATAACTTGGGTTTCAACCAGAGGATATCTGTTTCTTGGTGAGGCAGTTTTTTGCTTATTGATCCCCTGATGTTTACCCCATTTGTCTACTGTGATCACCTGCAGTTAGCCAGCATATCGACGCCTTTTTGAGTGCAGATTGCTCACTGTCAGGCGCCTATCATCCGCCATTTGACTGCCTCTCACCTGTCCATCGCCTGCCTTACACCTATCTATCACCCACTGCCCGAGGTTCACCTCCCAATCATCCGACAGCAGTCAGCAAACTGATCACCGACCGCCAGTGGAGCACCAGCTGCCTGCTATCGCCTGGAAGTTCACTGTTACAGTACCTGCAGGATTGATTACATGTGGCTGTCGCCATTTTGAGACAACAGCCAGGCCCCGTAGGACCCTTGGCCAGACTGACTGTGCGCCGTCCCCAGGATCCCTCAGCCGACTGATCACTCCCTGCCTCTGGGGCCCTCCACATTGACTGACTGCTCCCTGCCACCAGGACCCCCAGACCAAATGACTGCTCCCTATCACCAGGACCCACAGACCAACTGATTGCACCCCGCCTCCAGGATCCCACAACCACACCAAACATCTCCAGGACCTCCAGGCGACCACACCCACACCCCGAGCTGTAGCTCCCCATTTGCCAACACATTTGGAAGGCAGAGTGGCCATCCTGGATAATCCTGGAAGCCGTAACTCCGATCTTTAGGTGGGGCAAATCCCATCCTGAGATGCCTGCTGGAGACTTGAAACTCATTGTCAGAAAAGGTTTAGAAAACCTATAGGGCCACTATAAGTCTATGGGGAGAATCTGCAATACCTCAGATCTGCGCTTCTAGAGGGGAAGATACACGAACAACATGAAAAAAAAAAGGGAAGAAAATGATCCAAACAAATCTAGATTCCATATTAATAGAATCCAATGACAGTAGGGTAGAAGAATTGCCAGAAAAGGACTTCAGATTATACATGATTAAGATGATGCAAAGGATGAGATAAGAGAGCAAATACAGGCAATGATTGATAATACCAATAAGCAATTGAAAGAGCAACTGCAGGAAGTAAAAGATCATTTCAACAAAGAGATAGAGATTCTCAAAAAAAAAAAACAAAAACAAAAACAAAAAAAAACAAATGGAAATCCTTGAAATGAAGGAAACAATAAACCAAATAAAACACTCAGTGGAAAGCATCACCAACAGACTAGACCACTTGGAAGACAGAACCTCAGACAATGAAGACAAAATATTTAATCCTAAAAATAATGTTGCCCAAACAGAGAAGATGGTAAGAAATCATGAACAGAATCTCCAAGAACTATGGGACGTCAATGAAAAGACCAAATTTAAGAATTATCAGGATTGAGGAAGGCACAGAGATATAAATCAAAGGAATGAACAACCTATTCAATAAAATAATATCAGAAAATTTCCCAAGCCTGAAAAATGAAACAGAAAATCAATTACAAGAGGCGAACAGAACATCAAATGCACGAAATCACAACAGATCCACACCAAGGCACATTATAATGAAAATGCCTAACATACAAAATAAAGATAAGATTTTGAAGGCTATGAGAGAAAAGCATCAGATTACAGATAGGGGGACAACAATACGGATATCAGCAGACTTCTCAACCCAGACCCTAAAAGCTAGAAGGACCTGGAACAACACATTTCAAGCTCTCAAAGAACATGGAAGCCAACCAAGAATCCTATACACAGCAAAACTAACCTTCAAATTTGAACATGAAATTAAATCCTTCCATGAAAAACAAAAGTTAAAAGAATTTACAAATAGAAAGCCTATGCTACAGAATATTCTCAACAAAATATTCCATGAGGAGAAATGAAAAACAACAATGTAGGTCAGCAAAGGGAGGAACTACCTTGAAAAAAATCCACTCAAAGGAGAAACCAAGCCAAGTTAAAAGCGAAAAGTAAGCCCAAATGACTGGGAATACAAATCATATCTCAATAATAACCCCGAATGTTAATGGCTTAAACTCATCAACCAAAAGACATAGACTGGCAGAATGAATTAAAAAGAAAAGACCCAACAATATGCTGCCTACAAGAGACTCATCTCATAGAAAAAGGCATCCACAGACTAAAGGTGAAAGGATGGGAAAAAACCTACCACGCACATGGACTCAGTAAAAAAGTGGGGATTTCCATCCTTATATCAGATAAAGTGGACTTCAAGCCAAAGACAGTCAGAAGGGATAAAGAAGGACATTTCATACTGCTTAAGGGAAACATAAATCAGGAAGACATAATGATCGTAAATATTGATGCCCCAAACAACAGTACATCCTTGTACATCAAACAAATCCTTCTCAATTCCAGGAATCACATAGACCACAACACAATAATTCTGGGTGACTTTAACACACCGCTGTCATCACTGGATAGATCTTCCAAACAAAAACCAAATAAAGAAACCATAGAACTTAATAACACAATCAATAACCTAGACATAACAGACATATATAGAATATCCCATCCATCAACGAGCAAATTCACTTTCTTCTCAGCAGCACATGGAACTTTCTCGAAAATGGACCATATGTTATGCCACAAAGCAGCCCTTAAGAAATGCAAAAAAATAGAGATACAGCCTTGTGTTCTATCAGATCATAATGGAATGAAATTAGAAATCAATGACAAAATAAAAAACAGAAATTACTCCAACACCTGGAGACTAAACAATATGCTATTGAATGAAACATGGATAACAGAAAACATTAGGGAGGAGATAAAAAAATTCTTTGAGGTCAATGAGAACGATGATACAACACATCAAAATCTCTGGGACACTATGAAAGCGGTACTAAGAGGAAAATTCATTGCATGGAGCACATTCAAGGAAAGAATGAAAAGTCAACAACTAAATGACCTAACATTATAGCTCAAAGCCCTAGAAAAAGAAGAACAGAATAACAGCAAAAGTAGTAGAAGTCAGGAAATAATTAAAATCAGAGCTGAAATCAATGAAATTGAAACAAAAGGAACAAATAAAAAAATTGAAAAACAAAAAGTTGGTTCTTTGAAAAAGTAAACAAAATAGACAAAACCTAAGTCACACTAACAAAGAGAAGAGAGAAAACTCAAATTACTAAAATTTGTGATGAAAAAGAAAATATCACGACAGACACCACTGAGATACCTAAAGAGAAGCTACTTTGAAAATCTGTATTCCAACAAAATAGAAGCTACCGAAGACATTGACAAATTTCTAGAGACATATGCTCCTCCCAAACTGAACCAGGAGGACATACACAATTTAAACAGATCAATATCAAGCAATGAAATAGAAGAAGCCATTAAAAACCTACCATCCAAGAAAAGCCCAAGACCAGACAGATTCTCAGCCGAGTTCCACAAGACTTTCAAAGAAGAACTCATTCCAATACTTTCAAAGTATTCCAGGAAATAGAAAAGAAGGGTACCCTACCAAACTCATTCTATGAAGTTAATATCACCCTCATACCCAAACCAGGCAAAGACACATCAAGGAAAGAAAATTTTAGACCAACATCCTTGATGAATATAGATGCAAAAATCCTTAACAAAATGCTGGCAAACTGTATCCAAAATATATTAAGAAAATTGTGCATCATGATCAAGTGGGGGTCATCCCTGGAATGGAAGGATGGTTTAACATCCATAAATCAATAAACATAATCCATCATGTCAACAGACTTAAGGATAAGAACCATATGGTTATTTCAAATGATGCTGAAAAAGCATTTGACAAAATACAACACCCCTTCATACTCAAAACACTAGAAAAAATAGGGATAGTAGGAACATACCTGAACACTGTAAAGGCTATTTATGCTAAGCCTATGTGGAGAAAAACTGAAAGCATTCCCTTTAAAAACAGGAACAAGACAGGGATGTCCTCTTTCACCACTTCTATTCAACATCATCCTTGAAATACTAGCCAGAGCAATTAGACAGACTAAAGAAATCAAAGGGATATGAATAGGAAAAGAGGACCTTAAGCTGTCACTATTTGCTGGTGACATGATTCTACATTTAGAGGATCCAGAAAATTTCTAGACCTCATCAATGAATTCAGCAAAATAGCAGGTTATAAAATCAACGCACATAAATCTAAAGCATTTTTATACACAAGCAATGAAACATCTGAAAGGGAAATGAGGAAAACAACTCCATTTGCAATAGCCTCAAAAAAAAAAAAAAAAATACTTGGGAATCAATCTAACCAAAGAGGTAAAAGATCTCTACAATGAAAACTTTGAAACATTAAAGAAAGACATTGAGGAAGACCTTAGAAGATGGAAAGCTCTCCCATGTTCATGGATAGGCAGAATTAATATTGTCAAAATGGTCATACTTCCAAAGGCACTATACAGATTTAACGCAATTCCAATTAAAATCCCTATGACATTTCTCATGGAAACAGGAAAGGCAATCATGAAATTCATCTGGAAGAACAAAAGACCCAGAATAGCCAAAGCAATCCTGGGCAGGAAGAGTGATGCAGGGGGTATCACTATACCAGATCTTAAACTCTACTATAGAGCAATAGTAACAAAAACGGCATGGTACTGGCACCAAAATAGACAGGTAGACCAATGGTACAGGACAGAAGACACAGAGACATACTCACATAAGTACAGTTACCTCCTACTAGACAAGGGTGCCAAAAACTTACAATGGAGAAAAGACAGCCTCTTCAACAAATGGTGCTGGGAAAACTGAAAATCCATATGTAGTAAAATAAAACTAAACCCCTATCTCTCACCCTGTACAAAACTCAACTCGAAATGGATCAAGGATCTAGGAATTAGACCTGAGACCCTTCACCAAATAGAAGAAAAAGTAGGCCCGAATCTCCATCACATTGGCTTAGGACCAGACTTCCTTAACAAGACCCCCATAGTGCAAGAAATAAAAGCAAGAATCAATAAATGGGATAGATTCAAACTAAAAAATTTTTTCTCAGCACAGGAAACAATCAACAATGTGAAAAGAGAGCCTACAGAGTGGGAAAAAATCTTTTCCACACACACTTCAGACAGAGCACTCATCTCCAAAGTTTATAAAGAACTTAAAAAACTTTACACCCAAAATACAAAGAACCCAATTAATAAATGGGCTAAGGAAATGGGCAGACACTTCGCAGAAGAAGATATAAGGTGATCAATAAATATGTGAAAAAGTCCTCAGCATCTCTGGTAATTAGAGAAATGCAAATTAAAACCACCCTAAGATTTCATCTAACTCCAATTAGAATGGCTATTATGAACAACACAAGCAATAATAAGTGTTGGCATGGATGTGGGGAAAAAGGCACACTCATACATTGCTGGTGGAGTTGCAAATTGGTACAGCCACTCTGGAAAGCAGTATGGAGATTCCTCAGAAAGCTTGGAATAGAACCACCATTTGACCCAGCTATCCCACTCTTTGGTTTATACCCAAAGGACTTAAAATCAGCATACTACAGTGATGCAGCCACATCAATGTTCATAGCTGCTCAATTCACAACAGCTAGATTGTGGAACCAACCTAGATGCCCTTAAATTGAATGGATAAAGAAACTGTGGTATACAAATGGAATATTACTTAGCCATAAAGAATAATAAAATTATGGCATTTGCTGGTAAATGGATGAAGCTGGAAAATATCATGCTTAGTGAAATAAGCAAAGCCCAAAAAACCAAAGGCCAAATGTTTTCTCTGATAAGTGCATGACAATATAGAATGATAGGGGGTAGTGGGGGGAAGAGAAGAATGAAGGAATTTTGGAGGGTGTAGAGGAAAAGGGGGTGGAAGGGGGTGGGAATGGAAAAACAGTAGAATGAAACAATATTAACCTATATATATGTATGATTACATGAATGGTGTGAATATACATTGTGTACAACCACAAAAATGAAAAGTTATATCCCATTTGTGTTCAATGAATCAAAAGTGTCTGTAGAGGGGGCTGGAGAGATAGCTCAGTCGGTAGAGTGCTTGCCTTGCAAGCACAAGGCCCTGGGTTTGATTCTCAGCACCCCCCCCAAAAAAAAAAAAAAAAAAAAAAAGTGTCTGTAGAAATAAAAAATACATTTTTGTGTGGTTTAAAATAAAAAATATTTTAAAAAAAGATTGATTCCCATTTTTGTTTTTGAGGCTATTGCAAATTTCTCTTTCAGTTGATTCATCACTGATATATAGGAATGCAATTGATTTATGAGCATTAATCATATGTCTTGCTACTTTGATGAATTTATGAGTTCTAGAACTTTTCTGAAGTTTTTTGGGTCTTCTAAATATAGAATCATGTCATAAGCAAATAGGATAATTTCAGTTCTTTTTTTCCTATTTGTAGCCCTTTAATTTCGTTCTTCTAACTGCTCTGGCTAGAGTTTCCAGGACTATTTTGTTGTATAGAAGTGGTTAAAGGGCATCCTTGTCTTGTTCCAGTTTTTAGAGGGAATGCCTTCAATTTTTTCCATTTAGAATAATGGTGGTATTAGGTTTAGCATAGATAGGTTTTAAAATGTAGAGGTATGTTCCTACTGTACCTAGTTTTTCTAGTGTTTTGAACATGAATGGATACTGTATTAATGTCAAATGCTTTTTCTACATCCATTGACATAATCATGTGATTCTTGGAGTCTACTGATGTGATGAATTAGTTTTATTGATTTCCGTATATCGAACCAACCTTGCATCCCTGGGATGAACCCCACTTGATCATGTTGCACTATCTTTTAAATATTTTTTTATGCAATTTGCCAATATTAGGAATTTTTGCACCTATGTTCATCAGGGATATTGATCTAAAATTTTCCATCTTCAATGTGTCTTTTTCTGGTTTTGGTATAAGGGTGATACTAGTTTCATAGAATGAGTTTGGAAGGTTTCACTCCTCTATTTTATGGAATAATTTGAGGAGTATTGGTGTCAGTTCTTCTTTGAAGGTCTGGTAGTTGAGAATCTGTCTGGCCCTGGGCTTTTCTTTGTTGGTAGGCTTTTGATGATGTCTTCAATTTCATTGCTTGAAATTGATCTGTGTAAATTTTCTATGTTCTCCTGATTCAATATGTGTAGGTTATATGTTTCTAGAAATTTGTTGATCTCTAATAAAATTTTCCATTTTATTAGAATATAAATTTTCAAAACTGGTTCTGATTATCATCTGTATTTCAGTAGTATCCATGTTACCATTTCATCATGAATTATGGTGAGTTTTCTCTTTCTTTTCATTAATGTGGCTGAGGATTTGTCAATTTTATTTACTTTTTCAAAGAAACAACTTTTTGTTTTGTTGAGTTTTTTGGACTGTTTCTTTTATTCCATTTCACTGATTTCTGCTCTGATTGTAATTATTTCCTGTCTTCTGCTTTTGGTGTTGATTTATTCTTCTTTTCCTAGGGCTTTGAGATGTTACATTATTTCTTTTTTCACTATTTTTTTTTTTTTTTATGGAATGAGCTCAATGCAATGAGCTTTCCTCTTAGCTCTGCCCTAGAGATTTTGATATATTGTATTGCTATTCTCATTTACTTCTGAGTATTTTTTAATTTCATTCCTGATTTCTTCTGCTACCCATTGGTCAATCGATAGTGCATTCTTTAGTCTCCAGCTAGCTTTTATTTGTTCTTTGATCACTGATTTCTAATTTCATTCCATTATGATCTGGTAGAATGCAAGGTAGTATCTCTATTTTTTGCATTTGCTAAGAGTTGCTTTGTGGCCTAAGATATGGTCTATTTTAGAAAAGGATCTGTGTGCTGCTGAGAAGAAGGTGTATTCAGTCCTTGATGATGGATGAAATACTGTATATATGTCTGTTAAGTCTAAATTATTACACTGTATTTTTTGGTGCCATAGCCTTCTTTATTTAGTTATTTAGAGGATCTATCCAGTGGTGAGAAAGGCATATTAAAGTCACCCAGTATTATTGAGTTCTGGTGTATTTGATTCTTGAAATTGAAAAGGGTTTGTCTGATATACATAGATGCTCCATCATTTAGGGCATAAGTATTTATGATTGTTATATCTTATTGATACATAATTCCCTTAAGCAGTATGAAATGTCCTTTTTTGTCCCTTCTGATTAACGTTGAAGTCCACTTTATCTGATATGATGATAGAAACCCCTGTGAATGATTTATTTTTCCCCATCCTTTCACCTTCATGTGTAAATGTCTTTGCCTATCAGGTGAGTTTTCTGGAGACAGAGTAATATTGGATCTTGTTTTTTTAATCCAATCTCCCAGTCTATGTCTTCTGATTGATGAGTTTAGGCCATTTACATTAAATGTTATTACTGGGATATGATTTTTATTCCATGTCATTTTAATTTATTTCTAGTTTTTCATTTGAATTATTTTCTCCTTTGTTTGACTACTCTTCTAGTGTAGTTTTCTTTCAGAGTTTGGTATATACTATTTTAGGACCTTCTAGCTTTGAGGGTCTGGACTGAGAAATCAGCTGAGATCTGGATTGGTTTATTTCTAAATGTGACCTGTTGGTTTTTCCCTCACAGCCTTTAAAATTCTATTCTTATTTTGTATGCTAGGTATTTTCATAATAATACGCCTTGTTGTGGTCTGTTGTATTTTGTATATTTGGGGGTCCCATAAGCCTCCTGGATTTGATTTTATATTTTATTCTTAAGGTTTGGGAATTTTTCTGATATTATTTCTTTGAAAAGATTGTGCATTCCTTTGGTTTGTATTTCTGAGCCTTCATCTATCCCAAAAAATCTTAAATTTGTTCTTTTCAGGTTATTCCATATTTCTTGGAAGTTCTGTTCCTGGTCTCTTAACTTCTTTTCACCATGGTCAACTTCTTTTTAAGATTGTATATTTTGTCTTCATTGGTGAAACTGTCTTCCAAGTGGACTAGTCTGTTGGTGATGTTTTCCATTGACTTTTTAACTTGGTTTATTGATTCCTTCATTTCAAGGATTTTTGCTTGTTTTTTTCCAGAATCTCTTTTTACTGAAGTAATCTTTCACTTCCTGTATTTTCTCTCTGGTATCAGTTTTTACATTGTTCTTTACCTTGCAAATCATTTTAACTATGTACCCCAGACATACATCAGGCCTCCTAAAAAACTGAGTTCCTTTAATTCCCTTACCTCCACTGTGTCTGTGGAGGGATCACTCTGGTTGGAGTGGCATAGGCTATGGCACTGGAGATTTTTTTCCTTATTTTATTATATCTAACCTCTTGTGTCCCCAATCAGTTTTGAGTACCAGTATTAAACTCCAGGAAAGCTACTCCCTTTTTTTCATTCACCCATCTTGCTGAAACACTGCCTTTCTGCTTTCTTGGTTTCATGCCACAGGGCAGTCAGGAAAGTGACCTGCTGTATTCCACCATCTTGAAACCTCTCTATTTGTTCTTTTTCAGATATACGTGATAGTATATTTTGACATGTTATACATGCAAGGAGGATAACTTATTCTAATTAATAACCCATTCTTGTGGTTGTACATGATGTGAAGTTTCACCAATGGTGTATTCATATATGAACACAGGAAAGTTATGTTGATTCATTCTACTGTATTCCCCAATCCCATCCTCTTCCGTTCCCTTCATCCCTCTGTCTAATCCACACTGAAATCTTTTAATCAGTTTAATATTTATAAACCATGTCATAGGGACTCCAACTCTGAAGAGAAAATAATTATAATTACAACAACCATGAACTTTGTCTTGCTAAAGTCTAGATGCCCAGAGGATTTTTAAAAATTTTTCTGGCATCTTTATGAAGTTGCATCTTTCAAGTAAAACTAAGACACAGGATAAACAAATGAAAGCCTAAAATTGAGACCAAACTTCTTGTCATAACTGAGTTGTACAACTTTTAAGTCAAACAGTATTTTTCTGAGAAATAATGATGTTTACTCAATTCAGATTGTAGAAAGAAAAGTTTAAAATTCAAAATGAAACTTGTTATTGATTAAGACAAAAGCTTAATCTATATTATTTTCTTTGTTATGGGTCTTGCAGTATATTTCAAAAATATTTAATAAATGTTTGTTGTTAGAAGTGATAATAAATTTTATTAGGACTAGTAAAAATCTAATAAAACTGAAAATATTTTCAACTACCTAAATCAGTAGTCTTCCAATCAGTGAAAATAAGTCATAAATTATCTGACTTATTTATTAAGAATATAATGTTATTTAAATGATGAAAATCTGTCAGCCTTCAAATATTTAAAATATTTGTTTTTAATGCCATTTTTTCCTATTATTTCCTATTAAGATACAAATTATTATGATCTTTTGTATATCCAGGGCACATTTCAAATGATCTCTAAACATATTGCTAAGATTAACTCACACACATGAAAAATTTCTTTCAGTAACATTATTATCATCATTAACAGAAAAATACTAGAGCAGAGTATTTATATGACTGACCCAGATATTTATCAGTGAGATCAAGAGATAGAGGAAAAATCATTATAAAATTAAAACCCATAAATTTTCTTGGGTCTGGGGTTCTGGGGGTTGAACTCAGGAGCACTTTACCACTGAGCAACATCCCCAGTCCTTTTTCATTTTTTGAGACAGAGTCTCACTAAGTTGTTGAGTCTGGCCTCAGACTTGTGATCCTCCTGCCTCAGCCTCTTGAATCACTGGCATTACCACTGTATCTGGCCTATAACACATTAATTTAGTATCAAAGTCACATTTTTAAACATTTAGTGCTATGAAATGGGGTGCAAAGTTAGAGAAAAAAGACAAAAGTAATTTGACTTAAGGTTCAATATAAATTCTGAATAAGTTGATTATTTGATTAAAATCATGTGGCTAAACTATGAATAATCAGTATAACATCAACCCACAACTCTATAATCAAAATGATAATGGGCCAAACAAGGTAAGCCTTTTAAAAATCTCCATTAATAAGTTGTATAAAACTGCTTATTTTTGAGTACAGGTTCTAAAAGTCACAGATTCCTTTATTTTTCTCTTAACTTTATTTCCTGAACAGCACATAGGGCTCAGTGGTAGAGAGCTTGCCTGCATGTATAAGGCCTTGGGTTCAATCCCCACACTGTGGGAGGGAGGATTTTATTTCCTAAAGTCTAAACCCTATTGAAATCTGTCAGAATTTAAGTTACTTATTACAATTTTTATAGTAATACTTCACACTTAAACTAATGACAATGGAACATAAAGACATTTAAATACCAAGAAAAGTTGTACGATTCACATGTCGTAGTGCACATCTGTAATCCCAAGTCTATTGGGAGGCTGAGGCAGAAGGATCACAAGTTCAAGGCCAGCCTGGGGAAACATAGCAAGTTCTTGTCTCAAAATAAAATTAAGATGGGCTGGGTGTAGCTTAGTGGCAGAGCATGTGTGAGTTCCCTGGGTTCATATCCCAGTACTATAAAACAAAATCAAAAAGGTTGTACAGGTTAAGTATCCCTAATCCAAACATTTAAAATATGAAATTCTCCAAAATCCAAAAGTTTTTGAGCACCAACATGAAGTCACGAGGGGAAAATGCCATATCTATTCTATACTGGGCCTCAGTCACAACACCAACACACTAAAAATATTGTATAAAATTACCTTCAGAGTATGTGTATGAAGTGTATATATGAAACAAATGAATTTCATGTTTAGACTGGGGTCTTATCTCCAAAATATTTCATTAGGTATATGAAAATATTCTAAAATCTGAGAAAATATGAAATCTGAAACATTTCTGATCCCAAGCATTTTGGATAAGTACATAACCTGTACTGGGGGGAAAAAAAAGATTTATTCATTTTTAATACGTATAAATTGCTCAACTCTTCTGATTAAGTAGACTAATCCATTTGAGAAATCTTCTTTTGTTTGTTTAGTAGCTGTTATGTCTAAAAAATGTACTAGGGGGATAAAAATTCCAGTCACAGAAAACATTCCTAGCACTACAGATGTTTGATTTTGTTCAAATGAACAAAAAATGTACACAGAGAAGAGGAAGATTGAGTGTGTGCTACTTTCAACCTCTAATAAATAGTATGTTAAAAATATAATTCCTGACTTCAAGGAACTTTTAGTCTAGAGAAAAGAATTATCATGAATACATCAAATAATTCAAGAAAAATATATTTCCAAAGTATATTTTTTCCTGAGATTTTCCCCATCTCCTTGAATATTAAAAAAAGGGGGTGTTGCTCAGTGGTAGAGCACTTGCCTAGCATATGAGAGGCAGTGGGTCGATTCTCAGTACACATATAAATAAGTAAATAAAATAAAGGCCCATCAACAACTAATAAAAATATTTAAGGAAAAAAATCACCTTTTCTATTTAATGGAAATAAAGCATAAAATAAGGATGTTATATCGCAATGTTTGAAATTTAAGTTAAAATCCAGGTAAAATATTTAATTTTGCTACAGTTTAAAAGATTTTAAAAGCCAATGTCATTTTTAATCATTTAATCAATGTCATTTTAATCAAAAAGCATGTTTTATAAGTGAAATTCTCTAATATAGAACAACAGAAATCAGCATACAGACAATTAAATTAGTACTCCTGGTCAAAGGACTTGATTACCTAAAACAAGAGAGAAAAATAGAAAAAAATAATAACTAAAGCAGATAGCAGGTTCTTGTTAAAATGTAGAGATCTGACCTATGAGTTGAAATATAGAGGGTGAAAATTTAATGCATATATGGAAATGGAAGAAGTTCAGAAACCACTGTTATTTCTGTTTTAAATAAAGATGATGTTTCTGCACCACCAGCTGCTCAGAATTCATTGAATGATAATGTAGTTGATAAGAGATAATTACCTCTTCCCAACAGGAGGTGAAATATTTCTTATTCTGCAGATGCTTCTGAAGAATGGTCATGGGAGTATGAGACCAAAATGGCATGCCAAGATCAGGTTGATTTTAATGATCTCTAAACACTTGATTTTCTATTTTTCTTCCTACTTATGTGTAGGAAAATGTGCACCTTAAAATACACAGAAGCCTATCACTGGCAGCCATTTTTCTTTTAACCTTAAAGGGATAGCAGACAACAGCATTAGAAAATGATGGGTATGGGATGTTTCGTGGTCATTTCAACTTTAAGCATTTTTCAATTTTGAAGAATTCTACCAGTTCATTGTTTACCCCTGAAAACTATCCAATCTTGCCACTTCTTGTCAGTCAATGATGTTCCTATTCCCATCCATTGCAGCTCTTTCACCTATGGGAAAGACCTGGTCAATTCTATTTTCCCAAACTCTCCCAAATTTTGTCTCTTCACTTCAAACTGTCACATACTTTCATACTTCTCAATGGCACTATGGTCCTCTTATTCTGAAAGGTCTCTAGGTTACCAGACTCTTAAAATACTAACACAGTTCAAATAAAATAATATTTTTAGATTAACATCAAATAAAGCACAAGTCTCACTGTGTCCCTCTTACATGGAAAAAACTTTCAAAAGCTGGTCATGACTCCAAAATAGAAGAAAACTGCATTAAGCAGAAAAAAGAAAGTAAATAGATTCCTTCTTTACTAATAGGTAAGACAGCATAAGTATACTAGTAAAAACTAGAAAAGAACATCAAAAAATTGAGATTTAATTTGGGGGAGGCGTTTGCCACTATTTCCTATTTGTGGTTATAATTTTGTTTGTAAAACAAATAAAATCTTTCAGCAATCACTCACTCCTTATGTACTACAAAGCTTAACCTCTATAATCTAGCTCCCAAACCTACCTTTCCATTTTATCTTCCAACCCTCCTTTTCACACAATCTAAAGCTCCAAATTGTACTATCTTATTTCACCTTTGGATTCCTGGACTTCTCTTACCTGGCCATGGGACACTGCTCATAACATATTCTTCAGCTGCTATGTTCTTTTCCTTCATTTCTGTGTGTCCAAGTTCAACCTATCTTTTCTAGTTCCATTTAAATGATACATCCTCTACAAAACTATCAGTGAGTCTCCTTCAATAGCATTTTAAAACTCCAATAATCATTTTATCTGTTTCTGTCCTATAAAATGTAGTATGTTCATAATTGTATTGTAGGTTTTGTGTATGTGTGTATAAAAGGTAGCCCCTCTTAGGGAAGATACCTTGTTTTAGCCTCCTTTGTACTCCACTCAAGATATAATAGTATCTTTCTAAATAAATATGTAAAATGAGCAATTAATTTCAAAAAGCAAAGACTATGAAGACCAAAAACAAATAATAATTCTTACTCTTAGTTTTACTATGATTTCCTTCTTTTTCTTTCACTATGGTTATTTCCTAATCTAACCTTCTTACCTGAAGATAGGTTATTCTCCGCTGGACCAATTCTGTCAGATCTTTGGCCTCTTTTTCCCGCCAATCACCTGCTCCATCTGTTTGACTGAGGTAGTACAGATCTGTCATTATAGACCTGTGAAAGCAAACAACATTGGAGTGTTAACTTATTTGTACTTTATCACTGGATTATACAAAGCCATAAGAGGACCAAATTCTTCATAAAGATTGATGCTCACACTGAACCTGGTACTCATCGTTTATTTTCTACCAAGGCTGTGAAATTCAAATATTAGTCTCTACCATTCAAGATTCATCTCTATAATAAATTTTTAATGTTGAAATAAAAGCCTTTTTATATTTTTCTAAGATAGTTGCACTGTCCGCCTTCCTCCCCCATGGTCAAAGTACTATAGAGGTCTTGGAGAAGTAATTCCCAAAGAAAATAAATAGATAGGTTAACATAGGGAAGACAAAGAGGTTGGTCTTAGTATTTGACTAGTACAAATTTGTTTTCTCTACTATCATTTAATGATCATTTAAAAATTTTTCTTCATTCTTAAGTACTCTGAGTGGTTAGAAAAAGATCAGAAGAAAATATTAACACATCTCTTAAACAATGATCTAAGGGGCTGGGGTTGTGGCTCAGTGGCAGAGCGCTTGCCTAGCACGTGTGAGGCCCTGGGTTCGATCCTCAGCACCACATAAAAAAAAAATAAATAAATAAAGGTCCATCAACAACTAAAAAAAAAAAAAAACAATGATCTAAGTAACCAAGAATTAGCAACTTTTTTCTTTAAAAGTCTAGACAGTGAGTATTTTAGGTTTTGTGAGTATCTGCTGCTGCTTTTGTAGCAGAGAAGTTGTCATTAACAATAAATGAATGAATATGACTCTGTTTAAATAAAATTTTATTAACAAAAACAGGCAATAAGTCAGAGTTGGTCCTGGGGCCATTATTTATGACTACCTGGACTAAACTAATATGAAATGATTAAGATACTTTGCTTCACTCTGTAGCATCAATAATTTCTATTAAAACATACTAGATTTCCTGAAGAAAAAACTAAAATCCTCAGTAAACTAAGAAGAGAAACTTTAGAGCTAGTGCAGATGGTTTTAAATTACATTGCATTAAATAAAAGTGAAGACCTACATTCTGTAATAAAGAAGAGTAAAAGCAAATAATCCAATATACCATCAGCACCATCATGTTTGGCTTTCCCTCTCCTTCTTTTTTCCTTCCTTCAATTGTTTCTAAACAATTATCATCTTCTAATATACATTACTTCTTTTTATCTTTCCCCCCACACTTTTAGATTAGCCTCCACATATCAGGAAAAATAATTGACATTTTTGGACTGGACTATCCTGCAAACCTTATTTTTCTGGCCAAGACATGAGGATAATCAAATCAGAAAATATCAGTTGTGGTCCATTATTGGTGACTCCAAAATATTTTGCAGAAGCCCTGTGTTTTCAGGGATTTTACCCTGAAACTAGTCTCCAAGAGGAGTTCCCCAAACTGAGAATCTTGCTGTCTTACTTTTGACTATGAAAATAGCAAGGGATTTAACAGCTGGGCAGTAGATTTGAGGACCTGGTATGAAGCCATATCAAGGTCTGGGATATGCAAACCCAGGGAAGGCACCAGAAAAGTAGTGCTCGTTGACTAAGGATGGAATATAAATGCCTGAAGACAATGAACAGAACAGAATTTATGACTTCAAGAACAAGCCAATTATGGCAGGCATCAAAACCTTCATTTCAGAAGCAGGTTTATGGTCCTTACATTTTCTGGTAATTTATTTTCCTATTTTAATAGTCATATTTTTTTAGTGGGGGTTTTTGTCTCAACTATGGCACTGAGAAATCAACCAGTTCCTAATGGGGGGGGTTGTTTATAGATATAAACAGATATAGATTCAAAATGTTAACTATAGAAGCTCCCCTTAAGGACCAGCACAGAGATGTACCACATTTCATCATATAATCAATGCTATCGCATATTCACAGAATTCCATGCATTTTGATCTTACACCAAAGATAGTTTAGTAATAAATGATTTTTAAGAAATAGACACAAAACTTATTAAAAACTTCACATAATGATTGCACCCATTTTTTTTTTCTGAAAAAAATTAGTATAATTCAAGCAAGAAAAACCCCACTGTGAAGGAACTAACATTTATTAAAGTAAATGTGACTAAGGGAGATTATATCACAGTCTAATCCATGGATAAATCTGGATCATGGGCAAGAAAAATTACTCAGATTTTGTCCAAGTTTCCTTTTTCTTTGGCTTGCTTTTGGAACAGAAATATGCAGTGCAAAGGATAAAAAGGACCATCAGACAGATAGTGAGTCAATCTCCTACAGTTTCCCTTGTTGTCCTAGGGAGAAATTTTAGCATATCTCCATCTTGACAGCTGACATAGCTGGGACATAGGTTCTAGGCCTTAAAATTCTTACCACTGAGCACTTGGCCAGTCTCCCCTTATCTCTGTCAATCCTGCAGGGTCTGAGAGTTTTCTATTTATATTCACTTATGAGTTGTCCTTATGTAGGTCTAACTACGGCCTACTAAAATCTAAATCTATAATGTATTAGGCACTGTGGGAAGTGTTTTATATATTTATATATTTCCCTCATTTACTGGTCACAATGCTGTGCTACAGGAATGATCCCCACTTGAGTAGAAGAAAAAATAAAGCTCAGAGAACTATGTTGCAATCAAGAGAAAAAAATTTGGAGTAAATCAGCTCTTATGTAAGCTATTTAATTTTTCTAGGTCTGAAAATAACTTTAGTTGTAATAGGAGAAATATGGTAGTCCCCCTTACCCATAGGAGACTATTCAAGGACCCCCAGTGGATGCCAGAAACTACAGGTAGTACTGGGTTTCTTCCCTTATACATACATTTCTATGATAAAGTTCATAAGTTAGGCATATTAAGAGATTAATATTGTTATGGTTTGGATGTGAGTTATCTCCCAAAAGCTCAAGTGTGAGAACAATGCAAGAAGGTTTAGAGGAGAAATGATTGGGTTATGAAAGCCTTAACCCCATCAGTGAATGAATCCCCTGGTGGGGCTTAACTGAGTGGTATCTGAAGGCAGGCAAGGTCCGGCTGGAGGAGGTGGGCAATGGGGGTGTGCCTCTGGGGTACATATTTTGTATTTGGTGAGTGGAGTCTCTCTCTCTGCTTCCTGATAATCATGTGAGACCCTTCCCTCCACCACACTCTTCAGCCCTGATGTTCTGCCTCATCTGGAGCCCCAGGGAACGGAGCTGCCTGTCTCCGGATTGAGACCTCTGAAACTGTGAGCCTCCAAATAAATCTTTCCTTCTTTACAACTGTGCTGGTCAGGTCTTTTTAGGCACAGTAGTAAAGAAGTTGACTAAAACAAGTATCACTAATCTTGTGCTTTGGGTCCATTAATAAGCACAATGAGGGTAACATGAACACAAGCACTCCAATATTGCAACCCTCCATCTGATAACTAAGACAGCTACTGAGTGACAAATGGGAGGGTGGCACATAGAGCGTGGCTATACTAGACAAAGGGATAATTCACATCTTAGGAGGATGATAAGTGATTCCATCATGGCACACAGAATAATGCACATTTTAAAACTCATCAACTGTTTATATTTGGAATTTTCTATTTAATGTTTTCAGAATATGGTTGCCAATGGGTAACTAATTGTAGAAAGCAAAACGGTGGATAAAGGGGACTACTGTCATACTGCTTACCTCATAGAGTTATTGTGCTGGACAAATAAGCAATGGATAAAGGGTCTTTCTCAAGTGATGGGCATGTAGGAAATACTTAGTAAGTGATTATTTTTAATGCTAAAATTATTCCTGAGTTTGGAAACCACTCCCAAACAGATGTTTGGTGGGGGTAGGTAAAACAGAACCAAGGCTGCTAGACAAGGCATGCTTTCTACCTATAGATATTCTTCTTTTTTAACTGGGACAAGTATTTCCTTAAAGAAGACAGAGAATTATCATCTAATTGATATAGACTAAGCAATAAACAGAATGAGGACAACTTCATATGCGAATGTCTTCCTTTGCTCATAAAAATTATTAGGAACATTCTAGTCCTACTTGAAGAATAGCCTAGATTTCTTAGTAGAAGGACAATCATACAAGAAAAAAAAAAATTCCAAACTTAAAAGGATCCACATTCCAGTTTAATAAAAATCTCAATAAAATCATATCTCATTCCTTAAATAACTTAAATGGGAACCACCATTTGACCTGGCTATCCCACTCCTTGGTATATACCCAAAGGACTTAAAACCATCATACTATAGTGACACAGTCAATCAATATTTATAGCAGCACAATTCACAATAGCTAAGCTATGGAACCAACCTGGATGCCCTTCAATAGATGAATGGAAAAAGCAAATGGGGTATATATATTTATATATATACAATGGAATATTACTCAGTCATAAAGAATAATGAAATGAGGGCATTTGCTGGTAAATAGATGGAACTAGAGACTGTTATGCTAAATGAAATAAGCCAATCCCCCAAAACCAAAGGCTGAATGTTTTCTCTGATATGCAGATGCTAACACACAATAAGCAGGTGGGAAGAAAAGAACAGAAGTTCACTGGATTAGACAAAGTGAAATGAAGGGAAGGGAGGGGGATGGAAATAGGAAAGAGAGTAGAATAAATCGGACATAAATTTCTTATGTTCACATATGAATACATGACCAGTGTAACTCTATATCATGTACAACCACAAGAATGGGAAGTTATACTCCATGTATGTATAATATGTCAAAATACATTCTACTATCATGTATATCTAAAATGAACAAATATAAAAACAAAAAAAAAGCTACAAATCATATCTGGAAGTGTTCGGACTAATGACATGTTAACTAACTCAGGTTGATTCCTTACTCCCTGGCGAGTGAGCAAGATCAAGGACTCAAAGGCGGTTTCAATAGTTAATGATGATAAATCGGACCACCGTCAGGGATTGGTTAATAATAGTTCCACGAACGTGATCAACTCGTGCTTGCCATATAGTCCTATGGGACTCTCACCTGCATGAATCCTCCGTGCCTTGCAGACTAGGTGAGGGAGACGAAAATGCTGTTTCACCTTACTGTTTTTCCAAAGGTTTCAGTCAACTTAGTTGATTGACTGTGAGCCTTCGTGAAATTTAATACTTGCTACAACTTAAAAGCAAAAAGAAGCAACTGTGGTAACTATTTCATAAACTGGTGTCTGGCAACATGACGATGACAAAATAAACAATTAAGTTAGATGTGTTTCTGTGGTAACCTGAAAGTGTGATAATACAAAACCCCAAGTATGTCCAGAGGTAAAGATACAAATCTAAACCCCCATAATTTAAGCACTGAATCTACAATGCTAAATAAATAATAAAATCTTGACTGAAATAATCACTGCATAATACTTATTTCTCGTTACTATTTCAAAGAGGGAGGCTGGGGCCAACTCATGTTCAATGGTATCAAAAGCATGGTAAATTTGACTATTACTATGAAATAGGGTATGAAATAGGGTCATAAACAATTATTAGAATAAAATCAATTGAAAATTAGTGATAATAATTTTTGAGACCAGTATAGCAAGTAATAATTAATATGCTACTCTGCAATTATTCATTATACCATCAACTCCTCTAAATTCTTTAAAAATCCTCTTAAAGCTTCTGAAAGTCAAGGAGTATTACCAACTATTATCTATTGATTACCCAACTGTGGTGGAAGGCAGGGATTAGGCTCTATTAGTTGTTAGCAGCAAGTAATAGGTTAAACAGAGTATATTGCTAAAAATCTTGGGTGAGCTTGAATCCTTGATCTAAACATATGATATCTGATCCCCAGGTTGCAATATGCCTGGTATTTAGAGTAATGAACAATGGGAGCCATATTCCAAAAGAGAAAACAGTGCCTTCATCATAGTTAACAGCATCAAGTAGAAAACAAAGAAAAGACTTTATCCACACACAGCCTGCCTGCCACTAATCCCTAGGCAAGAGGCCCACCAACTATGAACTCCACTATGAACCCTGAAACAGTCCTATAACTTGGCTAAGATCAATTTTGTCTGGTCCTGCCCCTAATAGAAACTTCATCCTGTACCCCTAGATCAGGTCTGCAGATCTTGGTCCTACAGCAAGCCGATCTTCATACAGCTATGTAACTCAGCACCAGGCCATTTCAGCTGGAGTCTGAAAATAGTCTTACCTACCCAGGAATTCACCATCAACTATAATTAAGTATAAACAGATTAAATTCTTCAAACAAACAAAAGACCCAGTATGGCCAAACAGATGATAAGACAAGACCCAACACTGTGTTCCAAATAAGAAACTCACTTTAACTTGTAAGGCACACACAAGCTAAAAGACAAGGAAGGAAAAACAAAAAGAGAAATGAAGGGATGGTAACCAAAATGGGATGGGGGTTGCTATACTTACATCGGATAAAGTTTTAACCAAAATTTGTCACAAGAAACAAAGAAGGTCACTGCATAATTAAAGGGTTAAGTTCCTCAAGAGGATACACAATTATAAATATGTATACATCCCAAACAGCAGCATCTAGCCAAATAAAGCAAACATTAATAGAACTGAAGGGAAAAACAGTAATACAAAAATAGCAGGCTTTCAATATCCCATTTCCAATAGTACATACATCACCCAGATAGAAAATCAATGGGCAAACAGTGAACTTGAGTAACACTGAAGGCCAAATGCACCAACAAACATATGTAGGACACTCTATCTAATAATAGCAGAAAACAGATTCTTTCAAAGCATACATGAAACATTCTCCAGGACAGACTATGTGTTGTGCCACAGAATAAATCTTAACAAATTTAATAAGATTAAAATCACAATAGGTATCTTTTCTTTTATTGCAATGCTGGAGGTTGAATCTAGGACCCTCACACCCACATGCTAGGCAAGTCACTACCAATGAGCTACACCCCAGTCCTACATTAGGTTATCATTTCTAACCACAGAAACGAAGGAAACACTCCCAAGCAATCAATAGATAAAAGAAGAAATAAAAGGGAAATAAAATGTATCTTGAGACAAAAATTGGAACTGTAACAAACTAAAATTTATGCAGCAAAAGCAGTGCTAGTAGAGAATTTTGCCGTGATAAATGTCTACACAAAAAGAAAAAAAGAGAGGGAAAAAAAGGAGAAAGATCTTGATGTAAATTCATCTCAAGGAACCAGAAAAAGAATAGACTAAAGCCAAAGATAGGAGGAAGGAAACAAAACTGAGTAGAAATAAATAAAATAGTGACTATTGTTAGAAAGATAACAGAAAAAGATAAAACTAAGAGTTGGTTGTCTGAAAAGGTCAACAAAATTGATAAATTTTATCTAGATTATCCAAGGGGGAAAAAAAAAAAGGAGGCTTCAAATAAAATTATAAGTAAAAAAAGGAGACATTACAATGGATACCACAGAAACACAAAGGATCATAAGACTACCATGAACAATTATATGAAATGGATAAATCCTATATACCTACCAAGGTTGAATTTCTTTTTAAATTCTCATTTTATTTAAATTGAAATAAACTATACAAAATTGATTTTCTTTACCAAAAATAACAGCAACATTTTCTGTATTAGTTCTAGATGAACCATAAAACATTTTTTGTAGATTTTCTGGGTTTTGCTCATAAATCAAGAAAAGGCAGCAGATAAAAGTCATGAAAAAAGAAGAAAACAAATCAGTTGCCAATATCCATGGACTCTGATTCTGCCTTAACCATGAAGCAGAGTGTTTATTTACATTTACCTGCTAAAAAGCTTATGAACATGCAGGCTCAACAAAGGAATTCAACAGCAAGGACCAGATGTGGAACAATAGCAGGCACTTCCACTGAAACTTTAACTTGTTCCTTTAAGTTCATTTACTAAAGACAAAATCTACACTGAAACCCATGATTAGGGAGCTCACAAACTTCTCTCTCTGGTAATTCTCTTCAATGTCCATTATATATTTTTAAGAACATACTTAAAACTTCTGTTAGTCAAAAGTCCATGATGGGTGTCATAAAATTTTATTAACCTTGCAAGCACAAGGCCCTGAGTTCAATCCCCAGCACCGCAAAAAAAAAAAAAAAAAAAAAAAAAAAAAAAAAAAAAATACAGTTAATGATCTTGAAAATGTTATTAAATATACTTCCTTGAAATTTATTTCTTAAAAATATTCCTAACTTAGTACCTGACAATTGGACCCATCATGATAACAAATGTTATATCTAAACTGACTTAACTAAAACAATTCCAGAGTGCCACCTGCAGAGATAACACAGAAGTGAAATGTGGCACTATAAATGCTATCTTCTGGAAGAACAGACAGGTGTTCAAAGCATGACAGTTCACAGAGGGACCAGTTAAATAGGCAGACTGTCAATGAGTTATGCATTCAATGGAAGGTCTGTAGGCAAAGATATCCAGTGATTAAGTGACCTACATATACCTTATGGCTGTTCTTCAAATATGAAACATAAAAGAAAGTCCACTTTAAAAGACTGTTAGGTATTTTTAAGGGCTTCTGAATTATCTGTAGGAAACTCTGACTTAGTTGTATAGAGTTTGATATGTGTCCATCGTTAAATCCAGATCATATTTTATATCAAAATTTATGTTAAGCAAAGCCAAGTTACTTGAACACTGTTTTGCCAAAATGCATTGAGATGCTTTTGTCCATTTTCACAGTGCTTATTCTCAACCTTCTTCACTGGACGAATACATGGAAACTCCAGCAATACATACACATCAGGAAAAAACTTGATTTCAGGCAGATGGGGACTACATAAATGGTGGACAGAAATTCCATATTTTTCCCTCTGAGTTTCCATTTGATTCTCTAACAATAAATTTCAGTTAAGAGAACATCTGGATTGGGTAAGTCACTTCTGTGCATGTTAATTACCTCTGATATATTGAATTTGAGCTTCCCATGACAGAGGGTACCAGATATAAGCATTTACAACCTCTGAGATGCATCTGAGAATGCATCTTTAAATTTCTGAATAATGTACTCCACTATTGGAACACTTAGTTTTTTTTTTTTTATGGTAATCCTGAGAGGTTAGTTGAGATTCCAATTTACCTTGCTGAACCCTATGAAATTTCCTGGGGAGTTTCCATTTGAAAAGTAAGTTTGGTTGCTAAATTTGTGATTTCCTCAAAATAAAATTCATGATAAACTTCAACATTTCCCACTACTTCTCTGAGTGAATGCAGCACTACAGTGAAGTTACTGGCTGCAAAGAAGACATTAGAGGTTTGCCCCTGGAGATTTCTCCCAAAAACACTTGTAAAAGATACAGCGTTTTTAATTACACAACAAAATCAAAATCTGTCAGTGCACTACAGTACAAATGCTCAACCAGCTCTAGATATTCCATCTAATACGTGTGTCACTTTTTATAATACCTAAACATAAAACAAGTGTTTGCAGGAGGTATACTAAAATTTCAAAAGTATCATGCCTGCCTTTCCACTGAGAACAGCAAATTTCCTTCAGTTCTTTACCCTTTCTTCACTGTTCTGAGAACAGAAATTTTATTGTCGACTTCTGAAAGTAGTTGAGGTGATGGATGGGAAAAAAAAACAAGCTTACTCAATTGTGATGGTAACAATTGAGTAACAATTCCCCATCACAGAACCGATTTTGCCAATCACCTATTTAAGGTACAGGAAGATCAAAGTGTGTATGCAGATAGCTTGGGAATATTTCTTTTACAGTCCAGAAACAACTTCCATTTTGGAAGAAAATTCAAAATATACAATGAACACTCCATATAGTCCCCAATTCTCAGTTATGCTAGTGTGGAATTTCACAGCCAAAATGTTTACATCAGTTGCATGAGGCAGAAGCCCACAAAGTCCTCTTTCAGGTATAAGATTCATTAACAAATTTCACCAACATGGGTAGGTGCTCTTCCCTTGCTTATGTCCACTACATTGTCAATGATAATAGAAAAGAAGTGTGTCTCTTGCTTCCCTGAGAGTTTCTTCTCAAATACAGCTCTCACAAATCTCTAGAATCTGTTTGTCCTATGTTTTAGAATAGAACAATGTGTTAATACTGTGGTCCCAAAGCACTTTCTCAAGACCTCATCACTAGAATTTATTTGGCACTCCCAAAATTTATTTGGCACTCCCATAATGTTTGAAAATTTTCAAGAGTAAGAGAACTTCTGGGATTTCATCAGATTCAGGCCTACCCAGATATATGATTTATCTTCCCATAAGAATTAAAAATTTCCTCATGAAAACTGAAGGAAGACCCCTTTAGTAGAGTAAAGGGACCAGTGGGAGGGAGAAGAGGAAACAGTGGGCAATAATATTGACCAATTTATACTCTCATATCATGTGCATGTATAAATATTTACCATTAACCCCACCATTATGTATAATTATAATGCACCAATAAAAATACAAAAAGAATCATGGTAGTGATGCTGGGAAATAAAGCCAGACACTATTCTATTTAAAAGAAAAAAAAAAAAGAATCTAAATAAAAATTTTAAGAGTTCTTTGTTTTCTGTCTCCTCAAGGGTTAAAGGTAAAATGTCTTCATCCTGTTTATCATCTCTCTGCGCTAGGGTTCTCAGTATTGCTCTTGTTTCTTTGTTTTTGTTCCTGTTCAGAAGTTTTGTCAATTTTTTCTTAATATTTCTGTCTATGGAAACTCCTGGGTGAGGAAAGTTTTTAAAACTGAAGATTCAGTAAAATGGAACCAAAGACAGGAAATACACATATGCAGATTTCATTATACTATTTTAGAAAGTCGAAGGAAGAAGTAGTTTTCATTCCCAGCTTCCTTAATATCCCCCCAAGTCAGGTGGAGGCATGAGGAAGTTGTCCTCAATTTCAGAGGGGCCCTGAATTTCAGTCCATTTCTTTTTTTGTTTTTGGGAGGGACTAGGGATTGAACCCATTGAACCCATTGAGCCACATCCCCAAACTTTTTTTGTATTTTATTTACAGACAGGGTCTCATTGAGTTGTTTTGGGCCTCACTAAGTTGCTGAGGCTGCCTTTGAACACTAATCTTCCTGCCTCAGCTTCCCAAACTGCTAGGATTACAAGCATGTGCCACCACACCCGGTTTCAGTCCATTTCATCTAAAGAAAAATCAATGCAAATCTTTATCAAATTCTCCCATAAAATTGAACAGGAGGAAATATTTTTAAACTAATTTTGCAAGGTCAGTATTCCACTTATACCAAAGCCAACAAAAGACAAAATAAGAAAAGAAAATTACAGGACAATCTCTCTCACACATATAGATGCAAAAGTCCTCAATGAAATACCAAGTAACCAAGTTCTATATCACATTAAAAGAATCACACATTATGTTCAAAGGGGATTTATCTCTAGGATGCAAGGATGTTCTGTTGTTGTTTCACATTTATTGATTTGCATATGTTGAATGTGTGAAAATAACAAAAAGAGCATCTGTTAAAATGCAACATCCTTTCATGACAGTATCTCAGTAAGTTAGGTACCTCAATGTAAAGACCATATGTGACAAGCTCACAGCTAACATCCTACTCAACAGTAAAAGCCTAAAAGTTTTCTTCTGAGATCAGGAACAAAACAAGGTCCTCACTCTCACCACTTCTATCCAACATCACAGTGGAAATCCTAGCCAGAGCGATTATGCAAGAAATAAATATATGAGACTACAGCAAACAAACAAACAAACAAACAAAAGCTACTGTTGTATAGCAAAGCAAACAATCGACAAAATGAAAACACCTACAGAAATGGAGAAGATATTTACAAACTATATATCTTATATAAGGGTTAATTTCTTCCCTTCTGATTTAGATACACTGTATTTCTTTTTCTTGTCTAATTAAACTTTTCAGTAGTAAGATAAAAAGTTCTGGGGATATAATATACTGCATGGTGACTGTAGTTAATACTATTATATTATTTACTTGAAATCTGCTAAGAGAGCACACCTTAAATGTACTCATCACACACTCAAAGGTAACTGTGTGGTAAAGCATATGTTTATTCATTTGATGGTGGTAATCATTACACAATGTGTAAGTATATCAAACCATAACATTGTACAAATCACAAATTAACCTTTAAGGAGTGGGGTTGCTGGGCATCAAACTCAGGGCCTTGCACAATCTAGGCAAGTTTTCTACCACTAATGTCTATCTCCAGTCCAATATTTATATTTTTTACTTGTTAGCTATATTTAGTTAAGTTAGAAAAATAAAAACAGTCCTAAGAAAGAAATCTCTTCTAAAGAAATCAAAACCCATATTTTCCCCTATAATTTATATCTCTGCGAACCCAAAAATAAGAATGCTTCATAGAGAAATCTAAATAAGAAAACTGATAGACTTAACTTCTGACTTTTCATAAAACAGAAGCTTTTGTCCAGAGACACCTTATAAACTAGAATTTGGGCAAGTGTAAATAAAAATAAAGTAGATAAAAGATGTACGTGGATAAATACTATTTCTCAAATTTCTGTAAATATAACACTATTCTAAAAAAATTTAAAAGTCTACTAATAAAACATGTAAAATAAAAATGGGGATTTTTTTTTGTCATAAAAATCACCAGAGGGCAAGAGAAGTCTATTTTAATTCTTCTACTTAAGGATCTTGAAAATAGTCACTATGAAGGTGTTTTCATATTTCGCATTTGGTATGTATTACAAACACTTTCTATTTGTACATTTATAACTTTAAAGGTTATTTCTCTAATGTTTGGTTGTGTTGTTCATTCCTGAAGTTAAATTACTACTCTCTGAAGTTGATTCTCAGATGCATTACCAATTTCTGCTTAAGATAGCCAAAGAAAATGACTTGGACATTTGTACTTTTCATATTGTTTTTAGTAAAATGTTATTTAACACATACTAAATGGCAGTGTCAGGAATTACAATACATTTAAGGCAGAACTGAACTAGCAAAAAATGTAACATTGGTTTATGTTATTTTTTCATAGGCCTATTTATTATATTCACTTTTCATTTGTACAAATTCACGAAGTACATGTACAAATTATATTTACACGGGGATAGGAAGGAAGGTGGATTGAGATGGGCATTATTATCCTATATACATGTATGAAAAAATTTTTTAGTAAAAAAAAAGTTAAAAAAACAAATTATATTTACAAAATAATGTTTAATATTATTTTAATTTTAAAAAGACCTGAAAATCAAATTCAGGTAATCTAATTAAATCATTTAAATCTTTTTCCTGTTATATACCACATAGTCTAACCATATCAAATCTTCAAATCTTTATTTTCCTACAAAACTTCAGCAAAGCATACAATCACCAACCTCAATTTACCAGACACTTGGTGCCTAGAATCTGCTATAGGGTAGAGATGTATTAAGAATTACTCAATATTTGGTCTAATGGTCTAAATATGGCATGACTGCAAACTGGGCTAAAAATTTCACAGGGACTGCCTAGTGTGAGGTCTCATAATTCAATGTCCCTTGAAATCCATGCTATCGTATTTCTAAAGAATCATTAATGTTAAAATGATTCCAATAAGCTGATAGATTTTGTTTGTACTTTCACTTAAAACAGAGCAATTTTTCAAAATCATTATAATACTGTTGATGATGTTAATATATATGAATCTTTTGTTTGTGTGAGGTAATTCTTTTCCTCTTCACAGTGGTAGGCTGTGCTAATACGCCAATTTTTCTTTTATTGTTCACTAATGAGACAGTAATTGCCACCAGAATCCGACAGAGCATATAGGCTTTTAAATATAAGAGGCCAAAGGATAGATTTCATTGTATTTATAATGATTCTCAGATACATTCTATTCTGCATGAATATACCAGCACCAAAATATTTTCTTTTTTATGAACGATAAATTGTACATTATTTAGAAATGCATAAATAGTAGAAACAAATGTTAAGTAGGCAGATCTCAGTTCCTCTTTCCAGCAACTAAATGGAAGAGTAATTAACAGAACACTTCTTTTTATCCAAATCCTCTAACCCATTAATTAAAAATCCTACAAAGGGAACTATTTTAAAGTGTTTAGTGTTTGAATGAGAAACATAACTGTAGTCTTTAGTATGAGTTCCAACATACCACAAGGCAAAAATACACAGTGCTTCAAATATTGATCATACATGAAGGACATTTATACGATGATATTTCAGTGTATTTTTGGCTGATGCTACTACCTTCAGAGTTTTTATGGTGTAAAGATTTCTAGAAACACATTTTAAATAATATATTCTGGTGATACACCGTGATTGATTAGAACCATGCAGTAATAACTATCCTTAAGACCTAAGATACCCTACTGCTCTTAAACATGGTTATCATCTTCCATTTAGCAGAGAAATTAACAAAAGTTTCAGTCTCTCATTCTTAGATTATAATGCACACGATAGACCAAATGATATGAATAGGGAGAAAAGTACCTTTCATGATGCCCTAAATCAGAAAGAAATTCATCTGCATGTCTTTGGAGTTCATTTCCTTCTAAATTCTTTAATTTCTTCAATTCACTCTGTAGAAAAAACCAGAGCTCTTTAGCTCCATTTTCAATTCTTCTTCTTAGTATTTCATGATCCTTTCCCAGACCTGCAGTGAAAGAATGGAGAGGATTATCAGTATTTCCAAGATTTTAATACAATTTTGATACTTTCAATTACATGTGCTAGAGTCAACTTACTGAGTGAGGGAAACATTTATTACTTACCATTTCTGGTTTGTTTCTTATAATTTTCAATCTGTTCTTTGGCTTTAACAAGCTGCTCTTCTAAAATATGTACCCTTCCTGTGGCTGGCCCCTGATCAATGGGGCCTTCTGGTATCCTATAGTTCAGGGAAGAAAATGTAAACATTTAGTTTTTAAATTATGGAACAAAATACACATTTACTTTGTTAAAACATGTTTACTGGTAACTCTACAAGTCTTTAAACATACCACAATAAAGGTACCAAATGAAAAAAATTTTTGAAGGTAGATTAACCAGAAACATTGGCATGATAATGAACAAAAACAGAAAATAATAATCTAGTTCAGAAATCTGTGATCTTGGAGGAGCTAAGAAACTTCAGCGCTATTTGCAAAAGACGTTTTATTATTTAAGTGCTATCATCAGTGGCAAAGTGGTCAATAACATAGGAGAGTGAAGTTATAAAGGCTTAAAGAGAATAAGAAAGCATACATCTGAATATATGTCTACAATCATGTTCAAATATCAAATGCAATGTAATTTCAAATAATCAGTATATCAGGCTATGTACACATGTGTTTCAATTCATGAATTCAAGACTTCAGATTACAAAACATTGGTTTTATAAGGAAGGAAAAGACAAGAGAAGATGAAATATGTTAGGAAAAACCGAAGATTAATGTCCTGTTTGTTTCCATCTGGAACAAAAAAATATTGGTCAATAATATAAAATGAAACAACATGTATCCCATTTGTTTACAATAAAAAAAAATATATAAAATGTTGGAAAATGGAACAACTATAGGATCTTTTATCAACCTATCTCCTCTACTTTTTTTTTTTTTATACAAACCATGATTGTTTCTGACACTTTTGCTTTTATCTTTTGGCAGTATTTTGTTCTCCATTTTGATATAAATAAGCAAGTAAAAACAATGGTATCCAAAAGTCATCTGTATCTTAATCTCTGGAACCTGTGAATGTTACCTTATAGGTAAAAAGAAACTTTGAATACATGATTAAGGATTCTGAGGTGGGAGACTGCCCCCTGGGAGGTCACAAATGTAATAGCAAGTGTCCATACAGGAGGGAATATAGAAAGATTTGACTACGGGATAGGAAAAGGTTATGTAACTGCTAGCTTTGAATAGAGAAAAAGGAGCCATGAACAAAGAATGGCTGGTGCCATGCACCCCTGTAATCCCAGTGACATGGGAGGCTGAGGCAGGAGGATCCCAAGTTCACTTAAGCAATTTAGGAAGAACTTGTCTCAAAATAAAAAGGGCTGGAGATGCAGTTCGGTGGTAGAGCGCCCCTGGGTTCAATCCCCAGTAACACACACATACAGGAACTCAAGGAATGCATTTTTAGAAGCTGGAAAAGGTAAGGAAACATTCTTTCCTATAGCTTCCCTAGGAAATGCAGTCCTCTTGACACCTTGATTTCACACTCAGTGAAATTCATTTCAGACTCCTAGCCTCCCAAACTATAAGAGAGTTAATTTCTGTTGTTTTAAGTCACCAAATATGTGGTGTTTATCACAGCAGCAATAGGAAACTAACATTGTATAAATGTGTGTGTGTATACCCTTTTGCAAAACTGTTATAAAAATTAAATATGACTGATTTTTCTTCCAAAGTCTATTTAAATGAGAAAATGTCTATAACAGTACACAACACAGTGTCTAGCAATAAATTTTATGAGGGCTACTGTTATGATGAGTTATAATGTCAAAAAAACTGGGATATCCAAATCTTATCATCACAATCTGTTTAAGAGAACTTGATTTTAAAATTATAGTCAACAGAACTTAAATTCAGAAGTCAACATAATCCTTTGATGTGAAGAATCTAATGATTTTTTAAAGCCTTTCTAATATTTATATATCACAGGAGCCAAATTAATTTTCAATTACCTATGCTACTACCTATGTTACAAGTTTAGTAAAGAGGCTACTGTTATAGTTATACCAGAGTAATTATAATTTCCTGTGAAATTATATGTATTAACACTGAACAGTAGCTTTAAAAATAACCATCCTCCAATAGTGAGTGTCTGAAGTTACAAAATGTGAATGAAAAGCCTTCATTCATATATGCGCAAAGTAAATGATAAAATTAGGTGCACAATTACCCAATTATAAGCACACACATATATATACATATGTGTGTACATTCACAAATCCTGAGACACAGTTTTTAAACCTTGTGGTTTTCTTTTTTAAAAACTTGGCTCTTTTTCAGAATTTGATAGCTAGTTTCTAGGAAACAATATGAAAATAAAATTTCCACCTTTGAGGATTTATTGTGGCAGCAACAGACCATACAACAGGGATGTTCTTTTTCAGAATAGTTCAGTGACAGAAAAACTCAGACAATATAAAGATTATGTATATGTTGTTCTTCTTATCTCATTTCTTCGAATATTGATGGAATAATATCAGAAGAAAAACAGGCATGAAAAAATAGCATATGATCTTTTCAGCATATTTTCATCAAGTACTAAACCCAATCTAATTCTAACAAAACATAATGGAGCTAGTGATTTATATTACTTTATTATATGTAATAATCTAATCCAACTATGAATAAAGTATAGATAAAGATTAGTACTGGGGAAATCAATATAAAAAATTATATGAACATCATTCTTTCTAAATTCCATCCATAGAAGAGTCAATCTGCATGAATAGTCTCTTTTCTGAATACTCAGGAAATGGGATGTTCTCTTATCATATTCACTCTGCAGAAGATATATAGGACTTCCACTTCTGGCCAGTGTGCAGGAAAACAGGTCAGATTTACCATCCCACCTGAAATTACTCAAAATCCACAGGAAATGTAAGAAACAGAATAACAAAATTCAATCAGGCAACAAAAGGCAGTGATCCCTGGTTGGGGAATAAAGGGAGGAGAGTGCTTCAACTGCTTCAGCTTACTTAAGATAATTTGTACAACACAGTGCAGAGAAGGGAAAATTCAGGTGGGGTCTAGTAAATTCCCTGAGTTGAAGAAACAGAACTAAAAGTGTAAGAGCAAGACAAATAGAACTCAGATAACAGAGTATTACTGAGGAGAGAGTTGGACAGAGAGAGAGAACTCAAGAGAGCTGCAGAGGTAATACCTGATAATCAGCAGAGTACTTATTGATCAACACATGTATATGAAGCAACTACTCAAGGTTAGGGCAAAAAACTCTCCAGGAGAATTAGTGCAAGCAGTACCTAGCATTCATGCAGGATTGTGTGGGAAGAATTCCTGATCCCACCACACAGTATGGGAGACTTTATAATTCATTGGGCACTGATTAGAATGCTTAGAAGAATTTGGTCTCAGTAGTAGGGAAATTAACCCTATACTAAACACTGATTACCGAATCCCGAATAACAATTCTTAAAACCAGCACCCAAAAGGATCAAAGTATTTTCAAATGAATTAATTAAATTCCTAAAGAAAGCATAAGAATATTTTTAAGTACAAAAGTTTCTAGTAATAAACAACGTAAATTCATGATGTCTAGAATCCAACCAAAATTTACTAGGTTTGTAAAGAAATAGGAAAAGACAACCAATAAAGATGAGAAAATCGATCAATAAGTACAAACTCAAAACTGACATGTTAAAATCAGCATATAAAAGCAGTTATTATAACTGTATTTATAAGCTCAAAAGAGACACATAGGACTGGGGATGTAGTCCAGAGCTTGCCTAGAATATATGAGGCCCTGGGTTCCATCCCAAGCAGGACATTAAGGGGCAGGGGAATAATACAAAAAAGGACATTAAAAACTAAATTTGAATGAATGGCTTTTATTGCAGATTTCATGTTAGAACTTCTACCTTAAGACACTAAGAAAAATATAGCAAATGAAATTCCAATTAAGTCAAAGAGAAATGATAAAGATCAGAGAAGAAATCAATTAAATGGAAATAAGAAAAAGAATAGAGAAACATCAATGAAACAAAGCTAAGAGAGCTGGTTCTTCAGGAAAATCAATAAAATTGACAATCTTTTCTGTAGTGGGCCAAGCAGTAAATACTTTAGGTTTTGTAGGCCCATAGATAAAATCATGCCTACTACATAGGTAAATATCTAATATTTAAAATGCAACCATTTAAAAAGGTAGAATCTTTCTTAGTTGTGGACCATAAAAAATGAGATGGCTGGTAGGATTTGGGCCTACTGACTCAAATACAGTTTACTGACTTCTGCTCTAACCGGGCTGATGAGGACACATGGAGAAAATAAATTCCAACACATTATATGAGGCCAGTATTATTCTGATATCAAAACCAGAGAAACATATCACATGAAAAGAAAATTAAAATCATGAACACAGATACAAAAACTCTAAAATTTTGGCAAATCAAACTCAACCATATGTAATAAGGATAGTAAATCATGCCCAAATGAGGCTTATCATAGAAATGAAAGGTTGACTTATTAAAAAAACACATCAATATAATTCTCACTAACAAAATTTTATGAAACATATGATTACCTAAACAGAAAAAGAACTTAACAAAAGTCCAAACACACATTCCTTATGAAAAATATTAGTAAAATAGGAAATTAATGAACCCTCCTTACCTGATAATAAGTATCTATGAAAATGTGTTGTTAATGTTGAAAGAATGAATATACCACCCCCCCTACACACACACACATTATCAGAAACAAAGCAAGGATTTTCTCTCAATATGTATTCACCACTGTATTGGAGATCCTAGATATCCAAACTGGAAAGGAAGTAAAGCTATCCTTGTTCATAGATTGAAAATCTGATAAAAAGTTTAACATGGATGCAACATGTAAGATCAACATACAAAATTTAATTGTATTCTAGCAAAAAAAAAAAAACATAGAAAATTTATATTTAAAATTATATTATTTATATTTAAATTTATATTTATATTATATTATTGGCAGGGCCCAGTGTACAGCTGCTGGGAGAGCCCTCCCCGCTGGGGAGGTAGGACCAGAGAGCTGGGCCTAGTGCAGAGCCGCTGGGCGAGACTTTCGCACTGGGGAGGTAAGGCCCAGAGACCCAGGTCCAGACCAGCTGGGCACCAGCCTGCAGTCTAATGCCCCTGTGGTTGATCATCTGTCAACACATGGAGGCACCTCTGCCCACTAGCAGGGAATATACCCCACCTGGAGGTCACCATCCCTAGAGGGACAGCATCCTTTTTGGGTCACTGCATTATCAAGTTCCTCCAAGACTTCAGGCTACTGAAGACTAGGAGGTGAGTTATTGGAAACGTGCAGGGACACTATAAGTCTGTGGGGGGGAAACTGCAATACCTCAGATTTGGACTCCTAGAGGGGAAGATACATGAGCAACATGAAAAAACAAGGGAAGAAAGTGTCCCAAACAAACCTAGATGCTACAACAATAAAATCCAATGACAGCATGGCAGAAGAAATGTCTGAAAGGGAGTTCAGAATGTACATAATTAAAATGATCAGAGAAGCAAATAATGAGATAAGAGAGCAAATGCAGACATTGAATGATCAAGATAAAGAGTTTAACATGGATGCAAAATGTAAGATCAACATATAAAATTTAATTGTATTCTAGCAAAAAAAAAAAAAAAAAACAAAAAAACATAGAAAACTGATATTTAAAATTACATTATTGGCAGGGCCCAGTGTAGAGCCGCTGGGAGAGACTTCCCCGCCGGGGAGGTAGGACCAGAGAGCTGGACCTAGTGCAGACTTAATCAATAGTTAAACTAATAGTTAAACTAGTAGTTTAACTAATCGATAGTTGAAAGAGCAAATGCAGGAAGCAAAGGATCATTTCAATAAAGAGATAGATTCCAAAAAAACCAAACACAAATTCTTGAAATGAAGGAAACAATAAACCAAATTAAAAATGCCATAGAAAGCATAACCAAATAGGACAGAACACCTGGGAGACAGAAACTCAGACACTGAAGACAAAATATTTCAAAATCCTGAAAACAAAGTTCACCAAACAGAGAAGATGGTAAGAAATCACACAGATTCTCCAAGAATAATGGGATATCATGAAAAGACCAAATTTAAGAATTATTAGGATTGAGGAAGGCACAGAGAAACAAACCAAAGGAATGAACAATCTATTCAATGAAAATTTCCCAAATCTGAAGAAGGAAATGGAAAAACAAATACAAGAGGGTTATAGGACACCAAATGCACAAAATTACAACAGACCCACACCAAGGCACATTAAAATGAAAATACCTAACATACAAAATAAAGATAGAATTTTAAAGGTTGCAAGAGAAAAAATATCAAATTACATTCGGGGGAAACCAATACGGATATCAGCAGATTTCTCAACCCAGACCCTAAAAGCTAGAAGGGCCTGGAACAGCATTTTTCAAGGTCTGAAAGAAAATGGATGCCAATCAAGAATCCTATAACCAGCAAAACTTACCTTCAGATTTGAAGACAAAATAAAATACTTCCATGATAAACAAAAGCTAAAAGAATTTACAAATAGAAAGTTGGCACTACAGAACATTCTCAGCCAAACATTCTATGAGGAAGAAATGAAGAACAATGATGTAAGTAAGCAAAGGGAGGAACGACCCTAAAGGAATAGCCAAATAAAAGGAGAAACCAAGTCAAGTTAAAAACCAAAAATAAGCAAAAATGACCAGGAATACAAATCGTATCTCAATAATAATCCTGAATGTCAATGACCTGAACTCATCAATCAAAAGACAAAGACTGGCAGATCGGATTAAAAACAAAGACTCAACAATATGCTGCCTTCAAGAGACTCATCTCATAGAAAAAGATACCCACAGACTAAAGGTGAAAGGATGGAAAAAAAACATACCATGCACACGGACTCAATAAAAAAGTGCGGGTATCCATCCTCATAGCAGATAAAGTGAACTTCAAAAGTTAGTCAGAAGGGATAAAGAAGGACATTTCATACTGCTTAAGGGAAGCATAAATCAGCAAGACATAACAATCATAAATATTTATACCCCAAACAATGGCTCATCCATGTATGTCAAACAGATCCTTCTCAATACCAGGAACCAAATAGACCACAACACAATAATGCTAGGTGATGTTAACACACCTCACTCATCACTGGACAGATATTCCAAACAAAGATTGAACAAATAAACCATAGATCTCAATAACACAATTGATAATTTAGACTTAACAGATATATATAGAATATTCCATCCATCAATGAGCAAATACACTTTCTTCTCAGCAGCACATGGATATTTCTCTAAAATAGACCACATATGTTATGCCACAATGCTACTCTTAGCAAATACAAAAATAGAGATTCTACCTTGTATTCTATCAGATCATAATAAAATGAAATTAGAAGTGATAAAATAAAAAAACAGAAACTATTCCAACACCTGGAGATTAAATAATATGCTACTGAATGATGCATGGATAATAGAAGACATCAGGGGGGAAATAAAAAAATTCTTAGAGGTAAACGAGAACAAAGATACAACATATCAAAATCTCTGGGACACTATGAAAGTGGCACTAAGAGGAAAATTCATTTCATGGAGCGCATACCATAAAAGAAGAAAAACTCAACATATAAACAACCTAACACTACAGTTCAAAGCCCTAGAAAAAGAAGAACAGAGCAACACCAAAAGTAGTAGAAGTCAGGAAATAGTTAAAATCAGAGCTAAAAATCAATGAAATTGAAACAAAAGAAACAATTGAAAAAAATAGACAAAATAAAAATTTGGTTCTTTGAAAAAAAGAAGCAAAATTGATAAACCACACTAACAAAGAGGAGAGAGAAAACTCAAATTACTAAAGTTCACGATGAAAAAGGAAATATCAGGACAGATACAACTGAAATACAAAACATAATTAGAAGCTATTTTGAAACTCTATACTCCAACAAAATAGAAAATCTCAAAGACATGAACAGGTTTCTAGAGACATATGATCCACCAAACTGAATCAGGAGGACATACACAATTTAAATAGATCAATTTCAAGCAACAAAATAGAAGAAGTCATCAAAAGCCTACCAACAAAGAAAAGTCCGGGACCAGATGGATTCTCAGCTGAGTTCTACAAGACCTTCAAAGAAGAGCTCATTTCAATACTCCTCAAAGTATCCCATGAAATAGAAGAGGAGGGAACCCTTCCAAACTCATTCTATGAACCTAATATCACCCTGACACCAAAACCAGATAGAGACACCTCGTGCTGACATTGAGACCAGGGGTCCTGCTGAGGATGATGACGACGATGTCTACCCAGTTCGTTCAGACATCGGAGACCCGACTCTGAAGGCACAGATCTAATTTTACTTAGGCTTGTACAAGACATATATACGCACATTATCCAATCAGGTTAACACACTTGTTAAAGCATAACAGAATCAGCCTATGGGTGAACTATTATACATCGAGACAATGCAAAAACATCAAGTATACCTAAGTAATTCTGCCAAGCAACAAGTCTGAGACAAAGGACTCGGGGGATGGTAAGCTCCAGCACACAGCATGAGGCAACGCAGGCGAGCTCACATCACAGCTTGCTGGGATGCTTAATAAGCAAGGCGTCCCCTCAGCTTGTAACTCAGCCTCAGCAACTGCAAAGACCTTCATTCCATGGCTAGTCCTTACCATTACCTCAGTTTCTCTGTCCAGACTGTTTGGCTTACTTAGACCATGGTGTCAGCGACTGCTGTCAGATAAGCTTGGGGAATGTTCCCAACAACATCAAAGAAAGAAAATTTCAGACCAATATCCTTAATGAACATAGATGCAAAAATTCTTAACAAATTTTTGGCAAATCGCATACAAAAACATATTAAAAAGATAGTGCACCATGATCAAGTGGGTTTCATCCCAGGGATGCAAGGTTGGTTCAACATTCGGAAATCAATAAATGTATTTTACCACATTAACAGACTTAAAGTTAAGAATCACATGATTATTTCAATAGACACAGAAAAAGCACTTGATAAAATACAACACCCCTTTGTGCTCAAAACACTAGAAAAAATAGGGGTAGTAGGAACATTCCTCAATATTGTAAAGGCTATCTATGCTAAAACCACGGTCAACATCATTCTAAATGGAGAAAAACTGAAAGCATTCCCCCTTAAAACTGGAACAAGACAGGGATGCCCTCTTTCACCACTTCTATTCAACATCGTCCATGAAACTCTAGTCAGAACAATTAGACAGACCAAAGAAATTAAAGGGATATGAATAGGAAAAGAAGAACTCAAACTACCCCTATTTGCCAATGACATGATTCTATATTTAGAGGAGTCAAAAAATTCCACCAGAGAACTTCTAAAACTCATAAATGAATTCAGTAAAGTAGCAAGATATAAAAATCAATGCTCATAAATCTAATGCATTTTTATTCAAAAGTGATAAATTCTCTGAAAGAGAATTTGGAAAAACTATCCCATTCACAATAGCCTCAAAAAAAAAAAAACCAATAAAATACTTGGGAATCAATCTAACAAAAGAGGTGAAAGACCTCTACAATGAGAACTACAGAACACTAAAGAAAAAATTAAAGAAAACCTTAGAAGATGGAAAGATCTCCCATGTTCTTGGACAGGCAAAATTAATATTGTCAAAATGGCCATACTACCAAAAGTGTTATACAAATTCAATGCAATTTCAATTAAAATCCCAATGATCTACCCATAGAAATAGAGCACACAATTATGAAATTCATTTGGAAGAATAAGAGACCCAGAATAGCTAAAGCAATCCTTAGCAGAAAGAATGAAGCAGGGGGTATCGCAATACCAGAACTACAACTATACTACAGAGAAACAGAACAAAAAAAGCATGGTACTGACACTAAAATAGGTAGATCAATGGTACAGAAGACAGGACAAAGAGACAAACCCCAATAAATAGAGTTTTCTCATACTAGACAAAGGTGCCAAAAACATACAATGGAGAAAAGATAGCCTGTTCAACAAATGGTGCTAATAAAACTGGAAATCCATATGTAGCAGAATGAAACTAAACCCCTATTTCTCACCCTGCACAAAACTCAACTCAAAATGGATCAAGGAACTTGGAATCAGACCAGAGACCCTGCACCTTATGGAAGAAAAAGTAGGTCTAAATCTTCATCATGTCGGTTTAGGATCAGACTTCCTTAACATGACTCCCACAGCACAAGAAATAAAAGCAGGAATCAATAACTGGGATAGATTCAAACTAAAAAGCTTTTTCTTAGCAAAGGAAACTAGCAGCAATGTGAAGAGAGAGTCTACAGAGTGGGAGAAAATCTTTGCCACACATACTTCAGGTAGAGTACTAATCTACAGAATCTATAAAGAACTCAAAAAAACTTTACACCAAGAATACAAATAACCGAATCAACAAGTGGGCTAAGGAAATAAGCAGATGCTTCACAGAAGATCTATAAGCGGTCAACAGATATATTAAAAAAAAAAAATGTTAAACATCTTTAGTAATAAGAGAAATACAAATCAAAACTACCCTAAGATTCCATCTCACCCCAATTAGAATGGTGATTATCAAGAATACAAGCAACAATAAGTGTTGGCGAGGATGCGGGGAAAAAGGTACACTCATACATTGCTGGTGGTGCAGCCACTCTGGAAAGCAGCGTGGAGATTCCTTAGAAAACCTGAATGGAACCACCATTTGACCCAGCTATCCCTCTCCTTGGCCTATACCCAAAGGACTTAAAATCAGCATACTACAGTGATGCAGCCACATCAATGTTCATAGCTACTCAATTCACACTAGCTTGATTGTGGAACCAACCTAGATGCCCTTCAATTGATGAATGGATAAAGAAACTGCGGTATATATATATATATACATACACACAATGGAATATTACTCAGCCATAAAGAAGAATAAAATTATGGCATTTGCAGACAAATGGATGAAGTTGGAGAATATCATGCTAAGTGAGACAAGCCAATCCCAAAAAACCAAAGGCCAAATGATCTCTCTGATAAGTGGATGATGATACATAATCGGGGGGTGGGAGGGAGGCAAGAATGGAGGAAGAATGGATTGCACAGAAGATAAAGAGGGGTGGGAGGGGTGGGGGGGAGGAAAAATGACAGAGTGAGACAAATATCATTACCCTATGTAGATGTATGATTACACAAATGGTATGACTGCTTCATGTAAAACCAGAGAAACAAGTTGTACCCCATTTGTTTACAATGAATCAGAATAAATTATTTAAAAAATAAAATAAGATAAAAATAAAAAAAAATTACATTATTACTTATAATATCACCAAAAACACAAGAAAGATGAAGTATAAATATGGTGAAAGATGGGCAAGGGCCATAAACTTAAAATTTTGAAACAATGTAGAGAAATCCTGCTAAATTGACAAGGCAAATATAAAATCACATGGAAATGCAAAAATTTAGATTAGCCAAAAACAAATCTGAAAAGACAAAGAAAATGGGAAGACTAATACAACCTGATATCAAGAATTAATATAAAAGTTCTCAAGACAGACCCTGGTAAAAAGATAGGCCTACACATAAATGGAATACTGATTTTTATTTTACAAAGTTGCAATGGTAATTTAGTGTTGAAAGGATAGTTTTTTGTTTTATATATACATATAAAACAAATAAATATATATAAATAAATATATAAAATATATATTTTGTTTTTTAGTTGTCAGTGAACCTTTATTTTATTTATTTATTTATTTATATGTGGTACTTAGAATTGAACCCAGTGCCTCACACATGCCAGGCAAGCGCTCTACCACTGAGCCACAACCCCAGCCCAAAAGAATAAGTTTTATAACAAAACTTTTAGAAGAGAACAAAACATACACCTTTGTGACCTCTGTTAGGCAATGTTTTCTTACATGTGTCACGAAAGTGCAATACATAAAAATTTAAAATTGAAAAACTGAATTTTATTGAAATTTAAAACTCTTCTTTCAGAAAGATGCAGTTAAGAGACAAAAAAGACAAGCCACAGACCAGTAGAAATTGTTTTTTAATCCTATGTCTGTTGAAAACTTGTATCTAGACTACAAAAGAACTCAATCATCAGAAAACAGAGTCACACACCAAGAAAATAAACAAAATATAACAGAATTTCACCAAAAGTGATATAAAAATAGCAAATAAGCACATTTAAAGACATTACACATAATTAGTCATTAGGGAAACATAGGTTTGTGGGTGCATCACTAAATATATAGACTAGCCTGGATCACTGCTTTTATTTGACACCCAGAACACGAAATAGTCACTAATTTCATTCCCTATTTTAAAAGTCTTTTAAAATGCCCAAGTTATAGCCAGGAGTGGTAATGCAGACCTGTAACTTCAGCTACCAAGGGCTGAGGCAGGAATATCTCCAGTGAGAGGCCAGTCTGAGCAACACAGTCAGAACTGTCTCAAAAAATAAAGAAGGGCTAGAGATGTGGCCCTGTGGGTAGAGTTCAATCCCAATACTGTGAAAATAAATAGTCTATACAGAAGGTTTGTTGTATAGTTCAAAAATTATAAATTTCTCCTGAATAAGACATTTGATAAAAAGCTTTATGGAAACAAAAATATCCCCTTCTAATACTCAAACCTAAGCCCCACTCTCCAGGAAATACAATGCATCTAACTGAAAATATAAAATATAGTAAATTACTGCTTTGCAGAGAGAATATGGGAAAAAACAAAACAAAACAAGATTTATATCCTAAATGGAATGACTAAAACAGCTCTCAGAGAAATTATTCCTTGTTGTTATTGTTTTGGTACTAGAATTCAACCAGGAGCGCTTAACCACTGAGCCACATCCCCAGTTATATTTTATTTTGAGACAGGGTCTCTCAAAGTTGCTAAGGTGATGAGGCTAGATTTGAATTTATGATCCTCCTGCCTCAGCTGGGTCACTGCACCCAGTTAAACTTTTCTTATCACAAATGCACTTAATAATTCATCTAAAACAGTCTACTTTTCTTGAAAACTTTAAAAAATTATGCCATGAATGCTTGAAGAATAAAAATCTTAATAAAGAAAAAGAACTCAGGCACCAATAAAAAAATATTAGGAATGAAAGAGGATGACAGAGAATTTAAAAACTCATTACAAAATACTATAAACATTCTTAGTTTTAAAAGATGGAAAATTAATTTCTATAAGAATTAAATTGCCAATATAGATTCAAGAAAATATAGAAATTTTATCAGTATAGAAAAACTTTGTTGAATTAAAAAACTAAGTCTGGGCATTAATACATATGAGTTTTATAAATCTTCATGAAACAGTTGTCTGAATGGAAGTTTTCTAGGAAACATCAAAAGAAGAGTTCTAAAACTCCATTTCTTATAAGATTGATATAAAAGTAGACAAGGATAATGAAATTAAAAAAAAGTAAAGGTCAATTCAATTACATACTGAGATATCATTTCATGCTAGTTAGAATGGCAATCATCAAGAAAACAAGTAACAATAAATGCTGGTGAGTATGTGGGGAAGAAGGTACGTTCATGCATCGTTGGTAGGACTGCAAATCAGTTCGACCACACTGGAAAGCAGTATGGAGATGCCTCAAAAGAAGGAATGGACCCATCATTTGACCCACTCACTATAGTGGTACCAATGCTGGTAGCAGTACAACCTGTAATAGCCATGTTATGGATCCAGTCTAGAGCCTCAGTAGATGAATGGATAAAGACAATGTGTATATACACAAAGGAGTTTTAACCAGCCATAAAGAATAAAATTATGTCATTTGTTGGTAGATGGATGGAACTAGAGAACATCATGCTAAGTGAAATAAACCAGACTCAGGAAGTCAAGGGTCAGATGTTTTCTCTCAAGATACAGAAGCTAGAGAGAAATAAGAATTTTTTTTTTTTTTTTTTTTAAGGGGAGGAATCTCTTAAATAGAAAGGAGAAAGGGGAGGAGAGGAAGGGGAGCAACAGCAAGGGAATAGGGATGGGAAAGGGGAGAAATGGCAGAATGAAATTGATAATATGAATATAGCACAATTCCACTTTCCTGTATAACTATAGTGTACCAATTAAAAAAAAAAAACTAAGAGAAGGAAGATCAATATAATAGAGGTAGGGGATTAGGAAGGGAGAGGAATAGAAGGTAGAGGGTAATACTCGGAGTTAAAAATGGAGCAAGTTCAGTTATACACGTTCATGAATATGTCAAAATAAATCTCACAATTATGTAAAACTATAATACACTAATAAAAACAAATACAGAAAAACTCTTAAATAATATATAAACAAATACAGCAATATATTAAAATAGAATCATGTAAAAAGATAAAATGTGGTGTACACACACACACACACACACACACACACACACAATGAAGTTTTATTCAGCCATAAAGAACAAGATTATGTCATTTGCAGGAAAACAGATGGAGCTTGAGATTATTTTGTTAAGCAAAATAAACCAGACTCAGAAAACACATATCCAGGTTAGAGAGGAAACAAATGGGGAAAAAATAAGTGAATTTCATGAAATTAGAAGGGAGACCAGTAGAAGAGAGAAAAGGGATGAGGGTAGAAGGTGGGGAGGGAAATGAAAGGTACTGGGGAATGAAATTGACCAAATTATATTATGTGCATGTATGAATATGTCACAGTATATTCCGCTATTATGTATAATTTTAATATATCAATTTAAAAATTAATTAAAAATAAATAAAAATACAATATGATTAGTGAAATTTTATCCTAAGGACACTAGTTTGGTTTATGATTTGAAAAGCTGTTAATATAAATCCACTACATTAACAAATTTTTAAAAATAAAATATTGTCTTAATAGAAATAAAAATTTATTTGATAAAATTTAACATTATACATTATAAAAGTCTTAGCAGCAAAGACTGAATGGAAGGTTAATTCCTTATCTCAGTAAGAAGTTCTGGGGCTGGAGCTGTAGCTCAGTGATAGAACACTTGCCTACACGTGTGAGGGCAGAGTTCAGTCCTGAGCACCACATAAAAATAAATAAAGATATTGTGTCCATCTACAACTAAAATAAAAAATTTAAAAAATCAGTATCTATCAAAAATTCATAGTAAATATCAAGTTCCCTGGATGAAATCATCAGAAGCATTCTTTTTAAAGTTCAGAACAACAAAAGGCAGGCCTGCTGTCTGTGCTTCTATTAACCACGGTACTGGAAGTCTTGTCCTATGTAATGAGGAGAGAAAGAAGACTTATAAAGTACAGAAAAGAGAGAAACAAACATTACTCACAATGACAGAACTTTAATTTAGAAAATTCAAGGTGATCTACAAACTACACTAATAAGAGGGCTCAGGGAATTTGTTAGATAAAACATCAATATACAAATATTAGTTATGTCTATAACAAGAGCCACAAATTATAAAACATATTTTTTAAAAATATTGCCTTTACAATAGCAACAACAAAATTATAAAGTACCAAGAAATAAATCCCAAGAAAAGAACAAGAAAATCTGTATGGAAAAAAATTATAAATTTTCTTAAGTAAGCATTCCCCAAATTGACTTATAAATTAGAGGCAATTCTAATGAACATTTTATAAAAGCATTTTTCACTGAATCTGACAAAGTGATCCTAAAGTTCTTATCAAAGAACAAAATCTTCCAGGGAGACTAAGTTACTCTGAAAAATAGGAAAATGAAAGGACTATTTGCCCTGTCAGATATAAAAACACAGTTATAATATGAAAATAGTCTGATATTGGCACACACTCTGATAAATAGGATTACCAGAACCAAATAAATCACCTAGAAACAATCCAGTATGTATGTATGTGTGTATGTATGTATGTATGTATGTATTGACACCAGGGACTGAAACTAGGGGTGCTTCATCACTGAATCACATTCCCAATCCCTTCTCAAATTTTGAGACAGAATCTTGCTAAGTTGCTGAGGCTGGCCTTGAAGTTGTGCTCCTTCTGTCCCAGCTTCCCAGCATTTATGATAATAGGCATCATTCTAAATTACTGGGGGAAAAAATTATTCAATGAATGATGCTGAAACAGTTGGTGTCCTGAAAATGTAAAACTTAACCTGACAATCAAAACTTTAAGGCTTTAAATATTAGAAGAAATTTGGAGTTCTTCACTGATATTGGGAAGAAGAAGAATATATCAAATGATTATTTTAAAAGCCTAAATTATAAAAAGAAAGATTGTTCTTACCTTAAAATTGAGAAATTCTGCAATAATTAGATAAGTCACAAAAGGAGAAAGAAAAATGCATAATATAGATTATCTAGATTATATAAAGAATTTCTTCAAGTCTATGAGAATAAGACAACAGAAAACTGCAAAATATATGACCTAGTAATTCATAGATGAGGACTATATTGGTTAATAATTCTAAGAAGTGATCACATTTTTTTGGTAACCAGGATACTTCAAATTAAAATAGAGATACCATTTCCCATCTTTTAGCCAGGCAACAATTAGAAAGTATGATATTGAATGAGTGAGGATATGGTAAAACTGAAGCTCTTATGTACTGTATTAGGTCTGGGAGCTGCCATTACAAAATACTATAATCAGAGTAGCTTAAACAACAGAAATTTCTTCTTATCGGAGTTCTGGAGGCCAGAAGTTCAGGATCATGGTGTTGGCAGATTTGATTTCTACACAGCGCCCTTTCCTTTCCTTGTAGAAGTCTGCTTCCTGTCACTTTGCCCTCAACATGGTCTTTCCTCTGTTGTGTGTCTCCATGCTATCCCTTTTGTATGTCTAAATTTCCTTTTGTTAAGGACATCAGTTCAGCTGGATTACTGACCAGCTTATCAGGCCTCATTTTAACTCACCTCTTTAAATGTTCTACCTCTAAGTACAGTCATATTCTGAGGTACTAGTGCTTCAACACATGAATTTGGGGATCACAATTCAACTCATTACATATACTAAAAGTAGAGATGTAAAACTGAAAAAAATCTGTTTACAAAATAGTAAATTGCTATTTAAATTCAGAGTAAATTGCTCTGAAGTTAAAGATTTACATATATTAAGACCTAGAATGTGTCATAATCACCCCAAAGAAACTTTAAGAAATACATGTACATAAGGAGATACTAGATGTCCATTAATAGAGGAATGGCTAAATAACTGTGGTTATTCATGTATAGTAATCTACATTGCATTAACAGAATACATGTATTTCGTTATGGGGTGCAACTTAAGAACAGACCGATCACCACTGAGAAGTCCAAATTTGAGAGTCTATTAAGCCGGCTGGCTGACTGTCTCACACAATGCCCCAAAAAATGGCTATTGGGAGAACAGCCCTGACCATAGGGTTGTAGGGGTTCTCATACCAAAAATCACATCAATCATAAGTGTCTGTTGCTATGATTCGAAATTATAAACTAACATCATGAGATCATCAACAAAGGGAGAAGTGGGTCAAAATGACCCTTACTTAGGTACAAACTGAAGAATGGTTACTAACATTCACACAATCACTGTTCACATGGTACATTGTTTAGGAGCAATAGGAATCAAAAGAGAGCAATTTTTCTTTACACAGGAATTGTCATTCTGTATTGTTAAACATGTCACACTAAGTAACTGATGATGGGTACAGAGGTGGGGTGTTCCCATGGGAGAAACTTATTTCCTACATAACATGGAGTCTCAGAGCAAAATGGAGTCTGTTTAGTCATTTCCCTTAGAGTCTGGCCTATAACATTCTCATGGAGTCACATCTGTCAGCCCATCACAATATGTATATAAACATTCATACAAATTGTACAAACATAAAACAACACACTTTTATACACACATATATAATGCAGGAAAATAAAGTGTGGTCAGGAGGAATCCACAACACTTAGAAAAATAATTCCTCTTGGAAATAAGGAAGGAAAATGGAATTAAGAAAGGGAATTGGATCTACATTATTTTTCTAACAATAGGAAGCTAAGAGAGCAAAATATCAATATTTGTTCATCTAAGTAACAAAGACCTTGGGTTACATTATTTTCTGAGCTTTACACACACACATACACACATCTCTCTCTCTCTCTCTCTCTCTCTCTCTCTCTCTCTCTCTCTATATATATATATATATATATATATATATATATACACACATATATACGTATATACATATATTAATAGCACAGATACCCCATCAAAAATTAAATTAAAAATGGGTACATTTTCATAATTTAATTTTGACTCTCAACTTCTGGCATCATATAATACAACATATTGAAATATTGTTACTATAAATATAAAATGGAAAATATTTTATTTAGAAGAAATTAACCAACATATTTGCCAATCACCCTAAAATTTTAGTCATTGCTGTCAGTGCAGTTGCCAAAATAAGATCATTTCACCTGATAAAAATAAATGTTAAAAAAAGAAAATCTATAAAGAGAATCAGTATCCTTTCAACAAACTACAAAGATTAACAAAAATGTGGACCACTTATAAATATGAACTAAACTGGCTGAAAATTGGAATTATACTCAATGACTCACAGATGCTCATTTTTTCAGTGAGAATTTTAAGTGGCCACCCATGGGACTAAAATATTCCAAGTCAAAGCATAAGAAATAATTATATTTATTCAAATGTCAAGTTTTGCAAGAGTCTGTAAAATAAGGTACATGGAAGAGCCAGGTCCTCTATTGAAAGAAAATATCATTTATTCAAGTAAGTTGCTTCCTTGACTATACTTACCCATTTTATGTAATGTGAAAAATTTTGCAATTATTCATTTATACTATTCAAATTTTTCTATACCTTTCAGATGGAGTAGAAACCAAGATGAGTTAGAAGGATCAAGGAGCAATATTAGTTCTAACAGAACAATTACTTGAGATATTCTGTATCCAAATTCAGCTCTCAGATCTGTCAACATTATTAGATGGGTTACCAGCTCAATTCAGGCATTCAAAGATACCTGTCTGTGTTTACCTAGACAAGTATTTGCTATCATTCTAGTCCATTCTTTTAGCACCTAGAAGTTAAAACCAGAACAATATAAACCAAATAGATATTCATGTTCACTTCAAATGTGTTAAGACATTTTGAAGAAAGCTTATGAATCAGGGTAATAAGTAATATTTTAGTAATTCAAGATTTTTTCTCCAATTTTTTGATAGAAAAACTGCTTACCTATTTGCTTGGTCAGCATACTGCTAATTTTCATTAAATTTTACTTGCGTTTAACTGAAAGTATAATACATGAATAGAGTTGGGTTTTTGTTGCTGCCGTTTTTTGTATGCTTGGAATTGAACCTAAGGCCTTGCACATACTAGGCAAGCACTGTACCATTGATCTACACAACAGACCAAGTTTTGTTTTGTTTTTTTCTTTTAAGGTATAAGATTTACCTAATGAATAACAAGTTCAGTCTCCATGAACTCCCAGTTGACATAATCACAGTTAACAGTGTCATGCATTTTTCTACAAATATATTGTAACATCGGCAGTACATTCACCCCATGGAAACATCCTAATATATTAATTCATCTCCTACTGATGATCATTTATTTCTATAACCACTTATGCAATGAAAGTGCTATTTGTGTCTCATCCCTGCTATATTCAAATCTGTGAGGTCACTATTCTATATATAGCATCTGACACATTTTCTGACACATGGCAGTTTCTCCATGAATATTTCTGAATAAATGAACTAACAAACAAATTGCTTACTACTGATCAGAGCTAGGAGGAAAAAGAATAATGAAGTGGCAAACACAGGAAAAAAATAAAGTTCTGACATGAAACCATCTAAATATTAGTGAGAGAAAATGTTCAAGACTTAGGTCATTGTGGGGAATTTAGACAACTATTCTAGCCTTACTTGGTGTTGTGGTTTGGGTATTCCCCAAAACCTGATGTGTGAGACAATGCAGTAATATTCAGAGGTGAAGTGATTAGATTATGAGAGCTATAACCTGTCAGTGGATTAATCATTTAAATGGATTAACTGGATGATAGGCTATAGCTGGGAGAGTGTCTCTGGGGCTTGTATTTTGTCCCTGGCACCTCGCTCTCTCTTTCTCTGTTTCCTGGCTGTCATGAACTGAGAGCTTTCTTCCACCACAACATACCACTACAAGATTCTGCTTCAACGCTGGCCCAGAGCTACAGAGTGGGCCCACTATGAACTGAACCTCTGAAAACATGAGCCAAAATAAACTCTTCCTTCTCTTAGTTGCTCTCCTCAGGTCTTTTGTTCATAATCACACAAAGTTAACACAGAAATTGGTACTGAGAGTGTGGTCATGGCTGTGACTAACCTGATCGTGTGGTTCAGAAGCCGTTGGAACTGGTTTGTGGGAAGAATTTTGAAAGTTTAGAGATACAGACTGGAAAAGCTTTAGAATATTCTAAGTTGGATTTAATAGGCAATTCTGGGGGGACCTTAGAAGACCAGAATGCCTATAGGACGTGAATAGTAAAGTCAGGGCTCATGAGGTTTTAGAGGAGCAGGAAGACTCAATAGGAAAATGGACTAGAAGACATTCACATTACATTCTGGCAAAGATGTTATCTACATTTGCCCATGTCCTGATGGACTAATTCATCTGGTGGAGGAAATTTCAAGCCTGAACAGCATTCAGGCAGTGGCATGGATATTACTGGCAGTTTTTAGCCAAGTTTACTGTGAAAGCAAAGCAGAAAGATTTGAAAAACCTTACACTTTGCCAAGAAAAGTGCAAGCAAAACTGAGGTTAAGGAAGTTGTGGTTGTTAAAAAAAATTATAGTCACTAAAGAGATGTTTAGTACCTTACACAGAGACAATAGGAAAGATGGCTTGAACCATCTCAAGAATTAGCAAGTTATCACAGGCTCAGGAGTGTAAAAGCTTAAATTCCTTTGAGGAGAGATCTTGGAGGCATTCTGCTTACATGGGTGTGGGGATTACAAGTTGTTTTATCATGCTTAGTTTCCCAGGCATCTAGAGGTTATTGCAACTGTGATCCTAGGAGGACTGGCTACTGCTCAAGATGGCAACAGATCTTGGCATTGACCACATTGTGCTTGTTCTGCAGGAATGCAGGATTCTAGAGTTAGGGGGTCACGGAGGCTTCCACTGAGATTTCAAAGTAGGTCTGAGAGGCCAGGCAAAGTTTAACATGGTTGGAATCTCTTCGGGCAACCCCTGAGAGGGCAATGAGTGAAGATGTAAGAAGATATGAGAAGCCAAAGCTAAAAGCTATAGTGGAGACCCATGAGATAAAGAGATGTCAGTAATGTGGAACATCTGCCAAGGAAAGTTGTAGAGATCAAGTAAAAACAAGCCAGGAGAGAGGCCAAGTGAACTACAATCAGCAAGGTCATAGGGGCAGAGCTACACAAGCCCTTTGGAGAGAACATATGATGCCACATGCTCCAGGTGCTGGATGTGGAGTTAAAAGACTTATTTGTCCATCTGGATTTTGGTCTTTCCCTTCCTTCTATGCCCCTCTTCCTCCCTTTGGGAATGGAAAAATGTATTCTCTGCCATTACTTATTAGATAATATGTAACTTGCTTTTGATTTATAGGGGTTCACAGCTAAGTTTGCCATGAGCCTGATGAGATTTTTGGACTTGGAATTTTTGGCAAGCTGGAAATGTTAAGACGGTGGTAACTCTTGACAATGGACTACACAGTATTTTTCACTGTGAAACAGGCATGAGCTTTTGGAAGCCAGGGGCAGAATGCTATGGTTTGTATGAGGTCCCCTAGAAGCTCATGTATAAGATAATGCAAAAATGTTCAGAGGTAAACTATTAGATTTTAAGAGTTGTAACCTAATCAGTGGATTAATCCATTCAAATGGATTAACTGGGTGATAACTGAAGGCAGGAAGACTGTGGTTGGAGGAAGTAGGTCACTGGGTGACATGCTTCTGGGGTTTACATTTTGTCCCTGGCACTTCACACTCTCTCTCAGTTTGCTTCCTGGTGTCATGAACTGAGCAGCTTTCTTCCTCCACACCTTCTGTCATGATATTCTGCCTGATTTTGGGTTCAGAGCTATGTAGTTGGCCCACCATGGACTGAACATCTGAGATGGTGAGCCAAAAACTCTTCCTCTTCTAAGTTGTTCTTGTTGAGTCTTTTGGTCACAGAGATGCAAAGCTGACTAGCATACTTGGTGAAAATAAGTATAATACTGACCCTGTTAACAAGTCACTCTTCTTTTAAAATCTATAGGTTTTTCTACACTATAATATTTCTCAACAATAACAGCTAATTTTCTTCAAGACCTCCAAAGGGCAAGATTCTGGTCAGACTATTTTCTGGGCATTGAATTTTACAACAGATTACTGAATTTTTTTTTTTTTTTTTTTTTTGGTCAGAGTTCATTTACAAAGTAGACCTGATGAAATAAACTACTGCTTTACTGAGAAATGGAAAGACCTCTGTTGTCTGCAAATTGACTACTACAAATCTTTTAAATATAAGAGTCAAAGATAATGTAAAATGAAAATAACATAGCCATTACTAGTTTATTAATAAAGTAGAATACTTAGGACAAAACATTAAACAGAGACTTGCAAACCTTGAAAAAAAACAGGACATTTCTGGATGTCTGACCCAGGACTCAGTCCTGGACTTCTAAGTACAAGCATCCTGCAGCAGAGTTATAGAGCCTTTATATGACGCAGGCAATATGTCAAGTGGCTTATCATCCCATACCAGTCATTTCCTAGAATGAGTAAGAATTTAGAATATTGTCAAAAATATTCAAGCAAATCGAGAACTAAATTTCCAAAAGAAACTTTTCATTTCCTTTCAAGGACACCTTCAATTTTTGAGAACTGCTTTAAGGTAAAGATGAAACAGAGTTGAACTACTATTAAAAATGCACCTAGGGAGAAGGAGGGAAAACAAGTAATTAGCAATAAGTTTGAGTCTTTTCTTCTTTCTCTTCTAATTTCACAGAAATGATAATCTATATCCTGATCCTAAAGTAGACACTATATTCTGATATCATTCTTTTTCTTTTTACTTTAATGCTGATGATTGAGTTTGATTTTGCTTATTTCTCATTGATAGGGCAGAAAACTGAACAAGGCAAAAAAAAATTAAGAGGTTCATTAAAAATTTTGTTCCAAAAACCAGTAAAATATTTGCAGATTTTTATTTAACTTCTATATAAACATATCTTCAAATATATTTCCATTTTTGAAGCAGTAAATGTACTACTATGGAAACCTAACACTATTTTTCTCTACAGTTCAATGGTGAAAATAAACTAAGTTAAATTGGAGAAATGAAGAAACAACCCCTATTAAAAAAGAGAAGGAAGAAAGAAAAGCAGGCAAGCAAACAAGTGCTCAAATTAGTCCAGAGTTTAAATAGATGCATTCATATATACTTTTCTCCATAAAACAAGGATATATACAAGTGTACATATACAGACACATCTAAAAGCTGCAACATGTACATTTATTTTCATAAACGTTTTAAAACAAGTTGCTAGATTTCCATGACTATATTTTTAATCTAAGGGCATGATGAGTTAGTGCAACTGAATGTTTATCACATCAAACCTCAGGTTTCCAAAGGGCTTAAGTTTACAAATAGAATGCTTTTTCTTTTACCTATTTTGGTTTGTTCTTGAGTCAATGATGAAAATAATAGAGTAATAATAGCTATTATCATATATAGTACTACCATTATATTCGAGGCCTATGTTTACCATTTAATATACATTATTTCATTCAAAAGCAACCTTAAGATTCTAAATCTACTTAGTGGTGTAGCCAGAGCTGGAATCCAGACTTTTATTAATCTTCCTTTCTGTTAGTTAGTAAAATAAATTAAAACACATTTAGGATATTCATTGTGAGGTGACATGAGTTATAATACCTGACCCAATGTTAGCCTGATTTAGTTTTCTTTACTGGTCACAGCTGTGAGAGCCAATTATCCTTTTTTTAAAGATAGGGGTTCAGAATTCCCGGGCATCCAGAGAAAAACTGTGTTATGCTATCCTGGACTTTATCCACCCACATCAAGCTACTCTGAGATATGCATCATCCTAAAAAGTGTGGATAAGTCAGATGAATTCATCACCATCACTGAAAAAATCATTGAAACTGCTGGGAAAGCACATTATCTATAACAACGGTATAGAAATTATTTTCTTTTTTCCAATACTAAAGATCAAACCCAAGGCCTTATACATGCTAGGCAAGCACTCTACCACCGAGTTATAAATCCCTGGCCCTAAGACTGTAAGAGTTAGAGGAAAAGAGACCTTGATAAGAGTTTAAACATTTATTAGCTGTGTGACTTTGGCCAAGTTATTAAACATTTCTAAGTCACTATTTCCTCATCTATACTATGAAAATAACAATAGTACCACGATTTTATTTTGAGGAATAAATTCTCCAAAATAGTAGGAGCTCAATATAGGTTACATATTAACACTTTTATTGTGTGCTTTTGAGGACTAGCACAAAATACTGTGGAATAAATGGTACATACCACAGTTTTTCTAAAAAGCATAAGGAATGTGATGACAGCTTCCTGTTTTTATACTGCTGAGGTAACCAGGATCATTAGTCAGAAAAAAAAAAATTCTACATATCACAGAGTTTTAGATAGGACCCTCTCTGGAAAACACAACAGACTAGAATATACATAGCAAAAACAATGATGATTTTTAAGTGATTTTTTTTAAAAAAAGAAACTCATATTATCAAAGGCTTATGTAGTTGATATTTTTTAGATTTGATATTTGTGTATTTGGTTTCTTATTGTTACCTTGGAGATGTTAGGTGAAAACTAACAAATAAAATGCAGTAACTTCTCTATATTGCAAACCTACACCACAGCCTGTATTAGTTCTGAGGTGTCCTGAAGGCCTTTTTCTCAGTCTTGATGCAAAGCAACCTGGCTCCCTTTTAATTACAAAACTCTCCTTAGAAAGGAGTTGCTCCACCAAGGAGCTTTTTCTTTATTCCTCCCCCCACCTGCCAGGTTGAGAGTTTCCCAAATCTTTCCCCTCTGCTTCCCTTTGCTGTCAAATCATGCTGAAAGGAGCCAAAAGCACTCACATAGCCCTGTCTACATTTTGTTTAGAAAGTTCTTCCACCTAATAATCTAGTCCATCACCTTTAAATTCTACCTTCCACAGTGCTTAGGCAAATTCTTTGCTACTTCAGAATCTTCATTTCTACCTGAGACTAGTTCTCTATTCTTATTACCTTTTTGCTCTTCACTAGAATTACCCGTGAGGCTAAGGAATATGATGGCTTACTGGATAGGAGAATCTGAGTCTCTTCCTGCTCTCCACCTTCTATAACAAATCCAGACAAAGTTATCAAAAATAATAGAGGTAGAGGGAAATAATGTATAAGAAATAAAAAGAAAGAATTGGATTTCAGGAGCTTTCCTCCCTAATCAATTTAGAAAATTAGATTCCTTAAAGTATCAATGATATACTCTTAAATAACAGTTGACAATGAATGAGGCAAGTGGGGGCAATCAGATTTTTTTTCTTGACAAACACAACATTGAATCCTTTAAAAGGAACCAGATATCTAATTCAAAACAAAACCAGATAATTCTAATGACCATCCAAATTCTGAACCATTGATTCTGAATGTAAGGTGAAAGAATACTGAAAAAAAAAAGGGGGGGGGGGGACAGGCGGCTAATGTAATACTTCTAAATTAAATATATAATACACTGGTGTTTCATGATGCCTGCTCTCTTTAGAATGGATGTAGCTGAGAGTCATGAAATAAGTAAAATGATCTTCTGAATAGTAGGATAGCAATCAAATCTCAGCAATGGAACATATTTCACAAATGCCAACAAAATAAGGAAATTGTGCAAAAGAGTAACCTGCCCATTAGAAGAGGGAGAAAAGGTGCCAGCAGAATTGAATATAGCTCTAATAGTGACAGAGAACATTTACTCTTAAGAACAAACAAAAAGAAAGGTATCCTAAAACCACTCAAATGACATTTGTTTTATTCCTGATTATAATTAATAAAAAATTTATTAAATATTTTTTTGACTTTTCATTTGAAAAGAATATGCTTATGTTTATAATCATGTGAAAGATGTTTTATAAACATAAGGATATGCTTATGTTATTATCACATTAAACGAAATATGATTACAATTTTATTGTTTGGAAGAGGAGAAGGCAGAAGAGGACACTGGATGTGGAACCACATGCCTATAATTCCATCTACTCGGGAGGCTGAAGCAGGAAGATGTACAAGTTCCAGGCCAGCTTCATTAGACAGAAAAGGGGAAGAGATATCTCAGTGGTAGAGTGCTTACCTAGCGTGAAGGGTACTAGGTTTAATTCCCAGTACCCCAAATAGAAAAAGAAGAAATGAAGGAAAAAAGTGAAACAAATTCCCTCTGAAACTAAGGGCAACTTCTGAAAACGTGCTTTTCTATAGAATTTAAAAGAGACTCCCTTTTTGAAATTAAAACTTCAAATGTTTTAACCTCTTAACTTCCTTATACTGAGAATAAACTTTCTCCTGCTGAGGACAGACAACACTAAGGAAGCAGGTTCTGAACTGAACTGGCAGGTTCACTGGTTAACTAAATCTGCATATGTATATTTCTGCCTTTTGAATCACTTTGTCTCCTCTTATAAAAATTTTCTTTGCCCTTGAGTTCTCTGAATTGTGATCTGAGACCAAGTCCCGTCTACCTGTCTTGAAAGCTGACTTTGAATAAACCTATTTTCCTGCCAAGTTAAATCCATAGTATTTGTGGAACACAATGCCTTTTGCCCCAACATGATAACAAAGGAACAAAATACCCAGTGTATCCACAAGTAATAATTTTCTACTTGGAGATCAGCTACCATGTATAATTCAAGTTCATGAACAAAGCTTGGTCCAGTTTAAGTGCTGACATATAATGTCTACCAAATGAATGATGCTTTAAAGAATGACTCACAATAGTAGCTTTCTAACAAGTAAGAGGAGTGTTTCTCACAAAAGATAGAAATACATGAAATGAATCAATCCCAATGCTGAGAACACACTCTGATTCAAAGTTTCAATAAATCAATAGATAGCAAATCCAAAGGGATTATTTTTAAGGGGAGGTGGTGATTGAATATGCCTCAAAATTTCTGAGGCTGCATCCTAGAGGACAAACTGTCCAATTCTAAAATGAAATGTCCTTTCATTTTAAAATGAAATTATCAGAAAGAAAGAATGGCATTCCTTAAATGCAAGCCCAATGTCATATCCTCTACTAGAGTTCTTTTTTGCTTTTCACCAAAGGGTGACCACCCAAGCCCTTGATAATTAAGGAAGACTTCACAGAAAGCAATTCCCCTATAAATGTCACTGCTTGAATTAAGGGACAAAATAGGTCATAGGTCAGTTTTTCCTCTCCTCATAAATAATGCTGCCATTCTTTTATCCACAAATTACAAATATATACTTTACTTCAATTCACATTCATACAATGTTTTCCTGGAACTACTTTCCAACAAAACAAAGCCTACAGCACAAAATACAAAGTGAAAACCCTCATATATAATATCTGAAGTGATTCAGTGACTATTTTAAAAATGAAGCTGGTTAAAAAAATTGTACAACAGTTGCAAAAGTACAAAGTTGCAGAAAGGTCTTCATAATTAATTCCTCAGTTAATAAGAAAATGCAAGCTTCCTGAAGAACTAGGTGAGATCTAGAAGCATTGACCATTTGTTTATTTCCAGTTTTTTTTAATAATCTTACAATAGATTTTGCACCTTTTTAGTTATAACCAACTCATGCAAAGATACACAAATCCTGCTTTAACAATGCATATTTCTCAGGGTTAATGTGCTAGAATAGTCTTACAGAAAGAAAACAACAAATTTCCAGTTGAGATATTATTAAAGATAGGGCCTACTTCCTAAAGCATTTTAGCTTTAAGTCACACTACCTGAGAGATTTAAGACCAAGATAAAGACTCTCTTTATCTCTAAATGTTACCAATGAAGAAATGATCTGTCTGTAATATCACAATCATAACACAATTTAACCTTTAATAGCCTTTCATCCAACAGTATTAAGCTGCTTTGCCAATGATAATCAAGTTACACAAAACCCCAGTAAAGTAAGCATTATCAACAACTGAAGGTTAATCCTTTCAAAGAAATATCTGGACTTTTCTTGTGTACAGGCTGCAGTGTAACACAGTTGTCAGAACAAGGGAGTTTAAGTTCAAAGATGTAATGTATTACAAGCTCAAGAAGAATCTCATGCCCCTTTCACGAAGTTCTTAAAAACTTCAATCTAAATCCTAAATAAATATCACCTTTTTTTTCTTTCATTAAAAACAATAACTAATGATTGGCTGAAAAAAGCCATACTGATCATTAAAGCCAAGTCCCAGGCTAAATTTTTTCATGTTAAAAGGGAAAATTTTAAAACTAGCTCCACATTCATTTAAGTAACTTTAAGTATGCACACAGCCATTCTCAAGAGAGAACAATTAACCTTTTGTATAAAAATTTCTTTGTTTTTGAAGTGGTACAGAGCTGGGGCCTTCCAAGAAGCTAAGGCAGCATGAAGATCCTCCTCTTCAAACCAACTCTTGTGATCAAGTTAAAAAGATTTCAGACATGTCATTCAGAGTAATAGGCATGAGTTTATTAAAAGGATAGGAAAAAAGAAAAGGAGAGAGTGGGTCCTCTCAGAGAGGAAAGGGACAGTGTGCCTACCCTTTACTCCAGTTAAACTGGGATGATCCCAGACAAGTTTCCAGAGAGTTCAGCCCAGGTCTGCCTCTTGACTTTTGACTGATAGCAAGATGACATCAGACTTTCAAGTCCGCACTGCCATGGCAACTTTAGGTCACCTTGGCCCTTGTTAACCAGTTCTAATTGGATTCTTAACCATACATTCTTATAGATTTTATGGTTAGGAGGAACTATCCTTATCTCCCAGAGTTCCAGGATCTGGTCACAGAAGTCTCCCCCTTCAGGGTAACTTGGGTTCCTTTTATCAACATTATTTTGGGCCTGCATTTCTCCTGCAGTTAATAGGTAGTTTGCTGAGGAATGTGACATACACACAGCCTGTCCACACAGGCCCCACGGGGTTGCAGGTAAATTGCTTCTTAGAAAAGAAAGCATGTGGGGTAAGCACAATGGGCCCACTGTATATAATTATTCTCTTAACCTAGTGTTCTCATCATTCTCATCTGTCTTGTCCCCTAACAAAAGTGTCAACAAAAATTTTTTTCCTTCATTTCTATAGAATTTTATGTATATGTATTTATACACACACACACACACAAATATAGTGTGTTTTAAACAAAATATAGAAGAACCTAAAGGACATAACATTTTCCCAAATCAATACAGAAATGTTTTTGTTTTTCCCTTAAAATTAAATGACAAAAGTGTAAAATTCCCAAAATATGACAAATGTGTAAAATACAGCAGTAACACCACCTTTCCTCCCCATGGAGAATTTTATCCAGGCAGATGGAGTGACAGAAGGTGAAAGAACATTACTGTCCTTCTCTCCAGGCATATGATATCAGCCTTAAGTATGAGACCTATTTCTAACAAAAGCCAGGAGAAGAAAAAAACAATGGCTTAGGTAGGATTTTCACTGAAATATTAAACCCTAAAACTATGTGATAGTGTTTTAGAATCTTTTATCTGGAAGTAAGAATCACAGTATTAGCCTTTATGTGATATGTTTCCACTGCACAGAAGGACTGTAGTTCTCCCATTTCCCTGATATACTCCAGATAATAAACATTTAGGAAATGGATGAATGACACACTGGGCTTTGGCATGATGCCATCTAGGCAATGAAACCTTTTTCATATTAGAATTGCCCATGGTTTGGTTAAGAGAAGAGAGAGAGAGAAATCTGAAGGAATTTTTCTACTGGTATTTATTCTTTGGCTCCATGACGCAGACCTAAAAACAATTTTGCAGGTACCTCAAGATGTTGAGATTTCAGAAAAAGCAAAAACTCCTTCCCCTTTTCTGTGAGTCTCTTTTTATCCCATATTACAAATTAAATGGATATACTGGGTGAAAACCTACTCATTGCAAAGTCATTTCCAATCCCCCAAACTTAGAAATCATATGGTTATAAAAATCCTAAATTTTCTGCCCATGAATTCATGGTCAACGAATGAATCTTATTTTTTTTTTAATTTTTTTTTTTTTTTTTTTTTTTTTTTTTTTTTTTTTTTTTTTGCCATGCTGGGGATCAAACCCAGGGCCTTGTGTTTGCAAGGCAAGCACTCTACCAACTGAGTTATCTCCCCAGCCCCTGAATCTTATTTTTGTGCAAGAAAAATATATGAACTTACAAGGAACAAGTCAAGTAAGAAGGGATCTCAAACACCAAAGACAGGATGACCAGGAAATCACTCTAACAGGTTGGGTGATCCACTGGTATGTCGTGAAGTTGTTTCTTTCCTCATAGATAAGGAGGGTATCTCTGAAAGGATGCATAAGATGCAGTCACCTCTGGGAGGAGGAACTGAGAGACTGGGTGATAATGGGAACTACTTGCTACTGTATGTCCCCCTCTTGGAGTATTGAAATGCTTTACCACGTCTATGTATCACCTTTTAAAAAACTGTTATCTCTTACTGTGCCAAAAATCATTAAAATTATTACTGTAAAAGGAAGGAAAAGAAATGAGACTAGAGATCTTCTTACTAAGTAAGTGAAAGTGAATCTCTCAGTCATTTAAGAAAAAAACCCATGACAAACAGAATGAAGATCAAAGCAAAGGTCTGGGAAGTTCTATATAATTATAAATCTCTGCACCAAATGTGCATTTCAAGTTAAGATAGGCCCATTATCCTTTATTTATTTTACCTGCATTTAGGTAAATAATACTATTAATAGGCTTTGTTATTTAAGGAAGAAAATTCCTAAAGAAATTAGCATTCTTTTCCTAAATGTTTCATCATAAAGAAATCCATCTAGATTATACATAAGAACAGGAAAGTAGTACCCACAAGTGGATTTTATACTTTTCCTAAGTTAAACACTTCTGAAAATGTTTGTCCCCTGTATAAAGCTGAAGAAAGGAGCAGCTCAGGAGGCTGAGTCAGGAGGATCTAGAGTTCAAGGCTAGCCTCTGCAATGGTGAGGCACTAAGCAACTCAGTGAGACCCTGTCTCTAAATAAAATACAAAATTGGGCTGGGGATGTGGCTCAGTGGTTGAGTGCCCCTGAGTGCAATCCCCAGTACCAAAATTAAAAAAAAAAAAAAAAAAAAACTGAGGAAAGGAACAAAATTGAAAAGAAGGAAGGAAGAGTTAGAAGAGGAGAATTTAAAAGGAGATGGGGGGAAGAGAGGGAGCAAAAAGGGAAAGAAAAAAGAAAAAATGTGATAATATGATCTCTGCAATACTAAGAGCCGCAATTCAATTTTTAAAAAATCACCAAGCATTTGTTACATGACAGGTAACTTAAGAATTAACATGAAAAAGAAACAGCCACCATCCTCAAGAGTTTATGACCTGGCCAAAAAGTCATATACAAATTATGAATTGCAGTACATGTAATAAAATTTATGATTTGGTATGAGGGTTTTTAGACTGCACAAGAATAGATAAATAATGTCAGTGAAGCTAAGGTGTTTAAAAAGTGTAGCCACACCTGCCACCCTAAAAATTAAGAAGAGTTTATTGAGTGACAAAGGAAGGGAAAGATATTTGAAACATAAGGAAGAAAGAGATTAAAAGAACAGCAGTGTGAAAGAGCATACTGTAGTTGGGAATATTAACTGATTTTATTTGATGAGCATATGGTACACGGGACTTCAGGAAGTAAACTTAAAAAGGGAGATTAAGGTGGAAGTAGTAGTACTGGAAATGAAGCTAGAACATTTGGTAGGCCCAATTTTCTTAAACTGTAGAAGCATGTTTATTTTAAAAGTACATTTTGTAAATATCTGGTGAGGTTAAGGTTGATAGTAGTGTTTTAACATAAAAACATTTTTTCTTCAGAACACAAATACACTAACTATCGGTGTCTTATTAGTGATATCAGGTTCACTTGGAAATAGTTTGTAAGGCTTATTTTGTTTGAAATGAATTTGAAAGCAATAAGGCTTTACTATGATGTTATATAATTTACATTTGTCATTAATTTAGATCAACAATCTCCTCACAAACAAATTAGTGATGTTTAACCACACAAATAATACAGGTACACCTTTCCTTTCATAAAATCAGGCATGTATACATTCTGAGTACTTGTATTATCTGCAAAATCTAAGCCCCAAGAATACTGATATTTAGCATTATTTTCTCAGTCCAAGTTATCCTTAAGATTCAATACACCGAATCTCAGAGATTGTGCTACCATCTTTTATGCCTAATTTTGTACAATTCTCTAAATATTACCTCGAAAATATAATTTTATTCATAAAATATTAATAACATAGGTACTACTATACATTTAAGTTTCCCTTAGTAAAAATTTTCTAAGAAACATATCATTTCTATTATTACTTGTATAGAGAGTGAAATATCACTGAACAAAAACTCAGAAGACTTAACTATTGGCTTAATTATAAAATAAATATAATTTCTGGGTCTCACTTTTTTTCTTCTTGGAGTCGTAACTTTTTCTCTAACATACAAAAATTTTATTTTTCAGTATTAGCATTTTCCTACCTATGCATAAAAATTCACTTAACTTAAAATATATCCATTTTGACATTTTGATGTTAATTCCTTCTTTAATTATCATTAGTAGGGTGATAATATAAAAAGTACATCAGTCTAAAATGTTTTAAAGGTATGTAACATCCAACAGGTACCCAAATACCTTCTAAGTGGAAAAAAGAAAACAAATGAAACAAAATAAAAAACTCTCAAATCTATGACTGATAATCTATCCCAAAAAGGAAGAAATAATTTCCTAAAACTAAACTTTGGATAATTAACCAATGTATCCTTTTCTGGGTTTTAAAATGTTGTTGTTGCTCATCTGCTATTTTAATCACACCTAAAACTTTTTCTTTTCTGACTCATAAGCTCTTTAAGTCTTGTATAAAATAATAGCTCTTCAATGGAAGGCTTTTCTCTAGGTTAGACTTTATTCCAGGAGTAGTAGCCACATATCTTTCTGCAAATTTTCCTTAGATTCACTGCATATAAAATCACCAGCAACATACAAGTTAACAAAATGACTTTTTACTTTGTTCTACAATTTTGTCACTTTTAGACCTGCTGTAGCAAAAATCTAAGAGTCATTTCATAATATTTAACCATAACACATCATTTTTAATGAATGCAGTCATCAAAGTCTCTTTTAAATTTGCCATATTAAAGACATCACCATTTGATCTTTCTTCCTTTTTTCCTTCTGTCTCCTTTTTCCTTTCTGTACCAGGGATTGAACCCAGGGGTCCTTTACCACTGAGCCACATCCCCAAACCCTTTTTGTATTTTGAGACAAAGTCTTCTAAGTTGCTTACAGCCTTGCTAAATTGCTGGAGCTGGCCTGGAATTTGTGATCCCCCTGTCTCAGCCTCCTGAGCCACTGGGATTACAGGTGTGAACCATCACATCTCGTTTCTTGATATTTTTGAACAAACGGGATAATACAGTACTTATTTCTTAAAAATAGTGTCTCCCATCTATTTAGAGTACACAAAAGCTCTTAAAGGAATTTTAGTATTACATATATTTTTTGAGTGTAACTAATGATTTATTCTAAATTATCACAAATGCTGAAAAATCAAGGACAGATCTCTACCAGTTTACATATAAACTTAATCAACATGAAAAACACACAACACCATTTTAATAACTGCAAATCAATAACAATGACTAAAAATGAACCACAATTAATTCAATGAGTTTACTATTCCACTTTGAGATAAAGCAAACAAGAACAATATGAACAAAGCAATTACTATACTTCCTACTGCGTGCATTGATCCTTCTTTTCATTTGAAGACTTCTAGCAATAAGCCAGGTCAGAAATTCTTTAGCCCTTTATCTATTATTGGGCTTATAATTTTAAATAATCACTCAAGTTTTGAATTTTATACATATATGCATATATGTATATATATATATGTATATTTAACAATAATGTAAGAGAGGTTTCACAGAATGTAGTATATTGATATTCTTAGCCCTATGTAAGATGTATAATTTCCATGGCCACACTTCAATTTATATTAAAGAAAATGCTGTCTGTAATATTAGTTTTGCATTCTGAATCTACATATGTATCCTAAAATTGCATTAAGTATAAGCACATTACAAACTCTATCAAAGACTGACTAATATTTCATATTGGCTATTTTCAATGTCTAATGCCTTAATTATAAGTTATTAGAAATCAGGAAAAGGTCACAGTAATTTTCGTGGCATAGCCTTATGTGCTATTAAGAATTTAATAAGTGCATTTTACTTAAGAGAAAGAAAACTGATGGGCCTACTGTCTACTTGTACATCTAAATCTATTTCACTCTGATAGGTTGCTTTAATATTTATGTGCCAAACTATAAAATGTGAGTGCTATAGTTCCTATTGTCCAGAATATTAAGTTAAGCAATCAGTATTTGGGAATCATTCACTTTGTGATGATAACATGGTATTTTCTAGTATACAAGCAGTTGGCCGCCTACCAGGAACTCACAAATTCATGTGTTATGTAATGTGATAATAACAGTAGCATAAGATAGACATTAAGAGGACAATCATGGGCCAATTTAATATCAATCCCTGCCATCAGCTATAGAATTGATTTAGCAGTCATGTTCATATCATGACCCTCCCTCCTCCTCCCATAGTTCAATGAACATGTTGACAAACATACAAGTTGGACCAGTTTCTTTCTGCTGGAGATTTAGACTGTGAACTGACTTTCTCTAGTTAGTTTCATATGATCACTCAAACTGAGTTTATACAAATTCAGGAGGGGTGGGTTACCCATATTTGGTCATGAGCACACTGAGGCAATGAAAGCTGATGGGGAGAGGGGCAATAAGGGAGACAAAGGGAATAGGAAAGGAGAGAGCGAAAGTGAGAACAAGATCGAGAGAGCGAGAGAGCGAGAGAGCGAGAGAGAGAGAGAGAGAGAGAGAGAGAGAGATTCATTTCAGTTGAGATTTTACACCAGCTGTCCAATTTCTGTTTCTATATCATCATGAGTTCTTTACTTCCTTCCCTGCCCTGGAGTTCAAAATATCCAAGTTTCCCTACCAAATAATCTCATGTTGCAGCAAGGTGGATTTATTTAATTTGAAAATAAATAAATAAATGACTGAACCAAGATGTTTCATTTCTATGATTTATAAATGATAAAATAAACTCAGGGAGGAGTATCAATTCACAGAGGCCACACTGAGCTAATAAGTAAACTGCAGAGATGGAATATAAATTTGGATTTGTCTGACTACAAAAGCCTGAATGAAGGACTATATAAATGAATCAGATTTTACAAAGCAGATATACAAACTAAAGTTAAATACTGAAAGATGCAAAATAAGGCAAAACAAAACAATGTTCACCTGATGCTAAATAAATTAGACTAGGACGTGATGAAATCTGCTTGAAATTCCAGCTACATGAGCGGCTGAGGCAGGAGGATCATGAGTTCAAAGTCAGCCTGGACAGCACAGGGAGACCATATCTCAAAACATTATTCCAGTTAATTAAGGAAATATACGTGAAAGTACATAGAATTTGGCACAAAGAATACATTAAAATATTAGAAGAATATGACTTCTGAATCCACGTCTTTATTCTTTTGACTTGTAGTCTACACTTCCTCTTTGTTACTACTAGACCTATCATCTTTTCATCTTTATTCAATTTTTAATGTCCTTAATAAGCAAATAGCAACAGTGACAGATAGTAAATCACTCTCTAAACTTTCTAAAGTAAATTGAAAGTTTGGAATTAAAAATTAAACAAAGACTCTTAGATGCCTAATCCAGATTTCATTCAAAAAGCTTAAAGGAAATAAAGGAAAACACTGTCTTCCTAAATATCTGCCTATTCTGCATCACAAAAATGAAATGTGTATTATCAAATTTGGGACTGATGGTAGGGATGTAGCTCAGTTGTACAATGCTGGCCTAGTATGTGTGAGGCCCCAGTTCAATTCGGAACACTGCAAAAAATTAGAAAATAAGAATGCTGGGCTAGAAAGAACAGCTTCTATGTTCTTTTATTAATCATTAAACACCAGGTCATTGACCTTAAATTAGAATGAACAAAACCTAAAATCACTAGAAGGAAAGAAATAATAAAAGAGCAGAGTAGAGATAAGAGACCAAAAGAACAACACGGGGATCAATGACAGAATTGATTCTTAAAAAAAAAAAAACTAAAGAAAATTGAAAACTAAACGAAAGAGAAAGAAGACTCAAATAAAATTAGAAGTGAAAAAGGGAATATTCACAACAGATAGTGCTAAAATCCAGATGATCATTAGGGAATATTTTGAAAAAATATATACCAATAATTTGGAAAATCTAGAAGAAATGGACCAATTTCTAGACACACATGAGCCTACCAAAACTGAACTTGAGGATATAAAGAAACCTAAATAGATCAATAACAAGCAGTGAGATTGAAACAGTAATAAAGTTTCCCAACAAAGAAGTCCAGAACCAGATAGATTCACGGCTAAATTTTACCAGAACTTTTAAGGATTTCCAATGTTCCTCAAACTATTCCATAAAATGGAAAGGGAAAGAACTCTTCCAAATTCATTGCATGAAGTCAATATTATCCTACCAAAACCTGATAAAGATAAAGCAAAAAAAGAAAACTACAGACCAATATCCTTGAAAAACATACATGCAAAAACTCTTAATAAGATACTTGCAAATTGCATTCACTATCACATTAAAAAAATCATATATATCATGATCAAGTTGTTTTCATTCCAGGAATGCAAAGCTGGTTCCACATACATAAACCAATAAGTCTAATTCACCACACAAAAAGAATCAAGGATAAAAATCACATGGTCATCAATAGATATAGAAAAAACCTTCAATAAAATTCAACCTTTCTTTATGATAAAAACTTTAAACAATCTAGAAAAGAGGGAGCATTACCTCAACATTAAAAAAAAAAAAAACGTATAAAACAAACCCATAGCCATTATCAAACTGAATGAGGAAAACTGAAAGCATTTCCTTTAAAATCAAGAATGATAAAAGGGTGTCCACTTCCATCACTCTTATTCAAGTAATGGCAATTTTAGCCAGAGCAATCAGGCAAGAGAAAGAGATAAAAGGAACACAAATAGGAATGCAGAAAGTCAAATTATCCTTGTTTGCAGAGATATGATACCATACTTAGAAAACCCTAGAGAGTCTACCAAAAGTCTCTTAGTACTGATAAACAAATTTATCAATGTAGCACAATAAAAATCAACATAGAAAAATCAGAGACTGGGCACAGTGGTGCACAATTGTAATTCCAGCAGCTCGGGAGGCTGAGGCAGGAAGATCACAAGTTCAAAGCTAGCCTCTGCAACTTAGCGAGGCCCTAAGCAACTCACTGAGACCCTGTCTCTAAATAAAATACAAAATAGGGCTGGGGATGTGGTTCAGTGATCAAGTGGCCCTGAGTTCAATCCCCAGTACCCCGAAAAAAAAAAAAAAATTGCCATTCTACCAAAAGTATTCTACAGATTCAATGCAATCTCTATCAAAATACCAATGACATTCTTCATAGAACCAGAAATATCAATCCTAAAATTGATAAGGCACAAAAGACTCCAGATAGCCAAAGCAATCCTGAGCAAAAGGAATCATAGTACCTGGTTTCAAAATATACTCTACAGACACGGTAACAAAAATAGCATGGTCCTGGCATTAAAAAAAAAAAAAAAATGTCGACCACTGGGATAGAATAGGGGCCCCAGAAGTAAACTCATACATCTACAGCCATGTGTTTCTGAACAAAGGAGAAAATAACATAAAAAATGAGTGCAGAGCTCAGGTGCAGTGGCACATGCCCATAACCCCAGCAGCTAAGGAGTCTGAGGAGGAGGATCTAAAGTTCAAAGCCAGCCTCAGCAACTTAGTGAAGTGCTAAGCAACTCAGTGACACCATGTCTCTAAATAAAATATAAAAAAGACTGGGGATGTGGCTCAGTGATCAAGTGCCCCTGGTTTCAATCCCCAGTACCAAAAAAAATTAGTACAAAAGGATCAAAGACCTTAATGTAAGACCTGAAACTCAGAAACTACTGGAAGAAAACATAGGGGAAACACTTGAAGATACTGATACAGGCAACAATGTCCTGAATAGGACTCCACTATTTTAGGAAATAACAAATGGGATTACATCAAATTAAGACTTCTGCACAGCAAAGAGAACAATCAATAGAGGAACAAGACAGTCTACCAAATGGCTGGGTATCTTGCCAGCTACTATTCACCCAACAGAAGATTAAAATTCAGAATATATGAAGAACTCAAAAAATGTTAATACCAAAAGAATAAATAATCCAATCAGTAAGTGGGCATGTGAGCTGAACAGATACAACTCAAAAGAAGAAGTACAAATAGCTAATAAATACATGAAAAATGCTCAACATCTTTAGCCATCAGGGAAATGCAAATCCAAACTACACTGAGATTCCATCTGACCTCAGTCAGGCAGACTATTATCATGAAAACAAAAATAACAAATGCTGGCAAATATGTGGGGAAAAGAATCTTTATATGCTATTGGTAGGAATGTAAATTAGTATAGCCACTTTAGAAAACAGTATGGAGGTTCCTCAAAAAACTAAAAGTGTAACTACCATATAATTTAGCTCTACCGCTTCTGGTATAAATCCAAAGGAATCACTGTGTATATATACACAATGGAAAATTATTCAGTCATAAAAAGAATGCAATCATGTCATCAGCAGGAAAATGGACAGATATGGAGATCATCATGTTAAGTTTAATCTCATGGGGAATTGATACTAAATATCTGTTTTTATTTTAAAAAAGAAAACATGTAAGTAGAGGGTGCCTTTTAAGGAAGAGGAAGGGGATCAGAATTGTCAGAGGAGGATAAAAGAGGGTAGTAGAGAAGGTAAATATGATCAAAGCATGTTATATTGTAACAGTGGTCAACATTATGCTGTGACTGTAGCCCTTGCTGCTCTGCCACTGCAACTTATTTTTTAAATGGACATGTTTCTTTCTCTTCCTCTCTCCCTGCTCCTCCCTAATCTCTCCCCCTCCTAATCTCAGGTGAAACAGTATTGACTGATTACCTTTCTTCCCCATCCTAGGCAGAGTTATCTGTCCTTAAGTACACCCACCAAGGAAAAGTAATCCAGACTTTGGGGATGGTACCCAAAGATCTCAGAAAGGACTCTCTCCCAAATGAACAAGTGAATTACAACTCCAAAAGAGAACATGTGGAATGTAGCCTTTGAGTCACCTCTTTAAAAGCCCCCTGTTCCTGCTGATGGGCAGAATCACAGCCTCCAGGACAGGAGTGCCCTGTGTTTCTTCCTTTACTAGCAAAGCAATAAACCTTTTTCCTTTTTCTCAAAACTGGGTCCACATTATTGGATTGGCATCTGAGACAAGGACTGAGCTTTCAGCAACAATATGTATGCATGGAAATATCACATTAGTTTGTGCAATTAACATGTATTAATAATTAAAGTAAAAAACATCTGTGACAAAAAAAAGTTATTGAATATGCTAAATGCACTGAATTTGACTCAGGATTATCACTTCTTTTCTCACTGTCTCCCCTCCCCTTCTCTCCCCTCTGTTTATTATGTTCAGCAATCAAGTGAACTAAATATCACTTACATTACCTAGATTCTACATAAGTCACTTACGAAAGTTTTCCTTGTTCTTTTTGTTGGTTATAAATGGCAATGTACATTTCAATACTTTATCATAGTGATAGTAACCTGGTTTATAAAAACATTGCTTCTAACACCTTTTCCAATGATAACAGAATACAAAATTTCAGAGGGAACTACTATTTAATTGTTGAAAAGAATTATATGGCTAGACAACAACAACAAAAAACTCCATAACAGAATCCAAAAAGGTAAAACGTGAAGATTAACAAATTAAAAAAAAAAAGATGGCTTCTAAGGACATTAAATTTTAATTATAACGTGACTAAATCTATAGGTACAAATGTTTGTTATAAATACAAAAAATCTGACCTTCCAATTGATTTGTACAGCATTCACTGTGCTAAAAGTATTCAGTTAAGTAATATGTGAAATCAAAGATAAAAAAGCACAGATCAGCATGTCTAAGATGACAGTCATCAGTTGGGAATACAGGAATGACTTATAGTCAGATTCAAATGGTCCCCAAATCATTTGGGCTTATCCATGTAATTGATGTATTCATTTCATGGGCATTTTATTCAAAGTATCAGGTTCTGAACATTAAATTACAAAGATGAATAAGATGGTTAAAGGTACTGATTTAAGATTCAGCTCAATGGACAACTACATAAAAAATGAATGCACTGTGGAAGTACGCTGTCAGGAGTAAAGCATAAATGCTGAGTGAATACACAGAAATGGTACCTAAATCATATGAATGGTAGAAAGAGAAGATTCTCAGAGGAGAACATACCTGGGCTCTGTCATAAAGAATCAGTAACACTTGGGTTGGAGTCATGGCTCAGTGGTAGAGTGCTTGCCTAGCATGTGTGATGCACTGGGTTCTAGTCTCAGCACCACATATAAATAAATAAAATAAAGTTCATTTTCAACTAAAATATATTTTAAAAAATCAGTAACACTTATTAAAAATGTTTTAGGAGTTGGGTCCAGCTGCACACATCTGCAATAATTTCACACTTTAGGTTCTTTGCCAGAATAATTATTTTTTCTTTTTGATAAGGAAAGGAAGAAGAACAATGCTAGAATGGTTATAAGTAAACTTCTGTTTTCATGAAAACTCCAAAAGCAGTGGGTTTTCAAAGTGTGGTTCTTCAACTGTAGCATCAACATTTACCTAAGAACTTCTTAGAAATCCAAAGTTTCAGATCCCACCCCAGACCCAGTGAACCATACTTGGCAAATGGAGTTCAGCAATCTGTATAATAAGCCCTCAATGTGGATCTGATAAACAGTAAAATTTCAGAATTACTATCCTAAAGTAAACATTTTGATATTTAAATTATTGACCAAGAGTTGGTGTGGGAGTATGTATCTGTAATCCACCCACTTTAGGAGCCAGGAGCAGATGTGTCATTTCTAATCCCAGCTAAATATCTTTCAAAATGTCTTATTACTATTTCTCCCTCAACTTTTGTACTAGGAACTAAGAAAGTAAGACACTGAGGCATGAAAAAATGAGGTTCACTGTATTGCAATGTTTAGACTGAAATAATAGTAATAATAAAATCACCAGATTAGCATTCTTATTGCTGTAAAAATGCCACCCACCTCTACTCTAGAACACTTAAAAAGAGATAGGAAGCATTATTTAAAGCTTTTCATGTTTAATAAAAGATATTATACTTTATTACTGTATATTCAGCTCTTATACCAGTTTTAGCATTTATCAGTCATATCATGTAGGGCAATTCATTTTATTTCTAAATAAGATAATAATAAGTGGGATCTTGGATTATGAATCTGCAGACTGAAACAATATCAGGTTGAAAAATATAGTAAGGCCTAAGACAACTAACTGAATCTGCACTGAACATGTACATTTTTTTGGGGGGGGGAGCGTTATTCCTTAAGCAATATAACAACAATTTATATAGCATGCACATTATATTAGGTATTAGAAGTAATCTAGGGATGATTTAAAGTATAAAGGAGGATATATATATATATATATATATATATATATATATATATGTTACATACAAATACTACACCATTTTATATATGGATCTTCAGCATTGGTAGATTTTGATATCCATGGGAGGTCCTGAAACTAACTCTATGCAGATACTAGGGACTCTTGTATATGTAAAATGTTAATACATAATGAAAAGTTAGGTGTTATTATTACTTCTGAGAGCAATAAAACATAAAATGGCAAGCACCATGTGGTGGGTGTCTATAAGATGTCCCCATTGATTTCCACTTTCTGGTAACCAAGCCCTTGAGAAATTCCCTCCCCAGGTGTGTAGGTTCTGCCTCACCTGGAGCCCAGACAGTGGAGTGAGCTGATCATGGACTAAGAAAGACACAAAATTAACTTTTCCTCCTCTAAGTTGATCTAGTCAGATATTTTGATCACAACAGTAAAAAGTTGACTAACAAACCTAGATTTTTTAAAAGTTCAGCAAATTTCAAGCTGGATAAAAACAAATCAAGTCATAGATAGATACATCATAGTTAACTGTTACAAAGACAAAAAGAAAAATGTAAATGCAGTCAAAGAAAAGGATATACTTTTGAAAATTGCAGACTTCTCAATAAAGACTATAAAGATGAGGAATCTTGACTGGAAAACCCCCACTAAAATGTTGTCAAATACAGAAGGAGTATTTTCCCTAAGGAAAAATAAGATATTCCAGATAATATAAGGAATAAGGAAATAATAACAGGACATAGTTAAAATGTTATTTTAAAAAATTATGGCAAATCTAAATTTTATACTCAATTAAAGTGACTTTAAGAAATGAAAGGTAAAAAAAAAATTAAGAAAATCTGTAAGAATTCATTACTCTCAAAACCTGCACTATAAAAAATACTAAAGGTTGAAGGAAATGATTCAACATGGAAGAACTGAACTACAGCAAGGAATAAAAAATATGGAAAGGAATAAAAAGGAAAAAATATATGGCCAATAATAAAAGAATATGCTTTAAAATATTAAATAATAACACAATGTTCAGTCTATAACTTATACTAAGTTAAAATATCTGACAATAAAACCACCCAAAGTGGATGAGGTATAAAAGGTTAAGTACTATAAGATTTTTATCATTTCCAGAGCAATGAAAGAATATTAACTTAAGATAGACTATAATAAAGGATGTATTTTATGATACCCGAGGTAACCATTAAAAGTATGTATAACTGAAATTATACTGTAAGTGAAAAAATGGAATTAGAAAAACAGATTGGTCAATCCAAAAGAAAGGAAGAAATAAAAGACAAAAAAGAGATGGGGAAAATAGCAAAGTTATGATTGAAGCCCAGCAGTTATATTTAGATGGACAAGATAATCAAATGAGACAGAGGGAGCCAGACTGGACAAAAAACAAGATTCAACTCCATTCTGCTTTTAAGAAATTCTTCAAATATTTAAACTTGTATTTAAATGTTAAGGACACAAGACCATTAAAATTTAAAAGATGGATATTTAATACAAAAACTAAAAGAAAGCTAGTGTAGTGACAGTAATACCAAATAAGGTTTTTTAGACATAAAAGTATTCCTAGAGATAAGAATTAAATAATGATTAAAGGGTTAACTCACAGAAAATCAAACAGTTCTGACTTTGGATTCACCAAACAAAAATAGTTTTGAAACAAAAGACAGCAGAACTGAAAGGAAACAGATCCACAACCACTGACGAAGATTTTACCATGCCTCTCTCATTTGACAATAGAGCAAGAATTTAAAAATTTTTAAATCTGTGTAAATTCAGAAAATATGAATAACACAATTAACTGACCTCCCTTAAATGACATAGAAGGTAAGAGCCAACAATAGTAGAATATACACTTTTCTTAAGCTTTCACCAATATCTACCCAAAGGAAAGGAATATAATTGTAAGACTGAAAAGAAAAAAGTCATATAAAATAGTAAAGTTATAGCTAGATGACAAGTGTTCTACACATTCCAATCTATGTCACTTGCTCCAGAAATATAAGTACACTTCCTATATGAGAGATGAGCAGTTACAGAGGAGAAAGCCAGAAGCAAATCTTCCAACCTTGAACAAAGGCATCCCCACTTTTCAATACAAGTTCCTTTAAGAGATGCAAGATGGAACCTGTGAAGAACCTTCCAATTCAACTCAGTGTTCATACTTCTCTTGCCTTGGACAAATTTTTCACCGGAAGATTCATGCTTTGGCTGTAATTCATCTGGGCAAGTTATATGTAGCTCAGGATAAAAAAAAAAAAAAAAAAAAAAAAAAAAGGTAATTCTCTGAGCTTTATACAGTTTTACAAATGATATCTAAATTCTAGAACAAATGTCTTCTACCACTGACTCAACCAACCAAACAAAAAAATCTTTATTAATGGACCCCAGAGTTGCATTTGAATCTTTCAAAGTTGTGTTCTCAATAATAAATCCCACTAGAATAGCAAGGATTTAAGTTGAGCAAAGTCTTCAATTAAGCAATCTTTACATGTTACAATGATGTAAAAATCTGACGCCTATCCAATTTGAGATTCACTATTCTAGGAAATTTCTGCACAAACTTCAGTAATTTTCTGGGTGCTTTCTAGCAAATTTCAACTCTGAGAGGCAATGTGGCCAATTCAAATACTAAGGAGCAGAAATTCTATGAGCTGAAAGCAACTTATCATTACTAAGGACTTAGATAAGACAAACATGATGTATCAAAGGATCAAGAAAGATTTAAAAAGAAAGCGCATCACATGCATAACAATTTAAAAACAAGCCAGCCGCCAAACTCTGTATCATGTACAACCACAAGAATACACTGTCTTGTATATCTAAAAAGAACAATTTTTTAAGATCTTAAAATTAAAAAGCAAGAAAGAAGTATCTGAGGAAAACTAAATTTAAGCATGTAGGAATTCTAAATACCAAAGCCAAAAGATTAAACCATTATTTTTAGTTTAAGTTTGTTTCACCTCATGTCTAGATTAATATTCTAAGAGTTTCTTAACTCCAGTCAGGCAAATCTCCAAATCCATCTGGAAATATAAATCTTCCTTATCATTTTCACTGTGTATTCCTCTGCTGAAAACCAACTATTATTCCCTATTGTTTATCAATCAGGTCTAAGCTCAACTCTGCCTATTGAAGAACACCATTATTTGAATTAATCAAATCTATTCTACCTTATTTTGGGGGGTGAGAATGGTAGGTTGTATGTAGCTACAAATTCTTTTGCAGTTCTTCCAACCAAGAGATGGAGTCCATTTCTTTGAATATGGGTTGGCTTTTCAATTTGGAACAATCAACAGGATACGGCAGAAGTGAGACCATGCTATTGCAATGTCCCTCAAGGGCCACTGCCATTCCTGCTCTTGCCCTCTTGAATAGTACTATGTAAGAAACCTGGGTTATCTTGCTGGCAAGGACACATGGAAGGGAACCAGCTCATGGTTCCAACAAACTGCCAAACATGTGACTGAGGTCATTTTGGCCTGCCCTGCCAGTGGAGCCACCAAATGACTGCAGTCACATGAGTGACCCTATACATAGCTAGAACTACTGTTTCTGTATTACATTATAGTATATTGCATTGTACTATATATGTTTGTATACATTACTTTGTATGATACATATAAAAATCTGATTTTTAAACTCAATAATAAAACAACACAATTTTTTAAGAGGCAACAGATTTGAACAAACATTTCATCAAAGATACATAAATGATAAATACAAACATGAAAAAATGTTCAACATTATAAGAGAAATGCAAATTGAAAACTCAATGAGATGAGACTACATATCTATTTTTAAAAGCTAACATAAAAAAATGACAATAACAAGCACTACACCACTAAGGACAAAAAGAGCCTTACTGATAGGAATTTCAAAAAGGCACAGGAACTCAGGAAAACATTGGGGTAGCTCCTTATGTAGTTAAATATGCATTTAAATATAGGACCCAGCAATCCCACCCTAAATCTTTAAGGAAGAAAAATAAAAACTTAGAGGGCAAGATTAATAGTGGTTTTGTTCACAAATGTCAAAAAATGAAAAGAACTCAATGCTCTATAATTGGTGAATGGATTTTTTTAAAAAATCAAACTGATAAATGTATACCATGGAATACTACTCAACATTAAAAAGGAATGAAAATATAACTCTGCAATGAAAAAGAATTAATCACCAATTTGCAGCATAACATTAATGTATCTCAATTATATTGAGCTAAATAATAAATGCCAGATTCAAAAAGTTACACACAACACGTTCTATTTATGTGACTTTCTAGAACAGAAAAAATACAAGAGAGCAAATAGATCATCAGGTGCCAAAGTTAGAAGTGGGTTAGCAGGGACTTTACTACAAGGAGCATAACAGAATTCTGAGAGGAGGCATAATTATCCTTTTAACTTAACTGTAGTAGTGGTTACAAATGAGAACATTTGCCAAAACTCAAAAGCTGTATGCTAAAAGGAGCAAATTTTACTGTATGGAAAGTATTCATCAATAAGTCAGACAAGCAAACACACACAATCCCCAACACACAGCCACTCCCCATTCACTGTATCTGTATCCCTCCAAGAAGGGATTTTAAAATTATCTTTCTAAATTTGTAACACTATCAAAAATTAGCATATTAGTTAACTGCTTTTATTAAAATTATTGTCCCAAATCTAAAAAATTATAGTTTCAGGCTTCTGTGTTGCTTTCCAACTCCAGTCCAAATGCTTTATCTCAAACAAATGATCTAGTATTACAGACATCTGAATTAATCCTCCATATTGTGGGTTACAAACATATTTTTCTTATAGGAAAAAGAATGATATAGCAAACTGAGTACAATACTAGTTGAATTACAATAGGGAGAAAAAAAAAAATCCCAATGCTAGTAGCTCCACTGTTCTTCCATTAATGCCCTTGATCTATAATGAAATCCTTTTGGATGATATTCAAATGGCCCCACCAGGAAAGTCTATGGAATGGCCTAATCAGGGAGAAATAACCAGTAACTTACTGAAATTATGTGTCTATATATAAAATTGTGCTCTTTTGTTTCGTCTGTGTTTCTAAATGTATTTACATGAAATTACAACAAGATTTATGAAGTACTTGAGCTCTCAGAAGTCTTCTCTATATTTAAATTGCAGTAGTTGGTAATTTAATTTCAATATATAACAATATAAAGAAATGAACTTAAGAGACCCAACAATTATTTTACAGAGGAACCATATTAAAAGCAAATTTTCCTGCACACAACAAATACAAGAAATTTGGCAATCAGAAAAAAAGAAAGTGGAAGTATCAGTAGTGAATGAGAAAAATTAGTCACTATTTACAAGCCTAAATTGTTAAGAGAGAAAAATCTCAGAGGAGCAAAATTCCCATGATGTAGAACAAGATTTTTACCACAAAGCAAATGCCAAAAATAACTTAAGCAGGAACTATTCTTGGTGATCTCCTATTTGAGAATTTTAGTTGAGCTTTTAGGGTCTTTGATTTATCTCTGTTCTCTGCTGAGCAGCATTAAAACTCATCAGACTTCTGGAATTCAAAGGAAGCTCTGCGTAGCACTTGTGGAAAGTCTGACCTTCAGCAACATCCCTGTGATTCTCCACCTGTATAGTGGATGCAAAATGATGCTAGGATCTCACCAAGATATGATGGGACTCAATTAAAAAATCCATGCAAAGTTCTTGGCCCAATACCTGATATATGATAAATTCTCAATATTATTAATCCCTAAATTATCAATCTTTGGTTCTCCTAAAAAAATAACTGCATATAAGACTATTAAAAGATCACTTCTAGGGCTGGGGAAATAGTTCAGCTGGTAGAGTGCTTGCCTCATAAGCACAAGGCCCTGAGTTCGATCCCCAGTACCACAAAAAAAAAAAAAAAAAAGAAAAAAGAAAAAAAGATCACTTCTTTGATGATCTTAGTTAACCCCCTATAACCTCTTGAAGTTATCTGTACACTTTCTCACCTCTAATCATTTACTACCCTGATAAGCAGTACTACTATCAAAACTGACAGGAATGATGTTTCATTTTTGTAAAACTCTTTTAACACCTAGCAATGTCTTCCATTGGTTATAAAAGATGAAAAGCTAATATTATGGTGAATAAAAAAGTTATGGACATAAACAAAGGAAAAGATCAGAGTTCTAAAAGAAGTGAAATGGAAAAGGGGGACAGAAGAATGGAGGGCTTTGCACATTCTCTCTATAGCTCATAACAGTGTCAACTATCTTCTTTCACAAAATGCTCTTCGGTATCCATAACATAACTCTCTCCCAATAGTCTTCCTAAACTATTCTTAAGTTCACTTCAAAACAAGATATATTTAATAAAATTAATAAGACAAACCCAAGGTCAACATATTCTGAATGAAGAAAAACTCAAAGCATTTCCTCTAAAAACAGAACAAGACAAGGATGTCCACTTTCACCACTCTTATTTAACATAGTCCTTGAAACTCTAGCTAGATTAATTATGCAAGAGAAGGAAATTAAAGGGATACAAACAGAAAAAGAACAGCTCAAATTATGTTTGCTGACAACATGATCCTATATTTAGAAGACCCAGAAATTCTACCAGAATACTTCTAGAACTCATAAATAAATGTAGGGAAGTAGCAGGATTCAAAATCAACATCCATAAATCAATTGCATCACTATATTCCAATAATGAATCTGCTGAAAAAGAAATCAGAAGAACTATACCATTCACAATAACCTTAAAAAAAAAAAAAAAAAAAAAAAAAAAAACACCTGGGAATCAATCTTAAAAAAGAGGTGAAGGACCTATACAATGTTATTGGTGGGAAATAGCTTGAAATGAAACCTATACAACACTAAAGAAAAAAAATTAAAGACTTTAGATGATAGAAAGACCTCTCATGTTCTTGGATAGGCAAAATTGATACTGCCAAAATGGCCTACTACCAAAAGCACTATGCAGATTCATTGCAATTCCCATCAAAATTCCAATGATGTTCTTCACAGAAATAGAAAAAGCAGTCATGAAATTCATTTGGAAAAATAAGAGGCCCAGAATAGCCAAAGCAATCCTTAGTAAGAAAAATGAAGCTGGAGACATCACAATACCAGAGTTAAATTATACTACAGAGCTTAGTAATGAAAACAGCATTGTATTGGCACCAAAACAGGCAAGAAGACCAATGAAATAGAAGACACAGAGACAAACCCACATAAATACAGTTATCTCATAATAGACAAAGGTGCTAAAAATACACACTGCAGAAAAGAAAGTCTCTTCAACAAATGGTGCTGGGAAAACTGAAAATACATGTAGTAGCCTATCCCTCATCCTGCACAAAATTCAACTCAAAGTGGATCAGAGTCCTATGAACTAGACCAGAAACCATGCAAATACTAGAAGAAAATGTAGGCTCAACACTCCAACATGTCAGCTCAAAAACTGACTTCCTTAACAAAGACTCCTAAAGCACAGAAGTAAAATAAAAAATCAATAAATGGGATGGCATCAAATTAGAAAGCTTTTTCACAGCAAAGGAAACAATCAAGAGTGTGAAGACAGAGCCTTACAGAATGGGAGAAAATCTTTACCACCTTCTCCCCCAATAGAGCATTAATATCCAGTATATACAAAAACGCAAAAATCTTAACACCAAGAATAACAAATAACCTAATCAATAAATAGGCAAAGGAGGGAGCTGAGGTTGTCTAGCATGTGTGAGGCATTGGGTTCAATTCTCAGCATCACATACAAAAAAATAAAATAAAGGTCCACTGACAATTTAAAAAATAATAAATAAAAAATACATAAATAGGCAAAGGAACTAAATAGACACTTCTCAAAAAAAGAAACATAAAGTCAGAAATACATGAAAAAATGTTCAACATCTTCGGCAAGAGAAGTGTAAATTAAAACTACACTGAGATTTCATCTCTACAGTCAGAATGGCAAATATCAAGAATTCAAGTAACAATAAAAGTTGGTGATAATGTGGAAAAAAGGGTACACTCATACATTGTTGGTGGGACTGCAAATTGGTGCAACCACTCTGGTAAACAGTATGGAGATTCCTCAAAAAACTAAGATTGTAACCATCATTTGACCAAGCTATAACACTCCTCGGTATATATCCAAAGGATTTAAAATCAGCACACTACAGTGACACAGATATCTCAAAGTTTATAGCAACCCAATTCACAATAGCTAAGCTATGGAATCAATCTAGGTGCCCTTCAACAGATTATTGAATAAAGAAAATGTGGTATAAATACACAACGGAGTATTACTCAGCCATAAAGAAGAACGACTCTATGGCACTTGCCAGTAAATGGATGGAACTGAAGTCTATTATGCTAAGTGAAATAAGCCAGTCCCAAAAAGCCAAAGGTCGAATGTTTTCTCTAATATTCTGAAGTTAATGCAAAATAAGAGGAGTGGAGAATAAAAGAAAGATCAATAGAGAGGGAAAAGGGGAATGAAAAGAAGGGAGGAGGAATGGAGTAGGGAAAGACAGTGGAATGAATCTGACCTAACATTCCTACCACAGTGAATCTCACCATCATGTACATTCACAAGACACTAATTTAAAAAACCTAGTAAATAGTAGAATGATCAGTAGAACAGAGGGAAAGGAACAGGGGGTGGGTTGAAAGTAGGGGAAGGAGAAGTAACAGGGACTGAAATAGAACAAATTATATTCCATGCTTTTATAATTATATCAAAATGAATTTTATTGCCAAATATAACTAAAAAGAACCAGTAAAAAAAAAAAAGAACTAAAAATTTTTAAAAGTACTAGATGTTTCCACTTTCCACTCATTGATTTATGCTTCTCAAAAAGAAAACAACATCCCATTTGTGTAAAATGAATCAAAATTTAAAAAAAAAGAACATTCAGTTCTTTATCTCTACACTTCACTTCTCTTTAGAATCAAATACCACCTCTAATGTAAAGACTCTCAAATCTTCATTTCTAGCCTTGACAGTATTTTGAGAGACAGCAAGCATTAAATACATGATTATCTTCATATTTAAAGTGGAGAAATTAGAAGATGTTACATAACTTTGAAACTCAATGATTTTGAAAAAAAGAGATCACCTATGTAAACACTATTTTTTTCCTACTTCTCCATGAAAATAGGAGACTGTTTCCCAAACAACTGATGCCTTCAAACATATGTTACATTAGAAGCAATAATGTTGATCCTTCTCCACATTCCAGATGCAGTTTTTTCATTCAACAATGAATTTTTGTTTCTTTAAGAAGTTATAGTTAGACTAAGCCTCTCAAAAGCTATAATGTCTTTGTTATAGTCCATGTGATAAAAGTTTTAATATATGCTCATTTAAATCATATACATTTTTAATTCAATTTACCAAAATTTTCACAATGCAAAAGATAACCATAAATAAAATGTTTTTAAATTAAGTGGCACAATTTTTCTATTAAGATTCATATGCAAGACATGATTTGCCACTATGGAGACATTCTCTTTATTGCATATAAACAGATATCACTGATATAAAAAAATACCCTATTAAGATATTTGAATTTTGTAAAGACATCAATTTACAGAAATTATTACCTGTTTTTCAACAACTGAATGAAGCCTTATACCTAAAAACAAAGTACAATGTTTCATCATTCTTCCTTCAGTATTTTATAACCTACCGGAGAGATTCAGCCATTCGCCTCAAGTCTTCATTCTGCTGTTTTAAGCGTTCAAGCTTTGCCAGAATCTTGGACAGTTCTCGGCTAGAGTGATCAGGGTGGTCATTATCTCGAACCAAGTGACCACCTATATAAAATAGCAAGGTTCCCCAAGCAAAAAGAATGAGCATAATCCAACGCCAAGAACCAGTCCATGGCCGCATTTTCAGACTTTCAGCTCACTTCCCTGGCTTCCTGGAGCTCAAAGAATTGAAAACATTGTAACTCTGTTTCTAGTAAGTGCACAGGTGAAAAGACTTCTGTTGGTTCAACACATGATGCTTCAAATTAAGTCTCTCTGGTAGTCCTGGGGTGAATCTTTGAAAGAGATCCTTGTGGTGATGTGAGTAGGAAGCTTTACTGTCCTGTGCTTCATGGACTCTTATGTGCTGTGAAAAGAGTAAGAAATGTATTTAAATTACTGAATATATAATTGAGCACACACTGAGATTAATTGAGTTAAAGGAAACACATGGGTGTTGGCTGGCCAACAGGCTGGAAGACAATCTAACCACCTAATAACAAGTAAAAAGTAAAAGCTTAAATTTGCATGCTAAGTCAACCACATGTATTAGGGCTCTACAAGTCAACAGTTTAATTAGCTCTAAGCCTGAAAGTCCTCCAAGTGCCATCTTCACTTTTCTTCTTTCATTACTGTTCAATAGCTCTTACATGGCAAGTAAAAGATTATATCTTTGATTAATCAATCAAGACCAGAACATTTTCCATTAAATATTTCATGCTAACATATTCATTATTTCAAACAAAAACATGCTGTCTGTATGTGTGAATTCATTCCTAAAATTCTTAACTCCATCCCCTCCATCTCACTGCTCAGCTGCCATTTTACCACTTAATTCTGTAGGGTGACAGGTCAATTGTCATTTTTAGGATAAATTCTAAAATTGGCATGCATATTAGAGAAGCAAAGGTTATCATGGCCATTATTCCACTGACAACTACTCCAAACATTACAAGCAAAAGTTCAAATGGATAGGACTAGACTACACTTTCCTGAAATTTATTAAAAATAACAACAATCACAACAAATCTAATACCAGTTAAATTTTTACTGTGCATTTAAACTACAAATACACATGCTTTTCCAGGTTTAGTTACACATTTGTCATTACTCCATCATTACATTTAGAATTCTCTTAGAAACAAACATTTTCTCCCCAAAGAATTTGTATGCAAAAAACTAATTTGAAGTCATTTCACAATTCCAGAGTATGGAAGAGAAATCCTATGTCCAGCCACAGAGTTCCTTGTAAAAGAAAAGAGAAAAAAAAAAAAAATGATTTCTGTGGGGTTGAGGATGTAGCACAATGGTAGAGTCCCTGGGTTTGATCTTTGATCCCCCAAACAGGGAAAAAAAAAAAAGTTACTGGTTATACGATTGAATTTGAGGAGCATATGACCACTAATTAAAAAGTTACCAAAGACTAAATATTAAACAAAAGTTAGAGAAAAGGTTTCAAAACCTGAAATTTCAAATGTTTTTAAATAACCAAGTACTCAAAATGAAGAAAATCTCTTCAAATGAGTGTTACTGTATCACTAGTAAGGGGTCCAAGGAGGTCTCTTGAGGAAAGGGAAGACTTCTACTTGAATTCTTCAGGCTCTTGACCTCTACTAAAAAGCACTTTCAGAAATACATCAAGTTTCAGTAGAAAAGGAAGAGGTTTATTGAAAAAGCAAAAGACACACTTATGGGGAGTGTGTGCATGCTCAAGACCTGAGCTGTTGGCACAGACGTAGGTGGGTTGTGATTGACATTGTTTAAGAAATTAGTATTCAAAAGCAGGGACTCAATGTGGATGAAGTTTTCTGGAAATGAGAGCTCCCTTTGCAGAACCCTGCTCAACTTCATTGCATTTAATTACGTAGCTAAGGGTTGTGTGAGTACATGTTAATCATTCTTAATGATCAGAAAGGTAAAGTTCCATCAGGAGGTTCTTGTAGTGTGCCTGTGCAAGAAACCAGCTGGAGCTGGCTCAAGAATGTAGCCAGGTTAGACAGACTGTTGGTTTGTCCATCATATACCAATAGGATGCCTGAGATTGAGCCAGAGTAGCTTCTGAAAGAGGTACAGGTGTGAAGAAACAACTCCTGCATCAGAGCTTATGAGTTCATGAGTTGTTTCTCCACCCCTATTTTTCCCTATTCCCCTATTCTACTCACTAGAAACACTACTTCATTCCCATTTTATTTGTACTCTATTTACCATGACTTTACTGGTTTATACCAGCTAAAACACAGAATTAAAAGATCTGTACTCACTGAGAACTGTTTGAAAGCTAAATAGAAAAGTAATATATTAAATGAAAATTTGATGTCTACTGCTCTAATAACTATTCTCAAGTCTATCAATAATACTCTTTTTGTCAACTCCACTGTTCATCCTGTCACTTTCTCAAAACTCCTTCTCAAAACATGCTCCTCTAATCTCAGGTATCCCAATCTAGTCATCAAAACATAAGAATAATTCAAGACTATTTCACATTTCAGGTAAAAAGATCTTGTAATATGAGGTATACTTTTCATTTTATGTAGAAAGAATACAGACATTCAGGGTTAACTGATTAAAATTTTTAAAACATGAATCCACTTTGATGGCCTAAGGAATGAATTTAATTAAGTCAACAAAAAATGTTAAGTACTAACATGTGAGTTAATAATATTTTGTGACAACACTGAAAAATGCTATCAAACCATACGCTGAACCTATAATATATCCTCTTAATCCCAAACTATTTATATATATATATATGTTTATATATATATAAATTTTCTTTTCCTTCATAGCAAAAGTAATTCAGAAAGACAACTATTATAAATAACCACAAAGAGAATTCTAAAAAAAGAATAATTTATGATAAAAATAAGATGTGTTGAAACATTTTACTTGGAATTTTAACAAAATTATCATGAATATTCAAAGTTGGCAAAAGATACAACTTAAAGAGTAACAAATGTTTACAGAAACATAAATTTGTTATACAAATTACTTTAGATGTCAATAAACCAGTAGCAAAAATACCCAAGATAAGCTAGGCACAGTGAAGCATGCCTTTAATCCCAGTGATTTGGGAGGCTCATGCATAAGGATCCCCAAGTTCAAGGTCAGCCTCAGGAACTTGGTGAGAGACTCTGTCTCAAAATAAAAAATAAGAAAAAGGGCTCATCATGTTGCCCATTGGTCGCGTGTCCCTGGGCTTAATTTCTAGTTCTGAAAAAAAAAAAATCCAAGGTATCGATCTACTATACTATAAAGCAATACTGAGATTATGAGTTGTAAAAATCAAGAGATTATTGTAAGAGCAAAACGTGGTCATTTTCTTCATTAATTACATCATTTTAACTCTGTTTTTGGAGGGAATGTTTACAGGGTTTTACTATTATTAGCCAATATTTAAAAATGGGATCAACAAAACCAAGCCAAGCTGAAAAGTGAGTAGTTTTCTACATAGTTTCATTAGCATGATTTTAAGATACAGATGCAGAATTTTTCTCCCTATCTACTAACCACTTACTTACCTATGATGTTTACTATCTGTTTGAACTATACTTTCTAAGATATAAACTCCATAATTTTTGTTTACTTCACTGATATATCCCAAGCACACATGACGGTACTTGACACTTAGTAGGCAAATGAATACTTTTCAATGAATGAATAAGTGAATGAGGGAGAGGAGAATACCATACATGACATACCTAGTATAACTTACATTATAGAATCTAAGCATATCATTGTCAACTGCATTTATGCCCCAGGTAAAAAATCTGACTGCGGAGAGAGTACTATCGTAAGGAAAATTGTTAAAAAATAAAATCACTTATAAACTTAATTATTTATTATCTTTAACATGTATCTACAATATATTTTCAGACCAATTAACTGATCTAAAAAGCTATAATGTCAGTCATCTAATGGTTCACCTGTAAATCATGAGAAAATAATTTCTCTTCACTTTGTCTTATTTTCCGCCTCTAAGATATTCACTTTGCAAAGACAACAGTGACTGAAGACAGTATGAGAGACATGAAAGCCACTTCTTTGTGCAATTATTAGTAAGAGTATTTCAAATTTATTAGTAAAAATATTTCAACATTAATTATATATATGTAGACATTATCATGGGGTAATTTCTGGCAAAACTTCATGTAGCAGTATTTACTGAATTTCTTACCAGACTGGGTTGTTTTCAAGTATATATGAATTTATGCCTGTTTTACAGTCACATAGTACCCTTCTTTCACTGAATATTCAATGGATTGAAATATGTTGGGCTTCCTTCTGCAAATTTATTTAATTAGTAATATCCCTTTTTAAAGGTACTAAATTTTAAATAGCTCACTTCTTTTGGAATTCAGAGAAACTGAGTTGTTTTTGTTTAATATCTCTGGAACAATAAAATATATGTAATTTTTTAAAAGTACTTCTTAAATCTGGAAGCTGGTGTGTAGAATCAGTAAGATCAGGAGTTTTAATGGAGTTGCTGTGAGGCTTAAATGAGGTTAATATAAAACATTTACTAAAATGCTTGGCTCAGAAGAGGTATTTAATCAAAGGTAATTTTATTTTAATGCTGATAAGAAGTGGATATTAAAATTATGTGTGCCAGAAACAGCAGTGCTTGCACTTAAGTCTCATTTCTGCCAAATCATGGCTAGGTAACCTCACTGAGTTTCTATTTCTTTACTTGTGAAATGGCAATAATGCACACAACCTCTTTCAGAGAATATTGGGAAAGGCTTAAATAAAGTAATATACAGTAAACATTTAGCACACACATAGTAAATTATTACGCAGTGTATGTCAATGCTGTTATTTTCATAGGCCCAATTATAATTATTTATATAATTAATATGCCACATTCAATTGTAGGCAGCTTCTAAAATAGCTTCCAACAGCTGGGTACCATGGCACATGCCTATATTCCCAGCAACTCAGCAGGCTACAGCAGGAGGATTTAAAGTTTGAAGCCAGCCTGGTCAACTTAGGGAGACCCTGTCTCAAAAAAAGGGGAGGGGAGCTGCAGAAGTAGCTCAATGGTAAAGCACCCCTGGGTTCAATCTTCAGTAAGAGTTGTAGGTGGGGCGGGTTGGACAGTTATCCCTGCACCCAGTATTCATGCCCTTGTGTTATCTCCTCTTGAGTGTGGACTAGACCTAGTGACTTAAATTGGATACTGCAAAACTGACAGAATTTTACTTTCAAAATACGGTTACAAAAGATTAGAAGTTCTATTTGCTCACATATTCTCTGCTTGCATTCTGATTCAAGAAGCTACCATTTTGTGAACTGCCCTACTGAAAGGCCCATGAAAGGAATAAGGGCAGTCTCTAGTCAATAACCAATAAAGAACTGAGGTCTTCAGTCCTAAGGCCACGAGGACCTCACAATTGTTGAATTCTGCCAACATGAGTGAGCCTGGAATTGTATTATCATCAAACTTTGAGATGACAGCAATTTTGGTACACTTTTGATTGAAGACTTTTGAAAAGACTGAGTTAGATGATATAGCAGAGTAAGAGGATCCAACTGTTATGGTTTGGATATGAGGTATCCCACAAAAGCTCCAGTCTAACACAGAAAATATTCAAAAGTGAAATGATCAGATTATGAGAAATTTAACCTAATCAGTCCACCATAGTTTCAGTGGACTAACTGGTTGGTAACTAGACAATTCGAACCAGGCTGGAGGAGGCAGATCGCTGGGGGAGTGCCTAGAAGGGTTCATCTTGCCTAAAGATATCCCCTCTTTCTCTCTCTGCTTTTTGGCTGCCATGAACAGAGCAGTCCTCCTCCACTACACCCTTATGCCACGATATTCAGCTTCACCACAGGCCAAGAGCAACAGAGTTGGCCCACCATGGACTGAACCTCGGAGACTATGAGCCAAAATAAACTTTTCCTCCTCTAAGTAATTCTTATATGGTATTTTGATCACAGCAATGCAAAGCTGACCAACATACCAGCTAAGCCATCCTAAAATTTCTGACCAACCGATCATAAATGTTGTTCTTTTTAACCACATAACCTTAGAGCAATTTGTTAAGTAGTAATAGTTAATACATTATGTCTACCTTCCATACTAAGCTAAGGAGTTGGTCTTCAATTCATGCATTATTTTCTGTCCTCAGCACACTGTACAAAGCCTGGGACACAAAATTGGTATTCAAGAAGCAGGACAAAAGTGATTTTTCTTTTTCTTTTTTTTTTTTTTTAACATTTTTTGGTTGTAGATGGACACAATGCCTTTATTTTATTCATTCATTTTTATGTGGTGCTGAGGATTGAACCCAGTGTTCCACCCATGCTAGGCAAGCGCACTGCCACTGAGTCACAACCCCAGCCCCAGAGGTGACTCTGAATTGTATTTCCTTATATACACCTTGAATAAAAACTATAAAACCGAAAAATTTGTAGCAAATAAAAAGATTCGACAGATTAAAATGTCAGAATTATTTGTTTTACACTATACCAGAAGTTTAAAAGCATCTTTTAATGTTTGTTAAACAGTTCCACCTCCAACGATGATGGAAAAATTAGCATTAGATTAGCCTCACACATGAAAACTAGAAAACTTTAACATATTTAAAGGGGCCAAGGATATGATTCAATGATAAAGTGCTAGCCTAGCACATGTAAGCCCTAGGTTTGATCCCAGCACCATTGAGGGGGAAAAAAAATGGTGTTTTATTTTGTTGGTTTGTTTTTCTTTTTACAAAAATTGTTTTCAGATATGAGGCAATGAACAGACACAATTGCAATTGCAATGCCTGAAAGAATGTTACTATAAATTTAAGCTCTATGATCACTCCAGCCTTCTGCCTAGGAGCATTTACTGAACATCAACACAAAAAGGCATAATGCGAAAAAGGCACACCCACCTTCCTCATATGAGAAGACAAGAGATCCATGTTCAGAAAGCTTAAAATGGGTAGAATTTGCAGATCACTGTACTAAAGAGGATATAGCTGTACAGAGAAAAACCTTCAGAAATTTGTACAGGAGATCCTTTGAGTCTTTGGCTAGATACTAAGCTATGCATGCATACTAAGAAGTACATGTAGAGTAAGAGGTCCTGAGGCTGGTAACAGAACAATTACCAGAAGAAACAAAATTCAATATAGATAATTGAAATCTACCAGTCTCTCAGAGAATATATATAATTGGGAAATCCATGAATTCCAAGAAAATATAATGAAAACACCATACAGAAAACCTGGAGCATTCAGTAAAATCCTAAGAAATAAAACATCAAAGAAGTTAAGGTTAAGCAAACAGAAATCAAAAAAAGTCTTCTGTAAGAGTAAGACAACAAATATCTGGGGCTATATGGACCATACATAGGCTCTGTCACATGTTCTTAGTTTTTATTTTTGAATCCCTGTAACCCTTAAAAAATGTAAAGACCATTCTTGGTTCATGAGCTATACAAAAACATGTTGTGGACCAGATCTGGCTCATAAGCCAAAGTTTATTGACTTCAGACACTGAATAAATGCTATGCTAGCAAAGCCATAACAAAGTTTACAAATAAGATACGAAAGGATCAAAGTGCTCCAAAGTGCTTTCAAAATAAAATTCAACATTTTTTTGAAAGATAACAAATTACTAAGAAAAAACAATATAAAATGCACATTGTCTAGCAACTAATTACAAAGAACATGGCAAGTGGATCACACCTGTAATCCCAGCAGCTCAGGAGGCTAAGTTGGCAGGATGCAGAGTTCAAAGCCAGCCTCAACTATAGCAAGGTGCTAAGCAACTCAGTGAGACCCTGTCTCTAAATAAATACAAAACAGGGCGATTGGGATGTGGCTCAGTGGTTGAGTGTCTCTTGAGTTCAATCGCTGGTACCCCCCAAAAAAAAGAGATCATCCAGTACTGCAGGAATCCAAGGACCTGCTAAAGGCTAATGTAATGCTACAACGTAAACACTGAGAAAACGTCTTAGCACACTTGGCTCCACAACAAGAATGACACAGCAACAATACACTGTTGTAATAATTTTAAATACAATTCAGTTAACACTACAATAACAACACGAAACCTAACTCAACTCAATTACTGATTTATAGAGACTGACATAATCCCTGCCTCCCACCCCAATCTACTTATACACAGTCTCGAAGAAAAAGGGTACCCATGCCTGACCATGAATACTATTCAACTCAGGTTTGTAACCCTTAACCTACAATTTCTAGACTGTACCAAAAAACCATGAGATTCACTTAAAAAACCAAGAAAAACAAACCACTATCAAAGGGAAAAGCAAACACCAGAATTAGATGGAAATGAATCTGGTGTTGGAACATTAAGATAATACATTTAGAAATATGATCAATATATTTTAAAAAATTCTTGAAACATATGGGCAATGTAAATGAATAAATAAAAGACTCAGCACAGAAGAAATGCTAAATAAACATAAAAACAAAAAGACCTTCAACAGTATTACCAGAAGATTAAACAAAGCTGAAAATTATGAGTTTGAGGAAAGAACAATAGATATTATTTGAAAAGAAAACCAAGAAAAAAAAGAAAAAGATTGAACAGAATATGGAATTTGGAAAATGTGGGAAAATGTCAACTGATCTTGATGTGTAAATGAGTTCAAGAAAGCGAGGGGAGACGGAATGAGCCAGAAAACACATTTTTAAAGGTGTCATTAAGGATTTTCCAAAGTAAATGAAACATAATCACAGATCATAGAAATGCAAAGAACTACTAACAGGATAAATTTTAAATGTGTACAAAACTGCTGAAAAACAAGATACAGAGAAAATTCTACAAGTACCCTGAAAAAAAATTACAGGAAAAAGAATGGGAACATAACTTCACATTAAAAACAATGCTAGTCAGAAGACAATGGAACATCTCTAAAATATCTAGGAAAGAAAAAGGCTGACCCAGCTTTCTATAGCCAATGAAAATATACTGCAAAAATAAGGGCAAAATTAAGATTTTTCCAGAAAATACAAAGGCTGAAAAATTAAATTCTATCAGCAAAACTTCACTATAAATAAAGTTAAATGATATCTTTAAAGGAGGAGTATGACAAGAGAAACCGATCTACATAAAGAAAAAGTACCAAAAACGATAAAATCCAAAAAGCACACACTTTATCTTAATTTAATCACATTAAAAGAGATAAGTAAAATATGACAACTACGTACCACTGGGTTTACAACATAAATAAAAGTAAAATGTAAAGGGACAAACATAAAAGGCAAAACAAAAAGGACAGGAGGGAAGAAATAGAAAGGCACTAATGACCTAACAATAAATACTGTAATCCTAGAGTTACACTGTCTGCTTCAAAAGACACTAACCATATGCAAGTATTTAAATTAGAATTAAAATTAAGAACTTATATCCTCAATTATAAAAGGGATAATAAGCATAATGCATTTTTTAGTTGTCAGTAGACAACTTTTATTTTATTTTATTTATTTCTATGCACTGCTGAGGATTGAACCCAAGACCTCACACATGCCAGGTAACTGCTCTACCACTCAGCCAAAATCCCAGGCCACTCAGGCATATTTCAATTGCGCAACAGCATTTGTGTCTAGTGGTTACCATTGTGAATGCTGCAAATAAAAAATCTTTTTCAACAACAGAAAGCATTCCCCTGAAATACCTTTTTTTGCTTTGTTGTTGTTGTTGTTGTTTTTGTTGCACTGGGGATTGAACTCAGGGGCACTCAAATACTGAGTTACATCCCCAGTCCTATTTTGTATTTTATTTAGAGACAAGTTCTCACTGAGTTGCTTAGCACCTCGCCATTGCTGAGGCTAGATTTGAATTCATGATCCTCCTGACTCAGCTTCCCAAGTTGATGGGATTACAGGCATGTGCCACCACAATCAGCTAAAGTAACCTTTTAAAAAGAAGGTATGATAAACAAAAAAATTAATAGTGGAAATAAAAATGCAAAGAACATATGATATCTAATATAGATATTGAGTGCTATTGGATTTCTCAAAGAAGGCATTGAAATACAAACCAAAGAAAGCACAATCTTTTCAATGACATAATATCAGAAAACTTCCCAAATCTAAAGAATTAAATGGAAAATCAATTACAAGAGGCTTACAGGACCCCAAATGTACAAAACTGTAGCAGAACCACACCGAGGCACATTATAATGAGAATGACTAACATCCAGAATAAGAATAGAACTGTAATGGCTTTGAGAGGAAAAAAAAATCAAATTACATATAGGGGGAAATCAATTCAGATCTCAGCTGACTTCTCAACCTAGACCCTCAACACCAGGAGGTCCAGGAAAAGCCTATATAGAGCCCTGAAAGAAAATGGATACCAACCAAGAATTTTATATCCAGCAAAATTAAGCTTCAGATTTGATTATGAAATTAAAACCTTCCATGATAAACAAAAGTTAAAAGAGTTCACAACTACGAAGCCTGCACTACAGAACATTCTCAGCAAAATATTCCATGAGGAGGAAATGAAAAAAAAAAAAAAAAAAACGAATACTAGCAATGGGAGTAACTACACTTAAGGAAAGGGAAAAATTAAGTCAAATTAAAAACCAAAAATAAACTAAATTGACCAGGACTATAAATCATATCTCAGTAATAACCCTGAATATGTCAATGGCATGAACTTATCAATCAAAAAACATAGACTGGCAGATTGGATTTTAAAAAAAGACCCAAGAATATGCTCTCTTCAACAGAGTCTCCTTCGAGGAAGACACATCCACAGACTGAAGGTGAAAGGTTGGGGAAAAACACATCACTCACATGGACTGTGTAAACAAACAGGGGTTTCATACCTATATGAGACAAAGTGGACTTCAAAACGAAGTTAGTCCAAAGGAAAAAGAAGGACATTTCATACTGCTTGAGAGAATTATACATCAATGAATCATAACAATTGTAACTCTATATGCTCCAAACAATGGAGCATTTACATACATCAAACTGACCCTTATCAATTTCAAAAGAATCAAATTGACCACAACACAACTACTTCTCTCACCACTGCACACATCTTCCAAACAAAAACTAAACAAAGAAACTCTAGAATTAAATGATACAATCAATGATTTAGACTTAATGAAAATAGAGTATTTCATCCATCAGAGCAAATATACTTTCTTCTCAACAGCACATGGTTCCTTCTCCAAAGCAGAACATATGTTATGCCACAAAGCAACTCTCAGCAAATATACAAAAATACAAATACTACCCTGCATTCTATCAGATCATAACAGAATGAAACTAGAAATAAAATACAAAATGAAAGCCACTCCAACACTTGGAGATTAAATATGCTACTGAATGATGAATGGACAAAAGAAGAAATCAAGGAGGAAATAAAAAATACTTAGAAGTAAATGAGAACACAGGTACACATATCAAAATCTCTGTGACACTATGAATGCAGAGCTAAGTAGAAAGATCAATGCATTGAGCTCATACATTAACAATAAAAAGTCAACAAATAAAAAACCTAACATTACATCCCAAAGCCCTAGAAAAAGAACAAATCAACAGTAAAAGCAGCAGAAGACAGGAAATAATTAAAATCAGAGCTGAAATCAATGAAATTGAAACAAAAGAAACAATCCAAAAATTGACAAAACAAAAAGTTGGTTCTTTGAAAAGATAAATAACATTAATAAACCCTTAGCCATACTAACAAAGAGAAAGAGAAAGAAAACTCAAATTACTAAAATTCATGCTGAAAAAGGAAATATCAGATGCATACTACTGAAATACAGAGGATAATTAGAAACTATTTTGAAACTTTATACTCAAACAAAATAGAAAAACTTAAAGACATCAACAAATTTCTAGAGAAATATGATCTACCCAAACTGATATAGGAGGACATACACAATTTAAACAGATCAATTTCAAGCAATGAAATAGAAGACCCCATCAAAAGCCTACCAACCAAGAAAAGCCCAGGACCAGACGGATTCTCAACCAAGTTCTACAAGACCTTCAAAGAAGGTCTTCAAATTATTCCATGAAATAGAAAAGGAGGGAACCCTTAAAACTCACTCTATGAGGCTAGTATCACCCTGATACCAAAACTGGACAAAGACCCATCAAGGAAAGAAAACTTCAGACCAATATCCCTGATGAATATAGAAAAAAATTCCGGCAAATCGCATACAAAAACATATTTAAAAGATAGTGCACCACAATCAAGTGGGATTCATCCCTGGGATGCAACATTTGTTCAACATATGGAAATCAATCAACATAATACATCACATCAACAGACTTAAAGACAAAGAATCATACAATTATCTCAATAGATGCACAGAAAGCATTTGACAAAATACAGCGCCTCTTCTTGTGCAAAATACTAGAAAAACTAGGGATAGTAGGAACATACCTCAACATTGTAAAAGCTATCTAGCTAAACCCATGGCCAACATCATTCTAAATGGAGAAAAATTGAAAGTATTCCCTATAAGAACTGGAAGAAGACAGAGATGCCCTCTTTCACCACTTCTACTCAACATCACCCTTGAAACTCTAGCCAGAGCAATCAATCACACAGATGAAAGAAATTAAAAGGAAACAAATAGAAGAACTCAAACTATCACTATTTGCCAACAAGATGATTCTATGTTTAGAAGATCCAAAAAATTCCACTAGAAAACTTCTAGAACTCATAAATAAATTCAGCAAAGAATCAGGATATAAAATCTTTAAGAACTTTAAGAAGTGATTATGTTGTTGAGAGGGATTAATGTCTTTCTCACAGAACTGGGCTTATTATTGTGAGAATGGGTTGTTATAAAAATGAACTCAGGGGGCTGGGGTTGTGGCTAGTGGTAGAGCACTTGCCTCGTGTGAGGCTCTGGGTTTGATCCTCAGCACCACATTAAAAATAAATAAGATAGAGATATTATGTCCATGTATGAGTAAAAATATTTTTTAAAAAAATGAACTCAGCTTCCTGGTTTCCCTTGCTCTCTTCCACATAAGCCCACTTGCCCTTCTTCTTTCCACCATGAGATAAAGCAGTACACGGCCCTCACTGACACCATGCTCTTTTACCTCCCTGCCTCCAGAACCATAAGCCAAAATAAACATCATTTCTTTTAAATTAAAAAAAGAAGAAGAAGAAATGGCAAGAGCTATGCTGGGCGAGGTGGCACAAACCTGTAAACCCAGCAGCTCAGGAGGATGAGGCAGGAAGATCACAAGTTCAAAGTCAGTCTCAGCAACTTACTGAGAAACTGAGCAACTCAGAAAGAGCCTCTCTCAAAATTTAAAAAAAAAAAAAAAAAATCGTTTTAACAAGGGGGTCAGGGGATGTGGCTCAGGCCCTGTTATGAAGAAGGAAAAAAAAAAAGAAAGAAATGGAACAAGCTTAAGGTCTTTACACTTAAGGACAGCTACCTGTGAAGCGTTTTTGTTGTGCTGGCTGTAGTCTACTTTCTAAAAAAGTACTTCAACTCAGTGCATCATTCATATTATATATATTTTATTTATTTTTAAATATGTGACATAGTTCTTATCAACATTTACAATGGAGATTACCTTAAAGAAATCAACAAAGTGTTTTAGTCAAATCTATTCAATGCCATGACCCATTCATTCACTCATTCAAAAAAAAAAAAAAAAAATAGTTGAGTCCCTATTACATAAAAGACACTATACAAGGCACTGGGTATATAGCAGTGAATAAGACAAACAGAAATCCCTGCCTTCAGGAGATAGTCAAGGGATAATATTCTATTGACTTTTAATTGGAAAGGGCAATAATACCAATAAAGCAATCCCTTCCCCAGACAAAATCTCTCCTTACAGCAACAAATGTTCTGATTAACATAACAGAAGTTGAATATAAACTATACAACTAATTACATTTCCTTATTACTTTGTTTTGGCTATCATTTTATTGTGTTTAATTTAACCATGGAATTGAACATACTTACCTATTTAGCACAAAAATGTTAAAATTATTAAAATTTAAAAAACATTAAAATATATGTGCATATCAGTATAACAACTTATAAATTTACTGTTGCAATATTCAAAATTCTTATGTAGTTTAAAATATTTTAAATTGTATATACAAATCAATAGACAATTACTAAGTCAAGATTTTATTATGATTATATAAGGATCTTATAGCAAAAACACAAATAACCCAATTTTAAAATGGGTTAAACCTTTGAATAGGCATGTTTTAGTCAGTTTTTTTTTCACCTCTATGACTAAAGGACCTGACCAGAGGAGGAAAGGTTTATTTAGGGCCTCACAGTTTCAGAGGTCTTAGTCCATTGAAGGCTGGCTCCATTCCTTGGGCAGGACATCATGGCGGAAGAGTGTGGCAGAGGGAAGCAGCTCACATGGTGATCAGGAGGCAGAGAGAGAGACTCCACTCTGCAGATACAAAATAAATATCCCATAGCCACACCAGAAAAGAACCACTTCCTCTAGTCACACCCTACCTGCCTCCAGTTACCACTCAGTTAGTCCCATTAGGGATCACCTCACTGATTAGGTTAAGGCTATAAGCCAATCATTTCCCCTCCAAACGATCTTGCACTGTCTCAAGCATGAGTTTTTGGGGGACACCTCACATTCAAACCATAACAAGACATTTCTCAAAATAAGACATAATATACAAACCAACAAACATATGACAGAATGTTATTAAGGAAATGTAAATCAAAACCACAATGAGACACCACCTTACCCTAGTTACACTAGATAATATTAAAAAGAACAAAAACAACAAATGCTGGCAAAGACATAGAAAAAAAGGGAAGGATTTGTTGCTGTTGTTGTTGTTTTTGTTTTTTTGACACTACAAACTGAAACCAGAGGTGCTCTGCCCACTGAGCTACACGCAGTTTTGTTTTCTTTTGTTTTTGAGAAAACTAGAGATTGAACTCAGGAAGGTTCTACCATTGAGCTACATCTCAAGCTCTTTTCATTTTATTTTGAAATAAGGTTTCACTAAGTTTCCCAGACTAGCCTTAAACTTGGAATCCTCCTGCCTCTATCTCCTGAGTCACTGGAATGACAGGCATATGATACCATGCCCGATCAAAAAGGAACTTTTATACAATGCTAGTGGCAAAGAAGATTACTCCAGTCGTTAGGGAAAAAAAATACAGAGATTCCTCAAAATTGAAAATATATACTGCAATGAACTACTGGATATTTCAAAGGAAATTAAATCATCATGTTGAAAAGATGACTGCACAATAGCCAAGATATAAAAACAACCTACATGTCCATCAACAGAAGAAAAGATGTTTTTTTAAAGTGTGTTTTATACTAAAACACGCACACACACTACAATATTTCTGGGTCATTAAAACAAATGAAATCCTGTCATTTGTGACAACGTGGATAGAACTGAAGAAGATTATATTAAATGAAGTAAGTTAAGTACACAAAGGCATCACCACAGAATCTCACTCATAAGTGGAATCTAAAAAAGTTGATCTCAGCTGGGTGCTGAGACTCTAAATCTTTTTTTCATAATGGATGTACTAATTTATTTTCCCAGCAACTGTTGATAATCCCAATAGCTCCAAAGGCTGAGGTAAGAGGACTGCAAGTTCAAGGCCAGCCTTAACAACTTAGTGAGACTTTGTCTCAAAACAAAGAAAAACTGAAAAGGGTTGGGGATATAGCTCAATGGTAGACTCCTGAGTTCAAAAACCCTAGTTAAAAAGAAAAAGAAAAGAAAAGTTGATTTCAAAGAAGTTAAAAAGTAGAATAGTGGCTACCAGATACTGGTAAAAGAGAAGAGAAGGGAAAACAGGTTAATAGGTATAATGTTACTGTTTGACAGGAGTAAGTTCAAACATTCTATGGAACAGCAAGTTGAATATAATTAACATTAAATTTGGTTTTCAAGATGGCAGAATAGAGAAGGTTGCTTTCCTGGCTGTTCTGTGGTATGAAATAAGAAAGCAGACAGGCAGCTTTTCAGCAAGGTGGATGAATTAAAAAAAAAAAAAAAAAAAAAAGTGGGGAGACTTTACTGGAATTTAAAACTGGACATTCAGAGCAGATCGGGGACTCAGGAGGTTGGATATAATAAAATAAAGAAGAATTCCTCAGCCATATAGCTGCTACCACAGCTAAGCTGGAAGCACCAGCCAGAGGGATCCCTCAGAGAGCAAAGTGGAGGATTAAGGGAAATAAAGGATCCTGCATTTTTATGAGGCATTAGTCGTGTCTGAGTACCAAGAATTTAAAGATCAAGGACATTACTGGCCTAAACTAAAAGGTTCACTGCACAATATCCTTCTGTGGGAAAGAAGCTGCCATATTTCCCAGCATGCAGAAGAAAAAGGAAGGAAACATTTTGCAGCCATGGTACAGGGGTTGGCAGCTGAGGCAGCTGATTCCTGGCAAACCCAAGTATGATCCAAAATATAGGTCTACTAAACAGACACTACACAATTTAAGAGTATGCTTAAGAGACCAGGAGAAAATAAAACATGGAGAGAGGTTTACACAGGGGATAATTGGTCCAGGAAACCCAACTGGCTCTACCCCTCCCCATCCAATGAGGCTGCTTCCAAGACAGACTTGGAGAGACCCTTCTACTCAGAAACTAAGAAGGGCATGGATGGAAGAGATTGAGTTTGGAGCCTGAACCCAAAAACAGTAAATATAGGATCCACAGGTAACATGCAGGACTAAATATTGGTTCCTCCACTACACAAGTGGAACCAAGGGGATATCCCTGGGATAAAGGAAGAATTTCCAGTATGGAACCAGCAACTGCTGGGCCATAGTGGTGTGCTGATTTAAAATCTCCAGACCAGTTAGCAATTGTAGACATCATATAAGAAAATATTTGGTTTAATGCTCTATATTCTTTGCATTGGTTGTTGTTATTATTTGTCTCCCCCTAAAGAGTAAGGTATTGGAAACCTTCAGGGACACTGTAAGTCCACACAGTAGAAACTCTACTACCTCATACTCATCCTGTTAGATGGGCAGACGCATAAACAAAAAGAAAAAGAAAGGAACAAATTGCCCCAAACAAACCAATATACTTCAACAACAGAATCCACTGACACTTCAGTGGAAGAAATGTCAGTGACAGAGTTTAGAAGGTGCATAGTTAAACTGATCTGTGAAATAAAGGTCAATATAAGGAGTGAAATCTGAGAGAAAATATACTCCCTTCAATAAAGAGGCAGGCATTCTGAAAAATAAAATAAAAAGCAAAAATCATTGAAATAAAGAAATCAATAAACCAAACTAAAAATTCAATGGAAAGCATCACCAATAGACTAGATCACTTAGAAGACAGTTTCAGGAAATGAAGACAAAATATATAATTTTGAAAACAAAAAAGACCATGGAAAAAAGATATTAAGAGATCAAGAACAGAACTTCCAAGAAACATGGGATAACCTGAGAAGACAAAATTTAAGATTTACTGGGATGGATGAAGGCTCAGAGACATAAACAAAAAGAATGTACGATGTTTTCAATGAAAATATCAGAAAATTTCCCAAACCTAAGACTGACATAGAAAAATCAAATAAAGGAGGCTTATGGGACCCCAATTATACAAAATTACAAAAGACACATACCAAGGAACATTGTAATGAAAATACCTAACATACAGAGTAAGGATAAAATTTTAAAGGCTGCCAGATAAAACAAAAGGTAACATATAGAGGGAAAATAATCTATATCGCAGATGATCTCCCAACCCAGACCCTCAAAGCTAGGAGGTCTGGAAATAATATATACCAAGCTCTGAAAGAAAATGGATGCCAGTTGAGAATAATATACCCAGCAAGATTAAGCTTCGGAATGGATGATGAAATAAAAATCTTCCATGATAAACAAAAATTAAAAGAATTCACAACTAGAAAGTCTACACTATAAAACACAATAATATATTTCATAAAGAAGTAATGAAAGTGAAAAACAGCAAAGGGAGGAACTACGCTAAAAGGACAATGAATCACAGAGAAATAAATTCAAATAATTACTACTTACTCAAATAAAAAACCAGAAATAAATTAAAATGACAGGAAATAAAAACCATATTTCAATAATAGCCTTGAACATTAATAATGGTCAATACTCACCAATTGAATGACATAGACTGGCAGACTAGATTAAAACACAACACCCAACAATATGCTGTCTTGAAGAGAAATACCTCACAGGCAAAGATATCCACATACACAATATAAAAGGAGGGGAAAAAACATATCTTTCACAAGGATCTCATAAACAAGCAGGGGATTCTATCCTCATATCAGAAAAAGTGAACTTCAAGCCAAAGTTAATCAGAAGGGCCAAAGAAGTTCATTTCCTTCTACTGAAGAGAATTATACATCAGCAACACATACGAATTGTAAATATTTATGCCCCAAACAATAGAGCATCCATGTACATCAAACAAACCCTTTTCAATTTCAACAATCAAACAAACCACAATAATATTAGGTGACTTTAACACACCTTTGTCACTACTGGACAGATCTTCTAAACAAAAAATTAATAAAGAAACTATAGAACTAAAATAAAATCATTAATTTAGACTTAACAGACATATATATCACATGCTTCATCCATCAAAAACTGATAGACTTTTTTCTCAGCAGCACATGGATCCTTCTCTAAAACAGACCATATCTTATGCCACAAAGCAACTCTTAACAAATATAAAATCAATGGAGATAATATCCTACATTCTATCAGAGCATAATGGGCTGAAATTAGAATCAATGATAAAATTAAAAATAGAAGCTACTCTAACACATGGAGACTAAACAATACACTATTGAATGACAAATGGATAGTAGAAGAAATCAAGGATGAAATGAAAAACTATTTAGAGATAAAGGAGAAAACCAATACAACATACCAAAATCTTTGGGACACTGTGAAGGCAGTGCTAAGAGGAAAGTTCATTGCATTGAGTTCTTACATTAAAAGAATAAAAAGTCAACAAATAAATGACCCAACATTACATCTCAAAGCCCTAGAAAAAGAACAAATCAACACCAAAAACAGTAGGAAACAGGAAATCATTAAACTCAGATCTGAAATCAAAGGAACTGAAACAAAAGAAATAATTCAAAAAATTAACATTGGTTCTTTGAAAAAAAAAATCAATAACAATGATAAAGCCCTAGCCACACTGACGAAGAGAAAGAGAAAGAAAACACAAATTACTAAGATACGAGAAGAAAAAGTAAATATCACAATAGACACAACTGAAATACGGAAGATAATTAGAAATTATTTTGAAAATTTATATTCCAATAAAATAGAAAATCTTGAAAACATCGACAAATTTCTAGAGAAATATGACCCACCTAAACTGAAATCAGGAAGTCACACACAATGTGAACAGATAAATTTCAAATAATGAAATAGAAAATGTCATCAAAAACCTACCAACCAAGAAAAGCCCAGGACCAAATGGTTCTCAACCAAGTTCTAAAAGACCTTCAAAGAAGAATTAACACCAATACTCTTCCAATTATTACATGGAATAGAAAAGGAGGGAACCCTTAAAATTCATTCTATGAAGCTAGTATCACCCTGACACCAAAACCAGAGAAAGACATATCTGGGAAAGAAAATTTCACACCAATATCCTTGATGAACATAGACATAAAGATTCTCAAAAAATTCTGGCAAATTGCATACAAAAACATAATAAAAAAATAGGATACCACGATAAACTGGGGTTCATCCCAGGAATGCAAGGTTGGTTCAAAATATGGAAATCAATGAACATAATTCATCATATCAATAGACTTAAAAACAAGAATCATATGATCATCTCAATGGATGCAGAAAAAGCATTTGGCAAAATACAGCACCCCTTCCTGTTCAAAACACTAGAAAAACTAGGGGCAGCAGGAATATACCTCAAGATTGTAAAAGCCATATATGTTAAACCCAAGGTCAACATAATTCTAAATGGAGAAAAATTGAAACCATTCCCTCTAAAAACTGGAACAAGACAAGGATGCCCTCTTTCACCACTTTTATTCAACAATGTCCTTGAAACTCTAGCCAGAGCAATTAGAAGAAAGAAATTAAAGGTATACAAATAGGTAAAGAAATACTCAAACTATCACTATTTGGTGATGACATGATTCTATATATAGAAGTCCAAAATATTCCACCAAAAAACTTCTAGAACTCATAAATGAATTCAGTAAAGGGATATAAAATCAACACCCATAAATCAAATGCATTTCTATACATCAATAATGAATCCACTAAAACAGAAATAAAGAAAACTACCCCATTCACAGTAGCCTCAAAAAAAAATAAAATACTTAGGAATCAATCCAACAAAAGAGGTGAAAGACCTCTACAATGAAAACTACATACCACTAAACAAAGAAAATGAAGACCTTAGAAGATGGAAAGACCTCCCATGCTACTAGATAGGCAAAATTAATATTGTCAAATGGCCATACTACCAAAAAGCACTATACAAATTTTTTCCCTCATGTTCTCCATTTATTTTTTTTAATTAATTTTTTTTAATTTTTACAGACTGCATTTTGATTCACTGTATACAAATGGGGTACAATTTTTCATTTCATTTCTATGTTGTACACGATGTAGATTCACACCATTCATGTAATCATAAATATCCATAGGGTAATACTGTCTGTTTCATTCTACTATCTTTCTATCCCCCACTCCCTCCCACCCCATTTTCCTCTACACCATCCAAAGTTCCTTCATTCTTCTCTTCCGCTCCCCGTCACCCCCCCATTATATATCGTCATCCACTTATCAGACCAGACTTCCTTAACAAGACCCCCAAAGGGCAAGAAATAAATACAAGAATCAATAAATGGAATAGATTCAAACTGAAAAGCTTTTTCTCAGCAAAGAAAGCAATCAATACTGTGAAAAGAGAGCCTACAGAGTGGGAGAAAATCTTCCACACACACTTCAGACAGAGAACTAATCTCCAAAGTTTATAAAGAACTTAAAAAATTTTACACCCAAAATACAAAGAACCCAATTAATAAATGGGCTAAGGAACTGGCAGACACCTCACAGAAGAAGATAAACAGGTTATCAACAAATATATGAAAAAGTGCTCATCATCCCTAGTAATTAGATAAATGCAAACTAAAACCACCCTAAGATTTCATCTAACTCCAATCAGAATGGCTATTATCAAGAACACAAGCAATAATAAATGTTGGCATGGATGTGGGGAAAAGGCACACTCATACATTGCTGGTGGAGATGCAAATTGGTGCAGCCACTCTGGAAAGCAGTATGGAGATTCCTCAGACAACTTGGAATGGACCCACCATTTGACCCAGCTATCCCACTGTTTGGCCTATACCCAAAGGACTTAAAATCAGCATACTACAGTGATGCAGCCACATCAATGTTCATAGCAGCTCAATTCACAAGAGCTAGATTGTAGAACCAACCTAGATGCCCTTCAATTGACGAATGGATAAAGAAAGTGTGGTATATATACACAATGGAATATTACTCAGCCATAAAGAAGAATAAAATTATGACATTTGCTGGTAAATGGATGAAGTTGGAAAATATCATGCTAAGTGAAATAGGCCACACCCAAAAAAACCAAAGGTCGAATGTTTTCTCTGATAAGCACTATACAAATTTAACGCAATTCCTATTAAAATCCTGACATTCTTCACAGAAGTGGAAAAAGCAATCATGAAATTCATTTGGAAAAATAAGAGACCCAAAATAGCCAAGCAATCCTTAGCAAGAAGAGTGAAGCAGCAGGCATCAGAATACCAGACCTCAAACTATACTACAGAACTATAATAATAAAAATAAAATAGTATTGGCACCAAAAAAGACACATAGACCAATGGTACAAAATAGAAGACAAAGAGACAAACCTACATAAATATAGTTATCTCGTACTAGACAAAGTTGCCAAAAACATTCACTGGAGAAAAGATGCCTATTCAACGAATGATCCTGTGAATAATGGAAAGTCACATGTAACAAAATGAAATTAAACCTTTATCTCTTACCCTGCACAAAACTCAACTCAAAGTGCATCGAAGACTTAGGCACTAGAACAGAGACCCAATGACTACTAGAATAAAAAGTAGTCCCAAATCTTCATCATGTTTGCCTAGGATCTGACTTCTTTAACAAGACCCCTAAAGCACAAGAAGTTAAATCAAGAATCAATAAATGTGATGGATTCAAACTAGAAAGCTTCTTCTGACCAAAAGTTTGTCTTGCTCTTCTTATGAACCATGTTCATTGAAGGGTTGTTGTCTAATTCATTACATATAAGTCAATTTTTTAAACATGTTTTTAGATGTTGATAGTCCTTTATTCATTTATTTATATGTGGTGCTAAGAATAGAACCCAGTGCCTCACACATGGTAGGCAAGTGCTCTACCACTGAGCCACAACCCCAGCCCCAGCATTTATTTAACTAATATAAATACATATGCCTTGTGCAATATATAAAATAGTTATATATACATGCCCTCAACCAAGAAAACACTAACAAGAATGTATACTAAATGCATTTTAACATGAGAACAAAATGCATTCATGAGTTTATTTGATACAGCACTGTTTGCAATAGCTTCAAACTGGTAGGAGCATGAGGGGAGGCACATAATTCCCTATCAATAGAGGTATGGTTGAATAAATTACGAATTAGCTTGCCAGAAATAGTTTTCTTACTAGAGGGTCAATCAAGTGGATAATCAACCTATAACCAAGAAGAAAATCAGCCAACTGAAACAGTTTCAAAACACTAAAGATGATGATAGTAGAGAACAATTAAAACAACTATCAAAACATTGATTAAAAAAAAAACAACAGTATGTTGAGCAAAATTACGTATAACAAAAATAGAACTTCTAGAACAAAAACATCCCACAACATCTGAAATTTTATAAAATTCTCTGGGAAAGTTTAAGAACATAGAAGGTACTCGGTTAGGAAAAGTTAACATGAAGATACAGAAGTAAAATTACACAAAGTGAGGTCAGTGAGAAAACTGCTAGAAGGGGCAACCACACTGTTAACAGAGCTTAGTTTTGGATTCTGTAGTGCTTCATAACTTCACCACAACCACGCCACCTTACAATAACTATCATTATGAATAGAAAACTGTTCAAGTGACAAAAGGCAAATGAAAGTCATTCACCTCCTCATTAACTGGTCAAAAAGCTATTCACAATATCAGCCTCAGGATCATTTGAAAATCTATAGGTATTTCTTCATGTCTGCATTCAGTTTAAAAAAAGACACTTCAGAACAAAATTTGTCATCACACTTGAAATACTATACCTTGAAAATAAGTTTATTTGTGGGCATATACAGAATTTCCAATGGATCTTGAGCAGAAATCAAATTCCACGCTTACATGAGGGAATTTGTAGAGATGAACCCAACTACTAAGTACAACTATAAAGCTCTTGAAAAAATGAAAAAGCCTCTGTGCATGTTAAATCTTCAAAAAAGTTGGGTAAATACTTATGAATGGAATTTCTGGGTCATAGGATAAATGTATAAGAAAACACCAAATTGTATAACAAAGTGACTATACCGTTATGAACTGTCACCGGCAGTGAAATGAATGAGCGTTTCTGCTGTTCCATAAACTCCCCACAATATTGTATTGTCAGCTTTTTATAAGTCAATTCTAATAGTTCTATAGTGGTATCAAAGTGTGATTCCAATGTGCATTTCTCAAATAACAAATAACAGTGAGCATCTGAGCATCTGTTCATGTGCTTATTTGTCTTCTTCGGTGAAGCATCCATTGAGATCCATTGTTAATTTTTTAAAATTTTGTATTTTTGATTTACTATTGAGATTATAAATAGCTCTTTATATATTCTGGATTATGTCTTCCATAAGACATGCAACTTCCAACTATTTTCTCCTAATCTGTGGTTTGTTTGCTTCTATGACTTTTGTAAATGTTGCCTAAAGTCCCATGTGTTAAAGGTCTAGTCACCAGCTTGTGGGGGGTAGTGGAACCATGAAGAGGGGGGCCTAGTGGAAGGTCTTCAGGCCACTGACTTTGTATCCTTGAAGGGGACACAGCACCCTCCTCTTCTTTTCCTTGTCTTAGACATATGGTGAGCAGCTCTGTCCCTACCATGATGTGCTCTCTCCACACAAACCCAAAAGTAACAGGTTAGCTGATCATGGATAGAAACCTCTGAAACCAAGAACCAAAATAAACCTTTTCTCTTTATAAGTCAATTCCTGCAGGTATTTGTTACAATAACAGAAAGCTGACTAAATAATCTACACATTCTCTTAATAGTATGTTGTATGCAACAAAAAAATTTATATTTAATAGACTCCAATTTATTCATTTTTTCCTTTATGAATTATGTTTTTGATATTATGTCTAAATGTCCAATGACAAACCCAAGGTCACATATATTTTCAACTATTTTCTTTAAGAAGTTTGAGTTTTAGGTTTCAATGTTAAACCTAACCAGTATTCCCACTCAGGTATCCACCTAAGAAAAATAAAAGCTTACATTACCCCCAAAACTGATAAATAACCACAGCTTTATTTATAATACACAAAAGTTGGGAGGGGTCAAATAGGAAAATAGGTTAACAAGGTACAGAGAAAAGAAATTCTACTCAGCATAAAAAAAAAAAATAGGTCATTGATTTACACTAAATATATTTTGATAAGTGAATGAAACCAAAACCAAAAACTATATACAGTGTGATTCATTTACATGGCATTGTGGGAAAAGGAAAAACTATAAGATCAAGAACAGATCAGTGGTTGCCAAGAGTTGATAGTACAGGAAGAGGCCGATTCCAAAGGGACAGGCTGTAGGGGAAATTTTAAGTAATGGACCTAGTCTAAGTGTTACGGAAGAAGGGCATATCACTTCTTTGGTACTTACTCATTGCCAAAATCCATAACTCTAGTATAATAATAATGAAGAAAATAACAGACAAGTCCACATTTGGGGACATTCAACAAAATAACAAGACCACTACTATTAAAAGTCATGAAGACTGAAAAAAAAAACAAAAAAACTGAGAAACTACCAAAAAGACACTAAGAAAGCATAACAGTTAAGTTTAATGTGTATCCTGGATCATATCTTAGAATAGAAAAAGGACAATGTGGAAAAACTGGTGATATCCAAATATAGTCTATGTTTTACTTAACAGTATTGCACTATTGTTAACTGGTTTAGACAAAGGTACCAAGGCTATGTAAGATTTTTAACTTTAGGGAAACATAGGTATCCAGAAGCTCTCTGTACTCTTTGCAATTTTCTGTAATGCTAGACTTATTCCCAAACAAAATGTTTTTGAAAGATAAAGGCAAAATAAGTTCACTTTCAGAGAACAAAAATGAAAAGACTTGTCAGCAAACATGCACTACAAGACATTTTAAAAGGATGTTCTTTGGACTGGAAAATAACTGACAATGGATAGAAACAAATGTAAATGATGAATTAAATAAACATATTAAATACATGTTTACATACAAATGAAATTTTTTTACTTATTTTTAATTTATTTTACAGTACTTTGACACTAAAGCTAAAATAATACTATATTATAATATTAATAAAATACATTAAAATATTATTACATTAATAATATAGGGTTTATAACAAATAGCTGTACAATGTATGGCATGAATAACACAAAGGATAACAGTTTAAAAAAAAAAAAAAGAAGGGTAGTGTTCCCTTTCTCCCCCTGCCTTTTTCCTCCTCCCTCCCTCTCTCCCTCTCTCTCTCTCTCTCTCTCTCTCTCTCTCTCTCTGTAGTTCTGGAGATCAAACCCTGGGGCCTCCTACATGTTACACAAGCATTCTATCACTGAGCTACATTCCCAGTCCAAGAACAGTATTTTAAAATCCCTACATTATATACTTCGAGATATATGATAATATTTGTAAGTTTGGTGAACTAAGCCTACAATTCATAATGTAAACTCTATGAATTAAATATAAAACTGATAAATAACAGAAAAATCAATGAAACAATAAGTTCCTTGAAAAGATAAATAAAATTCATAATCTTCAGCAGAACTGATCAAGGGAGGAAAAAGAAGGCTACTACGGTTTGGATGTGAGGTGTCCCCCAAAAGATCACAAGTAGGACAATGCAGGAAGGTTCAGAGAAGAAATGATTGGGTTCTAAGAGTCTTAACTCAATCAGTGAATTAATCCCACATGGGATTAATTGAAGTGGCAGGGTGTGACTGGAGGAGGTGGGAATTGGGTGTGGCTATGGGATATGTATTTTTTTTAATCTGGAGAGTGGAGTCTCTCTCCTTCTCTGCTTCCTGATCACCATGATGTAAGCTGCTTCCCTCCACCACCTCTCCTACCACGATGTACTGCCTCACCTGTAGCCCTGAGGAATGGAGCTGGCCTTCTAGGACTAAGATCTCTGAAACCGTGAGCCCTCAAATAGACCTTTCCTCCTTTACAGTTGTGCTGGCTGGGTCATTCACTCACAGCAGTGGAAGAGCTGACTAAGACAGAGGCGTGAGTTCTAAGATTAGAAATGAAAGAAACAGCATCACTGCAGATGCTATCAAAAGGATAAAAGGGTATTATAAATAACTTTAGGTCAATAAATGTGAAGTCGTATTTGAAGGGACAAATTTCTTAGAAGAAACAAGCTACTAAAGCTCAACCAAAAAGAAAAAAATAACCTGAAGAACTTTAAGACTATAAAAGAATTTAAATGTGGATTTCTAAACCTTCCCACGAAGAAAACTCTGGGCCCGTATGGTTTTTTGTGTAACTTCTATAGAAGATATAACTGCAGTTCTACACAAATTCTTCCAGAAAATAGAAAAAAGAAAAACAACTACTTGAAGGTTTCTTGCGAAGTTAAATGTGTAATTACCATTTGATTCAATGAATCTACTTTTAGGCATTTACAAAGGAAACTAAAACATACATACATAAAAGAATTGTACAAGAATGTACACGGCCACCTTATTTATAACAGCCTTCAACAAATGTATGGATAAATTATGGCACATTCATAAAATGAAATACTATTCATCAGTAAAAATGTAACGGATACATACAACAAAGATGAATCTCAAAAATATGCTTGAAAAAAGATGCCAGCAAAATTCTAAACAGAAAAACTAATATGTAGTGATTAACATGATATTCATGCTTGCCAGCAGGCAAAAAAGTAAATAACTTTAAAAAGGATATGTGGTCAGGCATGGTGGTACATGCGTATAATCCCAGTGACTTGGAAACTGAGGCAGGATGATGGAAAAACTCAAGGTCAGCCAGCCTCAACAACTTAGTGAGGCCCTATGCAACATAATGAGACCCTGTCTCAAAATAAGAAATTAAAACAAAAGAGCTGGGGATGTAGCTCAGTGGCAAAAAGAGAATTGTCAATCCCCAATACCAAAATATAAATAAGTAATAAAAGGGGAAAATGACAGTTATATGAAAGTATAGAATTGGGGGAAATCATAAATCATTTAAATGTTTGATTAATATGGACACATTTTATTGATGTAAATTATAATTCAGTAATTTTGAAAAAATATTAAGAGAAAGTTTAAACTACCCCTATTTTGTGAATGTAGTTGAAAAATGTCAGTAAATAAAAGTGGCAAATTCATTAAATGCCTAGATTGTGTGACTGCATTTTGAGTTTTGATGACAGATTTTTTCCAGCAAAATCAACATCACAGTGCATTATTACTTTTAATGAAAAAATTTCAACAATTATTCCAGAAATAATTCCACTGACTTCAACTCAAATGTTATTGTGAATATAATATAATATAAATTTTTTAAAAACAAACTGCTGAATCTTCTTAGTAGCTTAACCTTTTTTTTTTTTCCCCAGAACAAATGGAATGATCACAAACATTCAAATAATAATGATTCTCTAAGTCAAAACAAACTGGAAAGAGTAAAAACCAAAATCATTATTATCGACTGCTTCTTGAAGCAATTCTATGTAAGAGATGAACCGAAAAAGTTTAACAGAAAAATGAAATCATTTACTCAAAAATTTAATGAATCTTCTAAATACTTTCTCCTTTGATCATGATTCATTTTAAAATTGAGTATGGCTACAGAATTCATTAAATGTTCTTACTGTTCAGTATCCTCATAAAGAAAAAGGATAGTTTGTAAAACTGTTCATTAATGTAAGAAATAAATAGTAAAAATAATAGCATAAACAAAAATGGCCCTTTAATGTTGGTTGAAATCAACTTCTGCTTTACATAAAAGCATTTGGTGAAATCAACTAAATTGAAATGTAGGAAGCCAGAAAGGAAAGAGAATAGTGGAGAAGAAAATTTTCTTATAGTCCCTACCAAAATTACAAAATTCAATTTCATTCATTACTTACAGAGTCATCTATCACACTTCTACATTTATTATTGGTAGGGTCACAGTATATGCACATATAAATTTAAAATGCCAGACATCCTGAATGCATGAGTATGAAATACTTACTAATTCTTGGAAACCAGCCAATGTTTTAGAAATCAATAATCTTCCTAATTATAAAGTACAAACACACAATCACATTAATGAGGTTTCCATCAGGATCATCTCATTCACCTTAACCGTTACACATGATAACACAACAGGTTGTGTTTACCAATGCAATTAATTTATACTATTCAAGTGGGATTAGAAATCTGGTCTTACCATCTGTACCTTCAGCCTTGAATACATTAATACTGCCCAAATTTGGTATTTTTAATAAATTCATGAGATATATATACACTGACCATTTTCTCTTCTGTGTGTACAAATATGCTTGCAGACATATAATATATTGGCACTGTGATACAGAAGAAAGAGCAAACCTTTCAAATCAATCATGAGTTATAATATATGGGTACTTTACCCAACTATACAAGAATGATAATTATATAAACTCACATAATCATGAAACTCATATGATAATATGAGTAAAAGTAACTTGTATGTTATAAAGCAATTTATAAATACTAGTTATTATTATCTTTCCCTTGTTCATTAATATACTAGCCTGATACCAGTTTCTAGACAATACCAAGTTCTTATCCATCACAAGACCTTTGTTCTTACTGTTCCTTCTACCTAAACTACAATTCCTTTGGCTTATTTTTATAATTCAGATATCTACCTAAATACTACCTTTTTCTCATACAGTCCCTACATCAATTATGACATATTAGAATACAAGTACAAGAAAATGAAAATAAAACTGATTTTAAAAATTAGAAAATTTTAATTTCTCATTTGACAAAAAGTTATTTAATTTAATGGTTTGATGAAACAGTAAAATATCTCTTTTTGTCTTTCTTTTCTGCCCCCTTATTATGTCCCCTTTTGTCATCAGGCTAGAATTCTTCTTGCTAGCAAGATAGCTGCCTCAATTCCAGCCACATGCAATTATGTGCAAAAAAACAATTGATAATCTCTTCCAGTCTGTCTCATTTTAAAAAGAAACTACTGAAAAAAGTCACCGTAGAAGATATGCACATCTTATTAGCCAAGACTGAATAATCTGTCCCTTGCAAAATCTATCACTGGCAAGTGGAACAGAATTACTATTACTAGCTTACACTAATCAGGAATTACTCCTAAGGGTAGGCTCCAGAAGAACATTGGAACACTGATGGAAGAATGACTAAAACAACCTACCAGAATGCTGTAACACCCTAAAAGTACTCACCCTTTGCCATTAATGTTTATCCAACTTATTGGTTTATTTTCTCCCTATACTAAAAGATATATATCAGTAAAACAAGAACTTAGAGAACAGCACCTAAAATACAGCAAAACCTTTATTATTAATGTTTGTTGAATAAAATAATGCATGTCACCCAAGCATATAAATATTTAATAAAAATAAAATCAAGTCCTAGAACAATTAGAACTAGAATTCAAAGTCACTATCATGTTTATCCATTTATTTTTATGTGAAAAAATATGCCACAAGTAGTTGCTCAGAAAGAAACAGGTCTAAATATAATTTCAGACCATAAGTCCGGGGATGCAGCTTAGCTGTAGGGTGCTTGCCTGACATGCGCAAGGTCCTGAGTTCAATCCTCACTCAGCACAAGGAAGGAAAAGGGAGAGAGGAAGGGAGACAGAAAGAAAGAAAAGTGATCTGCACTCAAACCAACTCTTGATGAGGTGCAGAGTCCTTAAACACTGCATTTACTAGTTAATATGAAGAGATAAATTCACTGCAGAAATAAACCCAAGTTATATACAAACCACAAACTCTTCCAGAAGAAATGTCAAGTTCAATATTTGATAACATTTTTAAAAGACATAGCAGACCAAATTTTGCAAGCAGATACTTAAGTCAATAACAAGAAGGATTTTATGGAAAAAAATCAAGTTATAAATACTTCATTTAACAGTGGTAATAGCAAGTCAAAGAGCATAGCCTATGAAAAACTGTTTATATTTTTAAGATAAGAATAAATTATACATTCCTATCAATATCACCAACTTTCTTAACCAACCCCCAATATCCAACAAAATTTAATTTGTAACTAGTTGTACATGTCACTGAACTATTTAGTATTTTTCCCTGTAAAATAAATTTAGAATAAGTTCCTATTTCCCATTAATCTGATACAATTTCCCAATTTCACCAGCACAGTCAAATTAGTTCTATAATCTTTCCATTCATGTTATTTAATGAATTAGTTTATGCTACTGTCCTTCAACTCTCCTTATATCTTCTCTTCCTTCATGAATATATACATTCCTCTGTACATCATTAAATTTCACCAGTGCATTATTATTTATTTTTCTTCCCCTCTGTATACAGATACAAGTCTTTACATCATAGCAATGCCAATACAGAAACACCTTAATATTATATTTCTCTTCATGAAAGAAGTCTGGAGACAAGTGAAAATGCTGCACAGTGTCCTCGGGGAACCAAGCTTCTAAATTTCTCTTCCACCATTCTACAGATTTGGTATCCAGTTTCTTTTGGATCATCTCACGGTACAAAATGATTGTTAAAGCACCTTATTATGCTTGCAATAAATGTCCAAAGAAGAAGGCATGGCACACATCTGTGATCCCAGCTCCTGGAGAGGCTGAGGCAGAAGGATCACAAGTTCAACAACAGTCTAACAACCTAGCAAGACCATGTCTCAAAATAAAAAGGTCTGGGGATGTAGCTCAGTGGTAGTGCATCCCTGAGTTCAATCAGGAGGGGGAGAAGGAGAAGGAGGCAGGGCAAGAGGGATTTAAAAGAAATAATGAGCAGTACTAAACATACATCATTTCACCAAATCTCAATAGATAAGATTTAAAAAAACATTTTTCACTGGTAAGAAGTTTCTATACTTAAGTAAGAGTTAAGTGTTTTGTTGTTATATTAAATTCAGGAAGAAAGGAAGGAAGGTAAGAAAGAAGGGCAGGTGGGTGGGAACCAAAACACAGGTAGAGATATTTAGTGAGGAAGAGAAGTATACCAAAAAGAATCAGATTTTTTAAAAGAAAAGTTATTATAAATAGTTATACTTTAAAATAAAATATAATGTTTTAAAATTTTAAAAAGTAAATAACTAGAGTTATGACAACTTTAATGTATCAGTTGACAGGTAACTGATGTTAGATGAAAATCAGCCAGAGTAGGCTTTATTTATAGCTATGTGTAGAAGAATAACAGAAATGCTGTTACTAAAATAAATTTAAGCAACATTTAAAATTCAGTTTTAACACATAATGATACTTGAACTCAATTTAATAATAGGCAGAATGAATGTCGTGCTAAGAATATAATTCACCATATTTAAAAGTATTAAGAGAACTCTACTGTCACCCAAGAAGTAACAGGGTCAAAAATTACTCTTCAAATGTAAACAACCAGAACACTGGACTAGAAAACTGGACAAACTGACGTTGAACAACAAGAAGTTCAAAGTGATTCCTTAAAAACATAAAAAAGGAAACAAAACAGGTGAGTCCTATAATTGCCTGGAATTTCTTTTTTTTAGATTTTTTTAGATGTTGATAGACCTTTATTTTATTCTTTTACTTATATATGGTGCTAAGAATCGAACCCAGTGCCTCACACATAGTTAGGCAAGCGCTCTACCACTGAGGCACAATCCCAGCCCCTGGGATTGCTTTTTGAAAGTACTTTTGCTACTGTAGTATATAGGACAGGACATAAAAATAGAATCCAGTGCCACTGTTGAGTTGAAAAGTCAGTGATCAGAAATTAAAAAGTCCAAAGCAACAAGAAATTTTGGGAGAAGGGATATAGATCAGTCGGTAGAGTATTTGCCTTGCATGCACAAGGCCCTGGGTTCAATCCCCAGCACCACATTAAAAAAGAAAAGAAAAGAAAAGAAATTTGGGGAGAAATTCCTGAAGTAAGAGCTCCACAAGACTTTTTTTTTTTTTTTTTTTTTTTTTAAATAAATGATCCCCTTAAATCACCTGAATGCCAATCTACATGTGTTACTGGGTGAAAATCCATGAGACTGAGCAAAAACAATTTCTAGGAAAGAAAAATTATTTGGTAGCTAATGCTAAATACTTCTCAGAGCTCACCCTTCTACCATGATGTTCTGCCTCATCTGGAGCCCTGAGGAATGGAGCCAACTGTCTGTGGACTGAGACCTCTAAAACCGTGAGCCTAAAATAAACTCTTCCTTCTCTACAATTGTTCTGCTCAGGTCTTTTCGTAGTTACAGCAGTAAAAATGCTGACTAAAATAATATCTGAGTGTGGGAGCAGGGGTACTAAGAAATGAAACCAGGGGTTGTGCTCTGCCACTAAGCTATATCCCCAGTCCTTTTTATTTTTTAATTTTTTGTCAGGGTCTCACTAAGTTGCCAAGGCTAGCCTAAAACTTTCGACCTAACTGCCTTAGCCTTCCTAGCTGCTACAACATGTCTTACAAATAACAAAAACAAGGCATCAGAAGGTAAAGTTGGGGTGGGTGGAGTGTGAGACTTAAACAGTTAGCAAACATCAAAAAGGAATTTCAACCTAGCAAGCTGACTCCAGAGCCTGATTTCCAGATTCTACTTGAGGGAGATTTTCATAGCAAGTATCTTCCCACTTGTAGATCAGACATCTGAAACCAATGGAGCTCCATCAATGGAGTAGAAGTAGAGTTAAGAGATAAAAAATCTTTATTGTCCTAAGAACACGACTACTCATTAATTGTGACTTTTGGAAGAGTCCTCCTACCTAAAAAGCAGTCTTGTTTTCTCATGCATAACATCAAAAACAGTCAATATAGATGATCTATAAAGACCTCTGCACTAGAAATATTTTAATAGCAGGAGGTATTTTGGATTTTAGTTGTTATTTTTGTTCTTGTTTTTGGTAGTGAGAACTGAATCCAGGGGGTACTTAATCATGGAGCTACATTTTAGCCCTCTCTCTTTTTTTTTTTTTTAATTTGATACAGAGTCTCACTAAATTGTCCAGGCTGGTCTCAAACTTGCCATCACCCTGACTCGGCCTCCTGAGTCGCTGGGATTACAGGTGTGTGCCACCATGCCCAGCTAGTATAAAAACGCTTGTTTTTAAACTTTAAAGAAAAAAATTCTTTCAAAATTCCTCCCATCACCCATACTTATCCATTGTCTACCAAGTGTTTGGTATTATATAGAGTGCCAAGAATATAACAATGAGCAAGACAAATAATCCGCTCCCCGCTCAGTGAAACTTATAAAAGAAAAATTAAAATGAAACAACTGCACAATTCGTTTCTTGTGTTTCTAAATACGGTGATTCTGCACCTAATACGGGGTTTTTGACCTTTTCAGAAACTCAGATGCCTAAGTATCCCACAGCTTTGTCTAGTTTTTCTCTAGAACACAGTCAGTCATTTGACATACTTACTTGTTTAGTATCCATCTACTCACTGGAATATAAGGGCCATCTGGCTGCTCACTGGTATCTGTCTAGAATAATGCCTGGAATATAGCAACACCTAAAAATGAATAAATGAGTACAATGGTACACTATATTTTTATTTTACACATATTTTCATGTCACAATTTAAAATATCAGTATGCTATCATTTATGTTTATGATGTTAATTTAGGCATTTCATTTCCGTTTTTCTATAATTACTTTCTTATATATTACTTTCAAACATTTAAAGCATTTAAAGTAGAAATACATTTTTTTTAAAAAGTCTCATTTTTAATACTAGATAAGAGTTGAGCCAGGAGAGGTGGCACACTTTTGTAACCCAGCAGGAGGTGGAGGCAGGAAGTTTGCAAGTTTGAAGTCAGTCTAAATTCCAAGCAACTTGATACTCTATCTCAAATTTTTTTAAAAGTGAGGGGCAGGGGCAGGGCTGAGGATGTGGCTCAGTGGTTCAGTGCCCTGGGATCAATCCCCAGTACCAAAAACAAAAAACTAGACAACAGTCAGTATCTAACAAAATGACTTATTTTCCATTTTATAAACTATCTCACTTTAAACAAATAATGACAAAACAAGATGGACTATTTACCTGGATTTGTAATTATCACATTTACTAAACTATAAACACATATTTTATGCTCAGTTTCTGAAGATTTTATAGAATTATGGTACTTGTCGATAAATATCTAGAAAAATAAATCTGGTGTATCAAAATCCAATGTGTTATGTGGTCTAAATAACAGAACTTTTTTTTTTAATTGTTTTTAGTTGTTGACTTTGTTTTATTTATTTATATGTGGTGCTGAGAATCAAACCCAGTGCCTCACACAAGCTAAGCAAGCACTCTACCACTGAGCCATAATCCCAGCCCAGAACTTTTGTTTTGAAGAAGAATAAAACCTACTTTCATGTTCCCAAAAAACTACTGAAATGTACACTTCAAATGCGTGACTTGTGACTTGTATGGTATGTGAATTGTATATCAATAAAACTATTTTTAAATGAAAAAAACTATTTTTATACTTTTATCTTTTTTAAATAATATCATTTAAAAAGTTCAATAGAGGGGCTGGGGAGACAGCTCAGTTGCCTTACAAGCACAGAGCCCTGGATTCGATCCTCAGTACCAAAAAAAAAAAAAAAAAAAAAAAAAAAGTTCAAAAGACCCAGAGACCATTTTAAAATTGAATCACATATGGTTTCAAATCCAATAACTAAACTCAGCTTGATCTTCTGGAGGAAAAAATAATAATAATAATAAGGTTACTAGAACATTTCTAATAAAATGAGTTTGCTATAAGCAATCTGTGAATAACAGAATGTTTTTTGACTAGTCCATGAATTTCTCCTGATAAAAGCAGCAAATTACTAGAAAAAGTTAGGAAAGAGTCATGAGTCATATATAATAATTCCATATGCCCTATTGTATTATGAAAACTATGACTATTTATTAGCGATAACCAGGGCTCCCCCAAAAAATGTCTTCTCCTTATTAAGAAAATCAGTTTTGGGCTAGGGAGATAGCTCAGCTGGTAGAGTGCTTGCCTCGCAAGCACAAGGCCCTGAGTTCGATCCCCAGTACCGCAAAAAAAAAAAAAAAAAAAAGAAAATCAGTTTAGTCATAATAAGCAGAATCAAAACAAATCTTCAGTTTAAAAAATGTAGTTCAAGCTAGTATCTACAAATAACTATACATTCAAACTAAGGTTCTAAATACTTTAAAAAGCTTAAAAAAAAATTCAGTTCTCCTCATTTAATTTTGCAGGAATACCCCAAAACATCTCTTAAACAAAATTAAAATTACTAACATTACACACATTTTAAAACTATACCTCACCCTCTGAGTGTTACAGATAAATGTTCAATATTAAAGGTATTCTCCTCTGATTATAGCCTTGGAAAAAGAAAGAATTCTTTAATGTAGATACATTTTATATTTATAGGACAATGGATCATCAACCAGTAATTATGTTTAGTCATACAGACATTAAACTAAAAAATCAATTTATCCAAAATGTTTTATAGCAGCTTTATTATGTTTAAATAGTGACACATGATCATGGTAAAAAGCAAAATCAAAACAATGGTAAAAATCATAATCATAATAAAGGATAAAGGAAATGTAACCCAAGTTTCCCTGCTAAAAGAATCATTTAATGCTATCATTTTTTCACCATATCAAGAGAGATTTTGATATAAATAATTTTAAAGAAATCATTTCATACATCCTATATTATTGCCTTCTTTGTTTAATTTGGCATTATGTAAAGAACATCTAAAACAGTCACTGTGTGTTTGTGTGTGTATGTGTGTGTGTGTGTGTGTGTGTGTGTGTGTATAAAATTATTTTTAAGGATGCTACAGTACTAAATTCTATGGATTACCATAATTTAACTATTTCCTCAGTTAACACGTTTTTTTCTTAATGAAACACTTCTAATACAATGAACATAACAAAACCACTTCCTGACTAAAAATCCTCATATTCCAAATCATTTTCCACAAAATAGACATTCATGTATACAAATATTTTAAGCGCCTGTTATATGCCACTCATTGTTCTAGACAATTTATATTCCTATGTACAGGGCCTGAGTCCATTTTAATCACTGCTTTACTTCCATCGCTTAGAGAAGTACGTGGTACACAGTACACCTTCATTTAAGTACTGAATGAATGGATGGCCAATAATGTTCATTCATGCAGTTTACTCCTTTTACAACTTTAAAATAAGTTTTGTTTTCATTTGTCTTCACAGATTTATAACCGCAAAAGATAAGATTACATTATATGCAAGACACCAACTCTACAAAAGTGAAACTACAGTCCCTGTTACTAAAAGGTTTAAAGAATCACAAAATTTGGAGGGTGAAGGCTTCTCTCTCTTGTCCTCCTCCCTCTTCCTCCTCCTCCTTTTCTCTCTCTCTCTCTTCCTCCCTTCCTTGCTACCTCTCTCCCTTTTTTCCCCCTCCTTCCCTCCTTTCAAGTGACCATGAGGAAGAACTTGGATTTTAGGATCAGGCCACCCTTCACATTAATTAGCCTTTGCCATTCATTCAGTTCAGTCTATGGGGAGGTCAAGGAGGTAAAATGTATAGGGGGTAGAAAGCAGCATTACAATGTTACTTCAGAAATTCTGTGTACCTTATTTTAAGAAGTTCCTTCTGTGCTTCAAAACATCATTCAAAGGAAATGTGAATCTAACAGCTGGTTGTGTGTTCTCCTTTGATCTCTTCTAACATTAGTTGGAAAAAAAAAAAAAAGTAGGAATACTCATGCTAGTATTCCAGTGCTAAACTGCAAAAGGTTCAGCTGGCACACACAGAAAACCCTAAAAATCCAATTAAACTGCAAAGTTATAACTGAGTTCATAAAATATTTATTTTGCTTTTCCAGGAAAAATAAAGGAGATAGGGAAAGCACCACTGAAACAACAAAACATGCCAAAATATTTTCATCCCGATTAAAATTTTGGTCTTTAAAATCACTATGAAACAAATCTGCTAAGAAACCTCTAAGTATTTACTGTTTCTTTCATTTGGAAATTCCAAGTACTATAAAGTTCTACACAAATATATAGTTCACCCTTTTACTTCTTAGTTCATTTACATTTTAGTCAGCTTACATACATAAGGAATGTACCCACATAATTTTCTAGCTCAAGATAGGCGTGGGGATAGGAGATGAGTTCAGAGTTAACGTGGTGGAAGTTTGCGGAGGGAACATAAGCCACCTAAGAATATGAGGCTTGGAGAAGACTAAAGAATGTCATGAAAGTGATTCACATTCAAGTAAATCTAATTAAAATTCATGGAAATACAACATCCTTAAAAATACAAACTCCTAGTTCTTTAATGCAACTCTTTAATAGAACAGACTACATATATATCGATTTCTATCCTATGACTATGTCAAAGAAATCATACTGATTTGACACAAACTCAACAATATTTGATTTAATTCAAAACTCATTTAATGTGATTCACTTATGAGTCCTGACCTTAATTACTCAACTAAACTTTAATACTGGTTTAATTAGTCCTTTCTCTGATAATTATCACCAACAAAAACTTTTCAGTACTCATTAATTTCCAAGATCCATCCACAAAACCATTATGTCAATAAAATCTCAAATCACTTAAGAAATAAATAAATAAATAAAAGCAAAAAAAGATATGTTCAAGTGTCTGACTTCCAATCTTAGTACTCTATGCATATTCCTTCTATATGTGGCTATTCCAAGTGAAAAGTCCTTTAAGTCCATAACTTCCTATTATCACAATAAATTACATTAAGTGTAAATGCAATAAGCTATTACAGTCTCCCAAAAAAAAAAATCTTGGAGATTCACTTTCCCTTATTATCCTACCAGATATTGTGATTTTGTGTCCAAAAGTCCTATCTAGCAAAACTCACATATTCATGTAAGATTTTAGCAATTTAACATTCAAATTCAGATTAAACAAAAACGTCCTAGACTACATTAGGAATTGAACTTGAACTACCACTTTATGAGGTTGGGAAAGATAAAATAATCTGCTCTCACAACTAGTAACTAGTAAATTCAAGGGCAGGAATCCAGACATTAGTGATGCCACAAGAAGAGAAAGAGAAGTAATACTTGTTGCATGATAAATATGTGTCAGACATGCAACACACTTTTGAATACCTTTCCTCATGTAATTCTCACCACTGCTTTGAAAGGTAAGCATTATCTCCATTTTGAAGATAAGGAAACTGAGGTAAGAGGTGACTTCAGTTGACTAAGATTTATACACCTAATTAGCAGTCAAGAAAAGACAGAAATCCTAGGATTACACATTGATAGATTTTTGTCCGCAAGCACTACTTGCTTGATCTGAGGAGGTTAGTTTGATTTGTTGTGTTATTTTTTTGTTTTTATATTCGACAGAGAAGGAAACAAGTTCACTGATCTAATTTTAATAAGATGATTTCTAATTCCTTGAGAGAACCATATCTGTGTTGATGATTTCTAGTAGGGTCACTATGATGAGTCTACCTGGCCTGTTTTAAGATCCTCCATATTTTATAACATTATCATTTCCTACCTTAACTACTCAGTAAATAACCTTGCAATGCTTAAACAAAGATCTGTTTATCCCAAGGCTTCCAGGCTGCCATCTATATAAGAAAAGGCTAATTCCCACTATTAGCTCCCTTTTAGGATGTTCTCTTAAGAATAAAGACTAGGACCTTTATAAATGCCAATTAATGCAGAATACAGAGTTTAGCTAATAAATGCCAAGTGATAACAATGATGCAGCATTTAGCATGCAAATGGATGTCAATCCAGTATTAATGAATTAATACAGAAACCATTTTATCATCAAGAATATCTGGTTTGCAAAGAATCAGACCCCTTCTTAAGTCAGATGCAAATAACATAAACCAGTTTGAGCAACAAATAGGAATTAAAGTGTACAGAAAGAAACTGAAATACTTCTCTGCATCCTATCCAATGTTCCTACATTTCACTAATTTAAGCTTATGATCCTGCCCTCCACCACCTAGCTTTATAAGAAAGAATAAGCAGTAGGATAAAGGTGGTCTTGGGTAGGAAACACCACCATTTCAAACAAACAAATTAAAAAAAAAAAAAAAAAAAAAATCAAGCCTAAATTATTTTATCTCTCCTTTAGAAAGTTCAGAAATTTGTCACACAAAGTATTTTATCTTCTATTAGTCTTCTAAATCCATTTCAAAAGTTTCTCTCCCTTTACAAATTCTCCCATCCTTTCTCATCTGCTTATGTTCCTCCTCAAGATCAATCAAAAGAATAAGTTAGAGATACACAGTGAGCTCAGGTCAACAATTATCAAACATTAGCTAGGCCAGAATGGATTCTTATTTAATAGTGCTTTTCAAATTTTGTTGTATTGAAATCAAGAGTAGTATGAAACAGCTCAAGAAAGCAGTAATGGAATCAGAGAGTACCAGCTAGGTTTCAGTTGTTAAGGTCTATAACTCCATACCTCTTTTCATTCAGTACACCAAATTTGAGACAAAAGAAATGGGTGGGTTTTTCAATCAAAAATTTAAAACTCTTACCCTGGAATATTTAATAGGTAGAAGAAGGGAGGCAGGTGAGAATGTGTTCTATTTTTTAAAAAAGAGTTCCTCATCTTCCCTTTCTCTGATCACTTATATGATACAGGCCCTAAAGATAAAAAATTAAAATATAAAAGAATCCTGAAGTTTCTTAATTCCATTTTCATTTTCTTAAAGGATGAGTATTTCACTGTGTTAAATTATGTGGTCTATAAGGCTGGGGATGTGGCTCAATAGTAGAGTGCTTGCCTGGCATATGTGAGTCCCTATGTTCAATCCCTAGCACTCCCCGTCCCCTCAAAAAAGTAGTCTATGGATGTCAATTATGTCCAGTGGAATGATGGTGCTATTGAGTTCAACTATGCCTTTAATGATTTTCTGTCTGCTAGATTTACCTATTTTGGATAGAGGAATGTTGAGATCTCCAGCCGTAACAATGGGTTACCATATTTCTCCTTAACACCCCATCAGTTTTTGCTACACCCTGTTGTCTGGCATACATACATTAAGACCGTTACACTTTCTTGGAGAACTGGTCCCTTTATAACAATGTTATACCTCTCTTTATCACTGATTACTTTCTTCACCCTAAACTAACCTATCTAAAATTAATATTCTTTCTTAGAATTAACATTATCTTTCTCTAACCCTTAACTTTTAAATGTATATGTCTTTGTAATAAAGTGAGTTTTCGAAGATAATATATAGTTGGATCATGTTTTTTTAATCTACTTTGATAATGTCTTTTAGTTGATGTATTTAGACCACTGATATTATTGATAGCTGGAATAAAATCTATCATATTTGTTCAAGTTTTATATGTGCTGTCCTTGTTCATTATTATTTCTTTTCTACTTTTTTCCTAGCCTTGTGGTTTTAACTGAGCATTTAATATGATTCCATTTTCTCCTTTTTTAGCTTATTAATATTTCTTTTTTTACTATTCTTAGTGATTGCCCTAGAGTTTGAAACATGTGTCTCCAACTAATCCAAGTTCATTTTCAAGTAACACTATACCAATTTGCAGAGAGTACAAGTATCTTATTATAAAATATTCCCAATTTCTCCTTCCTGTCCCTTGTTTCATTGTTATCATTCATTTTCCTTCTCTCTAAAGAACTTCTTTTAACATTTTTAGCAAAATATGCCTATTGACAACAAATTCAATTTTGTCTGAGAAAGTTTGTATTTCTTCTTCAATTTTTAAGCATAATTTTATAGGACACAGAATTCTAGGCTGGTAGTCGGTTGGGGTTTTTCGTTGTTCCTGTTTTGTTGTTTTTCTGGAGGATTTTTTTGTTTTGTTTTGTTTTTGCATGTTTGGGTTTTTTCTTCTTTTAACACTTAAATATTTCACTTCATTCTCTTGCCTGATTTCCTAAGAGATAAAGGATTAATTCTTATTTTTGCTTCTCCATAGATAAGCCCCCCTCCCCCCCCACAGCCCTGATTTCTTTTGTTGTATGTTTACCTTTCACTTTTTTTTTTGCAGTGCTGGGGATTGAACCCCAGGGCCTTGTGCTTACAAGGTAAGCATGCTACCAACTGAGCTATATCCCCAGTCCTACATTTCACTTTCTGCAACTAGAATATTATATGTATGTTGGAGACTGGGGGCATTTGTTTTACTTGGTATTCCTCTAAACTTCCTGGATCTGTGATTTAGTATCTTACATTAATTTAGGGAAAATCTCAGTCTTCCTTGCTTCAAATATGTCTTCTTTTTCTTCTCCTTCTGGTATTCTCAATACATATATGTTATACCTTTGGTTGTGGTCCCATAGTTATTGTATATTCTGTTCCTTGTTTTTTTTTTTTGTTTGTTTTGTTTTTAAATCTCACTTTTTTTCTTTTTTTTTATTCTGTTCCTTTTTACAAGTCGTTTTTCTCTTTGTTTTTGAAAGTTTCTTCTGACATAGCCTAAATCTTAAAAGAAATTCTTTATGATAATTCTCTCCCTGCCATGTCTGAGTCTGATTCTGATGCTTGCTGTCTCTTTAAACTGCTCTTTGGCCTTTTAGTGTGTCTCCTAATTATGTAAGTTTTCGTTAGAAATTAGACATGATGTACTAAGTAAGAGGAACTGTAGCCATGAGGTCTTTAGTAATGAGGGAAGAAGAAGGGAAAGGAAGCGAACATGATTCAAAAGAGGACTTTAGGGAATTGTCTTTTGTTGCAGCATGGGGTTCACATTCTTGATATTCCTCCTTTAAGGTCAGAGTTTTCACTAAGGACAAGAATGTGTCATTTGAAAATGGTCTATAGGAGCAAAAGTAAAACTGTACTACCAGGGAGGGTCCAGATGCAGGATCAAACTTAATTCTTAGTAAAGGATTTGTGATGTTTTGTTTCTTTGATGTTTGTTTACTGGTTTTTTGTTTGGGGTTTTTTTTCTCCTTAAATATTTCACTTCACTCTCTTGTTTCCATGATTTCCTAGGAGTCAGAGGATTAATTCTTATTTGTGTCCCTTGTTGCAGTATCAGGGTCACATTGTTCATTTTAGCCCAGTATAATAATGGGCCAGTGCTCATTTTTGCCATCTACATGCAGTTTGTAAACTACTTGTAGTAGAAGCAGTGAAACAGCAGTGACAGGGAGGTTGCAGAGAAGTTTCAAACAGTAAGTCCTATGTTTAGCTCTTAGTCTTTTAGTGAGCCTGTGCCCGTCAGCAAGTGCTTCTCAGTCCACCTCCCCACCACCAACCCCAACCCGGAGCAGGATGGTTGGAGTTAGCAGGAGTTGAATATGTCCCTTCCTCACCCTTATCCCCAAGTCTGCTAGGTTTTGACAAAATCCTAAGAGGACCAAGTAAACTACTTGTAGTACCTGAGTGCAAACCTTGTTAAGAAGAACAGAATGCTCTGGTATAATTCAAAATGATTACTTTTCCTCTATCACTGTTAGAAGCATCAGGGAATTTTTTTTCCTCTCTGTAATATTCACTGTGAGGAACTAGTCAAACTCCTGGAGGAAAAGTCACAAAAGAGGTGGTTCCCTATGACTTGGTTTTCTTGGAGTTTTTAATACTTATATTTGTTTATACTGGGCCTCAATAATTCCTAAAATTTAGATTTGTCTACACTGGCAAGAACCCTGTTGCTTCCTATGGTGGTTTCTGCCACTGGGTTTCTACTCAAATAAGTTGCAATTCTCCAAATTTGTCTTTGTCTCCAATTTTGGGGTAACAGTTTGCCCTGTGACTTCATTCTCTAAGTTAAGAACTACTGATTTTTCAGTTTATTCAACTTCTGATGTGTTAGGACAAAGTGATCACTCCTAAGCTTATTCCAGGCTGAACCAGAAACCACATTTTCATTTCTCACCTTCACATTTTACCAATTGATTAGGGTATTGATATTAACATTTATGAGGGAGAGGAAAAAACTTGGAAATTTGAATCTGTCCCAATGGCACATGTATTACCTAAAATATGATTAATTCATGTTTATAAATAATAATGATGCAAATTATTAAACAATACACTTCCTCCTTTCTTTCCGAAGCAATGAAAACATGGACAATCAAATATTGTGGGGATCATTTAGATCCCATGTCATTATTATAAATTAAAATGTTTTCTGAATGAATCCTAAATATTAAATTTCCATAGGGAATATAAAAAGAAATCTATCACTAAAAAAAGAAAAAGCTATCATTAAGTACTAGAGTTTACTGGTCATCCTTACTGCTCAATTTCCAGAATAATAAAGTCTGTTATTTTATTCCTGAAATAGCATTATCATATCTCTATACAAGTTTAAAGTTTTAGAGATTTCTTCTAGAAGAAAAAAGAATAAAGAGAGAGAAAGCTAAAATTTTATGTGAAATGTGGCACTTGGATGCCAGCCCCCAACATTTGTTATCACCATGAATTAACCTTTATGGAAAATTATTTACTTGGAAAATCTTAGTCCATAGTATAGTATTGTTTACTGGTTCTTATAGCAAGAAATACAACCAACTTTCTCCCCCAAATCAAACTGAAAAACAGCTTCTTACATTTAATATTACTGGTTTAAACTTTATGTAATTGAGTTTTAACCTACTTAACTAAAAGCATGCTGGTTAAGTAAGTTAAGGTAAATGTACTACATAATTCACTTTAAGAAACCTAAAAGCACTGTTGTAAAATAATCCTCCAAACTTAGCAAGACTATCAGAATGGCCAGACCTAGGAGAACATATTAGCAGTATATTCACTTACATATATGTAAATCTGACTTTATTATTATTTCCATATCTGTGATACATTACAAACAACAGACATCTCTAAACCCTTTAAACAGTGAACAAATAATGAACCACTACAAAATTAGGCACTCAGGGAACATTTTATGAAACTTTAATACTTTTGTCTTTCAACCAGGGGATAGCTATAGAGTTGGACAAATAACTTTTCCTAGGAAGATAATGAAGAATCAGTGTGAGTTAGGTGGGAAGTGATTTGGAGATGACCAGAAAAAGGATGGGGAAAAGAAATAAGAAGTGAAAGATTTTATAAATCATGTAGAAAAAAAATAATTTACCAAAATAAGATAGTCAAATGGAACAAAGATGGATGCTTGAATAAGATGGAAAAGAATATTGTAAAAGTTCCACTACCAATTTATAAAATATAAAACATGAGACCCCACATTCCTGAAAGCCCAAAACTACGTCAATATCTAAGTAAAACTGAGACCTAATACTTGAGAAAGTTTCTAACTACAGTAAGAACAGATTAAACAGATTCAATTATATCAGTTCACAAGAGATAAGAATTAAAAATATCAAAAGCAAAGAAAAAAATTAAACTATCCAGTTATGTCAGGTGATTGGTTATATGTGTAAAAATAAACTATATCAAAAGCAAAGAAAAAAATTAAACTATCCAGTTATGTCAGGTGATTGGTTATATGTGTAAAAATAAACTATTCAGGTGACCACAGCTATGTAAGAGACAAGACAGTCTAACAAATGGAGCACAGAATGTATACCTGCTCCAGAAATTGTCATGTGACTTTGAGAAACTCATTACATCATCTCTAGAGCTGAAATAATGTAGTCTCAGTAGACTCTGTTGAGGAATAGCAATATTCCATCAATAAAGATTACAGTAATATGGTGTTTTCTAGGTGAGGAGAATTATCTAAAGAGAAAAGGGTTCCTGACTTATAAAAGGAGAAAAATTTAACTTATTAACAAAGTTACTTTAATATTAACTGTGGAAAATGGCTTACCTTCCTTTCCCAAAAACAGAAGACATTAATGAAATCATGGAAATCCAGAGGAAGTTATTATTGCTTGAGTATGGGTCACAATAATTATTAGCTGTTCAAAACAAAAGAGAAATGTTAATTATTTTAAAAATACACATTATCTTTGTTGTTAACATGAAAAATACCTCACATGAAACTATTCAAACAAAATATATATCCTTAAATTTGACTCTCCAGGGACAGCTCCTTTGAAAATAAAGACTAATGAAACAGTTTAAATTATTTTAAAATTCCTGATCCCTAAATGTGAAGAGATTTAATTTTAAAAAATTAAATCTTTATAGTTATAATCCTACATTAATATTTTTCCCTTAGAAAGAAAATGGATTTTGCCTAAGACAGAAAAGACCCACAGCTTTAAAAAAGGAGGCAAGGAGGTTGGGAGGTGGAAGGTGGCAGAAATGTTCAAATAATTTCAAGGACAAAAAAAAACCCATGTTCCCCTCCAGAACATATTTACACTCCCTCATCTAGCATTCAACTAACATCCAACTGATGCAATCAGTCAAGTTTGGCAAATTAAAATAACAGTAATTCTGACAGACTATCTTCTATAAATATTCAAATATGGACATTTGTGTGCATGCAAGGGTCTCCACCTGCCAATCAAAATGCTTTGTTTTGGATTCTAAACTTGAGCGCTTTTTTTCATCCTTTTGTAGGAATCCCCTGAATCCCTAACTTTCATTTGAACTCTCACCCCATCTGATTAAAAGATAATCTCTCTATGGATAGCCTGAATTAAAAATTCAGGGTAACATTCCCATAAGAATCAACAGCCAAAAGGAAAGTATCTAAAACCTTTGAAATTCTAGGTCTTTAAAAACAAAAGGAAAGATCCGGGAACCAGAGAGAGTCATGAGGATCTTGAAGGATGGCAGCTGAACAAAAGATTAATTTTTTATTTTGTCTGATCAGTTATGCCTTGGTAATGTAAAACCTAGATGTAAAGAACAATTAGCACACTTCAAAAACTTGGGTTGTATTCAAAGTTCCATTTAGAAAAACTACCATTTCTTTGGTTCAAGGCAATGTCTTGTATTTTTATGACAAGTTTGAGTACATAAAACTACAAAAAGTAGGGAAACACAATCAGTATGAGATTAAAACCAAACATACTTTTTGAAATCCACAGATGACCCTATCATTAGGAGCAATCAATAATTAACAAAATTAATGGCTTTAATGAAGTCAAGTTATCTGAGGCACTAATTTGCTAATTGTTTCATTCTATCCCCCATTAGTCAGTTTCCCTTAAACATGTACAAAATTACTGAAAAGTCTCAGACCTTACAGGAAAATAATAAGTGATAGAGGCATGCCTCTACATTCAGGACAGCATTGAACTGTGAAAGAAAATTCAACCTATCCAGAGGAATTTACCCTCTTTGGTGATGGCTCAGAATATTTACAGACAGGCAGACCTGCAAGAAACTCTTACTTTATGATTACTCACTACTCAACATCCAAACAGAGGTCCAACAGTGGATCCAAACCAAACAAGTGGTTATCAAACTAGGGAAAGGAGAAGAAAAGTCTGGTTTAGAAACCAGCCTTCTCTGGGAGTTGTTAGAAATGCAGAATCTCTGGTCCTACTGAGTACATACTGAATCAAAATTAAGCATCTAAAGAGATCCCTGAGTGATTTATATACTCATTACAATTTGTAAAGCTCTGTGGGAAGGGGAATAGTAGAATGAGAGAAAAGTTATGATCTTCTGTTAAAAGCAGCAGGCCACTGTTCAGTCAATATGCAGCCAATTTTTAACCTCCAGTTTATAGCATCATTACTCCTGTCATTGTTTAAGTAAGAAACTTATTGAGAAATAGGAACACCTCAAGTACCAAAAAATGAGGATCTAGTGATTAAATCTCAGATCCCCAGAAAGTTCTGACACAGTAATTGTAGAATTAGTGGTCCTACCTCATGTTTCCAAATCACATTAACTAGATAAATTGTAGTCATGTGCTATATAATGATCTTTTGGTCAGTGATGAACCACAATACAATGACGGTCCCATACAATTATACTGCCTGGTAAAGTCACAGTCATCTTAGTTTGTGTAAGCATACTCTATGATGTTCACACAATGATGAAATCACCTAACAATGCATTTCTCAGAACTATGCCCATCCTCAAGCAATGTAAGGCTGCGATGAAAATAACAGCACCTTCTTTCCTTCCAAATCTTTAGCACTGTGAGCATTTGGAGTCCCAGTAACTAGGAAAGAGACCAAAGGCCTATGACAACATGTAACTAGAAGAGGAAGTTATATTTGCTGGTTATTCAGTTATTGTTTCTCAGCTCCAAATCTACATTCTAAATAATATTTACCTCTATTGAAAATAGAACTCTGAAGCCAGTTTTCTGTTTTACCAGGTATCTTCCTCCTATTAAGGGCGCTAGAAAAAGAATACAAGCTTTTTCCCATCAGCACTGTCTCAGCTGAGGCCCTCAATTCCAGCAGCAGCAGTTACTTGAAGACACCATCTTTTTTGGCACTCAAAAATAGTAGCAGCAACCAAGGGAGTACCCCTCCAGAGGTTCTCAATCCCAACTCTACATGGCAGTTGCTTTCTGCAATTACTGTTTCTGTGTTATCCCAGTGTTCCCCTTTTACTTTTGTCAGTCCTATGAGAACCATATAATATAACCCATTCCCTATACTAAGTTTTCTTGGATACAGTATCTAACATGGATTTTTTTCCTGAACTGATCCTAACTGATCCATCATGGAGAGATGGAAAAAAATTCAAAATGATCTTGATCACTTTGGAAAACTGTTTGTCCAAAACATGATAATCCACAAGAAAATATTTACTGCCTCTCCCCCAAAATAGATGCAAGATAGGAAATGGATGCAAGAAATAGAGTTGATAAAGAAGAGGAAACACAGTCTAAGAAAGCAATATACTGAAACTAGTATCATGATAGAAAAAACATGGCAACTCTCAAAAACATAAAGAGTCAATAAAAAGTCTGAAACAAAAGCTTTTCACTTTAAATAATAAAAATCACATAAGTGCAGATATGGAAAGAACTTTATTATTCTGCCTCTGACATTTTTCATTTTTGTTACAGTAGTTTTATATCTAGTTTGGGTTACCACACTTCAAACTGTCAAGAAATTAGGGGGAGTTCAAAGAAGATTATACAAATGATAAAAGAGAAGAATAACACGAACTCTGAAAAAAGATTTGAAGAGTCTAAAAATTAGACTTTTTAATCTACTTTAGTGAAAAGAAAACTTTTGGCCAACACATCAGCTCCCTACCAGGTTAAGAGTTCTGATCAACTGTATTTCGTCTCTATAAAGGAAATGAATTTAATATAGACAATGACAAAGTAAATGAAGACATAAAAATGGAGCTTCTTAGCTTACTGGCTCTCCTTGGCTCTTAATGCCAACTGCACCTAAGAATGACTGAGGAAATTTTTGTCAAAAAGAAAAAATGGTGTTGTTGATGATAATGATGATGACGAGCACAAAATCTTAATGCCAGAGACTTGATTTATCTGGTCTGAGGCACAGCTCATCATAATTTTAAAAATTAAAAACTACTCAAGTGTATTACATACTACAGAGGAAATAAGAATCACTTAATGGAACATTTAATAACTTTGCTACTCAAAGTAGGGTCTGAAGACTAGCAACATCCAGATTACTAAGGAAGCTTGTTAGAAAGTCTACATCTAAGGACTACTGCAAAACTACTGAATAAGAATCTACATATTAGCCAAACCCCTAAGTAATCCTATGCACATTCAAGTTCAAATAATATTGCTCAGTTTGAAAGGAATTTGAGGGGGGAGGAGTAGGAAAAAAGGAAGGGAGGAGCCATATTCCAGCCTAAAATTAAACATTTTAAGCTGAATTTTTCTACAGTTTTAGATACAAAAGATTTTGACTTTAAAACTCAAGTGTTTACTAATCATAGTAATGATTATTCAGCACATACTATATATCAGCATTGTTCTTTCTTTACAAATTGATTTAATCCTCAATACAAGTCTCTAAAGAAGATATTTTATAATCCCCGTTTTGCCGAAAAGGCAAAATGAGTCATTTAATAAATAACTTGCTCCAGATTACACAGCTAATAAGTACAATCTGAGTTTTGAATCCAGACAGTCTAAGTTCCAGATATAAAAACAAAATCATACTGTTTTCCAATACCACTCCCAAAATATGCTGAAATCATTCAAGAGAAAAGTATAATTATTGGCAATAAAAATTCTGTAAGAGTAAGGAAAAAATTAGTGTGCTTTCTCCAATAGAAAAACAAAAAACAAATTCAAGGTCTGGAGGTAGAGTTCAGTGGTAGAGCATTTGCCTCACATGAACAAGGCAAAGGCTTTGGGTTTGAAGAAACCAAGTTTTAATAGGGATATAATCCTATCAACACTATTGGGTCTGTGGTCCACAAGTAAAACAGGAGCATGAAAGAGTAGACAGTAATCCAGGAGGTTACTTAAAACTCCAACATTATTAGTATTTTGAAGTGAGTGATAATCAGAGCAATACTACACATGAGATTATCTTATAAGACAAAAAGATTTCTAATAACTACTTGTTAACTACAGTTGGGAAGTAACTGAAATCCCATGTTAGGAGAAACAGACTCCCTGGTGCCTCCTAAATCTACCTCTACAACTAACTTCTCCTACCATTCCATTACCACCACCACCATGCTTAGAAAAGTGAAGTACATAAGGCTATGATTATTTTTCACAATGAAAGAAGTATAACATAAATTTAGTCTGGTTTTCCTCTTCTGCCCCCCACTGCTCCCAACCTCTAAAAAATATGCACTTTCTTTCCACTTGTCATTACAGAAGGCAAGAACTCCATTTCCAATAAGCTCCAAATGTTACTTCCATAAATGTTAAAGAAGACTTTTAAAGAAGAGGTCAGATAGAGGCTATCGGTAAAAAGCCTACTAAAAGTTTTAATAATTCATGTGAATTCTAAGTAGCGTGATACAAGAGTCAAAGTTCCAGATATAAATAACATCATTGCACTGACAAAAAGATTGAATTGAAAATATGCAAAACTGTATCTTATATTTAAAACAAAGCATGACTAAGATATTTTAGTTTCATTCAGTCCAATCAGCTCCTTTAAAAAAAAAAAAAAGTATACTTTTCTTCATTAACAATGACAAAGCCCTGGTGACCTAGTTTTTGAAAATGAAGAGAACAACAGATAACAAAAACAAAGTTATAGCCAAAGAGATTTGGGGGCTAAAGACACCAATAAAAAGACTCAATAAATGTAATCTTCTAAACACATAAGTTTAAAATTATGACCTGAAGCAGTTTTGAGTAAGATTACCTAAAGAATCTTAAAAAAGTAAGTTCGAGGTAAGCATGATAAGAACACAGCTTCACTTCCTAAAAGTCAAGTAAGACTTCCCAGGAAGTCACTACAGATAAAACCCAAAAAAGAGCGTTTTCAGTGGGCAAGACAACAGTCAAAAAGTAGAGAAGGAGCATTACTGATATGATGCTTTCATTAACTAATATGACTAATAAAATGACTCAAGTCAACACTCTTTGAAAATTTCCATCATCTTTTAATTATTCATATTAGTTATGTAAATTATCTGTACTTATTTTTTTCCTGCTACTTAGCACCAGAAAAATCACCTCCTCCATTCTTCTACTTAGCTTTACATATAGCATGTTCTCAATCTGAGCAGAATGCACACTCCCATTTCTTAGGTTAGCCTTAACTTCTGATAAAGGTATATGCTTAGAACTAACATAGAAAAAGTAACAACAACCAGTTACTGGACATACATTACAAATGGTCATGAACTTGTACATAATTCTATTCTATACATAAGAATTAAATTATATACAGCATATGAAGTATGTAACAGTATCTGCCTATAGTAAATAAATGCTCAATAAAAAGAGCTTCCATTATCTCTAACCTTTATAACAACACTTGGAGGTAGTTGCTATTTATTTCCAATTTGTAGTTGAGGAAACAGGTAGAATAACTTGCCCAAAGTCACAGGGATAGTCAAGGGGTAGAGACAGAATTCAAGACAATAATTCATGGAGAGCAGAGCCTCAACTCCATTACAACCTAGCTAACAAGGTTATAAAGCAGGAGGACAACAACAGCAGATACAAAACCATTCAACAGTCATAGCTGCACTTCATAAGAATTGTCCTGAATCATCTCCAGGTCACTCATGGCCTAGGCATCCTCTTACAAATATTCCTATATGACGAAGAGTTGAAGAACATGGATAAGACTATGATGGATTGCTAAGAGTGCTTAATGTTTCATAGCACTTTAAAATTACAAATTAGAAAATCTACATAATAATAACTCCATAAGGAATATGAAAAAAATATGGAAAGTTAAAGGATCTAATCTAATTAGACGTACTCATTAGATAATTTAATATGTGTCCATATCTAAGAAGACACATTCTAATGATATGTAAACACATTCTCCAGGAAAAAAAGTCAGTAGCCAAATGTGGTCATTAAGCATATGAAATATAGCTAGTCCGAATTGAGGCATGCTATAAATATAAAATACACATGGATTTTAAAGACTTATATGACTAAAAGAATGTAAATATCTCAATGATATTTTTGTATTGATTAGTTGTTAAAATGAAAATACTCTGAATATACTAGCTTAAATTTTAAAACTAATATCTTTACTTTTTTAATATGGCTATCAGAAAATTTAAAACTAAATGTATGGTTCACATTATATTTCTATTCAACAGTGCTGATCAATCTATCAACTAATGAGCATAAACTTTTACTATTCCCCCTTTCAATCTTTCATGTTTTTTAGCATCATTAAATCTTAGTCATTACAACAGCAAATCACAATTCCCTTTCCCCCTGACATGCAAAGATTACATTTACTTATCCGTTTCTAGTTTCCTTCCTTTCTGATATCTTCATCCAACCTTAAAATGATGAATACATTCTATAATATTCCACCCCCACCTACAAATCTCACCCAAGTTACTGGCCTTAAAATATTAATCTTTTGTCTCTAAAGACTATCACACTTAGAGAAAGGAGGGTAATGAATTTTTCTAAAATGGACCTTCAGGTTATTTCAAAGAGGTAATATGTGGTAATATTAAGGATTTAGTCACTAGAATCAAAGAGCCACACATTAACCCTGCCTCCTACTGTATACATTATTATAGCACAGTTTCCTTCTCTGCACAAAGGCCAATACTATTATCATTAAATATTAAATTAATATTTCATTTGACTAACATTTAACATTAAAATAACAATTCCATAAGTTGTGAAATAACTTAAGAAAAGCATTTAGGACACTACCTAGGATTGCTGTTATTGTTATCATCATTTCTCTTTTTGTCGTACTTCCTACCTATCATTCTCTCTTTTTCTTCCTGGCTGCCCCATCAACAGACTCCCTCCTATACTAGTCTACAGTATATCCAAAACAAAAAAAGTTAAAGAACACATAACCAGAAATGGAGAAGGAGGTCATTTGGAGTGGAGGAAAAAAAGAAAAAAGAAAAAAAAAAAAAAAAAACTCCAACACCAGAACCCATAAGAAAATAGTTTGCATCACATAATAAAAAGATTCCTCATTATGAGAATAGTCAAGTCTGGCATCTCATAAAAAGTGTCTTCACAGGGGTTTAGAATAGGTTATTTCTAAAGTTCCCCTCTAAGGAGACCATCAAGGTATCCATACCAGATTTTAAAAATCTACAACCTATCTCATTGGCAATACTCATCAATTATCAGGTCTAAAAACTAGCTTCGTGTGGCACTCTGACTTGGCTATTGATCCTGCCTACAAACCTAAGAAAGAAAAAGAAATCAACAAGTTCCCATCTACAGCCATTGGAGAGCCCAAGTTAGACTTTTACCATATGTCAAACCAAGTAAAACATCTGTCCACTCTTACCCAAGAGTTCAAACAGCAGAAAACATATATGAAAAGATACAAATTCCTATATAGTCACTAGTAACAAACCAAGTCTTACATACTTAGAGCAGATTCATATGGGTAGCCCTTTAACTAAAACCAAAATAACAGTAAGCTAAATTTCTCATTACCCTTTTTAAATTCTGCTGTATGTTATAGACATTTGCATTATATTTTATTTCCTCTTTCTCTTGAGAAAGACATCTTCCTGAATTCTAAAATCTACAGCACACATCTGACATATTAGATACTCAAATATTCGTCATGTTGACTGTTAAGTATGAAAAAAAAAATTTACATCTGTGACTCACTGCAGTTTATAAAAACACTTTCACATGACTTCATGATTGTCTCCATAATCAGACAGTCACATCAAAGACATAGTCTCATTTTTGGCTAAGCAACTGAACCTACAAGTCCAAACATATAATTCAACATTATTCACTTCTGTGCATATTAATAAGGAACCTTTAGTTGGAGACCATTCTGGTCAGAGGCAACAAAACCAGAACTTCACAGCACCCTACCACATCACATCATATCATATCACATCACATCACATTCCATCAGAGTTTCTCTCAGAGAGAACCAGCAGGGAAGAAAAAAGATGATGATAGTGAGGAAAAAAAGTCTGATAATAAGCTTAATCTATGGTCAGTCTCTAAATAAAATTAACTTTCTATCCACATTTCATTTTTCTCATCTTATTAAAGTCTCAAAGTTTTATGTTCCTTCCTAAAAGATTTTTCAGTCAAGTTTCATAGTTGTACCATCATCAAAATTATACTGCATCTCAATTTTACCTATCTTCCCTCATACCTATAAATCAATACATGTTTTAAAAGCCATGCAAGTTTTGCAAATACTGTGTCCTGTTCTGTCTTAATGAATGCACTTGATTACTCTAAAATGGCTTCTGCTAAATTTTACCCTAACAATAACCTATTATTATTCTAATATTCCCACTTGACTTGTGTGAGATAAATCCAGCAATTTGTCTATAAAAGTACTTTTAATAAGCAATCAGTCAACATTAGATGACATTTAAGATTATTATAAAGTTATTTTATAAAGGTAATTTGCTACCTATTATTACTCCTGAGTTCATGTTTAGAAAGTCCTATATTATCTCCTATTTAATCAGTGACTTCTCTGTTTCTGCATGAGTAATAATAAAAGTTAGTCTAGATCTTTGGATTTTCTTTAAGATTTAAGAGTTTCTAAATCAGGGGATTAAATCCAAGTTCATTTACCTTCTAATAGCTGGTTTATTATTTTAATGCATATATTTATATTTTGCCCACCTATTTGAATTCATGCCTTATACAGCTTTGTACCCTTACTGCTTTGAACGTGGTGCTATTTAAATCTAGGCATGTTTCACTTGGCATTCTAACTGAAAGTGTTAAATTATTGGCTTTAGCAGAGGACTTCAAATTTCCCTCTGTGTGATTCATCAAAAATTCACTACAATTTTAAACCAAATTCTGTGTAGATAACACTGTACAACTGTAATTAAAATCCAAGTTATGCTATTATATTCCATGAGCAATATTCAGTATAACAAGCACCTGCAAAAGAGATGGGAATTATTGGGAAGGGGAATCTGGCACCAAACCGCGCTTTGAGCCACAGTCCTCCATAACCCTAACATTCAATACCTGACTAATAAACTGAAAAACAAATCTCAAACCTTAGAGTTCCATCCATTCCCCTATATCATAAAGCTATAAAGGAGGAGAGAAGGACTACCACAAATATGTATTCGGTTTTAGTGTATTACAATGAATCCTGTTCCAAAAATTAAAAGATTTGCCAAATTTGTGTTAAAATGAGACTAAAGACAATTTCTGTTAAACTTTGAAGAAATATTTTTAAAACCATAGATATAGGCTGTCACAGATATATCCAATCTGTAATAATGTCAACCATTAGTTCAAATTTAGATTAAAAACTATTACACTTTAAAGTAGTTTTAGAAAAACTACTAGGTCTTGATTTAAAAAAAAAAAATCATTGAACTCTGTGGAATACATGTATATTTATAAAATTCAATGCAGATACAAGCTGATAAAAAATAATTTAACTATGAATAGAGCAGTAGGAGAACTAAAAGGTTGTGGGAACCTTAATAAAAAGTCATATGTAATCATCACATCTGCATGCAGTTACACATATGGCACCCAGTTTCGGGAATCCTAAGCTTACCAAATCTCTTATAACTAAATTTGGGTTATTTGGGGTGAGGGAAAGAGATGCAAAAGAGGAGTAAAGGGCCTTCTAAAACCCCTATTTTGACTAAATGTGCAGCTGTAATTACAGATGTTCTGAAACTTTTCTTGGAACTGTCTAATTATATTTTTTTTAAAATAATAATAATTAAAAGTAGGTTTTTCTTCTCCCTCACCATTTCATCTATTTTATACAAGTATGAAACACGTCTTTGAACCAAATGACAAGTATGCCTGGTACCAATAAACGACACACAGAATCCTTTTCTAAATAATTTCAAAGTTATTTTCTAATTGTGTATTTACTCAAAAATGCTACAGCACGCAGCAAAAGGAGCTTACACACACTTTAAGACACGTTTTATATTATATTTTAGATGTAATCAGCATTTTAGTTAATTCCCAGGTAACTATTCAAAAGAAAAATTATCTTTAAAAATCACAAATCTATGGAATGCTTAAACTAACTGTTCTGGTAATTTTCAAAATGCCCTTAAAAACTATGTTTTTTCTCAGTTGCATATTTTTATTTATATATGAGGACAACAGGAATTTCTATTAAAAAAATCAAAAGTAAGTGAAGATACTTCCTTGGGAAGAAAAAAAAAGAATAAAGAAGGCTAGCAGATTCCTCAAGATTCAAGATATGGAACTAAAAAAGATTACTCTCCCCCCAAATTAAAGAAAGCTAGAATAGTGAATATTTGCTTCATGTTACAAATGGAGGAGAATGAGGTTTAAGTCACCAGTGACTTACTGCTTAGTCGTAGATAAAGGTTCTCTACCTTCATCTGGCTACCAAAAAGAGCAATGTTATTGAAATTCTTTTGCTAGTTTTCTGAACAAAAAGAAAATCATAAATAACATTCTCATCACTTATGGAAAAATACTTAATAATACATGATGATACTAAAATATTCATTATATCTGGCACATTTATTCTGAAAGTCTTACAGCAAATCAAATAAATTTTCCATAGCAATGGTCAGTGTATCTATGTAGAAATAGCAGACATATTGTCCTCCATATTTTTTCTGGTTCAAGTTAGTTTTAAAAATGCAAGGTTTAAAAAAAAAAAGCAAGGTTTACATTGAGTTTGATAAGAAAAGAATAAGAAACACTTCTGAAAAGATAGGAAGAAATACTCCAATAATGTTAAACGTGGTGGCCAAATATTCATATTTTTCTACTTTCTTAATAGGTCAATGTCTTCCACAAATGCTAATCAACATAAACCCATAGATGCTAATCAACATGGACCAAATTTAAATTAAAAGCTAAGTAAGAGGAAGCCACAAAGCAAGAAGCAAACTAGCATATAAAAGATGATGTATGTGTTCAAAAGGGATACAGGTAATTTAATTTCAAAGCATAGATTATATTTACAGGTCATGGCTCACCTGCTGTGAAGAAGTACCTCATCAGGCAAAGAAACCACATGGAGCACAGACAATTTACCAAACGCAAGCCTCAAGCAGCAGCTGAAGATAATCAGTAGTGCATTAAAAAGATACAACAGTTGATCCTCTCAGAAACAAGCTGAACTCCCTGAAAAGCACAGGTAGGTTTTAAAGGGGGTTGGATGCATGTACCTTTGTAAACCAACTTATCAAAAATGATCTCATTTGACTTCTACTAGAATCATCACAAAAAGATGAGACAAAATGAAAAAAGTCAATTGCAATTTAAGTTGAAGATGTGTCATCAACTAAAATAGCTGCTGCAAAACCCTATTCAAATCTCCCTTCCAGCCATATGTCTACTCTGAAGCTTTTCATTATCACACATTACTGTTTCCTTTACTACAGAGCACCTACGTAGCAGAATCTAAGATAGTACAAAGAAGGTAGAGAGCAAAGACTAAGAACTTCCAGCACCATGAAATATTTAATTTCTTGTTCTTTTAAGATGAAGGAATTCAACTTAGAAGACATTGCCTTCTAAAATCAAGAGCTATAACGAGTTTAAAATCATGACCAAAATAAATCTAACCCTCCCTTCTATTTGGAAGGTTAAGAGTCACAAACAGGTGTTGGAGGGGGGAGGGTGCTGAAAGAGTAAATGACAGAAAATTTTACTGTGAAGACACTGGAAAAATTAAGAATCTTCCAGCCCTGTCATGTCTATCCCTACTACTACCACCATTACCATCACAGTTGTAGCCCTACTTTAAAAAAAAAAAAGAAAAAAAAGAAAAAAAAAATCCCCCATCCTTCACCCTAGGACCCTTTTCCTGCCCAGCATTTTCTAATACAGTCTCATACTAGCAGTGCTCTGGTTTATTTGCTTTCAAACTAAGAAAAGTTCCAGGATATCAACATAAGAATTTGTGTCATTTTTGTTTCCTTCATAGAGTTCACATGAACACTGCTGCTATGTTCATTTAATCACTAGGTAAATATGCAACATAAAAGTAAAGCTTCCATTGGTCATTTCATTTTTATTTATTTCTGTACTGGGGATTGAACCAAGGGTTGTCTACAACTGAGTTACACCCCAGCCCTTTATATTTTTTTATTTTGAGGTGAGTCTCATTAAGTTGCCCAGACTGTCACCGAACTTGCAATCCTCCTGCCTCAGTCTCCCAAGTAACTAGGATTACAAGAGTGTTCTACCACACCTGGATCTATTGATCATTCTTTTAAACAATAATAAAACAAAGACAAACATTTATTCAGCATCTAACTATTTATGTAATTGATTCTAGTTGATCTTCACTATAATCTTTGAGATATTCTTATGCTAATTCTATGGATGAGAAATAAGGAACTTGGTTTAAGAAATTTACCCAATTATCAAGTGGAAAATACAAGATTTAAACTCTATTATAGCAGGTCGACTATTTCCTGTCAACCAAAGCCATCAGCTACACTGCCCTACCTCAAACTATTTGTCTGTAAGAAACAACTGCACTCTTCTGAAACCCCTCGTTTTGTTAGGTCTATTTATTTGAATTTTTCAATCTTCATGCTTTAAAATATTCTTCATATAATTCATCTCATTTCCATCTCTTCCCATACTTTCACCAATGTCCTATAGACGTCTCCCATTTAGTAATGCTGAACATAACTTTACAATTAAAACAATTGACAGATTTCATTTGGATATGTTCCCTAGACGATCCTTAGTTTTTCTTCATTCTTCCTATCACAGTTCAATATTCAGGCTCCACTAGTATGCATTATAGATAATATTTTAACTATTCAAAAATTATATAGGGATAAAATGTCAAATTTTGATATACATGCAAATAAGTGCTTTGGAGGCATTCATCTTACTAGAAAAAATTACCAATATAAATTCATACATAACAATTATTTTGACCACCAAAATTAATGATGTTTAAAAATAAAAATAAAAATAAATTGAGGTCAAGATGTAGCAAGAAAAACCAGCTTTTTATTCTCACTTGAAATGAGAACAACAAACAAGGCCAAAGAAATTAAGAAAAAACAGCAGTTCTCAATAAAGTAGACATCAAAAGAATCGGAGCTAGTCAGTTGCAGCAAAAGCAGAGATGCTGGATCACCACAGAGGGAGAGAGAACACAGAGAGAAACCCAACTGCAAAAAACACTGAGATCAGAAAAGCAATCTGAGGGAGCTGAGGCAGGAGGATTGAAAATTCCAAAGACAACCTCAGCAACTTAGGCCCAAAGCAACTGCAAGACACTGACTCAAAAAAGGACTGGGGATGTGGATGGATGGTTAAGAGCCCTGGAGTGTAGTAGAAAGGAGGGGGAGAGGACGGGGTGGGGGAGGGAGAGGGGAGGGGAAGCGGGCGGGAAAGCAGCCTGAACTTAGCTGATCCAGAGGCTGTACAGTGAACTGGTGTTTGAAAAGTGCTCCATACTTCCCAACTGGACGGGGAGAGCTGAGGCAGTAGCCAACAAGAGGTGGCCACACGCTAATAATTACATTATAGATTCAAGTTGGAAAAGGGGAGTCCAACTCACTTCTCATTTGAGTCTGGCAGCTCCCGTGAAAAGCTGAAAGGGGTGGGGACTCTGAACAGGCGGGTGTGAATACAATCAGGGACTAAGCTTGGGAAAGCTGTGTTCCTGGGCAGTAGAGTGTGTAGAGGACTGGCTCCCCTGCCCCACAAGTAGAATTCTTGGGAGGCTCCTAGGATCCAAACCACTTACAGAGATCGACAACTTCCTGGCCCTAGGGGTAGGCTGATCTACCCTCTCCAGAGCAGATACCACATAACAAAGCCTGTTAGGCCTGATTAGACCTAAACCCAGCAGGAGGAACTCCTCCAATGGAACTCTGCACCACCCCCAACGTGGGGGCGCATCAATCCTGTCTGTTCAGGTAAAATTCCAACTGACAGTACTTCCCACTTCATCCTACCTTATAGTGGTCAGAAGGAGACAGAGCTAGTGTCTTAGGCCACTCCAACTGGCAGTTCAGAGAGCAACACCAAAAAAAAAAAAAAAAGGGAAGAGGTTAACAACGCCTAGTCCTTGCTGCTCTTGTTCTCTCCCCCTTACCTCCCTTTCAGTACATAGCCCAAGAAGAAACGGAAAAAGCAACATTTGGGCACCGCCGGTAACCATCCACTCTTGTTGAATATTTCGAACATCTCTGTAGAGAAAATCTCTTCGTTTTTCATTTAAAACCTTTTTCTTTCTCTCTCTTTTGCAGGGGGGGGGATGTTTTGTTTTATTTCTGGTGTTCTTGCCATGCTAAGTTGTTCATGGACATATAAACATACACATATTTCTTTTTTTCTCATTTTTAAAATGTAGTGATTTTTCCTTGCCTTATCTTTTCAGGGTTCGGTTTTGGGTTTGCTTATTTTGGTTGTATTTTCTTTCTGTTTGTTTCTCTTGTTTCTATTTATCTCTTTTTTTCTCCTGCTAACATTCAAATTTTTTTTCTCTTTTTCTCTCCATCTTTACTTTATTTCTATTTGTTCTCCTTCCTTATAAACATCTCCTGCTTTCTCTTCTGCATTCTTTCTGTTCACTTTTTGAAATTATAAAGTTTATTCTACCTTCCTATCACATTTTATTTTCTCTTAATAAACTGTATTTTTAACATGTTTTAGGACTAACTGGTTTATATAATTCCTTCACCCACCATTCATGCAGTCAGAAATATTACTGTGGACTACATATTTGACACTTGTTTGCTTTAATGCCAGATCTAGCTCATTATTATTTATTTTTTCTTTTTTTTTTTTTTTTTTTTTTTTTTTTTTTGCTGTTGGCAACTGCTGACCCAACAATTCCTGCTGTTTTTTGTGGCAGTTAACACTATGGATGCCATACTAGGGAACATTTATTTTAATGCTATATATTATTTGCATTGGTTGTTGCTCTTGTGTGTTTCCCCCTATTTTGTGAGATGCTGGGAGCCTACAGGGACAGTACAAGTTCACAGGGTACAGACTCTTCGGCTGAACTACACCAAAGACAGAGGACCTTGCTCCACACACAAATTAACACTTAAACTACAGCTATGCTTTAATACAAAGAAGAAGAGAGAAAAATTCAAACTAACAACCAGGCTCACTCGCAAGACATCAACTGCTGTGGACATCACATCTACCAGGGGTTCTCAATCTTAGATGAGGCAAGGACACAAAAGCAAGTGAAAACTGTGCCTTTAAAAGGTCCACATGTAAGAGTGAAAGAGATATCCATTTGAACAGATGCATAAAAACCAACACAAGAATAAAAAAAATGAAAAAACAATGTAACAAAATACCTTCTAAAGTTCATAATTCACCAGCAACTGAACCACAAAATATTGAAGTAGAAGAAATACCAGATGAAGAATTCAAAGGAATCATTGTTAATATAATCTCTCCGGACAGATACCATCCAACAAAGCCCCTAAAGCCTAATTAGACTTAAGCCCCAACAAACATGACTCCCCTCACAGAACTCTGCAGCAGCAGCATCCAGAGAATGCATCAATCTGGTCTGCTGCGACAATACTCCAATTGACAGTACCTCCCTTTCCAACCTGCCTTATACTGGTGAGAAGGGAAGCTGAGAACTATTCCAAACAGCTTCAGTTTTAGGCCACTCCAACTGACAGTTCAGTAAGCAAACAAAAAGAGGAAGGGCTTAACAATCCCCAGCCCTTTCTCAGTCTTTCATATGCTCTCACTCACTACCCGCCACGCACCTTAGCCCAAGAAGAAACAGAAAGGACAGTGACCACCCACTCTCATCAACTTTTTTGACCAACCAAGTGGAGACAAATCTTCCATTTCTCATTAAAATCTTTTTCCCTTAGCACACACGTGTGTCTATATGTGTTCTTCCTGACTGGTTAACGGACATATACATATACATATTTATTTATTTTTAGCTCATTTTTGGCAGGTTTTAATGTTACTTTTCCTGGCTTTGCCTTTTTAAGGTTAGGGTTTGGGATTTGTTTATTTTGGGTTTGTGTGTTTTTCTTTCTCATCTTTCTTCTCCCACTTACAACCAAATTCTCTTGTTCTTTCTCTTCCCCTTTTTGTTTTTCCTATTTTTTCTACCCCTTCTTGATAACCATCACTTGCTACATCTTTTCTATATTCTCTGTTCACATTTTGAACACTATAAACTCTCTTCTATCTTCATATCACATTTTCTTTTCTCTTAATGTATTTTTACCATCTTTTAGAACTAGTTATTTTATGTAACTCCTGCCCGACCATTCATGTTCTTGTAATTATTACTGGTGTGGATGACATAGTTGACACTTGCCAATTATTTTAATGACAGATCTAGTTCATGGTTGTTTATTGTTTTGCTGTTGGCAATTGCTGTTGTAATCAGTGTTGTAGTAAGCACTGGATATTTATTTTAATGCTGTTTATTGTTTGCATTGGTTGTTACTATTGTTTGTTTGCCCCCTTTGATGAACTGTTCAGAACCTCAAGGATACTATAAGTTTTCAGGGAAGAAACTTCAGTTATACTTTAATACAAAGAAGAGAAGAGACAAAAACCCAAACTAACAATCATCAGGTTCCAAGTAGGAATGGTTAGGGTGGGTCCTCAGGTCCCATTCAAGGACATGCACTGCTTCAACCAAAAACAGAATTAACACAAAACCTGTGGATACCACACCTACATGGGGAACTCAATCTAGATCACTCTAGGACACTTGTCAAAAGAAGATCATGCCCTACAAAGGTCTACACGTAAAAGTAGAAGAGAAATCCATCCCAACAGATACATAAAATCCAACACATGAAATATGAAAATACAAGGTAATACAATGCTTCCTAAAGTTCATAATTCACCAACTGCCTTCATTAAAGTGAATAAAATATCCGATAAAGTTCAAAAAATAATTATAACAATGATGAATTAATTTCAAGAGAACACAGAAAAATAACTGAATGAATTAAGGAAGTCAACACAGGATATGAAAGGGAAATTCAAAAGTAGACAAAGATACTGAAAAAGAACCAAACAGAAATCTTGGAAATGAATGACATAATAAATCAAATAAAATGTGCAGTTGAAAGTCTAATATAATAGACCATGCTGAGAGTAGAATCACAGAGCTGGAAGATAAATTAGCCAACCTTGAACATTCAGACAGTATTAAAGAAAAGTAACCATGACCAAAATATATATAAGAACTCTGGAACATTAAAAGACCAAATTTAAGAATTATTGGAATTAAAGAGGATTATGAGATGCAGGCTAATGGCATGGACAATCTCTTCAGGTAAATGATTACACAAAAATTTTCAAACCTTGAGAATAAGATGGACATTCAGATACAGGAGACATTCAGAACCCCAAACAGACAAGATCAAAAAGAAACTGTGATATATCTGTGTATCAGTTATACTGTCCCTCAGCTTTGAATGTACCCTTCAACATAGACTGTATAATAAACTATATCTCTTTAAGTATTCATCCTTTAACATGAGCACCAAATTTGTTAACCCCTCTTGGTATAGTTGCCCAGCAACGTCAGACATCTTGAGACTGTTCAAACCACAAACTTCTCTGCTATCCAACGGACAGAACTAGACTCAAACAAGGTCTAAACACCTTCCAAATTTGGCCTCCTTAGATATGCTCCCTGAAGTAGCACATAAAGTTCCCTTATATCTTACCCTTTTGTCACAGTTAATAATTATTGATATTAAACTTCCTGTTTAACCTACTATATCATTTCATTTTTATTTCCAGATTGGACACAGACTAATATATCAAACAAGAGAATATTACTCAACAATAAAAAGTGATGATACATGTAACAACATGGGTGAATCTCAAATATTAAGCAGAGTGAAAAAAGCTAACACCTGCCCCAAGAATTACAAATCCCATTTTTTAAAAACTTTAGAAAATATACTACCTTATAATGACAGAGCCTGGAAGGAGGGAAGGACAAAAGTAGTGGAGGAAGAAATTATAAAGGAGCAGGAAGAAAAATTTTAAGGTAATTAGTATAATCACTATCTTACTTGTGACAATGGGTGGACAAATTGTACACTTCAAATATGTACAGTGTTTTACATGCCAGTCACACCACAAAATAAAAAGTTTTAAAAAACATACTCTCTTAATTGCCCCCCCCAAAATATATACTATATTAAAGTCTATAAGGAAAATGAAGTATATGTTATAGATATATAAATCACTTAAATTAGAGTTCATGGGAGTAATATGGAGAGAATGCTTAAAACTCAACAACCAAACAATAATCTGATTTGAAAATGTACAAAGGACTTAAACAGACATTTCCACAAAGAAGTTATACAAATAGCCAATGAGTACATGAAAAGATAACATCACTAATCATTATGGAAATGCAAACCAAATCATAATAAGATACAACTTCACATCAATTAAGAAGCCTAATATTGAAATAACAGAAAATTCTAAATATTAGTGAGGATGTGGAAATATTAGAACTCAATTCATTGCTGGTGGGAATTTAAAATAGTGTGGCCAATTTGGAAAACAGTATGATGTTTCCTCAAAAAGTTAAAAAGAGAATTACTACATAATCCAGCAATTCCACTTCTGGGAATTTTCACAAAAGAACTGAAAGCAAAGATATTTGCATACCTATGTTTGCAGCAGCATTATGTTAAGTAAAATATGCCAATCATAAAAAGACATAAATACTAGATGTTTCTACTCCAGTGAAGTACTTAAAATAGACAAACTCATAGGAGACAAATTAGAATAGTTCTTGCCAGAGGCAGGGGAGAAGGGAATTGGGAAGTTATTATTTAATGGGTACAGAGTTTTAGTTCTGCAAGATGAAGTTCTGTGGATGAATGGTGGTGATGGTTGCACACAAATGTGAATGTACTTAATACTACTGCACTGTACATTCACTTAAAAGTACTTAAAATGGTAATTTGTTATGTATTCTTATCATGATTGTTAAATTTTCAATAAAGAGGAGCAATCTGAGAAGGAGGTAAGGAGGGAAGAGAAAAGAAATGCAGATATCAAATAAATTATGAAAGATGCTGAATCTCATAATCAAAGAAACAGAAACTAATATTAGGAATCATTTTCATCAACTGAGAAACATTAAAAGCGGAAGATTACTCAGTGTTAAAGAAAACACGAGGAAAAGTAAATGTGGCAATTGGTACAACTTTTCTGAAAAGGACTTGTTTCTATGAATCAAAAATCTCAAAAATAAATCCTTTGAGCCAACAATACTATCTCAATGAATTAATTCTAACAAAAAAATAGATAAAATTATTTGTGTGCATTTATATATACACAAACATATATGTCATAGATACCTATATTTCTTAAGTGCTCCTCGGGGTATTCTTAAATCATCCAGTTTGTGAACCGTGCCCCAAAGAATGAGTGTATGTATGAAAGGAACTAACATCTCTTTAGCAACTTTCATAAACCTGTTACTATACCAACAAATACATTAACATGTTTAACCAAAACACATTAAAAGTTGAATAGGATGTTTTAGAAATCTTCATATTCCTAAAATATTTGTAGAAAAAAGTCTTAAAGATAATTTTCATTTTTCTATTTGTAAGTTAACAGAATCCATGTTCTCTTGTTGTCAAAAGAAAAACTTACTACAAAAAAAATAAGTTTATATATACAGTTTATATATTTATACAAAACCAAAATAATTTCACAAACTAAATATTTTACTAAAAGCTATCATATGAGTATTTTTGTTTAAAACTGTAAACTATCTAGATCACTAAAATCTATGAGAAAATATTTTTGTATATTATTTATCTGCAATTCTCATTGTTTTATATCCACACCATCCAATACGGTAGCCATGGGAGCAACCTGTCTTGTGACTACAGAGGGTCTTGCAATTCAGTTGCTGCATGGCAGTAGGCTAGTGAGGGTATTTGTTATGGCTTGGATCTGAAATGTCTCCCAGAGGCTAATATGTTGAAGATCCAGTCCATAATATAGCAATATTCAGAGGTGGAACTTTTGGGAAGTGACTGGATCATGAGGGCTCTGATCTAATCAGTGGATTACTAATTTGGTGACACTATGGGGAGCTGGTAGAATCTGTAGGAAGCAGGACCTAAGTGAAGGAGCAGCTACTTGGGTGTGTGTGTATGTGTGTGTGTGTCTTGTCCCTGGCAGGGTATGTGGGGGCAAGGGGATGTTTCTCTCTCCTGCCATAGTTGTCATTGCCATATTAAAAATCCCTATCCTCAGCCTGGGTGTGGTGGTGCATGCCTGTAATCTCAGTGGCTCAGGAGGCTGAGGCAGGAGGATCACAAATTCAAAGCCAGCCTCAGCAACTTAGCAAGGCCCTATGCAACTCAGCGAAATCTAAATAAAAAACAAAAAAGGACTGGGGATGTGGCTCAGTGTAAGTATCCCTGGATTTACTCCCCAACATCTACCCCCTCAAAAAAAAATCTCTATCCTCTTCAAAAAAATAAAAATATGGTAGCCATTAGCCATATATAACCACAGAGCACTTGAAATACTGTGAGAGCAAAGAATTAAATTATTTATTTTGCTTAATTTATATAGCCATATGTGCCTAGTAGCTATCCTCTTAACACTGATCTTTATGATTTCTGGTCCCTTAACCACTATCAACAGCTCAGGCAAACCTGTCTCCTATTCCTGTGTTTCCCTACCTTCTTTAAAACTACCAAACTAATAAACTAGCAGTTATTTATCATTCATTATTTATTAAGTACTTCCTACCTGCCAAGCACTAAGCAGAACACAAAAATCCCCTTACAATGTTCACAGACTACACTTACCAAACAATTCTATCCCCATGAGCAACATTTTAGCCTTAATTTGTATTTTTTCTTCTTAAAGGGATTTCATCTGATATTAACAGTATCAGTTACTAATATATTTACTTTGGTTTTAATTAAAATAGCCATATATAATAGAGTTAATTATTTATTATTATAATACAAACCTGATCAATATTCCTCCCCCCCAAGAAATATTATTTTAATTATCAATTATTGATTTAGTGGTACTGGCCTTGAGCTTGTAAGGCAAATACTCTACCACTGAGCTGCATCCCCAACACAGGAAGGTTATTTTAAGGGACAGACATTAAACTACTAATATTATGTCATAGTCTGTATTAAAAACACAATTAATTTAATATAGCCTAGAGGCATACAAATGCATTAAGTGTACACTAATTTTTAATGTATTGAGAGCTTTAAAAAAGCCTTAAAAAATAAAAGCCTAGATGAGGGCAATTTAATCCATCCCTTTCATTCTATGAAGATATGAAAAAAAAAAAAAAGGGAAATTTCAAGTTTCTTCATGTCAAATAATGACTCCTAGAATTTTCATTGCCACCAATACAAAAAAAGATCTGTGATCACTAACCCCGAAGAAAAAAAATTTCTTAATTTTTTCTAGTTATCTATGGACCTTTATTTTATTTGTTTACATGTGGTGCTGAGATTTGAACCAGTGCTTCACACTTGCTAGGCAAGTGCTCTACCACTGATCTGCAACCCCACTACAAAAAAAAAAATTTTTTTGATAACTCATTTCCAATTCCTTGACTAAATCACCATAACTTTATATAATGAAGAAATACAGACTTCCTTAACAGGAAAAATAAACTCTTTAGAATTTTATATATGGTAACTTAAAATAAATAAATATATGTAACAAATAGAAAATACATAAATGTCCCAATTCTAAAATCATAAATAAAAACTAATTAGATCTTTAAACTGGTTGTTGTGACTGTATCTTTGATAGCTTCTGGCAACCACAAAATGAGCTGAGAGAAATTTATGATGACTCCAAGATGCCCGAGGAATGTAGGAGAGGCGCCAGTGACCCCTTTTGAGGTGCTCTTCCCGAGGGTTAAGTTCTTCTCAGGTCTAACAATTTTTTTGCATCAGGCACCTTGATCTTTTGAATCCAGGGTTAGTTGATGCTGTAAGAGAACATATGATGTTTTGGGGTTTGTGGTAGCTAGTGAGTCACTGGCAGGAGTCACAGTATTACAAGTAACTGATGGCAGTTGCACTAAATGGCAATTACTGCAGGGTGCATTAACTGCAGTTTTGGAATTCACAGGGATTTGAATTCTGTCCTCTTATTTTTTTATCTTACGTGTTTAGGTAGAGAAAAAAATCATTGACTAAGTTGGTCAAGGTGATCTCAGAACCAAAGCTACAACCTGACTGATGGGCACAGGTTGGGCACTTAAAAGCTATTAAAGCATTCACCACCAAAAAAAAAAAAAAAAAAACCTCCAATGAGAGAATAAGCTGGATAACAGAAACAGTTTAGTTGACACTAGGTCACCTGACAAGATGTTTAATTGCAAAAACATTACATTTAATCATAAATTACATTTAATCATATGATTATCATTATGATTACATTTAATCATAAATGTAATCATAAATAAAATTCAATTACATCATTAAATTAATTTGTTGTAATTTCTTTTGACACTGCTCTTATGGAGATTCTATGTTATACATCTAATACAGTCTAACTCAAAGTAGGCTCCAGGTATTATTGCATCTGAGTTCCTCCACTGAACATCTGGTCGAAAGCATTTATCCTAGCTAACAACATCTAGCCACTGGTTGATCTACATTGGCAATACCTACCCTCCTATTTATTATTTAATTTGTATTGGTTTTCCCTTGTAAATTATGGAATACAGTTATACTTCAGAAATTTTCCTTTGGCCATTTTAAGTTCTGGTGATTTCATATTATTTCATAGTATTTCTAAAATGAAATAAAATAAAATTTCATAGTATTTCTAAATTTTTAATTATATTAGAATTTTTATTACAGATGTATTATAATTTCACCAATTCAGATATTTCTCTTGAATTCTCAATTTAATTATCACAATTTATATTTTCCTTTACCAGATTACATTGATGAAAACCATCAAGCCTTAAAGCTAATGAGTTCTTAATTTTTAAAGTGTTGAAATGTATTCCCTTATTATGCAAATATATTTTCCTGGCATAGTCTTTACAAAATTGAATTACCTAAAATCTACTCATACCTCACTCAAATCTGAACCCTGGCACTCTTTCACTCTAAATCAGAACCAAACCAATAAAATGAATGAAAACAGTAAATAAAGAATAGAAACATCTATACATACACACATAAATAGGGATATAATAGTTTTATACAAATATTATAACTTTTTTCTTATTTTAGACTGTGTGATCAGGAAAAGCTTCTCTGAGGCTATCAACTAATAATCTCTTGGGTAACATGTCATCATATGATGCTATCACTGTCAAAATTCAGTTTTTAACTTAACAAAACACATGAAAACTAGTACTCTATTTACTGTTATATAAAACATCCTTTAGAATCTAGGGTTTAATAATTAAAAAGTGTTCAACTACAATCAATTTTTCAAGTAACATTGGTACACACAAAAAAAATCAAAGTTACTGTTTTTAAGTCACCCCTTTCTCTAAGCAGCACTTTTTTTAAAAATCCCCAAAATACAAAAGGTATATAATAAACTATCTTGTAAGTAAAATTCCTAGGATTTTTAAAAATGTTTCAACATTATAAGACATTACTAACTGGTGGCACAGTAACAAATATTTTTTAAATAGATTTATCTTCCTGTGCTAGGCGTGGAGGTAGCATGGGGGTTGGGGGGGCTAAGGCTGGAAGATGGTAAGTTCAAAGCCAGCCTCAGCAACTTAGCGGGGTCCTATGCAACTTAGCAAGACCCTGTCTCTAAAAAGAAAGGGCTAGGGATGTGGCTTAGTGCCCCCTGGGTTCACTCCCCAGTACAACAACAAAAAAGATTTATCTTCTTTTTGTTCTGCAATTCCTTCAAGTCAGCAACTTAGAATCTAAAGCATAGTAAAGCTATTATTCTAAAAACCTCAAAATAGATACTATCTGGGGTGTATCTTCAATCATCTGGTGTACAACTTACAATGAAAATGTATTCATGATAGCTTAGAAGTTGCTACAGGTTATGCATACAGAATTAGGGCACAGGGGCATGGTGGTACGCTCCTGTAATTCCAGCTACTAGAGAGACTGAGGCAGGAGTATACCAAGTTGGAGGCTATCCTAGGCAACTTAGCAAGACACTGTTCCAAAATAAAATAAAAAGAACCGGGTATGTAGATCAGAGGTACAATGTTCCTGGATTCAAGTCTCAGTAAGGGGAGCAGGAGCAGATTTAGGAGAGAACTTAGTTTCAAAAAAGGTATTTAAACCACAGACTTTTCTGATTTGAGTAAACACACTAAATTCATAAATGAGTTACTGCATGAAGCTCTGTCATCTCACACAATACAGAAACTGGGAAAAGAGTATCAAGTCAAACTTCCCTGAAGTTTAGGGCAATAGTTGTCACAAAGTACTTCTTCCTACCCAGGAACAGAACTGTGTGAATCACTTTGTTAATAATATAAGTCCTAAAGCATCATTTTCTAATCACTTAAGAAAAAAATAGAATCTCATTTTTCAAGATTCAGGAAAAAAAGTTAATTTTCCCTGTAAGAGATAACAATAAAATGCCCTTAAAAAGAAGAAAAGGACAAGAAAAATAGAGGGAAAGAGACTAAGACCTATGACACTTCAGTCAAGGACACAGCACAAACATGAGAAAGCAAAATCAAAGGACAAGGAAAAGCTAAATGCACCAGGATAAGGAAATCAAAGAGATACAAAAGGAAAAGAAGTCAAACTATTTCTGTTTGCTAACGATATGATCCTATATCTAGAAGATCCTAAAAAACTCCACCAGAAGATTTTTAGAGCTTATAGATGAAGTTAGCCAAAGCAACAGCAGACCAGATCAACACCAATAAATCAACAGCTTTCCTATATTCCAACGGCGATTCAGTCAAGGAAAAAAACGATGAAAACCATCCTATTCAAAGTAGCCTCAAAAAAAAGTGAATAAATAAAATACTTAGGAATTAATATAACCAAGGAAAAAGATCTCTACAATGAAAAGTGTAGAACACTGAAGAAAGAAAATGAAGTCGATCTTAGAAGTTGGAAAGACATCCCATATTCTTGGATAGGTAGAATTAATATTGTCAAAATGGTCAAACTAACAAAAGGAATATACAGATTCAAGGCAATACTCATCAAAATACCAATAACATTCTTCACAGAATTAGAAAAAAAACAATTCTTAAATTCATTTGGAAATATGAGACCCAGAATAGTTAAAGCAATACTAACCAAAGAGAAGTGAAGTGTGAAGTATCACAATACCTGATCTCAAGTTATATTACAGAGCTACAATAACAAAAACACGATGGTATTAGCACCAAAACAGACATGAAGACGAATGGAATAAACTAGAAACAGAGAGACAAACCCACAAACCTATATTTCACATGAGCGCCAAAAATATATCCTGGAGAAAAGACAGCCTTTTTAACAAACAATGCTGGGAAAACTGGATAGCTACGTGTAGAAAAATGAAATTAGACCCCTTTCACCCTGCACAAAACTCAAATCCAAATGGATCAAAGACTTAGGAATTTGACCAGAAACCTTACAACTGCTAGAAGAAAACAAAGGGTCAATATTCCGTCATATAGGTGCTGACACCAACTTTCTTAACAAGACCCCCAAAGCACAAGAAATAAAACCAACAATTAAAAAGTTAGATGACATTAAACTAAAAAACTTCTGCACAGCTAAGGAAACAATTAAGAACATGAAGAGAAAGCCTATAGAATGGGAGAAAAACTTGACCAGCTACTCCTCAAATAGGGGATTAATTTCCAGAATATACAAAGAACTAAAAAACTTAACACCAAAAAGCAAGCAAACAAACAAATAACCCAATCAATAAATGGGAAAAAGAACTAAACAGAAACTTCTCAATAGAAGAAACAGAAAAGGCCAATAGATATATGAAAAAATGCTCAACATCTCTAGCAATCAGGGAAATGAAAATCAAAACTAAGATTTCATCTCACACCAGTCAGAATGGCAAAGATCAAGAACATAAAGAACAATAAATGTGGGCAAGGTTTTAGGGAGAAAGGGACAGATGTACATTGTTGGTGGGACTACAGACCAGTACAACCACTCTGGAAAGCAGTTTGGAGATTCCTCAAAAACTAGGGATGGACCCACCATATGACCCAGCTATCCCACTCCTGGGTATTTTCCCAAAAGATCTAATGGCAGCATAATTCAGTGACACAGCCACATCAAAGTTTATAGCAGCACAATTCACAATAGCTAAATTATGGAATCAATCCAGATGCTGGTCAATAGGTGGATTAAAAAATTGTGATCTATATATATGTATATTTATTTATATATAAATATATCTATATATATGTATATTTATTTATATATATCTATATATATATATTTATATATATATATTTATTTATTTATATATATATATATAAAATATCAGTTCTACTCAGTCATTAAAAAGAATGAATTATGGCATTAGCGTAAATTGATGGAAATGGGAGAATATCATACTAAGTGAAATTAGCCAAACTCAGAAACTCAAAGGTCGAATGTTTTCTCTCATAAGCAGAAGTAAGAGTAAAATACAGGAAAGGGGGAGGGAAAGATAAGATTACATAAGGAACCAAGTGAATAGAAATTAATAAGTGAGCAAAAGTAAGTCGAGTAAACTAGAGGAAGGAGAAGATGGGTGGACAGGAGAGGAATAAAGGGAGGAAACAGGAGCGTCATGAAACTGATTTCCATACATGTATGAGTTTGTTGGATCAAACCAAGTACTATGTATAAACATAAAGCTGTAATAAAAAAAAGGAAGTCTTCTGAGATAAGGAAAATTATGTATATCAAAAACATATTAAAAAGCATAAAGAAGGAACAAGTAAAGGTAAAATAAAAAGTTTTTATCTTTCTTATTTCTTAATTGATCCAACATAAGAATTTGTTAAAAAATCATAATACAGGACCAGAGCATTCCATATTTGGGATTTTTTCCAAGTTTTGGAATATTTACACATATATAATTAAGTATCTTGGGGAGAGAACCCAAGTCGAAACATGAAATTGATCTGTTTCATATACATCTTATACAAAAGATACTTAAAGGTAATTTTATTTAATACTACTTATGACCCTGTATTTTGACTATGACCTGTCAAAGGAGGTCATATGTGGAGTTTTCCATTTGTAGCATTATGTGGGCATTTTAAAAGTTTCTGATTTTGAAGCATTTCAGGTTTTGGATTTTATGATTAGAAATGCTCACACTCTAGCAACTTTTGATGACTTTAGCTCATGGAAGAATGAAATGAACAACACTACTATTACAGGGAATGGGACAAAGGAATTTAGAACACTCTATCATAAGTTACCTGCACTACCCATGAAGCAGTATAGTGTTATTTGAAAAGTGAACTTGGATTAGTTGTAAACATAATTATAAATCATGGGTATCCACTTAAAAAAAATGTAAGTGCTCGGGTTCAAACTCAGGGACTCATGTATGTGAGGCAAGTGCTCAACCACCAAGGTGCATCCACAGCATCCAAAAAAAAGTAAATATACACAATATACTAAAACAGAAGAAAAAATGGACTCACATAAAATGATCAATTAAAACAAGACAAAGCAAAAACAGAGTTCGAAATGAAGACAAAGAAGAAAATAAGCAAGTGAGCAATGAATAGGAAACAGTTCTGAATATGGCAGATATTAATCCAACTATATCAACAATTACTTTAAACATCAGTGATCTAAATATATCACTTAAAAGACAGAAATTGTAGGACTGGGTCATAAGACAAAATTCAATTACATGTTGTCCAAAAAAATCCTTCTCTAAATAAAAAGACTCAGATGAAAAGTCAAGGGATAGTGAAAGACACACCATGCTAAAACTAACCACAAGAAAGTTGGTGTGGGGAGAAAGGTACACTCATACATTGCTGGTGGGGCTGCAAATTAGTGCAGCCACTCTGGAAAGCAGTGTGGAGACTCCTTAGAAAACTTGGAATGGAACCACCATTTGACCCAGCTATCCCACTCCTTGGCCTATACCCAAAGGACTTAAAAAATCAGCATACTACAGAGATACAGTCACATCAATGTTCATAGCTGCTCAATTCACAATAGCCAGATTGTGGAACCAACCTAGATGTCCTTCAATTGACGAATGGATAAAGAAAATGTGATATATATATAGATATATATATCTATATATCTATATATATATACACACAATGGAATATTACTCGGCCATAAAGAATGATAAAATTATGGCATTTGCGGGCAAATGGATGAAACTGGAGAATATCATGCTAAGTGAGATAAGCCAATCTCAAAAAACCAAAGGAAGAATGATATCGCTAATAAGTGGATGATGACACATAATGGGGGGTGGGAGGGGTTAGTGTTAGGGTTAGAGTTAGGGTTAGGGAGGGGGGCAAGAATGGAGGAAGGAAGGACTGTACAGAGGGAAAAGAGGGGTGGGAGGGGTGGGGGGAAGGGAAAAAAATAACAGAATGAATCAAACAACATTACCCTATGTAAATTTATAATTACACAAATGGTATGCCTTTACACCATGTACAAACAGAGAAACAACGTGTATCCCATTTGTTTACAATAAAAAAAAAAGAAAGTTGGAAGAGCTGTATTAATTTCAGAGAGATCAGACTTCAGAACAAGAAAAATTATCAGCAATGAAGAATGGCATTACGTAAAAGCAGAGGGTCAATTCTGTAAAAAGATATAACTTTCTTTACAACAGAATGTCAAAATACATAAAGTTAAAACTGATAGAACTGTAAGAAGAAACACACATATTCACTAGTACAGTAATCGATAGAGGCAGAAAATTAATAAGATACTGTAGAATTGATAACACAATCAATTAAATGGATCTATCTGAAATTTGCAGATCACTTCATCTAGAAACATAACAGAATAAACATTCTTCTCAAGTTTGTGAGGGAAATTTCACCAAAATAGACCACATTCTGAGTCATAAAACACACCTTCATAAATGTAAAAGAATAGACATCAGGCCTAGGGTATAGGTCAGTGTTAAGAGTGCACGCCTAGCATCCATGAAACCCTGGGTTCAATGCCCAACAACACCTGTTCATCAAAAAAAGATATAATAAGAATGCTCTCAGACTACAATGGAATTAAAGTAGAAATGTAGAAATCAGTAAAAGGATACAAAGATAGCTAGAAACTCCCAAATATTTGGAAATTAAATTACACACTGATTAAAGAAGTCGTGAGAAATTACATATTTTAAATTATGTTAAAATGAAAATAAAACTTACCAAATTTATGGGATGCAACAAAGCAGTACTTAAAGAGAAATTTATAGCTTTTAATGATGTACTATAAAAGAAGAAAAAGATAAAAATCATGTGTTTCGGGGCTGGGGATATAGCTCAGTTGGTAGAGTGCTTGCCTCGCATGCACCAAGCCCTGGGTTCAATCCTCAGCACCACACACACACACACACACACACACACACACACACACACAAATCATATAAATAATAAATGTCTGAGCAGAAATCAGTGGAACAGAAAAAAGAAGATAAAGAAAATTAAAAGCTGGTTTTATGCCCACAAACTGAAGAACTGAAATGAAAATGGACCAACTCCTTGAAACACAATTTACCAAAACTCACATAAGACTAAACATATAGGAAGAACAGACTTTTATCAATTAAAGGAACTGAACAAATAATATACCAAAACAGAAAGCGTTATACCCAGATGGTTCACTGGTGAATTACACCAAATATTTAAGCGGGGGGGGAGTCAATTCTCTACCATTTAGCAGAGGGAGCACTTTCTAATGAATTCTCTGAGGCCAGCATATCCCTGACACGAAGCCTGGACAACAGTATTATATGAAAACTACAGATAATTTTTTCTCATGAACATAAATGCAACAAGTTCACAAAAAATACCAGCAAATCAAATTATACACCACAACCCAGTAATACTTATTCCAAGTATACAAGACAGAGTCAGTATGTAAAGATCAATTAAGGTAATCCAGGAAACAGAAAAATTCTTATACCAACAGATACATTATGAGAATTTGATAAAATTCAATACCCATTCTTGATTAAAAACTAGAAAACTAGTAATAGAGAATAACTTTCTCAATTTGATAAAAAATATCTTCCAAAAAAAAAAATTACAGCAGCAAACATCCTAATGGTGAGAAATTAGGTAGACCCCTTAGATCAGAAACAAGGCAAAGAATTCCGTTCTTACCACCTCAATTCAAAATCATACTGGACATCCCTGCTAATGCAGTAAGACAAGAAAAGGGTATAAACGGTATACAAATTGGGAAGGAAGAAATAAAACTGCCTGAAGTTTTATATAACTATTTGCAGAAAACTGGAAAACCAGATCTGTAAGTTTGCAGCTAGATCAACATGGGCCTGTCTGAGCCTAGCAAATATATGGAAAGTCAGAAACTGGGAGCATTTCACCCAAGGGAACACAGGTTAAAGAGCCAGGCTCTCCTTAGTTCTGTGAGTCCTAAGGCTCACAGGGACTGATGGGGCTGGCTACAGTGGGCAGGTACCAGAAGGTTGGAAGAGTATTTTGCTTTCAGCTCACCAGTCAGTCTGACACCCACCAGTTTCCTGGGACCCACTGGGGTCAGCATTCCCTGGGTCCCAGCACCAGCCTGGTCCCCAACTCCCTCCCCAGTCCAGCATTCACTGGTCCCCAGATCCCAGCAGGTCCAGCATCAGTCCAGCACCCAAAAGGGCCCTCTAGTTACTGAGTCCTCCAACCCTCTTAGCCCCTGACCCAGCCCATCAATCACTTCAGCGCCAGCCCACTGGTCCAGATGCCCAGACTTGATCCACCTGCTGCAGAATGCACCCAATGTGGCAAGGGCCCCAAATGCCCCACAAACCAGTTGGCTGCACCAGAACTGCCCAATCCAGAATGCAGCTTTATGGCCAGCCCACAGGTTCTGGTGTCCAGCCCTCAGGACAGGCTGGGAGAGAAACACTTGACCAGGAATTTGAAAGGGCAGAGGTGGGAAAGATTGAGTTTAGAGATTGAATCAGAGACCAGAAATGGTAGGGTCCACAGGCAACAAATGGCTCCTACACCACAGGAGTGGAACCCAAAGGAGATTCCTGGGATGCAATCTTCCAGCGAGAACCTGAAATTACTGGGTCCTGGAAGTACACTGACTTAAAATCTCCAGATCAGTTGGCATTCAGTGAAGAGACTGGGGTATACCTAAACCTACACATAACCTCCAGGAAGTCCCACCTGCAGGATTAAATCTCTGACCCTAACAACCCCACAAACTGAGGAAAGAGTCGCCTCAAACTCCAGACAACGCTACCTAACTGCTGAGAATGGAAGCTGAGAAACTTTTGAACAACAATGGAAACAATTTGTTCAATTTTTCACCAAGATTTTTTTTCTTTTTTCTCTCACATTTCTACCATTTTGAAACCAACTATTTTTCATGCATCATTTTATTGAGGACTGAGATGTGTGAAGAGTATATTTCAGTTATGTTTTGTATTCATTTATTTAGACTTTCTTCTATTTTTATTTTTTATTTTATGTATTTTTTTCTCTTACCTGTTTCCCTTAATTATCTTTCTGTTCTCCTGCTAACAGAAAACCTCTATTAGTCCCTCTACCACTCTTCCTACACTTCTGTTATCTCTTTGGCCACCATTTGAAATTGTAAACCCTATTGCAAATTTACTGTTTTTACTGTAGGCAATAACAGAACACATCATTTCTGTGTGACAAAACTGTAGATGTCATAATAGGAGCTATTTGGTTTAAGGCTGTATATTGTTTGCATTGGTTGCTGTTATTATGTCTCCTCTTAAAGTGAAGTTACTTGAAACCTTCAGGGACACTATAAGTCTACAGACTTATACTGTGCTTCAGATCCACTGCTAGATGGGTAGAAACATAAATAGCATGAAAACACAAGGGAACAAACTGACCCAAACAAACCAAGATGTGCCAAAAATAGAATCCATAGACACCACAGTCAAAGAAATGCGATGCAGGAGATGAAACTGATGCAGGAGATGAAGGACGATGTACGGAGTGAAATCAGAGAAAAAACTCAGGAGGTGAAAGATCAATAAAGACATAGAGATTCTAAAAAGAAATCAAGCAGAAATCCTCAAAATGAAGGAATCAATAAACCAAATTAAAAATACAATGGAAACCATCACCAAAATTTAGACTACTGGGAAGATAGAAGTTCAAGCAGTGAAGACAAAATATATAATCTTGAAAATAAAGTTGACCATGATCCTTCCCGGTCCCCACAACTTGTCCCATTCCCCTACACTTAAGTTAAATGACCAATGAGACCTGGGAAGTGGCCGTTGAGTGCCCAGCACCCTCAAGGATACTGGAGGTCAAAGGAACCTCCAGCCACAGTTCATACAGCTACAGCTGGACCCCCAGACTGACTTTCCCTCACCTCCCTCCCCACCTACAAAAAGAGACCCTTCACACCCTCCAAGTCCACTTTGACTGAACAGCTGCCAGTACATGACCCATAACTGACCCCAATCCTGGGCTAGGTTTTCGCAGCCTATGCTACATGGATGGAGCAAGCATTTGTATCGAATCCTTTATTGATTCGGAAGGCATCCTCTTTCTGACCCCCTTCCCATGCCCTTCCTCCCTTCCCTAATCTTCTCTTCCCTTACACACCCAGCAAACCTTGTGAATCAGAGACCTCCTTGCTATTCTGTTTCTGCATTCACCATTAGCCTCCTCATCTCTCTGAATAGGTAAGACCCCATTTGTCTAGTTTCTACCAAGTAGATACCCCTGCCTTTTGGCTAACCAGGACCCCAAGGACCCGTTTACCCAAATGTCTTAGGGTAAAGATGTTTCCCTAATCCCCAGTAAGATAAGGCCAGTCTGGGAATGGCACACCCGTGACATAAGAGTGCAAAGGACTCTGCCCTCAGCTATCACCTCCATCGAGCCTCTCTAAAATATGGGAACTGCCCAGTCAGTTCCCAGAGACTCCCCCTTGGAGTCTCTACCAATTTTAAGAACCTCTACTCCCAAACTGACCAAGAAATTAAACACCTCATTAGGTTCAGCACTCAAATATGACCACAATACAAATCTGTACCAATGGCCCAAGTATGAAACCTTTAATCAAAAAATTCTCCAAAATTTAAAAATTACCTATTACAGATTGGCAAAATTGTCTAAAATTTACAGAATGGCAAGGTAGTCTGAGGTTCTCTACCTCCAAGCTTTCTTTTTCCTTCAATCAATTACCAAATATACCATCCTATGCCTTCATACTCCTACTGGTACTCTCTTTCTTCCTGATCAATTTATCAGTAAGTCTGCACCTGATACCCATTAAAAAAAATTTAACCAGAGAAGGATGCCAAGGCTTCCCAGAAGCAATTTCTAGATACTGCTTTCAATAGCCCCACCAGACCCTCTTGTACATCTTGTGAGCCCTGTTTCTGGTGTAGATGAACTGGACGTTGTGCAAAAGCCTGCCCTAACCCAAGGTCCCCCACCAAGTCCTGTTCCAAGTGTGAGCAATGGGGACACAGACGGTGGACTGTCCCCAGGGAAAAACAGCCCTTGCCTCGGTGCAGCCAGCTTCTGAAGACCCACACACTGAGTTGCTGGAATTACAGAACCCAAACCTGCTGCTTCTGTCACCTCAGATAATACATGTTACGAGCCCTAAGTTGTAGGGATGGTGAACAGCCTAGCAGCAGGCAAATATTCCCCTTCTGAAGAGATTTAAGGGCACAAGTACCTGGTAAATGTCCTCCCTTAAACCTGAACCAAAACAGATATGTAGAACAATGGTACAGAATAGAGGACACAGAGAAAAACCCACATAAATACACTTATCTCATAAGAGACAAAGGTGTCAAAAACATACAATGGAGAAAAGATAGCCTCTTCAACAAATGGTGCTGGGAAAACTGGAAATCCATATGGAGCAAAATGAAATTAAATCCCTATCTCTTACCCTGCACAAAAATCAACTCAAAGTGAATCAAAGACTTGGGAATTAAACCAGAGACATTGCACCTAATAGAAGAAAAAGCAGGATCAAATCTTCATCATGTTGGCTTAGGACATGACTTCCTTGACAAGACTCCTAAAGTGCACCAAATAAAATCTGAATCCACAAATGGGATGAATTCAAACTAAAAGGCTACTTCTCAGCAAAGCAAACAATCAATAATGTGAAAAGAGAACAAACAGAATGGGAGAATATCTTTACCACATGCACCTCAGGTAGAGCACTAATCTCCAGGATATATGAAAAACTCAAAAACACCAAAATAACAAACAACCCAATCAATAAATGGGTTAAGGAATTGAACAGATACTTCACAGAAGTACAAGTGATCAACAAATATATGAAAAAAAATAAATAAATAAACATCTCTAGCAATTACAGCAATGAAAATTAAAACTACACTGAGATTTCATCCCACCCCCTCAGAACGGCAATTATCAAGAAGACAAGCAATAATAAGGGTTGGCGAGGATGTGGGGGAAAAGGTACACTCATACATTATTGGTGGGACTGAAAATTGGTGCAGCCACTCTGGAAAGCAGTGTGAAAATTCCTCAGAAAACTTGGAATGGAACCACCATTTGACCCAACTATCCCACTCCTCAGTTTATGCCCAAAGGACATAATCTCAGCATGCTACAATGACACAGTCACATCAATGTTTAGAGCAACTCAATTCACAATAGCTAAACTATGGAACTAACCTAGATGCCCTTCAACAGATGAATGGACAAAGAAAATGTTGTATATATACATAATGGAATATTACTCAGCCATAAAGAAGAACAAAATTATGTCATTTGCTGATAAGTGAATGGAACTAGAGAATGTCATGCTAAGTGAAATAAGCCAATCCCAACAAACCAAAGGCTGAATGTTTTCTGTGATATGTAGATGCTAATTCACAATTAGGGGGCTCAGATTTAGAGAAGAATAGAAGTACTTTGGATTAGACGAGGGGAAATGAAGGGAAGGGAGGGGGAATGGGAATAAGAAAAATAGTAGAATAAATCAGACAATACTATTCTCTGGCACACATGATTACACCACCAATATTATTTTATATCATGTGTAACCAGAAGAATAAGAAGCTATACTCCTTATATGTATGTCAAAATACATTCTACTATCATGTATAACTAATTAGAACAAATTTAAAAAAGAAAAAATGTTTGTAGATGGCATGATCACCTTTGTTGAAAATCCCAAAGAAATGACTAACAAGTTCCTGGAGCTAATGCACAGTTTTAGCAAGGCAGCAGGAAATATATGGAAACTTGGTATTTTTTTATTCAATTATTCTATAAATGAAAACATCTCTAAGAAATAAAGTATTTAATTAAAAAAAAAAAAAACTCCAACTAAACAACTTTCACAGTAATACATTCAGTAGAGGTATTCCAGAAAAGAAAAAAAGAAAGAAAAAGTGTTCAACACAGTTTTCCTTCTTTCTTTTTTTCACCCTTATGATGCCGTGGGGGTGGCTGAATGGTGAGGGAGAATCCCTCTTGTTTCTTATGCATCTACAAGTTACACACACACACACACACACACACACACACAAACATAGAAATGAAGACTCCAAATCATAAGGAAATTTCAAACTTATCCACACTCTAGTTTTTAATCTTTGCTAGTTCATAATTCTCTGACACTAACTTATAAGTTGGAGTAACTTTATTTTACTGCCAGTATCATCAACTGCAAAGTCTAAAATGTAGAACTGCAAAAGAACAGAGTTTGATCCAATCCTGGATAATGAGGTACCAAGCCTCACCCCACTCCCCTTTCCCCCAAAAACAGTTTTCCAAGAATCATCAAAAGGGCAAGATACTCTTTCTGATGTGGACAACTATCTTGATCGTTAAGAAAATAAAGTAAAAACATCCTCCTACACTTTTTATTGAAGAATGGAAACATAAACAGAAAATATGATCCAGAGGTATATCTTTACTGTTATAATTATAGGGTCTATTTAGTCTATTATGTCCTTTTAAATATTTTATTTCAGGTTTTGAACAGGTTTACTGCAAATTCTATATTAAAATATATCTTCTAAAATAAGTCAACCAGTCAAGCACTCTGGGAAGCCCTCATTATTTAGCAGAATCAGACTAGGCTGAGCCACGGGACACAGTGGCCTGGCTTCTAGGAACTGCCGGAAGTATGTGGCGCTGTGTAGGAGTGGTTCCCTTCCTCCTTCTGGAATGTTCCCCCTAAGAGAATGGCTTCCTAACTCCACCCTATCCTGTCCATCACAGAAGAGGCTCCTCCCAGTCCTGGTCCCCTTTACCTGTATATTATAAATAAAGGAGAGTTGGGCAACTCCATGTTGTTGTAAGAGGCCACAGCTGGTATGGCCAGGCCCATCATGCCCCTCTCATATGAAAAGAGTATTGGCTCTTGTGTGTTTATTGAGTAGATAAGTCTTTGGGATAATGGACAGAAAAATCGCCAACATCCTCCTCTGCCAGTTAACCCTCTCCTCCATCCGGGATGTGGCAGAGAGGACCTCCAAAAAGTACTATCCTTATGACAGCTGGTCATAGTTTTTTGAAATGCCTTAATACCCACTAAAAAAATACTTAGTATAATTTGTGTGTCACTCAAGGGCTGCAAGCAGGAAGACCCATAAATTCATTCTATTCTGAAATAGAATTTTCAATTTTTACGGTATGGAGTGAAAGAAAAATCCCTGTTTCTCTCATTTTGGTTACTTTTATCTAGGTCTAAAAACATTAGTTCATGTATTTATACTTTGCACCAATATACAGACATTGCTAATTTGTACCTTGAAAAGAACAAGCACGTACATAACCATAGGGGATTTTGGTAGTACCAAAGAATTTCCTTTTTAGTCCCCACAATATCTCAGTAGTAAATATCACGTATTTCCAAAATGATTCAAAAAAAGAATTCAAACACAAAGTGCAGGGACCTATTCAAAACACAAGGAAAATTCAATAGCCAGTGAGTCACACCTAGAAATATGAATTTCTTAGGCCAGCATGTAGCACCATGCACCACCTCACAAATCTATCATCATTTTCTAGTACGAATTTTTCTAAGATCCCTTGACAAAAGGACTGATAAGAAACAGAAATGTGGGCAAAGAAGGGGGACCTATATTCTTTTTTACTCCTTTCATGTTCTGAACTTAGCAGATGCAGAAACAATGTATTTTTCTAACTTTAAGGGAATGAACTGATCTGAAGAATGCTCCTCTACTAGATATGCTTTTCAAATTGAAATGTGGGGATTGGAAGATGAAGGACTAGAAGCAGATAGCTTTTCTAGCAGCTCCGCGACTCAGTATTCAAGCACTGGGAATACTACTCCTGAGAGGTGGGTGAAAGAATTAAAACTCTGCCATAGTCAGAAAGAGTGCCCTAGACTTAGAAATTTTAGGTATTCTAAATAAGAAAAAGGGGAAAACTGCCGAACTGTCTAACAAGGACGTCTAACAAGGGAGGCAGAACTGTCAAAAGAGGATGAAAAAAAAAATCAAGAAACAAGGGACAATCTTAGAGTGGAAAATCCTGAGATCTGAGGGGCAGCCTGCCCTAGGCCAATCCAGAGGCTGTTGGACACAATAAATTGATTCCACAGAGAGCCAAGGTACAAGTCATTTTGAGTCAACCACACTATGGGGGCCAGAGGATACAGGAACCAAGAACTCGGACCAGGAAAACAGGACTGGTTCCATACACAGTATAGGCAGGCACCAGGCACATGACCTAATCTGACCCTAGCAAAATTCAGAAAATTAGACTTGGAGAGTATTTTGCTGGGTTCCCAGTCTTACAAGTGGATTCCTGGGGAGAGTCCTCCCAGTGTAGTTTGGAATCTGAGCGGTTCTAAGGGTGCACTGATTCAAAGTCTTCAGAAACTAGCTTTGCAATAAAGCAGCTGGGGCCTCACTAGACCTAAACTCCACCCCCAAGAACTCCTCCTACCTGAATTCATCTCAAAGAACCCAGCTTCCCCCTGGAGTGGAGCCTGCAGCTTTTCCCATACCAAACTTCACCTTACTGCGGAGAAGGGAAGCGGAGGTTTTTGAACTCCAGCAGGTATCTTGGTGAGTAACACAACTTAAAAAAAAAAGGGTCGACAACTGTGGCCCCTAATCTTGCGCCTAGGACATACCTCAAGAAAAACGGAAAGACAGACAGCTGGGCTCAGATAATCAACATATATTCTCATGACTCTTTTGTCCACTGTAAAGAAAACGACTTATTTTTCCCTTAGTGTGCTGAATGCTTCATGGACATTTATACATATACATACTGGTTTCTGTTTTCTCTTTTTGCCATTTTTTGAAGGTAGTTATTTGTCCTTACTCTGTTAAAAGTTAGGGTTTTTTATTAGTATATTTACATTTTGTTTCATATTGTCTTCTTCACTATTCTATTCCCTTTGTTTCTCCCTTTTCTCTTGCTAATAGCCCAATTCCACTGTTGTTTCACTCCTTTTAATTTTATACTTCTATTTTTCCTCTTCCCTCCTCATATCTATCACATCCTACATTGCTTTTGCACTTCCCACCTTCACCTACTGAAATTGCAAACCCTTTTCTACCCTCCTTGCTCTTCATCTTTTTACTTAATTAACTCTATTGTTATCATCTCTTAGCAGTAATTGGTTTATATAAGGCCAGACCCATCACTAATGCTGTAGTAATAAATAATATTAGGTAAGTCAAAGATAACACCTATTATTTGATTTTATGCCAGACATACTAAATGATCCTTAATGTTCTTACTGATGGAAACTACTGATCCTACCAATTCTGTTTATTGTGCCAAATAACATTGCAGATGTCATAATAAGAATCAAGTACTTAGTTTATACTATGTATTACTTGCATAGGTCATTACTATTATTTGGCTCCCCCTAAACTGTGAGGTACTGGAAAATTTAGGAACACTACAAGTTGCTGCTCCTTCAGAGCCATTCAGATAGATGGGTAGACACACAAATAATTTTAAAAAGCAAGGGAACAAGACACTCCACACAAATAAGAATGCCTCAACACCAGACTCCACTGACACCACAGTAGAGCAAATGTCAGAGAGGGAATTTAGAAAGATCACAGGTAACCTGATTCATTAGGTAAAAGATGATATAAGCAATGAAATCAGAGAGAAAATACAGAAAGTCAAAGATCTATGAGGAGATAAAGATCACTTCAGTGAGGAGATAAAGATACTAAAGAAGCAGCAATCAGAAATCCTCAAAATGAAGAAATCAATAAACCAAATTGAAATTCAATGGAAAGCATCACACATTGACTATATCACTGGGAAAACAGAAATTTCAGGTAACAAAGTATATAATCTTATTTTTTTTTTAATTTTAGATGTTGATAGACCTTTATTTTACTCATTTATTTATATGTGGTGCTAATAACTGAACTCAGGTCCTTACCCATGCTAGGCAAGTACTCTACCACTGAGCCACAACCCCAGCCCCAAAGTATATAATCTTGAAATTTAAGTTGATCTTGTAGAAAAGATGTTAAAGACTATGAACAGAATTTTCAAAAAATATGGATAACACTAAAAAGCCAAATCTCAGATTCACAGGGATAGATGAAGACTCTGAAGAATAAACCAAAGGAATGCATAATCTTCAATGAAATAATATCAGAAAATTTCCCAAACCTTAAGAATGAATTGAAAAATCAAACACAGGAGGTATACAAGACTCCAAACATACAAAATTACAACAAACCCATGCCACAGCACATTATTTTGAAAATGCGTAACACACAGAATAAAAATAGAATTTTGAAGACTGCTAGAGAAAAACAACTGGTCACAATTCAAGCTAAACCAAACCTATTTGTCAACCCAGACCCTAAAAGTTAGGAGGTCCTAGAATAATATATACCAACCTCTGAAAGAAAACAAATGCCAACCAAGAATACTATATCCAGCAAAATTAGGCTTCAGAATTGAAGATGAAATAAAAACCTTCCACAAGAAAAGTTAAAAGAATTCACAACTAGAAAGCCTATGCTACAAAACACACTCAGGCTGGGGAGATAGCTCAGTCGGTAGAGTGCTTGCCTTGCAAGCAGGAGGCCCTGGGTTTGATCCCCAACACCACCAAGAAAAAAAAAAAAAAAAAAAAAAAATCAGTAAAATATTTATGAAGAAGAAATGGAGAATAAAAATGGAAATCAGAAGAGGGAGAAACTTAGTCAAGCAAAGGAAAATCTAAATCAACTTAAAAACTAGAAATAAATCAAAATGACAAAAAATAAAAATCATTCTCAATAATACTTAATGGTAGTAGAGTAAATCATCAATCAAAAGACATAGGCTGGCAGACAGGATTAAAAAACAAGAACCACAATATGCTGTCTCCAAGAAAATTAACTCATAAGTGAGGACATACACAGACTGAAGATGAAGGAACAGGAAAAGGCATATGATTCACATGTATCTCAGAAACAAGCAGAGGTTTCTATTCTCATATTAGATAAAGATCACTTCAAGCAAAGGCTAATCAGAGGAGACAAAGAATAATAGAAGGCTACTTCATGCTGTTTAAGGGAATCATACAAAAACAAAAAACAACAATCTAAATATTTATGCCCCAAACAATAGAGCATATACATACACCATACAAACCCTTCCCAATGTCAAGAATCAAACAGATCACAAGACAATAATACTGAGTAAATTTAACATGCCTCCCTCATCACTAGATAAATCTTCTAAACAAAAACTAAATAAAGAAGCTACAGAACTAAAAAAATAAAATTAATAATTTAGATGTTTATAGCAGCTCAATTCACAATAGTTAAATTATGGAACCAACCTAAATGGCCTTCAACAGATGAATGGACAAAGAAAATGTCTATATACATAATGGAACATTATGTATATATAATTGTGCTGGTAAATGAATATCATACTAAGTGAAATAAGCCAATCCCAATAAACCAAAGGCAGAATGTTTTCTCTGATAAGTGGATGCTGATACACAGTGAGGGGTGGGTATTAAGAATGAAGGAACTTTGGATTATGCACAGGGGAGTGAAGGGAGGGGTGGGGTTGCGGGATGGGGAAAAAATAATAAATGAATGAATTTTTTAAAAAAGAAAGGAAAAAATAGAACAGATATTTCTATTTCTCCCTTATCCTCTTTGCCAACTAAAGTACAACCATCAACTTTCTCAAAAGCCATCCCCTCTGCACCTCCCTGTCTGAAAGCTGACATAAACATTCTGTACTCCATTAACCCTTTTTTAAAAAAAAATATTTTTTAGTTGTAGATGGATGCAGTACCTTTATGTATTTATTTTTATTTGTGCTGAAGATCGAACCCAGTGCCTCACATGTGCTAGGAAAGCGCTCTACTGCTGAGCGACAAACCCAGCCCATTCATTAACCTTTGCTAGAATATTTTGCTGCATTTCATATGTACCATCTTTTGAGTCTTCTGATTAGGGACCATATCTTCTACTTCTTTTATTGTTGCCTTTCTATCACATAGCACCATGTTTAACATACAATAAGGAATATGACCCTATTGAAATGAAAAATAAAAAGAGCTAGGGATATATGGTACTAAAGGACTTCTGGGCTAAATTCCTACTACCTTTCAAGAAAAAAAAAAAAAAAAAGTGAACATAGGGGAAAAACTCACTTTAGAAAAACCTGAAATTTTTCTCTGAAAAAAAGAAAGGTACCCAGGACAAAGGGTGCAGCATATGATCTCATATTTGCTCAAATCAAATACATGGAGGAAATTATTCATTTAAGATGAAAGGTTATACTTGCTTATCATTAGTAGTATTAGAATTCAGATTCAATATTATAAGATTTGCCTACAGACTAATCAAACAGGTAAGCATACTAAAGGAAAAGAAGCAAACCAATAAATCTTCATGGGAAACACAACAAAATTAAATACCTTAAATTATTTCTATGATAGGTAAATTATAAAGAAAGAAAAATTCTTAGAAGACCTTCACAGAAACTACAGAAAGGGAAATTAGGAATCAGTTTTTATTTCATTCTGTGATGCTGAAGAGTCAGTCACATTGTCAGGAAGAAAGAAGATTATGAAAAAACCACGGGCCCAAATGTTCTCTCTGATATGCTAACACACAATGGGGAGTTGGAATAGAAGTTCAGTGGATTAGACAAGGGGGAAGGAAGGGAAGGAAGTAGGAATGGAATAGCAAATACAGTAGAATGAATTGGGCATAACTTTCCTCTGTTCATATATAAATACACTACAATGTAAATCTACATCATGCACAACCATAAGAATGGGAAGTTATACCCCATGTATGTATATCAAAATACACATATTGTCATGTATAACTAAAAAGAAAAGAAAGATTGAGAACTCAACACAACATACCCTGAGCCAGGAAAAGAAAACCAAATGGCCCATTGATTCTCATCTTCACAGAAATAATACATCCTATTTTTTTTTTATTTTTTTAAATACTTTTTAGATGGTGATAGACCTTTATTTTATTTATTTATATGTGGTGCTGAGAACCAAACCCAGTGCCTCACACATGCTAAGCAAGGCTTTACCACTGAGCCACAACCCCAGCCCCAATAATACACACTATTTTTTTTCACACTATTTTTAAAAAAGGAAACCAAACACATATAAAGTTACACATGAAATAGAGAAAAAAAAACAATTTATTTATGGGAAAATTACAGATGACAAAAAAGAAACTTGAGGCAAAATTGGTCCTTTATAAGAAAAAGAGAAAAGAAGTACTATATTGATAGTCACAGGTTATTTATTGGTAAGGGAGTAAAGGCTGTAAACACATTTAAAATAAACTAAGCATGACTCAGCACTGAGTTTCATAACACCAAGGGTCCTAAGACCATTCTATTTACCCCAAAAGCCAGACTTCACATAGGGAGATATTATCATACAGAGAAGACTATCAGATGGAAGTAGGAGTAGGGTAGGGTAGGAGGTGGAAACAGCCCAAGAGGCTATGGATAATTTTACTATGAATTATTTTACTACCAGAAATGTGTCAACCTAAATATAGTATAGGGTATACTGTTTCTGGCTTGAATTAAAAAAAAAAAAAAAAAAAAAAGGCAGTAAAACAGCATCTTAGCATCTCTTCTAACTATGGACCAACATTAGAGAGAAAAAACAAGGAAATAGCAAGCCTCAAAAAAGGCATACTGACAATTTTCTATTTCCCTTTCCTTTTTTCCCTAGAGCATTAGTACTCCAGTAACTAGTGAATCAAGGGAAGCTGCATTCTTTCTACACTGGCAAAGAAAAATTGCTAAGGCAGGTAATATAAATGAAAAAGAAAGCATTTTGTGTTAAAAAAAACTAAAGAGACTAAATTTTAGGGATAAAAGAAAACCTGAAAAGTCCATTTGTCCAAATACTACTTCGATAAAATGAATTAATTACTGTAAGACTGTCAAACTCCTATTTATTAGTCAACAAATGTTTCCTTTTATTATCCTGCCATTAAAGTAAAATAAGAAGTTAGGGACTAATTTACATATTATTCTCTCTCCTTTCTTGAGGTTGTCTACATTGTCAACATAAATTGGTTCTAAAACAACTTTACCCTAATATATTTTAATTCATAAATATTAATCCATATTGACCCAGGTAAATCTGTCCTAAATTTTAAGTTCTGTTTGAAGTTACAAAATCAACTCCTGTTTTTTTTCTTCCTCCTTCTCAAGTTAGTCTTATATCCCAAAAGTCACTAAAACAATTTAAGTGACTTCTGTCATTCTTAATTCACAAATTAGTTCAATTAAATTTGCTAGATTTAAATCAACCTTCACCATTTGCCTAAAATGAAAATATAAAATTCAAAAACTAGAAAGGAAATTGTATCAATTATCTATTACATACAGAATCTTCTTATAGTCATTATTCTTTCAGTTAATCTGAAATCTAACGGCAAAATATTCAACATTCCATCAGTTATAACACAATCTCTTCCAAATTCCCATGGGGTAGTTTGACTTTCTAAATCTTTCTCAACAAGTCATACATTAAAACTGACTACTGGGGCTGTAGCTGTAGTTCAGTGGTAAAGCCTTGCTTGCCTAGCATGTCTGAGGAACTGGGTTTGATCCTCAGCACCACATAAAAATAAATAAATGAGTAAAATAAAAGTATTGTGTCCCTCTACAACTTAAAATTTTTTTTTCTTTTTTAAAAGTGACTGCTTTCTCACTTAATTCCCACAAAACCGTGTATACTATGAGGGCAGAGGCTGTGTTGTCCATCTTTTTATCCCTTGGTGGTTTCTGGCACATTACCTTAACACATACTGTATTTAATACTTTCTGTTCACCAATATCCATTCAACTTATCTCACAAGAATATTAATAGCAAGGATCAAGTAGCACAATATTTCAGAGGACTGTGCAAAAAAAAATTTTTTTGCACATGTCAAATGGATTTTATTTCATTATTATCTATGATCATCCTAAATCTTAGTTGGCAAGTGGTAGCATGCTCTAAGAATGGAAAACAAACAAACTTTATGACATGTAGGAGTTTGATGGCAGCTCCACAGCCTCCTTTTCTCTGTCCCCCATTCTAGTGCTCACCTAGAAGTTTCCATCAACTCCTGCCCCATATTATTCCAGTACCCCACCACCACTATACCCCAAACAACCAAACATCATCTGGGGTTATGGTTTCCACCCAATCTATCATCTTATCAACTGGTGCTTTTTTTTTTTTTTTTCCTTTTTCTTTTTTGTTTTTGCTACAATATTCAAACTAGCATACCAGACAAGATAAAAAGAATCAACAGGTCAGGGTCTTATGATTACCATATGTCTATGATGCTGAATAAAACATTTATATTTCTGTGCCTTTTTAAAAATGCCAATATACATGTGTAATACTGCCTTAGCCACACTAATTTAAGAAGGACACGAGGAATACAGGATCTCCTCAAGAATCATGAAACCACAATGAAGTGGTTTAGTTTCTAGTCCCATCTCTATCAATTTACTACATGATCTTAGATATAATACATCATGCCCCTAGAATTCTAGTTATTCTTCTGAAATAAAGGAATTAGAATAAATTCTTAAAAAAAAAAAAAAAAAAAAAAAAAAAAAAAAAACACCTTCCAGTTCGAAATTCTGGGATTTAAAGCATGAACTACCACCTTCAAGGAGCCATTAAAATTTTCCAACTTTATCTTTAAATCAGTATTTACCATTTGCAACTAAACATGCCAAAAACATTCTAAATAATTTCATTTGACAAAATATCATTTGAATAACCAGTACCAGAATTAAGCTTTTCTTTACCTATAAATCTTCAACATCAAATGTACAATGATTACACCTCCCTGATTTACTGTAAACTGGAAAAAGAAAACAGCTTGTATTTACTAAGTTAAGCAATAAACTCATTAATTTTTTTCCAATATCATTTGGGAAACCTTCAATGCCACTACATTAAATAATTTTTTAATCTGTAGAATAGTTTTACATAAACAAAAACAGAGCTTCTATAATATACCATGCACCTAGGTTCCTTTACTATTCAAATCTTGAATTACTATGATACATTTGTCATCATTAATGAAATATTAATCACTTTAGTTTTTACAAATAAATATGCAAAATAGCAAAAAAATTTCAAAGAGCAATGAAAACACAAGACTTAATGAGACACATAGTAAACAAACATACATAGAAAACATAATAAATAATTAAGAGTTAAGATTAGTATATCAGATATCAATAATAAATGAAAGAGCTTAACTCTTCTAACTAAAAGAAAAAAGTTCAGATTGGTTCATGAAACTGTATATTATATCTAAGTATACACACCTAAAACAAAGTAATTGGAAATGTTTGAGAAAAGAAAATGAACAAAAGTATAACAGACAAATACAATCAAAAAGAAGATCAATGGTACAGAATAGAGGACACAGACAAACCCACATAAATACGGTTATCTCATAATAGACAAAGATGCCAAAAGCATACAATGGAGAAAAGATAGCCTATTCAACAATGGTGTGGGGAAAACTGGAAATCCATACACAGCAAAATGAAATTAAACCCCTATCTCTCACCCTGCACAAAAATCAACTAAAAATGGATCAAGGGCCTAGGAATTAGACCAGAGACCCTTTACCAAATAGAAGACAAAGTAGGCCCGAATCTTCATCATGTTGGCTTAGGACCAATGATTACACCTCCTTAACAAGTCTCCTAAAGCACAAGAAATGAAACAAGAATCAATAAATGGGATGGGTTCAAACTAAAAAGCTTTTTCTCAGCAAAAGAAACAATAATGTGAAGAGAGAACCTACAGAATGGGAGAAAATCTTTACCACATGCACTTCAGATAGAGCACTAATCTCCAGGATAAAGAAAGAACTCAAAAACATAACACCAAAAATACAAATAACCCAATCAATAAATAGGCTAAGGAACAGACACTTCACAGAAGAAGATATATGATCTATCAACAAATATATGAAAAAATGTTCAACATATCTAGTAATTAGAGAAATGCAAATCAAAACTACCCTAAGATTTCATCTCACTCCAAATAGAATGGCTATTATCAAGAATACAAGCAACAATAGGTGTTGCTGAGGATGTGAGGGAAAAAGATACACTCACATTGCTGGTTTGATTGCAAATTGGTGCAGTCACTCTGGAAAGCAGGCTGGAAATTTCTTAGAAACTTAGAATGGAACCTCCATTTGACCCAGCTATCCCACTTCTTGGCCTATACCCAAAAGACAAAATCAGCATACTACAGTGACACAGCCAAATCAATGTTTATAGGGCTCAATTCACAAAAGCTAGATTGTGGAACCAACTTAGATGCCCTTCAATAGATGAATGGATAAAGAAAGTGTGGTATATATACACAATGGAATATTACTCAGACATAAAGAAGAATAAAATTATGGCATTTGCAGGTAAAAGGATGGAGTTGAAGAATAGCATGCTAAGTAAGATAAGTCAATCCCAAAACACCAAAGGCCAAATGTGTTCTCTGGTAAGTGGATGCTGATACATAATCGGGGAGGGAAAAGAATGGAGGAACTTTGGATTATTTAAAGTGAAATGAGGGGAGAGAAGGGAGGGAGGGGAAGAAAAGATGGTGGAATGAGACAAACATCATTACCCTATGTACATGTATGATTACACGAATGATGTGACTCTACATGTACAACCAGAGAAATGAAAACTTGTACTCCACTTGTGTACAATGAATCAAAATGCATTCTGCTGTCATGTATAACTAAACAGAACAAACGATAAAAAAAAAAGAAAGCACAGATCATAATCTTAATAATTGATCAGTTAAAATTCAGGCCAAAAAGCAAACCAAGACAAAGGTACATAAAGCCCAAATTAAAAATGAGAAAAATAAATCAGTTATAAATATTTTCAATCATTGCACAGCACAATCACAAGCTTTATAAAGAAAAAAATGTATAGGAGATGCATGGAGAAATTAACAGAAATAGAGTAGTAGGTAAAGCAATAGAAGACTTAATAAATGTAATCAATAATCTCATACTAAATTTATTATACTGGACTTCTTACTCTCATAGAGAAAATAACCTCATTTCAAGTATACATGGACTATTCACAAAAATTGACCACATATAAGGTCATGAATCTCAATAAGTTCAACAGAGTAGTTGAAACACAATGCAAACTAGGTTCTCTTATCACAGTGACATAAAAGTATATATGAAAAGCAGCAACAATGAAAAAGTTCCCTCCTGGGGACAAAAAAAAAGTGTTATATTAAGTGAATGGAATGGAAAACTCAAAATCTGTAAAACATATAAAAAGAAAGATAAAGATAAATTTCCAAATGGATCAGAGAGCTCCCTGCCAAAAACAAAGGTAAGTCCTAGATGAAAACATGAATGAATTCAGTTATAATCTGGGAATCAGGAAAGTCTAGCAGTGACTCAAAATAAAAGGCAAAAAATATATGCTACTGTTTGGATCTAGAAATGTCCCCCCAAAAGGCAATGTTCTGAGGTAAGATGATTATATTATAGAGAGCTATAACTTCATCAGAGGATTAATCAATTTGATGGATTAATAATTTGAATGGACTACTAGGAGGTAATAGTAGGCAGGTGGGAAGTCATTGGGGGTGTGCCTTGGGGAATTATACCTTGTCCCTGGCCTCTCTTCTTTGGCTCTCACCATCTGCTTCCCAGCTGCCAAGAGCTAGGTAGCTTTCCTCTGCAAGAGCCTTCCCTTATGATGTCTGCCTTACCTCTCTGGCCCAGAAAAAAGGAATTAGCATACTATGAACAAGACCTCTGAAACTGTGAGATCTAAATAAACTGTTCCTCTAAATTGTTCTTGTTAGGTATTTGACTATAGTGATGAAAAACTAACACATTATAACTTTAAATTGATAAATCCAACAATAAGAATGGATTTTAAGGTTTATATTGGGGTGGGGGAGCAAAGGCAGAAAACAAAGTGTAAGAAAAATAAGTGGTTGTTAAATAAGCACTACTATACACTGAGGATGTTGCTGGTCCAAACCCATATGTGTTAAAAGTGTAAAGCACACCCCAGATTTTCAAGATGTAGTACCAAATAAAATTAAAATACACTGATAATTTTTATATTGATGATTACATGTTAATAATAATCATGCTGGACACTGAAAATGATATTTTGAATACATGTGATAATGTCTGGACATACAATTAAGTTAGTCAAAACTTTATAATTTTTAATGTGTAATTTAAAATCTGTATTAGCCAAATATGGTTCATCATTTCTACTGGACACCACTTTAGGCTGTGACTCAACAATTCCCTGATCCTGTGACCATCCTGAAGATAAACTTTCACAAATAAATATAGACCACTATTCCTTCAGACATTTGGAACAGGAAAGATTAGAAATACCCCAATACAACCTGACTGAATAAAATATTTTATATAAATACAAGGGTTATTACATATACAAAATAAGATTTCTATGCACTGATGTGAGGTACTCTTCAGGATATACTGTTATAAAAAATACAAGCGAAGTATAGAACAAGACAAATATATGGTATTCCAGTTTTTACCAAAACACAAACTAGATATATTTTGGTTTTCTAAAAGGAAACACCAAAAGAAAATTTTATAAACTAATAAAAAGTTACTTTAAAAGGCATGAGAAGGAAAGGAATGAGGAGGGAGAAAATGGGGATGAAAAAGAGACTCAAGTAAGTATATCTTATGGGGTAGTTTTGCTATTTGCACTAAGTGAATGTTTTACAAATTAAAAATTAAAATTAAATCCAGAGGAATAAAAAGGAAAGAAACCTAAATTTACACTGGGTTAAAATAACCACACAAAAAAGAATTATTTAAAATAATTTCACAGATAATGCCCTGACTACAGAATGCATTCTAAGGGAAAAAAGAACTGTTAAATCTTGAAATTCATTCAATTTTATAACACTAGTATTGTGATTTGAAAAATGAAATATTTTGCATCATGTTAGATAAAAGAAATGGGTAAATAAGTTATTAGAAACTAAGACTTTTAGCATGGTGGGGAAAAGATGAGATACAAAATTTTTAAAAGTCAAGAAAAATAAACTTGGAATAAATAAAACTGGAATGTAGATGTAAATTTACATTTAAAAAAAAGTATATCCTAGCTTTGTCCAACTAGAGGTTTTCAGAGGCAATGATACACCTGAAAAAATTATCTTGGCAAGCAGACCTTGGTAATGAAATTTTGTGCCTGTATTTGGCAGGGAAAGTGTAAAAGGTGAGCCCAGGAGATCATTTTGTGCCTGAAAGCAAGTTGGAAGACTAGAAAAACATACATATCCAAAGATAAACACATACAAAGACACAAAAACAAGCTTTGTAGGGGCTCCCTAGCTAAATGTAAACATGAAATTAAAGTTACTATAAATGACTATAAAATATTAATACATAAAAAAATCAGTGAGGTTCAGGCACTCATGAAGGTGGCAGGGCTGGGTTGGGGGCGGCCAGGAAAGGTGCACTCTTTTTCTTTGACTTTTTTTTTTTTTTTTTTTTTAATGTACATTTTAGTTGTAACTGGGCACAATACCTTTATATTATTTATTAATTTATATGTGGTGCTGAGGATCAAACCCAGGGCCTCAAATGTGGTAGGCAAGCTCTCTACCACTGAGCTACAATCCCAGCCCTCTTTGGCTTTTTGACGAGATGCAGGTGCCCAGTGTGGAATGCCCACACCAACTGGGGTTCTGCTTTTCCAGAGTCCAACAAACTTAGTTGGGCTTTTAAAGTTTCAAAGTTGACAGGAACCACGTTAGTTTCTCCTTCTTTGAAGAGGTTTTAAAATCAGAGAAAACTGCCCTTCCCAGGGCTAGCTTGTTCATGTAACACACTGTGTGAACAACCAAAGATCAGCAGACAAAAAAGCAAGTATCATTTGCCACAAACCAAGACCACCTCTGCAAAAAATGAATGCAAATAAACTTTTGGCACGATTTTGTTTTGCCTGATAACTTCAGATGTAGGGGGAAAAAAAACTTTTTAAAACACTGAGAACATCTAAAATATGCATTTAAAGAAATCAGTATTTCTAACTTACTCAGGCCAAAAGGAAAAGTATGCTAGGGCAAAGTTTAATGAGCCATTTTCTCCTAGAGTTCTTTCAAAGTCTCCTAGTCACAGTATGGGAAACACTGTTGAAAATTCCAACCAAAATAGGAAACTGAAGGCAGTACATTTAAAATGATACTAAAAGTTCGAACTTAGGTTTTAGATTTCAATAGGTTTATAAAATATAGTTTTCCCCAAATCTCTGAACTCTAAAAGAAAATTGGTACATAAATGGAAATTTGCCTTGTTGCAACATGCAGGTGCAAAAGATGGTTTAAAAAGTTACATACAGTTTGTGTTATATTTTGTATTTTATAAATACTGTATACCATGTATTTTGTGTATATTGTTCATGCTTGAGAGGTACATTATAGTTTTGTAACAAAAGTATATATTTTGACCTGCCAATATGGTAGGTGTTTTGTATATATACAGTGGAGACATTTTAAGTGTGTGCTAAGGCAAATAGAAGACTAATTTATCTGCACAAGGTACTAATTTTTTTTCAAGAATCAACTGTCAGGGCTGGGGAGATAGCTCGGTTGGTAAAGTGCTTGCCTTACAAGCGCAGGGCTCTGGGTTCGATCCCCAGCACCGCAAAAAAAAAAAAAAAAAAGAATCAACTGTCAAATCTCAAAGTAAAAATATTCAACTTCTGGTTTTTGTGACTGGTTTATTTCACTTAGCATGGTAGACTCCATATCCATTCATTGACAGGTAAATGTCATAAAGCCATTCTTCTTCATGGCTAAGTAACATTCCATTGTGTACAAAGATCAAATGTTTACTCTGATATGTGGAAGCTAATCCACAATTGGCGGTGGGGATAAAAAATTTTTAAAAAGAACAGAAGTTCAGTGGAGTAGACAAAAGGCAATGAAAGGAAGGGAGAATGAGAAAAGAAAAGCAGAATGAACCTGAGGTAACTTTCCTATGTGTATATATATGAATATAATGAATCTCATCATCATGTACATCCACAAGAAATTAATTTTAAAAAGTTTAACTATGGGGAAATGACAGAAAGGTAAGTAGAAGGAAGAGAGAGGGAGAGGACAGGAGAGAGGTACAAGTGACTGAATTAGGACAAGATATATTCCATGCTTTTAATTATGTCAAAATGGATTCTGTTGTCATGTATAACTGAAAAGAACCAATGAAAATATCTCAAACTGAAGATATAAATGTTGTTTACTAATGCACTACCAAAGTTTAACTTTGTGGCACAACCATGGTAAATATGAGTTTTGTCTATGTTTCCGTAAATTGATTTCTGCCTTCTGATCTGTAATTAATGGAAAACTATTCCCATTTTTGCCAAACTTAATTTCTGAGTTTTGGTATATAGTCATGATTCAAATTTAAAATGCCAGCAAAACTGGTTGTAATCAAATTTTAAAGTAGTAATAATTTGTGCCCCCACCCTTTAAAAAATCAGATTATGCATGCGGAAAAAAAATAGAGGGAAAGAGTTCCATAATCAGTATGGCAGATAAGTTTGAACTATTCTAATCATCCTGCACACAATTCAACAAAATACAAACAATAACTAGTACTTGAAGACAGGGCCATGAACAAAAGCAGGCAGATCCCGGATGGCAGTATATATATTTGAAATGAGAGAATGACAAGTGGTAAATTTCCAAACATATTTCTGATAGCATGATGTCAGGCCACGATCGGCAGCCACACAAAGTAGCTAAAATTTTCAAGAGAAAACCACAGTTTTTTATTTGCAGTTTTATTTTCCAGAGAACCAGACGAGTACTCAAGGCAACCACCAATACTGGAAAATGAGGGGGAAATCCCAGAAAGGAAAGGGCCAAATGTAAAGGTCTTAAATTCTATGTTAACCCCGCTCAAATGTAGCAGACCTACTGAATAACCAATGCACTGCATGGAACTGCACCTAAGCCGGAGACTCTGCCATATGATAAAAACAACTGAACTGAGAGCTGAAACGCCCAATAAGATACAGAGTTTACAATACTAATACAACCAAATTAATTATCTGCAAACACAAAGATAGAAGCCCTTTTTAAATATGTAAAACAGAATCCACAACATACATACCATAAAGCATGTTATCTGAGATTACATTAACATACAAAGGCCAAGAAAATGGTACCAAATAAACAAACCACAGATACTGACTTAGTGGAACCAGATGTTGTTAGCAGCAGATAAGGATTTTAAAACAGCTATAATAATTATGATCAATGGGAGATCCAAGATGGCAGACTAGAGGGAGGCTATGTTCCTTGTTGCTCCGTAACTGGGGTTTCAAGCAGAGATGTCTGTTTCTCTGTGAGGCAGTCTTTGCTGCTTATTGATCTCCTGCTGTTTACCCCATTTGTCCACTGCAATCACCTGTAGTTTGCCAGCATAGACTACATTTTGAGTGCAGATTGCTCACAGTCTTCTGCCTATCATTCACCATTTGCCCATTTCCCTGCCTCCTGCCTGTCCATCACCTGCCTTTCGTCTACTCATCACCCACCGCCCGATGTTCACCTGCTGATAGTCCACCGGTAGCCTGCAGGCCAACCACAGACGGCCAGCAGATCGCAAGCTGCCTGCTGTTGCCTGGAAGTCCACTGTCACAGTACCCACAGGTTTGGTTACACGCGGCTGCCACCATCTTGAGACAACAAGTAAGACCTGCAGGACCCCCTACCCGACTGATTGAACCCCATTTCCAGGACCCCTCAACCAGACCAACCACACCCTATGTCCAGGACACCCCTGCCTGACAAATCTCACGCTGGCTCCAGGACCCCCAGCAGACCACGCCCATGCCACAAGCTGCAGCTCCCCATTTGCCAACACATTTCGAAGCCAGTGCAGCCATCTTGGATTATCCTAGAAGCAGATGTTCCCATCTTTAGGTGGGGCAAATCCCATCCTGAGACGCCTGCTGGAGACTGGAAGCTCATGGTCAGGTACATCTCATGCATCAAGCTACTGAAGACTGGCAGGTTTGAATACTATGTGACTGTTACAGAATAGATTTTTTTTTTCTCCTTTTTGAAAATTTTTGTTTTTATTTCTCTACTTTTCTTGCTCTCTATATTTTCCTTTTGTTTACCTGTTTCCTCAGAATCTCTTTCTCCCTTTTCTCGTGCTAACAACCTACTTCTTTTGATTACACTTCCACTCTTTCTACGATCTAGAACTTCTATGTATGCTTTTCTTATCCCATTAACAGTTACATCCTACACCCCTCCCCATCCTCTTTGTCCACCATTAGAAACTACAGACCTCATTGCAAATCTATTTGTTATGCTATAGATAATAATTGAACTCATCCTCTCTGTTTATTATGACAATACTGTTAATGTCTTCATGGGGCTGCATATTGTCTGTACTGGGTGCTGCTAATATTAATCTCCCCCTTAAAGAAGAGGATTTGGAAACCTATAGAGTCACTATAAGCCTATAGGGGGAAAACTGTAATACCCCAGATCTATACTGCTAGAGGGGAAGATACATGAATACATGAAGATACACGAACGTGAAAAAAAAGGGAAGAAAATGTTCCAAACAAACCTAGATTCTGTATTAACAGAATCCAGTGACAGCATGGTAGAAGAAATGTCAGAAAATGAGTTCAGAATATACATAATTAAAATGATTCATAAAGCAAAGGATGAGATAAGAGAGCAAATGCAGGCAATGAATGATCACTGCAATAAGCAGTTGAAAGAGCAACTGCAGGAAGCAAAAGATCTTTAACAAAGAGATAGAGCTTCTTTTAAAAAAAAAATTTTTTTTAAATGAAGGAAACAATAGACCAAATAAAAACTCAATGGAAAGCATCACCAACAGATTAGATCACTTGGAAGACAGAACCTCAGACAATGAGGACAAAATATTTAATCTTGAGAATAAAGTTGACTGAACAGAGAAGAAGTTCAGAAACCATGAACAAAAACTCCAAGAACTATGGGACATCATGAAAAGACCAAATTTAAGAATTATTGGGATTGAGGAAGGCACAGAGATATAAACCAAAGGAATGAACAACCTATTCAAAGAAATAATATCAGAAAATTTCCAAACCTAAAGAATTAAATGAAAAATCAATTACAAGAGGCTTACAGAACACCAAATGCACAAAATCACAACAGATCCACACCAAGGCACATTATAATGAAAATGCCTAACATACAAAATAAAGATAGGACTTTGAAGGCTACAAGAGAAAAGCATCAGATTACAGATAGGGGGAAACCAATATGGATATCAGCAGACTTCTCAGTCCAGACCCTAAAAGCTAGAAGAGCCTGGAACAACACATTTCAAGCTCTGAACGAACATGGTTGCCAACCAAGACTCCTACACCCAGCAAAACTAACCTTCAGATTTGAAGACAAAATAAAATTCTTCCATGATGAACAAAAGTTAAAAAATTTACAAATAGAAAGCCTGTACTACAGAACATTCTCAGCAAAATATTCCATGAGGAGGAAATGAAAAACAACAATGTAGGTCAGCAAAGAGAGGAACTACCTTAAAGGAAAAACCAAGTCAAGTTATAAACCAAAAATAAGCCCAAATGATTGGGAATACAAAGCATATCTCAATAATAACCCTGAATGCTAATGGTCTAAACTCATCAATCAAAGGACTTAGACTGGCAGATTGGATTAAAAACAAAGACCCAACAATATGCTGCCTTCAGGAGACTCATAGAAAATGACATCCACAGACTAAAGGTGAAAGGATGGGAAAAAAAAAAAAAAATCTACCATGCACATAGACTCAGTAAAAAGGCGGGGTTTTCCATCCTTATATCAAATAAAGTGGACTTCAAGCCAAAGTTAGTCTGAAGGGAAAAAGAAGAACATTTCGTACTGCTTAAGGGAATCATAAATCAGCAAGACATAACAATCATAAATATTTATGCCCCAAACAATGGCTCATCCATGTACGTCAAACAAATCCTTCTCAATTCCACGAACCAAACAGACCACAACACAATAATGCTAGGTGACTTTAATACACCAAAGCAATACTGGACAGGAAGAGTGATGCAGGAGGTATCACAATACCAGACCTTAAAAACTCTACTATAGAAAAAATGGCATGGTATTGGCACCAAAATAGATAGGTAAAACAATGGTGCAGAAGATACAGAGAAACACCCACATAAGTACAGTTATCTCATACTAGACAAAGGTGCCAAAAACTTACAAGAGAGGAAAGATAGCCTCTTCAACAAATGGTGCTGGGAAAGCTGGAAATCCATATGCAGTAAAATGAAATTAAACCCCTATCTCTCACCTTGTACAAAACTCAACTCAAAATGGATCAAGGATCTAGGAATTAGACCTGAGACCCTTCACCAAACAGAAGAAAAAGTAGGTCCGAATCTCCATCCTGTTGGCTTAGGACCAGACTTCCTTAAAAGACCCCCACAGCATAAGAAAAAAAAAAAAAAATAGAATCAATAAATTGAATAGATTCAAACTGAAAAGCTTTTTCTCAGCAAAGAAAACAATCAATACTGTGAAAAGAGAGCCTACAGAGTGGGAGAAAATCTTTGCCACACACACTTCAGAGAACTAATCTCTAAAGTTTATAAAGAACTTAAAAAAACTATACCAAAAATACAAAGAACCCAATCAATAAATGGGCTAAGGAAATGGCAGACACTTCAGAAGATATACAGGTCATCAACAAATATATGAAAAAGTGCTCATCATCCCTAGTAATTAGAAAAATGCAAATTAAAACCACCCTAAGATTTCATCTAACTCCAATGAGAATGGCTACTATCAAGAACACAAGCAATAATAATTGTTGGCATGGATGTGGGGAAAAAGGCACACTCATACATTGCTGGTGGAGTTGCAAATTGGTGCAGCCACTCTGGAAAGCAGTATGGAGATTCCTCAGAAAACTTGGAATGGACCCACTGTTTGACCCATCTATCCTACTCCTTGGTTTATACCCAAAGGGCTTAAAATCAGCATACAACAGTGATGCAGCCACATCAATGTTCATAGCAGCTCAATTCACAAGAGCTAGATTGTGGAACCAACCTAGATGCCCTTCAATTGATGAATGGATAAAGAAAATGTGGTATATATACACAATGGAATATTAGTCATAAAGAAGAATAAAATCATGGCATTTGCTAGTAAATGGATGAAGCTGGAAAATATCATGCTAAGTGAAATAGGCCACACCTAAAAACCCAAAGGCCGAATATTTTCTCTGATAAGTAGATGATGATACATAATGGGGGGGGGGAGTGGTGGGGAGGGGAAGAGAAGAATGAAGGAACTTTGGATGGTGTAGAGGAAAATGGGGTGGGAGGGGATGGGGGAAGGAAAGAGAGTAGAATGAGACAGACAGTATTACCCTATGGATATGTATGATTACATGATGGTGTGAATCTACATTGTGTGCAATGTAGCAATGAAATGAAAAGTTGTACCCCATTTGTGTACAATGAATCAAAATGCAGTCTGTAAAAATTAAAAAAAATTTAAATAAAAAAAATAATAATTATGATCAATGAATAAAAGAAAGTAAGCTCAGAGAAAAAGAAACCATAAAAAGAAGTAGGAATTCTATAACAGGAATTTGAAAAAAAAAAAAAATACTGGATAGACTTAAGACAAACTGAAGACGATATAGGAGAAAGTCAATGAACCTGGGGATAGATTAAAAGAAACTGTCTATTCAGAATAACAGAACAGTTGAAAAAAGAAAATGAACACTGTCTCAGGGTCCTTGAGAAATTTTTTAAAATGAAGATCTAACATTTACATCCCAGAAGGACAAGAGAATACAAATGATAAGTACAAATTATATGAAGAAACAATGACTGAAAATTTCCCTAGATCTGAAAATAAACACAAACCTACAGCAGCAAGAACCTCTGCTAACCCTAAGTATAAAAATAAGTAAGCCACACCTAAGCCCATGATAGTCAAACCACTGAAAACCTGAAACAATAACAAATAATTGTTCTTAGTTTCTTTAAAACACATATAACCATATGAAACAAATATTGTAACAATGTTTTGTGGGATTTATAATGATGCACACATAGATATAAAACACTTAACAACTATTAACATGAAGCAAAAGGCAGGGAGTAAGTGGACCTGTATGGTTGCACAATTTTTAACTTTAATGGGAAATGAAACAATATTAATGCTAAGAGAATTGAACAGTTAAGGATATTTATTGTAATCCTAAAATACAGAAGATATCACAAAGAGATATAAACACCCAATAGATATATTAAAACAAAAAATTATTACATTGAAATAAACCAAAGAAAGTAATGGAATAAAGCTACAAAATATAGAATAAACAAATATCAAATAATAAACAGTAGGCCTAAATCCAATTAAATCAATAATCACAGTAAAAGTCATTGTATTAATCACTCCAAAGAATAAAGAACATTAGAGTCAGCCTCACAAGGCCAAATATGGAATCATCTGAGAATCAGTAAGTAAAGTAAAATAAGAACCTGAGGGGTATGTGTGTATGTGAGAGAAGAATGTCAACTAAATAAATGAGAAATTCACCTCATATTAATAACTGAATCACAATTTTTTCAAAATGACATAAAAGTAGTGAATAAAATCTGATGAGAAACCAGACATTTATTTACACAGTTTCAAGTATTCCCTTAAAATATTTCTTAATTACAAGGAAGAAAAAAATAGTACCTTTACAGGGCCAAAAACTGACAGGTGATCAAAGTTAATATCACCTATAATGGGACACCTATAATGAGAAAGACATGTTTTGTCTTTCTCAGACAAAACAGGGATACTGTGGTATCCCTGAAAAAAATACATAACTTGATTAGACTAAGAGGAAACATTATCCAAACCCAGCTAAAGGATATTCCACAAAACAACTGGCCAATGCTTCAAAAAAGTGTCACAAAAGGCAGAGGAAGTTTTCCAAATAAAAGAAACAAAAGAAAATTAACAGCAACTCAAGATGCTGAGGGGCTGGGGAGATAGCTCAGTCGGTAGAGTGCTTGTCTTGTAAGCACAAGGCCCTGGGTTTGATCCCCAGCACCCAAAAAAAAAAAAAAAAAGATGCTGAATTTATTCCTAAGTTAGGAAAAAACTATTCCTAAGTTAGGAAAATACGTGTTTTCACGTATACTGTTTGGTATACGTGATCAATTATTAAAATTTAAATAAGACCTAAAAATAGACCCAAAAATTTAACAAATATATAGACTAAATGAATGAAGTTTATAGGTAACCTCTTTTGGTTACTTCAGAATATCCTACATTTAATAAAGCAACATTGAAAGTTTTAGAGAATCAAGTCTGCCAACTTTCCAACAATTCAGAAAACTAATGTGTTTATAATCAAAAGACAAAACTATAAAGAAAATGTGGTAAAATACACTTAAGGAATCTGATGAAAGATAAAGAATTCTTTGTACTATTCTTGAAATTATTTTAAAAATAAAACTTGAAGAAGAGAGAAAATTCTGCCCAACTCTGCTCAAGGTCCAAACTTCTATAGTACACAATAACAGGAACTGAGACCATGTCTGTTAATATCTGCCTTTTGTCTGATTCATTCCCACAGACAACCAGTGTCTGCCACAACAGGGCACATTCAACAAACATTGAAATAATTGAACCTACATATAAAGAACAACCAGCACTGACAATCTGCATGCAAAAAAAAAACCAATAAGTTATTCCTAAATAGCTGAATCTTTATTTTTGTTGGAGTATAGATTTTCAAAGTAGCTTCTTATTATGTTATGTATTTTAGTGGTGTCTGTCATGATATTTCCTTTTTCATCACGAATTTTAGTAATTTGAGTTTTCTCTCTCCTTCTCTTTGTTTAATGTGGCTAAGGGTTTGTCTATTTTGTTTACTTTTTCAAAGAACCCACTTTTCATTTTGTCAATTTTTTGAATTGTTTCTTTTGTTTCAATTTCATTGATTTCAGCTGTGATTTTAATTGTTTCCTGTCTTCTACTACTTTTGGTGTTGTTCAAGAAAAGAATAAAAAGTCAACAACTAAATGACCTAACATTACACCTCAAAGTCCTTAAAAAATAAGAACAGAACAACACCAAAAGTAGTTGAATCTTTATTTTTGACTAAACTCTTAGACCTCAAAAGAGAAAAAGTAAGATAAAAGACAGGAATCACTTTAATTTTAATGACTTGGCTGAGATGGAGGTTTAGAACCTCTAAACCTGTATTCCTCCAGTCTTAAAATTTCAACATATAAGAGCTCCAGGGACACAAGTTAAAGACAAGGACAGTACAGCAGGTGCATGCCTGCAATTTCAGTAATGTGGGAACCTGAGGCAGGAGGATCCAAAGTTTGAGGACAGCCTCAGCAACTTAGTGTGAGACCTTGTCTCAAAAAGGGCTAGGGATATAGCTTGGTGGTAGCATCCTGGGTTCTAAGCCAGTATGGAGGACAGGAAGAGATAAGGACTATATATTTTGCAGCTTCTGTATCAGTCACCAACTTGTAAAAAAATTTTCCCAACAAATGAAATTACCTTTGCTTTTTCTCAAACTAGATCCAAAGACTCACTCAAACCTAAGACAAAAAGTATTTTCTTTTCACTTTGAAGGCTTTGGGACCGTTAAATAATCAGTATTTGAGAATGGTTCTTCTGAAGAAACTACTTCTATTACCTGGACTCCACAAAAATGCAGAGGCTTCAAGCTATGAAATTTAACTCAAGATGAAAAGTTGACCAGAACAATTCAGGTTAAAAAAAAAAAAAAAAAGTAGTATCAGTAAATAATTATCCTTCAAATACCTAACAATTCACCAACTGCCCTATAGAGTAAAAAGTATGGTTCATATATCCACTGAGTTCTCCAAAATCTTTTCAGGAATCCAAAAGACCAAAACCAATTTCATAACAACACTAAGATATTATTTGACAGTGGGTAAAACTTTTGACACCAAGGTACTGACAACAAACTATTTTAATTAAATAGTAAAAAAAGTAAAAAGGTTCGCTTGATAAAGTTTTAGATTTCAGAGCTCAAAAAACTTTCATTTGACTTTTTTAATGTAATATCCAAAAAGAATACTACCATCATCTAACAAGCAATTAAAATATTTCTCCCTTCCCTAACTCTATATGTACATGACACCAGATTCTCTTTATATAGTTCAACAAAAACATTGCAATGTACTGAGTATAGAAGTAGATATAAATCTAGACATAAAAGAGATGAGGATAAGTATAAAACAATGCTACCAAGGATTTTTTTTTTCACATAAGGGAGTTTATTGGGGCTGGGGAGATAGCTCAGTTGGTAGAGTGCTTGCCTTGCAAGCACAAGGCCCTGGGTTCGATCCCCAGCACCAAAAAAAAAAAAAAAAAAAGGAGTTTATTAAGCAAACAGTGTGTCTCGCTGCAGGGTAAGAGAGAAAATAAGAGGAAAAGAAAGAGAATGAGAAAGGGCGCATGCTAGAGAGAGTGTGAAAGCCAGGAGGATAGAGAAAGTGAGAAGGAGAGACAGAAGGATGGGAAAAGAAGGTGGGGTAGCTACAGTAAAGCAATTGAATTCCACCAGGCTAACAGGGGACCAATATCAGAGAAGGATACTTGCAAGCTGACTGATGAACCAATAGCTAGCTAGGATGTTCACACATTGACAAGTGGTTGGGAGGCGGGGAAATGGCTGCACCGGAAAGGTCAGGGGAGCAGCTTTGTACATTACATTCCCCCGTTTCTGTTTTCATAAGAAAATCTTTTGTTCTCCAGTTCTTTCCAAAGCCGCCTCTCTCCTTCCTGCCTAAGTGACTGGGGCTGGTTTTGCAGGTGAGATGTAAAAAGTCCATTCTCCTTCCAGATTTCGAAAGGCAGATGGTTTTCATGGACTTCATTTCCTCGATTTGACTGATCCCCTATTTCTACACTAACTGCCTGTCCCCAATTCTGACTTCATTCACCCCTCTAATTTTAGGAACTCCTTCACTGCTGTAGGGAAAGGGGGTGATGACCGATCCGGCTTCTTGAAGCTGGAAGCGGGCAGCGTGGGGTAAGCAGTTTGGAGTTCCCTTTTTAGAAATCAGGTCAATCGAGGGGTCCATGGTAGAAGTCCGGTTGGGGAAGAGCAGGTTGTAAAGGCATCTGGGGATAGGTGCTTCTGAAGTCCAGTGATGAATGCAGAACAGAGCGTCCAGGCAGAATGGAAGGTGGGGCTGTGTCTGGGGGGCACTGGGGCTCAGATGGGGTTCTACTCGCTTAAGAGACAATGGAAGATCCCATCCAAGTCACAGCACCAATGTTAGGAGTCCCACGGAAACCACACCGGACATGGGAAATCACATAAGGGAGTTTATTAAGCAAACAGAGTGTCTCCCTGCAGGGTAAGAGAGAAAATGAGAGGAAAAGAAAGAGAATGAGAAAGGGCGCGTGCTAGATAGAGTATGAAAGCCAGGAGGATAGAGAAAGTGAGGAGGAGAGACAGAAGGATGAGAAAAGATGGCAGGGTAGCCACAGTCAAGGATTTTTTTTTATTTTAAAAAAGTTACTTATGTAAACATGTAATGGATATATTTTAATGACTTAATTTTTCCCTTTATTATTTTTTATTGCATTGTGACATTCATACATGCACATAACATGATTTGGTCAACTTCATTCCTCAGTACCTCCCCTTTCCCTTCCCTCCTCCATCCCCCTGGTCTTCTTTCTGGACTCTCTTTCCACCCATTTTCATGCAAATGACATAATTTCTGTCTTCTTTGTGATGACTTAATAATTATGCTTTAATTTCTAATCAGATAAACAACTCAAAAAAACAAAAGCTCCTTGTAGTCCCTCAGTAATTTTAAGAATGACAAACGGGTCTTAAGAACATAAGTTTGAGAACCAGGACTATTAGATCAATAAACTAATCTGCCAGGAAACTTCTCCTAACCTCTTAGAATAAGGAACAAGAATAAAATTGACTACCATGCCATCAGCATAGCTCCCATACAATTCAGTACAAATAAAACAAATACTTTTTAAAATAAAACTAATTAAACACTGCTACTTATTTTAAAGAATTATTTTTCCTCAATAAATAATCAAACTTGGGGTTTTTTTTTATATATAACAGAAGTTTTAGAACTCCTACTTATTGTGAATTTCTCTGTTCCTGATTCATCATTAACATTGAAATGCTCAATGATTTTGGATAGGATGGAATACATTTAAAAAAAAAAAAACTGTCAGCTCTCTCCCTCCTTAAACTGACATTAAAGGCATATGTTAATAATTCTATAATTCAAAACTACTGAATTATACTATTGCGATCATGTTTTCAGATCTACATAAAACTATCATCAGTAAACAAAATCTGTCATGATATCAGGATAAGAAGTTATATAAATAAACTATCAACAGGAATATATTTGGGTCTTTAAAAAAACACCACTTAATTTTCACTGATACAATATTATCATATTATAATTATTATTACCTGCCAGTGAGGTTATATCAATACCACCCTTTTTAAAAAGTCAATAAATCTAAAAGTACTAAGAGAAAATTTAAAGTACTATCTTTACTAAGATGAAAAAAATAATGAAATTGCATCCTCAGTTACAAAGTTTGGAAGACACTTCATATCTGCAGACACTGCACAAAATAGAAGTCACCTTTTGCCAAACTGAGACAGTCCACCAAGGAGTTCATAGGTCACATACAGTGCCTGGGACATCTGGTAGTAATAATACTAGAAGGCGACAATTATTTAGCATTCACTATAAGCAAGACATTATTGTACTTTTTTTCACATAAATTAACACATTTTAATTTTTACAACCCTTTAGTTTAACCCCTACTTTACAGAAAAGGAAACTGAAACAACATGATTTGCCCAATTACAAAGTGAAAAATGGGATTTGAACCCAATCTATCTCCAGAACCTGGGCCTTAAATGACATTCTCCTGTGATATATGCTAAGGTAAAAACTAATGCTTTGGTGACTGCCTCGGTTACCAATGACCCATGAACTGCTTTCAAGTTTTATTTAAAAATCTCTCTTTTTCAAACACTCCTGACTTGATGCTTAATATTTTTATTGTTGTTCTATGATTGGTTCTATTGGTTTTCCTTTGTTGTCATTTTAAATAAATACTTGTTGGGCACCTACTATAAGCCAGACATTATTCCAAGAGCTGAAGACAGGGCAATGAGTAAGAGTCAAGAATTCCTGCTCTTCTGCTGTACCTTTGTAAAAGAAGAACCAATGAAGTCCTGCAAAAAGTTACTATCTGCTTAATTTCAGTGGTGGATACAATTTACTATACTTTTTAATATGTCTGAAATGTTTCATAGGTTAAAAATATCTCCAAAACTACTGGCAGAAAGAAAAGGGAAGGAAAAGAATGGGGTGACAAAGGCAGAAAGAGAAAAGGAAGGAGAAGACAAAGGGTGAGAAGCAGGGTAGGAGGGGAAATAAGAGAAGAGAAGCCAGAGAGGACAGGTAGGGAAGAGTATATAATCTCCTAACTAACTTGATATTCCATGAAAGTGGCTACACATTGTAAGTACATGATATCTGTCAACAAATTTTCTCTAGGTATTTCATATTTACCATCTAATACCATTTATTTAATGAAGCTTTGGTTAACTGAGAAAAACTTCCTCAGAGACCACTTTTGGTATTCAAGATCAGGAGCATTATTATTCTTTTTGTTTAATTTTTCTTAGACTTATTAACCTGAAACTGGCCTACAAAAATATTAAACCAGCTCAATTATATTCGCATAAAAACAATTACCAAATTCATTTACATTCTAAAGTTTCAAAATCATTTTCATTGAAATGGCATTTTAGGTCAGTATTGGCTATAGATAAACCACTTTTGAATCTTAAAAGGATATAATGTATGCATTTAAAATGTTTATTTCGAAACAAGAAATAAAAATAGAGCCAATATCGCCATAAAACTCCTGCCAATGCAAAGATTACTACAATTTGAAGATTAAAGTCACTTATTGCTTTTCTTTCTATTTATTAATAGTACTTAAATGCTTTTGTGAATATTATAAAATTAAAAATTAAAACAAGTCATCCATCATTTAACATGGCCAGAGAGATCAACAGACATTATCACACCTATTTACTATTATGACTTTGAAAACTTAAATCTATGCTGCAATTCAATAAAATGATCACTTATGCATGTCAAGTTAGTAAAGAAACAGCTAAAAGAATTAAAGAGCTAATGGTTTGCTATTAAGTATTTAATATGTACCAAGTACACTGTCTAAATACACTACTGCTGAAGGGCTACTACTAAATCATTTAAAACTCTTAAAAACCCTGTAAGTATCTTCGGCATTCTGAAGTTGAGGAAGCAAACTTAGTAAATAAAATGGTGGGGCTAGAATTTGAACTCAGATCTGACCCCAAAAGCAGTTTTTTCCATTCCACCAGGTTACATTTATTAAAAATAAATGAGGTATTAAATGAGCCAATGAGGTATTAAAAAGTGAAGTCTTAAGGAGATGATTAAGTCATATAAGGACCCTTATAAAAGTGCGTTTAAGGGAGTGAGTTCATTCTCTTCTGCTCCTCCACATTGCAGGAACACCGCAATATTCCTTTTTCTTTGCTCTTCTGTCCCTTCTGCCATATAAAGGTACAGAAGGAAGGTCCTCATTGAAAGGTTATGGAAAATAAAATTCCTACAAGACAGCCCCAAAGGAATAAGCAAACTTTTTTCACTTCCTAGGTTCATCCAGCATCTCCACCAAACGCAAACATTTCTCCCTCCCTAACCGCAATGGGTTCTGAAGGGAGGAACTGGATACTGAAACACGGGGACCTGGACTTTTACCCTTTCCGGTTGCGGATGAGTCCTGAAGGAGAAAAGCAAATAGTGAAGCTCTAGGTAACAGTGGGTCCCAGAGGAAGGAAGATAAGCAGTGAACACGGAGTTCTGAGCTTTTCCCAATAATAGTGAGTTTCCAACTTTTTACAACTACCTTCCTGAGTTAAAATTTTAACCTACACAACCATGTCTGTCCCTGACTGTTGGAACAGCACATCCATAATTTCCAGTGATTAATTCACCCTCATTATAACCCACAAGCCATTTCTGTACCCAAAAAATGAGCCCTCCCGTGCCTGCCTAACTCTGCGGAATAAAGAAAAGCTTGCTGATTTGAGGTCTGCTTCCGTCCTGGTTATTTGTATTTTCATTATGGTGCTGAAACCATGTAGGTTATTTTTGCTTAAACTCATGAAACACCAAATGCTAGCACTTTGATTGTGGGCTTCTCTCTCTCCAGAACTGTAAGAAATAAATTTCCACAAATCCCGTTCTTTATAGATTATCCAGTCTGTGATAGTTTATTATAGCAGCATAAATAAGCTAAAACACTCATTCAGTCTCAATTACACAAAAGTGTAAATTATTTGCAATTCCTGGTTTAACCAAAGATTCAGATACATAATCCTGGATGATTACAGTAAATCTAGTAAATATACCAAACATTTCATGCTTGCCACCTGGCAAGCAGTATGTTCCATCTATGTAAAAAGAAGCAGACCACCATGAATGAACAAATTGTTCCAGAATTTACAATACGCTTTCCCTTTATGTGAAAACAACACTATAAATGGCAATTCTATTCCCCAGTTTATCCACATTTAGAACTACACAGTAATTTATCAACTACACCTAGCTATTATTTAAAAATTCAGGGAAATATATGTGTATGTGTGTTTGTATTAATGTCCAAGGACTTCACTGGCCTGTTTGTTAATAAGAACAAAAATGTCCCTCATACCCTAGTGAAATGGCAGCTTTGCAGAGGTTCAGCAGCAGAGGATTCAGCAGCAGAATCCAGGATCCAAAAGAAGATAAAACAATGGTTTCTATTGGAGAACATGTACAATCACTTAAGATATAGCCAAGTATGTATCACTCACTTCCAAAGTAATTTAAATTGAGTAGAGCAGAAGGGCTCCATATTGACAATTCCTGTTCTATAGAACGCTTAACTCTAAGGTGTTTGTAAGTCAAAAACTAAATGTATCACAAACTAACTCAATAGGCTGTAGAAAACACATCTTTTACTTTCCTTTAGTCTATTTTCATATGAGCAGTATAAAACTATAAATATAATGCTTAACAGCCAATTTGGCAAATGCTATAGTTTAAATTATTAACAGAAGCAACTACTACCTCTTCATTTATTTGGGACAGGAAATCTGTACTACCAAGTTAGTTATTTTTTGTTATCCATCCTAAGTGGATTGCACCTATCAATTAGTATATATACTATATGCATTTGATTTTACATTGATATTCAATAAAATAAAATTAGATAAGCAGATGAAGAAAGTTTAAACTCAATAACAGTAATAATAATTATACATAGGTTCTATTACATATATACAATGTATCATCAGCCACTATGTTGTTTGATTTAAATTAAAAAACTTCACTTAGATCTCTTAACCCTTTGAGCTAGTTGTCAACCCATTTTATAAAGAAGCAAGTTTGATAAAGTAACTTCTTTTTTCAAAGTCATACAACTAATATATGGTAGAGTGAGGTACCACTATATTTACTGATCACCTAGGAGCCAAGCACTGTGGAGGGAAGAGAGGAAGAGAAGGGTACAAATAATGGGGCTTAAAGTTATTCACATGCTAACATACATTTGGCAAATATTTATTTAACTACTATTATCTTCCAGGTATGGTTTTAAATCAAATCAAAAATTTTTTTAATTGTGGTTCTAAATGGAACTCTCTTTACCATACTGTTAACTCTATTATATAATGATGTCATTGTGAAGACTTTTGGAGAAATGCATATTGCAACATAATTGACAAAAAATTTACAAATAACCCTGGAATAACTTGTCATACCAGAAACAAGGAAGCCATCAAAGACAAGGAGGGTCAAATTAAAAGAATTCCAAACTTCTTTTAAAGAGACTTCCAAAAAGTACAATTTGAGCTCATTAAGCACAGTGATTACAATGGATTAAATCCAAATATGTACAACTCCATAACTCTACCATGATCCTTAAAAATAAAAAACCTAAAGAAGACAACAAAAGTCCACAAAAGTCCTAGCACCTCTCAAGAAAACATTCATTTCTATGCACACTATTGATTCTATATTTGGTATACTACTTTATGGTTGAAGATGATAGGTCATTTACTATAGCAGAAGCCATCTTTTAATTGCTGTTCCACTTCTCGCTATGTTGAGGTTCTGCTGTGTAATAACTACTGGAGGCCACCATGAGACTATCCTGACCTTATACCCTAAGATACAATCCTCCTACAAAGAATGATATCTAGAATAAAATAGTTTCTGCAAGAAAAGGAAAATGACTACATTACAGTCAACTAGCTTAGGACACAAGCTATAGGATGTGTGAAAGAAACCTTTTACTAATCCTACACTTACAACCTTCTGTTTATCATTGTGCCAAATGTCAGGTAAAAATGTAATGTGGAAAAAAAATGTTCTGCTTTGAAATATTTTCATAAAGTGAAGTTTATTCATCTGAAATTTTTGTTCCCAAGGAAAATGCCCCTGGCAGTATCTATCATTCTCTTATGGTTTTAAAATTCTTGGGATTTTGCTAGGCACAGTGGTATACACCTCTAATTCCAGCTCTTCAGGAGATTGAGGCTAGAGGATTACAAGTTCTAGGACAGCCTGAGAATTCAGGGAGACGCTTGTCTCAAAATAAAATTAAAAGAGCTGGTAGTGTAGATCAGTGGTACAGCACTTGCCCAGCATGTGTGAGGCCCCAGGTTTAACCCCAGTATCACCAAAATTTAAAAATTGGAGATTTCAAAATGATAAGATTAAAAGAAAATTCATGCACTTAGTTGATACTCATTTGAAAAAATGATGGCTCATTCCTTGTAAAAGAACACATAAAAATGATCTTAAACATTAGAAAAAGTAAAAAAACCTAAAACCTTTGGATGTATAGAAGAAACATTCATTATCTTGAAAACTGATAAATAAAGAATCAGGCATTTATTCTGCCTTTCTTTGTGAATCATACTATTCAATAGCCAAATAGATGAGAATATTCTATTGAAATATCCCAAAATAAAAAAGAAATAATTTATAATATCACAATTTTGTAATCCCTAATAAATTAATGGATCTAGGTATGATCAATGGCTGCTAACATCACAAAGAGAGTCACCCAGATAAATAAGTGCCTCTTGATGAATACAACACTTCCTATAGGGTTGTCAAAGGGATCACACCTGATTCTCATCAAGCCTCTGGATCCAGTGAAAATCTTCAAGGCATATAAAAAAACAGGAACACACTAAAATGATACTATTAGTATGCAATCAACAGAATCCAGTTTGTGGGAAACCCTACAAGTCAAACTGCCCAGAGTTTAACAGTTAAAGTGTAAGGAAAAGAAATACATGAGAGGGGAATCTACAGATTAAGAGGCTCAAAAGACATACCAAAATTCAAAAATATAGGTAAGATTACAGTGTCCAAAGATAAGAACTTGGATGAAAAAATAAGAATTACCATAAAATCAAAATAATGGTTACTACTGGGGACAGAAGTGGCAATGATTAATGCAGAGTTCACAGAAAGCCTCTGGAGTGCATGACAAGCTCTGCACATCAGTCTGGGTAATGGTTAAAACCCTGAATATGCTGGTTTTGTGCAGATTTCTATATTGGTGCTTTACTTTACAATAGAACAGTTTTTAAAAGAAAGAATACCTGAGTATGGTATACAGTTAAAATTTCAGCCCTATCAAATTCTTGCCGCATCAGAACCTTGCCAAGGCAAGTCATCTAATACCTCTGTTTCAGTTTCCTCTTATATAAAAGAGGGGAAAATAACACACCATGATTATGATCATAATATGGGTTAAATGTTCAGCAAAGTGCCCACTCAAAAGTATTATTTTAATAAATTATAGTTATTACCTATTCGAAAATGGGAAGCTAGTCAGGTACAGTGGTACATGCCTGTAATTCCATTCATTCAGGAATCTGAGGCAGGAGGAAAACAACTTTGAGGCCAGCCTGGGCAACTCAGTGACAACCTGTCTCAAAATAAAAAATGTTTCTGGTGGGGGAAGGGTACTAGGAATTGAACTCAGGAACGCTCAATCACTGAGTCACTTCCCCAGCCCAATTTGTATTTTATTTAAAGACAGGGTCTCACTGAGTTGCTAAGGGCCTCACTTTTTGCTGAGGCTGGCTTTGAACTTGCGATCCTCCTGCCTCAGCCTCCCAAGTCCCTGGGATTACAGGTGTGTGCCACCACGCCTGGCTCAAAATAAAATTTTTAAAAAGGAAGGGAATGTAACTCAGTGGTATTATCCATTGAAATGTTTTCACAGAATGACTACAATTCTAATTCTTTTAATATAAAAGGTTTTCAGAGTCAAGCAAAGTGCCATGCACCTATAATCCCAGATTCAGAAAGCTGAGGCAGGATGATTGCTTGAGACCAGGAGTTGAAGACAAGTTTCTGCAGCATAGCAAGACCCCACCTCTAAAAAATAAAATTCTGCATATCAGTCACTTTTCATACAAGTTCTTGAAAGTTTAAAAAAAAAAAAAAAACTAATAGAGACAACATCAGACAATACTTATATAAATTTATTTAGCCAGGAATTAAGACTAAACACCTTAAAATAGATACATATCCAGTTCATGAGTATGTCTTCAATTTTATTTTTTAAATTAACATACATGGGCTGGGGAGATAGCTCAGTTGGTAGAGTGCTTGCCTTGCAAGTACAAGGCCCTGGGTTCAAGCCCCAGCACCACAAAAACAAATAAAATAAAATAAAATAAATTAACATACAGGAAAATGGACTTTTTGAGAGAAAAGGGAGTAAGTAGTGGGTAACCACCACCATACTCAAGATACAAAACAGTTCTATCATCCCCCAAAATTCTCTCAATGCTTTGTCTCTACAGTCAAACACATCCCCATCCAAAACCTGGACATCTTAGTTCATTTTACCCTGCTGTAACAGAATACCTGCAACTAGATAATTTATAAAAGAACAGAAATTTATTCCTCACAGTTCTGAAGGTTGGGAAATACAAGATGAAGGCAACAGTGTTTGGCAAGAAACTGTTGGCTGCATACTAACATGGTATGCGGCAGAGGGCAAAGAGGGAGGAACAACTGTCATCACATGCAGAAGAGCAAAAATGGCCAACCCATTCCTAGAAGCCCTTTCCATAAACTCATCAGTCCATTCATGAGGATAGTGCCCTCATGATCTAAACACCTCCCATTCGGCTTCGTCTCTCAACACGGTTGATTTGGGGATTTAGTTTCAACAAGAATTTTTTAAGAGAACACAAGTAAACTATAGTACAGGTAACCAGTGTTCTGACTTCCACTGCTTTTGTTTGTTTGTTTGTTTGGGGGCTTTTTGTTTTTGCTTTTGTTTTTGTTTGGTATGGGGGACTGAACCCCAGGGGCACTTAACCACTGAGTCACATTCCCAGTACTTCTTTATTTCATTTTATTTTTTGAGAAAGGACCTTGCTAAGTTGCTGAGGCTGGCCTTAAACTTGTAACCCTCCTACTTCAGCCTCCAGAGTCACTTGGGTTACAGGCACGTAGCACCACCTCTGGCATCACTACACTCTTGTATTTCTGAGAATGCCATACAAATAGGAAAATGGAGCCAATCTAGGCCCAGATGCACATACCTGTAATCTCAGTGATTTAGAAAGCTAAGACAGGGGCTTGGTCTCAGTGATTTAGCAAGACTGTCTCAAAATAAAAATGGGGTTGGAGATATAGCTAGGTTCAATCCCCAGTACCTCAAAAGAAAAGGAAAAAAATGAGATTGACTTCTTTCACAAGGCATAATGCCTTTGAGATTATCCAAGTTGCTACATGTATCAACAATTAATTTCTTTTTATTACTGAAAAGTATTCCATTTTATGATGCACCATAGTTTGTCCCACATTCACATTGTGGGGCTTTATTTTTTTTTCTGTTTTTGACAATTATGAACACGAGTTCCATTTCTCTTCAGTAAATACCTAGGAGTGGGATTGCTGGTCCACATGGTCATTTTACAAGGAACTGTCAAATCCCTTAAGCAATGGCTGAGCATCCCAGTTGTTCTGCCACCTTGCCAGCTTGGTATTAAGGTTTGTTTTGTTTGTTTCGTTTTGTTTTGTTTTGCTTTGTTTTGTTTTGTTTTAGAATTCTCTAGGTATGTAATGATATCTCATGATTTTAATTCATATTTCCTACTGGCTAATATGTTTATATATTCAACTTTAAAATATCTATTATATTTAATTCTACTTGTCAAAGGACTGTTTAATATTTTAGCTCTCAGCCTACTAATGGAATAAAACGCTTTCATAAACTAAACTAGGTCTGATGTCTTTTCAGAACCATTCACAACACTAGAGATTTCAAATTGGCCTCACAAGCAGTAAGAGAAAGTTTATGCAAAGTTCTTTAATTCCTTCAGCATAAAATGTACTAAAATAAATTCAATCTGTACTAAATTAAAAGTTTTATGGTAATTTAAAATTTAATTTATTGAGAAAATTAAATAGCTTTCCCCCTCCACATACTGGGGATTGAATCCAGGGCCTTGTACCCACTATGCAAATGTTCTTACCACTGAACTACATCCCCAGCCCTGAATAGCTTCTTTTCACTAATATGCCTATTTTCACAAATACTTGCGGCTCAACATTTACTGAGTGCCTATTTTCTGTTAGGTACTACCCTAAACCTTAAGCATACAAATGTTACCAAGTCAAAGGACCTTAACCTCAAGAAGTTTATATTTTTTATGATTTTAAAAAATTAACTTTTCAGACATAACTTTCCTATGTTCATATATGAATACACAACCAGTGTAACTCCACATCATGTAAAACCACAAGAATGGGAAGTTATACTCCATGTATGTATGATATGTCAAAATACACTCTGCTGTCATAGATATCTAAAAAGAACAAATAGAAGCTGGGTGCAGTGGTACATGCCTGTAATCTCAGTGGCTTGGGATTAAGGCAACAGGATCAAGAGTTCAAAGCCAGCCTCAGCAACTCAGTGAGGCCCTAAGCAACTCAGTGAGACCCTATCTCTAAATAAAATATAAACAAGAAGACTGGGGATGTGGCTCTGTGATTAAGCACTCCTGGGTTCAATCCCTAGTCTCCTCTCCTGTCTCCCGAAAAAAATTAATAGAAATAATAATTTGAAAATAATAAAAAAATAAAATAACTTATTTTTAAATAGCTTTTAATTAAGAAATACAAATGACTAAGAAATACATGAAAACATTTTCATTCAACTTCATTAGCCATGAATGGTTTGCAAATCAAAACCATAATAAGATTTCGTTTCACCCCAGAGTGGCTATTATTAAAAAAAAAAAAGTCTAAAAATAACAAATGCTGGTAAAGATGCAGAGAAAAGGGAATTCTTACATATCACTGGTAGGATTGTATATTAGTACAACCATTACAGAGAAAGAACATCATGAAAGTTTCCCAAAAAACTAAAAATGCCTACCATATGATCCAGCTATCCTATTTCTAAGTACCAAAGGAAATGAAATGACCATATCAAAAAGATACTTGCACTCCCCAGTTTATTGCAGCACTATTTACAAAAAGTCAAGATATGGAATCTACCTAGGTGTCCACTAACAGATAAATGGATAAATAAAATATGATATACATATACAATGGAATGGTAGTCACACACACACAAAAAAGAAAAATGAATGATTGCTCTTTTTAGATATACATGAGGCTGGCTTTGAACTCTTGATCCTGTTGCCTTAGCCTCCCAAGCCACTGAGATTACAGGCATGTACCACTGCACCCAGCTTCTATTTGTTCTTTTTAGATATCTATGACAGCAGAGTGTATTTTGACATATCATACATACATGGAGTATAACTTCCCATTCTTGTGGTTTTACATGATGTGGAGTTACACTGGTTGTGTATTCATATATGAACATAGGAAAGTTATGTCTGAAAAGTTAATTTTTTAAAATCATAAAAAATATAAACTTCTTGAGGTTAAGAAGGTCCTTTGACTTGGTAACATTTGTATGCTTAAGGTTTAGGGTAGTGCCTAACAGAAAATAGGCACTCAGTAAATGTTGAGCCGCAAGTATTTGTGAAAATAGGCATATTAGTGAAAAGAAGCTATTCAGGGCTGGGGATGTAGTTCAGTGGTAAGAACATTTGCATAGTGGGTACAAGGCCCTGGATTCAATCCCCAGTATGTGGAGGGGGAAAGCTATTTAATTTTCTCAATAAATTAAATTTTAAATTACCATAAAACTTTTAATTTAGTACAGATTGAATTTATTTTAGTACATTTTATGCTGAAGGAATTGAAGATTTTGCATTTATGGACATAGGAAAGTTATGTCTGAAAAGAAGTTATTTTTTTTAAATCATTCCCTCCATTTTGCTGTCTTTTGCAGCAAAATGGAAGGAAATGGAGAACATTATGTTAGAACACAGCACAAAAACTGTCATATGTGGAAGCTAAAAAGTTGATATCACAGAAGAGATCAAAGTAGAAAGAGTAGAATCATAATTATTGGAGGCTAGCAAGGGTAAAGGAGAATAAGAGGGAAAAGAAGGAAGGTAGATAATGGATACCAAAATAGAGTTAGATAAACATTCAACTGGGCACAGTGGTATGTGCCTGTTGTCCCAAGTTACTAAGGATGATGAGGCAGAAGGATCACTTGAGCTCAAAAATTCAAGACCAGCCTGTGCAACACAGTGAGACCCCCATCTCGAAAAATAAATAAGTCAAAAATAAAAAGGAGTAAATTTAAATGTTCTACAGCCCAAAAGGGTAACTACAATTCACAATATAACCTATTACATATTTTATTAAGAACTAGAGCTGGGCACAGTGGCACATATCTGTAATCCCAGTGGCTCAGGAAGCTGAGGCAGGAAGATGGCAAGTTCAAAGCCAGCCTCAGCAACTTGGTGAGGCCCTAAGGCCCTGCCTCAAAATAAAAAAAAAAATTTAAGAAGCCTGGGGATGTGGTTCACTAGTAAAGCATCTCTGGGTTCAATCCCTGGTACCAAAAAGAAACACACACACATACACACACACACACACACACACACACACAAACTGAAAGGAAGGATACTGAAGACTCCAAACACAAAAAAATGCTGAGGAAATGGAAATGCTAATTATACTGATTTGAATAGCATATAATGTATAGGTGTAAAATTACACTGTACCCCATAAATATGTACAATTATTATGTTAAATTAAAAATAAAAAATGAAATAAATAAGACTTTATTTTTTTAGAACAGTTTCAGATTTATAAAAAAATTCTGAAGATTATATAATATAGAGTTCCCATATACTGCCCCCACCCAGTTTTTCCTATTGCTAAAATCTTATATCTTATCTTATATCTTATATCTTATCTTATACATTGCTAAAATCTTATATGTAAAAGTATATCTGTTATACTTTATGAACTAATATGATAAATATTAACTACAGTCCACAGTTTATTCTGATTTCCTTAGCTTTTACAAAATGTTCTTTATTGTTCTAGCATCCTCTCCAGGATGCCATATTATATATAGCTGTCCTGTCATGTTAAAATCCTTCTGGCTGTGAGTTTTACAAACTCCCTTGGTTTTGATGACCTTCACAGTTTTGAAAAACACTAGTCAGGATTTTTTTGTAAGCTGTACCTCCATACTGTACTCATTTTTAAACTTGAAATATTTTACTCATTAAATAAATCTCATTGTGAACCAAAGCTTAGTTCAAATTTCAAATTATTAATCAAAACTAACAGGAAATGGTAACCATTCTAAGTGCAATACTATAAACTGCATTAAACAGACATCTGTATTTCAACAATCCTAATCTCCTCTAACTCTATAACCACAGTATATATATCTCCATACATCAGGTAGGGAAAGGAACCAATTCCAAACATTAAAGAAAATTAGAATTATCTGTACCTATAAAGAATATCTTTCTACTTTTCCTAGATGTCATGTAAATAAGAAATCAACCACTAAAAATCTATGTAACATACACTTCTTTCTGGATAACTTGTTTACATTTATTCATTTTTTTCCTCATTAAATGACAGATGTGATTTTTAATATATTATGAAATATCTTATTATCTTGCATCTAAAATAATTACTAAAAGATTACACAGTTATAAATTAGTGCACAGATAAGAAAGTTTCTCCTCAATCTCATTTAGGTGAAGGTTATTTCTCACTTGTAAGTGAAAACTCTGGACTATGATTTAGCTTTCCCCTAATTCCTCCTAGGGTACCTCATGTGTAGCTTTTATTGGTTCTTCCTGGACCCTAATAAAAATCTTACTAATCCCTGTGAATTTCATACTGGTCACAGGTGTCATAGAATTTGAAAGTTAAAAAGCAAAACAAAAAAGAACTTTAAATAGAAAAGTTACATCATTTTTCCAGCAAGAGGGAATCTGGTAAATGCAACACATAACTTTTTAAATTAACAAATAAGGCCGGGTGTGGTGGGTGGATTACAGCGGGTGTGCTGTAATCTCAGCAGCTCAGGAGGCTGAGGCAGGAGGATGGCAAGTTCAAAGCCAGCTTTAGCAACGGTGAGGCACTAAGCAACTCAGTGAGACCCTATCTCTAAATGAAATACAAAATAGGGTTGGGGAAGTGGCTCAGTGTTTGAGTGTACCTGAGTTCAATCCCTGATATCAAAAAAAAAAAAAAAAATTAACAAAAATTGTGTGAGTTTAGAGATAGATAAACAGATAAAGATATATAGATATCACATACACATAAAAATATCTGGGCACAAGAGAATTAGTCTCACCCTTTTGCCAGGTTGGCCTTGAACTTCTGGGCTCAAGTGATCCTCCTGTCTCAACCTCCTAAGTAGCTGGGACTACAAATACATGCTACCACACCCAGCTTAAAACTCTATTTATAGTATACAATGTGATGTCTACATACACACACATCATGGAATGATTAAATGAAGCTAATTAACATATCCATCGCCTCATATAGCTACCATTTTTTTTGTGGTAAGAATATTTAAGATCTATTCCCCAAGCAATTTTCAAGTTATTAGTCACCATGATATACTTAGATCTCCAGAACTTACTCTTACAAGTGTCCACTACTTTGTACCCTGTAAATTTGTACCCTTTAACTAGCATCACCCCATTTCTTCCCCACCCTTAGTCCCTGGTGACCATTCTACTCTCTGCTGACTTTGATGTTTAGAGTTCTCATGTAAGTGAAATCAAACATTTTTGACTTCCTGTGCCTTGTCAATTTCATTTAGCATAGTATCCACCAGGTTTATCCACATTTGTGCAACTGACAGGATTTCCTTCTTTTTTAAGGCTGAATAATGCATACTCAAATCATTGTGTATACATACCATATTTTCTTTATCCATTCTGTTGGCAGACAATTATGGTTGATTCCAAACATAACTACTATGAATAACGTGATAATAAAGATATCTCTTCAGTTGCTTTCATTTCACTTGGATAATACAACCACAAGGAGAACTGCTGAACACATGTTAGTTCAGTTTTTACTTTGGTTTGGATTGGTTTGGGTTGGGTTTTTTTGCAGTACTAGCGGTTGAACTCAGTCTCACCAAAATAGGGCTGGGGATGTGGCTCAATGTTTGAGTGCACCTGAGTTCATCACTGAGCTAAATCTCCAGTTCTATTTTTAAGTTTTTTGAGAAATTTTCAGTTTTCCATAATGGTTGTACTATATTCCCACCAACAGTATACAGGTGTTCTCCCTTCTCCACATCCTCGCCAATACTTGTTATCTTTTATTTTTTGATAAAAGTCCATATGAACTCAACTTAAGGCAGTGTTTGGATAATTAGGAGGCATAACTCTTTTTCTATAACTGATTGACAAGGTTGGAAAACTAGGTTTTTATCAAAGGCAGGCAATATAAATCAAATGTTCTGCAGGAACTGTTAATTATTCTAAGTTCTATGAGAACAAATCTATCTCATTAATTCCAATAATTTTTCATTAATAATTCCAAAATTTTCAAATTCCAAACACTCCAATAATTAAGATTTCTGATAATTTTTCATTAATAATTTCAGTAATCCAAATCTAACTAATCTTTTTCATTAGGAACTAATTCATTAATTATTAACCTTATTCATTAAGAATTAATCTTTTTCACTAGGAAATAAAATCTCTGCATTTACACACCCCTGTGTATTTCTGTCTAAAGTTTAAGTAATTAAAATTTCAGCAGCAATATTAACTAGCATGCAAAGCAGTTTCTAACTGCAATACTGTGCCTATGAACAAATATTGTGGAAAATACAGTGAGTAAGAGACTTCAGAGATTTAGAAGCATAAAAGCGAAATGATACCAAGAGTTAATAACACATCAGAAAGGGGAAGGAGAGCTGCCTCACTTGGAAGTATGGGGGTTAGGACATTCAACTATGCTGACAGAAAAACTCATAATAACTGTGGTTTCAACAAAATAAAAGTTTATGTTTTTCCAACATAAACTGAAAATAGTAGTCCTGGGCTACTCTACCATACCATCAATATACATGATCTTTCCAGCTCTCTATTCTACCATCCCTCAAGGATAACCCCATTTTCATGATCTAAGTTGACAACTGGAGACAAAGCTATACCAACCTCCCTTTAAACACAATGCTGGGAAGTACCACATACTTCCATTTTCATATCATTGATCAGAAATTAGTCAATAAGGTTATACCTACCTGCAAGAGAACCTCAGAAACTTGGTCTTCTAGCAAGCACAACTGTGCCTAGTAAATATCTAAGTTTTTTGTTAACCTGAGAAAATCTGACAACAGATATTTGGAAAAAAAACATAATCTGCCATGGCAGGTCAAACTGAAAACTGTTAGGCTTTTGTTGATGTTGTTGTTGTTGTTGTTGCTGTGTTTTGGGTTTTGTTGTTGTTTTTAACTAGGGATTGAACTCAGAGATACTTCAGTACTGAGCTACATCCCAGTTCTTTATTTTGAGATTGGATCTCACTAAATTGCCAAGGATGGCCTCAAACTGTAATACTCCTGCCTTGGCCTCCCAAAGTCAAAGGGATCACAGGTGTACACCACCATGCCAGGCAAGGCTAGACTATTCTTAGATATATCACTTACTTGAAATGGAAAAAGAGGACAAGGACCTTTAATTATATTTCTTTTCTCCATGTTATTACAAAAGTCCGTATGAGGAAAAAAAAGAACAAATCTAGGTAGAAGTTACAAAACACCCTGACTATACAAAGATATAAAAACCAATATATCTAATACACAGAAAACACCAAGGTAAATAGTTTAAAACCAAACAAGGAAACAAAACCACTATTGCTACATAGTCACTCTACAGTTAAAACTTTTCAGTTTTTGAAACCGGATCTCATTCTGTTGCCCAGGCCAGTCTCAAACTCATGGGCTCAAGCAATCCTCTCACCTCAGCCTCCAAAGTAGCTGGGACTACACACAGATTGTAACCAATTCTACAGCTAACACTTTTAAATTATTTCACATTCAGAATCTCAGCCTAAATTCCTCTTAACTTCTACTCCATTATTTGGTAAACCTCTCTCCCTGCACCCATAAAGCATATCTATTCTCCACAGTTCTCCTTCCTTGCTCTTTCAAGGATTTTACTATCATCACTATGGGTAATAGCAAAAAGAATAATCATGAAAAATTATAAAGTTTTAAAAGTTTTGTAAAATTCCCTAGGACCTAAATTTATTCTCACTTTATTGAGCAGACCTAATGATCTGAGTTAGTGTTAATGCAAGCACCTTCATCTCAAGAAGGAAATTACATTTTTAAGACCCTAAACATTAGATTACATATTTCATAGTCTTTCTTTAACACAGGCATGATAGGGAGATAGTCTTGATAGTAGTGTGCTAAGACCAGATTAAGACCTTTAGAGGTTCCAAAGTCAGAAAATATAATAATATTACCCTTTCTCCCTTTATTTTATTTTATTTATTTATTTATTTTCCTTTTTTTTTTTTTTTTTTTTTGCAGTGCTGGGGATTGAACCCAGAGTCTCACACATGCTCTACCACTGAGCCAAATCCCCAGCTTCCTCCCTATTAAATTCAAATAACAGTATTAAACAACTAAGATTAAGTTACTCCAATAAAATTCTTTTAACTATCCTGATTACTATTTCAATAAGCTTTTAAAATATTAACTAGTAAAAGTTTTTAATTTTCTTTCAAATTATATGTTCTCTGCCCTTCTGGAAACTTAAGCTTCAGTTTAATAATGCTGGTTGGGTAATCAGCACTAAGTAGTGCCAAGAAATAGAAAAACAGATACAACTTGAAGAGTTCTACTCCGTATCAGGTATTTTACATGTATTATTTATCATTTCTACCTCATCTATAAATAAGAGATATTATCAACCCTGTTTTGCTGATAAAGAAATGGCTCAAAGAGGCTAGATAAGATGCCTAAGTCACTCATACGGTAAAATAATTGAGTGGAATATCTGGAATAGGCCTTTTTCTCCCAAGTCTGATCCTATAGGGTATTTCTTTAGAACCAGTTCCTCAACGTTTTTTCATCTCAAATAAACAATGAGAAATACTTGTTAAATGCACAATTTGATGGTATATTACTTTTCCAAGGAGTTTAATTATCAGATAATTAGATAATGAATGTAAATATATATACAGCCAGGACTACTGCATTGCACAACACCTGGAAACTTTTTTTTTTTTTTTCAGTGTGAATAATGTCCTCCTAGAGTTGTGTGATATAGCAGCAGTAAATCAAATGTTTGTCAGTCCCCCTGCTCAAAATAAAGTTGCTTCTTGCTGGGCACCGAAGTACACACCTATAATCCCAGAGACTTGGGAGTCTTGAGACAGGAGGACAAGTTCAAGGCTAGCCTCAGCAACTTAGCAAGACCTGTTTCAAAAAATAAAAAGGAATAGGAATATAGCTCAGTGGCACAGAGCCCTTAGGTTCAATTCCTAGTACTGCATAAATAAAGTATGCAAGTAAGTAAGTAAATTGTTTCTTAAGCTATACCCCTATAGCATCCAGAGATGATTGATTTCAAACATGTTGCTGAAATTTTTTAATAAAAACTGATTTTGAAAAATAAACACTTATCAAAGATCTCGTCAAGGTCATTTACTATTGCTTAAAAAAAGAACAATTTTCGAAAAAACAGATAAGCATTCTCAAAATATTAATGAAGGGTGTTCTGAAGCATATAAAAATACACTCGATTAATTTCATTAATCGCCCAGAAAATGCAAATGATATACAACTATACACCTATTAAAAGAGCCAAAAAAATTTTTTAAAAGAACTGAAGTATAAGGAACAACTAGAACTCTCATACGTTGTTGATGCAAATGCAAAATGGTAGAACCACTTTGGAAAACAATTTGGCAGTTTCTTGCAAAATTAAACATATTTACCATATGATCCAGCAATCCCACTCCTGGGTATTTCTCCAAGTAAAATGAAAACTTATGATCACACAAAAACCTAACATGGATATTTATAGCAGCTTTATTCATAACTCCCAAAACTAGAAACATGAAACATGCAAATGTCTTTTAACAGATGAATAAACAAACCATGATACATCCATAGTAAGGATTACTACCCAGTAATGAAATGGAACAAACAATTGATACATGCAACAACATGAATGAATCACAAATGCATTTTCTAAGTAAAAAAGGCTAACCTAAATGTCTGTGTAACTATAATTCCGTTCACCTGATATTCTGGAAAAGCAAAATAGCCATGGGAACAGTACACAAGGGAGTTGAAGGTATAGGGGAAGGCTAACTACAAAGTCAGTAGCAGGAACTCTGTTTTGATTAAGGAGATGCATCTGCCAAAACCCACAGAACTACACATCACAAAATTGAATTTTACTGTACATAAACTTTAAAATGAAAAATAAAAAGCATGTACAAATAAAGAAAATATATTAAATTGGGGGAAAGAAAGAGTTTTAACTATTAAATTTAGAAATGGCTATCTTCTAGAGATAACAGCTGCATCTGTGTAGATAAAATGCAAAATGCTTAATACAAGGCTTATCACACAGAAACTTATAAACAAATACTAATTCCTTTCCCTTTCCCTGCTTCTCATTTCTAAATATATGAGACTAACACAGAGAAATGTAAGATAGGAAATACAGAGTATCCTGAAAACATAATCTAAGTTCCTAGACTACCACTATTCTTCCTATTTACAAAGTAAATAAATCACCTTTTTATCTAAGCCATTTCTGAATTTTTTTTTAATGCTTCCCATTTTCTCTCTAAGGAGGCAAAAATAGTAAGTTATCTCTTCATTTGCTGTAGCCTTCAGTTAATTTATTTTCAGGATTAGTGGCTATTAATATACATTACCCAACCCTGCAATCACACATTTGAAGAGGTAGAAATAAAAAATAAAACCACAAATATATAGACTCAACAGAGCTGCCTGTTTACATTCCAAGGAGTCAGGAACCTTCAAGATAGCTTTCACTGCAAATTTTAGTCAGGTTTTAAGTATTCAGTGCAGGAGTGCTCACTCTTCACTACCTTACATGTCACCATTCTACTCACTTAAGCTAGGTAATAAAGACATATGTTACTGAGTCTGGTGTGGTGGCACACACCTGTAATCCCGGCAACTTGGGAGTCTGAGGCAGGAGAATAGCAAGTTCAAAGCCAGTAACAGCAACTTAGGCCCTAAGCAACTTAGCAAGATTCTGTCTTAAAATTGAAAAAATTATGGCTAGGGTTATGGCTCAGTGGTAGAGCACTTGTCTAGCGTGTGTGAGCACTGGGTTCAATCCTCAGAACCACATACATACATACATAAATGTATTGTGCCTGTCTACAACTAAAAAAGAAATTTTTTAAATAAATTATAAAGCAGGGGATGGGGGGTTCTAGGGATGTAGCTCAATAGTTAAGCATCCCTGGGTTCAATCCCCAGTACCAAAAAAAGAAAGATATATGTTACTATGTGTTGTTCTGCTTTATATGCTTATTCACTGATATTAATCAGTATCTGAAGAAAGGCAATAATATATGCCAAAAGTAAAAACACATACTTGTAGTAGATTAAGGCAAAAATCTCATAAGTTGACAACATATAATACATTTCTAAAAAAGCTTTCCTCAGTTTGTCTGCCCAGAATGCCCTCATTTATTCTTTGATGCTAAGCTTAAATGTTACCTCCTTTCAATACAACCATCCCCATTCATCACATCTTAATAGAAGTGCCACTGTCTCCTCTCCCTCTTTCATAGCAATTACCAAATTATAATTATTAATTTATATGTTAGGAATAATAAAAACCTGAACTGTTAAAGTAACAAATGAAATAAAAATGAACAGGTGAAATAGACAAACACTGCAGTAATAAAATACATAGTTTAACAACTGAATAGATCTGACAAGGATTCAATGACTAAGAATTCAAGTTTGGATAATAGGAAGGATAAGACAATAATAGAGAAAGGAAAGTTCGAAAGAACAATTCATTTTAGAAAAAAGAAAATTCAAATTGGGGCATGTTGAGTTTAGAGGCATGACAATCAAGTGGCAATCTCCAGAAGGCAACTTACGTTCAGGAACTTATGGTAGAAGAATCATCTGTAAAAGTGTTGTTTGGCTGAAGCCAAAGGAGCAGTTACCATTCCAAGGGAAAAGGACTAGAGAAACAAGTACAAGGCAAATACTTAAAAAACAAGTTGAGCCTGTAAATGAAGAGTAGCAACCAGGATCTACAGGAGAACAAGGAGGACTACAAAGTTATAAGGAGAATGGAGGAGGACAAGGGGCTCATAGAGACAAATCTGAAGCAAGAAGACTACAAAAATCCCTATTTGGCCATTCAGAAAGTCACTGGTAACAACAGAGAGAATAACTGCTGTGAAAAAGAAGGTAACAAAATTGACACAACAGACATACTATTTCCCCACTTTGGGCTTTTGGACAATATAAAAGAAAAAATAAAAAGGGAGGGGGCAGAGGAAAAAGGGGAAAGAAGAAAGAATAAGGTGTTTGTGATATTGTCAGAGATGACTGAGATAAAAAATGATAGAAGAACTTATAAATGGAACTACAAGAACTTATAAATGGAGCTACACATTCTAGCAGGTAGAATAAATAAAATAGGTAGCCATGAAGCAAAAACGACACATCCCTGGTAACAAAAAGGAAAGAGAAATTAGCACAAATTAAAGAGAAAAAGCAAAGATGAAGTAGCTTCTACTGGATGGTCTTAATCTCCTTACTCTACTCATATGGGGGAGCGGAAATTAACTGGAACAACCTGTGAAGTCCAAGAGCAGTATATTGGAATCAGACACTAGAAACGTTCTGAAATAGCCCTTATAGGAAGTAAAAAAAGAAATGCCAACCAACATAACCAAGTATATTGGAACATATTTTCTAATTAATTGCTCATCGCATTTCACTTAATTAGTAGAGCGGCACAAATTCTCTAATTTATTTGATCTGATTGTTATTCTTTTGAAACTAGCCTTTGTATCTCCTCTAAGGTAATGATGTTCTTTCTGTGTGTCTTCTGTTCTGTTGTAATATTAACCCATCTATTCTTTGTTATGTCACAAAACTTTTAGATGAATCATTCTTGCTGCTTTAATGTGGTTCTAGGCTTGCTCTGATGTTCTGCATAAATATGAAGGTAGAATTTAATTACTCAAGAAATCCTTAATATCAATTTTCTTAACAAGTATCTAAGAGAACTATATAAAGAAGAATTTTAATCCTAGATATAGCTATATCATCTGACAGATGCCCATTTATTACTATGACTAAAAATAAAAATCCCTGAGAAAATATGAATGATGATGGTCTTTAATACTTTGAAGGTTCAGAAGTTTTAGAAAGAGGTGTTTCTGTACCTTCACACTGGAATCTTTCCAATTAAACAATCTGTATGTAGGTACTTTATATGTGTTAAAGTAAGTATGGAGTATCATATATTCAAAAGAATATTCTTGCCATAAAATTAGTTACTTTAGAAAGCTTCACACTTACTCCTAGAATGCTGCCATTACATAAAAAGCTTGGGGAGTCGACTTTTGGAATTGCTTTAAATTCTTAACACAATTTTTACAATATTGTCAGAAATGACGAATCTTTATACATTAAAAATAGGTATGATATGGGGATATTTCTGGTTATCATAAAGTAGTTTACCTATATTAGAAATACTACTTTTGAACAGAAAATGTGACTATAAAACATGAAACAAATTTCCTTATGCTGCTGTAATGACCCATCATTAACATATATTTATAGATTATTCCTCTTCTCCATAGTATCTGCTCTGTGGCTTACCACTCACACATTCTAAAATGTGGGGTAAAAATAGATTTCAATCATTTTATAGCCATACTTCCCACTATCATAAGTAATAAGAAACCCCTGAAGGTGTCTAAGAGTCAAATTATTGAATATTTGAGTAGTGACAACACTCTGATCTTTAAATTTAGCTAGCTGTTATTTGATGCCTCTTTTTTATACTGTACTGAAAGTGTACATTACCCCTTTGGCATATACCTGATACCAGCCTATTCAGTTTTTTACTCCTTTTACATGCACATGTACAAACACACACATACCCTATTTAAGCCTCTATATGAGTATTTTTGTCCTAGCTTGTTACCTGAATGTTACCTGTCAGCTTTACCTCTAGGACAATCTTCCCATCCATTTTATTTTGCTCTTTGAAGAACAGTCTAAGACCTCTTGGCTACCTTGAGCCCAGCTTGGCACAAACTTAACCTACAGTTGTTCCACCCTTCATTCTACCACCAAAACAAAAAATAACTGAAGAAGTATAATTCTTCTCTCACCTTCATAAAAAGTTTCAAACACTTCTATAGCTCCACCTCAGAGAATTAGTCAACTGTGACTTTATTTTCTTCAAAAATATTTATTAACTAAGCATTTGATTAACTCAATTCTCAGAGTTGTACACATAAATTAAGAAATACCCAAGAAAATGTTTACTCATTTTGATTCTTACAATCCCAACTTTGTTCATTGCTAAATCATCTATTAGACCATATCTTAATCTGTTCAAAATGCTATAACAAAATACCTTAGACTAAGAAATACTTTTTATACCTTTTTTTTTTTTTTTTTTTTAAATGTGGTGCTAAGGATCAAACTTAGGGCCTCACACATGCTAGACTACCACTGAGCTACAACCCCAGCCCCTAGACTGAGTAATTTATAAACAACAGAAATATACTGCTCACAATTATAGATGATAGGAAGACTAAGATCAAGACTCCATCAGTATGTGGCAAGGGTCTACTCTGCTTCATAGATGGCACCACAGTACCTTATATGGCAGGAGGGAACAAGTTCCCTCAGACATCTTCTATATGAGCACTAACCCTATTCCTGAGGGCTCTGCCCCCGTGACCTAATCACCTTCCAAAGTCCCTACCTCTTAATACCATTATATTTCAATATGATTCTGGGGAGGATGCAAACATTAAGACCATTGTAGACATAAGTCTCATTTACTGATTCAGAGAAGGAAAATAAAGAACAAATAATTATATTTAAGGGAAATAGTTAACATACATTTTAGGGAAAGGTCCTTGATTTTCTACCTAGCTGTGAAAACTGGAATATAAGAAAATAATTTATTTTACAAAAAAAAAAAAAAAAAAACAGACCCAAAGGGGTGAAGTAGCTTACACAAGTTCACATGTTTGGTGGCAGAGCCAACACTAGTAACCAAGTCTCCAATTCCAAATTTAAAGATTTTCTCTTTTACCCATTCATTCAAATTACTAAACAGGAATATGCCAAAGGAAAGGAGGCAGGCACGGAAAAAAAAACTACACATTCCATTAATGTCAAATTTTTAGAAATGACAAAACTATAGAGACAAAAAAGCAGATCAGTGGTTGCCTAGAGTTGGAGATAGGAGCAGGGATTGACTACGAATGGGCAAGAGGGAGTTTTTGGAAGATGAAAGCGTTCTAAAACCAGAATGTGATCACTGTTGTACAACTGTATAAATTTACTAAAACTTGATCTGTGAATTTCATGATATATAAATTATACATCAATAAATTTTTTTAAAAAATTACTGAGAAGGGAAAGCTCATTTTCAAAATTGCTTGACTTTGTTTTCCCAGATTGTAAACCTAATTAACCCCCAACAAATGTAATTTTCTTTGTTCTCAAATAAATAAATTACTGAGAAGGAACTCAGTAATTAAGGAACTTAAACAACTCAATAGCAAGAATACAAATAACCCAATTAAAAAGTGGACAAAGGCCCTAAATAAACATTTTTCAAAAGAACACATGTAGAGCTGGGGATGTGGTTCACTGGCAGAGTGCTTGTTTAACATGCATGAGGCCCAGGGTTTGATCATCAGTACCACCAAATAAACATAAACATACATAGACAGACAGAAGCCAACAGGTATATGAATAAATGCTTGTCACTGCTAATAACTATAGAAATGTAAATCCAAATCACAATGATACATCGCTGGTGGGACTGCAAATTGGTGCAACCATTATGGAAAGCAGTATGGAGATTCCTCAGAAAACTTGGAATGGAACCACCATTTGACTCAGCTATTCCACTCCTTGGTTTATACCTAAAGGACTTAAAATCAGCATACTATAGTGATGCAACCACATCAATGTTTATAGCAGCTCAACTCACAATAGCTAAACTATGAAACCAAGCTAGGTGTCCTATACAGATGAATGGATAAAGAAAATGTGATATATATATATATATATTGGAAATTACTCAGCCTTAAAGAAGAATGAAATGATGGCATTTGCCAGTAAATGGATGGAGCTGGAGAATATTATGCTAAGTGAAATAAGTCAATCCCAAAAAACCAAAGGACAAATGTTTTCTCTGATATGCAGATGCTAACTCACAGTAAGGGGGATGGCGAGGGAAGAATAGAGTTACTTTGGATTAGGCAGAGGGGAGTGAAGGGAGGGGAGGGGATATGTAAGTAGGAAGGATAGTAGAATGAATCAGATATTATTACCCTATATGCATATATGACTTCATGACCAGTGTGATTCTATATCATGTGCAACCAGAAGAATGACAAGTTATACTCCATTTAGGTATAATGTGTCAAAGTGCATTCTACTGTCATGTATAAAAAATTAGAAAAAAAATCACAATGAGATATCATTTCACACAAGGTAGTGACTACTCACATAAAGACAAAAAGTAAGTGTTGATAAGAAAGTACACAAAGAAATCATTTTAATATTGTTGGTGGAAATCAGTATAACCATTATGAAAAAAACACTATAAAGAGTCTTCCAAATATTAAACATAGATCTACCATATGCTCCAGCAATCCCACTTTTGGGTATACATTCAAAAGATATGAAATCAGTATGTCAGAAATATTTGTACCACCATGTTCTCTGAAATATTATTTACAATAGCTAAGATATGAAATCCACTTAAGTGAATCCATCAATGAGTAAAGAGAATACAGTATGGTCCCTCAGTATCTGTGGGAGATTGGCTCTAGAATACCTCACCTCCACAGATAAAAGCACAGAAACCCAAGCATCTTATATAAAAAGGCATAGTATTTGCCTATAACCCATGCAATCCTATCATATACTTTTTTTCCTACCATATACTTTATATAATCTCTAGGTCATTTATAATGCGTAACACAATGCAAATGCTACGTAAATAGCTGTTATACCATACTGCTTATACCATACAAGAAGGAAAAATGTCCGTATGTGTTCAGTACAGATGTAATTTTTTTTCCCAAATATTTACAATCTTCAGTCTCTTAAAGTTTTGTGTTTTGTTTGCTCACTGCAGTAATGGGGAGCAAACCCAGGGCTCTGTGCATGCTAGGCAAGTGCTCTACCACTGAGTTACATCCCCAGTTCCATCAGTCTGTTAGATACAGGGCTGCAGAGGGTCAAATGTCTGTGCAAACATATGTAAAGTGGAATCTTATTCAGCCTTAAGAAAGAAGGAGGGCTGGGAATATAGCTCAGTTGGTAGAGTGCTTGCCTTGCAAGCACAAGGCCCTGGGTTCAATCCCCGGCACCGCAAAAAAAAAAAAAAAAAAAAAAAAGAAAGAGGAAATCCTGTTGAAGAAGTGAAAAACAGGCCATTCTGGCATATTGATAATTTTGAGTTAAAGGCACCCAAAAAGCAGCAGGTGAAACGAAATCATTCTAACTTTCCATATCTTAAAAGCAGGAGATGAAATTCCCACATGAAAGATACCTTCTCCATACTAACGGGAATAACATTCTTACTGAGGAAAGGAGGCTGAAATGGAGAGAATTCCATACAAACCTTGTTAAAATACCTATCATTTAAGCCTCCTCATATAATCTGGTTATGGTTTTTTTGTTTGGTTGGTTGGTTGGTTTGGTATGGTTTGTTTTTGTTGTTGTTGTTTTAGGAGGTAATCAGGGAATTTGGATGCTTCTTCACAAGTTACTTTTTTTTTGGTTGGCGGGGGTTACTAGGGATTGAACCCAAAGGCACTTCACCACTGAACTACATTCCCAGCCCTTTTGAGACAGGGTCTCACTAAATTGCTGAGTCTGGCCTCAAACTCATGATACTCCTGCCTCAGCTTCCTGAGTCACTAGGATTAAAGTTACTATTTTTCATTCACCTGTGTCTTTGGACTTCATCTCCTTATGAAGGCTTCTGTGTCACATAAAACTTGTATAAAATAAATATGTATACTTTTTTCCTATTGATCTATTTTATGTTAATTTAATTCTCAGGCCCAGATAGGAGGGGGGAAAAAAAACCTGAAAGGATAAAGTTTTGCCTACCCTACACAGTCACTGGAATGAAACTGGACAACATTATACTAAGTGAAATAAGCAAGGCACAGAAAAACAAATACTGTATACATGGTATCACTTATATGTGAAATTTTTAAAAAGGCAAATTCACAGAAGCAGAAAATAGAGTGGTAGTTACCAGGAATGGGGAGGCGGGAGATGTTGATTGAAGGGTACAAAGTTTCAGTGCAAGATGTTTTATACAGGATGAGTAAATTCTGGAGATCTAATGTCTAGCATGGTGACTACAGTTAGTAATACTGTCACATATACCTAAAATTTGCTAAAAGAGAAGATCCTAAAAGTTCTTATTACACACACACAATGGTTAACTATGTGAGGTGACGGACATGTTAATTAGCTTGACTAGTAATCATTGTAGTAATTACTAATTGTAGTAACCATTTCATAATGCATACAAATAGTAATAAAATTATACTCCTTAAATTTATATGATTTTATTTACCAATTATACCTTAGTAAAACTGGGGAGAAAAAAAATTTCACTTAAATAAATAAGGAATTCTGATTTTAACTTTAAGATCTGACAGCTCTCAGGAAACTATAAAAAGTACTATATCACTAAAACACAAAAGAAAGCAGCATTTTTCCAAACTTTAGGTCCTTTTCCCTTTAGAATTTCCAAAAGTTAAATACCTTACTTTCCAAGTTTACATTTGCCATGGAAACAAAGTATTAAGAACTGTACATACATACAGAGGGAATTTGTACACAATTCCTATTAAAACATTTATCATTATTTCATTTTAGGAACTATCTGTATTGCTCCAAGTCTCTGCAGATAGTTACAGAACAAAGGATATGTTCTCTTACCTCTTATCTGGTCTAACAAAACTGTTCCAAACTTCTCTGGTGATTTCATCTTCATTACATCTTTATGCCATTATAATTTAAACACTAATAGAATCTCTTTATTCCTAATTGTACATCAGTAGGTTTGTTTAGTTCATTATTTGGCCCATTTTTAGTAGACATACATGTCTTCAGCTTACTTAGCATTGAGAACATAACATTATCTGCTTACTTACAAATTTAAAATATTGAAAGTAACACTGTATCTCTCATCCTAGCATAACTGCCAAACTATCAAGCTGATACTTCTAATATTTGAAGTATCAGCTTGATAGTTTAAAAAAAAAAAGTTTAGCAAATGGAGGTCTAATTGTCTCTAATTTTGTCAGAGGAAGCAGTCAGGATTACTCACTAAACCTCCATTCCTAGCACTGCTGAGGCTCAATTTTACCAAGCATAAAGAAGAGTTTTTTGGCCAAGAATTTCAATTACCTCCTTCCTAAGCCCTAGAATTTCACTAAATTCTCTAAAAGAAAAGAAAAATCTAAAATTTTATGAAAAGAAAGCAAAATGTTTATCCTGGTTAAACTCTAATTTTGAACTCTAATTATTAATCTTTTGACATTTGGTAACTGAATTAGTTATTCAAAGAACTCTAGGCACAAAAACTATAACAGAATCTCTACTAAAAATATTTCACCCTTAGGTACAAGCACAATTCCACCTGTTGGAGAAACTAAATCAGATTCCAAATGATTAGAGCTCTCATTAACAAATACATTTACTCCATGTGAACTTTTCACAATAGCTGGCCTAAAGCTGCTTACAGTACTCCCTTAAGTAAAGGATATTGTTATTCATTTTAGTTTAAGAGTTCTCTTTAGCTGGGTGTGGTGGCACACACCTTTAAATCCAGCTACTCAGGAGGCTGAGGATGGAGGATCACAAATTCAAGGCCAGCCTAGGCAACTTAGCAGGAGACCCGGTCTCAAAATAAATGATAAAAAGGGCTCAGGATGTAGCTCAGTGGTAGAGTGTTCCTGGGTTCAATCCCCAATACAAGTAAAAAAAAAAAAAAGTTCTCTTCAATGAACACTATTTGATATCATTGCCATGAGGCATACAAAACAGGTAAAAATTTTGTTTTCATAAAAATCAATTCCCTGTAGTCAGGAACTCTATAGATTAAGATAAAAAATAAAGGACATGAGAATGCACTCTAGGAAATTAGAAGAAGGGATTATATTAAACATTAAATAGAATAAGTATGTGACTGATTCATGACCCTTAATCATGAATCATCTTCCACACCCCTTTGTTTTTTTTTTTGGTGCTGTAGACTAAATTAGGGTCTCCTACATTCTAAGCATGTGCTCTAATCACTAGGCTATATACACCACTAGTCCCATCTCCCTTTTCATATGAAGTTACAAATTTATTTTTTAATAAAAAATACTAAAATTTTTCAGGGCATGGTGGCAAACATCTGTAACCCCAGATACTGAGGAGATTGATGGAAGATTATCACAAGTTAGAAGACTAGCACAAGCAATTTAGCAAGCAAGACCCTGTCTCAAAAATGAAATTAAAAGACTAGACATGTAGCTCTGTAGTAGAACACTTGCTTACCATGTGCAAGGCCCTGGGTTCAATGTCTAGTACCACCAAAGTATAGAAATGATTTTCTTCTGGTCTGTTGCCTACTATCTCAAAAAGAAACAAATTCATTATAACAAACCTACTGTAACATTATGAACTAATGTTTTACCTGGAAACGTCCTCTCAACCCTAAGAAAGAAAAGAAAAAAAAAGAAAAACCCCAAAGTAAATTCTCATATTTCCTACCACTGCCAGGAAAGGATGACAAATAGGAAGAAGAAAGTGGAAGGAGATTAAAAAAAAAAAAAAAAATTCCCTTACCTCCCAAGAAGGCTGGTTACTAACTAGTACAATTTTTGATCTCTCCCAACTTCCCTCACTTCACTGATTGCCAGTGTCCCAAGCAATGGATTTAATACGAAAACTACAAATTATATTTTTCCAATTTTTCAGTTATCAAGATAGTACTATCAATTGTATTCCAAAAATAGAAAAATGATTACAAAATAAGGTCACTTATAAACATTGGTAAGCTTTTACAGCTTGGTTTCTAAATACTTTTATAACATATACAAATTTATTCTGTTCTAGGTATTAATAGTATTTTGATATTTCACTTAAGGGTTTTTCCCTTCAACTTTTTATAACCAAGACTATCAAAGAGAAAAGTTTTTAAATAGTAATATGTAAGTAGAATACTAGGTTTTAGCAAATAAAGTCTTCTTAAAAGAAACCTTAAATGAAATTAACCCTATAGCTCTGCTTTCAGTTAGTGTACAGGAAGTAACTGACATTCATGGCTTCATACCATAGGCCCTTATTTGCTTTTTCCATTGAAAGGAAAATGTGCAGTATCATATAAAGTTTACACAGGTTATATATTCAAAATATTTTAGAGATTGATATTATGTCCTTTAGTTAAGGAAGAAAAACCTCTGCCAGTTGAGTGATGCTTAACTTTATTGGTTTGATTTCTAATCATTCCAAAAAGTAAATTTTGAGATGAGGAAGGGTGGTTGAGGGAGGGGAAATGTAGACAAGAGAAAATGTAGAGAGAAGAAGGTTGAAACTTGATACTAATCAATTCAAACATATTTTAAATGCACACACACACACCCATATAATAATATTTTGTTGAGTTTTTTTTAAGGCTCTTTAAAAATTTGTCTAGCCAGGTGATGTGGCACTCATCTGTAATTCCAGCTATTTAGGAAGCTGAGTCAGGAGGATCACAAGTTGGAGGTCAACCTGGGCAACTTAGTGAGACTCTATCTTAAAGAGAAATAAAAAAGGCCGGGGGTATAATTCAGGGGTAGAGCACTTGCCTAACATCCTTGAAGCCCTTGGTTCAATCCCCAGTACCACACACACAAATAACAAAAGGAAAGAAAAAAGAAAACTTACTGACTTTAAAAATATTTACTTTTATGTTCATAAAATGGAATGACACACTTTCTTCTACATTTATAAATGTGTTATAAAATGAAATAGGTGCATCTATCATTTAATTAAACCAAGATATTTTCAAATTGCAGTTTATATTAAAACAAAAATAACCATTAAAGAAATAGAAAATTTATTTATTTATCAGCATTGAGATTCTATTTACATAATTTACAGATAACAACCCACCCAACCACTATCCTCAGAAAAGTGAATATGCTAATGATTTTAATATATCAGTTTCTAGGCTTGAATTTAAAAGATATGTGAATGATCAAAAATAAAACAAACCTGATGACAGTTCAGAAATCTAAAGGAACACAGATCACAAAATATCTGTTTCATATTCAAAAGCACAAGTTCAATTTAACAGATCATCTAGACCCCCTGCATTATATTACAGGAGACAGCAGTTATAGAGGTTAAGAAGTATCCTTGGGATACTGTTCTTCAGATGTCTGAAGGTTCCACTTCTTTTTTTAAAAGTATCTGTACTTTTGATAAATACCTACCTACCTTACTACATAATTAATATCTCCTCCTATACAAGACTTTGCTTGAAACATTTTTTAGGAGTACAGATATTATAAAGAAAAAAATTAACACACAAATACACAAAGGGTCAAGAACACATTGCCCTCTGATGTGCTGCACAAGAAGGTTAAGAAAATACTATCACACATGAGGACATATTTTCAGAGATTTACATGAGAAATTCAAGAAACAAACACCTCCTTTCATTATTTCAGATGAATTTAAACTAATTTGTAATCAAAACATATGCACCCTAAAAATAACTAAGTACAGATCTATGCCCACATTAATTCCCCTACTTTTTTAATTAAAAATTTATGTTTCTCCTGGTTATAAAAATCTGGTTTTAAGTGTTTTCAAAGTTCAAACAGCTATTAAGTGATACTTTTCTTTGGCACTAGCTCCCCCTCCAGACCAACCTACTAATGTAACTACATTTAAAACAACAAACGAGGAACACAAGTTTTTCAAATCACTAATAAATTTCAAAATTCAACACTTTTAAGTACATTCCTATTCCTTAAAAATAACTGGTTAGAATTTGTAACAAAACATTGCAAAATGTAATTAGAATGATTGTTCCTTCAATTTTATACATCTTATATAGGACTGATGTGCAGGAAAACAACTTCAAGTGACTTTTTAGATAAATTCACGAGCATTCTTATAAATACTATCTATACATTACCATATTAAAATTATTTTGACTCACTATCCTAGTAAACTACAAGATACCCTTCAGGTTAACTATGTGAGAAAGACACGTTTTTGCATATTTTCTGCAAACTATGCAAGTTTCATACCAGCTGTTCAGCTCAATTCAAACAGAATTCTCAATTTATAGAGCAGCAAAAGAAAAATCCATGCCTCCAAGCCTATTCATCTCTAACTCCCTACATTTTTACATATTAAAGCCTATAAAAACACAATTTCAAATGCTTGCATCTCCACTTTGTCCTTCTACTGTAGTTGTTTATAAATAACATTTTATAACTACCATAGCATTTATAATTAAGACTTTCTATACACACTTTATATTTCACAAGGAAACAGAATCTTACAATTTGGCTTAGTGATTTACGTTAAAAAAAGAGAGAGAGAGACAACCTATACATTTCAGTATGTAATTTCTCCCTTAAACTACTTTCTATACGATGCACCCTTTTTAAAGACTGGGCATAAAACATGGAATTTCAATTTAATCCAGAAAATAAATATGCACTTACAGTCCAGAGATGAAAAAAAATTAACTAATGAAACCTACGTACAGTTTCTATAGAGTCAAGTCAAAGTCAAGTTAGTTACTTGTGACAAGTTTAACTCCGATACAAAATTTGCATTGCACTGTTCTCGAAGCCTTGAGATTTGGAGTTATCTACTGGAGTCTGGCTTTCCTGAGTTCACCTTCTTGAGTTAGCTTAATTCAAACATAGGAAGGAAAAACACATCATCTCCCTGCTTACGTCCTCATTCTAAAGTGTAATATGCACCAAAACGCTACAAGCTCATCGGGGATAAACCCATTAACCATGACATTGCCATTTAACTTAAATTCGTTGCGTCTCTGAGGATTGCAATTTCCACATGAAGAGAACAGGTGCTGCACCCGACAACCTACTCACACTTGCAGGACAAACCTCCTTGAACTAATAAATAAAGATTCATTTAACCTTTCCAAATAAGTTTAGACACTCAAAAGCCGCCAGCTCATTTGCACATCAAAAGGAGGCACTAAGGCACTCAAGCCGTTAACTGCCCTGCATTGGCCCCTCGCCGTGAGCGCATCTTTGTGCGGGTTTTCTCCATGTTTTCTATCTTGAGAAGCACTCCCAGAAACCCCATAACACACAGGCATTCTCCTTCCCAGTCGGTGACTACAGGGACCGGGCGCTGCCGAAAGGGAAGGTAGGTGCAGCCTGGAGATGAGGAAAGATGAGGGACACCTCCCACCCCCGCCCCCATCCCTTCTTTTCTCCTCGGCTTCGGCCCCTGCCTTAAGCAAGGATGCGCGACGCGGTGGCTGTCACAGCGCAGCTCAGCGTCCCGGCTTGGCGGCGGCTGCCCCTCACCCCTGCCCGGGCCGCACTAAGACACCCGCCTGAGCGTCCCGGGGGCTCCCTCCCCACTTTTCCGCGAGCCGCTGGATAAGCAGCAGCAGTTGCAGCAACAGGCCCAGGGGTCGCCCGGAGAAGAGAAGCGACAGCCCCAGAGCCTCCACAGATCCCGCGCTCGCCCAGCCCAAGACCCGAGGCGCGCGGGGCCCGACTCCTAACGCCCCCTTACCCGAGGCGGGAGAGAGGCGGTCTCCGCCGATCCCCGTCACCGCCACCGCCACCGCCACAGCCCTCAGCTGCAGCTGTCCAGTGCTGGGGGAGTGGGAGGGGTGGCTGGGTGGAGGATGCTACTCCCGACCAAAGGGAGAGGAAGAAACGGAAACAGGAACCACGGTCGCCGCTTAACGGAGCCTCCGGCGCCACTGACTGAGGGAGAGCGCGAGGCGGCGCGAGCCGGGCAGTAGCTGACAGCGCGAGACCGAGCGCGAGCCGGGTCCCGGGCGCGCGACCCCGAGTAGCACCAGCCCCATTCCGAGAGGAGAGGGAGGGGACCGGCTGGCTGGGGGCCCGGAGAGGGCGGCGGGGGGCGGGGGCCTGGAGCCGAGGGAACCCGGCCACTAGGGTCGGCCCGAGATAACGCGCGCACGCGCCGGAGCGGCTCCGACAACAAGCGCAGGCGGGGAAGCCTCGGCCAGCGCGGGCGGGCGCGCGCGGATGGGGGTGCGCGCCCCTCAGCGTTCCAGGCTTCTGGGAGAGGGCGCGCATGCGCTGGCCGCTGCCTCCTACGGCGACCCTGGCATGTGCCAGAACTCCTCCCCGCCCCCTTCCTCGCTGCACCCGTGGATAGCGTAGCTGCAGCATCCACCGCCACGAAGAGCCTCGGGCCACAGCGGGACGGCAGAGTTCCAGCTGGGCAGCGATTGCGCGGGGACGCTGGGTCGGGCTCGCACACAGGCGTAGGCCGCCCTCTACCGCCTTAAGGCTAGCGGCCGAGGGGGCGCGAGTTGAGCGCACCGCCCCACGCCAGGAGAGCCACCTCCAGGGAACGCCGTTTTCTTTAGAGCGCTGGTGGGGCGACCGCCCATGCCAGCTCAGTTCGCCGCCCTAAGGTGCACCCGCGCTGGGCATTCGAAGCAGGCTCCTTGCTACTTTTAGGGGTGGTCGCTGTTGCTGCTATAGCTGCTGCTGCTGCTGCTGCTACTGCTGCTACTCTGCCCCTGCTGCCCGGTCCGGCCGCTCCACCGCAGCCCGCATCGCGATCCTACAAGGGCATCGCTCCCAAGCAGCCCAGCGCAGCCCTGTCTTGTGGGAGCTATGTTTCCACTTTCGCGCAAAGAGAAAGACCCCCCAAGAGGGCCTTAGTTCGATACCCGGCCTCTCCCGACCCGCGGCTGCAGCAGCCCTCTGAAGCGGAAGTTTATTGAGTACGGGGAAGAGAACGGCACCGGGAGGGAGGGAGAGACTTTTCCTTAGGATGCTTCCTACCCGCTCCGACTCGGGAATTCCTGGCGCCCGCGAAGCAGAATAGTGGGCCGTAGAGATACCTCAGGCCAGTCCTGACCGCAAGCTGAGCGGGAGGACCTGAGCGAGCCGCCCCGGCACACAAAGTAGTCTCGGGCAGAGGGGTGCCGCAGGGACCAATCAGAGCTGAGAGCCCCATGAGTGGAGTGCGAGCCGGCCAATCAGAGGGCCGGAAGATGAGCTTCCCGTACCGAACTCTTCCCTGTAGCCTCGGGACCTAGATCCCAAGCCCCCGGCGCAGCAAGCTGGAAAGAGGGAATAGTGCCCTGAGGACAAGAATTATTCCTTTCGGCCAGGGTATTTTTTTGTATTCACCGTAGAGCAAAGAGCTGCAGCCTTTTCGATTCTAAGTATTAAAAGGCTCACAAAAAAATTTAAGAAGCTGTGGTCTGCCAAGAATGCAATCTGCCTAATAACCTCATAAATTCAGTGTTTATCGAGATTTTTTCCAGGCCAACAACTGTGTTACAGAGATACAAATAAGACCCTGTGGATTCAAAAAAGAAAACCCCTGCTCTCAAGCAGCTTAGGATCTTCTTAGACTTTTTTGGACCTTGTGACATTGGTTTCTTGTCGGCTTTTAAAAGCACGAAGTACTTTGCCATGGTTTTATGGTTATTTCCCTGTAAGAGAAAACTGAGATGAAAATTAAGTGCCTTATCCAAGGTGAGACTTCTCTTCCACCCCCACCCACCCCCTTTCTGGGGAAACCAGAACTATTTTTTTAGCCCAGAGAGTTTTAACCATTTATTAAATGCACGGAAATGAGTGGGTGGTGTCCGCCCATGAGACATTTGGACTAAACAACAAAATTGTAAGAGTTACACCTTTGAATGTTAGAATTAGACAAATTTTAGATATATCCTGGTTAGATAGGTCAAAAGCGAAACATGTCAGTCTTTTTTTTTTTTTTTTTTTTTTTTTTTCTTTTTTGTCCTAGGGTTTGAACTCAGGGTCAGTTGACCACTGAGCCACATCCCCAGCCCTATTTTGTATTTTCATTTAGAGATAGGGTCTCACTGAGTTGCTTAGTGCCTTGCTTTTGGTGAGGCTAGCTTTAAATTCGTGATCCTCCTGCCTCAGCCTCCTGAGCCGCTGGGACATACTCTAGATTTTGATCTCGCCCCCCCCCCCCCCCCCCCCGCGCGCGCATGCGCGCGCACACAAACACACACACAGTGCTGGAAAATGAACCCAGGGCCTAAGGCATACTAATACTAAAGATGTATTTTACCGCTGAACTACACATACCCTGCCTTGCTAAGTCTGACGTGGAGTCGATATTTACTGTTTAGTGTAAACATAGAATTCTAAAAAACTATCTTAACAGGCATGTGTAACTTTAAGAAAGAAGAGAAACATTTCTGGTTGGTTTAATCATTATAGGTTATGTTCTGTAATACTTTCAGATCTCTTAAGTTCAAAGCTTTACCTTTGCCTTAAAACATTCAAGTTTTTAAATCTAGCCTTCAATTTTTCCTTCCAAAAACCTAGGAATTAGGGCTGGGGTTGTAACTCAGTGGTAGAGTGCCCTGGGTTCGATCCTCAGCACCACATAAAAATAAAATAAAGGTATTGTGTCTGCCTACAACTAAAACAAAATACTTTTTTTAAAAAACTAGGAATTAAAATATTTATCTTCTCCACCCTTTTCCATCAAAATGCAAACAAGAAAAAAAAGTTTGTCTGGGATTTAGCACATTGATGTCTCTGGAATACCGTCAGAAACTAGTCCTTCAGCGATTCTGAACTCTGTTGAGTGTTTCTCAACCTGTAACAGAACACTGTTATCAAAGTCCTTTCTAGGGCATGCCCAAGATTTAGCTACCATCCCAGAACTGGAAATATCAGTTAAATAACTGACATTTGAGAAGAATTCTTTACACATTCCAGGCCAATAATGAATTTCCTGAGAATCACTTATAACAGGAGTACTTATACTGCCTCTTTTAGTGCAAACTAAAGAAAAAAAGTACATTTCTGAGGCTCAAAAGTATAGCTCAGTGGTAGAGGGCTTGCCTGCCATGTGAAAGGCCCTGGGTTCCATCCCCAGCCCTGCAAAAAGGAAAAAAGAAAATACATTTCTACTCTCTCCAAAGAGAAAAAATCCTGAAACTCTGCTGTTCTTTAATAAGGTTGTTTCTGAGAAAGAACCCCTAAAAGATTCTAAACATCATTAATCATCAGATAGTGTCTCTGTCAAAGGTATTTTCTTCACATTCTCCAGCCTCCAGAACTGCTGCTGGGCCCCCTGATCTCCTTCTCTTCTCACTCTAGCTGCTTGCCTCTACCTCACTCCCAGTTTCTAATATTTGCTTCCGCAAGAAATGCTCCATCTTTTCCTCTTCTCCTGCCCTTCCAAATTAGGCTTTGGGCCTAACCTTTGCTTATTCCAAAATTATAGACAAGTTCTTCTCAACAAAAGACTGTACAAAACATTCTCTACAAGAACTAAAAGAACCTTCCCAGTCGGTCACTTTCTTTTATGGGTCAGCCTGGGTCGATTGTTAGTCATCTGTCAGAGCTATGGGGACTTGCATGTGGGGCAAGAAGTCAACTCTTAGACAATGGAAAAGATCAAACTGAATGTTTAAGTGAATACATGACTGGCCATTTTATTGAGAGATTAGCTAGATCAAAGTTAATGAACTTGAATGCTATCACATTTCCTAAGTTGTGAACATTCATGTAGAAACTAGTTTGAAATTTACTACCATTTTATTATTACTATAATAAAAATAATAACCAAAGTGTAATACTGCTGAGCACAAGCCCCATACTAAGCTCTTCATTATTTAATTCTCAAATCAAACCTTTGAGGTGGATCCTATTGTTAATATAGTGGGGAAATCTATAGGGTCCCAGTAGGGGTTGAGGCACTCAGGAGACTCAGCAGCAGCTGCTTAGCAAAGAGTTTAGAAATTTTTCCATCTCTGCCAATGTATAACAACTGAATGTGAGCTCTGGAAATATTCTCAATAACTTGTAATTATTCTTGTTTTATAATCATTGCTGTAACTACATTTCACCGATAGTATTCTATTTTGCAGGAAATCATACAAAGGGTGGTACAGTTATTAGCACAGGCAAGAAGGTATAACCTTGAAATAATGATTTTATCCATTAGGGGCCTCAGTTTTCTCATCTGAAAATAAGGGGGTTAGACTAGATAAATTGTAATTGTTTGCCAGTTCCAAAACTATAAATTTAGCCAATTTGACGTACCATTGACAGTAACTACGAAAATGAAATATGGAAAAATAGTCTCTCTTTTCAAATCCAGTAAGTGTTTTAAGTCATTTTTGAGTCAAATCCTTAAATAGAAACTCTATACCTGCTCATTAAAAAGCCAGAGCTAATCTTTCCCATCAGAAGAGTAAATGAAGTGATTGATTTAAAAGCTGATGAAACTAGCTACTTTCTCTCTGTATGATTTGCCTTCACCGATGAAATACCGGTCTTTTTCTTTGGGTCAAGGCAGCATATACTTCACACCACTGATTTCTTATTTACCATCTGCTTCTATTTCTTCCTTATTAATGGAGTTTCTTGTTGTTTTTATTTGCCTTTTTTTTTTTTTTTTTTTTTTTTTTGGATAACTACCCAAAATGTAGCTACAAGAAGGGCAACTCTATTAACCTGAGTCAATCAGTAAATGAATTCCCAGAATGGTAAAGGCTTATAGTGTTTACCCTCTCATTCCAGCCATTAAAAAGACTATCCTTTTCCATGCCCACCCAGACACCCTCCCCCTTTGCAGCAGGGCTGGACTAGGCTATAGCAGGTTGTGGGTATAAATAGTATGTGTCACTTCCAGGTAGAACATTTAATTGCCAGTGTAAGTCCTTACAGTGTTTACTCTTCCCCAGCCTTAAGACCAGTATTGTTGAAGATGGTAAAGCCTCTGTCAGCCTATGTTCCCAAACAAGGACGACTTGGAACAACCCATCCACCTCCCTCATGTAGTTTGAGTAAGTAATACATTTTTGTTGTTTAAGCTGCTGAAATGTGGGTGTATTTTTCACTGCAGTATGACCTAGAATCTCAGTTATAGTAGATTGGTATATGCTAAAATCAGAAAAGTTCCAGACTATACTAATTAATATTGAAAACCAATGTAGTCTGGAGTAAACTGGCTCCATCAGACCAAAAGAAAGAATTTTCAGTCCATGCTTCCATGCTTGGAGGACACTCTCTTTCCCACCAGGCATAAGTAAGTCAGTCTGTAACTGAATTGCCATGGGTAGCAGTAGTACAACTTCAAAAGGAATGAATCTTAAAACAAAGTAAACATACTGACAATGGCAGAGCTAGAAAAACACTTGAAAGTTTGAGTGAATTGATGGTCATATCACTCCTGAAGGCTGCTCTTCCTAGATTTTTAATTCTGCAAAATAATAATTTTGTTTGTTCCTCCATAACACTGAGGAAACTGCATTTTTGGATATCTTTAATTTCATCGCAGTTCCTCATAGATTTAGCTCAAGAAGTCAAACATACCGGATGCATTAAAAATTTTTTAAATATAATAGTTCACACTATTGCCTTCAGAAATAAAATATTATCTCTGTTAACAAAGGGAAAAAGTAATTTGGTTTAATTCAGTCTTTTCAGATGAAGAGATTAAGACTTAGAGATATTAAGAGGTTATCAAGTTTGCATATCTTTATTATAGCAGAAATGAGAGGGAGAAAACAACTAATAATTGCTTCGAAAAAATTACCATAGTTTCTAACTCAAGATATCGAAGTATTAAGGCAGTGTTTCCCTGATAATTTAAAACATTAAAGTTAAAACAAGTAGAATTTACTTACTAGTTATGTGACCTTGAATAAATTATTTAACTTCTCTGAGCTCTGGTTTTTCCACCTGTAATAAGGGGATAATAATTCCTAGTTCAGGGCTGGGATTGTAGCTCAGTGGTAGAGCACTTACCTAGCATGTGTGAGGCACTGGTTTTGATTCTTAGCACTGCATATAAATAAATAAAAATAAAGGTCCATCAACAACTAAAACTTATTTTTGTTGTTTTAAAAAATTATTTAGTTATTTTAAAAAAATTTTTTAAATAATCCCTAGTTCATAGGGTTGTGAGGAATAAAGGACTCATAATATTAAAAAGCACTCAGTATAATGCCTGACACACAGTAAATGTTGTGTACATTGCAGCCCTACTAAACAATGTTTATTCATAGCAAACTCATTTTTATGCATTAGCATATAAATCCTGTTCTCCTTTACTATTCATTTAATTCAGACCTTTAACCTGTGTTTCTTCATTACATATAATTATAGTGAACACCTACTTTATTATGTGACCAGCAACCACCTGCTCTGGTTTGGATATGAGGTGTCCCCTGAAAGCTCCTGTGTTAAAAATGTAAGAATATTCGGAGGGCTGGGGAGATAGCTCAGTTGGTAGAGTGCTTGCTTTGTAAGCACACGGCCCTGGGTTCCATCCCCAGCACCAAAAAAAAAAAAAGAATATTCAGAGATGAAATGATTAGATTATGAGAACTATAACCTGATTAGTCCATACTACTTTGAATGGACTAACTGGGTGGTAACTATAGGTAGGTGTGGTGTTGCTAAAGGAGGTAGACCACTGGGGGCTTGTACCAGAAGGATTCATCTTCCCTATGGCCCTTTCCCCCACCTCTTCTCTCTGCTTCCAAGCCACCATGAGCAGAGCAGAGTGCTTCTGCCACTCTCTTCTGCCATGAAGCAATGGGCCCAGAGCAATGGAGTCAGCCAACCATGAACTGAACTTCTGAAATCATAAATTAAAATAAACTTTTCCTCCTTGAAGTTGTTCTTGTCAGGTATTTTGGTCACAGTGATGAAAAGCTAACATATCACCTTTTCTATAGGAGCTGCTCCCTTCACTTCCATAGTTCTATCATTATGGCAGCAAGAAGAGCCATATTACTGCCGTCATTTGCCACAGCTAGTTGGTCAAGAGAAAAAGACACCTGATTAAAAAAATGATCCAATGAAGCCATTCCTCCAGGATTTTTAGACTTAGGAAGAGAAGTCATCTCAGGCCTCACCTAGACATAAAACCTGGAAGATGTAAAATATGGGGGGAAAAAATCTGGGAGATGTCATTGGACACCTTTTTTTCCCATGTGAAAAAGCCCATTCTGCACAGAGAGAATAAACTCAATAGACAGAAGGAAGCAGAGAAGACAGACTGTGCTTTTTACACTGGAATTCTCACTTTCAAGGAAGTGGCTAAATTTCTGCCTTTCCTTCTGTTTAAGCTTGTCTCTTCCCTGTGTCCTCCTAATATATTCCCCATTTTATCTAAGCTGCTTCCAGATGGGTTTACTTTAAATGAAATTAATGCAATAATATGCTACATTAGCCTAAAGTAAAAAACAAAAGGGAAAATTCTTAGATTCATTATCGTCATTAATGGCCTGGATACCATTTAAGAATATGACCATCAGGTTTATCAAAATGAATGAAAAAATTTTTATCAAATGCCAACTTTATGTAAGGTACCTACAGCACAGACTTCTCTTATTCTTCTATAATGACAAACCCCCATTTCTGACTGATTCTATTGCAACTCACCTAAAATCTTACATTTCCTAAATCTCCCTTTTAGTGAATATGGCCATATAACTAAATTCTGGCTATTGAGATCTAACCAGAAATGTCATGTGGGACTTATATTTAAAAATTCCTTAAAAGGAAGAAGTTAGACTCTTCTTATCTCTTCTGTTCATCCTACTACCTGGAACATTTTATGATGCCTGGAGCCCTTTCAGCCATCTTGAATCGTTAGGAGGATAACCATACCCTGCAGATAACATTGACTAGAAGGAAGCTGGATCCCTGGCAACTTGGTGAAGCCTCCGTGCCAATCCTGTGCTACTCACCTCCAAAAATTCCTTAATATGAAAAAGCAATAAGCTAAAAGTTTTATTTAAGCCACCATCATTTGGGTTTTTCTGTCAACATTACAGTGAACCTAATCCTGATACAATTGATACAATGCCATTTTAAGTTGATAAATTATATTGAGTTAAGCTAAATCATTAGTGCTCTATAAAATTTTTTTTAAATCACAAAAAATCTGGAAAGGAATGTAGCAGACACAAATACTTGCTACTGTATCTTAAAATTAAAAACAAAAATAAAGATATAGACTAGGGAAAGATGGGATCAACAGGAGGTCGGAGGGGAAAATTTCAGCCAAATAATAATAATTAACCACCGTCAATGTGCTACAAATACCTGCTCCAACAAAAATGAACCTTATTAAAGTCACCAAAGTTCCAATGTTTTCGCCTTAAATTTTAAGAGCCTATCCAAGGAAAAATTAGATTCTGAGGGTAAAGATTAACTAACCAAACTAATAGGAGTCTAAAAGGGCAGAAGCCCTCTTGAGGGCAGAGTCCCTGCCTATCTGTCTTGATCACCACTACATAGCATATTTATTGAATGAATTAATTTTCATTGCAATATAACTGCCAGTAGGAACAAGAAACATAACCTTTGGTTAGTCAGGATCTTGTATGGTTTCCATGGGAACAAAGCCATATAAAGTCACGGTTCAGAATGTAGATTCTAACTGTATTTGAATATTGACTCCACCACTTAATAACTACAAGACTTTGGGAGAAATTTTAAATCTGTCTTATTTTTTCATATCTGTAGAATGGGAACACCTCTTGGGGTTGCTGTGACTATAAAATGAGAACAACCTGACACAGTGTAAGCACATAATAATGCTGGCCATTTATAGCTCTACAAAAACACTAAGCTAAATCAAGACTTTGTGGACACTGTTATTATCTGATCTAAATCTAAAGTCAAGATAACATGAAAACACAATCTATGAAAGCAAAATAAATAAGTGATTGACAAGATTTTCTAGACCAAAGGCTGAATGTCATTTCAGTTCTGCAGTAATGCTATAACACAATTGTTGATATTTAAAACAAGGAGTAAAGGTTCCAAAAACAACTCCCTATAAATTATGCTGGCCTGATTTACAGGTAGGCTTGCAAACCTACATAGATAGAGGTCAAGTGAGAATACCTTGTATTTATTTCAAGAGTGATCATTTAGTTAAAAGTAACTTGGGTTGGGATTGTGGCTCAGTGGTAGAATACTTGCCTGGCACTTGAGGCACTGGGTTCAATTCTCAGCACCACCTAAAAATAAATAAAAGTCCATCAACAACCAAAAAAAAATATTTTTAAAAAAAGTACCTTGAGTTGAGGAGTATAATTCAGTGGTAGCATGCACAAAGCACTGGGTTCAATCCCTAACACTAATAATAATAATAATAAAATAATAATAATAATAATAATTAAAAACAAAATATTCTTCATCTTTTGGCTTTTACACTTATGTCAAATGACTGAAAAGACAATACAACTTATTTGATCTCTTTAAAATACAAGGAACAAAGAATTGCTCAATATACTTCAAAGAAAGGAGGACTTTTAAAATACACAAAAACTGAAATTTATCTTGGAGCCAAAACATCATTGGATACCAAGACAATTAGAGACCTGCCCTTCTATGTCTCATTCTCTCTCACATTCCCCACATCATTTCTGCTCTTCTCCTCTTCTTTCCATACGAACTCACTTTCATACCTTCTATCTTTTGGTTTCTCCTTGCTCATAATCTTGGATCCCTTATAATTTCATTCTCCTCCCCTTGTAATTTCATCTTCCTCATGGTAACAGACATAATCTTAACTTGCAAATTCTGAGAGTTTCTCAGTTCATATTCTCCAGAGAATAAATCTTGTTGGGTTTGCATATCTCTTTCTACTGAGTCACATCATAGGTCTTCTGATCTTGAGACAGGTAGTTCTAGTCCAAACTATTTCAAGGCACTGGTGGCTGCCTCTTCAGCAATGGGTATGGAAATGGGCAGGCAGACACTTTAGTATATTTCATTTACAAAAATATAAAATATCTTACCAAAGAATCATGATCAGATGAATTCACCATTGAATCCCCAGTGTTTAGAATAGTGCTTGGCCTATGGAAGATAATTTATTGAATAGTATTGAATGAATCCATGAGTGAATAAATAAATGAATAAAGAAAGAGGAGTTTGGGCTGGGGATATAGCTCAGTTGGTAGGGTGCTTGCCTTGCAAGCACAAGGCCCTGGGTTCAATCCCCAGCACCACAAAAAAAAGAAAAAGAAAGAAAGAAAGAAAGAGGAGTTTATTACAACAGAAAATATTTCACTAAGTAAGTCTTTACATGTTGTTAGATCCTGCAAATGGTTTCCAAGAAAATTTTAATTGTTTTTAATAGCATTTTTAAAATAGCAAAGGAAATCTTATTTATATTTATGTCTATATTTCTAAATAACAGGAGAAATTCAATTATCTTTATCTTTTCTTTTATAGGAATATTCTTTATTTTTAAAATAAGGGCCTAATAAAATATCTATTTACTTTTAATATTTTATGTGCCTCTAAGACAAAAATGTGCTTGGTTAGTTTTCTTCTACAACTTAACATTTGTGGTGACCATATTTTTTCACTAAATGCAGGGTGAGAATGTGATCCAAAATTAAATCTAAATTTACAATCTGAATTTTCCTAGAAAGTGTAAGACATATGAACGTTGTAGGGATGAACCTGAAATATTTAAATCCTGTTTGACGCTAGGCTTGATAGTGCACACCTATAATTCCAGTGACTCAGGAGACTGAGGCAGGAGAATCACAAGTTCAAGATCAGCCTCACAACTTAGTGAGACCCTGTCTCAGAATAAAAAATGAAAAATAAAAAGGCGAGAAATAGCTCAGTGGTAAAGCGCCCCTAGGTTAAATCCAGTGCCCCTGGGCTAAAGCCACAGTATTAAAAAAAAAAAAAAAAAGGAGAAGAAGAAACTAACAAGTATACGTACATATATATATATATATATATATATATATATATATATATATATAATTTTTTTAATGATTTTTCAGCTTGAGTCAGTCATGCTCTGACAGAGTAACATGGACAATTCAATGAGTGAAGGTCTCTCCTGGATTTATGACTCATAATTTTCCAAATTGCTAGACATGGATGCTCATTAAATCTATACAGTACTTTGTATAAGAAAAAGGATATTTTGCTTTTCTTATTGTCAAAATGAAAATGGAATTAAGTATGTCACATTTCCCTACCATCTTCTTCAATTACTGGAATCATCTTCCAGTGCTGTCCTGCCACAGAGCAGCATAAGTTACTATGCTTCTTTATTCCCATCTTCCCTGTAGTCAAGTTGAGGCCAGGCTCTGGCCAATGGGAGGTGAGCAGAAGTGATATGAGTTACTTTCAAGCCTGGCCACAAGTGACCCTAAGAGAACCTCCAATTCTTTCTTCCTCTACCTTGGTAACTTTGGAAACTACATACTGTAGATAGTCCTGCTATAATGAGGTGACCTGGATCCCCAAGTCTTCTTTAGGAGAAGAAACACTATATAGACATTGGACTATTACATGAGCATGAAACAAATCTTCATTACATCAAATCACCAGAGTTAATTAACCAACTACTACACTGGCCAAGGGGATAATAGAGAGCTAAAATTCAGCCCCTGGGCTGCATACCCCCCTGGGGAAGTGCCTTTTCTAATTCAAACACAGATGCCAAACCGACTGAAAGTGGCCCTGACTATAGCCCCCTCTCATTTTTTTTAAACTTTTTTTTAGTTGTAGATGAACACAATACCTTTATTTTATTTATTTTTATGTGGTACTGAGGATCGAACCCAGTACTTTACACACGCTAGGCCAGCACTCTACCACTAAACTACAACCCCAGCATCCCCCTCTCATTTAAACCCTATTCCCACTCCTTTTTGCCTTTGTAATCCCTCCTTAAAGAGCTATCAGATCAATATTCCTGAGGCACAGCTCTGATCATGCAATTTTCTGATCAGAAACCTTCAGAGGGGCCCCATCATTTCATGAAGTAAACACAAAACCTTTAACATGGTCTCCAGGCTCCTCCATAATTCATTGAATAAATCTACCTAGACAGTACAAATCTACCTATGTAGTACAAACTAACTATGCATTGCCTTCTCATAACCACGTTCCCCATCTCATAGCAACCTAATTCATAGAAACTCCACATTCTCTTACAAGAAATTCCACAGCTCAGAATTTCTTCAAACCTGCCATCCTTCTGCAATCACCCTTTCCTTTAATATTCTGATCAAAAGACTAAACTTCCATCCTGTTTAAGGATACCTCTGTTGGCTTTATTTAGGGGCAAAAAGAGGTTTGTCTCATAGTTGTTCCTAAGTTACTTCACTCTATGACCTGTTTTCTGCATTCCAATTCTGCAGCATCCGATCCTGCTTGTGTAGAGGGTGTCAGCAGCAACACATCATGAAAGAACTAAAAGATGAAGGAAAGACAATTTATGTTGTCTACTCCCTACTCTGTTTAGTTCTTGGGATTGCCAGATAAAATGGCATCCACCCAATTAAATTTTACTTTCAGATAAAACAGTGAATCATTTTTTAGTATGTCCCAACAATTGTATGTAGTATACTTATGCTAAAAAATTATTTGTTGTTGTCTAAAACTCAAATATAACTAGGTATCCTGCACTTTTATATGCTAAACGTGAAAACCCTAGTAGTGGTCCCCCTTTTATTAAATTATTAATCTATGGCTCAGATTGGGAGGAGAATAAGAACTCTTCCTGCAAGTACATAATCTGCCAAAAACATTGCCATTTTGAATAATGACCCCCCCAACGGTAGTGTTTTCCTTCCTATTATTCATGTGTTATAGTGGTTTCTACACAATAAACCTCTCATATGTGGAAGTAAGTCTCCTGAAGTCAGGTATCTTGTTCTTCATATCCTTTCATTGGCTGGCTAGATTTTGGAAGCATCTTTCATGCACTATCTACTTGCTACATTGACATTTCAAGAATTCAAAACCAACAACAGCACATAAATTTTAAAGCAGATAAAAGCATCAGAAGAAAATACCTTGGGCATGTATAATAGCAAATCCTAGCATTTTTTCCAACTTGCATAATGAACCTCAGATTTTGTAATTTTGGCCTTGTACATGTTTCCAAATATCTCTCCCTATCTTCTAGGGAATACTTGGCTGAGTTTTACCTGAGGTATGTATGTAGGAACACAGGTTATATATAGAAGTTATATTTAGAAGTTATCTAACCTCTTCATTTTATGAACAAAGAAAGTAAAACTAAGAAGATAAATCAGTGGGCCATGATCATACTCTGGCTTATTTTCTGATACAAAATTGGTTCAACATACCCCCCATTCCCCATTTGAAAATTAAGATTCAACTTTAACCTGTGGCCATGATGGAATAACAGGTCCCCAATTTACTCTGTATTGAAAACAAGACAAAATGTATAAACAGTTGTCAGTTGTTGGACAACATGCTACACAGGACAGTGATTTCTGAAAGAGAAACAAAGTGAACCTATAATTGCCCCAGCTTATTTTCTGGAAAGTCCAGACTACAGCACAGACAAGGGAGAGCCAACAAAGCCTGGAATTTCCTGAGTTGTAGAGACAGAATTCAGGAAGGTTGAGGCAGCTTGAATTCATCGGGCATGTTACCCAGGGAGGAGAAAGAAGCACTCAGAGACAGAGAGTTGTGGAGAGTCCCAGGGGCTTCAGCTGAGTCTTCAGCTGAGTATTGGTCAGGTCAGCTGAGTCTTCAGCTGAGTATTGGTCAGGTCAGCACTCTACCTGAGCCAGGGAGACACCTGAAAGGAGCAGTTACTGGTGCTAACACAGGAATGGAAAGTTCACATTCCCAACAGCCTGAATGGAAAAACTGTGATACATTGAGTTTCACACTCAGAAGGCTATTTCTTCATGAGACCACTTTGGTCCTAAGGTTGCTCTCCTTCTGCCTATCAGAGTTTAAGTGCAAGACTCAAAAGGATCAAACTGTTTTCAAGTAGCTTGAATTGTGTCCCAGAACATAGCTCAAAAATATTTAAAGGAATACAAAAACAAAAAAACAAAACCTAGCCTCCAACAAGATGAAATTTACAGTAAGAATCCAATAAAAAATTATCAGGAATACAAAGAAGCAGGAAAATATAACCTATAATGAGGAAAAATAAGTAAGAGAAACAAACCTAGATATACCACAGGTGATAAAATTGGCAGACAAATACATTAAAATAGTAATTATAATTATGCTCCATATAAAGCATGAGCGTATTAGGAAAAGATACATATATTTTTTAAAGATCCAAGTTGAACTTCTCAAGATGAAAAATGCAATATTTGAGCTGAAAACTCAGAACTGCTATGGAATTATAATTTTTCCCATTATTTCCATTATTCTCAATACCACAAATGTAAAAATGATACTTTTCATTGGGTTTAAAAATAGTCCTTTTTACATAAAAATCTCAAATGTCCATCCAAACCAGCAATATAGAATAATGTTTGCATAGCAAAAATGTTAGCTGCATTTGCTATTGGTATTTATAAAGAATAGGAACAGCACACAAGACTTTTCTATATGCAAAACATATTAAGCCAAGCATAACTTCTATTCAGAAGAGTTTAAAGTCCAGTGAAAAATGAAAAATTGGGTTCTATAGCTTCATTTTTGAGCTTTCTTCATGCATAAATTAAAGAAAAACTATTTTTATATGCACCACTCAGATTTTAGAAAAAAAGCAAGAAAATTATAGCCCTTGCCAAGATCAGTGATAATATTCCCCCCAATTTATTGGGGAACTTTAGTTAAGAATCTAACCTAAGAAATGTAGGTATGGAGAAGGAAAAAAAACCAAGCAAGAAGCAGAAGCAGGACCAAAAAGAAACTATTATGAAAAGTAGGAACTTTAAATTAAAAAAAAAAAAATTTGTGAGGACTCTGGTTTACAAGTATGTATGAATATCCTCCACAAAGGCTGAGAAGGTGATAATGTGAGAATAAAATTAATTTCCACCAGTAGTTATTGAGTGTCTGTTATCTGTAAGACACTGCACCAAATGAAGCGCTATCCCTTTCCTTTAGAAGCACAAAATGTGATGCAAGAGATGGATGCAGATACATAAACAATTGTGTCATAAGTCAGGCCAACAGCTGCAAAAATGAAGACATAACAACAGCTAAAGGGACAAAGAGGAGTAAAATAGTTACTGAGGCTTGGGGCAGGAAAACAGGAGAAGACTTCACATGAAAGGTAACATTTGAACTGTGTCCTGAAAAATAAAAGGGATTTTGCGACACAGAAAAGAAGATTATGTGGTTATCCATCATTTAATTTCACCCTCCCTCATCCATTCATTCTCTCTGTGTGTGTCCTGCTTTGTAACCAAAAGACTCCCTTACCTGACCATTCATGGTGGTTAAGCTTCTGATTAAGTTTGGTCAAATAAAAACACTAGAGAAGAGACGGCAGAAGGAGAGAAAGGTTAAAGAGTATTTTTTCACTGACCTATCTCAGTTTCCTCACTATGGTTCTGGCAGTGGCTACAACCCTCCCTATGCACAACTCAGCCTACCTTGATGGCTCCCTTTTCCTGTGGTTCCAGCTTTCCCTGAGCTGTGAAAATTGTCATCTTCTTGGCCCATCCAGCCTAGAGAGAGTAAGTGCTTCTCAGTTTGCTAGTCTCTGGATGCATCAACCACTCTTGTGTTTTCCCTTTACCATGAGCAGATCTCTGTAAATACTCCATTTAAACCATCTGAGTGGAATCAATCCTAGACAGAGAGAACAGAATAAGCAAAGACAAGAAGTAACGCTTGCTTACAGAACAATTGCTTACAATTGGAGAGTTGCCTTTTGAGGAACATAGTATGGATGGGAATCCAGGATAGAGGAGAATCATTTTAGAGAATTGGAGTCAAATTATGAGGGCCTTACCAAGGAATTTGGACTCTGTTCTTGGGTAAGAGAAAACCTTTGATAGTGATCGAGTGGGTGTCATCAGATCTATGTTCCACCAGATCTATGTTCCACAAAGATCTCTCTACTGGCACATGGAAAATGGAATGAAGAGGAAAGAGAGTAGAGGCAGGGAGACCAGGAAAGAAATTGTTTTAATAAGTCCTATAATAGGGCATTGATTGGTGGTAAGGAGAATATATTTGAAATGGGTCAGCAACAAAATCTACGGGGTATGGCAAGTAAGTGAATTGAGGACAAAGCATAAGGGATTTTTTTTTATAGAGGTTTAATTTAATTTTATTTTACTACAAATGGATTTCCAGTTTTCCCAGCACCATTTGTGGAATAGGCTATCTTTTCTCCAACGTATATTTTTGGTACCTTTGTCTAGTATGAGATAACCATATTTATGTGGGTTTGTCTCTGTGTCTTCTGTTTTGTACCATTGGTCTACATGTCTATTTTGGTGCCAATACCATGCGGTTCCTTTTATTTTTTATTTTGAGGCACAGTGTCACTCAGTGGCCCAGATTGGCTTTGAACTTGCAATCTTCCTGCCTCAGCCTCCTGAATTGCTGAGGTTATACGTGTGCACCACTGAGCTCAGCCTAAAATGGATCATTAAAAAAATCCCTTTTAGGTATTAGGAATGGTTCCCAGCAGGGAAGAAAACAGGGTGGTTTCAGAAGACAATTGTGACGTGAGCATGAGTATGTAAAAGAAGAAATGCTAAAGCTGGCCTTTCTTGCCTTATTGATTTCTGGTGCTTATTGAATACATTATCATTATTATTATTATTATTATTATTATTATTATTATTATTAGGATTGAACCCAAGTGTGTTCTACAACTAAGTTATGTCTTTCTTATTTTATTTTATCTTTTTGAGACAGGATCTCATTAAGTGGCCCAGACGGTCCTTGAACTTCTCCTGCTTTAGTGATTCTCCTGCTTTGTGATTCTCCTGCTTTAGTCTTCCAAGCAGCTGAGATCACAGGAATGCATCACCACACCCGGCCACATTATTTTATTTTATTTTTTGGCAGTACTGGGGATTGAACCTAGGGAATATTATTATTTTTAATGGACTATTTCGAACTTTGCTAAACAGATATTCTAAGCTAATCAACCAGATTGTTAATAATGAACCCTTGATTATTTACAAAGTTTTACTTAATAAACTTTTCAGTGATGAACAAGCTTTATAAATTTTTGAGAAACAAATCACATATGAGCAGATACAATGTATATGTAAAGTTTAGAGGATGATAAAAAATGTTCACCTCTATGCCCCAATCCATGATGAAAAAAGAATATAATCAGATCCTTGAGGACCTTGTGGGTTCTGCCGCATTGCATCCTCCCAGAGGGACCACTGTCCTGAACTTCGTGCTAATTATTCCCTGCTTCTCTCTATAATTTTATCATATGGGTAAGATGTATCCTCCTCCCCTCAAAACAAGATCCTAAATATGAATCTACAGGACAATAGGAAACACAACGGTGCAGTAGACATCCCAGTTCCTGGCCTTTCTTTCCAAACAGTGTGTCCAGTTCTTGCTAGCTGAGGCCCTCTGCCACCACTGGTATGACTTTTCACCTTCTCCTCCAGGTTGGTACCATTTTAGAATCCCTCCATCTTTCCCTCCAACCCCATCCAACCATTAGGGCAAACACATTTGGAACAGTAATCGTCCACGGAACCTTTTTCAGAAATGTGAACGAGGGAGGGATCTAGAATGGCACCATGCCGGGGAAAATCAGCCAGGGTAGATCCTACTGTTCTACTCTCCCTACTCCGGAGGCCCCTCCTCTGGGGTATGTTTTATCCCAGGTTTTTTTGTTTGTTTGTTTTGTTCTGTTTTCCTGACAACCTTTAGGTAACTCTTGAATGAGTGAAATAAAGGGCAGTAGGTGCAGCTCAGTGGTAAATACTTGCCAAGCACATGAAAGGCCCTGGCTTCAATCTCCAGCATTACAAAAAGAAATAAAAAAATAAAACTGGGTGCAGTGGCACACACCTGCAATCCCAACTTCTCAGGAGGTTGAGGCAGGAGGATTGCAAGTTGGAGGCTAGCCAGGGTGACTTAGAGAGACCCTGTCTCAAAATATTTTTTTTTATTTTTTCAAAGGGTTGGAGATATAACTCAGAAGTAAAGAACTTGCCCAGCATGCACATGACCCCAAATTCAATCCCCAGTGACACACACACTTTCTTTATTTTTAATTTTTTTTTTTTGCAGAATGATATACAGATCTTTTTGTAAAAAACCCAAACTATACATTTTATTTCCTGTAGCTACGTGACGAGACTGAAGGCAGTTGCCAAAAAAGAAGTCTGATTTAAAAAAAAAATTTTTTTAGTTGTAGATGACACAATACCTTCCTTCCTTTCCTTCTTTCTTTCCTTCTTTCTTTCTTTCTTTCTTTTTTCTCTCCCTCCCTTCCTTCCTTCCTTTCTTTCTTTCTTTCTTTCTTTCTTTCTTTCTTTCTTTCTTTCTTTCTTTCCTTTCTTTCTGTGGTGCTAAGGATGTGCTTGCCTCACATTTGCTAGGCAAGTACTCTACCACTAAGCCACAACCCCAGTCCTTGTCAGATATATTTTACAATTTTTTTGTAGCTGGGCATCATGCCTTTATTTTCTTTATTTTTATGTGGTGCTAGGGATTGAACCCAGTGCCTTATATGTGGTAGACAAGTGCTCTGCCACTGAGCTACAGGCTCAGTCCCTTGTCTGATAATTTTGCAAGTAAAATACAGTCATTTATTGTGCACACACACATTTTAAAAAAGAAACAACAAAATCTACGGGGTATGGCAAGTAAGTGAATTGAGGACAAAGCATAAGGGATTTTTAAAGATGATTTTTAGGTCTTCAGTGTGGGAACATGGGAAAAAGGTGGCCTTATAAACAAAGAAAGATTCTCAGAATTGGGAACATGATGAGTTTGATTTATACCTCACATAGGCAGTGAGATATTAAGAAGTACTCAAGTTGAGAATGCTCAGCAAAGAGCAGAAAATTTGCATCTATGTATCAGGACTAGGTAAGAACTGAAGATAAAAGCAGATAATCCAGAGTTGTGGTTCTCATTCTTAGTGAGACTTGAAAATTACCTGAGGAGCAATTTATAAAATAGATGCCAGGATCCAACCCCAGATCAGTTAAATCTGATTTCTAGATGGGACTAGAAATCAGATTTTCTAGACGGGGCTAGTAAACAGATTTAATTGGTATATATATAATCAGATTTAACAGAATTTAATCTGGGTTTTGTTTGTTTGCTCCTGTTGTTTTTGTTGTTGTTTGTTTATTTTATTTTGGTACTGGGGATTGAACCCAGGGGCACTTTACCACCCAGCTACACCCCCAGCCATTTTTATTTTTTATTTCGAAACAGGAGCTCACTAAGTTGCTTAGGGCCTTGCTAAACCGCTGAGGCTGGCTTTGAACTTACAATACTCCTGCCTCAGCCTCCCGAATCATTGGGATTACAGATATGCACCACCTGACTCAACCTGGGTTTGTATTTTTAAAGAGCTCCCTATGTGATTCTTAGATGCATCCAGATTGAGAAAAACTAACTCAGAGCAAATCAGAAGCAGCTAAGAATGAAAGACACCAGCATTTAAAAGGATAGGCAAGGGAGGTGATGAGCAGCACAGAGGTAAAGCAGGTAGAAAAACAGAAAGGCATTAAGTAAGGAGAATTTTAGCAAGGGAGTGGACAAGCATATCACATGGCACAGACAGGTGGAAGAGGAATGTGAGGAAGCCACTGGATTCGGTGCATAGTGGGTAATTACTGATCTCTGGGAAAGCCGTGTTAGCACCTACAGAAGTCAGATTGCAATAAGCAAGGAGTCAATTTTAGGACCAGGAAGAGAAAGCAAGCGAAGGGAAGGAGAATAGATTCAAGACATTTAATATAATTGTTAGAGAAAACCATAATTGATGAAGAGAAAAAGTTGAAAGAAAGTTTTATGGAACTTGAAGCTGAGCACACTAGTTGAGTAAGAGTCAGGAAACATTAAAGGAGAGGATGAAGAGGCACATTCTGGGTTATTAGAAGAGCAGACCCAAAGGAAGCCAGAGTGGGCAGAATCAAGCCTTTCAGTACAGTAGTCAGTCCAGGGAAGGAATTCCAGAGATGAAGGATTTAAGTTGAGAAAAGGTAAAGGAGTTCAAGCCATTATTCTCATAAAGAGATGGAAGGCATGAATGACTCCTGAGAGCAGAGAAGGTAGAAGGAAAAGAGAAGAAGGAAAAAGAATACTTAGCGGAGAATTTTCCATCTGCTGGGTACCCTGTTGAAGTTCTTCCAAGTTTCTGCATTCAGTGATTAAATGGGCTCTTCAAGGACAAATGTCAAAGAAGATAAGAGGCAAAGATAAGAGGCCTATTCTGCCCAATTTCAGCCATCTAGTCACCTTGTTCCTCTGGTACCATTACAAATTAATGACCCTTTAAAGCTTGGCCTGCAATTTGTTTTAAGTTAAATGCTCATTTCTAGCTGAATAGGAAAATATTTCAGTTATGATAATATTTCCTTAGTTTAGTTTAAAGGGAAGAGCTGTGGAAGATCATTTAAGAAACTAAAAAAGCCGATTATTGAGAATGCTCCATTAGTGAGGGCAAGGGGAGATGGGGCTTCAAAAAGATAAGTGTTTAATGGTCCAAGTTAATGGCAATCAATAAATATTTAGGAAGTAGATTTAGCCTGCATATTTTAAAGTTCTTCCTTAAAACAGAGGATGTAAAGAATGCGACTTTGGATTGCAGAACTGCCTAGAACTGTGTGACCTCTTTCTACAATGCCTGGGCATTTGCGTGGGCTCAGTGGATGTCATCTGAGGATGGAGCCATCCCACGTTGCCGGGTCCTCCATTAACCATCTATACAGGCAAGCAGGCCAGTAAGCTTGATGGCTTCCAATTTTCCAGATGGCAAATGGGAACCTCTAAATGAAAAACTTGTGACAATGGCTGTCCTTTTCTCTAGGAAACATTTTACAAAATTGGGATCAGTAAACTCAGACGTAGCTAGCTGCCATGTGTTTCCTTCACTGACATTCAAGTAAACCAAGGTGGGATGCAGGAATAGCTGCAAGGAAGGGCAGGAAACCTGACCAACAGGCCTGAATGAGATTCTGGAGACCCCAGGGGTTAAACCTTTTGGTTGACAAGGTTGTAGAAGGCTGGGATAAAATCAGGGTAGCACCCCTGCTTTGCTCTCCACCATTTCAATATTGAACCACTATAAATTTTTGTCAAGGGCATTACTGGGCCCCTTGCCACAGAATGCTGACTGAGCCATGCCTGACTACCTTATTTTATCTCTCTCCCATTTAGTATTTGTGTCTAGACTATCACTATGGTTTGAATGTGTCCTTTTCAAAATTTATGTTAAAACTTAACTCCTGTTGTGACGGTATTAAGAGGTGGGGCCTTTGGGGAAGTGATTAAGTCAAAAGAGCTCCACTTTCATAAATGGATTGGTGCCTTATAAAAGGACTGAATGGAACTAGTTTAGTCCCTTTTTGTCCTTTAGCTTCCTCCATGTAAGGACCTTATTCACCTCTCCTGGACACGAGAACACAGCAAGAAAGCCCTCACCAGATACCAAAAGCTGGCACCTTGAACTTGGATGCCCTGGCCTCCAGAACTGTGAGAAATAAATTTCTATTGTTTATACATTCCCCGCTTGGTGGTATTTTATTATAGTAGCACAAACCAGCTAAGACACCTACTGAAAAAAAAAAAAAAAAGATTTGAAGTGATCAGAATAGCATGCAACTCTTAAATCATTTGGAGATTAGAGTCTCACTCACCCTTACAGTCTCAGCTCCACGCAGTGCCTGACACATATAGTAACTGATATACTCACTAGGTATCTATTAAGTGTTTCAACTTTGCTCATGTCATGTTGCTTTGTCATGTTTTCATGTTATTTTTATTTTTTAAACTGCCTTATAAAGTATTATTATTTTTTCACAATTTTGGGGGGGTGGGCATTGGGGATTGAACCCACAGGTTCTTTATTACTGAGCTACACCTTCGGTCCTTTTTTATTTTTTTATTTTGAGATAGGGTCTCACTAAGTTACTTAGGGCCTTGCTAAGTTGTTGAGGGTGGCTTCAAACTTGTGATCTTCCTACGTCAGCTCCCAAGTCATTAAGATTATAGGCATGTACCACCATGCTCAGCTCATAACTCTTTATATGAAATAGTCAAAGATACCTTTTGACACTATAAGGAAGCTCACTTTGTGGAAACACAAATGTTTTCCTAATCTTCCAGTGTACTTCTTTTGCCTATAGTCCTGGAAATGTTTTAACAGAGGTGCTTTAAGGGAGTAGCAGTATGAAGCTTCAGGGTTTTCTGACTTCTGTTTCATAAATAAATAGATTTCAAGTGAAATTGTTATGGCTAGAAGACCTTTGGGGTGATACCACCTGACATTTACTTAATGTGTTTCTTTAAGGAAGTCTCCATTTTTCTCTTTTGTTTTTCTCTCTTACATCCTGGACAGATAGATAGAAGGCAAACATTTTCATTTCATCTCCTTCCTAAAAGGTCAAAATGATGACAAAATCAGTAATAGAATCCACACCTTTGGCTTTAATCACAGATTTCATGCTTTATCCACTAGCCCTCTGTTTCTAGTGACAGGGATTATAGAAATTTGGCTTAAAACAAAAATCTGCTATCTCTCAACCTCTTCCTTAGCAGCTCATCTTCTTTATTCATGGTCATACCAGCTTGATAGGGTGACTCCTAATCTATAACAAGAAATGTAAGCTTCAATTTATATAGAATCTTTGATACCGCTATCTCCATTACAAAATGCTTTGCCAACTTAAGAGTTGTAGAATTACAGAGCAGCACTACTGAATTAAATAACAAGTAACAGCTGATACTAATAATTAGCTAAATTTATGGTCTAGTAGAACTGTCACAACTGAGGCAGCTCTCCCTCCGCCCCTCAACTCCCTGTCTTTTTCTGCTCCCTCCTCCTTTGGCAACAGCAACCAAGTGAAGTGCCGGGGTTGTCATATTAGTCATCATGAAGCCAAGTCACTGCTTTTACTCTGCGACTTTACTACGTTATTATATCAGAAATTTCCAGCCACTTTGAAGTTGCATCACCCCGTCATTGTTTAATTTTATAACTGCTTCTCTTGATGTCATCCACTTGGTAGGAAGGGCAGACTAGGACAGATTCAAATCTCTTGGGAATTTGCAACAGACTCAGAAAAGACTCTTGCTTTTTACAAAATCAGTATTGACAATTAGTACTCTATGTGGTAATCTTTTAAAGAGGTTTCTCCTCTCCTCTTAAACTAAGGGATTAGAAATCAAACATCCGCAAGGTCATGCTGGAGTCACATGGAAGAAATCTGGAATGACTGTTTTTCCAGGATTCAGGTTCATGCATGGTGGCTTTCTATGGTCACTCTGACTTCACTGATAACTGGAAAGAATTCAAGAATGTTGTTATATAAACCCAATCTAAAAAACCTTGCAGCTATCTATAGTCCAGCTACTCAGGAGACTGAAGCAAGATCACCTGAGTCCAGGAGTTTAAGACCAGCCTGGACAACATAGCAAAACACCCATCTCACCACCAACAATAAAGTAAAAACCTATACATACATCTTGGATTTAACACAGAATGACCATTTTATCACATTTATTAATCAACTGTATTTCTCTATTCAAAAACCCTTAACCTCTAAGAACAGGAACATGGGCTTTCTTTCTTTTTTTAATCAAATAACTAGGTGAAAAAATTCTTTGGGGCCAACAAAGTTGCTCCTTCCTCAATGTATGCTCTTGAGAGTCAGAGGGAGGTTGGACCTAGAGGAGTTTTCTATTGTCAGCTGTGCTATGGAGGATAATGGTCAGGGTGTCCTCTATGCTCTGATAAAACTGACAACTTACCTGAAAGAAATGTATCTCAATAACACTCCAAGTTGAGGAGGGGGTCCTGAATAGGAAGCAGCAGTAACATTTTATGCACCTTTTATTATTGCATAAAAGTGATTAACTGACAATTTATTACTAGGTTAAGACATCAAAACAATTAAAATGGACATAAAAATCTTATATTTCCAGACTCTTCTGGGCTACCTCTATAACCATCACATATTCTTGATTTTGTTTGGTTGATACAAACATCAAGTTCATGTAGATTGCTCTATCACTTCATCAAAACAACTGGCTTCCCAGTTCCACTGTCCTATAATATCTGCTAGAGAAATAATGTGGAAAACCATGTTTTGAAAATAAGAGTTGGAAATTTCCTTCTGCAGAAAGTTCTTTAGTTTTACTCTATGCTTTCCAGAACAAATATAGTCCTTTCAGATCTTTCTTTCTTTTTCTTCCTCCCTTCCTCCTTCCCTCTCCTTTCTCCCTCTCTCCCTCCCTTCCTTCCTTTCTTCCTTCCTTTCTTTCTTTCTCTCTCCTTCCTTCATTCCTTTCTTTCTTATAGTTATTTATTTATTTATTATTTATTGACACAGGTGTACTAAGATGTTGCCCAAACTGGTCTCAGAATCTTAGGCTCAAACAATTCTCTCACCTTAGCTTCCCAAGTAGCTGGGTCTACAGATGTGCACTTCCATGCCCTTAAGATTCTTAATTCAAATGCCATAATATTATTCTTCTTTATGGCTGAATAGTATTCCATTGTGTATATATACCAGAGTTTCTTTATCCATTCATCTGTTGAAGGGCATCCAGGTTGGTTCCACAATCGAGCTATTGTGAACTGAGCTGCTATAAACATTGATGTGGCAGTTTATCTGTAGTTTGCTGATTTTAGGTCCTTTGGGTATAAACTGAGGAGTGGGATAACTGGGTCAAAAGGTGGGTCCATTCCAAGTTTTCTGAGGAATCTCCATACTGCTTTCCAGAGTGGCTGCACCAATTTGCAACTCTACCAACAATGTAAAAGTGTGCCTTTTCCCCCACATTCACACCAACATCTATTATTGTTTGTGTTCTTGATAAAAGCCGTTCTAATTGGAGTAAGATGAAATCTTAGAGTTGTTTAAATTTGCATTTCTCTAATTGCTAGAGATGTTGAACACATTTTCATATATTTATTAATTGCCTGTGTTTCTTCTGTAAAGTGTCTGTCCAGGTCCTTGGCCCATTTATTGATTGGGTTCTTTGTATTTTTGTTGTAAAGTTTTGTAAGTTCTTTATAAATTTTGGAGATAAGTGCTCTATCTGAAGTGCGTGTGGAAAAGATTTTCTCCCACTCGGTGGGCTCTCTCTTCACATTCTTGATTGTATCCTTTGCTGAGAAAAAGCTTTTTAGTTTGAGTTCATCCCATTTATTGATTCTTGCTTTGATTTCTTGTGCTTTGGGAGTCTTGTTGAGGAAGTCTGATCCTAAGCCAACATGATGAAGATTTGGGCCTACGTTGTCTTCTAATAAGTGCAGGGTCTCTGCTCTAATTCCTATGTCTTTGATCCATTTTGAGTTGAGTTTTGTGCAGGGTGAGAGGTAGAGGTTTAATATTATGGCATTTGCAAATAAATGGATGGAATTGGAGAATATCATGCTAAGTGAAATAAGCCAAGCCCAAAAACCAAAGGCCAAATGTTTTCCCTGATAAGTGGAAGATGATATATAATGGGGGTGGGGGTGGGGAATGAGAGAATAATGGGGGAACTTTAGAATATGTAGAAGAAATGAGAGGGAGGGGGTATGAAAAATGGTGTAATGAGACAGACTTCATTGCCCTATGTACATGTATGATTACATGAATGGTATGAATCTGCATTGTATACAACCATAGAAATGAAATTATGTACCCCATTTGTGTACAATGAATCAAAATGCAGTCTATAAAAAATTAAAAGCTAAATGAAAATAATTTTTAAAAGAAGATTCTTAATTCAAAGAGGGTCTAAATCTCTAAGAGACAGTGTCCAACAACCATGAGTTTGAATACCAGTGACACTACTTACTTGACACAAGTATTTTATCATCTGTAAAATGGGCCCAACTCCAGTGAGCGCTGATAGTACTCCTACTCTCCTAGTGCTACTCATTTCCATTTCTTGACTCTGGTGGTGATCAACCTGAATTTTACTGCCTAGAATATTTGCCACATGTAACATGCAGTTCATGTGTGTGTGTGTGTGTGTGTGTGTGTGTGTGTGTGTGTTATTGGAGATTGAACCCAGGGCCTCACACATACTAGGAAAGCACTCTACCAGTGGGCTAATCTCCACACCAGCATGTAGTCTAATTACAACATTATGAGTTGGCAAAAATCAATGTTTTTTTAAGCAATCAGACTATCTTTGAAGTTTCCTGGGGTTGGTCTTCTCAGAAGGTGTGTCTGATGAACTAGGTAAAGACCAGGATTCTCTGGACCTGGGACTCTTCATCTTCCACTTAACAAATGGAGTGACAATGGAAGTCACTCAAGAGCTTTTGTAAACCAATGATCATGAGCAAGCAGCGCTTATTATAAGGCCATAAAAAAATATAAACCCTGCCCTTACCTAAATTGATTGCTCTAAGTAACAGACATGCAGGGAATGGTTAGATTTTAAATTCACGTGGTTAAGATTAAAGATTTATAGGTGCTGTAGACCAGTCCTCCTTGGAGAGCAGAAGGTTCCAAAATACCAAGTCCAAAAGGTCAAAGCATTCATATCAGAGTCACCTTTTGTCTTTCATTGAGGAAAGAAAATTAGAGAAAAATCCTGGGTATAATCCAAACACCTTACTCCCAGCATAGGGGAATATGCAACACATTAGAGACTATTCCTCCTCTGGGTATGTTAGCCAATAAAATAAATAGAAAAAAACCTTGCTGTCTAGTTAAACATGGCAGATTGAACATTCATATTTATTATTATACTCACAAAACAAATTCAGTAAAGGAATTTTCAAATGACATAAACCCACAAAGATGAAAAAAAAAAAAGTAGATAAAGACATAGTAAATGAGAGAAATAAACAATATTCAGAGAAATCTGAAACTTTAAACTTAGAGGAAAAGAAATAAATCAGTCTTAGAATCACAGAGTCAGGTATTAGGGTCAACTTGTTCTTCAAAAGGAGGATGGCTGGGCAGGCTTGAAAACCGAAGAACTGGTTGAAAGTTTGTGTAAAACTTATTAAAATTATTTCTGGTTTCCCTCTCCCAACTCTCCCTGCCAGTCAACTGCTCCTTCCCTCCTCCAGAATTATGTCCAGGAGTCCAGGGGGAAACTTAGCACAGCTGGGAGAGGTGGACAGTGACATTAAAGATAGTCGTCTGCAGGGCTGGGGAGATAGCTCGGTTGGTAGAGTCCTTGCCTCACAAGCATAAAGCCCTGATCCCCAGCACTGCAAAAAAAAAAAAAAAAAAAAAAAAATAGTCTGTACTTTGCTCCCTTCCCACAATTGGTTTGTGGCATATTAGTAGCTGGGTTTAAAACCCAAAGGGGCAAACTCAAGGCTATTTCTCTGAGAAAACTCATAAATCTCAGAACAATTGGGGGCCCATAAAGTTACCCTTAAGGAAATCACTATTTGACTAACATCCCACCTAGAAGGACCAAGTTTAGCAAAGAAAAGTACAGAATGCCTGAATAAATTTTAAATTTGGATAAACAAGGAATAGTCTCTTAGTATAAGTATGTTCCATGCAATATTTGGATAAATATTATTTATCATTTATCAGGAATTCACATTTAACCTGTTATCTATATTTTATCTGGCATCTCTATCCCCCACCCTGTATTCTAGACAGTGCCTCATTCTTATATAGGAACAGAAGGCTAAGAACTACCAGGAAAGTAAGAAAAGCCTCCAAGAGGAAAGACAAAGGCCAAAACTAACAGTATCGAGGAATTCAGAAGAACCAGAAACAATGATGGAAGCAGAAGAGACTGAACAAACTAGAATTATTACCATCATAAAGATAAGAGGGAAATTGCTCCATGAAACGAGAACAGCAATCTATTAAAAAATAAAAGAAGGAAGAAAGGAAGAAGTAAGTTAATTCTAAAAAGGAAATTGAAAATATGATTTTAGAAAATATAATTTATTTTAAGGATTAGAAGACAGAGAAGTCCCATGTGGTGAATTTCCTAGCACAAGGCATCAGAGCTCAAGTGGGAAAAGAAAAGAAGTTGTGCATGGAAGGAGGCAGCAGTTTGGATACGTATGGGGGATTGATCAAATGTGTAAATGAATTATATATAATAGGCCAGACTTCCATTCCCCAGAAGGGATGCACACACGGAAAGAGAGAAAACCGATATGTGCTCCTTAACGCTCAGTTAGAATTGGAGATATCAGTGTGAATTCATAGTTTCCAATACAGAATATATAAATAGAAAAATTAACAAAGATGTGAATGTATGTTTATTTGTACATACACACATATATGCCTTAACTCCGCCAACCAAGGAAAATGGGACAGAAATGCATCAATAGAAATGAGTACACCTAGCACTCAGATTTTGACTCCTAAAATTGTCCATCAGGGCTCCTTGGAGAAATGACTGTTTGCTGGAGTGGGACAGAGAAAGTACAAAATGAACCTGAAAATACCTTGTGTCAGAAAAACAAGAACACACTTAAGAATTATGGCAACTTGTCAAAAGACTTTGGAGGCTGCTTGAAGGGGCTCCTACTAACTAAACCAATGACCAATTGGGGATTAAAATACATAAGTTAAAACTTTGATGAGGAATGGGATATTTGCAGTATCAAAGTAACTCTTTACTAAATACTAACTATAATAATTGAGCTGTAATTTTAAAAATCATTTCTCATGTAAGCCAAAAAGACTGAGCAATTCTAGACCAAAGGAAGGAGGTTAAAGACATTATTGAGACAAGTGTGAAAACTTGAGAGGGATGTAAGTACGAGAAGAGAGTATGCATCAGTGTTAATTTCCTAAATTTCTTATAGTTGTTTTTTTTTTTTTTTTTTTTTTTGTACGTTGTGTCCTTAATGCAGAAAATACACACTAAAATTTTGGGTGTGATAGCACATCAGCTCAAAATGATTCACTCTCAAATTGTTTTTTGGGAAAAGTTCTGTATACTGTACTTGCAACTTTTCTGAAAGTATGATTGCTTGGTAGGAGATCAGAATATGCTACCCCCACACATGCCACTTCTGATACAAGGATAATTTTGAGCAAAAGACAACTGAGAAATAGCACAAAAATCTGTTTACCCCTCCATTTGCCTAAATGGATTAGACTCTTATTCTCAGGTCCAGAGCTAGCACTAAGAGAAATCTCTATAACAAACCTTACCAAAACAACCCTTATCTTACATTAGTTTTCCCCACATATTAACTTTCCCATAGTTTGCTGCCCCTAAAAGATTAAAATGCCTTTCCTTTGTCTTGTCACTTGTCTACATATTGTTCTTTGTTCAGATACTACACAAGCCCAAATTCCAACCACCTGCTTTGAATTACTCATCATTGAATTTCAGCCACATGTGTACACACTACACATGATAATAAACACTGTTTGCTTTCCTCTTGTGATTCTATCTTTTGTCAGTTTAATTTCCAGGTCTCAAACTGGAGAACCTAGGAGACAGTGAAAAAAAATTTTTTTTCCCTCCCCTACACTTTCATAACAAAAAATGCAATATATCATATAGTCGTGGTGATTAAACAGGCTAATGTAGACTCTGTGTGCTATAAAGCAGTGGTTTCCTGTCATTTGGATTTCATGGTCCAGTAAAACTTTTTTTAGTGGGAGAAACACTGTAGTTATGATCTTTTTATTTAGCCACATTAAAAGAAGACATTAAGAAGAATAAGACTACCATCAATTATTATTATCATTTCATAAAATGATTATTTCTATGAGGACCATTTCACTTGGACAGATATAATCTCAAAATATAAAATTTGCCTCTAAGAAAAACTCAACACATTCTCCTTATTCTTATCATTTCACCATGACACTAACTTGTAAAACGCCATGAACCAGATTACATTCCCACACTTGGGGCCCCCCTTTCCTCCTCCCTTGCCATTCATCTGTCTATAAGACCACCATCCAATTGGTACATGGCACTTAAATATGGTTAGTTTATTGTAAGATGTGCTGTACATGTAAAATATATGCTGGATTTAAAAGACAGTATGAAAAATGTAAAATATCTCATTAAATTTTTACTAATGTGTGAAAATAAAAGGAAAATCATTATGAAAATATCAAAAGGACTTGTCAAAATGAAACCGGGAAACTGTTAGGAAGCAGGACACACTGCCCAGTTCCAACAGCTTTCTAGACATGTGGATTTTGGCTATTAAGTTCGGGCATCTAGAATAATTACACTGTGCCCAGCAACTTATCAAGAGGTTACTGAACTCTTGTTTTATGGATATTTTCATTACATATACACATTCTTTTCTATATCTCCTACTGATCACATAGTCCATATCATACAGCACCTGTCCTCAACTATAACAGAAGTTTTCCCACAAAATAATTTTTCTCCCTTGTAATAAGTCAACACTGTTTGCTCAGTACAGGTCTCCAAGTTTCCTTGCCTTCTTTTGAACACGGGTTCAGAACTATCTGAACTTGTGCCTCCTAAGCTGCAACACCTAAAATACCAAATAAAAGTCCTTTCTACTTTTATAGCTTCTCAGTTTAGATCAATCAACAGTTAAAATAATAGTATTTGGAGCCTATTGAGTTAAACATTATTAAAATTAATTTCCTTTTACTTTTTAAATATGTGACCACAAGAAAACTTCAAATTACATATGCAGCTTACAGTTTATTGCCACCAAACAGCAGTGTTCTAAGGATAATTTCTTTCCCAAATCAGTTTGCAAGGTTTGATGAGGAAGAATTGGGAGAGAAAGAAAAATGGGATTAGGAGATGGGAGAAAAGAAAGAGAGTGAACAAAGAAAAGTAATAAACATGTGGCCTGGATATTGGGGGCAATGTGGGAAATTTGGTGGGTAAAACTCTGTTGGATGCAGATTCTGGGGATTTAAGAAATGTCCTTCAAGTGAAGAATCTGATGAGGCCCTGAAGAGTTTCTTTAGAGATTTGCACCTCTAAAGATTGGAATGTTTGTCTAATTTCTTCTTGATTTCTGGATTGCCTTCTTTGATTATAGTTCTAGGAGACTGACTCTCCTAAGGACATCAAGATTTGGGGTACTTTATTATTCTAAATATTCATTGAATTAGTCCACAAAGCTTTCTAGGATTTTCCTTTTCATTTATTTCTCCCATTTCAGTTCTTCCAAGTGAGACCCAGAGTAACAAAAGGAAGGTGGTTTGCTCAGCGTTGGGACAATCCCTCTAGATTCTAGCCCCTGCCCAGCCCCACTCTATCTCCTGCCCATTTAGACCTCCTATAGGATTGATGGGTATGAAGGTTACACAGTAATGCAGATCTCACCCTACTGAGGCTTTCTCACCCATGAGGCTCTTTTTTTAAAGATAAGAAGTTATTTGTTTAAAGAGATGCCACTTTCCTACCCTCCATATTGATAATTATTCAGGTGTCAGGGACCAAGAAGTTCTCATTCTGAGAACATTCTGACCTTTACAATAAGCAGCAGCGCCCCTTCCCCCCGCCTCCTGGCTGATAATTCTGACAGTATGGCGCCTATGGCGCCCACGGCTTCTCTTCCGGGACTACACTTTCCCGCCGGCGCGTACTTCACCTTCCCGCCAGCGCGAATTTGCACCCTATCAGGAACCCAGCAGAAGAATACAACCAACCAGGCTGCACCTCGTCATACCCCTCATTCCCTCAGCATAAATACCCGTGAGAACAATAAAAATTTGCAGCTTGATCAGAATTCCTGTCTTGCTGTCTCTCCCTGCGTCTCTTGTCCCTTCATTCCTTCTCTCTTAGGTTTGCCGTCCACGTTGATGTCCCGCGGGTCGGGACATTCAGGCCTTCCCTTTATACTTTCTGGAGATTCATTCTAATGGGCTTTTGTATACATGTCCTGACAATAACATAAAATAATGTCATGTGATAAGAGCATAAGAGTAAGGATTCCAGGGCTGGGGAGATAGCTCAGCTGGTAGAGTGCTTTCCTCGCAAGCACAAAGCCCTGAGTTCAATCCCCAGTACCGCAAAAAAAAAAAAAAAAAAAAAAAGAGTAAGGATTCCTGTTCTGTGCAAGAAAACACAGGAACCATCAGGGAAAGCTTGTGTAACAGGTTTCTAATGTTCAATCTTTCCACAGCTGATTCCTTGGGTGTCTGTTCAAATATCACTTCCTTTCCTGAATACCTAGTGTAGAAGAGCAATTTCTCAGCCCCACTCACTGTACATAACACTTCAGTGTTTTTCATTTTCTTCATAATATGTATTGTAACCTTAAATTTTCTTGTTCACTTATTTGGTGTCTTCCCTATTAGAACATGAACTCCGTACGGATAGAAACTCTTTCTCTAGTACTTGGTACATATGAAGCAATCAATAATTATTTGTTGGGTTGAGGGGAAGGGCACAGCACAGGGTAGAGTTCTCTCTTAGTGTACACAAGGCCCTGGCTTGGATCCCCAGCATCACAATAATATATATGTGTGTGTGTGTGTGTGTGTGTGTGTGTGTGTGTGTATATATATATATATATATATATATTAATATCATTATTATTTGTTGAATGAATGAAAGCGTGTGAGAGAGAAAGCACAACAGGAAGACTTTGTGAGGACTTAGGACAGGAATCAGGTCCTCTTTGCTCTTTGGGGAGCCATGTAACTGCAAATACTCACATACTCATTGGAATGGCAGAATGTTTAACGAAGCCACAAGCAGCTGGTCTTGCAAGAAGGTTGCCCAATATACCCAAAAGACAAAGGCAATGTGACCTGCTTTTGGTCTGTTTGCTTCAGGAAATAGTACTCTCATCATTTTGTTTCAAGGGGAAAGTAGCCAAAAAGGGTAGGTTACCTTGAAATTAGGTTCTTGCCAAAGGAATTAGAATAGAGGGAGGGAGAAAAGATTAATGTGATCACTCTAAACTTCAAAAGGTATACACAACACAGAAAACACAGCCAAAGCATGAGCAGTAGGTGTGGACAGCAAACCCTCGGGGTAAACCCTGGCTCACAGGGAAGACCCAAGTGCAATCAAATGTGACCCAGGAATGACCTGACATTGTGGAACATGAAATCAATGGGATCATTAATGATGTAGATGTACCTGGATTTCAAGGAGATGTAGCCTATTAGGAAGATCATTCCTGATCTTGTTTTGGCACAATGTCAGACAGAAATGTGTGTGGTCTTGCAGCACTCAATTGGGAAGGCATAAACCTAGATGAACCTGTCTGGAGGAAACAGACCAAAAGCAGGTCGGCAAACCTTCCCTTCCCCAAGTAAACACCTGCAAGTCTTGGGAAGGTGGGTTGCCAGTTGGGATCTGTATTGGCATGAGTTCTTTATCTTTAAAATGGTTTGGATCTGTTATCATTTTATTCCTATTTCCAAACCATGAGATTGGGAGGGCAGTTGCTATTTTCAGACTTTTTTTTTTTTTTTTTTTGGAGACGGGGTGGTACTGGGGATTGAACTCAGGGGGGCACTCAACAAAGTTGAGCCACATCCCCAGCCCTATTTTGTATTTTATTTAGAGACAGGGTCTCACTGAGTTACTTAGCGGCTCACTTTTGCTTTCCTGAGCCACTGCAGTCACAGGTATGCGCCACCGCATGCAGCTCAAAGACATTTATAAAGGTAGAGACTGAAGCACAATGTATGTGGCTTGTCCAAAACCAACTTGATAAAAATAATGGGAGAACCAGTTCTTTCGTCACTAGATTTCTAAAACTGTGGGAATTCCTGCTTTAGAATCACCTGAGGAACATGCTTAAAATTTATATCTACTATAGGGGGAAGAAAAAATATCTTTTTCTTCTTTACCTTCTGAGTTGTTGTCTGGGGGCTTCTCTAACAAAAGACAGATTAACAAAAGCATACAAATGTATTTTGATTTCTTCTTCACAGTACTGGAGATTGAACCCAGGGCTTATGTGTATGTTAGGGAAGTGCCCTGCCACTGAGCTATATCCCCAGCCCATACAAATTTATTTAATGTAATTTTTATATGCTATGACACAAAGAAATGAAGACCTGAAGAAGAAGTTAATCTTGAGTGTTTTTATGGTAGGTTTGAGGAAGAATGAAGAGTGGTGGAGACATGTGATAGGACAAAAATGCCTGAGCTACGGGTAGTGGACTGGGAGCCACAGCCAGGCCTGTGGATTCAGGTTCCGCTCACTGTCCTTCATCATCAGAGGTCAGATGCTCCTTCCTCCAGTCAAAAGGAGGGCACGTCTCACTTGAAGGTCTTATGATCTGCTTCTGGGGAGAGTCAGAAAAGTCTATCCCATACATATCATTTCTCCAACTCCTTATACTTAAAAAGTTTAATAATGTCAAGGTTGTATGTCCTGAACCCGATGACCCACTCAAGAAATGCTTTTTTTTTCAGTTCATATAATTTATTACAGTTAACACACAGTTTAAAAATTCACCAACAACCAATAGTACAAAACTAAACAGCATTATAAGTTAGTCCCCCCTCAGGAAAATAAAACATACTATGAGTATCAAAGCTAGATGTCAGTCTAAGTTTTTGAACAATGGAATAATGTGGAACTAAGGGAAAAGCAATCACTCAGGATGACCGCAAAAAGAAAATCCAAAAGAAAGTCCGTTTTCTCAGACATTGTCTTCTCTAAATTAATAAAATTATTTTAACATAAACTATTAAAAAAAAAAAAACTAGAAACTCTTCAAGTAACTAAAGATAATGCTCTCAAGGCCATTTCACAGCTTTTTTATTTGTTTGCTTTAAATGTCTTTACAGCCAAATTAACACACATTTGACCAAATATTTCCAAAACAGTCCAGCAACACACAATGGAGTTTTCCATTCAGTATCTTATGCACAAAAATAGGCTATGTTTACAGTAGTTAAGGCAATCAAATTTTAAACAAAAGCAATTTTTTTAAAAAAAGGGAAAAACAGCAAACGTTTTCCATGCTACTCCCATAGACCTTATTTGTAAGTGCAAGACAGGAAAACAAACACTGTGCAAAATGCTTTTGCCCTATATGCTGGTCATTAAAACCACACGTTGGGCTACAGCCTCTGCTGCAGATACCACATAGTCTATTAAGCCCCTTCTCAATGTCAATCAAGGCAGGCCAGTCCTTTTAGCATGGGGCTCTTTCATCCATAGAATTTTCATGAGTTGGGGTGGGGGAGTAAGGAAGAAGGGGAGAAAAAGAAAGGGAAGCAAAAAAACAGAGAAAATGACCTATTGTCAATTTGTGCCATGGTTATTCTAAAAATGCTCACCTGGGTAAATGTGTACACCTAAACTTTGCGCTGGTATGGGTTTTGTGCAATTAGAAGTTTGTTATAAATGCACACTGCACATGCAAATCTTTAAGCCGTTTGTAAATATTTATATGTTCCTTGTTGTGTAGCAAAGTTATCAATTTGCAGCTTAAGATTTTATTCAGTTTAACAGTTCAACTTAAAGACAGTGGTAAAGTCTCAAGAAATTCTTAATCAGAGAATATCTAGGTCAGGGCCCAGAAATCTGCACTTATTATGAACTCCATGTGATTCTTACATTTACTAATTGTTCAGCATAGCAAGCCATCCTTAACCCTAAGGCAGGGTAATCCATGGAGCCTCCGTGCAATTCTGAGCTCATCCATTTCTGTATTCTTTTCCTCAGAGTCCCCTTTGAACTGGAAACAAAGTGAGTTCCTTAGAAGAGAGTGTTGTGAGGGCTGGGGAGATAGCTCAGTTAGTAAAGTACTTGCCTTGCAAGCACAGGGCCCTGGGTTCGATCCCTAGCACCTCCAAAAAAAGGAAAAAAAAAAAAAAAAAAAAAAAGAGAGAGAGTGTTGTGTGATTGTAAAGAGAAGAGTAAGCAAATGTTGACAGGGACTAGTTAAAATAATCTTAATTAAATTTTAGATTGTATAACATGGCAAAGCCTGAGAATCTGCTCTTCAGTGGTTAAAGTAACATGCAACCCAACTGGCTGATCAAGTGTTCCAAGACTAAAAAGAATTGACAAAGAGCTTTGTAGTCATTGCAACTGGCAAAACCAAAGCTCTGTTGGCAGACTAAAGGGTTGTTGAAACAAGATATGCTGCAACAAGTTCTGGAGTGAAATAAAGAAAAACATTTCAAACAGCTGTTGAAAGTTTACAATGTGGGGGTGGGAAAGGGCCCACCACAACAAACAAAGCAATTTGAGAAAATACCAAGGGCCAAGAGAGAATGGATTCTTGGGGAGAAAGGAACAGGATTTATAATTTTTTTGTTTTTATTTTTTTGGTACTGGGAATTGAACCTAGTGGTGCTATACCACTTGGCTACATCCCCAGCTCTTTTTTATTTTTTGTTTTGAAATAGTATCACTAAGTTGCTGAGGGCCTTGCTAAGTTGCTAAGGCTGACCTCAAACTTGGATTCCTCCTGCCTCAGCCTCCCGAGTTGCTGGGATTACAGTATCACTGTGCCCAGCTCTGTAAAAGATTGACCTGGTATGAGTCAATAACATTAGCATCCCTACTTAGGACTATAAGGTAATTTAGTCCTGAAGGTGTCAATGTAAGGTCTATAGTAATCCCTTACATTTGTGGAGCTCTTTATGATTTAAAATCCTTCATGTCATTACTCTCATGTAATCGTACTGCACCTTAAAGTTCCCAAAGCCCTTGCATCATACTTCATTATTTATAATATATATCACTGCTTTGAAATGTTTATCATTCCCATTTCACAGAGAAATTTTTGAAAAAAATATGGTCTCATAAAATTAAGGGATCTGCCCAAGTTTACCCAACTCATTTGGAAAAGAAGCTAGAACTCCACTTTAGGACATTCTCATTTCCACACCTGTCTCCCTGCTATTTATGCCTGCAAAAAAAAAAAAAAAAAAAAAAAAAAAAAAAAAAAAAAAAAAATATATATATATATATATATATATATATATATATATATTAGCATTTAGATCAGAGAACCCAAGTACTTCAGGGCAAGAAGCCTCCTCCCATTCGACAGAAGTGAAAAATGAAACACAGTAAATTTGGGGCTTTGCCCCAGGTCACATGGTTATCAGTAGAGCTCAAATACTGGATCCCTATCTCCTGCTTTTCCAGTTCAGAACTTGCACTACTTTGCCTTGCTTCCTCTCATGCTTTGTGGGTAGCTAGATATAAACCAGACATGTTAACTTGGAATCTTGAAATAAATGCATTTAATAAGCTGTCCTCTGAAGTATGGGAGCCTAATAGGTTGAAAATCCCTTAGGTTGATTTAAAATGGTATCACTGGCATTTATTGACTTTAAAAGCTTGCATCTTTCAGCTTTTCACATTTTGATATAATAATCAATATACTTACAGCATTAACAGTACAGAACACTTACTCCGAGAAGTGCCCAAGTTTTTCTCTTTGGTATAGATGACTGTATGCTCCCAATGATGTCAGAGTCGAAGGAGTAGTTTTATTAGACTTTTGGTAAAAGGGAGAGAATGATGGGAAGAAAATCAGATTGATTTCTAAAATTACCTGTTATTAAAGGCTGTATGAGTTCTAGTCCCACAACAAAATGTAAAAATGAGTGTGCCTTGCAGGGATGTAATCAGATAATTGTATACCCATGTTCATAGCAGCATTATTCATAATAACCCAAAGGTGGAAGCAACCCAAGTGTCTACCAATAGATGTATGTATTATAAACAAGGTATGTTCTATACATACAATGGAATATTATTTAGTCTTAAAATGAAGGAAGTGCTGACCATGCAACCATATGGCTGAACCTCGAAAATATTCTGTTAATGTGAAGTCAATCACAAAAGGACAAATAATGGATAATTCCCCTCATGACATTCTTAGAGTAGGGAAATTCATAAAGACATAAAGTAGAATGGTGGTTGCCAGGCACTAAGGGGAAGGGAGAATGGGAAGTTAGTGTTTAACAGGTTCAGAGTTTCAGCTGGGAAAAATGAAAATTTCTGTGGAAGGATGATGGCGATGGTCACACAATGTAAATGTACCTAAAGCCACTGAACCGCACACAGTCAAGAATGGTTAAAATGGCAATTTTTGTGTTTTACATATGTATATATTTAATTTTATTACTACAATAAACAATAACAAAAATTGAGTGTGCCCTCTTTTTGAGTTTCCTCCCTCTCTCACACCCTCTAGGCAGTAGGCATGTGCCTTGGGACAACCCAGGGGCTCCAGCTCAAGTACCAGATTTTTTTCACCTTCTTTAAAACTTCACTGAAAACACCACTGCAAGGAAACAATACGTCAAATCCAGAAAGTGAAACACTCTGTAAGACAGATGGTCTTGTTGCTTCAAAAGGCTGTGTCTCTAAAAGGATGAGAAGTGTTACAGTGTGGATAGGGTTTGTCCCCTTTGAAGTTAACGTTGGAATTTGATTCCCAATGTAACAGATTCAAGAGGTGGTAGGGACTTCCAAGAGGTAGTTAGGTTGTTAAAGAGGGATTAATATGGTTCTACCAGGACTGGATTCATTGTGGGAAGAGTGAGTTACTATAAAGCAAGGCCATACCTCCTGTTTTGCTTTATCCACACACTCCACTTGCCCTTTTGCTTTCTCACCATGTTAGGATGCAGCACCAAGGCCTCATCAGAAGCAAGGAACTGGCACTGTGCTCTTGGACTTCTCAGCCTCCCAAACTGGAAGCCAAATAAACCATTTTGCTTTATAAATTTCCCAGTCACAGATATCCTGTTGTAGCAACAGAAAACAGATTAAGACAGAGAAATTATTTTAGATTTAAAGCCTCTAAAGAGACAAACACTGTATATGAATGAACTATAATTGATTCCTAGTTGAAAAAAACAAATCTAAAAGACATTTGGGGAGCAACTGAAGAAATTTAAATATGGACTCAATATTAAATAATATTAAAGAATCATTATCAGTTATTTTAGATGTGGAATGGTATCGTGGTTATATAAGAGAAACTACATGCTGAAGTACTCAGGGGTGAAATATCATGATGCTTGCAGCTTACTTTCAAATTATTAAGGGGAAAATATATGTATATACACAATGATAAAACAACAGCACACACACTCCCACCCACCCCCACTAATGGGAAAAATTGACAAAGACATAGATAAAACAGTTTTTGAACCTAAGTGGTTATATAAAGGTGTTCATTATATTAGTTTTTGAAAGTTTTTGTATATTTGATTATTTTTATTATAAAGCATTATAAATTGAGTACTCAGGACTGCTCAGTGGTAGAGCACTTGCTTATTAGCATGTTCAATGCTAGTTCTGCAAAAAAAAAAAAAAATTGAGTGTTCATGGGTAAATATTAAATTGCTAATTTATGCCTTCTAATAGTAAAAACCACCATCATCACTGGTTCCTGAGTGTTCGGAGGGTCCCAGCACTTTGTTCAACCATTACAAACACTATTTCATTTGATTCTCAAATGCTCTATAAAGATGGTACTGTCACTACCTTCACTCTCACAGATGATTAAGTAACTTCTCCAGGACTACACAGCTTCAAATCTGGAAATACAGAAGAAGATTGGAGGCACGGAGGCAAGTCTGTGATGGAGATGAGTAGAGGCCTCTTGATCATGGCCACTGGGGGTGTATCAACCCCCTAGGAGCAGGGTATACATAGGCTCAGAGCCCACAGTAATATATTGCCTCTATCACCTGTATTCTAGAGATGAATCTGGGTATTTTGCCCCTCCCAGGGAAGCACAGCGTGTTTTACAGCTATTATCTCATGTGCAGCCTTAGGCAATCTGGGAAGCAGGGCAAATACTATAAATCTTCCTAGTTTCAGCTCCAGAGGCTTGCCTGAGGCTTCTGTCTCTGTGGTCTGCACCTGGCTCCTTTAGACAGCAACAACAATAAATATAGTAGTTAACATTTATATACCATTTGCTATGTGCCAAGCACTCTTCTAAGTGCCTTAAATACACGTATTAACAGATCCCTGTGACACTCCCATAGAGTAGATATGTTAGTGTCCCCATTTTAGAGAAGAGAACACTGAGGCACAAACATAAGTCACACAGCTAAGTAAATGACCTTGATTCTAATCAGGGTAGGATGAGACTGTCCTGAGGATACCCAAAAGCTGGCTAATGGTTCTTAGCTCTGTAGGGTCACAGTGCTTGTCCCCAACTGTATCAATTTAATGATATTTCCAATTTCTATCCCACTGGCACCAAAGGAGGTCACTGTCACATCCTCAGTTCCTCTACCAAATATGTGACATGTTCTCTCTAAACTCGACCTTTGAGTCTTTGTTTCTTACAAAACAGCAATAACTCCCAGGTGGTTTGATATCAGATCTAATCACCCCACCATGCTACCTGCTAGGATGTGGTAGGTCAGCCCTAACAAAACACAGAAAATTTGGGTGCTTATCTTCCACCTGAGGAAGACTTCCTGGTCAGTCTCACTTGGTAGACTCAACCACAATGCCAATGACTGGCTTTGACTATAAAGTGGTGAAGAGCCGGCGTCCCCAAACTCCTACCCACATTCTCCCTCCTGCCACATCAGGAAGTACCAGATGAACCTGTTCACAGTAAGATGTTAACTATACTTGTAACTCTCCCAAGAGGACATCCTAATATGGGATCCCCTGGAGTAGCAATGTTTCACCCAGAAAAGTGACTTTCTAGTGACAGAATGATAATCAAATGAGGCTTATTTTCCTTTCTGCTGTTGGGGGAAAAAATGGAAAAGGAGGGGGGAAAATTAGTTCCCATTCCCTCACCTCCCAGTCCCCCAGTCAGCCAAGGCTTTGTGTTCAGTGGTCTTTGTTCCTCATTTTATCTGGGTGGAGGTTGCTGGCAGTGGTTAGCTAAAGGCTTCTCTACAATTCAGGGGTCAAGCCCAAAAAGGAAATAAGCTACAGATGCCTCAGAGGATGGGGTGAGGATGGGAGGAAAGAAGCTAGGTATTCCCGAATGAGAGAGAGTTGGGTTTTTTAAGTCTGGGAGGACATTTAAGGACATCCTCAAATATTGGAGAGTTGGATGTTTTCCATGCAGGATCCTAGGGAAGACGTTGGTGCCTGGTGGTGAGGCCACTAGCATGTCTCTACATGTAGGAGGGTGTTGAGCAGTAATGTGACTGAAAGCCCAGGAGGAGAGGAGAGTGCTCTAAGCTGTTTACATGAAAATGAGAAATTAGTAACTAACAAATAATGAGGGGGTGCTGATACAGATTATAGGGGGAAGGTCCAAAGTCTTGATACCGCTGTTTACCGGTGACGAGTTCTGCTCCTTCTAATGTTGAAGATTTTTTTTTTTTTTTTGGGTGCTGGGGATCGAACCCAGGGCCTTGTGCTTACAAGGCAAGCACTCTACCGTCTGAGCTATCTCCCCAACCCCTAATGTTGAAGATTGAACACTAGAGAAGCACGCCAAGGCAAGCATATTAAGCAGGTTTTATTTAAAGGTAATAATACAGACTTCTCCCTACAGGAAGAAGGGGGCCATGGCTGATGTTCTAAAGTCCCAAGAAGTGAGCGCACCCTCCATCTTTTATAGGTTAAATACTCTTTTGTTCTCCAGTTCTCTCCCCACTTATCTCTCCTTCCTGCCTAGTGACTAGGCCTGGTTTTGCATTAAGTAAAAAGCCATGGGCCAAGGTGATTCAGGCAGGCAAGGGCCCAGGGGGCATTAATTAGCAGCTCCTTGCTTGCAGTCCTTGATAAAGGCAGGTAAATTTGGTAATCAATGGGCTCCGGAGATCCTTGACATTCCATTCTTCCAGGGGCAGTCTCCAACTTCCAGAGGCAGATGGCTTCATGGCTTCATTTCCTCGAATTGACCTGATCCCCTATTTCTACACTAACTACCTGTCCTTAATTCTGGCTTCATTCTCCTCAAACTTCTTCCACCACCATCACCCAAACTCAGCACATGACTAATGCCTCAGGGACAATCTCTAACTAGATGACCTTGAACATGGACAAGGGCAAGGGCCCCCAAAGTATGCAGGCAAAGTAGGTACTATGAAGAGAAATCTTCTAGTCTAATAGTTGCATCACATTACAAAGAATCCAAATTAAGAATGACTTTATTGACTAACTCAGACCCTTGCCCTATATCTCTGTTACCAAGTAGCCTGAATTCTAGAACTATCCAACAGCAGGGAAGAGGAAATTTCAATAATGATATCAGGGATCCCACCAGTCAGGCACAGGTAGGAGGGCCCAGAGCATGACTGCATGATTTCACTCGATTTGGAAAAATAAAGAGATATGTGTTTCCTAGGTCCTTGGTAAATAGAGTGAACACATACCTATTATAGGAAAGGGCTGGAAATAGTTAGAATGATCCTCAAATCACCAGGCATCTAGAAAAGCTGCCAGGTTCTGCCCTCCTGCATTTATTTGCCTTTAGTTGACAAAGATAAATTAGCCCAGCACCTCTTGAGCCAGAGTTTGCAATGTAGAGTCTGCAAGAATGTTTACCTGGGGAGCCACACTGTTCTTTATCTCAGCAGGTGTAATTTCATCACATGATTGTCTGGATCTGCTTTTCCTGCTTGGCTCTGAAGAGCTTGCCAATTCAGAAAGCCATGGCTAAGAAATAAATAGTCCTTCTCTGAGTCAGCCCAGAAAACACTGGGGGTCCCTTTATATATTATAATGAGCATTTCCTGACTCCTAGGGTTAGAGAAGGCCTCTCTCCTTATCCCTGAGGCCTACTAACCAGAACTTCCTCTTTGCAGGCAATTCACTGGCCTTCACCAGAAAACCAGACTGAATCCTGCAGACTAACCCTGCCCTGGTCCCCAGAAGAACAGTCCCAGAAGGAAGACTAGGGCCTCTGTGGGGACACAGTTATAAAGCTAAGTGTTGTGCTGCTTTGGAAACTTTTAGTACAACCTTGGCATCTCTAGCCCAAGAGTTATTTCTGGTGCAGTTTAAGGTTATCTTGGACAGATAGTTTTCACTTTCTGGAAAATGCTGACAAGAACACCAAGAGGCGGGGCCTCCCCAGTCAGAGTCCAGACATTTCAGCCATTCATCCCAGAAGCAGAGACAAGGTGAGCTTTGTCAAGGCTGGCGCCCTGTATCCACTGGTACCTAAAAGACTTGTGAAGCCAGGTCAGGGGCTCACCTTCCTTTTTCAGGTTACAGAAGTTCCTTCTGGCTGTTTGCTTCAAGACTAAGCTCGTTTAGAAGACGCAGGATTCTACACCACCCTGACAGAGACCAAGAAAGCAGATACTGTGGTCAAGTTCAATGGACTACTCAGTCAGACCCTTGTGATGATGGTCTTAATGTTTAATTTGCATCAAGTGCTCCTAAAAAGGCTTCTTGTTCAACAAGCTTTTATATAAACATTATCATAGCCAAAAAGTTTAAAAACTCTGAACACCCTTACTAATCAATTGTTTTCATTTGTTCTTCCTGCCTGTCTTTGTCCACCTACATACAAATATTTTATAAAGCTGCTTTCACCACATAGATAACCTTGCCATTTTAATAACAAATCACTACTACTATTCAGTCTTTCATTTTATAGCTCAGTGGTGGTTTTAAAAAGTTGAATGTGAGTCATTTGGAAAGCTTGTTTATAATTCAAATTTCTGGGCTCCTTCTGGAATGTGACCTGATTCTGTAAGTCTGGGGGTGAGGCATAGGGTTGTCCCTCCCTCCAACCACACAAGACACTTAATATGATATGTTTCTTAGAAACATACTGCAGGTTTATATACACAAGATAGAAAGGAAAGTCTTTTTACTGTTTTCTTCAGTGCTTATTAAGATATGCAATAGTCATTCTCTGTTTCTTAGTTATCTCAGATGGATCTTGGATTTTCTCCATTTGCCTCTCAATATCCATTCTCAACCTTCTCTGCCCAGAGAGGCCAAGTCACATGGACTGCATCAGTGAACTGGCTCCTCCAGCTTTTGAAGGGGGTTAGTCAAGAAATCAACATTTTTTTCCCTCTGACTTCTTGCCACGTGACCCTCTCCCTCTATTTGTTTTCTAGGTCCCCTTCACTGGTCCCACTCCCTTGCCCTTTCAGGCCTAGTGGTGGCAACCGCCCGGGAACTTTTCAGCTTTTGCTCTGTTGGAGCCCAGCCCATGCTCTGTAAGTACTGCCTTGATTACACTCTTCTCAAATGACTCCATTTAAAGGTTTTTTTTTTTTTTTTTTTTTTTTCCCAGTCAGGTTACCCAACAAATGTAAACTTTAGAATATTTTGCTCCTAATATTATTTCTAAGCTTATATGGGGAAAAAATTCTTCATTCTGCCCTCCCCTAAGTTTTTGCAAGTAGGAATTTATTTTTCTTTAAGTACTACTGAAGTAGCTTTTTAAAAAAATTTAAATACATAATTTTTGTTGTTTAAAAGTAAGACCCTTCCTATAATTACTTTTAAGAGATTATTTTGGATAATATAAAAACTTCTTGTAAATCCTGCGTTTTGAGCAAGCACTACTACTGAGTTGTTCTGACATGTGCTATGATTTAAGAGGTACTACACAAGTGGACTATTGAAGTCCTTGCGAGGCAGCCATCCTAAGACATCAGTGTCCCTTACTCTATTAGAGGCTACCTCACTGAGTGTGAGATAAAGCAATTTTCCATAAAAGAAAAACCTGACATCTGGATTTTTGGAGTTTCTTCTTAATGTCAGGTTTCAAAGTCCAGGAAAGCTGTGCATGTGATTTTTTTTTTTTTTTTTTCCTTTTTAGGTTTTATTTTTTATATTCAAGACTTTTCCCACAATATACATTGCTCCACATTCCCTATTTTAAAAGTTACCTATTTGTTTCTCAAGCTCAATAATAGCTCCTCTGTGAGGCTCTTGACCTTCCCACATCTGGAATGAGAATATCTCAAGTTATCCTGCTTTGGCAGCTGGAGCTGCACTGTATAGATGCCTAATGCAGGATTCAGTTCTGCATCTTCTTTCCCAGTATGAGCACCTGACTCAATCTCAGAAGTGTAGAGAAGCCATGGACTTCAACTTGCCCTAGTCCACCTTCTCCCTCCTTCTAGTCCTGCCCACTTATCCTTTCTTTTGGTCTAAATGGCTTGTTCCATAAATCTGATTCCTTGTATAGAGGCAGGAAGAATAATAGGATGAATTGGATGTTATTACCCCATGTACATATATGACAACATGACCAGTGGGATTCAACATCATGTACAATCAGAAGAATGAGAAATTATACTCCATTTATGTGTGATGTAAAAGGAAAAAAATACATAAAATGTGCTCTTTCCAAAGGTTCTTTAAAAAAAATCATTGATTATCACGTATTCAACCTTGTTGGGCTATGTGTCTGACCCCATAAAGTGCTGATTTGAAAGTCCATCTTGTTCCTGTGGCAAAGACTATACTCTGCGAACTGTTAAATAACCCCCAATATTTATGCTATTCTTGGTTAAACAGGAAATGGACTATTTCATGATAAAATAATGCAAAAGTCCCCTTTAATAACACACTGCAGTACCACCTTAGAAATCACTTTGTATTTATTGATTAGTAAGAGTGAAAAATATTTTAAACCCTTATATGACTTTATAGTATGGTATCTAGAGATAATAAGGAGAAAAGGAATAAAAAAATTCCTGGGTCAAAACAATTTTTTTCAGAGGTGGGGGTGTGGCTCAGTAGCCTAGAATGTGTGAGGCACCAGTTTTGATCCCCAGTATACAGGCGGAAAATGACATTGATTATACACACTCTGTGCTCATTATTGTACTGAGTTGTTCCTTAGAAGCTGTTGCTAAGAACTGAGCCGCACACCTGTGGTCCACTCCCACCTCATAGCATGAGGTTAGGACAAGTTCTAGCACATGGGAACTAGAGGAAAATCTGGAATAGGGACCCAAAAGTGACCACAGGAATTAAGTCTTAATGTATGCCCTACCCTCCTCAGCAACTTCTGTATAGCCACTTCTTGGTCACTTGCCTTTGACTCTCTGACCTTTGCTGGATGAACTTGTGCCACCTCTGACTGCTTCAGGTTTCCACTGCTGGTTCTCGGGCTGCCCTGGCTCTGCCCCCCAAGCTTCCCCAGAGAGTTCTGAGCAGCCAGATGCTCTCCTACCTACTCTCGCCAGGTCTGACTCTTTCTGATGAAAGGCAAGTCCCCCTTGACTGCAGCTTCATCTAGAGTAACAAGTCACTTCCCAATAATAGTAGTAGTTACCATCAAAAGCTTTAAGGCAGTTGATGGCATAATCAGAGCTTCATTTGTAGATTTTTTTTTTTAAATATTGAGGGGGAACTGAGGGTGTGTAGATCAGTGCTGGGGTGTTGCCTGGTATGCACAAAGCCCTGACTTCAATCCCCAACACCAAAAGAAAAAAAAAAAATCAGGCCAATAGTGAAAGAGAGATTTGCCCCTACAATCTGTGGGGTCTCAGGCATGAATACAAATAGAGGGCCATTTACCATTTAGAGGGTTTAAAACTTACAAACTGAACTATTAAACTGTTAAATAAAATATTTCCATCTCTCTTTACTGACAAATATACCTTAATAACAACCTGGAAGGCAGGTTCAAATATAGAATTCTTGAACTTCTCAGAGTTACTGCTGGAAAATAGTGGATTAGAGAGATTTGGCCCCTGACCCACCCTTACTTTTCTTCTCAGCACAGGCACTGTCCCACATGACCAGGGCCCTTGGATGCATTCACATGGACATGTCTAAGCTCCATCTTCATTCCAATTCCCACCTTACCCCACCTCTCCCCACCAACCAACTACCCCTTGGTACCTGGGACATCTTTCCATTCTAGGAGTACTATAGTGATGTAGTCAGTCTTCAGGTGAGTACCTGGAGAAGTGAACCAGGCCCAAGAAGTGGGCTTTAGGAGAATGTGGGCTCCAAATGAGAATATCCTACTGACCTCAGGGATTCCTTTTATTATGACAGGTACAGCTGAAGTGAGCAAGAAGGGGTCCTCTGATGCAGGGGACCCAAGGCAGAGGCCATAACTGGTGAAATAAAATAACAGAAATCACTAAAGAGGCTGGGGTTGCAGCTCAGTGGTAGAGTGCTTGCCTAGCACATGTGAGGCACTGGGTTTGATCCTCAGCACCACATAAAAATAAATGAATAAAAGAAAGGCAAGGTGTCCAACTACAACTTCAAAAAAATTATTTAAAAAAATTACTAAAGAGGTTGCAAAGGCCTCAGAAAAGATGGTGGGCCAGAGAGAAGGATGTCAGCAGGCATAGAGAAAGCAGACGCCAGTGCCTCAGCAAACTTTGCCTGCCTTCCCAGGAGCCTCCCCAGTCCTGATTCAGCCCAGACATTGTCTCCGCCAGACTCTGTAGACACCTTAGACTACAAATCTCTTTTTTAGTTTGTGTGCGTATATCTGTGTGTGGTATTGTGGTTTGAACCCAGCTACATCCCCAGCCCTTTTTATTTTTTTATTTTGAGACAGGGTCTCACTGCTTAGGGCCTTGCTAAATTGCTGAGACTGGCCTCAAACTTGCAATCCTTCTGCCTTAGCCTCCCAAGTCACTGGGATTACCACACGGGACTATAATACCCTTTTTGCCCGTTTTTTTTTTGTTGTTGTTGTTTTGTTTTTTTTTAAACAAACTCTACTTATTTGGTGGCAAAGAAAATAAAAGATTTTCCCAGAGAGAGGGAGATAAAGAAAGAAAAGGGCTAAAGACAGAGGCTGAGGAAGCACACATTTAGGAAGCAGAAAAAAAAAAAAAAAAAAAGAACCAGAGAATGAGCTGTTACTGATATAGAGGTAGAACTAGCTAACTTGGATGAACATTTAAGACAGAAGGGCTGGTCACTTGGATGATGGGGATGGTCACTCAGATGATGGGGAGAGGAAAAGTTGCTGGCCTTGGTGTCTAAAAGTCACTGGTGACCTTCAAGAAAGCACAACTGGAGACAGGTGTTGACAAGTGGACACACCAGGCCAGCACACTGGGAAGACTGAGTGAGCAGCAGCCGTCCACTCATGGGTGAAGCTTACTCCCTCCCGATGCTGACAGTTGAACCTGTTTTGCCACGTCCTTCCACCAAGCATGTCGCAGCACCTTTGAGCCAAGGCAGGTTCGAAGAGAACAGGGAATGAAGTTCCAAGATCCTGGATGGGACTCCTTCAGGATGGAGTCACTGGAAAAAACCAACCAACCAAAGAACCACTGAGTTCTTGGATCCCCGGTCTTCACCATATTCTCTTGAACTTCCCTCTTCTCTACTTTCTCTGCATCCCCTTGGGATAGTTAAGGACAAATCCCAACTTGGGTGGGTATCAACCTCTACTGCTCTGGCTATTGACCAAGGCAAGCAAGCTTCCCGTCTTCTTTATCTGTGTGTGTGTGTGTGTGTGTGTGTGTTGGGGTGGGGGCAGGGAGGAGGAGCTTCTACAAAGTCTTTCTCCCAGTCTCAGTAAGTCAGGAGTAACAACAAACAACTAATTACCTTTTATTTAAGGCACCTCATATATGTTAATATAGCTGAGAACAGGAGAACCCAGGCTGCAAAGGCTTCAGCATTTCCAGGGAGGCAGGAGGCTCCCAGCTGCAGAAAATGAGCAGCAAGACAGCCGGTGCCCAACTTCTCCACTGAAGCAGTTGCTCAGAGACAGTCACTGAGGAGAGGCTCTCAGAAGAGTGAGGTGCGACCCACACAATAGGCCAGTCATGCCAATGGGCTCTGCTGCTTTGAGCCCCAACCCTGCCCTACTCCAGTCCTCAACCCCACCCTACAACCTGAGTGATCTCCACGCTGGGTGACTCCTCCACACACACCCTCTGCAAGGGGCAAAGTAAGGACCGAGTCCACTGCCTGGTCCTTCCTGCAAAGTTCACTGAAAGGAAACACTGTCAACAACTTCTCCCCGCCATGTGACTCAGCAGTGTGCACACCAGCACCTCCAGACTCCTCTCAACAGTGTCATGTAGAAATAAAGCACAGTGGCTCACACCTGTAGTCCTAGCTACTCAGGAGGCTGAAGCAGGAGGATCACAAGTAGGAGGCCAGTGTCAGTTAAGGCCAACTTAATGAGATTCTATCTCAAAAGAAAAAATAAAAATAAAAAGGGCTAGGTATAGCTTAGTGGTAGAGTGCTTGCCTAGCATGTGTGAGACCTTGGGTTCAATCCTCGATACCACAAAAAGAACAAAAACAAGAAATAAAAATTAACAGCTCTTTGGAAAAATAGGGCAGCCCTGATCTTCCCCCACTGAGCCCCACCATTTTGATCAAAATATCTTGAGTTCATGGGTGTGAGAGTCCACTTTAACTCTCTGGGTGACCATTCCTTAAGGTCTTTCCTCCCTCTTCAGGATACACATTTTTAAAATTAACACATAAAAATTATACAACTATACAGGGTACTCTGTGATTCTTTGATACATGTATACTTTGTATAATGCTCCATCAGGATAAGAGTATCTATCTCCTCAAACATTTATTATTTCTTTGTGGTAGAATCATCCAAAATTTTGTCTCCTGGCTTTTTTGAAATATACAGTGCATTACCATTATGCATACTCACCTCACTGTGCAATAGAACACCAGAACTCATTTCCCTGTCAAACCCTAACTTTTCGCCAATCATTCTTTCCCTGTCCCTTTCTCTGCCCTACTTTCCTACCCTTCCCCAAGCTCCAGTACCACTATTCTGCTCTCAACTTTTATGAGATCAACTTCTCTTAGATTTCACGTGAGTGAGATCCTGCAATATTTGTCTTTCTGTGCCTGATTTGTTTCATTTAATATAATGTTCTCAAAAAAATTTTTTTAACCTACACACAAAGTTTGCTTTTCTCCTTTTAACTGAAGGGAGTTTACTAAATAACCTAGTATTTTCATGTATTTCAACCAATGCTCTTCACTGCCTTATGATACTTACTATGTTTTCTCCAACCCACAAGAGGAAAGCAAATGTTCTGAACGCTCCAGTGACTTGCCCACAGCTGCTGACTCTCTAAGTCCAGGAGCTGAGCACTGGACTTCTGCCTCCTGACTCTGAAGTCTGTGCCAGGCTAACAAATTCAAGGCTGGGAGCCGGCCAGGGAGGAGGGGGAGGCAGAATCTCAAATCCCTGACTTGTCCTATTCTTAGGGAGCCCAGATATTAGGAGTAAAAAAAAGAGTAAAGAAAACATACTGGTACTGAGTACAATGACTTTACACTTTTTTTTTTTTTTACTATGACCCATAGTAAAAAACATATTTTGTATTTCACCCAGTATGTCATTCATGTATAGGTACACATTATATACATATATAACTGGACCAAGAACTTTGCTAAGAGTAATGTACTCTGATAGATTTTGTTTTACACCATTGCATTTTTTCTTTTCCTTTTAATGGTGGTTTTGACCACAAAATTAATTTCATTACCTGTGATGGAAAAAACCTGCCTTAAAGCAGAAACTCTACATTCAGAGACAAGTTCTTATACCACTTTTCTACAAAGTGCCCACAGTGCCAAACACATAGCATGTGTTCAGGAAACACTTGTTGACCTTCTGGACTTTTAAAGAACTAATAATCCACTCTTTAAACAATTTGTTTTAGAAAAACTCCAGTTTGCTTTGTGTGGAAAAAACCACCCTAATTCCAAATCCCAACAAACACATCATTGACATACACAAAACTATAAATTAATCTTTCTTGTGAATCTAGACTTGAAATTCTCAAATAAAAGAAAACAAATAGATTTCATTCAACAAGCATGAATCAAATGTCTGCCTTGTACAAGGAAAGGGCAATGTCCCAGGGTCTAGAGACACAGACCCAAAGACCCAGTCCCTGCCCTCAAGGAGCAGGGGTATATGGGAGCCTGAGAAGTAAAGTCAGACTTTCTATTCAGTTTGATGGGCATGGCACAGGCCGCCAGGGAGCGGAGGGGAGATGTCTCCTCAACCTAAAGGAGGTAAAGAAGGTTCCCTTGAAGCCGCCTTGAGGCTATACTTGAAAGAAGAGTAGTTGGATGAAAGAATAAATGGAGAGGAGCTATTTCAGACAAAGGAAATGGCATGTGCCAAGCCGTGGCAGTCACAGGTGATTGTTACCCTACAAGTAATCCCATGTTCCTGACTGGCATGGTGGAGGAGAGCCATGGAGAGGGAGTGTTCACTACTGCTCTGTATAATTTAGGAGGAGGTTCCGATTAACATGAATTAATCGTAATGGTTACAGCTTCTTGCTGGTTCCCAGTTCCGGAATTGGCAAAAAGACCCAGGTCTGGCCAATGAACTTTGAGGGGAGATCTTCTAGGAGTAGCCTATGGGATAAGTTTCCTTGTTCTTAAATAGAGACTCAGAGTAAGAAAGAACGTACGTTTGCTGGGTGCAGTGGTGCACACCTGTAATCCCAGAGACTCCGGAGGCTGAGGCAGGAGAATCACAAATTCAAGGTCAGACTAGGCAATTTATAAAGATCCTGTCTCAAAATAAAATTTTAAAAAGGGATGGGGACGTAGTTCAGTGGTAGAGCACTTGCTTAGCTTGTGAGAGGCCCTGGTTAAATCCCTGGTATCACAAAAGAAGAAAGAGAAAGAAAAAAAAAACTGTCCCTTTTTCCTATTGGATACTTTATTATGTCCATGGGATACCTGGCTATGACACAGCTATCTTGTGATCACAAGGTACTCTAACCAGAACTTGGCAAACCAGAAAGATAGGAAGACCAGAATATCTCAATGACCTTAGTAAACTAGCTGAATTAACCAACCCCAGAGCTACTGTATACCAGAACATGGTGTCACATAAGCGAATAGATTTTCCTTACTATAAAAGTCAATCAAGTCAGGGTCTTATGATATTAGTAGTAAAAATTAACCTAAACTGATGCAAAAGCTATGTCTGGGTTCTGCAGGATAGAAATTGGGATGTAAAGGTGAGATCGTACTATGCTACAAGCCTCAGTTTTAGGAAGGGATATGAATAGCTGTTAAACATAGGAAAAACTCAACCTCTTAAAGATAAATGAACTTTAAAACTACAATGAAATGTCATTTTTTACCTCCAGATTGATAAAGGTCAAAAGTTGATAATATCCAGTATCATCAAGGGAAATGGAACATTAATTTGTTACTGAGAGAATTATAAATGGTACAGATATATGGAAGACTTTTTGGCAATAATTTTCAAAACTAAAAATGCACTTGTTTCCAATAACTCTTCACAGATACACTTCTGTGTATACAAAATGGCATGCACAAGGATGTAGTTACAGCACTGTTTATAAAAACAAATTGTCTAAAACCTACCCAGCTGTTCATCAGTAAAGGACTGGTTAATAAATTCTCACATTCATGTTGAAATTCTATGCAACAATTGAAAAAACTAAAAAATATTTCTATATGTATTGTCATAGAAATGTATCAAATAAACAGTTAATTGAAAAAAGAAATACGCAGAATAATACAGAATGATATGCTACTGTGTGTGTATGAGAGAGAGAACAAGTGAGCAGAGGGAAGGATATTTGAAAATGTATAAGCCATGTATAAAATTATATACAACAAACTGATATCATCATTTGCCTTAAGGTGGATGGAAGTCAAGGGTGGGAGATTGACTTTAACTGTATTTCTCTTTGTACTTTCTGCATTTAGTGTCATGTGCATATTATTAGCTATTCAGAATTATTCATTAATAGAAGTAGGGGTGTATTAGTCCACTTTCTGTTACTATAACAAAATACCTGAGACACTCAACTTAAAAAGAGTATTTTGGCTCACAGTTTTAGGCCACAGTTTGGCCCATAGCAATGGGGCTAATCAGTCACAGGCATCATGACATCATGTGGCAGCACAGGACATCATGGTGAGAGCACACAGCAGAGGAGGCCCATTCACCTCATAACAGCCAGGTGCCAGAGAGAGAAGGACGGAGGGTAGGAGCTCACTATCTCCTTCAAGGGCCACCCCCAATGACCTAACTTCTGCCGCGGGGCCCCACCTATTAAAGGTTCCACCATTTCCTAATAGTGACATGGACTGGAGATTAAGCCTTTAATAAGGGGTGAATGCCAATAATAAAGTGAGAATATCACAAGATATTAAGCTGAAAACTTCATTTGACTTTTTCATAAACTCAAAAAAGGATATTTAATATTTAACATCCATGCATTTATAATGTTAATAGAGATAGAATGAGACTTCTCCATGAGTACCTAATGTTGAATGGTGACTTTGTAGATGCTGTTGACAATCCTTAAAGATCATAGTAAGGTGCCTCCCATGAACCGAAAATAAAATCGATCTCAAAATTAAATGAGTAAAACTCCCACACTATAAATGTGATTAACTATATGGAGGTAAATCTAGAGATTGTAAACTTGTGACTGAAGAGATAGAGAAGAGGCAGTATTCCAGTGCAGGTGCTCCGAGAAATTCAAGAGAAGCAGAAGAATGCAACAGTCATGCAGGAAATGGAAACTTGAACTCTATATGGAAAAAGACCTAGTACGTACAAGAGAGTCATTTGGTCAGGTAATTTTGCCTGTGCCACCTAAACACAGCAGAAGAATCCCATTGCTAAGCTGACTCCCATGTACACTCCCTGCCTTGGGGGGGCTGTAACCTGCCTTAGCTGAAAGACAGTTCTTGAGATCAGCTCACTCCTTCATCTGATCCCACGCCTCCCAAGCATCCCCTGATAATCTTTCTGCCTCTGAGGCTTATCTAAGGACAGAAAATTTGAGAGACAGGCTGACTCAAGCCTTCTCGTCATGAAAATTGTACTTAAATTGTAAATTGCTAAACCTCAAAGTCCTATTCCAGCTCTGGAGCATCTTCCCCAACCCCCACTACACCTCCCACCCTAAAATCAGCTAAGGTCCCAATTACAACTGCTTATTACAGGTGTGTTTTCTATAAAAACCCTCTACACACAGCTCTCCATCTCAGAGTCTAGGTAGGAAGTTTAGATATTTTGTATGTATGCCTACGTATGTACATGTATTTCTTTATAATGAAAACTATAAAACTTTCATGTCTGAAAAGATGTGAATGAATGGAAAAATAGAAGTTCTTGGATGGGAAAACTAAATTATATAAATACCTATTTCCTACAATTTAAGACATCCTAAATTCTTAGGAGAATCTTGGTAAAAATCCCAAAAGAACTTTTAAGCAAGACAACAAGAAGGAGGGAAAGAAAAATTTTAAACAAATAAGAACATGTGTTGGGGAGGGAAGGTGGAATAGTGAAGATGTAAATAAGATCTATCAACAGTAAAAACTTATAAAACAAACAAACCAAAATATTGAAGTCTTGTTGTCAGAATGGATAGTTCTTCGAAGTTTAACAGAAAGATCAGAAATATAACCTAAGCCAGGATCCATGGCACATGCCTGTAATCCCAGATACTCAGGAGGCTGAAGTAGGAGGATCACAAATTCAAGGCTAGCCTTAGCAATTTAGTGAGACCTCTGTCTCAAAATAAAAAATAAAAAGGACAGGGGATATAGCTCAGTGGTGGAGCACCCCTGGGTTCAATCCCTAGTAATGAAAAAAAAAAAATTCACACACACACACTCGCACACATACACACACATATAAAATCTCATTATCTCATTTTCATAAGAATTTTAGTATATGCTGAAGACACCACTATATAATGAGACAAAGATTAGTTTGAATACACAGTGGAGCGACAACTGATCAGCAATTTGAAAGGGAAGGGAAAAATTTAGGCCTTCATCTTATTGTACACATTAAAATTAATTCAATTTTATTTGAATATTAAATACATCTAAAACTATGACGTCCAAAAGTAAATAGAATTAAATATTATCAATGCATTAATAAGAAAGTAACTCTTTACTCAGAAGCAATTGTATTACTACATAGAAAACACTGAAAGTACTTGACCAGTTAAACTTTTTTAAAAGAAGTTTTACAGGTAATATAATACCAAATATTAAGGACAAACAACATACTAGAAGATATATTTGCAAACACACATGATGAAAACAGATTAATATTGTTGCTATCTCAAGAAGACAAGCTGGTAAGAATCTCATTAAGACTTCAGCTGAGCATTGAACAAACTACTAACAAAACCCACAAACAAAACAGTAAACACGTGAAAAAATATTCAGCTTTACTAGTTTCAAAAAAAATGTAGCTTAAAAGAAGTATGCTATTTCTTTCACTACAGTAACTAAATAGATTTCATTGAATAATTCTTTTACTAAATTAAATCCCTCCACATTAAAATCCAAATTCCCAAATCTAAAGCCAGTAACATGGTCACCTGTATTCATGGTAGGTTGTATTTAAATTGATGTTAACTGATTAGGAAAGTAAAAGTACTGAAATTGCTCATGCCCTTTGACCTAATAAATCTTTCAGAGAATTAACCTGAAGCACAGCAGAAGCAGGAAGCCAATTCGAAAGCCCAGAGTTTCACCCTGACATGCCTCACTGCTCTAGGCCTTCCTGGACCATGTTCCTCTGCCTGTCCAATTCATGCACCAATCTGTCCTTTACAAGGTAATAAACTGCATAAAAGGGACCCTGCCCACCCTGTTCTTTGCAGTTTACCAGGGACTCAACAAATTTATTTATTGAATGAGCTTATGAACAACTGGAATCAAATGATTCCATCCATCTATCCCAGCTATGTTTTGAGACTGTCTCAAAGAAAGTCGTGCCTCAAAGTGTTTGCTTTTGCTGTATGTTTCCACATAGTCTTTGTTGTTTATCTAAAATGATGTACTTCCTGCTTCAAGTACAAATTACTCATTAACTCAGGAACCCTTAATGATAAGGGGATATTTTTTCTTCTTTCTCTTCTTATACTTTTTTTTTTTTTTTTTTTTTTTCCAACCAGGTCTCTCTATGTTGCCCAAGGATGATTTTGAATTCCTTGGTTCGAGCAATCTTCCTGCCTCGGCCTACTAAGAAACTGGGATTACAGGTGCATGCCACTATGCCCAGCTTAGGGGAATTAAAAACAACAAAACAAAAAACAAAACTCACCTAAGAAGTCCAGAAACTGAAGCTACAGGGTGGGTGAACTCAGTGCCCACTGGTGTCCTCAAGGAACCTTGCTTTTTCTACCTTTCCCGCCTGCCACCCTTTACATGCCTGCTATTGTTCCCAGTTTCTCCTTTGTTTGGAAGATTGAACAGGAAGTTCAAGTGCTACATCCTTGCACTATAACATCTGGAGTCCAGAGTATCTTGTTTCATTTTAAAAATTTAGAGACTTTCCCAGAGACCCTCCTGCAGAATTCCCACTTACGTTCTGTTGTCCAGAACTAGAGTACATGCCCATTCCTAAACCAGCCCATTTCTACACCAATTACTGGTCAGAACACAGGCTTTCCATGATTAGTCAAAAGACTCAAGCTCACTTGGGTTGGTAAGTCCTCAGTCCCAGGTCCCCTGTGATAAAGGCTGATAAAACTTAACAATAAAGTGGGATTAGGGTGAGTGGCTGGGGTCCAAGAAGACAAAATGGTTTCAGAATAAACCACTGAGAGTTTTTACAAACCACAAAATCCCACCTGTTTTCAAAGTGCATTCATTAGCTCTTTCATTAAGCCTTCTCTAGCTATCTTAATCCAAAGTAGCCACTCCTATGAACTTAAAACCTTGAGTTCAAGCCAATAACTTTAAAGTCATTCCTAATTTCCTTCTTTATATCAAAAACCTGAACGCCATATCTTATTTTTCTGGTCTACTCCACCTTCGGAATACATTCAGAATCCAACCTCTTCTCACCACCTTCCGACTCATGCTTGGGACCAGGACAGCTTCATTTCATACTAGATTATCAGAGCAACCTTCTCCCAGACCTCAGTCTCTCCTTCTGCACCCTGAGGGTCTGTCCTCATACAGAAGAATCCTCCAAAGATGGAAGTCTTCATGTCACTGCTTCACTAAAAAAACCTCAATGGCTTCAGAATAGCATTCAAAATCCTAACCAAGGCCTGCAGTGCCCTCTGACCCTCCCTGTCACCTCTCTGACCATATCTCCTGCTCTGACCTTCACACTGGTCTACTTGTCCTTCTTAGGACACTCCAAACACACTCCCTCCTCAGGGCCTTTGCACTTGCTATTTACTTTCCTTGGAAATTTCTTCTAGATACTCAGCTGACTTGCTCCTCTTTAGATTTTGACTCAAATATCACCTTACCTGAGAAGTCTCCCCAAACTCCCATCTGAAAAAAAATCACCCTCCCTCAATCCTATCACTCTACCCTCCCTAATCTGCTTTATTTTCCTTTAAAGCACCTGTGATAGTATTTCTTTACACTCTGTCTTGTGTCGTTAGGATGTAAGATGCCTGAAGCCAGGGGTTTATATCTTGCTCACTGGTTTAGCTTCAGTACTTAATGCAAAACATAGCATGTAACAGGTACTCAATATAAGTTTTTAAATAATTGTGTACTACTTTAACTTTTGTCATCCACCTGGTTCATTCAGGGTGGTCTCAGGCTGTTATCTTTGCCCACACACATTTCCTGACTCTACAACAGGAACATAAGCTTCTTAAAGGCCACAGCTAAGTCTTAAAGCACAGCGCTTTGTATAAAGACTGCACTCAAGTTTTTGTTGTTGACATTTAGAGGGAAGATACATTAGGGCAATAACAGCTGTCGTCTTACCTAACCTATTCTTGGCAGTCCCTGAGAAGCTGAAGGATGGGACAGGACAGTGTATTTCGGGGTGGGTGTGGGATTTGGTGTTCTGCCTTAGAAGAGGGACCAATTTAAGTCCTGAGCAAGAAGAGGGCAGTATCTCCCTCGTGCCTAAAGGAGAACACAGGGGTGCTTTGCTGCCCTGCAGTTTTCCCTAGAACTTTTCTTCCACATTGTTTACAATTCAGCACTTCTTTACAACGGAGTAGGGCCTCACTCTCTTTAATTGGTGGCAAAGGTCATTAAACAGATGCTAAACAGAAGCAGAACAAAGTCAAGGGTGGTTAAGGTCACCTAAAGTCTTTGCTTAAATTTAGGAAGGAAACTCAGGCTTACTTCAGGTCCCAACCCCCCCAGACGGAGCCTGGAAAACATGATGTGGCGGTCCCAAGAGAGGCATCTGCGCCCCAGGAGAGCAGCTCCTGTTGGCCCGTGCTCCCTTCTGCACCATTCTCCCTCACACATCCTAGCATTGTGCACTAAAATGGAAAAGGCCAACTGCTGGAACAACTGAGAACACTGTCTGAAGCAAGTGTGTTCAGAAGCGCTCCGGTGCAGGAGTCAGGAGCTGAGGTGGTCTGCAGACACACAGCAAGCGCCAAGCTGACAGGACAGAGAACAGGATTCACCTTAAGCAAAAGACTTGTTCTAGCGTGTTCTAGCGTTCCACAGTGGGAAACAAAAAGCAGATGGGTTGGTCTGGGACTTGTTTACATATTATTGACCTCTGTGAAGCTTCCAGGGCAGGGTTGGGACTGGAGAGAAGGGGTATTTTAGGTAAATACTGTACTGACAGGTTCTCCACTCTGGGAGAATGGAGCCCTTCTTAATCAGATCATCTGCCTCTTGAGAAACAGGCATTTAGGCTGAAGGACCCTCATTTTCCCTGTCTGCTGCAAGTCTGGTTAGAATAAAAAGCAATTTGATACACAGTACCTATCTGCTTGCACCTTCTTAAAGGACTAAGTAAGGGTTACTACACTCTCTTGCCTTCAAGTCTTAGCAGATAAGCAAAACCAGCAAAAGAGCAGCCTGGGCACTGGAAGGATAGTGGAATGGTTCAAACTGAAGGTCCTGAGAAGTCCTGAGGTTTGTGGCAAGCTTGTTAGACACAGATTACCTCCCGAGCTTCTACCCAGTCAAGTTGGGCTGGGGTGGGGCCAAATGACTACACACTTGGAATCACCTGGATGTTTAAAAAAAGACGGAGCTGGATATGGTGGCACATGCCTATAATCCCAACTATTGGGGAGACTGAACCAGGATGATCACAAATTCAAGGTCAGCCTGGGCAATGTAGGGAGATCTCATCTCAAAATAAAAATTTTAAAAAGGTCTGAGCATATAGCTCAGTGGTAGAGTGCTTGCTTAGCATGTGCAAGGCCCTGGGTTCAATCACTAGGACTGCAAAAATAAAAGAAATAAACTGATAGCTGGGCACAGTGGCATACACCTATACTCCCAGCTACTTAAGAAGCTAAGGCAGAAAGTCACTTGAGTTCAGGAGGTTAAGACCAGGATAGGCAACATAGACACACACACTATCTACATATATGTATATATACATATACACACACTAAGTATACACATATGTGTATGTGTATATATATACATATGTATATATAGTGTGTGTATATATATGGGATAGTGCATGATTGTGTGCATTATATATTTATATATATAAATATATGCATATATACACACATATATATGTATATACATATATTTCTGATATTAGTTGTAATATCTAGTGTAAGGCCTGGGCATTATTTAAAGCTCTCCAAGCCTGGGTACATAGCTCAGTGGTCCAGCTCTTTCCTAGAATGCACAAAGTTCTGGGTTCCAACCCCAGTACTAAAAAAAAGACCCATTACTCTCTTTCTCTATTATCTGCCATCCTTATTATATCCATAGCTTAATTTCAATTTGCCTACATAAAATGTCCTTGGAGTAGCTGAGGACCACAGGAGACCATGAGATTCAAATTAGACATAAACCTAGATTTGGGGGAAAGTGTTTCTACTTTCTCAGATACAAATTATATTTTTAAAAATCTATGTAAATACAAGCAATTACCCTTTTTGATAATATGTCCAGTAAGCAGAACTGGGTATAAAACACTTTGTAAGCTGCTACTAAGAAACAGGAAAAGAAATAATCTTTAACAGGATATGCCAAGTACTCTTTCAAGTGTTTTCATTTTAAATTCATTTAATTCTCACAGCACTCGAATGGTGTTGAAACTGTCATCATCCCCCATTTAACAAATAAGGAAACTGAGGTGCTGGAAGAAGAAATTTGTCCAGAACCACACAACTAATAAGTGACAGAGCTGGTGGTCAAACTTTGGTGTGTATCTGAATTACCTACAGAGGCAGTTCAAAGTACAAATGACCAAGTACCATCTCAGAACAACTGTATTTGGATCTCCTGGGGTGAGTCTTGATAAAAATTATTTTTAATCAACTCTCTGAAGAATCAATTGTTGACCAAGATGTGAGACCATAATTGGGATTTAAAATGAAGGTTTCAAATTAGATTATCCTAGGTTCAGTTCTTTCTCTACCACTTATCGCTGGAATCTTTGAACAATGTACCCACCCTCTCTCTGAACTTTCAGTTCTTCATGGGTAAACAAATGATCCATCTGTGTTTAGTTCCAAGGACTGTTTAAAGGATCACACAGGTCTAAGGCACTTAGCATAAATGCAAGAACACTGCATCTACAGAAGGACATTTTGAGACATCAACCAGGTCTTCCCTTTTGCCATCAATACCACACACTTCACAGAAACTTTCTGCTCTGCAGATCATGACATGCCCTGCTCCAGGGAAGAGTGGGGTTGTCACAGCCTGAAGGCCAAAAAAAGGAAAGTGCTTAACTTTTGAGATTCAGATGAGATTACTGACACAAGACCCAGACTTGGTACTTAGGAGCATTTAGGAACCATTTGAGCCTAACCAATAGACTCAATCTCTCCTCTTCCCTCTCTCTTTCATAACAGTCTTGATTCAGTCAAATCCTTTATTATACATAAAGTAAATAATCTCCCTTCTTAGGCTTCCCAGGACCTTACCACCTGTTAATTCTAAGATCAAATTTACAACTTGAACAATAAGTGCATAAAATTGAAAGTCAGTTCTGGATGTCGTTCAAGGCAGTAAGTAATCAACATTATCACTAACGTCAATTATGTTGTAAGATTAGTTGCTTCCCTGAGGTAGCTAGTTAAATATGAATGCTTACTAACTTTCAACACAGAAGGTTTTGGTTTCTTACCCCGAGTCTTATCTTCTCCCTGATTTCTGCTTCAATCACAACCCTAGGCTTTACCATCCATTGCAAGCTGAGATCCTCAACCCTCAGATAAACTTATAGTAAAATCAGTTATGGATCTCTGTGAGCCACTTCATTTGTACCTGGGGAAAACTAAGGCAGGAGGACCACCTCAGGCAAAACAGAAGTGCGGGTTTGGTCTACCACTCTCTTCCAAGCCAGTTCTCCTATTCAGCACTAAAGTACCACAACACGTCAGTATCTATATTAAACTGTGGTTTCCCTTTGCCTTCTTCTAAAAAGGTTTCTGCACATAAAGAGATAGTATTGATTCTTTGTCCCCAGACTGGAGTTAAGTTCATGCCACTTGACTCAAGCCATCCTCAAGCTCCTCCATTCTAGACAGAAAGCACAATTTTTGCTAAGAGACTAAAGATTCTCCCTGCTGAATTGAGATTTAGGTCATTCTTCTAGAATTCTGGGTTTAATTCACTGCTGGCATTTCTGAAGTACTTTAGGGTGAACATCTGAGACAAATGAGTCATCTTGGTCCTCTATTTCTCCTATTTCCCATTATTTTCTAACTTAAACGTTTCAAAAGTAAGAATTAATATGTCCTCCCAGCACTGGCAAGAGTCAAGTCACTCTGTAAAATATATTGGGAAATTAATGGACTTCCATTTGGGGAGAAGTAAACAAAAGCAGATAATATATATGCCTGTTTATCAACAGACACACGGTATTGGAAAGTGAAGAATGGTCGAACAGTTCTAAGCTGGGCTTGTTTTTAGGTATGAAAAAAAAAGCCCAACTAGCCAATTGCCAAATTTGTTTTTTCTCCAATTGTCAGCTGAAATGAGAAAGAAGTAAAATGTTAAATTGAGGTTGCTTTAAGAAGCTAAGAAGATGCTACGCTTGCACCTATGTTCTCCAAGTCAAACCCTTTTATTTGATAGAGGGCTGCTCTCATATTCTGGACTCCCAGAGGATGCTGGGAGGAATCTTGTTCACATTGTGGTTAGGGTCTTATACTCAGCACAAAGCTCCTCAGATTAATAACCAGGGTAATCTGGGGGATTGAGGCCGCAAGAAGCAGGTTGAGGCACACAGAGGCCAGCGCTGTTGAGGCTCTATGAAGGTTCCTTTTGTTGTGGCACTTAACAACAGTCAGGATGAACTAAGTTATCAATCTCAGTGTTTAATCTTTCCATCTCCCCATCTAAAATGCAAATATATCCCTCTAAGTCACAAAACCATTATGAGAAGCAGTCAACCTTTCTATACAAATATACTCTTGATGTCACGAAAGTTGTTTTTGTTTGCTTGTTTTTTTTTTTTTTTTTTTTTTTTTTCTTAACACTGCTGGGGATTGAACACAGAGCCTTGTGCATATGTGTGTCTGGGTCTATGCTGCCCAGGCTGGTCTTTTTTTTTTTTTTTCACCAGGGATTGAACTCAGGGGCACTTGACCACTGAGCCACATCCCCAGCCCTATTTTGTATTTTATTTAGAGACAGGGTCTCACTGAGTTGCTTAGTGTCTCACTGTAGCTGAGGCTGGCTTCAAATTTGCGATCCTCCTGCCTCAGCCTCCTGAGTTATTGGGATTACAGACATGTGCCACCAAGCCTGGCTGCCCAGGTTGGTCTTAACCTCCTGAGTTCAAGTGACCTTCCTGCCTCAGCTTCCTAAGTGGTTGGGATTACAGGTGCGTGCTACTGTGCACAGCTATCAGTTTATTTTATTTCTTTATTTTTGCTGTACTAGGGATTGAACCCAAGGCTGCACACATGCTAGGCAAGCACTCTTCCACTGAGCTACATCTTCAGTGTTTTTGTTCTATTTTGAGACAGGGTCTTGCTAAATTGCCCATGCTGGCCTCGAACTTGTGATCCTCCTGCCTCAGCCTTCTAAATAACTGAGATTACAGTTGTGAGCCACTGCTCCTAGCTTCACATGAGATATTTTGATAGCTGACATTAGCATTGTACCCTATAGTTTTAAAGTATTCTTAGATATATGATCTTATGTGAACAAGTTGCATATAAGTCTTATCAAAATGTGCAATTATCATGAGCCATCAGGAAATAGTGGAGGTGCTGAAACTCTCCAGAATCTGTCAGGGAAAGTCAACAATTTGGTCTTATGAAGAAATATCAATGTATTTGATAACTGAAAGAAAAAGCAAATTGTAGGATAGTTTGTACAATGTGAATCCAATTGTGCAAAAGAAATACGTGTGCAGATATACATAGATAGATAGATAGATAATAGATAGAGAGATAGATAGATGGCTTTGTTTGGTTTTTGCAGTATTGTGGATTAAGCCCAGGGCTTCATGCATACTAGATAAGTACTCAACCACTGAACTACATCCCCAGTCCTTTGGGTAACTATAATCTATCTAAATTTGGCATCATTTCTATACAAATATAGATAGTGTATAAGTACACACATTCAAATGTTTATACACACAATACACATACACATATACATATACAATTTTAGGATGAACATTATTATTTTTTTCTTTTTAGATACTGGGAATCGAATTCTGGACCTCACTACACACAAGCATATATTGTACCACTGAGCTACAGCACTAGACCTGAACATTAATTTTTTGTTATTTATTTTATATATACTTATAATACTACAAAATATTTTATAATTAAAACATTATTTTAAGGTTCAAGTAAAAAGAATGCTCCTCAGTGTTAGCAGTTCTTTTTCCCACCCCACTTAAAGGAAGACAGGTGGTTAGTATGTTACTAGAATGTTCCATACGTACCCTGTGATGCTGAGGCTAGCACAACAGTTGTGCCTTTGAAGAAGGGCATCTTTTACTCCTGAGGACAACTCAAACTCATCTGTGGGTGGTCCAGTCTATGTTTGAGTCAGAGAACTGAAAGATTTACGGATTGAATATAATCTACATCCACCCAACTGACCATCTAGCCATGGACTTGCAAGAGTTAGGGATAAAATAGAAATCATGGCAAGTTCTCTTCCAATTACTGTGGAGGTGACAAGGTGTAGGAGGAATGAAAGGGAAGGTGAATCAGGCATTTTGAATTCTGAATTTTAGCACTGCTTACTTACTTTGTGCCAACAGGCCTAATGTAAAGGTCTCTCTGGGCTTCAGCTTCCCTCTCTGTTAAATGCAACCAAAAATACTTATAGCACAGGAATATTTCACACACACATCTCAGGTGATAGTCTAGAGAAATTATACTAAATTGTTAGAGCTGGATAACACACCCAGTGACCAATTAGACTTTGCTGGCAACCCACATTCATTCTATCAGATTGAATTTCTGCCCTTCGTGTACATTGTAGACTCACTCCCAGGCATTCACAAACATTAAGAAATTGAGTATGTTTTATTTGCCAGGAAATAATACTGTTTGTCAATTCTTCTACAAACAAACCAATACACTAGAGATTGTGGTTCTGCAGATAAAACCCTCATCCTTCTAAAATGTAGGATGCTTTGAGAGACCATCAAGTAGAGGAAGGAGACTCACACAATCCCCTTCCTTCCTTTTTCTAATTTACTCTTAATTAGAAATCCCCCATCACTCCCCTCTCCTCCCCTTATACTTCCCCAAAGACCAAGAACTACACCTAGAGAACTGAGCCCTGAAAAACTTTTTCAGGTCTTACTAACTATCGGAAATTCTCTTAGGGAAAAAAAAGAGAGAGAGATTTTTGGTGCAAAGAGATTCAACTTGTCAGAAGTTGTGCAGTCTCAGTTTTCTAAAACTGAAAAAAGAAAGAACTAAAATAAAAGAAAGAACTACAGATTATTAAAATTTATATTTCAAATTCTCTTTCTCAAATCTTCCGATTTTACCACCCTAGTTCACACCACCATCACTTCTTACATGGATCTTTGCAACTGCTACCAACCTCGATCCTCCAACACCACACTAAGAGAGTTTGCAAAACCAACTTCCTAAAATGCAGATCTGTCTCAAATGTTCTGGTAACTTTTCATTACCTCCAAAATAAATCCCAACTTCTCAGCCCAGCCCTCAAGGTCTTGGCTACCTTTCCAGCATCATCTCCTGTCACCTCACTACATATGCAACTCTCAGAGCAAACAGTCCTTACAATCCCTCTCACACTTCCCTACTTGGCATATGCTATTCCCTTTAACCGAACTGTCTCTCCCCAAGAGCACCCCTGCATCTGCCTGGCAATTCTCCCTTCAAAGTTTAGCTCAAGTAGCACCTTCTCCAAAAGGCAAATCTGAGCTCAGGCCCCGAGCCCCGATAGGACCCTGTGAAATAACTCTCAAAGTACTTATCACACAGGACCATAATAGTTGTTTTCTAAAGAAAGACTGCCTTTTTACTCTGGCAAAGGTGTCAGAACTAAGGGCATCACTGGGTGCAGGTGGAACTCAAGAAAGGGGCAGATGTGCAGGTCCCTTGTCCTCCCTGGATCCTGCAGAAAGGTGGAGTCATTTGGGGTGCAGCAGGATGTACCATAGGGCAATGCACCATGTGCCTCTTTCTTTTTATGGGTCAAACTGAAATGAACTTTTCTAGGGGGACTAGATATTTTGGGGTTCAGATACTGGCAGCATGAACTTAAGAGAGCTACTTCTTAGGGAAATGCTGTGAAATGCTCAGAGGATCCCATAGGAAGCTGAGGTTAGAAGGGGAAATACTGCATTCTACCTGAGCAAATCTTTCCTGGTTCAAATTAAATTTCTCAAAGGGCAGATTTATTCTGATTTTATTTGAAAAGCCTCCTAGATTGATATTATATATTAGCTCTAGAGTTATAAACTTCTTCTGCAAAATGTTTTCAAGTTTGCAGGCCAGCTGGTCTGTGTGGCAGCTCTGCAACTCTGCCATTCTGTGTGAAAGCAGCCACAGACAGTACTTGAAAGAAGGGCCATGGCTGGATTGTTTTTAATTTAACCCTATATTAGACAGTAGTTTTCTTACTTGAGGTGCTGACATCTATATATATAAGTTATTTGTCGTTGAAGTTATGAGTTGTGCCTATAAGTTAAAACTGTGTCCATTGTATTATGAACTAATGAGTATTTCAATTGGGAACATATTTTAAAGTCTAGATAATTCTAAGGTTCGTATATTGGAAAAATGGTGGCCAGTTTTCAAGTTCCTTAGAAAGAGGATAATGGCTTAGCAAGTTTACCAGTGATGCTAATTTACTGAAACTTGCTATTAGAGCATTTCGTATTCATTGCCTTACAGTGAAATTTACAATTTAAGTTTTTGTCATGAGGAAGATCTCAGTCTGAGTGGAAATTCTCTATAAGTAGGCATTTATTTATTTAATCAATTAATGTCACAAAATCATGGTAGTAAATCACATTGCTATTTTTTTTTTTTTTTTTTTTTGCGGTACTGGGGATCGAACTCAGGGCCTTGTGCTTGCAAGGCAAGCACTCTACCAGCTGAGCTATCTCCCCAGCCCCACATTGCTATTTTAATAACCTGTTTATGTAAATTTTTAAAAAATCTCATTGTACTGAGTACAGTGGCACATGCCTATAATCTCAACTACTTGGGAGGCTGAAGAAGGCGTATGATGAATTTGAACCCATCCTGGGCAACATGGTAAGAACTTATCTCAAGAACAAAACAACTCATTCTGAAATTGTTAATTAGTATTAGTTTGGGTGTTACATTGCCATGACTAAATTGTTATTTATCCCTGTATAATATTTATTTTTTAACTTTGTTAACATCTACAATAAACCAATTTTATGGACAATAATAATTTCTTACTGTATAACAAATACAGGGCATTCATTGTATAGAGAATCAAGTCAGTCAACAAATTATCCTACTGCTATAGTCTTAAAACTTATCTTGGATAAAGAGAAGTTTAATCAGTGTACTTACCTTACAAGATGGAATGATCTGTGTTGTCTGACTGACGTAAAGATGTTGCAAAGAATTTATTTCATAAATCTTGAAGGAGATGTGATTAAAGGTCTTTATCTTTTCTTGACTTTTGCTCCTGAACACTTAAGTCTTAGCATGTGATCAACATGATGGCTTCAAAGCCTAATTGTTGGTAAGTGATTGAGGCACCAATAAAAATATTAATATCCATTGTTTACCACCATATTATTTTTAAAAGATGCAACCATGTATACTATCTTGCTTGAAGAAGTTGTTGACAAAAAAGCAATATCTGTCATATGTAAATTTTCTTATTCTAAAGAAAGCAGTTGTTCTATAGATATAAATTATGTAAATAAAAAGTTATTTTATATCAAAAAAAAAAAGAAGGGGAAATACTGGAGAATGATACTGGCCAAATTATATTGCCATATTGTGTGCATGTATGTATATGTAATAACAAATCCCACCATTATATATAACTATGATGTACCAATTAAAAAAAGGTGGGGGAAAAGGAAGTTAAGGTTGGGTACTGCTAGTCCCTCCTTTTGGGGAAAGGGGAAGCTAGCCTATTGCCAGGCAAAAAGAGCTCTTGGGACCAGAGAATCCTATATGTTACATCACACTTTCTTCGCGTATCCCACAAAACTAGCTAAGTGACGAGTACACCCAAAAGACACTCAAATAATGACATTCTGGGCATGGTGGTGCACATCTGTAATCCCAGAGGTTTGGGAGGCTGAGAGAGAAGGCTCTCCTCTCTGGTTTTGAACTCCATGAATGAGTTCAAAGCCAACCTCAGCAATTTAGTGAGGCCCTAAGCAATTTAGACCCTATCTCAAAATAAAACATAAAAAGGGTTGAGATGTGGTTCAGTGGCTAAGCACCCCTGGGTTCAATCCCTGGTACCAATGATGATAATGATAATAGTAATAATGATGATGATGATGATGATGATGACAGGTACCATTTTTTTCTTTTTTTCTTTTTTCTCTTTTCTCTTTGCCTCAAATTCCTGGTGACTCAAGTATTCTCCTGCCTTAGCCTCCCAAGTAGCTGGGACCACAGACACATGCCCCTGTACCCAACCGTGGTACCACTTACTGAGTGCCTATTACATGCAAATGACTTGACATATTTTATCACTACTTCTCAAATGACTATGCAAGATAGGTATTATTTTCATATTATAAATGAGGAAACTTAAGCTAGAGAAGAATAAAAGATGTGCCCAGATAATACAGCTAGTTAATAGTGGAGTTGGAATTCAAGCCTATAGCTTTGTGATTCTAAAACCAATGCTCCCTTTTCCAAGCTACGTAGCCTGTCGATACGAAGGTCAGTCTCTCTCTCCCTCTGTGTGTATATCTGTCTCTTTCTCGTCTGTAGGTACTTTCTACTTTTCCTAAAGTCCATGTCTTCCGTACTCATCTGCTGAAACGTGCTCTACCTATGAGGGCTTCTGGTTTTTTTACTCTGTCACAAACTGGCCTGGATTTTTTTCCTTCTACCCACACTAGTCTGCTTTCGAACTTACAAACCCAGTAGGTAGTTGAAAACAGTGGTCAACTGCTATTATTAAAAGCTCCAAGTAAATAAATTGAAAGGTAAATTAGGAGCAGAAACAACAAGGAGGCAGAGACAGGAACTAAACTTGGTTCTCCTGGCCCTTGGGGACAGAATAACCCATGGTCAGTCGAGCCTGGGTGATGAAACAGGAAAAATCTCTGGCCTGTCCACTTAGCAAGATGCCCAAGGAACAACCCAGAAGATGATGACTCTGGCAGAGGAAGCTTTACATTCCCCAGAGACTTGTAAGTCCTGACAATCACTATCCTCCTCCCCCAACTCCTCATCAAAAGCATTTATTAAACAGCCTAATTATTAAACAAGGCAGGTGGAAAAGAAAGTGGGAAATTGGAGGGTTGAATCAAGCTTTTAAGAAAGCCAGAAAAATGACTCAGTGTGTGTAACACCTCATTTGGAGAACAAAGTGAATGTTCCCGATCCAGCCAGGTGCATTGTTAAACCTGTAGGGGAGAGATAGGGAAACAGACCATTTTTTTCCCTCTCAGTCACAAATACTGTGAGCTCAGAGCTGAACTGCCAAGCCTCTAGAATAAATCCAGAGGATTTATTCTCCCAACAAGGCCAGAGAACTGACAGAATCACAAGCGAGAATAATGTCTGTTCAAGTCAATGCTTAGAATATTCTAAGCATGAAGACATTTTATTAGCAAACTGACTAGACTATCAGCTCCTCCAGTTTAAAAAAAAAAAAATTGTAGTTTCCTTATTTTTGAATCCTAGGATGGAATCTGGCATTGAGTGGATGCTCAATAAATGTTCGGTAGAATAAAACTGAAGGCAGGAGCTGAGGTGTATGCAACTCCATATTCCACTCATTCCCCTGCACAAAGTGAATGAATGACTGTGGGCGTTAATGAATGAGAAATGCAGCTGTAGCTATGCCCTTGAAGGGACGCATATACCTTTGTAAGCAATGGTATCATCTTCCTAGTTATTCAGTAAGTCCCTGTTCTCCTAATTTTGTTTTGATTCTGTCCCCTTAGAAGTCAGAGCTTTTGTTAAATTAACTAGCAGCTATAAAGAGACAATTCTCTTGACTTTCCTCTATCCTCGTGAAGAGTCAAACAGTCCCCAACCTCTAGAGCTGTCAGGCTCCTGGGATGGTCTCAAGAACTGGTTTTGTCTCCTGCTTTCCTACCCTTCCCCACGGCACCTCTGCTTCCTTCTGCTCTCTCCTCTCTTTGTTCTTTGTCTTGCCTTGGTTGAGTGTGGACTCCCTTTGCTCAGCAGCTCCCTGCTTCTGCCAACTCAGCAAATCTCATCTCTCCCAATTTAGCACATTTACATAGAAAGTACATCTGGAGGGCTGGGGATGTGTCTCAGTGGTAGAGAATTTGCCCTATCACATGCAAGGCCCTAGGTTCAATTCCCAGAAACACACACACACACACACACACACACACACACACACACACACACACATACACACCTGGAATTTATGGGTAGCCAAGAAAGTATATACATAAAATGTGTGTATGTGGGTGTGGGGGTGGGGTGGACTGAGGTAGAAGCAGGGAGGGGCAAGCTTTACCTCACAAGAGTCCAAAGCAGAGGGACGGATGGCAGGGCCAGCTGGGCTTTCTTTCCTACTCACAAATGGAGACAGGTGTAAGTCACTGAAGGGGTTTCATTTGGGAGCAAGTTGTGCTCCAACATATTAGTTCCCTTCACAAACACATGAAAGCCGCCTACTTCACAGCGGAGAAACTGAAACTCAGAGAGGCTAGGAGACTTCCTGACCACCCCTTAGGCTGAGCTGGGTACCTTTCCTGGAGGCATCTCTCCTCTCGTGGGAACTCTGTCATAGCCTTTATCACATGGTGAGATAGTCCTTTACTTGTATCTTTTTCTACTCAATTTTCTGTGCACTCATTGGGGGCAGGAACTGTGTTGTTCATTTTTGTAATTCTCAAGGATAAAACCTTCCATAAATGTCTGTTGACTCACTGACTTGCCCAAGGTCACCCAGCTAATACCTGGTAGACCTGGAACCAGAACCAAGACCCCTGTCTCTCAACCCCATAATTCCTGCTGTTCTATCAGGCCTTTCTGGAAGGAAGCAGGCTATGGACTATAAAAATGCTAATCAAGGACTTGGCAGCTTTATGAACTGCAGGAAGAATTAAAAAAAGAAAAAAAAAAAACATACTTTTGCCACGTGCAGTTGTGAGCACCTGGGTCAAACCAGATGTAGAGAAGTTCAAGCTTGCCATGTCTTAACTTCTCTAAGGGGTTTTGTTGCTCTTTAGTAAGGTCTTTATGTATCAAAGCCATATTTCTGTCTGAGGAGTGTTACCAACCTAGTGCTCTCCCTGTTCTGGAAACAAACTTAACAAGGCCCAGAGTCACTGAACAATACCTCTGCTTGTACCTTTGCAACTTTCTGGAAAGTGTTTCTCTGAACACTATCCCTTGCCCATGAATTAATCTTCTTTGGATGGTTCTGAACCACAATTTAAAAATATTTTTACCAAGTGTGGTGTTGCAATCCTGTAATCCCAGAGACTCTAGAGGTGGAGACAGGAGGATTACAAATTTGAGGTCAGCCTGAACAACTCAGTGAGACCCTGTCTCAAAATAAAAATAAATAAATAAATAAAAAGGGCTGGGGGTGTAGTTCAGTGGTAGAGTGTACCTGGCTTCAATCCTCAGTACTGAGAAAGGTCTATTTTTATCTGAACGTGGTGGTGAATGTCTGTAATTCCAGTGACCTAGAAGGCTGAGGTCAGCCCAAGCAGTTTAGCAAAAACTTTAGCAACTTAATGAGACCCTGTCTCAAAATAGAAAGGACTGAAGATGTGGTAGAGAGCACCTATTGAAAAAAAAATCTATTTTCAGTCAGGTGTGTATAATCCCAGAAACTCTGGAGGCTGAGGCAGGAGGATTACAAATTCTAGGCAACCTGGGAAAATTAGCGAGACCTTGCCTCAAAATAAAAAATAAAAAGGGCTAGGATGTTGCTCAGTGGTTAAACACCTCTAGGTTAAATCCCCAGTATCAGAAAAAAAGAAAAAATCTATTTTTAGCTGGGTGTTCTGTAGTCCCAGCACTTAAAAGCTAAAGCAGAAAGATCACTTGAGCCCAGGAGTTAGAGACCAGCCTGGAGAGACCTCAGCTCTAAAACAAAATCTATTTTTCTAAAATCATTATTTGTTCTTGTGCTCAATGAAAATTGTATTTCTTATGTGACTGGCCAATTCATATCCTTTGTCCATTTTTCTGTTGACTTATCTTTGTTCTTTGTATTTCTTTATTGATATTTGTATATATTGTGAATATTAACCGTTTTCTTCTTATATATGTTGTCAATGTTCTCTTAATCTATTGCTTATCACTTACCTTTGTTTACAGTGGTTTTTAATTTTTATTCAGCAATATCTGTGGATCTGAGGCTTTATGTCTTACTTGGGAAAGTCATTCATTCCTATTCATGAGTCATATAAGTAATATCTTATTTTTTCTTCTAGTCCTTTATTGCTTTTTAAAAATTTTTAGATCTTTAATCAGTCCACAAGTAATTCTTGTGGATTATGTGAAAAAGAAATCTATCGAGGGAATTTTATCATTTTTGCTGCTCTTATAAGAGAATCAATGTCCCCATTGCATATCTGCATGGTTATTGCTAGCATGTGGAGTACTTGCTTAGTTTGAAGTTCTAATTTCCATTATCTCCCACTGTCTCATCTCAGCAGGGACCACATCTTTATGTTGAAGGAAAATCCTTTCAGATTAGTCAGTACCCCTATGGTATGGCCATTAAACAATCCTCTCTTTCAGCCTTTGTTTCCTCATCTGTTAAATGGGGAAGTTGGACCAAACACTATGATCTCTTCCTACATTAATAATGCTTAGATTTTAAATAACTGCATCCTTTCTGGCAAAAAGGCAGTTCAATTTCAAAAGGGGAAAAATTGAGTCCTGTATCTCTAGTTGCTAAAGGGCATTGAACTTCTTTACACTTGAAAATGATACCAAGGGTTGTGAAGACTGGCATCCCTTGCTCTTGGATTCAATACCTTGACTATATTTAGCTAGAACTAGCACCTTGGGGAATAGAACACTTGTAATACAGAGCTAAGAACAGGATAAGGCAGCCATTCAGAACTTACCTGCTGACCTTAAAATAATGCACATCTTTCCAGGAAAAGGATAAGGGATGAAGAAGTGATCTTCTGCTTCAGGAAACCCTTTTTTCAAATGATTTGGCATTGCTGGGTGCAGTGGTACATGCCTGTAATCCCAGCAATTCAGGATGTTAAGGCAGGAGGATCAAAAGTTTGACGTCAGCATTAGCAACTTAGACTCTGTCTCAAAACAAAAAATACATGGGGCTGTGGATGTAGCTTAGTGGTAAAGCAGTCCTGGGTTCAATCACCAGTAACTGTTCCCCCGGTCCCTGCAAAAGACCCAATGACCTGGCATTGGAGAGTTTACTAGACCTGCTCTGACAGTCCAAACTTGACCAAGGGTTTTAGTAATATCTAAGCCCATATACCTGGTGCTGTCCCCCAAGTGGTTTTAACTATAAGTCCAAAGAGAAATTTAATGCTTAACTATCCAAAAGAAGCACAAGGATTCACTGGGTGCCAGATAATCTACAATTCTTACCAAACTTCTGGGTCAGTGTTGATTTATGTTATAGTCAACCAATTACTTAAATTTTTTTCAGCATAGTTAGTATGATATATATATGTCATCTCTGTCCTAGGAGTTGCTAATTAACACCCAGAGTCCCCTAAACAACATGCACTCCTCAGAGATTGAAAGAACCTGAAAGACTGTAAGCAGAACCCTAGGCAAAAAAGATTGAACAATAGAGTGATACCCCATAAATTCAACTATCTTCATTTTATATTAACACCAGAGGGTTTATTAATTAGCAGAGTAAAAATTGGATGTTTTCACTTGCAAAATGACTTGTGTTCAAGACAGGTGAATTGGCTAGAGATACAGCATAGGTACTCTCCACCTATGCCCAAACAGTAGCTCACACCCTTCCAGATGGTCTAAGGCATAGGTTGTCGGGTCCAATGTAAGCCACCTGCAAATAATTCTATCACCTGACCCTAACAAGAAGTTTGGCTCAATCCTGTCAGGTTCTAGTAGCAAGTCTAATAGGTACTATAATTTGGAAGCAGTAATCTATGTGAAAAATATTTCAAGATAACACCAGCAACAGTAAAATAATATGAAATATCTGTGATTTCTATTGGCAACAAAATCCTAATTTCTGCTAATATTGCCTATATAGTTATAAAAGGAACTGCTACATTTCATTAGTAGTAAAAATATAGGTTTTTTTTTTTTTAATCCAAGTACATATGGTCTCTAAATTTTATTTGCTGACTTTTGTGGGGGGTCTATAGATTCAGAATAAGAACACCTGAGCCTAGTTTAGTGAATATTTAATACCTAAAGAAGCCATTCAAGCCAGGTGCAGTGGTGCATGCCTATAATCCCAGTGGCTCGAGAGGCTGAGGCAGGAGGATCTCGAGTTCAAAGCTAGCCTAAGCAAAAGTGAGGCACTAAGCAACTCAGTGAGACCCCATCTCTAAATAAGATACAAAATAGGGCTGGGGATGTGGCTCAGTGGTCAAGTGCCCCTGAGTTCAATCCCTGGTCCCTCCCCCCAAAAAAAAAGTCATTCAAAAGGGCCTCACTGCTAATGGTGCCCATCACAAGGATATCAATGTCCTGGCCAAGAGAGCCTTTCCTGGGATCCCAGAATCATCCATACGGCAGGATTCCACACAGAATCTCACCAACTCTGCATTGCTTGTGCCCAGGGTCCCCACAAAGCCTTTGCAAAATCAAATCTTTCACCTACCATGAGCTGTACAATAATACAGGCAGTTCAATGGGTATCAGCCTGGTACAGGCCAAATCCTTTCTCAACAAACCCAGTTTTTCCTCAGGAAACATAGCAGAAATCCATATTAGACTCTGATATAGATACATCCATTCACTTTAACACCTGAACACTTTTCCCTCTCTGGTTATTATATTCCTACCTTTGCATATTAAATAGGCCATTATATTGGTTTTCCCAGAACTAGGCAACCAATAGTCTGTCCTGAAGCTATATCCAAGTCTCACCTTTTGTAAAACCCAAGACTCACTTCTGGATTCTTTTAAAAACCTGTTTATTGTTTTTGTTTATTTGTTTTTCCCATGTGTTTTCTGTTCCCTTCAGAAAGATTTCAAAGGTCTTCAGGTGAAAATTCAGTCCCAACTCAAACTTCCTGTGCTCTCCTCTCCCAAGCAATTTCTAAAGCAATAACTGCCAAACCGCCATGATTGAGAGATCTTCCCCTCCGAGCCATTGGAAGCCACCTCCCATCACGCTACAGGCCCTGAGACTGGTTTCACAAGAGTCACACAGCAGGAAACAGCCCTTTGTGGGGCCCAACCTGGTTGGGGAGCTGCTAGAGGATGGGACTGAAGAATGAGCTCACCAGAGGAAGGGCGCCCCACTTCTAGCTCTTTGTTGTCTTTTATTGCCGGGATACAGCGTTCAGTACTCTGAGGGGAACATGCCCTGGACAACTTGTGAGGAGAGAAAATACAGAATCCATCAGGTGTGTGGTGATCCCTGCTGGCACCTCTGTGGGAAGCTGTGGAAGGTTCCAGGAGCTGGGAAGGAGGAAGTGGTGTAGAAGCAGTCACTGGAGGATGGGGGAGGAGCTGGGTAGGGTCCAGTTCCTTCCCAGCCCCTGAGAGGCACTTAGTTGATGGATAGTGGTGCTGGAGTGGGCTGGGGGTTGTGGGAAGCAAAACAAGCCTGTCCCTCCCTGGGCACCCATACACGTGACCAGTACCCTATGGTCTCTGGCACATGTCACCTGCCACTCAGTTCATTCCTACTGGGGCTGGTGGATGGAATTTATTATCTGTCATTTTTTGTTTGTTTTGGTACTAGGGATTGAACCCAGGAGCACCTGCCACTGAACTACATCCCCAGCCCTTCTTACTTTTTATTTTGAGACAGGTTGCTTAGGGCCTCACTAAAGTTGCTCAAACTTGCAATTCTCCTGCCTCAGCCTCTTGAGTCAGTTGGTCTTGCTACCTAAATGCAACCTGGAAAGAGGATAAGAAAGAAGAACTCCTGGCAGGAAAATGTCCTTCCTCTCCTAGATCCACAGGTTTCTTACCCTTCCCAATATCTGACTTGATCCCTTGATTCATCTTTGGTTCCTCTAGATTCACAGCCTTTCTAATAAGTGGTCTCCTCCAGGGTCCCAACGTGGGCATTCTTTCAGGGACTCCTACTCACGGCCTTGAGGAAAGCATTAAGGCAGTAACTGCCCAACCTGAGTTCTACACAAAGGAAAGCCAAAATTAACTGTATTCAAACAAAGGACTCCATCTATAGAAGCTCATTTGTTTCCCTCTCTGCAGCTGGCTGGGTTATGACTGGGAGTGGGAGCCGTCTCTGTCGCTTTTTTTCTTAAACCTTCCTTTACATCCAGGAAATGACCCGTTCATTAGCTCATTGCAGTTCAAGTGTAAGTGAGGGACTGTCCTAGCAACCAGCTCATTCCTTGCGTTTCCTGCTCTCCACCCCAATCCCTGCAGTGCTGATTGGGCATTCTACCACTCGGCAACATGCTCAGTCCTTTTCATTTAATTTTGAGACAGGGTCTTGCTAAGTCACCAAACTTGCAATCCTTCTGCCTCAGCCTCCAGAGTACCTGTATTACATGTACAAGCCTGCACCACCATGCTTGGCTTATTTCCTGCTTTTTGTTCCATTAAAACACTAGAAAATTTTTTTCATTTAGGCACTCCCTTTCCAGGGCTTGAGGTTTAAACACTCAGAGGCTATTTCTAGCCAAAAGCTTCCATGTGAGCCTTACAAGTTCTCAAACTCACCTCTCTCAATTCTATCAGAAGGCTTAGGGCAAACACCTCCAGCTCTGGTGAGAGTCAGATGTTCTATTGTTTCTACCACCGTCCTGAGCCCTCCAGTTAAGGAGCTCTGTAGAGTTTGACAGAAGAGCTCTACCTTCCTTACCTATAATGGATAAGTTACTCTCTGAGCCTCAGAGAGGGATAATGATAATACCAACTTAGAAGATATACAGAGATTAAACCAAGTATGTTATGTAGATAGTGATTAATAGATGTTAAAGTCCTACTTAAATGTTAGATGGCATAACTTCTCACATTGTTAGGCTCAAAAGGAGCTTTTCAGAATTTTCCTTGGGAGCCCAGTATGAAAATATCTACACTGACAATGATAATAGCCCTGGAGAAGGAGCCCTAATGAGATAAAGGTGGGCCTCTTGTCATGTATCCTCCAAGGAGTCAAACACTTCAGAGACATTTTCAATCCATCAAGGAGCCTCAGTGCTAGACACACAGCAGGTTGTCAGGAAACATTTGTCCATTTACTGATGTGCAACGAGTGAACCCTGGCTGAGAAGCTTTTGGATTGAATTGACACAGTTGCCCACAGTCCCCAAATTGTGGTTGCCCAGGAATAACAGTATAGAAAAACCACTGTGGTTTCAGTATGAATGAATTCCACGCCCGGGTCCCCTCTCATCTCAGGTCCTTTCTCTCTCTGTTTCTCTCTCTCTCTCTCTCTCTCACTAATAGGGATTGAACCCAGGGTCCTACACATGCTAGGCAGGCACTCTACCACTGAGCTGCTACATCCCTGGCCCTTTTTCTCTATTTACTTGTTTACTTTGAGACAAGGTATTGCTAAATCGCTCAGGCTGTTATTGAACTTGTGACGCCCCTGCCTCAGCCTCCCAAGTAGCTGGGATTACAGGGGTGCCCCTTCTTTTAGCCAGATCCCACTGAAGTCAAGTCTGACCACAAAAAGTTAACCTTCAGGCTGTCACCCAGGTGACTGCTTAACTGGAGCCCAAACTCTTATTTACTGGAACAAATTTCTTTGCTTTGATAATTGTGTGTGTGTATTTTAATGCCTGACTGGCCCTGCTGGAGTTTGGCCATGTTTTGAAAAGTGACTTCAGTGCTTATGGTGGTGATGGGCTAAGTACCACGGGCTGGCGACACAGCAGCATGATGGACTGGAGCAATTTGAACTCAGCAGTTGATTCATATTTTATGTTTTTCCACTCTACTGTTGCAGCTAATATGTAGGCACCAAGTGGCCCGGGACACACTGAGCCCTGGGTCCTCTCTGTGGTGGGTGTGCATGGGGTGTGGAGGCAGTGTTTCTCTCAGTTATCTTTCTAGAAATAGTCAGGTATTTCCCAAGGGCTCACCGTGGAAAAAGTTCAAATGCAGAGTTGGTCAGTAAAATTCCTTTGGATTCAGCATCCACAGGCTAACTTGAAATGAGCTTGCTGGGAGGGTGGACATAAATGAAGACCACCCAAATGAGACCAAGAGGAGGGATGTGAGCAGAGCTTGCAATAGCAAGGGAGTCAGCTGCCATCACTTGCTTGTGGCAAAGACTCAAAGAGGGGCGGAGAAGTGGGAAAGCTTCATAGTGAGAAAAAAAAAAAAAGAGAACGCATCAGGTGTATTCTGATTGGAGGCTGTTGCTGTGGGGATGCTTGAGGCAGGCTAACTCGAAGCAGGGTACCCCGTATGATTGGTTGGGAGAGCACATTTGGCTCTCTCTGGTTGGTCCTGAGTTGGAAGGTGGAGCAAAATATGGGGAAGCTGACAACTATTAACCAAGTCCTAACAGTTTGGGAGCTAACTGCTTATGGAGGTTGTGTGAGTCAGAGTTCAATTTTCACATATGGTCTGACCACTCTGTATGCTCATTCTCTTGGGGAGAGATAGCCCTGGTGAATCCTAGTCAGTCTGGATTGCCTGCTTTTTTCTTAGGATGGAAACTGCTGCTCACTAAAAATTTATTGCACAGATGTTTATCACAGTGGCAGTTATAATTGCAAAAAAAAAAAAAAATCACAAAACAAAAACAAGGGTGGAAACAGCCAGAATACTCAATTTTATAGAATTAAGAAAATTGGGCTGGGGAGATAGCTCAGTCGGCAGAGTGCTTGCCTTGTAAGCACAAGGCCCTGGGTTTGATCCCCAGCACCACAAAAAAAAAAAAAAAAAAAAAAAAAAAAGAACTGAGAAAAAAAAAAAAAAAAGAAAATTAAAGTATACACACATTGTGCAAAAATTTTTAATGGAATAAAGAAATCCTAATGACATTGGAAAGTATGAATGTGATGCAAAATGACAGACTTGTTTAAAAAATTGTACATACCATGATACGAATTGACAAGTAGAGGTCAGGCAGAGGGTCTTTCTGGTACTTAATTTTTAGGTAAGATGTGCTCAAACACTCATCACACGGTACAGGCAGTACAATATCCCCCTAGGGAAGTCTGGAAACTTTCTGGTAAAGCATAAGAAGACTCTGGTTGTGAGATCCTGCTTCGGCAGAATTATTCAAATTCTAGAATACTGACTCATCATCCCCTCAAGCTGCCTCTGACCTGTGCCACATCAACTCAGTTGTAAAACTCAGTCCTTAATCTTGACAAAAACTCACCAAAGCCTTTGCATGAAGCATAGACAGATTTGCATCCAATCAAGAATACTTAAAATTGAACATTATCTCTCTTTCTCTGTCCCTTGGCATTCTCCCCAGTTCTGGCTCCAGTCTGCCACCATGCTCTCATCTTTCTTTTCTTCCCTTTCTTCTCCTTCTCTCCCCCCACGTCTAGAGGAAAGACAGATTCCTTCTATAAAATAATAGTTGCATAAGATAATGCAACCATAGACTAGGGAGGTAGCTCAGTGGTAGAGCGTTGGCCTAGGAGGAATGAGGCCTTGGGTTCAATCCAGTACCCCCACCACCACCAACAACAACAACAAAAAAGATAATGCCACCAGATAATCTCTCTCCAGTCCCTACTGAAAACATTGTGCTGAACAGATTGAAGGACTTTGCTAAAGCTTTAAAAGTATCCATTATAGGGCTAGGAGGTAGATCAGTGGTAGATTGCTTGCATGAGGCACCTGGTTGGATCCCCAGCACTGCAACTACAAAAAATGACCCTTTGTATTTTGTAAGAGCCCTAAGTTTACACTTGCTTTGAGAGACAAGCTCTTTCCTCCCAGGCTGTCTGGTGAGTAGGGGAGGAAGTGGGTGTAGGCAAGCGGTTTTTTTCCAGTAACACGGGTTGTTTGAAGATTGGAGACAAGGTACATAAAACTCCTAGCACATGCCCAGTTCTGTGATTGTGCTTGTCATTTTATCAAACGGTCTCAAAAGGGGCCTCCTCCAGGTCCTTTGAGTTTCCAAGTTTTATCAGCATTTGCATATCAGACGTCTGCTCTGCAGATAACTCCGGTACTGGCTTCTGTGCAACTTTTCTCCCATCTGTTCTGAAAGGCTAGAACTTTCCACCTCTGCTTTTAACCAAATCATCTCAATCAGCATTGTTTTTCTATGTTCATTGAAAACCTTAATTTTGTATTCTCAGTACTTATTGATCAGCTCTAAAAGTCCCAAGGAAGTTAATGTTTTTACTTTTTATTGTCTACTCTTCCTTTACTGCTATTTATTTGCTTATTCATTTATGTTTTGCAGCACTGGGGTTTGAACCCAGACCTCCTGCATGCTATTCAAGTGCTCTATCACCCAGTCCTTTTTATTTTTTCTTTTGAGACAGGGTCTTGATAAGTTGTCCAGACTGGTGATCCTTCTGCCTCAGCCCCCTGAGTAGCTAATTTTTCCCTTTTAAGAGTGACGAAGGTCTGGGCTGGAAGCAAGCATCTGTTGCTCGGATTTAGCCATGTCTGGTCTGTGCAGAAGGTTGGTGGGGAGGTCTGTCAGGAAACATCCATACGCGGAACCTGAAATTGGAAGACACAAGTTGTAACTTGACTTCTAGGGGGAGGAGTATTTTTTGAGTACCAGCTAGTGAATGCCTTTCTAATTGTTCCTCACTCAATACCCTGTGGGTGTGAGTAAATCCTAATCACATGGAACAGGAAGGGGACTTGAGTGGTGGAAAGCTGAAGTAGACACAGCCATATGAAATTTCTGTGAAATATTGGGGATGTACAAATAGTACTCTGGAGAAAAGTGTAAGTGAATAATCCTCAATGCACAGCATCACATGGGACATGTGTCAAAGAGGCAGCTAAGGGATGCTTTCTGCTTCAGCAGGTGGATTTTCCTCAGAAGAGGCTCAATGAGGTGACTGAGCAGAGAGACAGTAGGCCACTTTGATGGGCAGTAGTGGATGTCTAACGAATATTTAAAGGTCAGGAAGTGGTAGCTGCATTGGCCTCAATGCTGTGGATTCAGCATTGACATCACTGACTTTAGGCAGGAAGCAGCACCATTAGCTCAAGACATTAGCACTTTACACAGTAGGCACTGCACAATGGTAGGAGAGGGCTCAGCATCAGACAGGACCAGAAGAAATAAGAGCAGAGGAGGAGGAGGATGGTGGAAAAGCCAAGTGAAGTATTAGATTTGGTAGCTAAGAAAACTGGTCAACAAAAGGACCTGAGACAACCCTGAAGACTTGTAGAAAAGTCTGAGAGGAACTCTGAGGAATGACTCAGTTTCCAGAAACTTTTCTGATAGAGGCTAAAGTCATAGTTAGCTGCAATGTATTGAGTGGTGGACATCAAACATTGTTTCATTTTCCTACCAATCCAAGAGGTAGATAATAATAGCCTCATTTTACCAATGAGGCAGGAAGAGATTTGAAAAGGCAAATAACTTAAAAGGGGTCATATGGCTTTTGCTTCTAAAGTTAGTGCTCTACCATTACATTGTAGTCTCCAAAGAGGATCAGAACTTAGTCAACAAATTCACTCAACATTTAGGGCATGTCTACTATATCCCAGGCACCATTCTAATACTCTACTATACAACCGTGAACAAAATATACAAAATCCCTGCTCAAGTTAGGTTTCAAGACTGAATATTATTGAAATCATAGCCCTTATGTTGTTCCAGACTAAGCTGACCTTGGACATGTGGGTTACATAAAGAAACTTGAATAATTCTGAAGCTTGAGATAACTTGGATTCCTGGTACATCCATTACTCAGCCAGGCTCAGGGCCATCTGCCAACATCTCCCCCACCACTTTTCTGTACATAATCTTCTCCATTACATTGATTTAGGAGAAGAAATGCAGTTCACTTAACTTCTGTTCCAAAGAATGAGAAGAACTTGTACTGGAGAGCAGTTAAGGACAAGGGAATCAGAATGCCTCACCCAAGGACAGAAATAGAGGGCACAATACTTCTGACGATTGCTGATGCCTATGCAAGATGTGTTGCATTTAGAAACAGCATCTACCCATATAGCTTACACACAATCAAGCCCCAACCATGTCCCTTAGAACAGATGGGAATCCAAGATAGGCAGGTCAAGAGCATTGTGGATATATTTATACGACTGACGCTGTGGGAATGAATATTGGCAAGGTGAACTGGTGAGAGCCAAACTTAACACCATTGCTAGAAGCTTTCTGTAGGATGCATGGAATCATGACGTAACTACCATTTTAAGTCTATAACATGGGAAGTATAGCATAGTGATTGAGAGTAGAAACTCCAGAGACAAATGACCTGAGTTTTAATCCCTGTAAGACCTCTTACCAGCTATGGGACCTTGAATAAGTGATTGAGTGATTTAATTTTCCTTTGCTTCACCTTCTACATCTATGCAATGGAGATACCTTACAGGATTATTATAAGGATTAGCAAAATGTAGTAGCTATTATGATTACAGTAAGATTCTTTGGATCATTCTTTGGTCATGACCGATACGTTCTATGTTTACTAAATTCTATTTCATTTTCCCTCTTTCAGGGTAGAAAGGAAAGTGATAAATTTCACAGTTCCTTTCACTTATGACTAGGTTTTAGTCAGTGGGTTCTTGGTTGAAATGAGGTAAATCAACCATAGTCTTAGCTCTTATAAGCATCTTACAGTTTCTTTCTCCTGTATAACACCCCTGGAAGCCACAGGATGCAATCATATCAATCTAAGATGATGGAACCTCCATCAGCCTGGGTCCCTAAGACTATATGAAACAGAGCCTATGACCCACACTATCCTTATCCACATTGGACATATAGCTTGAGCAAGAAATAAATGTTTATTCTATTAAGCCACTGAGATTTAGAGGTTGTTACTACAGCATAAGCTCCCCATCATTTGCCATCAAGGTTAGTATCCACCCCTTTCCTAAAGGGTTCATTGTTATTAGGAAAGTGTGAACTGGGAGACCTTTAATGTTTGGCCAGTTTCCCCTCCCTCCTCCCAAGCCACACTGTCCCTCAATTTTTCTTGGGGAGCTGTCTTGTTGAAATATTATTTTCTATAACCCTTCAAATTCCTTAAGAACCAGGTTTTCTGATCAACCTGGAGCATGCAGGTTTCTCCTTTTAAACCCCTAAACTTGCCAGGCGTGGTGGCACACGTTTGTAAAACCAGTGGTTTGGGAGGCTGAGGTAGTAGGATCACAAGTTCAAAGCCAGCCTCAGCAAATCAGTGAGGCTCTTAGCAACTCAGTGAGACCCTGTCTCAAAATAAAAAATAAAAAAGGACTGCCAATGTGGTTCAATGGTTAAGTGCCCCTGAGTTCAATCCTGGTATCAAAGTAAATAAACAAAGAAACAAACAAACCTCTAAACTTTTTAAGATCCATGGATTCTTTCAATACTACTAAAAACAACCTATTGCATTTAAAAAAATTGATTGGTTCTTTTTAGTTATACATGACAGCAGAATCCATTTTCATACAATTATACAAGCATGGAATGTATCTTATTCTAGTTAGAGTCCCATTCTTTTTTTTTTTTTTTTTTTTTGGGTGCTAGGGATCAAACCCAGGGTCTTGTGCTTACAAGGCAAGCACTCTACCGACTGAGCTATCTCCCCAGCCCCTAGAGTTCCCATTCTTTTGGATGTACATGGTGGTGGGATTTACCGTATAGTTTCCAGATATGTACATGGGAGCAACCCATATCTTTTAAGAAGAGATAAAATACTTTCCCTACCTTCTCAAGCAGGATCTCAGCAGAAAGTCTCACTGCTGTTTTCCCAAATGCCATACTCATTCATTCTACTACACCCTGAATCATCAAGTTTCCTTCTTGTCAGTCAATCTGGTTTCAGCCTCCCTAAAGTATGAAGTCTGCTTAAAGTACTAAAGTTTCCCCTTTCTAGAATTTCATTATGCTTATAATTAACATCAGCACTTAGCAATACATGACCTTGTTTGGGGGAATCACAGTTTCATCACTCTCGTGAGATTAAGGGCAAGGATTTCTTTAAGATGCCCACAGGGCCTAAGGCAGAGTTAAGCCTTCAATAGGTGGTCTACACACACTTACTGAATCAAACTTCTAGGCATCATATAGAAGCCCAGGCTTGCCACATTCTTGGCCCCTTCCTACCAGAACAGGTCTATGGGTAAAGTACGGTGGCTGATAATGCTCCCTCTCACCTTCAGGCCTGGAGGAATTATATTTTTCTTCATGCTCATTAGGAAGGCAGACATGTACGTTGTGGGGTAGGGAGCTGGAAAGGAGCGTGAGGACCAGGGAGTAGACTCAGCATTTGTTTCTCCTTCCTTACATATTGCTTAGTAAATACAGTTAAAGTTTTTTCATAAACTTGATGTGTGTCTTGCCTCTATAGGTAAGCCATGAAGTTAGTTCTCCTAGGACAGTAACCATGTTTTCTATAGATCAAATATTGAGAATCTCTTTAAATGAAACAAGACCCAGAGATAAGAACTTATATTCATGTATTTAAAATTCTTAAAAATTAAAATTAAACTCTATACATTCTATTTTAAATTATTATCTTAATTGCTCTTCATAATAATCAGAGTTTGAAACACTTAATTCAGGATTCACTCCACTGCCCAACTAAAGAAGCTTAAAAATGCCCCCTTGAGCATTTTCTTTTGTTTTTTTCTTCACAACTAGCAACAATTTCTCTCACTTGAAATTTAGTCGTGAGCACAACTCAGTGTCCACTGGTAAGAGCTGGCAACTTGCAAGTGCTACTAATCTTGGCTGGTGTTATTTACAAGGAGAGACACAGCTTCCTGTTTCCTTAGCCACAGTGGCGGCAGAGTTGTTTGTACTCTTAAGCTCCACCTCGAGACAAGCAGGAAATGATCACTGACTGAGAACCCTTTATCCAGGGCACCACTTAAGCCCCCAGACTCCAGAATTTAAAGATTCATACTTTCTCTGGTTAATCTGGGCTGGGGCCCAAGTCCTGGAACCACACCAGCCATCTGGCTTAACAGGAAGCTATTGAGTGCTGCCGGGAGGTGTGGGGCACTGGGCTAAGAGGTGAGTCAGACTTTCCAGGCAGAACCAAACTGGTCCTAGGGCAAGAGAAGGAGGGAGACCTGTCCTTTTCTGTCCCTTTCCACTTTCTGTCGGGGAAGCCCCAGGCTGCTTTGCCTCAGCCTTCTCCAACCAATCCTCTCCCTCCTTCCACCTTGGTAGGGTGGCCAATATCCCCAGCATTCCTGGGCCAAGGGGATTCCCAAAATGCTGGACTTTTAATTTGAAAACCAGAAAAGTCCTGGGCAAACCGGGACAGTTTGGTCACCTTAGGCCTCTAGGACTCTGTCCCTAGCTCTTCCCAGCTCTGCAATCTCCCTAGGGGTTTCACCAATTCCACAGGTTGCACCAGCCTTTGCTGCGTCCCTCCCTACTGGATCCTCACCCCTAGTTCCTCCAGTGCTAGACCACACTCTAACCTTAAAATTCCAAGGGCTCTAAAGGGAGTCACCATCTCACCCCGCCAACCTCCAACCCGGAAACCACTAATCTCCCAGCCTTTCCGCTCTTGTCAACATACCATCATTGTCCCAGTTGTTCAAGATTTATTCATTCATATTCGAGAACCTACTTTGTGACAGGTTCTGCCCTAGATGCTGGGGACTCAGCAGTGAACAAAAGTCACTGCCCTCCTGGAGCCTGCCTTCTAGTCAGGAGAGACTGTAATCTATACATAGTTAACCAGGTGTTAGGTACTAAATAGAAAAAATCAATCAGGTGTAAGAAGTGAGGAGGGTGAGAGATGCACCGATAGGTGAGGAGCCCTCAGGGGGCCTCTGGAGTCTGAGTGTCCCAGACAGAGGACACAGCAAGTTCAAAAACCGGTGTAGCTGGGCAGACGGGGCATAGGAAAAGATGATAAGTGACAACTCAGGGACAAAACAGGGGGGTAAGCCCCCATAGGGCGGCCGGATGAAAGCATGTTGACTCCTTTGCCCCTAATCTTTCACCAAACCATGATCATGCCACCCCTCAGTGTCTCCCCTCTCCATCCCTGTAAGCTCCACCTCATGAAAATGCCTATCACTTCTCACTTGACTGCCTGAGTGGTCTTCTTGCCTCTGGACTCCCCCTACTCTAATCCTACACACTAGTATCTTGAGCCCAGTTCTGACCATCATCTTCATCAGATTATTAGCACACATTTATGTAGTTCTGAATAAAAGTGTCCTTAGCAAGGATGAGGGTCAACACAGAGAATGGGTTCCCACAGCCTCCCAGCATGCTGTGGACAGAAATAGACAGAACTGTCAAAAGGGTGTTGTTAAACATGTCAGGATTCTGTTTCTATGCCACAATGTAAAAATGGCAAAATTTTTCATCCAAATAAAAAATAGAGGCTTTAGTCACAACCCCTTTGGTTGCCATTAGCAGACCCCAAATCAAACTGTCTTTAAAAAGGTAATATGTTAGTTCATGTGAGTAAAAATTCTACCTCTTTAGAAATGACTGGTTCTAGATGCTCAGCCAAGGCAACCCAAAATCTATGTCTCTCCAGCTCTTGCATCTGCTTCTTTTCTGTTGTCCTTTCTTTTCGGGCAGACTGTCACAAGGTGGTAAGGATGCCTGGCATTGGCTTTGACTTTTATTCTCTTAGCATTGCAACTCTAGTGGAAAAGGTGTGCCTATGTCACCAAAAGGCTGACTCTCACTGACCCACTCCAGATAAAAGGCTTGTCCCTCAACCAATCACCAGCACTGTGGGTAGCCTGGCCTGGTTATATACCCTCACCTGGAGCTGGGGGATGAAGCCAACCTTACCTTAACTATATGGCAAGAGAGAGAAGATGGGTGATTTCGTGTATTAGTCCATTTTGCTGGTTATAATCAAACACCTGAGGATGGGTACCTTTATAGGGAACAGATATTTATTTTATTCAGCTCACAGTTCTGAAGGTTGAAGGGCTCCGAACTGGTGATGGCTTCTTGCCGGCAGAGTCCCACGTGTGCAGGGCATCACATGGCAAGAGACAGGGAGCATGTGCACACACGTGTGTCCTCTGTTCTCTCTTCTTATAAAGCCACCAGGATTCAATCATGAGGGGTTCACCCTAATGATTTCATCTAATCCTAATTACCTCCCTCCCAAGGTCCCACCTCTAAACACCATAGTCAGATTAAATTTCTACCTTCTTTATACCTCACAAGGGGGATTAAATTTCAACACATGAAACTTTGGGTGACACCCATTCAAACCATATCCAAGTCATAGCATTCCCAAAGGACTATTTGGCATTAAGGATGGGGAAATTGGTAAGCAAAAACAAGTGTCCCCAGTCAAAGGTTAGGAGCACATCTGGTGAACCCAAACACTTCCAAGCATGCCACAGGCTTCCACCCTCAAAACCCATTAGTCAGTGTGTCTGTATTTGACTACTTCAATGATGCTCTTGCTCCAACATCAGGAATGGCTCCTCACTACTGCCTCCTTGCCAGTCATCTCTCTTCCTTCCCTGAGTCTACTTGAGTTGCTTGTTGATGAAAAGGGTCTTTTTCTCTGAGAGCAAGATTTCAATACGTTTCAGTTATTACAAACACACTGTGGTCATGGGCACAAACAGTACTATGTACCCGTAAATTTTACCTACTCATACAATAATCTTACCTCATGAAGTAGGTACGATTATTCCCATTTTACATATGGGGAAAGTGAGGCACAGACAGACATGCCAACTCACTTGCCCACTGTTTCACACAAGTAATACATGGAGGGTCTGGGATTTGAACCAGAGCTCTCTGTCTCCTCAGCCCTGTTATAAACCTGCACAGTTTTCAGTTTCTGTGAAGAGGGGCGGTGGGGGGCTCTCAAGTCACCTGAAACTCACCAGTGGCCAAGGCGGTCTCCTAAGCGAACAGGTTGCTCATTCTTCTTTAGGAGACAGAAAACTGGAGCAGAACCAGGATTGGTGACTGCGTGTTGGAACACTCAGAAGGGGAGAGGAAGTGGCTGTGGGCGGCCTCCTGCCATGCCCTCCTCTCAAAGATCCTTCCACCAGGCCGCTACCGCCTACCTTCGGAAACAGGTCTTTGTGGTTGGAAAGGTGTCGATGTAAAAATAACCAGGCCGATCTTACTCAGGCCTGCTCCCTGCCCTGTGCGGGGAAGGTCTGCAGCCCTGGCCCACCCACGCACCCGCGCGGTGCTTCCTGCCTGTCCAGCACAGCTGGGAAGCCTCGGTCAGGCCCTGCGCACCCGGCTGCGGACCAAGCAGAGAGCCTCAGACCTAGTGTTGGGTTCTGAGCAGCGCCCCCCAGTCCCGGCCCCCATCCCCAACCCTGACCCCCGCCCCCAGGGGCTGGTCCCATCCCCTCTCAGCAGACAGCTTTCAACTCATGTCTGTGGCCAGCCCTATGCTGAGAAGGCCTAATGTGGCCAAGTGAAGCCACAGGTGGCCATGTAAAGTCACAAATGGAGAATAAGGATACAGGTGTGTGTTTTTAAAGGAAATAGGCCGGCCTGGTGCTCTGCCAGGGCTCGAAGCTTCTGTAAACAGTGAACGGGGAGCTAATGGGCTGCACTCTCTGAGGGAGCCACAGGCCCTAATGAATCTGGCTCCAAGCACAGCTCCCCTGCGCTGGACCTTGGGGACTGGAGAAGGAGGAGTCTCCGAGGATAGAAATAGGGAGGCAGGAGTTGAGGTTACCAAGTAACGGAACTTGGTCCAAAAGGAGCTCCTGATGCCCCAGAGCCAAGTTAGTGACCGGGGAGCGAGGGCTTGCCTGAGCCTTGAGTTTTAATGATCGTGTAGGTCACATAGATGATGTGAGATAAAATCTTGGCGTGAGGAAGATCATTATTTACTATATTTTATTCAGCATATTCAGGTTTTATAGTGGGAGAGTATTTTGGAATATTCAGTCCACCATATTGATGGAAAGCTAAGCCCAAAGAGTCTCCTTGACATTTTTAAATGTATTTTAAACTTTTCATATGGAGTGTTTTCCCACCCCCACACTGGGATTATTGTAGAGCAAAATCCAAATATCAAATCATTTCACCCATAAATATTCCAGTAAACATCCCTAAATTTTAGAGGAGTTGTTCTCAGCTCAGGGCAATTTTGCCTTCCAAAGGGATTTGCAATGTCTGCAAACATTTTTTTGGTTGTTACAACATTGGAGGAGGCTATGGCGCCTGGTGGTCAGAAACCTGTACTGCTCAATATTCTGTAGTGCATAGGATAGCCCCTCAGGACAAAGTTATTTGGCTAAACTAACAATAATGCCAAGGCTTAAAAAATATGCTTTAGAGTTTAAAACTGCTTTAAATACATAATATTGTTAGCATACATAAAATGAACAATAATTCCTTGATATTATCAAATATACAATTAATATTAAAATTTCCCCAATTGTCTCATAAATTTAAGATTTTTTTTTTTTTTTTTTTTTGGTAAATTGGGATCCATTGCATTTGGTTTATGTATTTCTTAGGTCTCTTTGAATCTATGGGTTCTCATCCTTTTTTTTTACTCTAATAATTTACATATTATAAAATAAGTGTATTTTTAATTACAAAAGAATACACAGATATAGTTTTGGAATCAAAATAGAAACATTATAGATAATGCTAAAATTTCCCTGTACGGATACTCCAATCCCAGACTTCTCCCCAGAGATTAACTAATTTATCAACACCATGTGTACAGTAGTTAAGATTAGGCTCAGCTACATGTTTCAAAATACAATAACAGCTTTTTCACTATAGATCTTGTGGAGATGGCCGATTTAATACAGAATATCGAAGGGAGCGGCCTATCATAAGGTTGCAAAAGGAACACCTGCAGCTGAGTAACGGGAGTCTGCGACATTGGCCTTTCATGAAGTTTCAGACTTGGTTGCAGCACTTCAGCCCAGGGTGAGGCTGTATCCCCCATAGGATGGTCAGTTCCAGGGATCAGTAACCACCATTGATTTGGATTCTGGAAACGTAAACGCCTTCAACATTTGGAAACATGCTCATCTTATGTATCAGGCTGTTCTCAACAGAGTCAAGATTATCTGGCAGCTTTATCTAGGACAGGCCCGTTTGGTGTTCTTCCCTGCCCAACAAGAGCTTCTATACCTTTTAATAAATTTTATGTGTACAAATTAGTTGCTCTTATATTGGAAGGGTGAGATCTTTAAGCTGGACACTGTTATCTTGCTTCAATGTAATGTCTGATTTACCTTCAACTAGTACCATAATAAACAACAGTCTTTGGTGTCGGTTCTTAAAAAAAAAAAAAAAAATACAATAACAACAACAAAAACTTCAAGTTTATTTTTCAGAAAAATAAGCCCAGTGAGGCTGGGATTGTGGCTCAGTGGTAGAACATTTGCTAGCATGTAGAAGGCGCTGGGTTCGATCCCCAGCACCACATAAAACTAAATAAACAAAATAAAGTCATTGTCTCCATTCTGCCCCCAAAAATAAAATAAAATAAAATAATAGGCCCAGGAATAGGCCGTCCATAAAGTCCAAAATGGCTAATGGAGGATCAGCCCTTTGACCTGCATTTGAGGCAGCTGGTTGAAAAAGTGGTGAAGAAGGGTATGTCTGTCTGCATTCGTTTGCTAGGGCTGATGCAACAAAGTACCACAAAACTGAGTAGCTTAAATAACAAAGTTATTGTCTCACCGTTCTCACAGTGTATTGGAATGATTGGTTCCCATGAGGAACCAATCTCATTTTCTGCGAATCTTAGAGGTTCCTAATTTGTAGAAGCATCATCCTGATCTCTGCCTCACCTTCACATACCTTCTGCCTGTGTGTGTGTGTTTGTGTCTAAATTTCCCCTTGTTTTAAGGATATCATTTAGATTGGATCAGGGTCCATCCTAATGGCCTCAGCTTCTTACATCTATAAAGTCCCTATTTCCTATGAATGGTCAAAAAATATATGAAAAAATGTTCAATATCTCTAGCAATTAGAGAAATGCAAATTAAAACTACACTAAGATGTCATCACTCCAGTCAGAATGCAATTATCAAGCAGTTTGGAGATTCTTCAGAAAACTTGGAATGGAACCACCATTAGACCCAGCTATCCCATTCTCAAAGGACTTAAAATCTGCATACTACAGTGAGGCAGCCACATCAATGTTTATAGCAGCTCAATTCACAATAACTAAGTTATGGAACCAACCTCAGTGCCCTTCAACAGATGAATGGATAAAGAAAATATGGTATATATACACGATGGAATATTACTCCATCATAAAAAAATGACTTATGACATTTGCAGGATGGATCTGAAGACCATCATGCTAAGTGAAATAAGCCAATCCCCAAAAAAACAAAGGTCCACGTTCTCTCTGATATGACACCCAATGTGGGGCAGGGTATAGAAGTTCAGTGGATTAGAAAAAGAAGAATGAAGAGAAGGTAGTGGGGTATGGAATAGGAAAGACAGTAGAATGAATCAAACATAACTTTCCTATGTTCATATATGAATACACCATCAGTGAGACTCCGTATCATGTACAAGCATGGGATCCTAATTAGAATAAGTTATACTCCATGTATGTTAAAATACACTCTATAAGTTATACTCCATGTATATTAAAATACACTCTACTGTCATGTGTATCTAAAAAGGACAAATAAAAAAATTTTTTAAAAGACCCTATTTCCAGCGGGGCGCGGTGGTGCACACCTGTAATCCCAGCGACTTGGGAGGCTGAGGCAGGAGGATTTCTAGTTCAAAAGCCAACCTTAGCAACTTAGTGAGGCACTAAGCAACTCAGTTAAACCCTGTCTCTAAATAAAAAATACAAAAGAGGGCTGGGGCTGTGACTCTGTGGTTAAGCGCCCAGTACAATCCCCAGTACAATCCCCAGTACAAAACAAAACAAAAGACCCTATTTCCAAAATGGCCACATTCTGAGGTCCTAGAAATTAGGACTTAATACATGAACTTTGGGAAGACATGATTTACATCACACTCTCTGGTAAGGAGACTCTGTAGAATTCTCTTACACAAGCCTGTAAACCCAGTAGCTCGGGAGGCTGAGGCAGGAATATCACAAGTTCAAAGCCAACCTCAGCAACTTAGCAAGACCCTGCCCAAAATAAAAAAGGCTGGGGATGTAGCTCAGTGGTTTAATGCCCAAGAATTCTTTTATTCTTCTTTGTTTCTACTTCTTTACCCAAAACTTAGTCTCATGGCCACACCCAGCTGTAAGATGCAGAAGACAAACTTGAGCTGAGCACATGGCCATCACCTAAATGTCAGTTCTCTGTTATCTTAGAGGAAGGGGAAATGGACATCAGGGCAAAATCTAGCTATCTGTGGGGCACATGCCCTATCTGATATTTTTGTGTGGTGTGTACAAATCTATAGACTTTTCAGTGGACATTTAAGTGTTGGTCTTTCACTGTATTTCAGGTTAGGAACCAGGCACTGCCCTGGGCTCCATGTTTTTATCTAGGATCTCAGAGCTCCTGATGAAGAGGTGAGCTTGGTTTAAACCTCGAGGCCTCTCACTTGCACAGGGCCCTTCCAAGACCCCTTCTCTAATTTTGAATTTAAAACTTGCATTCTTTCCTCTTAAAAAAAAAAAACAAAAACAAAAACAAAAAAACTCCCCCAGATTACACAATCTTAAAATGCTGGGTCTGCCCTTGCCTACAAGGTAAGCACGATCAGCCTCATTTTATAAATGAGGAACTTGAAGGATAGAGAGTACAGATAATTTGTCTGATGTCATAAAGCCTGTAGTGGAGTTGAGTTTTAAACCCGTCTCTGTCTAGGTCCAAAATTCAGCCCATTTCTCTTGTGCTTTGTCTGCTGATAGATACTGAAAACATCTCAAGGTGCTTTCTCCAGGGCAGATCCTTAGCCACAGTCACATCTAGGTGTTTAGATTTCCTGAGAGTTGCAGATTGAGCTGCTTGAAGCTATTGCTCAGGCAAATCCTGCCACAAAAGGAGAAAACATCTCCTATGGAAGATGAACCTCACCTGGGTCCATCCTCTGGAGCATATTATAGAGGTTTCCTATGCTCCCTAATAAATTACCATGGACTCAGTGGCTGTCTTAGTTATCATGTGTTGCTATGCCAAAATACTTGAGGCTGGATACTTTATAAAGAAAAGAGGTTTCTTTCCCTCGCAGTTCTGGAGGTGCAAGAGTATGGTGCTGTACTATCATAGGTTTCTGGATGTATCACATAACAGTAGTGCCACACGCTTTGGGCAAAGGATAAAAGACACATTTCCAACTTATCAAGCTATGAGTTCCATGTCCTCACTTCTTAAAGAGCAAGGTGTTGGGGCTGGGGATATAGCTCAGTTGGCGGAGTGCTTGCCTTGCATGCATAAGGCCCTGGGTTCAATCCCCAGCATCACGGAAAAAAAAAAAAAAAAATAGAGCAAGGTGTTGCTAGGGGTAGTGGTAGAAAGTTCCTGATGCTAGATTTCAGAGATGGGAGAAAAAAGCAGTTTGTCTTATACCTATTGCCATGTTTTCATCTGTTTTGAATTCAGTTTCAGTGTTTACTGAGAGCATACTGGGCACCAGGCAGGATTTATTTTCCTTCACCATCACAACAAACTAAATAGTTTTTCCACCACTTTTCAGAAAAGAAACTAATTCAGAGAGGTTGAGGGACTTGCTCAAGATCACACAACCATAAGTGGCTGAAGTGGGGGTTTTGAACACGTCTTTGATTCCTAACGCAGTGATCCACCACAGCATAAGAGATGTGAATTCCTTTCTACTTGCTGGCTCCCATTCCTGGCTAGGGGTAGAGAGAGGAGCTGGCCAGTTTCTTACCCACCAGGTCTGGCTGCTCCCTCCCACTAGAAAGCAGAGCAGGCTGCAGAAGGAGGCCTGCAGTCCGTGTTTCTGTCAGTCTCCAGTATGACTGGAAGAAACTGCCTAATTAAAGTCTGCTGCATGCCCAGAAGCCTTCGCAGCCACCAGGGTTGTTTCCCGTGCGTTCTCAGCGCCTGATGATACATATTCTTCATGTTTATGTGGCGCAGTACACTGTGCTCCATGAGCATGAAGTATTAGTGAGCCAATTTCACCATCCATGCAGCTCCAGAGCAACCGGAAGGCATCCCTGTTCTAATTTATGAGGGACCAGCATGTGCAATCAATAGGTGCCCCACAGGTTATTAAAGAAGAGAAAGATGGCCCAGGCAGCCCTGTTTACTAACAGGGAAATGGTCTTCTGGCAGCTTCTGGTACGCGGTCTGCAAGAGATTTACATTTCCTTTTCAGGCCAGAAACAGTGGCCTTCCCTTTTCACCTCAGCCCTAAGCCTGAGCACAGGGGGCTGAGGGAGGCTCCCACACAGTCTGAAAGAGTCCTTCCCTGCTCCTTAATTCCAGAAGGGGTCTGGGTGGGGGTCAGCTCACGTCTTTATAAATTCCTTTTTAAGGCCCAGAGAACAATAGCTTTCCAAGATGGGTTTTGAGACTCAGTGGGTGAGAGTGGGTGACTGGGTGTGAGACCAATGATGCAAAAAGAAACTGGCGGCTCCTCCCTGACTGCCAGGAGGGGGGTGTCCCGGCCAGCCTTGCAGATCCTGGAGATGCTCCCTATTCTCTTCTTTGTGTTTGGGGACCTGTGATTTGGGGAAGCTACAGTTCTTTGGCAGTTTTACTTCCTAACAGTTTTGGAGGAAGAAGGCAGGTTGGATTTAAAAATAAAACAATAGGGCTGGGGAGATAGCTCAGTCAGTAGAGTGCTTGCCTGTCAAGCACAAGGCCCTGGGTTCAATCCCCAGCACCGACAAAAAATAAAATAAAAAAATAAATAAAACAGCATTGGGTTATTTGGGTCAAGTAGCAGGACATGTCTCCTCCCTCCAGTCTACTTTCTGGAGAGCAGAGTAGTTACTGTAGTGGTTCGAGAATGTTTTAGTCTAGGGACCCCTTTACATTCCTCAGATGTATGGAGGTTATCTTTATTAGTAAAAATGTATTAATTGTAAAACAATAATAAAAACCCATTCTGTGTTAACATAATATATTTCTATTTTTTAAGTCACATCTTATTTTACATTTTTATAACTTTTTAAATTGTCTACATTAATAGAAGTTAATTGGATTCTCATATCTGTTTCTGCACTCAGTATATTGCAATATGTTGTTTTGGCTTAAGTATATGAAGAAAGCTTGGTTTTACATAAATATGTAGCTGGGAAAAGGAAGAGTGAATAATAGCCTTTTTAGATAATTGTGGAGATTCTTTTTCATAATGTACCAAACTTCATAAGTGTCTTAAATATCAGTTGCAATGTGGAATTTGAAACCATGTAGATTAACTTTTTATAATCTGTCCATCAGTCTATTGCTCTATTTTGTACTTAGAATGACTTTACTTTTTTTTTCAGTGCCAATCCAACCCAGGATCTCATGCATGCTAGGCAAGAACTCCACCACTGAGCAATACCACCAGCCACATTGTGCACCTAAACTGGATCTTTTACCAATGCACGATTTGGTAACACAATGCATTGGTCAATGGAAAATATTGGCTTATTGAGTTATGCCAGTATTCCCAATGTTGACACTTTTCATTATGCCAAGTTGGAAAAAAATTGTATTCATTAATATCACCATCAATCTCATAAGAAAAGTCCTTAAGTATTGGGAAACCGCCAAGCACCATGGCGGTACATACAAGTTTTCCAAAGCTCTAATTTTCACTAAGAAGCTCAAATTTTATCATTGGCAACAGTACTAACAGTTGTTTTCCTTGAAGTGACAGGATCCCTTTGTTCATTTTTGAGAAAATGTCTGCCAAATGCCCAGTCTGAAAAAAGCATTCTTTGTCATTCTTTCAAGAAAAAAAAAAAAAAAAAAAAATTCCATGATAAAAAGTGGTTCATTCAATTCACAACTCAAATAATAGCCTAAGTGTTTTTCTGTGCTTTTTCCATGATAACTATCATACTTCAGAATGTGGCAGAAGTACTTTATTCATACTTCCCATTTTACTATGTAGGTTATTTTGGGACGTGTCAATATTTAACATGATTAACAATTTTGACTACTTCCTCAAGGATATTCTTGAGTGAAACTGGCATTTTTTTCTCCTACACCCCTCAGGTATGTCTCAGAGCAGCTCTGTCTTCTGCAGGTCATTTGACCCAAGTACAAATAAGCTTCCTTGTTTGTAACATAACCTGGTTGAATTAAATGATCTCTGTCATCTCATCATCACCTTGGGAATAACATGGGACCTTGTCTTCTGATGATCATTGTTGCCTGTTGGTTTCTAATAGTGCTTGCCCTTTTTTGTGTGCTGTTGTGGAGATGTGCAGGTACATGTTCTCTTCTTATCACAAAAGGAAGGGCAACTGGCACCCATAGAGTGGGCCCTTTCTTACAGAGGACGAACTAAACTCTATCTTCAACACCCAGGAAGAAACTTGGACATCATATGCTATTTGAACACAGTGTTGTTTGCCCTGAATGAGTCTGGCAGGGGCATTTTCAGCTAATGGGGGTAGAGGAGGTCCTTTGTTATGAAATAAAAGATGAGAAAATCAGGGCCAAGTCATAATAGGAAATATAGGCTCCCCCTGTCCCCAGAAAAGTAAAGACAAGACCAGATGGTTTTCTGAAGAAATCACATTTTGTAGTGGTAGTGACTTCCATTTGCTTTCCAATGAAAAGAAGCCAAGCTTCTCTTTCCTCCTTCACTACCATCCATGGACCAGAATTTACCTCTTGCCCCTGCAAAACCCACAAAGCCTGTGCTAAAGGAAAATGCAGTGGCACCCAGTTGATGCCTGAAGGATAGAATCTGGGAGGCAAAAGAAGGGCTGGGATGGGGTTTTGTGTTCGTTTTGCAGTGCTGGGGATCTAACCCAGAGCTTCAGGTCTGCTAGGCAAGCACTCTGCCAAGCTACACCTCCAGTCCTTTTTTAGTTTTATTTGGAGACAGGGTCTTGCTAAATTGACCAGGCTGGCCTTGCTATCCTCCTACCTCAGATTCTTGAACAGCTGGGATTACAGGCACAAGCCACTGTGCTCATCAATTTTTGTCTATGTGCGTGACACTAGGGACGGAATTCAGGGCCTCACACATGCTAGGCAAATGCTCTACCTCTGAGCCACACCCCCAGCCCTATGGCATTGTTTTATCCTAAGGTATCAGAGTTATGTTTGAGGAAGGAGTTGGAGCACCCGACTAAGGAGGTAAATGAGAGAAGCTTACAAGAAAAAGGACATTCCAATGACATCATACGAAAGGCTACACAGAGGCATATTTACCCCTTAATGTATTTTATAAAAAGCAAAAGAAAACTTAGCTAAACAAAGATACAACTCCTTTCCCTCCATGTTTGTAAAGCTTTAGTGTAAGTACTGGACCCTTCAAATAGCGAGGTGCTAAGCAACTCAGTGAGACCCAGTCTCTACATAAAATACAAAATAGGGCTGGGGATGTGGCTCAGTGATTGAGTGCCCCTGAGTTCAAACCCTGGTACCTCCCAAAATAAAAAAAAAAAAAAATGGCACAGCCGGGAGGTACTGAGGAATGAAGTGGACCAAATTATATTGTTACATAGTGTGCATGTACAAATATGCAACAATAAATCCCACTATTGTGTATAATGTATCAATTTTTAAAATCTTGGGGAAAAAACATGGCACAGCCAGATGTAGCTGCACACACCTACAATCCTAGCTATGTGGGAAGCTAAGGAAGGAGGACTGAAAGTTCTTAGCCAGTTTACTGCCACACCACCCTGAAAGCGCCCGATCTCGTCTGATCTTGGAAAGTTCTAAGCCAGCCTGAGCATCTACTTAATGAGACCCAGTCTCAAAATAAAAAAGGGCTAGGGATGTAGCTCAGAAGTAGAGTACCTGCCTAGCATGTGGGAGATCCTGGGTTTAATCCTTAGTACCAAAAAAGAAAAAAAAAGTCAAATAAAAATAAAAAGTGGTGTAAACCATCATCCAAGTTCATAATGCATTTGGTCTGGAGAAGATGGACACATCAGTAAGGCAGAAGCTCTTGACACTGACCCCCATCTAACCAAACAGGAGGGTAGCAGATGTTCTCTGCTGCCTCTGTAAAACCCACTAATGCCCATGACACACTAGATGCTCAACAAGTAGAGGTACTCTCAGGCACTCCTGTTCCACAAATCCAAACAAGCATTCACCAGAGTTCAGTGCAATTTGTTCCCAATCCACATCTGCCCATTGGTCTTGTCATTCTGATGATGTAATTTGATTATTGTGAAAACCAATGAAATTTGAGTGAAACAAACAAACAAACAAGAGCCCTTGTTCCTGTGAAAACTCAAGTTGTATATTTTGGAAAGGTTTCATAAAGACAAGTCAAGCATGCAAAAAAAAAAAAATACTGTTGAATTAGTGTGGGAAAGATATGCAGAAAAACTAGGCAGGGGTGGGGGGAATTCATAAATATTTTAGGGTAGTTCTGTAATCAGACTGCCTTGAGTCCTCATTCTACTTTAGGAAAACCAGCACTGAAAAACAGGCACAGTAGAGCACATCTATAATCTCAGCTGCTTGGGAGAAAGAGGCAGGAAGATCAAGAGTTTTAAGGTCAGCCTGGGCAACACTGTGAGACCCATATTAAAAAAAAAAAAAAAAAAAAAAAAAAAAAAAAAAATCTTTTTAAATTTAAAGAAGGAAACCCATACTGAAACTTGTAGAAGATCACAGTAAAATGTAAACTTCATGAGTGCAGAGACTGTGTTATTCACTGCTGTTATTTCTAACACCTACAATATGTCTGGCACATAGAAAGAGCACAACAAATATTTGTAAAATAAATGAATTGTGAGTATGGTTAAGGCAAGAAAGATGAAGCAGAACTCCAATTATCAAATGGCTGCTCCAAGACAAATGCTTGATCCTATCCTAAAATCCATGGTACCTAAACATACCTATATATGCTTTAAGTTAAAATTAAAAGATTGCTCTTTCGCTGGTCCCTGTGGCACCCACAGGCTGGGCAAGTGTCATGGTCTTCATACTGCCAAGAAGCTCCGTAGCCACCAATGGGACCAGAAGTGGCATGATAAACAGTACAAGAAAGCCCATTTGGGCACAGCCCTGAAGACCAACCCTTTTGGTGGTGCTTCCCATGCAAAGGGAATTGTGTTGGAAAAAGCAGGGTTTAAAGCCAAACAGTCAAATTCTGCCATCAGGAAGTGTGTCAGGGTCCAGTTGATCAAGTATGGCAAGAAAATCACAGCTTTTGTACCCAATGATGGTTTCCTGAACTTTATGATGAAGTTCTGGTTGCTGGATTTGGTCAAAAAGGTCATGCTGTTGGTGACGTTCCTGGAGTCTGCTTTAAGGTTGTTAAAGTAGCCAATGTCTCTCTTTTGGCCCTATACAAAGGCAAGAAGGAAAAACAAAGATCATAAATTTTGCTTATGAAAACAATAGTAATACATTTTAATATTCCAGAAAAAATAATTAAAAGATTAAGGTATGTTTGTATCATTTTTTCATGGTTCCCCTTTAACCAACATTATCAATTAATGGATCTACTACTCAGGTAGCATAGGACAGGAGAGCTCTGCCTGTGTAGGGTAGCAGGGACAGTGCATTGGTTATGTAATATGCACTGCCCATACCATAGTGGGTTGCAGGACCAAAACAGAGACCCACCCAGGTCATGAGACCTTCAAGCAGATTCCCCTAATCTCCCCTTTACAGAATGTAACTAGAAAAATCTGCTCTGGTTCAGAATGGAGGAGACTTGATGAGAGGCAGACAGCATTTCCAGATAGAGACTGGCCTAGTAGACACAGTCGGGAATAAGAAATCATCACCTTGAAACTCCACTGACCCAGTAAACTTTAGTGAGGACCTGTGCTGGCAATAAATGCTCCCCCACTGTAGGCTTGAGATTATTTGGATTCAGACTCAGAGGATCTGGGTTCAAATTTCTATATATTAACCTTGTGTTCTTGAACGACTTCACACACTTCCTTCAGCAACAACTTCCCAACTTGTAGGCAGCGAGTGGGTTATGGGTCTGATGAGATACTTATTGTCTCAATGCTCAGAGTAGCCAGGCAAGGCCCAGGGTTGCCAGAACCTTCTGGGCCAGAAGCTCTATACATTGTTCACAGTGTGATGTGTACCTGTGTGTGTCTATTTTTCAATTTATCCATTCTTTTCAGTTTCCCGTGTGCATCATGCTATGGAAAAGTTTGGAAGCACCAAGGTTACAGTCTTAGCATCTCAGCTGATGATGTCTGTCCTGCCTCTGTCAACAGGCTGTTGTGAGCATCTCCTGAGGTACAGGTGTGAAATCGTTGTAAAGCTACTGACGGTTCTAAGAGGCAGAGTGACAGGCAGAAGGAGTGCCTGGTCTCAACCAGTAACAGGGGAGCCCGATTCTATTTCTCTACCCCTAGTTTCCTCACCAGAGTCCTCAATCCAAGAAGAAATAAAGAAAAAGAGTGTTGGTTTATAGAAATCAAAACATTGCCCTTATTTCTGATAAATCCGATAGGAGGTTTATCTGTAGGTAAGTGAGTATCTTAATATTGAACCCAATACTAGGCCAATTTACCCAGCCAGTCACAGGCAACTCTGGAGAACCATATGTATCTCCTGCAGGGAAAGCTTGTCCCTGGAAGTACAAAACAGAAAGCACAAAGAAAGAAGAGAAGGGAATTGGTCTGTGCAGGTCAGATTTCTTCTTTCAAACTTGGCAGTCAGATATATCACTCATGGAAAAGAGCATGTGACAGGTGGGAAGAAGGGCAGGTGTGTTCCCCTAACAGAGTCCTCAGGTGAAGAATGCACGTCAGCGCATCCTCTTGAAATGTGAAAGGAGGCTGCGGTCTGTTTTGTCTGCAGTTTCCTGGCAATCGTGGGCATGGAGGCACTGGACGTTGGCAGCATTGTTAGCAAAAGTCCCAGAGCCAGCCCATTACAGGCTTGCTGGGTACAGAGAAGCAGGAAGCAGGAAGTAGGGCTCTCATTTTTCACCCACACAGGTCAAAAAGGCACAGTCTGGCCCTGAAATGTCTTCGTGATCCCTGGATGTAGGTAAGGTGGCACTCTTGCTGCTGTGGCTTCCTGATTCCCCCAGCTTCTTGATGGTGACACACATGACAGCCAGCTCCATAGACATTTCTGTGGTGTTCTCAGGTTCTGCTTAAGGTGTGGCCTAGGATCTGCTCCTGTTACCCATCCATGCTTTTAAGCATCCAGTTTCCTAAACTGAATATTTTTTTTTTGCTTAGATTGTTCAGGTGGTGACTAGTATCTGAACCATCAAAATGACAGAGGCTTTTTGTCAGTATTAGCCTTTTCTGGAAGTCTTCCTCTTTTTCTCCACCCCCAGCTTCCTGCACTGGTTCTTTTAATTACTTATTGACAGTAGTAAGTCAAATGCCTATACCTAACTACCACTGCAGAAGAAACACAAGTCCAGGTTTGGATTATATTAACCACCAGATCACATGCATGGAATGATGAACATTCCACTTTTCTAAATTTATAAATTCCCATCCAGCAGTTTAGGTTCTACTTATTCTTTGTTTTATAGCCCTGTGCCTAGATCTTACAAATAAATCAATATTCAAAGGCCAACCTTCTTCTAAGTTCCCTCTCCAGATTTTTGGGTCCTTCCTACTTAAAATATAAGCTATCTGAGAGCCCTCTTATCTTGAACAACATAATAAATATCTGTGGAACTGAGTTCATTTAACTTCTGAGCATGGCACAGAGGCAGTCTAGGTCACCCTGGGTTACTGTTTACAGAGAATAGACAAGAGAGCAAATACCTTGCAGCTATAAGCTATTCAAGTCCACACCTTGGAAGGGTCATAGGAATTTCCTGTGGAAATCACCACCAGCCCATTTTCTCCAGTTCATTACCTGAAGAGCACAGACCTCAAAGAAAGAAGAGTATGACCCGCCACCAGTCACTTGGGTTGCTTTCTGAGGTACTCAGGCCTTACCTCTTTCTCAATCTAAAAAGAGTGATGACATTGTTTTTTTCTTGGTATTGTAGTGGCTTTGGTTACCCTTCTTTCCTCTTGAGTTGGGTGTAGGGGTACATGCCTTTAATCCTGACTCAGGAGGCTGAGACAGGAGGATTGTAGGTTCAAGGTAAGCCTCAGCAATGTAGCAAGGCCCTAAGCAACTTAGGGAGATCCTTTCTCAAAATAAAAAAATTAAAAAGGCTGGGAATGAAATTCAATGGCAAAACATTCCTGGGTTCAATCCCCAGTACCAAAACAACAAACAAACAAATGAACAAACAAACCCTCTTTCCTCTTGAAGATTCAGATCACATCTGTGAATATGTATTGAGTGCCCACTTCCAACAAAGAATGCCTGAGTCTACAGATGACACACTTTGGTTCTTAGCCTCAGATGGTTTATAATCTACTGGGGCAGAGGACTAGAAAGGCATACACAATGCTTTTTCTTATTTAAAATCCACTTCCCAGGTATAATGACTAATTTGAATTGTCAATTTGATTGGATTAAGTGATGCCCATGATTAAGAGGCTTCTGGGTGTGTCAATGAGGGCGTGTCTACGAATGATTGAAATGTGGGATAGTGAACTGAAGTGGAGACCCTCCCTAAGTGTGGGCAGCACTGCCCAATAGGATGGTGGCTTGAATGGAATAAAAGCTGGAAGAACAAGGAAGCAGATGCAGATGCAAGCTCAACTCTTCTTGAACGGGTTCTTTTTTTTTTTTTTTTTTTTTTTTTTTTGATGGTTTTTATGGTTTATTTAAGCACACAAAAAATGTGCCCATGAACTGTCTATTCGTTTTCTTCACTGCGCAGCCTGGCGTTGGGATTGGTGACTCTGATGGCCAGTTGGGCTGCTCTTTCCATGATGGCTTTGTGATTCTTAGAGGAAATGTTGTGAGCAATCACAGCACAGTAAGATTTGTTGCACATGAGCAGCACTTCCGGCTCCTTGACGTTGGGGACCAGGAACTTCCGGAAGCCACTGGGCAGCATGTGCTTTGTCTTCTTGTTGTTCCCATAACCAATGTTGGGTATCAAGATCTGGCCCTTGAATCTTCTCCGCACCCTGTTGTCAATACCTCTGGGTTTCTGCCTGTTGCACTTAATTTTGACATATCAGTCTGACTGGTACCCAATGAACTTCTTTGTCCTCTTTTTGACGATTTTGGGCTTCACGAGAGGTCTGAGGGCAGCCATGATGCCGAATACAGATGGCAGTCACCTCCATAGGCAGCGCCGAGGAAGAGAGAGCTGAACCGGTTCTTGATTGCTGCTTGGATCATCTGAAGATACTGGACTCTCGCTTCTTCACTCTTTCAAAGAGGACTCTGCCAGTGATTCTCTAGGTAGTTTTCAGAAGCCTTGGTCTTGGACTAGGGAAGCACTGTTGATCCTTCTTGTTCTGGGGCTTCTGCCTCTTGGACCACAGAACTGCTGGTGCTTCCAGTTCTCCAGCCTGCAGACGACCATAGTGGGCTATCCAGCTTCGGGTCGTGTAAGCCAATCTAATAAATCCCCTTTTATAATCATACTTCTTGTTGATTCTGTTCCTCTAGAGAACCCTGACTAATATACCAGGTCATTAAAGGAATACCTAAAATTCATATTTCAAATTCATTTGCATGCATGTGTGGAGGGACAGGAAGGAGTTTGACTGTAGTCTTATCTGGCAATCCTTTTAGTCTTTTCCTGGAGATTAAAGGAAACCACCACTCTGGGTCTCAAGAGAATTCCTGGTCATGATCCTTTTAGGAGCCTCTCCTTTTGTAGGACAGGGACTGTTTCTGTAAGTCACTTTCTGTAACAACACAAATGAACTGTAAATTCATAAGGGCAGGGTGGCAAGAATGTCACTCTGCTGTGCATCTGCAGTGGTCCAGCTTACTTCAGATGTCTGACAAATACGAATGGATTCAGGAAGGAATGAAGGAATAGTGACACAGCATAGAGGAAGTACTCGACACGTTGTTAGATGAGAAATACTTTGACTTTGGCAGTGATCTCGCCACCTACTTTCAGCTCAGCCCTTGCACCTGTTTCCACGTCATTAGTAGCTTCTGCTAATATTGAAAATTGTTTGGGGACTTCTCACCTATTAAAATAATTCTGTAGAAACTAGACAAAACTGGGTACAGTGGTGTATACTTGTGGGCCTGGGAGGCTGAGGCAGGAGAAACGCAAGTTCAAGGCCAGCCTCAGCAACTTAACAAGGTCCTAAGCAACTTAATGAGAATCTTTCTCAAAATAAAAAATAAAAGGGGGTAGGGATGTGGCTCAGTGGTTAAACACCCCTAGGTTCAAACCCTGGTAGTAATAATAATAAATAACGAAAACAAGATAAAAAGGCAATTTGGAGGAGAGGTGTAAATCTTAAAATTATTTAAGTCAACATGAGATGCTTTTTAAAGGCACTTTCCCTGATAAGATCTCAGCCCCAGGCATAGCAGTCAACTTGTGTAGATGACAAAACCTCTCAGTGTCAGCGGGGGAGCTCCTTTTTATAGCCAAGAATGCAATTGGGGTCATATTCACTCAGGATAAAGTTTGTGGGGTTTTTTTGTTTTTGTTTTTGTTTTTGTTTTTTGTGCCAGGGATTGAACCCAAGGGCACTTTGGCACCAAGTCACATTCCCACATTCCTTTTCTTTTCTTTCTTTTTTGAGACAGGATCTCACTAGGTTACTTATGACCTTACCAAGTTGCTGAGGTTGGCTTTGAACCTGTGATCCTCCTTTCTCAGCCTCCTGAGCCACTGGGATTACAGGCATGTGCCACCATACCCAGCTAGAAAAACAGTTCTTAAACATTTTTTTTAGGAGCCAAATTATATCTCCTCAAATCACATATATTAAAATGCTAAAGTCTAGCACTTCAGAATATAGCTATATTGCTGAAAGCTTGGACCTTGTCCCCAATGCCAAATCCAATAACAAGGACATGGTTTTGCAAAAAAGGAAAAAGCAGCTTTATAACTTTGCTAGCAAAGGAGAAACACAGGGGACTCCTGTCCCAGAGTCTTTGATACTGCCCATCAGCAGGAACAGGGGCCTTTTAAAGAGGTGATTCAAAGGCTACATTCCATCTGTTCTCTGTTGGAGTTGTAATTCACTTGTTAATTTGGAAGAGAGTAATTTCTGAGACCTGGTACCACACCCAAAGTCTGGATTACTTGGTTCCTACGGTGGGTGTGTACTTAAGGACAGATAAATCTGTCTAAAATGGGGAAGAAAGGAAATCCTGTTTCCCCTGAGATTAGGGAGGAGGAGAGATTAGGGAGGAGCAGGGAGATAGGAAGAGAAAACATGTCCATTTTAAAAATAAGTTACAGAGGCAGCACAGCAAGGGTTATATTCAAAGCATAAAGGGAACCACTGTTACAGCTACATATGGAAATAAGATCTTTAAAGAGATAATTAAGTTAAAAATGAGGGTTTTAGCGTGGTCCCTATCTAATATGACCGGTGTCCTTATCAAAAGAGGAAATTTGGACACACAGAACCACCAGATGTGTGTGCAGACCACGTGAGAACTCACCAAGAAGGCAGCAAGCTGCAAGCCATGGAGAGAGGCCTCAGAAGAAACCAAACCTGCTGACGCCTTGATCTTGGACTTCCGGGCTCCATGCTGCAAGCAAATAAACTTCTGTTTACTTAAGTCATCCAGTCTGTGGAGTTTTGTTAGGGCAGCCCTAACAAACGAATTCAACATTTATTACAGAATTCTTCATGATAGGTACCATGAAAATGTTTGAGCAATGCATTCATGTACTGCCTAAGTGCTGTATAATTGGGATTATGTAACAAAGCAGAACTGACTAATAATATAAGAGATCAGGTTCTGCTACTGGGAAGCAATTGGCAAGATTTTGTCTCAGGAAATTGTATACTCCTTGACACCTGGAGCTAAATTTTCTTACCCCTAAAAATAATTCTTTTAAATGTTTCTATTTTTTCACTCCCATATCCTCTTCTCTCCATTTTGCCACCCTTCCGCTATCTCCCGTGTACCGCCCACGTACTATTGCCAATACAGCCTCTTGCCCTCTAGCAGGCTCTCATATCCATTTCTGGCTCTACTTAATAAAAAAAAATAAAATAAAACAGCTATTGTGTTTTGTTTATTTTTCTAAGGCTTTAAGCAGATTTCCCCAACCAAAACTTGGGAACAAGTTTAAAAACCTGTTTATGAGGATCAGATTTCCAACTTGACCTCAAATCGGTCAGGGAAGATGGGTTCTGAAAACCCAGCAGTCCTAACATATGGGGAAGGATTTCTGTCAAGGGAGAAAACACGTGTTAGACTTGGTGGGAGTCTACTCTGTACAGGGCAAAGAGGCCCAGTGCACATGGCTCTGGAAAGGCTCACAGATCCCTTAGGAGCAAAGAGAGTCTCTGGCACTGGAACCGGGAGCAGCCCCTGCAGGAGTCTGTCCCCCACTGTGAGGCGCCATGGTGTTGGCTCCCCAAGGTGAGGCAGTGGACTAGGCTCTGCAGACCTAGAGGAAGTCACTTCACTGTGGATCTGAACATTAAAAGTTGCTTTTCCTAAATAGTAAAATAGAAGGATCAGACCAGTCACTTCAATATATTTTAACTCTAAAATCTTACATATAAGTTTGTATTAAAAACATACAAACAGCTGATGTGGTGGTGTATGCCTGTTACTCCAGTTACTAAGGAGGTGGAGACAGAAGTATCCCAAGTTCAAGACCAGCTTCAGCAACTTAGGAGAGACCTTGTCTCAAAGAAGGCAGTGGAGGAGCTGGGGATATAGCTCAGTGATAGAGCACTTGATGAACATGCCTGAAACCCTGAGTTCAATCCCCAGCACCACACACACACAAACCCACACAAAAACATACAACCCACATCAGACTTACCTAGTTTAGCAGTTGGGACCGTGTTTTCATTCCTCTTCTTCCTCCAAGCAACAACCAAGCACTCTTAGTGGAAAACCTCTGCAGAAAAAGGGTGAAAAAAACACCAGAGTTGGTTATCTCTAGGGCCAGCAATGTTCTGGGAAATATTTAACAATGGGCTTTGGGGAAAGAGCTGATTTGTAGTGTTTGCTGATATCAGTTGTGTAAATATCACCACCATGGCTAAATTCAAAGCTACCAAGTCATGTCACTAAATGCAGAATTGGGTATGCAGTAACCCATCATATAGGAAACTGGTTATGAAGCAATGAGGGTTTTATCATTGCTGTTTGCTTGTTTGTTTTTTCAGTACGGGGGATTAAACCAGGGCTGCAGGCATGCTAGGCAAACATGCTACCACTGAGTTACATCCCCAGCCCTTTTTATTTTTTCCAATTTAATTTTGAGCCAGGGTCTCTAAGTTGTCCAGGCTGCTCTTGAACTTGTGATCCTCCTGGTTCTGCCTCCTGAGCAGCTAGGATTTACAGGTGTGTCCTACCATGCCCAGCACAGCAATGAATTTTGAATGTTTATTACTTTTTTTAGAATTTTTTTTAGTTGTAGATGGACACATATCTTTATTTACTTATTTTTATGTGGTGCTGAGGATCGAACCCAGTGCCTCACATTTATTACTTTTTTTAACACCTTTATTTTTTATTTTTTTAATTTTTATGTGGTGCTGAAGTTCAAACCCAGTGATTCACACATGCCAGGCAAGTGCTCTACCACTGAGCTTCAATTCCAGCCCCCTATTACCTTTGTTTTTAATATACTTAATTTGACTGTACATTTATATAATTCAACTTTTGGATTGTGGTTGTGTTTAACAATTAGCTTATACAATTCCTGAAAATTTGCAAGTTGGTATTCAGCATGCCACACTATCTAGGACCTTGGTAGCACCAATGTTTTAAATGTTTATACTAAAGCATAAGCCATTTGAAGTCAGAAAGGGTCAAGTGGAAAAATTGCTGGGGATTTTGAAAGTACACTCAGGAGGACAGATCACAAGTATGTTTTCAGTGTAATATTCAGCACAGAGAACTTAGCAAAAAACAGGTGGTCAGTCCATGAATAATGTGATAACCCAATGGAGCAATGACCCAGCCTGCATCAGTATACCCTGTGCTTTGAGCTATTTTTTCAGTTAGTACTGGGCTGGGTGTACACCCAGTCAGCCATATTGTCATCCAGCCTTCCATTGGTCAAGGGACACTAAATGGGCTGATATCTGTGGCAAAGCAGGAACAGCAACACACTCAGTGCATGAAGTAACTTGAGAGAGACTACAGCAGGGACTTCTGAGGCCCCAAGCTGGTCTCAAGTGATAACTCAAGTATGTGGAGAAGCCCACACAGGCTCTACCTGGATCTCCAGGACAGTCATGAGCTCATTGCCTTGGGCAGCTATGGTCTTACTGTACCTTATCACTTTTCCTAGCTACTATCTCCCTTTGGGTAAGATTAGCATTTACTTCATAATTTTGCACTTCTGTTCTTCCCAGAATCTTTGAACATAGCATGGATGTCTGTTGGGGGCTATGCCATGCGGACTCGCCAAGATGGCGCCTGGCAGCCAGCCAGAAGTTGTTTTGGTCACATCGGCGGTGAAGAGGTTGATTAACATAAGCACACCCAGGTGATTTATCATTGGCCGTATTCAATTAAGTCCACGCACACAACGTGTGCACAAGTGTTCCCAAGTGCTCCTGATCATGCCTGCTCGTTTTGACCTTTGCCACGATTGGGCAGCTAACTCCTCGCCTAATCTTCGCATAATTGACGTCAGCCCTACCTGTCACCTCCTGGAGGGGATATAAGCTGGCTCTCCTCGAGCACTGAAGGTCGGAGTTCGAGTTCGGAGGTCCCAAGTTCCAGGTTGGAGTTTGGAGGTTCCAGGTTGGAGAGCCAGGGTTCCCGGGTTTCCTGATTCAACAATAAACTATTCCAAATTCAAGAGCCTCGCTACTCGTTTGTCCACCGCGCCAAATCCACGCCGCTGGACTGTGTCAGATGTCAAATAGTCAAGTAATTAAGAGCATAGATTTCAAGCCAGACTTCTTGGAACCAAAAATTATAGCTCTGTCACAGTGGCACACACCCGTGGTCCCAGCTACTTGAGAGGCTGAAGCAGGAAAATGGCAAGTTTGAAGCCAGCCTGGGCAACTTAGTGAGAACATATCTCAAAATAAAAAAGAGCGGGGGATATAGCTCAGTGATAGAGTGCCCCTGGGTTCAATAGTCACTCCCTTAAAAAAGGAGAAAACAACAATGAAAAAGCTGTGTGACCTTGAACAAGCTGCTTAACTTCTCTGTATCTCAATTTCAATTTCTATAAAATAAGGATAATAATAGGGCATACCTCACAGCATTATTGGGAACATTAAATTAGTTTCAAACGTATTAAGTACTTAGAACAATGCTTGGCACATAGAATTTGCTATTTAAATGTTAGCTACTATTATTATTACATATACTGTACATATACTACATACTATTACTATGTGATAGTGAAACCAGAAGTGAGGACAGGCAGTGTAGAAAAGGGATTCTGGTCAAATCAAGGAATGAAGGCTATCTGAGTCTGGGAAGTTGGAGACCCTCGCTGGGAGATTGGAATGTCAGTGTCTCCTGTGCCCTTTTGATCACCAAGGTTACCTGCCTATACTTACCCTTCCCCAAAATCTGCAGGTAGGAATTGCTAATTAACATCCCTTGGGCCCCTACCTGCCTGAATCACTCCGTGTGGCCCTTCCCCCCTGCGCATCTGCTTCTCACCTTTTTGCCATCTCCTGGGTCTAGTAGTCAGGTAGGCAGGAAGGAGAGATAAGCGGGGGCGGGTGGGGGGAGCAGGAGATAGTCTATAAAAAGGGCAGAGTGCACTCATTTCTTGGGATTCTAGGACATCAGCTATGGCCCTCTTCTCCCTCCCAGGAAAGTCTGTGTGATTACCTTTAAATAAAACCTGCGTAATATTCTTGCCTTGGTGTGCGTCTCTGGTGTTTTATTTCAACATCTGAGGAAGCAGAACCCGTCACTGATAAACAATAAACAGTGGTATCAATAGGTGAATGAATGCAGGTATCCAAATGTATGGGAATATTGCAATGGAATTCTTTTTGGAGGAAAAAAAGGCTAAGTATGGTTTTATGATACTTATGATATAATAATGGAAGTTACTTAGGCTAGTATTTAGTGAACTTTTAAAATGCACTTTGCAAGCATTATTTAATTAACATCTCATAAAAATTCTAATAGGAAGGAACTACCATTAGCTATATTACACAAATAAGAAAATCCAGGTTCATTGGGGAGGGGATAAGTAACTGCTGTGTTCTGAATGTTTTTGTCTTCCCAAAATTCATTCGCTGAAACCCTAACACCTAAGGTGATGGAATTTAAGGTGGGACTTTTCTTTATATATATATATAAAATATATATATATATATATAAAAAAATATATATATATAAAACATATATATATATATATATATTTTTTTTTTAGTTGTAGATGGACACAATACCTTTATTTTATTTATTTTTATGTGGTGCTGAGGATGGAACCCAGGACCTCACATGTGCCAGGCAAGCACTCAACTACTGAGCTACAACCCTAGCCCTAGGGTGGACTTTTCAGGGGTGACTAGGTCATGAGCACAGAGCCCATAGAAGTAGTGACTATATAAAAGAGGTTCCAAGAGTTCTCTTGCCTCCTCCAACATGTGAGGACACAGCAAGAACTATTCACCTACTACCCAGGAATCTGGTCCTCACCAGACATCTGAAGCTGCCAGCACATTAATCTTGGACTTCCCAACCTCCAGAACTATAAAGCACAAAATTCTTTAAAAAAATTTTTTTTAGTTGTAGATGGATACTGTAAGGAATCCCACGAAAACCACGCCGGACATGGAAAATCATATAAGGGAGTTTATTAAGCAAACAGAGTATCTCCCTGCAGGGTAAGAGAGAAAATGAGAGGAAAAGAAAGGGAAATAGAAAGGGCGCGCGCTACAGAGAGTGGAAAAGTGAGGAGGAAAAGAGAGTGAGTCAGGGGGAGAGAAAAGCAAGAGAAAATATGGCATTTGAATTCCACCGAGCTAACAGGGGACCAATATCGGAGAAGGATACTTGCAAGCTGACTGATGAACCAATAGCTAGCTAGGATGTTCACAGATTGACAAGTGGTTGGGAGGCGGGGAAATGGCTGCAACGGAAAGGGCAGGGGAGCAGCTTTGTACATTACAGACACAATACCTTCAGTTTTATTTACTTACTTTGATGTGGTGCTGAGGATTGAACCCAGTGCCTCACATGTTCTAGGTGAGCACTCTGTCACTGAGCCACAACCCCAGCCCTAAAATTCTGTTGTTTATAAGCTACATTTCCAAGATCATATAGTTAGTTAATGTCGCAAATGCAGACCCTGTTGACTCTAGCCTTGAGCTCTTAACCAAGAGCCCATACTGCTCTTTCCACAGCCCTACTAACCCACAGTCCACTAGCTGTCCTCTGCACAGCACCCATCCCTCCAGGTTCACTGACCATATCCTTCCTTTCTGCAGACTTCTCAGACTGTTCCACTTCATCTGAAGCTCCAAGCACATCCATGTACTGTGTGCCCCTTGTCCTCCCCCAACGGTGAGCATGTTACCTTAGACTTGTCTGTGTCACATGAGTCTCTTCCTTTGTCTCTTTTGAGAAAACTTTTCCAAGTCAGAGGTAATGTCTCTCCTTTGTATCTCTACAGCATCAAAAAAATCCCAGTAGTAGTGATGGTTACCAGCACAGGGCACTTCATATGCCTTATTTTCTGTCATTCTGACAGGGATCCTAAAAGGCTATTCCCATTTTCCAGGTGAGGAAAGCAAGGCTAAGTGAAGTAACTTGTTACACAGTTAAGGATCAGAGCTGGGGTTTAAGATAATTGGTTTATCTCAAGCCCATGTGCTTCACGTCTGCCTTTAATCACGTTTGATGCTTAAATATACACCAGATGAGTGAATGTGGATTTGGGGGTTTTGTTGTTGTTTGGTTGGTTGGTTGATTGGTTTGGTTTTTTTAGAGACAAAGTCTCACCATGCTCTTCGCAATGGTTTCAAACTCCAGGACTCAAGTGATCCTCCTGCCTTAGCCCCCCAAGTGCTACAACTGGATGAACGAATCTTAACTCAGCCTCTATCAGGTTTCTCAGAGCTGTAAAGGGCTTAAGAAAATCAGAGGGAAAGAGAGTATCTGCAGATTTTGTAAGATCTAGGTTAAATTCCTGCCCAAGTTAAGATACTGCCTCCAAGCCCCTTGACAAGGCCAATTCCTACTGATATCTGCCCTCTGTATCTATCAGAGGTCCCCAAAGACTGCACTCTGCTGATAGCCTAAGTGTCAGGAATTTAATCTATTTATTATGATTCTAAGTGGGGATCAAACCTAGGGCCTTCCTCATGCTAGGCAAGTACTCTATTGCTGAGCTACATTGCCAGCCCAGTGTCAATTCAAAAACATGAACAAGGGCGAATGCAGCTGGTAGAACCAAGTCCTGCTCTAATCAAGCACCCTAGACTTCCCATAGCCACTGGAGTTCAATGGTTCAGAGAGGAGGGTGGAGTGAAGTGCCTAAGATACATTCAAGCTATTTCTACAGAAGAAACTTAACTTCTACTCTCAAGATGGCTGCTTAAGGATGCTCAAGCCCTTTAAGAGCATCTACAGAGCAATTTATAAGCAAATGCAAATGTAACAGAGCACAGAGAAGAGAGATGCTGAGGGGGCGTGAAGTTTAAAATGAATGCTCAGAATGCAGTAGAACCCTTCAGAGAAAGTTTCCTAGACATAGTAACAACTAGATTTTATAAAAATTAAAAATAATTTTTCTTGGTACAAAGCATACATGCTCATGACAAACAAATCAGAAAATACAGACAAGCAAAGAAAGGAAATAAAAAAAAGTACCCACCTACAATATCGCCTACCAAAAGACAACTTCTGTCAATAGCCTCAACACCTTGACAACCAGGATTTGCAGGAGACAATGTGCAGAGCTGGAGCACAGAGAGAGAGAGAGAGAGAGAGAGAGAGAGAGAGAGAGAGAGAGAGAGAGAGAGAGAGAGAGTATGTGTGTGTGTGTGTTTGTGTGTCTGGGCAAGAAAGTGGGGGTGACCCTGGCATTTTAGTCTATACTCAGGAGCTAAGTGATAAGAAATTTATTTGATGGCTGGGTGCGGTGGCACATGCCTGTAATCCCAGAAGCTCAGGAGGCTGAGACAGGGGGATCTCAAGTTCAAGGACAGCCTCACATGTAGTGAGACCCTAAGCAACTTAGTAAGATCCTGTCTCAAAAAAAAAAAAAAAAAAAAAAAAAAACAGAAAGATTCGGACTGGGGTTGTGGTTCAGTGGTATAGCACTTGCCTAGCATGTGTGAGGCACTGGGTTTGATTCTCAGCACCTTATATAAGGAAATAAATAAAATAAAGGTGCATTGACAACTGAATAATTTTTTTTTAAATAACAGAAGTATTCAAAATATCAAAAAAAAGAGGGGGGTGCTAGTGTTGTGGCTCAGCAGTTAAGTGCCCTTGGGCTAAAATTCCAGTAAAAAAAAAAGAAATCTATATGATGGGATTGGGAGGTCAATGGCTGAGAAGACTAATAGAAGCTCTCTGGGGAATGGTGGTGTATGCCTGTAATTTCAGCAACTGGGGAGGCAGAGGCTGGAAGATCATGAATTTGAAGCCTGTCTCAGCAACTTAGTGAGGCCTTGTCTTAAAATAAAAAAGGGCAGGGAATATAGCTCAGTGGGTTAAATACCCAGTACTGCAAAAAATTAAATTAAAAAAAAAAAAAAAAAGCAGGCAATAGTTCCAGGGAGTCTGGTTGAATATTGACATGAGTAAAATAATCATGATAGCAATGACAGCTAACATTGGTCAAGTGCTTATGTAAGACATTATGCTAAGTACTTTACAGTCCTTCTCATTTAATCCTCACAACTGCCCCATAAAGTACTCCTATCCCCAATTTAGAGAGGGTGAGAACTTCGTTCAAATTTGTACAGCAAGAGAGACCCAAGACAGTTCACCAATGGTCCTGCAGTGTGCTCTGTAGGCTGCCTGCCTCAGAATGCCCTGAAGTGTTTGTTTAAAATGCAGTCTTTGGTCTTAACCTGAAGTCTAGGTGCGAGCAAAGGCATAGTGAAGTTCACAGCTCCCCTGTGAACCTAAGTTTGAGGGTAACTCACCTTGGATAAGGAAAGGAGTGAATTGGCACACACCTTTGCCAGAAGTGCTCGGCCTGGGCTTTACTGCCCCTAAATGCCCTGAACCTTGACCCCAAAGCCTCTCTTGGACCTTTGGTAATGGGGGAATGTTAAATAAAAATTTAGGAGGCCATTGTTTTGGGCTAAGTTCCTGTACTAAGTCCTAAAAGAGCAGACTAAAAATCAAAATGGAGTCACTTATGCTAAAGTTCCCCATCCCCAAACTGAAACTAAGTTTTTAAATGACCTTCCTAGAGATCAGGAAAGACAGAAAATAACCAGATTACCCAAACAGGATATGATAGCATGATAAGCTTTAGACCTTATTAAAAAAAAAAAAAAAAAAAAAAAGGAAAAAAGAAAGGCAGCAGACTGGTGAGGTAGGGGGTTGGGAGTGTAGCTCAGTAGTAGAAGCCATGCTTAGCATGCATGAGGCCCTGGGTTCAATCCCTAGCACCAAAGCATGATGGGGAGTGGAGGGGAAAGGACTCTGATATTAACCAATCAGTTCTTTTTTTATTGTTCTGTTTCCCTGACAGGACCTTAGCAGGTCATCTAACTTTGCTGACTCAGTTTCCATGCCTGTGAAATGGGTATTATAGTACTCAAAGACTCTCAAAGAGCTTGTGAAATAACATATTCTGAATTATAAAATGCTACACAAGGTCACAACCTGAAACACAGTTGAGGATTCTAAAGAAGCCTCAGAATATATGATTGGTTTATTAGTTCTTAAGCCAACCAAAACAATGAGGGGAACAAACCCAGATCTGTTGCCTTGTGACTGTATTAAAAATCATCTCTAAACTGAAATGATTCAGGTCAAAAAGTCACAAAAGAGCATGCCGAGAAGATACCTGCTGTTAGCCAGGTGTGGTACTCTACACCTGTAATTCCAGCTACTTGGGAGGGTGAGGTAGAAGGATCACTGCTGAGACAGGAGGATTGTTCAAGCCCAGGAGTTCAGAGCCAGCCTGGACAACATGGAGACCCCATTCTTTAAAATAAAGAAGCAAAACTCCATGAATTGGGAAATGCCCAGGGCTGTCTTCTACGTGACTCAGTCCAAATGCCCTTCAAAAATTCTCTAAGGATGATGAATCTGAGCAGAAGCCCAGCCCAGGATCAGAGGCCCTTGGGCTAACATGCCCTTCATTGTCCTTGGGTTAATCATCTCACAGCCCAAAAGGTTGAAGAGAGCAAGCGTCAGTCAGGAAGGTCCAGGTGTACTGGCCTCAGAGGCAGCAATAAGGCAGTGCAGGTAAACCATTTGAAAGCACCCTTGGAGGGGACATTCAGGATCAAGGGGCAGGACCAGGGAGATCAGGATGGAAAAGTAGGGCTGAAAGTAAGAGAAGCCCCTGGCTGTATGCTTTTGTAGTTTCAGGTGATTTTAGCCAAGTGTCTTGGCTCCTCTGAGCCTCAGGGCTTTTACCTGAGGATTAGGGATTAGGGAGTTCACCCTAATGACCGCAAAGGTCTTTTCACTTTTGGGTGTGAAGGCACTATTGAAATCCAAGCTACATGGACATCTGTGCTCTGGTTTACCTCTGAGGCAAGCCCAGAAGTCCCAGGGACCCAGGGCCACCTGGAGGGCCATGGCAGCTATCGGCTGCAGGTGAGTTCCCAAACTGTAGGGAGAGCGGCCTCTGGGGAGGACGAGGGTCTGCTGCGGGCGAGCAGGGCCTTCCTCCTGCTGAAAGATTCAGTTCACAGATGTCATCTCATCTGATCCTTCTCTCTCCCTCGGGAGGGTAGTATATATAGTAGCTCCCTCCCCCACTGTGTGAGCACAAGGGAGAGAACCAAGAGAATGCCTGTGGGATCAGAAAGGTATTTTTAAGGACACCTAGGACAGGAGATAGGAAAGAGGCAGCCATGTCCCAAGGCTCTTGGGCGGTCAGGCAGGTCTCCCAAGTTAACAAGACAGTTCCTCAGCAGTGACCTGCCTTCTCCCTTCGTCACCCTTTCACTGGTTGGCTGGCTGCTGCTCCTCATGGAGCCAGCCCTCTCCTGGGGCTGAGTTCTCCCGGTCACCTCTGAGGTACCTGGGATAAGACAATTAAGATAGTAATTTGTGCTGTATTTTTCCATTGCCTTCTCTTCCCAAGCAGGGACTTCTAGTTGGGCTCTTTGTTTTGCCTTCCCTTAGAAATTCTTTCAGGACCGGAAGCAGATGCTGGCTGTCTTTGGTAAAAGCCCTGGTTTTTTGAGGTGATGGTGCAGATCTGAGGGAGAAAGGAGAAAGGCAGAGAGAAGAGGGCCTTGAAGGACAAGATAGAGAGGAGGGTGTTCAGAGACTGGAAGGGGAGAGAGAGAGAGAGAGAGAGAGAGAGAGAGAGAGAGAGAGAGAGAGAAAACAGCTGTGGTTGTGAGAACTGTCAGACAATAGTCAGATCCCAGAACACTCAGAATAATGTCTTTGGCCTTGGGTCTCCAGTCCCACAAGTTCCTGGGCTCAGAAACAGCAACACTGCCAAGCTGAAAAGGATGTGGGACAGCAGAGGAAATTTTAGTGAGGACTCTTGATTGATGACTAGATAGGATGCCCACACTTTTATCCACTTAAGCACTATCCAGTGGGGAAGAGGTTGAGCCCCCCAGGAGACAGATTAATAATCTGTTCACTGAACAGGACTGGAAGTTCAGAGTCAAATTTTCTTTGATTTAAGAAAACAAACAAACAAACTGGACAAGGTGGTGCATGTAGAAGGCTGAGGCAGGAAGATCACAAGTTCAAGGCCAGCCTCAGCAACTTAGCAAAGCTCTCTGCCACTTAAGAGAGATCCTGTTTCAAAATTTAAAAAGGCTAGGAATGTAACTCAGTGAAGTGCCCCTGGGTTCAATCCTGAGTACCAGGGAAGAAAAAGAAAGAAAGAAAAACATGTATAGAAGAATGACCCATTGCCTTCACCTCTCCAGCCTTGAAGATGCCACTTACATTTCCTTAATACTCAAATCTTATTAGCTCTAAGCTCCTACCAGCTAATGTAGGAAATCCAGTTTCATATTCTGTTGATTAGGATGCTTTAGCCTCAAGTATTAGAAAATCCAGGTTTAAACATATAAGGAAATGTATTATCTTATAAGTAGGAAGTCCGGAAGCAACGGGTTCCAGGTGTGATTGAGTGATTCAAGGTGCCCTCAAAGACCAGGTTTTGTTGAAACTCAGAACACTGTGCTGCCAAGTTTGCAGGAAAAAATTCTGTAGAATCAAGGTCTCTCTGACCTTCCCCTCCCCCTTTTTTCCTTTTTCTCTACACAAGAACAGGAAAGGGCTTTCTCCCAAATTTCCCTTGTTTGACTTTCAAAAGAAATACAATTGTCTTAAAACGGCCTCCCTTGGAATCTTATTAAATAACTAGGAAAGATTAGCCCCTTAAGAAGAGAAGAAACTGTAAGTTGTTACCAAGACCCAGGCAGACATTTCTTCTAGTCTTCTGAGAACAACTGTGACAGATGGGCGGGGGGAGAAACTTTATCCACATCATAAGATAACCTTTGTTCACAATGCATTTACCCCTCACCTTTCCTTACCTTGTCCACAAACTATTGTCTGTCTCCTAGATCTACTCAACTTCTAGAAACTCATTTACCAACGGCCATCTGGCCCCTATTCCCATTCATTTCCCCATTTCCTCCTCTCCAATGAAGATGGGCAGATAAGCATCTAAACCTCACTGGGTTATTGGATAATCACTGTCCTGGTATGCCCCATGTACATTAAATAAATGTGTATGCTTTTTCTACTCTTCATTGGCCCCTGAGCTCATCCCAGGAAACTTCAGGGCGCCAGAGGGAAGCTTCATCTCATGTCTTCATTTCATCTCTCTGCTTTGCTATCAATATGTTGTCTTTGTCCTCTGGTTGTTTTTTTTTTTTTTTTTTTTTTTTTTTTTGTTGTTGTTGTTGTTGTAACAAGATGTCTGCAACATCTAGAAGAAGAAAACAATAACATCTAGAACAATAACATCTAGAGGAAGAAAAGGATTCTCTTCCAGCATCTGTTTCTTAGAAGCATGGACGTTTTTCCCAGAAATTCCCATAGCATCTCCTTCAGGTCTCATTGACCAGAATTGGGTACAGGCCCATTCTTAAGCCACTCCCTAGCATGTGGAGTGGGGTCCCCAGAGTTGACTTGAAGGGAATCTAATAAATCACCACAAAGAACACAAAGCATTTTTCATCTTCCAAATGCAGCCTTGCTCACCGTGAGGTCCACAGTCACCTTCCTTCCCCAGGGTTGCATTGTGTTCCTTCTGTTGTGTTGAATTCTCTCTTGAGGACACTAGCATCCCCTTCTTAGAGCCTGAAAAACTCCCACACTTACCAATTTATGTACTGTAAATGTGAATAAAGTGCAAGATCTTTTTTCCAGGTCCATCTCACAGTGGGTCCAGTAGACCACCAAACCCATCCTGTGATCATTTCCCCAGTTCTGGAATGCAGAATAAAAAGAACTACACTCAGCAGCTGGCAAAATCACCACATTGGTTCCCTGACCTATGGAGCGAGGGATATTGTCTTAGTTCATTTTCAATTATGTAACCAAATATCACAGACTGGGTAATTTATAAGGAAAAGAGGTTTATTCAGATTATGATTCCAAAAGCTAGGAAGTTCCAGTCATTATAGCAGATACCTGTAATCCTAGGGAAACTGAGGTAGAAGGATTGCAAGTTCAAGGCCAACCTCAGCAACTTAGTAAGATCCTGTTAAAAAATTTAAAAAAAATTTTTTTTAAAGGCAGGGATGTGGCTCCGTGGTAAAGTGTCCCTGAGTTCCACTCCCAGTACCAAAAACTAGGAAGTTCAAAATTGGGCAGTGGCAACTGGTGAGACCCTTCTTACTGGTGGGGATTCTCTGTAGAATCTCAAGGTGGTACAGGACATCACATGGTGGGAGGAACTAAGCACCCTAGCTCAGGTCTCTCCTCTCTTCTTTTTCCATCCTGTTTTTGTTTGTTTGTTGCTTTTGTTTTTTGCAATGCTATGGATCAAACCCAGTGCTCTACTGCTGAGCTACACTCCCGTCCCTCTCCTCCTCTGCTTATAAAGCCACAGTCCCACTGGAGTTAGACCTCACCCTTATGACCTCCCACCTTCAAATGCCATAGACTGATTAATTTTATACCCCCTTAAAACCTCAAATGGGGATGAAATTTCAGCATGAGTTTTTTTTGGGTACATTCAAATCATAGCAGCTGCTATGGTTTGGGTGTGGTTTGCTCCCCAAAGGTTCACATGTTGAAGGCTTGGCCCTCAGTGTCTGTGGAGGGTAGTGGAAGGACCTTTAGGAGTGGGGCCTAATGTAGATCTTGCAGGGAGCACAGCCTCAAAAGAGATGAAGGTAGTTCTTAGGACCCTGAATTAGTTCTCACAAGAGCAGTATTACAAAAGAGCAAGCCTGGCCACAGCCCGACCTCTGGCTTCCTGTCCTTTGACTCTCCCTCTTGCTCGCATACCTGCCATCGTGGCACCAGCCTCCATGAGGTGTACCCCACAGCCACGCTGATGTTAGTGCCATGGCCTTGAGTCTCCAGAACTGTGAGCTAAATAAGCCTGTTTTCTTTATGAAATTGGGGACAATCTGGGGTATTTCATAATACTGACAGAAACAGACTCATACAGCTCTGCTGAGAAAGGCCAAATAGAAGCCACTAGAACTGCCTCTCCCTAGGAAACTAATAGAGCAAAAACAATACTGAATTCCTGGAGGAATTATAGAGTTAAGTGCCACCAAGAACTTAAAGGAAATAGACCACAACCACTGGCTTTTTTGGCGAGGTGCAGGGGGCGAGAGGAGGGTGGGGTATAGCTCAGTGGTAGAACATTTGTCTAGCAGACAGGGGGCCCTGGGTTTGATTCCCAGCACCACAGAAAGGAGGGAAGGAGGGAAGAATGGAAGGAAGGAAAACTAACTTAAGGAATACAGGGTGGTAATTCCCACTACAGCCACATTTCATGTATGTGTTTGGCTTGTGTAGAAGACAGATGGATCTTGGAGAATGACAGTAGATTATCATAGCTTAACCAGGTGGCAATTCCAATTGCAGCTGCTGTACCAGATGAAGTTTCATTACTGATGTAGTTTCATTACAGATGTGGTTTCATTCAGTGAAATTTCTAGGGGTACAGTGGTATAAGGCATGTCAAGACATCTCCTTTAAGAGGAAAGATAAGTCATTGTATCTCATCCTTCCTGCCATCAAAAAAGAAACTAAATGCCTATTGGGTCTTTTGGGACGTTGGAGGCAACATGTTCCTTTTTTGGGTGTGCCACTCTGCCCCATTTCCTGATGACCTGAAAAGTTGCTAGTTTTCAGTGGAATCCAGAACAAGAGAAGTTTCTTGCAACAGGTCCAAACAGCAGCTGGCATGCAGCAAGCTGCTCTGCCACTTGTGCAGTATGACCCAGCAGACCTGCAAATGCTTGAAGTGCAGCAGCGGACAGGATGCTGTTTGGAGCTTTTGGCAGGCCCCATAGCTAAAACACAGCATAGGCCTTCAGAGTTTGGGGGCAAGACTCTGCCGTCCTCTGCAGATACTCACTCTTAGCCGACTACGGGACCTTGGTAGAAATTGAAGGCTTGAACAGGGCTACCAAATTACCATGGACCCTGAGTTGCCCATCATTAATGAGGTGTTATCTGACCCACTGAATCATAAGTAGCACATGTACTACTTCATCAAATAGATGTGACGCATATGTGATTGAGCCTGAACAGGTCCCACAGGCATAAGTAAATTATATGAAGAAGTAACCCAAATGACAATAGTCACGATTTCCATTACATTCCCTTCTCTCTTCCAGCTTGCAACTATGTCCTCTGGGGAACTCCCTATGATCAGCTGACCAAAAGATTGACTTGGTTTACAGATGGTTCCATACAGTACATAGGCTCCACCTGAAAGTGGATAGCCACAGCACTACCACCCCTTTCTGGGTTTCTGGTAAAGGGCCAGTGGCAGAAATCCCAGGAGGGTACCTGGTTGTTCACTCTGCTTGCGCAGATTTATGATCTATAGCCAGTGGCTTGGCTGGATGGTCAGGAACTTGGAAGGAATGTGATTGGAAAATTGGTGACTAGGAAACTTGGGGAATAGGTGTGTGGAGATACCTCTCTGGGCCAAAGATTTAAAGATATTTACGTCCCATGTGAATGCTCACTAAAAGGTGACCTTAGCATGGGAGGATTTTAATAGTTAAGTGGTTAGGATGACTGGTTCTGTGGATACCAGTCAGCCTCTCTGCCCAGCCACCACTAACATCATGAACAAAGTGACCATGGTAGCAGAGACAGAAATTATGCACAGGCTCAGCAGTATGTCCTTCCACTGGCCAAAGCCTACCTGGCTATGGCCACTGCTGAGTTCTCAATCTGCCAGCAGCACAGACCAACACAGTCCCTTAAATGGCACCATTCCTGAGGGAGATCAGCCAGCTACCTGGTAGTAAGTTGATTACATTGGACTGCTTCCATCATGGAACGGATAGCATTTTGTTCTGCCTAAAATAAATGCTTACTTGGGATATGGGTTTAGCTTTCCTGCACACAGTGAGTTTACCCCAAAACATCACCCATGGACCTAAGAGAAAGCATCATCCACTGTCAGGATACTCTACGTGGCATTGCTTTTGATCAAGGACCTCATTTCACAGCAAAAGAAATGTGACAAAGGGGGGCCAGGGTTGTGGCTCAGTGGTGGAGCACTTGCCTAGCAAGTGTGAGGCACTGGTTTCAATTCTCAGAACCACATAGAGATAAATGAATACAAATAAAGGTCCATCAACAACTAAAAGATATATCAGAAAATAATTTTTAGAAAAAGAGAAATGTGACAAAGGGCCTGTGCTCCTGGCAATCACTGATCTTTCCATGTTCCCCATTGCTATATTTTGGATCTAGAATGTCCCCCAAAGGCATGTGCATTACAAGCTTGATCCCCAGAGTGGTGCTCTTGGAAGGTGGTGGAAACTTTAAGAGGTGGGCCTAGTGGGACATTTTAGGTCTTTGGGGGTGTGTCCTTGAAGGGAGTTTTGGGATCCTGCTTTCTTTTTCACATCTTGGTCATGAACAATTTGCTCTGCTATCTATTTCCCACCATGATGCTGCCTTGCCACAGGCCCAAAGCAATGGGGCCAACCAGTCATGGACTTAAACTTCCAAAAGTGTGAACCAAAATAAACTATAAGTTTCCTCAACTATTTTGTTGCAGTAATGGAAAGTTGACTTACATACCTGCATCCTGAAGCAGATGGTTTGATAGAATGGTGGAATGGCTTTTGTTGTTGTTGTTGTTGTTGTTGTTGCAGGGCTAGGGATTGAACCCAGGGGAGCTTTATCACTGAGCTACATCCCCAGCCCTTTTTATTTTTTATTTGGAGACAGGATCTTGCTAAGTTTCCAAGGCTGGCCTCAACTTGGGATCCTCCTGCTTTGGCCTCCCAACTCGCTAGGATTACAGGTGTGCCCTATCACACCCAACTGAAATGGCATTTTGAAAAGGCAATGACAGGACCAGACAGGTGGCAAGACCTTGTAGAACTGAAAGTAGCTCTGCAGAAAGCTATATGTGCTCCAATATATGGTGCTGTGTCTCCCCTAGCTGGAATTTACAAGTCCAAAAATAAAGCAGTAGAAATGTAAGGGGTATTACACACTAATACTTCTAGTGACCCACGAACAAAATTTTTGTTTCCTATTCTCATACATAATTTTTCCTACTGGCCTAGAGGTCTCAGTTCCAAAGGGAGCCACTTCCACCAGAAGATATAATAATGATTCCCTTGGACTGCAAGTTAAGACAGTCACCTGTCTTTAGCCTCTGAATCAATAGACAAAAAGAGATATGGTGACAGGAGGCTGAGACAGGAAGATCTCAATTTCAAGGCTAGTCTCAGCAACAGTGAAATCCTAAGCAACTTAGCAAGATCCTGTCTCAGAATTTAAAAATGAATAAAAAGGACTGGGGATGTAGCTCAGTCCTGGGTTAAATCCCCCGTACAAAAAAACTGGGGTGGGGAGGGGCTTGTGGTGCTGACTGGGGTGATTGATCCTGACTACCAAGGAGAAACTGGATTACTACTCCACAGATGAGGCAAGGAAGAGTAGAATGGAATGCAGAAGATTGCTTTGGGTAATGCCCTGTGATTAAGGTCAGTGGAAAACTACAACAACCCCATGCAGTCAGAACTATGAATGACTCAGACTCTTCAGGAAGGACGGTTTGAGTCACTGCACCAGGTAAAGAACCAGCTGAGGCACTTGCTGAAGGCAAAGGGAATACAGAATGGGTAGTGAGGGAAGGTACAGCCATGTGACCAGTTATAGACAAGGGCCGTAACTGTTATAGATCTTTCCTCCTTACTTTGTTATTGACCCAAAAGACCCAAATTTTCTTTTCTTTTTTACTTAATATTTTTTTAGTTGTCAATGGACTTTTGTTCAATTTATTTATTTATATGCAGTGCTAAGAATCAAACCCAGTGCCTCACACACACTAGGCAAGCACTCTACCACTGAGCTATAACCCCAGTTGCCTAGGTTTTCAATTCTGCAAATATTTCAATGAAATTGACACAGGTACATTAGGATAGATTAAATATCATAATCTAGAGATTATTATATAATTAATTATAATTATACTATTAATTATATTAATATTATCATTAATTATTCATATATTCTTTTCTTAAAAGACTAGAAACTCTAAAAACAAATATTTATTTTAAAGTTACCATACATGAAATATTTATTAGTCGGTTTAAGATTTTTTTAGGCATTCCATAAATCAGATGACAGTTAATGATAGGTTAATGTGTTTGTGTGTTTGTCTGTGTGTAGATACTAATCTATCTCTATGCTAAGCAGATATATTTTTCTGCCATCTCTTATTTCTTCATCATATAAAAATGAGATGCATTGACTTTATATCATAGTATTTACACACTGTTAATTTTACATCATTGTATTTAAGATACAAGATAGCAAAGAGAAAGTAAATATCCCTCAAGGACTGTAGTTCCCTTTCTGGGAAAGAGGTTTATGTTTTTTTGGGGTGTATGCAGGATATGTGAATCATGGTAGGCAGAATTATGACCTTGTTATTATCTTTATTTGGAGATTAAGGATGGTTTAGGGAGATGTCTGTGGGTGCTAAGTTGACAAAGGGTGGGCTTGTCATGAGTAATTTATGTGTCAATTTGGCTGGACCCATGAGTTACCCAATAGAGGTTAAACATTGTTCTGAGTGTCTTTGAGCATGTTTCTGGATGAGATTTAACATTTGAGTTGGCAGACCAAGGCCAGCAGATGGCCCTCCCCAATGTGGGTGGACCTCAACCAATCCACTAAAGGTCTGAATAGAACAAAGGGCCACATCGGGGAGAATTTGCCCTCTCTACCTAACTTTTAGATGGTGCATCAGTTTGCCCCTATCTCGAGACCCAGACTCAGCCTGGAACTATACCCTCAGCTCTCTGGGGTCTCCAGTTGGCCAACTGTAGATCTCGGGGCTTCTCAGCTTCCTTAATCATGTGAACCAATTCCTTATAATAAATCTCATGTCTGTCTGTCTGTCACCTACCTACCTACATACCTATAGGTAGGTATTCCATAAATCAGATGACAGTTAATGATAGGATCCATGAAATCCAATGATAGTTAACCTATTGGTTTTGTTTCTCTGGAGAACCCTGAGTAACACAGACACTCAACTAGTCAAGTGGCAAAGACAGAAAAATTCTTGTACAAGGCGTTTTGTGGACATGTTTTTCTTTCTCCTGTGTAAATTTCTAGACATTTAATTGCTGGGTCCCAGAACATGCACATGCCCAATTATAAGAAACCATGAGGCAGGTTTCCAAAAGGGTGTGTGAGCATTCCCGTTGCTCCACATCTTCATCAACATTTGTTGTCATTTGTTGTTTAATTTTAGCCATTCTAGTGAGTATGTGATTGCTTTAATTTGCATTTCCCTGCTGATTCATATGTTTATCAGGCTCTGGCACATCTTTTTTTGTGAAGTGTCTGCCCATTTTTTTTTAATGTGTCACTTTTCTCATTATTTAGTTGTATGATTGCTTTCAATTTTATTGATAGCATCTTTGTTTTGCAAATATTTTCTCCTAGATTCTGGATTGCCTATTCATTTTCTTAAGGGTACAGAAGTTTTTCATTTTGAAGATATCTAATTGATTTTTTTTCTTTTATGGCTATTATTTTGTGCAACCTAGGAAAAAAAATCTTTGCCTACTCCAGGATTATGAAGATATTCTCTTATGTTTTCGTCTGGAATCTTTATAGTATAGAAGTAAGAGTCAATGTTTTAAAAAAACTTTTAAGAATACAGAAATTCAGTTGTTTCAACACTATTTGTTGAAAAGCCTGTCCTTATCCTATTGAACTTCATTGGTAACATTGTCCAAAATAAGTTGACTATAAATGTGAATGTATTTCTGGACTCTATATTCAATTTTGATCATGAAATCATTCTTGTTTTACTATATCATTTTACCTATTCTAGATCCTTTGTTTTCCTATACACTTTAGAATCCATTTGCCAATTTCTACTTCCTCTACCCTTCCCCCAACAAAAAGAAAAAAAAAAAACTTCTAGGATTTTGATCAGGATTTCATTGAGGTTGGCAGGCTTTTCACCGAGAAGTTAAGGTGCTCCAATTTGAGGGGGAAACATCGACTCAGATGAAAAGTTCTAGGGGAGAAGTAGGGTCTGGGGCTTCCAGAGTCAAGTGAGGCCCCATAGTGGAGGGCCTTGGATCTCAATTTACAGACTGGGGACTTCTTTCTAAAGACAATGGAGAGAGGCTACAGGGTTTGACAAGGGAGTGACAAAGAATCAGCTAGGGAGACAAGGTACGCTGTGGGGGTTTATCTGTGAGGGTGACTTAACTTCTCCCAGCTGTATACTCTGGGATCCGAACCCCGTGTTTTCTGAGGTCCTTTCCAGACCCAATTTTCTGTGTTGTTCTTTTCCAAAAGGGAACATGGGTAGGAACGACAATAGTCCTTCATCGTGTGAGGGCCAGGGTGGAGACTACCAAATCTTTAGTCCTTGGTTTTGATTCAGCCGGTGGGGCAGGTTCCCAGGGCTGCCATGGGCATCAGATGCCTGGTAACCTGGGAAGTAAAAGTTTTGAGAAAAGGGAAAATATGTGCCTCCTGCCCTCCCATGGATAATCTGTATAGAAAAAAACAGTCCCCCCAGAATTTTGAGTCCATACCTCCCCTTAGCCTATTTCTCTGCTAGTACCAGTGCCCTCCGAATCCTTTCCTGTCACAAAAGGGAAGGATCCTGCCACACTTTTAGGGATACCCTCACGTAACTTTGAGTTCCATCTCTCTCTGGCTCCTCCGTTCCTTTATTTGCCTTTATTCTCCACGCGGCTCTCCGGTGGCTCCTGCCATGTCTTTAGCCCCGGCTGCGCTTCTTTATAAATCTTGCGTTAAGTTTAAATCATCCTTCACACCCATTCCACCCTGCCTTCTCCTTCCAGAATTCTCCCCAGCTATTTAGAACTGCTGCCTTCACTTCCCACACTTCTGCTCATTCCATGCACCTTTGCAGTACCAGGTCTATCCTCCGTCACTTCCGGGAAACTTTAGACGCTCGGGATGACCCACAATTTACAGACCCTGTGCCTCCTCTGCCCTCCTGCTCTCTCCTCTGTGGCACGGTCCAGGTGGCGCCCCTGCCTACTGACAGGCCCTTCCCTTGCTGAACTTCCTTCCACGGCTAATGCCTCTGCTTTTGTAGTCCTTCTCCACCACGGCTGGTGGCCTCATGAGGGACCAGAGGCCACCAGACAGAAACACCCCAACTTCCCACCTGCAACCTGAAAATTCACTGTCATTTGCATTTTATTTTTGTAGTTGAAACGGAGCGCTTGACTCTTTCTTGAACTGCACCAGTTTCTCCATCCAGGAGGGAATCCTGTCCCTTTCCACCTTCTCCAGGACCTCTCTCTAACAATTACCCTCCCTTACTCTTCAATTTTTTACTGCTTCTGCTGCTTTTCCTTAAAATCATGAAAATATTATTGTTTCCATCTCTTTTTTTAAAATTTTTATTTTATTTTTTTCTTTAACTTTTTTTGACAGTGATAAATATTTTTTTAATTACTTTCATACATGTATATAGGGTAATAATGTCTGTCTAAATCTTCCATCCTTCCCATCCTCACTCCCCTCTGAACAATCCAAAGTTCCTTCATTCTTCCCTACCTAACCCCCACAAAGGATCAGCATCCACTGATCAGAGAAAACATTCAGCCTTTGGTTTTGGGGGGATTGGCTTATTTCGCTTAGCAAGATATTCTCCAGTTCCATCCATTCACCTGCAAATGTCATAATTTCATTATTTAAGATTGAGTTATATTCCATTGTGTATACGTACCACATTTTCTTTATCCATTTCAAATCATGAAAATATTATTGTTTCTTTTTTTTTTTTAAGTCTATTTTCATATCCTTTAAAGTCAACTTCATAGTCAAACTTCTTGCTTATGTTGTCTTTTTTTTTTTCAGTGCTGGGGTTTGAGCCCAAGGCCTTGGATATTTTAGGTAAATGCTCTACCACCGAACTACAACCCCAGCTCCACAGTCAAACTTCCTGTAAGGGTTAGATGCCTATTTTTTCCCCTTACACCCTTTCTGGTCACTCCTCAGTCCTGTGAACTATATAACCTTTTCCCCAACTTGCCAGTCAACAACCTCACCAAGGTTACCAATGACTTCCTTCTTGCCAAAATTCCTTGGACCCTTTTGTCGCCTCTGACTTATTCTAGATCGCATTGACACTATTCATCACTTTCTACCTCTCCTCGCCTGGCTTTTCCCTCTCTGTGCCCAGGACAAGCCAGTGCCCCTCCCCCTCCCTCCTTCCTTCTCTCCTGTGCGGTGGTGGTACCCCTCCGCTTTCTCTCCTGGTCCTCCTTTTCTCCCTTGCCCCAATTGATCTCATTGACTCCTTCACTCCACAAATACTTATTGAGCACCCATCATGAGTTGGGCAATGTTCTGCACCCTAAGGGCACCATAGCGAGGAAGAGAGTCAAAGTCCTGGCTTGTGGACTTGACATTTGCCAGTGGTGTCCATTCTTTCTTGATGCCAATGACATCTATCTTTGTATCTGGCCTGGATCTCCCCTTCTCTCTTGTCTTCTTGACATCTCTATTTGACTATCCCACATACACCTCAAACTTGACTTGCCCAAATAAAATTTTCATCCCTGTCCTCTCTGTCCCTTTTCCTATTACCTAAACCAGAAGCTGTTCTTCATTCAGATCATCATCTTTTAAGTCTTCACTTTTATTCTCTCCTTAAATCTAATCTGTAACCCCGTTCTGTCAACCACACCTTCAGATCCTCCTGAAAACCTCTGCAATCTATCCACTGTTCTCTGTAATCTCCATCACTCCAATTTGGCCCCAAATTCCCTCTCCTGTCATTCTTAACAGGTGTCCCTTTTTCCTTGTCCACATCCGCGCCTCACCTTCAATTCAGTGTCAAGACGGGCACGGTGGCACCCACCTGTAATACCAGTAGCTCAGGAGGCTGAGGCAGGAGAATCTCAAGTTCAAACCCAGCCTTAGCAACTTAGCAAGGCCCCAAACAACTCAGTGAGACCCTGTCTCTAAATAAAATACTAAAAAGGGCTGGGGATGTGGCTCAGTGGTTGAGGGCCCTGGGTTCAATCCCTGGTACCAAAACAAAATACAGGGCCCACACTGCACTCAGAGTAATTTTCAAATGTGATTCTGATCACATGACCTCTCTGCTTGAAATTCCTTAATTGCCTTTAACATAAAAGCCAAACCCATTAACCCATTAGCGCAGTCCAGACGGCTCCTGCTTATTTCCCGACATCACCTCTTCCCACCACCCTCGTCATTCCTAACTCTCCCACCACATAAACTTTCCTTCTTCCAGTGGCTGTAATGGCCTTGTCCCCTCATGGCTCTGAGCCTTCAAAAGCACTGTTAGCCGGCAGTACCTCTCACTCCCAGATGTCTTCTCATTGGCTGACTCCTGACTCCCGTCTCGGCCTCAGTGTCACTTCTAGAACACTTTCTGTAAAGTCTGGAGCTTTGGAAGCTCAACATCACCTCGTGTTAACCGCCCTGTTGTGGTTGTCGGATTTCATTTCTCATATTTTGCAAGGCTGTTCCATTAGCCTGCAGGCCACAGGAAGGCAGGGCGACGTCTACCGCACTCACGCCGCCTCACTGTTTCTGACTTTTAGAAAAATACCAATTCAATAAATATTTGTTGAACGAATGAATGATTTCTTAGCCCCTCCTGCCCTCTACGTGCAAACACTGCTTATGATCCATGGTTCTTGAGTTTTGCTCAATTTCCATCTTTATATTTCACTGCGTTCTGTGACTTTAATGATTGGGGAGTGTGTGAAGTCTCCAGTCTACCATGGGCCATAGACCTCTCAGGTCTAAGTCTGCAGTTCCAACACCAGGCTAGATATTTATGCTCGTATGTTTCTTTCATTGTGTCAGAAAAAGGACAAAAAATCAGAAAAAAAAAAAAAAAAAATACAGGCACTTATCCTATGCATAAGGATATGCAGTGCAACATTGTTTACAATGTAGAAAAATCGAAACAAGCCAAATGCTCATCAAAAGAGAATTGAGTAAATAATGATACAACTGACCAGTCTTAGAAAAACTAGGAAGCAAACCAGGCGTGATGGTACATGCCTGTGATCCTAGTGAATGGGGAGGCTGAGGCAGGAGGATCGAAAGCTTGAGGCCAGCTTGGGTGATTTAGTGAGACCCTATCTCTAAATAAGATATGTGGCTCAGGGGTTAAGTGCCCCTGGGTTCAATCCCTGGTACCAAAAACAAAAAACAGGAAACAAAAACAAACTAAAAGGGTTAGTGATATAGCTCAGTGGTAGAGGACTACTGGGTTCAATTCCAAGCACTGTTAAAAAAGAAAAAGAGAATAAATTGAAAAACTAAAAGATATATAAACTGATATGAAAAGATAGACATGATATACTCTGAGTAAAAAAAATAGGTTTCATTTGTGTATGTACAACCTGCTTATGAATAACTTTCCCTTCCCTTAATTCCAATGTTAATTATATTCATTCACAAGTTGAACAATGGACTTTATAATGTGTATTTTAGTGAATTCCCAAAGAACTCCAAAAAGTACTACTTATTATCTATTTGTCGGGGTCTTAAGCCCCCTTGCCCTTCTCGACCAGCGACAAGGGAAGGGGTCACTCCCCAACAAGGTCAGACCAGGATAGGTAGGGCCGACTGACCGCCCGCTCCCAGCAGCAGAGGACAATCAGACGCGTCAGGGAAACCCTTCACAGCAGGAACTCATTTATCGAGGAAGTCACACAGCTTTTATGTAGGGTGGGGGCTAGGCAGGAACCAATCGGCTTAAAGGTCAGCAAGGCAGGGGGGTTCACGCAGATGAGAGTCCCATAGGACTACATGGCAAGCACGAGCTGATCATGTTCGTGGAACTGTTGTTAACCAATCCCTGACGGTGGTCCAGTTTATCGTCATGAACCTCTGAAACCTTTGAGGCCTTGATCTTGCTCACTCACCAGTGAGTAAGGAGTCAGCCTGAGTTAGTTAACGTGTCATTAGTCCCAACATCCATTAATAAACTCTTGCACTTTCTACCTACCAAAGATCATTTTCAGAACTATGAATTGAGTTTTCTTTAATTCAATCATCTGACATGCATTGATTGAGCACCTAGTAATGTGCCAGTTTCTGTTCCACATACAGGGGACATACAAAAGAACGAGACAAAGTTTTGCCCTCCCAGAGTTTTCTAGATAGATAATAAGCAAATAAATAGATATATAATTAATTGTCAGGTAACTATAAAGTCATGAAGAAACAGTTTTGAGATGTGCTATTTTAGGGAGGGTGGTCAGGAAGAGCCTTTCTGAAATGGTAGTGGTTGAGCAGAGACCGAGTAAAGGCAAGACCACCGTGAAAAGAGGAAGAACACTCCGACCACAAGGCTTGGACGTCACAAACCCTGTAGTCACGGCGTGTTCACCTGGTTCCAAAAGCAACATGGAGACTGAAGCAGCTGGAGCAAAGTAACAGAAAGAAAGAGTGGTGGGGGTCAGGCCTATAATCCCAGCTACTCAAGAGGCTAAGGCAGGAAGACCTTGAGTTCGAGGCCAGCCTCAGCAAGTTAGATCCTGTCTCAAGATAAAAAGGGCTGGGAATCTAACTCAGGTACGGAGCACCCTGGTTGGCTCCCCAGTGCCACACAAACAAAAAAGAATAGGGCAGGGGGACCTCACAAGGGCCATCTGGATCCAGCCATGGCATGGACTCAGACACCTATTCTTTTTGGGGGGGTAGGGACTGGGGGTTGAATCCAGGGGCACTTTACCACCAAGCTACATCTCTAGTCCTTTTTTTATTTTAAGACGGCCTCTCTCTCAATTGCCAAGGTCAGCCTGGCCATTGTGATTTTCCTGCCTCAGCATCCTGAGTCACGGGGATCACGGGCACGTGCCACAGCACCCAGTCCAGGCATCTATTCTAAGAGTGATAGTAAAGCCTATGGCCCTACCAACCTGAGCCATCTCATCTAATTGGGATGGCCAGTCAGTCCTTTGAAGTGTATACGTTGCACATTTTAGTGCCTCATTTTTAAAAGCTAGAAAAATAATTACCAAACTGTTATCAGAAAATAATTCTGGGATGTTGGATTATAGGAGTCTTTCATTTTCAAAATGGTAATCTTTGGTTGTGTTTGAAGGTTTTAGAGTAAGTATGCATTAGTTTGGTTATCAGAAAAAAAATAATGATTTAAAAAATTTTGTGTAAGCCCTTTGACTCATAAACTCCCCTTCAAGAAAAATATTCTTTAAAATTTTGATACATTTAGCTGGGCATGGTGGCTCACACCTGTAATCCCAGCAGCTCGGCAGCTGAGGCAGGAGGATCACAAGTTCAAAGCCAGCCTCAGCAACTTAGCGAGGCCTTAAGCAACTCAGTGAGATCCTGTCTCTAAGTAAAATACAAAAAAGGGTTGTGGATGTGGTTCAGTAATTGAGTGCCCCTGAGTTCAATCCCTGGTACAAAATCCAATCCCTGGTATAAATTTTTTTAAATAAATGTATAAAAAATGTGTGTTTAAGCATGATCATGACTGTTTTATATATAGTAACAAAAATTCTGGAAATAACCTAGATGTTCAACCATTGAGAATTGATTGAATAAATGATGGGAAAACTTATACAATGAAATGATATGAAGCAATGGATGCTGTAGAATATCACCCCAAGCCTAAAGCTAGCTCTGTGAAACCGTTCCTGTCAACCTCACCTAATGTGACCTCTTCCTCCTTGAAAATCATTCTTGCCTATTGTCTATGCCACTCCTGTGGCCCTCACCACACATTATTCCATTATGGAACAACAATTATTGTTCACACTTGGCTGTGCTGATGGAAGGAGAGCAGAGCAGAACAATCCCGAACAATAGATAATTCATTCCTTTGTAAATGCATCAAAGAATTTATTTTGCAGTGGATTCACCTTCCTAATTAACTACGCTTATGTTAAGATAAAAATTAATGAGCGTTTCCAAGCACACAGGTAGCACATGGGAGCAGACTGGAGTGAAGGGTCCCCGGGTGGCCCACGGAGAGCCAAACAGGAGGGGACCCCCCCTGTGCACAGTCACCCGACTCCTCTTCCCTGAGACGCTAGAACCCCTCCCTGGGGCTCCTGGGCCCTTCGCGCCTGGCTCTCCAGGCCGTGCCTCCCAGGCCTGCTCCCGAGGCCCGGAGCTCTGGAGCCTCTCCTGGCGCGGGCGCTGCGGTGAACGGCTAGCGGCTGCCTTCCTCCCAGCCAGCCAGCGGCTGACTCAGCAGCTCTGACAGCACCGAGGCGCTTGCCTACCCACACCACAGCAGCCTCTCCGGAAAGGGCAGGATGCCCCGGGGAAAGAAGCGCAGCGGTCCTGAACCTCCGCGCCACACCCTCCCCTCATTAAGGGCGCCCAGCACCTAACGCCCCTCTTTCCTAACCAAGCCCCCTGTAGGCTGAGGAATAAGGCAAACGACTTAACAAATGGAGGCCCTAGTTGTTACTGATTAATGCTGATAGTGATGATGCTCCAGCACCTGGAAGGGTCCGGGTCACTTCACTGCACAGCAAGGTAGGAAGGCCGAACCCAGGAAGAAAGGAAGGCGAAGGGGCTGCAGGAGTCAAATTTCTCCTCCTAAACTCGCCAGTCCCACTGAGGATCCTGGCAGGAACGGATGACATACTCAAGCTGCATACTTTGGACAAAGTTTCATAGAAACTTTTTATCAAAATGTAGGCAGGCCAGGGGGTCCCACCACAGAAGGGGCTGCATCTGGGAAATGAACCGCAGGCTGAGGGAGCAGGCCCTGGACGCTAAGAGGGAGGAGCTGGTGGAGGGAGCAGATGCAGGGTTTGCCTGGGGAGGCAAGGGCGAGGGGTTAACCTCCTGCCCCCAGACCTTGCCCACTCAGAAGAGGAAGATAAGGAACCTCGTTACTTACGCCAGTTATTTTATGAACAATAAAAATTTATTGCTCACAGCTTTAAGGACTGGGAAGTCCAAGATCAAGGCACAACAGATTTGGTACCTAGTGACCACCCATCCTCATAGATGGGCCCTTCTGTGTCCTTACATGGCTGAGGGGACCAACAAATTCCCTCAGACCTTTTATTATAAGGACACTAATCCTATTCATGAGGTAGCATCCAAAGACTCACATTAGGGATTAAGCTGCAATATGTCTATTTTTCTATTAGGGGTAGACGCAAATGTCCCAACCACAGCGGAGATATTTAAATAGTATTGTTGTTGCTGTTGCTTTGATTTTTCACCTTTGAAAATCCCCAGGGGAAAAAACCTAGTCTTTTTTTTCTTTTTTTTTTTTTTGGTGGGGGGAGGGTGTACCAGAGATTGAACCCAGGGGCATTTAACCACCGAGCTATATCCCCAGCCCTTTTTATTTTTTATTTTGAGACAGCGTCTTAGTAAGTTACTCAGCCTGAATTTGAACTTGTGATGCTCCTGCCTCAGACTCCCAAGTTGCTGGAATTACAGGCGTGAGCCACCAAGCCTGGCAAAGAAACCTAGTCTTAAAATCAATGTTACTCTGCTCTTCTCCCTCCCTTTCTCCCTCCCCTTTCCACTTCTTTCCCCCTCCCATCCCTGCCTCTCTTTCCCCATGTTTCAGTTCACCCCAGAAGTCTTTCTCTCCTGGAAATGACCTTACACCAGGCAGGTCCCAGTAGTGGTTCTGAGAGGTGAGGTGTGGTGATGCCCTTCAGGTGCCTGAGGCCTCAGACAGACCCAGGAGATGCCCACTCAGGTCTCCTGCCATCCAGCTTCATGCCGCTCCATGGCCCCAGCTGCTTCTGATTAGAAACAACTTTAATTCCTTTTAACCAATTGGAAGGCAGTTCACAGCCCCACTGGCCAAAGTTCATGATAGGTTTTTTTTTTTTTTTTTTAATTAGTAATACATGGTAGTAGAATGTACTTTGATATATCATATATAATGGAGTATAATTTCTCATTCTTCTTGTTATACATGATGTAGAATCCCACCAGTCATATAGTTATATATGTACACAGGTAATAATGTCTGATTCATTTTATTATTACTCCTACCCCCGTAACCCTCCCCTCCCTTCAATTCCCTCTACTAATCTAAAGTACTTCTATTCTTCCCTAGGCTCCCATTGTGAATTAGCACTTGCTTATCAGAGAAAATATTCAGCTTTTGTTTTGGGGGATTGGCTTCATTTAGCATGATATTCTACAGCTCCTTCTTTACTGGCAAATGCCATAATTTCATTCTTCTTTAAGGCTGAGTAATATTCCATCATGATAGGTTCTTAATCCTAAAACTAGAGTAGATGGTAGGATTCAGGAAGCTAATGCTTAAAAAAAGAAGAAGATGAAACTTCTAGAGTTCTTTTGTTCAGCTAAATGAAGTTTGTTTTTTTATGTTTTGGTTTGGTGCCCCTCCCCCCGCTGTGGTACTGGGGACTGAACCCAGGGTCTCACACATGAGGGGCAAGAGCTCTACCGCTGAGCTATGTCCCCAGCCCCAAACAAAATTTTAGGTACCAGGTTCTGTGCTTGAGGTCGGAGCCTAAGGGTGAGGAAGTCCTTGTCCCTGCTCTTGGGAAGTTCACAGTCTGTCTTCTCATAGTTGATCTTTTCTGGAACTTATCTGATCATTGGCCAGTAGAATAAAGCCACCTATTTGGAGATAGTCCCCTTCCTATGTCAGTCTCCAAGAAAAATGTCAACTCTGCTTCCTCTCAAAGCCATAAGTGCTCTGAATAGGAAAAGTCCTTACCCATTCCTCTATCAGAGATGGAATCTGAGGTCCAGAAAGAATTTTCTGAAGTGCAGGTCACGTGCCTGCTAACATCTGCTGTATCGGGCCTGGGTCTGTTTTCCATTCCCTCCCCTTCTCCTGTCTCCTTGGGGTACCATGAGCTCCTGAGCCAGATAGAATTGATGACAACTGGCACTTCTGGGTTTGTCCCAGCTGTTCCCTCCTCTTGGGAATTGTCTAGATAAAATACCCAGCATGCCAAGAGGCTCAACTCACAACTTGGAGAGACAGGAGTTCTCTGTGAGGGTCAGAGTCAAAGAAGCTCAGACAGTGAGCACGGATACCTTCAAGCTCTCTGTCCAAGTTATTAATACAACTGTTTCCTGCCCCTATGGCCAGACTCCTCCAAGAATCCAAGGGTCTGGTCTGTGCTTGAGAGCATAGATTCCTGCCCTTGAAAATCATCTACTCCAGTGTTTTCAAGCAGCTGGACCAATCCATTAAGTAAGTAGCAAAATCTGTTGTTGTTGTTTTTAATGGAAAGAAAAGTGTAGAAAATACCAGGGGGGTACCTAAAATGTATAAAGTAGAATGCAAAAAGAACCTCCAATGACCTTATGTAGCCCCCTCCCCTTGAGTGTGGACAATATCTGTGAATATGATGGAATATCACCCTCATAACTCTGTTGATTATGTGGCATTTTAGAAAAAAATGAAGTCCATGATCAGATGACTTTGATCATGTTGGGTGGGCCTGATCTAATCAGGCAAACCCTGCATCAGATTCTCCTCAGGGCCTTGAAAAAAAAAAAAAAAGAGCAAACTGCCATGAATTCTCCAGCTGCAAGAAAATGGATCCTGACGACCATGTGAGCATGGAACAACCATACAAGCATGGATGAGGCTCCCAAGCCTAGGATGAGACCCGGCAGATACCTCGATTACAGCCTTGTGAGACCCTAAGGGGAGCACTCAACTAAGCTGGAACCCAATCCTCAAAAAACTGTGAGGTAATGTAACATTGTTTTCAACTACATTTGTGGTAATTTCTGGACAATAGAAAATGAATACGATACTAAGGATAAGGATAAATATTGCATTATAAAACTATTTCACTTACGTCTATAAATACATAAGTATTAGACCATCCTGTATAACGCAATATTTATTTCAGGATGTGATTAAATCTTTGAAAGCGACTAATCTCGTTACAGAGTGAGTCAGCCACCGAGCCATCATTCATGGACAAATCGATACTAGAGCCAGGTCTCTCAATTCCCTGTCCGTGTCCCCACCCTTCCACACTCCTCCTTCACCCTGTCAAGAGACCTTAATTCTTCTTTTGACAGAAGAGTGGAGAGGAGACGATTTATCCTGGTCCAATCAGTTATCAGAATATGGTTTGTCCCCTCCAAAACACATATTGAAATCTGGTCCCCAAATGTAACAGTGTTGAGAGGGGAAATTTAAGAGATGATTAGTTTGTCAAGAGGGATTAAATTAGTTACCTGGAGCACGAGTTGTTATAACATGAGCCCAGTCCCTCGTACTTATCTCTTCCACACATGCTCAACTTGCCCTTCTGCTTTTCTGCGGTTAGGATGTAGCCACCCCACCTTGGACTTCCTACCTCCAGAACCGTGAGTTAAACAAACCTCTGTTCTTGATAAATTTCCCAGTCTCATGTATTATGTCATAGCAAGAGAAAACAGACTAAGTCAACTTGTTGCCATCTCGTGGAACATCTTTCTTTTGCCAGGCTATTCTTCCCCTTCAAGTTCCAAATCACTATATATTGTGCTACACAACACACACACACACACACATCATGTATTTAATCCATATTACTATAGATTGTTTTACATAAATTATCTTGATTCATTCATAGATAAGCTGAATGAAGTAGACAATATCCCTGTTTTCTAGATGATAGAAGTAAAACTGAGAGATTAATTAAAGCATTCAAAAAGGCACAGAGCATATAAGTGGTAAACTCAGTGTTCTAACTCATGTCTGCTTGATCTCAGTGCCTGAGCCTTTAACTACAAAGTACACTGTTCCCCGCAGAAAAATTCTCCACACAGAAATTTAGTTGTTTCAGACTTTGTAGCTGGAAAATGCATTAGATATTTTGGGAACCTACAACTAAAAATAGAAATATGTAGCTAACATTTTTGAGTATTTACTATATTTTGAGCATTGTAAAAAGCACTTTACATTCATTATCTCATTAAATCTTCACAACCCTTTGAGGTAGATACTATTATTATCCATAGTTTATAGATAACAAAACTGAAATTCAGAGAAATATTATCAAGAAATAATTCACTGCTTAGCCAAGCATGGTGGTGCATGTCTGTAATCCAAGCAACTCAGGAGGTTGAAGTAGGAGGATTGCAAGTTGGAGGCTAGCCTCTGCAACTTAGCAAGGCCCTCAGCAATTTAGTGAAACCCTGTCTCAACAAAAATAATAAAAAGGACTGGGAGGTAGCTCAGTGGTAAAGTACTCCTGGGCTCCATCTTGGTTTAAAAAAAAAAAAAAAATCATTCACGGGAGCTGGGTGTAGTGGTGCACACCTATAATCCCAGCTAGTCAGGAGGTTCAGACAGGAAGATCACAAATTTGAGGCTACCTAGACTTTAAAAATTAAAAAATTAAAAAGGCTGGTAATGTAGCTCAGTGGTAGAGCATTCCTGGGATCAATCCCTAATACCATAAGAAAAAGAGAAAACTGGTTGGGAAGTATATTAGGAATGACAGGGTAATTCAATAATCAGAAATCCATTAATACAATTCAGTGGGTTTGTTATGGTTTGGATCTGGAATGACCCTAAAAGACTCGTGTGTTAAAGGTGTGGTCCCCAATGCAGCAATGTTCAATGTTTTGGGAAGTGAACTCATCAATGAACCAAGCCATTGAGAGATTCATAAAAGGACAACTGAGAGGGGGCGGAAACCACAGGAGGTGGAACCTAGTAGAAGAGACTGTGTCTTTGGGGGGCGTGCTCTTGGGGACTATCTTTTTGTTGTTCTTTTTAGATATATATGACAGTAGAGTGTATTCTGACATATTCTACATACATGGAGTAAAACTTCCCATTCTTGGGGTTGTACATGATATGGAGTTACACTGGTCATGTATTCATACATGAATTAAGGAAAGTGATGTCTGATTCATTCTACTGTCTTTCCCATTCACATCCCCCCTCCCTTCCCTTCATTTGCCTTTGTTTAATCCAGTGGACTTCTATTCTTCCCTCCCCACCCTTCCTTGTTGTGGTCTAGCATCCACATATCAGAGAGAACATTCGGCCTTTGGTTTGTTAGGACTGGCTTATTTCACTTAGCTTGACAGTCTTCAACTCCATCTCTTTACCGGCAGATGTCATAATTTCATTCTTATTTATGGCTACGTAATATTCCATTATATATATATCACATTTTCTTTATCCATTCATCTGTTGAAGGACACCTAGCTTGGTTTTTGCTTGGCTATTGTGAATTAAGCTGCTGTTAACATTGATGTGGCTGCATCACTATAGTATGCTGATTTCAAGTTCTTTGGGTATAAATCAAGGAGTGGCATGACTGAGTCAAATGGTGGGTCCATTCCAAGTTTTCTGAGGAATCTCCACACTGCTTTCCAGAGTGGCTGAACTAATTTACAATCTTGGGGACTATATCTCATCCCTGGCTCTTCCTCTGCCTCCCGGATGCCATGAGGTGAGCAGCTTTCCTCCCCCAGGTCCTTCTGCCATTATGCTCTGCCCCACCCAAAGAAATGGAATCAACCCACTATGGACTGAAACCATGAGCCAAAATGAATCTTTCCTCCCATAAGTTTTTTTTTTTTTTTTTTTTTTTTTTTTTTTTTTTTTTTTGGTGTTTAGGTATTTTGTCACAGTGATGAAAAACTGACTAACACAGGGTCTAAGGAGAATATAACATGATTTCACCTTAAATGATGATACATCCTTTGACAAAAAGATTTACACGACAGTAGGGTGTATTCTGACATCCCATACATACATGGAGTTCAACCCATTCCAGTTAGGATCCCACTCTTGTGGTTGCACACGATGTGGAGTTTCACTGGTTGCATATTCAAATGAGCATAGGAAAGTTCTGTCCCATTCATTCTACTTCCTTCCCATTCCCATCCCCGCTCCCTGACAAAAATGTTTAAGTGGTGCAACCACTTTGGAAAACTGCCAGTTCCTTGAGAAGTTAAATATAGAATTACCATATGATTCAACTTCTCCACTTTTAGGTATATACTCAAGGAAAAGAAGAAAAAAATATACAGTACCATTAGCCCTTCTTATCTATGGGTTCAGAATCCGTGGATTCAACCAATCACAGATGGAAAAAAAATTTTTTTTGAAGCATTTGTCCTGCCTAATGGGCACACACCAGGGATCCCAGGGATCCCACCAGGCAAAAGGATTGCAAATTCAAGGCCAGACTGGGGAACTTAGTGAGACTCTGTCTCAAAATAAAAACTCAAAGGACTCGGAATGTAGCTCAGTCATAGAGTGTCCCTGGGCTCAACCCCCAGTACTGTTAAAAAAAATAAGGACTGGGGTCATGGCTCAGTGCTAGAGCACTTGCCTGGCATGTGTGAGGCACTGGGTTCAATTCTCAGCACCACATATAAATAAATAAATAAAATAAAAGTTCATTGACAACTAAAAAAACTTACTTAAAATAAATAAATAAAAATAAAATAAAATAAAAGCCAGGCATGGTGATGCGCACCTATAATCCCAGCAATTTGGAAGGCTGAAGCAGGAGGATCACAAGTTCAAGGCCAGCTTCAGCAACTTTGTGAGACCCAAAGCAACTTAGCCAGACTCTGTCTCAAAATAAAAATTAAAAAGTTTGAGGATGTGGCTCAGTGGTTAAGTGCCTCTGAGTTCAATACCTGGTACCAAAAAAAAATTTTTTAATAATTTTTTTTAAAAAATATACTGAACGTGAATAGACTTTTTACCTTCTCATTATTCCCTAAACAATTCAGTATAACAACTATTTACACAGTATTTACATTGTACTAGATATTACAGGTAATTTAGAGATGATTTATAATATATGAAAGTATGTGTGTAGAGTATATGTAAATCCTTTGCCATTTTCTATAAGGAAACCAAGTATCTGTGGATTTGGAATCCACTGGGGGCATCTTATGATTTGGATAAATGCACCCCAATGGCCCATGTATTAAAGGCTTGGTCATCAGGGGGGTGCTATTGGGAGGTAGCGGAACCTTTGGGAGGTGGGAGGGCTTAAGGTCATTGGGGCACGTCCTTGAAAGGGATCGCAGAACTTTGACCCATCCTTTCTTGTCTTTTCTTCCTTTCTGCCCCCACTGCTTCTCCTCTCTTCCACTGCTTCCTGGCAATAAGGTGAGCAGTTTTGCTCCATGAGTGCTCCCTCCATGATATGCTGTCTCACCAAAAGCCCAAAGCAATGGAGCCAATCAATCATGGACTGGAATCTCCAAAACCGTGAGCCAAAATGAACCTTTTTTCTTTATAAGTTGATTATCTCAGTTGTTTTATTATAGCAATGGAAGATGACTAACATGGTGAGTTACACTGGTTATGTAAAAACCAATCCCCCATGGATACCAAGGGACAACTGTATGTCCACACAAAATGTATACAAAAAAGTTCATAGGAGCATTATTAATAATAGCTAAAAAGTGGAAACAACATAAATGTATGCCAAAAGATGAATAGATAAACAAAATGTTTAATAGTCACATCATGGATTATATTATTTTAGGCATAAAGAAGGAATGAAGTTCTAATACATTGCTACAACATGGATAAGTCTTGAAAATATTATGCTTAGTAAAAAAAACTAGTCATTGATAGGGAATGTCCAGAATAGATAAATCCATAGAGACAGAAGGTAGATAACTGTTGGCCTGAGGCTGCAGCAGGAGTGAAGTTTCCATCAACAAGGGGGAATCCCTGCTGAAGACTATAGGCTTTCTTTTGGGGGTGTTAACAATATCGTAAAATTAGATTGTGGTGATGATGACATTTGTGAACATACTCAAAACACTGACCTGCAGGCTTCACATGGGTGAGCACTATGGCCTGTTAAATTTATCTTAGTAAACTGAGAAGGGAGATGGAAGAAGGGAGGGAGGGAGAGAAAGGGGCAGTCCAGCTACCTACTTCGAAGACCATAAGGAGAGGCCACGTGGAGAGGATGGGGAAGGAGGAGAGGCCCCGCCTTCCCTGCATCCCTAGCCTCTGAAAAACTCAAGCTCCAGCCCCCAAGCAAGGTCAGCAGAACTGCCCAGCCGATCCCCGTCTACACACACAGCTATGCAAAATAATAAAACACATATGGTCTCAAATTGCTAAAGTTTTGGAGTAATTTGCTGTATAGTAATAGATAACAAGAACAGTCATTCGGAAAAAGATACCGCAGGCTCCAAATGGGCCAGAGAGCTAAATGCAAAAAATGACATAATACGAAATTAAAAGAAAATATGGATAAATTCCTCCACAACCAAGGAAGGGGGAAATGTTCTAATTATGACTCATAATGAAGATGCAACAAAAGAAAATATTGATGCAGTTAATTACCTAAATTTTTTACAACTTTTGTAGGGCAAAACCTCCAGGAACAAAATCAAAAGACAAATGACAGAGTAAGAGGAAAATGTTTACAACCTATATCACAGAAAAAGGATCAAAATCACTAATACATAAATAACTTCTAAAACTTGAGGAAAAGCACTGAAAGTCTCTTAGAAAAAAGAACAAAGGCGTGGATAAAATATTAACAAGAAATGTAAAGCTCACACTTAACACATGAATAGATGTTCAACCTCACTCATAATAAGAAAAGTGTAAATTAAAACTATATTGAGCATTTTCACTCATCAGATTGGCAAAACCTCAAAATGTTGAAAATACAGTGTGTTGGTGAGACTGTGGAGAACAGGCACTCATACATTACTGCTAGGAATGAAAAATGATAGTATCCCGGTGGAGAGGAACTTGGCAATACCAAAGCTACAGAGGCGTTTACCCTTTGACCCAGTAGTCTCACTTCTAGGAATTTACCATGATGCACCTCCAGGAATTTTGAAATATCCATGCACTAAGTTGTATGTGACATTATTTGTGATTGCAAAAATTAATATCATAGATACATAAACATTAAAGATGGGCTAAATTGGTGGTGTTTGGTTGCAGTAGTATAACAATCTCTAGGATCTGATTTCCAAAGTACATTAAATGAAAAATTCAAAGTGAAAAGAATGATTTATAATACATGGATCTATGCTATAGTTTGTTTTTGGAATGACCCCTAAAGGCTTATGTGTTAAAGGCTTACTCCCCAGCCTTGCACTACCAGGATATAGTGAGATTTTTAAGAGGTGGAGTCTAGTGGTAAGTCTGAGGTCACTGGAGATGGGCCCCTGCAGGGTATTGTGGGATACTGGTCTCTTTTTGCTTCCTAGAAGCCGTGAGGTGAGCACTGCTCTGCTACACTCCCCCTGCCATGATGTGCTGCCTTTCCACAGGCCCAAAAGCAACAGGGTCAATCAACCACGGACCAAACCCTCCAAAATTGTTAGTCTTCACCTTTTTTTTTTTTTTTTCTTCCCAGTGCTGGGGTTCAAACCCAGGGTTTTGCGCATGCTAGGTAAGTGCCCTATCATTGAGCTATGTGTCCAACCCTGAACCCTCCAAAAATATAAGCCGAAAAAAACCTTGCCTCTTTATAAGTTTATTTATTTTAGGTATTTGTTACAGTAACAGAAAATGAACAAACATAGTATATTTTGTATAAAAGGTAAAAGGGAATAAGATAATATATATGTATCTGTTTAATTTGGGAAAAATACACATGAGAGATGCATCAGAAAGCAATGGAATGGGCTGGGATTGTGGCTCATTGGTAGAGCGCTTGTCGAGCATGTGTGAGGCACTGGGTACGATTCTTAGCACCGCATACAAATAAATAAATAAAGGTTCATCAACAACTAATAAAAATATTTTTTTTAAAAAAAGAAAGCAATGGAATGCAGTAAGATAATCAGAAAACAATGGAACACATTACCTATAAGAGGTGGGATATGGGTTAAAGGGATAAGGAATGAGATTTCTCTGGATACACCTTTTTGTATAGTTTTGGTTCCTGCAAAGCATGTTAATATTTCACATACTCAAAAAATAAAATCTAGTAAGAAGCATGGGGAGGGATCTTTATATAAATGCAAACAAGGGCAAGTAAACCCAAACCAGCCTGTTACTGCCTCTCAGTTCCGAGGCCACCCTTTTGTGCTCTGCTTTGGGATGCTGGAGCACACCCTCTGCAGATCACATTTCCGTTTTGCTGGCTCACAACAGTGAGGCTGGAGGAGGGAGAGAGAACCGCCCCTTCCCCCTCACCTCTGGGTCTCACCCCAGCCCTGCTTCTTCACCCTGGCAGCCCCAGTTCCTTTCCCCAGCAACAGCGAAGTGTATCTCACAGTTTTTCTGACACTTAGGAACCAGTCTCATCACATCATGGCAGGCACATCCGGTCCAGCCAGCTGGCACCCCCTTCTCAAAGCTCCCACCAGAGTTTACAGCTCTAAGGCCCCACCTCTGAACTCTCAGAAACCAGCCTCCGCCAGGTAGGGTCTTCTCCTCGCAGGTCTGAGTTTCAGCTCCACGCGTCCCTTCCTCTAAGTTCCTGAGTTTTAATCATCGGAACCTCCTCCTTTTATTCTCTCACCCCTCAGGGTGGTTAGGTATTTCCGACAGTTGCTACCATAAGAACTTGGAGCAACAGTGGTTGTGTTTTTATATTAAACTTTTATTCATTTATTTGTTGGAGCAGCAGTTTTTAAAAGTATGTTTCTTGGATCCATGAGAAAGATGAAGAAGAAGCTTGAGGCTTTTCAGGGGATCCATGAGGTCCAAAATATTTTCTTAATAATAATAAGACAGAACTACTCAGGAGGCTGTGGTAAGAGGATCACAAGTTCGAGGCCAGTGTCAGCAACTTGGAGACCCTGTCTTGAAAAAGGGAAGAAGGGTTGGGGATTGTAATGAGACAAGGGAATAATAGGAATTTCTATAGTCGTGTGTTACGCAGTAATAATAAGCTGTAGTTGGTATTTGTCTGAACTTGTAAAACTAAAATAAAGGCACCTGGTGACAAACTTGCTGTGTGGCAGGATGACACTCCTTGCTGTGTGGCAGGATGACACTCCTGAACAATGCCAATATGAACCTTTATCTATGATTTGAGTGGGGGCTCCTAGTCTAGCCATGTTCTGGTCTTTATCAATGAAGACCAGGGCATGACTGGGCTGAAAATCACTACTTAAACCCCTGGACTTTTGGAGCAAACTGTCGGCAGCACCGTGACCAGAGGACTCCACGTTGCTGTCTCTTGACTGCCCTGGCTGCTGTCCACTCCATCACTGATTGCTGATCCACCATTGTCACTGAGGCCAGCTGATTGACCACCTCTCCCGTGGCGACTACTGCCACCTAGCCTCTGGCTTATCAGACACCCAAGGACAGCCAAAGACATCCGAGGAGCTGAGAGAGGCTACGGCTGAGAAGAATCCCCTCAGTCTTGCTGACTGACTTCTTGGCTAAGAGACATTGCATTGAGTAAGTCCATGGGGATTGGACTCTAGGTGAACAAGGGAGTGAATCTTCAATGTATTGGGGACTTGCTATTATTAGGAATGTTAAATTGAGTGTGCATTGCACTTGTTGGAACTCATCTTGGTTCCTCTCTTACTCACTGTTCACAACAGGGATGTAGTTCAGTAATCAAGCACCCCTGAGTTCAATCCCCAATGCCAAAAAAAAAAAAGACATTATTTTCCTTTTTCATCATGTTGACATTTGCAAAATGATGATGCAAAAGTAATAATGTGTAAAATGCTAGCATTTCTAAAGGCGGTACTGAAGGAGTAGTTGTCGGGTTGTTTGGGTTATGTTGTTCAGGAGGAAGCGCAGGGCTTCAGGCACGCCAGACAAGTGCTCTACCACTGAGCTGCACCCCAGCCCACTCGTTTTTTTTACTACCACACACTTTCAGGAAAAATAATGTAGTTACCCTTAAGAAAATCCTTGATGAAGCAAGAAAAGTTAGTAACTATATTAAATCATGCTCATTATGTACACATCATTCAATATTATGATTAAGTGGGAAGTATTTCTGCTATGTTGCAAAATATGATGGTTGTCTCAAGGAAGAGCATTTGTGAAATTGTTTGAATTATTAGCTAAACGAATCACTTTTTCCATTGAATGTATTTTTTTGTGAGCGGAAGGGTACCAGGGATTGAACCCAGGGGTACTTTACCATTGGGCTACATCCCCAGTCCTTTTTATTTTTTATTTTGAGACAGTGTCTGACCTCGAGACTGGCCTTGAACTTGGGATCTTTTTGTCTCAGCCCCTCCAGAGTCTCTGGAATTATAGGCATGTGCCTCTGCACCCAGCCCCTGAATGCATTTTTGATGAAAGAAAAAATTGACAACGTGTGGTTATTCAGACTTGGGAATTTAGCAGACATTTTCTCAAAAATGAACAAAGTAAACCTGTCGTTCCAAAGAAGAAAAACTGATAAAGTTTGTTGCCAATGATAAAATGTGAGCTTTCAAGCTAAAATTAGAAATTTGGAAAACATGCATCTGCCATTCTGAGCTTGACAGCTCCCAATATTTAAAGCTCCCAATACTGGTAAAATTGATGGTGACATTAACAAACGTGATTTTTTATTGATAGTGTATAATAAATGTGTCAACATTCAAAATATCTGTCTTACTCAGTCACTAATCTTTTCAAGTGACCCATGCATGGGATTACAAAATCATACATAGGCCAAAGATCCATTCAAAGTGCAAGATAGATCAAGATACTGAAATATCACAGATTATCAAGTTTTTTAGACATGGTTTCAGATTTCATATTACAAACAATTGTTAAGAAACTATCACTTGTTCAATTTTTATATCAAATAGGATAGATGTGATTATCTAAAAAAGTCTACTAAAAATGTTCCTCTCTTTTCTAACTACAGATCTGTGTTAAGTTAGATTTTCTTCAACTAAAACAACTTATCAATATATTGAATGCAGGAACAGATATGAGTATTCAATTATCTACTTTAGACATTAGATTTGCAAAAATGTTCAAATAATGCCCCTCTTCTCACTGATTTTTTTTCTCATACTGAGGATTGAAACCAAGGACACTACTACATCCCCAACCCTTCTTTTTTTTTTTTTTTTTGAGATAGGGTCTCACGAAGTTGCTAAGGGTCTTGCTAATTTGCCAGGGTTGGCCTTGAACTTATGATCCTCCTGCCTCAGTGTCCAAATTTCTGGGATTACAAGTGTATGCTACTGTGCCTGGCTTCTCATTAAATTTCTTATATATTTTTTCCTTATAAAAAGTTGTTATTTAGGGACTGGGAATATGACTCAGCTAGGATATACCTAGCATGCTTAAGGCTCTGGGTTTGATCCCTGGCACTACACACAAGTACACACACACACACAAAAAAAAAAAATTATACATTTTACATTAATATGCAATGGGTTTGATGTCATTTTTAAATGAATTTTTAAAAATAAATATTTCAAAAATTTTTAATTTTTAATTTCCAATACTGATGATAGCAGCAATAGACTTAACCTACACAGAAGTTCTTAAGGGTCCTCAATTAGTTTATAGAAGTATAAAAAACTTCTAAAACCAGTAAGGATAGAACTACTGCCCAAAAGCTTAACCTGTTTAGTTACCTATTTAACAACTTAGTGCCTAGTTAACAAATATTTATGTTAAATTCTTTGTTAAAAATAACTTTTGTCCCCTTATTGGTCACTGACAGATACTCAAGTGTATTTTAAATAACCATATGGAAAGGGTAGGGGATAAATAATCCAAGTAATTTTTAAACACATTTCAAATATATACAGTGTAGATGGGGAAAACTGCAAAACAACACAACTTTTTTAGTATGTCTGTTTTTTAAATTTTTAAAATATAATAATTTTATAAATTCTGAAACTATTGGGTAAATGGGTAAATATAGTTAGGAACTGGTTTCTTACTGTGAATAGGGGAGATATAATGATTATGGATGTAAGGAATCTGGCCTCCCAACCACCCATCAATCTGCATTACGCCCGCCTCTCCCGTTACAGGAATTTCCGGCTTACGTTGCCGTAATCTTCCTGCCTCCCACATTACGTTCTAATATGTCATTGGTCCAGCAGTCAGTCTGTAATAATTCTCCTCCGCGATTGGTTCCTCCCAGCCCTCCAAATTCCGATATCTGAGGAGAAACCCTGCGCCACCTTCTTCTTTTCCTTCTTCCCTTCCCCCCCCCCCAGCAGATGCGAATCGTCCGCATAAAATAAAGTTCCTCATGTGGGACCTGTGTCTGCGGAGTGTTTTTCTGGGAGTTATCGACGAACCAAAACTGCCCCTAACAATGGATATCTTGGATAAGAACTGAATGAGTTAGTATGAACTGATAGTTTCTAAAATCACAATCACCACCATTGCTGTCAACATACAGGACAATTTCATCACCCCAAAAATTCCTTTCGTGTCCTTTTGCAGTTAATCCTCCTTCCCCAGACAACCTCCAAAGTGCTTTTTTTTTTCCTTGTATTTTAATTATTTTCTCTGTGTCTTTGTGTAACAGTGAAGCCAGAATTGGGGACAGGCATCGGGTCAAATCAAGGAAATGGAGGTCAGGAAAGCTATCTGCTTCTGGAAGTTGGAGACTGCCCCTGGGAGAATGGAATGTCAAGGATCTCAGGAGCCCATTGATCACCAAATTTACCTGCCCTTGTCATGAACTACAGGCAAGGAGCTTCTAATTAATGCCTCCTGAGCCCCTACCTGGCTGAATCACTTTGCCCCCCATCCCCTGCCCATCCGCTTCTCACTTTTGCATCTCACCTGCAAAACCAGGCCTAGTCATGTAGGCAGGAAGGAGAGATAAGGGGGGAGAGATGGAGAACAAAAGAGACCTTTGTAAGGAATCCCACGAAAACCACACCGGACACGGGAAATCACATAAGGGAGTTTTCTAAGCAAACAGAGTGTCTCCCTGCAGGGTAAGAGAGAAAATGAGAAGAAAAGAAAGGGAATGAGAAAGGGTGCGCACTAGAGAGAGTAGAAAGCAAGGAAGAGAAAGAAAAGTGAGTCGGGGGAGAGAAAAGCATGAGAGAAGATGGCGGTGAAGCTATCTTTAAGAATCCTGCCGGGCTAACAGGGGACCAATATGGGAGAAGGATACTTGCAAGCTGACTGATGAACCAATAGCTAGCTAGGATGTTCACAGACTGACAGCAGTTGGGAGGCGGGGAAATGGCTGCAGCGGAAAGGGCGGGGAGAGCAGCTTTCAGACTGACAAGCTAGGTTGTGTTGCAGCAGAAAGTGCAGGGGAGCAGTTTTGTATTACAACCTTAACCTATAGAAGATTTAGGGCATACTCACTTCTTTGGACTCTAGAACATCAGCCATGGCCCTCTTCTCCCTCCCAGGAGAAGTCTGTATTATTACCTTTAAATAAAACCTGCTTAATATGCTTGCCTCGGTGTGCTTCTCTGATATTACACTTCAACCCCTGAGGAAGCAGAACCCGTCACCGGGAAATGGTGGTATCAACAGTTCACTTTGTGCTTTGACTATAGACCTTGCTGCTCTGCCACTGCAACTTATTTTCAGAATGGACATGTTTCTTTCTCTTCCTCTCTCCTGGCTCCTTCCTAATCTCTCTGCCTCCCTAATCTCAGGGGAAACAGGATTACCTTTTTTCCCCATTGTAGGCAGGGTTATCTGTCCCTGAGCACACCCACCACAGGAATGAAGTAATCTAGACTTTGGGGATGGAACCAGAAGATCTCAGAAATGATTCTCTCTCAAACGAACAAGTGAATTACAAATCTACACAGAGAACGCATGGAATGTAGCCTTTGAGTCACCTCTTTAAAAGTCCCCTGTTCCTGCTGATGGGCAGAATCACATCCTTTGGGACAGGAGTCCCTGTGTTTCTCCTTTGCCAGCAAAGCAATAAAGCTGCTTTTTCATTTTTCTCAAAACCCTGTCCTCATTATTGGATTGTCATTGGGGACAAGGACCAAGCTTTTGACAACAATTGGTTTTCAGTGACTTGTCTGCTCTGATCTTTCTTCGTAATTATCCTGCTTGGAGATTATTACATTTCTTGAATCTGTGATTGAGATTGAAAAGTTTTTCAGTCTTTATTTCTTCAAATATTTTTCTGCCTCTTACCTGATTTTAGTACTTTGAATACAAATATGTCAGACCTTGTGATGTCCCATAAATCATTGAAACTTTTGTTCATCTTTGTTCATTTTTTCTTTGTGGGCTTCATTGAATAATTTCTATTGCTATTTTTTTTTAATTTATTTTTCTTGTAAACAAATGGGATGCATGTTGTTTCTGTTTGTACATGGAGTAACAGCATACCATTTGCGTAATCATACATTTACATAGGGTAATGGTGTTCGATTCATTGTTATTTTTTCCTTCCCCGCCCACCCCTCCCACCCCTCTTTTCCCTCTATACAGTCCCTCCTTCCTCTATTCTTGCCCCCCTCACCCCCCATTATGTGTCATCATCTGCTTATCAGCGAGATCATTTGCCCTTTGGTTTTTTGAGATTGGCTTATCTCACTTAGCATGATATTCTCCAATTTCATCCATTTGCCTGCAAATGCCATAATTTTATTATTCTTTATAGCTGAGTAATATTCCATTGTGTGTATATATATATATATATATATATATATATATATATATATACACACCACAGTTGCTTTATCCATTCATAAATTGAAGGACATCTAGATTGGTTCCACAATCTGATTATTGTGAATTGAGCAGCTATGAACATTGATGTGGCTGCATCTCTGTAGGATGCTGATTTTAAGTCCTTTGGGTATAGGCCAAGGAGTGGGATAGCTGGGTCAAATGGTGGGTTCATTCCAAGTTTTCTAAGGAATCTCCACACTGCTTTCCAGAGTGGCTGCACTAATTTGCAGCCCCACCAGCAATGTATGAGTGTACCTTTTTCCCCACATCCTCTCCAACACCTATTGTTGCTTGTATTCTTGATAATTGCCATTCTAATTGGGGTGAGATGGAACCTTAGGGTAGTTTTGATTTGCATTTCTCTTATTACAAAAGATGGTGAACATTTTTTCATATATCTGTTGATTGCTTGTAGATCTTCTTCCGTGAAGTCTGTTCATATCCTTAGCCCATTTGTTGATTGGGTTATTTGTATTCTTGGTGTAGGGTTTTTTCAGTTCTTTATATATTCTGGAAATTAGTGCTGTATCTGAAGTATGAGTGGCAAAGATTTTCTTCCACTCTGTAGGCTCTCTCTTCGCATTGCTGATAGTTTCCTTTGCTGAGAGAAAGCTATTTAGTTTGAATCTATCCCAGTTATTGATTCTTGCTTTTATTTCTTGTGCTATGGGAGTCCTGTTAAGGAAGTCTGATCCTAAGCCAACAAGTTGAAGATTTGGACCTACTTTTTCTTCTGTAAGATGCAGGGTCTCTGGTCTATTGCTCTTTCTTTGCAGAGTGTAATTTGTCATTCCATAGTATTTTTCAGTTCTTAAAGTTTTATTTCTTCATTATGTTTATATTTTCCTTTAAATCCTTGAGAATGTTATCATGGTTGTTGGTCCTTGCCTGCTGATGATGTTTTCTCTCTCTCATTTCTTAAGTTTTCTCCTGATTTTATGCTTATCAAGAAACTGCCACAAAGCTGCATCCCTAGTCCTTTTTAAATTTTTCTATTTTGAGGCAAGTTCTGGCTATGTTGCTGAGTCTGGTATCAAACTTGAAATCCTCCTGCCTCAGCCTCCCAAATTGTTGGTTTCATAGGTGTACACCACTGTGTCCAGTTCTATTGAGAAACTTGATGAATGAATACTAGTCATTATAAATATTATACCATTGAGGGTCTGATCTCTTTTGTCTTCCTTCAAAGAGTATTGAGTTTTTATTTTGTTTTTTTGGAACCCAGGGGTGCTTAACCACTTAGCCACATCCCCAGCCCTTTTTGTATTATATTTAGAGATAGGGTCTTGCTAAGTTGCTGAGGCTGTTCTCAAACTTGCAATCCTCCTGCCTCAGCCTCCCAAGCAATTGGGATTATAGGCATGCACTACCACACCTGACTGAATATTGTTTTTGTGAGTAGTTTAAGCTTCTTCTGATTTATCATGATCCTTTTGAAGCAAGCTTTGTTAGGGCACATACATCTAGCATGACCTTTATTCTAGGCTAGTTCAACATCACTTCTAAAGCCCAACTTTTCTGAATGTTCCAGATGTTTAGTGAGGTATCTTTATAGTAGCCAATTAGAACTTTAAAACAAAAACAAAAACCCTTCCAACCTCGTATAAACTTTTGTGGTGTCCATTTTATAGTTCCCCAATACTTATTCTTTCTCCCATAACTGTTCTTGCATTTTTATAGAAACTTACCCTGAGATCCTGCACTTTTGTGGCCTAGTATTTAGCCAAATTCTCCTATAAAGCTGTTTAGAGGTCTTTGTGTGTGTGAATCCCTCTTCCCTTATACTCTGCCTGGCAAATTCCAACCACCTCAGCCTCCCCCGGCCTCTGTCTCCTCAACTCAGCAAGTCTGCTGTGTTCTGCTTGATTTTCCATCCCTGGGTTGTGTTCTGGAATGTGCTTCTCCGCAGAAAGCTAGGGCAATCTAGGAATCACCTCATTTGTTTCCTCTCTCTCAGTGAATATCTGAAATGTGCAGAAACAGTTGTTTCACATACTTTGTCTGGTTTTCTAGATGTTTACCATGGGAGGGCTAGTTCATAATCTGCCAGTCTGCTTGTTGATCAACAGCATTACATGCTCTCTTTCTCTTTTCCTGGGCAGCTCCACCTATCCCCCTTTTCTCCATGTGCACATAAATGAAAATAAATGCTTAAAACCAAAGATCTTGGATTTCAACCACTACTAGATCCTGCTGAGTTCAGCCCTGCTCCCTCTTAGCTTCATAAAACTCACCCTCTGAGGATTTCAGAGAGCTACTCTCAATTCCAGTGCTAAAGGCTACATCCCTGCCCTCCACCCCCACGCACCTTCAAAAAAATTCAACGGCACTGTTGCATTTTTTAATCAAAAGTGCTATTTTTCATAGAGCCAGGTATAAATTGGAGTAAGATAAAAGAAGATACTCCAAAATGTTAACAGTGATTATCTCTGAGAAATGAACTTTTGAGTGTTTTTTCTTTCTTTCTTTCTGTTTTTCTGGAGTTTCTAAATTTTAGAATAATGTGCATGGGATACTCTTTCTAAAAAAGAATAATGCTCTATGCTTGTGCACTCCTCCCACTTGATGGCATTTCATTGTGTCTTAGTACAAATATACAGGCCAGGGGTGTAACTGATGGTTAATGATATGGAGCTCACCTGGGTGATGGCCAAACTCTGCTCTGGCTCTGCAGAACAGGCCTATTGAATTCTGACACCCTCCCTTCCCCAAACAAAAGATTATTTGAAGAGTTTCCTTGTTCTTCAAGCAAACGACAGCAGCCCAGAAAAACATGTCTTTCTCAGAAGCTTTTCCAGAAGGTTCTGAAAAAAGTCGAGCCTCCCAGAGGACTGTGAGTCAAAGAACCAGGAGAAAAAGGAGAGACCCGCAAGTTACCACCATAATCCCGGTGGCATTTGCTTTCCACCAGCAGGAGCTAATGCAGAGGTGAGGGACAACCTTTCTGCTCATGGATGCTCCGAGCTGCTGGCCCCTCAACTCCTGCTTCCCCTTCAAAAACAAAATGCAAAACAAAGCAGAATTAAAAAATGCTCCTTAGAATCCAGACCCGGAACTCCGGAGACATTAGCATAGTCTGGCACACAGCCTGATGGATAATAGATAACAGGTTATCCAGGAAATAATTAGCAACCCACGCCCACAGGGATCAGTGGCAGACACTGACCCCTGTCATTCAGGATGTGGCCCTGAAAGTAAAGAACTCTTTCTTCTTTCACTTTCAGGGGTTGGGAAACTGTCAGGCCTCTCTCCCTTCTTTTATACAGTGACAAGTTAACAAGTGCTGAGTTTCCAGTAGGCAGTTAAGCCCTCGTGAGCACCGCGGTTCTCACGCAGTCGCCAGACCCGGCGGGCAGGGTGGGGCAGGGACGGAGCCGCGGGCGCCCTGCTCTGTTAGAGGCCAGGGCTAACTTTCTCCTTCACCATTTTCTGCCCCCCTTCCCCCACCCCTTCCCTGCCCTGCTCCTTTCAAATTCCACACCTAAGAGCGGCCCAAGGAGCCTGCTGTCTCTTTAGACTCAGGAATAGAAGCTTTTGCTTACATCTAAAGAATCTAATGCTCGTTCTCTGCTACAGATGATATCTTTTGCGTTACGTCATTGTTGATGATGGCTTCCAAAACGTTTTCTCTTCCAGCCCTCTTTATCCCCCTCTGGTTAGATGTGTGGAATTTGAATGTAAACTGGAATGCAGTGACAGATTGAGGTCTTCTTGCTTCCCCTTGAGTAGATGAGGCAACAGCTTCTTAAATATCATGTAAAGTCAATCAAATCCATGTTCCCTTTTTCTGTCTTTGGATGGGGCTCCTATTTTTCCTCTCACAAAATCAATAGTAATAACTGACCCCCTGTATTTTGAGTACTAACACTACTGGATGGTGCTAAACACTACATGTGCCTTGTCTTAATTTTTTCCACAGTTCTGTCTTTTGTCCCCATTTAAGGTGACAAAACTGAGGCCTGGAGAGATTCATAATGTGCTATTTTTTTGTGTGTGTGAATGTGTGTGGGGAATGAACCCAGAGCCACTTTACCACTGAGCCACATCCCTGGCCCTTTTTATTTTTCATTTTGACACCAGGTCTCACTAAATTGCTGAGTCTAGCCTCGAACTTGTGATCCTCCTGCCTCAGCCTCCCAAGTCATTGGGATTATGGGCATGTGCCATGGTGCCCAGCTTTATTTTGTTTTTTCAAAGGTAGAAATAGCAGAACTGGAATTCAAGTCCCTATCAGATTCCAAAGCTCCATCATTGTACTACACCTATATCATACCAACACTTTCAAGGAAGCAGCAGGTGAAGGTCTACGCCCTGGGACACAGGCTAAATGGATAGCATTCTGAAGAGGAGGAAGTCTGGAGCCTGTGGTGGACGTCATTGCATTCAAAATCATCCATCATGTTTAAAGGTTGCCAAGGATTCCTCAAACTTCACTTCATTTGAACCTCATCAAAATCTTCATGACTCACATTATTTTCCACCACTACCCTGTGTTACACAGAAGGTTTAAACTGTGGATCAGAAAAGAAGTGATTTGTCCAAGGTCATTTGGTTGGTAAGCAATGGTGGTATGTAGTTTTGATTTTAGGCTTATAATTCTCAAATTTACATACCCCAACATGTCTCTCAATTATCCTTGATGTAGCCCTCTCAAAGTAATTCAGAGAACCGTACCTGACTCCCTGGCTTGTTCGGCAGTCAGTAATTTGAAAAGTATCCTGAGTAGTTGAGAGCGTGGGTTCTAGAACTAGATTTCCATGGTCAAATCCCACTCCAGCATGTGCAAGTTATGTGACCTTGGGCAACTCTCAGTACCTCAGTTTCTCATGTGTAGAATAAGGGATCACCTCTATGAATGAGGTTTTGGGGAAAGTGCTTAGGATCATGCCTGGGATGAAGAAAGCTGTCAATAAATGTGAATGTGAGATACAATTTTTTACTATCATATGGGAGTTAGATTACAGAGAAGTGTCCATTTCAGTTAGTATAATTTATATTTTTCTGGCAACGACAGGCTTTCCTGATTTCCCCTTTTGCCTGGGGCTTGGTCAGCGATCCCAGAAAGCTCTCTGGGGGAATGGGGAAGTCAGGCAGGCAAGGAATGAGTTAGATGCACATTATAGGAGGCCATTGTTTGGATGAAGCCCTGCACTGGGCCCCAGCAGACCAGATCAAAACTCAAAATGGAGTCACTCAGGCTCAATTTCCATATCACCAGACCAAAACTCAAAATGGAGTCACTCAGGCTCAGTTTCCATATCACCAAACCAAACTTCAGTTGTTATCTGGCTTTCCTGGAAGTTAAAAGAGATAGCAGCCAAATTTCCCATAAAGGCCAGTTTTTTGGTTTTCATTGGTACTGGGGATTGAACCCAGGGGAGCTTAACCACTGAGCCACATCCTCAGCCCCTCTTAATGTTTTATTTAGACATAGGGTCTCACTGAGATGCTTAGGGCCTACTAAGTTGCTGAGGCTGGCTGCAAACTCACAGTCCATCTCCCACAGCCACAGGGCTACAGGCCACTTTTAATTGACATGATAATGAAGTTCCCTCTGGTTCATTCCTTACCAGAAGAAGTAACCTGAAGCCAGGAGTGCTTGTGCTCACTGCCAGTAATCCCAGCAACTCCGGAGGCTAAATCAAGAGAATGGCAAGTTCAAAGCCAGTCTGGGCAATTTACTGAGACTTTCAGAAACTTAGTGAGACCCTGTCTCAAAATTTAAAATTTTTAAAAAATCTTGGGATGTAGCTTAGAGGTAAAGTAACCCGGAGTTCAATTTTCAGTACAAAAAAATTTTTAAAAGTTATCTAAAACTACCTGTTAACCAATCAGTTATTTTTTTCTATTGTTCTGTCTCCCACCTTACAAGAAAAATAACTCTGAAATAAGTAATCCACTCTTCGTTCTTTGTTTCTGTTTTCTTCAGCCCTTTTCTGACTATAAAATTAATTAGCCTCTTCTACTCAGCTCATTGGCACACATTTTCTTTTACAGGATGAGGTGCTGGCTGACTCTGGAATTGCAGATAAAGTCAATTAATAGCTCTCAACTAAATTTGTAGTAAATTTGTATTTTGACAGAGGTAAGCCAAGTGAACAGGCTAACTTGGGGAAAGGGGTTTGATCCCTCTGAGATCCTCTGCAAAATTATTTGGAATACACCTCAGAAAGGTCCCTGGGAACCCTTGCACCCATCCCCCATTGGTGAGGGTTGCCCCAGAGGCATTCACTACCTTTCCTCCTCAAGGGTAGGTGTTCCAAAGACTTTGTACCCTCAAGCAAAGAAGAAGCAAGAAGCACTGGGTGTGGTGGCACAGGCCTATAATCCCAGCAGCCAGGGAGTCTGAGGCAAGAGGATTGCAAGTTCAAAGCCAGCCTCAGCAATTTAGCAAGGCCCTGTTTCAAAATAAAAAAATAAAAAGTGCTGGGGATATGACTCAGTGTTTAAGTGCTCCTTTGTTAAATCCCTGGGACGTAGATGACAAAGAAGGAAGAGGAGGAAGCTGTTGGTGCAATGGGAACACCGTGCAGGTGACCTTAGGGTAGTCCATCTATGTAGGATGGTACCTTGACTACCAGTTACAGTTAATGCCCAATGTAGTTAATGTACCCTCTTCTCCAAAACACTTGCCACCAAATAGCTCTGTTATTTGCTCTGGATCTAATTTTGTTTTGATTTGTTGTTTTCTTTTGTTTTGTACTGGGAATTGAACCTAGGGGCTCTTTGCCACTAAGCAACATCCACAACCCTTTTTATTTTTCATTTTGAGACAGGGTCTTGCTGAAGTGCTGAGCCTGGCTCTGAGCTTGCAATTTTCCTGCCTCAGCCTCCCTCCCCAGTTGCTGGGATTACAAGCATGTGCCACCATGCTCAGCTGAATCTAGTTTTAAAGAACAAAATTTTCTCTTTGAACTGTAAATACCTACTTAGTGCTGTCTTTAGAAATTCTAGATAACAAGTCTGGGAACATAGCTCAGTGGTAGAGCATATGCTTAGTGTGTGCAAGGCTGTGAGTTCAAACCCCAGGAATCAAGATAATCAACACTCCTTTAACGTATTGATAGTCATGATAGAGCCGTACATGTCTGTGCATTGTACCTTCTAGTTTATACAATTACAAAGTTCATTCATGTATATTATCTCATTTAATCCTCATGGTAAACCGGCGAGGTAGACGAAAGTCCTTTGAAACAATCCCAGAGCTTTCAATCCTTCTAGAAGGGATTAGAAACAGTTTGCTGATTTTTAGTTGATTCAAGGCCATGGGGAAGTTCTGCAGCACCTCTCCTCTCTCTGAACAGTTGGTAAAAGGTCTAAAAAGTCCCATTCTGACTATAGTACTCATGTTCAGGAGCTTTCCGAATACCATTACATTTAGACTAATAAAGTAGTGCAGTTACTTTACACATTTTTTTCTCAGTGTACACATATAACATGGTGTTAAAATAGAATTTCTGCTAAGGCCTGAAGACAACAAATATCACATTCTAAAATGAAGTACCAAACCACCAAACAGGACTGAGAAGGAAGGATGAGCTGGGCACAGGGACACACGTCTGTAATCCCAGCTACTCTGAGGATGACGCAGGAGAATCACAAGTTCCAGATCAGTCAGGACAATTTAGCAAGATGCTATCTCAAAATATGTTTTTATAAAGGGCTGGGGATATAACTTAATGGTAGACTACTTTCCTATCATGCCCAAGGCCCTGGGTTCCACGCCAGTAGAGGGGTAGGAGGAGGTAGGAGGTGGGATTTAGTGCTGAGGATGAGGATTAACAGTGGAGCACTTAGCTAGCTTGGAGCCTGGGTTTCAATCCCTAGCACACACCAAAAAAGGCTTTATTTAGCTCATGACTTTGGAAACTAAAAGTCCAAATGGCATAGCACTGACTCTAGTGAGGGGTCCCTTAGCTACATCTCATCCTGGTGGACAGCATCACGCACAGGAGGGAAAGATTAGTGGGAAGTTAAAGTGTGGGGAGGGGCAAGTCTTGAAACCTACCATTAAGCTCCACCTCTTAAAGGTCCCCCCACCTCTCAACATTGCCATACTGAGGACCAGGCGAACCTTTGGGGGACACACTGAAACCATATTCAACCAGAGCAGAAACTAAATAATTTGTTGCTTAATTCATTTTACCAAGTGATTAAAGTGACTGGAAGATTATTGGTATTACTAGGTATTATGGTTTGGATATGAGTTGTTGTCCCAAAAACTCCTGTTAACGCAGGAGTATTCAGAAGTAAAATGATTAGATTGTGAGAGTCGTAACCTAATCAGTCCATCCTAGTTCAAAGGGACTGACTGGGTGGTAACTGTAGGCAGGTGAGGTGTGGCTGGAGGAGGTGGGTCAGTGGGGACTGCTCTGGCAGAGCACATTTTCCCTGTGCCCATGCCACCCGCTGCTTCCTTGGTGCCCTGAGGGTAGCAGCTTTCTTCCATTGGCCCTTTCCCCTTGGTGTGCTGCCTCACTTAGGCCAGAGCAATGGAGTGGCCATCTGTGGACTGAGACCCTCTGAAACTGTGAGCCTTTTCCTCCCCTAAGTTGTTCTCATTGGGTATTTTGGTCATAGCAATGAAAAGCTAAAACACTAAGTGTGACCAGGAAGTCATGGGGCTTGCTCCATATTTCATCTGGGGCAAAGGAAGAACTCATTTCCTTGAACAGACAAGGATAGGATACCAAAATATACTTAACTTTTCCTTTTTCTGCAGTTCCAGGGATCCAATGCAGGGTCTCATGCATAGTAGGCAAGTGCTCTACCACTGAGCCATACCCTCAACCTCCAAATTTTGTTTTTTTTTCCCCCCAGTGCTGGAGCAAATTTTGCTTTTTGATTAAACCCCGTGAATCAGGTTTCTTCAGCCTGGTGAACATCCAAATTTCCAATACTGAGATTTACTAGTGATCAAGGAAAGACTGGTTTATGAGTCAAAATCCCAAAAGATTTCACTAGGGAGGTAAGACCAACTAAATATATGGGGCATGGTCCATTGCTTCCCACCAGATCAGAAGACCATCTTGACCTGAAGTTGAAAATGATAGCTAACGCATGTCGGTACTTCCAGCAACTTGGGAAGCTGAGGCAGGGTGATTTCATGTTTGAGACCAGCCTTGGCAACTTAGTGAGACCCTGTTTCAATATAAAACTTTTAAAAAGGGCTGGGGCTGAGCCGGTGTTAGAGAGGGCCCTGGGTTTAATCCCAGTACCACAAAAAAAAAAAAAAAAAAAAAAAAAGAAGAGATTAGATTAGATTCACTGCTGCTCTCATTTCTATAAGACCATGAAAGCAGATGGTTGCTATTGCCTTACCTCCGGGAATTCCAGACTTGGCTGGAAATCCACTAGATATGCCCCCAGAGACGGCCCTGGGATTAATCTATCTAGACTATGGATCCCTTTGCATGTAGAGATTGGATAATGGCTGTGAATATTGCAGTAAACAAAATGTTTTGGGAGACCTTCTTAACTTACTCTTCACTCCAAACCTTCTGCACTCGGCTTGATGATGCTGGAGCTGGGACTCTGCCAGCCACGCTTCCGCTTTGCCAGCTGGCTCCATGCTAAGTTCTTCCAATGGAAGTCACTAGAAGGAACAGCATGGGTGGAAGAGAAAGAGAGGACTCGTCCCAGCCTCTCTGCTTCCCGTGAGGTTTCTGTTTCTCTCAGTGTCACCCTAGTCTCATTTCTTCACCTTGGCAGTGGCCATTCCTTCTTGTGGCAACAGTCAAATGTCATTTGCAGTTTCCCCAACACTTTCAGAAGCAGCCTCATCACGCCCCATTTCCAGAAGACATCAGGTCCTCACAGTTCCCTCTCGTGCTCAGAGACACCAGCCCGGCCAAGCCAAGCTTCCTTCTTGGAGTTTTAGATTCAAGTTTTTAAGTTTTAATAATTCCCCCCCTCCCCATAACCAACTCTGGGGGTGGTAACGACTTCCTGCAGTTGCTACTACTATGATACTTTAGGGTCCCCTTTTCAGATAGCTAGTTAACAAAATCATTCTCAGTTAATACTTCCATTACCCTCTCTGTTCAAATATCTGATAATGTTTTCTACCTCCTGACTGGTCCCTGGTGCCTGATCAAAAACACTTCCTAATGAAAAATGGAGAACTAGAGTATCTCAGGGCACTGTTTTGGGGTACAGAATCAGCAAAGCCTCTGAGGGGAAGCGCTGGAATAGTTTTTCCTTTTTCTTTCTCTCTTTTATTCCGTCCCCTCCCCCACAATTTTCCAGTACTGGGTGTTGAACCCAGAGCCTTGGGCAAGTGCTTGACCACTGAGCTACACCCCCAGCCCTTAAGGTAGTTTCTTAACCATTTTTTTGAGACACAGAGCCCTATATGAAACAGAGGGAACTACAGGCTTTCTCTCTCAGAAGTGTGACCATCTACAGCACATCACCCAACCTTTGTACACAATGTTACACAGTCATAAGGGTGAGAGGACCCCAAAGTCCAAGTAATAATTCTCATGGCAGAACGCTGGCTAGGTTGAGTCTGCATCTTGGAGAAAATCTACTTGGCTGTCAGAGGTGTTGCCGAGGCCTAGGGAAAGTTGAACAAAAGGGCTGTCAGTAATGGGTTGCCAAGGAGCTGTCCTAGATTTTCAGACTCCCTGAATTTGAGATAAATATCCTGACTGTGGACCTGCCAACCGTCCTGGACTTATGGTTGCTCTTGTATCTGAAGTCTCAAAAATGTATGTTTTTCAGCAAGCACTTTTTATCAGGGTGGACCCAGCCAACAAAAGGCATTCTGACGCAGAGTCCTGTTTTCTGGGCTCTCCTCCCTAGAGGGCTCAGGGCCCAAGGCCCAACCTCCTCTCTGTCCTTACATGCGGCCTAGAGTGTAGTCCTCCTGGAGAGAGAAGCAAGTCGCCATCTCCTGGCCAGTACTATTATTGCATGGCCATTTTCCAGAAAGCAATTCCTGGTGTTCCAGTCCTAAGTAAGCACAAGTTAGTAATCTGATGTGTTGTGTGGAAGATAACACTCTAGGCCATTAGATGGATGGACACTGGGTTTGGGAAAAAATTACTTTTGGGCCTCAGTTTTTGCATCTCTAAGTCAAGGCTTTTATTTAAATGCTGGGGGAGTCTATGGCAAGTTTTCCTTTCTCCGACTACCCTGTTGAGCTTTCCACAATAAAAGGCAGTGTACCCACCTGTAATCCCAGCAAGCTGAGAAGCTAAGGCAGGAAGATTACATGTTCGAGGCCAACTTCAGTAACTTAGCAAGGCCCTCAGCAACTTAGTGAGACCCTGTCTCAAAATAAAAAATAAAAGGGACTGGGAATGTGCCCCTGGGTTCAATCCCCAGCACCTCCCCCCTAAAAAAAAGACTGTGCTAGAGAATGAAAGAGAATTCTTTCCCCACATACTTACACAGTTAAATAGCCACCACGCACCCCTAGAGAGCTGTCTTGTGCATTTTTGTTTCTTGGTTGAATATTGATCTTGTAAGTTATTTAGACATTGCTCAAAAATCTATGTTAGTGGCAGCCGAATCAGGGAGCCTGTCTGGATCCTGGCTGACTGGATTCGGTTGCCTACCCACATAAGAAATAAACAAGCAGTGTTAAAAGGAAAAATGAATTTAACTGCAGCTTGGCCAGAACTGGGGAGAAGCAGCTAATCTGTCTCCCCCAAGTCCTATCGAAGTGGTTACAATTATAGGAACAAAAGCCAGGAAATATACATATGTAGATCTAGCTAGGCTATGCTAATCAGAGATACTGTCCTAATTTCAGTTTCCTTGTGCTTGCTCAGGCCAGGGGGTGGCTTCTCAGGATGAGGAAATTCTGGATGCAGAAAAGCAGTTACTAGGAAGTTGGGAAACAAAAACAGTTTTGGACTGTTTAATTTCAAAGGGGGCTCTGTTACATATAGACTGATGGTTTTCTCTGTTAGTAAAAAAAAGGCTTGGCTGTTTCATTCATTCATTGCACAAAGTGACTTAGTTCATTCAACATGTTTTTCTTGAGTGCTTACTATGGGCCAGGCCCTTTCAAGGCACTATAGATATGACAATCAACAAAGCAGACCCAAATCTTTGCCTTGCAGAGTTACTTGTCTAGTGGAAGAGACAGACAATGAGTAATGACTGAGTAAAGAGAGGGAGATGATGATGTAGGAGAGAGGAGAGGGAATCGGTGGGATGAAGCCCTTGGATAGGCAAAGGGGCGCGGCTTCTAGCTAGTACACAGGTAGAGAGGATGACCTGAACCCCTCCAGGTGTAGGACCATGGACCAGGTGCTGGGGATATAGCCTGCTTTCCCACCCACTGCATTCTAACAGGGAAATGGACAATAAAAATGCCAACTAATAAAGTAGATATCGAAATCGCTGCTTGGGATACGTGCTATGACAGGAACACAGTGGCCATGAAAGTCATCTTCAAGATGTGCCTTTTAAGCAGAGTTTTAAAGTGTAACACAGAGGTGGAGTCGTGATTTAGTGGTAGAGCACTTGCCTAGCACGCGTGAGGCACTGGGTTCGATTCTCAGCACCACATATTAAATAAATAAAATAAGGTCTATTGACAACTAAAAATATGTATATAGAAAATAATAAGGTGTAACACAGAGATGTCCATGTGAAGAGCTTGAGGGAATAGAATTCTAAGCCAAAAGAACAGTAAGTTCAAGACTCTGAGGGGGAAGAGCTTGACCCATTTATGCACCTGAGAGGAGGTGAGGTTGCTGGAGGGTAGTAATCAAGGAAGGTGAAGCATGAGATGAGGTTGCAGAAGTTGGTCATCGATGGCTTTTGTTTCAACAGCTGATAAATTTTATGGGCAAATTTGTAGATAATGCAAGTCTAGAAAGCACAGGTAACACTGTTAAGTGGCAAAGGCAGAATTTAAAAACATTCCCATCGATAGCATGTAACCAATCTCAATGTCATATTTTGCATTTTAAGCTCAAAAAATCAATTGCTAAAGAACGGTAACAGTAAAATCAAGTATACCACTAGTTTTTATGAAGAGATTTTTGCGGGGGTTTTGCAGAGAGCAGAGCCTTAAGACAGTAAAAAAGCAAACTCATAAATTAGGCGTGATAATCATGGTTTGGGGCACGTGCTGTGCAATCCCTTTGCTGGGGAACATGATCATAAGAGCAGAAGTGAGGGAGTGGGGGAGGTTAGAGGGAGGGAAAATTTAAAAACCAGTACAGAAACGTGTTGTGGATTTGGCCAGGTCCACAGCTTACCGCGTGTCCCAGCTTACGGCATGAATTGCCTTAGTACCAGCCAGAGGGCAAAGAAATGGAGCAGTGTGTCTCCGCTGCACCACAGGGCCCTGGTCAATCCCATGATGTCTGGTTCCCCCACATGTGAGTGCCAAGCAGGCTACCATGATGTCTCCACCCACAGTGTCACTCAGCCCAAAGGCAGAAAGCAAGGGGCAGGTCAACTGCACCTGTGGGAACTGGTTGGCACCTCACAGAAATGGGCCCAGCTGGAATAAGAGACAGTGAGCCCCAAACCTCTGAAGTGATTTGAGGACTCTGGTATAAGTATGACGAGGAAAGGCATTTATCTTCCTTCAACATTTTACTCAGTCTTTTTCAGACTTTTCTTACAGTTGTAAGTAATGTAAGTGATTCTCATCGGCAATGTTTTTATGAAATTTGGGCCCTAGAACTAAAAAAGGGATCCCCAAATGCTGACTTTGAAACCATAATAACCCCTTGTTTAAAAATTCCCTAATTCCACAAAGGAATCTTGGTTAAACATTATCCAGGACTTCTGAATCTTCCTCAAATGTTGCATTTATATAAACTATTCCTGCTAAACCCAGGGCTATCATGGTAGGAAGGAAGTGGAGGATTGGAGAAGTCATTTATCCCATTTTATCCCAGACTAAACAAGGTCTTCAAATTTAAAATTCTGAGTCATCTCCAAATGAGGTTATGCATAGAAGTTTCAGAGTCACACTAACAACAACACTGGAAGATGAGACTCTTCTTCATATAACTAGATCTGTGTCCCCGTCACCAGATCAGGTGCCTGTGATATGTTATGGATAAATGTTTTTCAAAAGTCTTCTCATTATCTTATGAATAGCTCAGTACCTTTGGTGACATGTACGAATTTATGAAATATAAAGTTTCAAACAATATCACAACTAACTTTTATTATTCTGCTTTGACAATTCTCTCCCCGTCTCCCTCTGTCCATCCCTCCCTCCCTCTCTCCTTCTCTTTCTCTAATATACCAGAGACCTTAAAAAATGACAGTGGCTCATGTATTCCTTGACCTCTCTGATACCCTGGCTAATCCCTGCCAACTTGCAGAAAGTACCACTTCTCGAAGTTCTATTTCACCCCATTCTGAGAGCTTATTAGCCCTGCAGCTTTTGTTTGCACAGGGAATGCAAAGGAGATCTAGCTAGAGAGTGAGTGGGCAAAGTTTGCTCCTTGTCCCACTCTGAAGATGTTTGTAAATATCACCCAAGGCACTCTGGTATTGTATTGGAGATTGGTTTATTTTTCATCTCACAACGATTTAGGAACCCCTTTGTGAAATTGTTGCTGTGTGGAGTCATTGCTTCTAGATCTGCCTCTGCTGAATCCCTGAAGAATTGCCTTCTCTCAGAGTTTCTTCAATCTATTTATTCTCTAGGCGGCAGAGGCTTCAAGTTCAAGGCTCACAGCTGCGTTCCACTCTATTATATTCCTACCAGCGCTCCACTGGTGCCTTTGGGGAGCTCCATTGTAAGTAGAGGCCCTGTAAATGTCAGGGGTACTTTATCTCTTCCCTGCAAGGCACTACACAGGCTAGCTACCACAGTGGCACACCATAGCTCACCTCCTCGGAGTGCTCTGGGGCTTCCTCTTCCCTGTCCTTCAGATTCTAGTAAGGACCATATATATAAAATGCAAAGAGGAGATCATGCTTGAAGGAAATATCAACCAGAACAGAAGTTTCCATACTGAGAACAATCTCCGTGACATCTGGGCCAAAATGTCTCCCCTTGAAGAAGCAAGAACTTAGGGCCAGCTTTCAGTTTTATCCTTCCTCGTATGATCGGTTTCCTTGATCAGTATGTGGCTGTCCCTGCATGATGTTTCAGACTATTTATTCTGGGTGGGGGTGTTCCCCATTCTGTGGCCTTCTCCTCTGATGGTCCAGGAGCCTCTCTCTAATCGCCCTGCAATGTGTCTCCATGTTAATCTCCCTTCTTAAGTATGGGTTGGAGAACAAAACGGGGACAGTAGGAGGAACAGAAATGGTTCCAATGATTGCTTGCCAGACAGGCGACTATTGAAAACCAAGAATATAAAATATGTTTTAGGGGGAGTTCCCAGCCCTGAAGGAAAGCCACAGAAAAGCAAGAAGGAGTGTCATTGTCCCTCCTCCCGGCACAGATCCCAATCTGCCCCAGCTATCAGGTTGACTGGGGCTCAGATCTCTCAAATGGAAACTTTCTGAGACCCATTTGGACTAGGGTGACCACTTCTCTGAAGAGACCAAAAACCAATCCAAGCCTGGGGCCCAGAGCAGGTACAGCTGTGCCCCTCCATTGTCCACAGAAACTCAGCCTGCCCACCTAGGGAGGGTCCTCATCAGTGGGACATGGACATCCTGGGAAGATGGCAGAGGTTAAAGCCCACAGGGCACCTGGGTTCCAGGTACTGAGCAATAGGCACAAGCTTGATGGGAAAGGAGTAGGATAGAACAAGAACAAAGACCTTCAGACCTCGCGGAACACCAGGTCTGCAGATTCAGCAAAACTGGATTCATCTGCTGGTTACAGAGCACATCACTGTGCTCACTACCCACTTATGAGAAATGCCTGGCCCTGAGAGAGGCTCCACAGGACAGGAGTCGGTCCTCCAACCTGGGGCCAAGGAGATGAGGGGTGACAGGTTCAGGGAAGGAGAGAGCCCAGTGGTGGGATGAGGAGGGCAGGCTGTGCCCTGCCGAGCTGCTCCATGTTGTAGGGAACAGTAGCTTCCACAGGTGCCCAGCCCCAGGCTCTTCCACGGTGAGTACACGTGCTAAGGTAGAATGGCTTGGTAAGTTGTGTGGGAAAACAGATAACCACCAGCTGCTGAGCATACAGAACTTACCAGAAAGAACAACCCCCAGAAGCACAGCACAATCATCAAGCAAAAACTGATCAATAAATGAATCATCATAATAAAGAATGACCCCCTGTGAACTTAACCCAACTAAATCAGAAGCTCACGGATGGATGGCTGCCTGGGTGTATCAGACCCACATCAGGGAGGCCAGGCCTGTGGGCTTATCCAACACACCAGACCACAGAATGATGGAACCTCACCTGAAACACATAGGACCACCTAACGTGGTGGCAGGGCAGCATGTGGTAGGCAGCACACACCCGCCTGTCCTCTTATCAGACCATCCGGAGAATGTGCCCTGAGGTCACCTGAGGTCAGCAGGCAAGAGACTGCAGCCTCTGTCTGTCCATGGGACTTCAGCTCTGCTCATTTTCCTCCTTGGCCCCCTTCAAAACTCCCTGCCAGGAGGGTCCTCAGCTAGGACAAGTTCCACACCCAAAAGCTTTGAGCCCTGAACTGCTTCTCTGACTGGTTGGACTCATCATCTAATCTGACCACCTGCAGTGACTCTTTTGCATTGATATCTGCTCTCTGCCTGTGTTCATGCAGCTTCTTAAAACCCTGTGGCCACTGTTAACTCTTTCTTGGCCTTTCTGTAACATAGATTTATAAATTATGCTAGTGATTGATATGCTATGTATTGATATTAGTAATTAAGATTGGAATGAAATAAAAGAATTTGTGATTGCCTCAATCTTGACATCAAGTGAACCGTGAGTGTTTGGATGAATTAAAGCTGATGAAAGTGATGTAGCTTGTGAATTTATTGTTATTCAATAAATTGTGACATTGTGGAAAGATACAAACGTGTCCTGTCTGGGTTAATGGCATAGTTTGCTCATGACACCGAAGCTGAAAGGGAAACCTTCATGAGGAGGGGCGCTTGAATGGGTTCCGGAAGGGAGGAGGAGGGGTAGGGGGTTCACTCTGGGACTGAGAAGACAAAGGAAGAACGTGGACCTCCATGAAGCACATTCAAATTTTGGAAATAATTCTGTACGTGATCTCCCTCAGGACAGAGAATTTCTTCTTGCCCTTTGTTCATTCCCCCAAGCAGAGGGAATGAGGAATCAGAGCATCTCCAAACCCGGTGGTAATCTGAAAATTGTTCCTACTACCACTCACAATGAAAATAAAAATAATGTTGGTGTTGATCACTTCCTCGGTGTTTTCTGTGTGCCAAGTACTGTGCCAAGGGCTTTCCAAACTTTAGTTTCATTTAGTCTTTATAGGTACTATTATTAGGTACTACTACTATTATTATTAATACTTTCATTAGTAGTATTACTATTAATATTACTATATGATTAATAATACTATTGTTACTAAAAACTATTATCAGGTACTAACATTATCTCTATTTTATAGATGAGGAGATTAAGACTTGCAGAGGTTATGTTACTTGCCCATATAGATAACAATTGGAAGAGTTTATACTTAAACCCAATCTTTGACTCCAGAGCGCTCACATTTCACCAGTCTGTATATTACCTGACTGTTCTCGAGTGTTTCTGCTTCCAATTACACAGTAGATGCTACATTTCTAGGAGATGGATTTATTCATCCGACACCCCTCTGTTCTTTCTTGAATTAGGGAAGCCTAATTCAAGGTTCAGCTTTTCTCTGAGACCCTCTCCAACCCCTCCAGCTCTCATAGGGCACCCTTTATAAAGAATTCCACAGCACTTATAATGTGCTCCTCTGACTTGGCTTTTTTTGGGGGGTGGGGTGGGGATGGGGGTTGTGTCTGGAGATTGAGCCCAGAGCCTCACACACGCTAGGCAAGCGCTCTACCACTGAGCTACATCCCCAGCCCCTCGCTTGGCATTTCATCATAAAAGGACTCAGTTCATTATCTTGTTCAAATGGGAACATCTTGTCTCTGCAGCCAGTCTGCAGTAACCCTGGGTAAGGACAGGTCTTCTGGAGGCAAGAGAATCTTGGTGATTGGGGTTGAATGACTCCTCCTCCAAGCCCTTCCTGTTGGCACAAAGGCAGGCAGCGTGTCCTCTGGAAGGCCCTGCTCCAGGCTTCAAGGCCAGCGTGCTGGCTGCTGTTATCTTGGCAGCCTGCCCCTCGGCTTCCAACTCTCCTTCCTCACCTCATCCTGTGTTGATATTCTCTTTCTCTTTGCCTTTTCTTAACTTGGCAAAGACAAATCTGGCAGCTCCCCAAAACTTTCCTGGGGACAGGCTGGCTTTCTGCTGTCCAGAGAAGACACTGCAGCCTATTCCCAGAGAACTCCTGGCCCTCTCCCAGATCCCTCACCTGGGCAGGGAAGCGGCTTCCCTAGTGCACTGCCCTTGAATATCATTGTGCAATGCAAAGGGACAGACTAGCCCCAGCATGGGCAGCATCTACTGTCCGGACCCCCTCAGAGCCTTTCCCATAAACTTTCCTCTCTGCAGAGGAATCAATCCACTCAGTAACCATTCTCTTGGGGGGTCTGGAGACTGATTGATGGGTCTGGTTGTTTTATTATTAGTCAGTGTAAGTTAAGTAAGTCAAATCAATAAACTTTATAGGTCTCCCCAGATTGCTCCAGAGGCGAGACCCAGTAGCTTTCACCTCCATAGATTCAGACCCCTGACTAAATAAAAAGCAATAGTCACCTGGAGAAACAGTTTGATTTCTTTTTGAGAGACTCTCTTAGTGCCCTTGAGCCTGTCATGACTTAAATCAATAACCTTAACAGCTTCCAAGAAGAAATCAGTCGCCTTTGGAGTGTCTCCATGCCACCACCTGGTCTCCCAGGCACATGACAATCTTAGATGCCCTGAATGAGCCAAACACAGTGGTAAGGACCAGAACCTCTGCCTCTCCCATCCCTAGGCATCTGGTTCCGCACGCAGCCCTGGCAGTCCAGAACTTTCCCACACTCTTAGTGCTTTGCTTTTCTTTCTTCCTGTTACAGAGATTGAACCCAGGGTCTCATGCATGCTAGGCAAGCACTCAACCACTGGGCCACACCCACAACACCCCCAGTGCCCTTTTATCCTGCCCATCTGTCCTGAATTTATCCCTGCCCAAGATTCCCCACTACCCCATTCCTGCTGTGCATCCCTGATCTCCAGGGACGGCCACAGTAGGACCCAGCCTCGCCATGTCTGGTTGATTTAGGGGTCATTCTCACACTTTAGCTCATCCCCTTCCTCAAACTAGCCTATCTCCACCTCCTATCTCTACCATTGTGAGTGGTAGACACAATGGAGCCTGCAGTGAAATGATCTGGCTCAGGGCCAGGAGCCAGCAGAAGAGCAAGTCATCTCCGTCCTTGTGCCCAATGTGAGATCATTGTGCCAGTGAAAACCCCCAAGTCACTCAACTGGGAAGGTGGCCAGAAAGATCCCCACAATATTTTTATTCCCAAGTGGGAACAAGACTCACCACTCCTTAGACATGGAATCGAACTTGTGAATATGGGGGTTTCTGTAGTTGGTCCAAAGTTCATTCTGTGCTACCATTATGAACTCTCAAACCAGGCAATCAGGGGGTCAGGGTCAGGTGGTCTCAAAATTGTTCCTATAAGAGCTGGGCAGGGTGGCTCATGCCTGTAATCCCAAGGCATGAGGCAGGAGGATTGCAAGTTCCAGACCAGCATCAGCAATTTAGTGAGGCTCTAAGCAACTAAGTGAGATCCTGTCTCGAAATGAAAACTAAACAGGGGCTGGGGATGTAGCTCAGTTTGTAGAGTGCTTGCCTGTCAAGCACAAGGCCCTGGGTTCAATCCCCAGCACCGCCAAAAATAAAAAAAAATAAAATAAAATAAACAGGGCTGGGGATGTAGCTCAGTGGTTGAGCACCCCTGGGTTTAATACCCAGTACTAAAAATAAAAAAACAAACTAAAAAAAAAAAAAAACAAAAAACCTGCTCCTATGATGGATAAAGTTTTATTTTTTTATTAAAATATTTTTTATTTTTACAGACACATTTTGATTCATTGTACACAAATGGGGTACAACTTTTCATTTCTGTGGTTGTACACAATGTAGATTCACACCATTTGTGTAATCATACATGTATATATATACAGGGTAATACTATCTGTTTCATTCTACTATTTTTCCATCCCTACTCCCTCCCACCCCTTTCTCCTCTACACCATCCAAAGTTCCTTCATTCTTCTCTTCCCCCCATCACCCCCCATCGTTATATATTGTCATCACTTATCAGAGAAAACATTTGGCCTTTGGATTTTTGGGCTTGGCCTATTTCACTTAGCATGATATTTTCCAACTTCATCCATTTACCAGCAAATGCCATAATTTTACTCTTCTTTATGGCTGAGTGATATTCCATTGTGTATATATACCACAGTTTCTTTATCCATCTGTTGGTTCCACAATCTAGCTATTGTGAATTGAGCAGCTACGAACATTGATGTGGCTGCGTCACTGTAGGATACTAATTTTAAGTCCTTTGGGTATAAACTGAGGAGTGGGATAGCTGGGTCAAATGATGGGTCCATTCCAAGCTTTCTGAGGAATCTCCATACTGCTTTCCAAAGTGGCTGTACCAATTGCAACTCCACCAGCAATGTATGAGTATGCCTTTTTCCCCACATCCTTGCCAACACTTATTATTGCTTGTGTTTTTGATGATACCATTCTAATTAGAGTTAGATGAAATCTTAAGGTGGTTTTAATTTGCATTTCTCTAATTACTAGGGATGATGAACATTTTTTCATGTATTTTTTTTGTTTTTGTTTTTGTTTTGTAGTTCTCTTAGAAAGGATGATACTTTATTGATCATGTATTTGTTGATCACCTGTATATCTTCTGCAAAGTGTCTGCCCATTTCCTTAGCCCATCTATTGATTGGGTTCTTTGTATTTTGGGTGTAAAGTTTTTTAAGTTCTTTATAAACTTTGGAGATGAGTGCTCTGTCTGAAGTGTGTGTGGAAAAGATTTTCTCCCACTCCGTAGGCTCTCTTTTCACATTATTGATTATTTCCTGTGCTGAGAAAAAACTTTTTAGTTTGAATCTATCCCATTTATTGCTTCTTGCTTTTATTTCTTGTGCTATGGGGGTCTTGTTAAGGAAGTCTGGTCCTAAGCCAACAAGTTGGAGACTTGGACCTACTTTTTCTTCTATAAGGTGCAGGGTCTCTGGTCTGATTCCAAATTCCTTGATCCATTTTGAGTTGAGTTTTGTGCAGGGTGAAAGATAGGGGTTTAATTTCATTTTACTGCATATGGATTTCCAGTTTTCCCAGCACCATTGTTGAACAGGCTATCTTTCCTCCCTTGTAAGTTTTTGGCACCTTTGTCTAGTATGAGGTTATTGTACTTATGTGGGTGTGTCTCCATGTCTTCTATCCTGTACCATTGATCTACCTGTCTATTTTGGTGTGAGTACCATGCTGTTTTTGTTACTATTGCTCTATAGTATAGTTTAAGTTCTGGTATAGCGATACCTCCTGCATCACTCTTCTTGCCCAGGATTGCTGTGGCTATTCTGGGTCTTTTGTTCTTCCAGATGAATTTCATGATTGCTTTTTCTGTTTCTATGAGAAATGTCATAGGGATTTTAATTGGAATTACATTAAATCTGTATAGTGCCTTTGGAAGTATGGCTGTTTTGATAATATTAATTCTTTCTATCCAAGAACATGGGAGATCTTTCCATCTTCTAAGGTCTTCTTTAATGTCTTTCTTCAATATTTTGTAGTTTTCACTGAAGAGATCTTTTACCTCTTTGGTTAGATTGGTTCCCAAGTTTTTTTTTTGTTTTTTTTTTTGTTTTTTTTTTTTGAGGATATTGCGAATGGAGTTGTTTTCCTCATTTCCCTTTCAGATGTTTCATTGCTTATGTATAAAAATGATTTAGATTTATGTGTGTTGATTTTATATCCTGCTATTTTGCTGAATTCATTGATGAGGTCTAAAGGTTTTCTGGATCCTCTAAATATAGAATCATGTCATCAGCAAATAGTGACAGCTTGAGTTCCTCTTTTCCTATTCATATCCCTTTAATTTTTTTAGTCTAATTGCTCTGGTTAGTATTTCTTTTCTTTTTTTTAAATTTATTTTTATTGTAAACAGATGGGATACATGTTGTTTCTGTTTGTACATGAAGTAGAGGCATACCATTTGTATAATCATACATGTACATAGGGTAATGTTGTTTGATTCATTCTGTTATTTTTTTCCTTCCCCCACACTCCTCCCACCCCTCTTTTCCCGCTATACAGTCCCTCCTTCCTCCATTCTTGCCCCCCTCCCACCCCCCATTATGTGTCATCATCCGCTTATCAGTGAGATCATTGGTCCTTTGGTTTTTTGAGATCGGCTTATCTCACTTAGCATGATATTCTCCAATTTCATCCATTTGCCTACAAATGCCATAATTTTATTATTCTTTATGGCTGAGTAATATTCCATTGTATATATATATACCACAGTTTCTTATTCCATTCATCAATTGAAGGACATCTAGGTTGATTCCACAATCTGGCTATTGTGAATTGAGCAGCTAAGAACATTGATGTGGCTGCATCACTGTAGTATGCTGATTTTAAGTCCTTTGGGTATAGGCCAAGGAGTGGGATATTTGGGTCAAATGGTGGGTCCATTCCAAGCTTTCTGAGGAATCTCCACACTGCTTTCCAGAGTGGCTGCACTCTGGAAAGTGCAAAGTACATTGCAACCCCACCAGCAATGTATGAGTGTACCTTTTTCCCACATCCTCTCCAACACCTATTGTTGCTTGTATTCTTGATAATCGCCATTCTAATTGGGGTGAGATGGAACCTTAGGGTAGTTTTGATTTGCATTTCTCTTATTACTAGAGATGTTGAACATTTTTTCATATATCTGTTGATTGCTTGTAGATCTTCCTCTGTGAAGTGTCTGTTCATTTCCTTAGCCCATTTGTTGATTGGGTTATTTGTATTCTTGGTGTAGAGTTTTTTGAGTTCTTTATATATTCTGGAAATTAGTGCTCTATCTGAAGTATGAGTGGCAAAGATTTTCTCCCACTCTGTAGGCTCTCTCTTCACATTGCTGATAGTTTCCTTTGCTGAGAGAAAGCTATTTAGTTTGAATCTATCCCAGTTATTGATTCTTGCTTTTATTTCTTGTGCTATGGGAGTCCTGTTAAGGAAGTCTGATCCTAAGCCAACAAGTTGAAGATTTGGACCTACTTTTTCTTCTATAAGGTGCAGGGTCTCTGGTCTGATTCCAAAATCCTTGATCCATTTTGAGTTGAGTTTTGTGGAGGTTGAGAGATAGAGGTTTAGTTTCATTCTGCTGCATATGGATTTCCAGTTTTCCCAGCACCATTTGTTGAAGAGGCTATCTTTTCTCCATTGATATTTTTGGCATCTTTGTCTAGTATGAGAAAATTTTATTTATTTGGGTTTGTGTCCATGTCCTCTATTCTGTACCATTGATCTACCTATTTTGGTACCAATACCATGCTGTTTTTGTTACTATTGCTTTGTAGTATAGTTGAAGTTCTGGTATTGCAATACCCCCTGCTTCACTCTTCCTGCTAAAGATTGTGTTAGCTATTCTGGGTTTCTTATTCTTTCAGATGAATTTCATGATTGCTTGCTCTATTTCTGTAGGGTACATCATTGGGATTTTAATTGGAATTGCATTGAATCTGTACAGAACTCTTGGTAGTATGGCCATTTTGACAGTATTAATTCTGTCTATCCAAGAACATGGGAGATCTTTCCATCTTCTAAGATCTTCCTCAATTTCTTCAATGTTTTGTAGTTTTCATGTAGGCTATTGCAAATGGAGTTGTTTTCCTCATTTCCCTTTCAGATGTTTCATCAGTTGTGTATAAAAATGCTTTAAAAAATGCTTTAGATTTATGCATGTTGATTTTATAGCCTGTTATTTTGATGAATTCATTGAGGAGGTCCAGAAGTTTTCTGGAGGAGTTTTTGGGATCCTCTAAATATGGAATCATGTCATCATCAAATAGTGACAGCTTAAGTACCTCTTTTCCTATTCATATCTCTTTAATTTCTTTAGTCTGTCTAATTGCTCTGGCTAGTATTTCAAGAACGATGTTGAATAGAAGTAGTGAAAGTAGACATCCCTGTCTTGTTCCCAATTTTAAAAGGACTGCTTTCAGTTTTTCTCCATTAAGAATGGTGTTGGCCATGGGCTTAGCATAAATAGCCTTTACAATGTTCAGGTATGTTCCTATTATCCCTATTTTTTCTAGTGTTTTGAGCATGAAGGGGTGTTGTATTTTGTCAAACGCTTTTTCTGCATCAATTGAAATAACCATATGATTCTTATCCTTAAGTCTATTGATATGATGGATTATGTTTATTAATTTACGGATGTTAAACCATCCTTGCATTCCAGGGATGAACCCCACTTAATTGTGGTGCACAATTTTCTTAATATGTTTTGGATACAATTTGCCAGTATTTTGTTAACAATCTTTGCATCTATATTCATCAAGGATATTGGTCTAAAATTTTCTTTCCTTGATATGTCTTTGCCTGGTTTTGGTATGAGCGTGATATTAGCTTCATAGAATGAGTTTGGTAGGGTACCCTCCTTTTCTATTTCCTGGAATACTTTGAGAAGTATTGGAATGAGTTCTTTGAAGGTCTTGTAGAACTTGGCTGAGAATCCATCTGGTCCTGGGCTTTTCTTGGATGGTAGGTTTTTAATGGCTTCTTCTATTTCATTGCTTGATATTAATCTGTTTAAATTGTATATGTGCTCCTGGTTCAGTTTGGGAGGCGCATATGTCTCTAGAAATTTGTCAATGTCTTCGGTAGTTTCTGTTTTGTTGGAATACAGATTTTCAAAGTAGCTTCTCATTTTGTTATGTATCTCAGTGGTGTCTGTCATGATATTTCCTTTTTCATCATGAATTTTAGTAATTTGAGTTTTCTCTCTTCTTCTCTTTGTTAGTGTGGCTAAGGGTTTGTCTATTTTGTTTACTTTCTCAAAGAACCAACTTTTTGTTTTGTCAATTTTTTTGAATTTTTTTTTTTTTTGTTTCAATTTCATTGATTTCAGCTCTGATTTTAATTATTTCCTGTCTTCTATAACTTTTGCTGTTATTCTGTTCTTCTTTTTCTAGGGCTTTGAGCTGTAATATTAGGTCATTTAGTTGTTGACTTTTCATTCTTTTCTGGAATGCGCTCCATGCAACAAATTTTCCTCTTAGTACCACTTTCATAGTGTCCCAGAGATTTTGATATGTTGTATCATTGTTCTCATTGACCTCTAAGAATTTTTTTTTAATCTCCTCCCTGATGTTTTCTGTTATCCATGTTTCATTCAATAGCATATTATTTAGTCTCCAGGTGTTGGAGTAATTTCTGTTTTTTATTTTGTCATTGATTTCTACTCTCAGTCCATTATGATCTAATAGAACACAAGGCAGTATTTCTATTTTTTTGCATTTCCTAAGGACTGCTTTGTGGCATAACATTTGGTCTATTTTCAAGAAGGTTCCATGTGATGCTGAGAAGAAAGTGAATTCGCTTGTTGATGGATGGAATATTCTATATATGTCTATTAAGTCTAGGTTATTGATTGTGTTATTGAGTTCTATGGTTTCTTTGTTTGGTTTTTGTTTGGAAGATCTGTCCAGTAGTGACAGCGGTGTGTTAAAGTCACCCAGAATTATTGTGTTGGTGGTCTATTTGATTCCTGGAATTGAGAAGGATTTGTTTGATGTACAGGGATATACCGTTGTTTGGGGCATAAATATTTACGATCATTATGTCTTCCTGATTTATGTTTCCCTTAAGCAGTATGAAATGTCCTTCTTTATCCCTTCTGACTAACTTTGGCTTGAAGTCCACTTCATCTGATATAAGGATGGAAACCCCCACTTTTTTACTGAGTCCATGTGCATGTAGGTTTTTTCCCATCCTTTCACTTTTAGTCTGTGGATGTCTTTTTCTATGAGATGAGTCTCTTGCAGGCAGCATATTGTTGGGTCTTTCTTTTAAATCCATTCTGCCAGTCTATGTCTTTTGATTGATGAGTTTAGGCCATTAACATTCAGGGTTATTATTGAGATATTATTTGTATTCCCAGTCATTTGGGCTTATTTTTGGTTTTTAACTTGGCTTGGTTTCTCCTTTGAGTGGATTTTTCTCTAAGGTAGTTCCTCCCTTTGCTAACCTACATTGTTGTTTTTCATTTCCTCCTCATGGAATATTTTGTTGAGAATATTCTGTAGCGCAGGCTTTCTATTTGTAAATTCTTTTAACTTTTGTTTATCATGTAAGAATTTTATTTCATCTTTAAATCTGAAGGTTAGTTTTGCTGGGTATAGGATTATTGGTTGGCAACCATATTCTTTCAGATCTTGAAATATGTTGTTCCAGATCCTTCTAGCTTTTAGAGTATGGACTGGGAAATCTGCTGATATTCGTACTGGTTTCCCCCTATATGTAATCTGATGCTTTTCTCTCGCAGCCTTCAAAATCCTATCTTTATTTTGTATTTTCATTACAATGTGCCTTGGTGTGGATCTGTTGTGATTTTGTGCATTTGGTGTTCTGTAAGCCTCTTGTAATTGATTTTCCATTTCATTCTTCAGGATTGGGAAATTTTCTGATATTATTTCATTGAATGGGTTGTTCATTCCTTTGGTTTGTATCTCTGTGCCTTCCTCAGTTCCAGTAATTCTTAAATTTGGTCTTTTCAAGATGTTCCATAGTTCTTGGAGATTCTGTTCATGATTTCTTACCATCTTCTCTGTTTGGGCAACATTATTTTCAAGATTAAATATTGTGTCTTCATTTTCTGAGGTTCTGTCTTCCAAGTGTGTCTTCCAAGTGTCTAGTCTTTTGGTGATGCTTTCCATTTAGTTTTTTTATTTGGTTTATTGTTTCCTTCATTTCAAGGATTTCCTTTTTTTTTTTTTTTTTTTTTTTTTTGAGAATCTCTATCTCTTTGTTGAAATGATCTTTTGCTTCCTGCAGTTGCTCTTTCAACTGCTTATTGGTATGATCATTCATTGCCTGCATTTGCTCTCTTATCCCATCCTTTGCTTCACAAATAATTTTAATTATGCATAATCTGAAGTTCTTTTCTGTCATTTGTTCTACCATACTGTCACTGGATTCTATTAATATAGAATCTAGATTTGTTTGGATCATTTTATTCCCTTGTTTTTTCATGTCATTCATGTATCTTCCCCTCTAGCCGTGCAGACCTGGGGTATTGCAGTTTTCCCCCTAGAGGCTTATAGTGACCCTATAGGTTTCCAAAACCTTTTCTTTAAGGGGGAGATCAATATTAGCAGTGCCAAGATCAGACAGTATGCAATCAGAAACCAAATAGCCCATATGAGGACATTAACAATATTGTCATAATAAAAAAATGTGTTCCTATGATGGATAAAGTTTTAAATAAAATGTTTCAGGGAAACCCATTGCATGTGACCTGTGTCTACACTAGAGAGCATCAAGGGTTCCTCCCCTTGGCTCTCACCAGCCCTTGAGGCTGTCTGACCTGAGAAGCTAAGGCAGGCCCGAGAGGAGGGCACACCAGGCCATGGGGCACAGAAGGTTGTCAACACTCCCTCTCCTCTGTGGGACCACTTGCAGCAGTTAATAATGCAAAGAAACAAATAATAATTGTGATCAGGAAAGGAAGCATGTAACTGTCAGTAAATATAAACATTAAAATAAAAAAAGAAAACACTACAAATGGATGTTTTAATTACATCAGTATTTTCAAAACCTGGAACAAACATACCTATTATTGATCTATCAGTACAATGAATAATATTACAGTTTCCATTTTTGAGGTTTAATGAATACAAATGTGTGAATTTCTGTCAAAATTGATGTTCACATGTTCATGTTCAGTAGACGGTTTGTGCATCTCTCTTTACTCACAGTTAATTACTAACTTTAACTTAGAAAATTTAATTTTAGGTGAATCTACAGATATACAAATAGATGGGAAGCTTTAAACCTAAGGATAGGTTTGTTGGAGAGTCATAAAAATCTCACCTTAAAATTAATTTCAGAAAATGCAAGACTGTCTGAGTATGTATTTCTTTAGGATTGATTATAACTGCTTTTAAATATCTCCAGTCAAAATTTTCCCACTAAAACATCTTCGCCAGCAAATCCATCATAAATTTGTATTGTTGTGGTGAACTTCTCAAGTTTTGCTTCTGTCAAAATCAGAGGAAATGGCTGAGTGGCAGGAAGTATTGGCATTATTGGATCTGTTGATTTAGAACAAGCATCCCATTCTTGAGGAAAACAATCAAAGCATTGAAACACTGCCCCTCTGAGTTCTGGCAGTGATCACACGGAACAAGAGAATTGAAAGGAACTAGGATTCTGTTTCTTTGTGTTACAATCATGTGCAAGCATCGTTTACTTGGAATCTATTGTTTAACCATGGGATTATATGTTTCCATAGGGTTTGGAACCAAGGGGTTCCAAATCATTAGATACCAACTCTGGAAACAAATGCTTGTGGGTGAAACCACTCGAGTCAGGGGTTAATTCTCCAAATTAACCTCCATGTAGACAAGCATGTTAATCAACAGGTAAGTTATTTAAATGTGTCCATGAAGTTTATATGTATGTATATTGTTAAGATCGACAACAGTCATAACAATGGTGTAGAACTTGGACCAACAAGACTTTTCTTAAGGAGGAATATTTTGAACAGAATCTCAAGCACATGTTGATAATAAGAAGTAGACTGAATTTTGCTTTTCTTATTATTGTTTTAAAAATTTTTTTTTTTTTTTCCATACTGGGGATCGAACTCAGGGCCTTGTGCTTGCGAGGCAAGCACTCTACCAACTGAGCTATCTCCCCAGCCCTGTTTTAAAATTTGCTACAAACAATGCAGCCCTTATGGCCTGCACCTGGGATGGATGAATCCCAGTACTGGACCCACCCATGGGGCCCCAGAGCCTCAGATGAGGACGGAAGCAACTGCTATTGGTGGCTACCAGCAGTCTAACCTAGGAGTCTGGACTTTAAGACCTTTTGCGGGGATTCAGGACAATTCACAAAGTAGAGGCCTGCATCCAGATTGTGGTCATAATGTTTTAAACAAAAGAAAGAAAGAAAAAAGCCAGGCACAGTGGTGCATGCCTGTAATCCCTGTGGCTCAGAAGGCTGAGGCAGGAGGATCTTGAGTTCAAAGCCAAACTCAGCAAAAGCAAGGCACTAAGCAACTCAGTGAGACCCTGTCTCTAAATAAAATACAAAATAGGGTTGGGGATGTGCCTCAGGGGATGAGTGTCCCTGGGTTCAATCCCTGGTACCAAAAAAACAAAATAAAATAAAATCAACCTTAAAAGCCTTCAATGTCTTCCAGCAAATAGTACCACAGTGTCCACCACTCCCTATTCTATCACACCTTGTCCAATATCCCCCTGGGCAATGGAGGCATCTGAGTTTGACTCCTGCTTCATGACTTTGTTTCCAGCGCTGTCCTTACAGTAACCTACCTGTTTTCCGGTTATTTCACTTGTCAGGGCTTTCTCTCTTCTCTGCCTTCGTGGGCCACAGCACACCAGCCTCTTCCTGGCCCTCAGTCAGCCTACTTCAGAAGCCCTCTGCTCTCCTATTTAACCTGGCAGTTTTTCTCCCCTCACATCTCATTATTTCACCACCGCCACTAAGCAACCCTGTGAGTCAGGCAACCGGGTACCTTTCAGTGGGCGCTGTGGTCTTCAGCTTTTTCTGTGGCATAAAGGGGGACCAGTGGAGGGTGGAGAGCAGTGCTCCTCCGCCCCCTTGGCAGATGGGGAGTCAAAGGGGAGGAATCTATTTCCAAGCCCTGAACACACATGCTAAATCATGTCCACAGTGGACTTAATGTAACACTATGCAAATTGTGTTCCTGGCCAAAACGTCCCACATCATCTTGGACAGTTAATTTCAGCAGTTGGTATGCCGTGGCAACTGCTGAACACTCGGGAATTGTACCAGCAGACTGGCATCTTGAAATTAGCCAAGGTAGAAATTGGCAAATGTTATAAGCCAGGGCATTTTGGGGGGAGAAGAGCCAGTTTATCAGCATACTACTGCCATGGGCCAACTTCCCATTTCCTTCAGACCACAGCAAAGACTAGAAACTCTCAGCTTTGCTTCATCTATTTCCCTCTTGCATGCTCTCAGAGAAATGGCATGGCACAGTTAAAAAAAGGGGGTATGTCGAAAGCCACACATCCTGGGATTCACGTCTACATTCTACCTGTGGGAACCTCATGCATATTGCTTAATCTCTCTGTGGCTCATTGCTCCTTTTTCTAAGGCTGAGAGAGCCACAGACTTTCAGAGGATTTTCAAGGGGTTAAATGAGTTAAAACATGGTAAGCTACCCCGAGCAGCACCTGTGCATAAGAAGTGATCCACAGCTGCTTGCCTGGCATACACAAGCCCTGGGTTCCATACTTAGCATTGCAATTAAAAAAAAAAAAAAAAAAGTGTTCCACAAACTATTACTGTCCTAAAACTGAATTCTCTTACTCCAACTGTGTGGTTAGAAGATGCAAACGTAAAAAAAAAAAAAAAAGGTAAGTAAATAAATAAAATAAAAAAATGAAATAAAATAAAATGGACTGGCAATAGTACCCTAAAAAAAAAAAAAAAAAAAAAGATGCAAACGTCTGTCCGGTGTGATGGCACTCACCTAGAGTCCCAGCTACTCCACAGGCCTCAGCAACTTAGTGAGCCCCTATCTTAAACTAAAAGAAAAAGGGTAAGGGTGTGGCTCAGTGGTAAGGTGCTTGCCTAGGATGTATGAGGCCCTGGGTTCAATCCCCAGAAACCCACACACACACACAAAAACAAAGGCAAATATGTACTAAACGAATCAATTTAAACCCTGCAGTGTTTGCAGGATTGAGTGATATAAACATCACTAGTACCACACTTCTGGGTGAGTATTTATCAGGCCCATTCTTGTCCTCTTTCTCCCCCCAAACAGCAGCTACACATGGTAAAAGGACTAGTAATACTATTGTTCCAAAATGTGAGTATTTATTTTGCATCTTACTCCCAGGATTAGAGACAGTTTCTTTGTATTTAGTTTTTATAAATTTTGCTCCTTTAAAAAAATATTTCTGATTTTAAGAGGCATTCTATTTTTCACATTTGAATGGTTCAAGGATGGGTGTTTCAGTTGATGTATGTGTTCTGTGTGGCCATGTTTGTTTTTCTGCCCCCCCAAAACAGTTATTAAATTGATGGTGCATCTTATAATCAATGGTGACTTAAAATCCAAAACACAGTAAAAATAGTTAATGGCAAAGTCAAGAATAGGACTCAAGGCACCATGTCCAGTGTCCTGTTCCCAAGATCACCATGTTCTGGGGGAGGGATTGCCACCCCTCTCCTCCTTTAGCCTCAGCCTTGGTAGAGGTTTGGCCCAGGGCTGGGCATTTTTTTGTTTGTTTGTTTTTCATGTTGCTGAGGATTGAACCTAAGATCTCTGTATGCTAGTGAGGTGCTCCACCACTGAGCTCAAGCAACCCCCCTTCTTAAATTTTATTTTGAGACAGTATCTCATTAAGACCTGGCCTCAAACTGAGAATCCTCCTACCTCAGCCTCCCAAGTTGCAGGAATTACAGGCGCGTACCTGAAAGCAAAGGTGAAAATAGGAACCAGTCTTCAAAATGAGGGGCAAACCCAACTATGCAGTTCAAAAAACACACATGTGTGGACACACTCAGACACAACTAGCTCTGACAGTCTGTTCTGAGTCATTTGTCCCCTTTCTGGTTCCACATGATTGGTCTACACTTGACACTTTCTCTCTACCTTCTCAGTTTCTCCCACCTGGTTTCCTGTTGGAGGTCAAGGAGTAATCTATAAAGGCCTGAAAGTATCTGTGCCACGAAGGACCCAGAAAAGCAGCTCTGGCTCTGGCCAATCCCCTGGGTGGCTTCTCCCCAGCGCCCTCCCAGCACAGAAGAGAGGAGCCACTCCTCTTGGCTATCATTCGGGGTGTGTGGAACTCTCCAACGTGGGAGACCTTGCCCCTCAGGCAACACATGTGTGGGAACTCTTCTGAAGGACTCTGAGGCAAAGCTGCATGGGGTCCCAGGAGAATAGCTGCCCAAGCAGAAGCCACAGCAGAGCCACCCCCAACCCCCAGCAGAAGCCCATCTGTCATCACACCCCAGCCTCTGTGTTATGCGTTGCCCAGATTACCAACACACAGCACCACAGGTGCACGTACAGCCCAGGGCCTGCCCACCCCTGGCATGGCTGTGTTTGGCAGCCACGGGTCAGAAGAGAAGGAGAGTCATCCCAGGCAAAGGAGACAAGCAGCCAGGCATGGAAGTGCACATCTGTGATCCCAGTGACTCTGGAGGCTGAGGCAGGAGGATTACAAGTTCAAGGCCAGCCTGGGCAATTTAACAGGACCCTCAGCAACTGAGTGAGACCCTGACCCAAAATAAAATATAAAAGAACTGAGGTTGTGACTCAGTGGAAAAGCACCCCTGGGTTCAATCCCCAGACCAAACACCAACCAACCAAAGGAGCAGGGCAGTGCATTGCAGCAGGAAGGCTAACAGGCCAGCTGGACCCCCACCCCAGCCCCATTGCCCTTCCCAGCTCTGATGGCCCAACAACCATGACAAGGCACCGCTCAGCTCTCCTGCTCCTGAGCAGGCTTGATGAGAAGTCCCAAATGCTACTGCTCTGCGTCCACCCTCACCCTCCTGTCCACACTGAAGCCACTCCCCAGGCCTTCTCCTGGCCAAGCCTAGCGTGGGAGGTGCTGCGGTTTGATGAGGTGTGTAGCCGCACCCCTAACTCAGGCTGAATTCTAAGGTATTGAGAAGGTGGAGAATGTGGTGTTTAAAGATGGGGCATTTGGGAGTTAATTAGGATTAAAGTCATTAGAGTCAAGTCCCCGGGATTGAAGCCTGGTGGCTTTATGAGAAAAGGGAGACAGATCAGAAGAGGCACGGACGTCTATACACGTGTGCTCCCTGTCTTGCTATGTGATACCCTGTGCTGCTGCCTCAGGACTCTGCTAGCGGTAGGGCCATCACCCAATGCAGCCCCTTGTACCTGCAGAGCCATGAACCAAAATAAACCCCTGCTCTTTGTCAAGTAGACTGCCTTGGGTATTTCATTATTAAAATGAAAATGAACTAGCACCGGGGGTGAGCAGTACTAACTGGACCACTCCTGCAAGACCCAGGACTCCTCTCAAGGGTAATTTGAGCTAAAGAGCTCCACACCACCTGGATGGGACCTTTTTCAGAGCTGGGCTGCAGTCTGTGCTGTTCCTACCTATGCAGCAAAGAACTTAACCTTGCCATGGGAGAGGTCTGGCTTTTACCCCTGGCTTGTGAAACATAATCTTTGTTTGCCTGGGGGCCTTGGACTGGCCAGATATTAACAAGGTGACAGGAGGTGGGTATTGGCCACACCAGAAAAATCAACCTTTTTGATTTAGGGTGGGGCATTGGATCACAAGGTACCAACAAGGTGAGGTTCCCTGAATACTGCCACACATCAGTGCCAGGAAAGCAGCACATCCGGACTCCCTAGGAAAAGGACAATGGAAGTCCCCGGATGGATACTTCCCTGACCCCACCCTATGCGCTCCTTCCCTTGGTTGATTTTTGTTGCTATTTATGTTACACCACAACTTATTCCAATGGACATAAAAATTAGTATCACTTACTGCACCTTAGGATAAATGACCTTTAAATAGGAGCTTCCTTTCTAGTAACGCAAGGTCTACCAGACATCCAGACAACTCGCTACTGCAAAAAATGAAGACTGAAATTGAACGGGGAGGAGAGGAAGGACCTGTGGTTTTTCTTTTTGATTAAGTGCCCTCAGCACTGTCCTTCAGGGCCTGAGGGAGTTTCATATTGTCTCTAGATTTCATTAAGCACCAACGCTCTTGTGGAACAGCCTCGTATGAATTTTGCCATGTTGCTAGCACTGATAAACGGCTTCCGAGTCTATGACTCCATTAAAACTATTAACTCCATTCATATTAATTATTGTTGCAAATATTACAAAGGAGGGCGCTTCTGGTATTTAGAACACATTTTATTTAAGGTCATATATTCATTTTTCATAAATCATTAATCATCCCTGTCCATCCTGTGCATGTTTTCATCTTCTGGATCTCAGCTACCCATCTCCTACTCCTTTCCGGCCTTCTTAGAGTTCTTCTAACAGCCGGAAACTGAGAGGAACTTTTGCCCCCAAGCCCATGGTGGCTACCATCTCCTTGTTGGTTTTAATCTGTAACCTTTCCCTGTAATAAACTATAACCACGAGTAGAAAAATAAGTCCCTTCTAGCAAATTGTTGAAACTTGCAGGTGGTCTTGGGGACCTCTGAAGGTGCAAGGGTGTCAGAAGTGAGGGTGGTCTTGTGGGGATTGTTCCCTCAAAACTTGTCGGGTGCCCTGACTCAACTGCTGCCCATGCCTCTCCTTCTAGGAGTCCAACCTGCATCGCAATCTGCACATACCCACCTTCCTGGGCTCCCACTCTTTTTCTACCACAGACATTTCCTCAATAAATCTCTTTTACATCCAATCTCAACCTGGCATCTGCTCCTCAGTGGGCCTGAATGAGGGGGAGTCTGTGAACCTCCGGCACTGGGAGTGCAGAGTTCTGGCTCCAGCTCAACCCTGTTGAGTGAGACTCTGAGGGCAGGGCCTGAGGCTTTGTCCTTTCAAGAAGAGCAAAGGGAAGTTGGAGCACCCTTTTTGCACCTGCTGGATTTTATTTTATTTTTTTAAGTGCCTTTAGCTCTAAGTGGCATGTTTTGGGGTGGCATATCCTGCCACCCTGCAATCACATTCTTCTCACAGACACTTGGTTTATTAACCTCCATGACCAAGGTCCTAGAATCAAAAGAAGGAGCAGTTGATTGGCCCCAAGTAAATAAATTGAAATGGACTGATTACAAGGGAGAACTGCCCCCACCTAGTAACCTATGATAACATGGTTTGTCACCTACGAGTGAGAGTGCAGCCTGGGTAGGTCCCACAAGAGGACGGAGGGTGTCAGGAAGAAACTTCCGGTTCCTGCCAAGTTGGTGGTCTGCCAGGGTGGCTGGCTCCCTCTCCCAAACCACACTGGAGAAACTGTACAGGGAAACAGGGATTCCAGGAGCCAGCAATAACAAGAAGGCTGTGAAACCCCTGGGGGAAAGCTCACACCTGGCCCTGGCCCTGGACACTTGCATGTATGCAACAGGAAAGGAGCAGCCAGAGTCCCAGGGAACTTGGGCTCTGATGGGGGCACTGTCACTTCCCTAGAAGAAAAACACAACCCACACAAGTCACACCTGTACCGGAAGCAGAAGGATCAAACAGACCAAGAATGTAAAACAAGTCTGATAAGTAAAATTAAGAAACTGAGACAGAATCAATACCAAACAAGAAATTGAACAGAACAGAAAATATGAGGCACGACCTGAAGGAAAAACAGAAGCAAAGGAGTCAAGAAGAATTTTTTGGATGTGATAGCTGAGTCTGTGACGTTGATAGTTGTTGGACATGAAAAATGACAAACCCCAAGATAATGTGGCCCAGGGAGAAGGAATGAGGGAGTCACTATCTTTCCCAGTGACAAGACAGGCCCTAGGGAGGAGATATCCATCAATCTGAAATGACAGTTTCTGGGAAGAGGCCAAAGCATTGATCGCACCCTAAACTTTCCCAGATACTAACCACTGACCCCACACCCACTGACCCTACACCCTCCATGTGGCCTAGTAAAGATAGCCCAAACCAACATGCTCATTAAGTCACCTCCCAGTGTCACCTATATAAGCCTAAACTCCTCCCCCTTTGGCTGATGGCTCATTTTCCACTAGAAACATGGGTCCTTCAGAGGCATCACTCCTTCCTGAATAAAAGCTGTGCTGAGCTGATCCATGAAGTTTGTGTCTGGCCCAGTCCTTTTGTGTTAATAGTGACGATGGTTGAGGATTTCACAGGAATATGATTATTCTCCAAACACAACAAGTTGTATATGTGAGAAATATGCTCACCTGTCCAAACCCAAAGAATGGACAGGGACAAAAGATACACAGAAAGTAGACTTTTAATGATAGTCTCGCAAGATCTAGTGTCTGGAGGAGCAGGTACACCCCAGAGCTGTTACAATCAGCATTTTGTCTCCCGGGGCACAGGGTTCCTCCCCTAGTTCCTCATTGGCTGAGTACTGTGGGGTGCAGGTTTCATGGTCTCCTATTGGGTTATTTAGCTGTTCCCACCTCCTTTGTTCTCTGTGTCAGGAAGGCCTTTCTGGGATTGAGTACCTTTGGGCACATATGAAATTTATCTTTGTTGGTCAGGAAGACCCCTCTCCTGCCACCTCCTCTTTGTCAAGGGGTTGCGAATCTGTCAAATCTGTCGCACTCAGGTGTTAATTGCTGGTAACCATTCTTTAAACCGATTTTCTTACATTCTCAGTAATTTTACATTTAAGGCTAAATTAACTGTATTCTGAAAATGGACCACTGGACTTTCTATTTCTCACAGTATACATTAAATACATCTTATTGTGTGTCAATCATCTCTCACTAAAGTAACTTTAAAAAATAAACAAAGGCAGTCAGATGCAGTGGCATGCACCTGTAGTCCCAGCTACTTGGTGGCTGAGGTGAGAGGATCACTTGAGCCGAGGAGTTCAAGCCCATCCTGGGCAACAAAGCAAGACTGTCTCAAAAAAATAAATAAAATAGGATAAAAAGATTTGATGTTCTTTTTTGCCTTTGGGCTCTTGGCTAGAAGCACAGATCCCTGATTACGTTGGTATAACGTACCACTTGAAATAAGTAATTTCAAAAAAACAAAATTATAACAAATTAAGTCTAAAGATTTTGTTGTTGTTGTTTTATTTCGTGGTGCTGGGGATCAAACCCAGGGATAGGTGCATGCTAGGTAAGTACTCTACCACTGAGCTACATCCTTGTTTAGAGAACTTAATTGGCTTTTATTTGTAATTTTTAAATCAGGCAACACTTCATTCTTTAAGAGAATCTGTGTTCCAGATGAGTTGAGTAGAGAGGCCTGGTTTTATGGGCAGGAAAAGACTGAGGAAAGTAGAACCAGAGGACAAGAAGCAGATTTGTTTGTTCAGGTTCCTTTCCTTATGGGGTTAAAACAAATGAGGTTTCCTAATCATGCTGGCTCAGGTAGAGTGGGCCTCTTTCAATAGGTCACAGCTAATCTCTTGTTTTGAGTTTTGTCTGTTTGTCAAACTGACCCCTTGCAGATTCCATTTTGTTTTGGTCTCATCTGTTGCCAACTAGTGCAAGGGATTAGTCTAGAAAAATAACCTCCTATACATTTTATTTAATAGCAGAACAAATTCTTCTCTAACTTCCCTTCCCCACAGACTAAATTTTCCAGTACTAAGAAACAGCAATTCAGGAGGCTGAGGCAGGAGGATCGGTTCAAGCCCAGCCTCAGTAACTTAGCAAGGCTCTAAGCAACTCGGTGAGACCCTGTCTCTAAATGAAACACAAAAAGGGCTGGGGATGTGGCTCGGTGGTTAAGTGTCCCTGGGTTCAATCCCTGGTACCAAATAAAAAAAATAATAATAAAATCAAATAGCATTCATTCCCATTCATATCTATACTAGTCTTTAAATATACAAAAATACCCAATAGCATGCTTACCTACAGCACTATGTGCATTTGCTGTCACAATAAAGCATATTTTGTCTCACACACATGCACACACTAAGAAATCCAGTACTGGGGATTGAGCTCAGGAGCGCTTTACTGCTGAGCTACATTCCCAGTCCTTTTTATTTACTTTTTTGAGGCAGGGTCTCACTAAGTTGATGACAGTCTCACCAAGTTGCTGAACTTACCTCAAACTTTCCATCCTCGGGGTCAGTTCTCAGCAGCTGAGAACAAACCTCTGAGCCTGAGAGGAGACCTGAAGACAAAGCAAGCATCCTGAAGCCACCCTTGCCACCCCTTCCCCGTCCCCTCCCATATGACCGCGGCCATAAAGAGGGTAAAAGAAGAGATTGGAGGGTTGGGGATATAGTTCAGTTGGTAGAGTGTTTGCCTCACAAGCACAAGGCCCTGGGTTCAATCCCCAGTACCGCAAAAAAAAAAAAAAAAGAGGTTGGGGTCCCCTGTCTCTGGTGCCCTTGCCCTCCAGGTTCATTGTCACTAGAGGATCTCCCTCCTTTCCTGTTGTTGAAGTTCAGAAAATGATACACCAAAGCCAGGCTCTTTGACGTGCTAAGGTGGAAAAACTCTCAGAATCAAGGTCTCCTTGACCCTTTGTTTCCCCCAAAGTACAAGAAAGAGCTTTCTCTGAAGTTTCCTAAACTGACTGAGGAAACTTCTAAAAGCGTGTGATTGTTTTTAACACCCCCACCCCCAGCCCAGGAATCTCACTGACTAGCCAGGAAAGATTAACCTCTGGGGAAGAGAGGAGACTGAACGTCGTCAGCACACCTAGACCGGCTTTTCATCGGTTCTGAGAGCAGCTCAGAGAGATTACCTGGGAGACTTCACCTGCACAATACGGCGCTTTGTTGGCAGCAAATTTCCACCCCTCTCCTCCCCCACATGTCCCCTATGAAGAAGGGTGTCTAAGTGGCTGAACCTCACCCTGTTATCAGTCAATCACTCTCCTGTGATTTCCCCATGCATGTTAATAAACGTGTATCCTTTTTTCTTCTCTAGTCCATCTATTGTTGATTCACTTCAGCAAACCTTTGAAGGAGGTGGGGAAGCTTTCCCTGTAGCCTAACACCCCCTGGCCCTTTGACCCAAGGACTTCAGAGGAAATCTCTACCTTTTGATACCCTGCTGGTGGGACAGGCTATACAGTTTGTAGGTTCCAGTGAAAAACAAAAATAAATCCCTTGTTTAAAAAAATGATTAAAAATTTCAAGATGGCAGCAGCAGAACAAGAGACCAAACCCAGGGCCTGCGTGACTGCTCTGGTAAAAAGTTCAAGGAGCCTACTCAGACCCCAAGGTCTGGGGACTCGGGCAAATAGTCCCAGATGAGAAATCTGCTACTTGATCAGTTTGGACAGCAGATTGGGTGACTTACAAACAACAAAAATTTATTTCTTGTAATTTGGGGGACGTGGAAGCCCAAAATTAAAGCACCAGCAGATTCACCACTTTGTGGTTCATCGATGGTACCTTTTCACATGTCCTCATATGGTGGAGAAGGACACAGTGGCTCTGTGGCCTCTAGTATCAAGGCACTAATCCCTTTCTTGAATGGTTTGCTCTCATGACCTATAGCATCACATTGGAGATTAGGTTTCAACATGTGAGTTTTTTGGAGAGACACAAAAGTTCAGACCATAGCTCTTGCTTAACTCAATTAAAATTTCTAGCTCTGTAGAGTGGGAGGCTGAGTAAGATGTTCAGGACACTTGGCTAGGAATTGTCCCAGGGCTGGCATTTTATAGCTTCTGAAATCTTTCCAGATAGATATGGAGTGCTGGAAGGCAGCACAAGGTCATACCATGGCTGACAGGGTGACCTCTGAAGTCCATCTGCTTGGACTTTTTCTTTTCTTTTCTGGTACTAAGGGAAGTGAATCTAGGGGCGCCTAACCTTTGAGCCTCATCCCCAGCCCTTTTTGTATTTTACTTAGAGACGGGGTCTCACTAGGTTACTTAGGGCCTTGCTAAGTTGCTGAGGCTGGCTTTGAACTCTCCGTTTTCCTGCCTCAGCCTCCTGAGTTGCTGGGATTGTAGGCGTGCCCCACCACACCCAACTGCTTGGGTTTAAATGCCAGCACACCCACTGACTATCTGTGAGATGTAGGCCAAGAACTAATCCTCTCTAATACTTGTTTTCCTCACCTAAAATCAGGTACGCATGTTTTTACCCAGCACAACATCAACACAGCCTGGCTTACCTCTTACCCTACCCTAACAGTGCTTACCTTTGAAAACAGGAGGTCTGAGGTGAGAAGCTCCTTTTCATAATATTTGGCTGAAACAGGAGAAATCCCAAGTGACCACCTAAATGACCTCTAATAGACCCCAAGCCCTACTTTATTCCATTTGCATGCTAAATGAGATACCACCCCAGCACCATGAGAGTTGGCAATTGCCATGATGACAGCTGAAAAGAATCACAAGAGGAGCATCAAGATGTGATGCAGGAATCCCTGGGAAATCTCTATCCTCTCCCCTCTCTCCGCCCCTGAAGTGGGGAGAAGTTGATTTGTGAGTGAGACCCTTGCTTCTCCATTCTCTGACCACTGAATAAACTTGTGCTGTTGGCGCTCAGCCTGTTTCACTTTTGGCTTCTTGACACCAGACAGAAAAAAAGATCCATTTTGGGATCTCTTCCTTTCTCTTAAGAGAAGGGCCAAAATTTGTTGTTAATAATGTCAACATCATAAAACTAAGTGGTGATTACATAAAATAATACATGCCAAATACTCAATACAGTGCCAGTTACATACATGATTCACACTCGAAGATAGCTATTCTCTCATTCATATTCATTCTCTCTCTCTCTCTCTCTCTCTCTCTCTCTCTCTCTCTCTCTCTTTTGCTGGTATTGGGGATTGAGAACCCAAGGGCACTTCAACCACTAACCTACACCCCCAGCCCTTTTTGAGACAGAACCTCACTAAATTGCTGAGGCTGGCCTTGAACTTCCAATCATTTTGCCTCAGCCTCCCCAGTGGCTGGGATTACAGGCATGCACCAACATACCAGCTTAAAATAAGATTCTTTGGGGCTGGGAATGTAGAGCACATGTTTAGCATGCATGAAGCCCTGGGTTAGATTCCCAACACCATACACACACAAAAAAAAACCCTTTTTTTCAATTTTTTACAATAAGGTTCTTGTTCATTATCAAAGTAATAATTATTCATTGTGTAAGGTTTAGAAATGTATAAGAAGAAAATGAATTTCACCTGTAATCTTAGCTCCAAATATAACCAATCTATTTTTATGACTTTCTTTACAGATCAATATTTATTTTCTTTCATATGTATTTGTATTTGCAATAGAATAATTTTATATATCAAACACTTTTATACTGATTTATTTTTGCCTTGACCTTTTCTCTTTGTCATTGGTCTTCTAAAACATGACTTTTCACTAAAACTATATATTACTTTAGTAACACATACATCCTTAAATTCATGTACTATATAAAATAACATTCTAGGGTAGAAATACTACCTTTTCTCATTCTTACTTATGAAATACTTTATTCAAACTTCCCAAGTCGCTTTCATATCAGTGTATGTTTTCCTTAGGTCCATGTTTTGGGTCATCTCACAGTTTTCTAGAGTACATTATCTCCCCTTTTCTTTATATTATTTCAATTACAGCACTTTTGCAAAATTGATTTGCTGTTACTGGGGATTTTATTCTAAATCACAAGTAGGACAGTAAGTTCTAGCTAGATAATTTAATTCTTCTTTTAAATACAGTGCTAAATCATAGGAGGGAGATTTTTTTCATGTGCCATGTGATCTCTACAACATAATTATTTACACTTTTATTTTTTTTAAATGCTACATTTCACTGGCACAGTGGCACACACTTGTAATCCCAACAGCTCAGGAGGCTGAGGCAGGCCAGCCTCAGCAATTTAGCAAGGCCCTGAGCAACTCAGCAAGACCCTATGTCTAAATAAAATATTAAAAAGGTCTGGGGATGTGGTTCAGTAGTTAATTACCCCTGGGTTCCATCCCTACTATCGAAATAAATTTTTTTTTAAAGTTACATTTCTAATAAGCATTACATGATTATGGTACAAGATTCCAAAGGAAAAATGTTTTTTCATTGATCCATAATTTTTTTTCTTAAAATAGAATGCACTCAATCTAACCCTGCTAATGGATATTTAAGTTGTTTCTATTTTATATTGCGGTTTACTTTTGAAATTTCTTGGAGAGGAACTGAAAGAGAGAAAGGAAAAAAAAAAATCAAGATTCACTTCAAGACACAAGAGCTATTTTTGACATCTCTCTGAGTTCCCACGATGGCCACCAAGTTCTCGTTCTGATTTAAGAACAGCCTTCTCTTATGAACTGTTGCTGCTCTTTGACTCTTGATTAAGCCCTAGGCCCAGGAAGTGGCTTGAGGTGGGGGTGGGGTGCAGGGAGCCAATCTTAAATCAGCCCCTGCTTGCCCCCTGCGGAGCTCCAGATGCCCAGCAGCTGCCAGTAGCAGGGACACAACCCCAAGGGCACACTTTCAAAAAGGCAAGGCGTGTGGCCAGCAGATGTGTGCACGAAGCCTATGCTTTCCAGGTTTTCTGCAGCTCAGTGTCCCACTCCTGTGTCAGTTCCTCATATCATGTAAGGCAAGGTCTAAAGTCTCCAAGGGCTCACCAGCTAAGATAAGTTAGGACTGAAAAAAGAAAAGGAATTAGACCCAGGATAACCAAGGACATCATCAGGATTAGAATAACCCAACAGACAAATGTGTCTTTGCCCAGGACAATGAGGAACACTGACACTTGCTACCTGGAGACCTGAAGGGTACACAAAAGGCAACAAAACACTTCTCTCCTCAAAATTCTGCCCTACTGCCTAATACATCAAGTAGCTATCCAGTCGGTTTTTCTGAAGTCATCTGAACTTAGTGGAGGATTGAACTTTTTTTTTTTTCTTTTTTAACTGTGCTGGGGATTGAACCAAGTGAGTATTCTTCCACTGAGCTACACCCCCAAGCCAGGGATGAACTTTTCATGATAATTAATAATTCAGAAAATTTTTAATAAAGTTAGACTCAAGAAGCTGTTGAGGAAGTTTCTGCCCAGAGGTGTACTGGTAGTGGTCAACATAGGCTCTCAAGTGTGTTGGGGCCAGAGGACTGACGGGTAGCACCAGCCAACTTCCATGGTGTAAATACTCCCACCAGGTCCACCTTCGGCCTATCAATATTATATCACTGGATGCAGAGCTGTGAAGGTATGTGCAGTAGCAGACCATGATCTGGTCTTCCCACCATGCAGATTCAATAGATACAAATAACTGCAAGAGAAAAGATGAGAGGAAAATGTAAATAATTAGGATGTGAATGAATTACCTTTGTTCTTAATATAATTCATTTAATTGTAAGTTTATATAAATAAGTTTTAATAAATATCATGGGTTAGCCACTAACCACAGAATTCCTGGCAATGTAACAATTAGCTTCTATGAGCCACTACAGCAGTCTGTCTTTCACCTGCCTGTCATCGACACGTCTTGGTCTCCACTTTGTTGTAGAGCCAGCAGAGCAGTCTTGAGGAGGATAAAAAGAATAACGTGGAATTTAAATGACATGTGGACTGTTCCCTCGTTTCCTCATATTTCTGATGAGCCCACCCTAGACCTTGCTTTAAAATTTATTTTAAGTATGAAATATGGTGGGTGTGCAATCGAAAACAGGTATAGACAAAGATGTAATAAATAAACTACTCATTAACTTGAAGTTTCTGGTTATCCTACTCCCTCTTGCTCCCACTCCTCAGAGGTGACATTTGTCCTGACTTTGAAGTTTGCCATCCCCATACATATCTATTATTTTACTACATGTTACATACGTTACATGGTACTTATCTACAGATGGGGGGCACATCCATACACATCCATCTCTGTATCCATGGATCCAAAGTCATGGATTCAAAACCCACAGATACAAAATATGCTCCCCTGCCCCTTACCAATACTGGAAAATGACCCAACAATCACTTTGACCCCTGAGCTATATCCCCAGTCCTTTTTATTTATTTATTTATTTATTTAATTTTGAGACGATGTCTCATTAAGTTGCTTGTACTTGCTATCCTCCTGTCTCAGCCTCCTGAGTCATTGGGATTATAGGTATAGGCCATCACGCCTGGCTTGAAAATATATATATTTTTTTAATTACATCTGTACTGAATATATATGGATTTTTTCTTGTCATTATTCCTTAAATAATATAGAGTAACAACTATATGTAACATTTACATTGTATAATCCAGAGATGCTTTAAAGTATTCAGGAGGATTGGTGTAGGTTATATACAAATACTACAGCACTTTATATGAAGTACTTGAGCACCTTAAATTTTGGGATTTGGATATCATCAGGCGATCCTAGAACCATTCCCTATGAACATTGAGCTATGATTGTATATGTATATATAGTGCTGTTTCTAGTCTCTTTCAAAAGAAAACAGAACAGAGTCCAACTTGCTTGGATAAAAATATATCTCTCTTTTATTATTTTTTTTTAAAAAGTTCTGATTCTAAAGAAAGGAACTCATCCAAAATATGTTGGGGTGGAGAGACTGACCCCTTTATATATATCTAGGATAAGGACAGTTTAATGAGGATGAGTGTTTGATTGCTCATTTCTGGACTGAAATAATTGCTAATAAGCAAATTAGAGGGATTTTTTGCTTGTTTGTTTAAGACTTCCAGATAATGGCCCATCTTCTGCTTCCTTGTGAGTACCCCTGGTAGCACACCGTGTCTGCTAAAGATTCCAACTTCTGGCTTTTCATGGTCATTTTTTATAAATGCCACTAAGAAGACATCTTATTCATTGAATTCTCTACCAACAATAATTTCTGTCCAAGAGGTAAAAGTTTATGTAGTATTTCTATTTTACCTCTCTTAAAAATGACAAATATTGACAAACATCAAGGCTGGAAGATGTTATTTATAAAGGTTGTTGTAAGCTAAAAATCACAAGATGGAGATTTGTGATTCTTTATTGAACTTGATTATAAAAGTTTTTATTGAGTACTGTCAAACTCATGAGCTGGGGAGAGACTTCAGATTTATAACTTGGTCCTAAATGGGCAACAGCAGATATAAAATCTTAGACTTTAATATCAGCTTTGAAAATGTTAAATTGAGAGTTCGAGCAGTTTTCACTTTATGAACTGGCACATTGTCGAATGAAAGGGCTATATTGATTTCTGACAGAAGAGACTGTCTCTAAAATGGATTTGAGCCTTTTCATATCCCATTTCATTCTAAAGGCACTTTTTAAGTGAGGTCCTCTTCATTTCCATTTAGTGTGTGTGGCTTAATTGGAGAAGAAAGCAAACAGCTTTACAGAGAAGGGCCTCTCCCCGGAGAGCCTGTTGGGGTCACTGCAGGGGTGGTGAGTGGAACTAAAGAAGACTGCCAGATGACAAGAAGTTCAATGGTGAGCTCCCCCGCCCCCCAAGTGTGCCAGTTCAAAGCCCACTCAAAGTCCTTTCCTTGAGCTATTTTTGCAGCAGATTGCCAGCAGGAAGGTGTCCTTAGTGCCACCCCTTAATTTGCTCACCAACTGTCCCTGTCTGGAGAGGACTCCTCACTGCCTTCCTGGGAACGCAGGGCTCTCAGCTCAGAGGTGTTAGGGTGGGAGAGCCTCAGCCACCTCTGACCTGGTGAGTGGCAAAGGTCCCAGCCCTGCCAGGAAACCCCACGTGTCATGGAACAAATGACCCAGAGGCTTTTGTGCTCGGGACTCTAGTCCTCTGGTGTCTGTGTAAAGACTCCCAATTGGTTGATAAAAAAGCCATCCCCCCTGGGTGCAATGGCACATGTCTGTAATCCCAGCAACTCAGGAGGCTGAAGCAGGAGGATTGCAAGTTCAAAGCCATACTCAGCAGCTTAGGCCCTAAGCAACTTAGCAAGACCCTGTTTCAAAATAAAAAAATAAAAAGGACTAGGGATGTAGCTCAATGGTTAAACACCCCTGGGTTCAATCCTCAGTACCCAACACCCCTGCCAAAAAAAAATCATCCCCACAAGGTCTTATATATCTCCTATCATCTAGGATCAAGATGTTGAAGCCAGGCACAGTGGCACATGCCTGTAATCCCAGCAGCTAAGGAGGCTGAGGCAAGAGGATTGCTAGTTCAAATCCAGCCTCAGCAACTTAGCAAGGCCCTGTCTCTAAATAAAATACAAAAAAAGGACTGGGGATATGGCTCAGTGGTTAAGAGCCCCTGGATTCAATCCCTGGTACAAAGAGAAAAAAAAAAAGACATTGGAAAGGAGCCTTTACTCCTTAAATATCTTCCATGTTAGTTTCTTAGGGCTATTGTCTCAAGTAGTGGCTAAAAACAACACACATTTATTCTCCTATAGTACTGGAGGTCAGAAGCCCAAAACAGGTCTTATAGAGCTAAAAGCAAAAGCTGCATTCCATTTGGTATGTCCTTGCCTTTTCTTCTTCTTCTGGAGGCCTCTGGTATTTCTTGAGTCTTGGCTCTTTTGCTTCCACCTTCAAAGTACAACAATCCAACCTCAATTTCTTCTTCTTCTTTTTTTTTTTTTTTTTTTTTTTTTTGGAATTTTTAAATTTTGATACCAGGGATTGAACCCAGGGATATTTTACATTCCCAGTCTTTTTCGTTTTTTTAGAAAGGGTCTCGCTAAGTTGCTGAGGTTGGTCTCAAACTTGTAATCTTCCTGCCTCGCCTCCCAAGTGGTTTGGGGTTACAGGTATGCACCACCATGTCTGGCCCAGTCTCAGCTACTGTCTTCATGTATCCTCTCTCTCTTCTGGCCCTCCTGCCTCACTCTACCTTTTTAGAAAACCTTTTTCAGTGCTGAGGTTGGAATTCAGGGCATCACACATGCTAAACAAGTTTTCTACCACTGAGCTATACCCCCAGCCCCTGCCTCACTAATAAGAACCATGTGATTACTTTGTGTCTAACCAGACAACCAGGATAATCTCCATATCTCAGGATCCTTAATAATCACTCTTCAAAGACCCTTTTCATACAATAGGCAACATAGTCACAGGTTCTGGGGAGAAGAATGTGGACATATTGGGAAGCATTATTCAGCTGTTATGGTTTGGATGTGAGGTGTCCCCCAAAAGCTCACATGAGACAATGCAGGAAGGTTCAGAGGAGAAATGATTGGGTTGTAAGAGTCTTAACCCAATCAGTGAATTAATCCCTGGTGGGATTAATTGAAGTGGTAGGGTGTGGCTGGAGGAGGTGGGAATTGGGGCGTGGCTATGGGTATATATTTTGTATCTGGAGAGTGGAGTCTCTCTCTGCTTCCTGATCATCCTGATGGGAGCTGCTTCCCTTCACCACTCTCCTCCACCATGGTATTCAGCCTCATCTTGAGCCCTAAGGAATGGAGCTGGACTTCTATGGACTAAGACCCCTAAAACTGTGAGCCCTCAAATAAACTTTTCTTCCTCTACAGTTGTGCTGGTTGGGTCATTTAGTCACAGCAGCCAAAAAGCTGACTAAAACATCAGTCTCCCACACCTCCCCACTATTAAACTGAAATCTTGCCTCTGAGTCTCACATTTCCAATATTTAAGAGTTCATTTTAAGGAACACTTACATACTGTAGGTGGGATTGTAAATTAGTACAACCATTGTGGAAAACAGTGTGGAGGTTCCTCAAAAGACTAGGAATGGAACCACCATATGACCCAGCTATCCCGCTCCTCAGTATTCTTAAGAATTAAAGTCAGCATACTATAACAATACCTGCATACCTGTGTTTATAGTAGCACAATTCACAGGAGCCAAGTTATGGAACCAACCTAAGTGTCCATCGATAGGTGAGTGGCTAAAGAAAATGTGGAATTTTATTCATCCATAAAGAAGAATGAAATTATGTCATATGCAGGAAAATGAATGGAACTTGAGAGCACTATATTAAGCAAAATAAGCCAACTCGGAAAGTCAAAGGTCATGTATTTTCTCTCATATGTGGAAGCTAGAAATTTTTAAAGGGGACAAGAGAGAGGAAATTCCATGAAATTAGAAGAGAATCCAGCAGCTTAGAGGAAGGGGACTGGCGTGGAGGAAAGGAAGAAGGGAAGGTGAAGGGAAGTACTAGGGAAAGAAATTGACCAAATTATGTTATATGCAGGTACAGCTGTGTCACAATAAACCCCACTATTATGTACAATTATAATGTACCAATTAAAAAAAATTTTAAGGAGTTCTTGAAATACAAGGAGCTGGGGGGTAGTATACACAGTGGTAGGTCACTTCCTTAGCATAAGCAAGGCCCTGGATTCAACCCCCAGCACTGTCAAAACAAAACAAAAAAAATCACTCTTGGTAGAGCTGGTGGCATGAGTGTATCTGAGAGTGCCCTGGCCTGATCTTGACTCCACCTCTGCCACCAACTCTTCTTTCAGTAAGGCGACTGTATTATGTTAGTTAGCAGAGGCCCCTATGCAGAGCCCCCACAAACCATGACTCTACAAACCATGAGAAAGTGGGGAAAACATGATTGAGAAAATGTCATTAGTAGATTCAACACACCTAGAAAGAGAAAGTGAAATTCCTACAATTCCCTGGGTCTGCCCCTCCAGTCACGCTCCCCACCTTCTCCACCCTGGTCTGTGATGAGGGAGGCCACTGACTGCACCAGATAGGCCCTCCGGCTTCCAGCTGTATGCAGCAATGGGAGGCACGAGCAGGGTTAGAGGACAGCAGCAGACAGAAGCCAGGGCACTTCTTCCTTAGGTAGACTTCCACTCTGCTACACTGTTGGGGTAGCACCATGTCCCTTTACCACAGGCCACAAATTCTGTGGAAGTGCCCATTCTTACAGCGTGGTTATGGCTATCTCCAAGTTCTCCTAACTGCTTCCTCCTTTTGCCCTTGACATGGTAATGAATTCCACAGTTGCTAGATGAAGGGTGTATTTTAGTCAGTTTTTCATTACTTTGACCAAAACATCCAACAAGAACAATTTAGAAGAAAAAAAGTTTATTTGGGAGTCAAGGTTTCAGAGGTCTCAGTTCATAGACAGTGGACTCCGTTGCTCTGGGCCCTTCGTGGGGCAGCACATCAAGGATGAAGGGCCCAGTGGAGGAAAACTGTTCCACCCAGGGTGTGATCAGGAAGCAGAGAAAGAGAGGAAGCAGGAGAGGTTGCAGGTTAGATGGTCCCTCCTAGGTCATGCTCAAGGTGACCTGCCTCCTCCAGCTATTCCCACCTGCCTACAGTTACCACCCAGTCCATTCAAACTGAGATGGACCAATTAGTACAGCTCTCATAATATAATCATTTCACCTCCAAACATTCCTGCATCAGTTGGAGCTTTTGGGAGACTACTCTCATCTAAACCCTAACAGTGCTTCAGCATCCCTGGTTGACTCTGGAATATATTTGAAAAGAATTACGTCCTTAAACTCTCTGCAGTGTACCATTTATTTCCTACCTGGATCTGCCAACTCAACCTAGAAGAGGGCATGCCTGGTTCAACGAGGACATGTAACCAGTCATGTGGCAAGTAGTCCTTCCCTGTGGAAGTGACAGCCCCAGACCCTAGAGTTCAATGCCATTTAATTTTTTTTTCTTGCAGTTCGAGGGTTTGAACCCAGGGGTGCTCTACCACTGAGCTACATCCCTAGCCCTATTTCATTATTTTTAAATTTAAATTTCTTATTTATTTATTTATTTATTTATTTATTTATTTATTTATTGGTAGTGGGGATTGAACCCAGGGGTCTTCTATCACTGAGCTACATCCTCAGCCCTTTTCACTTTTTCTTTTGAAACAGGTTCTCACTACACTGCCTATGCTGACCTTGAATTTGTGATCCTCCTGCCTCAGCCTCCCTAGTCACTGGGATTACAGGTGTGCACCACCACACCCAGCAAACTCTGGTCTTCTGCACCTAACTCCTCCTGCACTATTTCCAGGAGTCCTAAACAACCAGCAAATACTTTGACTCCCAGCATACCTTCTCATCCCTCGAAAGGAAGGCTCAGGTCAGGCTAAAGTTAGCTTAGCATATTCATGTCTTACTGTGCTGTAGTGAATTGGCTTTTTTGTTTGCATTTCTCTCTTTGAGCCTTGCTACTATGAGTCATTGTCCCTGCATCCAGTCACACTGGCATGAGATGCAATGTGTGGACAAGCAAGGCTGTGCACAGACCAGGGATGAGACACTGGATCACAGTGAATGTCCCAAGGTAAATGCCACCACATAACTAGCTGCCTGGTGGCCAGGCCCTCTGTCCTCTCTTGCAATATCTATCTCAGTACACATTTGTTTTCAGACTTCTCTGGCCTTTAATATCCTCCACTGGGCTAACATTTTATGATCATCCCATAGGCTGTTATCAGCTAACACCTTGCAGGGATTATGACAGCTAGCTCAGAGGGAGACTGCTTAGAAATGGGCCTCAGTTCAATGCCTAGGGAGGGAGGGAGGAGGAGGGAGAAGTAAGTGAATTTGAGGAAGGAAGAGACAGACAATAAACGGGTAGTCAGTTTGACCTGCCTCTCATTTTTGCAGCTGTCCCTGGAGCTTTCAATCCCCGTTGTTCCCTCTGTGGGTCTGGGTCCTATCTAGTCTTGGCTCAGCCGTACCTACCTGTGTGACCCTTGACTTCTCCAGATGGTGATCTCTTCCTTTGAAAAAGGAATTCTAAAAAATCAGTTTATTCTAGATATACTTATCATGTATTTAAAAATAATATATCAGTGGTATTTAACTGAAAAATAGAGATTTGGTTTGAAATAAGCTTTTTAGACTTCGGGTTTAGAACACAAGAGGTTAAATGAACTCACTCAGAATTCAGCTCTACTGCTTACTATGCAACCCTGGGCAAGTTATTTAAGTACTTTGAGCCTCAATGTCCTTGTCTGTAGAACAAGAATAATATCAACAACCATACGTGATCATCAGGATTATGTGAGACGATGCATACATGAAGGAGGGCCAGTCGCTGACCTAATCAACTCCATGTTGTCCCTCTCTGACTCCACTTGGCCTCTTCAACTTCCTTTTCTTTCTTCTGGAGTTACCTAGATTCCAGAACAAGTCTGATTAACCCATCTGTGTGACAAGGGACTAAAAGTACCTCTAAGCAACCGGGAGCCTCCCAGAACACACCCAGGATGAGCTGGCCTCCACAGTGTGAGTGATTGCCCCACAGCAGACCCGAGGAGTCCCTGCTAAGCAGGAGCGGTCATCTCCCGACAGAAACTGAATTGCCCCCTCAAGTGCTGATGACTTCCCAGGGTTTCATGGACCCAGGCCTGAAATAATGATCAACCCGACCAGGGCCTGACCACAGTGATCTACTCTGCCAGCTATGGAAGCCCCTCAAGGCCTTGCCAGCCTCCAACCTGTGCCTTTGTCCCCCTTTCTATAAAATTTCAAAGTTTTCCCATCAGTCCCTAAAGATAGGTCTTTGATGACCACACCCCTGTATCTGTTCTTCCCAGTGTGGCCATGCTGAATAGAGCTCCTTTGCGGCCCTCCACTGCTGCCTATCTCCGTGATTGGCATATTGACACATATTGACACAGGTGACCGAGCCCAGTCAATTGTGACATCCAAAGCCAAGGCCTTCATCCCATGACTCCAATAACATGTAAGCCCTAGTTACATGTTATCCCACATCACCCCGTCTCTGCTAGGTACATTTGAAGAAGATAACTCTAAAACCAAATGGAACCTAAAGTTTTCTAATCATAATAGCATCACTCAAGAAACAGAAGGGGAATCCAATTTATAATCCACAACATTTATTAAGATATCTTCTCTTCAATTACCTACTTGCCCTACCCCTACCCACCAATTGCTCCACAATCTCAACTCTAGTAACTCCACAAAATTCCCCAACTTATCAGAGCAGCAAAAGCAAAACAAAATGAAACAAACAAGAAAAAGGATGACCAGTTAAATCTGAATCTAGACACACAAGGAATCATTTTCAAGATAAGTATGCCTCATGTGATGCTGGACACATACATATGCTTTAAAACACATACTAAAAAATCATTTGTTGTCCAAAAATTTATTTTTTGCTTATCTGAAATTCAAAAACAACCAGTATCCTGAACTTGATCTGACAACCCTACCCAACATCCAACCCACAAATCTTTTTCTGTTTTTACTTATCACTATCCCATAATTTTTATGTAGGTTGACTTAGCTCACCAAGGAAGTTGCCTATTACCTGCATTGTCCACAATAGAGAAGAGGCCTGGAGCTGCCCCAGGGAGAACAGTCCTTCCCCTTCCCCTTCTCCTTCTCCCGGCCCCTTCAGTCTTCCCTCCCTGTATTTGTTTCTCAGATTCTACATTTTTACATGTTTATAAAGCACAGGGTCACGAGAAGAAGAAATTAACTGAACAAAGACCACATTGCTTCTTTCTCCTACCTTATTACTCTTTTCTTTCTTTCTTTCTTCTTTTTTTTAACCAGGGGTACTTAACTACTGAGTCACATCCCCAGCCCTTTTTATTTTTTATTTTGAGGCAGGGTCTTGCCAAGTTGCTTGGGGTCTTGCTAAGTTGCTGAGGCTGGCTTTGAACTCTCGATCCTCCTGCCTTAGCCTCCCTAGTCACTGGGATCACAGGTGAATGCCGCCCTGCCCAGCTATTAATATTGTTATCATTTATTATTATACAGACAACATTTTCTACCCTCCCAACCCAATCCGAAGACTAATTATTTTCTGAAAAACTCCAGGGAGCTTAAAAGGGGCTGGCCCATCCCATTACTCCCATAAGAGGTACTATGTTGGTCCCTGACCCCGGGGGTCTAGATCCAGACAAGCCCATGGCCCCCTCCATTCCAGGAACTATCCCAGCTCCACTGCTTACAAGCCACAGGTAATCACAGCATGGTTCTCTTCCTATGGTCCTCCCTATCAGGAAGCTCAAGATTTCCAAAGACCCCCAGTGACCCAGGGGCCCCTTCTGGGACAGTGGCCTCAGTTCTCTTTAGAAGACGCTGCAACCCCACTGCTGCTAAGTGCACAAGCAGTCCTCCATCTGGGGCCACCCGAGGGAATTAAATTCCCATTACAGAAACAAAGCCTGCTGAACTGAGAGAGACGTTGATCCTAAGCACCAGCAACAGCCTCCTCATCCCCAAAGGGGTGCTGGGTCCATTAGAGCTTTTCACAGCTGACTGCTTACCTGGTCTGCATTTTCCACTTCACTCGGTGCACTAAACAGTGTCCTGGAGGGAAGGACCCAGCAGAACCAAACAATAAAATTGAACATTTCCCCCTTAGTCCTCTTTGAAGCAGACCCCTCCGGGCTGCCTCAAAGGAGAGATGCAGCTTCATGTATTTCCCTTTCTTTTCTTCTAAGAATGGGAATCCAATCTGGGGCATATCAGACCCAGGACTTTAACAGAAAAAAAAAAAAGTCATCTCATTCATTTCCGCTTATAACTACCAAGGGGCTTCTCCACGCTTCTCTCTCCTACAACCATTGCTACTTTCCAAAAAAAAACACAGATAAGAAAAAGAAATGAGGCTAAAAAAAAGAGTCTAAGCAGCATAGGTTGCTTCCTAATTTCAGTTCAGTTGAAGGGATATTTGCTGTGAGGGACAGCTCATCTCAGGGGTTACAAATTAGGGGAAATTCAGCTCTGCCCCCCTGAGGCCACAGGATGTGTGAGACTCAGACCTAAGCAGTACCTGGGGGTGCTGTGTGCCCCACAGGAAGGGCAGGGAGAAGGGTGGGATTTAAGACCTTGGAATCAGGAGCAGCATTGGGGTGCACAGGGTTTGGGTTGTTGTTGGATTTTCTTTATTGTTTCGTGGTATGTGTGCATGTGCGTCTAAATGTGTGTTTTTACTTTCTCTTCTCTTTTTCCCTCTCTCCTGCCCTATTGGGGTGGCCAAGCCTGACCTGCATAATCCTCTAAACCCCTCAGCAGTCCTTCCACCCTGACCTCTTGGACAACAGACCAATTCGTCAGGCTTTTTCTCTTAATCTTTCTGTCTGTAAGAGGTGTAGCACACAAGAAATGCTCCATGGAATTACAAATACATACATATATGTGCTTTTTCACTGGGCTCTGGAAAACAGCCAGGATCAGAACACTTAGGCACCCGTTTCACAGAGCTTACAAAAGCAGGATTGAACGTAGAGTTTAAGTTGCACATCCTTCAGAGCTGAACAGAGCTGGGTGGGTTGCCTTATCACCCATAACACTGAAGGCCAATTAAATTGCTTGTTACTCAGTTTGCTGATGTATAAAATGGGGACACTGGGCTGGGGGGTGTAGCTCAGTGGTATAGCACTTGCCTAGTATGCATGAGGCCTTGGGTTTGAGCCTCAGCACTACAAAGTAAACAAATAAAATAAAATGAGGACACTAATCCTCACCTCCTGGGCTTATTATGAAGTAGAAATGAAAAGCACATAAGTGTTCAATGTGAGTCAACATCTACTAGGGTGAGTGGTGGCATTTTAGTACCACACATTTTGGCACCTAATGGTAATACTGATGGCTTCTGGTGCTTTGCTGTTTTCAGATTGTTTCACATGTATCTGTTTATTCCGCTAACATCATTATAAAATTCTTGAGGACACAACAGCACTGGGCATATCACAAGGATTCAACAAATAGCTATTAGGTTTAGGCTGCAGGAGAAGGTGGAATTTTTCTGCAAAGCCACTGAGGTTTCCATTTTAGGCAAAAGCAAAGAAGGCTTGAGAATCTCCATGACTGAAATGCCGAATGTACGTGTTTGCTCAGTGAATAGGGCAGAGGGAAAGATTAAGTGAATTCCAATTGGGTTGTGACAGCCTCCTGTGACAGATAGCCTGCAGAGCAGAGGAGAACACAGCTGAATAAACCGGGGCATAGAGAGAAATGAAAGCAGCCAGGGGGACACTCAGCAGGATGAAAGATAGTAGGTCAGTGTGAGGTTGGAAAGGAAACCTCATTACTGTCCAGACAGAGGCGGGGTGGCTCCTTCAGGTGGAGTGGCACTCAGGGAATTTCAGAATGTGGTCACTTGGGCACCAAATGGAACAGCAACCGAATGACAACCACCAACACAGTGGGCGGGAAAGGTAGTAAGTGATTAATACATATGTAATTGAGCCAAAAAATGCTTCTTCTCCCTCCCCTTGGGGATGCCACTGTGGCCTCTGGAGAGAACCCTGGGTGATGCTGAGACACCAGGAGATGTTTATTTTATGGGAGCTCCCTACAGTCCCTGGCAGGTAAGAGACAACTAATAGATATTTGCCAGTGATGACTGGAGTTCTGAGATATGAAACCCACAATGCAGCATTGTACGGAGAGGACCTGGTCTTTGCTTTTACCAGTGAGGAAAACTAAAAAATATAAAAACTTGAAAAACAGAGAAGTGGCTTATGCAAAGTCATGAAGGTGGTGAAGAAGCAGGAAGTGATAGCTCAGCTCTTTTAAGCCTCCATTCATCACCCAGTTTGCACACCCATCTGCAAAGGGTAGGCTCTCTGTTACTAGTGGCTAGAACCCAGCTGCAAACAGACCATCCAGCTACCTAAAATGACTTCAACATGGTACAAGTTTTCCCAAGGTCTCTTCCAACCTGAGTGACATGGTTGCCTTGGCCTTCTTTTTTCCAGTCTGATTCTAACCACACGTTTTTCAAAGCTGGAGAAACCTTAGTGATGAGCCAGCATACCTCCCTCTTAGAGCAGAAGCTGCCATAGAGATGAGCTCTTATTTTATGATTGTCAGATCAATATTATTATTGGTCAACAACTGCTAGTGAGGCCCAGGCAATGATGCACTAGTTGCTTGGTGGGTCCCCCATGCTGGACAGTTAGAGCAGGCTGGCTTCTCTGTCCCTGTCAGGCATCACAGCCTCCTGAAAGCCACCAACAGCCAGGGATAGGAAGAAAATAAAGGAGTAGGTGCTGGCCTGGAGTTGAGTCATAAAGAATCAGGGGAGTCTGAAGGAAGGTGACTAGGGCCTGGCTTCACGAGCAAAGAGCTCACAGGGGCTGGAGGAAAATCACAGTGGTCTTTCTGCTAACAGAGCCCACAGGACAGGTAGGTGATCTTCAGAGCCCCAGGGTGAGCCTCAAACTGGCATTTTATTGCTGATTTTTAAAAACTGCCATCATTGCCAATCCTCTGTTTTATATCTTTTAATTGTTTTAAAATTGTGTGCTCTGTGCCCTAAGGTGACTTTAACACCAAGGGAAGCACTTTAAAAAAATAAATAGATAATGAGCTATATTTGCTTCCCCACAGGGTGCAGATGGAGCAAGCCAGGCAGAGAGTGGGGAGCCACAGGAAAGCCTTCTGAGCGGGGGCACAGGCCCTCACTCCTGCCAGACCCTACTTCCCCTGTTCCCCATAAAATACCACTCTGGGCTTCCGAGCACCATCAGGAGCCAGAAAATTGGAAGCCAGGTGGTTGCATGAATCATTTGGAACCATTTGTAGATTTTGCTGCTTCCATGGCCTGCCAACCAGAGCCAGCTTGAAAAGATGGAGCACATGAAGGGATCATGTCCTTTGTGGAGTTTTAGAGAATATGTGTTCCTTAATCAGCAAGGGAGAGGCACAATTAAAATGATAAATCTAGAACCACATCTTTCCAGCCCCAACTGAAAGGCCAGAAGACCAACCAGGTTTTGCTGACAAGGGCCAGTGTATTTATCAGTAAGCAGGCAGGTAACAAGCTCCTCCAAAACAATCCAAGAGGAGGGAATACTGTCAACCTCATTTTATTTATTTATTTTGGGGGGAGGTACTAGGGATTGAACTCAGGGGCACTCAACTCCTGAGCCACATTCTCAGCCCTATTTTGTATTTTATTTAGAGACAGGGTTTCACTGAGTTGCTTAGTGCCTTGCTTTTGCTGAGTTTGGTTTTGAACTCGAGATCCTCCTGCCTCTGCCTCCCGAGCTGCTAGGATTACAGGCATGTGCCACTGTGACCGGTTTAACCTCTTTTTATGAGGCCAGTGTTACCCTGATACCAAAGTCAGACAAAATATCACAAGAAAAGAAAAATTACATGTCAACATCCTTGATGAACAAGGTTATATATACAAAAATATATATCAAATCAAATTCAATAACACACTGAAAGGATCATTCACCATGATCAAGTAGGATTTATCTCTGGGATAAAGGATGCTTCAGCATATATAAATCATTAAATATGATGCACTGTATTAACAAAAGAAAGAACAAAAAACCACAGGATCATCTCAATAGATACAGATAAAGAATTTGGAAAAGTTTAACTTCTTTTCAACAGAAAAACTCTCAACAAATTAACTATGGAAGAAATGTACCTCAACACAACAAGGGTCATATACAATGACCCCACAGTTAATATTTTACTCAGCAGTAAAAAACTGAAAGCCTTTCTTTCAAGATCCAGAACAAGACAAGGATGCTTGCTCTTGCCACTTCTATTCAACATAGCACTGGAAGTTCTAGTCAGAGCATTCAAGCCAAGGAAAGAAATAAAAGACATTCAAAAGGAAAAGAGCAAAATTGCTACTGTTTGCTACTGATATGATCTTATATAGAAAAGATGTTAAAGATTCTACCCCAAAAAATTAGAATAAATGAATACAGTAAAGCTGCAGGATACAGAATCAATGTATAAAAATCAGTAGCATTTCACCAGGTGTGGTACCACAGGTCTACAATCCCAGCAGCTGGGGAGGCTGAGGCAGAAGGATTGTAAATTCAAAGCCAGGATCAGCAACAGCAGGGCAGTAAGCAATTCAGCGAGACCCTGTCTCTAAATAAAATACAAAACAGGGCGAGGGATGTGACTCAGTGATCAAGTATCCCTGAGTTCAATTCCCAATATAAAAAAAAATTAGCATTTCTATATACTACAGTCTAGTGATTAAGAAGGCAGGGGGGGTTCTTTTGGGTCAGATCCGAATTCCAGTCTCCATTCTGCTGCTTATTCATTGTGTCACTTAGGGCAAGTAGTCTCCCTTTTCTGAGTTTGAGTTACCCCATCTTACTTAGTTAAATGGCGGTGATAGTAATACTACCTGAATATTGGATACAGCAATAAGAAATGGGCAATCCAAATAAAGAACTGATTAAGCCCAATGCTGGGCACCTGGCAAACAGTAAATATTAGCTTTTATTATTGTTTTTGCATATTTAGTGCTATATCAAACAATCATAAGAGAGGCAAAAAGAGCAGAAATACAGTTAGCCCTTGGTATCTGTCAGTTCTATATCCACAGATTCAACCAACTGCAGAAAATATTTGACAGAAAATTGTGTCTGGCAGGGTGCAGTGGTGCACACCTGTAATACCAGCTGCTTGGAAGGCTGAGGCAGGAGGATCATGAGTTCGAAGTCAGCCTCAGCAACTTAGCAAGGTGCTTAACTCAGTGAGACCCTATCTCTAAATAAAATACAAAAAAAGGGCTGGGGATGTGACTCAGTGGTTAAGCATCCTGGGTTCAATCCTCAGTACCAAAAAAAAAAAAAAAAAAAACAAAAATTGTGTCTGTACTGAACATGTACATACATTTTTCTGGTCATCATTCCTTAAACAATACAGTATAATAACTGGCTGCATACATTTGCATCATACTAGGTATAAGTAACCCAGAGCTGATTTAAAGTATAGTAGGAGGATGTGCAGAGATTATATGCAAATACTGCAGCATTGTGTATAAGGGACTTGAGCATCCAAGGATTTTGGTATCCATAGTGGGTCCTGGAACCAATCACCAGCAGATACCAAGGGATGACTACAGTCACCGTCACTGAGTCATATGATCTCCAAATTCCCACCTTGCCTCCTCTCTGCCCACCCAAGTCTAACATACTATCAGAAGCTTCTCTGTGTAGCAGAAAGAGCCTGGATTTGGGTACCAGCTCTGCTACTCCCTAGCCCTGTGCTTCTGCCCATATCACCCAATTTCTCTGAGCCTCAATTTCCTCTTCTGTAAGATGGAAATAATAATAGAGACTCTGCCTGCTTCATAAGGTCGTGGTGAGGCTCAAATATGACAGAATTTGGATCTGGAATGTCTTTGAAAGATTCATGTGTTGAAGTCTTAGTTCCTAATGCAGCAATGTGCAAGGCAGGGCTTTGGGACAGTGATTGGATCATTAGGACTCTGACCTCGTCAATAGATTAATCCATTGGTGGATTAATAATTTGATGGCATTATTGGAAGGTGATAGAAACTTTTAGGAGGTGGAGAAAATGGGTCACTGGGGGCATGTCTTTGAAAGGTATATCTTTTTTTCCTCTTTCTCGCTGCTTCCCTGGTCCCATGATCTGAGCAGCTTTCCTCCACCACACCCTTCTGCCATGATATTCTGCCTCAATTCAGGTTCAAAGCAATGGAGCTAGTTGACCATGATCTGAAACCAAGAGCCAAAATAAATTTTTCCTTCTCTAAATTGTTTTCTTAGGTATTTTGTTCTAGTTATAGAAAGCTGACACAGACTATGTGTGAATTTGTTTCAAAAGCCATAAAGTGAGGGCTGGAGATGTAGCTCAGTGGTAAAGCACTTGATCCCTAGCACCACAACGAAAAAATTGCAAAAGAGAAAAGTTACTCTACTCAATCTCATAGGCCACAATCAAGTTCCACCTTCTTCCACCTTTTTCTGTGAGAGAAATCCAATTCAAACTGTCTTAAAAAAGAAGAAAAAGATTTTATTAGCTTGTGCAACTGAGAAATACAAGAGTAAATTTTGGAGTAGCTGGATCCACAACATTAAAAAATCTGCTTCTGTCCTTCTCCTAACTCTGCTGCCCTCCATGTTGACTTTACTCTCAGGCAGGCTTGCCCTGTGACGGGGCACAGATGGCCGGAAGCAGAACTCAGCTTGCAACCTACCAGCTTAGCAACTCAAATAGAAATAGTCCGCCCCTGGCTGGCTTAGTAGCTCCAGCCAAAGTCCCAGAAATTTGTGCATTGACTTTGGTCATGTGTCTGTTTATGACCCTTTTCCCTAAGGCCAAGAGAATGGAATATAACAACTGGCCAGGTCTCAGTCATATACCTGATATCTGGAGCCCCCAACCACAAGAAAAGAATAGGGGGAGATGTTTCCCCAAAAGGAAAGCAAGGTGATGTTTCCTATAGAAGAGAAAAGAAGATACTAAATGACAGAGGTCCACCCTACGTAGATTCTACTATTATATTTTTTGGTGGGATGCAGGAAAAAGAAGAGCAAGATGAGACATGCGCTTGGTGCTCTCTGATTGCATCAACACTTCTATCCCTGGAATACTCTGTCAGGTAACAGGACTCAGGGCAAGGAAGGTCCTAGGAAGGGAGCCCGGCTTTTGCTGAGAAACACAACTATATATTATGAAAGGAACGGAACCCTCTTCCCTGGCTCATTAAAGTAAGAGAATGTTTAATAAATACCATTTGATGATAAAGTTCTGACAAGACCATTACTCACTAAATAACCATCGCTCTGGTTCTGATTTCTATTTCACTTGAGAATCTACATGAGCCCAGACTTCCACTGCTGTTGACAGAGGCCATGTTGGCAGGGGACCTGAAGCAGTTTTGTGCATAGAAGAGCAAATACTGAGCAGGGGCCCCAAGAAACTCAGGTACTCCAATCTAAGTCACATCATTTCAGCCTAATGTCTACTTCCTCAGGGGTCTGACAATCTCCCTCCACCCCATCATTATTTCCAGCTCCTAAATGACACTCCTCTCACTGTTTTATCATATTACAAAAGTTATATACACAGTTATTACAGGAAACTCCAAAAAGAGCATACAATCACCCTTATCCTACTCCGTTGCATAAGGATCATCTTCTTTCATAATATACATTGGGAATCCACCTCATTGCCAAAGATACCCTTTTAAAGCATTGATTTTATACATTCAAGTTTTCTTCTGAGCAAATGTATCATAAATTATTTACCAAGTCCCCTCTTGTTGGACAGCTAAATTGTTTACAAATGCGACTATTATGGTATTCCATGGGGTCTTTTAAAACTAAAATGAACAAGTGTAGGGAGTTATAATGACCAAACAGGATAGGACAAATGGGGCAATGTACAGCAAAAGAAGTATGAGAAAAAAAGCCGCTTTCAGAAAAATATTTCTGTCTGACATCGTGTAAACCACACCTGGAGTCCAGGAGTTTTTCTGGGCTCGGCTCCCAGCTCTGCAGAGTTTCTGCTATTTGAAGGACATAAAGAAGCTTTATCCATCCGGGTCCTGCTGCTGCTGTGTGGTGCTGGCCCTTTAGCTTTTCACTGTATCAGTTATCTGTTACTAGACAAAACACCAAACCTCGCTGACTGAAGTCAGCCATCGTTTTTGCTTACAACTGGATGGGCCAACAATTTGGACAGGGCTCTCTTTGGTGGTTTTTCTGTTCCATGTGCTATTGACTGGAATCATTCACTTGTCTTCATCCACTTGGTGGCTACACAGGAAGGTGTCTGATACCTCAGCACTTTCCTACATGGGCCTCTCTTCCTCCATGTGGTTAGGTTGGTCTTATTTATCCCATGGAGACTCAGAGTGGCCAGATATGGCAGCTACTTCCAAGTAGGACAATCTTGGAAGCTGCTAGTGTCTTAAGGACCAGTCTTATAAGTCACAGTTCCAAAGTATTTTGTTTGCCAAAGCCAGTCTGTGTCAATCTGAATTTAAAGAAAGAGCAAATAGACCCCACCTTTTGCTAGGAGGAAAGTAAAGAATTTGAAGCTATCTTTAACTTACTCTAGTATATGTGATGAGAACAAAGGGATTATAAAATTCTTCCACAATCAAGATACATGGAACATTATGAAGTATCACAAAATACTAAGTCCCAAGTGTGGACTCAGCCAACCAAAAGAGAGGTTGAAGCCCAGGCATGCTCTATAACTTTGCCTAAGCTCTGAGTAATGCACCAAGAGAGACCATTGCCCCAGTGGTAAGTGGAAAACAGAATACCTGCAGAACTCACAGGCCAGGAAACAGTGGCAATACACATTCGGGTCCACAAACACCCTCTGCGGTGTTGGAGAAAGCACGGGGGACTCAGACATCCAGCCCAACTCTTCCCTTGGTTGTGGAACTTCACCAGGCTCCAGTGAAGCAGTGATTTCTCCTTGTGCAAATTTTCCACTCCTTCCTTTCCCAGGGGTATGGGATATAAATTATGAGATCCTTTGTGAGAACATTTTTGCTAAAATAACAAACATCGGCTTCCTCAGGCTGGTAAGTGAAAAGAAAGCATAGGTTGCCCGTGAAAATGGTCCATTTTCCAGGTAAGAGTTCGTATTATGTTTCCATATAGAGACCTTGAAACAAAGGACTCTAGAGGTCTGAGTGAACCAGGCCATGCTGGTCAACCCCACCCCTGATTGCAGTGGTGCAGGGAGATTCTTGCTCATCCCCAGTCCCCTCAGAGACCTGCAGGGATGTCTGGGCACTGACTAGGGCCTAAAGTTAATATCTAGTCATTCATCACCTGAATTCCACTTGATCACTAAACAAGGCTGCTATTTTGTGCACAGTATCTCTGAGGCAAACCATTTGGGAGGTAGTAAGTGGGCAAGTGGGCCACACGATGGGCAGGGGTTTGAACTATCTATAATCTATACACAGCCTAGGCCCAGCTGCAGGATCCCCTTTTTCTGCAGGGACATAAAAACTGTGGCCTCTTTTAAAAGAGCTCAGACTTCATGTCTTTATTTTCACTAATCTAATCAGATAAAGGCAACCAGTTCTTAAATATTTAAAAATTTTTTTCACAGCTCAGCCTGAAGCCCTGTGCCTATTTGATTTATACAACTCATATCTGGCTGGGTGTTGGTGGATTGAGACTAATATCTTTTCAGAACTGAAATGCCTCCTTTTTTTTTTTTTTTTTTTTTTTTTTTTCCTCTCTCTCTCTAAGCCTCCCTCCAAGAACAAGCCAGCTGGACAGAGGCTCACTTCCAAGGAGAAGAGACTCAGGCTTGGCCATCCCTTAGTCTTCTTATTTTCCTTAGACCACTGGGAAGGAATCAAGACATTCTTTTATTCAATCAGGATCATTTATAAATAACAGAACCACTTTCTGCTTCACTGCCACTTACAATATTGAGAGGAGTGAATTAGGGTCACCACGGTTAGAAAAAGGAGCAGCGAGTAGCACATGGTACAGCTTCCTTTGGAATCTTTGCTCAGCATGACTATTGTAGAAGTACTGGGATCCCCCTGCACCTGGGCGGGGGCGGGGAGAAAAAAAACAGACGTATTGGGATGAGTGCTTTGGGACTTGCATTAGAGGTCTTTGGACCTGGACTGAAGTTCTGGACAGGCTGGACCAAATGTGGAGAGCGGGAGACTGAGCTTCACATGTTCCCCAACCCCACTGCAGCCCATACCTTCAGAACCTGGAGTTAGCAGGTTCCACTACTGAACTTCATTCTGTGGCCTGAGAGGAAGATAGTTCCCTCTGTTGTGAAGAGATTTCTGTCCTGGGAAGCAATGGCCCCTCTCCTGTGTACCAGGTGTTTGAAAACAAACAAAAAATTTACAAAAACAGGAAAATTCAAAGAATTCCTGAATACTCTTCACTTCATTTGCTTGACATTTTCCTTTTCTCAAATACTTTTTTTCTGAACCATCTGAGAGTAAGATACAGATAAGATCCCCTTTATCCCTAAGGACTTGAGCATATATTTCCTAAAACACATGAACAGTCTTTCATAACCCCATATATTACCCACATCAAGAAATTAATATTAATACAATACTATTATCTAAACTACACATCTTTTTCTAATTTCATCAATTTTCCTAAGAATGTTCTTTATAGCCAAAGAGATGAAAAAATTGATCCCAACTTCAATCCAAGATTATATGTTGTCCTCTCTTTAGGTTCCTTCAATTAGAAGAATTCTTCAGGATTTGTTTGTCTTTCATGAGGTCAATATTTTTGAAAAATAAAAGCTATTTATTTAAGCCAGGTGTGTTTGATGATGCCTATAATCCCAGCGGCTCAGGAGGCTGAGGCAGGAGGATCATGCATTCAAAGCCAGCCTCAGCAACTTAGTGAGGCATTAAGCAACTTAACAAGATCCTGTCTCAAAATAAAAAACAAAAAGGGCTGAGGAATGTGGCTCCATGCTTAAGCACACCTGGGTTCAATCTCTGGTACAAAAAAACAAACAAACTCCACAGCCATTTATTTAATAGATTATCCTTCATTTGGGCTAGTCTGTTGTTTACTCAGATTCAGGCTATGCAGCTGTGGCAGGAATAGCATAGGGCTGCGATACTGTGTCCTTCTTTGGCACACACATCAGGAGATGCGTGATATCTGTTTGTCCCATTTGTCCCTTGTGATGTTAACTTTGATTTGTGGGTTCAGGTGGGATCTGACGAACCTCCCCACTGTTGATTTACCATTTTTGCCTTTTTTTTTTTGGTTTTTTTTTTTGGTGGTGCTGGGGATTTGAACCCAGGGCCTTGTGCTTGCAAGGCAAGCCCTCTACCAACTGAGCTATATCCCCAACCCCCATTTTTGTCTTTTAAATCACTATTTTGTGGGAGATACTTTGAGATTGTGTAAATATATCATTCCTCATTAAATTTTGACTACTACTTTTAATATCTACTGATAATTCTTACCCGAATATATTATTACTACAAAAGTTACCAGTGGTGATTTTCTAGTTCCATCATTTTTCCTATATTTAGTAGTTGGGACTTTACTGTAAGTGCTTTTTCTTTTCCTCCATTTACTTCTTTGTTTATATCGGTGTAGACTTATATTTTCTTATTTTATTCAATGGGTTATTATACTACTACTATCATTATATTTTTTTAAAGTTCAGATTGTCCCAGATTTCTCCAGTGGGGACTCCTTCCAGATGTCTTCTTTGTCCTTTTGACATATCTAGACAGGACTATTTTGGAGGAAGGATGCTCCAGAATTCTGGTCCAGAATATTTCCTCAAATAATAAGTTTAGAGAGCATTCAAAAATCTCACTTGTTAACATTATGAGAAAACATACATTATTTGTCAGTGAATTTTCTAGAGTTCCAATGGAACAACAAAATGTTTATCAACATACATTTTTATCATATTCTTAGATAGCAAACTCATCTGGTACGTCAAACCATGACCAGGACAAGAGGTCCTGGTTCAGCCAGTTCATTTCACAGTGGACTGACTGAGGAAGGACAGAGAAGAGTCAGGGGTGTGGGGAAGCCCAGAGAGAGGTAAAGAGGAAAAGGAAGGGGAAAGATGCATTCAGACGGGTCTGGCACCTACAGCCTCCTACAACCCTGCCGCACTCTCCAGGAAGTCACCACCTTGCTGCAGAGCACAGGATACTTTGTCAGAGGTTAGAAATGACCAGCTTCATCTGTCAGAAAAGGGGCTGGGACCTGTGTGTGTGGAAGGAACTCAAGTTCCTTTGCCACAGAAATGCCATCGGAAGAGGGAAAACACAGCGCCTGTGACAACCCTGTCACCTTACACCTCTACTCACACCACCACAGCCTGGAGACGCTTCAGGCAGAACTGAGTGCTTGGAAAGCCTGTGATAAATCAGCTCTGCCTTTACTAGCTGAGGGTTGCTATGGCAATGGGAATACACTGTAGGTTTTAAGAGATGTAATTTTCTGTGATTCACTGTATATTTTTAGCCATTTTTCTTCCTGTATTATCTCCCTGTGGCAATTGCCTATTAATGCTGGTCTGCACTAGGATAGAACTAAATGGTCCATTCTCCAAAGTGATGAAAACCCTGGAGATCAGTAAGTACAGGAGGGGTATGGCCCATGGACCTAAGGGTAAGCTGGTAGAACAACCAGATTGGTTCCATGAATTAATTAGCATGGGCCATGCCACACCTAAGGAAGAGAGGAAAGAGAAATAAAAGGGCCCAGAAATGTGGTGCTGGATTTCTTAGAAGGGGAGACTGAGTCATGCCACTTGCTGCAATCAGTATGTTCAAATGGTGTCAGGGTCAGGCCACACAAATCACAACCCTACATCCCAGGCAAGGGAAACTAACCACAGGTTTCTGAACAAGAAACTATACAAGCATACTAAGCTTTTTTAAAACTTGGCTCATCTTGCTATTATTTTTCTCTCTTTCTTCTCTTCTTGCTCTAATTTTACTCTATGTGTGTACAATCATGTTGCTGGGGATTAAACAGGCCCTGGCACATGCTAAGCCTAGGTCTACCACTTAGCTATACTACCAGCCCATAAATTTACTCATTTATTACACCATAACATTTTAAGGAGGGACAAGAGGAGATGAAAATAGAATCAGTCCACTTGGTTACTTGGTAGTTTGGTCACGTGTCAAATTGCTTAATGATGGGGATCATTCTGAGGAATGCATCATTAGGTATTTTCATCACTGTACAACATCACAGAGTGTATTAAACCCAAATCGAGTTGGTGTAGCCAACCACACACCTAGGCTCTATGATACATATTGCTCCTGGATTACAAACCTGTCCAGTCTGTTACCATACTGAACACTGTAGGCAACACTATTTGTATTTGTATATCTAAACATAGAAAAGGCACAATAAAAATGATGGGATTTTTCGACTCCATTATAATCTTGTGAGACCACCATTGTATATACAATTCATCATTGACCAAACCATCATTATGCATTGAATGATTGGAATTGCATCTGTCTTTCTGTTTCAGGCAACAGAAAACTCATATTACTTAAGCAGAGAGACAAGTTGCCATCCCTAATAACAAAAAAGCCCAGGGGCAGGAGCCAGTTTCAGACCCAGCTAAATTCAGAGCCAGAGGACATCATCGACATCTAGGCTCTCTGTCATACACTAAGTCCCACTGATATTTTGGCTTTGGGGCTATAATAGCAGAAAACTCAGCTGATAGAAGCCTCAACAAAGTGTGGTTTACTTTTCTCACATAGGAAGTACAGATATGGGTTTTCTTCTTACATAACAAGTAGTCCAGAATAGGCATAGATGACATTTCTGTGCAGCAGAAATGTTATCGAGAACCCAGCTCCTCTTTTCTGCCCTGCTGCACTATCTTCAGGGTTTCTGAAGGACTCACAGTTCCAGGTGTTCAAGGCAAAAAGGAGAGGATAGCTGTCTCTGATTCTCTTATCTAGAAAATCAAATCCTTCCCCAAAGCCCTCAGCTGACCTCTGCTTGCAACTGAATGGATACATCGGTGCCATATGGCTACTCTAGTCACTGTAGAGGCTAGGAAGTATGTTTCTAGAGTTTTCTAATGCCTAAAGTAGAGGCAATGTTTTTTATTTTGTTTTGTTTGGGCCTCATATAACAGTCAAAGAACAAGTCATATTCAAGACCATGGAATGGTTCTGCCTCTTCATCACAGGGTCTGCTCAGTTGCTGCACTGTCATTTCCCAACCAAAAGGGGAGAAAGTAGAAGAAAAGGGCAAGAACTTCCTTTTAAGAATGTGATACAGAAGTTGCATTCACCATTTTTCCTGCTCACATTCCCTTGGCCAGAACTGAGTCACATGATCACAACTAGTGGCAAGGGAGGCTGGGAAATGTAGTATTTGGGTGGTTGGGGGCCTAGCTAAAATTTGAAAAGCTCTATTATTAACATGAAGAAGGGGAGGAGTATTTCTGAACAATTAGCTACCTCCTCCAAATCAGTAATAGGAGAAAGGGTTTGAATGGATGTTGGATTAGCTAGCCAACCATTTCTGCTTCTGCCTTCTCCTCAGTCTTACCTTTGTGGAGGTCAGACAGCTCCAGCATCATCAGCCTCATATTCTCCCTGGTGAAAAAGACCAACCTCCCTGCCGCTATCCTAGCCAGTCTCATTCTATCTCCATGGTTCTGACTGGGTCACCTGGTCATAATCAACTCAGGGGAAACAATACAATTCTCTGGATATTCCTAAGTTACCTGCCCCCCAAATCACCAAGACCTTCGTGGGCTTCAGTTTGCTCCTTTGTAAGATAGACATAAGAGCTGAAACTACTTGAAAGCATTGGTGGGAGAGTGCTGCTGGTGGTCATTGTCAGTAGATGCATCCTCACTTGACCTTTAACCATATCATTCTAAAAGACAAGCCCTCAATAAATCAAAGTGAATGCTGTTGAACAGTGGTCTATATTTCATCTCATAACATATTCCAAATTTAAAATATTTATTTAGCACTTACTAAGTACCTGCCACTGGACTAAGTGTTTTATATACCCTCATTTATGACTTTTAGAATAATTCTGAGGGAAAGGTACTTTCACTGTGTTAATAGGTAAGGCAATTTAGCTCCTTGCCTAAGGACCCAGCCAGGGCAGTGATGGATAAAGCCAAGACTAAGGTTGAACCCTCAACTCTGCTCCCTCTTGGGTACAAATATGTAAAATCCACACATACAGGATCACGACAACTTTCCTGCTGACCGTGGCATCATGAGAGCACTGCTCAGCTCCCCCTTGGAGATAAAACCTGCTGCCAGGAATAGCCGCTCCGCCCAGCAGGGGCACCTTTTGAATCCTTGGAGTCTCTGCACTGAGCTCTTACCTTTCCTGGGCACAGCAGGGACCCCAGAACCAGGCCTGTGCTGCCCAGTGGTGACTCATCTGCTCTGAGGCTTCCCATCAGCCTGGCCCCAATGCTTCTGGAGCTGTGCTGTAGTCCAGGCTTCTTCCTCCCTCTTTCCTCCCTCTCTCCTTTGCCAAATGTCAGGCCTGCACCATTGCCCAAAGGCTCCCCCCACCTACTCCTGTTCTCTCACCTTTATCCTTCAGAGTCATTTCCCATAATATAGCTCTTATATGCCCAATTCCATCTTGGCTTCTGCTTCTCCAAGGACCCAAATTGACACACTTCTTGTACCTGCCTTGACTCATTGCATGGACTACACCATTAGTTCATAAGTTTCCTAGATTCTTGAGTTTTAAATAATTCAGAACGAAAATACTAATTTAAAGTAGGGCACAATGGTGCACCCCAGCTACTCAAGACACTAAGGCAAGAGGATCACAAGTTCAAGACCTACCTGGGCAACTTAGAGAGACCCTGTCTCAAAATTAAAAAATAAAAATGGTTGGGAATATAGTTAAGTGGTAGAGCACCTCTGGGTTCAATCCCCAGTATAGTCCCTCCCCCCTATATAAATACTTTTATATAAATTCAAATTAGGGGTGTGGAAGATCTAATATAGGTGCATAAGGAGGTTCCTGGCCTAGCACTTAGAAGCAAGTTTCTACAGAGAGGGTAAAATAGTCATTGCAGATCTTAAAAGTGTCGCCCAGCCACACTGGGTATGTTGGAAGGAGAGGATGGGAAGGGTCTGCTCCTCCTTGCCTGGGTTCACTCTGCAGAGATGCAGATAGATTCCAGTCATCCTAACTCTCCATTCAGAAGCCTCCAAAACTACTTAGAAAAGGAATTGATTATTTACAGAAAGAGCAAAGACTGCTGCTTAACTCAGCCAAAGGGAGAAAATGACCAATTGAACAAAATTCACTGGCTTTGACAAGGATCTCCAGGCTGAAGTGAGTTCACCCTTAACGCCCCCAGGAGCGCTATGTGCCACGAACACCCTGTCCCCACCCACCCAACCTCAGAGTCTATACAAGAACTGCTAACAGTAGCCACAGAGTGGGGGGTGCCCTATCAATGTGTTATTTGGACCCAATAGTCTTTATCATAAAACTTAAAAATTAGTTAACAAGATTTATTGATTGGGATACTTCACATAAAAATCTGGAGTTCTTACTTTTCTTTAAAAAAAATTAGCAAATCTGAAATGCCAGACCTGCAGGCCAGCTTCTTCCTTCAGACAGAGTTAATCTCCATTACTCCTATCCTAGGCCCTGAAATCACTTGAGTTCACAACACCAGCCTTAAACCACACAGGACAATGAACCTACTTGATTTCGAACACTCAGATTCAGATCATGAGGCCTGGATAGTACTTGGCTGAAGTTTACTGTGAACTCTTTTAAGAAATATTAGTTACTAAGCAAATCAATAGTATAAATAAGATTTCAGGGTTTTTTGTTGTTGCTGTTGTTGTTGTTGTTGTTTCGTTTGTTTTTTTAAAGGAGTCTTCAAGCATTCCAGCAGGAATTAGCACAGCTGGAAGCTTTGAGCTTTGTCAGGACAGGTGGTAGCCGGAGGCAGAGGCCCTGGGTTAGACATGGTACGACTTCTGTCTGGGCTTTGCCCTTACTAGTTACATGACTTTGAGCATTTCCTTCACTCCCAGCTTAGGTACCTGGTGTAGTAACAATAATAAGTAAGAGCTAATGTCTGGTGAGTGCTCTTCCATGCAAAGCAGTATGTTAGGTGCTTTGTGTGTATTCTCTTTTCTTTTCAAACAAAGCCCGGAGGTCAGATTCTAGTATTATCTCCAAAGTAGGAGACAGGTTCTGTGGCCTGTTCAAAGTCAGTCAGCCAGGGATGGAGCTACTATTTGGAGCACAGACTCTCTGACTGCAGAACCCACCTCTGTGTTTACTCCCCTCTGATGCTTACGCCTGCATTGGGTTGTTGCAAGATTTTAAAAAAGACCAGGCAGGCCAAGTGCTTCCTGTAAACCAGAACGTGGTAGAGCAATATTTACTGTTATCAGTTGAACACTGCAATTCTTTTTCAAAATTGATGCTTTGCTTAAAAATCACCAATTCCGTCTGACCCCTTCCTAATTCATTCAAATTAATGAATTTCCCCCCCCTCTTTTAGGGATTATTAAGGAGCTGGAACTGACACATCATTAGTCCTGCAGTGCCCTCTGCTGACAGCAATTAGGAAAATTGTAAAGTCTCAGTAGCAGGTGATATCAATCCCCACCACCACCTTGAACAAATATTTTCTCCAGCTACTACCTTGTGCTGGGCATTGTACCAGCTGCTACCAGGTCTAGAGAGACGAGAAGGGTGCAAGAAAGTCTGTTCTACCCATCACTGTCCTGCATGATTTAGGTACAGGAGAAGGAAAACAGAAAGCTGAAGACAGAGCAATCTATATTTCATCATAGCATTGCAAAGTAAAAATATTTATTCAGCACTTGTTGGGTGATTCCCATGATGACATAACGAAGAGGAGACCAAAGCCAGACATTATGGTCATTCTCCTCCTCACAAGGTCACAGTGAGCCCAAAGGAAAGAGGTAAATGCTGCTCCTTGCCCAGGAGTAGCTGGGGCAAGTCCTACATTGTAGTGTTTGCCAATGTCTAAATACTCCCATAATGACCAATTGCAAACTACCAATATGATGATTATCGAGTTTCTTGAAAATTTAAGAATTGGCCTCTTACAAGCTATAGGAACTGGCTCCAACATACTATTTCTTTTAATTCTAGCGGGGGAAAATGTACCTTTGCATCTCCCTTCCCACTGGTCTGGACTCCAGAATTATCCCAGCTGGTACACATCTGATGAGTGGGGACAGACCAGCCTCACTCCACAAGGCTGACCCCAAGTGAGAAATGGGGAATGCCAGCTGGAGCGTCCCTGAGGCGTCCACAGGTGGCTCTGGCCAAAGGTTCATGTCACTTTCCTCCCACGGCCCCTTTCCAACCTTTTTCATGTCTAATCAACTGAAGTAGGAGCAACTGTCAGAACACCGTGATGTCTCTTGAAAGAATCCCTCCTTCTGCCATCCACTTCCCTGCCCCAACTCCAGTTCCCTCCCCAAATCCTCACAGATTTGGTCCACAGTCCTATCTCAGTCTAGAAGCCCCATCCCAGCAGCTTTGAAGAACCCTGAGATTTTCTGATGTGAGAGTCTGGTCAACCCTGGACCATGTGCCTCTTATTGTGTCCAACTTGCAAGGAAAAGGGCCCTGGCTCCACGCAGCAAGAAAGAAGGAATGTTGGGGGTGGGGGCGCGCATGGCCTGTGGGAACAGTTCCCAATTGCCTCCAACTACAGAGATGAGCCAGGCTAAGTAAATCCAGCTGCCAGGAGCCAGAGAGGACCAATCTCCTGCACATGTGCTTTCTACTCAGCCCCCCGACATCATTCCAGGGCCACCAAATAAAACCAGAAGTAAGACCACCTCTGTTATCAGCAGGTGCAAACCTCTGCCTCCCCTGAGGCTGGCAGCTCCCCCAGCTTGTTCTCCCCCAACCTGCCTTGATTTCCTTCTGCAGCCTCAATCCACTCATCCCAGAGTCCCACTGACCCTGAATGAATAAGATCTGCAGCAAGAAGACTGAGATCCACTTGTGGCTCAGGTACTCAGAGTCCTATGTCCTCAGGAAGGTTCTATACCTCCTGAGGGTTCTCCTCTGAAGACTACAAGGAAAAAAAAATCAGAATGCACTGTGGTGTGGAGTAAATTAGAATGCAGTGGAAAGGACTTTATAAGTCAGAGTGATCCCTCAGACAAATCTTTACAATGTTTCATTTTGTTTCCCCTCTCCTTAAGAAAGGAACACCTGTTCTTTGTGGAAATTTTGAAAAATACATTTGAGTATACAAAAATTAAAATCACCCGGAGCTAACCATCCATATTTGATGTGTTTCCCCCCAGATTCTTTCCCCATGTTTATACAAATAATACCTTTTAAAAAGAGGGTATTCCAAAGAACTTAAAATCAGCATACTACAGTGATGCAGCCACACAATGTTCACAGTAACTCAATTTACAATAGCTAGATTGTGGAACCAACCTAGATGCCCTTCAATTGACGAATGGATAAAGAAAGTGTGGTATATATACACAATGGAATATTACTCAGCCATAGAGAAGAGTAAAATTATGGCATTTGCTGGTAAATGGATGACATTGGAAAATATCATGCTAAGTGAAATAGGCCAAACCCAAAAAACCAAAGGCCGAATGTTTTCTCTGATAAGTGATGACAATATATAACGAGGGCGGGGTTGCGGGGAGAAGAGGAGAATGAAGGAACTTTGGATGGTGTAGAGGAAAAAGGGGTGGGAGGGGGTGGGGATGGAAAAACAGTAGAATGAAACAGACAGTATTACCCTATATATATGTATGATTACATGAATGGTGTGAATCTACATTGTGTACAACCATGGAAAAGAAAAGTTGTACCCCATTTGTGTACAATGAATCAAAATGTGTCTAAAAATAAAAAATATTTTTAAAAAATAAATTAAAAAAAAAAAAGGCCCTGACACTTCGGTCTGGTGATGAGATTAAAAAAAAGAGGGTATTTATGAATCAAGGGTAGTGGTCTCCCCATTCAGCAGGGAACTACAGGCCGTCCAAACTGCAAAAAAAGTTCATCTCCATTCAAAAAACAGTGGAAATAAAGCTCTATATTTAGCAATCTTCTAGACCCCTCTAATAAAGAGACCTTGGAAATAGGTACTTTTTTTTTTTTTGATAGAAGCCTCCAAACTTTTGGTTCGGCAAGTCATTTTAGAAAAGCAACATACCTTTTTGGATTACCATGTCTGCTTATCCTAATTTGTTAAATATTTTTAAAATTAAAATTGGAACACTCTTCCTTTAGTAAAGCCCATATTACTGCAGTGGTATTATTAAAATGCTCGTTCTTATGCTCTGATTTGCTATCGGAAATACTTCTGAAAACCTCACTTTTTTCGGTGGCTGATCTACAAAGCACCAGAGGTACCCATGTAGAACAAGAATGCAAATTTGTTCTGCTGAGTTCTCCTGGTACCTGACAAAATGTCATCTTTCCATCAACGTTACCAAGATCGGGCCTCACGTCTGCCCTAAAACAGGTGTTTTTTGACTGTCGGAAACTTCCTCAACCTCTTCTTCTTTATAATGGTAGCAGCTGGCCCCTCCTGCCTGAGTCCGTCTCAACCTCGACTCACCCAATATCCAAGCCAACCTGGGGGACGGGTAAAAGTCAAGGGTGCCCAGCAGATGCTCACATGACTTAAAGTGTGTTGTTAGGGAATGTGTCCTGTGAGGTCCCAAATGTCCCCTGAGTGGCTGCATGCACTAGAAGAGCTTGTGGCTAAACATTACCAGCCCAGATGTTTCAGGCTGGATAATGGCAAAATTAAGGCAGGCACTCTTCCCTTAAATGCCTACAACAAGCCCAGCAGCTTCTTGCACGGCTGCTTAAGCCTGCTTCTCTCCAGACACACGCAAGAGCAGGGAGCAAAGAGCACCCACTCCATCGGCTCGCTCCACTGCAAAAGAAGTTTCTGTGACTTCCAGAGATACTGCTTGGCCATGTCCAGAGGATGAGTCCTTCAGAGTCTTTCTCTGGGTGTGAGAGATGGTCTGGTGTTCAGGGTAAAAACCTGGACTTTGGACCCAAGGGACCTGGGCTCGAATACTGGCTGCATCACTTCCCAGGAAGTCTGGCCTCAGGCAAGCGCCTCTCCCTTGCTGAACCTGAGGAAGGGGCAGTGAGGATGCCAAGAGGCCATAGGTAAAAGCATGCTGTGCCGGTGCCTGGGGCACCAGGGTTCCTGACCAGGTCACTTGGCGCTTTGCCCCTCAGCAGAGCTGCAGCAGTAGGAGAATCCAGGTGGGCTCAGGAGGGTGTCCTGACTGCCTCCCATTTCTGTCACCAACTGCCTTATATTTGTCCAGGTTTCCCAGAGAACCAGAGCCAATAGGAGCTACACAGAGATATGCAAGAGGAGATTTATTATGAGAACTGACTCACACGATTGTGGAGGCCCAGAAGTCCCATGACCTGGTGTCTTCAAGCTAGAGAACCAGAAAAGCCTGCGGTGTCAAAGGCCTGAGAAGTGGGAGCTCCAATGACCAAGCACAAAAAAAATGGCTGTACCTGTTTGAGAGCGAGAATTCGCCTTTCCTCTGCCTTATTGTTCTGTTTCACCCCTCAGAAGACCGAATGATCTTTACTCAGTATATGGCTGTCAATGCTACTTTCTTCTGGAAACACCCTCAGAGACACACCCAGAAATTATGTTTTACCAGCTGTCGGGGCATCCCTTAGCCCAGTTAAGTTGACATATAAAATTAACCATCAGGTACCCCTTCCCACTGAACTTTCACACTCTTGCTACACCCTTCCAAAGGCAAAATCCAATAGCAGGACTTGTCTTGTCTTTCAGGCTAAGTGGTACTTCTGAGCAGCCACTGGAAGGCCTTCACCCACCTCTCAACCAGGCCCCCCATCTGATCATCTGCCCAGGTAAGAGGGTTGGACCGTCTCAGCTCTTGGTGGCACACATCCCCTTCTTACAGTCTCCTCTCACCTCCCCGCACTCAGGGAATCCAGGCCAGGGCTCCAGAACCTACTTCAAAGCAGGAAAAGACCCCTCCCACTCCCCGGGACTCACAAGGCCTCCCCTTCCAGGGAGAGAAGTCAGTGGTTTAGAGGCAGGGACTCCAAATCCTGAGACCACCAGAGAATTTAATTATGTCCTTCAACTGTCATCACAGAAACCCAGGATGTACAACTCATCTCTCCTTCCTGATTCTCTTCTCCGTAAGTCTCAGATGTCACCTATCAGTGAGGCCTCCCCTGGCCTCACCTACCAGAGAGTCACACCCTGCCCCACCCGGTTCCCTGCTTTTTTCCCCCACCTTTATAGAATGGCTCATGCTGTATTTCTTTCTTATTTTGCCCACTTTCTGGCTTCTCTCATTAAAATATAAATTCCACAAAATTAGGAATCTTTGTTTCTCTCACTGCTGTTTTCAAATCCTGGAACACAGGCACACTTGGGGAAAAGGGGGGAAGGATTAACATTCTTTTTTTTTTTTTTAATTTTTTTTTAGTTGTTGATGGACCTTTATTTTATTCATTTATTTATATGTGGTCTGAGGATCGAACCCAGTGCCTCCCACATGCCAGGCAAGCACTCCACTACTGAGCCACAACCTAAGCCCCAGGATTAACATTATAAGAAGGAAAGTTTTAGAAAAGCACTTCTAAATTCTCTTGTGAAGGGACCCAGTGTTGCCCTTTGAGCTTCTTAGGATCCTTCCAAACCCTGAGGAAACTAGACTTCGAGCCCCTTCCCACCCTCCATCCCCGAGGGCACTGTGGGATCAGTAGGGCCGCTGTGGATGCAGCATCCCTTGTGGGTTCACCTCTCTCTGGGGGGCCAGCACAGCAGCTACTGCAAAGCCCCTTTCAAAGATGGTGGTCTGACAGATGGGAGCCCCTTGGGCTGTCATCTCCTTCCTGTTACAGAGGGCCCTGTGGTCTGCAGACAGACTTGCTCAGTGGGAAACTTGCAGAACCCAGAGACACAGCCTTCTAACTGGAAAAATGAAGGAATCTAAAGCCAAAAGCTCCAATTACTTACAGGGGCTGGTCTGAGAGGCCATGGCCAATGCCTTCAGCTCCTGGAAGGGAGCTGTGAAGATGAAGACAGTGAAACCCAGTCCTCCTTTCCTCTGGCCCCCAGTGCGCAGCTGCTTTCTAATTGCATCTGCCTGGAAGACTTCTGAGACCGTCATCTTAGATGCGGCCACGGCTCCTGCCAGGCCTGCCTGTGGGGCTGGGAGTGGGCCTCAGGGGCCTCTCCTGCCCAGTGCCCACGGCCTCCAGGCCAAGAGCTGCAAACCCAGAAGGCAGCCGGGAAACATGGTGAACGCTGCAGGAAAGGGAGGAGGCGGGGTCCAGGCACCACGAGGCTGAGGAGCAGGACGGGCGCTCAGCCAGCCTGTCAGAGTGAGGACTGACCTGCACAGGTTAGGGGAGAGGGTGTGGAGAATGGGATGTCGGCCAGGCAGGCGGGGAGGCGGGAGGGACAGTGGATTATTTCCCAGCACAGGCCGCCCGACAGCTGCCCACCGTGATAACAGGGTTATCTTTAACCACTTTACAGGAGAGAAATCACCTTTTCAGGTGGCCTTATGGTTAGGAGGCAGGGATCTGCAGTTAGTCACACCTGGATTCAAACCCATGCTCTGCCACGTCCCTTCAGAGTCACCTTGGATAAATGTCTGAACCTTGCCAACCTCTGTTTCTTTACTTACAGAAGGATGACAGCCGTTGCCACCTCTTTGAGTGGTTGTAAGGATTAAGTAGTGTTTATAAAGCGCTTAGCACAGAGCCTGGCACATGGCAAATGCTCAGTTCCCCAGGTCGCATATCTATCTAGCCTCTCCAGCGGTGACAGTGTCAACAATCCCTTGGTCACCTGCTTTTTCTGTGATTCCATTTACGTTAGATTTGAATCCTGCAAAGTTGTTTGCACGGTAGAATAAAAGTCGATGCTCCGTTTCAACCCCAAGCAGATTTCTGTGTCTGGTGCAACTGAAATGGAAAGATGTTGAAATGACTCCATCTTGTTTTTATATGCATCAGGCTTTTTCAGTCTGATTTGTAGTATGGCTTCATGCAGCTTTAGATCCCAACCTAACTTTGCTGATGCTGTTTTAAATCTTCTTGCTCCTAATTTCACTTCCAATTTTATCACTTTTCATTTCTTTGCTACACTTTCATCATTGTTAGCCAACTTTTTTTTTTTTTTTTTTTTTTTTTTTGGTGATGCTGGGGATTGAACCCAGAGCCTCAGGATGCTAGGCAAGCTCTCTACCACTGAGCCACACCTCCAGCACACCCTTCCCAGCCCCTGTTTCTTTGATTAACCATTTTTGGAAAATGTCATGGAGGTTCATCACTGGAGGACAAGGAGGCTACACAATCAAATGTCTTGCTGTCTGTGCATGAACCCAACAACAGAGAGGCAGAAATTAAGAACAAGTAGACTTTAAGTGGCATGGTTGGTCACTGATTATGATGTACACCTGTTATTTTGGTAGCAATTTGTTCACTAAAGAGCTAGCAGCAAAGTTCATGCTTTATGCAATGACTTGGAATTGATAGACTGTGGTCACCAGAATTTGAATCATGTCATTGAGGACTGGTGTGCTTTACTAAACCATGATAACCAAAGTTTGTGTGCACTGAACTCTGCAAAACAGGCACTGCCTGTCAATATCATAGATGTTCGATTACTGCTCTATGCCAGGCTTTGTTTTCAACATTTAAATGCAGGTAATCCTGCCCATCCCATGAGAAAGGTAGCATGACGAACCCCCATTCTACAGATGAGGAAACTGAGACCAAAGAGAACATACCCAAGGCCACCTAGTTGGCAAATGGTGGCATTGAGCCTGTGCTTTTAATTAACATCCGTTCTGTGATAGAGATGAGGATCCTGAGGCTTAGGGAGTGTTTTTTCCTTTGGGGATCATGGGTACATAAATGGCAGTCTTTTTGCTACTCTGTCACAGCCAACTCTCCCCACAACCTATGTGGCAGGGGGCAGGGGGATCATTCCAACACAAGGGGCCAGCACACTTCCCCAGCTCATGGGAAAGGAACACAGCCTCAAACACCACCTCCTTTCTTGATTTTATCTGTTTACTTCGGAATGGGTTATGTGTGCACACTAGCCAAAATTCAAAAAGGTACAAAGTTGGAACATCTCCTGCCCAGCCTGTCTTCAAGCCTCGAATTCTCCTCCCCCGAGGTAACCAGTGATACCAGTTTCTTCCCCTTCTGTTCCTAAGAATTCCCATGCGACCTCTTCCCTTCTTGACTCAAAGCCAAGTTTGATCGGCTCCATGCCCACAATTCTGCTCCCCCCCCCAAGGGAAGGGTCTCACGACGTCTCTTAAATTGCCCAGGCTGGACGATAACTCTTGAACTCCCACCTTAGACTCCTGAGTAGCTGGGATTAAAGGTCTAAAATTTTTTTTAAAGGAAAAACATCCAAGAGTCAAAATCGTTTAAAAGTTGCCTTGGTTATTGGTTATTGATTTCGTTTGTTTCCAGGAACTTGAGAACCACTGGGGCACCAGAAGAAAAAGTGCTGTGGACCATGCGAAGGGAGGGACCTCCTGCTGACTGGATGAGCTGATGTTCCTGGACGGGTGTTCAGGGAGGGTGTGGCTTCCCAGGATGGTGAGGGGAGGTGGGGCAGGAGTTGTCCCAGGTAGGTCAGCCTGCACGCAGACCCTCAAACCCTTACTGTATCTATTTGGAAAAGGACTTAAAAGGCAAAGAAAAGAAAATCGCCATCTATGAGTCAAGTCTTTCTATAACAATATTTATTTCAAATATTCTCTCCTGCTGTCCCTTTAAGCTATCCAAATGTTTCAGAAATCCCAACATTGCAGTATCTAAACCACATCTTCACAAAATTGCCTCTTTCCTTTAAACCTCTTATCTTCTGCAGCACAAAATCCTTCCTCTGAATATGTATCTCAAATTTGGGGCGCAGGCAATACAATCATCATAGAACATGTGAACAGAAGGAATTTGTCATTTAAAGGAAGAGGGAGGAGGAGCCAATGTCAAAAGACATACAGATACAAGGATAGCTCATCTTTACTGATAGGCTGGTTAGCATAGTACTTGTGAACGTGGCTGTATGACCTGGACAAGCCAGTTAACCTCTCTGTGCTTTAGTTTCTTCATCCAGTAAGATGAAGAGAATGTTTCTTGGTTCTGAGGGATTTGGGGGGATTAAGCTTATTGATACAGGAACTTGGAACAGTGCCTGAGACAGAGGAAGCACTTTATACAGATTTGCCCTTGTCGCTGAGCCCTGGGCTGAGCGCTCATCTGCTGACACAGATGAGTTCGCTTAACCCTCACCATAGCCCTCAGAGGTGGGGCTCCTTGGTATTTCCCCTGGGCATTTGAGGAAACAGACCCACAGGTTGAGTGACTTCTCTAAGTCACCCACCTTGGAGACAGAGGAGCCAGACTTCAATCCTGTTCGCCACCACCCTGCACGATGCAAGCCCAGCTGGGCACGCAGCGATGGAGATGTCTGAAGAGGGAGAGGGTCTTTTTTCGTAGCTCAAATGTCAACTGGTATGGCCCCAAACCACCTCAGTATCAGCTCCTGATTAGGCCATACACACCAGACTCCATTTAAACCCTGTGGGGCCCAAGTCAGCCTTGGGACAACCAGGTGGGGGCCCCTGCTCACGAAGCTCATTCTGCCCTCCAGCACCATTTCCAGAAAGGACCACAGCAAGGTTTATCCCACACCGCCATCTAGAAGGACGAGGGGACGTAGGTGGAATTCAAGCCTACAGGAATATGTAACCGCTTGGTAAGTCGTTTGAGGCCTTTGGAAATTATTAGTGCCACTGTTATTTGGGACATGTTTCCATTACTCAATATGCCTAATTCATTGGCATCAAGCTTAGGCGAATAAGTAATTAAAACATGCACATGAAGATCTCAAACAAGCACTTGATGACCATTGATGAGAATATTCACTGGAAAATAAAGTGAACTGTGTAACATCAGGATAATCGGGCTGAACCACCCAAATGAATTCAATTAACTGAAGTCAATGAAATGCTGCTCGAGCTGACTGTTAGAACCAGCATGACTTCAGGCAAGTCGCAGAAGATCTCTGAGGCTCAATTCTTCACTGGAAAGGAGAAGGGTTTGCTGGGCGCAGTGGTACAGTCCTGTTATCCCAGCAACTCGGGAGGCTGAGGCAGGAGGATCACAGGTTGAGGCCAGTCTCAGCAACTTAGCGATACCCTGTCACAAAATAACAAGTAGGAAGGGCTAGGGGGTGTAACTCAGTGGTGAAGCACACTTGAGTTCAATTCCCGGTATTAGAAAAGAAGAGAGGAAGGGAGGGAGGAGAAGAGTTTAACCAGGGATGGTGGAATGCGGATTAGAAACTGGGAGAAGGATAAAGGAATCTAGTATATCTGGATTATCAAACAAAGACAGGAAATGCATGGTTCGGTGGAAACTCAAGCCATCTAATATTTTTGGAGCATGGTGTTAAGTAAAAAACGAATAATAACAAAAATTTGGAGCAAATGAGGAAGCAGTGCAACTGATAAAGTACCAAGAGAGGCCAGGGGGTGAGTATTCTCTGTGGGCTTGACAAGGACCAGAGCCCCTCTAGCGCAGGTAGTGAGAAAGGGGAGAACAGTTCCCAGGGGAGGGAGTCTTCTCCTGTATTCCTTTAACCCAGGGGTCAGCAAACTTTTTCTCTTCTTTTTTCTTTCTTTTTTGGCAGTACTAGGAATTGAACTCAGGACCACACACATGCTAGGCAAGCACTCTATCACTGAGCTACATTCCCAGTCCTTCTTATTTTACTTATTTATTTATTTGGTACCAGGTATTGAACCCAGAGGCACTTAACCGCTGAGCCACATCCCAGCCCTTTTTTGTATTTTTTTTAGAGACAGGGTCTCACCAAATTAGTTGCTTAGGACCTCACGGCGTTGCTGAGGCTGGCTTTGAACCCCTGATCCTCCTGGCTCAGCCTCCTGAGCTGCTGGGATTACAGGTGTGGGCCACCTCACCCAGCTTTATTTTATTTTTGAGATAGGAATCTCACTAAATTGCTGAGGCTGGTCTCAAATTTGCAATCCTCCTGCCTCAACCTCCCAGGTAGCTGGGATTACAGTCGTGCACCACCACACCCAGCTAGCAAACTTTTTCTCTGAAGGGCCAGATAGTAGATAATTTTGGCTTTGTGAGCCCCATAGTCTATTACAACTTCTGAACTGTGTGTCTAACCACTACAAACAACACATAAATGATGTCCGATGAAACTACATGTGGAAATTGAAGTTTAAGTCCGATATCATTTTTATGGGTCACAAAATATTCTTTTGATTTTTCTCTAAACTTCCCTAAAAAATGCAAAAATCCTCCTGAGCTCCCAGGCTATCCAAAACAGGTGGTGCCCTAGGTTTGTACTGCAGGCCGTAGTTTTCCAAACCTTAGATATTTGCTGAGTTTCTACTAGGTACTGGGCACTAAGCCAGGTTTGGGGGATACAAAGCCACTGCCTGCAGGACTCACAGAGTGACACAGGAGTAAGACATTAAAAACAAGTGATCATGGTGATATGTCAGCCAAACCCCAGTGACTCACAGATGAATGAGTGGAATGAATGACATGTATAAAATGGTTTTGGACTGTGACCAACTTGAGTGCTGTGTGCGCTACGCACAGCACAAATCGAGAGGGTGTCCCGTGCGTGGACTTCTGGAGGTGTGGGGTAGCCCTGGCAGGAGTCCAGAAGAGAACTCTGAACTCATCCTGAGTTTGCGCAGGAGGGCCTCACAGGGGAAAGGAGTGAAGTGGATTCTTGAAAGCTGTCTAGGAACTTTGTCCTACTTGGGCAAGCAGGATGGGGCATTGCAGGAGAACATGGGCAGGAAAGAATGTAGTGCCAGGTGTGTGGTACAGGAGAAAGCTAGAGCTCTAGGTGAGCTGTAGAAACTGAGGATGGGAAAGAAAGTAGGAACAAGACGATGAAGGGCCTGGGGACTGTGCTAAGTAATTTTCATGTGAATCCAGACCTGCCCAGTCCAATAAGGCAGCGTGCTGTTAGCCACCTGCTGACATTTAAATGAAGTAAAAAAAAAAATTTTTTTTTGCGGTGCTGGGAATTGAACCCAGGGCCTTGTGCTTGACAGGCAAGCACTCTACCAACTGAGCTATATCCCTAGCCCCTAAATGAAGTAAAATTTAAAACTCAGTTCCATAGTCACATTTATGTAGCCACATTCCAAATGCCCAGTAGTCACATGGCCACTGGCTGCCGTATTAGATGTTTCCATCTTGGCAGAATAAGACATTTTGTTTTAGAACTATCACACACAAATGGGGCAGATGCATGGGAACATAGGGGACTAGTTCCACAGTCCAAATGAGAAGGCAGTTTCAGAGGGATCAGAAGAGAGGGACAGAATCAAGAAATACTCAGGTGACAGGCTCATGTGACATGGGCACGTGGAGCTCGAAGGAGAGGTAGAGTCCAAATTTCTAAACTGAAACCTTTGTGAAGTAGAAGGCAAGTCAGTACAGAGACTTGGATAGGAGACAGATGGGTCATTTGTCCTCTCTGGGGTTGTTACCTAGTATTCTATACAATGAAGATGGTGAACTGAATAACTTTGTAAAATTGTTCACTCTTCTATTTTTTTTTTTTTTTTAATGGTGCTGGGGATCATACACAAGCACTCTGCCACTGGACTATATCCCATCCCCTGTCCTTAGTATGTTTATCATTGTATTTCAAATCACCTTTATTTAAGTATCATTTTAAGTACCATTTTATTTTAAATCACACATTAACTCTTAATAACAAAGCACAGTCAAATTATTCCTTATAAGTTACTCTGTCCTGAAACAACTCTTTATCATGATAGGCACCAAGAAGAACAACGATCTTGAGAGTCTTTCTAAGCATTATGTTCTTCAGCATTTATTGACTGACTGCTATTTGTGAAGACATTAATGATAAAATGAAGCACAAGAGACATGATCTCAACCCTCAGTCTTTGATTTAAAACACTTAAAATCAGAGGAACAATGTTGAGATACTGATGCACTTCCATTGACTCTATTTGATGTCTAGTGTTTGGGTAAGCAGTTTATCTTAGTTTACTAGTACTAACAAAATTCCTAAGCAGCTTCAGACCCTCTGGATTTGGACATTTGAGGGTAAGAGTTTTATCACTTGCCAAAAGTCAGCATAAGCTCACTTAGATGTGATTAAAGAGGTTGGGCTTATGGTCATTAGACCTGGGTTGGACTCCTGATTTCTGGCTGTGTGATCTTACACAAGCATGACTTCTCTGAGCTTCAATTTTCTCATCTGTGAAATAGGTGATAATTCACCTTGTAGGATCACTCATAGTTAAGTGAGATTGGGAATGACTTGGTAGAATATCCGATACTTGGGCTGTTTAATAATAGTAGTTTCATTATTCATTTATTTCTTATTACTCAATCCTTCAACCTGGGCAGGTGAGCCAAACACGGCTACTGCCTCTCTTTCCCCATGTTTTCCATCCTTCTAATCTGATCGAAGCCAGGCTGGTTGGACAGAAGTAGTTCTACTCCTCCAGACTTGGAACTTCTTTTTTTCCTGTAAAAGGTACATTATACATCTTCTATTTAGTGAGAGTGCCTCTTGGTATATGCCAGCTTCTTCCCAAGTCCTATGGGGGCTGGGCCTGAAGTATCCATGACCATGCCTCTGTGCTGATTCCTGTCACCAGTGATAATAGTGATAAATTAAAGAAGCGCAAGCTAGACTTACTTCTGGTGGAGAGAAATGCATACAATAAAAATAGACTACTAAATATCTTCAGATTAGTTTCACATATTTTTTAACATATTTTCTCATAAAGCATAAGTCAGACTGTGGGAAACCTAAGTATTGGCCATCTGACCATCTCCAGGTCCTCCAATTGGCACTGGTCACTTGCATGGCTGGAAACCCAAAATGTCCATATGCTCCCAGTGGGACTGTGTTCTCCTGGCCACCTCTCATCCAATTTCTTGTTTATGCTGAGCTCTGAATCTCCTAGCCTTACCTCCTGGTAACTGTTTTGTTCCTTCAGATGGCATCTACCCAGACAAGAAAATCAGTTCTTTTGCTTTGAATTTCCCAAGGCAACTGTTGGCCCACCACAAATTTATTTATGCAGGAGCTTTTACCTACGGTGTAGCAATAAATGTGTGGGGATAATTTCTTTCTTTTTTTTTTTTTTTTTTGAAAAAGTAAAAGTGATTAGACATCACCAGGGCTGGATTCAATCCATTGTGCAATCAATGCAGTCCACAGAGCCCTGTATGAGTCAGCTTTTCATCACTATAATGAAATACCTGAGACAGGCTAACTTTATAAAGAAAAGAGGTTTATTTATCTTAGAATTCTAGAAGTTAAGGGGCCCACAACTGGTGATGGTCTTCTTGCTGGCAGAGTCCCAAGGTGGCACAGGGCAACTGATGGCAAGAGACAGGTAGCACATGTGTATACATGTGTTTCTGATCTCTCTCCCTCTTATTATAAAGCCACCAGGATTCAATCATTAACCTTATCTAATCCTAATCACATCCCAGTGGCCTCACCTCTAATCATCACAGTCAGATTAAATTTCTACCCTCTTAATACCTTGCATGAGGATTAAATTTCAACACATGAAGCCTTGAGAGACACTCAAACCATATCCAAACTATAGCAGGTCCTGTGTTCAGAAGGGTCTAACACTTGGGCTTTCGCACCCTGTGGTCACCATCAGGAAATTCTTAATAATTTTCCTCTTAAATTTGCATGTTGTGAGTGAAGTTGGACAGGGTACCATGATCCTTCAGGGACCTGGAACCTGGACTCCTGCTCTGCACTGCCTCCCACCAATTCCCCGCCTTCCTGGGTTAAGTTCTCAGCTGTCCCTAAAACCTACCAACCCTCCCTCCTCTGCCTGGTGTTCCCTGACTCTTGTTGATCCACCACGGTTGGGGTGGCCGGCATATGGGAAGGGGGAGATGCCTGGGTCACATTCTCCACCCCTGGCTAGGAAGGCTGATGGGAGGGAAAACCTAGCTGCTGAGCAGCACATTCATACTCCACCAAGTCGCAGGCAGGCCCATTTCCCCACCCCACTCCCTGCCTGCAAGGTCCGAATTCCTGGGTTTCCCTATGCCCAAGGGAGCCTGATACTAAATAGCAAATTAAAAGCAATTTGAAAGATCAAGAGAGAGACTACAGTTGAAAGAGAAAAGCTTCGTAGTTTAGTGCCTCCGACGGTGTATTTTGCTGCATTTGGGGTTGTTATTTTGCTGCATTTGGGGTTGTTTTGTTTGTTTGGGGGGAGGATTTTGCTCTGTTCGGTTTTACGTTGCTGGGGATCAGACTCAGGCCCTCACATTCTACCTGTGCCACAGACATACCCAGCCCTAGACGCCTGTGGAACTTTCTTGTTTTCGCTCTCCCCATCATTGTTCTGCTGTTCTAGGGCCCTCTCTGCCATAGGGAGTTTCTCACTGGCCAGCTTCCCTACCAGGCTCTTCGATTCTCCTTGAGCTCCTACGGACCCTCATGTCTCTGTCTTTTCCTGCCCCGTTTGCCTCTCCGTCCGTCCCCCTAGGTGAGCCCCAGAACCCTGGCAGAACTCTGCAGAACTGTCGCGCATTCGGTACTTTCCATCTTCCAGATCCATGACTGTTTTAGTCAGCTTTTTCATTGTGACAACCAAAACACCTGACAAGAACTTAGAGGAGGAAGTTTATTTTGGCTCATAGTTTCAGAGGTTCAGTGTATGGTCGGCTGACTCCATGGCTCTAGGCCCAGGATGAGGCAGAACAGCACATCAGAGGCAAGGTGGAGGAAAGCAGCTCAGGACGTGGCAAACAGGAATCAGAAAGAGCTCTCTGCTCTCCAGGGACAAAATATAGCCCCCAAAGTCATGCCCCAGTGACCTACCTCCTCCAGCACACCTCACCTGCCCAGTTGCCACCCAGTTAGTCCATATCAGCGGATTAATCCACTGATTAGGTTAGACCTGTTGCGATCTAATCATTTCACCTCTGAAAAGTCTTGCATTATCTTACCCATGAGTTTTTAGGGGAAACCTCATAGCTAAACCACAACAGTGACTACAGGATCTACTAAAGTATTTTGTGAAATAAAAACAGGTTTCACCCTAAAAGCCTACTGCCAGTGGTTCCAATATTAGAATTTTTTTTTTTTCTCACCACTGGGTATATATAAATCACCAGTTGCTTTTTAGCAGTACTTACCAATAAGTCATGTTCTCTAGAAAATGAGTCGCACAAAAAAGTCCGTAAAAAAAGAAAAGAGTTCCTCCACCAATAAGTTTGGGAAACAGTCCTTTCCCTCCTCCCCATTCTTTGTAGATTTCCATGACACATTAACTTATTAAAGAAACTGGCTTGATGTATTTTAAAATAGCATTTACCAATTTATTTGTCATCATGATCCCTTTTTTCAAGGAACAACTATAAACAGTCCACTGTGCAATCATGTCTTAGAGGAGTCAGCAAATTTTTCTGCAAAGAGATAGTAAATATTTTGTTTTGAGCATCAGAAGGTTTCTGTGAAACTATTCACCTCTGTTCTTGTAGCTCAAAAGAAATAATAGGGCATGGCGGCACACACCTGTGATCCTATCAACTGGAGAGGCTGAGGCAAGAGGATTGCAAGTTCAAGTCCAGCCTTGGCAGCTTGGCAAGACACTGTCTCAAAATAAAAAATAAAATAGCTCAGTGGTAGAGCACCCCTGGGTTCAACCACCAGCACCACAATAAAATAAAACCACCATGGACAACATGTAAATGAGTATGGCTGTGTTCCTATAGAACTTTATTTATGAGCACTGAATTTGAACTTTGGATAAACAGTCTTCTTTTGATGTTTTTTCAGCTATTAAAAATGTCATTTCTTAGCATAAGGGTCAAATAAAAACAGGTGAACCTGCAGGCAGGGGTTTGCCGATTCCTAACTTAGAAGGAGACTAAGAAAAAAGTTACTCATAAACACAAGTTAGATCATTAACTCTTGTTAATACTCAGTGTTTCTAGTTGGTCACTATATTTTACAACCTCTGGATGATTTAAAAATAAAAAGCATTGTCACCACTTGCAGTTTGGATGTTTTCATCTAATACTTAGGCCCTTGGCAGTAAATATTGAATCATGTTATATCTGCTACACCTTTCAGCACACCCCTCCTGGTCCAACCAGGTTGCCTTACTAGAGCACAAACCTGCCTTTTGGGTTCCCCTGCCATCCTCCACAACCCGCTCACTCTGAATGTTACTTGCCAAAAACGGAATTTTGTGTCTCTCTTGTTTTGGTGGTGCGGGGGCAGAACCCAGGGCCTCTCACATGGTAGGCAAGTGCTCTACCACTGAGCTGCTCCCTGGCCCCAGGAAGAATCTAGATGTGGCTGTAGTAATTGTAAGGAAAATCCCACAAAACCACACGGGAAATCACATAAGGGAGTTTATTAAGCAAACAGAGTGTCTCCCTGCAGGGTAAGAGAGAAAATGAGAGGAAAAGAAAAAGGAAAGAGAAAGGGCACCCACTAGAGAGAGTGGAAAGCAAGGAGGAGGAAAAGCAAGCATGTAGGAGAGAGAAGCAAGAGAGGAAAGATGGCGGTTGAATTCCACCAGGCTAACAGGGGACCAATAACGGAGAAGGATACTTGCAAGCTGACTGATGAACCAATAGCTAGCTAGGATGTTCACAGATTGACAAGTGGTTGGGAGGCGGGAAAATGGCTGCAACGGAATGGGCGGGGGAGCAGCTTTATACATTACAGTAATGTTCCTTGAAGTCTTCCTATTTGCACAGGGCTTTTTTGTTTGTTTTGTTTTTCTTAGTGGTGCTGGTTTGTGTGTGTGTGTGTGTGAGTGGTTTTTTTTTGGGGGGGGGTGAGGGGGTGGGGGATGGGGGTACAGGGGAGGGGTGGGGGTCGAGGGTTTTACTGAGGATGTCTTTGTGGTGCTGGGGACTGAATCCAGGGCCTCTGGCACACAAGCACTGCCACTGGGATACACCCCACCCTCCATTTGCATGGTTTAAGATAAATATACTTCCCTAGAGCCCAACACCAGAATCAAGGAACTAAACCACAAGGCCACACCCACATGCTCTACAGAGTAACTTACTCTGATTCATAATTACACCCCACATGCACGTTCTTGACTTCATGCCACATTCCGTGCTATTCTGTTCTTAGAAATACATAGATGCATCTATTTTGGGGCCAAAATGACTTAAAATTAATTTTCTGAGAAGTTCATCATTAAGATTATCCTCTAGCTGGGTGACTCCAGAGGTCAAAGCAGGAGGATCGCGAGTTGGAGGCCAGCCTGAGCAACTTAGCAAAACCCAGTCTCAAAATACGAAACAGAAGGACTGAGGATATAGTTCAGTGGTAAAGCATCCCTGGGTTCAATCCCCAGTGCCACCAAAAACAATAACAAACAAAAGATTATCCCCTAAAGTAGCTAGAGGTAACCTTGGAGTTGAAAAAGCCCATTGTGTAATTGCATTGCATGACATACACTTCAAGGTCTTGAGAGATGTTTGTTTGTCCCTTTAACTCCTGAATGCTGGCTATGTGACAGCAATGGTGGGAAGGAAAGATGTACGTGATTGCTTTAGTGCAGTGTTCTATCTATTCCAGAAATAAATCAAGTGGAAGAAAATCCCTGTGTTTGATAAATTTCATCAATCCCCGGAGGACAAGGAAGAAAGCCTTCTCTTCCAACTGGAGGACGAGCACAAATCCATTTTAAGAAATCAACATGAACTAGGCACGGTGGTGCACGCCTGTAATCCCAGCAGCTGGGGAGGCTGAGACAGGAGGATTGCAAGTTCAAAGCCAACCTCAGCAATTTAGTGAGGCCCTAAGCAACTCAGTGAGACCCTGTCTCTAAATAAAATATTAAAAGGGCTGGGCATGTGACCCAGTGGTTAAGCACCCCTGGGTTCAATCCCCAGTTTCAAAAAGGAAGGAAGGAAAGAAGGAAAGAATGGAGGGAGGGAGGGAGGAAGGGAAGGAGAGGAAGGGAAAGGGGAGGGGAGGGAGGATAGATAGAAAAGAAATCAATGTGAAAACATGAATGAGAGGTGTCTCCCCAACCAGCTTGTGAAGGAAACAGGAGAACCGGTCACACTCAGTTAATAAACATTTTTTTTTTTTTTTTGGTCGAGGAGGGGTGTGCTTGAGATTGAACCCAAGGGGCAGTTTATCAGTGGGTTTCACCCCTAGTCATTTTATTTTATTTTTTGAGGCAGTGTAACAGTGGTCCACTTTATGCTGTGACTGTAACCTTGCTGCTCTGCCCCTGCAACTTATTTTTTAAATGGACATGTTTCTTTCTCTTCCTCTCTCCCTGCTCCTCCCTAGTCTCTCCCCCTCCCTAATCTCAGGGGAAATAGGATTACCTTTCTTCCCCACCCTAGGCAGAGTTATCTGTCCCTGAGAACACCCACCATAGGAACCAAGTAACCCAGACTTTGGGGATGGAACCAGAAGATCTCAGAAATGAATCTCTCTCAAATGAACAAGTGAATTACAACTCCAACAGAGAACAGTGGAATGTAGCCTTGAATCACCTCTATAAAAGCCCCTGTTCCTGCTGATGGGCAGAATCACAGCCTCTGAGAGAGGAGTCCCCTGTGTTTCTCCTTTGCTAGCAAAGCAATAACCTTCCTTTTCCTTTTTCTCAACACCGTGTCCTTGTATTGGATTGGCATCGGGGACAAGGACCGAGCTTTCAGCAACAACAGAATCTCTCTAAATTGTTGAGATTGGCCTTAAATTGACCATTCTCCTGCCTCAGTCTGGAGTGCGCCACTGCACCCAGCAGTTAATAAAGGTGGGTTTGTTGGGGGACTAAGAATCAGAGAGGTGACAGTAGGGGGGTGAGGAGTGACACTCATCTTTAGGCAGCTCCAACCAAGCATGTGTTTTGGCCTGTTGGTGGGGAGACGATGAGGGACCCAGTCAAGGCAACACCACAGGAGGGAAACCACTGCTGCTGGCGGCATCCACCAACTTCCTGGAGACTCAGCCCTCTCTCTAAGGAGGGGAAGTTAATCACAGTACCTGGCTCCCTGATGACTTTTGACATGGCTCTATTAATTACACCTGCCACACAGCCAAGGGGCTGCAGACAGGGGGATCTGGTGATGAGTCAGAAGTAGACATCACCTTTGCCATGCTGCTGACTTTCCGCTGAGCTTGGATTTCCTCCGTTAGGTTCTGCTTGTGCCATCATCACCACCGGACATCTGTCAGTACACCAAGGCCTCGTAGCCTGGTGGTTGGGAACGTGGACTATGAAGTCAGAATATATTCAAATCCTATCTTTCAACAAGCTGGGAGACCCTCTTATTACTTAGCATCTACCTCTGTGTTCAGTGTCACCATCCATAAAAAATTGACAAATATTACCATGAAGACTAAGAAATGCCCCAATCTAACCAGGCACAGTGGCACATGTCTATAATCCCAGTGGCTAGGAGGTTGAGGCAGGAGGATCACAAGTTCAAAGCCAGCCTCAGCAAAAGCAAGGTGCTAACCAACTCATTGAGACCCTGTCTCTAAATAAAATACAAAATAGGGCTGGGGATGTGGCTCAGTGGCCGAGTGCCCCTCAGTTCAATCCCCAGTACCAAGAAAAGAAAAGGAAATGCCCTAATCCCCCCCCCAGCCCCCAGCTCAAGGAGTGGGGAGGGAGCCAGGTCTAGACTGGTAGAATGAGGTTGTGGGGACTTGGGGATCACAGCAGAGAGCCTCCTGTGAAGCAGGGGCTACTGATGACAGGAGGAGACAGCAGCAGCTAGAGCTGTGGTGCTTGTGCTGTTCCAGGCGCTGCCCTCCGCCTGCGGTATTGCAGGCTTAGAACCACCTACGAGGGCTCTTATTCTTATTGGTCCCATTTTGCAGGTGATTGACTGTGTCTTAAAAAGATCAGTTAAACTGCTCAAGGCCCCAGAGCTACTGAGGGGTAAAGCCAAAGCTCCAACTCAGGTTTTGGCTCTTAGACAAGCTGAGGATAGAAACACCAGGAGATGGAGAGTTATTGTTTAATGGTCCAGAGTTTCTGTTTGGAGTGATTAAAAAAAGTTCCACAGGGCTACGTATACAGCTCAGTTGGTAGAGCACTTGCCTCACAAGCACAAGGCCCTGGGTTCAATCCCCAGCACTGCAAAAAAAAAAAAAAAAAAAAAAAAAGGAAAAAAATAAGTTCCAGAAATAGTAGCAATAGTTCTATATTGTGAATGTACTTCATGCTGCTGAATGATACACTTAAAAATTATTAAAATGGAATGAATTTGATCAAATTATGTTATGTGTGTGTATGAATGTAGCATAACAAATCCAACTATTTTGTATAATTATAATGCACAAATAAAAATAAAATTAAATCAATGAGGTGTGGTAGCACATGCCTGTAATCCCAGTGACTTGGGAGGCTGAGACAGAAGAATTGCAAAGTTGAAGGCCAGCCTCAGCAATTTAGTGAGGCCCTGCCCTATTTCAAAATAAAAAATAAAAAAAGGACTGGGGATATAGCTCAGTGGTAAAGCACACCTGGGTTAAATTCCCAATATCAAAAAATAAAAATAAAATAAAATCAGATAAACATAGTTAAAATGGCAAATTTTATGTTATATTTATGTTATATGTACATTTTACACATGCGTGTGCATGCAAATTACCAGGAAAGATGATGAAAGTCTCAACAATTCCATGATGTGGAAGACAGATGTGAAAACTGGGTGCAGCAGTGCATACCTATAGTCCAGGGAATCAGGAGGCTGAGACAGGAGGATCACAAATTCAAAGCCAGTCTCAGCAACTTAGTGAGGCCCTAAGCAAGTTAGAGAGACCCTGTCCCCAGACTTAAAAAAATAAAAAGAGCTGGGGATGTGACTCAGTGGTTAAGTGTCCCTGGGTTCAATCCTGGTACCAAAAAATAAAAAATAAAAAATTTAAAAAGCAGGGGTTGGGGTGAACTGGGGATGTACTCAGTGGCAGAACACTGCCACTGGATTTAATTCCCAAGACCACTCACACACACAAAAAAGACATGTGAATCAAGAACAAAACTAGGCATTAGGGATTGAAGAAAACAAAGCTGGAATATACTTTTGTCTTTTCCTTGCAAAGAAGACAGTTTGTAAAACTTGGAACAATAATAAACTTGAGTTTATTTCTTGAGGAAAGCATTTTGCAAATGTGAACGCCCACAGGCTCAAACCTGATACTCTCAGAGCCATCTCAAGGACTTCATAGAGAAAATTTAAAAAGCTAAAGAACTACCACAGAAGAGAAATCTACCTTCTACATTAAGAAAACCTTCATCAATACAGTAAGGACTGTGTTTGTTGGGCAATATTTCTTTCTTGTATAATTAGGACTTAGAATACAAAATGTTTTCCCCAAATAATGGATGAAGCTAAATAAATGTGTGAAAGAGCCCAGCAAATAGAACAGGCAACACCTCTGTAAATCCCACGAGAGAGATTTACAATAAGCAGGTTATTTCTAGTTATAAAACAGTCTATAAAACAAAGACGCAGCATAAATGCTAGTCCTCTTCGTCAAGGAGGCTGTGGAATATCTAGGGAAAATCAGGAAATCTTCCGCAGGGCGGCAGGGGCCCTCTTGTTTTATTCGCAGAATAGCAGGAGCACCCTGAACAGGTGTCTGAGGGGATACTAGGAGGAGGGCAGGGACATCTCAGGATGTCCTGATTGTGCTCCCCTATCTAGGGAGCAAAACCATCTGAAGATGAACAATTAGTCCAGCAGGCCCAGACATGATTAATAGGATTCCCCCGTCTCCATTCCATACATGGCATTTGACTGGGAATGCCAGCTTTACCACTGGGGAGTGGCTTCCATCCCATGCCTGGGTCATTAGCAGTTGTTAGAACCTGGGAGCTGATAAGAAATCTGACCAGCTGATAAGAAGGTGGTTTGTTGAATTTCTTGTGGACATCGATGTGGCATTGACCTCTGAACTGCTACCTCCCTACTGGCTTCCTCTGTGGAAGGAGGATCACAGGTGAGGGCAAGAACTCAGAGAAGACTGTGTCTCCACAGAGGAGGAACTGTTTATTCCTGGCAGTACTCTCTTATACCTGGGCAAGAGGTACCCTTTTCCTAGCCCCATGCATTAAAAGTTCTCAAGTTAACATGCCCATCAACCCAGCTATTCAGGAGGCCGAGGAAAAACTCCACTCATTTTGATTTGCAAAACCCTAGGGATGAAGTCACAGAAGCTAAACCATTAGTCCCCAAGTTAACTGAAGGGGGCAAGTTCAATAATTCCTACAAGAGTTCAAAGGTAATGAGAATCCCAGTTTTCCCTCGGCTGGTCACTATGGATCCAGTCATGAGAAGGAGGCCCGGCCTCTATCTGCAGCTGGGACGCAGCCAGCCTTTTGTTTTCAGCTCTAGGGAAGACACATGTGCAGAACACCTGTTGACTGGAAGCTCAAAGCATTTTCCTTTTTCTCCTCCTGGGGAACTTGTCTTCTGCCCTGGAGGAAATGGGAGGTAAATTGCTCAGAATAAAAAGCCTAGTGAGGCTGTCTAAATGGACACCAGCCCATGTTACTCTCGGAAGGGTGAGAGGATAAAATGTCCAGCAAACGTGAAGATGGAGACAGGTTTGACAGCAGTCTACTGCCTGAATGTGCAGGGAGGGTGCCAGGTGGGGCTCCTTTCACAGTCTAGACGCGTCTCAAAACACTTACGGAAAGCACCTGGGTCAGGTTATTGACATTTATGGTGGAGAGGGAGGAGGCAGAGAAAGCAGTGAGTCAGGCCCAGCTGTTAGGCCAGGATTGGCCTGGAACCTCAGAATGGCAGGAAAACAAGTCTTCAGGAGGCTGGCTCCTGGCTGCTCCTAGTTCAGGGCTGGGAAGGAGGCCCGGCATGCACTGCAGCCGTTTCTCTGGGAAAGGACCAGAGAAGGCGTGCATCTCTCTTCTAAAACAAAAAGCATGTATGATTTCTAAACAGAGCTGCTTTGACAGGAACTTTGTAGATAACTCTTCTTTACACAACTCTCATTCTATCTTCTGGGAAAGGCATTCAGAACTTGGAGTCCCCTGCTTCATCATAATACATCAGCACCTTAACTTGATGTTTAAAGATGCGAGCCCTGAGCCCTTCGGTCTGGGTTCAAATCCTGACTCTACCACTTAGTAGCTGTAAAGCTTTAAGTACACCACTCAACCTATCTGTGTCCCAGCTCTATGGGACTAATGACGGTCCCCACATCAGACAGCTGTTAGAGGAGCATGAGTTCCTACTTGTATGATACTAAGCACACAGAAAACACTACAAAAGAGTTTGCAAAATAAATTTATAATTACAAGTCTAAGCTAGGGGTGTAGCTTAGTGGTGGAGCATGAGCTTAGCATGCCCAAAGCCCTGGGCTCAATTGCTAAACCAAAACAACAACAAAAACAAGTCTATTCATCTTATATGCCCTGGTCCAGACCCTTACCTTAGAAAAGTTCACAAAAGTATCACCCTCAAATAAGCCCAGTCCAATCTGGATTATCCCTGAAAATTGTGTTAACAGTTGTTTTTATTGTTGTTATTATTATTTTGTATCAGGGTTTGAAATCAGGGGTGCTCAACCACTGAACCACATCCCCAGCCTTGCTAAGTTGCTGAGGCTGGTTTTGAATTTGTGATCCTCCTATCTCAGCCTCCCAAGCTGCTGGGATTATAGGAGTGTGCCACTTAATTATTAAGTGATTTATACTTTGAGGTGAATTTTACAAATATCCCCATGTTGAATTGGAGATGGATGTCATTAAAAAATAATTTATTGAGGTGAAATTTGTACCATTATTTGTTAAGTCTCTTAAAGAGAATAGCTCCATAATAGAAAGTTACTCCTGAGTCTACCCAACATGTGCCCTCCAGGCAAGATTTTACCGCCTCACTTGGTAAATAAGCATGACCTTCCTCATATTGTAAATGCACTAATTCATACGTAAGAATGGTATGTTTATTATGTGGTTATTATGTTGTGAAACAGTAACAGGCGGATTTTTACAAGACCCTCATGTGTAGGAACTTCATTTGAGTGAATCATCACAGAATGTTTCTGAAGTGGGTGAAGCTAAAACTAAGTGGGAAGGGCCTAAAGATGTCTTCTGTATTGCCCAATGGCTCAGCTGTGGACTAGGTGTGGCCTTTATACTAACTGCACTAGGAGAGAATGAGAGGCTTCCAGAGGTTCCAGAGGTTGCTTCATGAAGCTGGAGTTTGTTCTACATAGAACAAGGTGTATTTGTTGGAACAGCTTCCCTGGACTAGAAAACTGAATGGCATGGAGACTACATGGCTAAGAGGCAGGATAAGAAGGCAGACCAGACACCTGTAAAGTGTTTAGTGTAAAGTGTGAGATGATTTTAAGAGTACGGAAACTGAGGGCTATCTACAGATCTTGAATATTTTCACAGAATTTTTCTTTTCTTAACTTTTTTCTTTCGAGGCACTACAGATTGAACCCAGGGGCAGACAGGGTCTTACTAAATTGACCAGGCTGTCCTTGAACTTGTAATCCTCCTGCCTCAGCCTCCTGAGTTCCCAGGATTAAAGGTGTGTACCACCAAGCCTGACAATAATTTCCTAAAATAAAAAACTTAACTAGAAGTGGCTTAATTGTGTTTATATTGTATCATTAGACATTGTTTTCTTTATATATTCCCTTAGTTTTTTTCATGAAATATCTTTTTATGTCAACTCTTTTGGTTCCATTAAGGGACTTTTGCTTGTGTTTTCCTGGCAGTGAATAGGGGCACATTTTACCCCTGAATAGCAAAGGAAGTAGAAATAAAAAATGGAAGAAGTTTGGCTGGGGGTGCACCTTAGTGGTAGAGACACAAAAACTAAGGGAGAAACCGCCCATCCTGCCATCTTTCCACCTGGCTAAAATCTCTAAACCAAGGGCCCACACCCCTGCTCCCTAACTCTTGGAAAACAGCCTTCCTGCCTCCCATGACCCTCCTTTTGTTAAAATTCATCTCATAGCCAAGACTTCCCAGCAGTGCCCCATTCCCAGGCTCTCCAAGTCTCCCACTATCAGTCTCATTTTCTCCAATGTAATCTTTTTTTTTTTTTTTAAGAGCTGCAGCTTGCCTCTTTACATTTCTTCTGTATTGTTTTTGTTAAGTATTCTGTTTCACATATAAATAATTTTTACATTATCCCTGCAGTGGTGTGGATATCTCCTCCAAAACTCATTTTGAAATTTAATTGCCACTGTGAAGGTATTGAAATGTGGGACCTAAAAGGTGGCTAGGTCATAAGGGTTCCACCCCATCAATCCATTTTCAGTTGCTATCACTGATTACCACAGGTCGGGTAATTGATCAAGGATAGAAATGTATTTCTGATAGTTCTTTTTTTTTTTTTTTTAATTTTGTAGTTGTAGATGGACACAATATCTTCATTTTATTTGTTTATTTATATGTGGTGCTGAGGATCAAATCCTGTGCCTCACACATGCTAGGCAAGCGCTCTACCACTGAGTTACAGCCTCAGCCCTCTGATAGTTCTGAAGACTGGGAAATTCAAGAGTATGACACCAGCATCTACCCAGCCTCTGGTGAGGGCCTTCTTTACCAGACATGGTGGAGGGTGTCACATGGCAAGACAGAGGAAGGGCACTGGAGCGCTCGCTTTTTATAACAGCCGCTCCCTCAATAACCCATTGATTTATTAATTCTTGACAAGATCATTCATGAGACAGAATACTTATGACCCAATTTCTTCCAAAGGTCCCACTTCCAAATATTATTAACAAATAACTTGGGGTGTGTAAACTGGGCATGATGGTACATTCCTATAATTCCAGGACTTGGAAGGCTAAGGCAAGAGGATCTCAAGTTGAAGATCCTCCTGGGTGATTTAGCAAGGCCCTCAGCAACTTAGCAAGACCTTGTATCTAAATAAAAAAGAAAAAGGGCTCAATGGTAAAGCATCCCTGGGTTCAATCCCCAGTATCAAAAAAGGAAAAAAAAAAAAAAAAAAAAAAGAAAGAAAATAAAGAAATCACTTTAGCTTCCCATCTAAATACTTTCCTGTACTTTTGAAAACTAGAAAATACTGCAGAGAGGACAGATGGGAACTATAATAGAAATAAGGGTGGCTGATCTCCTGGGGGCCTTCTGTAGAGAGAAAGTTTTCTGCCTTTTTAGGTTGGCTACCAGAATCAGTTATTCTGCTCCCAGCCCCAGATCTTGAGTTACTCTTCCCTTCCCAGTTCCATAAGAGCTCCCGGGCAACACGGAATGATGGAGAAGCACCTGTAGGAGTCTCAGCTGTACAAGGAGAAAGGGGGCCGGAGCTACCCGAAGGCAAGTACCAAGAGGCATGAGCAGCTGCCACCCAACTCTGCTTCAGTTGTGGGGTCTGGATCCAAGTCTGCCCTCCCCAGTATCCAACCTAGGACCTCGGAGCCTGCCTCTCCACCTGAACAAGAACACAAACTGCACACCACCCAGATACACGGCTTCAACCATAGAGCTGCCTGTCCCCTTCGGAGCCAGGGAACTCTGGATGAGTGAGAGAACAATCAAAGTCCTGGAATAGCAGGCAGATTATGCCAAGGCCTTGAATTAGGCCAGAGAAGTCTTTTTCCATCTGTGGAAATTAGGCAGACTAGAGATGCCAATATCTGGGGGAACCTCCAGCTGACACTAATGGCACTCAGCAGTTGCATAGGGAAGAGAAACAGGTCTATCTGGGCATGTTGTTAATAAAGAAGAAAGGTGCTCCCGCACTTGAACTTAGGTGGACCACTATAAACCCATCGAGGGGAAACCTGAGTCTCAGCCAAAGAAATTAACACTGAACAACTTCTTCTTCTTCTCCTTCTCCTTCTTCTCTTTCTTCTCCTTCTCTTACTTCTTTCCCTCTTTTCCTTCTCTTTCTTCTCCTTTTGTACAGGGATTGAACCCAGGGGCACTCAACCACTGAGCCACCTCCCCAGCCCTTTATTGTATTTTATTCAGAGACAAGAGCTCACTGAGTTATTTAGGGTCTCCCTAAGTTGCTGAGGCTGGCTTTGAACTCATGATCTTCCTGCCTCAGCCTCCAGAGTCGCTGGGATTGCAGGCCTGTGCCACTGCACCCAGCTGGACTTCTAACCCAGGTTGATTTCTGTTTTGTTTCCTGTTCTGCACAAAGTCTTTGCTACTTACACCACCTGTGTCATTTTTTGTCTATCCATCTGTATATTTGTATAGCTCCAAATACATATTATTGCTAAGGATATATACCTTGAAAAATACAATTAGAAACCTTTCAGGACTGGGGAGATAGCTCAGCTGGTAGAGTGCTTGCCTCGCAAGCACAAGGCCCTGAGTTCGATCCCAGTACCGCAAAAAAAAAAAAAAAAAAAGAAACCTTTCATAAGATCTGGGTGGAATTAATCATATCTCTGGCATAGATTTTAATGGTAGATGTTGTTAGATATCCTTTTACACAGAAAAGAAGTCTAGCAGAGGATGAAATAGTAAGAATGGGAAGAAAGAAATTTCTTATTTTGTTTTCTCAGATAAACAGGGAAATAAATTTTAAGTGAAACTAGATAATTATAAATTTGGCTCAAATATATTAAAATGAAAGATTCAAAATTATATGTATATGTTATATTTATATACATACACACATATATATATTATATTTATATACATACACACACATATATGTGTGTATGTGTGTGTGTGTGTGTGCCTGTGTGTGCATGTGTGTGTATTTGTGACTTTGGGAATAAAGTTTCCAACACATGAATTTTTTTTTAAGTACATATGTTGCTGATGGACCCTTATTTTATTTATTTATCTGTGGTGCTGAGAATTGAACCCAGAGTCTCACACACACCAGGCAAGCTCTCCACCACTGAGCCACGACCTCAGTCCCTCCAACACATGAATTTTAAGCAAATATTCAAACCATAGCAAATCTCATGAATGGATTAATGTCATTATTGTGACAGTGACTTCATTATAGAAGTTCTTTCTGTCTCTTTCCCTCTCCTTCTCCCCTCTCCCTCTCTCTCTTTCTCCTCCCTGTTCTCTTGCGCCTAACATCTTCTCTCTCCCTCTCCCCCTCCCTTGCCAAATGATGCCCTCTACCATGTTATGATGTAACAAGAAGGCCCTCACCAGAAGCAGCCCTTTGATCTAGGAGTTCCCAGCCTCCAGAACTGTGAGATATAAATTTCGTTTCTTTATGAATTATCCAGTCTGTGGAGGCAGAAATAATCCCAGCCCCATCAAATATTTATTGCAACAGAAAATAAACTAAGACAGTCTTATTAAATTTGAAGTTTTTTGAAGGTGAATAGCTTCTATCTCCTTAATAAGTCTCTGCCATATCATTTGTTATTAAAAAGTTTCTTCAAAAGTAATATTGCGGGGCTGGGGTTGTGGTTCAGTGGTAGAGCACTTGCCTGGCATGTGTGAGGCACTGGGTTCCATTCTCAGCACCCCATATAAATAAGTAAGGGTCCATCTACAACTAAAATTTTTTTAAAAGGTAATATTGCCATTGTTCTTTTTAAAAATGCTTGAGTGTAAAAAAAATCCAAATAGGACAAAATTGAAGAAAAGTCATAATCTCATCTCAAGGAGAGAAGAGATAACAGTTTTGAATATATCCTTCTCCACACCTTGGTCTGTACATGTACAAAAATTGACAAAAATGAGACCTTCATATTCTATTTCATAACTTTCTCCCTTTACTTTTATGTTGCTATGCAGGCCTACTTCATACCTCTGAATAGCAATATAATATTCTAAGGCCAGATGTTTCCTAACATCATTGGTCTATTAATAGAAATTGAGACTGTTCCAAATGAGCTTTTAGGTTGTAGAAAGCTGTCAAAGATGACTCTTGTTTCAAGCTTGAGTTTTTGAATAGATGGTGGTAATACCAATTTGGGTTGAGAGTGTCAGAGAAGTAGCAAGAGTTGGGTAGAGAAATAATAGTTTCTTTTCTGTAAGTACTTTCTCTTTACAATAATATAATAATAATAATAAAAAACAGGAACCAACATAGATATATTACTCTCGTCTAGTCCTGACTCTCCTCTCAGGCTTCATTAATTGTCCCAATAACACCCTTTATAGCAAAAAGATTCAATTCAGGATCAGGTGAACCACTTAATTGTCATGGCTGTTCAATTTGCTTTAATCTGGAAAGTTCTCCAGTTCTTCCTGACCTTTCAAACTTTGGAAGATTACAGGCAAGTTGTTTTCCAGAAAGTTCCTCATTTTATGTTTGATGTTTCCACCTGAATAGATTTAGGTGTCAGAAATATCACAAATACTGCTGTGTATTTTATATTAGATATTCCATTGCTTTTTCTTTGGGGTGGATGGTACTGGGGACCAAACTCGGGACCTTGCACGTGCTAGGCAAGCACTCTACCACTGAGCCACGACCCCGGCCCTTGGGTGTTGATTTGTTCCATTACTTATGATGTTAATCTTGGTCACTTGATTCGAGGTGTCTTCCAGGTTTCTTTACTGCAGTGGTACTTCTTTTTTCCCTTTGTTATTATCAAATATTTGTTGCAAGCTACTTTGAAGTTACATAAATGTCTGTTCCTCATTCAACTTTCACCTACTGCTTTTAGCATCCCTTGATGGTTCTTGGGTGAATAACTATTGTTGTTACCAAAGTGATTTTCTGATTCCATTATCATCCTACTTTAATTATTTGACATTCTCCGATTAGAAAAATCTTTCTCCCCACCCCATTTATTGTTCGTTTGTTTCGGTATAGACTCTATTCCCATTTTATTAAGTGGATCATAATTTCTAACTGTTATTGTTAACCTTGATGCCCAAATTATCTCAGATTCAGCAAGCAGGAGTCTCTTCAAGCTGACATCTATGTTCTTTTGATGTACTTCTATCATTCATCAAACAACAAGAGACATTTATTTCAGTCTCATCCTGTACTGTCTTGGCCAAGTCTTAAAAGCACCCATTTCTCCAAAAAACCTAGGTTTCTTTCAGTGGAGAATGGTATTTAGAAGCCAAGACCTGGGTGTAAGTTGTGCTTATTGCTATTGAGTTGTTACTCCTCCCGGCCTCTCAGAGAATAAAGCTAGGAAATCTGTATTTATTTCTATATCTATTTTTATATACAAAAGCCATAAGTTCATGCAGTTATTTTCAATTCTAATCCAGCACCACAATTAATTCTAGTTATCTTCCCCTCCATATGTAATTTTTCTCTTTGATAGGCAGACACCTGTCCTTGGTTTATGTATTTACTCAGTGGAGTCTGTTTCAGTCGTCACAGTTCTGCATGGATGCCCACCTCGCTCACTCCTTTCCCTGGTCTAGGCTCCCTCCTCACCCTCCACTGACCCTGACCACCCTGCTGGGCCACCACCACTCTCATTCACAGATGCCCCCTCACCCCTCTTGGGGCTTCGATACCCTGTGACAGGCCACTGGAACTTGCACTCCCACTGATGGATACATGTTGGCCCAAGCTAATGGCTTCAGACTAAATTATTCAGGAAGCAGTGAACAAGGGGAAGAAGAAAAGTTTCCCTGGTTTTCTTTTAATTTAAAAATTAATGCAAATATAATGATAAAGAACATCTGGTTTCCTTTCAGAAGGAGACATGACAACTAAATGCAAGGTGATATCCTGGGTCAGAAAAAGGACATTATTGGGAAAATTATGAAATTTAAGTAAGGTGTCTAGGTTATTCTTAAGAACATTTCAATGTTAATTTCCTAGTTTCAGTCACTGCACTATGATTATGCAACATGTTAACCCTAGGGGAATCTGGAACTCCCTGGATGATTTTTGCAACTTTTCTGTATAAAATTATTACTAGGAATTGAACCCCAGAACTACACCCCCAGCCCTTTTTATTTTTGAGACAGGGTCTTGTGAAGTTGCTGAGGCTTGCTTCAAATTTGCAATCCTCCTGCCTCAGTCTCCTGAATCACCAGGATTCCAGGAGTGCCCACTGTGCCCAGCTCTTCTGGGTGTTCTTCTATGTACTCATTGACATTTGTGAAAATTCGTCTGACACTATGGTAGGTATTGTTTGGTAGCCCACTTCATTTGTGTCACTTTTCATGATGAACATCATTCCCTCCTTTATCCATTGATAGCAATCTCCCTCATCTTCCACCTCAGCACATCCACTGTAAGGATGGAGTGGACTTTTCCTCAATGTTGTGACCATCTCCACTTGCCGTGAGTCAACTGGCCAGAGGGTCGGTCTGACCTGCAAGGACAGACATTCCAGCAGCTATCAGTATCCAAGGGACACTGTGTTCTTTGGACCTGTTACCAAACCAGCCAGGTCAGTTTCTCCTCCTATTTCAAAGCAAATTTCTTCCCATCCTCTTGAATTACTGCAGCATTTGGTCTATAATTTCACCAAAGCAGTTGGCGGGGAAGCAAACTGTGGCCTAGAGGAAAGTATTTCTAAAAATACGGAGTTGTGCTCATACATTATAAGTCCTATTTACTTACTTATTTTAATCAATGCACTTAAACAGTCCTGATCTTTGAGAGACTTGTTTGAGGTAACATAAGCCACTGGCAGTGACGGGAGGGAAGAGGGTAAGATGGCCATGTTGTCTTCAGCCAGCAGACAGTCTGTGCCAGGCACTGCCATCCCTACCAAGCCCAGACTGGAATGCCGGGAGGATGAGGTTCAGTACTGGCAGTTGGAAGTGACAGCTGGACTTTGGAAAGTTATATGACAGCTTCGGTGGCACTTGCCCAACTCACCCCTAGAAAGAGCACCTGAGTGCTCTAAATACCCAAGTACCTACTTTACAGATGCTGCCCTTTGCTAGCCCTTGAATTCCCTTCAGGGTACAGTACACAGCAACTTCAGACCGTGCTGACTACATAAGGGTCCCTGTCCACATAAGGAATTCACAAACCAGGGTTCTTCAACTCACTATTCTACAAACTGGAGAGGGCAAGGCACTTATGTAACTTGGAGCTAACAGCAGCTATGCTGCGGTTGATCAAAAGGAGTGGTATGGGGTCATGTGACTAAGTCATTTCTCAGGGCCCTTCACATTCTAAAGTCCTTATGTTCCTAATCTAAGGCAGCAGTGCTGTGGTGAACAGCACATATTTTGCATCAGAAGGACTTGAGCTCAGCTCCCATTTCTGTTACCTACTGGCTAAGTGATGTTGGGCAAGTTACTCAACCTTACCTAACTTCAGTTTCTTCCTCTTCACTGGGGTGTTGGAAGAGTTCTGTGGCATGATGCAGGGCCTAGCATAATACCTTGGACCCAGCACATATCCAGTACTGTGGCTATTATTATTACCACTATTAAGAACTTTCTTGACAGGTGATACAGGTCAGTGGTAGAGTATGTATCTAGCATGCACCAGGCCCTGGGTTCAATGCCCAGCATGGAAGAACAAAATAAAAGAAATTTATCATTCTGAAATAGGTGTAACTATTAAGATAGATCAGTGATGGTTTCCAGGGGCTGGGGTTGCAGGAGGGGATGACTAGCAAGGGACACAGGAATTTCAGCATGTGATGGAACTGCTCTGTATTTTGACTTTGGTGCTAGGTTGCATGACTACATTTTTCAATATTGTTACTTGATATAAATTATACCTCAATTAAAAGAAAATAAAGGAGACTGGGGATGTAGTTCAATGGTAAAGTGTTTGCCTAGCAAGCATGAGACACTGGGTTGGAACCCCAGCACCACAAAAAAAAAAGGGGGAAAAAAAAGGAAGAAAGGAAAGAGAAAGAAAGAAAGAGAGAGAGAGAAAGAGAGAGAGAAAGAAAGAAAGAAAGAAAGAAAGAAAGAAAGAAAGAAAGAAAGAAAGAAAGAAAGAAAGAAAACCAAGGCCAGGAGCAGTAGTGCACACCTAGAATCCCAGCAACTCATGAGGCTAAATTCAAGGTCAGCCTCAGCAACTTAGCAAGACCCTGTCTCAAAATAAAAAAATAAAAAGGGCTGGGGATGTAGCTCAGTGGTAAAGCATCACTGAGTTCAATTCCTAGTACCAAACAAACAAACCAACGACAACCAAAAAAAAAAAAGAATATTGCTGCATATGTGATCACATTTCATTCCCATATTTCCATTATTGAGGGCGAGTTCTCTCCTTTATAGCACGGGAGGGTAATTTTATGGAGGGAAGTGGAACTCCTGTGGAATCAGGATCTCTGGCCCCTTACCTAGAGCTACAACCATGTACCACATATGGACAAAAGCACATTTTAAGAAACGCATCCTTAGTCAATTTTGCCTTTGTGGGAACATCATGGAGTGCACTTACGCAAACCTACCTGGCCACACTCCTTCTGCTTGGCCTCTTTTTTTTTTTTTCAATATATATTTTTAGTTGTAGATGGACACAATACCTTTATTTATTGATTTATTTAAATGTGGTGCTGAGGATTGAACCCAGTGCCTCCCAGGTGTTAAGCAAGCGTTCTACCACTGAGCTACAGCCCCAGTCCCCCTGCAGGGCCTCTTGATGCAATCCAGAGACTGATAAACTCGAGATGTACGAGACTGCTGCTGGTGTAACACAGCAGGCTGTTTTACAGTAATGTGTTTTATTTAGGTAGAAGGAGTACCCTCTAAATAATAATAAAAAGTATAGTTCAGGCATTTATCATCATGATCAAATGTGATATGCTGTACATAAACGTATGTACTGCACTTTTATGTGACTGGCAGCACAATAGGTTTATTTACACCAGCATCACCACCAACAGGTGAGTAATCGTGCTACACTGTGACAGCTGTGATGTCCTTAGGTGATAGGAATTTTTCAGTTCCATTATACTGTTATGGGACCACTATTGTACATGTGGCTGGTCATGACAGGAAAGTCCCTATGTGCACAGGACTGCTTCCATCCTGTTGGGTAGGGTGCCCCAAGCCGTTAGCCCCTGCAGTCACTGTTCTGTCTCACCATTTCTTTTCCATGAATGTCCAGTCACTGGTTTAAATAACACCAAAAAATTGGTAAAGAAGTTTGTTAACTAAAGATTTGGTGATAGATATTCAAATTCCACAAAACTTCAGGAGGCCCTCTTCCTTTCAGGATTCCTCATTTGGTCACAGATTGGAGATAGACTATTTCTTGGGATAAAGTAAGTGCCCCGGGGCATGTTCCTCCAAAATAAGAGGATCTTGGGAGACTGGGGTATAGCTTGGTGTTGAGTATGTGGCCCTGGGTTCAATTCATAGGACCAAAAGAACAAACAAAAGAAAAGGAACTAAAGGTTTGTAGACAAAAATATTCTTGATCCAGTAAGCAAGAAGCTGAGCAATTTATCATAATTCTTAGCAATGACTTCTAAATTATCTCTTGGAATACATTTTGTCTTTTGGAAAGTGTCAGAATAGAGATCCCGATTAATTTATTATTTTAAATAAACACTATAGTCCATTCAACCTTCAATATCTCCTTAAAGATCTGTCTTTTGTTTGTGTTGTTTGTGTGTGTTTTCTTTGACTCTATGGTGGGACATATTATAATATGTGCAACATTATTCCATCATATTAAAGTGCTTTTATGTCACATAACTTCTATGGTATATCACTAACAGTAGCTAAACCGATCAATGGAACAACTTCAAACAACAATCTTTGCATGCCTATCAGGAAACTAACCCCGGTGTTAACAAACAAAACATCCTCTACTGGTTCTTATTTACCAAAGCTTTGAACAAGTGCCTTTGGTTTTCTGACAAAGGAGTTAAATTAATTCAAGGACTTCAAGTAAGGTACAGGCTAAACAGATTGGCCCTTGACATTGACCTCCTCCTCTTCACCATGACCCCTAGGTCCTTGGGACTGTCAGAGCACATTTTGAAAATGATTCAGAGCTGGGCCTTTTACACAGGGGCTGCCCTGCCAAGCACTCTGTGGAGCGGAACCCAAACAAATGGCTTCTTCATTCTCCATCAACCCCCGGATGTTAAATCAGGTGGGAAAACTTCTTTCCCCTGACAAAGGTGGAACAATCTTCATGATTTATTCCCAGGTACTTCAAGGTGTGAATTAACATTTATCTATGTAGTCTATAAAATAGGATAGAATTGAAATAAACAGTCACAAGTTTCAGTCCCATAGTATTTATGGTCTTAGTCCATTCAGCCTACTGGAACAAAGATATCATAAATTGGGTGACTTGTAACAATAGACATTTATTTCCCACAGCTCTGAGAAAGTGCATGATCAAGGTGCTGGCAGGGAGTCTGGTGGGGGCCCAGTCCTCACAGATGCTGCTGTTTGTTGCCTCCTCTCATGGTGGAAGGAGCCACAGAGCATCCTGGGGCCTACTTCATAAAGGCACTGATCCCTTCCTGAGGGCAGAGCCTCATCGCCTCCCCAAAGGCCCACGTGTATTCAACACATGTATTCTTGAGGGGCACAAACTTTCAGACCATAGCATACTGTGTGCCCACCATGTGCCCAGCTACCATGCTGAGTGTCAGGGACATGACCAGCAACAAAACAAAGTCCTGACTTCATAAAGCTCATGGTCTAGTAATCAACAAAAACAAACACTGAATGAAAACAGATGGTGACAGTGCTCCCCACTGAACAATGACGTCCAAAGGGCTCTCAGCAAAGTTAAGAGTGAGCAGGCCACTCCCAAAGTCAGGGGACAAGCATCCAGCCAGGGGAACTGCAGGCCCAAAGACGGGGAGGAGGAGGGGGGTGCTAAGCCTGGGAGTTGTGATGAGAACAGTCTGGGTGAGAGCTAAGTGCGGAGAGATGGGCAGAGGCCAGGTCACACAGGGCCCGTTTGGTAAGGAGGTGGGAGTCGAGGTCATCGAAGGCTAAGCACAGAGGGACATGATCTGATTTACCTTCATAAGAGATCACTCTGGTTGTCTGAGTGGAGAACAGTTCAGAATGGGGACAAGTCTGCATGTGGAAAATTATCTTTTCATTAGTTCAAAACTTTTTATTAAATGCCTTCTCTGTGCCAGACTCTTGACTAAGGGAGATGGTAGAGAAGGGAGAGAGTCAAGAACCTGAGTGGCCTCTGTTCTGGAGGTAGAGCCAATAGGACTTGCTGATGGTGAGAAAGAGGGGGTCCCAGATGGGAGGGAGAAGGAGAGTTTAACACCCAGGTTTCTGGCTTTGGCAGTCGGGTGAATGGTGGCACCATTTGAGGGGAGAGGGAATACCGGGAAAAGACGAGGGAATGGGGAGGGGTGAGAGGTCTCAGACATTTATTTGTCCTTGTCTTCTTCTGCGGTGCTGCAGATTGAATCTAGGGCCTCGCGCATGCTAGGCAAGTGCGCTACCATTGAGCCACATCCCCAGGCTTTTAAAAATTTTATTTTGAAACACAATCTTGCTAATTTGCTCAGGTTAGCCTCAAATTTGCAATCTACTACTACCTCAGCCTCCTGGGTGACTGGGATTACAGGCACGCACCACCACACCCAGCCCCTAGAGTTGTTTTGAAGAGATGAGTTTGAGATGCCAAAATGACACCTAAGAGGAGACATCAAATGTGATGGATGAATGAAGGACTTCCAGGAGGGTCTGAACTAGACGGTTTGTGACCAACAGATGACCATGAACACGAACAGCTGGGGAGAGAATCAAACCCCGAGGTCTTCAGCAAGCAATCAAGTGAAGGATCAGCAAATCGGGCAGTGAGATGGGGGAAATCCACTCAGCACCAAGCCTTGTGTAGTTGAGTAAAGCCACATGAGACACAGAGAGGCCTGTCCTCGAGGAGCTCACAGTCAATCTAGTAGAGGACAGAGACATGCAAACAGAAGCACAGAGAAGAAAAGCACCAAGTACTATGGGAACAATCACACTTAATCCAGCTTTGGAGAATACTGGAGGACTTCCTAGAGGAGGTGAAAGGTGCACCCCAAAGGATGAGTAGAAACTGGAGATGACTGGAAATGGTTTGGGAGAGGGAGCACTCAGGGAGAGGGAGCCTTGTGCGGGAATCTCTAGAAGCAAAAGAAAACATGGTCCTTTGGGGGAAAGGCAAGAAATTCTGCACAGTTGGTATGCAGAGAAGGAATGAGCAGGAGCTGAAAGATGAGGCTGGCAAAGGAGCCAGATCACTGAGGACCACATGTGCCAAACTATGGAGGCTAGGTCTATCCTGAGGGAATCGGGATAGAAATGTTCAATCAAGAGAGAGAAGATAGCCAGCAGGGTGGCATATGCCTGTAATCCCAGCCAATGGAGAGGCTGAGGCAGAAGGATTGTGAGTTTGAGGCCAGCCTCAGCAATTTAGCGAGGCCCTAAGCAATTTCCGGAGACCTTGTCTCAAATTTAAAAATAAAGGGACTGGGATGTAGCCCAGTGGTAAAGTGCTCCTGGGCTCAATCCCCAGTGATTAAAAAAAAAAAGTAATGAGGCGGGTCAGAAAGAGGCAGGATCTGCAATGGGTGCTAAGGTCACAAAAGGCCTGAAACATACCAGACTTGCTGATGGAATCCATGAGAGAGACTGGTGGGAAGGGAGGAATACTGGGGTCTAAGAAGGCTACTTAATAACATTCAGGTCTCCTACCCTGAGCTTGGAATCAATGCAGAGAGAGAGGGGCTGGGGATGTAGCTCAGTGGTAGATCGCAGAGACAAGTCAAACAGATGGAGACCCAAACGGTAGCTTCATTATTGCTAAGACTAAATTGGAGAACATGGCTTGGCCTGTGTGTCCTCTCTGACACGTGTTGAATTACCCTTACCCCCCAAGTCATAGCAAAGCTGGTGACCACAGGTTCCTCCCTAGGGACAGACGCCCTACGGAGAAGGAGAAAGAAAAAAATCAACCCTTGCAGTTGGGGGGGTGGGGGGGAGGGGACAGGAGTGGGTTTCTCCAACAAACTCACCAAGCTAACCAAGGAGTTCAGAAATCCAGCTCACAAATATGCCTCCTTGGTGTGCTGGTGATTTCAAACTGAGGGTTGTTGGGAATAGCCAATGTGGGGAGGGGCTTCCCTGAGCCCCCCCATATCTGCCTAAAGACAGATCCTCTAAACAGAGCTCATTTGCCATCAATCCCTTCCCCCAATTTCATCAACCAAGAAGGATTACACTTCTATCATGGGAGAAGAGACTGGAGGTTGGCACCACGCCCAGACAGGCTCTGTCACAAGCTGTCACCTGTTCTTCAGAGGGCCCATGCCTCTTTCCCAAGAATTGTTGACTCTCCTCTGAATTGTCCACGCCTCCCCTTTCCCTATGAAGAAGAAGATCCATAAGCTTCTGGATCTCACAGGGGTGCTCACTTTTCTTTTTTGTGACACCCCTGGGTGACACCCTGTATGCCTTTTCTCCCCTTGGCCTGCTTCTGTTCCTGTATTTTGTAGACTTGTTATCTAACCCTCAGAGGGTAGAGGGGAAGTTTTCCTGTCGCTATACTCTAAGGGGAAATAAAAGAGGGGGCAGAGATGCCACCTTTATCCCCCATATTTTCCTTCCCTGCAGGGTGGACTGGATATGACCTGCCTTCTCTGAAAACAGGAGAAGTGGAGAAAAGATCCCTTGCTGTGCCCAGAGATCTGCTTTTGCCTTTCCAGATCCAAATGTTCTGGATCCCTGGCCTACATTCTTATCCAGGCTCCCCTGTGGAGTTAGGGGTAGGTCCCAACAGAACTGGGCAATCCCTTGTAGTTTCTTTATACCCTGCCCATATTCTTGTAAACAACTTCTTCATTTTAAAAATTAATTTTAATTAACAAATTATTTGGAAGGATTTGGCCTTATGTATGCTCGGCAAATGCTCTACCCCTGAGCAGCATCCTCAGACCCCACCTCTTTATGAAAAACTCTTCAAATGATCTAATTTGAGTGTGCCAGCTGGTTTCTTTGGGCACCCTGGTGGTTACATTCCTTCCCCCAAGTGAGAAAGCTGGCATAGCTAACGAAGGAAGAGGATGTGCCTGTCTTCCTAAGGGTTATGGCTTGAGAAGTTCGCTGCTTAGGGAAGATAATGGACTTACTGAGGTAGTAGTTGAGATAGTGGTTGTCTTTTAATAGCTCTATTTTAGCAAGACTGATACTGCACACTTAAATAGACAAGTCAAATAAAAGTTTACTTCCCAAAGACATATCGTTAACATTTTTGCTGAATACCTTTCTACAAATTTCTCTACACGCATATACTCACACAGACATACTCAATTTTACATGAATGGCTCATATTCCAATGCTGGGTCAAAACCTGCTTTTCCTGCTGGGCATAGTGATGCTGGACTGTAATCCCAGCAACTTGGGAGGCTGAGGCAAGAGGATCACAAGTTTGAGGCCAGCCTCAGCAATTTAGCAAGGCCCTAAAACAACTTAGTGAGACTCTGTCTCAAACTAATAAATAAAAAGGTCTGGGGATATAGCTCAGTTGTAAAACCCCCTTGGGCTAAATCCCCAGTATCAAAATACAAAAAAATCTACTTTTCTTTATTCACCATCAGCCTTGAGCTTTGAGTTGGCAGTGGAATAATCCAAGTAAGTATGTCCAGAAATAAGTTGCATGTAACAATATAGAGTTAGAGACATTCAATCTTGGATCACCGTCAGAGAGATGGTGGGCAAAGCCTCAGGAGGTAGAGGATCCCACCAGGCAGAGGTCAAGAGCCAAACACAGAACCCCAGGAACTTAAACAGTAACAAGTCAATGGGAACCAGAGTAGGCACAGAGAAGGGACCACCAAAGAAGGAGGAAGAAAGCACAAGAGTTCTGGGCTTTCAGTAGGGGTGGAGTGGTACTTAACTAGTCATTTTTGTTATTATTCTACGTTAACTGCATTAGGTCCAAGAACATACTAAGGTGGCAGTCCTTTGAAACATGTTGGGATTTGCTTTGTGGCTTAGAACATGGTCAGTTCTTATAACTGTTCCTTGAAAATAACACACATTATCATTGTTGTGGGCAGCGTTTTTTCCTATCCATTCAGACTTATAAACCAGGCTGACAGGTCTTCATGAGATAGGGATTGGGAGAGACTGAAAAAGAGACTGAGTCTCCAAACAGAAGTGCGCAGAGCCTAATGGAAAGCAGGAAACACCCATGAACCTCTGATATGCAAAACAAGCATTTGTGAGCAACTCAACCTTGTCCTTAGCCCTCACCCTTGGCCTGTGCCTTAGACCTATGCCTTGCCTGCAAAAAATAACAGGACAGCAATGCAGGCGTGGCTCCACCTTTAGTCTAGCCCCTAACTATTGTCTCTCTATAAATATTAACACCCCACACCCAAGAGTTGCTATCTCTCCCTCTGGGGAAGGCCAGCATTCTCCCTTGAATGTTTATTCCTTGTTTTACCGCAAGAGCTTTTTATTCTCAAGATGGCCAGCATTGTCCCATGAATGGGAATTCTTACTCTACCCTAAAAGTCTTTCCCTTGAAACGGCCCACCTTCTCTCTTGAATGTGAAACCATTTTCCTAAAAAAATCTGTCTCTGACTGGAGCAAGTTGAAATTCTTTCCCCCTCCCTACCAGACTTCCTTCCAACAATGGGGAGTTCATGAGGACTGAAATCTGGCGTGGTCTTTGCAGACGTAGCACTTGCCCTGGTGGAGCTGACAGCCTAAGATGTCCCCGATGAACACCTCCTCTCCCCGCTCAGACCTGGCACTGTATCCCCTGCCTGGGAGCTCTTAAAGCATCCATTGCCTGTACAAACTATTTGACACTCAACCTTGTCTGTCTTCACTGCATTGTGTTCATAATTGACTCTGTTGTCAGGTTTTAGATTCTGCATGAGCAAAGATTATTTTTCTTGTAAACAGCTTTATTGAAATATAATTATTGACATACCATAAAACTACTCTTTTAAAGTATACAATTCAGTGAAAGACTATCTTATTTATCTTGGCATCCTCTACAGTAGTAATTCTCAGTCTTGGGTGCACACCAAAATCACCTGCAGAAGTTTATAAACTAATGCTGCTTTGTTCTCACCCCCCAGAGTGCTGATTTAATTGATCTGGGTTGTGGCCTGGTCATGGGAACACATCCCCACCCCGGTCCCCAGTGGGGATTGAACCCAGTGTCTCCCATTTGCTAGGCAAGTGCTCTACTATTGAACTGTGTTCCCAGTCTTTTAAAAACCGTTTAAAGTTTGAGGGCAGGCTGCCTCATGTTTAAGCGATCCTCCTGCCTCAGTTTCCTGAGTAACTGGCACTACAGCTATGTGCCACCATTCCCTGGCAGTGTGGGAATTTCTTAAGCCTCCAGGTGAATTTAACTAGGGTTTTGAAATTTGCACATAACAGGTATCCAACTAGTGTTTGTTGTAATCATGAATTAGACCTAACTTACCCAAAAGCTGTCATTCCTGTCTCTCTTACAGCCCAACACCTCTTATAACACAATGGTGTGCTTATGACTGTCTCCCCAACACTAGCAGACAAAAGCATTTAGAAAATATAAATTCATTTGTAAAGACTGCAGACTTCGGTAGGACTGGATTGCTGAGCAACAAATAAAACATATTTAAAGGAAAAAAATGCAAAGCTTACCACATTTACATTTGTCTCTTTGGCAAGAACTATCTACAGACACAGGGATATGTATCACAAAGGTTTATATACTAAAACCCCAATTTCCAATTCAAAAGTGAGGGATAAAATGATTTTCATTCAGGGAGCAGCAGTTCATGAGAAAAACTAATTTCATTAATTTTGGAGACCAGATACAAGAGTAGTTGGTTAGTTTATCTTTGTTCTTTTTTTTTTTTTTTTTCTCCCATTAAGGTGAACACTGAACTTCATCCCAAGCGCCCTTGCCGCCACCTCCCCCCCTCTCCCCCTCTCTCTCTCTCTCTCTCTCTCTCTCTCTCTCTCTCTCTCTCTCTCTCTCTCTCTCCCCCCCCTCTCCCCTCTCTCTCTCTCCTCTCTCTCTCTCTCTCTCCCTCCCTCCCTCCCTCCCTCCCTCCCCCTCTCTCTCTCTCTCTCTCTCTCTCTCTCTCTCTCTCTCTCTCTCTCTCTCTCTCTCTCTCTCTCTCTCTCTCTTTCCCACAAAGTCTCACTAAGTTGCCCAGGCTGCCCTTGAACTTTGTGATCCTCTTGCCTCAGCCTCCTGAGTTGATGCGATTGCAGGCATGTGCCACCATGCTGGGCAGTTTATCTGACTTTGGAAAGTATCTTTGTTATTGTTTTCCCTTCCTGTGGGACTTGATGCACACTCTCAAAAATGGCAGCAGGGCAGTCTCAATTTTGCTTCCACAGCTGTGAGCTTCATGAAAACAGGGACAGTTCCGTTTTACATGTAATGCCATTCCTATGCTGCCCCATGTGAAGTTGCTCAGTAAAAATTGGTGGAAGGGATGTGATTGCACCTCCTGCTATAGTAAAATATGATTTTAGCTGGATAGGGAACTGCACAAGTTTCTCGTTTTGATCCTTTTTGTAACCCTTAATTACGGTTCTCTGAACTGGGGCACTCCCTAAACTGCACCGGCTATAGCAAACTCAGAAGGGGTTTTTATTTTCATGTACACGAGGTTCTGGTAATGTACCAGCCTCACGTGAATAACCGAGTTGCTGGGATCGTCCCTCCTGGACATATGAATACACGATTTTGGAAGAAGACCCACCGCGAGGTCGGTCCGTTACCAAGTCTTATAAAGCCACTTAACACCGCCTATTGACACCCCATAACCAGATGCCGATGGTCCGCGTGGGCATCCGGAGCCGCGCCCCCTAGGAGCCGCAGCACTGTTCTCTCTCAGGCGGGTTACGCCCCAGGGCGCAAAGCGGAGCGATTCACGCATCAAAAAGTCAAAGTACAACCAGTCGCGCCAAGGAGAGGCGGCGTTATTTAGGGAGCCGACTTCTCCCCAAGAGCCTCCACCCAGTCCCCTGGGCCCAGCGCCCAGAACTCAGACGGCGGCCGGCTCCTGGAGCCCAGCTCCCTCCACGTGTCCTGTCTTCCCGGCAGCCTCTCGGCTGCCTCGAGAGGAAAACCTCCTGACAACTCGCGGTCTGCGGACTACGTCTCCCAGAAGGCACCGCGCTACTTCCCTCCGCCCCCTCCCAGGCGCGCAGGCGCGCTGGGCTCCGTCAACAAGTCGGGCTGGCGGCGACTGAGTGCGATCCCTTATGGGACTTGTAGTTTTTTCTGGCGCTCACTGGGCCGCCAGTTAGAGGGACGAGAACTACAAGTCTCGGCTGCCCCGGCGCGGCGAGCTCGGTCACGTGGCGGGGGGCAGATCGGGCGTGCGTGCCGCCGTTGATCCGGTGCTGCAGTGAGGAGGTGGTTCTCGCCCGTGTTGTGTGTGTGTGTGTGTGAGTGAGGGAGCGAGTGAGTGAGTGAGTGAGTGTGTGTGTGGGGGCACTCGGCTTGTTGTTGTCGGTGACGTCCCCCTCCCCTCCGCCCCTCCCCCTCCCCGCTGCCGCTGCAGTGGCCGCTCCCTGGGCCGTAGGAAATGAGCGATAACGATGACATCGAGGTGGAGAGCGACGTGAGTCCCGGGGCTTCTTCCTTCCCGTGCGGGTTGTCAGGCGGGGACAGCGGCCGGGGCTCTCCGCGGGGCGACGGCGGGATGGGGCCGGGCTGCCGCCGCCTTCTTCCCCTTCCCCGGGGGCTGGGACCGCCTGCGTCGCGCTCCCGGCTCGCTCCCCTCGGGGCTCCTGGCCGGAGCGGCCTCCTGGGGCTGGAGGTGGGGAGCAGACACGCGGCCTCCGAGACCCCCACCTCTTTCCGTGGAGAAGGGTTCTGCGGCCTCTCACCCCACCCCACCCCGCTCAGGATCCGGGGACAGGGATGCGGTGTGCTTGGGATCCCATTGTCCGGATCCTGGGAATGGGGACGGCACTCAGGACCTGCCCCTTGGGTCCGCGACCCCCTCCTCCCGTGACCTGCGGATTCTAGGGGTGAGGGAGGACGGTGAGGGGCGGGGAGTGCCCAGAAGCCCGAGCTGGGTCCGAGGGAGGAGACAGTCTTCGGACCCCTCTGGCCCTGGTCGGATCCCGGAAGGAGGGGCTGCGCTCAGGACCCTCCTACCCTGCTACCGGATCCCGCTGGGGGGTTGGGGTGGGGGGGAAGAGAGGGAGGGAGGGGTGTCGGGCTGACTCCCCACCCGCCGCTTCCTCCGCCGCCGGCATTTTCTTTCTTATTATTGAATGCGAAGTGTAAAAATAACTTCTATATTTTCTATTTTTTTCTCTCTTATTCCAGGAAGAGCAACCGAGGTTTCAATCTGCGGTACGTCTTCTACTCTCCATTTCATTTTCATTTCCGTTCAATTTTAGTCCTTTTTGGGGTCAGAGAGAAAAAGAGGTGGTTCTATTACTTTTAATATTGTAGTAAACTCTCCTGTTAGCTGCTGAGTTGAGGTGGGGCCTTCTGGGGTTGGGGAGAGGGGTTTGCAGATCTCATGATTCTAGATTCTCAGGTGGTAAATTCTAGTGAGTTGACTGAGTGAGAGGAGCTGTGTGCAATTCATTAATTGTTCTGTAGTTTTCAGGTGAGAGATCCGACTACCACTATATAATCGAGAAATGAAAAATAAAGCATTCTGAAAGAGAATGGTAGTATTGTTTCAGGGGCAAGGTGTCCAGAAGATTCATTTAAGAACAAGTAGGTTTTAAATTCTGTTTGCATAGTTGTGTGAAGCTGAAGCCACATGCAGTAATCTGCTGTAACCAGAAGTCATGTGACTGCTCCAGACCCCTGGAATCTAGCACAGCATGGTATTCTTATGCAAAAATTGTAAATGTAGAGGAGCCAAAGGTGGAATCATGAAAGTGTCATGTACAGACAGCAGCTTGTGGTCTGACTCAATATTTGAGTTGAAGGAGAGATATAAAGAAAACAATAAAATGTTGAAATGTGGCATTGCAGAGACAGCTTTGCAGAAATGTGGTATATAAGATCATATCGTGTTAAAATAATGTCTTAGGGTTTTGATATATGTTCTCAGTAGATGGTTTTGTGGATTTGTGCAGACACTAATGTCTTTGGAGTCTGAGACAGTAATGTGGGTATAGATAGGAAAAACAGATCTAGTAAATCAGAGAGATAGGTACAGCATAGTATCTAATATTTGACAGTTGGGACCAGTAAGAGTGGAGGGGTTGGGATCAAGAATTCATCTGCCTGTGGGGACCAAGCAATGAGATTGTCAAGAAGTAGATGGAAGGAGTGAGGACTGGGGTGCCATTTCTAAACAGGCAGCCACTACTCCAGTGGGTTGGAGTGAGGGCTCAGTGTTGCCAAGATCTTTCTATTCTATTTTTAAAAGAAAAACTAGAAATCATGTTATTTTTCAGATTTTTTTTTTTTTTTTTTTTTAACCATGCTGTGGATTGAACTCAGAGCCCTGCACATGCTAGGCAAGCACTGTACCATGGAGTTATAGTCCCAGTTCCCATTTTTCTGATGTTTGAAAATGGTGTATAGAACGACTCTTTGGGGGTTTGCAGGATGCCACTTTGATAATCTCTGGTGGAAGAATTGACTATCTGAAGGTGAAGGCAAGTTCTCTTAGTTGTACCTACTCTTAGAGCAACCAAAAAGATTGTGCAGGTTGTCAAGAAGATAAGTATGAAGACAAATTTTATTTATTTCAAGCTGATATTTCCATAAAAATTGGTGATGCAGTTGTGAGAGTCTTAAGGATTAGCCCTGGATAATTGTTAACTAAAAATAATTTGTTTTATTTCTTGTTGGAATATTGTCAAATATGTATATTTATAAATATATTTGAATATTGAATTGCCTTTTTTTTCCCCCCAGTTACTGTTATTTTATCCTTAATAATGTGTACTTGGAGTTTTGTGTTTGGGACTCATTCGGTTTAATTTTTTTTTTTTTTTTTTCCTTCAAATCTTCAGTTGTAAAACCTGCCACAGGGTTTGATCAGGGTTGGAGGGTAAGGATTGGTAAGAATTCCTTTGCAGAATCATCCATTAAATTGGGATTACATTGGCTTTCAAATGAGAAAAAAGTTTTCTTCTTTGTGAAATTTTGGCTTACAGTTCTTGAAAGCTTTCTGCTTTTCAAATATTCTTCCACACGAGTATTGATGTAAATTCGTTTACTGAATTATTAAAAACTTTCCACTCTCCTAGAATGCTAATTTCCTTGTTTTGTCTAGATGTTTTTGGTTTGCTCTTTTTTTTGTTTTTTAAATGGTGGGTACTGAGGATTAGAACCCAGGACCTTGTGCTTGTGAGGCAAGCACTCTTACCAAATGATCTATATCCCCAGCTCCCTTGGTTTGCTCTTAAGTGCCTAGGATTTTTTTTTTCCTTTGACTCTGGAGGTAGACAGGGGAAGTAGGTTTGACCCTTTGCTTTTTTTTTTTTTTTTTTTTTTTTGGTGCTAGGGATTGAACCCAGTTGTCTCAAGACCCTTTGCTTTTAATTTGACACACCTACTTGTTGATTTGAGTATTGTCTGGCACAAGGTAATCACAATAGCATGGAGAGAAAAAGCAGATGAGTTATAGATCATTTTACAGTATACCAAACTGTTGTGAATGGGTAGGGTAAAAAAGTATTCCATTTTTCCCCCTCTGTGAATGTATCTGTTTACTCTCTAAGATTTAGCATAGATATATCATATAGACATATATATAGATATATAAATAAATATATGTTTTGGGGGATAGGGGTGAAAACTTAAGTTTTGCCTTGGGAAAAAACATTAAGAAAAAGATGTGGGCTGTGAACGATCATTTAGGACAATAAATGATCTTTTAAAAAGTTATTTGGAAAATGTTTTATGGGCCTAATAGAAAAAGAGACATTTATGTTTTAAATTGTCACTACAATTTGTAGGCCTTACATGAAATATGCAGGATATTCAGCAAGAACAGAATTAGGAAGTGAGACTAACTGTAACAGAAAGTGAAACTGATTTGACGAATGTTTTTGTTGCCTCAGTATAAACTGAAAACAGCTTCTCCAGTTACCAGTAAGCTTTTGTTAAAGGAAGTAACCCAGAACAATATTACTAAATTCAGTACATCACAGAATCCCATTGATGTTATCTTATTTTAATTTTTTTTTTTTTTTAAGGGAAATGTTTGCATTTAAAGGTAAATTTTTGGAACAGGTATGATTTATAAAAGAGGTTCCTTTTGCTTTGAGAAATTTCTTTGGGAAAGAGTGAAAGTATACAAGAAATGTAGCATTAGTCTGTTGATCAGGAAACCAAGGCCTTTTCCAATGTATTGTAACTGAACGTGTTGCATTTACAGTGTATCTGTTAGGAATTTAAAACTGATCTGTGCAATTCCACTTCTTGACCTTTCTGGTGTGAAGTATTTTTAATGGCTCAGAGCTCTTTGAGCGCTTCTTGAAGAATTGTAGAATATTCAGAAGGGAATGAGTCTGGTCATTCCTCTGAGATTGGAATTCACTCAGGAAGCTAGTGTCTTCTCATAAGATAGATGTTCTTAAGTTTGAGTCTTTTTTATTTTCTTCCCTGAGATGCCAATAATGGTGTAAGAGTTGACCGTGAAACCAATTTGGTTTTCAATTAAAATTGCCTCACCAAGGCATCCTTCCTCTTTAGTGGCTATAGTTTAGTGTTACCTTTGGATAATAGTGTTCCCAAGTTCTTTTAGGCACCAAAGATAGGAACAACCTTGAAAACAAATGTATTCATTAGATGACAGAAATATATAATCAGGCAATAAATTTCAAGCAGGAGAGGTGTTGGGAAATTGAAATTAATGTCTTCATGTTAGGGACCTTAGTGAATTCATCTCATCCCAGTTGCCCATTATTTCATGTTGCAGTTTTCATGTTGACTAAAATAAATATTTTAAGTTGCTTTGAAATTCAGTTTTATTCTGTTTCTTATCAGAAGTAAAGAATAAATTTTTTTCTGTTGAGAATTTGGGACTTTTTTTTTTCCAGCATCCTTAGTGTTTACTAAGAATAGCTTGATAACAATCATAAGCAGTGCTGTCTTCCCTCTAAAATGCACTGAAATTCACATATATGTATATATGTACACATACATACATACACATATGAGGCTGAACCCAGGGATTTCACCAGTGAGCTACATCCTCAGTCTTTTTTAAATTTTGAGTTGCTGAGTCTCACTGAGTTGCTGAGGCAGGCCTTGGACTTGTGATCCTCTTTCCTTAGCCTCCCAAGAGTCTCTGGGATTACAGGTGTGCACAACTCCTGTCTGCACCTTTAAATTCCTTAAATGCAGTTAATGTTTAGTGGGCAACATAGGTTCCCTATATTGCTGATAATTTTCTATATTGGGCTCTATATTTTCTATATTGGAATCCTTATAAAAAGGATTAGGTGTAAGGTAGCTTGTAAGAAATAGTGTTCTGAGAACCTTGTGCATGCTTGAATAATAAACCATTTATGTTCCCATGTTATTTGCCTAGAATTTAAGGTTGGGACCAATGTTGTGCCTCTAATGAAGATGCATTTTCTGTGTAATAAGTTTAAATAATTTTAAGAGATTTCCTTAATTCTGAACAGAACTCCTTGGCTTTGATGACCTGCCAGTTTTAACAATTTATTGGCCGACAAAATAATGTCTGTATTTAACACTTGTTAGTAGCAGAGATGAACAAATTATAGGTGAAGATTTTATTCTGGCTACCAGTACAGGAAGTTTAGTGGAAATAAAAACTAAGAGGCTAAGTAAAACTTCAGCAGAGATGCCAAAGCTGGAAGCAATTTGGTACTGTAGTTACTGTTGAGCATCTGTGGGCCACTCTTTGGTATTGCCTAGCCCCTTAGTATTTCTTAGTCTGGGACGCCCTGAAGGAAAGGCTTTCTGGCCGAGACTATCAATCCAATGTGCTTGAAAAGCCAGCAGCATCCTTTGCTCCTGGAGGATGTATTGTGGTGAAATTTGGGGGCCTGCTGAGTAGCCCAAGAAACCTTCTGTTGTCCACTCAAATTGCGCCTAATTAATTTGCAAGGGTGCTCTCGGTACGTAGTTTTCAGTGTCAGAATTGAAAACTGCCACATTGAAAACTGTGAGACATCTCTCTCAGGACAGGCAAGAGAGCTTGCTCATCTGAGTTGAGTCTTACTTGTTCAAGATACAGTTGTTTGGTCCTTTAAAAAAAAAAAAAAGAAAGAAAAATGCTTTTGAGTTTGTGGGAGGATCTCAGATGCTGTACACTGAGAGTCTTCACCCATTTTCTTTCTCAACTCTAAAATCTTGTTCCTTTGGGAAAGGGTTACCAGCCAGTAAAGGTGGTTAACAAGTCAGTTATAAACTTGCCAGTTGGCTCTCTGGGTGTGGGGTGGGATGGGGTAATCAGGCTGGATGGATTTGTGGTTTGGAAATACTTCCCGAAGAGAATTTTCAACCTTGTGTTAGATTTTCAATTTTCCATGTGCTCTTTAAAGCCACTGGTGATATCTTATAATTCAGAGTTGCCTGGAATTAGGCGTGTTAGTTTTGCATGTTTTTAACTTGTTCTTGCAAATGAGGCTTTGAAGAGAAAAAAATATATCTTTGCCATTGTCTCAAGAGCTCCAAAATTGATTCTGGTTAGGCCTAGCTGCTCAGGGATGGACACGACAGCAGGGATTGGTCTAAGGTTCCACTATTCTGTTAGTTAAATTGGACTTGGAACCACCACAGAAATTCCATCCCCTACTTTGAGAACAACAGTCCCCAGCCCAAGCTCTCTACCAGGCAGTGGACTGCTGCCTTTTCCTTGTTGAGCCAACTTCTCAAACTTGGCTGGCGCCCCAGATGAGAAGCCAAGATTTCTGCTAATGGGCCACAGCCAAGTTCGCTTACAGTCCTCTAACCGAAAGACTTGTCCATTTGAGTCCTTTCAGGGCTCAGTGAATGGGAGGAGAGTAGTGCATTGTGGGGATGATTTCAGTGTTAGGTTTTACCTCACTCCATGCCTCTAGTACAGGATCAGTAAAACCAAGTCCAACATGATTCTAGCTGTTTGTGATTTACAGGGCTCTCCCAGAAAGAAAACAGATGATTAGAATTTTATTTGTATCAACAGGAGGGATTGTGGGTAATTCTGCTGTCACTGCTTCTGTGCACAGCTCTTAAGCTGGGAGGAGGGCCAGGACTCAGGGTGATTTAGTAGCCCGAGTATCTTAGGCTGCTGCTGGAGACCAAAGCTGGGCGATTAATTTGCATGTAAATAGACCATCTTGGAAGAGTACATAGCAAACACAGGAGAGGCAGATACATGCCAAATGTCAGCCCTTGTCCTTCTAAGCTCCTCAGGTAGATAGTCCCAGCCCAGTTTACCTTTGTGTGGATGACTAGTGGGAACAAAAAGTTGGACAAGGACTTAGTACTTAAATATGTTTAATTCCTTTAAGGTACTTCTTACTGCTGTTAGAAAGTATCTACAGTTTTTTGCTTCAAGGTTGTATCATGATACAGAGTACCTGTCTCTGGACTGGGGGTGGTTTCAATGGTAGAGCACTTGCCTAGCATGTGTAAGGCCCTGGGTTCAATACTCAGCACCAAAATTTTAAAAATTACCAGAGCACCCCTGATATTGAAGTCCTCTAGATTCAGGTCATATGGTGTTCTGAACTTGATTATCCTCTCAGTTCCCCATACTATTCCATACATCACTGTGGTCTAGGAAGTACTCACTTTATGGTGAATTCTGACTTAAGATGGGTTAGCTTTAGAAGTGTTTTCTGTCTTCAAAGAGTGGCATGCTCTGAAGGATCATGACTGTGATGGGAACTACGTGTCCATTCGATAGAGCTGTATAGGCTAGGTGTATGCTTGAGAGACCAGGAAGTATAATTAAGATGACCACAACTGCTCCTGGCCTCTCCTCCTCTGGAATGACTCAGACTTTTAGGATTAGATAATATGAGAATTAGAAATCCTTTATTCTCACAACTCTGGTCTTTACAGTAGATTTTTGTCTATACATTTTATCTAGTAAAAAAATTCATTGGAGGCATTATTGTGCTAAGCCAAGTTATTTACTCTTGTTGGTTCCTTTTAAAAATTCTTGGCCCTCTGTACGAGTGGATTAAAGCCACCTCATTTTCCCATATGCAGATTTGCTCTCTAGGCTAGCTCCTTGCAACCCGGTATATTCAAGGTAAATCTCAGAGCATATTCTCCATAATTATCCAAGTGTAGGTGTGGTGCAGTTCTTGCTTTCGATTGTTAAGCACTTGTGTTCCATTTGGAAGGGATATCCTTTTAATGCTGACCTGCTGAAGCTCTCTTATATTGCTCCCCAGCACTGTCTTTACTGGAGGTACTTTTCTGTTCCGATTTGTTGGCAGTCTTTGCTGCCTTCTTTGTGATTCCAAGCAGGAGCAGGACAGGTTGAAGACTTTGATTTGAGTATTTAGAAAACTGTCTGATTAGCCTGACCTGCCACAGGTGCCTGAAGGAATTTATTCAGAGCATGTGGGCGTCGGAAGGCCTGCCTTGTCAGAACTACCTTTCTGGCTCAGCCTTGGCAAGGATAGCACCTTGGATGTGTTTTAAAAAACAGGGACTCTGAATGCAGTTAGCATCTTTATCAGTTCTGTTATTGTGATCTCAGATTTTATGCAGTTGGGTTTTCTGGAGGTTTTAATTTCTGTTGTATGATTTGGTGGGAGAGTTAAACTAGTGCCTTAAGCAGACTGGAGACCAGAGCAGAGCCTCCGGTGGTGGGTTTCACATAGAGAGCAGCACTGCACCAGTGACTCAACTCCTCCTGGGGCACCCCCTCCGCCGAACTCTCTTACAGTGGGGGTAATCAGATCTTAGGAAAGGGCCCACTGGAGATTTCCCTAGTCACCTCCCAGCCACCAACTGGTAGCTGTTCTGCCACATAAGTAAGTTGGGGACACTGGTGTTGCAGGAGAGTCACGCTTTGTCCCCATGAATAACTTTGATTTTACTTATGCATGAGCTGGATGCATCGAGCTACTTTGGATGTTCCTGTCGCAAGCCTTCCTCACCCCTTTCTCCCCCTTTAGCAGAGCCTAATTCTGGAGACTCCTAACTTCCCACCTCGACAAATCTTCCCAGTCCACTCGCCAGGGACAGCGCTGACAGCATATACTTCCAGGCTGTACCCCACTCACCTTGTACTAAGCCGAAAGAGTGTTGTCTTAATGTACTCTTTCTCCCATTCTTCTAGGCTGACAAACGGGCTCATCATAATGCACTGGAACGAAAACGCAGGGACCACATCAAAGACAGCTTTCATAGTTTGCGGGACTCAGTCCCATCACTCCAAGGAGAGAAGGTGAGTTTATTGAGAAAGCCAGTAGGCCACCACTAACTTGTAACTTGTGGAACTTAATAGGACACTTCTATCCGGAAAGAAATACAGTAAGAGATATTCAGATGGCTTGGTTTCTTTCCTTTTTTAAAAATTCTTTGGCCTATCATCACACACCTTACTTGCTCTTGTTTATCTTTAGTAGAAATATATCAGATATAATGGGGCCGTTTGTAAGACATCAGTATGAGTGGTTTTTCAAACTAGTATTGTATCTAATAAATTAATTCAAGAAATTATTATAACTATACATTCTAGTACGGCGCTTAACCTGTAGTTAGTTTGGGGACACACTAAAGGTTCCCAAGATCATTGAATCCCCAGACCTCTGAGAATTTCTTTTATAAGGTTTTACATCAGTACTTAGTGTAAAGAGCATTCCAGGTGTGTCTGTGAACCAATCTGGGCACGAGTGACTTCACAGCCCTGATAACCCTTTTCCCTAAAGTACGTAAAGAGTAATTTAGACTTTAGAACAAAAAACTTGAGTAGAGACATGTTCATAAGAAATAGAAGGAAAAAATAGTCATTCCCTTTCCTCCAGCCCCACTGATGGCCTCCAGAAACTAGCGTTTTTCCTGGAGGGGTGGACACCAGCTGTTTCTGCATTCAAAAAACAGAGTCTTTGAGTAAAAGCCTTACGGTTTAGGGTCACTCCTTGGAATTTAGAGGAAACATCTGTCTGCACAGTTAATTCTATTCTTGACACTAGTGTAGCTGGCTGGTCCCTGCAGCCCTTCAGTGGAATAAGTGGCAAATTGGGAAGAAACCTGTGGTTTTGCCTGGAGCAGGTATCTGTGATCCAGTGTTTAAAGAAACAGCTATTTTGGGCTGGAGATGGATCTCAGTAGTAGATAACCTGCTTAGGATGTGTAAGGTCCTGGTTTTGATCCCCAACTCACAAAAGAAAAGAAACATCTTTTGTTAAGAATAATCTTTGCTCTTGGGTATACTTTTTTTTTTTTTTTTTTTTTGTGGTGCTGGGGATTTGAACCCAGGGCCTTGTGCTTGTGAGGCAAGCACTCTACCAACTGAGCTATCTCCCCAGCCCTTGGGTATACTTTTGAGTGACTCTTTTGATTAGCTCTGTATTGGGGGTCCTGGGTTTGTTAACTAATATTAAATCGGGAACCATTATGATTTGATTATACTGTGGTAAGTCATGTGTTTTGTACTTTATCTAAGGTGTGGCTTTCCATGCACCTGAAGCATGGGGTAGGTCTGACCTTTATGAAGAACACAAAGCAGGCCATGTGAATACCTAGTATTGCGAAACCAGAATTCGCCATGGGTTAAACCTACTTAGTATGAACTTGATTTAATGGTCCCAAACAAAGGTACTTACCTGGAATAACAACATTCCTGGGTACAACACTGTCTAAGTACCACAGGAAATTTTTTTGACTGGAGAGACTCACCCTTTTAGTTGAAATACACGTGTGCAAAAGCTTATGTCTTATGTGTGTCTCAGCTGTTGATGTCAGTGCTTATTCCTTTACCATGTTATCAATTAACATAGTTTCTGTGAGCTACATGGACAAGAACTGCCTTCTACATCTTATATGAATGAGTGACGTGAAGTCAGTGCTTCCCAAGGGGTGGGCTGTGACCACTCACATCAGAATCACTACCAAGTCAGCTTCCTGGAGGTAGGCCTGGAAACCTGCTTTTACAATAAGCAGTCAAATGATTCGCAGGCATCTTTAAGTTTAAAAACACTGTGAAAGAACCACAACTATCCTCCTTACCCAGCCTATTTCACATTGCCAAAACATTCTTTCTTAAATCCTTATAATCTCATTATCCTAAATCCCGCTGTTTCCTTCAAGAAAGTTGAAGGTTTAGCCAGGTGCAATGCTGCACACCTGTAATCCCAGCAACCTGGGAGGCTGAGGCAGGAAGATTACACATTTGATGTCAGCCTGGGTGACTTAGTGAGACCCTGACTGAAAAAGGGCCAAGGATGTAGCTCAGTGGTGGTTTTCCTAGGTTCAATCTCCAGTACTGGGGGCAGTGGGGAGTTGAAAGTCTGACTTAGGTAGCCTTAAAAACAGTAGTTTGTCATTTGTTGTAGCCCTTTGACTTTTTCTCACTCCCTTCAGCATTCATATAGATTCAACTCTTTTCCAGCCACTGTATACAGCAGTGGGTATACAGCAGTGAACAAAATAGAAGCAAGCTCTTATTTTGATAAGGAAATGATAGAAAATAAAGTAATAATAATTATTGTCAGATTAGTGCTATGAAGGAAAGTTAAACCAGGAAGGAATTGTTGTGATTTTAATTCAGGCAGACAAAAAATACCTCACTGTCAGGGTGGCGTTTGAGTGAAGATTTGAAGGAAGTGAAGGAAAGAACTGCGTCCATCTGGTGATGAACCTTCCAGGGCAGAGGGAGGGCCAGGCCAGTGTAGTAGCAACCCCGAAGCAGGAACCAGGGAATGTTCCTGGGCCAAGCGAGGAAACTTAAAGAGACCAGAGTGGCTAAAGGATTGAGTGAAAGGATGATCACAGGAGATCCTCTTAGAAGCTCACACTTTTTTATAAGCAGGAGAGGAACGGTCTAGGGGAACGAGATTTGTTAATCACCAAAGCCCCAATTTGAGAATTTGCTGGATGCCATTCTAACTTTGGAATCCTCCTGTCTTGTGTGCTCTTCACTTTGGTTGAATCCAGCTCCTTCCCATATGAAGAGCATAACCTTCATTATTCCCTTGTCTGTCAGCAGTTTCACAGATGTAGTGTGTCTAACAAAACTGTTTGGTCTCACTAAGTGTTGCAATTTAAAAAAAAATGTGGTATTTGAACCAAAGGAAATTGACTCATTTTTGATTTGGATTGCAGCAATTAAGGTTGTGACATTAATGTAAATAATCATGAAATGATTATTTTACTGTATGAGTTTTGGGGCACTCAGTTTATTTATTTATTGTTTTTTGTTTGTTTGTTTGTTTGTTTAGTATTGGGGATTAAAGTTGGGTTTTCTACCACTGAACTACATCCCCAGCCCTTTTTTATCTTGAGACAGGTCCCCAGTAAGTTGCCCAGGCTGCCTTGAGCTTGCCGTCCTGTGTCAGCCTCCCAAGTTGCTGGGATTACAGGGTTGTGCCATCGTGCCCACCTTAGCTCAGATTCTTGAAGTTTGGAGAGCTTTGATTTGGACTTTTCTTGTTTTGGTCTCCTTTGATTTGAGCATTTCCATATGACTTTTTACTTAGTATTTGGATTATCTGTGAAATGCATTCTAAGCTTTTTTTTTTTAATAGAGAAGTCAGTATTGATTGAATTGGATTCTAACCAAAAATAGGAGATACTTGTATTTGGGGGGGAAAAAAGGCAGGTGTGGTGGCAGAAACCTATAATTCCAGTGACTTGGGAGGCTGAGGCAGGGGGATTGAAAGTTTTTATTGGCTTTTTTTTTTTTTTTACTACACTCAGACCCCCCTGCAAAATAGACCATTACAGTTGGCAATTTATTTGGGTTTTGTCATCAATTCCAGGGTTAGTAATTGAACCCTTGAGCTCTTGTTTTGAGTCATTTGTGTCTCATGGAGCCCATGTAAAGATGGGATAGAATCGACCATCAGCCAGTTAGGCTGTGAGGGTAAGATCAACTGTGGCACCATCTTCTAAATAGGGAGATGGTACTTTGCAGAAATTATTCTTTGTTTTAGGGTCTTAGTTGGGTACTAGAGAATGTTACTTAGTGGTTTACTGACACTGAGCTCATGCGATTGTGTGGGGGCTGGATCTGGTAGACATCCTGTCAGGTTGCCTTTATATGGGGGCATAATTTTGTTCTCTACCCCATAAGTTAGCCCCAGTACTTGAGCCAGAATGAGTCAGTCCTGACTCCTTAGCATGGTGGACATCAGCAACAGAGGGTTATTTTCACCATTGCTATTTGTAGCTGTATAGCAGTTTATAGTAGTTTCTCATCTTGTAAATTTCTTCCTAAATGCCTGTGTGTTGCTCTGTCAGGCAGTTGTGCTCTGCATGTCTCCCTTCTGGAGCCATGTGGAAAAGAGAATGTAACCTCAAGTGAAAATAAAAACCGATTTCTTCTAGTCAGCTTTCAGTTTGGAATTTTGTGGATTTTGGGGAGACTGAAGACATCACCCGTTAGCTCCCATCACAGTTTGTGGCACGTGGTAGGTTCTCAATCCATAGTTATGGAGAGAACTGGAGAAAACAGCAGCTTGCTTAACCTGTTAAAGTAGCAACAGCCAGCTCTATGTGCTCACCTGTGTGATTGAAACCACGAGTGCTATAGAGGTTAAAGGCCTAAAGATGGTGTCTGCTTTTGAAGGTCTTGCAAATGGGAAGTTTTAAAAGATGGGGTGAATCTGTTTCATTCCTTTAAAGTTTTGCTTCCTTCACAGGTACATGTTAAAACCAAATAGTCCTTGTGACAAGAATGTGATGATTTTTGGGGAAGGAGCAGGGGTACCGAGACTTGAACCCAGGACTTTGTGCATGCTAGGCAAGCACTAAGCTACATCTCTTGCCCTTTTTATTTTTCTTGTGAGAATAGGGTCTTGCTAAATTGCCCAGGCTGGCTTTGAACTTTGTGATCCTCCTCCTTAGCCTACTGATTAGCTGGGATTATAGACAAATTCGCCCATGCCTGGTTTAAATTCTTAAGGCCAGAGACTTTCTTTCACTTAACCCAGTGCAGGATTTTTTTGTTTTGTTTTGTATGTTGTTTTGCAGTACTGGTGATTGTAATCTAGAGCCTCTCATGTGGTAAGCGAGCATATCACCTCTGAGCTATCCCCAGATCTTTTTTTATTATATTTTGAGGTAGGGTCTTACCAAGTTGCTGAGACTGGTCTTAAACTTGAGATCCTCCTGCCTCAGCCTCCTGAGTAGCTGGGATTACAAGTGTGTACCCCACAGCCAGCCTGGTGTAGTTTTATATAGATTTGTGTGATTATTTGATGACTGTCAACCCACACTGCATCATAGTAAGTATATTAAGGCAGAGAATGTGCCTCCTTTTGTTCATTTTCTTCCCTTAATGCCTGGCATAGAACAGGGAACTCAGTGAGTTTTATTAAATAAACTGAGGGGAGGAATCTCACTATTCTGGGAGATGACTCCTTCTGGTGGATGCCTTTAAGGCAGGCAGTTCATTCAACAACACTGTGTCTACATCATATCTGGGCTGGCAGAATGAATGTCTTTTAAATATAAACCGTAGCCCTATCCATTTCACATATTATTCATTAAGGTTATTTTCTGACCAGACTCCAGCTTAGCATCTTCTTAAAGTTTCTACATCATGAATTGTGCCCATAGTTGCCCAGTCTTCATTAAACTCCAGGTTCAACCATTGTATTTATTTAATTCTTTATAAATTGAATTTATGTCTTGCTAAAGACCTCCACGGGCTTTTCATTGCCTGCTCAGGCAAGGACAGCATTCTGTGTTCTTTGAGGTGCCCAACTTGCCCGCCTGCTTTTTCTCCTTCCTTACATTAACTCTCCAGTTACTGTGGACAGAGGACCACCTCCTCTGTTTGCCCAGGAATGTCATCTCTGCTTCTCTGAGGTCTTTCCTCAAGATCCAACTCCAGCTTGGTGGCGCAGATGATGTCTGGGTCTCATGTTGAAGAGACTTACTCAGAGACCTCCTTGTCCAGGCACTTTGTCCTCTCTTTGTGCCTCTTCTCCAGCTTCTACCTCACTGCACTTAGAACCATGGTGCCTTTAACTCCAGTGGCCCTTTGTGGGCCTCTTGTGTCTTCCTTATTTCTGTGGTTATCTTATCACCTAACTGAATGTGATGCTGTAGAGAGCACAAACCTCTTTCATCTCTCCAGGAATCTCTGCAGAGTAGAGTGTACTAGAGAACAAGGAGATACTACCTTACTGTTTTTGCATTTGATATTAGGAAGGATGGGATTGATTACTAGACCTTCCTTTTAGCATTTCTTTTCCTTTTTTTCTCCCTGTAACGTAATAGAAAAACTTTAGAATAATAGGAAGAAGAAAAAATTTCTTCATCTAACACAACTCCAACCTTCTCTTTGATCTGTGATCCTATGACAAGCACTATCTGGTAGAAATTTAATGTGAGCCACAAATACATTTTAAATAGTTTAATTTAAAGTCAGTTAAGCTTTTTTTTTTTTTTTTTTTTTTTTTAATATTTTTAGTTGTAGACGGACACAATACCTTACAATACCTTTATTTTATGTAGTCCTGAGAATTGAACCCACTGCTTCACATATGCTAGGCAACTGCTCTACCACTGAGCTACAACCCCAGTCCCTAAAGTCAGTTAAACTTTTTAAAAGACATGCTAAAAGAGTAATAAGTGAAACTAATTTTAATATATTTTATTTAACCTAATATTTAAAAGTAAGTGCAACTTTAACATGCAGTCACTGTATTAAAAATTATTAATGAGGTGTTTTATCTATTTTGTTGCACTAAGGTTTTTTTTGTTTTGTTTTGTTTTTGCTGTACTGAGAGTTGAACCCAGGGCCTGATGCATGCTAGGCAAGTGCTCTACCACTGATCTATATTCCCAACCCCATATAAATTTTTATTTCGTGACAGGGTCTCACTAAGTTGTCTAGACTGACCTCAAACCTGGAAATTGTGATGCTCCTGCTTCAGCCTCCCAAGGAACTGGGATTACATGTGTGTGCCACCACACTGTTTTAAAAATCTTATGTGTATTATGTATTTCTGGCACATCTCAATTCAAAATAGTCACATTTCAAATGTTTAGCCATGTAGCTAGTATGTATCATTGGATAGTACAATTCTAAGATTCTTTCCACTTCATTATGAAATCGGGCACCACCTTAAAGTGGATATCAAAGAAACTTGCTTCTTCCCCCCAAAAGCTAATTAATATTAAGTTCATGAAATTGCAAATGGGGTCTAAAAAGCAAGCAAACGTGATATTATTATTATTATTATTATTATATTCCTTTCTGGTCATGTGCACACTTTCCATGGATTAAATTGTTACAAAACTCATTATTGCTTTTACATAATAACATGTTTTTTTCCCAGATGATGTAGCATTCATATTTAGTCATTAGGCACATTTCTGTTGGTTAATTTTGGGTTGTATCCAGTTTTTAAATTTTATAAATACTGTGGTGATGAGAACATTTTGGTGAATGGCCATTTTCACAGACTAGAGTCCCAGCAGTTGGCTTCCTGCATCATGGGTATGAGCATCTGGTTTTTGCTATGTATTGGCAAGATGGTTTCAGGAAGGTTGTTTTCATGTCTTCTTTCCTTCTTTCATTTCTTATTTTTTCAAACAAATTCTAAAGACAGTCCTTTGGTAGTATTTTGAGACTCCCAATTTCACTATCGTTGGAATTTATTTTTTTGAGGATGACTAATGTAGTAGACGAATGATAGTAATTAACTTTTGTATTTTGTGTATTACCTGTGGGAGTAAACACTTTTCCACACGTTTATTTACTCTGTTTCCTTTTTTGGGAACTGTACTTCACAGCCAAAGTTTGATGGGGAAGTGCCACACCTTGGTTTCAAGCCATCAAAAGCACGAGAAAAAAGAATGTTTTGTGTCGACTTTTAAACAAATATCTGACTCCTGGCTTTAATTAAGCCCCTTGCAGGGCATGATAGCACTGCCTTTCCCTAATGATCAACAAATAGTCCTACAGCTGGTCCAGCAGAGGGCCTGGAAGCAGGATGCCTTTAAGAAACCTCACAGCCAGACTGGAGTTCAGAGCCGGCCTTAGCAATTTAACGAGGCTCTAAGCAACTCAGACCCTATTTCTAAATAAAATACAAAAACGACTGAGGATGTGACTGAGAGATTAAGTGCCCTTGGGTTCATTCCCTAATGCCCACCAAAAAAAAAAAACATGTCACAGCCTTCCAACCTGCCTTGTTGGCATCTATGGGGTTCCATTTTTGGATTAACTAGTTTATTGGAGACCCAAATATTATGTAGATTTGTTAATTTTTATTTTCAAAAGATAAAAATGAAAAGATTTTTATTTCCAAAGGTGGCTTACTCAAATTGAAATGTATACCAGCTCTTCCTGGCCCTTAATGCATGTAAAAGCTCGTGTAGTTCTCAGAAAATAAGTGGCTTATTTTCCCTAAAATACCTAGTGCAAAATAAAAGTCAGTTGGTACATCAGGCAGTTGTTCTTTTTATTCTTCCCGATGGCAGTTTTTCTTGGAAGAAGACAGCAGCTGAAGCATCATCCCAGCATGATGTTTTTGACATGAAAGGGGAAAGGTGATAAATAGAGCTAACATTTTTTTTTTTTTTCTTTCAGATCAGCAGTGGGACCTTGGGAGGGCAGTCCTGTTCCTAATGTTAATGATCTAGTACTACTGCTCTCTGCCTCACCTCTCCCTATCTGCTTTCTAGAACAACTTGACTTTTTACATAATCCAGGTTACTCTAATAAGATTCACAGCACCAGAAATGTGTGAAACTTCTGAGAACTGCTACCTTAAATCGGTCCTAATAACTTTGGACCTGATCCTAAGCATCAGTGATAATGGCTTCAAGAATTATTTAGGGTCTTAAAAGGTTCTAATTAGAATCAAACTCTTTGGGGTCCCAGCCTTTTGTGAAATATGTAAGTTGATTCTTGCCATGATTTGAGGAATGCGTGGATTCTGTTGGAAGCAGAGTTCTGTGAAAGTGATACCTATGGAGGGTAGGCTGACCTCCTCTTTGAGCACTTGCTGCCCAGCAAGCAACTGCAGCAAGAGCAGTAGAAGGGACAGAGATCTGTGGGGCCTCACTGCCACACCTGGGTCTTCTCCCATAATCCATTTTGTTTTTACCTTCAGGGCTGCCGAGAGGCAGTTGAATCCAGCAGCACTGCGGGGAGCTGACATTTCCTCTCCTGGGCCAGCTTCACTCAGTCCTCTCAAGCTATCTTGCGTCTTGGACTTTTCCTCTGTTTGTTTCTTCTCTGTTAGGAGCCTGTTTGGTTCTCACTATCTTTAAAAGGAAAAGGAAAGAAAAACGGTCTTCCTTCAGTGCTGCTATTTTTATAAGCTGCTGTTTTTCACTTTTTTTTTTTTTTTGCCAAGTTCTAAAGACTAGCTTCACCATCGCTTTACTTCCCGCTCACTCCCGCACCTGTGTGGCCAGTTTATCATTGGGCTTCAACTCTCTCTCCTGCTAGGAAACCACCTTCACCAGGGTTTTCATAGATATCCTTGCAGGCAATCAGTGACTCTTTCAAGATCCTTTTCCTCCTCATTCTCCCCTCTGTGACAACACTATTCCTGCAATTCTGTTGTTTTTAAAGTGGATCTACAGCTGCCTCTGTTTTCAAATGTGGGTGTCCCAGAGGCCTGGGTTCAAATTCTGATTCTACATCCTACTAATTACACACATATAAAACATTGGTTAAGTTACAACTCTATGCCTCAGTTTCCCTTTTTATAAAGTAAAGGAACTAACAAACAAAAGGATGCCTGGCACTTAGTAAGGGCTTGATTAGTGTTATGTGCTGCCATTATCATCATTGTCTTCATCATTACTTCTGTTGCTCTGTGCATGCATAGATTTGGAACAAGATCTGGCATCTTTTTGTGTGTCTACCTATTCTCATTAGCCATGGTCTGTCCTGTCCCATGGCTGTGTCTAAGCTGTTCAGGAGAGTTGTGTCTGCTCAAAAAGGTAGAATTGGAAATTAGCGCCCTCTCATTGCAAAAACTAGAAGGGCAAGAAAATCATTCATGTCCTTACTAAATACCCAAAGGCATCATGTTGACTTTCCAGGTCCTATCTGGTCAGCATACTCACGTGAATGTTGTCAGTTGACTCAGCTGACTGAGAGGCTTTTCAGGAAAGAGAAACTAAAAACCCAGGGCTATTCCATAGTCCATGCCATAAATCCCAGGGTTTCTTGCTGGCTTCATGTTTATGTACATATTATAAACTCATAAAGGCAAGGAAAGGCCTGCTCACACCTTGGTTTTATGGCTGGTCACTTGATTTTGTCGTGGTTTGGAAAGATGGGAGGGGAGGGGGTTTTAGATGAATCTAGCATTTTCTAACTTCAGGCTCCCCCTGGACTATACGCAAATTTGGAGACATTTTGTATTTTGTGGCTATTTAAATTTTTTGTTGAATTTTAGTTCTTATTGAGTAACCTGGAAAGGATAAGATTAATTCTGAACCATCTTTTAAAGGGGTTAAGAGCACCCTGAGAAAGACCCAGAGGACTTTTGTTTTCAGAGCAGAGTACTCTTGTTTTGAGCACTTAGGAATTTTAATCTTCTTCCCAAAACTATCCTGAGGTGGAAACTGCCATCACTCGTGGATATTTTTCTTATTCTGGCTTGTTAAGCTGTGCTCACCATTCACTTTTTACTTTGTAGTACTAATTTCATGGTTTCATGTAGAAATATCTGATAGAGAACCTGGGAACACACAGGCTGCTACTCAGTAGAAGTCATCACTTCTTATATTTGCCAGTGTTCTCTGGTTTCAAAAATTTTGCTTTTCTGCCCTTGTCCCAGATACACACAGGTGTTAAAAAAGAGGTAATGTTGCCTTATGGGAACTGTTGAAAAAATAGCTTTAAATTAGGCAAATTTAACCAGGCATAATGGTGCAATCCTGTGATCCTAGTTTTTTGGGAAGTTGAGGCAGGAGGATCACAAGTTTGAGACTAGCCTTAGGAATTTAGCAAGACCCTGTCTTGAAGTAAAAAAAAGAAATAGAGAAGGGCTGGGAATGTGACTCAGTGATAGAGTGCCTGGGTTCGTTCAATCCTAGTGCTGAAAAAAAATTTTTTAATTTTTCATTTTAAGACAGTGTGTTGCTAAATTGTTTAGCACCTCAGCCTTTCAAGCCATTGGGATTACAGGCATGCACCACTACAGCCCCCAACCCCTTGAAAAAAAATTTTTGAAGAGAGCTTGGGATATAGACATACATAGCAATTACATTAGGGATGGAGAAGGTAGAGTTTGCAGGGCTAGGTGGGGTCTTGTAGGATTTCTTGTTGAATAAGAAATAGCCATGGAAAAGAAAGTGTTTGCAGGTACAGAGCTCAGTAATGACAGTGTAGAGCTCGCTTTTGCCTCTTGAATCCCCAAACTTTACCACCTCTCATTCCCTATTAATCAGTTTTAATTCCCTCTCTAGTATCCAAGAGGCAGGGTATTTTAATTAGTGCCTCCTAATTATGTACCTTTTTCCCCCTCTATTTTATCACCAAATAATTAGACCCTGATATGACCCCTGATATGATGCAGGAAACAGCATCTGAAGTGTATGTTGTTAGGTCTTCTCATTCTTCCTACGTAAGCTAACCATTCAGCTAAGGAGACAGATCTAGCTTCTCCCTCACCCGCTGCCCTTGACTATGCTGCTCTCCTTGCTTAGCACCCTTTTCCCACAAACCCCGAGTTGGTCTAACGAAGTGTTCACTGTTTCCCATGGGAATGTATGCGTGAGAGAGAAATGTAGAACCAAGACCAGAGCCTGGCAACAGTAGGGAATCACCCCAGCCAGAAGCCACCTTTCCCGTGGCCTGAAAAATCTGTACTAGTCAGGTTACACTTGTCGTCACCGCATGTGATTTGTCTGCTTGTAGATAATACCTCCTCAGCTAGAGAGTAAGTAAGCTTCTCGGCAAAGAAGCCATGACTAATACATTGTGTTTCCCCACAATGTCTACCTAGAACCTTGCACATAATTCGCATCAGATAAAAATGATTAATTGAATCCGAATGATTTCCTCTTGAGGAAATTGCCTTAAGGGTACTGTAAGAGGAAAGCCTCGAAATTCTGGTACTTCCAAGGACTGGCAAATAAACTGAAGCCTTCCATACCACTCTGATACCCAGCTCACCCTGACGTCTATAATTTGAGACTGTTGGGATTCAACACAAGTAAATTTAGTTTGTTAGCCTGAGTGTGGATGTTTTCTTTGCTTTTCCCCCCAGTTGTGTTCTGGTTGTTTAGGACTGTATTACTGGGCTGTAATACAGACTTAAGAAGAACTACCCTCCTATCAGTAAGAAGCTTTCCTGGTGCTCAGGAATCTCTATGTTGTGAATGCTATATCTCAGCTCCTAGTCAACCCTTCCTTGGGCTTCTCTTGGCTTTGTTCCATTCTGCCAATTTGGCTGCTGGCTGCCTGGTCATAAATAACTGGCCATGTTTGCGGCCCAGAGGAAATCTCCCAGGGACAGTGACCTGACATCCATTTTATTGGTTAATTAACATGTTCCTCTGACAGGACAGTGCCACCTGTGGCTATTGTAGAGATGTGGTTGCTTCCTGAAGGGGCCCAATCTCATGCCCTTCCTGTGTTGACATCAAGCACTGACAGTCTTCATGCAGTCTCTTCAGCTGGGAAGACTCAAACAGTGACACAACAGCGGTGTTCAGTTAGAACTAGTTAACGATGATTTGGGGATTTGACTGAGGTCTAAGACCTTGGTGCAAACCATTGTACCTACTCTTACCCCTAGCCAGCTCCAGCCAAGACCTTGCTCTTGTCATTCTGGACCACTGCCTGTTGCCAGGCCTTAGCAGAGTATGAGTGACTCAACCTCTCATTTAAGTGGGATTTTGATGTTTTCAGACATAGCTAAGCTGAAACTTTAATGCACCCTAAAGAACGAGAGGGGTTGGGAGGAGTGAGGGTTCAGGAGTCAGATGGCCCAGCACTGAGGCCAGACACCACCGCTGCCTAGCTGGTGGTTTTGAATAAGCCAGTGTACTCCTCTGAGCCTTGGGTTCCTGGCAGAGCTCCTTCTGAGACTCTGCTTGTGAGGTAAGCTCTGTGAGGCACTGGGCACTTTGGCACAAAGAAGGCCTTAAGTATCCATCACTGTTTCTTCGGCCTTTTCCCACCTTGCCCTCCTGTTCCCAGTCTCTCATGCTGTGCCATGGAAGGTCATGGTTCCCTTACTACCCAGACTCGGTCTTTATTTTGTCCCCTGTGCTTTTTCTCATATTGCAACAGGCATCCCGGGCCCAAATCCTAGACAAAGCCACAGAGTATATCCAGTATATGCGAAGGAAAAACCACACGCACCAGCAAGATATCGATGACCTCAAGCGGCAGAATGCTCTTCTGGAGCAGCAAGGTGAGCGGCCCAGCTTGTGGGGCATCTGGCCCTGCTGTGCTCCGGCCAGGTCGGGGCTTTCACACCTGGGCCTGCAGAGTCAGCCAGTCCCAGAGCGTGCCTCAGAAGCAGTCTCGGCTTTGTAGTTGAGTGTTAGAGGAAGACCTGAGCTGCCAGTGAGGAGACAGTGGAGGCTAGGGAGTTGGACATTGGAGGCTGTATCTTTTCTGGCCTGATCTCTCCCTTTCTCGGGACTCAGGTGCTCTGCCTGCAGTAGGGATCACACCTGGCATTAGGTGTCTGATAAGAGCTTTGAGGTCCTTGGAGTGGAATGTGCTATATGTAAGTACCAGAGACTCCAGGTGTTCAGGGACAGTGAGCCCTCCCCATTGTCAATGGTAGTCCAATCAGGGCAGCCTACGGGCCAGGCCCCTGCTATTCTCAAATGCTCACACCCGCCTTTTCCTACAACCACAGGGGAAAGCCAGAGCTGATCAAGTTCTTTGTTCCTGGGGAATTCACTTCTCTTCCTCCCTCATGGAAGATGCAAGTAAAAGGAAATGCAAGTAACCACCTGGGTTAGAACACCTCAAATAAAATAAATAAAACGAATGGGTTTTATTCAAGCTGAGCTGAACCAAGGGATGGGCAGTGGGTGGCATCAGAGGGTTGGTTAAGGGGCCGAGCAACCTGCATGTAGGGGCTATCTGTCAAAAGGCCCAGGTATTTTGTGTGTATCGGTGACTTGCTTCCAAGTGTCCAGCTTGTCATTCCAAGTGGATCTTGTACATGAGAGCTAAACCAAAACTTTTCTTTGGCCAGTACGTCTTACATCATCCTTTCCTGCTATTGTGTGGCCTTCACACCCTTGTGAAGCCTGGCATTGCTGGGCTGGCTTCTTCTTTGTCATTGCACCGCTGAATCCCACAGGGGAGCTCATGCTCTGGTCTCTACGCTGGGCTTCCATGGCAGGACGGTGACATCACAAGCCTTCTCTTCAGGGTTGGGTGGAATGGCAGAGTGACTGGCCATATCTGCGAGGCACCCAGGTCCAGCTGGGAAAGGAGGGAAGGGAAATGAAGTGTGTGGGTGGAACAGCCACCCAAAGGGAGTTCTTCTGTCTGAGCCACCCTGAGCCTGGGCGGGCCAGCAAGCAAGCCCTTAGGAAGAACAGGCTGGACTCTGAGTCTGAGACTTGGTTACTCCCCGAGTCTCCAGAAGGTGGTAACGTGCTCCCTCGGTTGCTTTTTAGTCCGTGCACTGGAGAAGGCGAGGTCGAGCGCCCAACTGCAGACCAACTACCCCTCCTCAGACAACAGCCTCTACACCAACGCCAAGGGCAGCACCATCTCTGCCTTCGATGGGGGCTCTGACTCCAGCTCGGAATCAGAGCCTGAAGAGCCCCAAAGCAGGAAGAAACTCCGGATGGAGGCCAGCTAAGCCACACAGAGCAGGCCAGCAATAAAAACTGTCTGTCTCCTCCGTCGTCTCATCCTCCTCTCAGTTCATCGTTAGAACCCTCAGAACCATTTAAGAGACTCTTTATTTTTCTCTTTTTTTTTTTAATTTTTATTTTTACGTAGAAGCTCTTGGACAACAGCTCTCGTTCTCCTTCCCCATTTCCACAAATTTTTTTTTAAATGTATTCCCTTCAGGGATTCCCTGTCCCCACCAGACATTTTTAAACCAAAACACCCCAACTTGGCAGCTTTTTCTGTGGAGGACAGACGGCCGGCCGGACCTCTGAGCACATGGTGTCCTGCCCACCCCACCAGCTCCTCCAGCCCTGCGGGGCACGTGCCTGGAGGACGCCTGCCCTGCCGGGCCTCTCCTCCCGGTCCCCCTCGCCCTTGTTTGATAGACTTTGTGAATCTGTGAACTGCTCTACTTTGAGAAGATGACCAGTTTGGAATAATCAGAATTACCCGCTCTCCTTCATAAGGATTTTTTTTTTTTAATCCTAAAAAGCTATTTATCACTCTTGTTGAAAGACCAGACCTTGAAGAAGTTTGTGGTATAAAAGGAAAGTGGGGACAGATTTGCAGAGTCCTTGGCACGTTTCACTCCCGCTTCTCTCAGCCAGCTGTTTAAGCCTGCAGTGCCAGCCTTATGGAGGGCCGTGTGACACTTGTGGTATGTATGGGAGATGGCAGCAGTGAAGCGGCAGCCACCAGGGAGTGGTAGGGGGTGGTTATTTGGGGGTGGGACAGGGAGGGATCATTGGGTGGGGTAGAGGTTTTGTATTGAGGGCCAGTGATGATGTTTTGATATTTATTTCCTGCTACTGAAATTTGAATCTGAGTGAATTGTCCCTATTTCTGATGATGTCGGTATTGCAAAGCGACAGATTCATAAAGTAATGATCAAATCTTCCTTTCTTTTCGTGTGTATTTCTAAGAAATAGAGCCAACTGATTTTGTAATATAAATACCAAGAGCAATTTACCTGGTACTAAACCCGCACCCCAGTGCGGTCCCTTTCCCCACCCTCACCCCACTTCCTCCTGTTCTGGAACCTGTCTCCATTGTGTGATCCAGCCCTGGTTCTGGCTGTGGTCAACAGATCCCAGTGAAGGGTTTTGTGTGTTTAGGCCTCATTTCTTTGTCTTTTTCCTACTCCGTTCCTGGCATTTGCTGATCTCTAGTGTATACTCTGTAGTCTCAGTCTGTGTTTGATTCCATTCCATGGAAATAAAAAGTATGTTGTACATACTGCCGAAGAATTGTCTTGCAAGTTAAGGCTTCCCCCTTTACTATAAGACTATAAATAAAAACTTATTTTATCCTTCTTGGTGGTGGTGTCTTCTTGCCGCTGCAAAGGCTGAAATGGTTGAGGGAAGAACCTTCTGGAAGATGCTGGCCCTGTGTGGAAGACTGAATGATGAGCAGAGGTCTCTTCCTGGTACTTGCAGAACTAGGAGTGCCATAGTCACTTTTGTTTAGAGGGCTCTTTTTAGCTTGGGAGAGTGAATAAATGGGTGTTGGTGACAGTGTTCATCAGAAGGAGACTTGGGGTTCCCACAGGTGGCAGTTATCTGGCAACATTTCTAGATCCAATTCCGACTGATCTTTTGGTTAATGACCCTTAGGGGATTTGGTGGCCTAGAGATGTGGTTCGGGTTCTCTTGATAGTGATTACCCAGAGGTGGCTGGCGTTTATCAGGATCTTTCAGTTTCTAAAGAGTTCTAGTTATGAAGAGGACACAGCAGGACTGCCAAGGACTGGCAGTTAAGGAGACTAACAGCATCAAGGTAACTCAGGCTGTGGACCCCATATCAGCCTGGATTAGTTCAGTCTTAGAAAGAAATGGCTATAATACAGCTCTGGATTTTTCGTCTGGCAGATGGGAACTGCTGTTTCTAGACTGAAGGAGGAAGTGAAGTTCAGTAGCATGTTCTTTGATTTAGAATGGTAGAATGCTGGAGCTTCAATCCATTGGATTTCAGATCCATAGTATTTCTTTTTGGTCAATAGGAGTTGAGATAGATGGGTCAGGTTTCTGCAGGAGGCCGGATCAAACTTTCCCACCAGACCCTGATTATATTAAACAGAGATGCTGGGAAAACAGGTCAAATCTATCAAAGACACTCCTTTTCAAGACAGCAAAGAGATAGGAATGAGAAAAAAATGGGACTGAGAAGTCAAGTGATTTCACAGGCCATTCGTGACCACACACTTTCTTCCTCTTTTCATGCTTTTCTGCTCAGTATATCTGGCTTATTCGTGGTTTGGTCAGGGTGGGCATTAGAACAGCTGATGAAGCTGTGCTGGTGAGGAGGTGGCAGGCAGGGAAGCTGGGCACCCAGTAGACAGGGAGCAAACCAGAAGGGGCAGTTGGGCTGGCAGAGGAATGAATTGTCCCTAGGGCCAATTCCTGGTTCCAGGATGTTGTAGGGCAAGGGGTTGAATTTAGGCTTCCCTAGAATTCCATAAACCAGTTGGAAGAAGAGGGGTATAGTTGCTAACTGGTTTTCCTGGGCAAATTTGAGCCACCTGGTTGACGTGCTGAAAAGACTCTGGCAAGTGATGAAGGAAAGGTGGTGCCCCTGGGAGCCATTGCCTGAACTGTGAGAGACCTCAGGCTTTAGACTGCTCAGCTGAAGGGGACAAGTCAAAGTCACAACCAAGTCCCTTCTGGGGTGTGCGTTCAGGAAGTGCATGTAAGTATGCCTCCAGGACACCGGAAGTCTGACCCTGACTTGCTCCCTCACAGTGATGTTAATCTCTGTGGTTTGTTTTGTCATTACTCTCTGGACAGTCTCCTGCACAGAGCCAGGTAACCTATTGATTATCTTGGTCACTGCAGCAGGTGGTTTCACTGAGAGGCCTGTCAAAAGCCACCACTTTCTCTTTTGCACTGGTATATTTCTACCTTTGCAATTGCCCCAGGTACAAGGGTATTTAAAATGACCCAGCTTTTTAAAGTTCCTGATATGCTGTTCCCATTGTAAAACAGCTTACAACTTCAGTAAAGAATTAAGTAGGCTCACAGAGCTGTCATCTTAGCTGGGGCAGATTTTAAAACAAAGTTGAATAGATAATATTGTTTGAGTCAGGATATTATTGAATTACTGAGGACCTGGCTAAGTTACCCAGGCTGACCTTGAACTTGGAACCCTCCTACAAATTGGGATTGCAGGTATGTGCCTTGCACTGGATTCCATGTGTGTTGCCTGTGCTGTGAAGTCAGACAGCCTGGGTTCAAAATCCTGTCTCTGTCCTTCAGTAGCTCTGTCACTTCTCTGAGCCTTATATGTAAAATGAGGGTAATAAGAGTACTAGCTTCATGAGGTGGTTAGGTGGATTAATGAGATAATGCTGGTAACATGCTTGACCTCCGGACCAAGGGAGCACCAAAGTGCCAACTGTAATTATCTACATAGAACACCTGACCAAGGCTGACTACAAGGTGGGAACTCCAGCTCCTAGGCACCTACCCCAGAATGAGGGTTGACTTCTTGGGTCTCTCAGATGCTTCCAGCTCCTGCCCTGACCTTAACAAGGATAACAGGGTGACCCAGGACTGAACTGACAGACTTCAGAACTGAAGAAGCCCTGTGGGTGTATGTTAGATTCTTTACCCTCACCATGCAGTGGGATCTCTGACCTTTGGACACATTAGAGGTCTGGGGAGATTGCCCAAAGGGATGTTTTGTTAAAAGGAATCTTGTGCTCCAGCCCCTCTGACCTAAAGCATTTTGGCCCAACGACTGAAGTCAGTTCAAGCTCTCCTAAGTGGTCCTCTTATTACTCTGATTTAAAAAGTGTAATAACTCAAGAAACTAAAGGAAGCTGTTGGGAAAGGTGAGACACAGGTGTGCTGAATTGCCAACAGGACTCTGAGGTCAGATTCCTTAAGGCTGTGATTGGAGGAAGGTGGGGGAAGTACCTCCCTGTCTGTAGCACCCTGCTTCAGTGGGGTTCTAACACTGCAAGAGCAGGGCTGTCCTTGGACCGACTTTAAATCCCCAGGCAGCACACGTGTTAGCACACCACATTCCAGCTGGCCTCTAGTCCCAGGTGAGCCAGAGCAAGACTACCTCTCAGGCCTATTCTTGGATGCAGTTCTCAGTAGCCTCTGGGAATGTGAAACTAGAGCCTTTTCTTTGCTCAAAACAGATCGTCAAGGCTGAGGAGGAGTCCCAGGCAGGGAAAAAGCTTGCCAGCCTGTACCCTGGTACATTATGAGTGGTCAAAGAGAATTTCCTTTGGTGTCTGAGGTTTCCTAAGACAAAGGCTAATTAATACATCCCTAGGCTTCCCTAAGGTGGGACTAAAGAAAAAGTATTTTCTAGTTAATCCCCTAAGGTAGAAAACCAAATGGATAAGCCAGGCCCAACTGCAGGTTTGACTGGAGTGACCATCGCAGAGAGGCCTGTGCTTGGGTTCTGGAGACCCTCCTGGCCACCATTCCATTTGGCTGTTAAGAGTTGTCTGCTTGGTACCTCACTGGGGCCAGCGTGAGGAAAAGGGCCTGAGGAACTTCAGAGCTGGTGCTGGGTTGGCTATACCCAGAGGCCCTGAGCCTGTCAGGATTGGCTTGTTGATTACCTCTGGGGTGACATTGCCCTGGTTTCCTGAGCCATAACATGAGGATAATTGTAGCACCAAGTGCCCTTGAGAGACTTAAAGGCATAAGTGTAGAAAGCCCTTTAACTCTGCCTGGGACTTAGTAAGTACTCAGTGTTGGCAATTCTTAGTTCTGTTTGCCAAGAGTCCTGGGCTGTGCGGGTTTTGTTGAAATACAGAGTGAATAAATGCTCTCCTGCTCTGACGTGATAAGGGTCTCTGTGCATTAAAATCTTTAAAAGAAAGGGAAGGCAGATGTATGTTGGTTGCCAAAGGGCAGTAACAAATGTGCTTTGCTTGCTTTTTGAAGGAACTTGAGCAAAACCGCAAATCTGTTACCTTTTGAAACAGATGGACTTAGGAAATGATACATACCCTGGCTGGCTGGGTCAAAGCCATTAACCATTAACACACCGGTGCCTTCTTGCCACTCTTCACTTGTTTCAGTTGTGCTTTTGTGGTGCCTACTGTTGTGGATGCTATACCTGGTGGAGGCTGAGTTATGTAAAAGAAAGTTTGGTTCACCAGGTAGCCAAAGGTGGGGGCAGGAGTAAACCCCTGGACTCAAATCTACCTCCCCGAGAAGGTGTAGGGATGTTTGTGGTAAGAAGAAGAAGAAGAAGGTGGTCCGCCGTGTGGAGCAAGGTAATTGAAGTAAGGAAACGTGAAGTAATCGGTTGTCTGCGCTTACCTAAGCGAACTTGATGACTCTGCATAGAGACGTGTTCAAAAAATGGTGGTGTTAGCAGGACTTCAGGGTGGAGTTGTTGGCCCTCTGACCGCAAAAGTTGGCCTGTGGGATAATTTTGCAGGTCCAGGTGAGGGGTTTGGTGGCTTCAACCAGTTGGAGCCAGATGAGGCTTTCTCCAAATCCTTAAAAAAAGCAGCTTAAAACAATTGTTACCAAGGTGACCACACATCAGAAGTGTTGTCTAGAGGAAAGCTGGCAGGGCTTCCAGGCGGTCTTCTCTGGGTGAGTTTCAAAAGAAAGGATGTACTCTTTTTTGATTGAGAATGGCTCAAGCCTCTTACAAGAGGGGGAAAAAATGTTAATTTCCTTACAGGGACTTGTAATGGGGTGAGGTGGGGACAGACCAGTCTGCTGCCTGGATTCAGGGGCATGTCCTCCCACTGCATACACACACCCAGCATGACGGGTGTGTCTCCCAGAACACCAAGCAGGTGGCCCTGGACAATCCACAACCAGCCTAGCAAGTCCCCTTCTGTGCTCTGTGTAGATGCCAGCTGCCCCAGCAGGCCTGCTGTGACTGCCAGGCCCCGGTTAGGCTTGTTTTCCTCTGGTGTTCATCACAGGGGTGGGGCCCTTGTACACCTACAGCCTTCTCTGGGCAAAATTATCTAGCACAGTCTCTACTGTTAATTTTTTCCAGTAAATTAAAGGCCAGAGGAAAAAGAAGAATCAAGGATCCAATATTAAGAAAGCTGTGCCAGAACCTTCCATTTCATGCTGAAAGTAGTGAGGTATTAAGTCTCCTGCCAAGAAAAACAAAGCTGACAGCACAGGCCTGTGGAGAGAGGAGAGCCTTCTCCCACATGCTGGCTCCTGGGGACCTAAGAACGTGGAATGAGCCACACACAGTCTGGTTCAATAAATAACCAAGAGATCACAGAGCCTCTGTCCACACCCCGGTCACCCTTCCCCAGCCCATGACACACTTGAGAGTCATCGTTCCCACCTACTGGTGCTATCAACAGCTTGGGGGTCATGGGGGCAGATCTAGGGCTAAAGGACAGTAGCCACCAGTCTTGGGCCAAAATTCCATAGCAAGGCTGGCCAGTTCAGAAAGGAATGTCACCTCCATAGTGAACACCTTCCACAAGGCTAGTGGGAGAATTTTGGGGAAGAGGGTCTCTGGTTCCAATAACTTGACCATGTTTGCCATCCAAGAAATGGAAGAGTCCAGGGCCTCATCTGTAAGCAGAGCAGTGGTGAATAGGCCTGTCTGACTGGCAGCTCCCATAAGGTCTGGAGCTGGTCTGCACTTGCTGTGGCACCCCTAGCCCAGTGCCTGGCCTGTAGCAGTACTCCAGAAACATGCAGAAGTGTGCGTGCCAGTGGACTGTATCCCAAAGGGCATGTTCGTCTTTATGCCCTTGGTGGGTCAGTTCTGCAGTTGTCGCTGTGTGAGTTCAACCCAGAGATGACCCCACCCACTGAGGAGATTTAGGAACTTACTAAGGCTGGCCCCTGCCTTCAAGTGCACATATTCAGGTTCTGGGTGCTGGAGTTCAGAAGGGGACCTCGGGGAGAGAGGTTGGGCACTGCAGGGTCAGGGAAAAGCTAGCTCAGCACTTCTTAGATTCTTGGATTCTCTCCTTCCTCTTCCCCATGAGAGCCCAGCTTTGGGTGGGGGGCAGGATGGGTCACCATTCCCATCCCACCACATTCATGGGCCCCCTTGGGATCAGGCCCATGACAGCTGTTGCTCCAGAGAGGGGAGCGACCAAGGAATGTTGCCTGGCAAGGAGCATAGCGCCATGGGCATCTCCCTCATGGGTACTGCTTGTAGGGCCCTCACCTCCATCCTGTGGGACAGGCAGCATGCTCACTCCAGAGAGCTGACCTTGAGCTCTACTGTGAGTCTGGTAGTTGTCTCCAGCACATCCTTTATTCCATCGACCCAGATCATCACAGAGATAGAGGTGGCAACAAAGTACCACACTCAAGATCACCAACACACAAGATAGTGCACTGATTATTATGGAAAGAATTTTTAATGTGGTGAGAGGTTGAGGAAATAGCATATTGAACTCAAACGTACCTATTATCCAATGTCAATTATCAAAGGCAATACTTCTTGAAAGAAAAGGAATGGTAAAAATGCATTGTTATTGTTATTGCAAGTAAGAAAGTATGTGTCAGAGGGACACAGGAGCAAATTGAAAGAGTTCCCAATGGCCATAGCAGGAACAGTTGATGTAGTGTTGGGATATAACCAAAGTAAAAATATTCATGAGTCCATACTGATATAAATATAGTCATCCCTCAGCATTGGGAGATTGGTTCCAAGAACCCATCATGGACACTGGAATCCACAGATGCCCAAGTCCCTTATATAAAATGGCATGGTATTTGCACATAACATATACATATCCTCCCATATACTTTACATCATCTCTAGATTACTTGTAATACTGACTACAATGTAAATGCTGTGTGAATAGTTGTTATATTATTGTTTGGGGAATAATGACAAAGTCTGTACATGTTCAATGCAAACAATTTTTTCCAAGTATTTTCAATTTGTAGTTGTTTGAATTCACAGGTGCAAAATCTAGATACAGAGGGCCAACTAAATAACCGAATAATTATAGAATAAACAAATCTCCCACAGAGAATTTCAAATAATTTATTGATTCTGCCCTCAAGGATGCAGAGCCTAACTCCCCACTCCTTAAATGTGAGCTGTACATGGTAATTTCCTTCCAGAGGTACTGTACTCTATGGAAAGGAGGGGAGAGAGTAAACTTTGGAGATGCCTGCCAGACATGAGCTCAGCCAGATGGTCAAGGTCAGCATCATTGATGAAAGCCATGTTGATAGCATATACCCTTGATGTGATTGGTGAGAATGGCACCTTCCCTCTGTGGTCTTCCTCTAAAACACCAAACCTCATCTAATCATGAGAAAACATCACAAATCCCAGCAGAAGGACATTCTGCAAAACACCTGATCCATACCCTTCAAAACTGTCAAGGCCATCAAAAACAAGGAAGTCACAGCCAAGAGGAGCTTAAGGAGACCCAATGATCAAATGTAACATATCCTAAATGGAATCCTGGGATAGGAAAATGACCTTAGGTAAAAATTAAGGGGATTTAAATGAAGTGTGAACTTCAGTTAATAATGAATCTATACTGGCTCATTGGTTGTGCAAATGCCCAGGTAAAATGGAAGATGTTTAACAATGGGGAAACTGGCTGATGGTGTATACTTTGTATGCTATTCTTGCTATTTTTCTGTCAGTCTAAAACTAAACTAAAAAGCTTATTTGGGGGGTTGGGGGTATAGTTCTGTGGTAGAGCTCTTGCCTAGCATGTGTGTGATCTGACTTTGATCCCCAGCGCTGCAAAAAGAAAAAAATATACCTTATTTTTTATAATTGTACTTTTTGTGTGTGCATGGTGCTTGGGATTGAACCTAGGGCCTCGTGTATGCAAGGCAAGCACTGTACCACTGAGCTATAACCCAGGAGTGCTCTACCGTTGAGCTATACCTGTAGCCCTTTTTTTATCTTTCATTTTGAGACAGCATCTTTCTAAATTCAAGATTGTCCTTGAACTTGCAATCCTCCTGCCTCAGCTTCTTGAACCACTGGGATTACAGGCATATGCCACTACACTGACTCCAAAAGCTTACTTTTAATAATACATTATTCTTATTATTTTGTAAGAACTGATTCTTCAGGGAAGAGACAGGAACAAGAGAGTTTCCATTAAGCTGAGCTGGTGACTTTCCCTGCCCTGCCAGGCCCTGGGGCCAGCCCGAGGGAAGACTATCAGGCCACCTGGTCCCCATTCTCTGAACCTCCTACTCCAGCTGGCGAAAAGCTGTAGCAAAGCTGGTTATTGCAGGGAAGTGAAGAGGATATCCAAGATCCAGTTCGACATGCCGGGGCCAGGTTGGAGAAGGCTGGCTGTCATCAAGGCTGTGGTCAGCTCCCGGAGAGACTGACTCACTACAGCCTCACTGTGAGTCACACAGCATCATGCCCTGCACTGAAGTGGCATGCACTTGGTACAGAGAACGTCACCGTATGCCACAGACCAGAGAGCGGGACCCTGTTAGAAGGCTGGAACAAGTCTACCCCTGCTCTTTGCCGCCATCATCCCCATCCTGGTGAAAAGTGGAGGTCAGTGTTCAGAGCCTGAGTTACTCAGCCCTGGAGGGACCCACGCCTGCTTGGCCCCTGCCCCAGTGTCCAACACCCCTCTTTACCCCTTTAGAGGCTGGGTGGTGCAGAGCATGACTCTGGGGAAGCAGATCTGGGCTCAAGTACAGACTCCACTTGATGGCAAGGGGACCCCGGTGATTCACTAGTTCTCTGACCTGTTTCTCCAGTTGTAAAATGTGGGTCGTACACCTGCCTCACCCACCTCTTGACCTGATCTGAGTCAAGGATCAAATGAGTGGCAGCAGGTCGAGTGGCCCTCTCGAGTTATTGCTGGGGAGGTGTGTTCTGGGTGCTCCATGTTTTTCAGGCAGCAGGTAATAACCTTCATGGCTTTGGGGCTAATGTGAGGTGAAGATTGTACATATGAGGTGCTTTCAGTTGCAAGTTCAGTTGTGCCTCTACTTCCAGTAGGTAGGGTTTCATCCCCATAAACCCATCATAAGTTGAAAACATTAAGTGGAAAATAACATTTACTATACCTAAGCTACTGAACGTAATCGTTTCCACCACACAGGTACCACTTTTGTGCATATTGTGAAGTTGGAAAATTGTAAGTTGAGGACCATCTATAATAGTAAATCCAATTCAAATTGGCTCACAGAACTGAACAGAGGCAGGTGGGCCTTAGGGGGCCACGGGATCAGAGTTCTGGCTGCGTTTCTCAGTCTCACAGGCATCTGGGTGGCTTCCTTTTAGGTAGGAAAATGGTTGTAGGAGTCTCAGGCCACACATTCTAACATCCCTTCTGGAAGAAGACTGCTTTTCCCCTGTCACTAGATGTTCAGGACCTCTCTTTCTTTGGACTATTTTAGGTCACAGCCTAAACAGTGACTGGCTCTGAACCAATCACTGAGGCTAGGACAAACCCTGCTGGCTGGCTTACCCCTGAGTTACTACCAAACCTGAACAAATTACTGAAGCAAAGGAACAGGTGAAAATGATTGGCTTAGGGGTGGATGCCAACCATGTCTGCCACAGGTGTCTGTCTCAGTAATAATCCATTGTGGTAGAGAGCAATGGCGATTTGCTTCTCTAGCATCTATTTCCCCTTCAGTTACATCCCTAATTGCAGCTGGGGCTTCATTCCTTCCCTGTTCTTCACTGTGTCCTTCTAATGATGCCCCATTTCCCGCTGGTGGGAGAAGCATGTGACCAAGATGTAGGCCCCTTAGTGCAATATATTCTGGCTACTGGATTGCTTCTCAGAAAGGCCCTTGGTTTGCTCCAAGCCAGGAAACGGTCGTCCTCACTGGGAAGGAAGGCTGGGGATGGCGCCAGGTGCTCACATCTGAACTTGATGCCAAGAGGATGTAAGGGAGCCATTACTGCTTCTCTCTTACTACCGCAACCAAAGAGTCCAAGGCTGGAACTTATGTGGAGACCTCCAGGGAAGGGAGGAAACCTCCTGAGGCCTCCCCTGCAGCCAGCCTCACCCACGGACCTTTCAGTTTCCGAGACAACATTTTCTCTTTGCTGTGAACCAGCTGGACCTGGTTTTCTGTCAGTTCCAACAGTATCTTAAATCACATTATTCTCCTTCCTCGTCCAAGGCAAGAAATTCCACTGAGCAGTGCATATAGATGACCAGAATGTTTGGCCAGGCTTTACCTACCAAGTACAGTTGTCATTTGACTGATTTGACACAGAAAGAATCCCAGCCTTGCTGAGTGACTGTGGCTGAGACTTAGTGTACTGTCAGGGGTTAGACAAACTACAGCCCGTGGGCTCAATCCGGCTGCCGCCTGTTTTCATACTGGAACATAGCCATACTTGTGTGGTTTTATTCAGCGGCACAATGGTAGAACAGAGTTGAGTGGTTTTAACAGACTGTTACCAAAGGGGGTCTGAGGCAGTCCCAGAGAGGGGGACCTCAACTCAGGACAATGAGGTCTTTGACAAACATCATAAGAAAGAATCTTAACAGGAGTCAGAAGACTTAAGTAGAGATTTATTCAGAGAAGCAAGGAACATGTACTTGAAAGGAGAAAGTGTGGGCTTCCTCAAGATTGAAATGTATTTTGGGGGTCTCAGGTTCTTCTTTCAAAGGAAACTTGGTAGCCAGGTGTGATGGTGCACACCAGTAATCCCAGCAACTCAGGAGGCTGAGGCAAGAGACTCCCAAGTTTGAGGCCAGCCTGAGCAATTTAGCAAGACCCTGTCTCAAAATAAAATTAGAAAGGGCTGGGGATGTGGCTCAGTGGTAGAGCACCCCTGGGCTTGATCCCCAGTACCACAATAAAGGCAAAAAGATCTGATTTAAGAAGAAAAGGCATGAGAAACTTCAGCACGTGGCATTCCGACTAAAGTCACAGCCTCCTTTCCTTCCTGTTCCCCCTTCCTACTTATTGCTGCTATCTCAAGACCACGTGATCCACAAGGCCTAAAATTGTAGTATCACCTGGCCCTTTACCAAAAATTTCTGCTACTCCAGGGGGAAGAATAAAGTATCGGCAAAGTACTTCCCCCCACACCCCAACACAAATCCCTGGGTCCCTCCAGGCCTCTATAGCCGCACAGACAGACAGCCTCCATTACAGGCCTGTGTGTCCCACTAACATTAGGCCTGCTGTCAGCTTTGGGGAAGCAAATATTCACACAACCAAACCTACCCCAGAATGGGCTGAAGGAGATGTCCTGTTTGTGGGATGTGGTGTTTGTGGCACCTCTTTTTTCCTAGGTCTGCAGACATAAGCACATCCATTTCCCACCTGGGCCTTTACCCTTTACTCCAAGTCTGGATGCTGAAGCTACTAGTGAGCTCCTGCTATCTACCCCAAAACCTAAGGAGGTGGGACCAATGTAAACATGGTAGGAGTAAAAGACAAAGTCCTTCAGTTTTCTTAATGGAATATCACATTGTTATCTACAGCTGACATCCAGTGCCAATGGATTCCACCTCTAGCCAAGACCTCACTCATTCATTTCAGTGCTGGGGATTGAATCCAGGACCTCACACGTGCTAGGCAAGTGCTCTATCACTGAGTTTCACCCCAGCCACCTCCATTTTTAATTCCTAGCTAGCAAACTCATGCCATATAAGTATAGCATGTATGGTTAATATCAGTGAAATAGCCTAAGAGGCTAAGTTAAATCACCAGGGAATAAACCAGCAAGATCTGAGGCTAGCCCTTCCTGGAAGGCCTGTTGTAGTACTTTTAACTATGTATTATTGCCTCTGCTTTTATATGAGGTCTTCCTGAGAAAGGGCTTCAGAGGATTACTGCATTGTCCATGAAACTGCTTTGGAAAGGATGATCCTTGGGTTCTCAGTGTTTCCTAATAAAGAGTCTACGTGATACATATTTCTGTTTTAGCCAGCTTTTTCGCTGCTGTGACTAAAAGACCAGAACAATTGTAGAGGAGTTTATTTGAAGTCTCATGGTTTGAGAGGTCTCAATCCATCGACACCTGGGCTCGAGTGAGGCAGGACATCACGCAGAGGAGTATGTGGAGAGAAGCAGCTTACATGATGATCAGGAAGCAGAAAGAGACTCCATTCACTAGACAGAAAATATATGCCCCAAAGGCAGCTGCCAGTGACCCACCTCCTCCAGCCACACCCTACCTGCCCGCCTTCAGTTTTCACTCAGTTAATCCCATCACAGAATTAATCCACAGATTGGTTAAGGCTCTTGTAACCCAATCATTTCTCCTCTAAACCTTCTTGCATTGTCTCACACATGAGCTTCTGGAAGACACCTCACATCCAAACCATCACACCTCATAGAATTTATCACTAGAAAAAAGATGGGATCTCCCAGCAGCTGGCTTGTTTGCTGGTGTTGATGGCAAGCAGTCTTTTGTTTGCTTTGACCCCAAGGAGCTCTAGTTAAATAAAGCTCAGTTCCAAGAGCCATCTTATCCCTACTCCTCTGGGTTCCTGGACCAGGGTGGCACCTTCTCTTACAGTTTCTGGTCACTAACTCCCTCATGGCATGGCATTCAGTAGTTGGCTTCTTTATGGCACTCCTGGTGGTGGAGATCAGAGGATGACTTGAATGTCTTTGAGTCCTTAGATGCTCAGGACAAGAATGGGCTCCACCTTAAGAAACCTTAAGAGCAGCAACTGAGGACTGCTAGGAAGGAAGGTGGGATTTTGAAGTGAAGGATACCCCTAAAGATACTTACTTTAGTTAGTTCCATAATTTAAGTTTTCTGACTTGGCATCTGCAGTCTTTCAGAACCCAGCTTTGGGAGTCTCACATGGCCACCAGGTTGATGCTGGGGCTAGTGTTAGCCCTGTAGATACTAAAAAGAAAGAATAGAGACAGCCCCTGACCAGTGACTGGAAACTGGGCCTAAATCTGCAGTTTTCCTGAGATTCCTGGTATCTGAGATGAACTAGAAGTCTAAAAATCCAACTTTCTGTAGAGGGACTCACTGGTGATGGGAATGTAGGCAGGTCAGGTCAGGCTCCTCATGACAGGAACAGCAGGGAGTGAAGGACAGAGCAGTGAGGGAGCCACAGTTCATCCTTCAGGTCGATTCTGTTGGCCCTGTCATGGAGCTCTTGGCCAGAATCATGGCTTGCAACTCAGAAGTGTCACGAGTAAAGGACAGTTTAGGAAAGTTGCTGACCAGCATTGTTATCTCGGGAGTTCATGCTGGCTTTCCCTGGCTTCCTATTTCCCAGAGGGTCTGGCAGGGTTCCCAACTCCTAGGGCACTCAAGGTGAGAATGAGGGGGAAATTGGGGTCTTTGGACACAGGGAACTTTGGTAGTTTTGTATTTATTGATGGGGAAAATATGTATAGGGGGTAACCCACCTTGAGTGCCGTGAGTGTCCTTTACTTAAGGATCCACGTGACACACCTGAGGATTTATCTCTAGGACCTGCCTTGAAGTCTGAGTCAGGAAGTCCTTCAGAAAAGCACTCAGTGGCAGAGCCCTTGCCTAGCACATGTGAGGCACTGGGTTCAATCCTCAGCACCAATAAATAATAAATAAAATAAAGGCATGCTGTCCATCTACAACTACAAAAAAGAAAAAGAAAAAAGAAAATAAAGAAAAGGGACTCTCATGGAAATCTCAGTGCAGACTCCAAGATACCACTGCCGGTACCTGGCACTCTCTTCTCTCCCTAGCCTGACTTTACCTACCCTTCTGGCCGGCTCCTTGGTATAGAGCCGGCTCAGGCTGAAATAGGCCCTTCTGTTTCTTAACAAACGCGTCATTACTGTAGTTAATCTCACAATACCTGAGGCTTCTGGTACAGGGTCCTGCCATTTGTTACAGTGGTGGCAAAGGATGCACTCAATATGTTGTTTTGAAGCCCAGACCCTTGTTAGCAGGGCGAAAATAGCACAGGGAGCAGGAATCACATCCCAGAATGTGGATCTGTGATGTGCGGATGTGGGTGTTCTCAGAGGACACCCTCTCCTCTCCCCCCAAGCAGCAGGCCAGACTACCTGCCTTCTTACCCTTCCTCCAGATGAGGAAAAGGCAGGTGACCACAGGATTCTAACCTGTCCCTGTGCCAACCCCTTTCTCTGGCCAGGACATTCACCCACCCACCATTGCAGAATGCCCTCTCTGGGGCTCTGGAGCACAATCCCTGCTCAGTTAGATACAGGCAGATGTTGAAATGTGTGCAATGCTGGGACCAAAGTAAACTGAGCTGCTCCAGAGAGCTTACGAAGCATCTGAGTCCTTGTTGGAGCCCCTGCTTCCTCCACCGAAGGAGGAGGTGTGTGAGGGCAGACTTCCAGCCCTGCCCCTTTGTAACTGCCAACAGGAATGGTCTGGGATCTTGCTCAGGAGGAAGCTGGCACTCCCAAGAGCAACCTTCATAACTTCCGAAGGGACATTCTGAAGAAATTTTCTCGACACAGATCACAAGTGACATCATAGAAAATGTTATTTTTTTTTATTATTTCAAGAAGGTATTATGTAGCCCAATACACCAAAGCAATAGGGAATTAGAGGCCAGGTTCTGAGAAGAGCCTCACGCTGCATCTCCACGCTTCTGTCTGCCTATCGCTCACAGTGGCTCACACGAAGGCCGGGACAGTGATGTGGAGCTTGCTGTGACTGTAGCAGTGGACAGATGACCAAAGGTAGTGCCCCACTGACTGCAGAGGGCTCAATACAGGAAGCAGCAGAGGCTCTGTGGGCCTCGCCCAGGCGGCACTCACTGCCACTGGCCATTCACACGGCCCTGCCTAGCAGCAGCCAGCTGTCCAGCACTTGGTTTTATTTCTGTGAGCCTCTAGTGGGCAGGACGGGAATGAATCCTGAGTCATAAATTAAGGTGAAAGACTTAGTAGTGTTAATACTCTGGGCGAGAAAAGACAACACTGTCTTGGAGGAGGATGGGTTGGGAGTGTAGTGGGAGAAAGATGGAAACATGGAGAAGGGCCCCAGCTTCGGGCACTGCCCTGAGGACCTTAGGGGCTTTTCACCGTACATGATGGGGAGGGGCAGGGGGCTGGGCACTGGGGCCTGCTTCCTCTGAGGCAGAGCTGAACTAGAGGTTCATTTTCTATTCATAATTGGTTTCCCGGGTCTAAGTCACCACACCTGAGGCCACAGCCAGTCTTGCCTGTGCACCAAGTGCAGCCTCGAAGGCTCAGTTGCCCAGGGTTGAGGGGCATGGACTCTCAATTCAAGGAGACCCTTCTCCCGCTACTCTTGGCTCCTGTCCCTTGCAAATCGCCAAGGTGGGAGAAGAGGCAGAAGCACCTCCTAGTGCAGCCCCGCCATAGTCTCTTCCAAGGAACTCATTTTGGTGGGATCCAAAGCCCCACCCTGGCATGGTGCAGACCAATTTCCATCAAGGAAGGGTGCCCCATCTGGTGATTTGATGGTGGAGTGCAGACGGGAGGCGCAGCAGTGGCTGTGGATGCAGTGACACCCATAGACACCATTCATTTCAAGGTGGCCGTCCAGGCTGGAGGGCTGGCGGGGAGGGGCCGCTTCCTTCCAGCGCGCACTGTTCCCCAACCTCACTGCAATGGCTGACACATTTTTGGTTTGGCAGGTGTGAAGAGAATTTTAAAAAACACGCCACTGGGTACCTCCAAACCTCGCCACTGTGTACTTCAAACCAAGAGCCGCTGGTTTTGTTTTGACAAGAAAAGATAAAGAGAGCCACCGCTCCGCAGTGCTTACTGCTTGTGTAGCACAGACCGCACCTTGTATCGAAATGCATGAACCTTGTCTGACCGGGGAGGCGGGTGAGCACAGAGCGGCGGGGACCCAGCCCAGGTCCTCTAATCAGTTGCAGGCTCTGCTGTCGCCTCACCCTCAGGCTCCTCAAAGCCTGGAACTGGCTTCTGCAGAAAGTGCGTGGTGGCCTGGATCACCTTGTCTGGTCCAATGTTGTAGACGGGGTGAGTGGGCTGCTGCAAAGAGAACAGATGCCAACTCGTCACTCTGGTGGCCCTTGGAAACATGTATATCCTCCCCTGAAAAGTACTACAAAGAATTTAAGGAATCATCAGCAACCACACAAAGATATATCTCTAGGCCCAAATGTTCAAAAATGAGTATTTACTAAAAACATTTTATAGAACATGGGACACAGGAAACTGTTAAGCAGCCATTCCACCCCCTACTCTGGTTTTGCGGCACTGGGGATTGAACCAGAGCCTTCATGCTAGGTGAGCACTCTACCACTGGGCGACATTCCCAGCCCTTTTCATTTTTTGAGGTAGGGTCTAACTACACTGCTATGGCTAGTCTCAAAACGTATGATCCTCCTGCCTCAATCTCCTGAGTAGCTGGGATTACAGGTATGTGCCACTGTGCCCAGCGTATACAGCCACTGAAATACATGCTTTCAGATATTTAATGATATGGACAAATGCTTACACAGGTTGAGCATCCCTTATATGAATGTATGGTACCAAAGTGTTTCATATTCTGGAGTTTTCAGATTTTGGAATAATCACACAGACTTGACCAGTTTAGCATATCTAATCCAAAAACCCAAAATACAAGTTTTGTTTTTTGGTTTTTTTTAATGGGGGGTGGGGTGCTGGAGATGGAACCCAGGGCTTTGCACATGCTAAGCACAAGCTCTACCACTGAGCTACATCCTCAGCCCCATGCTGACATGACACAGACTTTGGAGCATTTTGGATTTTGAATGTTCAGATTATGGATGTTTAATCTTTAACATGTTAAGTGAGAAAAACAGGTACACACTATATAAAATTTCACTTTTAAAATTTGTTTACAGATGTGATATATATGAATAGGTAAAAACTGAAAATACACCAAAATTGTTTTTGCAGTACTAGGGATTGAATACAAGGTCTTTCACATGCGAGGCAAGCACTCAACCACTAAGCTACATCCCCACCCCTTTTTATTTTGAGAAGGGGTCTAAGCTGCCCAGGCTGACCTCGAACTTGCAGTCGTACTTCAGCCTCCTGAGTCACTGGGATTATAGGTGTGTGCCATCACAAGATGACTGTTTTTAATTGTTTTATTTATACTTTTATATATATTCCAATTATTAAGATAATAAACATGTATTTATATTTATAATCAAGAAAAAGGACCACAAATGTATTATGTAGTAAGGGTGTAGATCATATTTAAATTAATTTACATTGTTCCATTTCATCAACAGAAATGCAAAAGGAATGTCAATTTTGAGTCAGAATTCTGGGCCAATATTCAGGAATGTCCCACACTGGGAGAATGAAGGGAACATAATGGCAGCAAAGACTTAAAAAAAAAATTTTTTTAAGTTGTAGATGCATACAATACCTTTATTTTTCTGTGTCGCTAAGGATCAAACCCAGTACCTCACACATGCTAGGCAAGTACTGAGCTACAACTCCAGCCCTAAAACTTTTAAATATAATACTATGAGCATTTTCATGCCAAAACATAAAAATTCAGATAAACTGAACAGTTTTTTTTTTTTTTTAATTTTGATACTAGAGATTTAACCCAAGGGTACTTTACCACTGAGCCACATCTCCAGAGATTTTTGTTTATTTTAAACAGGGTCTCACTACATGCCTGGGGTCTTGCTAAATTGCTGAGGTTGTCCTGGAACTTGTGATCCTCCTGTCTTGGCATCCCAATCTGCTGGGATTACAGGCATGCGCCATTGTACCAGCTTGAATAATTTTTTTGAAGACAGGGTCTAAGTTGACCAAGTTAGCCTCAAACTTATGATTCTCCTGCCTCAGCTTCCCAAGAGGCTAGGATTACAGGCATGTGCCACCACAACAAAAGAAAGTTTAAAAAGCTTTTGTTTCTACTGCTGGGGGTAGAACCCAAGGCTTTGCTTACACACGCTAGGCAAGCACTCTCCCACTGCATTATGTCCCAGCCTGGGACTGGTCCCCCCCGCCCCCCCATTATCTGGATTGAACTCAAACCCTTGAGTCACACTCCCAAACCCACTGAGCCACATCCCCAGCCTTTTTGTATTTTATTTAGAGACAGGGTCTGACTGAGTTGTTCAGGTCCTCACTAAATTGCGGAGGCTGCTTTGAAACTTACAATCCTCCTGTTTCAGCCTCCCGAGCTGCTGGGATTACAGGCGTGCACCACCGCACCTGGCAGCACTGATTTGTTCTGAGGGAAGCAGACAAATGTGCATTGAACAAATACATGGCAAACTGTGGGGAGTGCCATGAGGGAATGAAGGAGGCGCTACAGCAGCACATGTGAAGAGTTGGCACCTAAGCCGAGACCCCCAGGGGAGAGAGCTGCACACTGAAGGCCATGCCCTGCGCACACTGCTACAGGTCAGCTTAGATTCAGTCTGTGTCTGAAAAACAGTAACTGTGCCCTCCCCAGAGAGGCACTGATGGCAGATAGGGGTCTGAATCCTCAACTCTGGAATAAAGGCACAAAACCTCTGTCACAGCTCAGACTACCCACGGGAACTCTGGTTTCTTAGAGGTGCATTTCCTCCAAGACCACAGCCTCACTGGTGAGCTACAGTATGTAAGGAGGCTGGGACTGCAAGCTTCCAGCCTGGCCCCACAGGGAGCACACCCAATTCTGCAGGAGCTGCTCTGAAGTCCCCTGTCATCCCGACTTACCAGAGCATTTTCAGGCACACCCAGGACCACATCGTGCAACATGGCTCCACTACCAAAGTGCTGGGCAATGGACAAGCCGCTCAAGCAGTAGCAGGTGTGGTAGAAGTCCCGGGACCTGCAAGGACAGGCAGCACTGAGTGGGTGCTCCTCCGCTGAAGGTAACCACGTAAGTCCAAAGGCCCAGGGCTCCATCACACATCCCACCCTCATCCTCCCCGTGGCTGAGGAAGCATGGCTTTTCCTTGGCAGTGGATTTAAAAGCCCCATCCTCCAGCTCTTCCAAACCGCAAGACTATAATTTTATATTATCGTTTTTCTTGTGATGCTAGGGATTGAACCTAGGGCTTTAGACACACTAGGCAAGTGTTCTACCACTGAGCTTATACCCCAAGCAAGGGGCTGTAACTTTAGGGTTGGCCTCACTGCCTCTGGAAAGCGTTCTCCAGAAGTAGTGCTAGTGCTAAATTAATATTTCTAGAAAAACGTGTAGAAATTAGCCACATTCTTCCAGGAGAGATACAGGCCCAGCAATTTATCTGGATGCCAACAGCAGCAGGGTGTGTGTACGTGTGTGTGCGCACCCACGTTTAGCTAGAATATAATGGAAAAGGGATTTCCCTTTTCCCTTTATTAGAGTACAAGGAGCATCCTGGATTTGAGTTTAGTCATTTACTTTACTCTGTAAGAGTTGTTATGATTACAGTGTCTTTAAAACACTGGGGGTTTTAGAGTTCTGGGTCTGTCCCCATCTCGCCCTTTTCCCCTACCCCCCATCCCTGTGCTAGGAATTGAACACAGGGCTTTCTGTACTGGGCAAGTGCTCTGCCACTGAGCTATGCCCTATCCCCAACCTGCATCCTGTTCTATTTAAGCCAATTTGGTTCAACAAAAAAAAAAAAAAAAAAAAAAAAAAAGGAAAGGAAAAGAAAGCCACCAATGCATTCACCTCTCTCGGGGAGGAGGACACATGTGAGTGGGAAGTATGGGATCTATAGCACTCGATGGTCAAGCACAGTGCACACGCCTGTAATCCCAGTAGCTGGGGAGGCTGAGGCAGGAGGATCATGAGTTCAAAGCCAACCTCAGCAGAAGGAAGGCACTAAGCAACTCAGTGAGATCCTGTCGCTAAATAAAATACAAAATGGGCTGGGGATGTGGCTCAGTGGTCAAGTGCCCCTGAGTTCAAACCCTGGTACCAAAAAAGAAAAAGGCATTTGATGCTCCCAACTTGGGGTGCATTTCCCACTCAACACTAGCACTAAACAGCCAGATGGAAAGGGATACCCTGGCCCTCTAAAGCCTGAGGTGTACACTACCCTCCTGCCTTCTCCCTCCCTCCCTTCCTCCCTCCCAGAGAGAAGGCACTCACTTGCCAGGTTTATCCAGGAGCCCCCCAGCAGGACACTGGCAGCACATGAGAATGTACTCCTGCAGGGCCTGCTGATGGAACATCCAGTGGCTCATGCTGAGGGCAGGGTCACCTGTGGAAGGGCGAAGGGTCAGGAAGGGCCTGGCAGGGCTAGCCAAGTACCAATGGTTATTTGTGATTTTTTTTTACCCGGTAGGAACAGTCAGGGTTTCCCTCTTCTTCCACCCGTTCTTGTATGCAGGCTATCTTCATGACATGCGTCAAAGAGCAGCTGTTCAAAGGGTATTTCACTTGCCTTGAAGTATTCGCTGTTAACTTGGATTGTGATCGTAAGCCACATCTCCAGCAGGCAGTGAACCAGCTGCTTACTTACCTTCGTGGGCTGACCCTATTACTGCTCCAGAACTGTCCATCACTGTTTACTCTGGGCTCCTAAAGACAGTGGCTCTAGCCTATCTCTGAAACTTGTTAACCAGACTCTAAGTAGCTAAGGGAATTGTTAGCAGGAGTAACAAATTCTATTTCTTCTCCTGTTTTTCTAAGCCTGACCTTAATCTATCTCAAGAGGGAATTCTCCAGTTTTTCTTTCCCTTTCTGAGACAGGATCTTGCTATATTGCCCAGGCTGGTGGAATTCTTGGGCAATAGCATAGCTGGGACCACAGGTACATGACACTGCACTAATTTTTCTCTTGGCTCAAAAATTTTTCCTAAGAAGCATTAGTAGTAATTGCCCTCCTGCATCATATGACACCCCAAGGGCAAACTGGCCATTCTGGGATACTACGAAGTAAGCAATTAGGCTTCTTCACTCTCAAGTTCAGCCAGTTAAGTCGAGAATTCTTTGGGCCAGGTAGTTATCAGGAGGGATGACTTGCCATCGCACAGGTGTGTGCAGAGAATGATTTTTTTTTAAATACAGATATAAGATATACAGTACGTCTTAGTTGTTTTGTTTTCTTTCCACATTTTTATTGGTGCATTACAATTATACCCAATGAGGGGGCTGCTGTTACATATTGGTATGAGCACATAATATAACAATATAATTTGGCCAATATCATTCCCCAATATGTCTCCCCCTCCTTCCCCTGCTGTAAGTCTTTGGTGGATTTTATACTTTAATACCTGGGCCACAAAGATATCAATAATCTGTAAATGGCAACTGAAAACTGATCTTCTTTTCTTCAAGTCTTCTTGTTTCTATGTATTCTATAGAGATAACTACTGTAACTTTGTATCTTGTGTTTTTTACATAACACTAAAGACATAAACTTCTCTTCTGCTACGTAATCTTCATGACCGTCACTATGAATAGCCATGCAGTATCTCAAGTGGATATACAATGTAACCAAGTCATAAAACTCATGGATATGGGCATAAAGATCTATTTATAAAGTTTACAGTAAATATGGTATATAGTGCGTATGTAAGCAAAATATTTAATTACAAAATAATTTTTTAAAAATTCAATTTTTTGTTTTGTTTTTTGGTACTGCCCATGCCAGGCAAGCATTCTACCAGTGAGCTACACCCCTCACCCGATTTTTTGTTTTCTTAAAAGAGTCACACATTTTGTTTTCTTAAAAGAGTCACAAGAGGCAGGAGTACTGCTTAAGCCCAGGAGTTCAGGGTCAGCTGGAACAACACAGTCAGACCCTGTCTCTTAAAAAAGGGGCGGGTTGGGGGGAGGAGATGGGGAAGTCCTGGGAAGCAATTGCTGTTTCCCAGGTTGAACTCGAGGTGAGGGGCAGTGGCTGCCTGACATTTGGAGTAGTGACGCTACTCACCTTTAACACCTGACACAAGAACCAGGCCCAGTGAGACGCACATCTCCAGAGGCACGCAGCGTCACCCAGGCAGGCTCACGCCAGACATGTGCTTTCTGATGCGCTCTCATTACTTCAATTCCCTTCCTCTTTCCCCCACTGTTAGCACAGCTGAGTTTGTGGAAAACACACCCATACATGGTAGGGCTTCCCTGTCTTCCTTTACTTACTTCCAAGGTTGCTTCCCAGTTCTTTGCAATTACAGGAAATGCCACACTACACATCTTTGTGAATATTCTCAATGTGTAGGATAATTTTCTTCAAATACATTGCCCAGAACAGAACTTTTAAAAGGCATAAACATTTTTAAAGCTCATAATAAATCCTGATAAACTGCTTTAAGAACTTACATAGGTACCAGAAAAATTTTAAATTTTACTACTACCGCCAGCACTGCTCACTTAAAAAAAAGTTCTCAGCAACTAAAATGGTAAAAAGAAATAGGATCTGATCATTTATTTTGCTTAGCATGCCTTTGATTACTAATCAGGGTGTAATTTTCCCATAACTTTGGTTTACTAGTTTCATTTCCTTTTGAGAGAGTCTACTTGTCCTTTGTCTTCTAAGACCAATACTCAATTTTATTAATCTAGCTTTTTATCATATTTACCTTTTGTCTGAAACATGTTGTACCTATTTCTCCCTTTTGCTTTTTTGTTTTGATTATGTAAGTTTCAAATATAACACACGCACACGTTACATTGTTATCATGCTATTATTTTTTCTCTGATTTCTTGTATAAAGAAGCAAATTTAATTGGGATAGGTTTTTTGGGGGGGGTGTTAAGAGTGTTCTAAACTATGATGATGGCTGCACAATTCTACAAATATATTAATAACCACTGAATTGTAACCTGTCCATGGTGAACCTATGGGATGTGACTTACTGCCATAGAGCTGTGACTTTAAAAGCATATTCATTTCAATGTTATGCTAACTTAAACATTCTGTACAAAATATATCCTTATTTCATTCCCTGCAACAAATTAAAGACTATTATTATAAGGTAAATGACAATTTATGACTAACAATGGAATCTAAAAAGAAAATGCTATGTTTGTGTTTCAGTTATTTCCTACATTATTGAAGTTTAAAGGTTCAGAGCTCTGAACCTGAATCTCATATAACCAGGGCAAGAAGGAAGATAATGATTATGAGGTGATAACTCTGCATGGAATCAGCCTTTAACATCCTTTATACCTTGTCCCTAAATTATAGATTCCCATTATAATGTCATTTTTCATTTCCAAGTTTCCTTTCATCTAAGAAATTGAGTCTTTCCAAACAAAAATGACAGGTGCAGCAACATGTAGCTCAATTTCACAGGTGGATGAGAAACATCCTAGGGTACGTCCCAAAGAACATACCATCAATTAGCAACCATCAATCCAGTAGAAGCTTGCAGGCTGTTGCTTTCTTACTGCTCCACAAAAACGGCTCTGTAATAGTCATCATTGAATATTTTAAAGTGATTAATAATAATTCAATTCTTCTACTCAAATATTGTCTTTGACAGGTGGAAAGAAGTTATGAGATATTGATGGTCACTTGCTGAGTCTGGGAATGCCCTAGACTCCTGTGCTGCACTGTATTAAGCTTTCTTCTTTTTAGTTAGCAATATAATCATAGCTCACTTTTTTTTTTTTTTTTTTTTAATGGTGCTGGGGATTGCCTAGCTTCATGCATGCTGTGCTAGGTATGTCTAAAAAGAAAAAAAAATGTATTTGTGGCTGGGGTTGTAGCTCGATGGAAGTGTGCATACACACTAAATTTGATCACCAGCATCAAAAAATACAAGTAGCAATGCATATGGCAAAACAAAAATCAAAAAGCAGAAAGTTTTAAAAGCAGGGTATGTCTCCAAACTGCCTCCCAAAATTGATGCAACTATTTACTTCCCCACTCAATAGCACAAATACACCTGTCTCCCACTGTCCCCGACATAGGGCATCAAAATTTTAAATCTCTGCCAATATGAAAATAAAAAGGAATAGTATCCCACAGCTCTGATTTGCATTTCTTTAACTGTAAATGAGCTGAACAACTTTTGGTTGAATTAATGGCCATCTGCAGTGTTATAAGTAGGGCTCTGATGCCAGCTGGTCTAGAGTCACACAACGACCTATTAAACTTTGTAGGTGGCAGTCAGGTTATTTTAAGCATGTCACTTAACCTCATGTACTTTATTTTCACATCTGCAAAACGGGAATGTCAAAAGTATCTATTTCATAGGGCTGTTCTGAGGATCAAATGAGAAAATGTATGTCAAACAGGCCCTGGCATATGGTAAGTACCTGAGAAATCTCAGCTGCCACTAATGGGAGCACATGTAATAGAAAAAGCAGTAATAACAGTGCCTCCTTTTCTAGGGCCTGTGTGTTCTGATCCTTTAATCGATTTTCTTATTGATTTATATTTTTCAAATTATCTCTTGATCATTTGTCACAAATATTTTTCCTATCCTACTAATTGTTTGTTTTTGTTTGGTATTGGGGATTGAACCCCGGAGCACTTAACCACTAAATCACATCCCCAGCCCTTTTTTATATTTTACTTAAAGAGGATCTCACAGAGTTGCTTAGTGTCTTGTAAGTTGCTGAGGCTAACGCTGAACTTGAGCTCTTCCTGCTTCAGCCTCCTGAGCTGCTGGGATTACAGGGGTGCACCACCACACCCAGCCTACTACTTGTTTTGTTTATAGAACTACCCTTCTTTTGTAAAATAATTTTTTGTTGTTTTCGTTTGTTGTTGTCGTTGTTGCTGCTGTTGCAGTACTGAGGAATGAACCCAGGGTCTCATGCATGCTGGCAAGCGCTCTACCACTGAACTACTTCCTAGCCTTTTTTAAAAAATTGTACTTTGAGACAGTCTTGCTAAGTTGCCAAGGCTGTCCTTGAATTTGTGATCCTCCTGCCTCAGCCTCCTGAGAGTTGGGATTACAGGTGTGTGCCACCATGCCTAGCAGTTTTTGTTGTTTTTCTTTGTACAAGAAATACCTATCAACTGTAGGAAAAATAGGAAATGCAAACAAAAAAATAGAGAAAATAAACATCATTTTTTAGTTGTCAGTGGATCTTTTATTTTGTTTGTTTGTTTATTTATATGCAGTGTTGAGGATCAAACCCAGGGCCTCACACATGCCAGGCAAGCGCTCTACCACTGAGTCACATCTCCAGCCCCCCAGAGTCTAATAATTTTTTATGAGCCACAATTCTTCACTAAAAATAAGATTATGCACATAATGTTTTGAAACCTACTATGATCACCGTATAGAGTTAATGTTTCCACAAGGCATCTCCTTTTGACTCCCAAGTCTGTAATTTTGCCTACAACTCAAAACACATCACTTCATCCCAGACTTCAGTCTGTTCCATGTCCCAGAAACTCAGTTTCTGAGGAATGGAAGAATCGTAGGTACAACTTGAGCTTTCTCCCAGGCGATGGAACAATCTAGAAGCACCAAGATCGCCAGGTAGCCTTTTCCATAGGCAAACCTTTAAATGTGACTAAGTCCTTCAGAACTTGAGTTTCAATGCACATAGTGCTAGCCAGTGCCCCCAGGAGGCTTTGGTGGGTAGTGCCTCTGTTACAGTTCTAGGATTCCCTGGCACTGCAGATTTATGACATCTTATCCCTGCCAAGGGCAGGTCTGTAAAAGACTGACAGCTTCCCCAGGTGCTTGGCCTCACCAGTTCCAAATAAAGAGATCACCAACACCCCAAGTTATTTCTATTTTGGAAACACTGGACTCTGAGAGAATTCCTGACATCCCTTCTAGTGATCAAGCCAGAGATTGTGCAAGCTCTACAGACAGGGGAATTATCTGCCTTAATACCCTGAGATCTAAAGCCAGTAACCCCAGGCTGGGAAGACAGGACGGAGACTGTTTAATCAAGTTTCAGAAGTGGCCACAACTCCAATGAAATGAGAAAACTAAAGAATGGGGTTTAAAAAGGACAAATGGAGGGGGAAGGGAAGCATGGGAGGAGCAGAAGAAAATAATCTCATCTTTTACACTTGAGCAATTAATTACCCAACTGAGTCCAAAGAAAAGCTTCCCTCTGGGCGCAGGGATCTCCCCACAGGAACAGATTAGCACCCAGCGGGACAGCCATGACTTCCCCTCTCCCACCAGCGTACTCAAGAGACACCCTGTTCTTACAGAAAGTAAATGAGCCAGAGCAGGCAGGAGGCAGCAGGCTGCCTGAAGTTTCAAAAGAAAAGGACAGAATGTTCCTAGAGTTTTTGCTTGCTGTCTACATTGGTTTCGCATCCCCATGTGAGACCCCACAGAAAGGAGTGAAGACTCTCCACTCCACTGGTGCGTGTGGAACAAGCTCCCATCTGGGATTGCTCAACGAGTTGTAAATAAAACATTTCCCAAGGTGACAACCATGCAGCCAGCAACACGTGGCAGATCTTCCCCCCTGGGTTCTGGTTCTTACCCCTTCATCCGGCGTCTTTCCTGTCACTGCTGTGACCGTATGCACAGTGTAAGTTTATAAGCTCTGACAGGACCAAATGCAGCTGTGTTGGAAGCTGTGGCTTCACACCCAGCTGAGGTGGCAGTCACCCTGGGGCAGGAGTGACTGCTTCCTCCAGATAACAGCACAGCCCGGCCCCACCTCAGCAGCTTAGCTAGAGCGAGCCCATCCTGCCTCAGTCGGATGGATGACATCAAACCACTGAAACTAAATCCCCATGTCCCAGGAGGTCCCACACCAAGCACCCCAAATCCCGGAGAGTTCATTCCAACCCCTCCAAGCAAGTGCTCTGGCTTCTTGACTTGGTTAGTATGGAGGCAACTGTCTGGCCCCACCTAACAGCACCTGGGCTCACCTTGCGCATGCAGAGCACGGTGGAGCAGGGGTAGGAGCCCCGCCTGCCAGAAGGAGTAGCAGCCATCCACCAGCTTGTTGCAGCGGCCCTGAAATCCACCTTCAAATCGCATCTGCCGGCTTGTCACCCATTGCTGAGAATGAGACAGATGGGAGGGGCAGCTGTAAGCCGAAAGAGACAAAATCCACCAAGATAGGGTCTCCAGGGGCCAATCTGTGAGAAGGGCTCCCCAACACATGGTTGACCCTCAAGTTTAGGGGCTCTGGCTTTCTTCCTGTCCCTCTACTCATTGCCACAGCCATTTAAACCGCAGGCAATCAGCGCAGACCTCTGCTTAGCATCTAACAGACAACCATCTTTTCCTGTATTCCAAAGTGGAGCTGATGCTGGGAGAACACAGGGGCCACGCTGGTTCCTAAGGAGCTCTGCAGAACTCTCTTAAACACAGCTCACGTAGGAAATCTAAGGCGAGACCAGCAGCTCTGTTCTCATCACTTTTCTGCTTAGGGAAGTTTATTCAAAGCGGATAAATGGAATTCTGTGCTATATCTCATCAGGTGATCTCAAACTGTTCCTGCTTTTTCTTGGTACCTAAGGACATTCACCCCAAGTCTTTTAGCAAGTTACCAGCAGAACTGGAAGTAGAAGACATTTATCCTCATTATCAGATGATGACTGCCCAGTCTAACCTCCCATTCTCCAACCTGGCTGGCCGATATAAGAAAGTCTTAATTCTCTGACGCTGTAGATTGACACTGGATGTCACTCAGTGGTAACGCATGATATGGCCATTCCTCACTCATCTCCAAGTTTTCTAAACACTCTACTACTAATATCAGGATTGCAATGGGTTTGGCCTATAGAGAATGAGAAAACCAACTGGCTGAGCAGACAGGACATTTCCTTCCCTCCCCAGCACCCAAATCAGTTCCAGCCACCAGCTATGGGCCACAGGCTGCCTTAATGAACTGAAAGGTTCACAGTGGGTTTTAAGATTTGAGTTCCTGAAAGTAGACAGGAGAGGCTCTGGAGAAGGCGTCCAGCCCTCCCTCAATACTTATAGTTTAGGTCATATTCCTGTTCATAGCAACACTCGCCTAGAGGGGACTACAATCCTAAAAAAACCGCACTGCAGGTTCAGGCAGGGACATCCACAGGCCATCTTAAATGAACCAGTGCTTTAGTGACAGTGCCATTTAATGGGAATGGGCTCAGTGTAACTCAAGAGGAGAGAAAGCAGGCACCACACGGGGAGTCTATTCTCCATTTTTATTTACCCCACAGCTTAACTGTTTACAAGCCAGACTGATTTCTTCTAGTGCCTAAGCCCATGGGTTGGCTCTGTTTTGCTTGGCTACATGGATCATAAAATCTTTCAGCTAGCAATCCTAGTTATTCCAAAGTAAACAGAGGGAAGAGTAGTTTGGTAAGATGGATACTAACATTTATGGGTCAACACTTACTAATAAGCTCTTCAAGTTCAAGGTGCGTTCTTTCTTGAGGATTACCAGCGCGGCCAGGCCACAGAAAGTATAGCCGCCGTGGGCTTCCATCCCTGGCACCCCGCCAATGCCACCTTCCCAGTTCTGACACCTAAGGAGAGATTGAAAAAGCAGACTGAGTGGTCAGTGGGTGGATGTGCATAAGTGTCCCCTAACCCTCCACATTCCAGATGGCAGAGAATGACACTGCTCAGATTAAGACATAAGCCATAAGCTGCCACCACCATGAATGGAAAGGTGCTGACTTACTGACTTTTAGAGATGCCTTTTCCAAAAACAACAATATCAACAACAAAACAATCCAAAAAAGCCTGATTATTTAGAAATAGGCTACTTATATAAGAAACATAGTATCTCAGATTTTCTCTCTTTGGGGAAAAAAGGTATAAAATCCTATATGTAGCATGATAACCAGTTAAAATGAAATTAAAAAATGCTGATTCTGGTAATCTGACTACAAAGGTGATAATTCTTTTTATTTTTCTCTACTTTCAAAAATTTCTGGGCTGGGGAGATAGCTCAGCTGGTAGAGTGCTTGCCTTGCAAGCACAAGGCCCTGAGTTCGATCCCCAGTACCGCAAAAAAAAAAAAAAAAGTTCTTATAATCAACATACATATCTTCAAAACTAAATTTTATTTATAAAATCATAATTTCCTATATAGTCATATTATCCATTTGTTATTACAGCTATTATTTGGGGTTAGACTATATATTGAGTATATTTTCTAGACATAAAAACACACATAATCTTTGGCCCAGCCATATAGGGCCTTTTCTAGGATTTAATTCTACAAAATAAGAAAGTATCCAAAAATCAGACTAAAAGTTCAGTTGTATTCTCATTTATAACAGCAAAATGTTGGGTACAACTTAAAAGTCCAAAAGTCATGAACTAGTTATATAAATTATTATGCATCTGTACATCAGAAATACTACAGTCATTTAAAATGACACTACAGAATGTTTTTAAATGTTCCATTTATTATATGAAAGACATTATAAAATGACAGTGAAGAATATGATTTCATTTCTAGAATTCTGAAAGAATATATACCAAAAAAAGTAGTTATCTCTTGGTGGTAGATAACAAATAATTCAAAGTTTCTTCTTTCTGGGCTGGGGATGTGACTCAGGGGTATAGCACTTGCCTAGCATGCACGAGGCCCTGGGTTTGATCCCAGCACACACATACAAACACAAAACATTTCATCTTTTTGCTCACCTATAATGAACATGTGTTATCTGTGAATTGAAGACATTTTATTTTAAGGACATTTCCACATGACACTGTAGAACTTTACTTTCAGCAATCTAGGTATTTACCTAGAGTCACCCTCCCTGTGGGTGTCACCTCACAGTCTGTTGTAGCATGGCTGCGTAGGAAAAGGGGCCTTAATCCAAGGGCCGACAGAATTTCCAGGCAGGAGAAAATGGAAGCAGTAAAGCCTTCCTGTCTTCCAGGTCCCTCTCCCTAGAGGTCTGACATCTTGGAACTCACTGGTCTTCTGCAGAGAGGACCCAGGTGGAGGGTGTCAGATTCAGAGTCTAAAACCAACTCCATGCCCTGGATGGATTCCTCAGCTTCCTCTGTCCCTCACCTTCTACTGCCACCCCAACATCCATCCCATAAGTTTTCTTTCCATTACATTTGGTTACTTGGAGTAGAGAAAGAGCTCAAGTTTGAAAGAATATGCAAGGGATCTCAATATATTTCTTTTACTTAACAATTCTTTACTTGAAAAGGTAATACTCTTTTAAAAAGCTCAAACTTTTAAAAGTATGAGAGAATAAATAATGAAAAGGATTCCTGCCCGATCTAACCTCCTAATCCCTGAACCTTAGCCTCCCTTTCTCCAGACACACTCTTTCTCTCTCCCTTTCTCTCTCTCTCTCTCGCTCTCTCTCTCTCTCTCTCTCTCTCTCTCTCTCTCTCTCTCACACACACACACACACACACACACACACTCATATACATGCTCCATTTTTCCTCCCTTTGTTTTTACATGGATGGGTGTGGGGCACCATCCATGGCCTGCAAATAAAACCAGGCTTGGTTGAGCCACTGGACACAGAAATCTGGCTCTTAGGAACTGGCAATCTTGAAATATTGTTCCAGATTGCCTGCAGTATGTGGTTTCCACAGGTTGGTTCACCACTGGAGTTCGCAGGCCTTGGAACTGACCTGCGAGAGCAAAATGGCTTGCTTAACTCCACCCCATCCTGTTTCTCACAGAAGCTCCTCCGTCTTGTTAGAGCCAGTCCCTTATGGACAGCTCAGTCAGTCATGCCCCTGATTCAAAAGATAATTGTCTCCCATCTTTATGATAAATAAATTTCTCAGATATTATTTCACAGCCAGCCCATCCCTCTGACAGGAACCCTTTTCCTCGCCCACGTGGGACATGGGGCGAGAGATGAGAATGTAGAATACATGTCTGCACCTTGCTTTTCTCCTTAATACGATTCTATGGGAGTGTCTTCAAGCTAAACATAATGGGTTGAATATAAGAGCTCAGAAAAATGAAAGTAAAGGAATTTAAACAGGGATAAAACACAAAGGTAAAGAGACTAGGAGAGGATATGAACACAGGCAGGCGATAATAAAAATCTTGAAAGCTAGAACAGAGGAATAAGAGTAACTAACTTAGCCAAACAGAGAAAACTTCCCAAATAGAGAATAGAGGTGGGGGTAAGGGAGACAGAGGTGATTCTGATCACCTCTAAGAGTAAGATGTGTTTGAGCCAATGAAAAGGACTCCTGCCCGATCTAGCCTCCTAATCCCTGAACCTTAGCCTCCCTTTCTCCAGATTCTCTCTCTCTCTCTCTCTCTCTCTCTCTCTCTCACACACACACACACACACACATTCATGCTCCATTTGACTGGTTGCAAATTCATATTAAAAAAAAAAAAATCACTTAAGCCAGGCATGGTGGCTCACACCTGTCATCCCAGCAGCTAGAGGGGTTGAGGCAGGAGGATTGAGTTCAAAGCCAGCCTTGGCAAAAGTGCGGCCCTAAGCAACTCAGTGAGACTCTGTCTCTAAATAAAACACAAAATAGGGCTGGGGATGTGACTCAGTGGTCAAGTGCCCCCGAGTTCAATCCCCAGTACCAAAAAAATAAAGAATCACTTAGACCTTCAGGTTCCTTCCTCAAAGCTAAAAGATGGGAGGTTTTAGAGTTTGCTCAAGAGGACCTGAACCCAGGATCTCCAGCAGAGATGAGAGCTGGAGGGAGACAGCACACTGAACAGGGGACTAGGCGAGGGCCTAGCATCTGAGCCCCATCACCTACCTCCTTTCCCTACAAGTAATTCACAAAGTTGGCTGTCACTTCATATCACAAGTAGGAATCTGGAAGGTTCCTCTCTAGAGAAACTGATAAGCTTAAGAAAAAGGTCCTAAAGATATTTATATGAGAATTCCCTAACAAATGGTTAAGAGTATTAGTGCATGCTTACACATGTAGCTTCCCAGTACAGAAAGTTGCTAAGCACCAGACATCTAAGTCTCTGATATGAAAAACAGAGAAGCCAGATGCAGTGGTGCAGGCCTGTAATTCTAGCAACTCAGGAGGCTGAGGCAGGAGGATTGCAAGTTTAAGGCCAGCCTCAGCAACTTAGTGAGGCTCTCGGCAACTTAGCAAGACTCTTTCTCAAAATAAAAAATAAAATAAGGCTGGGGCACTAGCTCAGTGGTAGAACACCCCAGGGTTCAATTCCCCATACTGGAAAAAAAAAAAAAAAAAGTATGATATAAATGAATATTGCAAAGATATAGATATCCCTAAAACAGAACAGGAAAATATATAACTGAGCTTTAGAAAATTAAATAAGATTACAGAAATAAATACTGAACAGAGTAATTAGAAACAGTAAGGGAATCTTTCAGAAAGTTCAAGAAAACAGATTAAGGAACGAAAAACAGAAAAAAAAATTTTGGGGGGAGGGTGTTCCAGGGATTGAATTCAGGGACACTCGACCACTGAGCCACATCCCCAGCCCTATTTTATGTTTTATTTAGACACGGGGTCTCACTGAGTTGCTTAGCACCTCACTTTTGCAGAGGCTGGCTTTGACCTCATGATTCTCCTGCCTCAGCCTCCTGAGTCACTGGGATTACAGATGTGCGCCACTGTGTCCAGCAAAAATTTTTTTTAAATTAGATCAATCCTACTGATTAGATGCTATTAAAATGAGCGAACACAGAAAATGGAGAACAAATTATCAAAGAAATACTATAAAGAAGCTTCTTGTACTGAAGTATAAGTGCTTCCAAATCTAAAAGGCTTACTGAGTGCCCAGTACAATGAGTGAAAACTGATTCCCATCAAGTTTCATCACCATGAAGTCTCCAAACAGCTAGATGAAGATTCCCATAGTCTCTAGAAGGATAGGTAGGATATGGATGGAGAAAAAGAGAAGCAAAATTAAAAGAAGAAGCAAAAAAAAAAGCCCACAACAGGCATCGCAAGGGCTCTGGCAGGCAGCGTGGCCCAGGGGGGAGCATCAAGGACAAATCCACATTATTTTGTATTCCAGCTTTATGTAAAATTCAATCTCCCACCATGTGACATATAAAGAAACTATGACATGAAGCAGTTAACTAGCCTGTCTAAGGCATAAAGTTAGTAATAACTGGCCAAACTGGGATTCAGCCCAGGCAGAAGGTTTCCATGTCCAGGAAGAGCTTGACAATCAACCCTCCTGAAGACAGCAGGACATGCCTGGCACAAATACAAAGCACAGCTTTCCAAGGGCTCAGCTGACTGCGAAGGTGTGCAGAGTTTGGTGGGGATTTGAAACTTGGAGCAGACAACAGCAAGGAGTGAAGCCCTCTCTCCCACACACCATCTTTATTCCTCTGGTCTGCTCTGCGGCTGGCTATGGCAGTCCAGTGGTAGCAGCAGCAGCCCAGGCCACGGCTTGTGGGCGCAGCTAAAACTCTTACAGAAAGCCAACCATCTTTCTGGCAGGAAGAAATAGCCTGCCAGAAAGAGGAGAGGAAAGCCCAGATTCCACCTTCTAACTCAGTTCAAGTTTCTATCCAACCCCTCAATCACACTGCATTGGGCAGACTGAAAGCAGCTTTGGACAGGTCTGAGCCATTGACCACCACAGGGTCCCGGCCTGCAGTTAGAGTCTGACCAAGTTGACTGTCTGCTAGAACAAAAACACCAATATCCTTCAGAGTGATTAACAATATAATTACCATGTCCAGGATACCATCCAAAATCTACTTAACATAGGAAGAGTTAGAAAAATGTGATGTGCCAACTTCAAGATATCCACATGTTGAAATGACCAGACAAGAATTTGAACACAGATATAATTATATATTTACCACAGTATATGCATAATGAATAAAAAGATGGGTAATCCCCATTGATAAACAGAAAATATAAAACCCCAGAAATGCCTACTCTTGGTCTTTAAACTACAGGCAGCTTACTATAGAGTATTACAAAATCTTCAAGAAGTGTTGGTTATTACAGTTATCTGTTTTATTAATGACAAAACTAGAAGCTAAAGATAATGGAGCAATCCTTACAAACTCAGAAGAAATACAGTTCATATCAATGCCAACTTAGATCTCTCTAAGCAAACTTATCAAGGATGTATGAGAATAAAATATAGTTCTTAAAACTGTATTTTCTAAGTGCCCATTTTTGGCATATGTGCTTCATTCAAATTAGTAAGTAAATCAAAAACAAAAATAAAACCCTGAAAGATAGGGACTTCAACAAAGCAAAGAAGTGAAGTGGATTTCATGCCGAAAGGAAGCTTCTGGATGTCCAAGAAGCTTCCTTTGCAAGCTGAGAGCAATCTGTCCAGCCTGAAGCAAGACAGCAGAGGGTTGGTTCCAGGAGGGATGACCCAGAGCACACACACAAAATACACACGTACACACATACACACACACAAAATAGGTTACCTGAGAAGTATGACTATACAGAGAATAATTTTATAGCTCTGGCAAAGAATTTGGAAATAAATTCATGACATGCACATTAACTTCGGGAAAATGGAAGTTATGCACAAAAGTAAATATGATCATAGTACATCATCTGGTTTCACTATAAGTCATATTTACATTGTGATAACTACCATTTTGATAAAAATTTAAATTAAAAATACAATTTAGCCATCATTCTATAACAGCACATATGCACATATGTATCTAATATCATGCCTTTTTTAAAAAATTATGAAGTACTTGAATACAGAAAAGAACAGCAAGTAATAAAGAGAATGCACATATATATAATACCTAACTTAGATCTAGCCATATACACTTCAAGTATTTTTTTATTTCTATTTTTAAAGAAATGACCAATACCATTGATATTGGTGTAGATGTCCCTGATCTCTTTTCCTTTGCTATCCTCGCAGCCACCATCCTCACCATCCTGAATCTGGGGTTTATCTTTCCCTTTTTTTTTTTTTTTTTTTTTTTTTTTAGGTGTCCATGCACTTTCATTTTATTAATTTATTTATATGCAGTGCTGAGAATCAAATCTAGTACTTCACATATGCTAGGCAAGTGCTCTACTACTGAGCCACAACCGTAGCCTCCCTGCGTGTTTTTATATTGCTACTACACATGACTCTTCCCATAAATAATAGATCAGGTTTGCATGTTTTCAAATTTTAAGTAAATATGTTGATCTGTAGGGTTTTTGTGAGTTTTTGGTTTTTGTGCAGTAATGGGGCTGGAACACAGGGCCTTGCACATGCGAAGCAAGTGCTTTACCACTTCTAGCTTTTCTTTAACATCCATTTTTTAAAAACTCAAACTGTTTTTGAGATTTATCCATATTGACACATTACTCTAGTTTGCTCATTTCAGTCACATTATGTGGCTAATCTGTAACTTACTCAACCTGTGCAGAACATCAAACCTGGTTCCACCTTTTTGTTCTTACAAAATAAGAACTTGTCTCTGGTCTGTTTCACGCATTTGCCTTAGAGTTTTGATAGGAATGGAACTACGGGGTCATAAGCAAGGGTATTTTGAGATATTGCCAAATTGCTCTTCAAACTGCTTAAGTCAATTTAGATTCCACCAATACTACTTAGAAAAGGTTTTCCCCTTAGCCAATCTAAACTATAATACATTAATGAAAGTCTGGGGGAAAAAAAAAATAATTTTAAGTATTTTTGAAATGCACAATCATACAAACCCAATACACCCAATACAAATATAATTTTATATTCCCTTCCAGGCCTTTTTTATTTTCTTCATTTTTCTGAAGTAAAGTCTTGACCCGCCCTAAGAGGCCAGGAAGCATCCTGGCTGCTCTCACCTTGCTATCCATTCAGCAGTGCCCTCAAAGAGGTCTGGAGTGATGATGTTGGTCAGAGAGGCCACTGAGGCAGCACAGTATGCACTTCTGCAAAGACAGAAGCAGAGGGAAACATGTTAGGCTTCAAGGAAGAGCCTAAATAAGACTCGGTGAACTTCTTGGGTAGATTGCTTGCTTCGCCTAGTAAGCTCTAATCACCTCCTGTCCTCACTCCTGGCCCACACACAGTCAGTCTTCCTGCATCTCCAACTGAGAGGTGTGACATTCTATCTGGATAGAGTTGCTCACGGCATGGCTTCAGTGAAAGAACATGACATTCTATTCTCCCTACCTCCGCATGGCCAAGTCTACCTCAGAGGAAATAACAGCCACATCAATTCATGTCCAAAGTGGACTTAGCTTTTCTTTCAAAGACCTACAATCTTTCTACCTGTGGAGTCTTTCAGGTGCTTCTGATTTGCTGCTCACTCATTCAGATGTCAGCACCATTTCGGATCTGGGATTCCTGTCTGGATATGCACAGGTGCACAAAAGGTTAACTACACATTTTCTGTAATAGACACTCCAAAGTAGGCCATCAAACTCCGAATGGCTACTTTAGCTCAAACAAGGGAGTCAGGAATAGGTGAACCCCTTCAGACAAGATGGGGTGTGTTCAGGGTGGTATGGCCATAGACTAGGTGAGCCCCTTCAGATACATTATTAAACCTCTAGGGGGAGAAAAAAGCTCTGATTTCTAGCAACTCAACAGTACACAGAGATATACAACTTTTGACACGAGAGAAGGAACATGACTATTACTATTATTTTGGTGCTGAGGGTGGAGCCCAGGCCCTCATGCATGTTAGGTGCATGCTCTACCACTAAGTTACACCCCAGCCCATGTATATATATTTTTAACATTATCCTACTTGATTTGGTGTAATTCTTGCCATTCTATCCTTCTACCCTAATTCTTCTCAGGACACACTTTATTTCAGCTTGTCGGTCTGTCATGGAACAAGGCCAAGGATTGCTTTTTCTTCCCCTCCATGGTCTTTTAAATATCCAGCATGGGAAGACAAAAACTACTTGTTCTAATTCGGCTCACAAGTCCCTTAAAGGCCCCTAAGGAAGACAAAGGGAAGAAAAAGAAGGGCTTCATTTCTATCTTAAGCACAGACATTACACAAAGTCAATCTTACTGCAGTATTCTGAGAAAAATCACTGCAGAAGCTGCAAGCATTACTGTCCTACCAGTGTCGTTCCCAACCTGGGTCCTACTGACCACAGGCACAGCAGAATCTCAGATAGAAGGGCAGGCATCAGAAGCCTGCAAGAGTCATGGTGCTACCACCGAATGTTGTCACTTACCATAAGCTAACTCTGAACTAATTTCATTCAGGCCTTGAGCTTAAAGAAGCTCAGAAGTATTTACTCTTGAATCCTAATGCAACCTCAGAGGCAGGAAGGCCAGCCTCACATGGAGTTGGACTCACCAGTGATGCAAAGTCACTAGTCCTAGATCTCGCATTGAGATGGGGAGGGAACAAGGCACAACTTTTCCAGGTAGTTTCTTCCTCTCTCCTGTTTCAATCGTCACAGCTGTCAAATGTGTCTGCTCCTTTCTACCCTCGCTGCTGTCACTGAAATCCAAGTTTTCGTCTTCTACCTGGATTCGTCTCCTGTCTGGTCACCCTCCTCCCAGTCCTGAAACGATGGTACTTTAACTGAAACACGATAATCCATTCACTGCAATTGGAGAACTTCTAACAAAATACAAATCAGATCACATCGCTCCCAACTTAAAACCTGTCAAAATAACCTCAGACTCCATGAGGAGAGTCCAGGCCTCCTCAGTCTGTTCCAGCCAGTCCCTCCAGCTTCGTGTCTCTCTCTGCTCCAGGGTCCTCACACTTCAGCAACTCACCTTCTCATCCCTTGAACACATCCATGTTCTGTCACGAACTTCTGCAAATGCGGGGTCCATGTCTCCCTTCTACCCCGTGGAGTGTTTTAGATTATATAATCTATCCTAGGAGGTCAAGAATAATGTCTTCTTTCTTAACCACAATATGATATTTTATAGTATCTAGGAGCCAAAACACTTGAAAAAGTTCATCTCAGAAACTTAGGAATTACCACAGACCTGAAAGATCATCAAGAGACCACCTCTGTCTAACCCAGCATGAAAGCAAGTTGGTCCCTGGAAGCCAAACTGTCTCTAGTCACAGCTCCTTCTCTCCAGGGTCACTCAACAAACACTCCTGACTGCTGACTGATGCTTCCAGGCAAAGAACCGTTAAAAACACAACAAGTAAAAAACAGCGGAAGTGGGTCCTAGAAACCAGGCAAGGCCTACGCAGCTTTATCCACCACTCGTTTCTTTCAGCCACTGTGCAGCAAAAAGCAGGGGCTCAGATGACGGAGTGTGTCCAAGAGGAGGAAGAGGAGGAACGTGGCTCTGGTGTTCTTCCATGGAACAAATCTATTTTATTGGAGAAGTTGCCCAGCATTTGTCTAGCAGATATAAAAACACAGCACGACTGGTGCTGGAACAAATTAGTTAAACAATAATCATGTCTGGAAAAGGTTTGTGATAAAATACAAAGCTTTTGCTTTGGTTTGTTTGCTTTTGCCTTAATAAGCTTAATCTCAATAAGTTTTTGAAAGCTAAATTTCAGGAGCAAGCATATTTAGGTATAATATCTATAGGACACGAATGAAAACATAGTTAACTGTGAGGGCAGCAAAAATCTTTTAACTTTTTTTCCTTCATAATTAACACAGTATTCTGACATCAACAGTTACATTGACTTCACTGGTACATACAGGTAACTTTTACTAAAAAGAAAAAAGTCTTTTACTAAAGGCCTTTGCAGAGTGGTTACCTACTTTTATCTGCAATGTGTTTTGTGCTCAACAATAACAATGTTTTTTTTTTTTTTTTTTTTTTTTTTAATCCCTAAGCTTTCAAACCAATGGTTAAGTCAGATGCTTAAATCAGAACTGTATGTGGGTGTGTTTCTGGGGTATTGTATCCAGGGGTTTTAATCTCAGTGAGGCCAAGAGCCTCACTAACTTGCTGAGGCTAGCCTTAAACTCATGATCCTCCTGCCTCAGCCTCCCACACTGCTGGAATTACAGGCAAGCACCACTATGCCGGGCTCGAGTAAGAATATTTATTAACATGTGTAGAGCAAATCCAAGCAATAATAAGCAATCAGATGGCTTCAATATAGAAACCTCACACAAAAATATACATTTCTCAGACTACATAATAAGAAAAAGGTATAAAATCTCAATAAGCCACTATGAGCCAATCCCTTTGAGAAATGACTCATTCACTGAATTTTCTATATGCCTCATAAGTAAATTGCCAAGTGAAGAAATGCTTGCTAGGTATAGCAGACATACTCTTGAGTAAAATAATAAGGATGAGCCAACAGGTACCAGTTAATAAAACATTTCTGCACTGCACTCTACTGGTTCATAAGGCTCTCTCTACCTCCCGAAGCAACTCACACACCATGGGAGGATCTCATTCAATTCAATCAGAAAGTATTTACTGAGTCCTTACTGGGCTTATCTGTCTCTCTTTTGGTATTAGAGATTGAACTCAGGGTCTCATGAGTGCGAGGGAAATGCTCTACCACGAGATACATTCCTCTTTCTGAGTTTTCTTCCAAGAGAAATGAATAACTATATTGTACTATACAGTTTTATATTATGGTGCATCATTTTATACCAAGCAAATGTACTTTTAATTTTTTAAAACAAAAGCATTTGGTTTTGTTTCTATCTTATGTTTTGACATTTACATAAAAGAAGCAAGAGGGGCTAGGGCTGTAGCTCAGTGGTAGAGCGCTTGCCTTGCACAGGTGAGGCACTGGGTTCGATCCTCAGCACCACATAAAAACAAATAAAAAAGATATTGTGTCCATCTACAACTAAAAAAAAAAAAAAAATTAAAAGAAGAGAATGACAACTGAGGACATCTGTATCATTTGCAATGATTGTGACACTGTCACTCACATGTCATTCTGTGCATCACTTTATGGCATGAAGCAGCAGCTTTGCCAGGCTGTTCATTAGGCGTGGCATCTTTAATGACAGATAAGCTCTACAAGCTACTGATACAGCCGCCCACTCACCTCACGTCCACCTCACCTCCAACATGCATGAGAAAGGAGCCGTCAGGTTGTTTCAGTGAGTACAAATACTGAAGAAGCTTCTCTCTGAGAAATGGCAGGGAGGGGCCAGAAGAAGGCAGTGGTCAGTGCGGTGTGGCAGGTGTGGAGCCCTTCAGGGTCTCTGCCACTGCTGGCTCTGGCTGTACCTGTTAATGACGTCATAGGCCTCCTCGGTGCCAATGATGCACAGGGCATTGACAGCTGCATACGTGGGTGCAAGGTGTGGGTACTGCCCAGGGCCCCCTCCAAAGCCACCTTCTGGGCTTTGACACAGCTCCAGGAACTGACACACACTAGGTACATGGCCAAAGGGAAAAACAAAGTCAGAGAGCATTAATTTCAAAATACCAAATTCCCACCAGACTCCATGCCTTTTCAATCATTCCTCCTCCCTAAAAGGGGGGGGGCGGAAATACCCCTTACCACCCACCTGTTGAACATAATGCCCAAAAGGGCTTAACTTTCTACCCAGCTGTCATCAGTTTAGTATGCCCTCCTGAGTTTTGCATTTAAGCATCTGCCTAGTCATGAGGCAAAGATAAATGAGGCTAAGAAGAAACAACTCTTCATAGGCCTGAGGGTAAGAGTCTCATGTGCTCCTTGACCAAACCTTTCCCAGCAACTTGCCACCCTGGATCTGTGGTACCAGCCTCCTTCTGCCTTTGGGATTTCACAGTCTTGGAATTTTGTCTAGAACCTGGAGCTCAACTGCTCCTTTCCACGCACGACATCCTGGTCCAGACCCATGTCCTAGGCCAACCATGAGCACTTGGAAAGACCTTCCTACTTCCACTGCCACCTCTGCCCCCGTGGGTTGCTGCCTTCTGTTCCCACCAGCAGGAAAGAAACAAGATCCTGGTGGAGTCTGTTTTTGTGGGGCAGGGGGTCCACATGCTTGCCAGCCATAGCGAACTCAAGAGGAGCACAATTGAGTCACATCACAAGTATCACAGGCTAAGGGCTCTGGGAGACTTTTTCATACTAATCCAAAGAGGCCCCTATTCCCTCACTGAGGGAAACCATTTATGGAGGGTTTGCCTCTGAACATAAAGCCAGGTTGCCCTGAAGTTCCATACTTGCTTTAGGTGAAAGCAAGAAAGCTCCTATGTGTCCAAGGTCCTCCGGGGGTCACTGGGAAGGAGCGCTCTGGAAAGGCCCTGGTTATCAAACTGCTTCCTGACTCATTAGGCCACAGTCTGCCTATCAGGAAAAACCTCCATGGAAGAGACAGCAAACCTGTCTCTAGTACACAAGGACTTCTCTTCTGGGCTCTTTCATGTCTTTATTTTTTATCCACTGATGCAAGAGAGACCACATAGGCTGATTTCCACAAAAACAGTGTATTACTGCATTCCTGCATCATGTTTAATTACTTCTGATTTCAGACCTTCCATTATCTGGGCAGGGGCAGCAATAGAAAGTGCTGCTGATGTGCTATTTTGAGTTTTGAAATCTCACAGGTTAAAATGATACCCATTCACTTCTATTTACACCTAAAATCTTATTGTAGTAAACACAAGGACTGAAACTGAAGAGAGAAGGAAGATAACTATGCATTATTTTTCATAGAAATTAATTTTCATAGCCAGGTGTGGTGGCACAGACCTGTAATCCCAGCATTTCAGGAGGCTAGGACAAGTGGATCGCAAATTAGAGGCCACTCTAAACAATTTAGCAAGACCTGTTCTTAAAAATAAAAAGGGTTAAGGATATAGCTTAGGAGCAGAGCACCCTGGGTTCAATTCCTTGTATTAAAAAAAGTTTTCATAAAGTAATTGCTCTCAACATATTTTCCAAATCAACTTTAATTCTTATGCCATTTTCCAAAAATAGCTAATAAGTTCAAGTTCTAACAAAGGCTAGCAGCAATAGCCTACCAAAAAAGCTACCTGTACCACAAAAATGAAAAGTTTTAGCTGATATAAAACTTAGGCTAGGCCAGGCACAGAGGTGTAAAACTGTAATCCAAGAAACTCAAACTGAGGAGGAACATCACAAGTTTGTGGGCAACTTGGCAAGAACCTGTCTCAAAAGAAAGGATGGGGCTATATATAGCTCAGGGGTAGAGTGCACCTGGATTTAATCCCCGGGTGGGAGGTGGGGTGTTAGGCTGGGGCTGGGAATGTAGCTCTGCATTAGAATGCTCAGGCATTTGTGAGGCCCTGGGTTTAATCCCCAGTACCACAAACAACCCAAAAGAACAAGCAAAGCTTACCAATACATTTTTAAAAATAAGAAAGAAAATGAATCACCTAGTTATTCCCTTCCCCAGCTCCTAAGATAAAATCATGCTGAATGCAACACCCTTGACCCAGTAGCCTAAAGTCTGGAATGAGCAAGGATCTGAATGTACCAGACACCTTGATATGCTCCCTCCATGCCAATGGCCCTCTCAGCTGACTCCCTGCATCTGACTGACTCGGGTTGTACTAGAGAACTGAAGGTGGGGCTTCTCTTGAGTCTCACTTCCGTATTACAGAACATTCTGATCCAGAGTCTTTCCAACTTGCACCTTAAGACTGGCAAATTGACCATGAAGATACCAGCTGTTGTTAGCAGACTTCTGAGCAATTATGAAAACCAAAATGTCAATGATACTTCAATCTATCAAAAGGGAAAGAAAAGTTTATCTTAGAGAACAAATATTCACTAATCAGTAAAAAAGAAGAAAATCCAGGCAGGAAACACTGCACAAACACCAGGAGTGGAATAGTTTGTGAAAAACAAGTATTTGCAAAAACATTCATTTAGATACACTACAGATATACGTATCTTAGATGGAGATCAATTTTCTTTAACATTCAGCAAGACTTTTATTCTAGCTTACAATTACCAAGAGAGAAGTATCTTCTAGATGATGGATTTTCAAACCAAAATAAATGTAAAAGAATCATTGGAGAGTTAATAAAGAATATAAAGGTCCAAGAAGCCACTGTGGGGTATACCTGTAATCCCAGCAACTCGGGAAGCTGAGGCAAGAGGATCACAAGTTTGAGTGATCCTTGTCTCAAAGTAAAAAATAAAAAGTGCTGGGAGTGTAACTCAATGGTAAAGTGACCCTGGGTTCAATCCTCAGCCCTGAGGGGAAAATAATAATAATAATAATAATAATAATAATAATAATAATAATAGAGGTCCAAACTTGCTCAAGTGGAGAAAAGCCTGGTCCTCTGCCTTGCTTCCATATTCCTATGTGGTTCAAATACCCACCAGGTTTTAAGCACAAGTCTTTGTTGTGCAGTTAGAATCACTTGGGGATATTTTTAAAAATTCAGCTCCCAGGCCACACCTAATACCAATTAAAACAGAATCGTGGAAGATGGATCCAGGTGGTGGTATTTTTTTTTTAAACTCCCTATGTGACTCCAATGTTCACCCAACTACTAGTGCTTCTCAAACTTGAGTGTGTATAGAAATAACCTGGGGATCTTGTTACACTGTAGCTCTAGTTCAGAACTAGATTCTGTATTTCTAACAAGCTCTCAGGTGAGGGAAATGCTGCTAGTCTAGGAACCACATTTTGGATAGATCTGCACTGTTCTGCACTGGAATAGATCTACAATGGGACAGACCTACACTGTTCTGCAGGTAGCTCCTAGTTACTTGAGATTATTTAATTTTTTTTTTTTTTTTTTAGAATCTAGCTGTCTTTTATTAGACCAGCCATTTAAAAGATTTGCAAGATGTAAAACAATGCCATACTTCTAATTTTTTCTTTTAGAAAATAGTTATTTTACATAAATGATTTTTATTGGTTCATTTTAGTTATACATAACAGTAGAATCCATTTTGACATAATTATACAAGTATGGAGTATATATCTTATTCTAATTCAGACTCTAGTATCTCTCCCCCTTCCCAGAGGCTATTTAAATTTTTACTTAAATTAATTAAAATTTAAAAATTAGCTTCCGGTCACACAAGTCACATTTCAAGTGCTCAATAGCCACATTTGACTAATGGCTGCCACAGTGGAGCACACAAACAATTTACAGAACATTCCCATTAACATGGAAAGGCCTGCGGCTCTATTCTTCAACCATTAAAGAGTTTGTAGAACCTACTAGAGGATCAGGTTCAAAGCAAGAGGATCTGCTGTCAGCCTGATAAGGAGTTTATGGGGCTTCGGGTGATGAATGGTTAAGGTCTAATCTGAAGTGGATGTCTCTGGACAGGATCGTCACTTATGGGGATGAAGGATTCAAAGTAGGTACGATAAATAAGCAAATGATACAAAATGAGCAGGGAAACAAATTAGAAGCCCCTAAGAATAAAACAAAGGAAAAACGTACAAGTAGCAAGTAATATAATTGGGAAAGACAGGATGAAGGGTGTGGAAAGCAAATAAATGCAGGATGGGAAATGACTAGGAAACAGCAGGAAAAGGACCAGAGATTAGGGTCATTGAGTTGTAAACAAGCAATAACAGAATATGCTTCTTGGGGCTGGAGGTGAAGTTCAGTGGTAGACTATCCCTAGGTTCCATCTCCAGTACTCGCCCAAAACACTCTATAAGCTGAAAAGTTCTAAAATGTTTGAAGTTTTAGCTCTTATCAAAGTTAAAAACCTAACTTTAATGGTACAATCAATGGTCTGTGATTTGGATTTTGTTTCATTACAGTAGTTTTCAATAACAAAGCATAGGATTCTCATTAAAGGATGCTCCCTTCAATGCTAAAATCATTCAGCAAATAAAATGGTCTCCAAATATCAATTTATTTTTGTAAACATACACATTAAATACACATATAACCTCTTAAGAGAGGCAAGCTAAATTCCCACCTATGAATACTTTATTCTTGAAACATCTGAAACCATCAGTAATAAAAGCCTGGCCTTGCTGACTTTGGTCAGCAGTCAGAGCAGCTGACGGAAGTGATTTTGTCCACTAGAGGGAACTCAGCTTGTCATATTATTCCCTAAACAAACGAAAGTACAAGAGAACAAAATAGGAAAGCGAGAGAAAGCTTTGTGCGTGTGTAGTGTGTGTGGATCCAGCTGGGGCAGGGAAGAGGGCAGGCAACTAATAAACTCCACAGCTCAACTCTCCACTGCTGGGTTGGCTTAGTATTTGAATGAGGGAAAACACAGACCATGCTTCAAAGTATTCTTTGCCCTGTTGCAAAATAAATAAAAATAAATAAAAAGACATTGTTATTGCAGCTAGTCTTAAAAAATTTTTTATAAAAGTCATTAAGATTGCTCTGAATCTTACTAAAAATAGTTTATTTCTTTATATGTTGGAGCTAGGATTAATTGCACCTCGTATTAATTGCCTGCTAAGAACAAAACAAAATGCAGCACCATTACTGGAAAGTCTATCATTCTTTAAAAGGTCATTAACTCAAGGCTCAGAAGAACCACAGTAGAGCTTTTAAGGCAGCTGTGAAGCAGGAACTCTCTGCCACTAACTACTGAGTATTCTTGAAATTAGGATAAGTCAGTTCATTATTTTTAAAACATTCTTTTAATAACAATAATAAAGTTTCACTGCAGAAATTTTACAAAATGCAAATAAGTTTAGAAAAGAACATTTTAAAATCATCCTTAACCTCGCTAACCAGAATTAACTACTGCCACGTGTGCATGTATCCTTCTGGTTTTTCTATGCGTATAATCAATCATCTATGTTTTTAATCTATAACAGTTGAATATCTGTTTTCATATCATATCTCTTTATATAAATATTTTATATGCAAATAAACATTTAGATACATAAAATTTTGAATGTTAATATTTCATTGCTTAATATTTCATTGTATGTATTACACTATAATTTACTTAAGCTTTAAATAAATTTTAATGCATCCCCTACTGTAGATATTTAGGTTGCTTCCAGGTGTTCACTGTGAAAAGTCCTTTAAAGGGTCCTTTCTTTCTCTTTGATGTTGCCACAAAACATCTCTAAGTACTTAGTTCCTCAAAAAAGCCTCAACAATAAAATACCAACTCTACAACCTAGAAAAAACTCAGAATCAATATTGACTTGAATTCTTCCACTGCAGGAACCCCCTTATTCTGTATCCCCACTTCAAACTGATCTACACCCTCCTTTACTTGTTTGTACCCTCAGAGAATTCTCATTTCTTTTTTTTTTTTTTTTTTGGTGGGGTGGGATGGGGCAGGTATTGAACTCAGGGCCCTGCAGATGCCAGGTGAGCCTCCACCATGGAGCTAAGTCCCAGCCCCTCCCATTTATTTTCACTTCTCTCACGTGCAACTTTCCCATTCTCCTAGTGTACATCCTGACTGTGTAGGTGTGGGGAAAAAACTTCCCAACAACCCCCAACCCCCGACTGGTATTTCAAAAACACATGGGCCTTTGACAATTAAATTCCTGTAACTGCAGAAACTGTGTCCAAGTCCACTTTCAGGGCTGAAAGCAAGTAGGCTTGCTGCAACATCCTGATGATAAAAACAGTACACATTTTCCCTCAGTCTCAGAAAGCACTGTATGATCACAAGGGTTAATGGCCTAATGCTTTATTATCTTCCCCATCCACATTCATCACAAGACACCCTGCCCAGGAAAGCAAGAATGAGAGGTTATTGTTAAGAGAGAATGAATGAGACAATGTGAGTTCTGTTCTTCTGACCTGACAATGTGACCAAGGCAGGGGCACTGTGACCAGGGAGGAGTCTGGTGAGCCTCCATGAGCCCTGGCACAGATGACACCTTGGGCACAGAAAAACAAACCTGGCTCCGGAGCCTCTAAACCCAGATTCCTCACCCTCAAGAGCTCCGGGGGGACCAGAGGAAAACAAACCAGGAACACATGCCTGCTCTCAGAGGACCTCTTGGATCCAATCCTGGCTGCCTTTTCCTAGCCCAAGTATCCCTAAGACTGGAGTAAAGATCAGGTTTTTTCTTAAGATATAAACTGTGATGAGTTTCTAAGAATGAGGTTCCACTCCATGAATGCCATCTCCACTAGCAGTTTAGGAGGAATCTCAGTTGCTTAGATCTCTAGTCATCAATCAGAGGTTTAAGAAAATGGAGTTATGACTTAGGTATTCCAAGCAGTAACCATCCAGTCCCATCAAGAGCTATACTGCCCCTCCCGGCACAGGGAAGAGGCACTTCCCTGAGGTGTTTATGGAAGGAGCAGATGGATTTCTGCTCACTGAACAGGCACACGTTCCCCACAGCAGCTATGCAAACACAAACTGTACTTTCTGATGAAATCATCTCTCCCAGAGCTGATGACGAAGACTTTTTCTCAAAGACCAGAGCCAAGAGGCAAAAGAAAAGGGCACAGAAAAAACCAGAATCCTTTTCTTGGGAGTTCAAAGTCTTATTCTACCCACCAGCTTACAATAGGCTTCTGAAGTGGAGGAGTTTTAGGAAGTTGCTGGAGGTCAGAAGGGCAAGGGTTTCTTTGTAGCACTCTGGCTTTTTTTCATTCACAACAAATAAAACAGAAACAGAACCAAAACAAAAAAAAAAAAGAACCCCAAATTCAAGATGCAATTCCAGAGAACATCCCAGGTTCCCCAGAGCCAGACTCACTCTGTAGCCACTATCTGGGGGATGGGTTCATCTAGGAGTTCCAAGCTGTGCAGGATCCAGTAGCAGAGCCATGGGCGGCTGGCATCCAGACACTGAGAGGGACGGGGGGAAAAAACACACCCCTATTCAGAATGATTCCAAGACACTGCTGACAAGGCTACATCTGTCTTACTCCCCACAGCCTGGTGACTGGGAGGGCACCCTTGCTTGGACAATAATCAATGAATGAGGATGTTCTGCTTTGTGGCCTTAGCCAGGAACTGAAATGACCATCTGTGAAAAGAGGACAATGGAATAAAAAAAAAGTTGACCTTAAACCCATTGGGTCCTTCCTTCCCTGACAGGCATCTAAGGAAGGCTGAACAGGACTTGACACACCAGCAGGTTAAGGGCTGCTGTTTTCCCAGTATAGACCCACCCATGGATTTGACAATATTTGATAAGTATCCACTTGTGCCAAGCACTGCATAGACACTGGGGGCATGATAATGAATGAAATTTGGTTTTGATTCTAGAAATGGTTGGGATAAGAATGTGCATGACTATCTGTTGAGAAAGAGGGCATTAGACAATCACATAAGCACAGTTTACCTCTTGTCTTTCTGGAACAAGATGGAACATGTATACATACACCCTGACAAATGCTATCATGGGCAGAAACGGCCTTGAGCAGCACGTGGAGGAGGAAACCAATTCTGCCTGGGGAGCTGGCCAAGGCTTCCAAAAGTGACATGGAGATAGATCTTGATCCTAATGCAAGTCACACATGGCTAGTGGGACTCAAGGCTCACGGGACAGGTAGTAACAGTGCCCCTGTTTTAGGTTAAATATATATAAAGAGGTCCAGAGAGGCTACATTTTCCCAGATTATAAAAACAATAACTGTCATAGTTTAAAAAAGAACCTAGGCTTTTAGACTCTCAATTTGATGGTCTTTCCATTGGACCAAGCCACCCTCTTAAAAAATGCTGGTGATCTGAGCTGTGGTTGACCTGCCATGTGGTGGGCAGTTTGGTGGGCCACTGAACATACTCCTAAGAATTGGCCTATGTTTGAATCCTAGCTTTTCCTCTTACTAGCTATTGGAATAATTTACTTTATCTTTCTATCCCTGTTTGCTTATGTATAAAGACTGACCTACCTCACGACTTCTCATTTAACCTCATGGTTACAAGGGATGACCACTGAGGATTGAGTTGGGAGTGAAAACCGAGAGCCCACAATCCAAATCTAGCCTGTGGATGTGCTTCATTGGTTTGTTTAACTGGAATTGGCTGTAATGTGATGGGAAAATCATATAACAATTTGGATTGCTGGCTTCATTTGGGAAAAAAAAAAAGAAAATCTGGCAACCTTGGGTCTTCATTTCCCAATGGCATCAACTAGAGGAACAGGGTAGATGCAGGGGGCCTCCAGTTCACGCCGGTCTCCACTCAGGCCAATTCACTTACTCATGCTGCCTGCGTGAGCCCAATGGGCATTCTAGTTGGAAAATATATAATCAAATATGGAACCCCCCCTAAAAAAAAGTAGACTAAAAGTAGATCCGCTGCATGTAAAGTGGGGCAGGGAGACTGAAGCAAGCCCTCCTGTTCACATTCAACTGTTGCCTGTCACTCAGTCCCATTCTTAGCCGCAGCCCAAGTCTCCTCCATGAACTCGAGGGCTCTGAGATCCACTCAGAGTTTGGGGCTACAGTGTCCTGGTCCTCTGGTCCATTCAGAAATTAGATGGGCTTACAGGGCAAGGGTTAGGGATGACTAGGTAACTGACTTTTAGTAGCTAGCTGCCCAGGAGTCAAGAGAAAGTATGTGAACTGCTTAGCTGTGATTGAATGGTGGAGGAAAGCCACACCCCATCAAGGGTAATCTACTAGCTTTGGGAGCTGACAAGATAATGGGAGATTTGGTTCTGCCCCTTTGGAAAGGGAGTCTCAGCTCACCCAGGTTCCTGCCAGAGCCATGTGGTATGAATGAATCTCCAACAGGTCAGGCCGGATAGCATTTTGCATTCAAATAGTACAAAAGGAGGGACACTTGGTCAAGAACTTGGTACAGAGTCTGCAGAACATGTGTTTACCTCGTAGGCATCTGTCAGTTGTCGAAGGCCTCTTTTCAGATAATGGAAGTGCTTCTCTCTCTGCAAAATAAGCCTGGAAAGACAAAGAGCCTATAAGCCTAGCTAGGAGATCCAGCTTCCACTAATCACACACACACACACACACACACACACACACACACAAACACAAACACACACACACACACACACACACACACGCACGCACGCACACAGTTTCAGTACATGTCCCATAGGCATTCAATAGATGCCCTGCACTTCTGCACCTCCAAAGGAAAAAGAGGCCCGCATCTCAGTGTCTAAAGTGACTGAGAATCGGGCTGGCAGATGTTCTTAAGCAGGATTGTCTGAAGAGGTGACCCTGGGCTAACTGAAAAGCTGCAGTGAGCAACCACAGCCAAGGCAGTGACGATCCACCCAGAAAGCTCCTCAGGTTCTAACTAAAAACAGGTTAACTTTCCATGTTTAAATTCTTCCCCCCGGTACTAAGGATTGAATGTAGGGGTGCTCTATCACTGAGCTACATCACCAATCCTTTTTAATTTTTTTAAAATTTTGGACAGGGTGTCACTAAGTTGCTGAGACTGGCCTCAAACTTGTGATCCTCCTGCCTCAGTCTTCCAAGTTGCTGTGTTCGCCACTGGGACTGGCTTAATTCTTGAAGTCATTTAAATGTGAGTCTTGCTGTTCCCTGTCTTGCTTAGCCACTGTCATTTCTTCTGGGATCACTTCTTCAAGATCTATACTTTGTACCCGGCCTGCCCCTCAGTTATCCATCCATTATTCCCTCCCTGAAATTCCACCTCCCACATGCTGACCCGGCCCCGGCTAGAGAGCGGCGTTTGTATTCTGCAGTCAGCCACGTCCTTGGCAGACATCAGCAGTACTGGCTTTAAGAAGGAATGTGCCGCCCATGGCCACCTGCACAGGCAAAGACAAAGGCAGCACTTCCAGTTTGTGTTGCAAAAGGTGCCTGTGTGATTATGCAAGGAAGAAAAAGGAAAAGATTGTGGAGATTGTGGTCACTGTGCTTGCTGACTGCAGAAACCAAAGGAAGAAGAGCCACTCCCCCCCTCTCGGTAGGCAACTCCCCAACGGTGTCTAGAACTTAGAACTCCCACCATTCATGCTCAAAAATAAGGCCCCAAGGGCTGGGGATATAGCTCAGTGAGGGCTTGCCTCACAAGCACAAGGCCCTGGGTTCAAATCCCCAGTACCACAAAAAATAAAAATAAAAAAATAAGGCCCCAAACACAGTCTCTCACCCAAAAGTCTCCCGATTCAGTAATGGAAATGAGGTAAGTAATGACTAAAAACTAAGGGGGGAAACAGGGTAGGTTTCATAGAGGAAAAACAAAAAAATACTACTTTGGTTCAAAGGGGAAGAGAGCATCTCACTAAGAAAAGAGAGATCAGCAAAGTCTGTACAGAAGAGGCAGAATTTGAAGTAGGCACCCTGGTGGAGGGAGAAATTTTGATTAAAGTCAAAGTAGCTATGGGCACGTAATGTGACTGTGTTGCCGCACAGGCATGAAGCGCACAAAAGGAGAGATAGGAGGGAGATCTGGCCTAAACGTGGGAGGGAACAGGAGAACAGGAGCTGGGACCCTTTTTATAGGGATCTAGGATCTTAGCTGAGGAATTTCCACTCAATTTAGTAAGCAAAAAGGAAGCCCAGAAGAACTATGAGCAGACAGAAAAAATTGACCAGAACTGTGCTTCAGAGAAAGCATCTGAGGGCGGCAGACGTTTGCAAGCTAAGCCAAGTGCAAGCACAGGGGTGGGCGGGGCTGAGGGGAGGGGTCAGCAGCTGGGCAGAGCTGACCCTGCAAGTGCAAAGGGCCCAGGCCAGCCTGGGGACTTCAGGACACGTGGATTTTAAGGCACCGGAAGTGAGTGCTGCTGGACACACACATGCTATGGTTTGGACATGGTGCGCACACTCCGAAACTCAGGTTGAAATATGATTCTTAAGGGTGTTGCAGGGGGCAGGCTCTGTAAGCAGTGATTGCCATTAAAAGGGATTAGAGACTTTCTCAGGAGAGCTTTGTTCTCAAGAGAACTAGCTATTGTAAATGAGGCTGATGGTCATGTTTTGTCTCTTCCCCATGTGCCCTACCTGCCCTTGTGCTTTCCACCCTGAGTTGAAACAGTATGAATTCCTTCTCAGAAGCCAACCAGTTGGAGCTGCTTCATGTTCTTGTGTTTCCTAGCCTCCAGAACCATTTGCCAAAAGAAGCCTCTTTTCTTTATAAATTTCTCAGTCTCAAGCATTCTGTCATAGCAACAAAAAAATGGGCTAAGGCAACATGTAAGATTCAGAAGAGAGATCACAGTTACAGATGGAAAGACGGAATGGGAATACTTATCTTCAAGCAGTGACAGGTGAAGTCACAGAAGGTGAGAGAAGAGAAAGAAAAGTATTAACACAGAACTGTGGCAAGAACCATCCTTAAAGGAAACTTGGAGGAGGACAAGTCATCAGTGAAGGAGAGGAGCAGGAGAAGGACAAAGGCTGTGTCATTTCACAGGCAATTAGGGGAGGGAGAATTTTGTGGAGGTGTTTAACAGGGACCAATGTCACAGCACAAATGAGGAAAAGGACAACAGACAGCAGTGTGGCTAGTGACCTTGAGCATTCAGGGGAGTGGTGATGGCAGACTACAAAGGAAGAGGCCAGACTGTTTCTCTTCTGGAAGGTGAACACCAGCTCAGTGCAGGCAGCGTCTGGTGCTGGGGTCCAGGCTGACTGCTCCAGGGTGGGCACAGGCAGTGAAGGATCCAACACAGATCAGGGAGTGCGGTGGGCTGACGGCTTGCAGGAGGGCAGGGAGGGGCAGAAAAACTTTCCCAAAGGGAAGACTATTGAGGCTAAGGCTGGAAGGACATGACTTAGCTGGAAAAAAAGGACACCATGGTGTGTCCATTAGTTTAGTTCAACAGCTGGAGCAAAAGTGCAAGGGGGAGAGCAGACAAATCAGCCTGGAGAGGCAGGGAGGTGCCAGATCACGGGAACTTGTAAGTGCATTGAGGAATCTGGTTTTAAATCTAAGAGCAACTGGCAGTCACCGTGCTTCATCATGGACAACCCTTGAAACAAGCCAAGAGAAAGGCAACTCTCCAGAAAATACCATGATTCCACTTAGGTGAAATGTCCAGAACGTGCAAGTCCCTAGAGACAGAAAGTACAATAAGGGGCAGCCCAGGGCTAAGGGAGATGGTGGAGCTGGCGGTGATGGCCAAAGGGTACAGGATTTCTTTCGGGTGATGATAATAAAAATGATCTAAAATTAAATGTGGTCGATGGTTGCACACACTGATTATATTTAAAAAATCACTGAATTCTACATTTTAAATGGGTGAATCATGTGGTATATGAATTACATCTCATTAAAGTTGTTATGAAGAAACTAAGGCAAATAATGTCTTTTTTTTGGGGGGGGTACCAGGGATTGAACTCAAGGACATTGACCACTGAGCCACAGCCCCAGTCCTATTTTATATTTTATTTCGAGACTGGATCTCACTGAATTGCTTAGCACCTTGCTTTTGCTGAGACTGGCTTTGAACTCAGGACCTTTCTGCCTCAGCCTCCCAAGCCACTAGGATTATAGGCGTGCGTCACTGCGCTCAGCCAAATAATGTCATTTTAAAGGGAGTTACTGAAGTATTTTGGGCAATAGGAGATATGAGCCTGGCAATATGGAAGGCTTTACATCCTTGAAGACAGAAATGATGGGTCAGAGTATGAAGCCAGGCAAACGCAGGGTTTTGAAGTAGGGAAGAGGAGACAGAGGAAACTCATGTGAGACAGTCTCAGGAACCAGGAGGCAAGATCATGGGAGAGTTGTGGATTGGCCTCAGTGGTGAACGTGTTAGGGCGTCTCCACGGACAAATAAAAGGCGTGCAAGGCAGCTGGTGAAGGTGAGGGGGAGCTAAGTGGTATAAAATCTGGTGCAGCCAGTCAGCGGACACCGTCAGGTTATTTTTTTTTTTCCTTGATAACCTTGCTGGGACTATTTAGCAGAAGCAGTCAGTGGGATGCTACAGGAAGAACCAGCAAGAGCAGGAAGGCTGAGGAGGGAGGGTGTGGAAAGAGGTAAGTGAAATGCTGAAACAGCTCACCATGACTGGCCAGGGTGAGCAGGTCAGAAACCAAGGCCAGGACAGGTCTGATGGACAAGAGGAACCAGGAGGGCCTGAGAGACGTTACCAAGGGCAGGCAAGAAGTGAGTGATGCTGAGAAGCCCACGCCGGGTGAGAGCAAGCACAGAATTCAGAGCTGGAACTCCTGACTCATTCTCAGTGGATTCATAGCAGGGTTTTCTACATGTTGGTTGTTCTCTATCTGAAAAATGGTCAAAGAAATTCCAATGTTCTAATACTTCAAGAGGCAGAGACCCCGGGTAGAGACAAGAGAACACTCTATACCGTAAGAGAACATTAGCAGCCTCATCTAGAAATGTCAGGCGAGAGAGCACTGACTTTCTTGTAACAAAAAAGTCTGGGATCCTAAGCCCAATGCTGGGACTGGGTGATAGGGGTCATATTTTATTGGAATTACACTGTAACTTTGTAAGTGAGGAGAGAGCACATCTGCCATAGGCATCTACCAGCAAGCTCCCAGCAACCATATGTCAGGAGAAATAAAGGAATACAGTAAGGTTAGTTTCTCACTGGCCACAGGAGATGGTTCTCCGTGCATCTATGTCCCTTCAATTAAAAAAAACAACAGACCTCAAAGGAAAAGTTGGAATTCAAGCACACAAGAGGTCAGACAGAGAACGCAGTGTCTGCTCTGCTCCATCACCTCTCTTAGCCTTCCCATGCACCTGCAGGCAAAGGACCCTCAGCCCACAGTTGCCTTCCCTAAAGGACTGGGTGGGGGTATTTGCTTTTGTTTTTCTGTATGTGTGTGTTTTTGTGGATCAAACCCAGGGTCTCATGCATGCCAGGTAGACACTCTACCATTGAGACACATCCCCAGTCCTGGACTGGGTGTTTCTAGATAGTTGAGTTAAACAACTAAGCGAATGCAAGCAGCCAGGCACAGTGGCCCATGCCTGTAATTCCACTGACTCTGGAGACTGAGGCAAATGAATTGCAAGTTCAAGGTTAGCCACAGTAACTCAGGGAGACCTTGTCCCCAAATAAAAACTAAAAAAGGGGGGCTGGGGAGATAGCTCAGTTGGTAGAGTGCTTGCCTTGTAAGCACAAGGCCCTGGGTTCGATCCCCAGCACCCAAAAAAAAAAAAAAAAAAAAAAAAAAAAACTAAAAAAGGGCTGTTGGTATAGCTCAGTGGTAGAGCACTTGACTAGCATGAGCAAGGTCATAGGTTCAACCCCCAGTACTGCAAAAAACAAGGCAAAAAACAAAACAAAACAAAAACTATCGAAACAAGCAAAAAAAGAAGTTAAAAGCTGGGCACAGTGGCACACACCTGTAGTTCCAGGTACTCAGAGACTGAGACAGGAGGATCACTTGAGCCCAGGAGTTCAAGATCAGCCTGGGCAACACAGTAAGATCTTATCTCAAAAGGGAGGGGGGAAAAAAAAAAACCCCAAGATACTAAATGGGCTCTAACTAAAGGAATCCTCCATCACCCTTTATTCTGCCTTGGGTTGGTTCCTAGGGACATGATCTGGGCTAGCATAGAGATAAGCCCTTGATAGCTCGCCCTCATCTTGACCCTTACCCACAGAAAACCAGGCCCAGGAGTCCTGCTGGGGAGGGACTGCTGAGCTTTTCCAGTTGATTTTATCCAAAGACAAACTCCAGCCACAGCCAGTGGTCTTTCGGTGACCACTTCCACAATGGAAATTTCCTTCATTCTCTTCCACTTAATCATAAATATAACACGCACACACACATCTGCATGCTCAGGTTTATGTCTTTTAAACTGAAGGGACATATATCCAGTTTCTTTTGGTCAGTCAGAAACTATACTCTCAGGCTAAATTATGTTCAGCCTAAAACCCACATGCCTGTGTTTGGAAACAGCACCATTTTAGAAGTATTTAATGTTGAAAGAGGGCATACAGGTGGGGCCCTAATCCAGTAAGATGGGTGTTCTCGTAAGAAGAGAGACACCATGGGGTGAAGCACAAAGGGCCACCTGCAAGCCCCAAGACAGACCTCGGGAGAAACCCATCCTGCTGGTGTCTCAATCATGGATTCCTCACCTCCAGAACCGTAAGGTAAGTTTCCGGATTTCAGAAAACCCAGCGTGTGTTCAGTTGTGGCTGCCCAAGCTGACTAATTCCCTCATTACTCCTTTATTCTCAGCTCACTCAATCCAAATCGGAAGTTAAGGAAAAACTGAAGCTCTTCCCCATTCTCCCTGATTTGCAGCCCCAGAGCCAATGAAAGCCAAGGAGATGGAGTAGAACAAGACAGGCTCTGCACGCGTGTGCACGGGCAGCATGGGCAGCACACCTGTGGTGCAGGAGCAGGATGAGGACATGCGAGTGGACTCAGGTAAGTACACTGAGGAGAGTACTCGTCCTGTGTGGAGTGGTAAACTGTATTTCTTTTTTTCTTTCTTTTTTCTTTTTTTGCAGTACTGGGGATCGAACCCGGGGCCTTGTGCTTGCAAGGCAAGCACTCTACCGATTGAGCTACCTCCCCAGCCCTGTAAACTGTATTTCTTATTGGGGTCAGCCCACGGGGCTTCAAGACACTGCCTCCTTTGAGCTTTGTTCTCTGCAGTCTCTGGACTGCCATACATGCGGTTCCCTGGGTGGAACAACCCTATTCACCCTACAGGGCTCAGCTTAAATGTCACTTTCTCTGGGGGGACCCTGATTTTCAACCTAAGTAAGATCCTGGCTGTGACTCTTGGAGCATGCTGCTGGTAATACGTATTTGTGTTCACCTGCTAATGTCTACCTCCTGCAAAGACCAGGAACCTAGCAGGGGCAGGATCAGGCCAGTCTTGTTCATACCTGCTTCCCAAGCCCAGCAGAGTATCTGTCCTTTGGAGACCTCCAGATACTGCTGCAGAATGAATGAGGGAAAAAAAAGGGGGGGGGGCCAGGGTTGGGGCTCAGTGGTAGAGCACTCGCCTCGCATGTGTGAGGCATTGGATTTGATCCTCAGCACCACATAAAAATAAATAAATAAAATAAAGGTATTGTGGTCCATCTACAACTAAAAAATATTTGAGGAGAAAAAAAAAAAAAGGGAGAGACTTCAAGTGAACCCAGCAGAGTGGAATCAGAGCAAACACATTTCCTCCCCTAAACCTGGACCACCTCTGGGCGTCGTGTGGTTAGCTGTGACAGAAGAGAGGACAATGGATTCATTTCATTGTTGGCACCTGGGAACTTTGAACACCTACTAAAAACGGGCTTCTCTGGTCAAAAAGTAATCACCGAGCACGTAATAAACAACTCAAGGGAGGGTGAACTTGTCTGTAAGGACCTTGGAAAAAACAAGAAGGAATAACATCTACTAACTGCGCGGGATTTGGGAAGTTCTAAAATAGCAGCACATGCAGGAGCAGCACAAGACGTGAAGGTCAGGCAGGCACCCGTGAGAAGGGCTTGGACAGCCTTCACTCCGTGTGGCGCTGGCTTCAAAGCCACTGCAACACTTAATCTCCAGGGACCTGTCTGCTCAGGGACGTTGTTGGTTTTTCTCACTTTTGTCCATGAAAAAACAATTTTTAAAATTATATGTGAGTGTATGTGTACATGTGTGCCCAGTTTATGAATTTCAGATTTCTACTTAATTAAATAAATGGAAATGGGTAAGTTAAATTCCACAAGAAAGCAGGATGCTGACAAACAAAATTCTTAAAAATATGATCAAAAAAGGTCCTTGGGGGCTGGGATACAGCTCAGTGGTGCAGCTCTCGCCTAGCACATACAGGGCCACGGGTTCCTTCCCCAGCACCACAAAAAAATAAAAATAAAAAAACCCCTGGGGGCTGATTATCTCACTCCAGGATAGGATGTGCATCTCACAGCTGTAGAGGAAAATCATTTTTGGGAAGGGACTGATTGTAGAATGCGCCAACATTCCACTCCAGCCTTGAATTTTAGCCAAATCCACTATTCAGCTTGCTTCTGGAAGGCTGGAAAGGCGAATGCCTGCTTCAGCACCATTGCATGCATCCTATACCTGCGCGTGACCAGTGGTCCTGGCAGCGCATGTGGTTCTGTCACATCTGATCAGCATCATGACCTCAGAAACACAAACAAGCCACATCATCTGGATTTACTGCTAAAATCTGAAAACGCAGTTTACCTAACAGTGAGGGTCTGTTTCCACATTGTACTGTCAGGCTTTTAAATTCTGATGACTAAAATGTCAAATATTAAAATTGTAAAAACTTAAAGCTGATAAATTTCAGATTTATTCTTTTTTTTTTTTTTTCCCCTCTTTCCTTTTTTGCAGTGCTGGGGACTAAGCCCAGGGCCTCGCACATGGGAGGTAATGGCTCTATCACTGAGCTACCCCTCCAGCCCCCAGATTTATTCTTATATCTTTGTGTGTGTGGTGCTGGGGAGTGAACCCTAGACCCTGAGCATGCCACACAAGTACTCCATGACTGAGCTGTATTATTCTTATATCTTAAAAGATCATTCGGTGATGGTGATATTTGGATTCAGCCTTATACTGATATGCTGATATTCAGTTGATATGTGTATCTCTAATGTTAATTAGCATGCTAATTAGCATCCTTTAAAACATTCATTTTCAGAGGCAACTATGATAAAATGGGAAACTGTCATCATATTTCCGAAACAAACCCAGAGCTTTGATATATTCTACTTCCCCAAGAATTCAAGACCAAAAAGGAACACTTTTGTTTTCTACCCACGCTTGACCCAAGATCTATGAATCAGGGGATTTTTCTTCTTTATTGTCCTCTACCATCACTCCCAAAATAACACCTTCTTCCTCCCAAACTGTAGCTGTTCAATCTCCCTGATTCCTTAAGATGATAGGACCCAAGGTCCTATTCTCAAGGTGAGTGAAAAAGGAATGTCAAATCATACAAGGTCCCTCACAAGGGAAACACAGAGGCCTAGGCAGGAGAAAATGACTCAGAGTCCAATCAGGTGAGTCATCTGGGGGCACAACAACTGACCACAAAGGTCTCTAAAGCAATTATGCCCCTCACCATCACCAAGTCCTGCCTTTGCGGGGTAGGCTAAACCAGCACAGGCTTGGGCACAGGGACAGCGAGGGTGCTGAGGAGCAGCTATATCCAAGAGCTTGTTTTTGGAGCTGCTAAAATAAATGGTGCCATTTGCTAAACCCCAGCTGTGGCTCATGACAAAAGGAATAATTCATTTTACTGAGCTTTGGGTTAATGTGGAGATCTGGTCTAGCAGTCTGGGGAAAGATTCCTTTAGCTGGCTAATACTTTCCTCTGTGCTTTCCCCAGGGAAGGAAGATGAAGTGGAACTTTGATTCCACCTGTTTTTCTCAATAAGTCCCTGCTGTTTCCAGCCATTTACTGTAGTGGCTAATAAGGAAAAAAAAAAAAAAAAATTAAAGAAATGGTTGCAAAAAAGACACAACAGTAACAAGGCTGGAGTCTTGTATAACGTTCCAATAAGAAGGACCCAGAGCAATGAGTCTGAAGGTCTCACAAAGTCAGGAGATATGATAATGGAGGTGAGGCTGGACTTCAGACCTGCAGTTCCACCAACCACAGTAACAGGCCAGCACCTGGCCCCAGTGTCTGGAGAGTGTCAAGGAGAAGTGTTCTGTCATTAAGAGAAAATGATGACCACATGCAGTTTCGGACTGCTGATCAATTCTCCTGGCTGGAAATATAACCCAAGATGATTTCAGAGAAATAATTTGTGACTGGAAGAGAAATAGTAATAAAGGGATGAAATAATCTCATGAAATTCTAGTGTGATACATTATAAAATACTGGAAAAAAGAGAAAATAAAAGTTCAAATTTTAAAAATTCTTCTAATTCCCTTTTGGCATTTCTGACTCCACAAGGCATAGAAGACTCCAACTTGCTAAGGTCCAAGAAAAAAACAAAAAGCACTGTATTTCTAGCTTGAACTCTGTCCTTGGCATCTGCTGCACTAGAGCCAGAAGAAGCTCAAATTTCTCAAAATAGTAATAAATTAGAGTTGGGGGTGTAGCTCAGTGGTAGAGCACTTGCCTGGCATGTGTAAGGCCCTAGGTTCAATCCCCAGCACTGCAAAATTTACAGCAAAGGAATTATCTTGTGCCATCCCCTGGACTCTGTATCTGCTTCGAAGTGCAATACTTTTTTTTTTTTTTTTTTTTACAGTGCTGGGGATCGAACCCAGGGCCTTGTGCTTGCAAGGTGAGCACTCTACCGACTGAGCTATCTCCCCAGCCCCAAAATGCAATACTTTTAAAAGGAGAAACTTGAGAGTCCTCATCTGAGCAAATTCACAGGTCACAACTATCAAAAATCTGAATTCCCTGAATTCCACTGCTCATCTTCAGAACTCAGAGGTCAGGCCTTGAGGCCATCCCCACCTAACACCTGGTGGCTCAGTCCAAGTGGAGCATCTCCTTAGCATCCTAGTAAGAGGCAGGAGTTGGGGTCACAAGCATGCCCAGGTAGCCATAAGGTCAAGAAATAACAGCCTAGCAACAGACACAGAGGAAAGACATAAGGCTCCTACACGGGTGGTGCTCCCGCAGTCCCTCAAACTCCTACCCACAGCTTACCTTGGTACGAGGTGGTTGAACTTGTAAGAACTGAAGACCTCTTGGATCTTTTCTTCTACTTTGGCCTGGTAAGGGTGCAGGACATGGAAGAGAGAGAACAAATACAGATGAGACTATTACTGGAGTCCTTAGCCAAAGCCCAGACTCAGGGGCCTTAACAGACCAGCTCTGGTCACCTGCTGCCTAGAGAGTTTAATTAACAGAGAAAGATAATGGTGAAGCAAGAAAGAATTTATTCTCAGTTTGGCCAGATTATTCTAGAAAACTGTCTCCCCTGTTCAGACAACAACTCTACAATTATACAGGGGAAGGGCAAAAGCAGGGAGCCAAGAGGTGTGTCGATGACTGCAGCTCTGCCAGGCCATGGGGTGCCGAGAGGCATGATGCACACACACGCTGCAGTTCTGGTTCTGCAGGTCCAACTTGCACCAGAGCTTGGGGGGCAGTTTCTGCTCCCAGCATGAGACGAAGCTGGAGAGGAAAAAGCAACTAAAAGAGAGCAGGTTAGAAGGCAGGACAATGACTGGCTCTTTCCTGAAATCTCCCAATTGTAAAGGAGCCCCTATTACAATGGCTACCAACTTTCTTCCAATGGCCACAAAGCCTATTGGCTAGAGTTGTTCACTGGAGTTTTGGGATGGCACGGTATTTATAACTGGATTCTAAGGTTCTTCAGGATGACAGGCTTAGGACAAGCATAAAGGGACAGACATGTTGTGACATGTTGACCTCACATCAACTCCTCCAATAATGTCATCCATGATATCCAAACTACTGGCAGTTCTGCTCTTTGGTTTCCTGGTACCATTAACCAAGAGCAGATGAAGAGAGACACCTATCTTTTGCTTCTGCAGATTAAAATATGCCACCCCAAAATATGCCTCAATGGCATAGAGATTATTTCAAATAGATTATTTTGAGGAATTGCAGATATAAGAGAAGGAAGCCACCATTTATAAGGGTGTGAGGTTTCTTCTCTGGTACCAGAAGAGAAAGGAGAATAAAACACAAGAAACTAATCAATGGAGAAGGCGGCCTACTTAAATCTGCATAATAAACCTTCCTCTTGTTTGCTTGTCCTGATCACCTGCCTATAACTGGCTCCCCTACACCCTCTTTCACTGTTTTTAGTGGAAGAAACTACATGAACAGGCATTCAAGGCCCCCTCTTTCAGTTATTCAGTTATCCCTGGCTAGCTACCATATATACATGACATATATGTTAATAAACCTGTTTGTTTTCCTTTCGTTAATCCATCCTCTGTTATGGGGAGTCCCAGTCAAGAACTTAGAAGCGTAGAGGGACATGATTGTTTTCCTCCCCTATGCTTGAAAATATGTTCTTGGTGTGTGTCTGTGTGTGTGTGTGGTGCTGGGGATGGAACCCAGGGCCCTACACTGAACTACATCCCAGCCCTCCCTGAGAAACTTAAAAATAAGTGTGTCATTTATTTCTGAAACACCCAGTTGAGTCAGAGCTTCCAGTTCCTTTGACAAATGCATAAAAATTACTTGTGATGATGAGAGAAGCCGTGATGTGAATCTTCTAGAATGACAGTCAATTTAAAGTGCATTTATGTTTGGTTTTAGGATATGCTTTGGTATTTATATTTGAACATGAGTTTGAGGGATGATCTGGTTAAGAACTTATAATATCTTCAGAAATTGACTTGAAGCCACCATGAGAACCTGACTGGGCAGGAATAGAAAGTTGTCCAAGATTATGAAGAATCTTTTTCCATTTCAGACATTCACAGAGGACTAATATATAGCACCAGGCTAAATGGAACACAGATGGTATTTGCAGTAAACTGAATGGGACAGAAAAATATACAAGAAGTATACAGCGGCGTAAGCACAAAAGGACAGGAGGCAGACCTCGACGGATTCAGAGAAGCCTTTATTCCTTCATGGACTTGGAGGCCTTTGGGGTTCACTTTCCAGATGGGAAAATGACTCCCCCCATATACAGGGGGGATTTTGGTTTTATAGGGTACAATGATGAAATCATTGGGAGCTGTTTACGTGCAGTTTTGACAGTCAGGGGCTAGTTGAACAGGTTAAAACTTTAGGAGGGTAGTTGTAAAAAGGTTGAAACTCGTTGTCTGGGGAGACCAGAGTCCAGATCCCAGGGATGAGCACTCAAATCTTGCCCATTGATATTTGCTGTGCTTCCGTTTAGGACTAATTAGCCATGGGGGAAGGTCATGGTTTAGGGCCCACTGTTATTAGGAAAGGGTGCGCTTAGAGATGCTTAACATTTGGCCAATTTCCCCTCCCTCCTCCCAAGCCACACTGTCTCTCCGTTTTTCTTGGGGAGTTGTCTTTTAGGAATATTATTTTCCATAACCCTTCACACGTCAGTGAAAACATAAAGATCTGCCTAAGATATACAGTCAAATCTAAATGAGTTGATGAATTCTGAATGAAACAAAACCAACCAGGAAGACAGGCACAGTGGCACACACCTGTAATCCCAGCAGTTTGGGAGGCTGAGGCAGGAGGATTGGGAATTCAAAGGCAGTCTCAGCAATTTAGTGAGGCACTTAGCAACTCAGCAAGACCCTATCTCTAAATAAAATATAAAAGAGGGCTGGGGAATGTGGCCCAGTGGTTAATTGTCCCTGGATTCAATCCTGGGGACCAAAAAAAAGGGAGAAAAAAATCTCACTTCCTTTACCCCCACACAAGCCTATTCAAATCTGTATGACAATACTATTCAAGGGCTAATGGATGAACCCACCTTCTCCTTAGTATTCTGACACATTCCTGGGTTGGGGGGAATCTTCCAGTCCAGAACTCCTTAAAGAGAAGTCCCTCTTCAGCTCCCACCTGGGCAACACAAGCAGCCAAGCACTAGACAAGGAAAATGGGGGCTTATTTCTAAACTAAGATACCTGACAAAAAGCATGGAAATATGTCATACTGCAATTTGGAAAATGCTAAAAATACTCCTAATATAGTGTTATTTCTCTTCAGACTTCTTAATCACTCTTCTTCAGAATGAACAACTCGCATTTGTAACTGACTAATACTTAAAATTCAAGTTATGAATTTTAATAAACATCTGTTTATGAACAGGTCAGTCGTACATAAGAATGAACAAATATTGTCTCAGCACTGATGTATTTTTGATAGCTTTATTAAGACATTAATAGGTTCATTTATTTAAACTATATGACTCAATGACTTTTAGAAAGTTTAGCACTGAGATGATGCTCAAAGAGTTTTGGATTTTGGAGCATTTTAGACTTGGGATTTTCAGATTAGGGATGCACAACCAAGAAAATCTATGCAAATATTCCAAAACCTGAAAAACTCTGAACTCTGAAATTCTTCTGGTTCCAAGCATTTCAGGGAGTGGATATTCAACTGTATTATTCTGTAAGTAATACTGTTTTATGGATATATCATGTTTCGTTTATTGATTTATTAGTTGATGGACATTTGGGCTGTTTCGGTTACTGGAGTCTTAAGCCAAAGGCCTGACTCTGGGGGTTCCAACAAATCAAGTCCAGCCACTCACCCCAAAAACCAGATGGAAAAAGTAATTGTGAAAAGCAGGAAAGGAACCTTAATCAATAGGTCATATTGGGAAGAAGAGTCAGATCAAATACTCAGTCCTGTATATGGGCTTCAGGGTTAAACAGCGGAAGACTTGGGGCAGGGGCAAGAAGTATGCATAATTAAGTAGTCTTGGTCAAACTGTGGTCTGCTTGTTATCTCAGTTCTGGTCCTGGGAGGCGGCTCCAGAGAAGTCTTATTGCTTGACCGGGCAATCCTGTTCCCATCCTGAGATGATTGCTCCTGCTTAGGAGGGCAGCCTCAGTTCCTGTCAAGGGGTAATTGCTCCTACTTGGGAGTGAGAGCTCATGATGGAGTGATCTGTCTGAGAAGTTCTGCTCTTCCTGGAATCCAAGATAATTGCAGGTTGAGATCAATGACTGGAGACTTCTGAGCACTGAACCAGGGGGTCTGGAACAGGATATTGTAAAAGCTGGAGTTGAATGTCCCAGCAAGTCTTGAAAATACCTTAGCTAGGGCTGGGTTTTGGCTTAGTGGTAGAGCGCTTGTGTGAGGCATGTGTGAGGCACTGGGTTTGACCCTCAGCACCACATATAAATAAATGAATAAAATAAAGGTCTATCAACATCTAAAAATATATTTAAAAAGAAAATAGCTACTTTTATCTTGGTGTCCTCATCTTGAAGGCGAATAAGGCAGGTAAAGAAAATTTAGGGTTAATAAACCTTGTATTACTGGTTTTTTGTTTTGTTTTGTTTTTTGACAGATACTCTGTAAGCGATTAACACACAGAGTAGAGCAGGAATCTGGCCCAAAGCTCAAGATAATAAAGAGAAAAGACACAAAATAAAGGCAGAGGTGTCAAGTTTTCATCCGGCTTTTAGTTACCCATTGGGCATCTGTAGGCCCAACTGAAGAGTCAAGAGTCAGTGCTTAGGAGCAAAAGCAGCTCTAATTCCCTGTTACATTTCCATTTTTTAGCTAGTATGAAATATGCTGCTATAAACTGTTGGGGCTCAGAACGCGACATCCCAAAGTATGGCGATTTGGCAAGCAGAGTACTTTAAACTAGAAGGGCCTCTGAAGCCAGTTTCTCTCCCACCTTCTACTGCCTTCCTGTTTCACCCTCTCTCCTTCCCCTGAAACAATTCACAGAAACCAGATTCCTCTTCCCAAACATTGGCATAGAAATTAAAATTCCTTTACCCAAAGGAAGCCATAGAAAGGTCACAGTCTCCCCCTTATCCTGTGAAGACCCTCATTCCAGAGAGGTCCTACCTAGCCCACACCAGAGAGAAGACAGAAAAATGTGGACAGGCTTTGCTGGGCTCCCCTCTCAGTATGTCATCATCAGATCATATCCAATCACATTTCTATATGGCTGCCCATTTTTTAACAAGCTGAAGCATAAAAATACAGTTTCCCTGGGTCTTTGGGCCTTCATTTCTGAAGTCTCCTGTGTCACACAAAACTTTCATTAAACAAATTTGTCAAGCCTCTCTCTTGCTAACCTATCTTGTTACAGGAGTATCAATTGTGGGCCTTCAGATGAGAAAGTAAAGGCATCTCACAGTTGCTACCCCTACAGAACACTCTGGTACAAGTTTTTGGGTGGCCATGTTTTTCACTTTTCTTGGGCATATACCTAGGAGCAGAATTGCTGGATCATGTGTAATTCTATATTTAACTCCTGAGGAACTGCCAGGCTGCTTTCCAAAGCAGCTATACATTTTATATTCCTACCAGCAGTGTAAAAGATTCCAATTTCTTCACAGACTCACCCATAGTTGTTATCTGTGTTTTGATTATAGTTATCCTGGTGGGTGTGAGTGGTATCTCTTTTGATTTTGACTTACAGTTCCCTGATGGCTAATAATGTTGAGAATCTTTAATCTTTACATGGGCTGGCTTATTGGACATTTGTATATGTGCTTTAGAGAAATGTCTATTTAAGATACTTTGCTTATTTTTAAAATTGGGTGCCTGGTTACTGAATTACAATAGTTCTTTATATATTCTAGATATAGAATCTAATCTAATTTCCTAATATATGATTAGGAAAAAGTGTATGCCCATTTTTTGGATTGTCTTTAGGAACTAATATGTAATGATATATAATATATGCACTATATTATGTTATGTGCATTACATAATACTATATATTATATGTGATATGTAACATTATATATTATATTATATATTTTTTTTCTTTTTTTTTTTGGCAGTGCCCCCAGGCCTCACAATGGTAGACTAGTATCTACCACTGAGCTACATCCACAACCCTAAGAACTGTTATATTTTTTGATCAAAAAATATCACCTAAGAGCACACAGTATATTTTGAGAATATGACCTTAAAATAATATTCAGCAGAGCTGGGGGTTTAGCTTAGTGGTACAGCATATGCTTAGCAATCACAAGGCCTTGAGTTTCTAAAAAGCACTTATCAGAGGATAAGAAAAATCAAAGCAATTCCCAAAATATGTAAATCCTTTTTGCCTCTCCTCTCTATCATATAGCCTGCAGGTATTGTATAAAATCTAAGTAAATTTGTTAGTAGTAAGATGCAGGCATTTTTCGAATGTTCTGATTTTCATAGCAGAAGGAAAGGAGACAAGGTAGTTGTATATAAAAAGAAAAAGAGTTAACGGGACAGGATTGAGACTGCTATCCTTAGAAAGTCCTGCTTGAAGGTTGGACCCTGCCATTTCTAGAACTGATAAGAAGGGTTTACAGTGCCTCTCAACCTTGTAAACAACATGATTTGTGCTAAACAGAACTTTCCTTCTGGGAGTCTGAACAATGACTAGGCAAAGGTGCCTATGTGGCCAGCTCCAATAAAAAATGCAGACACTGAATCTCTAATTAGCTTCCCTTGTGGACAACATTTTGCACGTGTTACCACAATCACTGCCAGAGAACTAAGCATGTAGCTCGGTGGCAGAGTGGTTGCCTGTATGTGTGAGGCCCTGGGTTCAATCCCCAGTACTACACAACAAACAAACCTAGAAAATTTACACAATCAGTGCTGGAGGAATTAAGAGCATCCTGTGTGACTTCCAAAAGGTGCCAGAATATGCTATCCCAAAATATTCTTCTTTGCACACAGACTATTTTCAGCTAATGGCCATTGAGGCAGGAAAAGCCTCACAAACAGGACACAAACTTTCCTTTTGTAAAGGAAATTTACATTTATTTTGTAGAAAGCATCTCCTTTGTTATTAGCAGGAACAGGGAGACTCTTAACTCATTAACGGAGGAGCACCAACATAAATCTGCTTGCAAAACCTTATAAAATAACTCATTTCCATACCTTTTCTGGCTCTTCCTATAACTTTCCTCCCCCACAGAGAGGTCCCAAACCACTTTTCCTTTGTTTAGGTAAAGTATTAAGATGTTAAGATGATTTGGATATGGAATGCCCCTAAAGGTTCATGTGTTGAAGGCTTGGTCCCCAGCGCAGCAATGTTCAAAGGCAGGGCTTGTCAGACATGATTGGATCATGAGGGCTCTAACTTCATCAATGGATTAATCTCTTGATGGAGTCATGGCTGAATGGACTACTGGGAGATGGTGGAAACTATGACTAGTTGCAGGGAGCGGGTCCTTGGGGGCATGCCCTTGGGGACTATATCATGTCCCCGGACCCTTCCTCTCTCTGCTTCCTGGATGACACCAGTTGAGCAGCTTTCCTCCACCACACCTTTCCACCATGATGTTCCACCTTCCCTTAGGCCCAAAGCAATAGAGCCAACTGACTATGGACTACATCTTCTGAAACTGTGAGCCAAAACTAATCTTTCCTTCTTTCAGTTATTTCCTTTGAGTATTCTGTCACAGGGATAAAAAGCTGACTAACACTCGTAAACTCTACCCACCCCTTTGGTTGCTCGTCATTGGGTACTCCTGTGTGTAACTATGTAACATACATGTTAAGAAACTTCTGATTATTTTTCTCTTATTAATCTTTCCCTAGTTTAATTTATAGAGCCAGTCAGTTAATCCAAGATGGCAGAGGATAAGGACTTTTTCCTGCCCATTTACTCCACTGCGAGAGGATTCCTGGCAGTTTATGTCTGTTTTCCTTCAGACTTCACCCAAGAGCTTTTCCCTTTGTTGAGTTTACTTTGTATCCTGTTACCATAATAAATCGTAATGATGAATAAAAATATATACTGAGTTCTCTAAGTTCTTGCAGTGAATCAATGAACCTAGAGATGGCCTTGGGGACAGAATTAAGGGAAGAATTCATAACTGTATAACATCTATATACAAGATCTACAATTCAATTCATTTTAAATTTTTATTAAAATCCTCCCTTTAAATATAGGGGAACTAGGCTGGGAATGTAGGTCAATGGTAGAGGGCTTATCTGGAATGCAGGAGGCCTTCAGTTCAATGTTCAGCACTACAAAGAAAAAAAAAAAAGGAAAGAAAGAAGGAAGGAGAAAATACCAGGAAAGTAAGGCTACCTATTTTTTTTTTTAAGGTTACCTAAGTCATGAAGAACTGTGAATATGTTACAACTCTCAAATCTGACTTCAAAAAATAATAATAATAATTAATCAACTTCAATGCAGGGATGCTAAAATTATGCCCACTTTCCCTGGCCTCTCACTTTATCTTGAAGTTTCATGCTTCCTTTCCATCCCAGAGGAACTAACTATTCTATTTAATCTCTTCTTTCTGAATAAAAACCCCCATAGGCAAAGCAGTTACCAGCCTCTACAATGCAAAAGTTGTTTAAAAGCCCCACAGCAACACATAATTTTCTTTCACATAAACAGCAAAGGACCTACAGGCTCATTTCCCTTGGGCACAGGGCACACAGTTCATAACCATGTTAATGAAAGTGATATGGTTCTCCTTAGAGAATGATCACAGCCTAAAGCAACTGATCTGCTTCAGAAACATTGCTACATGAAAACATTACAAGAAAGGCCAACAGGATCAGTCACTGAAGATTTAGTCACAAGAGATTAGCTCTCTGAAATTCAAAAATAGCCTGAAATAAAGGAACTTTGGTTGGATCTGGTTCAAACACACAAAATAAGCTATTTAAAAATCTTGGGGGGCTGGGGATGTGGCTCAGTGGTAGAGCGTTTGCCTAGCCTGTGTGAAGCACTGGGTTCAATTCTCAGCACTGCACATAAATAAATGAATAAAATAAAGGTCCATCAACATCTAAAAAAATTTTTTTTTTAAATCTAGGGACAATTAGGAAAATTTCTAAATGAACTGGATATTAGTGATATTATAAAAGTATTTTCATTTTCTGAAGTGTAATGTTAATGTCCGTATGATTTTTTCAGATGTTAATGTCCGTAATGATGTTTTTAGAGAATGCCTTCACTTTAACTTCAAATATTCAGGGGTAAAAAAAAAAAAAAAAAAAAAAAAATATATATATATATATATATATATATATATATATATATATAACTACATATATTTATCTATGTATACATGTATGTATACACACAAAAGCACATGTATCAAAGGAAAAATTGTTTCTTAGCCAGGACATCCATTGGATTATCAAACCTTTGTCCTTGACTAGATAGACCATTTCACAACTTTGTAGAAAAAGAAGTTAACTTGTAGAAAAATTCAGTAATGTTAATAGCTTCCATATATAGACACACAATTAGCAGGTGAAATACACTCAATCATTGCCCTATGGATACTGACTAGTTTTGCAACATTTGTAAACTCATTTTATCATTCCTTATTTAACTCTAAGTGGATGGTACTTCTGTAACAGTGATTTAGAGACTGCTTTTGGTAAAAAGCACTGACTCGTCATTTGGGCCTGCAGATATTCAATAGTAACTAAAAACTGGACAAAAAGTTTGGCATCTCTGCTTTCATTTTGTATCTTTTTTATCACCTTAAACTTTGGGTCAAATTCTTGCTCAATGAGATCGCAGGTAGGCATGTTCATCATTCAAGTGATCATCCCCCTTCAAGACTAAAGACACCAAGATAACTAAGGTTATCAACTGCCAGCTTTTACAACAGCCTGTTCCGAATCCACCAAAGTGGTACCTAGAAGACTGCAGAGCTTGCCCTAAACCTTCTAGAAACAGCAAAGCATTTCAGGCAGATCACCCCATGGTGAGACTGTCCTCTGCAATAGGAGAAATTACCCCATAAAAGGAACTAAGGCTGTACCCCTGAGCAGGAACAATCATCTCAGAATGGGACAGGATTGCCCCCTCAGTAAGACTTCTCTGGAGTCACTTCCTAGGACCTGAAATGACATGATAAACAGACCACAGTTTGATCAAGACTACTTAATTATGCCCAATTCTTCTCTTGAAGCTCATGTCAATACCACCAAGACAGGGCTATCATAGTTGGTCCCCGGTCTTCTCGGTATAGCTACACAGACTAAAGTTCCTTTCCTACCTTTCACCATTACCTTTTTATTTGATTTCTTTGAGATGAGGGGCCATACTGATTCATTGGGATTCCTAGAGCCAGCATCTGCATTTTAAAACTCTAGTAATAATTCGAGTTCTCCAAATAGTTGTAATACCTTACTGATTCCTTTATTAATTAGTGAGTTAAAAATCTTTAACATAGTCCATTTTACATCTGTATGATTCATGATTTTATCCTCTTTAAAATGCAATCTTTTTTTTTTTTTTTTTTTTTTTTTTTTTGCGGTGCTGGGGATCGAACCCAGAGCTTTGTGTTTGCAAGGCAAGCACTCTACCAACTGAGCTATCTTCCCAGCCCTTAAAATGCAATCTTTTAGTTTACATTGGGGATTGGGTGGAGAGTAAATGGGTGCTGTCAATTCTTTTGTAAATATAAAAAGTTGGAGGAAGTTTATTAAGAATTAAAATGAAATAATTAGCACCCAGATTTCATAATGGCAGCCTTATTTAAGTATAAGAAAGATTTTTGAGAAGTCAAACAAATGTGAACACACACATACACAATGCATTTATACATATCATAGACAAATAAATGCTTAAGACTACTATAAAGTATTTCCAGTAATTAAAAAATAAATACAAGGAAGTTGGGTGCAGTGGGGCATGCCTGTAATTCCAGCCACTCAAGAGGCTGAGGCAGAAGGATTACAAGTTCAAGGCCAGACTCGGTTAACTCAGTGAGACCTTATTTCAATATAAGAAATAAAAAGGGGCTGGGGATGTAGCTCAGTGATAGAGCAACCCTGGGTTCAACCTCAAGAACAAAAACAAAACACAAATGAGTTGCCATTCCATACCACCAGCAGAATGACAGACAACAATATTGAATGCTGGTGAGGATGGAGAGCAACCTGAGCTCTCATACTCTGCTGGTGAGAGTGTAAAATGTACAACCATGATGGAAAAGGATAGTGGTTTCTTACCAAACTAAAAATACACTTGCCCTATGATCCAGCAATTTTACCTCTAGGATTTACCCAAGAGAAATGAAAACATATGAAGACTTCTGTAAATATATTCATAGCAGCATTATTCATAACAGCCACATTTTGGAAATGGCTCTTATCCAGCAACAGAAGTCTTTGTTTGCAATACTGGGGTCTGAACCCAGAGGTGCTCTACCACTGAGTTACATCCCCAACCCTCCTCTTTAAATTTTTTAATTTTGAGACAGTCTCACTAAGTTGCCCAGGCTATCCTCAAACTTGCAATCCTCTTGCCTCAGCCTTCCAAATTGCTGGGATTGCAGGCATGCACCACCATGCCCAACAAAGACTTTTTGGGGGGAGTAGGGGGTACTGGGGATTGAACTCAGAGGTGCTTTACCACTCAGTCCTTTTTTATTTTTTATTTTGAGACAGCGTCTCACCAAGTTGCTTAGGGCCTCACTAAGTTGCTGAGGCTGGTCTTGAACTTGTGATCCTCTTATTACTGCTTCCCAAGTTGCTGTCATCATAGACGTGTGCCATTGTTCCCAGCAAGGATAGATTTAACAAAGAAAAACCCCATAATATATTTATAAAAATACCATTCAGCCCTTTAAAAGGGACAATTATTGATGCCAACAATGTGAATGAACCTTATAAACATGCTACGTGAAAGATGCCTTACACAAAAGAATACACACTGTATGACCTTGTTGAAACTTCTAGAACAGGCAAAACAAATCTATTTTAAAAAAATCAGACACTAGTTATCTAGATGAGGGATAGGAGTTGGCCAAGCCAACTGGGAAGACCCATGAAGAAATGTTTCGGAGTGATGGTGATGTCCCGTATCTTCACAAAGATTTAGGTTACAGAGGCATGTACACTTGTCCAAACTCAGCAAACTATGAATGTATACTTAGAATATCCAGATTTAATTGTTTATGAAATTTCATCTTGAAAGAAAAAGAACCAAATTTTAGTTAAGGACATACATATTGAAATATTTAGGAAACAGGATGTTGTTATCTACAACTCATTTTGAAATTCATTAAGAAAAGATGGGTAGAGGTTGGGGGTGCAGCTCAGTGGCCTTAGTGGTAGGGCATGTTAGTTTACCACGCTTGAGACCCTGGGTTCCATCCCAGCACCAAAAAAAAAAAAAAAAAAATACAATGGGGGATGAACAAATGAATCAATATGTGATTTTTTTAAGTACAGCAGAATGTTAACAAAAGAATTTAGATGGTGAATAAACTGATTATTCATTGTAAAATTCTTCCAACTTTGCTATATTTGAAATTTCATAATAAACTACTAGAAAAAGTGAAAATAATTTATTATTACTATTTTTACATAAAGAACTATTTTAAATAATACTTTCTCGCCTTTCCTTTATGTTCTAGGTGTCTGCAATATATCCCTAAACAAAAGGGAAAAAGAGTACTGCCCTGAGGAGCTTGCTTTGTGCTCACCCACACTTGTAAAACAAAAGCATATTGAGGAGCAGAGAAGACCTCCCCCCCAGCAGTGCTAGGAAACTAGTAGCCCGGCGGCTGGGGAATAGCTCAGTGGAAGAGCACTTGCCTAGCGGGAGGAAGGCTCAGTTTCCACCCCTAGCACCACAAAACAAACAAACAACAATAACAACCAAAGGAAACAAAAAACAAACCTAGCCCAGGAGCAGATTCACTGAGAACTAGCTATACTTGTTAGAAATGTAAATGCTCAGGCATTCTCAGGTACTAAAAGAATCATAACCTATAGGTGTGGGGTCCACTCAACTGTTTTTGTTTGGGGTACTAGGGACTGAATTGACCACTGAGCTATACCCAGTCCTTTTTTACTTTTTATTTCGAGGCAGGGTCTTGCTGAGTTGTTTAAGGCCTTGCTAAGTTGCTGAGGCTGGCCTCAAACTTTTGATCTTCCTGTCACTGAGATTACAAGAATGAGCCACCAGAGCCTGGCCATTCAACTGTTTTTAACAAGTCTTCCAGAGGATTCTGGTGATGCTAATGTTTGATAAATTAAAGGTTTTAGTAATGGTAAAAGTTACTAAATTTCAGCTCATAAGTTGATGCATGGGATTTTACTTCAAATAGTACCTTTTTCATTTATAATTACTTCTTGTTATTGTTTTTTTAAACTACTCACCAAACATTTCTTCTTTGCAACTAGCAAAGAATAAAGAAAAATAACATTTTTTCCTCCCCCCGCCCCAAGGATTTCCTGCATACTAGGCAAGCACTTCCAATGAGTGACAACTCCAACCTCAACATATAGTTTTAATGTTTAAGAAATAAAACACTTCTTTGAACAAATAACCTAATGTTTGGAGGATGCAGGAGACCAGAATATGGCATCCTAAAATAAGACTGGAGGAGAACAGAATACATCAGTCCAAAATAATCCTCTTTAGTATAGGATTATTTTGAGCTGATTATTTTAAGAGCGAGCAGACATAAGAGAAGCTCTGAAAACAGAACAGAAGTTATGTTTTGTAAGGGAAATTTACATGTTTAAGAGAGCTCCATTTCTCTGCCCCACCCCATAAGAAGAGAATAATTCTGGATTCATCAATGGGAATATACTGCAGAGTCGTGTACAAAAATTCTTGTATTTCGATGGAGAACCAGGCATTGTATATGGCACACCCTCTGAATGTGGCTTTGACCTTATTTGTTGTCTTTGAACTCTGAATTGCGCACCTCTTTATAAACTGTAGGTTACTCAAAGATATGCACACCGGCTTGTCCTATCATTTTCTTTTGTCTTCCCTCTCCTCAATGGACAAGCCTGTTCTTCCTCTATTTGAAATTCAATTTCTTTACTCTGTACAAATTTGTGCTTTCTGACTGTTTGAACTGGCCATAATATCTGCTTGGTTCCTTCGTACATGAGTAAAATAAAAATTTTAACACATGTTCATTCTTATCTGTATGAGTCATAATTTCACCTTTTCTGAAAATAATCTTTTAACAGTAGATATGCATACCAGTTTGAATAGAGATCAAAAACAATGTTAAATGAAAAAAGGCAAGATGAGAGAGTATGATAATCTCATAAGCTTTTTAAAAAACAACACACAAATACACTTGTTTATGCATGCCGCAAAGGATGGAAAGTAAAGAAGTGGAAGAATTACACATCCAACTCCTGACAGAAGCAGCTGCTGTGGGGGGATATGGTTAAAGGAGACTCTGGCTACATTTTGTTTCCTTCAAACAAATAACCAGAAGCAAGAAAAAAAAAAAAGAGAGAGAGAGAGACAGAGAGAAAGTTAATTTTAATTCATTAAAAATTTCTTAGAGGGGATATAGCTCAGTTGGTAGAGTGCTTGCCTCACATGCACAAGGCCCTAGGTTCAATCCCCAGCACCCAAAAAAAAAAAAAAAAAAAAAAAAAATTACTTAGAGGAACAAAAGGATTCCCATGTACTTAGTTCCATGATGCTTCCACATAGGCAGGCAGGCCCCAACACACAAAGGTGCTGTACCCCACAAAGTGCATCGGTTAGTTGGCTGTTTGGATGTCATTTGTTTTCCCATCAAAACAATGTAATAGGGGCTGGGGTTGTGGCTCAGTGGTACAGCTCTTGCCTCATACGTGTGAGGCACTAGATTTGATTCTCAGCACCACATAAAAATAAATAAAGGTATTGTGTCCATCTATGCCAAAAAAAAAACCAACAATGTAATACCTGATAGGTCCCCTGGTCAGCCCTCACAAACCAATTTAATGAATAACGTAACAAATGTTAATCCTAATAGTACATCTCTCACTTCCTAACGCTATGAAGTAACTGATTACTTAGCATATAGCAAAAATGGGACACAAGAGCTCAGAGTTAAGGTATACTATTTTGGCAGAAGTTTATATTGCTTGACAGAGCGAGGGCTGGGTCTTTCTATGTACAGAGTGCTATTAAATTTACTGAAGTTTGTGTGTGTGTGTACACAAATACTATACCAACATATATCTTTAAAATACATACTGTAAACTCACATATGGATTTATATATGTATACACATGTAAATAATATGGGCTTTTTAACAATGGAGAGAGACTGTGTTAGATTCTAGGGGCTAGAGATTAAGTATCTGCACTGAAGTCCCCCAGATTTTGATGCCATGGCAAAAAATAAATGAAGATATAACCATCTGCCTACATTCTTGACAACCCTGCTTAAAAGATGTCTCATGGATTTTTTTCCCTAGAAAACCAATCAACAGAAGCACAGAATAATTTCTATTCACCAACAAGTGATAAAAACCAACAAATGCATTTGGTACTTTCTCTTTCATAGCTTTTATCTAAAGACAATCTCACCAGGCGGGGTGGGGCACACCTACAATCCCAGCAGCACAGAAGGAACAGGCAGGAGGATCTCGAGTTCAAAGCCAGCCTCAGCAATTTAGGGAGGCCCTAAGCAACTCAGCAAGACCCTGTCTTTAAATAAAATATATAAAAGGGCTGGAGAGGTGACTCAGTGGTTAAGCACCCCTGGGCTCAATCCCTGATACTAAATAAATAAATAAATAAATAAAGACAATCTCCTAATGCATCAACTTTCTTGCCATGGGCCATCACTTCCCTTCTTCCTATATCTCCTCTGCTTTCCCAGAGGACTATTCCAGAAAGCAGATTTGCTACCTGAAATCCAGATTTCTGCGTAAGCTGTGATAAAAGAATCATTAATATGATAATTACAGGGCAAGATTCTTCCTAAAAAATTTTATCCCTCAGAAAAAACAGGTCACTTTACAATCAAATATTTACAAAAGCATTTCTTGTGTAGGGAGTTCTTTCACTGTCCTTATTTTGAATAAATAGCTCCATGTGAGGATGAAGCAGCAGCCTAAAACAACCTCAGACAGGTCTAGTTCCGGCTGCCTTGGCTAATGGTATTAATGAAAGAAGACAAATTATACACTAATTTAGCAATTATTCCAGTAAATTCTCACTTCCATGTGTAAGTTAACCAGTTTAAACTAGCCTTTCATTGTCTTTCTTTCTTTCTTTTTTTAAACTGCTGGGGATTGAATCCAGTGGCACTGCACCATTATGCTCCCCAGATCCCCACCCTTTTTTAAAATTTTGAGGCAGGGTATCAATAAGTTGCTGAGGCTGACCTCAAACTTGTGATCCTCCTGCCTCAGCCTCCCCATCCACTAAAATTACAGGTATGAGCCACCAAGCCCAGTTGTCAAAGATCATTTTAAAAAGTAACAAAGTGGTTAAGTTGTGATGATCATAACATTCACCAACTGGACACACTGTGAAAAATAATTCTAATGTTATACAAGTGGATACTTGTAACTTGGGATAAAATGTTCAATGATAATTATCCTACTCATATTCAAAAAGGACATTCAAGGACCTGAATATGTGGTCTGGAAAAACATTGGCTTACTCAAAAAAGTGGTTCCAGAGATGACTGAAATACTGAAGGTAAAGATGCATGTGAAAGGTGGGCAGAGAGGTGAACGCCTGTAATCCCAGTTATCCAGGAGGTCGAGGCAGGAGGATCACAAGTTTGAGGTAACCTAGCAAAGAACCTTTCTCAAAAGAAAAAAATAAAAAGGAATGGGGATGTAGCTCAGTGGTAGAGTGTCCCTGGGTTCATTCCCCAGTACTGCAAAAATAAAGAAAAGGTGGTAGGTGGGCTAGGGATGTTTAAAAAAAAAAAAAGATACATGTAAAGTCTGAAGAAAAACATCTTATGAATAAGAGAAGGGAAAACAATATTTCTAAATTAGTATTAGTTTATAAAGTATGTGATTTTATCTATTTATTTATTTATTTACAGGGCTAGGGACCAAGTCCAGGGCCTCAAGCATAGTAGGCAAGTGCTCTGCCACTGACCTACATCCCCAGCAAGTATGATTTTTAAATTGGTTATTAGTTAGTTTCACAATGCTAGGGATGAAACCTAGGGCCTCTCACATGCTAAGGAAATGTTCTACAACTGAGCTGCATCCCTAGCCTCTAGGTACCTAAATTTAAACATAATTCTATCAGTAGGCTTTTGATTTGTTCACTCATAGACCTAAAAGTAAAAGTATCTTTAACTTGACCAAAAAACATTTGGAGAACTTTTTCTTAAGGAAAATCTGATCTCTGAGACTGCCTTATAGTTGGACAATATGGTATGTATTAAATTTTAATAAAAATAAAACTGATTCACATAGTTAGCCTCATGAGCACTTCACCAAGCAGAGCTGTGGTTCCTTCTATCAGAGGCATAAAAAACTGGGAAGTTTGATCATATTGAGCAACTTGTTCCACCTCCACTTACTCATCTTTCAGAGACTATACCATGAAGCAAGTAAACAGAGGGAAGCCAGGCTTCTCTCCTGGAACTCGCTGACCTTGGCCATGATGGCCTACTGCCCACGACTTGAGGTCAGCACGTCAACCTTGCTCTCAACACCCCCTCAGCAGACCTCATTTCCTACCACGTCTGACCTGCGCCCTCCATTCTGGGGAGGCCATCATCCTTGTTGTCCTCAGGCAAGCCTGAGTCTTTCCTCCTACAGGGTCATCCTACTGAAATGGCTGCCCCCCAACTCCACCCTGTAGTGCCCCACCCCAGTTCCACGTTGTCCAGGAAGTCATCCTAAGCTTCTCAGGCCACAGGGCTCTCTTCCATTTCCCGTGCAATGCAATAATAATTCAGCACTCTGTAATTGATTCAGGCATCCTTTTTTTTCCCTGAGAGAAAAGAATTTTGAGAGCAGGAACTAAGACTAATAACTCTTTTATTGTCCCCTCAGCGTTGATTGTCACTTGACTGAATGCTGTCTAACAACATTGTGTCATTTTAAGTGGAGGAGGGTTTGGCCCCTGTTCAAGGGCAAACTAAAAGAAAAACAGGAGTAGTATCTATCGTAAGCAACTGTTTGGGCAAGGCTGCTATACAGGCTGCTATCGTGCAGACTATCAGTATCACCCTGCTGGCCTGAATCAGTGCTTGCAATGGGGTGATTCCAGATGCACGACACAGAAGGCAGGCTCTAACAACACAACCATCTTGCTTTCTGGAGTCATAAAAGGCCCTCCCTGCATCACATCCACCACAAAACACTTGTCAAGGGAGAGACTGTCAAAAACTACCATTCCTCATTAACTCCATTAACGGCACTGTGAGGTAAGCTGTCATAACCTCACCCAAGATATTGCAGCAGCCTCCTAACTGGTTTCCCTGCATTCACCCTCACCTCCCCACTATCTGCTCTTGACAGTAACCTAAATGAGCCTGTTAAATTGCTAGTCAGACTGTGTCATTTCTCTGCTCAAAACCCTCTGATCGTGGATCATTGAGTCCTGGCAGGAAACAGATGGCACAAAGTGGGTAAATCGAGGAGAATTTACACAGGAACTGTTTAAAAAGGTGTGGGCAGGTGTTGAGAACCCACAGGGAGAGTACAGCATCTGGAAGCTGGGAACTCAGGGACACTGGATCCCTTCAAACCTGAGGTGTGAAGAAAAGGAGTGGAAAGGGAGATAGGGAACTCTATGGAAAAGATATCTGAGAGATGTGACCTTCAGTCTAAGGAAACTCTAGCCTACACAACGCTGCAGGAGAAGAAATACACTGTATTCTTCCTCTTTCTCACCTTCTAACAATATTTCCACATCCCAATACAACCAGCAGCACTAGGCAAGGGAACCTGATGTGCCCCAAGAGTTGGGTGGAAAAGCACCCAGTGACTCTAGGAGATAAACGAACGCTGTCTAGTCAAGTGGTTTCCCATCTGAATCAGGGTCTTTTATTAAAATACTTAAACAACCTATAAGGCTCTATGTGATCCCATTTCCTCTCTTACTCTCTTCTTAACTAAGCCATTTACTCACCAAGCACACACCTGCCTCAGGTCCTTTGCACTTGCTGCTTTTTCTCCCCAGAAGGCTCTTCTGCCAGATCCATGTATAACTCATTCCTTCACATGCCTCAGATCTCAGTTCAAATGTAACATCAGTTTTATATTACACCATTCCTAGAACACCTCCTGTTTTCCTGCTCTATTGTTCTCCACAGCTTGTCTATTTGTTTGTTTTGTGGTGCTGGTGGAGATGGGGATTAATCCAGGGCCTCATGTATGCCAGGGAAGCACTCTACCACTAAATGACACCTCTAGCCCTACATTTTTTCTTTTTTAATTGATGTCTTTCTGGCCTGGAACAAAAGTTTCCTAAAAACATCAAATCAATTTTCTCTGTTCATTGACTTATGCCAAGTGCCTAGAACAGTGCCTGGCACATAAGTCAATCAAATATTTCTTAAATGAATGAATGGAACAGAAGGACCCCATAGCAAAGTGCTCTTTCCATTGTCTATGGGTTAAACTGCCCTTGTCAAATTATTGTCTAACAAATAAAGTCTCCTGATACTCAGAAAGGAAACAAATGACAAGTATTTGTTTTTATTACAATGGTAAAAAACTGAGCAGTCAGTAAATCCTGTTAACATATGGAAGCCTCAGTCAAAACCAAAAAAATAAGAGCATCCTCTGTAAACAACTCTAGGATTTCCTAATAAGGATGGAGTTTCTGATGAATGTATCATCACCAATTTGCCAACCTCATACTTCTCTAACCTCAGTCTTCTCATTTGTAAAATGTGTAAGAATGAATGAAACAATGTACAGAGAACATTCAATATAGTGCTGGGGCCAAATAAATGATTGCTATAATGATCATTAAAACACTGAGAAAACCACAGAATGAGATACCACATTTCTTTCTACTAACTGCAACTATTCATCCTAGACCTAAAATGTGAGCTATTTGGGGCTGGGGTTGTGGCTCAGTGGTAGAGCACTTGCCTGGCATGTGTGAGGCACTGGGTTCAATTCTCAGCACTGCATATAAATGAATAAAATAAAGGTCCATCAACAACTAAAATATATATATATAAATATAATTTTAAATTTTAAAAAATGTGACCTAATTGTGACATGGAAAAGAAATATAAGATGCGCTACTACCTATCATACCTTTGGGCCCATGTCTGAAAGATGCTCTATAATAACATATCAGGACCTAGCATCCTCTCTCAGTCCTGGCCTTGGCCTTGGCCTACTCTTTTTAAGATGAAAGACCTTATATCCATTTTTGCATTGCTCATTACACCTACTCAGACCCTAACTATTGGTGTTTTCCACATAGGACTAAGTAGATAGGAACTTCAGCAATTTACTGAGCAGGAAAAAAAAAAAAGCAGTATACAAAAAAGAGAGAGCGCGCAGATTAGAAAAGCTCCTTATAATGTCCCTGTTTTTAATTTGCTTCTCAACCTATAGAAGTCTCTGTATTGACCTCTTCATTAACAGACCAACTTCTGATTTCCTTTTCTGCCTGAGCTTATCTTCTAGGTCAATTCAGTTAACCACATAAAAAGTAACATCAGGGATGAGAAGGAAAAAAGAAAAAGAAAAGATAATTTAATAGTCTAATGTCAAATCAAAAGAAAAAGGATTATCCTCAATCAATTCAACAATTCATCACTTAGGAACACTGCAAAGATCCTGCAGGTTTTTCACTGATGGGAGATTTCTTTGCGCTCTTTCCCAAAAGACTTTTGTAGGATACACTGACTAACCTGAAAAGCTAGATTAAAAAGGGTTTCCTTTCCTACTCTAAAACCCGTGAAGCATGAAATATTCCCTCTGCTTCTAAACATATAACCATGCATTCAAGCCCTTGTTTTGTTATAAATGTATAATTGTATGTAAACTCCTAACTGTATAGTAAAATAATTACTGCTATTAATTTTGCCTACATAGACGCTCCCAGGTTTGGGTATGAAAAATAAAGCAGTTCCCTTTCAAGGTTAATAAGCCTGAGGACTGATCTTACTAAGAGATCTTATTTTAGTAAGCAGCAGGATGTTTATTTGTTAGTGCTAAAAAGAATCATCCTCACCACTTCTCCTAGTAACAGATGGTTAAACGGCTCTACAATAACAATTTGGGAACGATTCCAATTGGGGAATGAGAATAAAAATGAAACTAGTTCACTACATGTTTCTCACTTTTCAAAATGATAGTTTCAATTCTATCTCTAGGCCTTAGTGAACGAGAAATCGTCCAAAATTCGTACATTTATTTTAGCATCTTCCAAACTGTATTGTCTCCTGCCTGTCTTCCCAACCAGGTTCCTGGCCAAAAGCTGCTTCATTTCTTTGTATTTCCAGCGTTTAATATTGTGTCCAAAACATAACTGGTGCCCAAATAGCCACCAAAATACCCATCACGAGGCAGGCCCCAACCTGGCACCGTAGGTCAGAAGTTAAACAGATTATGGAATGGCATAACGCAGTCTGGCCGTTCTGTTCTCTCGGTGTCCCGAAACTGCAAGCAGGTTGGGGAAAGTGCACTGTCGGTAACCTCCCGACGTCCCAGTAGTATGGAGTGGACTGACTGATCCAACCGGGCTGTGGCGGGCTCTAGGCACCGAACAGGCTCACTCCACTCTCAGGCAGAGAACACCCTGGTGCGTCCTCTCCTCCAAGCTCAACTCTGTCAAAGACCCCTCCCCAACCTGGCCCCACAAACGCTGCACTCTGAAGCCCCAGCCTGGGCGCCCAGAGCATGCCAGAGAGGGCGCCGCGGTGCACTGTGGGAGGCGTAGTTCCGCGCCGAGTTCCGCACCCGGGCGGCCGGGCGGACGAGACTGCCGCTCCCAGAAGCCCCCGCGCGGGCGCCTCGCCCAGTCCTGCCACCTCACCTGTTCTATGGACGTGACTGTTTCCACCGAGTCGTCCTGCAACCGCTCCTGCGCGTGCTCGGGCCTCAGACTGTACAGCGGTTCTGACCAGACAGGGGAGGAAGATGGAGGGCAATAGTAGGTGAAGGAACTCGGAGAAGCCATGATCAGGAGAGCAGCGGGCGGTGTATAGGACTCCGCTTCGTCCAGCAACAACGCGCATTGAAACTCGAGCGGGCTAAGGCGCTACGGAGTGTGGGTAGAGTCAAAAAGATTTTGAACGCGAATCTCTCCTCCCACCTACACATCTTCAGGGAGTGAGTTACTAGGATGCTGCCGCCCCCCATTGGGCAGACGAATTGCTGCAAGAACTCAGCTTCCCGGAGCGAAGGATGTGTACATCTGAATTTCATTTCATAGAGATGGCGTTAAGATGCCTCGATTCGTTATGCAAATTTTAAAAAACGTCAGCATTCTGCTTATTCTGTAATTCAGTAGTGTACGGTTTAGGGTACCCAAGAATCCAATGAATGTAACTTTAAAAGCATTTCTGACAGCTCTCCTGATTGCCTCAGTCACACTATTACTAGAATCATTGTGCACTTTGGGGTCTCCCAAGAGAAGCCAGTAGCTTCTCAGCAAATGAGCAGAATTGCCATTTCAGTACCCAGTGATGGAGGGAAGGGGCATTATAATCTTCTCCTACCGCCTTGTGAGTAACAGTACAGTAGTAAGAACTAAAACATGGTAGAACAAGCATAAGTGAAACAACCAAAGAAATATTAACTCAATCAACAAATGTTCATGGAGTATCTACTACATGCAAAGAATTGTGCTAGGCCTGAGAAATACAAAAGTGAACAAAGCAAACAAGGTCCCTGCCCTTGGGAACCTTACATTTTAAAGGAATAGACAGAATTAGTGAACACAAATATATGGTGACTTATAAAAATGGTATAAAAAAAATAACAATCCATGACAGACTAAGGATGTAAGAGCTCAGTTAATTAGATTGGGTGGTCAGGCCAAGCCTCTCTCAGAACATAACATTTAAGCTGAGAAAAAAACCTCAAGAAGGGAGTGCAAGTTTGAGAGAGCATCCCCCAAATATACCTATATAGTATCCTTGTATTAATTCTGATAGTTAATCTGAAAATACCAGAACAAAAGAAGTTCTTATTGAGTGGGCTTAATCATCATATATGCTCCCATAAAAACAAGGTTAAAGTAGTGAACTTAGGAAAAAATGTTACTTTTGAACAGCAAAAGAATCTTTTTCAGGGCCTATAATGAAAAGGATTACAACATCCCAGCTATTTTATAGGATCACAAGTTCAAGGCCAGCCTGGGCAACTTAGTGAAACCCAGTCCCCAAATAGGAAATAACAAGGGGGAGGGGGTTGGGGGGTGTGACTCAATGGGCTAGTGCTCCTCAGTTCAAGTTCTAGTTCTGCAAAAGCAAAAAACAAATATGTCAAAATTATAATACCAAGAGATTAAATTATTTAGAATGGGAGTTGTGGGAGATAATTAGAAAATAAATGTTTCAGGGGCTGGGGGTGTTGCTCAATGGTAGAGTATGTGCTTAGTTTGTGCAAGGCCCTGGGTTCAGTCCCCAGCAGCATGTACACATACACATACATGTGCGCTATGTATGTGTATGTATGTATGTTTATATATTGTGTATACATATGTGTATATATACACACATATATATATAAATGTGTATGTATATATATTCAGAAGCAAATGATCCAGATAGACACAAATTATTTCTGCTCAGAGCACTTTACTCTCTTCACACGTGATTCAAGTCACATGTCTAGAATTCAGGGAATATAGACCAGTATGATATTTCACAACTGGCTATCTGTCTCTGATAATAGTAAAAGTACTCAGAAGGATTCCAAAGATGAGGCTGGATGTCATAAAGACTTCATGTGGGCAAGCACTATCACAAGCCCATCTTGGTGGTACTGTTGCTATGTTGAGACCTGTGCACCAAAATGTTACCATGTCTGGGAATAAGTGGGACTGTGGGTTAGGATCATGGATATGGCTGTGCAATGTGAAATGATCTTATTATACTCCCCTCTGTATTGGCCTCTTATTTATCTCCCGTAGTTCTGTTTTGAAAAACAAATCCAGTAAGTTTTGGGGTCATATCTAAGGATTCTTCTTTGTAAAGATTTGCTTTGCTTTAGAGAGAGAAACTTGCCAGGGCAGCGGCAAGTACCCATATCCCAACTATTCAGGAATCCAAGGCAGGAGGATGGCAAGTTCAAGGCCATCTTGGGCAATTTAGTGAGAACCTTTTTCAAAATAAAATTTAAAAAGAGCCAGGGATGTAGCTTAGTGGTAGAGTGCTTGCCTGGCATACACGAGTGCTACATCTATTTCCTGCCACTCCGACACTTGACACGGTTCTGTTGGAATAGAGGACTCAACATTTGATACAGTTCTGTTGATCATCCTCCCTCTTGGGGGCCATAGGCATGGCATATCTCCATGTGTAGTTGCTTTTTAATATTAATAACCAATATATCATTAGAAACTTATTGGGAAGGTTTTACTGTATTGGGACACAAATAGTACACAATAAAAATTTAATAGTAATACATAGATAAATTATATGAAAATAAACAATTGTAGCTATGCTTGAGTTAAAAGGACCCTGTGATTGCTTTGGTATAATAATTTCTAAATATAGATGGATAAAGAGGCATTCCTCTGAGCTTGGATGCTGTGTTTAGCCTTTGTTGCTTTCCTAGTTTTAATAGTTGATTCTAGAGATACTTTACATAATAAAAATATTTAGGTTAGTCATAAATATAATTTGTGTTTTTCCTATGTTTAGTCTAATTCTTTGAGAATCAAAATAAGATTGTAGTCTTCCATTAAATGAAATAGAATAGACTAAATATTAACTGTAAGTTGATTTCTTTGCCCTTTGTTAATAATAGTAAAAGCTTTTCACTGTTAAACACTGGAGTTCATGGTGGGGGTGGTTTCTCAGAAAATCTAGTGACGTGTTTGTTCTGAAGGTTGAAGGTTGGCAGATCATGGTGCCCTCAATTTAACTGGGAGACAAGGTTGTTTTAATCTAGCTGGGAAATAAGGTTGTTTTGGTCTGGGTTGTCATACAGAGGGAATGTGTACTTTGAGAAGAAACATAGATTGTACTTTTGAAGGTTTTTCTTACTTTAAACTAACCATAAAATGATATAATCATTACTAAAGAAAAATATCTATAAAAAGGCTGGCAGAAAAATAAAGATTTAGATTCTGCCTCAGAACACTTGGTGTTTCTGTCTGCTGTTTCTCCACCGTGCCGACGCCTCCCATCCACCTAGGACCCCCGACCACTGCTAGGGCTGGACCCTGGCACACGAGGCCCTAAATTCAATTCTCAGTATTGGGGGTGGAAAAATGGGCTAGAAATTTAACATTTCGATCCTACATATTAAGCTATTGAAAGAATAGTTGGAATGGTTTTTTAACAAATTATTGCATCTGTCTCAGGTGCACCTAAAACAATTTCCAATTATAGTTTATAAATAGAATCCATTTCTGAAATGCAGTTTCCTCTGGAGTGGAATCCAAAAGATGTTAACAGGAGCCTGGTAAGTATCTCCTGCAGAATAGTGTTTGTTCATTCAATAAATGCTTATTGAGTATTGGTTGTATGCTGAGTACTGAGCTAAATGTTTAAGGAAACAGTGGCGAACAAACCAGACACAGTCTCTGCCCTTAAAAGTGTCGTGATTTACCAAAAGAACAGACACTAAACAATAATTGCAGAATTGCCAGTTTCATTACAGGTGGGGAAAATGGCATGAGGCTTCAGAAAGGAGCACATAGTGGTGAAAGATTACAAAGCAGGGGAGATCTAAGGTAGTCCAGAAGAGCTGGAGAGACTCTGATGAGGAAATGAGTTGACTAGCCCAGGATGAGGGAACAGCCCAGGCAGAGGAAACCCACTGACGACAAAAAAGTCAAATGAAACCAGCAATGAAAAATATAAGGAGTTTGTACGCTATGTAAACATCAAGACGATCATTCAGCCATGGATCAGCAATGGCCTGCCAGTTGTCCTTCCTCTGGATTTAATAAAATCACTTCTCCAAGAAGCAGAATGAACATCAGTATTGGAGACAGTGATGTATTTAGAGGGGAAATTCTTAGTGACACTAATACCAACTCCAGATTGAACTGCAGATGGTTTGAGTTTATTTTACTCGAATGTCCGATGTTATCTTTCTAAATTTAACTGTGAATTATATTTCCTTAAAAATAATATAGCTGTAATGGAAGAGATGCCGCCCCTGGAAGGAGACGACGGCACATGGCTCATGGAAGAAGTAGACTAGGCGTCTGGAGAGCCACTCAGGCGTGTGCCAACTTCACCTTCATTTCTGATGTTTTCAAGGATTTTTTTTTTTTTTTGGTTCATTTTTGTTGACATTTATTAAAGTCTATATGGCATGACAGTAACTACTTAAGGAGAGATAGGATTTCTTTGTACTTTTAAGTGATACTGTGATACTTTAGGCACTAAAACAGAGCTAGTAATGCTTTTTCTAGTTTCACATTGGCTATTTTAACAGGTTGAGATGTTTGTTCTAAGACATGTAACCTATCATTAACTCTGTCTGAAGTGTTCACTACCAAGTTGTATCTCTTAGTAGACCAGACCAAATCTTGTCCCTGAAGTGTTCCAATATAGACCTTGATGTTTAAAAGAAAAATATTTGTTACAATGGCTTGAGTTTCATCTTGTTAAGATCCGCTTTTTAAACTCTTCATCCCTGTAGTTACCCACTGTGCATGTACTAGTCCTCTAGAACCAAGTGTGTTACACTGAACCAGCTTGCTGGGTGGGAGGAACTCTCCAGGGCTTGTTTTCCAAAGAAAAGTGTTTAGAGTACAAAACTTAAACCTCCCTATGTGTGTTGTAAAGTCGTTCAAAAAGTAACTCAGTAAGGCTTGTGAATGGAAATATGTAGTACCCAAGTCAGCATTCTGCTTAAAGAGTAATAAATGCAGATGATTTAAAAATAATAATAATAATATAAAATGTGGACATTGCTATTTTGTACTTCCACAAGCAAGAAAACAAGAAAAAAAAATTAGTGGTCCAAATGAGCCACTAGAGGTCGCTTCCGACTCTAGTGCAGGAGCAGAGAGTAGGTTTGACTCACAGGAACCCTGTGTCAAAATGAATTGTTTCTTTTAATATCTTGTGAAACTGTGTAATAATACATATCGGAACACTTGGAGAATGGAAAGAACTCATCTATTATCCTGCTAGGTAATTAATTTCCTCCCCCTCATTTGCTCTCCTGTCGTCATTTTGGCCTTCTAACTCAGAGGTCCTTGTCCCTCTTATTCCTCTGGGTGGAATGACTGACCCAGATCCTACCTGGGGCAGCCCTTCCTGCTTTCCTCACATCCCCATCACAAACAGCACCCCAAATCTCCCTTGCGTCTCTGAAAACCAAATTTTCTCTCGGCCCATCCTCCCCAAACATGCTATTTCTCCATTCCTGGGAAGTTTTTTGATTTGAGGAGATGGGATCTTTGCCCAGAAAATTCCTGGGCTCAAGCCATCCTCCTGCCTCAGCCTCAGGAGTAGCTAGAACTATAGGCAAGTGACACCAAGCCCTGTGGAGGCTGGAGGGCAGGGTGGGCCTCCCTGCCTCTTCTACCATTCACTGAGCTAAATCCTTAGTCCTTTTTTTCATTTTGAGACAGGGGCTCAGTCTATTGCTGAGGCTGGTCTTAAGTTTGTGATCCTCCTCCCTCAGTCTCCGGAGCACTGGAATTGCAGGTGTGTGCCACCTTGCCTGGATAGAGCAGATATTTTTAACCCTCTTGATTCCACTCCTCCTTTAGCTACCTCCACATTACTCTTTGCTTTCAGAGCAAAAGTCCTTGAGAGAGTTTCCCCTACTGTCGTCTCCAATTCCTTACCTCCAACTCTCTCCTGAATCCATTCTAATCTGGCTTCCTAATCAGTTCTTATCAAGTCTCCATTAAATTCCATATTGCTGACTCCAAGCGTCAGTTCTCAGTTACCCATCTCAAGCCTTCCTACTTGACTTCCCAGCAGCATTTGTACAATTGGTCATTCCCTCTTTAAAACACTTTCTGCTTGTTGTGTTGCCCTGGGTTTCCTCTCACGTCTAGACTTTGGAGTGTCCCAGGATTCAGTTCTTGGACTTTTCCGTCTGCACTCACTGACCTGTGAGCTCAGGCAGTCTTAGTGTTTTAAATACCAACAGTAGGTTGAAAACTCCCTATTTATGTCTTCAGTCTGGATCTCTCTCCTGAACTCCAGCGTTCATATCATATGCCTATTTGCATTTCTACTTGGATATCTTATAGGTATCTCAAACTTAACATCATCCACAATAGAGCTACTGGATTCCCTTCCAAATCTGTGCACTCAAGTCTACCCCACTTCAGTTGCTGTAACTTCATCCTTCTAGTTAGTCCAAATGCCTTGGAACTGTTACTGATACCTCCTCTTTTACAACCCCAAAATGCTATTCAAAACATATCTAGAGTCTGAGCTCTGTCTACCAATTCCTCTGTCAATTTCCTGGCCCAAGCCACCATCATCTGTTATTTGGAGTCTTACACTAATCTTTTAACTATTTTCCTTTTTTTTTTTTCCATTTATTTTTTTAAATTTATTTTTATTGTACACAAATGGGATACATACTGTTTCTCTGTTTGTACATGAAGTAAAGGCATACCATTTGTGTAGTCATACGTTTACATAGGGTAATAGTGTTTGATTCATTCTGTTATTTTTTCCTCCCCCCACCCCTCCCACCCCTCTTTTTCCTCTACACAGTTCCTCTTTCCTCCATTCTTACCTCCTTCCCACCCAACTATTTTCCTTTTTCACTCTTCTCCCCCATGCCTTAATACCAGCTTTTTTGGGAGGAGTACTGGGAATTGAACCCAGGGGCACTTTATTACTAAGTTCCATCTCCAGCTCTTTTTATTTTGAAATGGTCTCACTAAGTTGCTGAGGCTGGCCTCGAACTTGTGATCTTCTTGCCTCAGCCTCCTGAGGCACTTGAATTACAGGGGTGAGCCACCATGCCTAGCTCCTGATATAAACTTGATATAGACTCAACATTTGTGTACGCTGGCCACACACAAATTCATATGTTGAAACCTAATCCCCAATATGAGAGTATAAGAAGGAGAGTGTTTGGTACATGATTAGGTTATGAGGGTGGAGTCCTCATGAATGGGATTAGTGCCCTTATAAAAGGAGACCCCAGAGAACTCCCTCACCCTCTTCTTTCATGTGAGGACAGAGAGAGAAGGAACCCTCTATGAACCAGGAAGTAGACCTACATGAGATATGTGAGATACTGAATCCACAGGCACCTTGATCTTGGCTTTCCCAGCCTCCAGAATGACAAGAAATAACTGTCTGTTGCTTATAAGCTACCTAGTTAATGGTATTCTGTTACAGTAGCCAGAAAGGATTGAGACAAAACAGAAGCCAGGCTGAACCTTGTTAAATATAAGAAAAGTCACCCTTTCCCTCAAAACCTCCTTCTTGTCTCACTGAGTCAAATTCAAAATAACAAACCAGGTGCCCCAACCACTTCTCTGAACTCTTCTTTTTATGCTCTCTGGCTTGGTCACTCTGTCTCTCTGACCCCCCCAACATACACTCCCCCCACCACACCAGGGTCTCTGCTGCTCTGTACATACCTCAGAGCATTCATGCCTGCTACTCCCCCTCCTTTCAATGCTCTGCCTCCAGATGTGCACACAGCTGCCCCTCACTTCTTATGGTTTTTACTCAAGTTTGTTTTTTTCAGTCTAATTCAAGCTTCCTTGAAGCCATTACTGACCTTCCTGTGTAAAACCGAAGTGCTCTCCCTCCTTCAGTAATACTTTATTCCACGCCCCTGTTTTATTTTTCTCCATCATACTTATGATCAGATCACAGACTTCATGTTTTATTTATTTTATTTGTTTGTTTTATGTTTTTGTGGTGGTGCTAGGGATTGAAGCCAGGGCCTCATGTATACTAGGTGAGTGTCGTACAATGAGCCACATCCTCTGCTTCAATTTCGTGTATTTCATTTTCCTCTGTCTTCCCCCCACTAGAATAACCACTCTTCAGGGCAGGGAAAGTTTTGTTCATTGGCACATGTCATTGAATAAATGGATGGTTTGTATGGTTTCCAGTCACTGTAATTAGCCTGTGTGTGTGTGTGTGTGTGTGTGTGTATGTTTCAGTACTGGGGATTAAACACAGAGGTGATTTACCACTGAACCAAATTCTTCTGCCCTTTTCTTATTTTATTTTATGATAGGATTTCACTAAGTCGCAGAGGCTGACCTCAAACTTGCAATCCTCCTGCCTCAGCCTCCCAAGTTGCTGGGATTACAGGCACGCGCCACTCTGTCCAGCCATTGTAATGAATATTTGAATGCTTGTTTGTGTAACATACTGTAGAAGATAATGACAGTGAGTATAACATTAGCCTTAGCCTTCAGGAGCTTATTATCTAATACAGAAACTATTTATGAAATTGTTTATTATTATATAGCTCATAACTACATGTTAAATATAAAATGAAATGAACATATAAACAAAAATAGGACATAATACATGTATAAAAAATAGTGTGAAAATAGGTGGAGAAAGTAATTCTAACATATTTAATGAAGATGACTTTTTAAAACACTTTTTTTTTTGTAGTTGTAAATGGACAGCATGCCTTTATTTTATTTGTTTATTTTTATGTGGTGCTGAGGATCAAACCCAGAGTCTCACATGTGCTAGACAAGCACTCTGCCACTGAGCTATAGCCTCAATCCTGAAGATGGCCTTTTAATATATAACATTTGTGTTTAGCAATAATTTCTTTTCTTTCTTTTCCTTTCTTTCTTTCTTTTTTTTTTTTTTTTTTTTTTTTTTTTGGTACCAGGGATTGAACCAAGGGGTGCATAACCACTGAATCACATCCTCAGCCCTTTTTTTTTTTTTAATGTTTTCTTTTGAGATACCATCTGACTAAATTGCTGAGGCTGGTTTTGAATTTGCCATCCACCTGCCTTAGCCTCCCAAGTCGCTGGGATTACAGGTATGTGCCTGGCTTAGCAATGTTTTCAATAGAGCAAATATTATCCAGTAATAATTTTTTATTTAAAAAAAAATTGCAGTGCTGGGTTTTGAACCCAGGTTCTTACACATACTAGGCAAGTGCTTTGCCACTGAGATACATCTCCAGCCCAGTAATAATTTCTAAATGATTACATTAGAATTTAGAAATCATGAAATTCTATTTTTATTCTTATTTTTGGTAGCACACTTAAAAGGAAATATAAAAAGTTTGTAATCACCAAAAATGGAAAGAATAGCTTTCTAAATATAATGATTACATGGGACAGAGAACAACTGTGAGCTTCTCAGAAATCAAATTACCAATTCTCCATACCTGTGTTATTTTAGTGTGCCCTATGTTGATAAGAAATAAACAGTATGTTATTATCATTACATATATTCCATTATTGAAAACCTGCTCCTAAGTATTTGCTCTCTGTACTGTTTGGGTTTATCTTGGTGAAAATTTATTTCATCAGCAGATACAGAACTGAAGCCAACTAAAATAACATTGTTGACATTGAACAAACTGAGAAGGGGCTGGGGGTGGAGCTGGGTTGTAGAGCACCTGCCCAGCCCGCAGGAGGCCCTGGGTAAGATCCCCAGCACTGCAAAACAAACAAAATGAAATAAATCCAACCCTGGGAAATGTTTTTTAATACTGTTGAGAGTCAGTACCAGAAGTATACACTGCAGAGTATACTGTGACTCCAAAGATTGGCTGTGCTTTGGTATCACCAGTGAAACCTTTAAAAAGACAGGTCCCCCCCAGGCACCAGCCCAACCTACTGAATCAGAATCTCTGGACTGGCTCAGGCACATGTCCCCTGCCCCCACGCCCCAGTACTGATGATTGAACCCAGGGACTTGCTTATGCCAGAGAAGTGCTGTACCACCTAGCTACATCCCCAGCAACCCCCAACACTTTTTTTTTTTTTTTTTTTTGAGACAGGTCTTGCTAAGTTGCCCAGAATGACCTTGAATTTGCAGTCCTGCCTAGCCCTTCTGGACAGCTGCATCACCACACTAGGCACCACTTGCATTTTTTTAAAGTTCCACAAGTGATGCTAATGCACATCTAGGGTTGGAGGCCACTGTGAACCATGAACCTTCTTTATATGTGGCAGAAAGGCTCACTGTCCACTGGAGTCTGCTCCTTTTTCATTGAGAGAGTTGCAGCTGGAAAGTAGCTGCCCCGAAGCGCCCTTAGCACTTGGGTCAATGGAATTTGGAAGAAGCAATATTCATCACATCTAGGCAGGGTCCTCAAAAACCTTCTATTGGATTCTGATCCTCTATTTTCTCTCTTGCCTTCTGCCAGCTGGATGCCAGTGCCTAGGGCAGCCCTCCATGGTCAGAAGAACTCCTGCCTCATTCGAAAAGCTAAAAATCTCAATTAACAAAGAGGTTTTTGTCAGTGTTTTCACTCTCCTGGCCAAATGCTATCCCTTTGTAGATTCCAAATTATTTTCTGGACAAATGCTGTGACCTCTTTGAAATGTATTTCAGTACCACTCCTTTCAAGCAGCCTTTCTGTAGTCTGTTCATCTGAGACTACAAGGTCAACTCTCCCTTCTGTTGGCAGAGTCCTTCTCCCTAATGCAAAGTCTGTGATCTTGACATGTGCGGGAAGTGGAATGGAGTATTTCCTTGACCTTGGTAATGGGCATTCTCCTGGACCCTTCCTGAAAGGCGAATCTTAGAATGAATAAACATCTTGCTTTTATTTATTTACTTATTTATTTTGGTACTGGGGATTGAAGCCAGGGGCGCTTAACCTCTGAGCCACATCCCTAACCCATTTTATTTAGAGACAGGGTCTTGGTAAGTTGCTCTCTAGAGCCTTGTTAAATTGCTGAGGTTGTCTTTGAATTTGCAATCCTCCTGCCTCAGGCTTCCAAGCTGCTGGGATTACAGGTGTGCACCAGCCAACATCTCACTTTTAAATTGAGTTCCCCAGTGGGAGTCCCATGTTGAAAATATCAGAGTTTCTAACATCTTGGGTGCCTAAATAACTCTGTGAAACAGAGCCACCTGTTCACCCTTCCCATCTTGCTGCTCACTAGATGTCATGTGAGAAGGAAATAAATCTTTATGTTTGTTCCCCTAAGATTTAGGGGTTTATATGTTATAGCAATTAGAATTACCTTAACTAATACATGCAACAACTTATTCCCGCATAGATTCCCAACTGTAGATTATATCTTGCTTACCCAAACCTAACTTTGACACTGAAAGTTCAAAGATGACATATGATTGGTGGTTGCTAGTCATGTCTCTCAATTCTAGTCTTATACAAGGAAAGCTCTCTCTTCTGAGATTTTCCCATTACAAAATCCTCCATATCTAGACCACCTTCCAGGAAATTGCAAGAAATTTACCACAGCTTTTGTTTCCTGCTGTGAGAGAATGAAATTATTCCTAAAAACTATCTGTGCACAGGAAATCATGCCTGATGAGGCTCCTGGTTTGGTCCTTGTGATGAACTGAGTTGTGTCCCCCCAAAATTCTTGTGGAAATCTTAACCCCTACTACCTCAGACTTTGATAAAAGTAAAAAAATTGCTGCAGCATGGTAAGAAAGGAAAAGAAAAAAGAAAAAAAGCAAAGATCTTATCCTGAGCCTTAGAGATTTCCTGACAGAAGGAAGAGTGCTTTACAGACACCATATCAGGAACCAAATCTGCCAAAAGGAAACATTTTCCTGAATCTAACAATATCATGCAAGGTTTGAGACTACTAGAGTGACCAGTTTTGCCTCTTGACCTGGATGTTCCAATACACACAAAAAATTCACACCTGTCCTCATTTATGTCAGTTACCCACTGCTGGCCTTGTTGAGAATCCACATCCACTTCTCTTTGGTAAGGCACCAGTTCCGTTTAGTTCAGCCTGTGCTTCCAGATTTGCAAATCGATTCTGCAATGGTTTTTGTTTTATTTTAACCTCATTTGTGATTTCTTGGTTTACAATTTCTAGAGATAAAGCGTTTACAGAGGCAGTTAAGGTAAAACAAGGTCATACAGGTGAACTCTAATCCAATATCTTGGGTTGGTGTCCTTATAAGAAGGGGTGATTAGGACAGACAGAGAAGACCATGTAAACATGAAGATGGCCATCTATAAGCTAAAGCAAGAGAAACCTCTAGAAACCAACCCTACCAATACCTTGATCTCAGATTTCTAACCTCTAGAATTTGAGAAAATAAATTTCTGTAATTTAAGCCACTCACTTTGTGTTACTTTATTATGGTGATCATAGCAAACTAATGTAGTGCTGAAGGTGGTGGCTGGAACGTGGAGGACAGACTGAAATGGGGCTGTGGCGCATTTTGTATTAATATGAATTACCATCAGAAGTTTTTTCCCTTTGGTTCCCAGTCTGTTGTAGTCTCTGTTTATCAGAAAAAAGGAAAAGGATGTGAAAGGAAGAAGTACTGAGATGATAGGGACAGGGGTTTCTGTTCTGTTTCTTCGAATTCTAGAAGATGGAAATCCTTCTGTAAGAGGAGCATATTACTTATAGTCACCTAGGGACACATGGGGGTGGGTTTGGCCAAGGCATGGGGTTTTGCTAATGAGGAGCCCCCTGGGCCAACTGTGTTGTCTCAGTAGTGGGTGGATTGCCTATCAGAGCATCTCTCCAGTTATTCAGCTGTTGCTATGGCAGATCCCACAGTAGTACCCTTGGGAGCATGCTCAGAGTGACTGGGGTGAGGGTAGGAGTGAGCAGGGGGACTTGTTTTCCTGGTAGAAAGTATAATTGAGAGTCTGACTCTAGGAGGCTTCTTGGGAGACACATTCAGCACCAATTCCTCAGATGTCACTTGATTCTACTATAATTTGCCTTAGTCCAACAACTGAGAAGAATACCAAAGTGTCCCAGTGAGTGACTGGAGAAAGGGAATGGAATTAGGTGTTTCATTTATAAAAACCCTGGTTAAAGTGGACTTTGTTGTCTCAATTGGTCTATGTGGTTCTTTTGATAATTTTGTTGAAATCTTAGTTCCTCCACCTCACAGAACAGAGAGAGACAGAGGAGAAGGAGGGTGGGGGTGGGGGGAGGTATTGAGATTGAAGGAGATCTTTAATGGCTCTGAAAGTGGCTGAGCCAGGATGAGAACAAATAATTGAAGTTTGAACTTCTAGACCCTGACACCCTTTCTTTGAGACAGGATCTCACTATGTTGCCCAGGCTAGTCTTGAATTCATGGGCTCAAGTAATTCTTCTCCTGCCTCTCAGCCTTTCAAGTAGCTGAGACTACAGGTGTGTGTCACCACACACCACACCTGGTTCCTCCTTTTTTCGGGAGGGAGGGGTACTAGGGATTAGACCCAAGTGTGCTTTACCACTGAGTTACATCCCTAGCCCTTTTTATTTTTTATTTTGAAACAGGTTTTCATTAAGTTGCTAAGGGTCTTGCTAAATTGCTGAGTCTGGCCTTGAACTTGCAATCCTCCTGCCTCAGCCTTCTGAGTTCCTGAGATTACAGGCTTGGGCCACTGTGCCCAGCTTCCCCCATTTTTTTAAGTCAATATAAGCTACTGAATTTGAAGTCAGCACAGTATGAGGAAGTATCCTTAATTTTTAAAATAAGTATGAACATTTTCCCCTCTAGGTTCATTTAGGAAACTTCACTTCTATTCCTGTCTTGCCCAGGGAAAGTCATTTCTTTCAAAATGAAATTCCCTCTTGGACTGAGGAATCCACCTCAGCTTGCATCTTCTTTCCTGCTTCCTCTGACAGAAGCAAGCAGAGAGTCACTAAGGGTCTCAAATAAGGAGACCTGTGGAGAGTGTTTACCATTACAGTGCAGATCAGTGGTAAGGTAGCTGTAGTACCCAAAGGGGTTTGACTGAGTTGAATTTGAGCTCTGTACTCTCTGCAGTCACAGCAGGTTGGACCTCAGCTCAGCAGAAAACACCTATGGCTATATTCATCTCTGGGATATTCTTACAGCCCAGGTAAGCAGAGAGACTATATCACAGGGTACCTTCTATATCTCAGTATTTATTGAATACAGTGTTCAGTGCTGTGAAGTCCTTTCCACACATTATCTTATATAATCTTTCCAACAATTCTATAAGGTTGTTGTCTTAAATGTCCCTATTTTGAAACAAGGAAACAGGATCAGAGGGAGTTCAGTAATATGCTCAAGGTTGCATAGCTGGTGAGCAGTGGATCTAGGATTGGAATCCAAATGTGCCTAACTCCAGAGCCTCAGCATACACTGAAAACCAAAGTAAATCCAATGTAGAGACACACACCTGTAAATCTTAATGCAACCCACAATTTCTTTAGTTTTTAGTGTAAGTACCTATCAGGTTTGGGATTTTTCCCTCTCCGGTTTAAATCTAGACGCTTTGCCTGAAATATAGCTCTTCAAGTCAAGCAAATGGACTTCCCACTTTCCTTGACCTCCCATTGAAAAATATATTCTCCATCTAATATTCAGCCCGAAAACTCCCACATACACGCACAAACTTTCATTACTTTTTAGAGATATAATGGGCTAGACTTGCTCTTCCCTAATACTAGTTCTTAGGAATGGGCAATTTTCTCAACTCCGGAGGGCATTCATTTGCCTCTCTCTGATGCTAACACATTTCAGTGGTAGTAAATTGGGTCTCCAGGGAGGCCCATTCATTTTTTGGTGCCAACGGTGTGCACCACATCAGAAATATTTCAGCAGTCTGAAGTACTATGTTGGCATCCTGAAAACCTACTCTAAGCAACTTAGACCCCAAATGAAGACTTTTGCCTGAAACTTCTCCAAAGCGTTTTTGCATTTGGAAATGTTTTAATGGTCATCTATCTTTTCACCGTGGTAAACGAGATCAGCAGACTTTTCCCCATTTAAAGACTAAAAACGGGGAGGGTGGGGCGTGACACAAGCACATAGTGTTGTTATGGGGACTAGATGGCCGAGTAGGACAATCAGCAAGGTCCTCGAGTTCCCAAAGGCGATTCCGGGGTGGGCACGACCTGACCAAGCCTTCCAACCTGGGGTGAGGCTAAGTGGGGGCCAGCCCGGGAGCCCCCTCCAGCAGGGTCCAGAGCCCCGGTGGGGCGGAGTTACTAAGGCTAGACTAGGGGTGGGAACTGGGGAGAAGTGATGAGCCCGGGAAGTCGAGCTTGGTAGAGGTGAGCAGGATGGCAGCGCCCCCAGACTCCCGCGCTCAGAATGTCGGCGGACAGACGCAAACCTTTCCGCACCCACCCCCGCCTCTCCTGGGCACCGCGGCCCGAGGCCGGAGGTGAGGCCCCGCCCCGCCCCGCCGCGGGGTCCCGCGCTCTCCGCCGCGCTCCCCGCCCCCTCCCCGGGCGTCCGCGGCGGCGCAGGGGAAGGGGAAGCGGGAAGGGGCGGGCAGGGGCCGTCGCTTTCTCCTCCCACCGCCCGCGCGAAGCGCGCCGCGCCGAGCCCTGCCGAGCGGGCGCCGCCGCGCTCCCGCAGCAGCCGCGCTTCTCCGCGCCCGGCCAGCGTGCGAGGCAGCGCGGGGCCCCGGCCGGCTTCCTTCTCGCCCCCCGCGGCGTCCCCGGGCGGGCGGGCGCGGGCCGCGATGGCAGCGGCCGAGCGGGGCTGAGCCCGCCGCCGCCCGCAGCCCCCGGCCCCCTCGGGCCCCAGCCATGGCGAAGCAGTACGACGTGCTATTCCGGCTGCTGCTGATCGGGGACTCCGGGGTGGGCAAGACCTGCTTGCTGTGCCGCTTCACCGACAACGAGTTCCACTCCTCGCATATCTCCACCATCGGTAAGGGGCGGTGGCCGGGACGCCCCACACTCCCGGCGGCCCCTTCCCCGGCCTCCCCATCCCCAGCCCATGAGAGGTTATCCGCCCCTCCCGCTAAGGAAAAACCCCCGGGTGAGCGGGCCACCGGCCAGGGACCAGAGCCTCGGTTCCTGCCGGTGAGAGGGTCCCTGCTGCCTGCCATCCGGGGCTAGGGGTGGCATCTCTGGCCTCTAGCTGGAGAACCTTCCCATCCAAGCCGATATAACAGGGGTGGCTGTAGGCTAGGGTACCCAGAAATGGGACAGTGAGAATCATAGCCAGTGAAATGACATCCCCACAGCCCCAAGTCAAGAGGGGGAGGGGAAGTAAAGCTTATGCTCAGGAAAAGGGGTCAGGATGGAGAGACAGCCATAGAGGTATCATCAATTCAGGGGTGAGCCAATGTGGAGCCAGGATGGGGAAGACCGGAGGCAGGGAGGGGTCAAAGGGATTGAGTTACCAGGGCACCGGTAGTGAAGGTAAGCTTCAAGGTGGGACACCTGGAGGAGGGCATGGATAAGATGAGAAGCCCCAGTGCTTGAGAAACAGAGGAACCAGCTGGCTAAAGCATTTGTTTTGAAGGAGGCTAAGGAGGGTGGAGGAAGGTCAGGAATGTTGCTCCAGACCTGGGGGATCAGAAGGTAGGCAAAACCCACCTTAGACTATATCTCTGATCCATTAGTACCAGGAGCCTGTGATTAAAGGGACAAGGCCTGGTGGCATTCTGGACAGTGTGGTGAGGGGATCACCTATTTTCTGGGAGTGGTTCTGAGGCCTGCCCTCTGAGAGTCTCTCCTCTGGGAGGTCTGAATTGAGGGAATTCCATTCATACCTAACAGGTTCCATGCTTGGTTAACCCTGGAGTAGCCTCCTCACTGCCCAGGCCCCTGAAAGGAAACACCTGCTAACTGACTGATCATCCAGTTGGTATACTGTCCTGGAAGCCCCTGCTGCCTTCAGGGAGGGCTCCAGCTCTTAGCTTCCTTTGGAGGATACCTCTCCCTGCTTCTCCTTACACATATTCCTTGCCAAGAGAGAAGAGGGAGCAGTTAGATGCAGCCAGGAGGAACAGAGTCTGGTGGTTAAGAGACAGGCATTGTTTCACACATACCTGATGATCTCACTCTGGGGCAATATGACCTTGACTCTCACTAAAGCTTCTGAGCTTTAGTTTTTCATCTGTAGAATGGATGTAATAATAGATCAAGTGAGATAATGTTTGTAAAGCACATAGCACAAAGTCTGATACATGGGAGAACTGGCTAGATGTTGTTATTACTGTTGTTAATTCGGATAGAGCTTCATGGGACTTAGGGTTGGGGAACAGAATTCATCTGCATTTCTCAGGGATGCTCTAAGGCTAGCCTCTAGGAGATCCAGGAGTTTGGGCTGGGCCACTGTTTGGATGAAAGACATTCAGAGAAATGGTTACAGATACCAAGCCTTGGCCAGGAGAGGGCTCAGAGAAGAGGCAGGTGTTGGAGAAAGGCATGGGAGTGAGCCAGGGAGTGGCTGAGGAACCAGATGGGGTATGAGGACAAGTTGCAGGCTTGGGGGCAAAGGGCAGCAGGTTACCTGGCTTTTGCCTGAAGAGCAGTCATTTGCACCCTGGTGTCCTGGCCACATTCCAAGTCCTAGGAGTGACCTGGACTTTTCCCTTTGAGGGCTTCACTCATCCCCTTCATTTCAGAACCTCTTGGGACGGCCTCTTGGGACGACCGCTTATGTTGTGAGGAGTTAGCCTCCCCTAGGAGTCGGTCCACCCACTCAGTAGGTAAATGAGGGAACCCCTCTTTCTAAAGTGTCAGGATGTGCTTTCCTTGAAGGGAATCATCCTGTGCCCCATACTGCTGATCACCATTCCTTCTTGTTCCTTCACCCTGTCATCTCCCTTCTTAGACTCCTTCTTACTGCTAATAGGGGAGTGCTAGGCAGACCTAGGGACTTCCTCAGAAACCTTCTGGAATGTAACACTTTGGGGGCACAGGTGAGTCAGTGAAATAGGTGGGGTGTTTCAATAGCACCCTGTCCCTCCAGTGCCCTTGGTGTATATAGGCCTAAAATCTGTTCCCAAAATTCTTCCTCTGCTTCTCATGACTGGGTCCCCCTTTCCATGGGATGCAGAGGACTTTTTTGGAGTTTAGATTCCCTAGAAGAGAAAGAAACCTGCATTTCTTCCTATAGCCTTTTAAAATCTGCCCCACTGGGTTTCTTAGATATTTTCTTACATAAAGCTTACTAAGGACTTGTAATTCCCTATCTTGGCTGTGGTCTTCAGCATTAACTAAAACTGAAGGGAAAGAGTTGGATTGAATGGTCAAGAAAAGCTTTTTCTTTAGGTTGTTTGGGAGGTTCCCAAGGAAGGGGCAGCCAGAAGGCAAATCGAGGAGCCAAGGAAATGGGGACTACCAGGTCATGGTCATTCATTTATCTCTTCACACAAAAAGTGTGCATGCCTTGTATGCTAGCCTTCAGAGGTCCCCAGATGAATAATACATTGCTGCTCTCAAACTGCCCAGGTACGTTCTTTCACTGTGTTGGACACAGATCTAGGCACCCTTCCCAAGGGCTTTTTTTGGCAAATGGGGAAAACAAGGCAGTTCTGCAATTACTGCCAAGATAGAGTTCAGATTCTTGGCTCATGTTGATGTACCTAGGCTGGTTCTTTTGTAATTTGTTGTGTATTTACTCTAAGAGCCTCTGACATTCCATAAAAGAGTGTGGTCGGGAACAGGGAGGAGACCTCCCTTGTAGACTGAGCCACTGACCAACACTTCTCCCATCCTCATCTTTCTGGTCAGTGGGTGGACAGGTGGCCCTGTGCTGAATCTGTGTCGTGGGCACTCCCTTTCCATGCAGCTGTGCTCCCGGGTGGGAGTTGGTGCAGAAGGGACAGTCAGAGTCTTACTGTCTGCCTGCAACTAGTTCCTGACAGGTCTGTCTCACCAGCTAAAATAATTGAACATTCCTACCAAACACATGTGAGGCATTTTAGAGACACATTGCAGTCCACCTTTTCCTGCCCACAGAAGTCTATAATCTGGTTGGGGGAAGCAAGACACAGGCCAAAAAGATCTATCACCAACTTGAGATGATATATCTGAAAGTATTTGGAGAAGCACTCTTCAAATGTAAGGGGTCAATTATGATCATTACTGCCACAGCCATTATTCATGTAGGATGTGTCATGAGACAGCCAGTAAATGGCAGTGACCCCAGAGAGTGCTTTTGCTATCTGAGATGAGAGAAGAGAGGCCCCTGTGGATTCCAACCCAAAGGGAAGGCTGAAGCTGCCTGCAGTGGGTGCCTGCAGGGAAGGAGCAGATGGAGCACAGTGAGCAGAGATAACAGAGGTGTGAAGTGAGTGGGTGTCCATGGGACTGGGACTCTGCAGTCTGGCTGCCGCAGAAAGGAGTTTATGGAGGAGTGCGAGAACATTCTTCTCTCTGTCTCCCAAACTAGAAGTGTCTCGAGGGTGAGACACATCTTATCCTTCTTTGTTTTCATAGGCCTTAGTGCAGGGAAGGCAACATTTAACCCTCTTAAATTATTAATGAACCAATGTCAGGCCTATTTGGCAGAGGGCGTCAAGGGCCTGGCCCAGGAGGTGGGACTTGAGCCTAGCAATGGTGGAAAAGGGTTTTGAGCTGGAAGAGCATTTAAGACTTGAAGCAGGGGGACCAGTCAAGGGCTGTGCTGGTGTCAGGGCTTGAAGGAACCTCTCAACCAGTTCCATCCCCATCCCCATCCCACTTTCTCTGGTGGTAACAGCACCAACCTATGCAGTCACCTGCTCTGGTTTCCCTCCAGAAGTGGGGAGTAGCTCAAACCCATCAAACTGGCCACTTCTGAAAGGGTCTCATGTAACCTATGCTGTCTGCCCAGGCAGACTCGTATGTGGACATCTGTGTTCTGAATGCATTTGATGGCCTTTCTGCAAGGTGCCAGATGGGATGTGAGCCACTAATGTAAATTGAAGTAACTGCCCAGGAGTTGGTTTTCTCCCTGCTATCTTTTGTCACCTGGCTTCTGGATCTTTCATTTGAAAAGCTACCCTCAGGCAGCACCCCTATGGAGTGAGGAGGAAGGCTGTGGGCTGTGATTATCCGGTTGGACTGGTTGGGCCATGGCTTGAGGCTGCTTGCTTGGGCTGAGTTTGCTGTGGTACTTTCACCTTTCTCAGGAAGTTCTGCTGGAACTGGCTCTGCCTCTGACAGGGGCTCTTATTGACTCGGGGAGGGAAGGGCCAGAGCCTTAGATCTGAGCCTGGAATTGAGTGACCTAACAGACTTTGTGGTGAGTGCATGGGCCCTGCAGTCCTGGGATCTGCAGATTTCTAGACTGAGGAGCCAGGCCCTCTGGTCTTAGCAGTTATTGGGCAGCCTGAGGCCTGTGTCTTCCTACCCTGTGGCCCATGCCCTGTAGAAAGGAAGCAAAGGGAAGAAGCAATGAGTAGGATGGAACTGGCTTGGTCAGACATGCACATTCTCCATGGCCTTTTTGACCTTTAGGCACTTATTTAACATCTTTGTGCTTAATTCTGCATCTCCAAATTGAAGATGGTTAGAGAATCTTTTTCTTCATAGTTATTGGGAAGATTACAGAAGCTAATGGATACAAAGCACTTAGCAGAGTCCTCAATAAAATGGTAGCTGCCACCATCATGTTGTTGTTATTAAAAAAATTTTTTTTGTAGTTGTAGATGAACAGCATGCCTTTATTTTGTTTATTTTTATGTGGTGCTGAGGATTGAACCCAATGCCTCACATGTGCTAGGCAAGTGCTCTGCCACTGAGCCCCAGCCCCAACCCGCATCATGTTGTTATTGTTCCTAGTGCATAAGAATGTTGTAGAGAGGAGGAAACTGAATAATGTGCTGTGAGGTCTTCTGTCTGTCACTCATGGATTTAGTCATTCAGGCACTGCTTACCTGACACCTCCTATGTGCCAGGCACCATGCTAGGAGCTGGGGATACGGTGGTGAACAAAATGGAAACCAAGGAGCTGTCTTCCATTCCTGGGTGCATGTGAGTAGGTTCTGTGTTTCATTTCAATTTGTTCCAAGCCCCCCACCCCCAGCCCTGGCAGTACCAGTGTCTTGGGAGGAAGAGTGAGTGGGTGAGGAGGTAGAGAGGAGTGTTGTGGCCCAGGAGGATGGAGGTGTCTCTGCTTCAAGGCTGGGGCCTTTGCTAGATGTTGCTCTGCCTGGGCCTCTGTTCCTTCATTCCTCCTTATAACACAGGCATAGACCGAGTCTCCCACCGGCGTCCCCAAGGACACGATCCCTGGGAAGGAACACATCTGATACCTGCAGCTTTCAGCTATCTGTGCATCTGTGCCACATTTGCAGATCTGCAGATTCACCCACGACTTTGAGCACCCCGTTCCCTCCTGCCTGCATTCCTTGGTTTCTGCTCCTTCTTCTTCCTCCCCTCCCCCAGACAGGTTGGTGATGAGCTTTATAACTTGAAAGCTGATATTTGGTCATTACCCTTCTACCCCGATTGCCAGCTCTTCTCAGAGTGCCTCCTTCTGTAATCTAATATTCATGCCTGTTTCCCTGTAAAACAGCCAGTTTTCTATACAGGATTCTGACCTCTCCTTGGCTCTTCTGCCTGGTCAGTGATCTTTGTCAAGGGGGGTCACAGGGCTTTCTAGACATTTAATTCCTCCTACTGAGAAGGAAAGGGCTAATTTTACCCTATTTTGTAACTAGGAAAACTGAGGACTAGTGATTCCCATCTTGCACATAAAGTGACCCAAACTCGAACCATCTTCTCTCCTCCATTTTTTCCATACCGACATTGGGCATGTTCTTCATCCCCAGAAGTCCCTTCCACAAGTTGCCAAGTGGAATGACTCCCCGTTCAGCCAAAGGGGAGGGGGCGTGTGTCTCCCATACCTCACGTGAAGGCTCTGCTTCCTTTACACACACCCCTGGAGTGTCTGGGGCCTGTGACTGAGGAGTCTGGTAGGTGACCTCTGAGTATGGGATCTGAGTGTTGCTCTCATTTTGCCATTTTGATATAGATTTACAGAGAACGGAGTGACCAGGGCACCATGATCAACAGATAAGCCAACAGTTGGCTCTGAAACAGGGGTCATTCCCTGATCACTTTTCCCTGATTAAAATTTTCTCTTTGCTGCTTTTTCTGTTGACATGTACTGACTTCATTCGCTTATGTACATACTCACTCATTCATTTTTTTCTTCCATGTATTTAACTTTGTTGAGTAATATTTAATGATCTACCTTCCACCAGGCAATGAGAATATGAAATGAATAAGATGCTGTTTGTCTTCTGTGAACTCCCAGCGTAACTGGGGAGTCAGGCTTCCAAATAGCCAGAATAGTATGCAAAAGGATTTACAGAGGAGTGAGAAACCCCCCCTGTGGGGGTTGGTAACAGAGGAAGTGACATTTGAGTGGGGTCTTGAAGACTAAGTAGGGGACAAGGATCAGGGGAGGCACCCATCCTCTTCCCAGGAGGAGGTGCTGTGGAAAACACCTCTAGATTGGAACTGCTGCTCTTCAGCCTGGCTGGGGCCAGCTAGTAATGGCCACACCATGGTCATGCCAGCTTAAGTTCAGGTAGGTGCTTGCTGGGAGTTCCCTTTGTTGGCTCTGAGTGGTGCAGATGCATCTGGAGACACTGTCCTATCTGAGGCGTTTGTTCAGGAGGCTCCAAGCCCCTGTTTCTTCTTCCCTAAACTGAGAAACAGGCCCAGGGGGACATTGGAGGAGCGAGTGGTCAGTAGCCTGGCACATCTTGACTGCCTCAGTGGTGCCCAGGTCCTTGGGTCTGACAAATGGAAATGGGACAGGGTAGCTGGAGCACAATGCTCTTGTCACAGAGGCAGCATGGAAGTTTATGCCCAAGCCAGCGGGAAGAGCAAGAGCAAGGAAGCCCACTTCCTGAGTGCTGACCCGGTACCCACTTACCCATGGGCTTCATGCTGCCCCTAGAGAGCTGGCAGAGCATAGGGCCGAGGTGTTCCAAAGTTGGTCTTGCTCCCAGACGTTTCTTACGTGCTCTTCATATTAGAGCCTCCAGGTCCCCATGAGATCCGAGAAAGGGCAAGGGCCTTGCTGTGGTTTCTCCTTTTGTAACAGGAAAGAATAATTTTGGTCCCTCTTGATTTGTCTCCTGAGAACTATAAGTTTGACTGAAACTGCCCGAAGATACTTGCTGCTTCCTATGTCTGGAACCCCTAGTCCTTCAGATCTTCTCCCTGCTGATTACCTCCTTGTCACTCAGGCCTCAGCTCAGATGTCACTTCCTTTGAGAGGTCTTTTCTGAGCAACCAGCTTAAAGTAACTTGCACACTGTCCTCACTGTCTGCTTCGTTATCCTGCTTTCTCCTCTTAGCCCTTATCACTCCCTTCCATGATGTAGTAATAAATATAAGTTACTAGCAGGGTGTGGTGGTGCACACCTGTAATCCCAGCCATTTGGGAGGCTGAGGCAGGAAGATCATGAGTTCAAAGCCAGCAACTTAGTAGGCCCTAAGCAACTTAGGGAGACCCCATCTCAAAATAAAATATTTTAAAAGGGCTAGCATGTAACTCAGTGGTTAAGTGCCCCTGGGTTCAATCCCTGGTACAGATAAATAAGTAAAAATGTTACTTATCTGTCCACTCCACAATAATGGAAGCTCCCTGCAGAAAAGATTGTGTTCTGTATTGCCCGCTGCTTGTCTTGGAGTTCCTGGTACCTAGTAAGTACTCGTAACTGAATGAGTGAATGAATTAATTTCCCTAGAAGAATTTTGCTCTTCCCTGAGGAAAGTCATGGTAGTATTGGTTTCTTGGGACCCATAAGACAACACCAGATATGTGTTTGGGGATGTGAGAGGAAGGAGACTTCTGCAAGGGGTGAATTTTTTCTGGTAATTTCAAGCTTTTCTGCTCTGACACATGTCCTAACGGGAAGCTCATAACGAGGAGGGAGAAGGTGGCTCCCATGATCCCTATGTGAGTGGGGTACTCTGGTGTGTGCAGAGATGAGGGGTTGGTGTCTTAAACTAAGGTCAGTGCTGCTTGTTGGTTGGGGTCACTGCTAGTGTCAGATGATGTCTGTCAGCTCAACCAGGATGCCTGAGTGACCATGCAGGACCACCTCAGCAGCCAGGGTGCTCTGGAGTAAGGAGTTTCTAAGCTCAGTCCCTGAGCCATACATTCCCTCCAGCCTCACCAGGGTCAGTGTTCAAGTGGAAAACCCCACTGTGTCCTGGGCTTCCAGAGATTGACCCTTCAAGACTTTGTAATAGAGTATCCTTATGAAATCTCCAGAATTTCTTGCGGGTGGGCATCTGAATCAGAACCTTTGATCCCAGTACTCTTGAGATTAAAACATGACCTTTGAGTGAGTTAGAGGGTCAGTATTCTATCTCTCAAGCCCAGGGCCCCTTAGTTTTCTACTTCCTATAACTCCCAGAACAAGATGGTGCCATACTGACTACTGCATTTGTTCTGAGATCCGGGATGTACCTTTTCCCTAGGACAAAGTGAGCACAAGGGACAGTCAGTCTGCACTTCACAGAGGAGGAAGGCAGCATGTAGTCCAGCAACAATGAGGTTAAGAGTCACCAGACAGAAGGTAGAAAGAAGGATGCAGCCAGTGGCAAGTTTGGGAGGAAGATGTCCTCTTCCCTCCCCTCACCCAGTTGCTCTTAGGGGTCATGGTATGTCAGGATCTTTTGTCTTGAATTCTTTCTCTTAACTTTTCTGTGAGTTCTCTCTCTTTGTATTCTCTTTCCTATTCTCGCCCTCCCATGTCCCTCAGGGGGAAAATGGCATTATTGGTCTCCTGAGAAATGTTTTGGTGAGAGGGGGCTTTGAAATAGGAATCACTGTCATGCCTTGTTTGGGATGACAGAGATGGACAGCCAGCTCCCTGCAGGCTCTGCCTTTTCCTAAAGCTTGTTTTGGGGTTTCTCAGGGTGATTTCTTTGAAGGTGACCTCTTGCCATAGCCCTGAGGAAGCTCCACATGTCCAGCACATGCTGGTTTCCTGCAGGGGGAGGACTTGGGGGCATTTCTTGAACTGGTGCTTAGTAACTGGAGCCAGCATGGCCCCAAAGATTGGGTGTCTGCCTTGGATTTCAAGTGTATTAAATTGTTCCTTGTTGTGGAGTCTCATTGCTTAATGAAAAGGCTCGGGTCACACTTCTGGTCCTTCGGTCCGTGGTTGATCATGGTGATAACATTTGGCACCCAGAGTCAGCCCTGTTTCCACTGAAACATGTGGCACTTGGTGGGCAGGCAAGCTGGCACCTGACTTTAACCCATGAGGGTCTGGCCTGCCAATAGGACCACCCTAGCTTTGCCAGGATTTAGCTTGTAGCCAGGCTCGGGGAGCTGTCTGAGGTCCACAGTGGGTGACTTTTTCTCTTTGTTGAAACATTCCACATTTGTAGTTGAAACATTCTTTGCCTCACCTCTGCTCAGCTCTGCTCTCCCACCTCTCCCTAGCAGGAGCCCCCTTCTACCTCCTAGAGCTCTTTCCGTTCCCCAGGCTATGACTCTGGGTTCCCAGTCTCATCCTTCCGTAAGGGAGATTGGTAGGGCTTTAGCTTCATGCTTTAAAAGCTCTGTGTGACAGATCCTGTCATGGTTTTCTGTTCTATCTCAAAGTCCTCACAGAAATTCTCTCATATCAGCATTGTCACCTGCACTTAACAGGGAGGAATTCCAGGCCAAGAACAGCTCACTGGCATTCCCGAGACCACACAGGTAGTTACAAGGCAGGATTGGAACCACACTCCCGATCTGTTAATGGCCGTGCCGCTCTGTTTGTCCAGCTGCACTTCCTGCATGCTTTCCAGGGCTTTCTTTGTTGGCATACAGTGATTGGATTGAGTGTTCGTTCACCGGATGTGCCCTGTTGCCTTCTTTCCAGCACATCCACTGCTGGACTAGGGAGGCATACCCAAGGCAAAGTACCTTAAGAGCCACAGGAGCACCAGGCTGTCTCCCCTCATGGTTTGGGAGGTCAGCAAGTCCAAGATTTGGGTGTCGACAGATTTGATGTCTGGTGAGGGCTTGCTTTCTGCTACAAAGATGGCACCTTCTAGTTGTGTCCTCCCATGGCAGACACAGAAGGGTTAACATGCTCCCTCGGGCCTTCTTCCTAGGGCACTAATCGCACTCACAAGGGCTCTGGTCCAGCCCCAGTGCCCTGCCCCAGCACCCAGAGGAGAACCTTGCCTGTCCCCCAGCTCTCTTGGCAGTGCTGTCACTGTGCCCCAGGACTCTGGTTGTGTCCTGGCAGGCACTCGGGCTTGTTGCTGGATGGGCAGAGGCCAGGCATAGCAGGAAGAGCAACCTGGAACTGCCTCAGGCCACAGTCGGACTGTGAGGGCACTCCACAGGTGTCCCAGGACCCGTACTGCCACTTCACTGTGGAGTTTTTCTTGTCCGTGTCTGTGAGGTGTTCGGATGGGAGGAAACCATCTCTGCTCTTGAGGCGTAGGCACCTGTCCCTTATTGTGCTCTCCGAGGCGGGGGATTCTACGGATGGAATGTCTGTGCCTGGTACCGTGCTTGCACAGAGGCAGAGATGTAAAACAGAAAAAGACAAACAAAACTTGGTCACACACAGAATACATTCTCTGATCCTTAGATGCTTTATGTCTAGTCGGGACTAGAAGACAAAAAATAGTAGGCAGTAGGGGAGTAAGGAAATACTGTTGTAGAAGTCTTCTCCCTGCCAGAGAGTTGAAGCGTCACGCCTGCCATCGGGGAACCATTAGGCACAGTGCATGGTCACAGGCTGTGAAGCTTCCGGCAGTCCCGAGGTGCTCTCGGGTGTCCCTGAGGAAAGGATACGTGCTGTGGGGATACCCAGGGCTGAACGTGGGCTCGGTCTGGACTGATTGCAGTGTTAGGCCCCAGCAGCCCAGCACCAACTCTTTTTTGTTGTTGTTGCTGTTTTGGTACCAGGGATTGAACCCAGGGCACTTAACCACTGAGCCACATCTCCAGCCCTTTTTATTTTTTTTAAATTTTGAGACAGAGTCTCATTAAGTTGCTTAGGGCCTCACTAAGTTGCTAAGGCTGGCTTTGAACTTGTGATCCCCTACCTCAGCCTCCTGAGCCTCTAGGATAACTGGCATGCACCACCGTGCCTGGCCAGCACCAACTCTTGCCAGCATGTTTGTCATTTTTAAGCATCTCTGCCTCTCTCTACATATCTGTTTGCCTCAAGCTACTCTTGTTATGGGCCAGCTAGCTCTCTACCTCATTTGGAGGAAGTTCCCTTCCCCGGCCCTACTCCCCCTTCTTCTTCCCTCCCCTTCCCTTTTCTCTTCTTTAAAAAAAAAAAAAAAAAAATTATATATATATATATATATATATATATATTTTATAATAAATATTTTTAAGTTGTCAATGGATTTTTTTATTTTATTTATTTTTATGTGGTGAGTGTCAAACCCAAGGCCTCACACATGCAAGGCCAGTGCTCTACCACTGAGCCACAACTCCAGCTCCTCTCTTTTCTTTTTGAAACAATGTCTTACCTGTTGCTCAGGCTGGTCTCCAACCCCTGAGCTCATGTGATCCTCCTCCTTCAGCCTCCCAGGTAGCTGGGACTGCAGGCATGCACTACTCCTTCAGGCTTGGAGGGAGCAGGTTTGACAGACTTAGCTGACCTCCCTTGCCCTTGTTGGCCTGGTCATCTTGTGGGTCCAGCAAGCCTGTCATTGGGCCAGTCAGGAGCTGCTTCTCTACAGAGGGCAAGTTATACCTAGCCCCGTTTCCCTGAGGAGAAGTTTGGACTCAGCAGTTTTAAACAGAAAGGATGCTGGCTGACATCATGATGGACAAATCAGGTGTGCTGGGACAAAATGATAAGCTGTTCACTGGACTTTGGGCCCTCAATTGGGAGAGAGCCCCCTTCTTCCTGACTCTTTTCTTCTGGGGCTCCCAGGTTTCCCAGAACCTGTGCTGGACTGCGTAGAAGTGGTTTGCTTGTTTCTTCATACTTCTGCATTGTCTTGTGGGGACACAGAGGTGGGTAGTTCTGACAGGGTGATGAATCTAGGCTTACTGGAGTCACAGAGGAGCAAAGAGTTCCGTGAGAATAGGTTACTTTGGGTATCTTACTCAGGACTGCTAGCACGAAGTGCCTTAGAGTGGTACTTTATAAACAGAAATATACTGTTCAGGAGCCTGGGAAGTCTGAGATGAAAGTATTAGCAGATGCAGAGTCTGGTGAGGGCTCACTCTCTGCTACAAAGATGGCACCTTTGTCCTCCATAGCCAGGTCCTCCATAGCAGTCAGCAAAAGGGGTAACACGCTCCCTCAGGCCTGGTTCACAAGGGCTCTAATCCCATGCTCTGCCCTCATAAGCTAATCACCTCCTAATGGCCCTTGTCTCTCCCCCCATCTTTACACTGGGGATTGTTTAAATATATGAATTTTGGGGAGACACAAGCATTCATGTGTGTCCACTGCCTCATTTCTAAATATCTCAAAATATCAGAATAGATGTGGGGTATGGTGGGATATGAATGAAAAAGCAGAATTCCTCAGCCTTAAGGGTTGGGAACCACTGGTCAAGTGCAGAGCACCATGGGTAGGTTTTAAGAGACCCATATTCTAGTTCTGGTCAGCTATAGGATGTGGGGATGTAAGTTGGCCTTATGATAACAATACCCACTTCTGCCTACTTCACAGAGACTCTGTGGCTAAGGGATGTGTGTAGGACAAGAAATATATTTTTTAAATAATTTTATTTGTAATTGTAAATGGAGGGAATGCCTGTATTTTATCTGCTTGTTTTTATGTGGTGCTAAGGATTAAATCCAGTGCCTCACACATGCTAGGCAAGCACTCTGCCTCTGAGCCACAACCCTAGCCCAGGGCAAGAAATACCTGAGGCTTGGGTATGGTTTTGCCTAGAGATGGGCTGCATAGAGGTTCAGTGTGCATAAGATGGGGTAGGTCTGGGCGGTGGGGAGCCCTGAGAATCTGTATTTCTATGAAGCTCCCTGATGAGGAGTGCACTCATCCTTGGCCTAGCAAGGGGAGCAGAAGAGTAATCCCTTCTCCCACTGGGTTCTCTAGGTTGCTTTCCTCCCTGCTCCTAGGGAGCCTTTATTCAACAGAGGGGAGGTGGGAGTGAGGACTACAGAGTGAGGTGCTTTCCTTGTTTAGTTACATCCTGCATTGACCCTGGTCCTTCAGAGGCAGCCCTTGGGAGTTCTCATTCTACAAACAAGACTAGTCCAGTGTCACACAGCAAGTGTCCAAACCAGGATTTGAACCCAGGTCTTTCTGAGTCTGGTGCCAATTGATATCTCTTCCACTATATTCTGGCTCTCAGACTCTCCTCTATCTAACCCTCCCCCGCCCAACAAGCACAGTGCGGTTAAAAATACAGGTTTCTGGGCCTCACTCAGATTATGACTCAGTAGGTGTAGCCAAGTCAAGGTAGTTGCATTTAAAAGAAATACCTCCTGGGGTGCTTCTAAAGCTGGGGATCTGCAAAGCACACTTTGAGAGACAGTAAATGTCCATGCTGCCTGACTTGACACTTTGGGTGCAAAACTTTTGCCCAAATGTAGTTGTCAGACTTCAGTATGTGTAGGAAGCACCTGGAGAGTTTGTCGAAACAGACTGCTGGACCCTACCCCCAGAGGATCTGCTTCTGTAGGTTTGAGGTAGGGCCTGCGTTCAATAGGTATGACATTTGCCGCAGATCTGGGGACAACACACTTTGAGAACCACCATCCTAGGGTCAGGAACCTCAGCTTCACCTGGAAGCTAAATGCAACTTCTCAGGCCTTATCTCATACCTACTGAATTTGAATCTGCATTTTATTTTATCACAATCTCTACCTTAATGTGTATGCCTTAATGCTGTCTTGGAGGAGCCAGAACGAGCAAACACGGGGAGGAGAGGCAGCTGGAGAACATCTTTTCTTCCCATGGATACCAAAGAGGCAACAGAGGGGCTGATGAGCACCCAGAAGTGACTGACGAGAACAACTGAGAGATGAGACTTGGAAAGGATAGTGGGCCCTTCCCTGAGGAAGGCAGAGAGATGACAGGGAAGGCTGGAGAGATGGGATGGGCCTCAGAGGAGAGGCTGTTCACGAAGCAGTGGAGAGACACCCTGTCGAGAGCATGGGGTGGGCAGTGCGGCTCTGGGTGAGCTGGTGGTTGTGGCAGTGTGACAGATAAACACACACTGGAATAAGCAGTTGGCCAACAGCTGGGAGGGCCTGTGAGGTGAGAAGGCGCGAGTCTGAAGGCGACTTGCCAGGCCAGCGATTTGACTTTGTGCTTCAGAGCAGCAGTGGAAAAACTCAATGGCCACGTAGGAGAGGATATGGCCAAGGTTGGGCACAGGGTCCTGCGGGCCAGGGCCTTGTTGGTGGGGTGGACAGGGAAAGCTCTAGGGTGTGTGGAGACAGAAGAAAGAAGGACTAGATGTCACTGGAAGATCATTAGGCTGGTAACCTTTTTTATACTTAAATAAAAAGGTGGGGGAAATCCTTCAGAAGATACACTGTTTCTTCCATCATCTATTAATGCACATGAATATCCCAACTCAAAGCATTTTACTTCTTGATACGTTAAAATAAATTTTATTGTGTTGTCAATAGGCCTAAGTGCAAGATTGTATGTTTGAGGGAGAACATGCAGCCTGGTGCTGGAGGGGTTGCTGTGGGCCCCAGGATTCCTCAGCCTTGACTCTCAGCCACAGAACTAAGTGAGGGAGCAGTGCTCACCTCCAGCGTTGTGCAGTTTCATATCTACTTGTCTATTCTGCCTTTTTTTTTTTTTTTTTTTTTTTTATGGTATTGGGGATTGAGTTCAGGTTTACTCTACTATGGAGCTGTATCCATACAGCCCTTTTCATTTTTTAATTTGAGACAGGGTCTCCCTAAGTTGCTAAAGCTGACCTTCAACTTGAGATCCTCCTGCTTCAGCCTCCCAAGTCACTGGGACCACAGGTGCGCATCACTGTACCGTTCTGCCTTTTAACAGCTGCTTCCAACTCACCCTCCCTTTCCTCTTCTCTCTTAGGAAAAAAAAGTTCCCCTAATATTGGAAGATATTAGGGGAACTTTTTTGAAGGGAAACCCCATTCAAAGCCCTTCTGAAGGACCCACAGGGAGACAGGAAGTGAAGCATAGTTGAGGTTTCCATTCCTAGTTAATGCATAACTCTTCTCTTTTTCTCCCAACAAATAGTGCAAGAGGTAGTGAGGCCACTGGCATCAAACAGACCTGCATTTGAATCTCTGCTACGTGCTGTGCCAACCTTGGGCCTGTTTCCTTTCTCCCAACCTCTGCCCTTTTTTGCTGCTTTGTCCACAGTGAACACTGTTCAGGGCACATAACATAATAAATTCCCATAAATGCCTGTGGAATAATGGAAATAAAACTTCTTATCCACCCTCCTTGTGACCACTTTGCATAAGCAATGTTCTTGATCTGGCTAGTATGAGGATGAGCTAGGCTTATTATTAAAAAACAAAATTCTGATTTTTCTTGGAAGAAGCAACTCTACTGTCAAGCAACAAGAATCCCTTTTTATTGGTGGATATCATTATTCATACCAGTGGAATTTGTTGTTACGTATCCCCTTGATTCCCTTCTATGCTAGGTACTGGGGAGAAGCAAATTCTTGGTAATTGCCCAGGGAAGGAAAAAACATGCTACTGACTCCCACCAAGGCCAGGTGTTCCTCTCCTCTTCCCTTTCATCCTCCTCCTCTTCATCCCTCTTTCTCTGTCCACAGGGAAGAGTGGCTGCCAGACATTGTCTGTTTGGAAAAGTACAGCTCAATAGATATGAATCAGCTTGGGCAGGCGAAAAATGATTCACATCTGACCAACCTGATTTAGTTCAGGTTGTCCATTCTGAGTCTTTCTCTCCCTTCTAATTAAAGGACACTGGTCTTGATGGTAGGAGGGAAGCGTCTGAATTTAATCTGCCCATGTTTGTGGAAAGCCGGGGATGGGATGGATATGGGGATGCTTCCCTGCTTGTCAAAGCCCTGGTGTGGAGGAGGAGGCAGTGGTGGTGAGCATGCTGGCACCCTGGGGCCTTCTAGAATGGGCAACCTGGTACCGAACAGTCCAGAACCCTGCCTTTCCCACATTCCCCCTTTGAAAACCATGGTTCACGGTGAAGATTTAAAGTTGAGTACCTACTAGACATAGGACTGGAGAGAGGCGCAGAGATCGACTCATCTCCCCTCATCTGTCACTCACAGTAGAGTCTGTCTGTTGCAGGTAGTGCCTGTTTCCCCCAAGGTGTCAGCCCTGGGCTGGTGTGCCAAATCCCCTGTGCTTCCTGTGTCTTGTGGCAGCTGAGCTCTCCAAGCCCTTGGGCAGAAGGGCATGAGAACTCTGTGCTTCCTGTGTCTTCTCCAAGATCACGTCATGCCATCTGTTAGTCACTCGTGTACCTGCTACATGCCAGGCACTGCATGGGAGCTGCAGTGGGTTGTGCAGGCAGCCACTGTATCTCACTGGCTCGTCCCAGCAGCCCTCAGATGACTTGTAATGTTCCAGCTTTTTACTGCTGAGAAAATGAGAGGGCCAGAGAATCAAGGTGCCCAAGGTGTAGACACAAGTCCTGTGACCAGTCAGCTTGCTCCTGACTGAAGCTTGTGCTGCTTCTAGTGGGTTGGTCCGCAACAGGTTCGCTGAGGCCCCCTCCTTGGTGGGCCTCTGTGAGGTGCCAGGGGCTCTGTGCACAGTCAGAGGGTTGCAACACCAGGATCTGTGCCTTTCCCTCATCAAGACACTGCTACAACCCCTCCTGGTTATAGGCAGAGAAACATCCAGGCAAATAAGGTGGACTGTTATTCTTAGGGATTCAAATTTGGGAAAGATAAATACAAACTTTTTTTCTAGAAGTATAAATACGAAGGCTTCACATGTGACCTGAATGAGACGTGATTCCCATCCTCACGCTGCCTGTTTCCCTCAAGCCCTTTGCTACTGGCAGCTTGCAGCTAGGTGAGGAAGGGAAGCCCCATTCAAAGCTCAGACGCTTCCTTTATGGTTAAGAAGGCCCTTACCTCAGGTCATCTCCTTCCACACTAAACAAAAAGAAATCCCTTCGTGTGCGAGCGCCTTGGACCTTTCCTAATCAGCTCTCAGCAGGTGCCCCTCCTAAGTTTCATGCTTGCTTTCTTTCCCCAGGTGTTGACTTTAAGATGAAGACCATAGAGGTAGATGGAATCAAAGTGCGGATACAGATTTGGTGAGTTGGGGAGGAGGAGGCAGGTACAGGCAGAGAGGACCCTGGGCTGCTCCTTAGAAACTGCCGTCTTGGGAAAATCCCTCCTATCTTGCTTAAGAAATTTATTGGAATAGATTAACAGATCACCAAAGGGCAGGCGTTAGAAGGAACTGGTAAACTAACCATTGTGAGTTTGTTGTAGGATCAGGCTTTACCCTCAGGCTGTGTCACACTAGTGAAGACCCGAAGGATGGAAGGCTCCACCCCATGGTTTATGGTGTGAGCCTCTTGAGAGTCCCCTCTGTACTGCCTGGTGCAGTTACCAGCAATAGCCACCAGGGGCTGCTGTGGCCCTCTGACCTGAAGGTCTGGAGGACATTACTTTTGCATGTGGAGCTACCTCCTAATTCTACAATGAATGGTATAGGCATTGCCTTCAGCAGTTCCATGGGCACTGGGGGTGGAGCTTCATCCTCCCATTCAACCAAGTCTGGCCACAATGGCCAAATTTCAGAGAGTTGTCCAGGGCTCAGTTATGGTTGCAGGTATAGTGCAGATATAGTTACCAGGAGCATCCCAGGCCTTGTGGGGCCTGGTCAGTGCCAGTATAGGGAACCTGGCCTCTTATTGCAGAGTCAGGTGTGTTCAGACCCCTTTGGGGATCAAAGCACCACTGATTTTTCACCCTGCAGCTCCCCAGTTTTTCCCGCAAAGGCACAGGGTCTCCCAATTCCTGTTCCTCCCTCCCCATCTGCTCCCACAGTCCCTGCTGCTCTGAGAGACTGGCTTTCTACTGCAGGGACACAGCGGGGCAGGAGAGATACCAGACCATCACAAAGCAGTACTATCGACGGGCCCAGGTGAGCCACCACTTTCAGGGCTTAGAGGTGGGAAGCTGCCACCCACACTTCCACGGTGGGTATTTGAGGGGTATTTGTGGGTATTTTGGTCACTGACTCCTCAGATAGGCTCTTCGGATTGCCTTCAGGGCAGAGAGCCTCAGGGCAGTCTTTCAGTGATTCACTGATGGATTATTTCCCAATTATTCACAGAGTAATTACTGTACTCCCCTGCCCTCATCCCCAACTTCCACCCTCCACCCTGGACCAAAGACCCAGGTTAAAGTGTATGATGCCTTCCTACCCTAGAGAGTTCTGTGATGATCCTAGGAAGTGGCAGCTGTGGGGGGTCTGAGAGAGGAGACATTTCTGGATACTGAGGGGTCCTCATTATACTAAGCAGGGAGAGTGGGCCCAACATTTAAAGACCACCTGTCTGGCTTCATGACTGCACTCTTCCTGTGTGCATCTCCCTCCCCCATCTCTCTTTTTCTCTCTCTCTTTTTTTCTCTCTCAGGGAATATTTTTAGTCTACGACATTAGCAGTGAGCGCTCTTACCAGCACATCATGAAGTGGGTCAGTGATGTGGATGAGGTAGGAGACACCACCTCACTGACGGGTGGGGAAAGGGCACCTCAGGGGAAGGCAAAGCAAGGGCCAGATGGGAAGGACCAGAGCTCTCAGGGCTTGAGTCAGTGCTGCTGGGAAACCTTGCCTTCCACAGCCTGTAAGAAGAGCTCTGGGTGAGTAAGTCATGCATTGCAGGCCCAAACTGCCATGCTCTGTACCTTGCCAGGCCTCCATGCTGTGTCTCTCCTGGAAATGAGTTAGTTCCATACCTGCCCTGGGAGCAGCTTCCTTCCGGAAATCTCAGGACCAGTTGCAATTGCAGGACTGGGCTTCTAGACCAGAGCCATGGCTCTGCTCATAGCTGTGGAGCCCTGGGCAAGCCAACTCTCTGGGTCTCCACAACCTTTTTTGGTACCATTTTTTCAACCCAACAAGGCACCAGTATTAACCAGAGTGTCTTCTATCCTAAGCTGCTCCTGTGACAGACCTGGGACACTTCTTGCCTGTCAAGACCCTCATTCCAAAACCCCCAGTGGATGCCTGAAACTAAAGATAGTACTAAATCCTTTTATTCCCCCTATACATACATACCTATGATAAAGCTTAATTTAAATTTAAATTAGGCACAGTAAGAGATTAACAATAACTAATAATAAAATAGAATAATTATAATAAAAATCACTTAACACTTAAACACACATTGTTTATTTCTAGACTGTTCCATTTAAGTTTTAGACATGGTTGACCACAGGTAACTGAAATTGTAGAAAACAAAACCACAGATGATGGGGGACTCCTGTACTTGGTGGAGCCTGACACTTGCCTCCAGTCACCCCACTGTGTCCCTAGGACTCTTAACCTTGGTGGTGGTTTAGAGGTCCATGTAGACTGTACTGGGGAAATAGGAGGTAAGTGCATTTCTCAGTGACAATTCTGCCTCTCCTCTGTCCCCAGTATGCACCAGAAGGTGTCCAGAAGATCCTTATAGGGAATAAGGCTGATGAAGAGCAGAAACGGCAGGTGGGGAGAGAGCAAGGGCAGCAGGTAGGTGGAGTCCTTCTGTAGCACCTCCAGGGCCAGTCCTGAGAGCGGGGACCTAGGGCTCTGACCATCGTCAGGTCCTCACCCATGTTCCACAGCACCCTCAGGCGCTGGGAGTTGCCATCCTTGAGAGGCTGCTCTCTGTCCCTCAGGACAGTATCTGGGGTCCATCCAGAAACAAAGACCTCTTGGGCACCAACTCTTGCATGTCCAAGTCCCTTAAAACAGGATTACCCACTGCTTACCAGATATCCCTGTTAGTGATGAGGAAGGACTTCAAGTTGCTAAGGTCTTCTTGAATAGCATCCAGGCACAGCTGTGTTTTGCAGTTAGGAAACGGATCTCCCATCCTCTCCACACCCACTCCCTGTCCTCCTTGAAGTAGGGAGGAAAGTGAGGTAATGAAGGGCCTCAGTCAGGTGTGGAATGTCCAAGCATGAAGGAAGACCATCCTCCTGGGAACAGGAAGAAAGATGGATAGTATGAGAGGACCTCGAGAGTTTTTCTCTCCCTCTTCAGTCAATAGCATTCATTAGCCCTTAAAATAAAATTGATATTTTTGTTATAAAAAATAATACATAGTCATTGAAAATGTAGAAGTAGAGGTAACCCTGTGAGAATAACGGTATTTATCAAGCACCATATGTAGAGCACTGTGCTAAATAAGTGCTCTTAGGAGTATGACCCCATTTATTCAAGTGTTACAGACACTTGTTCCCCTTAACAGAAGAGGAAGCTGGGGCTTAGGGAGAATCAGGAACTTGTCCAAGGTCCTGCAACTGTCATATGGCAGTACTAGGTAACCTAGTCTAGGTCTGTTGTACTCTAGAGCCCATGTTGTTTGCTGATATGCCACATTGCCGCTGCATTTTGGCATCTTTGTGTTCTGATGTATGATGTGTGTATTGGGTGTATTTGTGGATCATCTTCCCCCATTCTCTGCCACCCACTGTCTTGGAAGGAGCCTAGTCTCAGCCGAGAAGTGATCTGCTGTGAGAAATTGTCACAGCACAGCATGGTCTGTGAGTGCAGTGGCAGCAGTACATGCCAGGGGCGAGGGGGCCTCCCTTCCCTTACTGACTCTCTTTCAGAAATGTCCTTCTCTTGCAGCTGGCTAAGGAGTACGGCATGGACTTCTACGAAACAAGTGCCTGCACCAACCTCAACATTAAAGAGGTGAGACCACTCGGCAGCAGCTATCCTGCCTCTGACCGAGTCCAGCAGAGTGGGGAGGTGAGAGGAGGAGGTGGCGGACAGGAACCAAGATAAGATGGGACTGGCCCCTTGGGCAGTTACGGAGTTGCCGGGAAGAGAAGATGCTGGACTAACCTGTGCCCCTTGGTTTCCCAGTCTTTCACACGTCTGACGGAGCTGGTGCTGCAGGCCCACAGGAAGGAGCTGGATGGTCTCCGGATACGTGCCAGCAATGAGTTGGCCTTGGCAGAGCTGGAGGAGGAGGAGGGCAAACCCGAGGGCCCAGCGAACTCTTCAAAAACCTGCTGGTGCTGAGGGTCCTACGTGGGGCACCCCACACAAACCCCTTTCCCTCAGGAGGCCTGTGGGCAAACAGGGGAGCCTGGGCGTTGCCTACAGCTGTCCTCTCATTTGACGACCCTGTCAAAAATCAGTAGCTGCTACTCTTCCCCTGCCTGGCCCTGAGAGCAGCTCTGCTGGCATCTCTGAGCAGCCTCTGCCCCTGGCCCCTCTACCCTGGAGTGGTATCCTTCAGCCTGTTTCCCCAGCCAGGGGCCTGCTGTGACCCACGGTGCACTGTGAGCACTGTGCCACCACCAGAGCTCCCTGGACAATGGCCGAGGCTGGAGTCAAGGCTGCTTAAAGGCTCCTTCTTTCTGAGTGCATCTTGGTCCTGCTTTTTCTCTTTCCTTCCCGCCCTTTCTTCACCTGCTTCCCTCCAGTGTGTTTCCTCTCAAAGCCCCGCCTACCCTTTGCCCGTGTGTCCTACTATGTGGCTGCGGGAGCAGCTCTTTCATCCCAGCCCTGCCTAAGGGAGTGGACCCAGGCTCATAGGGATGTTCCATCCTCTACTCTGTGGGTGGACCAAAGGCCAAGGGTGCTTCTTCCTCCTCTCCTTGTCCCTGCCCCTTCTCGTACCATGGGCCTGGGAACCTGGGAAAGTGAAACATCGAGGTAGGAAGGAAACACCACCTGTTGGTGGCCTGGGGCTGGCCTACCTCTCTCTGCTCCCCCTGCCTGAGCTCTGGCCTTGTTTAGCTGCCCACCTGCCTCTGTGGGAACTGAGCTCAGAGGCAGGTGCTTCAGAGAAGACAAAATGATGAGGGGTGGCAGGGATAAAAAGTCACCTCGAGTCTCTACCTCCCATGCAGGGTGTACTCAACTGCTCTTCACATGGGCCCCTGATGGAAAGCTGTGGACCAAGGCCTGAGGGTACCACAGGGGCGAGGAGATCCCTGGGGCCAGAGCACTGCAAGCTAACTGTGCAGTCCAGAAAGAGGAGCACTCGCAAATGAAGGACTAGCTCCTTGCTGTCAGGGCCAGAGCAAGGGCACGCAGGCCGGGGTCGGCATTTTGTGAAGCAGAGGGGGTGTGGTGGCAGCAGGGCCTCACACATGCTAGGCTAGCACTCTTCCTCTGAGCGTGTCCCCAGCCCTACCTTCCCTCTCTTGTGGTAGAAGAGAACTTCCCCATACTTCCCGGCAGAGGTGAGAGATGAACCCAGTCTTCAGCAGTCAGGGTTTTCCTGGGTCCCAGAGTTTGTGGGAGAAGGCAAAGGTTTCATGGGAAGAGGAAGGAGGCCCTGGGTAGGAATGCTTGGGACTGTTCGGCCTTCGAGTCAAAGCATTCATCTTGGCCCCTTGCTCCTGTGTAGGCTTGAGGGTGTGCCAATTGCACTGTGGGGAGGGAAAAGGACTTCCGTCTCCAGAGTTGTGTTCAGGAATTTTCTTTAACCCCAATAGCCCAAGAGTAGCTTGTTCCCTTTCAAGAGGGAACAAGTCAATTGCCAGCCCTGCTTGGGTTCCTCCTCACCTTTCTGGGGCAAGAGAAGCCCAGGTGAGAGGATCATTCCTAAGCTGTACTACATGGCTGGGACTGGAGCCAAAGCAAAGACCTGGGCACCAAGCCCCAAGGACCCAAAAGCAGGGCAGGTACCTGTGGAGAAGAAGAGCCCTATTTCTCACTCCACAAAGGAGGTGGGGATAAAATCACTGGGCATTTTCTCTTGACTTACCAAACCAGGAAATGGCCAGCAGGAAAGGGTGGCTCAGGATTTAGGAATGGGGGACAGGTAGAGTAAACCACTGGCTAATCAATTTGGAGAGCAGGTTCTTTAGGATGAAGCCATGACTGACTGGGCAGCTTCCTTGAGGACTGACCTATGCAGCAGGACACTGGGCACACGCAGGTTGGTAGTGCCAATCCTGCCTGTCCTTGGGAAGGATGAGAGAAAGGAGAAGTTGTATTAGGCACTGGCTGCAACCTGTGGGCCAGTGTTGTCGCTTCCCCTGCAGATGAGGCAGAGTACCAGCGTCTTTCTCTCCTACCCCCTCAGGAAAGAGGGATTCTGTTTTCACTGTACCTTAGGGTTCTGGAAGGGAGATCGTGGGGCCAGGAGTCTATGGACTGATGAGCCCTCTCCACAGGGTCTACAGCTGGGAGCAGGAGGAGTGCTGGGATTTTAAGATGCAGCTGTGCTCAACAGGTATCGGAGACGGCCTCTCGCCCCTAAACCAGTCCAGGAGGTGGTCTGGGCTGCCATTGGGCCAGGAGTGTTGAGCAGGCTTTCCTAGCCTGTCTTTTGGTCAGTACCTCTGCCACTTTGTCCTGAGACTCAGCCCAGCCCCTGGCACCGCCTGCTCTTGAGCCCCACCATCTCCCTGTGATGGGTGAACTTTGTGTACTGTGTCTAGGGTCCATTATATGAATTGTGAGCAGGGTTCATCTATTTTAAACACAGATGTTTACAAAATAAAGAATATTTCAAACCACAGGTATGGCTACCTGTGTGAGTTCTTGGAAGGAGGATTCACTGGGACCTGGGAGGTGGGGGGAGCACTGGTAGAAGAATCCTCAGAATTCTAAAGCAAGAGCAGGAAAATGATGGTGGAAGTGGAGAACTTTGGCTTCTTTTTTGTGCTTTCCCTATTGCTACCTGCAGGGGAGCTCAAAGCAAAGCCCCCCTGCCCTGAAAGAAATAAGATTAAGCACAGTCATTGGGAGGACCGAACATCCGTGTCTGAGGGAAGAGGAAGCTAAACGCCCAAGTTGTGTCTGATGGGTCTTTGAGGCCAAGATGGTTCTCAGCTATTCAGTGGGTCAGGAAAAGGTCTTCCCAAAGTATGAGGAGGGACTGAGTAATCTTTCAAATTTGTAATTGGATACCTTAGGGGAGCAGAGGCAGACATGGAACCTCAGGAATCTAGGTATTTAATACTAATGAGGCTGGCACAGCTTAGTGGTAGAGCACTTGCCTAGCATGTATGAAGCTCTGGGTTCAGTCCTCAGTACTGCCAAAAAAAGAAAAAAGAATACACACTTTGGGATATGGATTTGGTGAAGGAGCTAGAGAATGTGTGGGGGTAAAGAGAAAGATGGAGGAAGGAAGGAGTGAGACAGGCCGGGCAATCATCAGTAGTCTTCAGATCTTAACTTATACTTTACAGTTTACAGAACACTGATACTTTGCTTCTCTGTCCTGGCAATCACTGTGTGAGAGAGGGAGTGTGGTTATCTTTATCCACACCCAACAGGTAAGGAAACTGCTTGGAGAACTTCAAAGATTTGCCACGGGACCCCAAGTAACAGTGATGGCATTATGGCCAAAGCTGTGTGAATCATACATTTGAAGTACAAGCCCAAAAGTCCTGAGCTCCTGAGAAGTGGGGCTGGTGTGAGTTAGAGTTGGAGGTCGAGGGATTTTAGGAGCATCTCACCAGTCTTGTTCCATGGTGAGAGGTGGGATAACTGGGAGGCTCCTAGGATCCTAGGTTGAGCTGGGGAAAAGGAAGGCCATCACCCGCATGCCATACTCCAGACTCCTGTGGCCTGGCCCAAGAGGGCCTGCAAAGGTGCCGTGACAAAGAGGTATCTCTGGAGCCCAGGTACTGGGGGAAGCTCTAGGCAGGCAGATAAACACAGCAAGTTAATGTCAGGGTTTCAGTCGCCATCAGTGCCAAGTCCCTCTGACTCAGTGGCTTGGTAGGGACACTTTTGGGCTGCGTCCAGGAACTCTACCCAGCCTTAGCAGAGGACACACTTTGTTCTGCATTTCCTGCCACTCCTGGTGGCAAAAGATTGCAGTTCCACTGAGATCACGCAAGCTTGCTTTTAGGGAGCAGTCAGATGAGGCATGTGGTTTCCTCACAGTTAAACAGCCATGAACAAGCTGCAAGGCAGAAAAGATGGGCACTCCCTGGTGAGCAGTTCCTCCATCTCCTCAACAAATTAGATGCTCAAGACCAGCTGCTCCCAGCCTTGCTTACTTTGTTCTAGGAGGCAGCTCCCAATGGGTGTGTCCCCGTGGAAACTCTCCAGGAAAACATCTGCCTTCTTACTGAAATTTCACTCTAAAATCCCAAAGCCAGGAAAAGCCTAATTACCAGTTTCACTGACAGAGAAATCAAAGCATTTTTTAAAAAGTGATTTGTTTGGTTGGTGGGTGCTTGGAAGAATGAAGTGACTTTAGGATCTGTTTAGTTTCCATAGGCTTCCGTGGGCTCCCAAGATGCCATGCATCTGTGTGGCTGGTATTGGGGACATCATGGATGGCCTGTCTGGATCAAGAACCACAGCAGTTGTGCCTTGCTGCACTCTTCTGTAGGGAGATGACCAGCACAGCCCCCCACCCCCACAAAAAGCAACTCTTGGAGACTGAACCTTTGAGAGGGAAGGGGTGCAGTTTCCCCTCCTGTTCTGTGATTCATCCTCACCATTATCCTAGCAACCACTCCATCCTCAAGACTAGGGGTAGGGGGAGGTGGAGGCGGGCGCTTTAACACGGGAGATAGTGCAATGCAGGGACAAGGGCAGGACAGGGAATACCACTCACTGAAAGACCTCATCCCTTCTGCCTGGTGCAAGCTGAGGCACTGAAAGTCATTATTTCTGGGATATGACACACTCCTCCCAAGGGTACCTTTGATTTTCTGCTTCTGGAAAGCAATAGCCTAATCAAAATAGGTGAAGAGTAATATGTATATTTCAGTGGTCATCTGAGTCAGATGGACACATGCCCCAATTCTCTTCCTCATCTTTCGGATCTCAGCAGACTCACCTCTCACTGCACAATTCAGAGACGGGCACTCCGTAAATGCATTCAATAAATGTCTATGCCAAGGGAAAATAACTTGCTGGGGAAAGGAGGAGTCAATCTTGTATGTCTCCCTCCCTTTTTTCCTCCCTGTGCGACCTTTAGGGCTCTGGTTTCCTACAAGTAATGAATTATTTACATCTGCTCATAGCTATCAAATTGGTCCCTTCCAGGTTGCCAGCAGGGTGGGGCAGGGAGGAGGCTTTGTTCGGGGACTGTAAGTAGGAGGAGCAACTACCTTGTTCAAACAACGCAGACAGGTGGGTGCCTGCTTTTGCTAAGTCATCCTGAGAAGCAAAGGCCCATTGTGAGATCTTCTGTCCTTCCTAGCTCCTTCCTCCCCACTCCCTGGAGAAACCCTTAAGTGGGTTCACACCACTCGCGGGACTCACTCTGCACTTCACCATGGCCTACATCGCCAAGTCTTTCTATGACCTTAGTGCCATCAGCCTGGATGGTGAGAAGGTGGATTTCAACACCTTCCGAGGCAGGGCCGTGCTCATTGAGAACGTGGCCTCCCTCTGAGGCACTACCACCAGGGACTTCACCCAACTCAACGAGCTGCAATGCCGCTTTCCCAGGCGCCTGGTGGTTCTTGGCTTCCCTTGCAACCAATTTGGACATCAGGTGAGGTGTCCCTTGTGTTGTACCCAAGGAACTGGGCTGATATAGCTTGAGTAGGATAAGGGAAGGGGGAAATGACTTGGTATGTTCGAGTGTCTAGAATTGTGGGGCATGTTCTTCGTCCCAGGTCTTCAGGAGCATGTGAATACCCAGGGGCAGTAGACAAGCTCTGAGACTAAACACTGAGAGTGGATGTTTATATTTACTCTCTTCCCACTAGAATCCATAAAGGCTGGTACCAGGTCTATTTTTCCGTCCATTGTGTCCTCAGTGCCTAGGGTACTGAAGATACTCATTAAATATCTGTTGAATGAATGAATGGAGGAAATAGAAGGTCAAGAATCAAACTAGAAGTGGACTCCCTCGAGTTCTGCTCTTTAATGGCCCTTGGAAGAGACACTTGATTTTTGTTTTAGTCTCCTCATGTGTAAACTGGAGATAATACCATTTCATTCACAGGATTATTATGAGGTTTGTGAGGTAAGATATAAAAAGGTAACTAGAAAAATGTAAAGTATTATGGGAATGTAATCAATTTATTATTTAGATTTATTTAAGTAAGTCAGCGGAAAGTGAATATGGGGGAAGGGAAAGATTTGTAGCATGTATGTGTCTCCTCTGGGCATCACACACACCTGGCTCAGAATAACAGATCACGTAGTTATGGATCTTCAGCCTCACACCTCTAGTTATCTTTTAGGGATTCTTCTATTTCTACTTGTGATTTTAATTGTACTAGCAGGCAGAACGTCCCCAAGCGAACTCTCTAATTATAATCTCCTTAGTTCGATTCTCGGTGGCATAAGGGCAAGGTAGAATTAAGGGGGATGTAAGCAGGAAGGCTGAAGGATCACTGATTGACAAACCAGAGTCCAACCATTACTGCTCTCACTGTTCCTTCCCTCCCACTTCACCTTCCAACCTTTACCAGGCAGGAGAGACAGAATGGGTCAAATCTCTTTAGAGACACCTCTCCAGAGGTACCCCAGCCGTACCCCATCACTCCTGTTTATCTAGTCACCTGAGGGACCACAACCTAGGAGCCAGCCAGCCATTTGCGTGAAGAGATTAGAAGTCTAACAGATCAGTGGGCTCATTATGTTATGATGGCCTGGAACTGACTGGACTCTTCGGTTCTAGCAGGTCAGAGATGGGGACTTTTTCCATGAGGGAGACATCTGACTCAGACTGGGGAGGAAGAGGTGGGTTTCACTGGCCTTTTGGAGTTTTCAGTGTGGGGAATGCTGAGTGGGGACAGGGCAGGCGTGGCAGTGGGAAGGGAAAGATAGGCAACAGTTTCTGAGCTAAAGTTTTCATAACTGAGTACTCACTAGTGGAGAGGAGGAGCTTTGGACAGCAGCCTACAAGTGAAAGAAATAATTACATGTTCGCAACCTTTAGCTCTCAAGCATCATTTCCTTTACTCCCTGTACCACACCTATCCTAGAACCCTCAACCCTCTGTCCTCTCTGAGTCATTCCTGATGGTCATTAAGTAGTTCCATTTAGAGTACATTCATTGCTATCTCTAACTTACTTTGCCTAATTTATGGCATCTGAAAACTACATTTTCTTGGTTGGGGTCTTTCTTCAGCAAAGTGTCCTCCTTTTTGCACTTCGGTTCTAGGACAAAGCAGGATGAAAGCTAGACCCTCTAAGTCCCATTCCCCTGGGCCTCACTTTCACGTGAAGAGGTGAGCAGGGCAGAGGCAAAGGCTGTACTCAATGTGTAATGAGAAGCCAGGGAGGTGCAACCAGGGCAGGAGGAAGGGAAGGTGGTGGAGTGTAGAGCGTGTGTGTGCATGTGTAGACCAGGGAGGCAGGTAGGTAAGTAGACGGACAGGTTTTGGGCAGTATGACCTGAGCCTCCCTTCCTTTTCTTTCTCTGCCTGGAACTCAAGGTCACCTGAAGCTTTAAACAAATACTGCTCAGAATCATTGGAGTCAGAAGCAACAGTTCAAACATGCTAAACATTTAAGAATAAGAACAGCCAAGTGGGCCAGGGTTGTGGCTTAGTGGTGGAGCGCTTGCCTAGCATAGGTGAGGCACTGGCTTGGATTCTCAGCACCATACAAATAAATGAATAAAATACAGGTCCATCAACAACTGTATAATACACACGCACACACACACACATATATATATGTATGTATAAAAATCATTAAAAAAAAAAAAAAAAGAGCAGCCAAGTTAGGAACTACAAGGACTTTCAGAAATGCCTAGCACACCATCAAACAATAGCTAGGAGAGGGAAAACACCAAGTCTAGAGAAGGATAAAGCAAATGAACACCCATACAGAGATAAAGGATCCTGGGAAGGGATTGTAGGAGGGTGAAAGATTCGCATGCTGTGGAACCTTCATTTCCCTTCCCCTTTTCCATGCTGTCTTTCCTCCCCCAGGAGAATTGTCAGAATGAGGAGATCCTGAATAGTCTCAAATATGTCCGCCCGGGAGGTGGATACCAGCCCACCTTTACTCTTGTCCAAAAGTGTGAGGTGAATGGGCAGAATGAGCATCCTGTCTTCGCCTACCTGAAGGACAAGCTCCCCTACCCTTATGATGACCCATTTTCCCTCATGACTGATCCCAAGTTCATCATATGGAGTCCAGTGCGCCGCTCAGATGTGTCCTGGAACTTCGAGAAGTTCCTCATAGGGCCGGAGGGGGAGCCCTTCCGACGCTACAGCCGCACCTTCCCTACCATCAACATCGAGCCGGACATCAAGCGCCTCCTCAAAGTTGCCATATAGACGTGAGCTGCTCAGCACATGGATCTCCTGCTCTGTCCAGTCCCTCAGTGTCCTTCCATAGGATTCAGCGTGCCCTCGGGAGCCACTGCTGGACCGAAGCTTTCCCTCAACCTCACCCCCTTCATTGAAGAGCCTGCATCTCCCATCTGCCTCTTTCCTTTTCCTCCCTCAACCCTCTGGGGACAAACTTGGGGCTCAAATACTGGGCAGCAGGCTCTGTGCCTTCACAGAATGAGGGTACCTTCCTAAACCCTTCTGGGTGGTGTCTGAGAAGTGTGAAGGGCCCAGAGCCATCCTGCCAGATGAGTCTAATAAAGGGCAGATGTGGAAACAACCAGGCTCTTTGTGTTTTCTTCCTGGACAGAAGGCAGAGGGGTGGCACAAACTGCAGGTGGGACAGGGGAGTTGATAGCATGCAAAGGTGTGATAGGGGGAGGCTCTGATCAAAGGTTGGATACCTTGATTACTGTCTGGACAGCAGGCTGTGGTCAAGGTCTGCAGTGGCAGGAAATGTAAATTGTATTATTTTATGACTCTTCAAAACTGGGGGGGAAAAGAAGTAGTAAAGGGACTGGGGAGATAGCTCAGTTGGTAGAGTGCTTGCCTTGTAAGCACAGGGCCCTGGGTTCGATCCCCAGCACTGCAAAAAAAGTAGTAAAGAAGAGGAAAAGTGGGCCCTTTGGTTGAGCATACTGGGAGGTTGCTGGAAGATTATGATCAGGAAAACTTCATATCACTAAGTACTGAGACAACTAGATATTACCTGTACCTTGAGAAATTCTGGGAAGACAGTTTGGTCAACTTTTACTGATGGCAAAGGTATAGAGGGAGCAGTTACTGGAAACACAGAGAGCACTTTATCTTTTCCCTGATTAACTTGTTGAATGTTTTCAATCTTTAGCTAGAATGACTCTCCTATCCTTTTAAAATTCACATTTACTCTTGCTCTTCTCAAATTCATATATTCACAAATTCAAGCACAAGATAAACAAATAGAGGCATAAATCAGGTTCGCTTCCTCCTCCAGGAGAGTAGGGATATGAGAGGGAAGGCCTCCCTGAGAAGAGAGAGTTTACAACCTGCCAACACGACTGGTGCTCTCTGTGCCGAAAGTACCAACACCACAAAGGCCAGATTCTATCACGTTCTGGAAAAGATAACCCGCTGAGAGGCCACTGTTCCATCACTATGCCTAACAAAACTCATCCTGGAACCTTCTCATTTCGACTTTCCCTTCTTTGACCACTAGATGGAACATTTTACTTCTCTTCACTGAAGCTGTGAAGGGCTAGTTCTACAAACTAGACACCCTGCTTGAGATCCCAACATTGAGTAGGATGTATTTTTCCTTTAATCTGCTCCCCATGAGCATTTTCCAAGTACATGCATCATCTGAGAAGCAAACATGGAGTAGAGGTTAAGAATCCACACTGTCCGACCTTCAACGAAAGCTGTCATCAGTGGTGCTGTATTTCAAACAGGTAACCTGAGCATTATAGTGGGAATCCCCTGGCATCCTTCTGCAGGACCTTCTGCTAAATTAAGATTGACCTCAACTTGACTCTTCTAAAAACTTGAACCTTTCAGATTCCTTCTCTTAAAGCCAACCGCTGGGGGGAGCGAGTCACTGATTTTAGAGCAGTAACTGCAGAGACAAGTGGCTTCCCTGATGAACGTGAGAATTCATGTTGGGTGCTAGTATGATTGCTCATCGTCTTGATAGCGCTACAATTTGTTACATTCAAAACCAGCCAGCTATCCCAGATGTTGGCGTTAGGCCATGGGCATTTTAGGGTCTGATATGCCAGTATGGTGTGTTAGGTCTTTTCCATGAGGCTCCAGTTTAAAAAATTATTTAAGGATTCCCGAAGGAATGGGAAGCTTGATGTCTCTGTAATTTTGCAGAGAGTGTCAAAGGGGCATGCCAGAAAGAAGGTTCCTCATATAGGCAGAGAAAATGCTGTTCTTCAGACAAGATCTGACCAGTTTGGCTCCAGAGGAAACAGGAGTGGAGAAGGGGTGGAGCCTGATTTAAAAGGCCCTTCAGCTTTATTGAAGTTTTCCTTGTGTTGATAAAACCACAAAAAAAGTGTTCCTTTCTTTTATTTCTCATTTCATTTGTCACCCTTTCCTCCTCAGAAGCAGCAGCACGGGAAATGGTCATGAGGCAAAGCTTTAATGTAATCACCCACTTTCCTGGATAAATAAAATCTTTTAATCAAATTTCCCTGGGGGTGCTCAGAAGTAGAGAGAAGTCTCATTAGCAGGCTCTGCCAGAAGTGGGGAGATAATGCTGCTCAATTTAGAGGAATGATAGAGAATTGCTTCTCTAAGGGCTCTTACAAAAAATATAGCTAGGAAGAAGAGATTTGAGGGGGCCAAGGTTTAGAGACTGAAATCGATGACTATTTTCATGACTTATGTTCCCACAGCTACACCTTCTTAGTTAGAAATACTGAGCCAAACTCTAGAATTTTATTATAATCACTATCCCAACCATCATCCAAACTACCACTTATTGCATATTTACTATGTTCACACACTGTGCTAAGTATTTTATATACATACATATATATACATACATATATATACATACATATGTGTATTTATTATCATACAGATCCCATATCCCACGAGGAATTTTTATTTCTATTCAGAGAGAAAGTAGTTGGGCAAGAGACCTGTGAAAGACAAAGGGTTAGTAAACAGCTGAACTGAAAGTTAAAGCCAGGTCAGTCTAACTCCAAAGCATCTACTCTTAACTACAACAGTGCTTCTTTTAGCTTAAATTTTCCTTCATAAAGGTCACACACAGCTGTCCAAACCCAGCACTGCACATCAAAATGTTTCCACTTACATTATATCATTTGATTTTAAAACTTAAAGCGGTTTAATTGTTTCCATTCTTCTACTGAAGAAAAGTGAGGTTCAGACAGGATAACTGGTACAATGTCTCACCATTAGCAAGTGGCAAAGTCTATTCCAGACCCGGTTCTTTTGACTTCCTTTCTACCTAACCATCTCACAATGGAGACATATACTACAGCAAGAAACATACACTTTAGTATTAAAAGCCTCAAATTCAGACAGGTAACTTCCTTGCTCACAAAATGAGAGAATGAAAATGAAAGGATTTTTGATACACTCAAATAAAGAAATGTGAACATACACCTCTTCAGGATAAATTACAAGTAACAGAATATACCTGATTGTACCCAAGCTAGGTCATATATCAATTAATCAGTACTGGGAGATGCTAAGACCATTTGAGAAAGACAGAGCTAGCTAAAACAATACAACAACAACAAAAAGAGGCTGAGCTTTTAACTTCAACAATCTTATTAGCAAGAAGCTAGATAAGTACATGATGAAGCAATAATGAGGACTAGCCCAGGTTTCCAATGACACTCACAGGTGATTTCTTTTCCTTCTTAAGTCTCAGGAAGGGAAGTAAAGAGGACTAATGCTTTTGCCTGGTTTCTTTATTTGACCAAGGAAAAATAAGAATTCAGTGGAACTGAATTCAAGAGGTCTTTATTCCATTTGACCCACAGAAGGATTGTAGAAGATGATAAACACAGTATCACAAACCCAGCATCTTGTTGGTTAAATAATAATCAAATACATGAATAGGGTCTTACATTTGAAATTTTTGTAACGTATAGTTCAAAACAAAGAGATATTCTGCAATAGATAAGGATATCAGCAAGGGCATATGAGATCATACTCTTGGGCTTCAAATGACAAAGTTGGAAGCATTAGCAAATTCCAAGAAAGGATGATTCTGGAATATAGAGGCTATAATGGGTCTAGGGCTGCTATTTAAAGTAATGAATGCATTACTTTATTTAAAGTAATGAATGCAATAAAGCATTTTCTCTGCTTTTTGGATTCATTTCACCAAACGATTTCCTCAGCAGGTCAGATATAGATTTGCAGCAAAATGGAAAACATTTTCCAGGAATAAAACAACCGATCCCTAAGGAGCAGCTGACTTAACTTTTCTGTGTAATAAATCTTTATCTGACATGCCGAAATTCCTTGGAGTGCTGTCACTGATATTCTTAACCTTTTCCTAACCTTGACAGACCCTTGTACCTCATGTTTACCAAACATCACTGCTGGAAGGGAGTCACTATGGTAGCTGTGTGACTTTGAGCAAGTTACTTCACTTCTTTGTGTCTTAGTTTTTTTCTGGCTCTAAAGCTGGAATAAGAATGGTACTTATGGTGTTGTTAATGAGGATTAAATAAGTATACTTTAAATGGCTGGTGGCACAGAGGAAGTACTCACTAAACCTCAGCTATTATTATTACTATGCTGTTATATAATAAAGCTTTTCCCTGGTATCAACAAAGAACAATTTGCTCGCTTTTTTTCCTTATAAGCAAAGCTAGCTCAGAATTTTCAAATCTCTTATATGTGAAGAGGAATCCATTTTGTATCTAAAGCTGGACCCCTTAAGTTCTGATTTCAGAATGAGAATAATTACCTGAAGCCACCATGTTCTATGCTGTACTTTATATACTTTCCTAAGTATTTTACATTAATTCATTTGGATCTCCTAATAGTGCAAAAGGAGTACATCATATTTTATTATCCCAATGTTACAGGAATGAGACAATGAAATCCCAAGCAATGCTATGTTTAATGATTATATTGATACCTGAGAGACCTAACTGCTTGAGTTTATGACCTCCCCATAGTTGCTCTTTCCTTTTCATTTTAATGAACACAATAACTTTATTTTATTTATTTATTTTTATGTGGTATTGAGGATAGAACCCCAAGTGCCTCACACGTGCTAGGCAAGCGCTCTACCACTGAGCCACAGCCCCAGCTCCATAGTTGTTCTTTCAACTATGCAAAATAAGACATTCTAAGATCCCTTTGGAGCAACTGAAACCATACTATGCAGATTTTGCCCTTTTCAACCAAATGTCCTTTTTTTCTGGTGTAGGATCCCCTTTAGGACATATTACATTTATTTGTCATATCTTGTTAGTCCCTTCTTGTCTGTAATTGTTTCTCAGACTTTTGTTGTTTTCAATGACCTTGACAGTTTCAAGGAGTACTGGCCAAGTACTTTGCAGAACGCCCTTCAGTTGGGATTTGTGTGATGTCTTGCTCATGATTAGACTAGGATAATGGGTTTTGGGAGGAAGACCACAGAAGTAAAGTGCCATTCTTCTATCATATCAAGAGTACATGCTAGACTGACTAGGATCTCTAGTGGACAGTAGGCTGAGGCAGGGGAACTTGAGGATTCAAGATTTGATCAAACAACTTTATTTTGTGAATTTAGAATGCAAAAGAAAAATTAATAGACTGATATAGAAGAAAATGAAGAGAAACAGTCAAATACCACCTTCAGTTTCTCATCCCCTGAGAAGTCAAGATTCTGTCTCTAAATCAATTCAATCAAATACTGCAAGAAGTCAAAGTGGTTGGAGCTGCCCTCAATTCCACTGTTAAACCTAGCCCATATTATTCAAAGAATTTTCTTATGACAGATGGGAAAAATACTCTGCCTTGTGTATCTTATGATATTGTATTTTTAAAAGCATTCTTTGCAAAGCCTATGCCAACAAAACAAAAATGCAGGCTATAATTTCATTGCAATAGAAATTCCATTTTTTTAGTACTTTAAACATTTTGCTTTCAGTTCAGGTGGTAAATTTGTTTATTTAAAACTAACCTAGAGAGCCTCCTGTGTGCCAAGCACCACACTGGGTGCAAGGGAAATAATATGAAATATAAGTGGTAAATGGCTCCTTCTCTCAGAGAATTTCTAATCTCAAATAGAGAGATACATAAATGTTATACTGTGGTATGATAGAGGTATAAGCAGGGTGCTACTACACATGTAGACAAAAAGGGTGGGCCAGATCAGAGAAAGACTTTCAAAGGAGATCATCACCTATATTATCTTAGATATTTAAGAACCCATCACGGACACAAACCCAAATAAATAATTTTCTCATACTAGACAAAGGGGCCAAAAATATGCAATGGAGAAAAGATAGCCTCTTCAACAAATGGTGCTGGGAGAATTGGAAATCCATATGCAACAGAATGAAACTAAACCCATATCTCTCACCATGCATGAAACTAAACTCAAAATGGATTAAGGACCTCGGAATCAGACCAGAGATCCTGCAGATTATAGAAGAAAAAGTAGGTCCAGATCTTCAACATGTCGGCTTAGGACCAGACTTCCTCAACAGATTCCCATAGCACAAGAAATAAAAACAAGAATTAATAACTGGGATAGATTCAAACTAAAAAGCTTTCTCTCAGCAAAGAAAACTATCAGCAATGCAAAGAAAGAGTCTACAGAGTGGGAGAAAATCTTTGCCAATCATACTTCAGATAGAGCACTAATCTCCAGAATCTATAAAGAACTCAAAAAACTCTACACCAAGAATGCAAATAATCCAATCGACAAATGGGCTAAGGAAATGAATAGACACTTCACAGAAGAAGATCTACAAGCAATCAACAAACATATGGAAAAATGTTCAACATCTCTAGTAATAAGAGAAATGCAAATCAAAACCACCCTAAGATTCCATCTCACTCCAATTAGAATGGCGATTATCAAGAATACAAGCAACAACAGGTGTTGGCGAGGATGTGGGGAGAAAGGTACACTCATACATTGCTGGTGGGGCTGCAAATTAGTGCAGCCACTCTGGAAAGCAGTGTGGAGACTCCTTAGAAAACTTGGAATGGAACCACCATTTGACCCAGCTATCCCACTCCTTGGCCTATACCCAAAGGACTTAAAATCAGCATACTACAGAGATACAGCCACATCAATGTTCATAGCTGCTCAATTTACAATAGCCAGATTGTGGAACCAACCCAGTTGTCCTTCAATTGATGAATGGATAAAGAAACTGTGATATATATATATATATATATATATATATATATATATATATATAATACACACAATGGAATATTACTCAGCTATAAAGAATGATAAAATTATGGCATTTGCAGACAAATGGATGAAATTGGAGAATATCATGCTAAGTGAGATAAGCCAATCTCAAAAAACCAAAGGACGAATGATATCGCTAAGAAGTGGATGATGACACATAATGGGGGGTGGGAGGGGTTAGTGTTAGGGTTAGAGTTAGGGTTAGGGAGGGGGACAAGAATGGAGGAATGAAGGACTGTATAGAGGGAAAAGAGGGGTGGGAGGGGTGGGGGAAGGAAAAAAATAACAGAATGAATCAAACAGCATTACCCTATGTAAATTTATGATTACACAAATGGTATGCCTTTACGCCATGTACAAACAGAGAAACAACATGTATCCCATTTGTTTACAATAAAAAAAAAAAAAAGAACCCATCAGAGTCAACTAAGGCAAAGTGTTGGTAGGGCAAGAGGCAGGGAAGATGCATTTTAAGGTGAGTGGGCAGCATATGCAAAGACATGAAGCTAAGAGAAAGTTTGACTTGTTCAGGGAACTGCAAGCAGCATGTAATTACCACAGTGTGGAGTTAGTAAGTGAAGGGGTGGGAGTTACGGATTCTAAAGTTAAGGCAGGAGTGGCCTGGGATATAAGCAAGAGGCTTGTTGACAAAGAATGCTAGAGACCCCAAAGGAGGCTGGAGACCTTATAAGACCTACATGTTTAATAAAAGGGCTTGACTATAATTCTGAAATTGGCCTCAATTCTGAAATCACACTCGGATTCCAATGTTTAGTATATGTTACCATTTACCAGCCTTATGACATAAGTAAGTTGCTTAAACTATCTGAGTTTCAGGTTTTTAAAAATCTGAACATAGGGAGATGAATTCCTATTTTGAAAGGTTGTTGTGGAGATAAAAAGATAAAACAAATGCACAGTGCCTGCCACACAGTAGGTGATCAAGAAATGGTAACTGTTGGGCTGGGATTGTGGCTCAGTAGTAGAGCACTAGCCTAGCATGTGTGAAGTACTGGTTTTGATCCTCAGCACCACATTAAAAATACATATATATATAAAATAAAGATATTGTGTCCATCTACAACTAAAAATTTTTTAAAAAGAAATAGTAATTGTCATGTTAATTATTTTAATATCTTGAGTGTTTTGTTTTTTAAAACCTTGTTATTGAAGTATAACATATACAGAAAAGTGCACAAATCATAACTGAAGAGTTCTATGAAGCATCAAGTGAACACTTCCCATGTTAAGTAAAATGTTGTTATCATCTCTGAAGCCCTATTGTACCTCTTCCCATTCACTGCCTCGTACCTAAAAGTAATTACTATCCTGGCTTTTCATGTCAGATTAATTATGCCTGCTTTTAAACTTCATATAAATAGTATCATATGGTATATCTTTTTTCAAATGTATGTTTGTTATCACTCAATATGTTTATAGGATTCATCTGTTACTGCGTATAGCTATAGTTCATTAATTTATATTGCTATGTACACATTCAGTTGTGCAAATATTCCACAATTTAGAATTTCACTTTATTATTGATGGACATTTGGGCTAGTTGAAGAGTTTTTTGCCATTATGAATAATAAGCATAATGAATATGAATGTTCTTGTATATATTCTTGTGCATATGCATGCATTTCTGCTTGGTGCATCTGTAGATGTAAAACTGCCACATTACAGAGCTAATATAGTGATTATTGCCAAAGAATTTTCCATGGATTGTATCAGATCACACACCAACAAGGAGTGGAGGAGTCATGGTTTCTCTGCATTCTTAAGAAAAAAAAAGGAGTACATGCTTTCAACACAGCTTATCATTGATGATGTTAATCTTAATAACCTGGCTGAGCTAATGTTTATTGGGTTTCTCCATTGTAAAGCTATTCCCCCACTTTCATATTCCTTGGAAAGAAGTCACGATGCACAGCCCATACTTCAGGGGTAGGGAGTATCTACAGAAATTATTTGGAATTCTCTACAGGAGATGTGTCTGTTCTCTCCCATTTCTTTATTCATTCTCTCATTCAACCATTTGTTTATCAGTACAGACTCATAGTTATTTATTATGTAGTATGGATTATAATCTAATACTCCTTTATTTTGCTGCTCAAATTATTCCAGTTTTGGTCACTGGAAGTTTCTCCAGTTGGCTCCCTGTCTGACATAGCCCCAATCATTTTGACATTATTTTTTTTTTTTTTTGGGTGCTGGGGATCGAACCCAGGGCCTTATGCTTACAAGGCAAGCACTCTACCGACTGAGGTAGCTCCCCAGCCCTTCATTTTGACATTTTAAAAATTAGCACTTAATTTTTTTTGTGACACAAGATGCTCCAGGCTTATATCCAGATGCATATTTCCTGCTCTAGTTCACCATTTTTTCCAAGAAGTTCTGGTTCCTTTTAGGAGAAACCAAGATCTGGGCACTAGGTGTGCACTCACTCTAATTATTTTTCTGGTCAAATAAGTGCTAACAAAGAATTTCACTTTGGCTATTCTGATGTGAACTGGAAACTTCAACAGAAGAACTCAACTCTAGGGACAACAATCCCCCAAATTACTTTTATTTTCAAAGAACATTTAAGTCTCAGCATGAAAGAAAATATGCAAAGAATTTTTCATTATTAGACAAACTATCAGGCTTTCTGTGAACCAACACAACACAGTTACAACAGAATTGGACGAGTCTTAAAATAAAAGAGTCATTTGTCGGGGGTCATCAGGGAGAATACTGATAGTATCTTCAGCTTTGCCACATAACAGACACAGCATGGTGTATTCCTAGAACAAGACAAAGTGCATAATTACTTGAGGGACAGGGAGGAAGGTGCTTCATAACTGATTCTGTTCAGTAAAGCTCTTCTCTACAAATTATCATGGATATTTTTCTGTACATTTGATTAATTTCTTCAATACCTATTAGCAATGTCTTATGTTAATTCTACATATCCCTAGAGCCTTTTGTTTACATAAACTGAATACATGCTAATGCTCTTATCTGAGTCCCTAAGTACATATTCTGTTCTTAGAGCTGTTCTCTTCTAGGATATTTAATATTAATATACAACAGGAAACAGTAGGAAAGGAGAAAATTCCCAAACTGAAACAACTATTTTAATCTACTCTAGGAAAAGAAACAATTGTGTTAAAGTCACTAGTATGTTGTGCCTCATACATAAACACCTAATTGCCTAGAATTTCATTTATTTAAGGAGTTTCATGTTTCTTAGGCTTCATAAATATCCAGATGTGACAGCAATGAGCTTCAGAAAAATCATTAGGCAAAGTCTCGTTTTTTGAGCTGGCTCTTTCTAGACTATTTAATACAGTCATAAACAAGAGACATATTTCTTTTTAAACTTTTAGCTTAAAAACCTTTTTATCTTCTTAAGGAAAACAAACATTGGTCTATATTAAATCTATTAGTATTTCCACCACTGATGTTGAGATTGCTAGTTATGTGGAGATTGGGGAGCAAGGCAGTGTGTGTTTCTTGAGTCTGAACAGTCATTAGAGAGGGTCACAGAAGTGAACACTGGCAATGGCACAAAGCCCCAGAAGCAGGCAACTGCCTTTCCATTTCCTACAGTGAGTTCAAGGAAGGAGCTTAGTTGTGGCTCTAGAAAGACTGCTCCTTAAAGATCACACAATTTTGTTCATTTGATCAATCTATAACAATCTACATCTGTCTGTCGATCTTTCTATCTATCTATCATCTATCTATCTATCGTGCTAAGGATCGAACCCAGGAAGTCCTGCAAATGTTCTACTACTGAGACACACATCCAGCCCTCACACTTAATTTTAAATTCTACCCTATACTCAAGAGTAGAAATACATGGAGCTACAGATCAGAGAATAAATACAAGTCTCATGAATTTAAAATAAAATAAAAGTCTATCCTCTCCAAGGCCTTTTATTGCTCTCAAATACATCTACTGCTGTAATCCACCAGACATTACTAGCAGGATGTCAACCTCTCATTGGAAATGAAGAAGAAAAAAGCAATAGAGTCAAAAAAGGAAAAGAGGTGATACAAGACAAGTATTTGAGTTTTCAACCAGTTTTTCCTTTATCAAGTTTATATATGTTCTGCAATGTGTTAGGTGCATTGGCAAATAAGAAAGAAGGCAAGGACAAAGTGTGACCTTATAAAACTTCAAATCTAACTTGGAAGAAAAAGAAAAAAAAACAAATACATTATATCATCTGGCAAGATTATTAAATCAGTGAGACTGATTACACCTATAATCTTTGCTGCATAGGTGGTCTGGAATCCAAACTTCATTAAGCCAGCTGTCTGGAATTCAAAAGTAATTTCCCACAGAAGTGATGTTATTTATGTATATGGCAGTTAGGTTCCCAGGAAAATCTGCAAGTCTTAAATTTATATTGTACAAGTGCTTATAGGATGTAACCATCTATAGTAGTGTTTCTGTGGGAAAGCATGTCTAGAATTCTAACTTGGGAATCTGGGAACACAGTTCCCTGGGCTTCCAGGAATATGGTGGGATTAGGACACCTTTTACCAAAACTGGCCATATAGGGAGAATAAAACTTGCCCCTGCCAGGTCATTCATGGGGATCCTCAAGGGTTCCATTTGGGCAGGACCTAGGGGTAGAGATTTGGGAGGAGGGATGAAATGGGTGGAATCACCTTTGGGGTAAGATGCGATCTTTTTTTGGGGGGCGGGTCCTTTGATCCCTATTTTTCTCCATTAATTCTGACTCCATGTCTTCTCCCCTGGCCCACTGAGGAATAGAAAGCAATTTCATAGTAGTTCCTCTCTTGTTCCTTGAGGTAAACATATAGTCCATTTAAAGGTTTTTTGCCAAGGGATTTTGAAAAACAAAGGTGCCTGTAACCATTTGTAATATTTTTCTGTTCGAACTCTAAATCTTTCTCTACCTTACCCACTAGATTGACCATCAGAAAATCTTACCTTGTTCAGTAAATGTATTAAGGTTATTTTAAAAACAGAATTCTTTTTTTCTTCTTTCATGGCATTGGGGATTGAACCCAGGGCCTTGTGCATGCTAGGCAAGCACTATCACTAAGCTATATGACCAGTCTTTTTTTAAAATTTGTATTTTGAGACAGTGTTTCACTAAGGTGCCCAGGTGGCCTTGAACTTGGGATCCTCCTGTCTCAGCCTCCCAAGTAGCTGGGATAACAGGCATGCATTACCAAGTGTGACAAAAACAGAATTCTTATTTCTTAGAGATTTATGATGAAATATTACAGAGGTAGTGGTACATTTGGGATTTACTTCAAAATAATCTTGTGGGGAGATGTGGTAACAGTGAATTTAAACAAAGCAACTTGAAGCTGGGCAGTGGAGTTACTTGTTCTTGAAATTTCCTACAGACATTAGAATAAAATAAAAGGGTGGAGATGAGGATAATAAGTCATGGTAGCTGAGTTCCTGTAATCATCAGGATGATACAGAAGTCTCGGAGAGGCTATTTACTTGATTCAGAGTCTGATGAAGTACAAGGAAAGTTCAGAAAAGGGAGAAAGGAACACAGACTGTACTATCAAGAGCAAGAAAGAGACAGAATTTAACTTTCACTAGAAAGAGATAAGATTTAACTGGCCTGAAGGCAGAAAAGAAACAATTCAAATAAGGAAAATGCATGAATAAGGACAGTGAAACAGAAAATAGCAAGCAGACCACATATGTAGTAAGAGGGAAAGAAACCACACTTGAAGGTTAGCTAGATGGGGAGTGTGGGATGAGATGTTCAAGAAAGATCAATTCCTTTGCAGTATGTAGAACTACAGTTTGGGGACTGCAGCAATAACTTAGGTTTGAGTAGGTATGGTCATTGACATGGAAGATAGAGGTTAAGTAGTCTAGTCAGAAACAAAAGAAGAAAGGAGGGCAGGTAGGGTGGTTAGGCTTGACGAAGGAGATCTGGAAGATATCTAAGATTGAGTGCATGTGTGCTCACTATAGGAGGGAGTATAGTGAAAAGTTCATGGCTAGAGACCAAAGCTAAAAGGTATCAGGTAAATAGGAAAGGAAATGAGAAAAAAGCAAAGGAACAGTTAAAATGATTTAACAAGAGAGAAGAAAACGTCAAGTACTATTGACCCCTAGGGAAGAAAGACTTCAAAAAGACAACAATGGTTAACAAATCCAGACCCAGAAGAGATGTGAAAAGAGTTAAGAACAAAGGCAAAAATCACAGGACTTGGTTAGACTATAGGAAACCTATGGGACAGTAGTTTCAATCAAAAAATGAAAATCAGTTTGTAGGTATTTAAGAGGAATATAGAGAAATAAGGAAAACAGTTTAAAGACCTTTTCAAGTAAAAAAGAAAAGGAAGGAAAGAAATGATTACAGGATGAATCAGAGAGAGATGTAGTAGAGTGAAATAAATGAATTTAAGTTTATTTTTAACAAATAAAGAAGAACTAAGTATGTTTAATGTGAAAAAAAATTTAAATCCCACGGGAAAAAAAGAAGATGCTAAAAAGATACAATGTGATTCCTGAGGAAATGAGATAGAGTATCATTAGAGAGGAGAGAATAAAAATCTTCCTCTCTGACAGAAGGGAGGGAAGAGCCTAAAGTTGGGACATTGCTACATATGTTGTAGGCAAGGAAGAGTCATGGGAAATAAAAGGAAGATGGGTCAGCCCAGGGAGAACCATGGAATGAGAAGCTTAGATATTAATAGTGTAGCTAAAGTTGAGGCATGGGAAGTCAAAAATCCTCTGATGGCCAAGTACAGAATATGGGTTGGGGGAAGAGTAGCTGTTGGGAGAGGAATCTGGAGATAGACTTTTTTAAAAATAAAGAGTTCTTCTGAGAGCATGTCACCATATCTAGGCACTGAGACTACAAGCTATCTTCCTTTGCCTTTTTCTGGGACAGCTTTGTAAATAGATGCATTCAGTCATAAAGGAAAATCAGTTAGACTTTGGTCTCATGACATTGATTTAAAGGGCTGTTAGGACATAAACAGACAATCTCATTATCTATTCAGGGGCTCTGTAAAGCTCATAGGAGTTTTTGGAAAACAACTAGAAGCACCCTCCTTTCCTCGTATAAAATGATACAGCTGTTTCTTTAAGCCCATGATATGCTTATTCCTTAATTTGACTGCTACAGTGAGATCTTCATTTGCCCTAAGTCACACATATCTTATAAATATTTTAAGGCATAATTTTTGGAGGTTGAAGAGTTATAGTCAAGATATTATTTAGAGTAACTACATATATCAGATTATGACAGGTGACTAAGTACTTCCCCCCATTTAAAACAAGAGTAAATGAGGACTGGGGTTGTGGCTCAGTGGTAGAGTGTTTGTCTAGCACACATGAGGCACTGGGTTTGATCCCTAGCACCACATAAAAAAAACTAAGTAAACAAAATAAGGATATTGTGTCCATCTACAAATTAAAAAAAAAAAAGTGAATGAGAGCATTTGCACTGTTTTTTGATTCTATAATGGAAGGTTGTGTGTGTGTGTGTGTCTGTGTGTGTGTGTTTTAATTATAGTACTACTCAAATTTAAAGGACTTTTTAAAAAAATTCCCTTGACAACTAAAAGTTCTGATATTTATATCCTAGGGATAAGCATGTAGCTCATATAAAATACCTTCAACCCGAAGGCTTCAAAATAGAGGCAGTGAAGAACAATCAAAGGTTCTAGTTTGTCCTAAGTCTCCCAGATCCAGTTTTTCTTCCTATCAGACTTGTGAATCTTCAGCAACTTCAGCCCTGCACTATTGGTCATGAACTCCACAGAATTCCTCACATGCTGTCACAACTGCAAGAAAACTAGTCCTCATAATAAATCTCTTATTCTCTAGTGATTCAACTTTTCTCCTTCCCACCTTCATATAACAATTTTATAACTTTACTTAACAAATGATATTAGAATTTCTTACCATGTCTAATTTTACAGCATTGCTCAACTGTATATATCAACTAGGGAAAACAAAAATAACCTCCTTATTGGAATTTCCATGCTCAGCAATTAGAGTTGAGATGAATAGACCAATACTTAAAGCCAACAAGTGTGCCATTGCATAGTGGCAGAGAAAAGGGAAAAACAATAGTAAATTCATAAGAAATCATAGTAGGCTACTCTTTTTTTTTTGGTTGTTGATGGATCTTTATTTTATTCATTTATTTATATGCACTACTGAGGATCAAACCTAGTGCCTCACACATGCTAGGCAAGTGCTCTACCATTGAGCCACAACCCCAGCCCCCATAATGAGTTACTCCTTATAAATAAAAATGACAGGACTGAGCTCTCATTTATAAGGCACACATTTTGATTTGCAACTCTCATGAAACAGGTTTGCACAGATCCACCTGTATTTAGTTTCTCTTTCAACTTGCACAGGGAGAAGAGAGGGATGGTCTATTAACAGTTGCTAGAACGTCATTTATAAAAACTATATCTATATTATCAAAGGTATTTTTAATATCTGCCTTTCCCCCAATAATATATCCCTAAATTTATACATTTACCTGAAATTCATCCATGATACTGAATGTATACTCATGTCTGGCAACTACATGATGACAATTCTTACACAGATCTGCCAAAACAAAGAGAGACTTATGTAATTAAACCTTAGAAAGTTTCTTAAAATAGTAAAATTTCTATTCTTAGCATGATATTTCTTAAAAAGAACATTAACTCTAGCATATGTAACACAGCACGGCAGGAAACCCATTATTAGATCCAGAATCTGTCATGTAGCAACACTATATAACTGGGTCTAAACTCAGAGGTTTGCTGTGCATCCATTAATTCCCACTGAATGTTGTCTAAGATAATCAATTAACAGATTACTTAGATGTGTTTTTTAAGTTAGCTGGGTCTATCTAACTATGTAAAAGTTTTTAGTCTCAGAAACAACAGTAACCAGGCTAAGGAAATAGCTCCTTTGTACAGTGCTCACCTAGCATGCGCAAGGGCCTCGGTTCGAATCCCCTGCCCCTCAGGGGAAAGAGGAAAAAAAAAAAAAAAAGAAATGACAGTACCTGTATTACTGTCATAACATAAATAAAAACCAATCTGGACACTGAGTGAATTTAATGGTAACAGAAGACTATAATAAAACAATGTAATAACAACTATGATTTATTGAGTGCTTACCATGTGCTAGATAGTCTTCTAAATCCCTTTTACCTATTTATTCACTAAATCTCCTCAAAAAACTAATGATACTATCATTACCACCTTTTCAGATACAAGGAAACAAAGGTACACTGTGATTAAGTAAGTAGGACAACCACTTAAGTAGGAGGCTTTGGAACCATAATTCAAACCCAAACCTTCTGGCTCCAAAGCCCTTGCTTTTACCCCAATGTCCTACTGTACTGCCTGGAACAAAATATAGTTTAAAGGGATCTATGCTTAAGAAGAAAGAAAAATATTCCTCTTAGAACATCTTTCAATTACCTGAGTCTATTCTATAGGCTTGGTGTCTTTCATACCCCTCTTTCAAAATTTCAATTTTTGCATAATTAGTTCACATATATATTCAGAACATACTGATCCTGGAGACAAGCAAAAAGGGGATATAAATGGTTTAAATATCTGTCACCATGTCTGGGCACTAGACATATACTAAATGAACTCACAGAAATCCTTAGCACCAACCTCAGAATTTATTTATTTTTATTATACATAGTTTATAATATAGTTTCCCTGTATTGAGGATAAGGAGTAGTATATGAAAGTAGCAAAGTTATAAAAGTAAAAGAAAAGCAGACTGATAATGAGACAGGAGACCAAAAAAGTTATGCAAGCAGAAGATTCTGAAAAAAACCACAGCATCCCAGGGTCATTTAGTATAGGGGGAAAAACCCTACATATCTTAATAGCTGCTCCAAGGACATCACTAGATTACACTATAATAGTAGAAAGTGAAAACTCACATAGATGATCCTAAGGTTTATTTTTTTTAAGTCCCTATATCTTGTTTAAAGTAGTATAAAAGCTTTTAGGATGTCCCTGAAAAAAATAATTTAATAAAAAAATTCAGAGCCAGAATCACATGCTGCAGTTACCTGCAAAAGTCAATTATGGGCCTGGGGTTGTGGCTCAGTGGTAGAGCACTTACCCACCACGTGTGAGGCACTGGGTTCAATTCTCAGCACCACATATAAATAAATGAATAAAATAAAGGTCTATCAACATCTAAAAAATTTTTTTAAAAAGTCAATTATGTATCTGGGTGTGTTGGTGCATGCTTGTGATCTCAGTGACTCAGGAGGCTGAGGCAGGAGGATCACAAATTTGATGCTGGCCTGAGCAACTTAGTGGGACCCTGTCTGAAAATAAAAAGCAAAAGGGCTGAGGATGTAGGAAAGTAGTTCAGTGGTAGTATCCCTGGGTTCAACCCCTAGTACTGGGGGGAAAAAAGTCATTTATGTAAGTAGGGCAGGTTGGTGCATGCCTCTAATCCAAGCAATTTAGGAGGCTGAAGTCAGAGGATCACAAGTTCAAGGATAGCCTCAGCAATTCAACAACGCCCTGTCTAAAATAAAAAAAAACAAAAATAAAAAGGGCTGGATTATAGCTTAGTGATATAGCATCCCTGAGTTCAAACCCCAGTACCCACCCCCCAAAAAAAGGTCATTTATATAGAACATCTGATGATGTTACATAAACAGGTGTTAACTATATTTTCCTCTTAAAAACCTAATTCATAACTATGTGATACTGAAAGAGGACTAAGGATATTTTTGCACAACATATCAACTTCCAAAAGCTAACAGACTTGCATTAAAAAGAAGAAATTTCTCCCAGCTACTCTGGAGACTGAGGCAGGAGGACTAAGTACAAAGCCAGCTTGGGCAATGTAGGGAGACCATGTCTCAAAATAAAGAATTAAAAGGACTGGGGATATAGCTCAATGGTAGAATACTTGAATACTTGCTTGGCATGCACAAGTCCCTGGGTTCAATCTCCAATACTGGAGGAAAAAAAAAAAAAAAGAAACCTCTACTTACGATCATAGGTAACTATTTCTTCTCCATCTTCCTCTTTAAGGGACTTGTTTGTGATCAGCATAAAATCCCTCTTACTGCATACTGCACAGCCTGTAAAGTTCAGTAAGAAAGATCCATTCTCCAGACAGGTGTTACCCTAAAATATTAGAAATAGGAATTCAGTTTTCTTACATTCTGAAAAAAAATTTTTAAGTGTGTGTGGTTTTGTTTTATTTTGTACTAGGAATAGGGCCATTGGATGCTTTACTACTGAGTTACGTGCCTAGTCCTTTTAAAATTTTTTTATTTGAGAGAGGGTCTCACTAAGTTGCTTATGACCTCACTAAACTGTTGAGGCTGTCCTCCAACTTTCAATCTTCCTGCCTCAGCCTCCCCAGTCACTGGGATTACAAGTGTGTGTCACCATGTACAGCACTACATTTTAAAATCTTTGATGAGAATAATAGGCTTAAAACTTTCTAGAGGCAAAAAAAAAAAAAGGCCAGACTTTACTTGCTTTAAGAATATAACAAGTAAGTTTTGACTATACCAGCTTTCCTAAGTAATTCTGATATATAAATATGATAAATAAAATTTTGAAGCAGTGTTGGTCTATAAGTATCTGAGGGCTGCAGCTGTGTTTAAGAGAACTAAATCCTATGGTCATATATGAATACATGACCAGTGTGACTCCACATCATGTATAACCACAAGAGTGGGAAGTTATACTCCATGTATGTGTATGTCAAAATACATTCTACTGTCATGTATAACTGCATAATTTTTAAAAGAATAGAAAAAAGACAACTAAGTACAAATAGACATTTAGAAACAATAAGGAAAACTTAATAATACAAAATATGAAAAGGAAAATTAGAATAATTTAAAAGCCAACTATACTAAATGAGGTATATCATAAAACTAGAATTAAAAATTCAATCAAAATGTAAAGATTGAGCCAATGCTAAAGATGAACTCATGAACTGAGATGCTAAATTGTCATAAAAACTTTTTCTCAGGTCTTAATAAAACCACAAAATAAACAAAAGTATCCAGATCTACAGATGTCAGTCCTTTATGCGTGATACAGGCAGAGGAGTTAAGTTCTGCAATTCATCGAATTGAAACAAGAGCATTCAAGAAAGTTTAGCTTCATCACTAGTCACTAAGAAATTATAAGGGCTGGGGAGATAGCTCAGTCGGTAGAGTGCTTGCCTTGCAAGCACAAGGCCCTGGGTTCGATCCCCAGTACCAAAAATAAAAAAAAGAAATTATAAACAACTAATTTTTCTGACTTAAGGGAAGTCTTTGCTAAAGGCTTATAAACAATTGTTAAGAATTAAGTCATTTTACAAATAATCTAGTCTAATTCCATGCAAAACAAATTTATTTTTAAATAGCATGATTAGAAAATCATTTGAATCAACATTTTCTCTAATGCTTTTATATGCCTGATACTAGCAAAGCACCATGGAGGATTCAAGGATGAGCCAAAGGAGTTTCCAACTTCAAGGAGTTTAAGCAGTATCAGGGAATTAAGAACCACCTTAAATGTCACAATGAAGTCTTCCTGGATTCCCAGCAGCACAATTAATCTCTCCCTTCTGAGAGGCTTCTTAGTTCTATGTATTAAGGAAGAGATTAACTCTGGTGGAAGAAAATAAACTTGCTGGGCGCTATGGCATACACCTGTACTCCTAGAAATTTAGGAGGCTGGGGCAAAAGGATAAGAAGTTTGACCAGCCTCAGCGTTTAGTGACATCTTGTCTCAAAATAAAAAATAAAAAGGAATGGGGATGCAGGTCAGTGGTAAAGCATCTCTGGGCTAAATTCTCAGTAATACACAAATTTTACTGAGATATAATTTACAGACAAAAAATTTCACATATTTTAAGGGCATAGGTGAGTGACTCCTAACAAACATGTATACCCATGTAAACTATCCCTATCAAAATACAGAATATATCTATCTTTTTTAAGGAACTTTTTCATGCTTTGCAGATCATCTCCAACCTTCAATCCCTATCAGGCACCCAATAATCTGATTCTCTCTATACAGTCTTGCGTGTTCCAGAATTTTACATAAACAGAATCAGTACACTCTTTTATATTGTTTCTTTTGTTCAACATATGTCTATGTTATTCATCTATGTGGCTGTATATATTGATTGGTAGTTCAATGCTTTTTATTGTCAAGTGGTATTCCATTATATGGATTAATATGTTGATTGGCATTTGGGTTCCTTCACTTTGGGGCTATTAAAAATAAAGCACCTATGAAGATTCATGTACAAGACTTGTGTGGATATATGTCCTTGTTTCTCTTGGGAAAAAAATCTAGAAATGGAATTGTTAAATTCTATTTTTAAAATGGTTATATTTAACTTTAAGAAACTGGCAAATTATTTTCCAAAGTTTTTCACTTTATAGTCCCATCAATGTGTTGAGTTCCAGTTGCTCCATATATTCACAATACTAGGTCTTTTTTACTGTAGCCATTCTAGTGATGTAAAGTGGTAATCTCATTATAGTTTAAACTTATATTTCTCTGATGACCAATGATGGTGAACAACTTTTTGTGATGCCTGTTCAAATGTCTTTTTATGTGATGTGTCTATTCAAGCCTTTAGTCCATTCTTTGTTAGGTTTTTTATCTTATACTGAATTATAAAAGTTCTTTATATATCATGGATACAAGTCCTTTGCCAAGTACATTATGCTATAATTTCCCCTTGTCATTAGTTTGCTTTCTTTTTTGTTTTTGAGATGCTGAAGACTGAACTCAGGACCTTGTACGTGCTAGGCAAGTGCTCTATTACTGAGCCAATCCCCAGCCCTAGTTTGCTTTCTTTTTTTAATGATGTTCTTTGAAGAATAGAGTTGAACTTTTAAAAGTCTTATTTATTTTTTCCTCTTGTGATTTGTGCTTCTTGTCTCCTAAAACATCTTTGCTTATCTCCAAGGTTGAACAGATTTTCTCCTATATTACCTTCTAGAAGTTTTATAATTTTAGCTTGTAGGTTTAGGTTTATGACATATTTTGAAATAATTTGGTATGAGGTAAGGATCAAAGGTACATGGATATTCAGTTGTTCTAGCCACTTTTGTTCAAAGACTATCCTTTCTCTATTGAATTATGATGATGCCTTTGTAGAAAAGTCAAATGACCACATACATGTGGGTCTACTTTGACTACTTTGTTCTCTTGATTTATTATCTACCTTTGCACTCATGTCACATTCTCTTGGTTGTAGATTTACAGTAAAATTTTAAATCAGGTAATTTATATACTATAACCTACCTGTTATAGGTTCTTTTCATTTTCGTAAAAATTTTAGAATCAGTTTTGAACTTTTACAAAAAAAGTCTGCTGGAATTTGAATTGAGACTGACTTGAATATATAAAAGCTAACTACCAAAGACTTCAAGAAAAAAGGAAAGCAAAACAGTCCTAAAAGAAATAAAGATTTAAATACCAATTTCAAATAAATAGAACTCTGAACTAGATTTCACCCATAAACACAGCTACCTTACACAATATGGCCTAAACTCTATAATGTGACCTTGTAAGTAGGTAGGCAGAATGTAAATGCTTAAGAAACATGGGGAAATGAGATATGTCCATCTGTTGTGTGGTGAGTAAATAAATACTTGAAATGGCAAATTGCAAGTACAGTATGTAAGAAACTGACAGGACTTTGCATAAGAGCCCTGGTCACTGGAAAGCAATGAGGGTAAACTTCATCAGTGAGACAGCTCTTTTATTAGACTACTAATATCCAAATTTGGGAAAGTAAACTAAAGCACTGGGGAGCTTTTGAAGTTTCTATAATAACAGGGAAACGAAGACTGCAATCCAAATCAATTCCACAATAGGAGTCAACTGTAAACTGTAAATTGTTTCAAGAAGAAAGGAAAAAAGTCAACAAGTGCCCTTAGAAAATGTGATTCAGATATATCCTGGTTGAAGAGTTGTAAAGGTAAACAAGCATACCAGAAGAAATGGCTGAAAACTATGATTATAATTAGTACGGCAGTACAGATGATAATCAATATGACAATACAGTATAAAATCTTATAAACTTGTGAAATCTGCAATTATTTTGACAAGAACTGGACACATTTGTTTTTGTCTGGAAAACTATTATTTCAGATTGTACATGTGAATGTAGGTATAAATATATATAAGTTAATGTATATGCTTTGTCAGGAAATCTTTTAAGTTAAAAATGAAGGAGCCCAGCACAGTGGCACAGGCCTTTACTTCCAGTTACTTAGGAGGTTGAGGCAGGAAGACTGCAGGTTTGAAGGTCAGCCTCAGCAACTTAGACCCTGTCTCAAAATGAAAAATAAAAAAGGGCTGGGGACATAGCCAGTGGAGCACCCCTGTGTTCAATCCCCAGTACCACAAACAAACGTACATACATACACAAATGACCAGAATATAGCTGGGTGGTAAAGAGCACTTCCCTAGCATGTATGAGGTCCTGGGTTCAATACCCAACACTGGAAAAAAGAAAAAGAACGTGTTTTTTAAAGAACCAGCAGTTTTGGGTTTTATTTCTTTATTGCTTTTCAATTTTCTATTTCATTAACTTCCAATCTTTATTTCCTTCCTTTTGCTTTTGTTTAGTTTGTTCTTGTTTCTCTGTCTTAAGTGAAGTTTCGCTTATTGATTTATGATCGTTCATTTTAAATACAGGCTTTAAAACCATACATTTTAAAAATGAAGAATATCATTTAAAATGCTGACCCACATACAACTGGTTTAGTAATTACATATTTGACTCAACGTTTAATTAAGTTTGGCTAATTCTATCCACTAAATAACAATTTGAGAACATGAAGTTTGATAGGTTAGTTTAAAACATAATTTTAAATTTAAACATATCACTAATGCACAATGATTTTTTTCCTTCTGATTAAACTATATTATTTCTGCATCGCTGTTGTAACTTAAAGCTGAAACTTGAAATACATGAAATACTGGTTTTTGTTTCCAATTTGATTTGAAAAATATTTTATTACAATTTTGGCCTGTTCGGCTATTATGAAAAATACAATACAGTTCTGGTTCCAAGTGGTTTGCTAAATACTTTTCAGACAATACTGGTGAAATATACTTCTAGTTTGTAGTTCAGTAAAAATCCATTTGGGTTCAGAAAATTAGTATGGTTCATTTCCAACTAGATTCATGCTTGAGTTCAGTTTCTCAGTGTAACATTATAAGCAAGTAGGTCAGAGCCCTGTTAGGATTTCAGTACTATGTATTTCTAGTCTGTGAAAAACATCTAACACAAAAAGCCAGATAACTTTATGAAATAAAAATAAATAATTAAATATTACTTTCTGTGCACTTACAGCTTTTGGAGAAGCTCATCTATTTTCTCTGCCAATCTTTTTTGAATTAGTAGACCATATTTACTGTCAACATTTTATTACTCTTTCCTTTGCTAAGCTTGAGCAAAGCAGCTTCTACTCTGCCATTAAACTTCAAAAAATCTCACAGCTGAAAGTGTCCCTGAGATGCCAAATGGTCAGTTAGTCTCTGCTGAACAACAGGAAGAGAACTTAATTCCTCTAAGTGTTATCTATCCCCTTTTTGAATATCTGTTACAAAGTTCCTTATTCAAAGTCTACAACTTCATAACATCCACCCACTACTTACTTCTAAATCTGCTTTCTGAAATTCAAAAAAAAAAAAAAAAAAAAAAAGTTTAATTCTTCCTCATGACAGCCCTTTAATTATTTCAGGAGAGAATAAAAGCACAGAAAAGTGCTTCAGAGCACTTTCCTGGTTTTCCAGTCAACTCAAACCTTTACTCTTCTTTAGATCTTAAAATTTCCATTTTCTAAATTAATATTCTCTGAACCTCAGTCTTTGGTTCCTTACATTCTTTTTGTCAGAGAACAAATCCCTTCTATTTTGACACCTTGATTTGGCTGATCCATCTTTCTGACTCACACCCAGTTACATCTTTGTTATTCGCAATGTTGTATCTTTGACACCTCAGATGTTACATTTTCAACCTCAAATGAAGCATGATAAAAACAATTTGACCATTTGCCCCCAATTTTGGTTCTTCTTCTCATATGCGACAATCTCTGTAATGATACTTCTAACTTCCCAGTTGCCTAGACTGAAAACCCTGAGATCGTCTACAGCTCTTCCATCCTTCTCTCCAACACTGTATTGATTTGAGTCCTATTAAGCCTTTCTTTGAAATAAGGCCTTCATTATCTCATGCCTGTACTGTTGCCATGCTCTATGGGGCTCTCCTTTCCTATTGCCCCTCACCCCATCATCCCAACACAGTCAAGATTTTGGAATCACTTCCCTATTCACTATTATTTTGATGGTTGCCAATAGTCATGTCTCCATATGACTTAAATCTTTCAACTGCTTCCACTCTTCAGAATTCAACCTAATCTCTGTAATGCCCTCCACTGAAAACTTTTCCAGTATGGTGTAATATGTAATTATCTTTATTATATTCATAAAAATCTTTCTAAATTAAAATAATGTATACAATAGAATACAGAAAAACACACAAAAAACATACAGCATAATGAATAATTATAAAGTGAACATCCATAGAATCACCACCCACGTCAAGAAATACTGCTTTGCATCCCCAAAGACTTCCCCTCATGTGACCATTCCTGATCATACCCTAATCCTTTAGCAGTAATTGAGATCAAGACTTTATGGTAATCACATGCTTTCTTTTATTTTTACCACCCAGGAACATTCTTAAACAATACATTTTAGTTTGCTGTTTTTGAATTACACTATGTTCTTTTATTTATTTATTTATTTATTATTATTATTATTTTTTGCAGTACTGGGGATCGTACTTAGGGCCTTGTGCTCTGAGTTGAGCTATCTCCCCAGCCCCACTATGTTCTTTTATTAATACTGTCTTTGTAATACTTAATTCCGGTTGTTGTATGTAATTTTGGTGTTATTTTTACTGCTCTAAATCAGGGTTCTTCAACTGTATAAAATTCTTTGTTGTGGTGGCTGTCCTGTGTATTGCAGAATGTTTAGCAGCATTACTGGTCCCTACCCATTAGATGTGAGGAGCAGTCTCCCCATTGTGACAACCAAAAATGTATATAGATATTGCTAATGTCCCGTGGGAGACAAAATCATTCCTGGTTGAGAACCACTGCTCTATATCATTCATTTTCATCACTCATTCTTTTATGATGTTCCATTCTACAAATATATCACAGTTACTCTTCCAGTCTACTACAGATAATACCCTTCCAAACATTCTTATACAGATGTCCAAGATTATTTGCACATGCATTTTTCTAGAATGAGAACTGCTGGGTCATTTCAGTGTGCACAACTGTACTGCATAATGCCAAACCTTTTTTCCAAAGTGGCTGTACCATGTGAGAATGCATGCTATAGAACCTTCTCAAAAGACTAAATAATACTCATAATGTACTAAGAGAAAGAAAACAAGTATAGAGATTTTCTCCCAACCCATGCAAGAATTCTTGTTCTTGTTATTTTCCTCCAGTCTCCAGCTTCGTGTTTCCTCTGTTCTACCTAATCACAACTATCCTTCAAGTCCTTAAGGTGATCCACACTTTTTGCGGGGGAGGGGATAGCAGTGCTAGCTCATCTCCTATTACTCTCTCTTCTCTCTAAACTTAAACTGTATAAACGGATTGTCCTTTTCTTTCTTTTTTTCTTTTCTTTTTTTTTTTTTTTTTTTTTCGGTACTGGGGATTGAACCCAGGGTCTTGTGCTTGCAAGGCAAGCACTCTACCAACTGAGCTATATCCCCAGCCCCAAGCTTGGATTGGCCCTTCATTTCTGTTAGCCACATACTCGTCCATACTGTAAATTCTTAAGCAGCACATCCTTTCATAGCCTCACAAAGTGATCTATACATGCGTGAGCGTTCAATAAGTATGCCATGAATTAACAAAGATAGATAAGGTATGAACCTCCTGGGCCTGAAAGAAACAGATTAAAAATAAAGTAACACGCTGGGAATCCCAGCAACTTTCAGGAGGCTGAGGCAGGAGGATCACAAGTTGGAGGCCAGCCTCTGGAATCCTAGATCTAGGCTGGGTATAACTCAGTGGTAGTGCGCCTCGGGTTCAATACCCAATATATACGAAAGAAACGCATGAAGGAACAACCAGGAAACCTGAATTCTAGTCTTGGCTTTCGTATTACCTAGAATGTGGACTTGGACAAATGATTTCTCCTCTCTGGGTATTTTGCAAAACTGGGTTAGAAGAGATGACCTCGGAGGTCCCCTCCAGCGCTGGAATTAGGTAAGAAAATCGAATTTCATCAAATCGAGCTTGAGGACAAGCCGGGGTGGGGGGCTGCTGCCTGGGTGGTGCTGGTGCTGAGGCTGCCTAAGCGGTCCCCAGGCGCTCAAGAGAACGGGAATGACGGCTGAGGTCAGCCACCGGGGTTGTGGGGCGGGGGAGAACCGACGGGCACAGACAGCCACACTCCGCTTTGGTGACCGAGGCCTAAATACAGCCACCGGGTCACTGCAATCCACAGCGCGACAGTCCGCCCTGCGCCTGGCCTGTCCGGGAAGGCCGGCCGGAGGTCTGAGCAGCCTCAGGGGCAGGCCATGGGGGAGGCTCTCTGCGACCCTTGCTCACCCGATTAGGATATTCTTTCTCCACACAGTCCCCACACATCGCGACGCCGCTTATAAGGAACGTCCTCCACCGCTTCCGGGAAGACGAAACCTCGCGATAGTTGAGAGACGGTTGCCGCATGCGCCCCTTGTATTCGACGCTGGGATAGTTGGCCTTGCCAAGATTCGAAATCTCCGCCCCCTAGCAACTGTTGTTAAGGTAGTGCGCACCAGGGTCTCCCGGGCAACACTTGGGGCTTGATGTCACACGTCAGCAAACTTCTGAGAAAGGGGAAATGCCCCAGGAACCGCAGATGTGGCGGAAAGGGAAAGTGGGTCTTGGACCAAGCGAACTTCTAATAGGCGCCTCCAGAGCTTAGACTGCCAGGAAGGCAAATCACAACAGGCAAGAAAGAATTGGGTTTCGCTGCTTCTGCCTACTCCGCATATGAAATTGAAATGAAAATACTTTAAATACCGTTCTGTACCATTTCTTAGGGCAGAGAGAGTGATCAGAGATCAGATGTCGGTGGGTGAATAAACAACAGCCGAAGCGTTTGGAAAGAGACGTTTGGAGCTCTGCAGAGAATCTCCAAAAAAAGCACTTAAAATGTTAATAAATGACCATCCTGGAGTCCTCTGTAGGACATAAAAGTGGAAAACGTGTTTCTATTTCTTTCTGTATCACAGAAGCACTTCAGTGGTGGGCAGATATTATGTAAATAGAATTCAGCATTATTTCTTAATACTCCTTTGGCTCTCTAGACACTTATGATTGGTGCCCTGCCTCTTCCATTCCCCCTGTATTGAAAGCATGGTATTCACAATGATATAATTAACCTGAATACAAATCTCTAAAGTCTGTCTCTGTGCTTCTGATCAACCTGTCTTCATCATACTCTGCTGCTCCAACACAGACATTTAATGGAACATCAGCATCCTCCCTTAACCCTGCAATATTGCTGTTAAATCAGTGAAGAAAGATTGGAGAACATATGAGACTCTGGGATCTCTATTCTTTAAAGAAGACTAATAACCATTTCAAAGCAAACCAGTTTAATTGGGTTTTCTAATATGGGAAATATGTCTCCACTGGAGCATTGAAATGATAACCTTTAATATCTCAGCCTCTGGGAAGGATCTGCAATGGTTACTGAAAAATCACACCTGTGATTTTCATAACTGTACAAACTAATGTCATCAAAATTTATTCTTGGAATAATTATAATGCCTCCCATTTGTATGACATTTTCAACCTTTCAAAGTGTCCTCATTTCCATTTCTAATTTGGTGCAATTACAACCCCATAAGATTGGTAAGAAAAGTATGTGCACCCTTTTCAAATGAGGAAATGAAAGAAATAGTTAAAGGTCTTGTCTTTTTTGACAAAACTATTATTAGTTGGCCAGGACTAGGACCCTTGTTCCTATTCTTGGCTTAACTTCTTTCTAACACAGTGGTCACTAGCCCAAGGGCCATAAAACACTTTAAATGTGGCCAGTTTAAACTGAGATGTGCTATAATATGTACACGAAATTTGACAAACAGCATGAAAGATGAATGTAAAACTTCTCAGTAATTTTTACATGATAACACATTGAAATAACATTTTTGATTGAGTTAAAGAACATGCATTTTTAAAGTTAATTTCACCTTTAAAAAAGGTGGCTACTAGAAAATGCAAAATTTCACGTGTAGCTTTCATAATATTCTTATTGGGGAGGGTCAGTCTATACGATTCCCTCTCTTGATCCATTTTTAAATTCTGTCCCTGTTTTAGCTGGGTGTTGTGGTGCATACCTGTAATACCAGTGACTTGGGAGACTGAGGCAGGAGGATTGCAATTTCAAGCCAGGCACAACAATTTAGCAAAACCCTGTCTTGAAATAAAAAATATAAAAGAACTGGGGAGGCTGGGGTTGTGGCTCAGTGGTAGAGCACTTGCCTTGCATGTGTGGGGAACCACATAAATAAATAAAATAAAGGTATTGTGTCCATTTACAACTAAAAATTAAAAAGATTTTTAAAATGTTTAAAAAAATAAAGAACTGGGAATTTAGCCCCTGTGGTAAGAGGAGTAAAGAGCCCCTGTGTTCAATCACTAGTACAAAAAAAAAATCTTTGTTTTTAAAATATTTTTTACTTGTAGCTGGACACAATATCTTTATTTATTTATTTTTATGTGGTGCTGAGAATTGAAACCAGTGCCTCACACATGTCAAACAGGTGCTGTACCACTGAATCACAACCCCAACCCTCTTCCTTTGTTCTTAAAGTCTAATGACAACTTTTGATTTTACTAGGCTTCATATCTATTTTATTTCCTTCTGTAGATATTTATGTAATATGTTCAATGTGTGCAAGGTATTGTGTAGATGACAAGAAGATGAAAAAGACCTTGTAATTTCTTACTCTCCAGATTCTTACAAAATGGCCTGAGAGATAAATTGATCACAAATTCCTATAATTAATTACTATCAGATTTCTGTGTAGGAGCATACAATGTAGAGACTACTCCAGGTGGGGGTTTGGAAAAGAGGAATTTTGTCCCGGAAGAACATATAGAATTTCAAAAAGCAGAGGTTATATAGAAATTTCAGGTAGCATCAAGAGTCTGGATCTTATTCTGCAGGTGGTAGAGAGCCACTGAAGGTCTGAGCAGGAGAGTGCTGCCAGAGTTGTGGTTGAGGATTATTTTAGCAGCATTTTATTGGGATTGAGGAATGGAAAAAATAGAAGATACTAAAGATAGACACTAAAGAGAACCACAAGGGGGAGCTGTATAGCTTTCTGCCTCGTCACTAGTAGAGGACAGGAAATAAAATAAAATTAGATAAGTAAAAAATTCATGGTCAGTGATCTGAGAGAGCATGTTCCTTGGCATGATTTCATTTTTTCTTTTTTTTGGTGGTGTTGGGGTTTGAACCCATGGCCCTGTGCTTTCAAGGCAAGCACTCTACCAGCTGAGCTATATCTCCAGCCCTGATCTCATGTTTTGAAGCATAGAAAACAATCTGCATATTCACAAGTGTCCTTTTCCCTTCTAAGGGCAATATTGTATCTTGTTAATTAAAATGAGCAAGGGATTTTGAAGAAAAAAAGTTATCTTAGTCATAAGCAGAGAAGTTAAAGAGCTAAGGACTATCTGCCCCAGGAAGTCCTCCATTCAGATCTAACCATGTTTTTCAGGAAGAGAGGCAGCAAATGAGACTAGGGGAAGAGGTGGACAGAATTAGACATTTAAGTCTGATTGTAATAATAGGAATATAAAAGTATCTGAGGGTGACAGGCAGAAGAAGGGAAAATTGAGACTGTAAAGTGGGAGATTAGCATTAGGAATGAAAAATTAGTGGCATAAAACAAAACAGCAAAGACCTATTTTCTCTTGTGGGCCACTATATAATATAAAGTTTGCAAGAAACATTTTAGGATTATCTTCTAATAAAATATTCTCTGGGACATACCGTATCCATATGAATCATTTTAAAGACTTGTGATGTCAATGATGTATATCAAATATACCAGGACCTGTTGCAGTTTTTGCTTCAAAGTGTCTCTTGAAAAATGGAATCAGCTGAGCACAGTGGTGCACACCTGTAATCCCAGCGACTCAGGAAACTGAGGCAGGAGGATCACGAGTTCATAGCCAGCCTCAGCAACTTAGTGAGACCCTGTCTTTAAATAAAATATAAAAATGAAGGACTGGGGAAGTGTAAGCATCTGTGGTTACCAATAAAAAAAAAAAAAAAAAGGGAATCAATTTAGGAAAATCTAAATGTTAAAACCATCCTACTTGCTGGTTTAATTGCTAAATTATATATCCCTGGAGCAAGATTAAAGTTTTCCCTAAAGAGCACAGTTTGAATCTCCTTTTATTTATTTATTTTTATGGCTCTGGGGGATTCAACCCAAGGCCTCAAACATGCTAGACAAGCATTCACCACTGACCCACATCCCCAGCCCTACTTTTATTTTCTTTTTATTATTTATTTATGTATTTATTTATTTTGGAACCAGGGACTGAATTCAGGGACCCTTAACCACTGAGCAATATCCCCAATCCTTTTTATTTTTTATTTTGAAATTGGATCTTACTAAGTTGCTTAAGGCCTCACTAAGCTGCTGAGTCTGGCCTTGAACATGCCATCCTCCTGCCTCAGCCTCCCAATTCACTGGGATTACAGGCCTACACCACTGCACCTGGCTTATTTAAAAAAAAAAAAAAAAAAAAAAAAACAGGTAAAAGAACACACAAAATTTATTATATGCCAAAGACATGGGTGTATTAGAGTCCTGAATCTCCTTTTAATACCCCCTTGTGTGTGTGTGTGTGTGTGTGTGTGTGTGAGAGAGAGAGACAGAGAGAGAGAGAGAGAGAGAGAGAGAGGGAGAGTTACTGGTGATTGAACCCAGGGGCACTTTAATACTGAGATACATCCCCAGTCATTTTTATTTTTACTTTTTAATTTTGAAATAGGGTCTTGCTAAGTTGCCCAGGCTGGACTCAGACTTGGCAATCTTCCTGCCTCAGTTTCCCAAGTTGATGAGATTACCGTCACGTGCCACCATGACTGACTTGAATTCCCTCTTTCTATCAGTTCTTTTCTTTTGCTTTTTATGATGCCCCAAACCAAGAGGCTGGAAGAATACAGTGCTGATCATATCTATCCTCTCCCTCCTTTGCTTAAAGGGGTTAAAGAAGTTCTCCAAGCCTTCGTGGTAATATTGTCAGGCCAATTTCACAGATGGAGGGAAGGAAGCTCACCTGCCTGGCAAAGGCATATGCCACTCTTTCAAGGACAGTGTGAAATAAGAGTCTGTGGTTGTCTTTATCTGGCATCCCTGCTTGGGATGAATGAACAAGCAGCAGTCCTGGGTAAACACAGTATACACAGGCAAGTCTGGCCTAGGATGGGTACACCCAAGCTCCTAAAAGTTCAAGGCTGTCAATTTTATTTTTCTTAGCTCAGTGGCCAAGTTGGACTTTCTCCTTCATAGACCACTTTGGGTCACTTCCCTAGTAGATTATAAACTCCAGTCTTTCAAACACATGACAGTTAAAAGAGAGCTCCACCACTTATTTTTGATTCCATTTCTTCAGTTCTGTTCACTTTCTTTTCAAATATGGATTATCATTTCCATATGAAATTTTCATGATATATGTCAAAAATCTCTGCTGTAGTAGCCTTCAAGGAAATATTGTCTTTCAAATCTTATGTGGTTTGGAATGAATTGGACAATTGAAACATAACCAGGTGTTAGACATGTTTTATTTTGTTGTGTTTTGTTTTGTTGTTGTTATTGTTGTTTTTTCTTCTTTTCACTTAGTATGTGCCCCAAGGATACAATAGCACTCAGAGCAGACTTTTGTTCTCTCCCACATGTATTGACTCTGAGAAGTAAAGGGGTTTTAGCATTTTTTTTTAGAAAAACTGGGGAAGCACAGAGAAGGAAATCAGGAGGCTCCTGTTCATCCTGGAGAATGGACAGCTGATGGAGGATTTAGTCCAAGGCAAATGGGACACAAACCACACTGGAATCAAGAAACCTAAGTAGTGTGGAAAAGAGTAGTTTTGACTCTGAATGAAGAAAGGGTGAACAGAAGTTGCCAGGGATATTTGGGAAATAACATGGTGACTTAGAATTAAAATGTTAGATTCTGGTTCTAATTGCATTTTAATAACATGAGGATAAATTTCAATTTTCTCATCCGTAAAATAATGACAATAACAAATATACCTCTCTCACAGGGTTGCTTATCAAGTGATTCGCAAATGGTATGATATATGAGTATCTCCATGTGATGCGAGGTGTTAAAAATAACTCTGGTCTTAAGTCTGAGGTGGTAGAAGGGAGGCTCATAAATGAGGAAAGGGAACTGGTAATGACGAAAGCCTGCTGGCAATGGGAATCCATCCGACTGAATGGGGTGAGACTGGTGCCCTAGTGGTTCTGCCCAGGTAGTCTGTGTGTACTTGAAGACGGAATGAATAGGTGAACTGGAGAGGACAGTGACCTGAAGAGTGGGTGAGGGAGGGAAGCCACAGGAGATGGAGGGAGCCAACGGCCAGGCTCTTCCAGGAAGGGGACTTAGAAAGTTACCTAAAGGCACAAAGAGGCAGGGAGCCTTCTCTGTAAGTGCCACTTTGAGTTCACCACTGATTGCAGATTCCCAACCCTGCTTCTGGGTCATTGTACTTCTTTCTCTTTACAAAATCATCTGTGTAAAAGAAGTATATGGCAAGGTTTGAGAGGACCAAGCCCGTAGACAGTGTCAAGAATATAACAGTTATTATAAATCTCATTATGTCAGTACTTTACAGGCTCCACAGTTCTCTGTTCCCTCAGGATAAAGACCACATTTCCCCCCCACCTGGTGCTGAGGATTGAACCCAGGGCCTTGAGCTTGCAAGGCAAGCACTCTACCAATGAGCTATATCCCCAGCCCAAGACCACATTCTTTACTGCAGCTTTCTAAGTCTGTTAGACTTCAGCCCCAGTATCCTTCTGCAGCCCCGCATCCTGTTGCTTCCCATGCTTTTCCTGCTATTTCTAGTCTAACAATTTCTTCATGACCTTAACCACACCATTTTTTTTTTTTTTTTTTTTTGTACCAGGGATTGAACCTAGGGGCCCTTAACCACTGAACCACATCCCTAGCTTTTTTTTCTATTTTATTTGGAGACAGGATCTTGCTGAACTGTTTAGGGCCTCACTAAGTTGCTGAGGCTGGCTTTGAACTTGCAATCCCCCTACCTCAGCCTCCCAAGCTGCTGGAATTTACAGGCGTGTGCCACCGTGCCGGGCCCAAATTCTTAACGTCTTCTTTCTAGTTTTTTGTGCACCATTCCCCCTGCCCACAATGGCCCTTTGTCTGCTCACTGAACTCCTATTCAGTTTCTGGGATGCAACTCCCACATCACCTCTTCCATGAAAAGTAGACATCGGTGTCCCATCCTCAGTTCCCATAATAACACTTTATTCATTCTCCTGTTGTGGCACACACTGTGAAATCCTTGAGAATGGTGCTCGTTCCCCAGCTCTTAGCATCAGGTTTGGCACATAAAAAATGCTCAGTATTTCCTTTATTGATTACAAAAAGTTGCACAGTTTTACACATCCCACTACCTTACCCTGAATGCCATGGCCAATAGCAGCCACCATTCTGTCTCATGGGGACTTCACTTTGTTCATTCCAGGTTCTTCTTTCAAAAGGTTTTAAAATTTCAGAAGGAAAAAAAGGAAAACTTTTTTTAAAGGAGTTTTTGTTAAAAAAAAAAAAAAAAACTTTTTGAAGTCCAATGTCCTCTTCTTCTGTAATAAATCACCCAAAATTTATTACTAAGTCATGTCTTCATGCTATACTCACCAGAAGGAAGATCTGCCTAAGGCAAGGGCAACAGTATGCCCTAAAATCATTTGATTTAACACTTCAAAGTTCTTTAGGAAATGATCTGTAAACCTTAGAGTTCGGTTTGTCACCTTATTCCTGGAAGTTTAGCAATAGCTTCTTGACTTCAGTTGGTTCTTTGCAGTAATTTTTCTTTTTCTTTTATAGATTACTGAATCTGTAATGGTGCTGTGGTTTGAGTATGGTTTGAGTGTGTTCCCCAAATGTTCATGTGCCAAAAGCTTTGCCCCCAGTATGGCCATGTTGAGAAGTGGTGAGTCCTTAAGAGGCAGGGCCTAGTGGGAGTTAGGCCACGGAGGTATCACCTTTGGAAGAGATTATTGAAGTTCCCATAGGATCCTGAGAGCAGGTGATTTATTGAAGAAGAAGAGGATATTGGACCTCAAAACAGTTATTTAACCAAAATTCCTTTTTAAAAAACTTGCTTTCCTTGTGAAATTTTAAAACCTTTTGAATGTGGGACCTGGAGTGAACAAGGTGAAGTCTAAATGAGACAGCTAGAATGGTGGCTGCTTTGGTCCGTGGAATTTGGGGTAAGGTGGTAGGATGTGTGCAACTGGGTAATCAATAAAAGAAATACCAAGCACTCATTACGTGCCAGACCTGATGCTAAGAGGTGGGGAACAATAAAAAAAAGTGAGTCTGACTCTCTCTTGCTTCCTGTCTCACTATGTGACCTCTCTCTCATACACACTCCTAAGCATGATACCAACCACCATGTTGTAATGTAGCCAGAAGGCCCTCACCAGAACTGAGCAGTGCCAGAACCATGTTCGGGCATGGGTCTGGCACTCCAAATTGTGAGCCAAACAAATTTCTTTTATATGAAGTACCCAGTCTCATGTATTTTGTTACAGCAACAGAAAACAGACTAAGAAAAATAATTTGTTGGTTTGAATTGAAGGAAGGTAGAAGACTCCTCTACCGGTCAGTTAATACTTGAGATGTCTACATCAGAGAGCTTTTCATTTTCAAAATAAAAGTGGTGCTCCAAATGTAAATATACCTTAAAAAGTATATGATAACATTAATGCTCAGGAATTCAATTCAATTCATATAACTAATGTTTGGAATATCTCCATGCCTGCCTTCAAGAGGTTTATATTCTGGGAAGGGAGTAAGATAAACCAATGGTCACAATATAGTGCAGAGGCTACTCTTTGGGATGTTCCTGGGGCCCAGAGAAAGGGCAGACATGTTAGCTTGGGAGTGGTTAGAGATGAGAGAGGACATAGACTCAGCAAAGACTTTCCAAAAGAGTTGATGCATCAGGAGACTCTTTAAAATTGAATAGGCACTAGATAATATTAGGCAGTGTATTTCCCCATGTAGCATAGATCTAATTAATGTCAAGTTATTTCATGATAAGAATAAAGTTTTGACCCTTCAACAGGGAAAGATGACTTCATAATTACCTATAGGTCCATCCCTGGTAGATTCATGCAATGAATTTTAAAATCACTCAGGTTCTTTTTACTATATATCAGGATTACACTTGCCACCAATGTGTTCATGTTGTGACATACATAAGTGTGTTGACATACGAAGTCATATTCTCGTTGTCACTTATTAACCATGAAACACTTGGCAAGGTAATTGCCTTCTCTGTGCCTTTTATCTCATTTGCAAAATGGGAATATACTTTCTCCATCAAGTTGCTGTGAGATAATTAAGGAGATAATCCTCATAACACAAGATCTGCTCTATGTGTTAAGAATTCCATAAGTGTTAGATTGATGATGAAGATGAGTCCAAAGAGCCTACTGAAGATATGAGAATAAGTAAGTAGTTAATCAAGGGATGGTAACTAACTACAGACTCCCAAAGCAAGAAATCTTAAGAAGTCATCTAACGTACTCCTCTGCACCTCGGACAATCAGTGCTTAAATCAATAGTGTTTTGCCCTGCCTCCCACTAAGGGCCCTGAATATACAGGGGAAAGGACTGGGGGTGGAGGGGAAGAATGAAAAGCAATCACAAGGGAGGAAGAGAATGAGAGGTAAAGGGAAAAGGAAGCAAATGATCAGACAGAGGAGAGAGGACATACACCTCAGTAGCTTGCTTGCCATTAAAGTTGCTTATTCCTGACTTCAATTTTCTAAGGAAGATGGTGACTTTATTTGTGTTAAAACAATCAAAAAAAGGGTTTGGGAACTCCAAAACGTCATTTATTCAATAATCCAAAGAGGTCTAGGTATTAAAGGTCCTAGAAGGAAGAAGTGTGTCTCTGGAGATGTTAGGTTAGGGAGTCCTCTTTTTTTTTTTGCACCAGGGATTGAACCCCTGGACCTCATCATATCCCCAAACCTTTTTTATTTATTTTTTTATTTTGAGATAGTATCTTGCTAAGTTGCTGAGGTTGGCTTTGAACTCACCATCCTCCTGCCTTAGCCTCCCAAGCTGCTGGGATTGCAGACGAGCGCCACCGTGCCCAGGGGGGAGTTTTCTTTTCTAAGGAACTCTTTATTAAACTCCAGAGAATATTTAGAGGGCTTCTAGAGAGATTCTTGTGTTTCCTAAGACTGCTGATGTTGCTGGGGCTGCTACACAGAAACAAAAATGTCAGGCAAATGTTTACAGAGGAAATCTCTCTAAGAACCAAATTTTAGAGCAGTCAAAGGCAAACATCCTTTTATTACCCCATGTAAAACTGAGGAACACTGCCCGTGCCACAGTCACCTACTCGGTAGGAGGGATTTTGGTAAGGCCTAAGCTGTTGGTAGTCTGAAAAAAATTATTTGCCTTCCAGGAGTTTTTCAACATTGACTCACAGCCCTCTTTGATTTTGACCTGATGCTCTTTTGCAGCATTGTTAAGTATTTAATCCTGAGAGATGATTCTGTCCTAATTCTCTCTCTCCACATGTCTTTCATTTTTCAGTTTGTGTTCCAGTTTATTTTCAGAGCCTAAGCTATCCAGACTGCCTGCCTCCTTTTTTCTGTTCTTATGTCTTCTTCCTTTTCCTTTGGCTACTGGTAATTTAGCAGGCATAATGCTGAACTGGGGCCAGATGTTAATTAAACAAAATAAGACAAGCAAATGAAACTTCCCATATTGGGTTTTGGGTTAGTCAGCCACAGCAGCATTTTCTTAGGTATTTTGTTTTGTTTTAATGTGATTTACATAAAGGCCCCTTGGTTGGGGATGTCCTCTTTATTCTGTGTGACAGAGCAATGGAAAGAAGGTGCTGTCAAGAGAGAGACCAAAGACATTTCTAAGAGACAGGGCAACGAGGCAGAATCATAGGCTGTGACCACAAGCTGGGCCTCACCAAAATCTTGAGGAAATTTTGATGTCAAATTCTGTTTCTAGGGACATCAAGATTTTTTACTTCCTACCAGAATGACCATTTGGCAGGTTATGAATTTATTGCTTTGAAGATTCACTCCTAACCCCTGTTTCATTCTTAAATAACAGTAAAGACATCATCATGATGAACAAGCAATTTTTGGTTCATCATACATGTAAGACACTGATCAGGCACCATATATATATATATATATATATATATGTGTGTGTGTGTATATATATATATATATATATATATATATATATATATGTTTAGCAAAAAATAAAAACTGCCAGATAACACAGACTGAATGCCAAGTGAATATTTTATAAGTAGGCTGACCATAGAGCCCAGTTTGTCCTAGACAGTCTGAGTTCATGACCGGTTTATGGTTCAGAGTAATTGTGCCCCCTTTAACACTCAAACATCACAATTTGGGTGATATATTCATTATTGTTATTGTATGTACAGACCAGTCCTCTAGAATTTAAGGGGAGGGAGTGATTATCAATGGCTAGGGTGTTTGGTGGGGAGTTCAGGGAGCTGGTGGAACTTGAATAGGACTTTGAAGGAAGAGTTAGGACATAGGCAAGAAGAGAGAAGCCTACAGGGAGATATCAGGAACAAAGGGATCAAGATGGACATGGGAATACAGTAAAGCCACAGCACAACTCCAGGGGACGTGGTCCACATCATGTTCCTCTCTGAATGGCCCCCTCTGGATGGTGCAACTCTTGGTTCTACATGTCTAACATATTTGGGAAGCAAATTAAATATTCAACTGGAGAAGAGAATTTGTGTAAGAACAGAGTACAGAACAGACAGTGGAAAATAAAGATGTCAGATTAAGAAATTAAAGTTTTAGGTGAGAAGCAGGTGGGGCTGGTTGTAGGGGTTTCTTCTCCTTGAGGAGTATGAGAAGAAGGTCTAACATGTCATCCCTGATCAAAAAAGTGATCAGCACCATGAAAGCCCCCAGGGTCACTGGTCCCTATCCTAAAGCAGTTGAAAGGACCATTTACATCTCTGGACAGACAGGCACAGACCCTTCTAACAAATAGCTTGTATCAGGAGGGGTAGTAGCAGAACCTAAACAAACCCTTACAAACATGGGTGAAATTCTGAAAGCGGCAGGGTGTGACTTCACTAATGTGGTCAAAGCACCTGTTTTACTGGCTGACATAAATGATTTTAATACTGACAATGAAATCTACAAACAGTATTTCAAGACTAATTGTCCTGCTAGAGTTACTTACCAGGCTGCTGCTTTCCCCAAAGGAGCACATGTTGAGATTGAAGTAGTAGCTGTCCAAGGACCTTCCCAATTGCAGACATAGGGTTGTTCTTATCACGACTTTAACATTTTGCCCGGGTGCGGCAGCGTACACCTGTAATCCCAGCAGTTCAGGAAGCTGAGGCAGGAGGCTCATAAGTTCAAAGCCAGCTTCAGCAATTTAGCAAGGCCCTAAGCAACTCAGTGGGACCCTGTCTCAAAAAATAAGTAAATAAATAAAAAGGGCTGGGACATGGCTCAATGGTTAAGTGCTCCTGGGTTCAATCACTGTACCAAAAAAAAAAAAAAAAAATTAACATCTTGATTTTTACAATTGATGTTGGAAAAATATATATGTATCTAACATACCTGAAATTATCATGGAAATACTATATGATAGAGAGATTTCATATGAATTGAATATTAGATAATGAATCCAGTTACAGATGCTATAAATTATAGCTATGTACACTCATTGATGAATGTGGGAGAAGAGACAACTCATTACACAGTCACTCAAATAAATAAAGTATGAGAAAATAACACGTAGGAAAGCTGAGTTATTATTCCTGAAAAGTAATAAAGAGCAATCTAATTCAGTAAATTCTATTAATTTAATGATGTGAAATATTATTTTTCATGTTAGACTTGTGATTCTGATTTTACTTAAGTAAAATAAATATTCAATCTTGAATGGTAGAAGTAAAGGAGAAGAAGGCTGGGATTGGGGTTGCAGCTCAGTGGTATAGCGCTTGCCTAGCATGTGTGAGGCACTGGGTTTGATTCTCAGCATCGCATAAAATTAAATAAAATAAAGATCCATTGACACTATAAAAAATTTTAAAAAAGAAGTAAAGGACCAAAATTTTATGTGGACATATTTTTCTAATGAAAATAAAAACCATGCAGATTTCAAAAAAAAAAAAAAAAAAGAAAGAAAGAAAAAGAAAGAAATTAAAATGTTGTCCCATGGGTGATAGGAATCTAATTGAAGATTTTTAAGCAGAGAGTGATACTTACAACAAAATGTTTTTGGAAGATTAATATTCCCAACTGAACTGATCACTGTTTTGAAAGGAAAAGAAAGTAGAAGGAGAAGTAGTTTTAGAAGTGTTGGAAATGCCTAGGAGAGACATGATGAGTCTGATGTACTATGGAGGTTGAAGGAAGGGGATATGAGGAGATAGACTTGCGAGAGCCGCAAAGGCAAGACTGATAGGGTTTGGTAACTGCTCAGCCACCCTAGGAGAGAGAACAGTCAAGAATGGTGCAAGATTTCTGGGCTGGGGGGTGAGGCTTGGTGGTAGAGCACTTGTTAATCATGTGCTGGGTCCTGGGTTCCATCCCTGCCACTGGTTGGGGTAGTGGTGATAGGATGAAGCCTCCTCTACTTGTAGTTTTAGCTGTTTGGGAGGCTGAGGTGGGAGAATCAATTGATCCCAATAGTTCAAGACTACCCAATGTTGCAAGACCCTGTCTCAAAACAAAACAGGAAAACTTGAGATTTCAAACCAGAGGACTGAGAAATGGATGGTATCATTGATAAATGTGGAGTCAACAGAAGGAGTTAACTTTGGGGGGAAAAGATGAGCTCTGTTCCAGATATGTTGACTTGGAGACATCCATCTGGAAATGTCCAACAGGAAATATTAACATAGAGCTGAGACGGTCATGCTAGAGATGTGGATTACCGAATTCTGTGTGAATTAAGAAAAGGTGTTGCCTTCAAGATTATAAATAGTCCAAGATTATCACTTGGGTTTCAGGTCTATTTTGTGGAGTAGGAAGGAATACAGTTTGCAAAGACAGCAGAAGAGAAGGCCCAGAGATAGGGCAGAGTGGAGTCAAGAGGATCAGAGAAGAAGGAGGCTTCATGCTGGAGAGGTTGGCCTGCAAAATTAAATGACTGAGGAAAGTCATGGTTTTGCCAGTGTGGATAACTTGGAGGTCTTTGGCGGGGGTGTAAAATTTTGCTGTTATTTTATAGGTGGGCTTCCTGCTATAATATAATAAGGGTTAGGAATGAATAGGTGGTGAGTCAAGGGAGATAAGGTATGAAGTCTGACCTTGTAAGGAATTTGGCAGGGAAGGGAGAGAAAAATAGGATGAAAGTTCATGGAATGGCCAGGATTAAGGAAGGATATTTTTAAAGGGCATAAGAAATTCTTGCTCTCTGTTGAACTATGGGGAGTGCTTTATTGGCTTAGAATAAATTCCAAGTTTTCAAATTGCTTGCAGTACCTTTCTTCCTCTGAATTCCAACCAAGAAGCTTAGTATAGCAAGGGGGTCAAGGGTGGGGGTGTAGGGGAGGAAAGCCCCACAGGGAGAAGAACTTAGAAAGGATTCAACAGGGAGTCCTCAGTGGGTGATTGAAAGGGACATCATCTTTTCTCATGGAGTTGGAGCCCTTTCTGTTCAGGCAGGAACCATATCTATCCATAAATGGCACAGATATTCACCTTAGGAGAGGACATCCCTAAAATACTGAGGAATGGGGCTGATGGTGGAGCTCAATTGTGGAGTACTTGCCCAGCACATGGGAGGCTCTGGGTTGGATCCCTAACACCACAAAATAAATAAAAACTGAGGAATTTTTAGGTCGTGTTTGTGTATTTGAGATTTTTCTAAAGCCTTCAATCAACCCCTTACTTAAACAAAAAAAAAAAAAAAAAAAAAAAAAAAAAAAAACCTTCCATGGTCCACAGATTGCTCAGCCCAACATCCATCCTTCCTGCTGTCCCGCCCACCATCCTAGTTCAGGACCCAGTACTTACTTGTCCCCTTGACTGCTGTAATGGCCTGTCTCCTGTCACTCTCCATTCCTGCCATTGCTGCCACTCAATCGCCTAAAGCACCCTTCTGATCCTATCTGCGTGTTACCTAAAAGCCTTCAGCAGATTCCCATTGTCAACTGAATTAGCTTTCAGGTTTCTCACCCTGATTTTTAAAGTAACCACAATAGAGCTTTAGTTTACTTTTTTTTTTTTTCTTTTTGTCCCAATTTCCACACTTTCCTTGTATCCAAACTGATCTTCAGCTTGACAATCAACAAAGGGGGGTTACTTGGCCCTTCTATTTGAAGTAGCCATGCAAAATTTCCCTAGGACAACAACAGCCAATTCACACAGGAAGGTGGGTGGAAGATGCAAATGAGGGTCATTTTCACTTTCTGCTAAGCTTGATCTTGTTGTCTGAACCGTCCCCTGCAATATTTTTTTTTAACTTTTATGTGGTATGTACCAAATTCTGCCTTATATTGGAGTCATTTGTGTGCTTCTATCCCCACCCTGCTAGAATGGATGCAGCCAGAAGACAAAATAGTCCTCATCTCTGATCAAGGTCTAGTACTGTCATGCACTGGGGGCATTTGATAATTTTTTTCTTTTGGTACTGAGGACTGAACCCATGGCTCTCTACCACTGAGCAATATTCCCAGCCCTTTTTATTTTTTGCTTTGAGTCAAGATCTCACTAAGTTACCCAGGCTGGCCTTGAACTTGTGAGCTTCCTCCTTCAGCTTCCCAAGTTAATACATGTTTTAAAATTCCCTGACTGGAATGAAAAGAGATTTCATGTTGCCTTTGCTCACCATCTCTCAAGAAGATCTTACCCCTTCCTATTAAGATGCAAATGTTATTTTAATGTAGCATCTGTGTGTCTCTCCCCTGGCTATAAATACCTTATGAATTAGAATATAAGAAGCTAGAAGACAGGCACTGTATACAAGTTAACCTAATTTATCAAATGCTCAATTCACAGATTTATGTGAATTTATGCTCTTAGTAGTGTTTTTAATAATTTTAGTGATAAATCTACTTACAGGTTATTTTACCAATCAGGGCTCTTCCATGAGAATAGAACTACATGTAAAATTAAGTATTTGTGTATAAAGTTCCTTATTTTTTTTTCCCCCTGGGGAGAGGGAAAACAGCTTTCATCAATACTCAAATATTGGCCTGTTACCCAGGAAAGAGTAAGACCCATTTGCTGGACTCAGTGCATTTAGAGAAATGTTTTATTTTGTCCCCGTTGATTACTTGTGAAGGAATTTTTTTAAAACTTCAGTAGTTGTTCCACAGACAGCAAATATAGCCAAAGATAGAGTTGTTTAGGATAATTCCTAATGCTGCTTCCTAACCTCTACCCGGTTCCTGCCTATGTTGAGTCTTGCCTGTCACTGGACTAAAGAATAGCAGCATGCAATCACAGACAAGGTGTATAAAGAACTCGCCATCTGTCACCTACATCCTCCTCTGCCCTCCTTCTTTTGGCATTAGGGGCCTCTGCTGTTTTCACCGGAGGTTTCTACCCAGGTGCTTGTATCAAAATTCCTATGTGACTCCTTCTTTCTCATGCCAACCCTTCTGGTGGAGCCTGCAGTTATAGTTAAGAGCTTCCTTTAAGAGGAATAAAATCTAACAGCGCCAATCTCTGACACTGGATCCATTAGCTTTGCCTGGTGAACTTTAGGAAGAAGGGAGTGAGAGGCAAACTTTAGCTTATTGTTAAAAACCCACTTCTTGGTTAGATTTCTGCAAAATCTCTCCTACTCATTATTACTGATTTTTCTCCTTTCTCTCTTATTCCCTTTGGGATTCAGTCTTCCCTAGTGACTTAATTTACTTAATGTTCTAATTAGTGCAACTTCCACTCCAGCGGATTTCCTGGGCTTTCACATCAGTGCTTTTCCATATGATAAACTCCATTAACAATTCTCTGAACATTCAGAAAAAGGAAGCAGTTATTTAATGCAATGAGCTGTACCTCATTTGCCCCCATCTTCTGGTCCAAATTTCTTGGCTATCCTGGAGCTTCCTCAGCAGATAATTTCATCAACAGAGAATTAGGACTGAGCGGTGGCATCAAGGCCAATGATTGAATGGACTCATTTTCTAGCAGTTACTGTCCATATCATCACTGAGTTAAAAAAAAAAAAAAGAGTTTTTTGTTTTGTTTTGTATTTTGGGTACACAGGGGCACTCGACCACTGAGCCAGATCCCCAGTGCTATTTTGTATTTTATTTAGAGACAGGGTCTCGCTGAGCTGCTTAGTGCCTCATTTTTGCTGAGTCTGGCTTTGAACTTGTGATCCTCCTGCCTCAGGCTCTTGAACTGCTGGAATTACAGGTTTGTGCCACCTCATCCGGCTAAAGAAAATATTTTTAATGCCCACGGAAAGCACCAACACTTGGGAAGTTTTTTTTAAAAATGCCATCTTCCCAGTAGTGATGTAGATTTGTCCTGATATACTCTTCTTTTTCTTTGAATCTCCTTATCTTATCCAGACATGATTAGGAATATAGTATAATCTGGACTAGGGAATAAAAAGTCAAGTGAACCACATAGACTATTTGATCTGACATTCTAAACAATAGTTCTCAACCTTGGCTGTGCTTTTGAACCAATGGAGGGCTTTTAAAAAATTGATGCTTGGGTCTCAACCCCAGAGATTCTGACTTAATTGATGTGGGGTGCAGCATAGCCAGTGGGAACTTTTAAAAGCTAATCTAGCTGCAGGCAAGGTTGAGGACCAGCAGTCTAAAGTAATCAAAAGGACTAACAGTCAGCTTCAATTAATGAACAGTGTCATGATACTGTCAGAAGACAGTAGAGGGCAGAGTTGACTTAAATTTATATACAGATAAATTGTATAATGGCAAGTAGTTAATAAGGTAAATAGTGTAAAAAGTAAGTCGTTAATAATGTACTTTGCGGTTGTCTTTTGCTACAAAGCTTTCATTTAACTCTAAAGTCAAATTATTTTGTGTATTGAATTTTTGCGTATTAGGAATTGTCCAAACCAGCACACTTTTGAGATTCAAAGGAGCTCTCTTAATGATCATGCCAGGACCACAGGTACAAAAATCAGGATTGTCTTGGGCAAACAGTGATATGTAGTCACCCTGTGGCCACCAGGTCTTCTGTAGAGAAGAGATAGGATCTGCAACATGGCAGTATTACTTAGAACAAACAGCAATTAACTATGTACTTGTGCTAAATATTAAAATCTTCAGTATTAGTTTTGTGTATGCCCATCTATCATTGTTCAGTACCACAGTAGTACCCTGAGTAATAGAAAATAACTTAAGACAGATTTTAAGTGTCAGGCATTATATAATTTGGTCAGGAAGAAAAAACTGATATAGGATATTGCTCTGGTAAATAAAACACAAGAAACCTCCTCAAAGATCCTTTCAGGGAGCAGAGTATGAAATATAAAATAAATGAAAAACTACTCACAAATACTACCCTAAATTGCACACAGGCTGTCCTTGGCCTGTAGTGACTTTTTTGGAGTTTTGCACTGTGGTGCTTGCATACCTCCAGCACTTCAGTATGCAGACACCAGTGACCTTCCGGAGTTGCTCTGGATCTGAACCTTTGAAATTCTCCTTGTGAGCACAGCTCCTCTCATAGGTGCCCTCTCTAGCTCCTAGATAATGAACCTAGATAGCCATTGACCACCAATTGAATCAATGGACTTAATTCAGTATGGGAGGCCTGATACAATTGGTGAAAAGCAACTACCTGAGAAGTAACAGAAGGATCCCTCAAGGAGCTTAGACACAGACCTCTGATCCCACGTGGAGCTCCTCCTATTGGGTGTTGCAGCCGCACCCCACACTTTCTGAATGACAACTCTGGTGCTGACTGTATTTATGACCTCGCACAAGGTTTTTTTTTTTTTTTTTTTTCCCTATCAGTTTTTAATTTGGGTTCAGTTTTATTTAGGAAGCCTATTTTCCTCCTTTGTTGATTTCTCATATATGGATCCTTATTTAATTTAAACTGCACTTTAATATCCTGCTTTTTTTCATGCTTAATAACTGGTAAGTGTAAGTATCAGGATTGATTAGGCGACCTTAGGAAACTCACATAATCAAAGCATGTTCGTAAAGAAAACAAAGCTATGAAGATCTATCTGCCCTGTCCCTTAAGTAGTTAGGATTATTTCTTTCCGTAGCCTCAAATTGGATCCCAAGGCCAATCTGATGGCTTGACAAATCTTCCCATTGTGCAGGGGTTGGACTGGGGAGGAAATGAGGATGGGTCAGTCCAATCCATCTTCACACTGCTGATATCACCAGCTGAGGAAAACAGATCAGCTGTGCTGTGTTTGTGAGACGAGATGAGTTCTTCACTTTGTGGCACATTTATTTCATGCTCTGCGTTATTGAAGATAATATTCAGGCATTGTTTTCCTGCTATTTTATTCTTGCCCTGGTCCTCATCCCTATCAAAACTTATTTGGAAGAAGATTTAATATTTTCTTCTGAGGACTCTACTACGCTTTTCCCAAGTTGAAAATAGCTTTGTTGCTTACCTATTATGAAAATATTCTATGCTTGTGAAATATCCAAACGTCATAGAAAATCACAGAAAGAAATAAGAATTACTCTAAATCCCACCACCTGAAAATGAGATTTTGGGAGTATTCTTCCTGATACAAATTTTGTTGTTATTTTTATGGGCTGAGGATGGAACCTAAGGGTATACCACTGAGCTGCATCCCTAGCCCTTTTGATTTTGAGATAGAGTCTCACTAACTTGCTCAGGCTGGCCTTGAACTTACCATTCTCTTGCCTCAGCCTCCCCAGTAACTACAAGTACAGGCATGCACCACCATGTTCTAACTGGTATAAAATAATTTATTTCTTAGTTAAATAGAAATAATTTGGAGCCTTAAAATTTTCAATAAGTCATGACATTTTCCCTTCTCAATAATTATAAAAACCACATCATCTTTTAAATAGTCATTTATGTGTATATGTGTACACCATAATTGGTATTAAGAGGGAAATTCCATAGACCAATTAAATTTAGTAGAGTTCATTCAGAGCAAAGCAAAACAAAACAAAGCAGAGCAAAACAAAAATGATTCATAAATCAGGCTGCTTCCAGAACCAGGGAAGGATCTGAGAACACCAACCAACACTATCAGACGGCATTTATAGAAAAATGGAAGTAAGGCATAGAAAACAACTGATTGGCTATAGCTTAGTCAATCAGGCACTCAGCTGGTTATAACTGAACCAGTTCATTGGTTGCAGGGCCTCCTGCAACCAGCCAATGCTCAGTCACTCTATATTGGTTTGGTGAGTTGGACTTGGTAAGGTGTCTATTCCAAATCCATGGACTTCCGCAGATTTTATTTAACTTTGGTTTAACCAATTCCATTTTGATAAGCATTGAACTGAATTGTAATTTTCATTATAATCAACATACAATCATATTTTTGTATGTTATTAGCACAAGTATTAAATATCAGAAGTTAGATCTAGCTGGGCATGGTGCAACAAACCTGTAATCCCAGAGACTCAGAGGCTGAGATATCAACTTTGAGACCAGCCTCATCAACTTAGCTAGGCCTTAAGGACTTAGCAAATGGCTATCTCAAAATAAAAAGTTAAAAGAATTGGGCTGGGGTTGTGGCTCAGTGGTAGAGCATTGCCCAGCATGTGTGAGGCACTGTGTTGATTCTAAGCACCAAATAAAAAATAAATAAAGTTAAAAAAGTGGGGTGCTGGGATGTGACTCAGGGTTAAGCACCCAGGTTTAATCCCCAGTATCCACCCCACAAAAACAAAACAAAACAAAACACAAAAACAACCAAACTGAAACAGTCTTTAGAGGCCAGTTAATTCAGTGCCATCATTTTGCAGATGAGAAGCATGCAGAGTGTTAAGAGGAGATATGATATGATCCAGGTCTTTTGATTCTGTATCTACTATTCTTTCCAGCTCATTCTGCTACTGTCTGAAAAAAAAATGTTCTTGGCTATTAAAATTTTGCTAAGTGGCACCAACTTTTCTTTCTTGTTCCAATACCAAAAAGTTGTACCTTAAAACTAACTTCCCACCAGGGTCATTGCATTTGATACTTTATTTATGGAAAAAGATAACCAATTCCTGTACAATCTTTGGGATGAGAGCAGGAGGTTTGTCAAGGACCTGAAATCACATGACCTACTTGTTTGTTTCTGGCAGTATTTGGTGGAGATGAAAGGTAGGAGTTGAGAAACAGGTTAGGCGGTGCGTAGGTCAGCGATGGAATCCTGATGCTCCCTCACAGCTCTAAACCTCTTCCATAAGAAGGATCTGTGGTTCCCTTGGTTATGTTTCTGCCCTGGAAGGTCCAGAGCTAGATGCTTAATTAAGGACATTTTGAGGATGAAGATGATAGAATAGAATAAGCAGCACAGATAGCATAATTATTTGGCACATGCTCAGCGTAATTGGGGTCTAAATTCTTGAGTTAATTATTTAACTTAAAATATTAGATATGATATGGGTCCCTTACATTAACCATCATAGCTTCTTAAGTTAAGAATCATGAGATATTGCTTCCTGAATAAACAAGTCTAATAAATAAGGGGTTTGAAGTTCTGCGTGATGTTGGAAATTGCCTAAACTCTTGAATTTCTTTATTGAGCAATAAGAATAATGATAGCAATTTACCATACAAAATCAGATAAAAATCATTGTAAAGCATTGGCAAAAAGAAAATGATAAATAATCTTCCAAAAATAGAATTTGTCACAAACTAAAGAAAATGAGGAAAAATTATGTTTTGATAAGAATCAGTTGTATTCTATAAAATACATCATGTTTGAGTTGAGTTCCTTGTAGACTTTAAAGCACTGAAGAAATATTCAAACTGAAGTTGAACAGTTGCAGAAATATTCCAAAGAATAGAAAATGAATGAATTTGCAGAGGTAATGGAGCCTTTTATTGTAATATCTTCCCAAACTTTATTGAAATTTCCCAAAGGTCTTGGTTAGTATTATGAGAAAATCCTTGTGAATTTATAAACTGCTCACTGACAAATAAAAGCAATTAACACAACCATTTATGTTGCAATAATTTTCACATTAACACAAAATAGTTTAATCAGTTGAATTGTTAGAATGCTAGCTGTCACTCCTTATTAACAAACTCAGTTTATAAATTATTTTTCCTCCCCTTGATTTGAGTTCCTAGCTTGATAAATATTAATAAAGGAAGAGAACAAAGGCTTTGGGATTAGGTACTGTTGATTATTCACATACAGGCTATCTCAAGATAGAGTGTTAATGTCAAAATAACATTATCTTACTCATTATCATTCATTTTGACCCACTTTCCTTTGTTTTGTTTGTTTTGTTTTGTTTTGTGAGACAGAGTCTCAGTGGGTTGCCCAGGCTGGTCTTGAACTTGCAATCCTCCCATCTCAGCCTCTAAAGCAGCTGGGTCTATAGGTTCATGCCACCATACCAGTCTCTTCCTACATTTTTAATTCTGTGTGTTCAAGGTGTGGGCATATTCGAGCATAGGGATTGGAACAAGGCCAATAACCAAGGATGAGGTCTAAAGATGCCACTGAGGCTGGAACAAACACAGACAAGTCATTGACCATCACTGCTTGCTATACTTTGTTATCACCTTGGAAGATGGAAGACCCTTGCCCCATAGGTGAACCTGATGGTAGCGGTGAGAGTAAGATCTGATATTTGACCCCATTTCTCACCCACAAAGGGCATGAATGTGCTGAGGTAGCTGAGGAGCTGGAGAAATTCAGGCACGAATACTGCCAGGTATGTCTCAGGGAATGTGGATTCACTTAATAACTTTATTCAAACATAGAGAAGTGAATCACTTAAATATTCACCTTTTAGTTTCCATGATTTGTTTATTCATTCATTGGTTCATTATTCATGCATTTGTTCACTCATCAGACCTTTATCAAATTCATCATAAGATGTATCAGAAGTACTATGCTAAATTCTGGGAACTATATCCTGAAAGCAATGGTGAACCATGGGCAGTTTAAAGTAACAGAGTGACATGATCAGATTTCCTTTTTAGAAAGTAGACTGGCTGTGTTGTGGAAGAATTTAAGGAGAGTGAAACTGGAGAATGGAAGAATGGTTAGGAGGTCACAGAAACAACTGTTTGAAGTATCCAAAGGGAATAGTTGGATCCTGGTCCTCAGCCTCTCTCTATTGTAAATGTGGACTTTTCAAATTATACTTATTAATAGTTTTTTGTTTTATTTATTTTATTTTTTGGTACTGGGAATTGAACCCAGGGACACCTAACCACTGAGTCACATTCCCAGTCCTTTTTAAAAATATTTTATTTAGAGACAGGGTCTTGCTGAGTTGTTTAGGACCTCACTAAATTGCTGAGGCTGGCTTTGAACTTGCAATCCTCCTGCCTCAACCTCCCGCGCTGCTGGGATTACAGGCGTGTGCCAACACACCTGGCGCTGACTTACTGCTTCTTCACCTTTGAAAACTGGAGGATATAATGCCCCTAGATGTTCTAGACATGGAATGGAAATTTCAACTTAGTATCATGAAATGTATAAAATGGTAAAAAAAGAAGAAAGAGTAAAGAAGAAAGAGCTAATGTTATTATTCTTATGCTTTCTTGTGTTTTGTTTTGTTTTTGCAGTACTGGTCATGGAGTCCTGGCCCTTGCACATGCTAGTATCTTGAGTTCTTGATTCCTTCATTGTTGTTAGCAAGGATTCGAATTATTCAGATTTGGTTTGCTATTTATGTTTTAAAGTAGCTTTCTAATACACGTTTGTAATTTAAAGTGGCTTATTTATTTACTTCAAATGAATGGCTTTGGTTCTGTGATTCAGTAAAGACAGTTTTTATTTTTTATTTTGATTTTAGGATCAGTTTAACTCAAGGCACAGTGTTTGTCTAGTTCATTATAGTTTTGATTTATGATTTAATTTTATTCAAGATTCTAGATTTTATAAATAAAATACTAAACTTAAGCTGTTCATAAAACTGCAAATTATATTTAAAAATCTTTATCAGGCTCTCAATTCAGTAGGATTTTATAATTTAAAATTAATATTTTTCTTCAACTCAGAAATTTTATTCTATTTTCTTATTTTTTTCTCTCTCCATTCTCTTTTCTTTCTTTCTGTAACTTCTATTAGACAGGTATTGGACCTTGGATAGCTCACCTCCATGGTTTTCAACCATTTTCAAGAGGTTCTAATCTTCTTGTTTTTGCCCTGTATTTGGGGAAGTAATTTTTTTTTTTTTTTTTTGGCTTCTGCTTCCACTAATCCACTTAGTAACTTGGTCTGTTCTGCTTATCAACTAATGAATTTTTAGTAACAGAAATTTCTCTATTTAAGACTTCTCACTTATTTTTTTTTTTTCCTCATGGATGAAATATCCTTTCCAACCTTGCTGAATAAAATTCATTTATCTCCTGTTTCCTTTATTTAACTTGGTTTCCTCTGATGCTATTTCTGTAGCTGTTTGGTGCTTCTCTTTCATCGTATTGGTCTTCCTCCTCCCACAAAATGTTTGGTGATTTTGATGATCCAGTCATCTCTTGAAGATAGGCATGGAGATATTCCAAACATTAGTTATATGAATTGAATTGAATTCCTAAGCATTAATGTTATCACATACTTTTTAAGGTATTATTCTGTCCCAGGATACCCTCATCTTATATTGTTTGGCTGTTGCCTAAAATTTCCTAAATGATTCCTTCTAAACTTTTGTTTTGTTTTGTTACTGGGGATTGAACCTAGAAGCACTTAATCACTGAGCCATATTCCCCAGTCCTTTTTATTTTTTATTTTGAGACAGAATCTAGCTAAATTGCTAAGGCTGGCTTTGAACTTGTGATCTTCCTGCCTCAGCCTCCTGAGTGTCTGGGATTACAGGCAAGTGCACTGCAACTGGCTTGAACATGTTTCTGTTTCTTCTGATTTTCTCTATGAATCAGGGCTTACCTCTTTTCTGTATTTCAGTATTTCCTAAACATTGAAAAGGAGAATCACCCTTTCCCTTATTTCCCTGTGATTTTAGATTCCTAGTCTCTTTATAGCATATCTTTTTATGTAATTTAGAGTTGTAAGAGAAACTTAATTCTTCTACTCAATCCTCTATCTCCAACCAACCTTCACCTATTATTTCCTTTATCTCCTCTATTTATTACCAAGTAATACAAGCTCATGGTAAAATTTCAGAGAATATGGAAATAGACAATGAAAGTTCCTTCCCATTTTAGAACCTTCTAGTGTCCTGACTTGCATCCTCTTGGCCTCCCCTATTGATTTCAGTTGGAGTTGGGTAGACAGTTCTGTGAGGGTTTCCCCAACTCCTTGATGATAGCATTAACTGAGCCTCAAATGTATAACCTCCCCTTTTGGCTCCAGAACTCTCCAATGCTGCAGATTGCCTGGGGTAGAGGAGGTTGAAAATGACGGTGTTAACATGGGCAGGGACGTTGGCAGAGCCAGCTATTTGACGAACAAGAATGAAGACCAATTTTCTACCCTGCACATAGACAATTCCAAGAGACATTCTAAACACTTCTGAGAAGGACCCTGCAGACCTGACCCACTATTGTTCACAACAATGACCTCAACAATGGACCCTTTTCTCAACATTTCCTTCTACCTCCTTAAGTCTCCCCAATTTCTCATTCCTGCTCCCTGAGATCTGCCGTTTTTCCTCCCTTATTTGACAATGCCCTTTCCCTCTGTACTTCTAAACTTCCTCTGTCCCTCAGTTCTGATTTATCATTTCACTGTAACTCTATTAGCCGTAAAGCATTTGAGGATGCTGTCAGGATAACAGGATCTGTAGCAAATGAGGTTGTATTGAATTATTTAGCTTTCAGCTAAAGTGGAGATAACTAAAGCAGCTGAGCTGGTTTGTAAAATCTTGGGGTAATCTGCTGCTTTGGAGCTTTTATCATATTAATTTTTTTCTTATGGTTGAAAATTATAAATTTTAAGAATACAAGAAAAATATGTATGCAACTATTCAGTTAAATGCTACAAACCTATAGCTAAGGAATTATCTCTTTGGGGTAGTATATAATTATGTAGTGGCAGAGCTGCAATTCTAAACCATAGTGAATTTATTTAATAAGTTTATTCATGCAAGGGTTTTTGAAAAACATAAATACATAATTTTTCTTTTTTTTTTTTTCTCTTTCAAAAATAGATCAAGGATTTCTACTTGAGATATATAACAGTCTCGGCTTTTGAAGTTGGCCTGCTTTTCTTGAGTTTCCTTGCCAGAAAATGGTTCTTAAAGATTTTTTTTTTTTTCACAAAAGAGACCTGTTTCTAACTCAGTAATAAAACAAACGATTCTTTTCTGTTCTTTTCTTTGTGCTTGGGATTGAACCCAAGGCCTCCGCAAACTGAGCTACACTCCAGCCCCTACAAATGGATTCATAAATGTTATCAGCAAAGCAGAGAGGGGATGACTGCTAATCTAATAAATGACCATGACTATTCTTGTATCATCTTTCCTATACTACTAGAGTCTCTTGGGAAATTGAGCTGTAATAAGGTCCTAGCAAGAGGGGATGGAGTGAAGGGTCCTGTGGCTTTGTAATACCTGTCAAGTTTGTCCCACTTAGCACTTAGTGTCCAGATGCCTACTCTGAAGAAGTATTGCTGCAGCAGACAGTGAACTATCTTTGCATACATTCAATATATAAACTAAGCTTGAACATCTGGCAATTAAATACCCTTTCCCTGAGAATCTTGGAAAACAGCATAATTATATCCCCAAACAAATAACTCAAGAGTAAGGCTGTTTGCTTGTTAAGAATACCAGGCAGCATCAAAGTTAAAATTCTCTTCCACATCTATGCTCTTTTAATCTCCACTGCCATCTTCATAATACCTGAGATTATCTGGGTTGATGGCTAGTGAGAAATCATCCCAGGCACAGCAGGTAGAGAAGAGAGATGAAAGCTAGAGCGAGGCGTACAACAGAGGCGTACAACAGACCTTACTGAGCAATGACCTTGTGTTGTGAGAAAGTCAAGAAAATGGACTGCCTTGCAAGCTGCCCGTATTTTTCTGTCTCTCTCCCGAGGTGACTCCGAGGTGCCTGTGGTTCCTCTTTGGCACAACTGGTTTTAGTGTTTACTCTGGCCTACTGTATCCCACCTTATCCAGACTTGCAGTGAGGAAGCCCACCCCCGCCGCCCCGATTCCGGGACCTGGGCCGACCAAGGGGTGCAGGTGGGCGGGTGTGGCGGCTTGCCTGTTGATTATGGTGCCTGCAATATGCGATCGCCGTGGGACTGCAGGCTGCGCGCCGCCAGCACTGCCCGGTTCGCCCGGACTGCACTGAGTATGCAAGCAGAAAACAGCGACACTGAGCCGGCAGGCTGGGGGCGGGGGCCTTGGGCCCAGTGCCCACCCCCTGCGCTCACAGCGTCTGCTCTCACCACCAGCCGGGAGGACCCCGCCCGGGAGCACGCTTTCTAACGCACCAGCCCCCGGAACAATCTGTCCGTCCCCAACACGCCGCGGCGGGGGCGCCACTGCCTGGGCGCCGGTCTAGCCCACCCTACGTCCTAAGAGTGTCTTTTAATGTATTTTAAAAAACCGGACTGTATACAGTGGGGACGCAGGGCGGGAAAAGCTGAAGGGCTCATTTTTGCCGCCAGGTTCGCCGCTCTGGGCGCACGAATTAGGCCTGAGCTGCAGAGTCAAGCCCTCTTCCCGCTGTAGGGGTCTCAGGGTGGCACGGGATTAGGGGACTGGAGTGATGATGGGGGCGCCCTGGGTTCGGGCTGGGAGGCAGAGGCCGGCCCCGGCAGCCGGTGGAGGCCGGGCAGGTGCCCCCGGGCGCGGAGGCTGATTGGCAGGTGCAGGAGTGGGTGGGGAAGGCGGGGGCTGGGCCTGGCGCTGCGGGAGGCTGCGGCCCCGCCTCCCCGCCCCCGCCGCGGGACTATCTGGTCCCGGCAGCAGCGATGTCCCCCGGCAGGAATGTCCCTCCTCAGATAATGTTATTTATATCTCTGGGCGGGTCCGTGGCTCGGCAGCACCAGGCGCCCTGCGGCCGCTGTGCCAGGAGCCCCGCGCTGCCCTCCTCCCCCTGCGCCGCCGCCGCCCCCAGGCTCGGGGTGGCCGCGGCTTCAGCCCTAGCGCAGGTGAGTCCCAAGAGGGCCCAGTGACTGGAGGGAACTGGGTGCGGGTGCGCAAGACTGGGGCGCGCGGCGCGAGCGCAGGGCCCAGGGGATCAGGTGGGGGCCCTGTCCCAGGTGCCAGGCGTGGAGTGGGTCCGGGTACAGGGCCCCGGAGGCCCTGGCGGCTACGACAGCAGTCATCCCGGGACGCGGGAACCTGTGCGGGCTTCTGAGGCGCTTGGCGAGCTGGGCGCTAGCTTTGGAGAGCCGGCTCCTAGGGAATCACTTGGGGGCGCTGGGAGGGAGGTGAGGGGGTGCGCGTTCATGGCTTCCTCCTCCAGGACCCCGGCCTGGGAGCGCAGGGGATCCGACCTCCGCACTGCTCCCACTGCCTCCCACTGCCTCCCACTGCCCGGTTTCTCAGCCTTGGTGCTGCTCAGGTCCTCTTCTAGAACTTGGCTGCGCGTTCTCCGGTCGCCCTGCGCCCAGGCGGGGAGGACAGGACAGGGCAGGGCGGCAGAGGGGGACGGGTCCTAAGGCGCTGGGCGCCACGAGAAGAATCGTGGGGGCGGGTGGCGGACAGAAACAAGATCTGAGTGCCCCGAGCCATACTTTAAAGACCCCTATCCTTCCTCTCCGGAATAGTTGCTCTCCTCCAAGCTTGCACAGTCCACGCTACCCTCACCGCCTCACCGGCTACTCTTCCTCCAACAACTTGGCCCCAAGAAATAGCAGAAAGTGGAGAAATAACCGGAGCTTTTACGCAATCCCCAACTCCCACCAACCCACCAGACTTCCAAAGAGGGAAAGTAGCTGAAGGGCTTGGAACACTGTTTCCTTGACAACGAGTCTCAGGTAGAGCCTTGATTTATAGGCTATTAATATCTAAACCACTGTTTTCAGTGAGCAATTAGAGGTGCCATGAGTTAATAATAACAGTTTAATACACTGAAGGAAAACGAAAAGAAGCCACCATTTTGTGTGTGTGTGTGTGTGTGTGTGTGTGTGTGTGTGTTTGTAAAATTTTAGATGCATCTTATTGGGGATGGGGTGGGAGATTATAGTGACAGTCTTTTTGTGCTGAGAACTTCTGTGGGGAGGTGGTAGGCTGTCACTTCCAGAGAGGAGGCAGCGGTGCGAAACCCATGCCTGTGGCAGTCACGAAGTATACTTAAGTTTCTAAGGTGATTCAGATAGCCCCTCAATGAGACGAGTCTGCAAATAAAAAATTCTAGGCACATCTATACTGCCCGCTAACTTATCCATAGCTTCACAGATGGTTCTGAATTTTATTCTAAAAATGACCCTTTGATCACTCCCTACATTGTGACCCAGGGCAGGTCATCTCCTATACTAGGATCATGCTTTTATTCTTGCAATGAACCCAGAATGCCCAGAATACCATTGACAACTCCTTTATTTATTTATTTTTTTATATTTGTTTTAGTTGTAGGTGGACACAATACCTTTATTTTATTTTATGTGGTGCTGAGACTCAAACCCAGGACCTCATGCATGCTAGGTGAGCGCTCTGACCTCACTGAGCCACAACCCCAGCCCAACAACTCCTTTTTAAGTACAAAATGTTTGTTGATCTGTACTGGACAGCCAGCACCCAACCTGGAGAGGCTGGTGCTTCCCTGGAGGTTTTTGGGCTAACTAGCAAAAGGAGTATCAAGCTTACATTGAAGAAGAGCCTACCAGCCATGAAACCAGCTGATTCCATAGGTGGGTCATAGATTCAGAACTTTATCAAACGCCTGAGTTAAAGCACAGTTGAAAGACAAAAACTCTGTATTATGAAAATGTGATCCCTTACCTATTGCTACAAGTTTTATCAGTGGCCTAGTGGCAATGGTTGGGGATGAGCCAGCCCTGTAATCTTGAGTTCTCGGAAGACTGCTCATGGAATTGAAAGCACCCAAAAACTCTCAGGCATCTAGGCCGGGCCTGGTAGCACAGGCATATCAAGTTTTCCTGAGTGGCCTGCCCAGCAGAGAGCTGGGATACCACCTTTCACTCCTGTCATTGCTTCTTTCAAGTGTTCTGTAGGTGTCTTATAGCAGGATACCTGCTGGATAATTAACTTTAGCGGGGAAAGGCACAGTAGGAGGCAGATTCCCATCCGGAATCATATTTGGCAAAGTAAAAATGACTGTTTTTAAGGAAACAAGGTGTGAATGAAAGTTTTGAACTGAAGTCAGACAGTCTGCCACAGTTCTGGAAACAGATTGTTTTTAGTAAATAAAAATAATAGGTTTCACTTCTTCTGTCTTTTATGTACCAGTGCCTAACTTGGTACCTGTCTGGTTAGTGGATTCTCAGTTAATCTTTGTTTAATGAATAAATGAATGGTCAGAGTTTTCTTTGTATTATGCTATTGTCACAGTAATTCTGCAAGTAGGCTTATATCATCAGCGTTTTAAGTGAGGAAACAGGTTCAGGGAACTAAATAACTTGCCTCACATCACACAGCTGATAGGAGATGGGCTGGGATTCAAGCTCAGCTGTTTGGTTCCACTGTCTTTTTGAGGTTAGACACTCAGCAGAGGATACAGAAGTACAGGTTGGAAAGATTTGGGTGTAGCATTGTCTTTTAGTCTCACCACCTTTACTCCCAGGACCTCAGACAATAATATTGTTTATATCACAGAAGCTTAAGAAATATTGCCCAAAGACAGCATTGGACACTTATTTGCTCAGAGGTTTTTAGCCTTGCCCATTATTTTCAGGTCATTGTTTCAAGGACGGAATTGTGATTTTGGCAGTAGTCAAAGCATGGATTTTTTTTTTTTTTAAACAGATTTTCCTTTCAGTTCTGGAAGTAACCAGGAGGGCTTGATGATGCATAGGGACAGTGTGATAGGACAGAGGATGATTATAAAAAATTCATGAGGCAGACACTACTGGAGTTGGAAGGGACCTTGGAGGTCACTGAGTCCAGTCTTCTGTTTGTGTAGTTACTTGCTTAAAGGTGAGACCTGGCTGGTCATTTTTATGTCTTCTGTACTTCTTATCATTCTACCCCATTTCTTTATTCTTTCTCTTCTCTCTTTCTCTGTCTCTGCCAGCAATGTGTATTTCCTGAAGTTTTGCCTAACCAACTACTGAGATTTTCTTTCCTTTCTGGAGAGCTTATGAGAAGACATATTTTAATATCCAATATGTTCACCTTAGTGAAATCTAAAAAAAGAAAAGGTATTGGGGACAGGCAGGAGAGGAGACATTCATGAACATTAAATGCTAAACTTAGTTTCTAATCTCCCTCTTGCTAGTTAGGTATACAGACGTATACATTTTTACACAAAAGGTGTGCACACTACTATCTGGAGACAGTGCAAATCTTAAGGCAAATGATAATGTGATATTTCTGGGGGAGGACTTTAGGGAACTATTGGGACTATTGGATACCTGTTTTAATCTAAACCTAATCATCAGATTGCTTTTAAAGAGTTTTGTTTGAAATTTCAAAATTAAAACCAAAATGTTATTCTCAGCTCAAGGCCAGAAATGGTAGGAAATGTGACCAGTGGGAGGTTTGAAGTAATATAAAATATATTTCTTCATTATCCATGATTTTTTTTATAACCTCAGACCTGTAGGTTACCATTTATCAATTGACTTGGGAGGATTGGGAGTGAAGTTAACTGTGCTGTGTGAGCTGATGAGAAATTTTATTTTATGATGAGGTCTAGCAGGGAAGTCCATGGATACTGGACTCTGGAACCATGCAGTTATTACAAGCCAAAAATGTAGGGCAAAGAATACTTGCAAAGAGGTATTTTATCTTCAAAGTAGTTTGTGTTGACTCAGTTGGTCTTTATAGACAAGTCTTTGGTTGCTTCTCTATTTTAAAGAAATCTGGGGAGAAAGAGTACACTCAGTGGTCTGTGAACCAGAATCATCAGGCACCATTCACTGGGGTTATCTTAGAGATGTCTATTTCCTCTGACAACCCCAGGAGGTAAAGGTCTCCTGTCTTTGGAGATGGAGATCAAGGGAAAATGTAGGAGGCAGTCTGGAGAATCCACTGTCAGATCTGACTCCACTCACTGAATGGGCCACTCCCCATGGTAAATATTTAGAAAATGCCATAGGGTTTCCCTTTATTGCTGCGCTTGCTTGCTCACTTGCTTTCTTCTTCTTCTTCTTCTTCTTCTTTTTTTTTTTTTTTTGTTACTGGGGGTTGAACCCAGGGGTGCTCAACCACTGAGCTACATCCTCAACCTTTTTTATTTTTGATTTTGAGACAGGTTCTCACTAAGTTGCTTAGGGCCTTGCTAAGTTGCTGAGGCTTGTTTTGAACCTGCAGTCTTCTGCCTCAGCCTCCTGAGTTGCTGGGATTACAGGCATGAGCCATCGCACCCAGCACTCTGCTTATTTCTTAATTCAGTCAAGCAATTCAAGTTCTTCCATTTTCACTCAGCCTTAGCTGGACATCAGACCACCAGGGGTTCACCAGTCTCGACACTCACAGAGCAAAGGCAGGCACAGAAAATGCTTCCTCATTAAATTGGCTAGCATATGTCATTCCCCGATCACCTCTTCTTTTGCTCTTTCCTTCCCTTGGTTACAGGAAATATTAAAAGCTGTCTTCTTCCTCCCTCCGCAAGGCCTTCTCAGGCTTTGCCATAATGTTTTATTTCCACTCTACCTGTGCAGACCTGGCTGAGGGTATAATTAAAGGGCAATTAAAATCCAGACATATATCGTGTTAGCAGTGGGGGCAAAAGCGGGCTTCCTTTCTTTCTTTGATTTGAATGCTATAAATTTAGCAATGAAAAGGCATGAGACTAGAAAAAAAAGGGATTTAGCACTGAACTGGGCTCAGATCATCCAGAATACTTATGAAAAGAATAACAGGGCACTTTGACAGTCAAAGAACAATAATTGCTTTGAATTATAGTCAGTTCAGGAAGTTTCCACCATTGTGAAAAGGAGCAGAAACTTGGATAATCCTGAAAATGAATAGTTTGAAAATGATTTCTATTTGTACCGGACTTAAATATGGGTGTATCTTATATGAGAATTTATAGCTCTTCAAATAAAACTAGGCGTGCTTAGTGACATAGCTCATGGGAAGTGGAAGGAGGTTTGGAGCCTAATTCTGACCCTGTTTCCAAAAGACCCTTAGGAGTGGTGGAGCAGCTTCCCCTTCCAGCATGTTTCCTCAGAGTGCACAAGTAAGAAAGGGCCTTTCGTAATGGAAGCCACAAGTCATAGAGAATCAGAGCTGGGAAGGCCTGAGAAAACAACTGAGATGTAATCAAGAAAAGCAAACACTGGGTATTTACTGTGTGCCTTACACTGGTATGGGCTGAGGATACAAAAAGGGTTCAGGTGGAGACCCACTGATCTGTTGGAGAGCAGACTTGCAAGCAACCAAGGATTCGATAGCATGCTTGTGAGAACGGTGTTCTGAGAGAAAGTCTACAAGAGGAAGGTCCTGGAAATCCTCTAGGATTTCTGTGGGGGCTTCTCCTTCCACATCCCACGTGGATGAGGGAAAGAGTTTCTGTTGGAGGATGGTGCCAGCTATCAATTAATCACCAAGAAACTTATCTAATCAAACACAAGAGTCAATAATGCTTTCAAATGGAAGGGGGTGTGGCAGACTGGGCCATGCCAGATCTGGCTTCTAACAAGATGGAGAAACCCACCTTCACCTTTATTTATAGTTGCACAGGTAAAGAGGGACTGGGAGGGGCTCCTTCTGTGAGGAACAGGATGGGGTGGAGTTAGGGAAGCCATTTGTTTAGAGAATTCGCATATCCTCAGATGGTGAGCCACCTCTGTACAGGGCCACCTACCCCTGACTGCCTGAAACAGTCTCCCATGACTGCCAGTTCCTGGGAGTCAGACCTCTGTATCCCAAGGCTCAGCCACGTGTGATTCTGCTAAACATGGATGGCTTCCCACAGATTTCCATGATGGAACAAGGGGAGATGGGTAGGTACATGGCCAGACACAGATGTGCAATAGAGTAGGGAATGAGGAGCAGTTCCATGTGCATGGAGTGTAACCAGAAGATGACAATGGTTTGGGATCCGTTTGTAAAAAGTTTTGAAGTGCATGTTAAAATCAGTGCAGGTTTTTAAGTGGAGGTGTGGGGAGTGGGAAGACCTGATTCAGATCTTTGTTTAGACAAAGCTCCCTAGCAGTGGTGAAGAAAATGTGAATTAGAGTTCAGTACAAGATGGACTCGTTCCAGTGCAGGGCGACAATCACACAGTTGATGTATAGCCCACTCCAGTTTTCAGTATGCCTTTGTATATCACCTTTTATAACAACCACGCAAGGGGAAGATCTCAATATTCCTGCTTTATAGGTGGGGAAACAGGATTAGAAATGTACCCTGATTTGCCCAAGGTCCCCCTACTTGTTCATGGCAGAACCTTGACTTTCACCCAGTTTCCTAGTTCCATAGTTGGGGCTTTTTTTTTTTTTTTTTTCCCCCAGATCCTCTCCTCCATAGTGTAAGTGAATATTCTGGGCTCTCTAATTGAGACAGTGATTGTTTTCTTCCTTCAGCAAAACTTTCCAAGTTCATTGGTTTTGGAGAGAGGGAGAGGGAAACTTGTTGTAGTATTTACTTTTTAAAGTAGCCACAAATCCTAAAGAATGGCCCTATGGAGTATACATTGATGTTGTTGCGAAGCAGAAATTAATGGATTCCCAGTAGCATGACACAGATAAATGATGGTTTATATGCCTGTCAATTGGTGTTTTCTCCTTTTCTATCCTTTTCCCCAAGTTTACTAAGTATCATTATGCTCATGCCTTATTTTGGACTTCTAAACCTCTTTTTGTTCAGCGATCTCGAGTGCCTTGATTTGTGCTCACATTCATCTTCAACAAATATTTATCAAGCTCTTATTTATTTGTCAGACATAGTCTAGACCCTGGGGATATAGCAGTGAATATGGAAAAAAAAAAAAAGTCTGACGTCATAGAGCACATCTGAACACTAAATGACAACAATAAGCAACAAATGGATATAGATGATAATTTCACGTCTTAAAAAGAAAAATAGCCCCAGGCGTGGGAGGGTCCAAGCTACAGGGGAGACTGAGGCAGGAAGATTCCAAGGTGAAGTCCAACCTGGGCAACTGAGTGGGACCTTATCTCAAAAAGAAAACTAAAATGGATTGGGGAGGAGGCACAGTGGAAGAGCATTTGTGTAGCATGCGTGAGGCCCTTGGTTCCATCCCCAGTACCAAAAAAGAAAGAAAGGAAAAATAAAGCACCACGTCACAAGGAGGGGTTCAGTTAGGCAAGGCAGGACGGACAGGAAAGGACTCTTGGATGAGGTTTGAACTCAGCAGAGACACAAAGGATGTGAAGGGGGGCACCCTGGAATGTTTGGGAGAAGAGATTCTGGTTTGGATTTTAGTTGGCGTGAGATAAGAAGCCACTGGAAGTTGTGGCAGTGTAGTGACTTGGTCAGAATCATGTTTAAAGAGGATCTCTCTGAGGAGTGAGTGGTTGTGGGGAACAAGAGTGCAAGTAGGAAACCCAAAGACAGTCCAGGAGAGAGAGGATGGGTCAGGGTGATGGTGGTGGTGATAAGCAGTTGGATTTTGGGTATATTTTGAAGGTAGAATTAATGGAATTTGAATGTACAGGATGAGAGAAAAATAATAACTCAAGGACATCTTAATTGTTTTTGGTCTAAACAACGACAAGAATAAAAAGGCCATTTACTTGAGATGGTGATGTATTTTATCCAATGTACCGTGGTCTATTAGTTTTGATTTCTGTTTTCATTGAAGATCTGATTTGGAGTCGTCTCAGGCAGAGTTTTCGATTAAACATATCCAAAAGGAAATGTTTTATTGTGGGTGATTCATGACATCTGTTTGTTTGGAAGTGAAGCCTTAGACGGGCTGTGCACTCTGTGCTGTTTCTTTTACGTCATTCTCACAACATCTCCATTATGTGATGGAGATTAAGATAGGGTAGAAATGAGATTGAAGTACACTTTACTTTATGATTAGAAGTGTTTTGAACTTACTGGTTAAAGCCCAAACATTTTTTTTAATGCTTTCAGATTTTCAGATTAAAGAAAACTTTTGAAGTTGTATGAAATGAATTCACATACATCGTTAAAATGTATATCCACATTATACAGGGTATATAAGGAAAAATAGAAGTCTTCCCCTACCTCCAGTCCTACTCTAAGAGGCTACCACTGTCATGTCCTTTAAGAAAACAGTTTTCGAGAGCCATGAGCAGTGGTGTACTCCTGTAATCCCAGCACCTTGGGAGGCTGAGGCAGGAGGATTTTGAGTTCAAAACCAGCCTCAGCAAAAGTGAGGCACTAAGCAACTCAGACCCTGTCTGTAAATAAAATGCAAAATGGGACTGGGGATCTGGCTCAGTGGTCAAGTGCCCCTGAGTTCAATCTCTGGTTCCCCCCAAAAGAAAACAAAACAAAAAAGTTTTCTACCAATGAAGGATCTCCCTCTCAAACCATTACAGAATCTCAGGGCATCACATGACATCCTTCTCAAAATCTTCCAGTGGCTCCCTGGGTAGAGGTGGAAATCTAGACTCATCAAGTTGACATTTAAGAACCCTTGTACTTTGCTCCAACCTTTTTTTTTTTTTCCCTCCCCTTATCTCTTACGCTGTACAATTGCAAAAGCTCTACTTAAACCAGCTTGTCTGCCTCTGCTCACTGAGTCCTAAACATCCATCAGAACCGGGTCGAAAGGGTGGGCAGTCTTCCTGGAATAGGCCATCCCACAGTGATCTCTGCCTTCTTCAAACGTGTTAAAGAGCCAGTTATTTGAATGCAAATACTGACTGTGCATGTGCGTAGTACTGGAATTTAACGCAAGAGCACTCTACCTCTGAGCTACATCCACAGCCCGGTTTTTAATTTTGGGACAGGGTCTCACTTAGTTGCTGAGTCTAGTCTCCCAAGTTGCAGTTCTCCTACCTCAGCCTCCCAAATGGCTGGGATTACAAGTGTGTGCCACTCTGCCCTTAAGGGCAAGAACTAATTTATTAGTCGTAGTTATAGGTCTTATATAAAGCTGTTGTGCTTTTTGCATATAGAAATTCAATTAGAATTTTAAAAATATTATTCAATTTTAATTTTTCTATTGACATTTATACTTAGAGTGATTGTTGAAATGTGCACGTTGGCAATCATCTCTTCATGAGATGGTGCTGGCACACAGGGATTATATTAACTAAAAGTTGTCAGACGGTGGCTGCCCACAAAGCCACCTTCTTAGTGGGTTACAAAGGCGTCCATTCCTAAGCTGTGGTAACTGGATACTGTTCCTTCACACAAAGAACTTTCTGACATGCCTTGACTCATGATCTCCTGCGTTCTTCAGATGTCATTGCATCTAGTTGTCAGAAACAAAATGTTTTTCTTTCTCCTAAAAAATGATGACTAGTTAATGAACATAGCAACCGTGCAATCAAAATGTAGCTCAGTGGTTGAGTGCCCCTGAGTTCAATCCCCAGTATCCCCTCCAAAAAACATTTTTTTAAACTGTGATGGATATATATAACATACAATTTACCATTCTAACCATTGTTAAGTGCATAGTTTAGTGGCATAATGACATTCACATGCTCTGTAACCATAACTGTTATCCATTTCCAGAACTTTTTGCAGCTTCCTAAACTTAAAACACTCTGTCCAATAAGTGCTAACTCACATTCCCTGTCCTCCCCATCGATTGATGGACACTTGGGTTGCTTCCACTCCTTGCCTATTGTGAATAATGTGGCTGTGAATGTGGTTGTGCAAGTATCTCTTCAAGACCCTGCTTTCACTTCTTTTGGATAATAATATACCTAGGAGTGGAATTGCTAGATCATTATATATTCTATTTTTAACTTTTTGAGAACCCCATCCATCAATTTTATTATTTCCCCCTGATGTCTGATCTCCAGAGGGAAGGCAAACACATATTCATGCCCTCACCTTTGGGACCACATTAAACTTGAAAAGTATTTGAGGACACTGTCTTTGGAGGATGGTTTGTCATCAAAGTTCTAGGATGTGTTCAAGATTAGTTTGCCTATTTTTAGATTGTACACTTTTGGAGGACAGGCAGGTGTTTGCTTTGGAGAGCATGTAGCCCAAACTCAGGTGGGGAAGGTGTACATATTTATATGATGATGTACTTCAGCCACAGAGTCTCCTTGAGCAGGATGACGTGAGTCTGGGTTGCTTCCAGCTCCTTTTCTCTTGCTGTTTGCCCTTGGGCAAAGAACTTCCTCTTTCTCTGACATTTTTTTCAGGGATTTTTTGTGTGTGATGGCCCCTTAATATTTATTATCCTCAAAAATATCGTTGCAGATTCCCTGTAAAACTGAAGTGTCACTCATCATCACTGCCTTCTTGACAGTCCCTTCCCTGTCAGGTCTCTGGGTGGCACTGAACACCTCACACCTCCTCCTTTGTATTTTAGGGCACCTTTCCCATTCCTTTGTTACGGGATGGGTCATTTGTTTTGTTATTGTCAACTTGCCTTCAATACCATTTGACCAGGCTTCTTGTGATGGAGAACTGGGTCTTATTCTTTTTTTTATTTAATATATATATATAAATATATATATATATATATATATATTATATATATATATATTTTTTTTTTTTTTTAACTATTCTCAGCACCTAGATCCTTGCTTGGTACAGAGGGGAGCAACTCAGAAATATTTATTGATTAAACAACTAAAGAATGAATGTTTGAAATTATGTGTAACTGAGTTAGTGCATATTTTAACTTTGAAATGAAGCCCTATTATAATAATGCATTTATCACAACAATGAATCCTCACCTATTGAGAACTTAGATGCTAGGTACTGTGCTGAAAGTTTTCATGTGTATTTATTTAATGTCATATCCAAAATATTATTATCCTAATTCAGAGATGAGAAAGATCAGGCTTGAAGAGGTTAACTTACCCAGTTACCCACCTACTACTAGAGTTAAAGCTGGACTTGAACCCAGGTATGTTTATTTTAGAGTGCTTATTTTGAATGACTGTGCCAGCTCAGATTTGGGTGGAGGTCAATATAACATTGCTGTTAATTCTTAGAGTTTCCTTTCTTTTCTTTTTCTTTTTTTTTTTTTTTTTTTTTTGCGGTGCTGGGGATTGAACCCAGGGCCTCGTGCTTGCGAGGCAAGCACTGTACCAACTGAGTTATATCCCCAGCCCTCCTTTTATTTTTTATCCTGCTTTTTTCCTGATTCCAGTACTCTACCACCAACCTATACTCCCAGCCCTTTTTATGTTTTATTTTGAGACACTATGTTACCCGGACTGGCCTCAAACTTATCATCCTTCTGCCTCAGCCTCCCAAGTCACTGAGATTACAGTTATGTGCCACTGCACCCCACCTATTTTGCAGTGTTGGGAATCAAACTTAGGGTCTTGTGCAAGCTAGATAAGTGCTGTATCACTGAGCTATATACCTATCCCCTATCCTGCATCTTTAGTAGTCTGAAATGAGAGGTAATTAATTGTTACTTTATATTTGCAATGATTTACCCTAATAGGTTTGAATTCCATTATTAGCTTTTAATAAATAATTAATGTTCTGAATCCCACTTACAACATAGTTCTTCGACATCCGAGGATGGAGATGCTAATTAGTACTGCACCATATAACCATGTCACAAGACAGCTGTACTAAAACTGCTTAAGAAAGGTCCAGGGCTGGGGTTGTGGCTCAGTGGTAGAGCACTTGCCTAGCATGTGTGAGGCACTGGGTTTGATCCTCAGCACCACATAAAAATGAATAAATAAAATAAAGGCATTGTGTCCATCTACGACTAAAAAAAATATTTATAAAAGAGAAAAACTCTAAATTATCGTCAGATGTGTTGGCTTCCTTCCAGACTCCAGGTTTCCTAACATTATTTGCAATATTTGACCAATCTTGCTTTGAAACGAGGTCCTGCCTCAGGTTCTGTGGCCACACTCTCCTTGGTCTTTTTCTCCCTTTTTTCCTTGCTTATCACTATTACCTTTTATTAAAAGAAAGTTTTTTGGTCCTTCTTGTTGGGGTTGCCAGCACATCGAAACCCAGCTGCCTAACCCTGCCTTCCTCCTCAGTTCCGGGTCTGCCTTTCAGCTTTCTCCTGGCTTCCTCATCTGGCTGTATCAAGATGTCTCACCCCGACCTTGTTGCAGTGGGACCTCTCGGCTTCCTCCTTCAGCCCCAATCCTGATCTCCTACCTCTTGTCATAGCTAGGTCCACGTTGTCACCATCCCTTTAAGAAAGAACCTCAGCAACATTTCTGGTGCTGCTGCTTTTCCTAATTTCAAGTCCACTTGGCTGCCAATTCCTGTTCACTTTCCTCTGATGTTTTCAAGTTCGTTACTTACAATTTCTGCTGTCACTCTTCTTATGTTTGAATAACTGGTCTTCAAGTCTTCCGTCTTTTTTCTAACCCATCCTACAACCTGACCTCAAAATTTTTATTTATGTATTTATTTTCTGGTACTGGGGATTGAACTCAGGGCCATTTAACCACTGAGCCAGATCCCCAGCCCTTTTCAATATTTTCTTTAGAGGCAAGTTCTCACTGACTTGCTTAGGGCCTTGCTAAATTGCTGAGGCTGACTTTGAACTTGAGATCCTCCTGCCTCAGGCTCCCATACTGCTGGGATTATAGGCATGCGTCACTGTGTCCGACCTCAGAATTATTTTAAAAACTTATGTCTCAGAGGGGTGGGGGGAAGGGAAAAAATAACAGAATGAATCAACCAACATTACCCTATGTAAATTTATGATTACACAAATGGTATGCCTTGACTCTATGTACAAACAGAGAAACAACATGTATCCCATTTGTTTACAATAAAAAAAACAAAAAAAAACAAAAAAAAAGCTTATGTCTGAGGGCTGGGGTTGTGGCTTAGTGGTAGAGCACTTGCCTAGCATCTGTGAGGCACTGGGTTCGATTTTCAGCACCACATATATATAAATGAATAAAATAAAGGTCTATCAACATCTAAAAAATATCTTAAAAAAAAAAAAACCAAAAAACAAACTTATATCTGACCAAGACATTTCACTGATTAAAAATTCTCTGTGTTCCCCCAGTGCCCCCAAGTAAAGCTTAAATGGGCAGGCAGGAACTTTCACAGTCTGTCCAACAACTCCAGCTTGGTTCCCCCTCCACTTACCCCACCCTGGTTGCTTGAGACTGGCTCAACATGAGGCACACTTCCCCCCTCCGTGACCTTGCTTCTACTGTTACTTATGCCTGGAATGTATTAAGGCCCCACTCAGCTAATCCCTCTGGGACACGTTCCTGATACCTATTTCCCTCTTCCCTGACATGGGAAGATAGGCATTTTCTCATCTCTTTTCATGTTGGTTGGTCATCTACAGGCCTCACTGTTGGATTATGAGGTCCTTGAAGAAGGGACCTCATCTGGTCCCCATGGGAATCCTGGTGCCCAATTCAGTACCTGTCTCATAGGTGAAGCTGCGGAAAGGCTGGTTGAATTGAATGATGGGTCATGTTTCAGGAATATTCAGCTCTGTACATAATCCAAACATGGATTACTCCCAGAAGATTCTGAAGAAGGGTTCATGGCAGACACTCAGTAGCGCTGGGGTGGGGGCAAGGAGTCAAGAGGAATGCTTTAGACCTGAGGCCTGAGTTGAGGCTGTCTCCCACCCCTGTGTCCTCCAGCTGCTGTCTCCATTTATTAGAGGAAACAGTAACCACCGATTTTAACTTACATCATCAGAATATGTCTTTTGCTTGAAAAATGTATTCATCCAGCCGACGGTCACTCCCACCTCATTTTTTCAGCGAATGTTTAAGGCTGACCCTCAGAATGCAGCTATGAAAGGCTCTTTGAGTGGGTGTTTAGTCCCGTGTACACAAGATGGGTTTTATCATGGGAGAGAGTTAAGAAAAACATTTCAGAAAAAAGACCAGCATTTCTCTATAGAGGTTTTGATTTTCTGGGTATATTTAACCTGCTTGGTTGGCTGGTTGTCCTTAAGCATGTCAAAGTAGAAACTACCGTGTGAAATATTATAGTACTTGTTAGTTAGCTTGTTCTGCCTTCATTTCTGCCTGACTCGGACAAAAAGTGAGTTTCACTAATGGCTGGACTCACCAGAATTCTGCTAGCTCAGGCCTTTGAGCATGTTTTGTTTCTTTCAACAAAACTCTCTGTCATGGACACACTCCCACTTTCATCCAGCGTCTCCTTCCCTTGTCCTGCTCTGGGCCCAGTGATTGATAGGAGCTGGTGTTTAACTGCCAAAGTCCAGGAGTGGCACTAGGAGGCCTTTATTAATATGTGTGGGGTTTGAGAAGAATGGATAAACGGAGGCCCTCAAAGGCTTTGGAAAGGTGGACCCAGAATCAAGAAGGGCAGAGGATAAAGTTAGGCCTTGCAAGGGGGATCCGAAGCAGAGGGCAAAGGGAGGGACTCAGCCAGGCCACCTGAATGGATCCCAGTGAATTTTGAGGGGCGTAATGAGGCCAGCGGTAAGCAAACAGCAGTCTGCAAACTCGATTGCGAAGTGACAGTGAAAGTCACAAGTAGCAGCTTCTAGAAGCCCTGGAATGCCACGGATGCCAGTGATCATCACCCCACCTCACGCATTACCAGGTGCCATAGCAGAGGTCACCAGTAGGCTATCATTAGTGGCCTAGTAACTGGTGAACAGTCCTTTCCATGTTCAGAGATGGTTTACTTTGTAGGGTTTTGCCACACTCTGTTCTCTGTTTTTCTCTTTTTTAAACTCTAGGCTACCATTCGTAGAGTAGGTAAATCAGACTCTGCCTTTCTCTGCAACATGGACGTGTTGTTCATTGTGTGTTTTCTGCAACTTTTGTCAAGTCTCAATGCCCTCCTGTTTAACTTAATGTCTGATGCCAGAGGGTTCTTCATTGTGCGAAGTTCTGAGAAGTATGGAGGTGTTTTCAGGTATATGGAATAAGGTACCATGGTCGGATCAAAGCCAAGGGCTCTAGGAGAGGAAATCAGTACCCTTCAAGGCAGAGACCCGCAACTGTGAGGACAACCCAGGTCACTTGCATTGCAAAGCTCCGCGAAGTCGTTTTGCCCAGGATACTGGAAAAATACTCAGCTGGGCTAGTCCAGCTGGGCTCCTCTCACTGGGGTTGCTGGGTGAGCTCTGGGTGTGTAGTAGAGATGTTAACACAGTCCCGCGCCCTCAATGTAGCAATCCACTGGCAGCCTCAGTTCGGCTGCTCTCACTGCTTCTGACCCAGAAAACGCTCAGAAAATGACTGCAGTGAAGCGCTCATCTTCAAGGTGAAGCTTTGGGTCCAGGTGGGGGAGGGATTCAGGATGCAGAGTTGATCCCAAGGGTTCAATATTTCCTGACTGTGCTGGGAGTGAGCTTTGTTTATGCTGTGACCCAGAGGAAGTCACTTTACATCTCACCCTGTTTCCACCAGTAAAGAGTGCCTTCTGCTTGTTTTGCATAAGCCATGTGCCTCCTCTGCAGAAGAATCACAGAATGAATTGGGAGCTAAAAAACTCCTGGCAGTCATAATTCTTTGCAAACAGCCGAGTCTAGTGAGCAATGCATTTGGTTGGCAAGTGATCATTACAGTCTACACTTGGTTTCTCTGTCTGTAAAACAGTGGGAAAGCTTTCTCATTAAATTGCAAAGGGGATCAAAATGAAAACATGTATGCGTTTTCTTCTTTTAAAACCTCATGCCTAAAGCATCAGAACTCCTCCCAGGAAGAGATGCTCTATGATCAAATGTACTCAAAGCACCTCATAGGCATCATCTAATAACCTAAAAATCATCTTAGGAGAACATCTAGTTCCACTACTTTATTTTACCAATAGTATAATAGTTGCCAAGCAAGTTAGTTGCAGGATTCTAAGTGGAACCCAGGTCTCCCGATCCACAGCTTAGACCTCCCTCTCTCCCTCTCTCTCCTACTCCTTCTTCTCCTTCATCTTGTACAGCTTTTTAAATCTCAGCTTTTAGAAATTATAACACAAACATATGCCCATGGTAAAAAGAAGTCAAACAATGAAGAAGAATATAAATGGCACTCCTGGACTCTTAACAGGAGGCAAACACTATTAGCGATTTCTTGCATATCTCTCTAGAGCATTTCTAGGCAATTGATATAGATAAATATTTGCATATATGTGTGTGCATATACACACTGTACACTCATGAATGTTGTGGTGGTTTTTATTTCATACTGTACTGAATCTTGCCCTTCTTGCTCAATGATGAAACCCCTTGGACATCTTTCTATATCAGGCGGAGAGGATTGACCTATTTCATTCTTAACAGCTGCATAGTGTCTCATGCTCCTTCTATTTCATCATGATGACTTTCAGAATTATAAGCAGCATCATAGAATCTGAGACCTGAATTCACGATGCTGAAGTAAGAATCTCTATTTTATGAATACCCAGGAAGATTACTTCTGATAGTCACGTGGTCCACATGGTTTGAGAAATCTGAGACTGCTTCTATTTGCTGCTAGGACTTACTTTGAAGTTCTTCTCATGTGTCAGGGTCCACACCAGGAGTGTTAAGTGCCTTGACTTCTTTAATTCTCATTAACAGTCCTTTGAGATATTATAATTCCCATTTTACTGATGAGGAGACCGAGTCTAGTTAAGCCACGTTTGCTTGAGGTCACACAATTGAGTGCTAGATTCCAGATTTGGTAAAAGAAAAGCATTTCATATCTGGTTCCATAGCTTCCAAGTTTGATTGGCAACTAGGAGTTCACTGTGCACACAGCAATGACAGGGACCAAATGACAGGAGCCGAGAGAGAATCTATGATGCAGGAAGGTGGGAACAAGAAGCAGCTGCTCTTCAGGACACATCATCATCTAGTATGTGCTAGGTGTGGGAAACACAGGGGTGATCAATGAAGGTGATCTCTGCTTTTGAGAGACTTGTGATATCAGGGTGGGCACAGACACAGGTGCTATTGAGTGTAACATAGAGTCATGCAGGTACCATTGTGGGGCTCCAAAAAGCTCCATGGCTATAGAAAACCAAGATTGGTTTGAGCTGAGTACCCAGGGAAGGCAGCCTTCCCTGAGGAGCCCATGAAATAAGTGCAAAATTTTCACTGACCAAGTAGGGGAGATGGCATTTTGTGGGTCAGATGGTCGGGGGGTTGTGGGGTATGGTGAGTCTAGGTGGTTTTGGCACAAAATGTGTGGAAGGATGTAGTGATGGAGAGGTCCAAAAGCTAGGTCGAGGCTAAATTTTAGTAATTATAAAAAGAGTTTTTACTTATATTGAAGATCTTGGGGACACAGCAGAATTTTTGGACAGAGGTGTGATACACCATCATTGTATATTCAGATACCCCACAGAAATATAACAAAGGGCTCCAGAGGTCTAAACAGGGGCAGTAGGAATGGAATGGACACGGTGAACACAAGAGCTTCTGAGAAGTGAGCCTCAGGACTTTCTATCGGTGGTAGGACCCATTGCATAAAGGACCAAAAGCTATGACAGTTTACCAATGTTTTGCTGACAAAAAAAATATTTGAAAGGATTTTGGAATTATGATTAATTTTCATTTACAGTTTTCATTTTATTCATTGAAGACAGTCTTTCACCCCCCCCCCCATCTTAAAAGCAGCTTTGCATATCCTTTTGAAACTGGTAGGTATCTAGTACTCTGGAGCGAGGGAAGGTTGGTGTTGGTGATTCCTGGAGATTTAATTAAGTCTTAAGAGGAAGCAGTTCTGGGGATAGGTTGGAGATGCAAAGAAAAGAATTCAGCCTTGATGGCTTTAGGTGGGAAGGGAAGGAAGGGGCTTGTAGCTACAGAGCTGCTGTAGTGACTCTGGAGCCCAGGAGAGGCTGGGACTGAGGGTGACAGCTTAACAGACCTCAGTCAGCATAGAGAGAGCATAGAGAGTCAGCAGAGAGAGCACAACAGAAGCCTAACTGGGCAACTTGGTGCGGGTGGAGGAAGAGGACCTGGTAAATGTGATTGGGATGTAACAGACATACTGAGAACCAAGAACTGGGACAGTCCAAAGCCATGGGAATCCTGCTTCCAGAAAAAGATGTTAATCATGTTTCATGCAGGTGAGGGATCACCCAGGAAGGGGGTGAAAGAGGCCTAAATGACCCTCAAGAGGGCAATTTTAGCTCAGGATCAATGCTTAGCTGTTAGGAATTAGAGTCAAGCCAGGGCGAATTTGGACTGCTTTTCTGAGAACTTGGAGAAGAAAGATGGTTTGAGACAGGTCAAGGGAAGTTTTGTGCGCTGGAGCAGGTGAGAGGGTGAGGAGAGGGAGGTGGGTGATAAGACCCCTAGGAAGGGGGAAGGGTTGGTGGATGGCGGTAGGTTCTAGGAGGCTGGAAGCCATTCATCACGACCCTGCCTGTGCTGTGCTACAGATGAGCCGTGTGAATTCCGCAACAGTGGCCGAGCCCCTACCACAAGGTGGGTGGTGCCAGGTACCACAGTTGGGGGAACAGTGGCTTTCCACACTTACACCAGGCCAGGGACTTTTCGTTTGCCCCTTGTTCTTTGTGCCTACAGGATATATCTGTCAACAGACCAGTGGACTCATTGCACCTGCCCTGCTACATCCTGGGGCGGGCTCTATCCCTTTTCTTTTCAGAGCTTCCTTGTAGGATATAGGAGAGGACAAAGACTAGGAGAACCACAAGCAGGTTTGGAAACAAAGTTGTAAAGTGACAGCCTTTGCTGTCATACTTTTGCACCTACCTAGGTCCCTTCACCCCCCACAGCCTTTTCCCAGGTTCTGTTTCTCCTGAAAATGTGCACAAGTTTTTACAGGAACTGCTCCTTTGCCTCTCGGTGCTGAATTCCGGGGCACCTGGGTGTTCTGCAGAGGCAGGAATGAATATATGATGATCCTTTAGGGGGAACAAAGGGGCTCATTCAATGAGTTGGTGAAAGATGAGTCTCTTGGTTGATGGTGATAAGAGAAGATCTTGTTTCCTGAAAGCTCTCTGGGTGTGAACGTACTTTCTTTGCTTGGTTCATGTCACTGGGGGATTTCCTTCTTGCCCGATGAGCAGAAGGGCTCTTAGCTAAGCAGTCCAGCTTCTGCCATCCCGACTTCTATTTTTGGGAAGGACTGAAGCCCAAGGATTGGGTCATATTTGATGTAATTCTCTTAGCTTCTAGGAGATTAAAGCATTTTATTCAGTGGGAAATGTCTGATTTCTTTAAGTCTTAGACAATTTTACCTTTTCTCATTGAGATGAGATGGAAGACAATTTTTTACTCATCATCTTTTCAGAGACACTTAATTTTTTTTCCTTTTCCTTCTTCTTCCTGATTACAAATGTGATACAAAGTTTTACAAATTATAACATACTGCAGAAATATGAAACATAACAAATGAAAGTTCCCATCACCCACCATCTTTATCTCGAAATCATCGATTACAATTTCTTGCATATTCCCGTAATTCTAAATAATACAGTAAAATATAATTGCTCCTTATTTTTACAGAAAACATTTTAATTTTGCATGCTTTTAAAAAAAAATTTAGTTGTAGATGGACATGATACCTTTATTTTATTTGTTTTTTATGTAGTGCTGAGAATTGAACCCCTTGCCTCACACATGCTAGGCAAGCGCTCTACCACTGAGCCACAACCCCAGCCCACATACATTTTAACAGATATGTTATTTTACTCAGTACATCAAAGTGATCTTTCTGTGTATACGTACCTATAGATTTACCTCATTCAAAACTCTCCCATTATATTCTACTGGATGGAAGAATCATACTTTATTTAATCAATATTTAAGTGATGCCAAGTTAGGTTGTTTTCCTTTTCTTGTTTTGTTTTTGTTTCATCCAATAATATGGAACAATTTCAAACTGCTAAAGGTGGGTGCTAATAAAATGAGGCCAAGTTTTGTTGGAGAAGTAGAAGGCTCTCCCCCATTCTTTTCTGACAGACTGACAGGATAGGAAAAGACCTTTCCTGTGACCCAGGGGAGTCCCTGCCTCTGCTCCTAGATGGGGTCCAGGCACCAACTTTTGTCATGAAGGAAACTGGGACCGAATGACATTGCCATGTTATTTTGCTTTTCCTCTTTCCTCCCTCCCTCCCTTCCTTCCGCTCTCTCTCCTCCTTCCTTTCTCTCACTGACTTGGTGTCCCCTTGCAGCTTCCTCTCCAATTCCTCTTTCATCTCCCAGACACCTGTGGGTGTCGGGCTCTGCTTACCTTCCCATCCCCCACAGGGCTTCCCACTGCCCCTGACTTTGATCTCATTTTTATCCCTTCTCAAATTTCCATTTTCTCTAGATGGTGCCCTTGTTAGTATCTGCTGGCTTCCCCTGTGGTCCTCTCTGTAAACTATGCTAACCCTGCTACTTCCCTGTCATTTGCCCTACCTATCCTTTAAGAGAGTTACATGAAAATCAAGCTCAACAGGGCTGCTCCAGCAGCCTCTTTCCTTGATGGCACCTAGTACCTCTCGTCCTCAGCTTACTGTACAGTGAATAGTAAATTTCCGTTCCTTACGAGGCAACTTCATTTCTAGTAGGAACGCCTGGTGTGGCAGAGACAGTGCATGCTTTGGCTAAGGTCTGACCCGGCTTCTAATCCAGGTTCCAGCACTCACTAGCTGAGTGACTGCAGCAGGTAATTTAATCTTTTTGAGCTTTATTTTCCTCCTTAGTAAAGTGGGGAATAATAATACCCACCTTGCAGATAGGATTGTGCTATGGTGAGGATAAAAATGTGTGTCAGATGTCTGGCACCTGATAACTGAGCCAAAATGCTAGCTTCTATTGTCACTATAGTCACTATTTGCTTCTCATTAGCAAATTTGTTAGTGTTTAGCTGATCTCATTCTGTGTTATAAAGGACCACAGAATCATTGCATCCACGATTCTATTAGAAATGGATCCATAATGATGTAAAACCTTGAAAATAACTATTTTGGCAACCAATGGTTCTATTTCTGGTGATAAATAAAATAATGAGACAAAAATTTAGGGTAAGAATTTAGATATCTCATTGAAGGCCCCTTGTGCTAGAAATAATTTGTATTTTCTAGACGATAATTGTTTCCAATCATTCTAATTGCTTCCCTGAATCTGTCCCTACCCCAAGATCCAGCAATTGTGTCAGGGAATGTTCTTTGTGGTTTAATTATTGACATAGTGTGCACCACAGAGTTTCTAAGCAAAGACTTTCCCAATTTATTTTAGGGCTTATCACAGATTAATATGGTGATAGCTTGCTGGCATCCTTACTATCAAATCTATGTACCCTGTTTGCTTGCAGAGGACATTCTGCATTTGGGGGTTTCATACTGAGAGTCCTGGAGTGACTTGGTTGGAGGTCCAGTCTTGTTTATGATTCCTGGTGCTAATCCCTTAACAGGTTTCACTGGACCTCATGGAGAAATGATAAGGCAATTAAAGCATGGAACTCTCATTTTCTTTGAGTCCCAAACCAAGAACATTATTCCCTGCACACACAGGTAGTGAACTTGTCCAGGGCCTCGGAGCTATCAACAGTAGAAGCAGTTTGCATTTGATCTTTTGAGCCAGTGACCTTTGTGGCCCCTGACAGCAGTTCTCCCACACTGGAGGCTGAATTGTCTCTCTCTGATGCCAACCCAGAAATGTTAAAAGGACACCTGCCTTTTAACAGAGCCCATCTCCCTGGAGGTGTCTTGAACCTTTGTATGAATGGGTATTCCATAAACCCTGGGAATAGTTCACTGCCTTGCATGAAAGATGCGTTCTGCCTGGGAGGTGTTAGTAAACTTAAGGCATACAATTTGCTCTTGCTAGTTCTTTTTTTTTTTTTGTATCAGGGTTTGAACCCAGGGGCCTTCAACCACTAAGCCAAATCCTCAACACCCCACCCCCCACCTTTTTAAAAGGTTCTTTTTAGTTATATATGATAGCAGAATTTATTTTGATATAATTGTACAAGCACGGACTATATCTTATTCTATCTAGTTAGGACCCCATTCTTATGGAGGTACATGATGGTGGGATTCACTATGGTGTATTCATATAAGTATATAGGAAAATTATTTTAGTTTCATTCCACTGTCTTTACCCCAGTCCTTTTAAAATATTTTTTATTTTGAGACAAGGTCTTGCTAAGTTGCTTAGAGTCTTGCTAAATTGCTGAGGCTGGCTTTGAACTTGTAATCCTCCTGCCTCAGCTTCCCAGGCCACTGGGATTACAGGCATGTGCCACGGAGCCTGGCTGTTCTTGCTAGTTCTTTTGGGGAAGGTTGGGTAGTATGATCCTTTCCTTTTCAAATGGAAGAAGGACTTTATTTATTTATTTATTTATTTATTTATTTATTTATTTATTTTTTGCGGTGCTGGGGATTGAACCCAGGGCCTTGTGCTTGACAGGCAAGCACTCTGCCAACTGAACTTTAGCCCCAGCCTACGGAAGAAGGATTTTGAGTAAGAGAAATGATTTGCCAAGAGTATCCTAAAGTTATTAACAGATCTGAATTTTCCCTTCAACACCTTGAAACCCTTGCTTCCTCGCTATGTTTGACTAAACTTCTTGGGGGACATTGCTGCCAATGGCTCAGAGGCGGGTGCTGTGAAAGTTGATGTAAGGATAGGATCTCAATGGTGGGCTCCTCCCTCCCTGCAGCCGGATGTTCCAACTCAGGTGGCAGCTGTGAAGAGTCCCCCGTGAGGAAGGGTCGGAAGGGCTCTAGGCCCAGCCTTGTAATGTGAGCATCAGGAAGCTCCTTTCCCAGGAGGTGAGTCGCCTAGTAAACAACAGTAGTCCTGCCTGTCCCTGGAGCCAGAGGCCTGGGATTTAGAGTTTTCCTGTTTAAGCCAGCAGGAGCTACAGACCTCAGCCTCAGGCTCCTGCTTTCCTTTTTGAAACCTCCATTTTTTCTTAACCTCTTTTTCTCCCCTTTTTTCCCTCCCCTGAACTGGGCAAGAAGGCTCCGAGGCCAGCTGGGCCGTGAGCGTCCTCACCATCTGCCAGGCCTCACTCCTCAGGCCGGGCCTGGGCTTTGGCCAGTGCTTCCCCACTCAGCCCTGCGTCCCAGCCCTGAGATCTCAGCAGCACTAAGCAGGGTGCCCCTGCTCCAGCCCTACAGGAGGCTCTGGGAAGCTCCAGCAGGGCCCTCTGGGGCCCCAGAAGGGTGCTCTCAGGCACACCCTCTGTTCCCTCATTTCTTCCTTTGTTGTGTATTTATTTTCCATGAGTTTCATGGTCCCAGCGGCTTCAAGAAGAATGTGTGGAGGCCACTTGTGCAGAAGAGTTCTCATTTCTCTCCAATTTTATTGAGTTAGGATAGCAAGGTCCATGACCTTAGGTATCTCATGATAAAAATATCTTATCTAATACAATTTATCTCTATTCTCCTCAAATCATTAAGAATAACTGGTTAGACTTTTCTTTTCACTTTTCTCAAATAGTAGTGTTTAGAATAAGTTCTTCCTGGTGATGATGCAGATCTGGCTGCTGGCACTCTGTGTTGATCTACCTTGTGGTAAGAGCAGTGGTTATTGCTAGATTTTTCTTCTCGTAGACACCTTGTTGACTGTCTGTCTTCTGTCTGTGTGCTTCTCCCTCTTCTTCTCCCTCTCTTTCTGCTTTTTTAAACTTTTGCTTCTCTCTTTTTTTATTTTATTCTCTGCTTAAAGCATTTTTCCAGGTGTCCATGCGGTCATTCGACCACAGCGTAGTTGTAAAAGCACCTGCTTTCTGGCAAGTTGCCACAAATTCAGGGCAAGGGCCCCAGGATGATCTCATTCAGGCGCCACTTCCTGAAAGGGGTGATCACAGGGCCTGGCCCATCTGAGGGGCATCGGTGACCCTTCTCAGCCAGCCTCCCTGTGCACAGAGGCCCCATTTTAGGAGAGTTTCTGGGGTGAGGTAGCAACTGCTATTCTGTTCACCAGGAAATAATACCAAGTTTCTCAGTTTTCCCCTTAATGAAGGGTAAGACCTTGACCTCAAGCAGGGGTTGAGCCACCCAGTATCCTGGAAGACGGGTTGGGGAGTAATCTGAGGTGCTGTCCTCTCACCCATGTGACTTTCTAGGTTCTGCCCGACCCAGCTAGCTAGTTCCACAAGACCAGCTAACGTGTAACTGATTTAGGGGATACAGAGTTGTAACCTCTGATGGAGAGAGAACCATCTCTCGTCAAGGGTCCAGAAGGCTATTGGATGATTTTGCCCAAAGATTATATTTTACTAAGATCCCACTGTGTGTGAGATACTAGGTCAGTAGACATAAGGAACATTCCAAAACTCTTCAGGCCCGGCACATAGCACCAATCTTCAATCCTTCCCCTTTGCTAACTGTTTTTCAGTAGCCTACAGACAAGGTCAGGATTCTTCCATTGAACAAAACAACCCCTTGGCCGCGCCTCCCCGTCTACCCATCTCCAACTCCCCTTACCTCCTCCCATCAAACATGTTGAAGGAATGAGATATACTCATTATTTTACTCTCGTTTATTCCACTCCCTGCTGCCACTGGACTGGAGCTCTACAGGAACTGTTCCCCCTGTGGTCACCAGTTGTGAATAACTAAAACTCTCTGGGAATACTGGACACTGTTGTTTACTTCCTGCTTCTGGAAAGGTCTCCCCTGAGACTTCCTGATGTGGTCATCTCCTCATTTGCCTTGTTCTTTGAAGGCACACACCAAGGAAGGAGTTCCCAGGATCTGTTCTCAGCTGCCATTCTGGGCACTATATACACCCTTTTATGATATTACCCACTTTTGGTGTTTTTGCTGCCATATATACTGCAGATGACCCTAAATAGCTCCTACCTCCAGTCATTTCTCTAGCTTCAGGACTCGATGTCTGAACTCAGGCTAAGCATTTCCACCCACACATCCCAAAGGATGTCCAAGATTTATGCTGCATACCTTGCACATGATCTTTACTCATTCTTTATCTACTTTGTCATAGGTATTCATTTAAAGGCCACTTCCTCAGGAAAACCTTCCCCAATACCCCATCTAGGCAAAGCCTGTCAACATTTGCCTAATACCTATACTTCTCTGCAGCACCCTGCAATCTGCAAATTATAAATTAATTGTTTATAATAATTCATTAGCTATTTGTCTTCCTCACTGGACCGAAAGTGCCAAAACCCAAAGAGTTTCTGTTTTGCTTCTCTTACACCTGACGCCGTGGCTACTACGGCATAAGGGCTTGATACCTATTTTTGACATAATGGACTCATCATCTCCTCCTGTAAAACGTCCTCCCTTTTTGGTAATCACCAAACTGGTTGATAGGACCACTGTCCCCTTAGTCATCTAAGTTGGAGAAGTCATCCTCGACTCCTCCCTTCCTCTCACTTGCCATCCCCACTCACCCACCCACATCCTAGTTTTGTAATATGACATTTTTTCACCATTTTGGCTTCCAAAGCTCTAGTTCATGCCCACATCATCTTTTATCAGAATGACTTCAGTATCATCCTTATCGTTTTCTCTGCCTGTGATCTTGTCCCTTCTTCTTTTAAATCAATCTCTCTATCCACCTGCCAGAGGGCTCCTTCCAGAAGGCAAACCTACCCATGTCATTCCACTTAGAACCCTGCATTACTCGAGTTCCTTAGCATGTGGTCAAAGGGCCCACTGGTGGCCTCCCTGGACTCAGGCCGTCCCTTCCTTCCTTCCGTCCTTCCCCGCCTTTGCTTCAGCTTCCTCCTACTCAGAGTGCCCTTGCCTCCCTTGCTGGCCTCCGCATCTCCATCTCCCCCAATATGTCTAGGTCACTCCTGCTCCTCAAAGACTCAGCTCTGAACCAGGCACGGCAGTGCACGCCTGTAATCCCAGTGACTTGGGAGGCTGAGGCAGGACGTTCACAAGTTCAAGGCCAGCATATTCACAAGTTCAGGGCCAGCCTAGGCAATTTAGTGAGTGAAACCCTGTCTCAGAGTAAAAAATAAAAAGGGCTGGGAATGGAGCTCAGTGATAGAACACTTCCCTAGCATTCGTCAGGCCCTGAGTTCAATCCCCAGCACTGAAAAGAAAAGTCAAAACAAACAAACAAACACTAAACCCTCAGCTCTGCTCCACCTTCCCATCCTTGCAGAAGGGTTTTGGTTTGCAGCTATGTGCGCCACAGAGCCTGGGTGTTTCTTTCTCCTTGTCTTCATCATGTGCTATTAGAGCCTAGTCTGTTTTATGACTGTCTCAGTTACAAGCTGCTAAGGGCAGGGACCAACTTATACAGTCATCTTTGTAAAACCTCCATGCCCAGCAAAGGCCTGCCACATAGCATGCCTTTTATTTTATTTATTTAAAAGTATTTTTAGTTGTAGATGGACACAATATATTTATTTATTTATTTTATTTTTTTAAATTTTTTATATTTTTTTTGCAGTACTGGGGATCGAACTCAGGGCCTTGTACTTGTGAAGCAAGTACTCTACCAGCTGAGCTATCTCCCCAGCCCTATATTTATTTTTTTAAATTTATAAGTGGTGCTGAGGGTGGAACCCAGTGCCTCACATGTGCTAGGCAAGTGCTCTACCACTGAGCCAGGACCCTAGCCCCATAGCATGTCTTTTAAAAGAAGGAAAGACTGAGCTGCAAGCAGTGGGATTGAGGGACACACTCATACCACTTCTACTACTGATACTGGCATGTATTGCATGTATTGCACTCTTTCTCGGTGCCAGGTATTGTTGTAGGTACTTTCGTAAGTGAAGTCTATCAGTTGTACAACAACCCCATAAAGTAGGTAATGTTAGCAGTCCCATTTTGTAGAAGAAGAAGCCAAGGTACGGAGGTTAAGTTATTTTGTCCAAGGTTACACAGCTCATGAGTAGCAGAGCTGGGATTTGAATTCAGCAATCTGCTCCAGAGCCCTGGCTCTTAGTCCTTGTACTGCCTTTCTGTTAACAGAGATAACATGCATGAACCTTCAAAACTATGTGTCCAACTTTTTCTTTATGTTGCTTGGTGGGCTTGATAGACTTATTTGTCCTTAAGGTAAAAAGAATCCAAAAGTGGCTATGAGAGCAAGTGGTGGGTCTCTCTGGACACTTTTTTTTTTTTTTTTTTTTCTTTTGGTGCTGGGGATTGAACCCCACCTTTTTAATTTTTTTATTTTGAGATGAGGTCTTGCTAAGTTTCTAGGGCCTCTCTGAGTTTCTGAGGCTGACCTCAAACTTGCAATTCTCCTGCCTCAGCCTCCTGAGTCACTTGGGATTACAGGCACGCACCACCACACACAGCTTTCTCTGGATATGTCTATGGGAAGTGAGCTATTACCTGGGAAACTGTGTCAAGTTTGTAAAGAATATGGCATGTAGGTAGACAGCAAGAAGGACCAGATTGGGGTCAGATTCATCTCATGTTTAACACTTCTTCTATCTCTAATGTCACTTTTGTGACCTTTGTCACTTTATTTAATCACCGGGTCCTCCAACTGTTACCCTGTGTGATGAGGATGCGAACCTTTCAAACTCTGATCACCATTGGCACCTAAAAAGAACAGGATTTGATAGGAGGAAAAGGAGAGCAGAAAGAATTATGAACTCATTGGGGAAAGGAGGTCATTAAGAAGGAGGAAAAGCTGGGATCACCATAAAAACAACTTTGTCAGCTGCAAAATTTTCACATTGACAGGTTACCTAGAGAATGGGAGAAAATACAAAGGGTTGTTGTTCTTTTTCTTTTTCTTTATTATTATTTATTTATTTATTTATTTGCAGTGCTGGGGATTGAACCCAGGGTCTTGTGCTCGGAAGCACTCTACCAACTGAGCTATATCCCCAGCCCAGGGTTGTTGTTCTATTATTTGGTTTCTTCCAAGAACTGAAACTAGTGACTGAGCCCAGGTCATGGGACTCTGGAAGAAGCTAGGGTTTGTCAGGTGCAGGGGTGGGGGCTGGTGAGAGACCTGAAACACTCTAAGGTGTTTGTTGATGAGTCTGTATGGATGTGAAGGGGGAAAGGTACTGTAAGAAAAAGTGGGCTGTCTTAAAAATAAGTCTGAGGTTGAATCAGCTAGTTCTGAAATCCTGCTAGAGAGTTCCAAGGTGAGATCCACAGGTGTGTGTGGACAGGGTCTGGGGAGGTCCATATTCTGTGACTGCTCTGGAAGTCACTCATCAGCCCACCTGATGTCCTCTGTCCTGTGTTCCAGTAGTGATGATGAGCCATACAAGCCGTCAGTGTGGGCGTTTGACCTCAGTAGGCATTCAGACTTCCCTTCACTCTTCACAGGTGAGAAAGTAGGGTCAGTGAACTTTTTCCGTGAAGGGCTAGATAGTAAATATTTTCAGTCTCATGAGTCATATGGTCTCTTCCACATATGCTTGTTTGTTTGTTTTACAATCCTTTAAAAATGCAGAAGCTTGGAGCTGGGGTTGTAGTTCAGCAGTAGAGCGCTTGCCTAGCATCTGTGAGACACTGGGCTCAATTCGCAGCACCACATAAAAATAAATATATAAAATAAAGGTATTGTGTCCACCTACAACTAAAAAAAATATTTTAAGAAACTTAGAATCTAGCTCACGGGCTGTACAAAAACAGTCTGGGGGATGTCATCTGATAATTTCTGGTCCAGAGTAATAACCAACTTGTAGTTTTAGACCCTGCCCTGTAGAGTGAGTGATCAAAAGACCCAAGTTATGCTAAACTTTGTCTTTTTTTAGTATCGGGAATTGAATCCAAGGGCACTTAACCACTGAGCCGCATCTCCCACCCTTTTTTTATACTTTGTTTAGGCCCAGGGTCTCAAGAAGTTGCTTAGGGCCTTGCTAAGTTGCTGAGTCTGGCTTTGAACTTGTGATCCTCCTGCCTCAGCCTCCCAAGGCACTGGGATTAAGGCATGAGCCACCATGCCTGGTTTAAACTTTGTCTTTGACTAGTAGAGCCCACGTGGCATGAGATGGGTCAATACTCTAGTAGACCAGAGGTCTGCTGACTGTAGCATCGTGGGTCAAATCTGGAACTCAAGGACTACTTATTGCTTGGGGTGAACTGACTGCCATAAACACAGGCCCTCTTCCTTGCCTCCTGATAACAGTGGCCACAAAGGTGAATTTTGGTTAATGAAAACAGAACATGCCCTTACTTTATTCTGAGGGTGGCTTCACACTAGTAGTATTATCTTGATAATAACCTGGAATCCCTGACAGTGGAGTTAAAAGAAATGAACTGAAATGAGGAGGATTCCATTCGGGAGGTAAAAATGTGAAACAGGAGGCAGAGATATTACTTTGTCTGGACTGAGTCAGGCTCTACCATCCAGGTTTTCATGAAAGTGGGACTGAAATTTCCAATTATATTGTTGTCATTGTTCCTATCTTTTTTCAAATGGATTAGGTAAACTCAAATATTATGTGACTGGGGCTGAGGTTGTAGCTCAGTGGTAGAGCGCTTGCCTGGCATGTATGGCACTGGGTTTGATTCTCAGCATTGCATGTAAATAAATGAATAAAAATTAAAGGCCTATCAACATCTAATATATATATATATATATATATATATATATATATTTTTTTTTTTTTTTTTTTTTTTTTTTTTTTTTTTGCGGTGCTGGGGATCAAACCCAGGGCCTTGTGCTTGCAAGGCAAGCACTCTACCGACTGAGCTATCTCCCCAGCCCCTAAAAAATATTTAAAAAAATAAATATCATGTGACACTTGTTATTTATAGAGTAATTTTTAAGACATAATAGTGAGAACCAAAATAGTAACAGGGCTAAAATACCTTTTTAAATTTTTTAATTAATTTAATTTTTACATACCTTTTGCCTAATTCTCCACTCAAAGGGGAAGCTTGAGCTTGTGCTGTTCCCTTTGCATCATCGACTTTCAGTTTCATGGTCCCATTAGAAGCCAGTAGGGGATCTGTATTTTAGAATTTTAGAATTTCTTAGATTTAGAAATGTCACACAGTGTTGAGGGCATCTCATAATCAAACATACTATTTTCATAACAGACCTTGTGAATATTTATGCAAAAGAGGGATAAATAAAAATTATAACTTAGCCTAACTTCAATTTAGGGCAGATTTTGCCACCAAATAAATTATAAATAACTTTTTTGCTTTTAGAGCTTTTAGAATGTCAGAATTGTTGAAGATAAGGGATGATGGTCCATAAGATGCCTGTTACATTAGACTGGATGCTGTGTGAGTATAAAGGATATACCCCCACAGAGCCTCACATAGTGCTTGCACATAGTAGGTGCTCATCAAAAGTCAATTGTTTAACATAAACTTGATGACCTGAGTCAAGACTGTTGTGTGGCCATTAAATCACAAGCCCTTATTTATCTTTTTGTTTTTCTACTCTAAAAATATATGTTTTGAAAGTCTTGGAACTTCTCTATATGCTCTAATTAAATCAAAGCTACCTTGATGGATCATAGGTTGAAAAGTAGTAAATAAAACAAAAGCAACTGGACTCTGCATTGGTGGGGTGAGTAGATACAGAACTAGTTAACTTGTAGAGGTATCTTGCAGTTTTCTAATTCCATAACTGTATAATGTGCACAATAATTGACTGAACAATATTGAATAAAATCAAATATCTGAGAGGGATTATGTGCCCTAGTGCCACTACTTATTTAAATCATGAACTGAAAATGACTAAGTGATGTAGTAACAATATTGAAATGGTATAGAGGAGCCGTTCGAGAGGTCATCCTCTCAGAACATCTGGCCAGCTTTCTGTGTGGGCTAAAATCTCCTTTGGGAGCTCCTGTTAGAGAGAAGTCAGGGGAATTAAGAGTAACGACAGCAAAGAACATGACTGTGATTTTTTTTCCCCACTACTGGGGATTGAACCCAGGGGCACTATACCACTGAGTTATACCCAGCCCTTTTAAAAAAATTGAGACAGGGTCTTACTAAGTTGCTCAGGCTGATTTCAAACTTGCAATCTTCCTGCCTCAGCCTCCCGAATTTCTGGGATTAACGGTGTGTGCCTCTGCACTCGGCTATGGGTTTTTAAAATTGGACTCACAATAAAAGGCTAAAGGGATTTGGATAGACACCAGAAAGCAACAGAGTGTCTCTCATCAGATTTCTACCTTTGGTGAAAGTAAAGAAAGAGAAACCATCATTTGGTGCTGGTGGTGGTGGTTGTTTTTGTGTTTTGTTTTTGGTACCAAGGATTGAACCCAGGGCCTCTTAACCACTGAGCCATATCCCAGCCCTTTTTACAAATATATTTTATTTAGAGACAGGGTCTCACTGTGTTGCTTAGGGCCTCACTAAGTTACTAAGGCTGGCTTTGAACTTGCAATCCTCCTGCCTCAGCCTCCCAAGCCACTGGGATTATAGGCATGCACCACCACACCTGGCTGGTTGTTTTTAAAAAGTAGTCAAGGTGTGAAATCAATACATAAACATATAAATGGGACACTTGTGAGTCACTAGGAAAGATTATCAAAGGGGAACACAGACTTTCCTATTTTCAGAAGATATATGAGAGTGACCTTGGATGATCAATCAGTATAAACAGGGGCATGCAGATGAGAGGGAGGAGAGCACCTCAAGGTGAAAGATGCCTGCGTTCTGGCCACCACGGATGGAGGAGGAAGCAGAGGTGTGGAGCGCCTCCCCAGCCTCACCCCAGAGGGAGAGGGTGTGCCCCCCAGGTGTAAGAACCTGGGAGACAAGGCACAGTACCAGTCAGAGCTGGTCTGTGCTGAGTGGCACCACAGCACAGGGTGGGATGCTCCAGTAGGCATGAACTCTGCAGTGAGTTTCAAGTGGTTTATTTAGAATCTGGCCAGAAAAGGAAGGCAATGTGACAGGTCAGCATTTCCCACCAGCTGGCTTGGTGTCTCATGGTAGTAAATGTTGTCATCTCAAAACTTTCTTGAGCTCTGCTTGATGTTTTGACCTAGGAGTTTGGTGGTTCCTCTCAGGCCCTTGATTCCCACTTCTGGGTCAATGTTCTGATGCTAAACCAGTAGAGAGGAGCTATAGCCAACCTGGACAGGTGTCTGAAAACTAGATGAATGGGCTTTTCCCTACTTGTCCACCCATCCCCCCGATCCCCCTGGACATAGGTTTGAAAATCTCCCCCTCCCCCAGATGCCTGTATAGGGTCATCTCATCCCGAGACTCCATCTTGTACTTGGAAGAGGGCTGCCTGTAGATATGTTCTGCCCACTTTTTTTTTTGGTACTGGGGATTGAACCCAGAGACACTTTACTACTGAGCTACGTTCCCAGTCTTTTTTATTTTTTATTCTGAGACAGGGTCTCACTAAGTTGTTGAAGCTGGCCTTAAACTTGCGACCCTCCTGCCTCAGCCTCCTGAGTTGCTAGGATTAGTCATGTGCCACTGCCCTAGGCTGCCCACTCTTCTTCATGTGGGTGAAACCCATGTTCTCATGTGCTCAGGATTTTGACCTCTGATGTTTTTAGCAGAGAAGACCAGAAAGCTAGTTGAGTTCTAAGCTTGTGAAAAACTGGGGAAGTCACATCCTGCAATGACCCTACACATAGACAAGTGACTTTTGTGACTGTTAAGAAATAGGGAGATGGAGGCATGACAGGTGGGTGATTGGCTCCTGGAAGCTCAAGGTCAAGACCACAGACTGCCCTTGAAGCTGATGTCCTTGTTGCCAGCAAGTACTTCCCCGGCTACACACACCGCTCCTGTGTTCCAAAGCTGTGGCAGGAGCTCCCGATGTTCACTTTCACCTTATCGCAGAACTCCAGAGCAGATTGGGATCTGCTGGTTGAATTGACCGCTGTGAGCATCCAAGATTGTGAAGGCTCAGAGAGACCAAGGCCACATCTGTATTTAGACCCAATTATTCGTACCTGAATATACCTAGTTATGTCCTCTCCCCCCCATTGTCTTCTTGTAATGAGACCATGAGTTCCCTGAAGGCAACCAATGCTGTCCTTCTTTGCTCACAGTATGGGGCCCTGAGCCCCCCAGGTGCTCAATGAATATGAATTGAATTAATCAGCTGCTGCTGCAGAGGTGCACACAGGTATCTGCCTTGTGCTTTTTGCCCAGCTATGGATACTGACAACCTGTGCGTTCAGCTGCCCTTGCAGGAGCCGGGGTCCTGCCTCCCTCTGACACAGCACAGGCTCTCTGCGGCTGTGTGGTCTAGACCCCTGTACCCAAGCATGCTTTGCAAAGTATAAGGTCCCATTAATCTTGCACACACAGCCTAAATATCACATACCCCACTTTTGAAGGTCTCTCCAACTCTCCCTCCCCCTCCCACCCCCAATGTTTCCTTACCCTTTCAAAGGGTTTACAGAGAATGAGGTCCATTCCCTGCTCCACTTCTGGGGCAGGGTGTTTAATTACCGTGTAGTCTTTGTTCTGTGGTTGAGATCAGACTTCTCTGTGTAGGGAGAAGGGAATTCCAGCCATCCTGATGCATTATAATCAAGTTACTTACCACAAGTCAGGAGTAACAGTTCTCTGCTTTCATTCCGATCACAGGGTGATACAGGGACGAAGTGTCTAGTGTTGCGCTAGGTGCTTTGGGCTGTGGTTGCAACAGCACTTAACATTTGTGGTATTCAATCTTTTAAAGACCATGAAGCCAATACAAACTTATTTAAACTGCATGATCTGCCTACTTTATGTACAAAATGTAAAATGGATTGAAAAATATTGATATTGGCCCTTATGCCTGACCAAGTACTGTATTTATCACCTATATTCATTAAAAAATCAAAATGGTAAGTTTTTATGAAGAACTTTTTTTCTATTATTGTTGTTTTCTTGTTTTGGTGGTGTCAGAAATGGAACTCAGAGCCTAATGCGTGCCACGCAAGTGGGCTACCCTTGAGCCACATCCCCAGCCCTAAAAGCATAAAATTTTTAAAGCTTCAAAAATAATTTGACTCAAAACTGAAGAGAGTAGATGAGCCTGTGGCAGAGTTCATCATTTCACAGTGTCAGACACACACAGAAACTTCTGATCCCCAGAAGACGATAATTTCATGTTGTCAAAGGCTGCAGCAGCTTGGTGAGTCTGGGAGTGGGTAATCCCACTGTCTCCTGATACTAGTGTCACAGAAGGGCCTCAGGAAAACCTCTGGCTTTTCATCTCTGGAATCCTATAGTTTGGTGAAACTTGACATTTGAGAATGGAGCATTGTGCTCGGAAGATATGTGGAATGAATTAACCATCATTCATAGAGTTTCCTTCTCCTTATTTTCTGGTTGATACGGATGAGGGGATGGGTGAGTATGTTAGCAGATGGGCAAAGACCTCGCTTATGAATAAGGTATGTAGTTTGCAAAGATGCCTGACCACTGGTGCCATGCAATCAGCATCTGTTCTGTACCCACAAGCTTTGTGTATGTGTTTGTAATACACGTTCCAAAAGGCGCTCATAGAATCATCTGTCTTTTGGCGGGCTAAGGAGCTACTTCTGTTCAAAGGCCCAAACTTGTTAAGTGGATATTACTGATAAGGACATTCACATGCAGTGGGTGGAGCAAACTGTGTAGGGGCACAAAGAGATAAGGAAGGGGAGCAGGCCAGTTCTGCCATGCCTAGATAATGGGGTGGGGGCTCAGGAGGAGTTCATTACACACAGGGAGCCCAGCTTGGTTTGGTGATGGATGACTTTGGATAGTTCATTTGCCTAGTATTTTGTTTCTTTCCATGACTGTCTCTTTAACAAGAGAGCGCTGTGTGTAGGATGGCAGCAGCAATTCAAGGACACAGGACTCTGCATCTTTTTTCTGGTCAGGCTAGTGACATGAAACACTCAAGACTTTGAGGAGCAGCAGCTTCCTTTCCATTTTAAAAGTAGCTTCCTGGATAAAAGGAACAGGAACCAGACATCTTTCCAAACGTGAAGAGCAGGTGTTGTCCCTGGAATGTGATTTGGATGTGTTTGGGATTTTTTTTTTTTTTTTTTAATAGATATGGGATAGGAAGAGGGGGAGGAGAATAGTAAATCTGACTTTTACAAATAGGAGGTATTTATGGGAAACCCTAGCATCTTTTTCACATTTCCTTTCAATTAAGGCCCTACTGAGTGTTTATGTGAATTACTGGATTGCTAACAAAGTTGAAATTTTTCGTTAGAGGCAATTCATGCAAAAGTGATTGTCAGACCAGCATTAGGCAGGCTAGGTCACACTTCACCCTTTGCTTCTTGCTGTGTGTGACCTTGGGCAGCCTCCTTATTCTGTAAGCTTCGGTGTCTACATTTATAAAACAGAATGAAACTCGCTCATAGGCTGTGCTGATAATGACAGGAGGTATTCCATTGGGCTTTTAGCCTCACATGCACTAAATATGGTTATTATCGTTCTCATCACTGGTGTTCTACAAGTCTGTTGTTGGAGATACAAATTCCTGTTGTGTGTTGGGGACCCGATCCCTTCACATATGTGTAGATAATTCACAACTGAGACATTCATTCTCTGAATGTAAAACATCAAGGGTACCTGTAAAAACAGACACAGGTAGGTTTCCTAGCTCATCATTTTTATGCCACAATTCCTGCTAAGCTGCTCTCAGAGACCAAGACCATCATATATGGTTCATCATGAGGGCCCTCTTTTCAGCTGGGATGTATATTTTGAGGATGGGTAGACTCCACTATTGTTGGATTTGAACTGCAGCCTTTTTGTGTTGGTATTTCCTGAAGGCCTGGCATACATTACTTTTATATGTAAAAATATTCTAGGGGCTGGGGTTGTGACTTAGTGGTAGAATGCTTGCCTAGCATGTGTGAGGCATTGGGTTCAATTCTCAGCACCACACATAAATAAATAAATAAATAAATATCCATTGACAACTAAAAAATTTTTAAGAAAAAAAAAAAAAAGAACTAATAGATCCAGGCATGGTGACATATGCCTGTAATCCCAGTGACTCAGGAGGCTGAGGTGGGAGGATTGGAAGTTAGGCCCTGTTTCAATATAAAAAATAATAAAAGTCTGAGGATGTGTATCTCAGTGGTAAAGCAACACTGGGTTCAGTCCCTAGTATTCTGCCCTTCCCCTCACAAAATCTAATAAAACATACTGTGTTGACAGACACAGTAATAGTACACACTAATAATAGTACTGTCTACACACAAACTAAAACACAGTTCTTTTCTGGTATGGAAGGCTATGGACAGCAGTGGCTGCCTGCAAGGTCCACTCGAAAGAATGGGTAAATTCTGAATGGAGCATGGACTGGTTTGGGTCAAGGCCCACCAGTGAATGCTAAGAACAGGAGACGGATTCTGGTTTTTCTGAGGCTGCCAACCAGCCAGGTGAGGCGTTCCGCTGAAGTGAGCCAGGCAGCTTTCCTGCTATGCAAACCCACCATCTCTGAACCCAGCTCCTCAGTGGACTTGAAAGCTGGTGGCCTTTGTCCAAAGGAGGCAGCCACCAGCACAAGCCTGGAGTCTGAACTAACTCTCCACAGAATGTCACACGCAGGCCTTTCTCTTAGCTACAGAGGTCTGATGGAAGTAGGGTGCTGTGATGGGCTGTGACTAAGTAGCAATGAGGAAGTAATGAAGTGCCTGCTTGGTTTGTTGTGAAGAATTGTGGCAAAAATTCAGACATTGATTTTTTTCCCTCCCAGTGGAGTAAAAGCATCTTTCTTTCTCCCTATTTCTGAAGGAAAGAAGGGAGTGCAGCATGGCCATCTTGAGTGATAACTAACTGTGTGGCTGCTGTGCATCCTTCCTCTGAGCTTCTCTTCCACAGACGTTCCTGGAACATCATGGTGGGAGATGGATTCCTCATGTCTGCTTCTGGCACTGTAAAAGCCGTGAGCAGTGCCAAAGTGTATGCTACTTGTTTAATCAGAAATCTGTCATCCAATATTTGGGGACTCTACGCAGTTATACAGGGCACAATGGCCAGTACCTGTGTAGGTGCCATGTGAACATTGGATAACATATTTCTGATGACAAAAAAAAGGAAAAAACAAAAAACAACAACAAAAAAATCCCTCTACTTCTAATGTCCTCTCTTATAAGTGCCTTGAACAGAGGGGAGAATTGTTGCTGTTTTATAACTTGGAGAAACTGAGGCACAAAAAGGGGTTAACCATTTGTTCTTCCCTGACTTACAGCAGTGTCAATAGCCCGCGCGTCAGTTGTCATACCAGGAGCTCTGTCAAGGGCTTTGAACACATTATCTCACTTGATCCAAACAACAGTGTTGGGAGATGATGACTGTCATTAACTCCACTTTATAGATGAAAAATATAGATGCTTACAGAGTTTAAATAAGTGCCCAAGTCCACACAGCTAGTAAGTGACTAAGTCCAGAATTATCCCCAGGGACTCTACCTCCAGATGTGCCTAACTACCATGCAACATGGCCTGGTGGACTCCCCCAAAGTCACCTTAGTCTACTATTTCTGGCACCAAATCTCCTGCACACTACCCTCTGCTTCTTTCTGGAAACTGTCCCTTGCTTAATGGAGGAGTGCTGCTACCATGTACCAGGGAACGCTGGGGCCTGGCTGGCACTTCGGAGTTGCTCGAAGACTATTTTAGCAATGACCACTCACTTCTCCACACCTTTCAAATGACCTACCCTGGCTTATGTGTCCACTACTACCCTGAACACGCAGGCACGCGCCTTCCCAGGAATGGCTGGCACTCAGTGGCTCTTGCTGCCCCTTTTTCCATGCAAGCTATTTGGAGTCAGGTGGCCGTGAGAGAGGAATGTGGATGCAGTTACTCTACAAGCAGCTCAGCCTGATTCTGGGTGAGTTGGCGACATGCTGCCTAGTTGGTAGCTTCTGGGTATCCTGTCTGCAGTCCTCAGAATTAGGGGTACCCTTGTCCCAGCTGCTTCCAGATGATAACACTTCCGCGCTTTTTAGCAGATACGAGGAGGGTGTTAATCTACTACCGTGTCTGCCTCGGGAAACCTGCTAGAAACCCTCTTCTGGTTCACACACTGAGGTTTCCCTTCTGCAAATAGTGGATGTGTGCTGTGTTTAAAAAAAAAAAAAAAAAAAAAAAAAAAAAGCCCTAAAAACATAGAGGTAGGACGTAAAAGGGGTGCTGGGGGATTACATATTTCCCTTCTGACTCTGCCTATTGTCTGTTCCAATGTTACTCCACCTTGCTGTCTGTGGCAATTTGGGGATAAAAGGTACCTGGTGACCCTCACAAGAAATGGGGATCTGGTGCAGGTTGGAGACCTGGTGTGTTTGTGTTCTGAAATCCCAGGGTGCGGATTAGCTGTGACCCTAAAGGGCCTCTTGGGCCTCCCAGCAAAGATCATCTTTCTTTCCTGTTGCTTTTCTTGATGCTCTTGTTGCCTGGTGTTGAGCTGGATGTGGAAGAATTTGTCTCAGATGATTTAAAAACTGTTTATAACCTCCCCACTCCTTTGATCTCCACATTCCTTCCTGCAGAGGGCTTGGGTCAGGCTGGGCTGATGGGGCAGTGACCACAGCACTTAAGGGGCTGGGGCTGTGTGCCAGACTGCCTGGCTTTGAATTCCAGCTCCTTTACTTACAGGATGAAAGGCTGGGGCAAGTTGCTGACACTCTAAGCCTCAGTTTCCTGACCTATCAAGTGGGGATAAGGAGGGGGCCTCCTCTCAGGGATGTCCTGAGGATTCCACGTGATGGTGTTTGCAAAGCCCAGTCAGTAAATATTCCCTTCATATCAGAGAGCCGGGTGGGAAATCTAGAGCACAGAGAGCAGGAGCCAGTTTCTCCAGCTGTGCCAATAAGGAATGTGCTCTCTTTAAGAGCACAGATACAGCACCCACTCAGGAAATACTTAATTGATATTCGTATTGATACTGCATCACATTATTTTTTAAGTTAGTGATGAAAGGATGGAGATAGCAGCAAATGTACATGCGGTAGACAACATCCCTCTGGTGCTAGGGCCTCTTCCCTAGAGGACTGCTCTGTTGCTGCTGTTCATTAGTCCAGTGCTTGACACATGGACTCCAGAAGCAAGGAGTTCAGTGCGTGTGTGCCGCGAGTGAAGGAATGGTGCAGAAAGTGCTCTGGGAGCCGTGACTTGGCCAGGAGTGTGTGAACATGGGTTCTCCTTCCGGTCACAAGGAGGCTCCTTGGAATGCCTCAGGGTTCTTTTTGGGAACTGGTCCCCTCCAAGAACGAGCACAGCTTTCTGAATTTGCACTACAAAGCTTGGTTATGTTGATGATCATGCATTTGAAGCAGCCAATATTATCTCTGTGACTTTTAAGACTTTTTTGCTTTTTTAGTGTTTAAACCATGAATCTAAATAAATGCCACAAAACCCTGCACTCTTTGCTGTCCCTTCCATAAGCAGAGACTCAAATAAGTGTGTCAGTAACATTGAGTATTCTCGATGGCCAGAGAGGCAAGGAGCAGCCAACCCCTTGTAGGGATCCAAAGTGGAAGTGGACCATCAACAGTCTCTGTCTGTCTTGTGAGAAGGCGGAGCTCCGCTTCTGAATGGACACGCCATGAAACAGGGCACAAGCCACGCTCTCTGAAGACCTGAGTTCCAGCCTTGGCTCTGCTACCCAAAAACTTGACCTCCAACTCTTAGTTTATCTAACTGTAGTTAAGATTAATAGTACCTCTCCTTCCTATCTCACAGGGTGATAAGAAGGACCAAAGAGGAGTCACATGAGGAAACCTTCTGATAAATGTTGTTTATATTGAATAATAAAAACCATCATTCCCTATTATAAACTGTTTCTTCTACAAAGACTTCTCTAGTTTCTCTAGCTTTAAATATTCTTTCCTACCTCTGAAATCCCATGGCACTTTATTTATGCTTCCCTTTTGACGTTTACATAATTCTGTCTTATTCTGTCATTATTTATTCTATATCTTAGGCAACCTGAGGGCAGAATTCATGTATATACCATATTTATAGCCTCCATTACAGTACCTTGCTTGAGAAAACCTCCCATTACTGAAAAATAAGCTGAAATAATTATTCTACATCACTATTATTGTCAGAACAGTTAATAACAATGGGTCTGCCAGGTAGTAGATGCTCTAGAATTTTTTAGTCATGTTTGTTTATATTTTTAGTCTTATTATTTTGTTTTTAGATTTTTTGAGGCTTAATTTACATGTGATGAAATTCACTCATTTCCATGTACATTTCTTCTGTAGATTGTTTTTTATTTTTCTTGACATTTTTTTATCAGTAAGTAAAATTCCATTGTATGGAGGTACTGTGTTTGGTAGATCCATTCACCAGTTGATGAACATTTAGGTTGTTTCCAATTTCAGGTCAGTATAAATAAAGCCACCATAAATATTTTCATAGAGGTTTTTGTGTGAATGTAAGTCTGCATTTCTCTTAGGTAAATACTTAGAAGAGGAATGCTGAGCCATATGGCAAATGCATGTTTAATTTTATAAGCAACTGCTAGACTGTTTCCAAAGTGGCAATATAAGCAATGTATGGTAGTTCCAGTTTCTTTGTATCCTGATCAATACTTGTTAAATTGTCAGGTTTTTTTAAGCCATTCAATGGGTGTATAGCAGTATCTCGTGGTTTTAATTTGCATTTCCCTAATGACAAATGAAATCAAGTATCTTTTCATATGTTTGTTTGCCATCTATACATCTTTTTTGGTGAACCATCTGCAAAAATCTTTTGCTCATTTTTAATTGAGGCTTGTTTTCTCTTTAATGAGGTTTGAGAGTTCTTTATCAGATACATGTTTTGCAAATATTTCTTCCCAGTTTATCATTGGTATTTTCATTCTCCTAGCAATGTCTTTTTGGTGGTCCCGTTTATCAAAATTTTTCTTTTATGATACCTGTTCTTTTATGGATTATGCTTTTGGTGCTGGTTCAAAAATATTTTGCTTACCCCTGTATTGCTAATATTTCTTCCTGCTTTTTTTCTAGAGGTTTTATAGTTGAGGTTTTACATTTAAATGTATAATATTTTGAGTGATATTTGTGTATGGTGTGAGGTTGGCCAAGGTTCACTGACTTTGCATATGGCTGTCCAGCATTGTTCATTAAAGTCTATCCTTCTTCCATGAAGTTGTTTTCACACCTCTGTCAGAAATCAGTTGATCATATATGTCAATCTATTTCTGGATTCTCTTCTGTTCCATTCATATACTTCTCCATGCTTTTGTCAGACTTTCCTGTCTTGATAACTATACCTTTATGCTAAGTTTTTAAACCAGGTAATGTCAGTTCTCTAGTTTTTGTTCTTTTCAAAATGTTTGTGATTATTCTATTTTTTAACTATTTCATAGAAATTTCAAAATCAGTTTATTGATTTCTACCAAAATGTTCTGTTGGGATTTTGATTGGCATTGCATTGAATTTATAGATCAGTTTGGGGTGAATTGATATCTTAACAATATTGGCTTTTCCAATACCTTAGGCATTGGATATATTTCTACTTATTTAGATTTTTGAGTTTCATCAGTATTTTGTGTTTCTCACCCTATAGATCTTGCACATATTTTTGTATACTTACAGCTAAATATTTAATGGATTTTGGGTATGCTATTGTTCAGTAAGTATTTGTTGAATTCATGAATAAATAAACAGTGCCAACCTACTTGTGAGTACCTGTCTTGGCTCTGTAATCAAATACAAGATGTTAAGATAGGGTTGGAAAATTCACAAATTTCTCAGTTATAGACAGGTCAGCAGTGAGGTAAGAGGTCTAAGTATAACTCTAAAAGGCAGGAAATCTGGATTTCATTTGATACCCTCCCTGCCACATTCTTTAATCTTGATTAAATATTAGATATTTTAACCAGGTAATCCCAGCAGCTCAGGAGGCTGAGGTAAGAGGATCATGAGTTCAAAGCCAGCCTCAGCAAAAGTGAGGTACTAAGCAACCCAGTGAGACCCTATCTCTAAATAAAATACGAAAAAGAGCTGTGGATGTGGTTCAGTGGTTGAGTGCCTCTGGGTTCAATCCTTGGTACCAAAAAAAAAAAAAAAAAAAAAAAGATATTTTATTTATTTTAACAGCTTCTCCCTGGCCTGGGTCTGCCTGCTAGCACAAGTTGTAGGTTAAGAAATCTATACCTTTCAGGGACAGAAAGAGTCAAAGTGACTTTCTCAGTAGGTGCCATAGATAGTTGCCTCCCTTGCATGATCTGAGGTGCTGAATAGTCTGTCTGACCAGCTGTTTCTCACCCATTGGCCTGATCTGGCTCCAGAACTGCCTCTTTTATATCATGCCTTTTAGTCCTTTGTGTAAGGTGTTATATTTCCATAAGGCCTTAATCATGTGGTCCATGGGAGATGTGGGTACTTACATTTATTCCATCTGATTAACATGTATCAATCGAGGCCCTTTCAGACCTCCAAAGTGAAATGGCGTCCTTCCCTCAAGGAGCTTACAACCATAGGGAATTAGGTCATCCAAGTCAGTTTTGCTTGGAAGCAGCCAAGGCTGATAGTCTGTGAAAGGCGTGCCGCGTGGGTGGCTCAGCTCACTGAGGAGCCTGACTTTGGGGTCGGCTAGTGAAGCGAGGATGCCTGAGGAAGGAGTGAAAGGAAAAGAGGACCACAGAAGGGACATCGGGGTAATGACAATAAACTCCACCTACTATATTCCTTGCTTTTTGCCATGAGAGCTACTTGATCAAACTCAAAATCTTGATACCAAGAGATACAGTGTGTAATTTATTAATAACAATACCTCGGGCTACATAGTACTATAGGGTTTATACATCGTTGTCACATAACTTCATGCAATCTTGTACAGCCACTTCATGCAGTAGGTCGTGAATGGCCTAATTAGGTACTAACTGCTCCAATAAAGAACTGCAAAATGAGGTTCTTGCTTACATCATGAACAACTAAGTCAGTGTGAATCAAGGGAGAAGCTTGCTTCCCAAGTTCCTTTCATCCTTACATGCCTGGAAGACTGGTCCCAGCAGGAACCAGCTCAGGACTGGAGCTGCTGTCCCTTGGGGACACCTTCCCATTTGTCCCCAGAGGACAGCTCCACAGAGTCAGGCTCTACACCCTGGCCAGCGATGGGAAAATCCCCTGGCCAGCATCCGTTCCCTCAGGAGTCCTTGTGGGCTCCAGCAACTTCTAAAAGATGAGTTTTAATTATTATAAAAGCTCCAACATGAATGAATAACTAAATTGGCACCCTTCACTCATATATTATTTATAGGTTAGACTTTTAAAATAGCTCTTCTCGTTTGCGTGGCAGAGATGTCGGGACAGAAACCAACTCCGTGACTGGCATTTCTGTGACACGAGGAAGGAAACATGAAAGGCTTCTCAGCAGCACAGAGTTGGGGGGAGAGGCTGCCGCTCTCATTGGATTTGCGGCTGAGGATGTTGAGGTGCCCGTTAAGCCAGAGCTGCTCTGAGGGGTTTCGAGATGTGTAGAGATTTGTGGGAGCTTGGGCCTCGATGCCACTGCCCATCCCTTCCACCATGTGGTCCAGCAGCAGAGGAAGAGGCCTCTGGGAATGTGTGGTTGAGGCAGCAGGGGCCACTAGGACAACACCGGGCATTATGGTGAACCGATCCTTGGCACTTCTGCCACATGTAGCATTTCCAGCCATCTGGACCTGCAGATTGGCCTCCAAATAGTGTGTTCTCAGCACAAGTGGCCCTTAGCATCTCACAGAGCAGCACTTTGCGTTTCTCGGTTCTCATCTACTTATTCAACATACGGTTTTCAGCCCCATTTCAGGTGTCCGCCATGATGCTGGGGCCAGTCCACACCAGCACCAGTAGGGTGCAAGATTCTGTCTCCCCAGTGCCACTGACATCTGGCATTCTCTAGTGGGCTAATACTTGCCTGTAACATCTCCCTGCTTTAATCTGAGCTTCCCAGGTCGCTGGGAAGTTTGAATGTTTTCATGGGATCTTAGCCTTTTGGTTTCCTCTTTTATAAATGACGCTTTCATGTCCTTGGCAATTTTCTCAAGTGCTTTGACTCTGAAATGGAGATAGAGGATGGCCAGGAGATTTATTTAAGGTGGGAAGAACTCAAACATGTTAAGATGAAGATGGAAGGACTTCTTTCTCCCAGGTGGGGCAGAGGAAGGACGGTGGGGATCTAGCCTCACCTGACTGGGGCAGTGAGGTTGCGGGGAGGGGAGCTGGTGCACGGGCCACTCCCAGCTTTCAGCCTGTTTTGACTGTCCCTTGCACTAGAGGTCTCATGGAGTTGGACAGGAGGGAGAAGGTAACCCACTTAGATTCTGAGAAAATGCTCTATATTATGTTTTTTAAAATATTTTATTTTAGTTGTAGATAGACACAATACCTTTATTTTCCCTATTTTTATGTGGTGCTGAGGATCAAACCCAGCATCTCACATGTGCTAGGCAGGTGCTCTTCCACTGAGCCACAGTCCCAACTCTATATTATGATTTTAAATGGTGAAAACTGTATTTGTTTTATAGTGCCAGGGGAGGGACACGATGGTAAAATTTCAGTGTATGGGATGTGGCACAAATAAAGTTGTACAGGCACATGACAGAGTGGTAGGGTTCATGACGTAGACCCTCCTGACTGAGAGTAGTCAGCGTAAAGGAGAGTTTGAGCTCAGCCCCAGTGGTGTGGCTTCAGGTTCGACTGTGTTGTTGGAAGCTGACGGAGGAAGGGTGTTTATAGGAGGGGCTGTGCAGGGGGTTGAAGTGGCAGAACATGGGCCAAGGGGAACATGGGCCAAGGGGGACCATTGCACAAGGCCAGGAAAAAGTGGTGAGGGCCTGCAAGGAACTAGAAGCTTTAGAACATAAAGAAATGATGATTGAAAGTTGCTTTAGAGGCATGACCACTGGCCTTGGTGATGAACAGATGCTGAACAAGCGCTTAAATGGGATAACTGAAGAAGTGCGTGCATGGGCCAAGGAACATGGTGGAAGAGGCTTAAAGAAATTCTAGAGCTTGAGATTAGGTCTCTAGGAGTGAGATATTTATTGAGCACCTCCTACATCCCAGGTACAGCAGTAAGATACCAGAAAAGAATAATGAATGAGGGGCTGGGGATATAGCTCAGTTGGTAGAGTGCTTGCCTTGCAAGCACAAGGCCCTGTGCTCAATCCCCAGCACCGCAAAAACAACAACAACAACAACAAAAAAAAAAAGAATAATGAATGAGGCATTCGTGGCTGCCACATACCAGGAGCCTATTGTCTATGCAAGGAGAGTGAGGGGGGAAGCAAACCAACAGATATCTGAATCAGCACGGTTAGGGTAAGCCCTGTGGAGTTATGCACAGTGCCAAGACCCAGGATAATGGGGGGGGGTGGCTTCCTTAGAAGGGGCCCCACATTTTTGTCAGGGACACCACACACTATGGTGTCCTCCATGATGCATCCAGTCAGAGGCACACAATGCCAACTTGTCCTGTTCTTGGTGCTACTGAGATTCATCAGAGAATTCAGGTGTTCAGAACTCGATCCTTCCCCCATCAACCTGTTACCTAATGGTTTTATTTTTGCGTATGCTAGGTGAGTGCTTTCCGAGAGGAGCCACCGCTTCAGCTTAATGGTTTTATTTTTGATGATTTTTTTCTGAATCAATCATTTCATTAATTATTCTTGACGTCTTCCAGTGTTAAGACCTCACTATTTCCCATAGTGTTCATCAGAGAAGAGAGAAGTCAATATATGTTATTGGGGAAAAGTCCTCATGGAACAAGAGAAATTGGGTATTTGACTCTTCAATTCAGTTACTGTAGAATGCTCCTTTTTCTGGGAAGTGAGTCAGGACAGATGAGAGGAAGTAGGACTGGATAGTAACGGCTTTTTGTAAATGTAGATATCGAGCGTAGGAATCCCAATAGAGGATAATCTTTGAAAACTGTATACAGGTTGAGTATCTCTTCTCTGAAATGTTTGGAACCAGAAGTGTTTGGGATTTCAGAGTTTGGAATATTTGTGTATACATAGTCAGATATCTTGGGAATGGGACTCAAGCCTAAGTGTACAATTTATTTATGTTTCATATACATCTTACAGCTTGAAGATAATTTTATAAAATGATTTTTGTGAGCCTGAGTATTGACCATGACTGGTTGCATGGGGTCATAGTGGCATCATGTCAGCACTCAAAAAGTCTCAACTTCTGGAGCATTTCTGATTTTAGATTTTCAGATTAGGGATGCTCAACCTGTATATCAGAATAGAACCTCTCCTCTTGCCTTCAGTGTTTCCCACTGGGTGTTTGTCTCTGGGCAGGATGAGAGGTGCTGATAGACACCGTTGTTAAGACAGCGAACTGGTGAGCCAGCCCCTTTTCCAGAGCTGAGTGGCACCTGTTCCCCAGCCAAATTCCTGTAAGAGCGGTTGGAGCCACGTTCCCACCACCCCACTGCTATTCCAGCAGCTGTAGCATAACTGGAGCCAGTTCTTAGTAGGAGATTTTTCCATGGTGAGAGTGAACAAGTCATGACATGTGGGTCTGAAACCCCTGACTGGTGACAGAAACCAGAGCAGAAGGATCTGGGGTAGGCCTCATCCAATAGCAGTGAACGAGAATGACCAGGATATTGCAAACGCATGGGGATCCTTAATGGTGGCAGCCATGCACAGGAATCTTGGGGCTTGAAGAATCCTAAATTGTGTCCTGTTGCTGATGGACCTGTAGCTGGCTGGGTTAGGATAGGAACCACAGGGCACGCAAAGCAGAGTGTGCCCTGGGGCAGAGGAATGGCTTAGGTAGGCACTGCTGGTTACGTCCAACTGCTGGAAAGCCCATCCACACTTGGCATATTTATCTGGACCTCACCATCACCCTACGGTGGTAAAACTTTCCTGTTCTGCTGCCCTGGAACCATGTGCTCAGTCTTAGCCATATTAAGATTGAGCTGTAGTTTCTATGTAGAGATGTCTGGTAGGAGGATGGAAGTGCCAGACCAAACCATGGGGGTGGAGAGGAGGTTAGGGCTACAAGTAGATTTAGATAAGAACTAGGTGGCGGCCTCGCATCTGTTTTAGCAGGTGTATGTGTGTGCTTATGTATTCCTTCTTTAGGTGTCTGTGAATATGCAGTGAGATTATGATCAGAGGAAGTGGAAGGGGGCTGTTCCTTCATTGGTGCTGCTTTGGCAGATAAGTTACCAGGGGAACTTCAGGATTTAATCTCCCGACTTGGGTTGCCATAGAACCCAAATAGGCTAAAAGCAGGTTTAGGGTAGAAGAAGGGGCAGGGCAAACCAGAAAGCAAGTGAGGGGGCAAAACTTACAAATAGAGAGAAAATAAAAGAGTGGGTCTAAACTCTGTTTAAGGATATTAGGGCTGCATCGACCTACACCTCAGCCCCACCGAGGAAGAGTGGCAACACCATCTATGGCTCCCATTGCCCAGTGCTGAAGGAGATCTGTGCTTTGTTGCTTCCTGCTAATGTGTGCCCAGGAAAGAGAAGGGGATACTGGTTACTTTGTTGTGGGGGGTGGCTGGTTAGGAGAGGGAGAGAAGAAAAGAGTGTCCTTTCTGCTCTGAATTGTGGGGAGGGTGATGTGAGACCTAACTCAGCCTGGCAGGGAGAGCGCTGCGACCACTACCATTTCCTCTCACCACCCCAGTTAGATGCATGTGAGCCTGAGATGGCAAGGCATAGCACTTGACCCAGTGGCAGATGGGTTCCCTCGGTTCTGGGGACAAGCAGGAAGGGCAGAGCTGTGGATTGCATCAGTGATGTTGTGAAATTCGTTTACCAAGCAAGCGTCCCCTTAGAGAGTGAGCACTCTGTGGATAGGCAAGTTTACAGGGACCCATCCTACTCAAAATATCACCTGGGGACAGGTGGTGGCAGAAACTCACAGATAACGGTGACTGGAGTTGGCACCACTCAGCTGCTAGACAGGCAGGCGGATGAACAGGACAGGTGAACTTCCCTGGGCATGGAGTCACATAGACCAGGGAATCCCCACCCTACACTTTGACAAGGAATCTGGTGGCTTAAGAGGAGGACCTCTTGGGGGCTTGAGGGTAAAGTAGGGAATGAATGGAACAAGAGCTACTTCCTATGCCTTTTATCCCCTGAGTTTGCTAACAGGGGCATGAGGTCTAATTTTAGCTGTGTACTTACAGTCCTCTATGACTCATGGAGGGCCCCTCCAGATGCACAGATGACTTACATCCTTGAAAATGTGACCAGACCATTCCATCTCCAATTTTCCCTCAGGTATCGACTTGAATGTCATTGCCAAGGCTCCTCATCTGATTAGGTGCTCCCTCCATAATTCCCCAACGCATCCTATTCTTTTTAGTCACAGTGGTTTCTTTATAGTTGGGGCCAATGTGACAGTCATGGAAATAGACATGGTTGACACTGAGAAAGCAGGGTCGAATTTGGTTTCGGGCACTTCTTGGGGGTTTTCTTTCTGGAATGACCATCTGTATGTAGCTTTCCTGTTTTCTTATTTTCTTCCTCTCTGCTTCTCCCACCTGATTCTCTGAGAGCTTCCCTGCCTGAGCTCATTGCCTCCGCCCCATTTACCATCTGGGCAGGGGCTGGGGTGGGCCTGGGGTGGGGGCAGGAGGAAGAAGAGGGCCTGCCTTTCACTTTTGAATCTTCTGTCCTTGGTGTTTGTCTTTAGGGAACTGACCCTTCCAAAAACAAACAAACAAACAGTTGTGTATTTAAACACGTGTTTTTTTCACATTCCTGGCAGCCGCGCTGCCTGGCTGCTGCCTTCTCTGAACCGAGGCTGCAGGAAGGATGGCGTTTTTAAGCAGGATGAATTGCTGTCGAGTCGCAACTCTTCTGCACCCGGGACCATCAATCTTGCCTTGAAGGCTGGTTTTGCTGGTCTGCCGGCTCTGGCTCATCTTTCTGGGGCAGACTTATTTACGGAGCCATGGCTAAGGTAATCTCACTCCCTGGCCCTGCAGCCTGGGCCTCTCTCGGCCACTCTTAAAAATAGCCCAGGATGAAGAGACAGAGAGAGAGAGAGAGAGAGAGAGATTGAGAGATAGCGCCAGGGTCTGGTTACCTCCTGTGCTCAGGGGCTGATCTCACCTCGCCTTCTGTGTCTGGCAGCTCGGTCCGTCTCAGGGGCTGCTGGACAGGATCATGGCCCTGCAGGAGATGGTCAGCCTGTCAGTCCCTCTCCAGCTCTGACTTCCAAGCCAGTGGTAGCTCCCCTTAAGGGACCAGGGGGAAGGCGTGGAGAGTAGAGAGTCCTTCCCAGTTCTCTTTGCTCAGTCAGTTGAGTGGGAAATCTCAGCCCTGGAAGCAGCATGCCCATTTATGGACAGCTATTCACAGGACAAGGGTGGTCTTGGGCATTGGCCTAGCATGGTGGGAATACAGTGTTGAGGGTAATAGCTGCTTTCCCCACCCCGCACTCTCCCTTCCCCCAGGTTGCAAACACCTTTGCCCATCCTGGCATCTGGGAATGCCCTCTATCCACAGGGCCATATTTTTTCCCCAAATGCATCCCTAAAACCCCTCCAGTGCATGGAGACAAACAAGGCTACAGTTTGGTCTTTGATCAAAATAAAGCAGTCATCCCCTCAATGACCTTGGGGAGGCCTCATCCTGTGTTAGGCCTTGTTTTCTCTCTCATGTAATTAGGTGGATAATGCTGGCTCCTGTCTCGCCTCCAAGGGATGTGGTGGGATTGATTAATCAGACTGGGGGAAGAAGAGTCCAAAGTGACCCTGAGTCTGAAAACCAAGGGCTACAGCCCTGCAGCTCTGCCCAGGCTGGCGAGCAGGTCTCCTTTTGTGTGTGTCTGTTCCTGCTTGGGTGTGTGTGTACCGGTGGGTGAGTGTGGGAAGTGAGCCTGTATGTGAGAATGAGATACGTGTCCCCCACAGTTCACTGGTTGTCAACATCTGTCATTTGCCTGCCAGCCTGCCTCCAGCCCCCACCTTCCTTTCGCTCTCTTGGATGTGAAGACTCCTGGCCCCCTGTTCTCTCTTTCAGACTCTTTCTTAGCCGAGCTCCCTAAGCTCCAGGGAGACACCTGAATGGCAGGTGCAGATGAGATAATCAGTCATTTTCCAGAGGCTCAGAGCACTGAAGAGCCAGCAAGCCCCTCCAGCTCCCCTCTCGCTTTTCTTCCCTGACCCTCCCTCATGCTCTAGTTACTTCTTAAGCCTCCTCAATCTTCTGTTTGTTCGGCCTGCAGAACTTTGCATCTGCTCCTTATTCCCTTCATTTGGACTCCTATTCCTTTCCACCTGTCCCTTGTGGGTACTTCCAAGTTTCCTTGAGCAATCACCTTAAATTTCCCTTCCTGACACCCAGTCCCCACCTTACCACTTTCTCTCCCAGTAGTGGCACATGGCACACCTCAATGTAATTGCTCATTTAATTGACTGTTGCCCTTGTCAGGTCATAAGTTCTATAGGGACAAGATCGTGGTGTGTGGGCAGTCCTAGGGATCAAGCCCAGTGCCTCATGCATGCTAGGCAAGTGCTCTGCCTCTGAGCCACACCCCCAGCCCAGGACATGGCCCTTCTTGTCTTATGCACAACTACCTAGCACAGTGCCTGCCTCCTCATTTGGGTTTGGCACACATTTGAGTTAATTATGAGTGAATGAATGAGCAAGCAGAAAGGAGTGCTAGGCAGGTGATGCTCTTAATGCCCATGCTCATTGCAGAGGTAACCGACCCACAGCCCTGTTGATGTCCGTGGACTACCCCTCCAACCATCTCAGCCCCTCATGCCGATGGCCCTCACGGACCACGGGCTGTTTGGTCTGACCTGGGATTCAACAGGAGATCTTGTTCCAGCACCTGGGCGCACTTCAAAGAGGGCAAAAACAAGAGCTCAGCTTTCAGAATATTGGGTGCCCAGGAAAGAACTGAGGACTCTTGAGCAGCCTCAATGAGGAGTAGACCCCCCCTCCCCTGCAGTGTGAGCAGCTGCCTGGACTGGTGGCATCCGTGGCAGCTTGAGGCTCGCAGCCACCACCCCCACACACTCCAGTTCCTATTGAACTCAACCGACTTCCAGCTTCTCCCTTCTCCTTGCCTGTTCCCATCTCCCCCACCACGCTGCTCCTGGCCCCGGTACTCAGGGTGGGGGCTGCTTTTCCCAGCTCGTCCTCCACCGGCCTCTGGCTCTGAAGAGAGCTGCGCCTCTTGCTTCCCCGGGTGGCAGCGGGTTTGGAGGAAATGGGCTCACTGCGACTGACTGACGTCTCCACCTGCTGGCCATCCTGACCCTTGCTGCATGCAGCTCTCCGTGTCTGTCCCCGCCACCACTGGCCGTTACTGTTGCTGCTGCTGCTGCTGCTGCAATATTTATAACACACGACCCAGAGACCCCGGTAGGAAGCATGCCCCAGCAGAGGACACGGCATGCAGCTCCCGCCAGGACCTGCTCCTGTTGGATGCTCCGAACAAGTTTCCCCTGAGGAAAAGTGCGAAGGGGTGGGGAGCTAACCCTCTGTGTTGCTGTCCCCTAGGGACCCTTCCATGAAGACTGAGGCCAGCATAGCTGCTAAGAACCTGCTGGCATGACATCAGCCACGGAGTTTGAAAACGTGGGCAACCAGCCACCGTACAGCCGGATCAATGCCCGCTGGGACGCCCCGGAAGATGAGCTGGATAATGACAACAGCTCAGCCAGGCTCTTTGAGAGGTCCCGGATCAAGGCCTTGGCAGGTACTGCTTGGGGCCACAGGGGTTAGAGAAGCATGTTCACAGTCCCAAGGTCCATGCCCCTCCCCATGACAGTGAAGCCTCTGTGCGTGTCCGGTGAGCCCTGGTGTGGCAGTGACAGAGATGTGTTTGCCAGGCTCAAAGAGGCTGGGCAGCCCTGGCAGGGAGCAGAGGCTCTAGCAGGCTTCCCCTGAACAGCCCCCACTTCCTCCCAGGAGCCTCTGAGGAGCAGGACAGAGCTGGAGTTGGTGCCAGGTGGGCTCCACCCTCTGCCTCTGTCCAGAGTGACCTGCGGCCAAAGTCAGAAGTATGAGAAAGTCTGGGCAAAGGAGTGTCTGAGTGCTGGACAGCCAGGCACAGATGCAAGGGGCCTCCTGTGCACCCCAGTTTCCTGCCTGGCCTTGGAGAGAAAAATTATCATTGTCCTCTCTGTGTTCCCAAAAGAAAAGAGTAATTCAATTGGAAATTGAGAAGAGATAGCATCCTTTCCACACTGCCTTGGAAAGAAGGGTTTTCTGCATGGAACCTCTCATCCTTAAACTGGAATTAGATTTGTACTTAGCAGGTTCATAATAGATTTTTTTTTCTCTCTCTCTCAGAGAGAATATCTTACATCTCTAGCAGAAATGGCTTCTCCTCCCCCTGCTGGCTGAGATCTGATTCTTGGGATTTTTTGTTTTTATTTTTTCCCACCAAACCTTGTGACTGTTGTTTCCCTGGAACTTGACTTGGGGTAACTAAATTCTGGCCCTATATCCTCGGCTAATAAATAGAGGCTGAGTATTCTGGGGGTGTGTGGGGAGCTTCCTTCCCCTAATTCACCCATCACAGCCCCACCTGTACCTGGTTCCCCATGGCTGATTGTGCCCATCTTGTGAGAAGAGCACAGCCTTACCCAGGAACACTTTCTGGAATGATTCTTGCACTGTTTCTTATGGTCCTGCTGGAACTTGAAGTTCATAGAAATCCTGCTCCTCCTCCTCTTCTTCCCTTCCACTCCCAGATACTGTGATCTCTGCTGACCTTGAGGCATGAGCAGGGCTCTAGTCCCTTCTGGAACCATAATGACCATTTATCTCAGAAATATCTAGGCTTCCCATTCCATAAAAGGAATATGGTGTCTCATCTCCCTTGTCATGACAGGAAGCTCACTAGGGGCTTGGCCATCACCCTTTTGGTCCTGTGCTTTACTGGAAGCTCCCTTTCTTCTTCCTTATCTCGCCCTCACCTTTTCTGATTCAAAACAATCCTTCCTTGGTTTTCCTTGGGGAAACATAATAGCAGTGATCCCTTGCTTTTGCTTATGACATTTAACCTCTTTAAATAACCAAACTAAACTGAAACCCTTGGTTTTGTCAGTTTGGTTTTATATTTCTGCTGGCTGGGTTTGGCTATGGTGACCCTGGTGATACAGATGGAGGGAGAGTGTTACCATGTTCCATGAGGTGTGCCAAAGAATGGAATGAGAAGTGGGACTGTCCTGTGTGGACATTATTTGATCTGTTTTATACATTACCTATATTTTAGGAAACAAGGTAAATTCCATTTTAATAGTTATTTATTGTACTCTTACTAGGTTTAAAGCTAAACCCCCAGCCAGACACAAAAGGATAGGAGTGAACCAAAGAGACGAATTCAATATAGCATCTGTCTCTAAGGAGTTTTAATCTATTAGGGAAAAATGAACGATGCTCACAATTAATTAGCCTGAGTAGAATTAGAGAATTGTAGGAAAGGCATATAATTTAAATAGCAATGAGAGAGCAAGGGAGGATATGCAGGGAGAATTGTTCCTAGAGGAGGCAGCCATCGAGCTGGGGAATGGAAAGGTGCCTGCAACTGGGATGGGCAGAGAGGCCGAGGGTTTCTCCAGTTGACCTGTGGGTGCAGTAGCCAGGACTGATCTGCCTGGGAAGCTGCTGGAGATGGATTCAAGGGACAAACACATCAAATGGAAACAACGGTTAGTCCTAGGTCCATCAGGAAAGAGCCTTCATTAACCGTGGCTTTGCCTGATTGAACCTACCCCTCACCAAGAGTGTGTGTGTGTCTATCTACCAAAGGATCTGAATGCCCCTGGAGAGTCTCCTTCCAGGACCTTAATGCTTCAGAACTTCTGGCTCACAAGTAAACACTTAAGTTTGAGGTCCTTTCAAGATTTTTACAAACAGCAAAGCAGTTTATTCTGAGAGCCCACCGGAGTGACCTCTGCTAGAAGCTAAAGCTTTGAAAAGATCCCAATAGTGGCTGACTGCGTGCATTCTACTGAGTGCAAGGTGAAGAAAGGAACTGTGTTCAGCTTCCCCAGTTTCGACTTCTTGACATTTTGTTTTCCTTCTGTACTGTCTTTGGGGTCACCTCAATAGTCCAGACAGGGACAAGCCTTTCCAATGAGGCCTTAGGAAGTGGAAGCTGCCTTTAGTCCCAGCATGTCAGAGTGTTCTATGATTGTTCTCCACTTGTAAGAATATTAAGCCCAGAAGGAATTTAGCCCCGTGTTCCTTATATAGTGGAGGCGGTCTGGTTGGAGGTTATATGTGAGGTGGAGGAGGTTGGTCTGGCGTTTTGCTCTGCAATTGAAGGTGTAGGGAGAGGAGGAAACTGTCACAAGAACCAGATTTGAGTCCTGAGTCCACCTCTCGTGCTACTGCTATGGAAGATCACTGGCTCAAACTCAATTTCCTGTTTTAAAAAATGAGACAGTAGTACTTTCCCAAGGTGGTCGTGAAAATCAAATAAAGTGTATAAAAATATTTCATCAATAATAAAATGCTAGGTAAATTTTGGATGTTCTTAATACTAAGAACATTTCCTGTAAATACTTTCTGTTCTTTCTCAGCCTCTTACGTTCAAGATCATCAGCTCAGTCTTTGTCCCAGTTACCTAGGCCTGTTCCCGGACCTGTTTCTTCTGCTTAACCCCCGCCTCCTTTGCCTGAGAAGTCCGGGGTTGTAAGAAGAACAAGGAGCAGGGAAAATAGGCAGAGGCTTATGCTTGAAGCTCTTTGCTCTGTGCCCTGCCCCTAGACCTTAGGCCCATGAGGTTGAAGCCTGTGCCAGGCAGGTCTTTCCCTCTATAGGGCCATCCAGTTCAGGACGGCAGCTGTGTCTCCACCATCCAACTGGATGACATGGGGGACCAAGAAACCAGAGGGTGATAGATGCTCTTCTGACTTGGCAGCTCCTCCAGGTCCTTCTCCACCCAGTGACCTGTGGTTAGGAGACCACTGGGCTATCAGGACTCTATCTTTTCTGCTCCTAAAGTCAACTTCCTCTCTGCTCTACAGGAAATATTCCCAGCTCTTCTTCCCTGGGCCTAAATATGCAAGCCATCTGGTTACTCCATTTTTGAAAAAAATATATAGAAATCTGACCTCTCTCGAGAATGAATGACTTTTGATTTGGAATGGGGACTCAGCCTGGCTAAAGTGAAGGACAAGTAGGGAAGAAAACTTGCAGAGGACTTGGAGTTGACCTTGGCAATGCCAAGGGGAGGGCTTGGAACCGGCAAGGGTATCTTCCTTAGATTCCTAAATAGATTTTGGCTTCTTAGCCTCAATCTCTTGTGACACTTCACAGGGTTAAGTGGTGGGTCACAGGGGACCATTCTACTCTGCTTTGATGACTGTCTTTGATGTCTTTCTGCCTTTTGGATCTGCTTGAAGGGATTAGAGGAAGGGGAGCAGTGGAGAAACCCAAGTTCCTGTCCTTCCAGAAGGGTCTAGCCTTTGTGTTATGGTAGGAAGGCTTCTGGTGTCTCCTAGAGCCACCGTCATTGTCACTGTTGCTCAAAGCTGGTTTTCTCACTCCCTTTTTCACCCTGGAAGCCACTCTGTAAACAAGTGGCCGTCCAGATGAGGGATGAAGCACTGTAGACTGCAGGGAAGGACCAGCCAGAGTGCCTGTCCTCTGTACTCTCTCTCCTCAGGGCAGAGGCCCCTGCCTGCCTGCGCATCCCTCCCTGCACCAGGTTACGTCCCCCACTGACTCTGGTGAGGATGCCTCCGGGCAGAAGTGACCCAGCAGGGAGAGGAGGGGGAGGGGGGACGCAGTAGCAAGATGCCCCCAAAGGAGAAGCCCTGTGCATTAGCCTCCCTCTATTCTTTCCTCCCACCCCCTCTTCCTTCCTGCTCCCTCTGCCCTGCACATGCACACAGCTCAGCACCCTGGCCTCCATGTGCCCCCTGCTGGGTGATTTATGGCTCCTTAGTGCACAGAGGCGTCTAGAAGGTAGCAGCACATAGAGCAGTCCAGAGCCTCCTGAGAGGGACCTGAGAGGACGGCGAATGACAGGCTCTGTCGCAGTCTTTCTCCTGTTCCTTATCCACTCAAGCAATTGCTAAGGGAGAAACTAAACAAAGCTCCTTCGTTAAAAAATGAGTGTGTGACATCACGCAGCCTGCTCCATTTTGCTTTTAAATTAGAATCCAGGGATGTCTGAAATTGGAGGCGAACTTCCTCTCTGCATTATGTCCTGTAGCCTTCTTCCTGGAAATGGGAGGAGGCCCAGTGGTGAGGGTAGATGAGGACAAGCCCAAGAATGTAACAGGGTAGCAGGTGCCTGGCAGGCCGTGGTCCTGTGCTCGGAAGCACAGAGTTGCTGCCATTTTGAACCTTGACCATCTTCCTGACCCACTGTGTCCAACTCAAGGTTAAGTTCTGTAACCAGCAGATATTACGTCAGAGCCTCAGGACGGTGGGCCTCAGACCCTGCTGCTCCCTGCACACCCTCCCTGGCTGCCTCTGAGCTCCCGAGAGGGTGGCATTGGCTCCTTCCTTCTAACTTTGGTGACCAAAGGCCCTGAGAGCCCCTCAAGAGATGCTCGGCCTCTCCTTGGACCCCTCTCTTCACCTGTACCAGGATGATACTGATCCCAAGTGCCCCAGTGACCTAGGAAGGGCTCTGTGTCCAGAGGGCAGATGACTGGGGTCCACTGTGTCTTGGCAGCCCATGAAGTCAATAGATTGAGAGGCAGCTGCTGGAGACCATGGCTTCAGCTCGTCCTGGTCCCAGCATCTCTCTCCAGCTACCTGTGAGCATGGAGATGGTGTCATCAATGGGAAGTTTTAAAGTTTTTCCTTCTCAGATTTCAAAAGCTAAAATTGAGTTTTATTTAGAGACTACATATTAGGAAAATGTACTATTCAAGGAAATCATTTTAACCATCAGCTGTCATTTTAATGTACTATCAGGAAAAAAAAAAATTGGATTAGCAGCTTTCTCTTGGAGGTGAACCATTGTAAGATTGTACTCACCCCCACCCCAGGCAGGCCCCTGTGTAGACAAACCTGCCACCTGCACTGTGTGGTCCAGGACAGGTCTCCCTTGCCTGGGATCTTACACCTTGTCCTCTCGTCCCTCTCGATCAAAGCTGTTCTTCCTCTTTGAAAACTCTCAACAAAACCAGTCGGTTCCACCTTCTATGGTTGACTGCTATCTATCATTGTGAAGATGCTTTATCAAATATTAATACACCAAGGTTAATAATAAAACTGTCCCCTCCCCATGCCGTGCAGTCTGAGTGAGCCTTGTTAATAGCCTCCTCCATCTCTGGGACATTCCTGTGGGCTGTCCACTTTGTTCCCAAGGGCAGGCTCTGACACCAGGCTTCCTAGGAGCAGCCAGCACTCATTCCCTGTCCCCCATGGGCCCCTTTGCATGTTGCTTGACTGAAGTGTTGGGGGGCAGGGGTGTCGTTTTCAGAGCATCTGTTCATTTTATCGTGTCATGTAGAAAAATGACAGGGAGGCTGGTAGCAACTGTGTCTCTGGGAACATTTTGCCTCAAAACCTATTGGCCTCCAGCCATTGGAAACTGAATCAGCCAGGGAATCTCACCTTACAGTCTGGTGAAAGGGGGGCAGATCGGATAATCACACACGTGTCTGTCTACATATAAACACACTTACTTAATGACAAACTATGGTAAATGCTATGATAAAAAACTAGAGCCACTGTTCATCGGTCATATAGATATTTTAATGCCTACAGATACATGACTATGCATAAATACTAAAATGTTACAAATAATATTATAATTTTAGAACTTTTTCACTTAATATAATATGAATATCTTTCTGCACTAATAAATATACAGATTATCACTTTTTGGCTTTATGGCCCCCTTTTACATTACTATACCCCAAGCTAGTTAACCAGCCTCCTTGTGTTCTACTCAGTTCACTTTCCTTCTTTTTTTTTTTTTTTTTTTTTTTCTGGTACTGGGGATTGAACTCAGGGGCACTTGGCCACATCCCCAGCCCTATTTTGTATTTTATTTAGAGACAGGGTCTCTCTGAGTTGCTTAGTGCCTCACTGTTGCTGAGACTGGCTTTGAACTCGAGGTCCTCCTGCCCCAGCCCCTGGGCTGCCGGGGTAACAGGTGTGCACCTCTGTGCCTGACTCAGTTCACTTTCAAAGTCAGTTTTATTTTTGCATTTTGCATTTTCAGACTTGTCTAAGCATCCTACAGTCCTATCTTGGAATCAACCCTAGTTAGGTGGCAAATCCTTCAGGGCAGGAGATCCACTATTCACAGGACTCGTGTGATGAACTTAACTGGTTGAAAAAGAAATTCCCCACTCCCAAACCTCTTACGATGTGGTGGGAGGCAGAGTGTGCCTGCCTGCCCTCCTTAGGACCCCAGGCCCCACTGCCCCTTCTCCGTCCCTGGGTCTCAGGGAGGGTTTCCCCTCCCCACTCCGCCCCTCCTCACCCTTGCACTTCTCTTACGGGTTCTGTTAAAGATGCTTGTGATTTTTGCCTATTGAAAAATCCCTAAGGTAAGGAAACCAAAGGATCTAGGCTGTGTTGGAAAGAGGGGGAGAGAAAAACATTTTCATTTTCTTTAAAAAAAGGAAGATGTACTTATTTCTTTTAAATAAATATTTGTATACCTAGCAGGTAAAACTCGAAAGCTATAAAAGGGCAAATAACAAGTTTTACTCCCTCCTTGGCCTTCCAGGCACCCAATTCTTCTCCCACAACCTGTGTTAACCATTTCTTGTCTCTTTCCAGGACTCTTTTATTCATATCTAACCAAATAGCCTATATTGTTTTCTCCCCACTTTTTTTTTTTTTTTTTTACTATACACTGTTCTATCCTTTTTCATTCAATACATCTTGAAGTCGTTTGTGTTAGTATACAAACAGCCTCCTCATTCTTTTTACAGTTATCTAGTATTCCATTATGTGGACATAGAATTTTAATTTAATTAGTCTCCTATTGGTGGCTATTTAGGTTGTTTCCAATCTTTATTTCAAAAAGCACAGTGAATAAACTTGCATGTAGATTATTTTGCAAATGCACAAGTTTATCTGTAGAATAAATTCCTAGAAGACAAATTACTGGGTCCAAAAGTATGTGCATTTGTAATTCTATTCGGTCTTGCCAAATTGCCTCTCATAAAGGTTGCCCTGTTTATGCCCTTTCCAGCAACATATGGATGCTTTCTTCCCCACTTCCTTGCCAACCTCATATTTTATCAGACTTTTTGATCTTTGCCTATCTAATAAGGGAAATATAGTGTCTTGGTGCACTTCCACCTTACTTTCTGACTTTAAGTATGAAAAACTTCAAACATACAAAAAAAATCAAAGACACAGGTGAAATGAACTATATCCTCCAAGTTTAATAATTGTTAATAGTTTGCTATATTTGCTTATCTATTTTGGGGATTGAAGTATTCTAAAAATAAAGACCATCATGACATTTTATCTCTAATTAGTTTTAGTATATACCTCTGGCAGACAAGAACATTTCCCACCTATGCATAATACCATTATTATACCTAATAAAATGAATACTGATTCTCTAATATAATTTAATACCCATTTGATATTCAAAATTTTCTACTTGTCTCACAAATATCTTTTATAATTTGTTCAAATTAATTAAGGACCACATGTTAGACTTTGTGTGTGTGTGTGTGTGTGTGTGTGTATGTGCTTTTAGTGTATACTTCTGTTACAAATAGGCTGGACAACTTTTTACATTTTCAGAGATGTTCATAATTTTTTCTGTTAATTAATTAGTTAATTAATTAATTTCTTGGTACTGGGGATTAAACTCAGGGGCACTCAACAACTGAGCCACATACCCAGCCCTTTTTTGTATTTTATTTAGAGAAAGGGTCTCACTGAGTTGTTTAGGGCATTGCTAAGTTGCTGAAGCTGGCTTTGAATTTGTGATCCTCCTGCCTCGGCCTCCCAAGCTTCTGGGATTACAGGTGTGCACCACTGGGCCCAGCTTCTGTTAACTCTTGGTTCACTTTGTTGGTGTTTTTCCTTATTTATCTTTACACATTTGTGTAAGTCAGCTTTCTGTCACTGTAACAAATACCTAAGATAAACACCTTATAAAGAGAAAAGGTTTATCTTGGATCACAGTTTTGGAGGTTTTGGTTCATGATCTGTTGACCCTATTGCTTTGGTCCTGTGGTGAGGCAGCACATCATAGTGGGAAATGCACAGTGGAGCAGGACTGCTCACTTCATGGCCAACATGCAAAACAATAGGGGGAAAAAAAAAGAGTAGGGTCCTGCAGTATCCTTAAAAGGCATAACCCCTAGTGACCTGAAGACCCCCCCACCAGGCCCCACCTCTTAAAGTTTCCCCCACCTCCTAATGCCAAACTGGAGACCAAGGCTGTAACACACAGATCTTTGGGGGACAGGCCAGATCCAAACTTTAACAATGTTCTTTATATATTCAGTATATCAACCCAGTGATGTATGCTACAAATGTGTTTCCACATAGTTTGACTTTTTTTCTGGTGTTTTATTCCACACACATAAATTTTTTTTAATGTAGTTGAACTTTCATGCTTTTATTTTATGGCTTTTGGATTTTGTGTTGTATTTAGAAGGCTCTTTTCTACAGTAACATTATTTTGAAAAACATTATAGCATGGTTGATTTTGCATTTTATGACTTTATTTTGTACAGTTCAGTTTTCAATCCAGATGATATTTAACCTAGAGTTTGAGGTTAACTTTTCCTGGATGGTCATCTAGTTTTACACACACCTTTTATTGAATAATCATCTTTCCTCTTCATATTTGAAACACACCTTTATCAGATATTAAATGACCATATGTATTTTGGACTAATTTTTTTTTTTTTTGGTACCAGGGTTTGAACCCAACGGTGCTTAACCACTGAGCCACATCCCCAGCCCTTTTTTGTGTTAATGCATATATTTTATTTAGAGACAGATTCTCCCTGAGTTGCTTAGGGCCTCCCTAAGTTGCTAAGGTTGGCTTTGAACTCGGGATCCTCCTGTCTTGGCCTCCCGAGCCGCTGGGATTACAGGTATGTGCCACCACACCCAGCAGTACCACACAGTTTTACCATAAAGATTCTTTGAAAGAAGAAATATCTGAGAAAATTGGTTGCCTTTTATTACTTTCACTTTTGGAATTTTCCTAGTTATTTTTGTTTGCTTATTTTTCCACTGAATTTTTGAATCATTTGTCTAATTTCTCCTAAATTTAAATTACTTAATTAACTATGTTTCAATAGGGGCTATAGTTGTGGTTCAGTAGCAGAACGCTTGCTTAGCTTGTGTGAGACAGTGGGGTCGATCCTCAGCACCACATAAAAAATAAATAAAAAAGATATTATGTCCATCTACAACTAAAATTTTTTTTAAAAAATATGCTTCAATAGTGTTAAATATGTATTCATTCAGGGTAAATTGATATGTCTTGCTGGTGTTGAATTTTCTTACTCAACATCTCAGTGTGCCTTTTCATTTGTTCAAATGTTCTTGTTTTGGGGGGGATCCTTTTAAAGTTTTCTCTGTACGAATTTTTCATGTTTCTTTTGAAACATGATCTGAAACATTTTGTCACTTTTTTATCGTTTGGTAACCTTACAAACTAACATTTCAGGAAACGACCAAGCCACTCTTCTGTGGCTCCCTTTGCCTCTAGGATTAAGTCTAAATGTCTTAGCTTTTCATTCAGGGATTTCCACATCCTGTTTTAAACCTGTTTTCCTTCTTCTCACTCTCTTTTTTTTTTGGGGGGGGGGGCGGTACTAGGAATGGAACCCAGGGCCTCACACATGCCAGGCGAGCGCTCTACCACGAGCCACATCCCCTTTTAACCTGTAGTGTTCAGTGGCCTATGAACAAGCTGTGTCCTTTTGTGCCTGTCTGCTTGGGCTCCTTCTGTCTTCCTGACTTTCCTCCCTCTCCACGTGGACAAAGTGATGACTCCAGTTGAAATGATCTCTCTTCTTTGACACCTGGAACATTTATTGTATGCGACATTTATCTTGTAACTAAGCCAATAATACCTTGTAGCAGCATTTGTGTTATTAAAATTCATTGCCATTTATTTCTCATGTGGTTGAAAAATGAACTGTTAGTGAGTTTGTGTCGTGTTTCCTCAACTCCATCCTGAGGCCTCAGGGAGTGTGAGGCTGCCTATGCGCCGGCATTCTCTGGGACAGGCCCATGCACGTAGTGACAGTAGCCGTGGTGATGATAACTCACACGATGGCATGCTGTCTGTGTGCCAGCACTTTCCATGTATGAACTCAGTGGAGAAATATGTGAGCGTTTTAGTGTCATGTGTATATTTGACCTCAGACTTAACCTTTGAGAAAGAGATCACCCATCAAGATACCCAGAGAGTAATTCTGGGTTAGAGCTGACCAGTGAGGAAGATGAGTTTTCTAGGGGCAGGCCTAACGCATGGTGGGAGTGAGGGTGGCCAGGCCTGGGAAGGAAAGGGGAAGGAGGAGAATCACGGAGGCCCTGGGTTCCATGGTGGCAGAGGCCGTGAACCGTCTATGCTCACTCACTCTTTCCTGCGTGGGCAGGGTTAGGGCTCTGGAAATAAGTCCTGGCTCCTACAGGGCCTTGCTGAGGCTTCCTTCCCACAGCCTGGTCCCCTGCAGGATGGCTCAGGTGCCTTGGGGACAGGCCTATGCACAGTGCCTTCCCTCCTGTCCACAGTTCCAGGGTTCCCTACCCAGCGGGCTCTGGGCCACTGGCTTCTCACTTGGAAGGTTCCTGAGGAGTGCCCAGGCCAAGCGGGAGTGAATGTGCTGGAGCAGCCGAGCAGATGAGCTAATGGAAATTAATCCCCACCCCTGGGCCTTTTCTCTCCTTTTGATCACCATCAGCCTCTCGGAATCTTTCCTGTGTTTCAACCCTACAAAGCATTTCCGGATGCTGGGGACTGTGGGCAGTTTCACCCCAGCCTTCAAGTTACGGCAGCCAGCCATCCACCTCCTGTGCTCTAAACCTGCAGCTCCGGCATTTTGGGGCCTAAGGGGCTCATTTATGTGTTGAGAACTGGGGAGCTCTAAGGATGCTTTATGAGACTTCTGCACCAATGTGTGTGCCAGCCCTGTGGCCTCGAATCAAATTCCACATCCCCAGCTAGAAGTACTTCCTTATCCTTTTACCAGGTACAGATAAACAGCTCTTAGCACCGTGTCATGAAATTTTGGGATTCTTAAAGAGAAGATAATATGGAAGAAAATAAAGAATTTAGCTTTGGGGGACACTTAGCGCTAAAGGGACTAAAAGTTTCAGTGCCTTAGTCCAAGGTTGCACATCTGATTGAAAGGATGAGCCACTTAAACAACAGATCTGGTTTCTAGGGAAAACCCTGGGGGACTGTAGCTAGCTTTGTTGAATCCATAAATGCCCCAGAATAAATGTAGCTGCTTTCTGTCCAGCATTATCATCAAAACTTCGGATACATTTTGCTGAAGCCATCTTTGAAACTAGGAAAGCATTTTAATTTGTCACAGACAAAAGGGTTTCCCTATGCAACTTTGCTCAGAGTTCCAGAATGCATGAATGCCATTTTAATTTCATATTTATTTAAGGTTCATATGATTTGCACTAGTACTTTTCCTCTTCTTGGAAATCTTATTTCAGTGGCTGCCATAGAATTTTTCATATATGACTCAAACACCCATCATATTTATAATAGAGTCTGCCTCAAGGATGGGGACTGTCTTGTCCTTGAATTCCCTACCTCCACCCAGAGCCTGGGCACCTGCTGGTTGTACAGTAAACATTTGCTGAATGAATGAACAGATGAATAAAGAGGCTGAGTTCCGAGCACTAAAATAGCCATGAAGTAGGAAGGAATTTGATGCTGGAGCCTCAGAAACTGCCAGCTTTATACCCTTGAGGCGGCACTGGCTGGCCTCCTCTTTTTGTTACCCTTAAGTCAGATATTTAATAATTGAAGAAGCCAACCCTTCCACGGTTTGGGCTCTGTCGAGCTCACATCCAGCCTGCTTCCACAGTGCCAATGTTCCCTCCTGGCTTAGCCACGCTCTGGCTGTGACCCACCCCCCACTCACCTTCCCCAGGGATCCTGCGGGGCCCCAGGCCCAGCCACGCTGTCAAGTCAGCTGGGCTCTGAATTTCCAAACCCAAGTGGCCGGGAGCCAATTGCCACAAACTGTTCACAAAACCAAACAGAAGGAGGACTCATGCCACCTTCTCTCTTGTTTCTCTCTTGTTTCTTTTTCTTCTTGTCTCCCACTCCCCTCTTTCTCCGCTTTCTTTGTGTTATCCCAGTCTTCTCTCTTCTCTCCAGCCCTAACCTGGACAGGTTACTAGCATATATTTATACACAGGTACCGAGAGTTACCCACTCAAACTGGCCCAGCACAGGCTGGGAGCTTGTTTGGGGCTGATATTGATTTAGGGTGGAGGTGTCTTGTCACCATCCCAGAACTGAAGATCAAGAACCCCTGCCTGCCATTCTGGGGGTGAGAAAGATAGAATAATGCCGTGGCTGGCTCCCAGCATGAGCATTCATTCTCCTTAGCCTCGTTCTATGTATCCTAACTCTTCGTCACTCTCCTCTGCCTACCGGGAACTCCTTGTAGGCAGGTAATTTGTTTTACCTTCCTACGTCATCAGGATTAACATAGGCCTGCCACACAGCACAGTCATCCCCATTACAGCTATGAAGCAGCAGCTGTGAGGCACCAGGCCCCGGGGGCGGAAAAGCGAACAGGCACCAAGGAGCCTACAGTCTTGCAGGAGAATCAGACGTTCAGCTAATACTTGGAAATGCAAATGCAGAGGTCAGGACACACACAGGGAGACTGCCCAGCCAGGGGATCAGGAAAAGCTCTCCTGAAAAGTCCATTTACACCGAATCTTGAAGAATGGATGGGAATTAGGTGAAGGGGATAGAGAAGAGTGGATGGGACAAGAAAGAACATTCTAGGCAGAGGAATATTGAATGGATGGATGGAAGGAAGGGTGGAAGGTTGGATGGAGGGTGGGATGAACCTAGCATTGAAGTCTGAATTCAGTGGCACAACAGTACAGAATATTCTGACTGGAGGTGGGAACTGACTCAGGGGTGTCTTGCTGGGTGCATGGTGGTGGAGCAGCATCTTCATCGCCTTGGTACTGTGGACCTGTGTTGCCAGGAATGGCACTTGCTCCTGGGAAACAGGGTTAAGAAGGCATCAGCCTCCTCTGCAGGCACAGAGGACCCTGGGATCAGGGTGAAATTCCTCAGCCTAGGTCACATTCGCCCTGCCAGCCTCGGGGAGCTCACCCAAAGCTCTTCTCCCCACCCAGATGAACGGGAAGTTGTTCAGAAGAAGACCTTCACGAAATGGGTGAACTCCCACCTGGCCCGCGTGTCCTGCCGTATCAGCGACCTCTACAAGGACCTGCGGGATGGGCGGATGCTCATCAAGCTGTTGGAGGTGCTCTCGGGAGAGATGCTGGTAAAGCCCCTCTCTGTGCTGGGCCTCTTCCTGGACCCATGGCCGGTGCCGTCAACCCCTTTTTAGGATAGACACGGTCAGGGTACCCTGAATTCTCATGGCCTGCCAGGGTTTCTCCCTATTCTTTAGGAGTTGCCAATATTTACAATGTTGAGTTTCCACGTGACTGACTGGGTCCTCTGACCTTACCCAGAACTTCTTGTCCCTTCTGACCACTCCCACAGTTACTTGAGCACTTCCTATATGCCAGGCACGCTCCTCCCAGAAACCATGCAAAGCGCTGTTGTTTTCACTGGCGTCTGGGCGTCTGGAGCCGCCTGCCATGGCCTGGGCCTCAGCCTCCTGGCATGGGCTGAAATGTATGGGTTGCTGGAGAAAAATTTACATCTTTCCTGGAAGCCAGAGGAAAGTGTGGAGGTCGTTTGCTGTGTGCCTTCCCACACATGCTAGTGGAATCTCTTGGAGGCCCTCTCAGCAGAACCCAACTGGCGGTACAGTTACCTCTGAAGGAGAAGTAGGTGCAGGTGCTTCTTTTGCTCTGTTACTTCCTTGGTGACCTTGGGCCTGTCAGATGAGACCCTCTTTGCCTCCCTTCCTGCCATGCGTAGACTGAGAACAATGATACAAGTACCTGAGGAAGTACTCTGAGATCCTCTGGGTTTGAATGAAAAGGTACCATGTTTTTCTGTCACCTTTTCAACTCCAGGCTGAAGTCTGTCTCTTACCCTGTGTTGAAATGCCACTAAAGAGCATACCCCTGAGATCCCTTTGAATGGAGCAGTTAGCATCCATGATGAGCCCCCTGGGTTTGGGCTGGAGGCATTTAGTGCAGGGAGGAGCTTGGTTGGCAGGGATGGGTCTGTTGTCAATCACCACGCTTAAAATTATTCTTGTCACTGACCTGCAGTAATTAGTTCTTAGAACTATGCCTGGCACACGGTAGGTGCTCAGTTAACTGCCTGTCATATTATTATACTTGAAGGCCATATGGTGCCTGCTCAGAAGGCTGTGTTCAGACCCAGAAGGGTACCCCTTGCAGCCTGGTTGCCGAGCTCTGAGTGCTCACGACAGGGAACCTCCTACTTTTGCTAAAAAGAAGGGTTTGAAAAGTGGCAAGAGTAACCGTGGGCCTTGAAGGTTAGCCAGGAGAGTAGAGGGTGGTGCTGATGGCAGGAGCTGGTCCAGGCTGCAGCCACCTCTGGTAACTGTGTAGTCCCTTTGTGCCTACGGGTGCCATTGCTTTCCCCAGCCAAGGCCCACCAAGGGGAAGATGCGCATCCACTGCCTGGAGAATGTGGACAAGGCCCTGCAGTTCCTCAAGGAGCAGCGTGTGCACCTGGAGAACATGGGCTCCCACGACATCGTGGATGGCAACCACCGCCTGGTGCTGGGCCTTATCTGGACCATCATCCTACGCTTCCAGGTGGGCCCCAGTGAGGAATTCGAGGAGGCCTTTCAACAATGGCCAGGGCTCAGGGATTGTACAAAATGGTGACTAGAGAGCCATTGTTTGTGCACATTCTGGGAGATTAGAAACCCACCTTACGGGACAATGCTCTTTGGAAGGAGAGCCTATCTTGTGTGTCCTTCCAAAGTGCGGAAGCTCAGGGGTATTGCTCAGTTGCAGTGTTTTGAGGGAAACGGTAGAAGTCAATTAGTAACTAGGTTGCAAGCTGCGGGAGACCCCCTCCTGTGTAACTTCTTGGTTTTTTAAATAATTTGATTCAGAAATCGCAAACAGCACAGAAGATCTGCTTTTATACTTTTCAGTCAGAAACTTTTCTCATCCTGAAATTCAGGTTCCAGATTATTCATATGGAAATTTGGAAAGGGTAAGGGAAGAAAAACAGGGCTTTCGACCTGCTGGCGGAGGGTGGCTAGGAGGGAGAAGAGAACACCCAGCCCACAGACAAGGCCTCATCTTAGAGGTCCTGGAGGTCTGCTGTCACTCTGCACGAGTGCCTAAGAGTAGGTGGTAATAAGAGCAGAATGAAAGGGCAGGAGGAACTGCTAATGAAAAACCATATCATCCAACTCTTACGTTGTTCTTCAACCTTGTGGGGCATCGTTCTGTCAGAGGAGGAATCGGAGTGTGGTGCCGTTGATTCTCAGAGTCCTGCTAGAGTTACCCAATTAAAACTGTCTCCTCTGACTTGAGGAAGCCATCCCATGTGCTCTGGCAGACTGAGGCGAAGGGGACCCAGGACCTCAGGGTGGTGTCGCGGCAGAGCCCGTGCATGCTGCGGACGGATGGCTGCAGAGGAAGAAAGAGGAAGGGAGCCCCTCGGGCCCCATGCTAAGCTACTTCATCTCTCTCTCTCTCTGCCACCCTCAGATTCAGGACATTGTTGTCCAAACTCAGGAAGGTCGTGAGACGCGGTCAGCCAAAGATGCATTGCTGTTGTGGTGTCAGATGAAGACGGCAGGGTATGTGTGCCTCAGCAGCCTGCTGCTACCAGGTTCCCCACTGCCCCTGGCTTCCCGGGGGCTGCCATCCCCAAGGGACACTAAGAATCACCACCCAGAACTATAACAGCTCCAGTGTTATGGATGCTGCCTGTCCTGACCTGGTTCTTTGCGCTGAGGAATGCAGATTCTTTTCTAAAGTTGCCTGAGGTCAGACCATGGGTCCTGTCAGGTGTATAGGCCACAGCCGTGGGAACTGGGTTGTGTGGCTTAGGTCTGCCCCCTGCTGTTGAAAAGCTCAAGAAGGGACAGATCTATCCCTCTCCTGGCATGTTGGCACTCACTTCACACACTTGTTTGTGGCTCAAAAGAATCTATTTCTCAGATTTTTGGGGGGGGAGTTACAGGGGATTGAACCCAGAGATGCTTAACCACTGAGCTACATCCCCAGCCCTTTTTTGTATTTTATTTAGAGACAGAGTCTCACTGAGGTGCTTAGCACCTTGCTTTTGCCGAGGCTGGCTTTGTGAACTCGTAATCCTCCCGCCTCAGCCTCCCAAGCCACTGGGGTTACAGGCCTGTGCCCCCGCACCTATTTCTCAGATTTTAATGTTTCTCTTCAATACAGTTACCCCCATGTCAACGTCACCAACTTCACCTCCAGCTGGAAGGATGGCCTGGCCTTTAATGCCCTGATACACAAGCACCGGTAAGAGGAAGGAGAGAGCCATGGGGACTGACGGGGTATTTGGACATGTTGCACTTAACTTGGAGGCCAAGGGAAGGTTCCTCTGCAGTTTCTTCTCCTTTCGTCCTTGGTCTCCCTAACATCCATGCTTCCCTTAAGTTCCACTCGCACCTGATGCCCACTTCCTCACGAGCTAGTGCTCACAGCTGCCCCTCTCCTCTGTTCCTGTCTCTCACTTCTCCTGCCTGGCACCTCCCTGCATCTGCCCAGCGTCTTCCCTTCATGCTAGAGCTGCCCTCTTAACAGTCCAGCTTTTTCCTCAGGCCCGACCTGATCGACTTTGACAAGCTGAAGGACTCCAATGCCCGGCATAACCTAGAACACGCATTTGATGTGGCTGAGCGCCAGCTGGGCATTATCCCGCTCCTTGACCCTGAAGGTGAGCCACACACCCCCTCCCTATTCCAGAGGGAGCCAGGCTGAAAGGGCTCCTGGAGGCTGGCCAGGTGCCAGGTGCACTCAGGCAGGGGGAGGGTGTGGGGACAGGCTAGGGCTCTGCACTGGACTAGCTCCTCAGCTCCTAGCAGGTTCCAAGCGCCTCACCTGCCTGTACACAGGTCTTGTGTGCCCTTGGACCCCACTTCTTCCTGCCTTTGTAATTGTGGTCCTAATGTGCATTTCGAATCAGACCTTCCCTCACCCCGTGGGTTGTCTTTTTTTTTTATAAACCTTTTCTTAGTTGTAGATGGATATAATACCTTTATTTTATTCACTTATTTTTATGTGGATCAAACCCAGTGCCTCACATGCCAGGCAAGCGCTCTACCACTGAGCCACAACCCCAACCCTCATTGGTTGTCCCTTGATGCCTGTAGTTGAACTTCTGCTGGAGGAACAGAGGCTAGACCTCAGCCTGACTTTTCTGGCTTTGGCTTGGTGCTGAGAGGGCACCCTTCCCCCTTAAGATGTCTTCACAGAAAACCCTGATGAGAAATCCATCATCACGTACGTGGTGGCGTTTTACCACTACTTCTCCAAGATGAAGGTGCTGGCGGTGGAGGGCAAGCGCGTCGGCAAGGTACCGAGCTCTCCTGTCAGTACAGCGTCCCTTTCCGTTTGCCAGCCCCAGGCCTTGATGAGAGTCTCCCTGTCCATCCTAAGAGCTTTGGTCTGGGCCCCCAGCTGCAGTGGGGGTGCAGAGCACTCCCCCTACCCTCCTCTAAAGCTTCCTGTAAACCCCCAGCTGACTTCCAAAGCACATCTTTGTCCGGACAGAGGTTGCCACTGGCAGCCCTGGTGTCTTCCACCTGGAGACCTCATGAACATTCCCAAAGGAACCCCTGTGAGCTTATTTGGTTTGTCTGTGGCTTCAGACCTCTGAGGCTCCCACAATATACCCACCCTTCTGTACAGATCCTCCTGCCCGATTCCTTTCATTTGCTGGGTCATTAACTTCTCAAGGAGAGGGACCATTTCTCATTCATCATTGTGTCTGGCGTTTAGCAAAGATGGTCCTTGATTCCTAATAAACATTTTAAAATAAATGAATCCCTGTTTTTAAACGGATGAATCCCTGGTCACTCAGGAACTGGTGTCCTGGTGCAGTGAGCTTACTAAGCTTTTATAGGGTTAGAAGAAGGGGGCAGATTCTTCTGAACCCCAGCTCTCTTGCCAGTGCAAGAGGACTTCACCTCCTTCTAGTCCATCACTGTTGCTAAGGGTCTCAGGGGACAAACCCAAGCTAGAACTCTCCAGGGCTTGAGAAGTGGGAGCCCTATTTCAGGACACCTTGATTTTGACCCTCATTGGTGACCTCATCAGTGGCAATGCCATTCTGATGAGAATGACTAATAAAGCAATTCCTTAGGTCATTGACCATGCCATTGAGACTGAGAAGATGATTGAAAAGTACAGTGGGCTAGCCTCGGACCTACTCACTTGGATTGAGCAGACCATTAGTGTCCTGAACAGCCGCAAATTTGCCAATTCGCTGACCGGTGTCCAGCAACAACTGCAGGCCTTCAGCACCTACCGCACAGTGGAGAAGCCACCCAAGTAAGGGCACTTGGGAGGGTGGTCATCAGGGGCTGAGAAACTGACTGTCCAGAGGTAGAGCATGGCTCTGGGACTTACGAAGTGTATCCATGAGCCACACCCTCAAGATTCAAGAGCTGCACAGCTGTCACCTGCATCGTGCCCCTCTTGGCCACCCTGCTCTCAAGTCATCAGTTTATAGGAAACAGGCATTGATGAGAAACCCTGACTCATAACCAAGGAAGGTACTTTGTAGACCCGCCCCCCAGTGAGAAGCAGGAGGGGAACTTGAGGCTCCTGAGGCTCCTGGGAGCACTGATGTCGGAGAGCTCTGCTTTTTTCTCTGCTCTGAGCTGCAGGTTTGTTTTCTGGTGATGCTCTGTATTCTCAGCCCTGAGCTCTCTCTGTGTGGGGCCTTGTGATCATCAAGGATATCCATCTATGTCTCTCCCATCTGTCACTGCTCCTCTGCAGAACACTAAGCCTGCTGCTCAGGATCTCTGCACCACCACACCACCATATGTGTGTATATATACACACATACACGACCATGCAGGCTTACCCTGTTACATATGTGGGCACACACAAAACTGCATGTGCATGCACACGTGCACAACCACACACATGCATAGGTGTGCACATACAATTATGCAGGCACACACACAGCCAACCATGCACACTCATGAACAAATCCCTAACCATGCACAAACACAGCATATCCACACATGCACATGAACACATGTACATACACACACATACATCTGTGTATAATGCTGTTATGCAGGCACATATATACTCACAACCATGCATACACACAAGTGCATGTATTCACAAACCAGCACACAAACATGTATGTGCATGTGTGGTCTCCCCTCCCATCTCCCACACTCTCCGTTCAAGACTCTCGAACAGGGAAAGGTGAGAACCAGAGTCTAGGATGTTCTATAAACAAGGATCTGACTTCTAACCTGACACTTTTAAAGTCTAAATTCAATACAGATAACATTCCCTGTGAATCTACCAGGCACTACACACAGGATGTTACCCATTGGCTGTGTAGACAGTGCTCCAGGGCCTCAGCCTTTTTAAGTGCCTGTGAGCACTGAGATCTGTTAGGCTGAGCTTGTGGTGGAGACCTTGCCGATAGCCAATCCCAACTGCCATGTCAAGGATGTAGAAGTAGGTAGACCCCTGGGTTTCATGAAGATGTGAAAATTTCCAGTTACCTGGAACTTAGAGCCCCTGTGGCAGACATCAATACTGCTACCAGTTCTTGTCTCCTGTACCCAAAATCCTCCCAGAGCCCAGCCTTTCCTGATCCCCTGGAAACATCTGGTCTATGGAACTTGTTGGGAAATCCAGCTTATTTGGATTTGGGGGGCAAGTATTTTCTTATGTGGCTAATACTGCTCCTAAGGTTTTTATTGACTCAAATTAAAAAAAAAAAAAAAACTGTCTAAAGAGCTAGTCAGAAACCTTCATCCTTTGCAGAACAGGGAAGGATTTCTTTATATCGATTGCTAAAACCTGACATTTACAGGAATTACCAGAGTATTTCAGTTAACTGTTCCCCATGGAAGCAAATGATAAGTGCTATGGTAGCCATTGTGTTTTCTCTCATATGCATTATGAAAACCCAAACCCACTAAGATCTCCCTTGGTAAGAATGATAGATGTTTTAACAGGTAAGCAGACCTCTTGCTTCCCTTTACCTTTCCTTTGTTTTAAAATGAAATGCGCTTTGCTATCCAAGATCCAAGAGGCTCTGGCTCCTGTCAACTTCAGCGAGCAATTTGGCCATGAGGATCACCACACCAATTTCCTATCTCTGTTTTCTTGACAGGTTTCAGGAGAAGGGGAACCTGGAAGTCCTACTTTTTACCATCCAGTCTCGGATGAGAGCTAACAATCAGAAAGTGTATACGCCCCACGATGGGAAACTAGTGTCTGACATCAACCGGGTACCGTGGTGTTTTCTATTATGCATTTTCAGTGGGTTGGTTGAACTCCTGATGTGGGCGTGGGGAATGGCCCCTGGAAGAGGTTAAACCAAGTCAATTTGTTTAGTGGTATTAGGTGCTTGCTGGCTATTTGGGGGAGTGATTCTGAGAGATCAAATTCTACCCACCATCTTTTGGTTCAGCACCATGTTTGAACACCCAGAACCATTCTTTGGAGCCAGCTGCATATCCTGTCACCTATAGAACCTTGCATTTATCTTGAATGTGGAATATTAATTATTTATAACAGAAGGAAAATGCCTTATGATGTTTCCAGGGATTAGAGACTTAATACCATCTGGAAGTTCTAATAGATTGGAGATAACCATTTAGTATTTACTGAGCTTCCAGAGAATTGGAAAACACAATATTAGGTCAAGAGTCTGAGGCAGATTTAGGGGAAGAGGGAAGAGGGAGGTCATGACCAGTGCTCTTTGACTCTTTGGTTGGCCCAGACATGAAGCCGTAGCACTGTTTCTGAACTTTAAACTGTCACCACCTCACCCAAGAGCATTGAGATTTACCTAGATTCCTTAAATCACTCTGTCTGGTGAAAGAGATGGGAGGCCAAACCCACCTGTTTCTCCTGCCCCAAGAATTCTCCTTCTGCCCGGCACAGGCTTGGGAAAGTCTGGAGGAAGCTGAGTACCAGAGGGAGCTGGCCCTGAGGAGTGAGCTCATTCGACAGGAGAAGCTGGAGCAGCTGGCCCGGCGCTTTGACAGAAAGGCTGCCATGAGAGAGACGTGGCTCAATGAAAACCAGCGCCTTGTGACCCAGGTAATGGGGACGCACTTAGGGATGGCAGGAAAGGAGAAGTGCTTCAGAGCCCCTAGCTCTCAACTGACCTGGAGCCTGAAAGTCCTCTCGACAGCAGCTGAATAAGCCTCTCCTCATCCTTGCTTCCCAGCTGCTTGTAATTGACTGGATCAAGAACTGTTTCTGAGGAAGAAGTCTCTGGAATTTATTAAGTCTATCATTTTTTTTTCTGTGCTGGGGATTCAACCAAGGGCTTCACACATGCTAGGCAAGCACTCTATCACTGAGCCGTATACTCCCAGCCTATGTTAAATTTCCTTTTTAGGAAAGAGCCTCAAAGTCCAGCAGTGACCCCTAAAGTTATGTGGGCTGTAGCAACAACAAAATTGGGGGTCAGAGTTGCCATTAAATGATGGTTCTCTGGGAAAGACGAAATCAGGGTACGTTTGTCTATATCACACACACCTTTTGGAATCTGGCCTCTAGGCTTGGGACATATTTTACCAGCTAAGAATGGACCCCAGGGCTGATTCTCCACCAGAGCATCTGTTCCCTCCCACTTAGAGCTTAGAATGAAATTAAATTCTGTCCAGAAAGGGGGTAGCGAGTATACTGAGAGCAATGGAGAGTGTACGTGCGCCCCAGATAGCACAAGGGTAAACCATCTGTTCGCAGCTTTGTGGTTTCTGAGAGCAAGCAGTCCCTCCTACCCAGAATCAAACAGGTCCTTTCTTGGCAGGGAGTGCCAGCAGGCCACCAGAGCTCTGCTAGTAATATGCCTGTAGCATCACCCACGTATGTGGCACAGAGAATAAAATAAGGGACTGCTTTAAAAGGTTCTTGCAAGACATTTCATTTTTGGAACTTGGCTCTGATAAGATCGACTGCCAAAAGACAGCAGACTGTCTCCTTGTCGAGAATGCGTTTTCCCACCCAGCCACTGCACTGAAGAGACCTGCTTTCTCTCTGCATTTGGGAATGAACTCAGGGGAATCTGATTGAACTGCCTGTATTTTTCCCTGGGGTATAGGATAACTTTGGGTACGACCTGGCAGCTGTGGAGGCTGCTAAGAAGAAGCACGAGGCCATCGAGACTGACACAGCTGCCTATGAAGAGCGGGTGAAGGCCCTGGAGGACCTGGCCCAGGAGCTGGAGAAGGAGAATTACCACGACCAGAAGCGCATCATGGCCCGTAAGGACAATATCCTGCGCCTGTGGAGCTACCTGCAGGAACTGCTGCGGTCCCGGCGCCAGAGGCTGGAGACCACCCTGGCCCTGCAGAAGCTCTTCCAGGACATGCTGCACAGCATCGACTGGATGGATGAGATCAAGGTGGGTCCCAGGGACCACCTACCCCTTCCCCCACCCTGGTGACCCCAAGTGGGTTCACCGTGGGCCTCAGTGGCCCTGCAGTGAGCATATGCTTCCTTAGATGCCACCTAACCAGTCACATCCCTGAATCAAAATGAAGAAACTGAGGCAGTAGAGTGTCAGCAGCATCTGCCTGTCTGCTGGTTGGCTCATTCTGCTCCATCCTGGCAGCTGTCACCACTTCAAGTGCACAGTATCCCCAGCGACCAAGAAATCTTGGGTTTGTGGTCACACAGGGGCCAGCCTGCCAGGTCAAGAAGAGACAATGTTAATCAGGAGCCTGGAGAATCAGGCTCTCAGTAATTACAATATGACACTGGTTAGAATCTACTCCCAGCATAGGGCCAACCAAAATCTGAATTCTCCTCTCTACTACAGTGGGTCTTGACTGAGAAAGCACATCAGGCTGACTGTGGAGTATATTCCCAGGCGCCAAGCCTTGAGACTGATGTAGTAGATGAGTGTGGGTCTTGGGCTTTCTGTAGGACCATCCATGCATGATGCAGATAGGCACCCTCAGTAGGAACTCCTGCTCTGTAATTTCTTCTGTCCTGAGCAGAAGCCATGTTCCTGCTACATCTGTCTCCACCAGCTCAGATACATGGACCCCTTTGGAGGGGTCCCATCTCTTCACTTCTCCTCGTCCACTCTACCATGTCTTCCGCCAGGCTCACCTTTTGTCTGCTGAGTTTGGGAAGCACTTGTTGGAGGTTGAGGACTTGCTACAGAAGCACAAGTTGATGGAGGCTGACATCGCCATACAAGGGGACAAAGTGAAGGCCATCACCGCAGCCACCCTGCAGTTTACTGAGGGGAAAGGTGAGCCCCAGGGTGTCTCCTCTGTTGAGCCCCATGCTCTGGCCTGGGCTCTGGCCTGGCAACCCACCTTGGATGAATCTTTAGAATTCTGCTTCTTTCATCAAGTAATGGTGCGTGAAGCTTGAGGATAGCAGAGCTCTCCACAGAGCAGGCAGCTGCCTTGGTAATCATACTCAGAAAGGCATTCATAGCACCAGTAAGGTATCACCCATCTTCCATTCTCTCTGCTAGTTCATTATGTCTGAGACCATTTAAGTTTTTAGTTTCTGTTCTTAAATAGACAATATCACTGCCTCTTTCAAATATCTTTCTTAACTTTTTAATAAATACTATCCTGCCATGGACCGGGAATGTAGCTCAATGGTAGAGTACTTGCCCAGCACACACAAGGCCCTGAGTTCAATCCTCAATACTATAACTAAATAAAGTTGTATCATGCATTGCTACTGAGAACTGATTTAACTTTTAATCTCCTTTATTCCTAAAGTTTAGTGGGAACCAATTGTAAAGAATTTGGCCTGACCTCTGAGTAACTGGGAACCCCGGCATCCAATCCCAAAACCCTTCCAAGATAGAAGCTTCGAGAGTGTATGGTTCCAACCTGGCAACTGATTGGAAGGTTGCCCATAAATGAAGCCCTTCTCTCTCTTCAGCCTCCCTCTTCCTATTCCTCCAGGGTACCAACCTTGCGACCCCCAGATCATCCAGGACCGTGTCAGTCACCTGGAGCAGTGTTTCGGGGAGCTGAGTGACATGGCAGCTGGGCGGAAGGCACAGCTAGAGCAGTCCAAGAGGCTCTGGAAGTTCTTCTGGGAGATGGATGAGGCCGAGAGCTGGATCAAGGAGAAAGAGCAGATCTACTCCTCCTTGGACTACGGCAAGGACCTGACCAGCGTGCTCATTTTGCAGCGCAAACACAAAGCCTTCGAGGATGAGCTGCGCGGGCTGGATGCCCATCTGGAGCAGATTTTCCAGGAGGCTGAAGGCATGATTGCACGCAAGCAGTTTGGGTACCCGCAGATTGAGGCCCGCGTCAAGGAGGTGTCAGGCCAATGGGACCAGCTGAAGGAGCTGGCTGCCTTTCGCAAAAAGAATCTCCAGGATGCAGAGAACTTCTTCCAGTTCCAGGGTGATGCGGATGACCTGAAGGCCTGGCTGCAAGATGCCCACCGGCTGCTCTTGGGTGAAGATGTGGGGCAGGATGAAGGTGCCACACGGGCCCTGGGGAAGAAGCACAAGGACTTCCTAGAGGAGCTGGAAGAGAGCCGTGGGGTGATGGAGCACCTGGAACAGCAGGCCCAGGGCTTCCCCCAAGAATTCCGGGATTCCCCGGATGTGACCAACAGGCTACAGGCCCTCCGGGAGCTCTACCAGCAGGTGGTGGCTCAGGCAGACTTGCGTGGGCAGAGGCTGCAGGACGCCTTGGACCTGTACACAGTGTTTGGGGAGACAGATGCCTGTGAGCTGTGGATGGGCGAGAAGGAAAAGTGGCTGACTGAGATGGAAATCCCAGACACCCTGGAGGACCTGGAGGTCGTGCAGCACAGGTCAGGCGGCTTAGCCTCTGCTCACCTCCCCAGCCAAGGCTCCCCTCTAGGTCAGCAGGGGGCTCTGAGAGGCCATGGGATGTCCTTGGTGCAAAGTCCAGGCAGCAGGAACCATGAGTTCTGTTCTGGCTTTGTGGCCTTGGTGCTTCACCCACAGAGGCGTGGGGTTCCTCAGAGGGATTTGCTAGTCCAGTTACTCAGTTACTTCTCAGCTATCGCGGCTTTGCTCAATGAACTGTATATGGAAAGTAGAGCTGATCAGAATAAAGGGACTGAGAAGCTAGGACTGACCAGCTCTAACTTTCTGTGGCAGTCCCTAAGCCACAGAACTCCAAGAGGCTGCAGAGACCAGTTTGTAAACTACCAGGCTGCAAGGCACCCTAACTTCTGGTGTTCTGATTCCAGCAGCCCTCTGGAAGGGGAGGCATGCTCAGTGTATGCATAGAGAAGCAGCATCTCAGCAGCCTAAGCTCAGAATCCAGGGATGGAGGAGGACAGAGGCTGCTCCCCAGAGCAGTGCTCAGGTGGCCCCGCACTGATGATGAAAGGTCCTGGGCTCTTACCCAAGAAGGCCGACCTTCATAATCACAAAGCCCTTTCCCCTTGGCAGCTCTCCCTTACCTACCCAGTAATAGAGCACCTAGCTGCAGAGGGTATCTTTGGGTCAGGGTATCAGGGTAGTGGAACCAGGTCCAAGAACAGCAACCTGGATGGTGGAATTGTGGCACTGAGTGATTGACTCCTCTCCCATACACACACCATAATCTCTTCAGAGTCCTCCCTCCCTTCACACCTCTCTGTGGAGCCAGAAGTAGTAGTAAGTAACCAGCCTTCTCCACCTGGTCCAGGAAATGCTAACCCATGGAATTGAACCCATGAACCAGAAAAGAAGGCTATGCTAGAATATCTGTTCCCTTTCCCCGCACACCTGGACAAATGCATTTAGGAGGTAGAATGAGAAAGCACCTTAATGCTCCTCATTTTCTCTGTCCCTATCAGGTTTGACCTCCTGGACCAGGAGATGAAGACTTTAAAGGGTCAGATCGATGGCGTGAACCTTGCCGCCAACAGCCTGGTGGAGAGTGGCCACCCGCGCAGCGGGGAAGTACAGCGGTACCAGGACCACCTGAACACCAGGTCAGGTGTGGGTAGGGCTTGGGCTGGGGGCACTTTCTCCCGCACCTGACACACCCCTGGTAGCTATGCTCTGCCATCTTTGTACCTTCAGCGTGCCTGTCTTTCTCAGCCAGTCTTATACCTAGACCTGGGGCTGTGCATGGAGGAGACGGGTGGGCAGCAGGGTGAGCATCCAGGAGAGGCACCTTCACAGAGCTCTGATGGCTGCTGCTGGATAGAAGAGGGTATAGACACTGGCCCTGGAGGGGACGTTCTGAGTGTGTTTAGATCAGCTATGTGGTTCTCACGCCATATTTCCCTGGACATCCTTGGGCAGGGTAAATTGCTTTCTGAGAGCTCTTAAGTACTGTCCATAAAAGAATGCTCCTGCCTGGGCCAAATGCAGATAATAAGGCTGGCTTGAATGAAGAGGAGAATTAGCAGGGAGCCTCAAGCAAGCTTCATGTTTGGAACAAAAAACAGGCCCCGCAGAGCCTTTAGAGAGGGGGGTGCTTTAGTGCAGGGTGTAATTGCCCATTAGTTCTTGGAGGATCTTTGAGGACAGAGCAAATGTCCACAGTCCCTGTTTTTACCCTGGGCTCTGCACACACTGCCATGTGCTCCTCACTTAGGCTTGAGCCTTGCTCTGCCTGCGGTAATCTGGAAGATGGGCTTAGGGAAGACGCCCCCCACCACCTTGTAAAGAAATGAACCCATGTAGTGGCGATTCCACTGAGGACCCAAGGGGAAGCAGCAGGGAGTGGAATTGACACTTTGAAGTCACTAGAATGGGGTTGATTGTCTCAGCATCCAAGGATGGAGACAGTAGTTAGGAGGTCCCTTTGTAAGTCTGATGTTTATACAGAACAGGGAGACACTTCTTCACTCTTCTTTAAGCTTGTTAGGTAAAGGGTTGTGTGTGAGAGAGGTGGGAAAAGAGATTGAAAGATTGAAGGACTGAGAGATTATTGTAGCTGCTACTTAACTGAGGAAATTTGAGCAGTCCAAATCAAAGAAATTTCCAGATAGGAAGAACTTGTCAGCTACACAATGAGCTAAAGACAGAGACTATTGATCTTTACAGACCCCTAACACATGCCTCATCCCAAGTGAAAAATATCAAGGTGATTCTGAAGCATGAAATGGTAAAATGGTTCTGCATTAAGGTGGAGAGTTGAAAAGGCCCGAAAAGTCATCTGGTCTACCAGGGATAGGAAGTCCTGCAACTCACCAAGCAACTCACCCCATTTTGGGGCAACTCCTTTTGGTTAGAGAACCTGACTTCACGTTGAGTGGAAATTGCCTCCTGGAATTCATACATGTGGCTTTTGTACACTCTGCTGCTTAGAGATGTCAAAGCTTTCCTGATTCATCTTCCATGTATAACTTTTCAAATATTTTTCAAAATAACAGTTCTACTCCTCCACTCCAGTCCTACTTCCCTGTATCTGTTCTTCTCTATCAATGTGCTTCTCCCCTGGTACATATCCTGTCCATCCTTTAGGCCCGTGCAAGTTCATCTCCTTCCCATTTTCCTAGATGAAAAATGATCTTTCCCTCCTTTGCCCTGGTTCCAAGCTTCACATCCTACGTTGTATTATAATTACAGTCACACATCACTTAACACAGGAATACACTCCAAGAAATGAGTCATTCAGCAATTTCATCATCATGTGAACATCGTAGAGTGTACTTATGTAAACTTAAATGGTATAGACTACAACACACCTGTACTCTAAGAGCGTGCCCACGTGTGTGTGTGTGTGCGTGTGTATCGTAGTCTATTGTTCCTAGAACCATGATGAACAAAACAGTTTGAGATTAAATCATGCCCAAGAAAAAATTACACAATCAACAGACGTGGTAAACATGAAATGTTTGAGGCTGCTGCTGGCTAACACAGCACACTGTTTCACAGGAAACTTTTACAAGCAGAAGGAACACATTCTAAAATAACATAAAGAAGTATGTATAGTAAATAAGTAACATAGAACCAGGGGAGTTGCTCAGTGGTACAGCACTTGTCTACATGGGTGAGGCCCTGGGTTCAATGCCCAGCACCACAAAAAAATACCACCGAGTAACATAGTCTTTTTTTATTATTATCAAGTATTATGTACTGTGCATAATTGTATATGCTCTAGTTTTATACAACTGGCAGTGCAGTAGGTCTCACACCAGCATCACCACAAGCTTGGGGGTGACATGTTGCACTGTGACTTTTTGACAGCTACAGTGACTCTAAGTGGGAGGAACCACAAAAGAAATGTCATTATATATGCATGACTGTACTTGGGAGCTGAAGGACTTTCCTACTTTTCCTATAAGCAAATAAAGGGCTGTATCTCTGTCTATGCCCACAATGCTTTGCATACCAAACACATTCTGGTCTGAGGCTCACTCTGTGAGGAATATTCTTCTCTCAGATAGCCACTTGACCTACTTTCCTCCATTCTCAGGCCTCGGCTCTGCTGGAGCAGAGACAACCCCATGAAAGAAGCACATCTCTCCTCATCAGTCCTCTCGGACTCTGTACCATAATCTGGCTTTATTTTTTTTCTTGGTATGTTATCACCCTTGTGGATTACAGATGCATTTATTCATCTCTGCCCTCTTGAGTGAAACAAAGATTTTGCTCTGTTCTTTGCCATATTCTGGGTGCCCCGGTCAGTGTACCACACACAGCAAGTGAAAGTTGTCTGACAGATGCTTAGTGAATGAGTGAACAGCGACAAAGCTGAACTATTTCTGCCTACTTGGCACATATGAGTCATTCAAATGCTCATCAAATGTGTGATCATCTTCACTCTGCATTCTAGTTAACTAAGATTTTTCTTAAAAGTCTTGGGCCCAGGACCAAACCTGAATTCCCAGTGTTGCCTGATGCCAGTAACTAGAGTGACTGCACCAACTCCCTCCTTGGAGATGGTGCGATGTAAGAGGGAGGTGTGGGTTGGGAGGAAGCCTAGACCCAAACCCCAGCTCTCTCCTCATGTGACTTCACTTGGTGGCCACATGGAGGCCACACAGGAAAGGCCTGGAAAATCCCTGTGGGACCTCTTGCCTAAGGGCACAGCCAGACCCTCTTGCAGAAGTGTCTCACTGTCCATTCCCCATGATTTCACACCAACTTGGAGAAAGCCTTCCGCTCCTTTTCCCTGACTTCCTAGCCTTGGAGCAGCCTCTGTGTGCCAGGCACAGAATGCCCCAGAGTGCAGGGACTCACCATCTAGGAGGAGAGCCGAGAAGTCCTCAGGCTCTTGCTCTTCTTGCTTAAGGTCTTCCCAGTCCCTTCCCATGGGAAAAACTTCTTTCTGCAGACCTGTCTTTCAGAGCAGACTAGCCACCATTGTCCACCTTGAGAATGACACAGTGACTTCCACCTGGCCCATCTGCCTGTACCCTCTACTTCCATCCCCTGGGTACTGGGATATGAAAGAGAGCCTCAGGGCCCTCTTCTTACATAGCTGACCCCAGTGGAGGCACGACTCATATGGCCTCTGTGAAGCCTGCCCCCATCTGCTCATCGCTGCTCAAGCTCCCTTCACCCTCTCTGCCTTGTGCGTGAGTCCTTTATACCACAGATATTTTGTGAGCTTGGCTTATTTTTTCTCAAAATCATATACTCCATAGGTCAAGATGTGGTTTTGTCAGTATTCTCCCAAAGTCTAATATAATGCCTCATTCCCTTGTGGGTAACTCAAGAGAGATGGGTTCAATCAGTGCATGAGCATTCTGCATCCTCTCATGTGCTTATAGATTGTAATGGCAGAATGAGTAAGCCTGGGCCAGGGAGGCACCTCTGGTAGTCTGGCCTGGCTGATAGGCAATTCTTTTTTTTTTTTGGTCCTGGGGCTGGGGAGCAGCGGGTACTGGGGATTGAACTCAGGGCCACTCGACCACTGAGCCACATCCCCAGCCCTATCTTGTATTTTTTATTTAGAGATGGGTCTCATCGAGTTGCTTAATGCCTCACTTTTGCTGAGGCTGACTTCAAACTCGTGATCCTCCTGCCTCAGCCTCCCAAGCCACTGGCATTACAGATATGCCCCATGGCGTCCAGTCACAGCCCTTTTTAATATTTTATTTAGAGACAGGGTCTCACTGAGTTGCTTAGGGCCTTGCCATTGCTGAGACTGGCTTCGAACTCACAGTCTTCCTGCCTCAGCCTCCCAAGCCACTGGGATTGCAGATGTGTGCCACCATGCCTGGCTTGATGGGCAACTCTTTAAAAGAGGCTTACGGGCTGTGGAGCAACCCTGGGTCCTGGGACATCTGCCAGACCTTAGTTGTATTTCCTGGTTTCATAGCAACACTGCACTTGGTGGTTAAGATTACGTTACCCATTTTAATTACTATCCCAGCCGAAGTCTTCCTCCCTCTCCTCTTTCTCTCCTCTTCCTCTTGCTCTTTTTCTCCAGGCCTCTTTTCTTTTAGGCCCAAGATGAAATTGTTCAGGCCCTAGGGCACTCTGAACATGCCTTGGGTGTCCGCAAAGTTCCTCTAGGCAGCTGGGCACTCTATGTCTTAAAGTATTCTTGAAGTTAATCAAGTAAGCTTTCTAATTATTTTCAACATTTCTAAAACTCTGGGGAAGTTGTATACAGATGCTTCTTGACTTATGATGGAGTTACATCCTGAAAAGTCCATTGTCAACTGAAAATATTTTAAGTAGAAAATGCATTTTTGGCCAGGCATAGTGGCTAGTCCCAGCTACTTGGGGACCTGAAGTGGGAGGATTCCTTGAGTTCAAGACCACCCTGGGCACCATAGCAAGACCCTGGCTCAAAGAAAGAAAAGCAAATGCATTTCCATACCTAACCTATCAAACACTCCAGCTTAGAACACAGCACATTGTAGAGTATCCTTTGTTAGCCTCATGGTCTCATGGTTGACCAGGAGCTGCAATCCACTGCCACTGCCCAGTATCTCCAGAGAATATTGTAATTTATATCAATAGCCCAGGAAAAAATTAAAATTCAAAATATGGTTTCTACTGAATGCCTATTGCTTCTGCACCACTGAAAAATTAAACTTTGTGTTTACCTGAAGTCCAGCGCCTTGACTCGCAAGTTCCCTTCCCTGTAGTTGGGATCACATCACTGCTTGCCCCTTGCTGGTCAGAGATCTGATTGTCGGTTAGACATATCTTGAGTAAAATTGGACAAATGAATTTTGCTTGTCCAGATTGTTAGGTAGGTAGTTTTTTTTCTTTTTTCAGCATACAAGGTCTATGGTGGAGACTCATTGGACATCTGGGAAGGGATACCCTATGGGAAGAGTTAAGGAACAAGGTATCTCTGTTTCCTCTGGGGCCTCATCCCCCTCTGGCAGGTGGCAGAAATTCCAGACCATGGTGTCAGAGCGGCGGGAAGCGGTGGACTCAGCCCTCCGGGTGCACAACTATTGTGTGGACTGTGAGGAGACCAGCAAGTGGATCATAGACAAGACGAGCGTCGTGGAGTCTACCAAGGACCTGGGGCGGGACCTGGCAGGTGTCATCGCCATCCAGAGAAAGCTGGCAGGGCTGGAGCGTGATGTGGCTGCAATCCAGGCCCGTGTGGGTGCCCTGGAGCGTGAGTCACAGAGGCTGATGGAGTCGCACCCCGAACTGAAGGAGGACATTGGGCGTCGGCAGGCGTACGTGGAGGAGCTGTGGAAGGGCCTGCAGGAAGCCTTGCAGAGCCAGGAGGCCTCGCTGGGTGAAGCCAGCCAGCTGCAGGCCTTCCTGCAGGATCTAGATGACTTCCAGGCCTGGCTGTCCATGGCCCAAAAGATGGTGGCTACTGAGGACATGCCTGAGTCATTCCCAGAGGCCGAGCAGCTCCTGCAGCAGCATAACTCCCTCAAGGATGAAATTGATGGACATGAAGAAAACTACAAGCAGGTGAAGGCCTCTGGAGAGAAGGTGATCCAAGGCCAGACAGACCCGGAGTACCTGCTTCTAGGTCAGCGACTGGAGGGTCTGGATATCGGCTGGGATGCCCTGTGCCGGATGTGGGAGAGCCGCGGCCGTTCCCTCAAACAGTGCCTCGGCTTTCAGGAGTTTCAGAAAGACGCCAAACAGGCTGAAGCCATCCTCAGCAACCAGGTAGAGAGGCATGCAGGGCTGGGGATGGGGCTCTCTTGGTGCAGCGTCACTGGTGGTGAGTCTCCAAATGAGCTACAGAACTCTGGGGCCAAATGTTGCTTTTCTTGGGCTCTTTGTAGCAACTAACTGGGGTGGGGTTGGGGGTCTCTTTCTTCTTCCTCATGTGCCTTTTCCAGCCCTGAGTGCCAAACTGTCTTGTTCTTGGGTCAGTCAGAGGTTAGAGAAGTGAATCTTGTCCTAGACGGCTACCTTTCCATGTGACTTTAGACACACTGTTCACAGGGTACCCTGGGGTGGGCATAGAGTCTTTTTGCCCAAGTCTTTTTGCCGCCATTTACACCCCAGCCTCTATGACTGCATGTGGTGTTACTGCTTGGCAGGAGCCCTCACCGCCTCCTCAGTTTGTCTTCATGCCTTGTCTGGGAACTTGCTTCCACAGGAATACACTCTGGCTCACTTGGAGCCCCCAGATTCCCTAGAAGCTGCAGAGGCTGGAATCCGCAAGTTCGAGGATTTCTTGGTGTCTATGGACAACAACCGGGAAAAGGTCTTGAGTCCTGTGGACTCTGGAAACAAGCTGATCATGGAGGGAAACCTGTACACAGACAAGATCATGGAGAAGGTGCGGCTGATTGAAGACAGGTATTTTTGGCTTAAGAGCTGCCCAAACTACCTAGGGGCTTGGGATGCTGGGCAAGGGCCCAGATTCAGCACTTTTGTGATGGGTTTTGGCTTCCCTTCTAGATACCAGAGGAACAATGAGAAGGCCCAGGAGGCCTCCGTTCTTTTGAAAGACAACCTACAGCTACAGAACTTCCTCCAGAATTGCCAGGAGGTGAGGCCAGCAGGCCAGGCTCTCTTTCCAGGAGATTCCTGTCTAGGAGCAAAGTGTCCTAGAGGTGGGAGGTCACAGGGATCCTTTTCCACCCAGGAGTGGTAGAATTTCATGAGTGGAAAACTCAGGGTCCTCAGCAGCTTAGGTCATCCTCTCAATCTGCAGTTCCCCGGGACTCCACCCCCAACACCCATCTGAAAAATCATCCTTTGATTTGCCAGGTCTAGAACAGGAATTCTCAAGGAGTAGTCTGAGAATTCTCTATATTGGAATCACCCAGGGCCTGGACAGGGCTGGTCAAGAGCGTGTGACCCTGTGCTTGGGTAATGCCCTGCTGTTTCCATCCGGAAATTTGTAATACTTTTGAACATCTTCATTTTGCCCTGGGCCTTGCAAGTTGTGGAGCTAGTCTTGGACCTCGTTAAAGCAGACATTTAGACCCCAGTTGAGCACTGATGGATCAGAACCTTAAAGAACAAGAGAGAGAAGTATCCATCTTAAACAAATCTCCCAGTTGGAGAACTGCTGGCTGAAAAGGTCCTTGCTTACCTGGGGCTCATTGTATAAGGAAAGTCTTTAATCTGCCCACCCAAGTCCTTCCATTGATAGGAACTCCCTTGTGAGTGGGGTTTCCCTGACTTCCTCCCTACGATCCCCCTTCTTCCCAGCCCAGACAATTTTGTTTTCATCTACCTGTGCCTTGGCACAAGGCAAGCTTGGTATGGTGCCAGGACATCTTGGAAGCATTGGATGCTCATCACAGTTCTTTCCTTTCTTGTTAATTATTGGATCCTCCCTGGCCTCTTCCTCACATATCTTTTTCTCTGTGTTTATTACTGATTTCTCAACCTACTGCCAAAGAAGGGATTTATCCATCCATCCAGTAAAAACTTACTGAGCTCCTACAATTTGCCAGGCCCTGTGCTAGGTTCTGAAAATATGGAGAGAATAAATTATCCCTGGTTGGGCACCACACACTGTCTAGTGAGGAAGACAAGTCTGGGGCCACATGGTCGCCTAGGAATCCAGAGTTAGAGATTAGTTCTCTTCTGTGCTCATGCTTCCTCCCCTTGGCCAAAAATGTGCAGTCAGGGGCCATCAGGTTTACTCTCTCTGCCCGCAGCTTACTCTCTGGATCAATGACAAGTTGCTGACTACTCCGGATGTCTCCTATGATGAAGCACGCAATCTTCACAACAAATGGCTGAAGCACCAGGCATTTATAGCAGAGCTGGATTCCCACCAAGGGTGGCTTGAGAACATTGATGCAGTAAGTAGAATGAGTAGGTGGTGGGCAGCTCACTGCCTTGATATTGTTTTGGTCAGCTTTTTTGTTGCTGGGACCAAAAGAACTGACAACAATTTTAGAGGAGGAAAAGTTTATTTGGGGCTCATGGCTTCAGAGGTCTCAGTCTGTGGATGGCCGACTCCATTGGTCTGGGCCCAAGATGAGGCAGGACATCATGGCAGAAGAGTGTGGTGGAGGAAGGGCCACCAAGAAGCAGAGAGGTATTTCCTCTCAACAAGGACAAAATGTATACCCTAAAGGTATGCATGCCCCAGGAACTTACCTCCTCCAGCCACACTCTACCTGCCATTAGGGGATTAACGCACTGATTAGGTTTAAACTCTCATAACCCAATCATTTCACCTCTAAACTTTCTTGCATTATCTTACACGTGACCTTTTGGGAGACACCTAATATCTCAACCATAACAGATATTCATATGAGAATGGGGCTTCACCCACAGCAGAGACACTGTCCTGAAGCTTGCTGGATAGTATAGAATTTGGCAGTGGAAAAAAAAAATTCTCTAAATAGTTATTCAATCTTCAGAGATCCTGATTCAGCAAGTCTTGTTAAGTCTGCTCATAACTGGTACCTCTTCTGTGGGTCACCTGACTTGGGATAGTCCAGAGCAATGAAGACCCACCCCAGTTGGAGCTTCAGCATCCGTGCCAGGACAATAGATGTTTCTATATGCCTTCTATTATCCTTACCAGGACTCCAGTACCATCCTGTCCAGGGTCAGGGGAATACATGAAATGACCAGTCCAAGGAAGCTAATCCTCATTGTTTGGAAAAATGCCAGGAAGCAGTCATTCATAGCCCTCACAGTGCTCTGGATAGAGGGTCCCTTCTAATGGGCTTGCACGGTAACAGGGGTTAGATCTGGGACTCATGTCCCTTTGCTCTGCTGCTGTAGCTGTCCAGGAAGAAGCAGGCCCCTAGGGTCCACACAAAGCCATGCTGTATAGCAGTTAATGATGCAGCCTCTGGAGCCAGATTATCTGGCTCCTTTGCCTCCCTGGACCTCAGATTCCTCTCTGAAATGAGGATAATAACAGCACTTAAGCAATGGAGTTATGAATCCTGAATACTTGAGGACAAATAATGCACTTAAGATAGTATTTGGCAATTGTAAGACTCTCGATAAGCCAGGTATGGTGGCACATGCCTGTAATCCCAGTGACTCAGGAGGCTGAGGCAGGAGGATCAAAAGTTCAAAGTCAGCCTCAGCAACTTAGTAAAACCCTATCTCAAAATAAAAAAATTAAAAGAGCTGGGAATGTAGCTCTGTAGTAAAATGCCACTGGGTTCAATTCCCAGAACAAAATAAATAAATAAATACAATAAAAATAAAAGATTCTCGAAAACATTGACTACTGTTAGCAGAATATGTCTCTAGGCACAAGTCCTATCACATGGTATGCACCTCAAAAAATGCTTTTTTATATAGGTGAAAACCAGATAAGGCAACCTTAATAATTAAAGGTATCACCAAAGATTAGCGTCAACCTCTGGAACTCAGGAATGCTTGTACCCAGATAGATCGTGAATCTTTTATGTTTTCAGTACCAGTTGACCCCTATCTGCAGCCCCCCATACAGTGGTCTCCCTGAATCATTTGCCCTCAACAGTGCTCTCCCTGCCCTGCTCTCCCCTGCCAATGGCTCCAAGGGTTCAGAGTCTGTTCCAGTGGAACCTTACCGAATCAAGTTCTGTGCTAATTCTTCACCTTACTGACCTCCCATCCCAAAACCCCTTGCAATGCCTGGAATGGGGCTGCTTGTAGGCCACCGAGATCTCAGAGGGTGAGCTATCCCCATTTCCCCTCAGGAAGGAAGGCAGCTGAAGGAGGAGAAGCCCCAGTTTGAGGCTGTGGTGTCCCAGAGGCTGGACACATTGCACCGGCTCTGGGATGAGCTGCAGGCCATCACCAAGGAGAAGACCCGACATCTCTCAGCAGCCAGGAGCTCTGACCTGCGCTTGCAGACCCACGCTGACCTCAACAAATGGATCAGTGCCATGGAGGACCAGCTGCGGTCGGATGATCCGGGCAAGGACCTGACCAGCGTCAACAGGATGTTGGCTAAGTTGAAGGCACGTGAGCAGGCTATAGACTCAAATCGTTAGACTGGAGAGGATCTTGGGGAGAAAACCTGAAAGCATAAAGCAAGTACCTTTGTTCTTCATGGTGGACTTGCTCTTATCATGCAAACATGTCTTAGGATTCCTAACCTGTCCCCTACCCCTTTGGCAGTGACAGGGTTCCAATCAAAGGATGCATGAGAAGTACAGGGCAGGCCCTCAGAGGAGGGAAGGATGAATGAGGACTTCCAGGGGGGGCTTTGGAGGAGTCTGAGCTCAAACTGGGGCTTACATGATGGGCGAGGGATGGATAGATGAAGAGCAAGAAGGGGCTGCCCAGGTGCTGAGGCCATTGCTGTGCTGTCCCCTTGTGTCTCAGAGAGTGGAGGACCAGGTGAATGTGCGGAAGGAGGAGCTGCAGGAGCTGTTTGGCCAGGCACCCTTATTGGGAGAAGAAGCGGGAGACACTGACCTGAGCATCGAGAAGAGATTCCTGGACCTCCTGGAACCCCTGGGGCGGAGGAGGAAGCAGCTGGAATTATCCAGAGCCAAGCTGCAGATCAGCCGCGACTTAGAGGATGAGACGGTGCGTGGGCTGCGGCTTCTCCACCCCCAAGGGCTGAGCCGCCAGCTGCTACCAGGGGTAGCTGGCCGCTGCCCACAGCAATTCTTGGCAGCAGATACTGGTCATCTCACCCACTTATTTCAGAGGGTTACTGTGATGATTACATTAACTAGGAAAGCAAAGCCAGCGCATTTTGAATGGTAACTCAGTGGTCCCTGGCTGCCTTTGATGGTAATGACATGGGATTTGGGTTCAGACAGGCTTGGGCTCAAGATCCAGCCTCAAGTGCTTTCTCATAGTCTGACCAGGAGCAAGTTATTTGGAACCTTAGTTTGAAATATTGGAACATTCCCATCTAGAAAATGGAAGGAAGAAAAAAAACAAAAACAAAACCTCTAATGGGTGTTGGGAGGAACCAGGGAGACATGGCTGGCAATGCACTGTCCAGCTCTTGGGAGGAGGCAGCTGTGATTGTCATCAGCTGTCCCTCTGCCTTTTGTCTCTGCAGCTCTGGGTGGAAGAGAGGCTGCCATTGGCCCAGTCAGCCGACTATGGCACTAACCTGCAAACGGTGCAGCTGTTCATGAAGAAGAACCAGGTAAGCCTGCCTCACCTGGTCAGTGCACCTGCCTCTCCTGACCCTGCCTGGCTCTGATCCCGGAAGGTCAGCCATAGAAGATTATTGCTTCCATTGGGGACTTTGGGATCCTTCAACTGTACTTGATGTCTCACTGCAGAAAGAGCAGGGAGAATTCTGGAAGGATCACAGAGGAAAGAGAAATTGTGGTCCTTGGGGACTTGGGGTCATTCAGACTCCATCAGGCTCAGGTGGGTGCAGGACCCCCTGAGGCCCTGGCCTGGATTTAATGCGTTTTCAGTTCTGAATTCACTGGCCTTCCCAAGAGAAGCTCATAACTCCTGGGTTTTCTCCTCTGACATTGCCTTGTCCTCTTCTTGGGCTGAGCTTGGAAAATGTGCTGTCATCAAGGTACATAGACCCCACTTCTCTGGACACAGAAGGATGCTTTGTGGGAGCTCAAACCCCATTAGAAAGCTGCTGAACTTGAACTTGGAGTCCTAGAAGCAAACATCCAACTGATGTTCAGTTCTCTGAGGCCAGACTAGACTCTGATCACAATCCTGGACACAGCACACGCCAAACACTTCCTCTGTGTCAGGGCAGTAGAGGGAGCCTGAATTTTCAAGGAAGCCAGCTGGAACCTTGCCAGAAATGCAAAGCATCAGGTTCCACCCCTGAGTCTGATTGGATCCGGGTGGAGCCAGAGCAACTGAGTTGAACAATCCCCCCAGGCCAACGGGCACCGAAGTTAGAGCCACTGCCACAGAGGGTGTTCAGGGAGGAAGTTATACATGGGTTTGTGCTTTAGTAGCCTAGCCCCTAATAGTCTTTACTAGGGCAACCATGCACATTAAAGTCACTTGGGGACTTTTAAACATACAAAGGTCAGGTCTCAATTAATTAGTTTCTCTGTGAGTGGGGCCCTGGCTGTACCCGTTTTCCTGGAATATTCAATGTACCATCAGGGTTAAGAACCATCGCCACACCTGGTCTGGCTCCTGCCTACCTAAATCACATCTCTTATTCCATTCAGCCTCCTTCACTAGCTCTCCTCTTCCAACCTTGCAGCATCACACAGTCCAGGCTCCTTTCTACCCCAGGGCCTTTGGATGGGTTCTTCCTTTTTCCTGGGAACACTCACCCCAGACCTTTGGTTGCTTCCCTCTCACTGTTCATGTCTCACTCCAATGTCATCTCCTCAGAGAGGCCTTTCCTGATTCTCCTCGCTAGAGGAGCCACTGCCACATCCCACTGTGTATTTTTCCCATAGCACCAAAGGAAGATGGCATTTACATGCTCACATCTATTTCTTCTATGCGACTATGAGCTTTAAGAGGGTAGGGGTCGTCTTCATCTCTCCATTTAGTCCTTAGTACCTAGAACAAGGTCTGGTGTGTAGATAATACCTTAAAAAATTGTTGAATGAATGGGAAGAAGATATCATAGTTTTGTATCCCAGAAAGACAAGAGGGTAATTGCTTAAAAAGCAAGAGAAATATCTTTTTAGGGCACCATGCAGAGATCATAAGATCTCAGAGAAAGTAATGAAGCAAAATGGAGCTGACAACTTGAATATAATTGCAGAGACTACAGAAAATTGTCAAAATCAATGTTTTGAATATTAATACAAAAATGTATTTCCCCAGGTGAGGTGCCTTGTGGATCTTACTAGTCTAACATTTTTCTTTTTCTTTGTTTCTGCCTTTTTTCTTTGTTTCTTTCTTTCTTTCTTTTTTTTTTAAACTGGGGATTGAATCCAAGGGTGCTTTACCACTGAGCTATATTCCCCAGACCTTCTTTTTCAAATTTTTGAGACAGAGTCTCACTAAGTTACTGAGGCTGGTCTTGAACTCGTAATTCTTCTAACTCAGTCTCCCAGACCACTGGGATTACAGGCATGCACCACTGAGCTCGGTTTCATAAATATTTAAAATGCTGGCAGTCACCTCTGTGGACTGCTCCCCACTCTGCCTTCTAGATGTTTTTTAAAGGCCATGAGAAAATGCTCTTTAAAAGAGAGAGAAGAAACAAGGTGTAAGGAGGCCAAGAACCCACGTGAGAAGCAGCTAGTTTGGCTTCAAGGACCCCGAAAGGATTCTTTCTATATACGTGTCAGGGCCTCCTGAAGGTAAAGGTGACCCAGTCACCGGAGGCAGAGGAAAAGGCCATTTGGGTAACCAAAGGGGCAAACAGGACATAATACACAGTTCGCAAAGGACTAAAAAGTAAAAAATGGAGAAAAACAAAACCAAACCCAAAACTCTACACAGGGGCCACTACCAGCTGTTCTTTCATCTGGAGCAAAAGCTGCTGAAAGAAGACATCAAGGAGTCGTTCTAAAATTGTTTTCCTTCCCTCCGGTGTGTACACCTGAGAGATCAAGCTCTGTTGATGCGGAGAGGGAGCGGGGAGCAGCCAGGAGCCTGGCTTTGACATCAGGCAGGGCTGTGTTCCGCTCCTGCTCTGCCACTCGCTGCCAGCAAGTTCCTTCAGTGCCATGTGTCCGTTCCCAAGTGCTTTTCTCAGACCTATGAGGGTTGAAGGAGGAGGCCCGGGAGTGTTCACTGCCCTGCTGGCCGGTGGGCATGGGCAGTTTTTCTTGGCATCACCTGCTCTACTCCAGCAGGAGGGGGAGAGGGGCCATGAGTGCCCTGGCCCTGCAGAAATGGGCTCCCGTGCCTGGTGGGAGGACCCCGCCCCTGAACCCTTCCTCATGGTCACAGACACTGCAGAACGAGATCCTGGGCCATGCGCCGCGGGTGGAGGACGTGCTGCAGCGGGGACGGCAGCTGGTGGAGACTGCAGAGATCGACCTCCAGGACATCGAGGAACGCCTGGGGCACCTGCAGGCCTCGTGGGCAACCCTGCGAGAGGCAGCGGCTGGGCGGCTGCAGCGCCTGCGGGACGCCCACGAGGCACAGCAGTACTACCTGGACGCGGGCGAGGCCGAGGCCTGGATCAGCGAGCAGGAGCTCTATGTCTTCTCTGATGAGCTCCCCAAGGTCTGCTGGGGCAGGGGCTGCCAGCCAGGGTGCCAAGGTGGACGGGAGAGCTGGAGCGGGCACTAGTGGGGTGGAATCCAAGCATGTGAGGGGTGCGAGTGGGTGAGGGTGTCCAGGGGACCCACAGAATCTCCCTGCTGCCCCTTAACTGCTGTGGAGAAGGGAGGGGAAGGGAAGGGGTCTCTCAAAGCTGGGTTGTTAGAAAGTTTTCATGGGGGCAGCAGGTCGGTAGTGGGCCAACCCAGAAGGACAGACAGAGAGCAGATGATGGAGAAAGGCAGGGTGTGGGTGTTGCTGGGAGTCCAAGGGGCAGGAGGGGAAGGGCTCTCCTCACCCAGCACCTCCAGGAAGCTGGGCTGAAACTCTGGCGCTGACCTCTGCTGCCTCGTAGGATGAAGAGGGCGCCATCGTGATGCTCAAGAGGCACTTGAGGCAGCAGCACACCGTGGAGGAGTACGGGAGGAACATGAAGCAGCTGGCTGGCCGGGCCCAGAGCCTGCTGGCCGCAGGACATCCTGAGGGGTGCGTGTGCCTCCTGAAGTGACTCGGCAGGTCATTGGGCATCAGGCCAGTGACCCCACCAACCAATATCCCTCCAGGTTTAAGAAAGGAAAATGGGAACAATTTCCCCCAGATACAGAAGTTTCTGGACTATTGATGGGCCCAGTCCCTTTTGGGGGTTGTTGATTGGCCCAGTCCCTTAGTCTTGTGTGAGGGACGCCAACATGGGACACCTGAGGCCTGGTTTGCAAAAAGATCAGAAAATGGAATAGCAAAATTATGCTTTGGTGACCTTAGAGCTCCAATCTTTTGAAGATTTAGAATATGCTAAGAGACACTGAAGACTCATTTTGCTTTTCTTTTTATGGTTCAGAAAGTACTTCAGGACCTCATAAAATCCTCAGCAGACTCCTATGTCAAAGTGAATGTAGAAAAGTTATACCCATCTGAACCATTGACTTGCCTGGGTTCTGAATAAATGAGAACCCATTGACCAGACTCCTCAGGCTGCCCTTGTCATGGCCCTGTCCTCGGCTGCCACTGCTGGTCCTTGGCAGCCACACAGCTCCCAGAGATCCCCAAGGACTGGGCCCCTGGTTCTGTCTCTCCCTGAAGAGCTCGGCAGGGGCACCACTGCTGGAACCCGCTCAGCCCGGCCCCATCGACCTCCTGAGAAGGATAATGGAGTCTGCCCTGTGCGCATGAACCTGTGAGCTTCCCAGAGAGAGGGCCACAGCAGCAGGTGCCACACCAGGGCAGAAGTCCATGACTCAGTCCAGCCCTCCCATGAGGCACTGTGGCCAAACAGGTTATTCCTTCTCTCACCAGCTCTTCCCCAGGAAAAGCCACTATCACTTCTCCTAAGCTTCACTCCCCTACGTAGGGATCTAGGGAGGAGAAGGTCGGCTCCTCTGAGCAGGCTGCTCCGGGTTCTTGATCACCATCTTTAAGGGATTTCTTGGATCAAATTCCAGGGAACAGATAATCAGACTTCAGGGGCAAGTGGATAAGCAGTATGCCGGGCTGAAGGACATGGCAGAAGAACGCAGGCGGAAGCTGGAGAACATGTACCATCTGTTCCAGCTGAAGAGGGAGGCTGATGACTTGGAGCAGTGGATTACAGAAAAGGAGATGGTGGCCTCATCCCAAGAAATGGGGCAAGACTTTGACCACGTGACCGTGAGTACCACAGCTCCCGCCTTCTTTGCAGTAGACACAGTCAGCCATGGTTCCAGACCCTCACGATGCCCCTACCGTTGCAGGGCATTGCACAGGGATGCAGTCACACCAGGGTGAGGTGTGGTCAGAGGGCCCACGCTGCCCTGGGGAAAGACTGAGGGTCAGCACCAGATGGTCACAGTGGCCACCTAGCAACATCTGCAGCTGGGAGCAAGATGATACCCACCTGGCCCTGAGCCCCACTAACCCCATTTCTGTCTGCCCCATGTTCAGATGCTTCGAGACAAATTCCGGGACTTTGCCCGGGAGACTGGGGCCATTGGGCAGGAGCGGGTGGACAACGTGAATGCCACCATTGAGCGACTCATTGATGCGGGCCACAGTGAGGCGGCCACCATCGCCGAGTGGAAGGATGGGCTGAATGACATGTGGGCGGACCTGCTGGAGCTCATTGACACGCGCATGCAGCTGCTGGCAGCCTCCTATGACCTGCACCGCTACTTCTACACTGGGGTGGAGATCCTGGGCCTCATCGACGAGAAGCACCGCGAGCTGCCCGAGGATGTGGGGTTGGACGCCAGCACTGCCGAGTCCTTCCACCGGGTGCACACTGCCTTCGAGCGCGAGCTCCACCTGCTGGGCATGCAGGTGCCCACAAGTGCCACCACCCTTCTGGCTCCTGGAGGGGAACCTTCTAGAATGGGCACCTGGAGATTTCCCTTCCTTAGAGAACTAACAGCTCAGGGCAGGGAGTAGTGGCTTTCAGATACTCTTTAACTTCAGAAGTACTTTAAACTGAATTCTCACCAAAAAAAAAAAAAAAAAAAAAAAATCCATAAAATACCTTATGCAATATTATTAGCTAATGCATAGTGCTTTTCTAGCACTGGATCCTCAGAGCCATGCTCTGAGATACTAACCCTGTCTGCATTTTGTAGGTGAGGAAAGCAAGGCGCAGAGAGCCAGAAAGTTGCCTGGGAACTTGCAGATACATAGTGAGGCCAAGGCTCAGACTCTGGTGCTCTGGTTATAAATCCCACATGTGTGTGCCCACCAGGCAGTCCGGTCTTTCCAGTGGGAACTGGGGTGCTCCTAAGATCTGCCTTCTCGACACCCCCTTAATCACTGGGGATATGCAGAGGCACCTCTGCAGATCCCTAGGTTTCCCCAGAACTTGGTGTGATAGAACAGGACAAAGGTGAGAGACCCTAGCTGCCAAAGGTTCCTCAGGCCTCCACTGGCTATGCGGTCCCAGGGCAGCCCAGTGGAGTTCAGGGATGACACCAAGGTAGGTTGGGCTGGGCCCCTGATTCACCTGGAAGTAGACCTTTTAGGGATTTATCCTCCAGCTGAAGGTGGGACCTGATGTGCAGCTATTGTCTTTGGAGGTGCCGGAGTCCCTGAGACAGGGGACTCTGAGGTCCCACTGAGGTCTCAGGAAGAAGGTTTCATTATCCCTGGGGATCTGGTGTAGCCCCTTCCTTAAAGACATGGCATGTAGGGTGGTTTAAGAACAGGGGCCCAGGAGCACAGCTCTAACCCCACTGACCCTAGTTAGTATGAGGGATCTGGGGCTATTTACTTGACCTCCCTGTGCCTTAGTTTCCTTATCTCAAAAGCGGGGATAATGAAAGTTCCTCTTTCATGGGATTATTGCAAGGATGCAAAGTTAATATGAACTTTGTAGAACAGTGCCTGGTTCATAGTTACTCTCATTATAGTTCCTTTAAGGAGATCAAAGGGTAGTGAGTTCCCGTCACTTCTAAATCCTCACCAAAATCCTTGGGTAGATAGAGGTGTCCAAGTAGGGATCCTTCTACAGCATCCGCTGGGCAGAGGCTGGAACCTTCCCATGGTGTGCTAGGGAGGAGATAGGACAGATGCCCTTCCAGTGCCAGGTCCCACATGCCTCTGTCCAGGGAACAATGTCTGGTTTTGCCTGACCACAGGTACAGCAGTTCCAGGATGTGGCTACCCGCCTGCAGACAGCGTACGCCGGGGAGAAGGCAGATGCCATCCAGAGCAAGGAACAGGAGGTGTCTGCTGCTTGGCAGGCATTACTCGATGCCTGTGCTGGGCGCCGGACTCAACTTGTGGACACAGCAGACAAATTCCGCTTCTTCAGCATGGTCCGTGATCTGCTTTCCTGGATGGAGGGTATCAACCGGCAGATTGAGACCCAGGAGAGGCCCAGGTAAGGGGGACATCCTCAAGGCAGCTCCACTCCGTGCCAGGTGAGGCCCACATGCCCACGGCTCCTCCTCTCCTGAAGGGCACCTGAGATGAATTTCTGAGTGGCTCAGGTTCTACTGGGAGGATCAACCATTTCAGAGCAAGGGGAGAGAGTAATTCAAACTGTCCAACGGGGGACAGTGACCACTTCAACTCACACATCCAAAGCTGGACAGGTCCAAGACTGCTCATTCCCCCAGAACCATCCTCCTAAAACTCAGGATGAAGCTGATTGTCCATGAGGGGGGGGCCAGGCACCTGAGCAGTGAGCACCCAGCAGGGCTCAGAGCTGTCCACTCAGTTAGTGTCCGTTCAGCAATTATCCCTCTGCCTGCAAGGTGCCTGCTTACTGAGATATAATCTATGCACTGCACTTCATCCATTTAAAGTGTTCCATTCAGTGGTATTTATTTATTCCTAGATTTTTTTTGTTAGTGTTTTTTTGTTTGTTTGTTTGTTTGTTTGTTTTTTTGCGGGGGTAGGTATCAGGGATTGAACCCAGGGGTGCTGAACCATTAAGCCACATCCCCAGTCCTTTTTTTTTTTTTTTTTTTTGGTGGGGGGGGGAGATGCTTTTTAAAGAATAGGAAATTTTAAAAGATGTATGAATGGCCACCAAAATAATAAAAATGTGCTTAACTTCATCAATGATCAGACAAATTTATATTAAAATATGGAACGCTTCACGAATTTGCGTGTCTTCCTTGCGCAGGGGCCATGCTAATCTTATCGTTCCAATTTTAGTATATGTGCTGCCGAAGCGAGCACCCCAGTCCTTTTTAAAATATATTTTATTTAGAGACAGGGTCTCATGAAGTTGCTTATGGCCTCACTAAGCTGCTGAGGCTGACTTTGAACTCGAAATCCTCCTGCCTCAGCCTCCTGAACCTCCAGGATTACAGGCATGCGCCACTGCACCCAGCGATATATTCCTAGTTATACAGCCATCGCTACCATCCAGGTTCAGAAGATTTTCATCACTCCCACCCCCAAAAAAGCCCATCCCCATTAGCAGTCACTCCCTGTGCCTCTTGCCCCTGAACCCCTGGCAAGCCCCTGGCAGCCACCACTTCCTCTCTCCCTAGATTTGCCTATTCTGGATAGTTCATAGATATATTATCTTTTGTGAATGACTTCTTTCACTTAGTCTGTTTTCAAGATTCATTTTGTTGTACCATGAAGCAGCACCTCATTCCTTTTTTAAAAATTATTTTAGTTGTAGATGAACACAATAACTTTATTTATTTATCTTTTTAAAGTGGTGCTGAGGATCAAACCCAGGGCCTCACACATGTTAGGCAAGCGCTCTACCACTGAGCCACAACCCCAGCCCCACTTCATTCCTTTTTATTGTTGATTAGTATTCCCTGGCTCCTCCTGGGGACCCTGCACCCCTGCCCATGCCCTGTCCACTGAGCAATGGAAGACCTTAGGGCTCAGTGTTCCTGGGGCTGGACTTCCTGGTTGAGCAGAGAGAGAGGAGGGAACGGGCCAAACTCCCTGAGGCAAGTGGGAGGTGGCCCCTTCTGCCAGAGTGACCCAGAGGCTCCCTCTCTGGCCCTTGCCTTGTCCCCAGGGATGTGTCCTCTGTGGAACTACTCTTGAAGTATCACCAGGGCATCAAGTCAGAGATCAACACCCGGGGCAAGAACTTCAGCACCTGCCTGGAGCTCGGGGAGTCCCTGCTACAGCGGCAACATCAGGCTTCAGAGGAGGTGAGCCCTTCATGTCCTTGTCCTCACTATTACTGGCCAGGTAGCTTCTTGGTGGGGACTGGGGGAGCTCTGAGGAACCTATCTTTCACTCGTGGAGCATCGGGTCTGCCAGCGGGTCAGGACTTGGAGCCACACCAAGCCTGTTCTCCATCTTAAGGAGTTGGCCTCTCCCTGAAGGACAGCAGGCTCATAATCGACCCATGCCCACATGTGTCCTTGCTTAGAAGTTGATGACTCCATCTCCTAGGCGAGACATATTTAGGTGCCTGAGAGATTAAGTAACTTGCCCAAGACTGCACAGCTAACAAGTAGCGAGGCCAAGACTTGAAGCCAGGCCTGTGTGACCAAGCCTGGCATTCTCTGCAGCCATCTGTGCACTGCCTCAGAGAGAGGGAAGTGTTCCCAAAGCCCATGCTTTTCTCCTTCCCTCCCTACAGATCCGGGAGAAACTGAAGCAGGTGGTGGCCAAGAGGAAGGACATGAATGATAAATGGGAGGCCCGAGCTGATCGGCTCCACATGTGTGAGTGCAGCGCAGGGCCTGGGGACATGGGGCAGGGCCACACACCTACTGGCGCAGGGGCAGGGAGGGCGATGCTGCAGTAGGGTGGCTTTTCACCACTGCCTGGAGGAGACCCTCCCCACAGCACCAACCATTGGCAAAGCTCTGGACCTTGGGCCAAGCAGAAGACCAAGCAAACCCTCTCTGGAAGCCTCCCTCCAGCGACCAGGGCCCCACTCCTGGCCCACCTGGTGCTGGGCTGCTGTCTCAGCTGAGCTGTGGCTGGGGAGGTGCAGGGTGGCGCTCTCCCGCTCTCGGTACTCTCGGCATGCTGGGTATTTGCTCTAAGGAGCGTCAGTCAAGGGTTCCTTCCTCCAGCGCTGGAGGCTGAGGAGAGGTGCAGAAACGCTCGCCTTTTGGGTAGGAGCTGTGAGCCAAAAAGATCCCTATGGCTGTTTATCCACAAGTTGAGACAAAGACAAAGGCCAACAAGAGAATTCAGGGCAGAAGACTATTCCTCAAAAGAGAGGCATCTAAACTGCATTTGGTTTCTAAACAGAGTTTGTTTCCATTCATGTGTTTTTAAAATATGGCTATTGGTGGAGATGAGGTAGGACCCCAGAGTGGGGATGGAGTGGCCTTGGGCAGGAGGTCGGGACTGAACAAGACATCCATGCAGTTTAGGGACACCTGTCTCTCCTACCTGACCACCGGCCGCCCAGGTCCCTACAGGAATGACTGTTGAATGCTAACCGGCCCCTGGGCCTTGTGGGTGGGTCTTCGGCTTGTTCTCTGGCAGTGTTGGAGGTGTGCCAGTTCTCCAGGGACGCCTCTGTGGCTGAAGCGTGGCTCATTGCCCAAGAGCCCTACCTGGCCAGCCGAGACTTTGGCCACACTGTGGACAGTGTAGAGAAGCTGATCAAGAGGCACGAGGCTTTTGAGAAGTCTACAGCCACCTGGGCAGAACGCTTTGCTGCTCTGGAGAAGCCCACTACGGTGAGGGGGACAGGCTGGGAGGCTGGGGTGGGCTGCAGCCTTGCCTTGGGGGAGTCTCACAACCAGAACTCCAATGTAAGATGCGGGCATGAAAAGCCAGCAACAGAAAGTACTCACTTTGAATGCCAAAGATGAAAAGGGGCGTCGGGGGGCGGGGGACAACCACCAGGGTGTGCTGGGGTGCAGCGCTGTGATTAGAGGGAGGTCACCTGAGGACACAGCTCTGCCCTGTGCCTACTCTGACCTTCACCTTTTCCTTCTCCAGCTTGAGCTTAAAGAACGCCAGACCCCAGAGAGACCCGCAGAGGAGCCTGGGTGAGTGGTGGCTATGTGGCAAGGAGCAGCAGGGTGGGTGGGAAGGAGGAGGAGGCTTTTGATGGCAACTGGACATCTGAACAAGACACACTTGGCCCCTTGTCAGTGAAACCCAGAGTGCACAGAGCTTGAAGCCAGAATGTTCTGTTGCCCCAGTCACAGGAAGGAAGGGGAGGCCAACGTGGTTGCGGCTGAGATAGGGCGCGCCCTCAGGGGCCCTCCAGCACCACCCCCAGGGCTGTCTCAAGGGGCACTGGTCCGATTCTGAAGCACTGCTTCACTTTTCCCATCTATAAGCCTCTGGGCGACTCCTCGCGGAGCACCTTTGGGCAGATGAGTGGCGCTCCTGCCACACGTGTGTGAAGCCAGGCCTCAGAGGGAGGCGCCGGCTTCAGAGGGTCACCTGGCATTAAAGAGAAGCTGTGTCTTCCTTAGGCCTCAAGAGGAGGAAGGCGAGACAGCAGGGGAGGCTCCCCGCGTCCCCCACCGTGCGGCGACTGAGAGAACTTCCCCGGTCAGTTTCATGTCCCATTTGTCTAGTTCCTGGGAGTCGTTGCTGCCAGAGCCTCCTCATCCCTACTAGGCTCCTCCAGGGCAGAGGGCAAGAATGGGGCATGCGCCACCCTGCTCCCGGGCCCTCCTTGTCCTGCCTGTGTCCCCAGAAGCCTCACTCCAATCAGTCTACTTTTTCACTTAGGTTTTCTTAATTCTTAGAATAATTTCCCTCCTCCTCCAACCCAGACGAAACTGACTGCCATCCCACTGACATGACTCTATTAGTTTGGTTTTATCTAGTCTAATAAATTTTATTATATAAACATATCACTATTTACATTCAGGGAAGCACTTTATACAGGGTATAAAATTTGGGCACACTGTCCTTTTCCCCATTTTCCTTCTAACTCCATCCTCCACACGTACACCCTCCATACAAACACACGTGTACACACACACACACACACATACACACACACACACATACACACACACATGAACCAGTCGACATCCTGTCCTGCCTGCAGGCATTTTTGGCAGTGAAGTGGGGAGACCCACCCTTCCAGCAGATTCCTCCCTCTTTTGCAGAGCCCTCTCTCTCTTTCTGCTGACCTGGGCCAGTGAGTTAGCATGTGGAGCTGGTTCTGAGGCAGACAGACTTGAAGGGGTCCTACAGGAGTGAGGGAGAATCCCAGGGCTGTGGGTGTCAGGGGGCTAGCCCCAGGTGTAGGAAAGGAGGGTGTGATGGAGGTCTGACTGGAGGAGGGGCTGGAAGGGCCCAAGAGGGCCACTCTGGGGAGCAGTGGGCTGAGAAGAGAGCAAGAATCAGCATGCAGCTTGCATGGCTTTTCTGCTGTGTGGACCTCTTGTGGCATGTGGCTCTGGGGGTCAAGAGAGCAACAGATCCTTCACGTGCCCCTCATCTCCAAGTGCCCAGGTGAGCTTGCCTGACTTCTGAGGGGAAACTAAGAAAGATTAGTATTCTCGGTGGAAATTTCTGGTACATGAACCACCCCAGAAAAATACACATACAGCTTTTCTAGAATGCACAAGGACCTGGGTGCGGGGAGAGGGGGAAAAAAGAAAAGAAAAATGCATATAGTGATTCCTCCCTGTGCAGAATCTCTGTTAGACTTGGATTTGCACTCCCTCCCTCCCTAGTCGCTCTCTCACTCTTTCTCTCACACACACATACACTCTCAGCTCCCTCTGCCTCCCTTCTAAGCTATACCAGCCCATCATGCCCAGCAGAGGGCACTGCCAGGCCCTGCTGAAGGGCCTCTGCCGGGAGTCCCCTCTGAAATGTCCATCATCCCTGTCTATGGCTGACCACGTTCCAGTCCCTTTTCCCAGCACCAGCCCTCGTTGGAGGGAGAGAAAACTCTAGGGGCTGAAGTGGACTCTGGACACAGGCTGGGGCTGTCCCTGCCTCCTGCCCCCACCTGCGCTTCTGCCCTGCATCCCTGTGTGTCTGCATGCCGTGGTGTCCTGGTGTGCGGGCTCCTTCGTGATCACCTGAGCAGCTCCACCATTGTCTGTGTCACATATGTTTGTGCAAATGTAATTACATGTGCATCAGAGCCTCCTCCATGCAACACTTGAATGTCACTGGGTTGAGGGAAATAAAATTTGCTTGGACCTGAGTGTCTCTCTGGGGGAAGATGAGTGAGTCCACATCTGAGACCCTTCCTGGAGAGCCAGCCACTCTGCCAGATGGGAAAACTGGCCCTTGCCTGGTACCAGAAAGAAACCAGATGGCGAATCAAATGAACACCAGACCAGAGGCCTCCTGGAAACAGATTTCCTGCTGCTTCTCCTTTCTGAGCATCTTAAGTTTTCATGAGGATCCATGAAACACAGAGGGAGGGCCTAATGCCCAGTCAGTCTCTGGTATGAGAGACAGGAGGATGGAGAACCACCAACCCACCTCGGGAGCCTCCTCACAAAGCCAGCCTCTGACTCCTCCAGCCTGTCCTTTATAGAACCTCTGGCCTATCCCAGGAAGGTTTGGCTTCCTCTCTAGGACAGGCCTGGGGTCCAGTGGCTCTCCTGCTGGTCCTGTGTGTGCAGTCTGGTGTTGGTGCCCTCTAGAGTAGATACGTATCGCTTCATGTAAACCCCTTACTAATGCATGTGGCTTCCTGCTGGGGGACAGCTGGGAGTGGATGGGTGCTCTTGCCCTGTCCAAGCAGGCGCATACCCCCCACCGTCCGCCTCTTCCCGGTGTGCATGCGCACACATGTGTACACACAGTGTCTGAGCTGCCATCCCATCACTGTGCAATAACACTGGCTCCCCTCACCTCTGGCCTCTGCGCATTAGTGCGCGTCCTGGTTAATCCCTTCCTACAGGTAAGTGTGTGCAAGGTCATGCAGAAGAAACAGGGTGTCACTCGCCTAAAACAAAACCTGTGGAGTGCACATCAGGGCATCTGGGTTCCAATCCATTTTGCTGGAACCTTGAGTGGGGTTTTAGATAATGACCCCGAGTCTCTTGCCCTTATGAAGGCCTCTCTGTGGGATTACAGAAAGTCCAGAATGTTCCTGTATGTCAGCGGTGTAGCTAGTCAAGGGAGGGGCTGTGGAGGTGGTTTTCCCACTTTCCTGTGATCTCGTTCTTAGCTCTAAGATACCTGGTTGGTTCATCAGGCACCAGCCAGTGCCAGGCTGGGACAGGGAAGGAGAGCTTAAGGCCTGGGTGTTTGTCTTTTTTCCTGTTTGGGGAGGAGAGAACAGGTCAGACCTTTGCTGCTGCCAAGGACAGAGCCCTGAAGGGGGCCTGCTGGCTTCTCCGTGCCTGTGGCAGCAGTGGCAGGCAGACTTGCCTGGGCCTAGTGCGTGAGAAGGTTCTGGTCAGGGTGCACCTCACCCCACACCCTCTGCCCCTGCAACCCCCTTCGCCTGGGTGCATAACCCTGAGAAGAGCTGGAGGGTCCCTCAATTTCCAGGCCCCAGATGTAGCATTTGTGGTGACGTGTTCTTTTCTCCTGGGAGAGAAAGAGATGATCCTTGTGGTGGTGGAGAGAATGGGGGTGCCCCTAGACTGAAGGGTCTCCAGGTCCCACATTGCCTGTTTCCTGGCTTTGGGGTGGAAAGAAGGGTCCGCCGTAGGAACTCACCCTCCAGGGCTGCCGTGAAAATGTGAGTAACATCCTTCAAAGGGATTGGTGCTCCCAAGGGCTGTGACAGTAAGAAAGAATGCCCTTCATTGTTTGGGGACAAACATGCCCTGACGGTCCACAAGCTTCTGGGCTAGATGAGTCTGCACTGCAGAGGGGACCCTGGGACGCAAGATCACTGCAAAGAGCAGCTGTGTGGGTGCCCTTCATGAGAAGCCTTCAGGAAATTGTCATGGAATACTCTGACCCAAGGGCAGCTCACAGATGCCACTCTTGCAAGTGGCCTTCTAAGACTGACCCCTGGAGGGGGGGTTGAGCATCCTGTCAGGGCTGAACACGGGGAGTCAGAATTCCTGGGTCTCTTGCATCTCCCTTCCATGGTCTCCCCAGGGCCTGGCTGACTCCAGCTTCCGTCACCTGCTTAGCAACCTGGGAAACTCCCCCAGCGCGGGCTCCTCTCAGCTGGGAGCTTCAGGCCGCAGCCACAGCCCTGCGTCCTCAGGTGGAAGTGATGTGGGTGTGGAGGCGCAGCTGTGTTCCTTCTTGCCTCAACAAGCTTCCCAGGCTTTCCTCCTCCCCCATGAGGGCAGCTTCTTCAGACATTTTGCAGCGAATGCAAATCCTATGTTTGTTCTTAATGGGCAGAGCCAGCCTGGAAAGAACGTCAGCTTGCCCCCAAACCTGGGCGTGGCCCTGTCTCTCCAGGATGCCTGAGTCAGCATGGCAGGGGTGTGTCTGCTTGCAGTCTGGCATGGCTCCCTGAACATCTGCCCACTGCTGGCTGTGCCCAGCCCTCTGCTATGGTCAGACACCATCTTTCTGGCCCTGCTGCTTAAGAAGAACTTCCACTCTTCCTAAGTTCTTTCCGGTTGTATTTCAGAGCATCCCAGGTACCGGTGGACTCAGGATGAGACTCAGTTAACATTGGAGGTGTCTCAGAAATGGGTTTGAAGTTGACAACTTGACCACTGGGTGGCAGGTCTGGATGCAGAGGTTGTGGTCTCTCTAGTCATTCTAATGCTCCGGATCCCCGAGATTGAGCAGCACCAGCTCCTCCGGGACAGGGACCCAAAGACACCACACAGGCTGTGGGCGAGGTGGAGAGCGCCTCAGGAAGCCTTGCTTTCCTCTCAGCCACTGGTGGCAGTGGACTGGGTCTCCCTCCTCCCTGTTTAGGGAGGCCTAAACTGCCATTCCCCCGCCCCTCACTCACTCTACCTGGTGGCCTCTGCCCTGCATCCCTCCCTTTGGGCCTCTTGCACAAGCTCCTCAGTTGCCATCTCAGACAGACAGCTGGGCCTTGGCGTACAGCAAGGAGCAGCTCTGCTTGCCCCACCAGCCTGCCAGCCTGGGGTTCACTCCCCATCTCCCCAGCCTCAGTTCCTCCTCAGTTCTTCCTTCCCATTCAACCATAGCCGCTGCTTTCTTGTTTGAGCATTTGTCTCTGCCTATCCAAAGTGGCCATCTCTTTATCTTTGACTGGTTTCAAATCAGCAAACTTTTTTTTTTTTTTTTTTTTTTTTTTTTTATCTTGCAAACAATTGTCTTCTGAACAACCCTCCTAACCTGTCTAGACAGCCCTGCCACCCAGGGCACAGGAGTCAAAGCATCAGACACTAGGGAGGCTAAACATTCCCAGCTGCCTGAGTGCTAAGTCTCCCCATCCTACTGTCACCCCATGCTACTTAGTTGCCTAAGGCATCTAGCCATGGGTTTTGTCTGGCCCCAAGCTCCTCTTCCAGCACCTTCCAGTGTGTCCCTAACACAATCAGCAACCTCCATGGACCAGCCATGTGCCTTACCTAAGCTGGGCACATCTTACCTAGACCGTAAACCCATTGGATAGGAGGCCTCCCCCTCTTGCAGCAGAACTTGTTAGGAAGAGCACAGAGTTGAGGCCAGACGGACCTGCAGCCTCTACTTTCCATCACAAGATATATGTGTGGGCAAGTTACTCATTTGCTGTGACCCCCGGTTCCCCTCATCTGAAAACAGAACCTGCCTTGCAGAGGACTATGGGGCTTGGAAGAGAGAATATAGGGAAAACATCTGGTATTTGGTAGGTGGTCTTTTAAGTCCCTTCATCTCTTACACACACACACAACCTCTATATACACTGGGCTCATGTCACATATCATCCTATGGCTAAGTCTCTGAGGTACATCCTCATGCCCTGGCTTACATTTACCACCATTACCTTTAGAAGATCCTGTCACCTATGTTTCTTTGCTTGCAGCATTTCTGAATTCACTTTGGAATCTGGGAAAGACCCTTCGGTTCCCAGCCAGATTATCAGGGCCTGGAGAGTGTTGTGTGTAGTTCCCTGCGCCACCTGCTGTCCAATCTTGGAACTACACCTTCCATTCCTTAGTTCAAAAGAAATTGACCCATCCTGCCCACGAGGAGTCACTCCAGTTTTGAAAATTCTCTGTGGAGAAAACCCCCCAATCCTCTGTCTGCTTCCCCCACATCAATCCAGCTTCCTGGAAAGACAGAGCTCTAAAAAGTCAAGTTCATATGATCCTTGCTTGACTCTGCCAATCTCTGCCAAGACTTTGACGCAGCCATCCCTCCCATCAGGAGCCCAGGACCTCTCACTCTTTAAAATCAATCCTGTGATAGCCAGTAAGACCCTCCTGTCTGTGCTCTTCCCACCCCTGATTTCCTTTAACCAGCAACCAGTGCCACCTGTCCCCTGCCCTCCTGTGATGTGGTCCCAACATCCAGCATGCTTTCCTAATGACTGAGAGCAATGGCAGCAGATCTTCTGCCTCAGAGCAGAGGACAGAAGGGATCTCAGACCATCTCCTACCCTTCGACAGAACCTGCCTATCACCACAATCATGCCTCAGCAGCTCTGAGCCTGGCCAACATCCCCTTCTCCTGGCACTCTCTAACCAAATTCCTCTAGGAATAGCATGCTTCCAGAGATGCCAAGAGAACTGTCACCTCTTCTGTTGGTACCTGGGCAAGGATGGCCCTTCTATCCAAACCATCCTGACTCCAGGTTCCCCAGTTGGGATGGGGTCATTGCTTAGATGGGAAGTCCTTGCTGGAGCTGGACTAGAAAGAAGCAGGAACTTCATCAACACCACAGGCCTCAAACTCACTCTGCAGCAGGTTTGGAGCCCAGACCACAAGTAGGTCTCTGCCCAGCCACTGGGCTCCCCCTGTTTCCTGACCACCCTGCATGCCAGTACCACCAGCAGCCGTGTGCTACAGCCCTTTCAGATTTGAAAGACGTTGCATGGACAGGGAAGCAGAAGACATGAGTTCTTGCTCAGCTCTGCCACCTGCTACATGATCCCAGCTGCTCCCTGTGCTTTTCTGGAAGCCAGTTTTCCCATCTGTAATAGGAAGGGCTGAATCCATGACCTCAAGGCCTCTTTCTAGTTCCAGAATCTCTTCTTGCTTCAACTTCATTTACCTTTCTCCATCATTCTCCCTCCTCAGCCTTCCCCCATGGGGTCTGCTTCCCTAACAATGTCCCCCTTTCTGGTCCTACCTACAGATCTTCCCAGTGTCGTGGCTACAGATGTAATTCCCCAGGGAAATTCTTGATCTCTTATGAACTGCCAAATAAAGTTCTCTCCAACACACTCACAGCTTTCCAGCACAGGGCTTACCCACAGGAGAGGAGGAGAGGAGGTGGCGCCCTCCTGCTTGCTCTCCACTGTCTTGTGAACTTGTCCTCTGCAGATCAGAACCATGACAGTAGTTTTTAAAATTGGTTCGGCTTTAGGTATATGGATATGTGTTGAGGTATTGTCTAGCTTGAAGTCTTTTCTTTACAAAATTGTGAGCTCTTTATAAAAATCTAATTCTGAATTCCCAGAACTCTCTTCTAAGGAGCACTCTTGGCCTCAGCCCTGTCTGATGACTTCTGCCTTCACTGTCTTGGGGGTCTCCCACTTCATGCTGTGTGGAGCCTTGGCTGCTTCTGTCCTGCCTGGTGGGCTCACCTGTTCACCATGGTCATCCTGTTCCTGACTGGAGTCTCAGAATGCTCCAGTTGAAAATGGTAGCAGGAGGAGGGAGTGAGGTCTTGCCTGGCAGAAGCGGAAATTCCGCATTTCAGTCCTGAGTAGCCTATGCTGGAGGCAAAGGGGTATGTGAGATGGTCATGCTGGCCACCTAGGGCACAGGGCACAATTGCTCAGCAAAGCTCTGCAGTGGTGGGTGGAAGATCACAGAGCAGCACCTGCAGATGCTCCAATGCTTTGAAATGCTCCACACCACCTGTAAAGTAGGTGCTGGTACCAGTGCCTCTGACAGCATCGGGAAAGGTTAGCCACTTGATACCCTCCCTTCCCCCAGACAGATGCCCAGGCTTTTCACTCCAGGCGTTTGGCTCAAACCCTGGGTTCCATCCCTGGAAAGGAATGAGAAGGAATTACAAAGATTCAGTGGGGAAGGAGAAGGTGGCTTAGGAGCACTTCTGTCTGTTTCTCCTCTTCTGGGAGTTGCCAACCTCCCTTAGGAGCAAGGAGAAAAGATTGATCCCCAAAGCCCCTTCCCCCTCTTCTGCATCCACCTTCATTCCACCCCCATCTTCCGTATCTGTGTCCCTCCCCAGCCCAGGAAGGAAGGGGACCCTGCCAAAGCCTAACACCTTCATCTGCACCCTGGTTCTTGGCTCCTCCTCTTGACCTTTGAATGGGGTGAGGGGCAGGATGCCTTTAAACCATCACCATACAAACAGGAACACAGAAGAAAGCTCTGCATATAGTGGGAACCCCCATCCCAAAGCCAACCCATGACCCAGCCGGATTGCTTTTGAACACACTGGCATGGCCTCTCCCTGCCAGGAAGCATGGATGAGGCACTCATTCGGAGGAGACATTTCGTTGGGAGTCAGTCCTGGCTAAATCCATCCTGATTTTCAGAGACCAGTTCCCTAAAGGAAGGGTCATGGAAGTAAAAATACAGGAAGCAGATGTGGACACAGAGGTCTCCAGCAGAGCCACTCCCAAGGGGGTAGAAACTGGGCAAGAGGGCAGGCGGACTTCCCTCCTGTCTCTGCCATGACATCTTTTCCAGGACTCCAGGACAGGGCTGGGAGTACCCGGCCTGTCACCAGGAGCAGCAATGCACTTGCACCCTGTCCTCTGGACAGTCTCCTCTCCTAGAGGAAGAACAGGACCAGCGGAGCTTGAGGCTGAGCCGTGGGGCAGTGGGTGGGGAGAACAAGGCTTCCCTTTCTGCATTAATAATCCTCTCCTGCCAGGCACAGTGGCCCATGCCTGTGATACCAGGAGGCAAAGGCAGGAGGATCCCAAGTTCAAGGCCAGCCTAGGTGAATTAGGTGACTCAAAATAAAAATACAAAAAGAATCAGGGAGGTAGCCCAGAGGTGAAGTTCAATTATCAGTATGGGGTTGCAGCAGGGGCTGGGGGTGGGGTCTGTTCTTGAACCTTATTCCCAAAGCAGAGGGTTGACCTGACTAGAACCACAGAGGGGCTCATTCCAGCCACTCCTGCCCTTCCTCTAGCTAGAGGATGATCCAGGCAGGGATTCAGGGTTTCCAGAACTTTGTGGCCAAGACAGGCTCATCACAGACAGTGCATAAGCTCTTAAGATACAAAGACTGCAAATGCAGACAGGAGTGTGGCCCAGTCACAACCCTCAAGGGATTCTAAGGAAGGAATAGATAAGTGCCCTGAGGATGGCATAAAAATTCAAACCTGTTTGATTCTGGAGTGCATGTGCCCACTTGCCTCCATACCTATTAGCTGTGTGACTGAACAAGTTACTTAACCTCTCTGAACATTGGTTTTATTATACGTAGAAAATGTGAGAAGAGGCCAGTGGTCTCTAAACTTTTCCAACCACATTACCCTTTATTTTTATTTAAATTCAATCAATTATTTTTTGCTACTGGGGATTGAACCCAGGGATGCTTTACCACTGAGCTACATCACCAGTCCTTTTTTATTTTGTGAGATAAGATCTCACTAGGGGGCTGGGAAGATAGCTCAGTTGGTAGAGTGCTTGATATATATCTCACTAGGTTTCCCAGGCTGGAACTTGTAACCCCCTTGCCTCTGCCTCCCAGTCACTGGGATCACAGGTGTGTACCACCACGTCTGACTACCCTTTACATGAAATCTTACCAGGCCCTCTACTTAAAACCTGCTTGTTGAACAGCCCTAATTTAATGGGTTACATACCTGATCAGCTTTTCCTTTCTTCTGAACACTACCTTCAAACTTCTCCGCTGAACCTCTGCTTCACAAAGCCAGTCTGTTCCCTATTAAAAAGTCTACTCAGTTTACTTCAGCTTAAAGCTTCAATCTGATGTCCAACATGGTGCCCTCCTCCATTTCTCTCCTTCAGATTTGGCCCATGGCCTAAGGAACCCACACTACAGAGGAGAACATAGTCTGCTCTTTCCTCACTTCTCCCCAGCATTTTTCTGGACCTCCATGTCAGTTTCTGGGGCAGGGAAGGGGAATAGAAAAAGAAGCAGAGTCCCTTTACTACCCAGGGTGACTCTGGTCCTCCTGGGCTGTCATGTCCTTGGCCCTTCAGGCATCCAGACATGGTTGCTTGGGGCATCTTCCCTCCTCTTCCTATAAGTTTCCAGCAGCCACCCTGTGCTGGCTAGATGGACCAAGTGAGCCCATTCATAACCCTCAAGGGATTCTAAGATCCTATTCTTGCTAGCTGCCCCCAGTATCCAGTTTGTCCTGCTGCGTGAGGATATGTCCACGCAGCATAAGGATATGCCCAATCAGGGAACAGGAAGTGTGCTTTCCCCTTCTCAGGTTCACCTGAAAATAGAGCACCCCTTATTTGACTTGGGCAGGGGCTGGAGATCACCCCAGGCCTCCACAGGGAGGTAAAATCCACAGCATTTCCCCAAGGTAAAGTCTCCTTTATGTGGGCAATTCTTGGCTCATATTGCACATTAGAGTCATGAAACACTTATCAAGCAACACCAATGTGCTAACCCCTCAGGTCCTTGAGAAAAGGACCTGAAAACATTTTGTAAAGCTTCCAAGGTCATTGTCAAAGGCAGCCAGCCCTAGAAACCACTGCTCCATCTAACAAATTCTCATTAGATGATGGGAGGGGAGCCTGTTAGACCCAAGGAAGGCCTGGGAGTAGCATGGGGTGCTTTGGGGCCCAGTATCCTTAGCTTTAGGGCTTTGACAAGAATTCAAAAGTACCAGAAGAATTCCCAGTCAACGCCCTAGTAAAAGTGGTTTGCAAACTCGTCTTAGCTGCAGAACTTTTCTTCAAATGAACTCTTGCCAGGGCCCGGGTGTCACAGTTGGAGTAACTGGTAGAAGCAGGGCTGAGGGGCTGGAGCCAAGCCCTGAACCAGAGCTCAGCCAATAGCCTTGGAACCTGCCCTGGATGTGACCATTCCTCAGGCCCCTCTGAGAACCCTCTGTTGTTAGATGGGGGTGACAGGGAGTGGGGGAGCTGGAGCCAGAGGTATGGAAGAGGCCCGGGAAGTGGGTGGGTGCCCACGGCAGGCCATGGAAGCCAGGGCAGGTCAGGCAGCATATTGAACAAGGGAAGGAGGTTCAGGTGGGGGCCCTGCCTGAGCCCCCAGGAAGGTATGCTCTTCCCCTGTTCCCCTGAGCAGGGGGAAGAAGAGAGGCCATGGCCTCAGGACCTGCAGCCGCCACCCTTGCCTGGGCAAGAGGAGAAGTCCGACGGGAATGAGAGGCCTGCCACAGAGCCCCTCTTTAAGGTCCTGGACACACCTCTGAGTGAGGGCGATGAGCCCACAACATTGCCGGCCCAGCGGGACCACGGGCACAGCGTGCAGATGGAGGGCTACCTCGGCCGCAAGCACGACCTGGAGGGGCCCAACAAGAAGGCATCCAACAGGTGTCGGGAGGGCAGCCGGGCGCGGGGAGGCGGGCAGCTTCCAGGGATCGCTCCACCAGCAGAGCCCTGGCCACCGAGCATGTACTGGGGCAAGAGCCGCCCTTGGCTTCTGTTTGGGAGAGCTCCTGGGCACCCATGGAGGCAAAACCAGGGCCACTTAGCATGATGGGAAAAGCCTCAGTTCTGGTCCAGAGTTCAAATCCTATGACTTCGCACGCCTTACCCAACCTCCCTAAGTCACAAATGGGATGATGACAATAGTAGGACTGTTGGGTAGGGGCACTGTCCCTGGCACAGAGTAGGGCCGTGGTGGACACTGGCTGTTGATATGACAGTTGTCACGGGGCTGGACAGCCAGAGGGAGTCTTGGTGGTAACAACATGTCCTTGACCAAGTCCTGCTTTTATTGATCTGGGCCTTTTTCCTCAGCTATAAAATAGGAGGTGCCTGGGGGGTCCATGACCCAGATGCCCTCTGCAAGTCCCTTCTAGTGCTGTCTTAAGTGACTCCATGACCCTGAGAAACTATTTCCTTTTCTGATTCTGAGCCGATCATGTCCTTGGATTTGGTCTATCCAAGGCTGCCTCTGCCCAGGTCCTTGCAGCCTCTTCTTTCCAGCAACAGTTCAGGGTCTCAGGGAAATGAAACCAAGAGGTTGAGGCAAGACACGTTCCCAGGGACACTTGGAAGCACACAGAGCTCCCTATCTTGGGGGATCTCAACAAAGCTACTTCAAATTCTGAAAAGGAACAATTCAGTGACCCAGCTGCCCTGTAGAGGTTTATTGCTTAAATGGGAGTCTACCAGAAAAGGGAGGCTAACACTTAATGAGTACCTACTGTGTGCCAGGCATGATGTTAGGACTGATCAAATCTTCCCAACCACCCCGCAATACTGACGTTTCCATTTCCAGATGGGGAAACCGTCTCAGACAGGTTGTCATTTACTCAAGGCACAACCTTACTCCAAAGACCCAGGTCCCTCTAAGCAACTGCCTTACTGCTAGAGGAAAGATCCCTGAGTGGCAAGTCAGACTGAGGCTTCATAAAATGGCTCTGCAACCACTTTGTAGGGTCAAGTTCACTTTTTGACCTTCCAGTACTTCTTATCCATGCGCCTTACTAGTTCTCCACATTCCTGCCCTCAAAAAGGGGCTGGAAGTACAGCTCAGTAGTAGAGTTAACCTCGCATGTAAAAGGCTCTAGGTTCAATCCCTAATCACACACACACACACACACACACACACACACACACAGCACCAGGATAATATACTGTGCATATATCATTAAAACAATAATAACAAAATCCAAAACAAAACCCTACTCAAGTCACGTCATGTATTCAGAATCAATTTTGCCAGTGAATGTGGGAATACTCTGAAAAATTAAGTTTGTGCTATTGATCTTAGATTCAATAATGCTACATCTAGAAATGTTATCTCATGGTAAGATCAGAACTACAGGCAAAGATGTATACATAAAAACTATCATCACATCACTATTTAAATTGTGGATAAATTTTCCGGTATTATAAGGACCATCAATAAAGGGATTGTGTGTGTATATGCGATGGCATACCATAGAGTCATGCAAAATCACTTTCAAGAAATATTTGAGGATATGAAGAAATACTCATAGTGTTTATCTTAAAAGCAGGATGTAAAATTGAATATACAGCGCTGGGGATGTAGCTTGGCATTAGAGCATTTGCCTAGCATTCATGAGGCCCTGGGTGTGATTCCCAGCCAAAAACAAACAAAAATATATACATATATATAAATATGGTATATTCCAATTTTAGTTATCTATAGTTATCTATAGATAAAATCTGAATGTGAATAGCAGAAAAACTACAATATGTAAAATGTGAATAATAGTTAACTTTTGGTAGTGAATTACATGCAGATGATTCTCCCCCAACTCCCCCCCCCCATTTTCTAAACAATAATCTTACTATTTATCAGGCAAAAATGGTGCAATAAAAAGAAACAGAAAGGGGGCTGGGGCTGTAGCTCAGTGGGAGAGCACTTGCCTAGCACGTGTGAGGCACTGGGTTTGATTCTTAGACTGCATAAAAATAAATAAAATAAAGGCATGCTGTCCATCTACCACAACAAAAAAATTTTAAAAAGAAACAGAAAAGCTATAGGAATTGATCCTAGAGATATTATAGTGCGACTGTGGGTGACCTGCCTTGTTCCCGTCTTTGCAGGTCCTGGAACAATTTGTACTGCGTGCTCAGGAATAGTGAACTGACCTTCTATAAAGATGCCAAGAACCTGGCCCTGGGGGTTCCCTACCATGGAGAGGAGCCCCTGGCCCTGAGACATGCTATCTGTGAGATTGCTGCCAACTATAAAAAGAAGAAGCATGTCTTTAAGCTGAGGTGAGCCTTCCTGCCCACTGCCCCTCACCTAGACCTTGAACCCTTTGAACCCTCAGGCTGATGACTTTGGCATGAGTGACCAGATAGAGGTTCACTGTAAGGGACTAGTTCCAAGCAAGCCCATGCTGCTCCTTGAAGATTTTGCAAATCAAAGTTGGTTCATGATCCAGATTTTACCTCTCAGAAGGTGCTGAGAGGGGTGTGCATAACAGGCTCAGGGGACAGGGCGATCTTAGCCAGCCTACTCTGTCCAGGTCATGGCTTCTGACATGACAGGAAACTCTTCGTTCTCCTAGGCTAAGTAATGGCAGCGAGTGGCTCTTCCATGGCAAAGATGAGGTAAGTGTGGGGTGGCCCAACCTAGACGTGTCTAACAAAGGGGCAGGTAGAGGAGACCCAAGCCACTGGACCTCAAGGCTCCTGCAGAATAGGCAGTCCCAGAAGCAGTCCCTGGACTTGGGCCTGATGCTCCCACCCCCTAGGAGGAGATGCTGTCCTGGCTACAAGGCGTAAGCACCGCCATCAACGAGTCCCAGAGCATCCGTGTCAAGACGCAGAGCCTGCCCCTGCCCTCCCTCACTGGCCCGGATGCCAGTCTTGGCAAGAAGGACAAGGAGAAGAGATTCAGCTTCTTCCCCAAAAAGAAATAGCAGCCGGTGGCCCCCGCTGGTGGGGCCAGCCAGGCAGGCACAGCGGTGCATCGGGGCACACAGACCGGGCACCTGAGGCCGTGGGCCCTGACCTCTGCAGTGGATGGTCCTCCTCCCGCCTCCTGCCCACCAGCTCGAGAGTTGCCAGGCCAGCTCCTGGGGCCCCATGCTGTGCTGCAATAGCTGCCTTTGCGCCCTGCCTGGCAGCCCCGACGCCTGCCAACATGCCCTCTGCCCGCGGCACAGGCAGCTTGGCTGCAGGGGGCAGGAAACGGTTCCCGAGGTGCATGCCCTCCTCTCTCTGCATCCCCATAAAAGCAGAAGGTGGCTGATGGAGTTCCTCCAATGCTGCCCACTCCTACAGCAAGTCATGCCTGGGGTCACCTCCCATGTGGTCACAGCCAGGAAAGGGGAAGGAAAAGGAAGGGAGACACTGGCAATGCCTGACCTGCCCTTTAGGGGAATGAGGAAGGAGACTTGACGAGCGGGCACAGAGCCCTGGCCCTGGGCAAGGGGCTGCTGGGGGACTGAGGGGACAAGGAGGAATGCAGCCTCAGGTGCCGCCAGTCACCTCCCCACTGGGCTCTCTCAGAACTGGGTCCCCCTCAGGACCAGCATATCCTTTCCTCTCCCCTTCTCCCACCAGGGGGGAAAAAGCCCCCTCTCATCTTGTGGGTCCTGAAGGAGCCTCCTGCTGCCCCTGGAGCCCTTTCTTGCTACCAGCCCAGGCTGAAGGAGGGAGGACCAGCAGTTCTCAGACCATTCCTCTTTGAAAACCCTAGTCAGAGCTTAGGGCTCAGGGCTCGGACCTGAGGGAGGGACAGACAGATCCCACACTGCCTAAGGCTCAGCCTCTCCATGCTGGGATCCTTCCCACTCCCAGGAGCAACCAAGCCAGCAATATGTTAGATGCAGGCCCTCTGAGGATCCAGAGTAGGCCCCCAGATATGGGATGGGTACCCCAGCGCCTGGAGTAAAGCATGCCAAAGTCCAATGCCCACTGTGTCCCGTCTGCAGCTGGTGCCATCCAAGGCTACTGACTCACCAGAGAGCCAGGTTATCAGAGTGGAGTGGCAAATGCGGCCATGCCTTGGTAGTAACACCATCTGACACAACTACCACGGGGCAGCTGGGATACATGCTGGGGCCAGAGAGGTGAGGTTGTGCCCCCTCTTGATCAGTTTCTATTAAAGGCCTGGCCTTGGGTTCTGAGACACATAGAGATTACCAAACATCTACCAACCCCCCTCCAAACACTAACAGGGGCTCTGCAATCTCTGTCCCCATGCTGTGGAGGGGAGAAGTCACAGGTTCCATGAGTCATTCCCACCACTCTACTCTGAAAGCAATACAGCTCCAGCCCAGCATCTTAACTGGGGTTAGGTTCAAAAGAGGGGTCAAGTTAGAGGCAGCAGGTGTTCTCCCCTAGGGAGACTGTAAGGGTTCCCAGGTTCCACAGCCATTTTTTCTATTGCCTTCCCCATGGGAAGGAACCTTGGCTTTGTGGAGATGAATCGGGTAAGACTCAGGGAGAAGCCACACAGGCAGATGTGAGTTAGGAGGTCTTCCCAGGAACCTATAGTGCTGGCCAGGGCAAGTACAGCTCAGACAGCACTGGAACCACAGCAGGGAATAAGTTACCCAATGGAGCCTGGTCTCCCACCTCTATAGTGAGGGTCTTCATTTGGCTTCAACTCATAGGACCCTATGACCCTCTGCTTCTACAGGAGCCTGGTGTGTACCATTAGTCAGTCTCTGTCTACTGCTGGGGAAATTAAGGCTGGAAGATGACTATACTCACCTGGCAGTACAAAAGGCCTTTGGTGCATTCAAGGGCATATCCAGTTCTGGGGCAGAGAGCAGGCTTCTTGCTGTGGGCAGAAGGTGGCAAGCAGCTCTCAACTATTTCCCTGGATCAGTAGGGAGCCAACAGATAAAGGTCCACCCTCTCCCCTCCATGTATGCCCAAGTAGCACTAGAAGTGAGGAATTTCCAGCGAGCAACTCCACAGAGTAAAGAAAGGGCTCCATGGAAGAGCTAGAATTTCACCACCCCAGGTCCCCGGGCTCGGGCAAGGGCAGCCAGCTGCATGTGACTCATCATCTAGCGCCAGCTCCCCACGCATCTTGCCCACATCACCCAAGTCCCGAGACGCTCAACCAACTGGACTGACATTGCAAGTGCTCAACTTCGGGAGACCCTATGCCACTCCAGGACTGAGCTCTCCTGGGGCCCTGGCAATGTTTCTTTTTTTTTCTTTTTTCCCTCATATTTTCTACTTTGCAGTCTTTTCCTTGACAGCATTTCCAAATTAGGTTGACACAGCTCCAGTCCACACCAGCAAAACAGGCTTCCTCCCCAGGGCAGCTTAGAGGAAGCTCCTTCTGGGCATGTCAGGCATTCTCCTTCCCACTTTTCTTCCCCTTTGTCCCTGGCCTCAGCTGACTCCAGCTGAGGGGGGAGTGGAGGGTCCTGGGGCTCCCCCTACTCCCTATTTTCACTAGCACCCATAACAGGAAGCCTGTGTCAGGCTCGGCTTCCCCTCTACTCCACCCCTCCTTTCTGCCTGTGGGAGGGCAATCAGGTCCCCTAGCCTGGTCCTGGATCTCCTTGCTCCCTCAGTGGGAGGGGGCAGAGATCCAGAAGAGAAAGAGACCAGCTGGCCACATGGCTTGGTCCCGTGGACAAGCACGCTCAGGGAGGATGCAAGAGAGGAGGCAGCTGCAGAGGAATGCAACCTGTTGGGTACAGACTATGCCATCTGGGGCTGGCCCTGGGGCCGGCTGGGCCTTGTCCTCCACCTGCTCAAATGTGCTTCCACCAACCAGAGGAAACCCATTTACTAGTTTTTCTAATAAATCAATAACGCTCCACATTTGTCTGTTTCTTATTTGACTAGCCTCATTTCCCTTTGAACTGGGCCACAGAGGGCCCGCACCATGAAGACAAAGGGACGGCTAGGTTCTGACCTGTGCCTGGCACCAGACCCTGGGCCCCTCCTGAGACCCTAAGCCAAGCTTCCTTCAACTAGAAGGTCTAGGCCAATCGGTTCAGGCCTCACTGGATATCAGCGTCCCCATCCTCTGTGCCGGGATCCATTTATAGAAGGGCAGTTTCATTTGGTCTGGGTAGATGGAAACTGGCACAGCCAGGTTTCAAAAGGCTCCCAGATGATTCTAATGGGCAGCCAATAAGACCCTCTGCCCTGGCCTTGGCCCACATCCTGAAGAGGGAGTTTGAGAAGCAGAAGCTCAACCATCACCTTCAATCTGTATAGAGGAAAGGGCAAGAGTCGTGGTGACAGAGTTAGCTGGTGGCAAGGCTGGGATGTAAGTCTGAGTCACCTGTCTAGTACACCTGTGGCTCCCCAGTGTTGTATCCCAGGACTGGCCTGGGAGGAGCCAGCTCTCTCCTCAGTGACTGTGGACATGACCACAGGAAATTCAGGGCAGCTGGTAGGACACAGGCTAATTTCCCTGCCCTGCTTCTGCACAGGAGACTCACCTCTGGTCTTCCCTTGACCTCAGGACTCATGTTCAGGTCAAGTACAACCTCCTAGGTCAGAAGACTCAAGGGCCCTGACTCTGCGAGCCTACGGGAACACTTATCCACCTGGGCCCTGCAGTCTCTTCCTCTCCAACCCCAGTCAGAACAAACTGGGCAAAATGAGACTGGTCCTCCATGAAGAAGGGGCAAAAATCCCAGTTAGAAATAGGGAGGCATCCCTAGCCCTTCTGAACCCAGACTTTTCCAATAATGTGATGCAAACAGAGGATCCATCCCAGCAAAATACATTTGCACTCCTCACCCAATGTAGCAAGTCACTTGAGGACATTCCCAGGGCCCAAGTTTGGAATCCCTGCCTCCTGAGATGCTTTCTGGGATGCCTTCTGGGACTGGAGAGGGGAAGATGAGTACAAGGCACCAGATAAGGGTAACTTTTTAGAAAATGTCCCATTTGCCCCAGCACCCCCCCCCCCCACACACACTTTTTAGCACAATTTTGGCCCTAGAGGAAGAGAGCTAATGGCGGGCATGTGAGGCTCTCTTCCCCAGACAGGACACCAGGCCGTGGGTAGACAGAGAAGCAGAAGTAGCAGAGAACAAGCTCCTTTCTGTACATCCTGCTGTCCCTGCCTGCCCCACGAGCATCCTGGTGCCTGGATGACCAATGTGTGTCCCTGCCTACTCTAAGACATCCTTAGTCCACAAGCAACTCTCCCCACTTCCCACCAAGCCCAGGAAGGAGGCCGCACACAGGTTGTTGGTCAGCAGTGGTTATTGCACCATTGGCACACAGTGAAATGTGTATACATTAGCGACAACCACAGGGACAGCAAGTCAACCCTCAAAAGTACCTGAACTAAGTCGGTTACATTCTTCACGGGAGGGGAATAAACAGCAGGGTGCATACTCACTTGCACACACATACCACAGGATGGAAAGCAATAAATTATGGGCCTCATTCCTGCCTGGGTCCTAAGAAAAGGCACACTTAAAGAATAAAGCCTGCCCGGGCAACTCCCAGGTCTCCCCCCGTGGGTCCTCAGCCTGGCAGTGGCAGGCCAAGGGCCTGAGCAGTGCTTGCTCTCCCTGGGCAGAGGTGAGCTTAAATATTTGGCTTCTTACCAGAGAAATATTTACAAGGGAAGCGGGACGCACGACTCATCTGGGCCCGAGGAAAGGTGTCTGGAGCCCCCAGAGAGCACCAGCACACAAAACAGGCTGCAGGTGAGGTCGCGCACACACACTGGGGCGCTCCTCTAGGAGAGCAGGGGCGGCCTTCACAAGAGCAAAGGGCGCGTGTGAGCCCAGACATGGGGGAGGTATACCAGGTTCTTCCACACCAGCATGGCTCCTGCCCCCCAAAGGAGTCGGTCAACCCACAGAGTTCAAGGCCTGGAATTTCTCCCTCAGGTTTCTCACTCTACTCTGTTTTCTTGGGTCTGCTGGGTCCCCGGGACCGTCTTCCTTTGACCCATACTCTGCAGACTCCTGGAAATGTTGGCCTTGTGCCCCTGTGGCTGCTGGTGAGCGTGGTCCCTGCCCACCGTCCTCCTCATCCAGCCCTGCAGTGGGGTTGGGAAGGGGTTCCTTCTCCATGACAATCACCCGCCGGTTGTTCTCCAGGGTGAGGTCTGCAGTGACATACAGGGCTTCACCTCCATTCAGCCGGCTTTGAGGCGGCAACACAGGAGGTGGGGACTGGGCACCTCCCTGGCTCCTCTTGGTGCTCAGGCTGCAGCAGCGGCCCACCCTGCCCGACAGAGGGGGCTCCACCATGTTCTCAGGCACAGAGTGGCTCCGGTTGACTGGCGGGACACGAGGCCGGCTTCCCTCGGCCTGGACAGCCTCGTCGTGGGAGGCATACTTGGAGCAGAGCTCTCGGACATCGGGCCAGTTGAAAGTCTCAGTGTCGAAGGGGCTGAGGGGACTCCGAGTGTAGGGCCGGCCCCCAGGTGAGGTGGTTCTCGGGCTGGCAGCAGAAGGACTGAAGGAGAAGCGGCGTGGCGACGTCTCCCCAGCAGAGGAGGGTTTGGGGGGGCTGTGCTCTTGGGCCACCAGCTGCTCGTAGCTGAAGAGGGAGAGCAAGGGCCTTCTCCTGCCTGAGGAGAGAGTGAGCGGCATGAATGGCTGTGAGAGGAGGAGCCCACAGGGAGGGCCCCTGGCTGCCCTCTGCTCACTTCCAGGTGAGGCTGGTTCCTGGGGCAACCAATTCCATCAACCATTACTGTCCCTTTATCAAGGGCAACAGGAGGAACGAACCAAAGACAGTGGGGGAAAGGGGCCAGGAGTCAAAGGAAGAGATGAGAGTTCTGCTCTCATCCTGACCACATTCCTCCCTGTGCTCCACGGCAAGGGCTGTGGGCGGTACTTAGAGGGCTCACCCAGAGGCACCGGCTTAGCCTTGAGTGCTGGACCAGAGGCCAGGACTCACCCCATGTCAGTGGTGCTGGGGGTCCAGCCCTCTCTTTGACCTGGGCTCTTTAGAAGTCACTTTCCCCAGGTTCCCAAATGACTTTTTCACCCCCCAGACCATCGCCCCCATCATACCTTTGTCACCTGATAGGTCTCCAGCCTCCTCCTGTGGGCAGGGAGTGGTGGGGCTCTTCCTGTCCCTCTCAGGAGCTGCCTTTTCCCACTGCACTGGCGGCCTGGCTGTCATCGACTTGATGTTCTTGATCCGGAGGCTGTACTGGCGGGCCAGCTGGTAGACCTTGTTCTTGACACGCTCACTCATGTGGCTGTCCATCACGTGAGAGAGCTGCATGATGCGGGGGTGCAGTGGGGTGACCAGCTCCCCCTGGGCACTGTTGCTCAGCTCCTTCACCAGTTCTTTCAGCTCTCGAGCCAGGTGGGCTGGGCTGGGCCGCTCGGTAGGGGAGGCACTTTCTGGTGAGGCGGTAGCCGACTCCTCTGTGATGGCCCCCAGCTCATGCTCCTCCAAAATGAAGAGCGGCTCTTGTAGGTCAAAGCCATTGGCCTGGCCCTGGCCTTGGCCCGTCCGGGGGCTTGCCTCAGCAGACTCCATTCTCTCCCACATCTTCACAATTTCAGAAGATGGACGGAACTCAGCATCTGTGATAGGAGCAGAGTCCCCTGTTCCCACCTGGCTGGGTCCTGGGAGATCAAACAGGGCCCACGAGGCTGGTCGGGAGCCCCCCTGCCTCTTGTACCCCACTGGAGCTGCTGGCTCTTGGTCTGGCCTGGGAAGGTTGTTGAACCTGGAGACGGAGTTTCTCACCAGTCCTTTGGGGATGTAGGAGAGACTCTCCCGGCGCCGGACGCTGAAGCCTGCATCGTGGTGCTCTGCGTTTTCATAGTAGCTCTTAATTTTGTCCAGCAATAACCTGTCCTGGGTAGAGAGTGCGGATTCCTTCTTCTTGCAGGAAGACCTGTCAGGCTCCACAGGGCAGCCTGCACTTGGGGGTTCTGTCCCATTGACAGAAGGGCCACTCTCTGTGGTCGCCCCTGTGCTGATGTCCACTTCTGGGGTGGGCTGGGAGCTGAGGGAGTCCGTGGTGCTGCCCCACCGGGTCAGGCCCTTCTCACTGCCCTCTAGGCTGAGCACACTGCTGCTCCGGCTGACCAGCCGTGGTGTCCCAAAGCCACTGGACTTGCCATCCTCCAGTGCCAGGCTGCTCCGCCGAGAGAAGCTGCTGACAAAACGCTCAGCAATGACACTGGCCTGGTCTAGCACAGAGGGTGGCAGGAGGCTCTCTGGCTCCTGGACTGTCCCCATTTCCTCCTCCTCCTCCTCACTGCTCAGGGTCTTAAGGTCCTCGTTGCTGTCAGCCACCACTAAGTCCACCATGTCACCTGGGTGGTCCATCTCCAGCAGCCCCTGGTGGGTATCAAGCTGTGTTTCCAGGATCTCTGGAGACTCTGCATCTGAAGGCATGTCCTCGGTGCTGGGACCTTCCACGGCAGTAAAGACCTCCTGCTCCGTCCCAAGCTCAGGGTCTGGCTCAACCTGAGACACAGCAGAGAGAGCTCCCGTGAGTAAAAAGCCTCCTTCAAGAGTCTGGGAGACAGAGGATGGCGCGGCGGCTCACAGCCCAGTGAGAGGGCCTGCAGGGTAGGGCTGGAGACAATCAAGGTGAGTGTGACTCAGAAGGAGGGTGATAGGTCCTCAGAGAAAGGAAAATGACGGTGCTGCTTTTTGGTTCTGTTTTGTTTTGTTGGTACTGGGGATTTAACCCAGGGACGCTTTACCACTGAGTCACACCCCCAGTCCTTTTTGTTCTTCATTTTAAGACAGGGTCTCACTAAGTTGCCAAGGTTGGCCTCAAACTTGTGATCCCGTTTCAGCCTCCTGAGCTGCTGGGATTACTGGCGTGCACTACCCTGCCTAGCAATGACGGTGTTCTTCAGTCACCCCGCTGTTAGGGTGCTGGGCTCATGTCCTCACACCAAGGAAATCCTGAGGAATGGGGAAGGGCAGGGACACCTCTCGGTGGAGCTTGTGAACTACAGGCACAAGATGGAGATTTAACACTATGCCAGGTACTGCCCCCGACGCCCAGGGACTGGCTGTCACTGAGCCAGGGCACTAGAAATCCCCAGTCTGAAATAAGGCTCCTGTTCAAGTTCTTGAGGCTCCAGACTCAGGCCTAAGCTACATGAGAGGACATTCCAACTTCCCTGAGGGACCAGGGCCTCCGTGGGATGTCAGTAAGGAGGGCAACACAACCCGTGCTAGAACCCTGTTAGACTGTTGAGGACAGGGAATTGGCTTCTATCAGCCAGGCCCAGCGCCTGTGGGCCCAGCACAAACGCATATGCCGGGGCTGGGGTTGTGGCTCAATGGTAGAGTGCTTGCCTAGCACATAGGAGGCACTGGGTTCGATCCTCAACACTGCATAAAAATAGATAAAATGAAGGTCCATCAATATCTAAAAATGAATGAATGAATGAATGAATGAATGCATATGCCCAACAGATGGGCAAGGAAAGAGGCAAATTTGAGAATTCCCTCTTGACCACCAACCGAAACAGGGCTAGTCTAAATTGAGGATACATTTCAAAGACTTTGTATAAAAAAAGGTTAAAGTGCATCCATAACATGTTAAAATATTTTGGACCTATGGGATTAAATAAAATACACTGCTGAAATTAATTCACCTATTTAACTTTCTGCCACAGCGATTGGAAAACTGAAATTACACATGGGGTTTACATTCTATTATTACTGCACAGTACCACTTCCTATGGTCTGAATGATGGTGTCACTCTAAAATTGATGTGGGAGAACCTAACACCCAGTGTAACAGCATTAAGGGGCTATGACTTTGGAGAATTGATTAGGTCATGGGGGATCCTCCCTCATGAATGGAATTAGTGCAAGAAGGGAACATATTTGAAGGGGAGAGTAGTCCCTCACTAGATATAAAATCTGCCAGTCCCTTGATCTTGGACCTTCCAGCTTGCAGGATTATGAACAATAAATTTGTTGTTCTTTGTAGTACTGGGGATTGGACCCAGGGGTGCTCTACCATTGAGCTACACCCCCAACCCTTTTCATTTTTTGAGACTGGGTCTTGCTAAGTTGCTGAGGCTGGCCTCAAACTTGCAATCATCCTGCCTCAGTCTCCCAAGTCACTAGGATTACAGGTATGTACCACTGCACCCAACAAATTTCTGTTGTTTTATAAGCACCCAATCTAAGGTATAGCAGCTCAAACAGACAAGGACATCATGTTCTATCCTTATCCAGTGTCATCCAGCTTCTCAGTCGTCTCCTGGCTAGGAGGTGCAACCTGGGGTCTAGCCTTAGTTCATGATCTTTTCCCTGTAACTTTGGGAGTCAGCTGGACTTGCCATCCAAAAGAGGTGGTAGAGGTAGAACAATGTAGAGGAGGAGGAGGAGGAGGAGGAGGAGGAGGAGGAGTAGCAGCAAAGGAGTCAGCTCCATACAACCCACAGTCAGAAGGAGGTAGGAGAAGAGGAAGGTGGGCCTCTGAGCCAGAAATCCAGATCTGCTCTTAGCTCGGCCCAGTTGCAGCCCACCACTCAACATTTCAGAGCCTCTTTTCCTTCTAGAGCTATTACAGGGGAAGAAGAGACAAAAGATAGACGTAGGAGGTGTCCAACAGATGTCAATACCCTACTCCTTTGTCCAGGTGGCTGCAGGAGTGATTTAAATGTCTGGCAGGCTGGTAAGGGCAGAGCCTTCTGCCCTCCACAGGTGATCTAGCTAAGAAGACCTGAAGTCCTGGTTCACTTCCATTAGCTGTGTCCCTTGGCATGGGACTGCATCTGTCTCAAGGAGAGGTCATCTTTTTTATAAATTATGGAAAGGGCTATCTATTCACCAAACCATACACCCTAGACTAGACAGGTCTCCTGAAGGAGTAAGAGTTCTGGGGAGGTGAGGAAGCCCTGTTCTCACGGGCCCAGTGGGACACTCCCTGCCTGAAAGACCTGCCTGCAAACCTGGAGACTGGGGTTCCAGGCACCCCCACATTATCTCCATTCCACTTGCTGCACTCACCTCTGGCAGGGAAGAGACAGACTCAAAGCTCAGATGCTTCTCAGCACTGGTTGGAGAGCGGTTGCTGGGCCTTCTGCAGCTCTTGGGGCCTTCAGACTCCCTGTGTCCCTTCCCCTGAAGCAAGAAGAGGTCAGTCATCAATTCCAGGACAACTAGAGCAGGTCCCTTCTGCATCCCAACATGGACAGCACGTCCCACACCCTGAGGAGATTGGGCTGCCCTGAGCTAGCCCTGGACCCGAGACATTCCAGAGCACCTGAACCACCAGGCCCGGGCCGTAGAAAGCCTTGCCAGGTGTGCAGCTTTGGAAAAGCCCAGCCACTTTTCCTTCCAGGCCAAGTGCCCTTGACCTTTCTCAGCCCTGCTGTGTGCTGGTGTCTCCTCCCCCACTCCCCTTACCCCATTAGTCCTACTCAGTGGGTTAGTGCCCAGTCCTGGAACAGCGCATGCTGGGGACTCACCGGGGCATGACAATAAGTGAGGAGGTTAAGACCAAGAAGAGCTGACAGGAGTGAAGAAACAGGGCGGGGTGGGGAGGGGACAGGAGGGGACTCTCAGATGGGCATGCATGAGCCAGGGAACATGCAAGGAGGAGGGGAGATCAAAGAGACACCTCACCATAGCACCCCGGGAGAAAAGTAAAGCGTTGGCTCGATAGTGCCAGCAGTGGAGGGCGGCCAGCAGGGAGCTGGCAAAGTCGGCTACCTGCTCTGCCACTGCCAGACTTTCCTCCTCCTCCTCCTCCTCCTCCTCCTCCGAGCCTGGGGGCTCCGGCCTGGCCCCCTTCTCGCTGCCTTCATGCCCTTCCAGGTCCTCCAGAGAGACCGGAAAGGCCTGCTCCTCCTCCTCCTCCTCCTCCTCCTCCACCTCCTCCTCCTCTTCCTCCTGCTCCTCTTGGGCAGCCCCTTCAACCTCTGGCTGCAGGCCCCGTGTATGGAGGGGCTGCCCAAAGTCCAGGAGGGCAGCAGCACTGCCTGCATGCTGTGCGGAGCACAAGAGCCCTCGTGACCAGCCTTGTGAGCAACCTCCTCTCCTCCCCACAGGAAACTGGGCAGCGGGTGAGGGGGCTTCACATGGACAGCCACACCCATGTGCCCAGCCTCCACCTCCATGGGGTTCCAGTGAGGAGGGGGGGCGCTTCATGGCCGGGAGGCTGGGATCAAGTTGGGAACACAGGCCCTGAAGAAGCCTGACCACCTCAGAAAGGGAAAACTGAGAGAGGATCCAGGCTGAGCAGGCTACCCCCAGGATACCCTCCAGAAGAGGGTATTAAAAGGCAAAGATCTTATTCATCCCTGTGACCCTTGTGCCAGAGCCTGGCACACAACAGGTGTTGACAGGTATGTGGTGAATGAAGACGGTAAGAGTAGCGGGGCGGGCTGACCTGGGCCATCCCCCCACCCTGGGTCCTGCCAGCCCCTCCTCCCGGGCCTCCGCACCCCCCGGCCTTACCTTCATTCCCGCTGCTCTGGCTGCTGATACCACCACCAGGTTCCCAGCACATGGGTGAAGGGCAGGGGAGGGGAAAAGACCAATAAGCAAGAGAAAAAGCCTCTTTTGAGAAGCGAGAGCCCAAAGGGAAGCCTGAGGGCTCCTACTCCTAAGACCCTTCACCCAGTCTCCTGGGATGAATGGCTCACAGACAGTCAGGAGCACAGGTCTGTGCCTGCCGCCTGGCTCCTGCTGTTGCGGAGTACAAGACGTGCATGTTGAAGGAGAGCTCAAGCCCCTCCGCAGATGACAGGAGGAACAGAGACTGGGTCCCCGCAACCTACTCTCCACAGTCCCCACCCAGAGCTCCCTGCAAATGCCATCCACCCCTCCCACGCTCACCTTTCTCATTTAGTTGCCTGAGCATGTGTCTGGTCGGCTCTGAGGAGGAACACAAATGGGCAGAGTCAGCACAAGCCAGGAAACAGCGACACCTGGCCTGCATCCCACGCTCACAGCACCAAGACCCATCACCAGCTCAAAGTCCCTTTGGCTCACCTCCAGCAGCCCTAGGGCCCCAGGGAGGCTCCCTCCACACTGTCACCAAGCCTCCTCACACCTTGCCTACAGGGAAGCAGGGCATGGGCCACTCCCATCCTGCTACAGAGCCCCACAGCGCAGCACTTTACCCCAGTCCCTGCCTTCGCATACCCACCCAGGGCCTGGGTTCTAAAGCCACACAGAAGGGACGGACTCCATGCTGCCCCTCAGACCAGTCAGCCACATCTCCACCTGGCGCCCATCTTCCTCTCTTGCAAAGACCACATCAGCACACTAGCTACAACCCCAGCAAGCCCCTTCGTAGCACCCCAGCTGGAAAGTGGAGGTCGCACCCGACTTTCTACGGCCCTTAAGGCCTGACATCACGAAGCCTTGCTGCCTGTTGGGGACTGTTGCCCAGCTGGATGAGGGGTGACCAGGCTCTGGGGATAGGACACAAAACACATCCATTAGGCTGGTGGTGCCACTGCCCCCTACCCCAGCTTTTCTGGGGGCAGACCTGAGGGGTAGAAAGACCTTTTCTCAAGAGATCCCTCTACGGAGCCCCTAGCCTACCCCCATCTTTGCCCAACTGGCTTTAAGTAGGAGGCTTAGGGCTGGCCACAATTTTCTAAAAACTTGGAGCTGAGATCTCTTAGCTGACCCTTGTCAGGTGAGCAGACTGAAAAACTTCTTTTCTCCTGAGACACACACACATATGTATATACGCTCTAACTGCATTGATATAAGTAAACACCTCACTGCTTTTGAACTGAGAACTAGAGTATGTTCTATTCTTTCATTTTAAAACTTGAATATTTAACAGGGGCTGAAGATGTAGCTCAGTGGCAAAGCACTTGCCTAGCACATGTGAAGCCCTGGGTCTGATACCCAGTACCATCAAAAAACTATATATACATACATATACATATATACATACATATACATGTACACACACACACACACACACACACATATATATATATATATATATTTTTTTTTTTTTTTTAAAGAACAGATTAAATGTAGTAATAAACCTTACTTAACCTATAGTGCACATGTCTGTCCAACTCTGTTCTTTGGAAGGAGAAAAGACCCTGAGGAAGGCAGAGTAGTTGGCTAAGCCCAGGCACTAGGTCCTTGCGGGTGGCCTGAGGGCCCCCTCTCAGCAACTCTCTAGTCTGGTTTTATCCACAGTTTCCATAAGTTCCATCAATTGCTTTCTAACACAGAGAAGGAGGAAGAAGAAATACTACCGACAAACATACTAAGACTAAGACTTCCTTCAAAACACCTTTTAGTGTTATGGAAGAACTATCATGATGAACACACATCTCAAATGCAGGCTGTCTCTATGGCAACCCACAGCAGCCCACCCCAGGGTTTCTGGAACATCTGGCAGCTCCCACCCTATCAGGGGTGCTGCACCAGTTCCAGAAAAGGAAAGTTCAAGTGTGGCCTGCACCCTCTATTCTAAATGGCTCAAGAGTATAAAACATGTTTCAAAAAGATGTCTATTGGGGAGGAGGCGGGGGAAAGAAAGATAATAGAATGAGACAAATGTCATTACCCTATGTCCATGTATGATTACATAAATGGTATGATTCTACTTCATGTACAACCAGAGAAATGATAGTTGTACCCCATTTGTGTACAATGAATCAAAAATAAATAAATAAATAAATAAATAAATAAAGGTACTTGTGTCAGGAGTTCATGTGCACAACTGGCCTTTGCAAATATACAGAGATCAAACTCCTGCCTCTGACAGGGTCTTGCCTGTCACAGTGGTGGCTTGCCCTGCAGATACACCACGTGTACTTATTAAATTATTACAGTTCAATCAGTAAACGCCTCATCTAAAGCAGCAAAGGGGCAGATTAGAGGACAAGTAACAAGAGGGGAAGTGAATTTATAGTTTGAAAACAAAGCAGTATCCGGTTCCATTGTTTGTTTATTTTTTTGCCACATTTCACTTGAGTTGAAATTTCTAAATAATGTAGAATAAAGACAGGAGATTTCATATTAAAAAAAAAATGTCTGTTTTCTTGACGTTAAAAGTAAAACCCATAAACAAGCGAATTGTTAAAACCCAACTCTTTTAGTATTTATTTATAGGTTAAAATCTCAGCCATGTGGAAATTTTGGCTATATAAAATGGCTCGTTTCCTGACTGCCTTGGTGATAGCTTGATTTGAGATATAATTTTTATACCAAAAGATGCATTTAGAATGTAGAAGTCGATGGTTTTGAAGTATATTCACAGAGTCGTGCATCAGTGGGAAAGTTGTGATGCTGACATTATGACAGACAGTGCTACCGTTACCATCACTACCATTACCTCTGGAACGTTTCCAGGTTCCAGAAGCTTCCACTGTTAAGCTATGGCAAGAGGAAAGGGAACAAAGTGAGCCAGAACCAATAAAGCAACACCCCCATTTGGAGTTTTTAACCATAAAACTTCTGTAACCATATCAAGTTTGCCCAGGTTCAAGATCTACCTGAAGTAGGGCTGGGGAGATAGCTCAGTTGGTAGAGTGCTTGCCTTGCAAGCACAAGGCCCTGGGTTCAATCCCCAGCACCGCAAAAAAAAAAAAAAAAAAAAAAAAAATCCAACATCTACCTGAAGTAATACAAAACAATACAAAAACACAAAAGCTTTCCAGGGACTACCTGGCTCCCCTTCTAGAAAGCCAAAGCCCACACATTAATCCACACAGGCACCCATGGGTCATAGTCAATCAACCCAATGCAGAGCTGGGGCTGGGGCTCAGAGGTAGAGCAATTACATAGCACGTGTGAGGCACTGGGTTCAGTCCTCAGCACCACATAAAAATAAATAAATAAAATAAAGATATTATGTCCATCTACACCTAAAAATATTTTTAAAAACAATCAAACAAACAAACAAAAAAACAATGCAGTTGTGGATCCAAGTCAAGACACTGTTCTCAGTCTCTCCACAATCTTTCTCTCAGGGCAACTGAAGGGTTCTCAACCCCCATCCCCAACCCAAATCTGTCCCCAGGCCTCAGACTAAATGGCAGAGTAAAAACAGACCAGAAAACAAATACACATCACTGCAGAGCTAAGAATAAAAGCAAGGTCTTCTTTTTCTAAATAGACGATTCATTATAATAAATCCAGAACACATTAGCAAGTCCAGCAATGGAAGAAAGCCCAGGGGAGGAAAATGGAACTCTTTCCTGAGACCCAAAGTAAATATTTCCTGTCTGGATTTGGTGCCACTTGGTCTAATTCACTTTCCTCATGTCCTGCTTCTGCTCTGCCATGCCAGATGCAGGCCTGGGATCATCCATGATGTCCAAAGGATACTCCCACAACTCAGCATTCTCAGTGTCAAAGGAGGAAGTTTAGGTGGAAGAGGCACTAAGAAGAGGTGCGGAGGCCTGAATGAACAAGTATTCCTAGGTCCCTAAAAAGGGGGCTGCCCCACCTAGTAGGCAAGAAGAGCCCAGAGGTACCTGGAGGAGGGCAGTCAAGTATGGGGGAAAAAGTACTCCACAGAGGTCCAGTGACTTACTATGTGACCCTCCCTGCTGCCCTTGCCCCAGTTTCTGGAGACAGCAGTTCCATGAATTGCCACAGATGGCCCCTGCCTGGCCCAGGGTCCTATGAAAAGTTCCCTTGCCCTCACAGTCTTTCCCTTACCAGATTGCCGGCGCCCCTGGCGCACATGCGTGGAAACCTCATCCTGGGAGGACCAAGCCTTCTTCAGCCGCTCTGGACTGCAGCGGTACCGATTGGGATCTGCAACCAGGACAGAGACAATCAGGCTTTGGATTCCCATGGACCTTGGCCTAGATCTTGCCCATACCAGCCACACCTCTGCTAACCAACCCCAGATTCAGGGCCCAGATGCCTCCAGAGCTCCCTCTATCTTCTTCCATCTGGGGTCTTCAGGACCAAGAGTCCTGTCCCTCAGCAGGGCTGCAACCCAATTGTGTAGCTGACTTCCATCACTTCACGAAAGGAGCCCCTCATTCTCCCTACTCCTGGAATACAATCAGGCAAAGCCTGACCAGGATGCAGCCTGACCTAATAGTGTACAATCAGGAATAAAGCAGGCAAAAAAGGGCTACTCACAATAGGAATCCATTTCCAAGATGGCTTCCTTCGCCTGGAAGGGAAGGAAACCCACGCGTTACCACCTGGCTGTGTGCTGTACCTCTCTTACCCACTAGGACATCCCACTGAGCCATAATAAGTTCTGTGTATCTGCTATACCAAAACCCACTGTCCACCAGAGCCAGCGTCCAGAGGGTGGGCCCCAGCTGACGCACTCTGTCCACACGCCCCCAGAAGCACTCTGAGAACTGACCTTCTGGGGAATGGTGGCATGGTGGTTCTCCAGGATGAGCCTCTTGATGTGATGAGTCCAGCTCCGTTTCTCCTCCACTGTCTTGGCCTGAGAGGCCCCAAGGGAAAGGGACCCCAGGGTTATTAATATAGACTGAAGCTGCCAGGCACAGAAAGAACTTCTGCCTGAGGGACAGGCGGGGAAAGGAGCTGTGCTGGGCTCTCCATGAGGTTGCCTTGACTCCTCACCACAACCCCAAGGTGTCTGCAATGAGGAGACACTGGGGCTCGGGCAGGGGGTGAGCTGAGGAACCGGGAATCACATGCAGATGTGCTTGATCCCCACCCCTGCACCCTGGCCCCCCTCACCTGGATGCTGTACTGTTGCTTGCTGTGCTTGTAGTGGGTGACTGTGAAGCACAGGGAATCTCTGGTGCTCTCAATCAACATCAGCGAGGAGCACTGGGGACAGAGGGAAAGGGGAGTCAAAAGGGAGGGAGCAGGGGGGAGGGGGAGGGGGAAGGGGAGGGGGAGGGCCCAGTCCTCAAAACAGTCTCACAAGGATGGTGCTGGAGCCTGATGAAGCAGACAAGCAGAGGGGACAGGACCCTTTGAGAGGGGGGAAGGCAGCAGAGGAGCTGGGGTGGCCTGGTTACCGGGATGTGACCCTTGTAGACAAAGTGGTCGCCCCGTTTCTTGGTGATGAGCAGTGTTTTGTCAAAGAGGAAAAAAGTCCTCTCGTTGCGCACACGGTGCACACGGAACGTGCCCTCTAGGACAAGCTCCCTGTAGGTGGTCAGGTCTGGCCCCTTCCAGTTGATGAGCAGCGACTGAATTTCCTGCAGCAGAAAGACACCAACCACCAGGGTCAGGCTTCACAGGCTCCAGAAGGCTCTTCAGACATCACCCCTCAGGTCCTCCCGGCAGGGCAGCCACATTCCCTGTTCCCGGCCTAGCCCCCCCTCCCAGGCATCTCCCAGGCCTCCCAGAGCACCTGGAGGCGGACGGCATGCTCATGCCTCCTCTTCATGTCGTTGATGTACCAGGCCACACAGGTCATGGTGACAATGGCATCCTCCACCACCTCAAAGCCATCCTCTTCTTCATCAAAATGTTTGGCAATTTCCTGCACAGGAGACAGGCGTTTGGACAATGTTGACTCAAAGGCCCTGTCCGTCCCTGGGGCTCACGTCCATGGGCGAACCCTGGCTACCTGGAGCAGCAGGTGGTACTTGAGGATGCGCTGGACTGGCTTCAGGAGGTAGGAGCCCAAGGGCAGTGAGTGCTGCAGCAGCTCCTGCCGGTCCCGAAAGAACTTGGCCTGCTGCTTGTCCCGCATACATTCCGTCAGGGCCGCCACGGAGCTGGGTAGGGACAAGGAGTGTCAGCGCTGGGGGAAGGCCTGGTGGGGAGGAAGGGGCCCCAGACTCACCAAATGGCTCAGCATCCTGTCCCACCCCAATTACTCACTTGGGGTAGTTGTTGCAATACTGGGTGTAGATATCAAACTCTTGGCTCTAAGAGAGACCAAAAAATAGTGATTTCAGGGAGTTTCTCATTGACTCTAGACCTAGGGGGACCCCTGGCCCCTAAGTGCACTCTGTCTCCCTTCCCCTGAGTGCCTGCAGGGACATCTTTGCATTCATTTCTCTAGGGCATCCCATCGCCCAGCACCCAGCCCTTCCCCTGGAGAGGGTTCCCCAGGGCTCAGGTGTCTTTGCATATTGGGCTTTCCTTTCCCTTTGAGCTCCCAGCAAGGTGGAACAAGGACCCAGCCCTTCTTACCCTCTCCACAAAGCAGCTGGCCACAGCCACTGGATCACTATTGCAGCTGTCCAGGTCTCTGAGTAGCTGGCTGGGTGAGGGGAGAGCGGCCATCAGGAGACATCCTCTGCTGCCTCATGCCCTCTGCCCCACCTCCTGAGACCCAGACTCACAGTCAGCTCTGCTGTCATGCTAAGAGCTAGGGCTTCCACCCTCTGGGTGAGCCCTGCCCCAGAAAGTATCCAGCACACCACAAACACAGGGAGCCAGGGAAGCCACATGCTCAGCAAGCAGGAGAGGAAGAGGGAACACTACTACCCACCTCAGGAAGGGGACACAGCTCCTCTGCGGGCAGGAGTCAAACATACAAAAGCAGAGATTAAAGCGGGAAGAAAAGAGGGGCATGGGAAGGATGCAGGAAGCTGAGAGACACGATAAGTCCTAGCACCCTTGATCTTAGATGGGGACACTGTAGGAACCCCAGAAACAATGCTCCCCTGCCTCCTCCTCTTTCCTAGCCCCCCATCTGCTAAAGTTTTGCCTGCACCCCACCCTCCCAGACTTGTCCAGCTGCAGAGGTCCCTATGCCCATCTTAAGGGACTTGGGGGAAGGGTCTTCTTGTCAGCTCTGCACCCCAGGCTCTGCTCCTCCTGACCAGTGCCCTTCCCTGAGGGTCTGTGGTCGCATGGCAGCAGACACAGGCCCTCACGGAGCCCCTCTGGCCCTGAGGCAGCTCCTGGCCAGGCCCTGTCTGGCCTCTCCCACCGATCTCGCCAGGCTTGTGCATTCCACTAATAGGTCAAATCATCCTCGGGGAGTCAGACTTCCCTTGGGATCAGTGGGAAGGAGGAGAAGAAATTGTAAGACGTGCGAGTGGGGAAGGAAGATGAGGACAAAGGATCCACCCAAAGGAAGAGCACCAGCGTGCAAGGGTCTAGCAGTCCCCTGAGAAGGCGCTGGCCCAGGCTGGACCCAGTGAGCACATGCCCTCAAATTCCCTATCTCCCTAAAGCACATTTTCCCAGCTGGTGCTTCTCCCCTAACTGTGCCCTTGTGTAGAGATGGAACTCCTTTTCCCATCTGCACAGATCAGATCCCAGACCCACATGTCAACAGCCCGTGCCCAGGGACATCTGGGGCTCCTCCCGAGGCCCCAAGGTAGGCCTCATCAGCACAAAGGGGTGAACATCGGGCCCATTCACACACCTGTTCAGTGCATAGATGCTTTCTATGTTCCCAAAGAGGGCACTGACTTGTTCTGGCGTCAGCAGCCCAGGTGTGTCAATGATCTTCAAGAGGTAGTCCTGCATGGAGAGAGGGGATCAGAACTGGGTCCCTCCTGGCTCCACCCTATCCTCCCTACCCGACTCCCCAACCGCCCCTCAATTCTGTTCTGCATTTTACAGCTATGACACAACTTCACAGACAGCACCCACTGTACTGGGATGGACAGTGCCCACCCAGAACTTCACAACCACTTGGCACCTCAGAATACAACCTTATTTGGAAATGGGTCTTTGCAGATGTCACTGGTTAAGGCTCTCAAGGTGATATATTTAGGTTGAGCTCTAAATCCAATGACTGGTATCCTTATAAGAGGAAAGGACACAGAAAGACACAAAGAAGGTGATGGGAAGAGAGTAGAATGATGCAGCTATAGGCTAAGGGACCCAGAGATTGCCAGTAACCCCCAGAAGCTAGAGGAGAAGGCAGAACACATTCTCCTTAAGGATCCTGAGAGAACCAACCTGGCTAACACCTTCATTTTGGACCTGTGAACTGACCAAGAACTAATTCCTGTTGTTTTAAGCCATGTGATTGTGGTGACTTGTTATACAGCCTTCATGAACTGATGTACCTCTCTCCCTAGCAGGGCAGAGGGATCCTCAATGGCAGTCACACATCACCATTTCCTGTGTGCTGTGCAGTCTCAAACGCTTCACCCACACAAGCCCTGCCAGTTAGGCATGCCCTTGCTTTGCAGATAAGGAACCTGAGGCTCAGGGATTTAGTTACGTGAGAGACTAAGACCCCACAGGTAGAAGATGGCAGAGTAGCGATCTGGATGTGACTGCCAGGGTTCAGTCCCCACGGGAACACCATGGTCTTGCAGGTGGGGCTGGAGTCCCTCCCTCCCTATCAATGGTGCTGCCTCCCTGGACACATGCAGAAGTTCTACTGCCCAAACTATGAACGTGGCTCAGTGTCATAAGGAAGCCCAACAAGTCAACAGCCTCCACAGGGTACAGCTCTGAGCCTCCCCACCGTTCATGGGAAGAATGTCCTGAGAAAATGTGTAAAGGTATAAGCAGGTTTATGTGAGACTGGGCCACTGAGGCCAGTGTCCCCAGCCCTGTGAGGAAGCAAATGGGCCCCTCCCGGCACCAGCACTCACCTCCACAATGCTGCGCAGGTCCTGCACATACATGCGCTCTGTTTCCACAATCTCCCTCACCACTCGGCCCAGGTAGCTGAGCTTGTGCACAGGCCCTGCTGCCGCCCGGCTATTGAATGGGGAGAGGGGTCCCTTCATGTTCAGCCAGCTGCTGGAGTTGTTGTTGCTGTTGGGGGCATGCCGGCCACGTGGAGAGCCCGCCCCATTCTGGGCTGAAGCCTCAGAGCCTGTGGGCTCCTCCATGGCACTGTGGCTGTCACGGGAGGAGCCAGATGAGGAGGTGGTGGATGTCAGGCTTGCTGGTCGCTCCTGGCTGCCATCTTGGCGAAGTGCGGTAGAGACAGGCATCCTGGCATTGCTGCCTGCTGGGTGCACTTCGGGGAGATTCTGGAGCAGAAAAAGACAGAAGAAGGACAACCTCTGAGTCTCCACAGAATCAGAAAGCAAAAGGTTACTAGGGAGAGGGGAAGGGCAGAATGGGAAGTTACTGTTGGCAGGTACAGAGTTCAGTTTTATAAGATGATAACAGTTCCGTGGATGGTCAGTGGTAATAGCTGCACAGAAGCATGAATGTACTTAAAAATGTCCACTTAAAAACAGTTAAGATGGTAAGTTTTACATTAAGTGTATTTTACCACGATTTAAGAAACAAAACTGAAAGCCAATGAGCATGGTCTCAGACTACATGAGCATTGGCAAGGGTGCCCATTTCTTCCCAATTCCAACCACTCTACCTCCATCCTTCCTAGAGCAGAAGGTGGCTTACACCAGGGAACAAAAAAAGGCCCAGAAATTTGAGGCCCTAGAAAAGCAGAAGGACACCTATGCTAGCATAGTGATCCAGGGGACCTGAACTCAAAGTCCAGTCCTGCCACTTGGACAAAGTGCTTAGCCTCTTAAGAGTCTCAGACTCAGCTCCTCACCTGTAAATGAGGGTGGATATAGCCTACCCCAGGGCTGTGTCCTCAAAGATGAAGTGACCTGCTATCTATACAGCCTGCGGCATGGTACATGGCACAGAGCAAATGCTCCACACACCATCAGTCTGGTGATGACAATGGAAGTTGTCAAAAAGCACATCCCTAGTGGCTGCCTGTCAGGGCCTATGCTGGGGTGAACGTACAGGGAGGAGCAAAGATCCAGCTCTTACAAAGTTAAGACAGCACTCATACCAGCAGGCAATACTCTCCCCAGAACTGCAAATTCCAGGCACCAGTGGCTTCACCATGCACCTGAAACTTTTTGGATACTGAGGGGGAAGACAGAAGAGATGGTGGCATGGCTGAGCCAACTGTACCCCCTGCTCCACCCTGGCACTTGGTACAGACAGGACCCTGACTCAGCCAGGTCAGGAAATTCCCCAGAGCTGAGCCATCACTGAGTCTCTGTGAGCTCCCACAGCAGAGCCTGGCCAGAGCAGCACAGCAGGCAGGAAACTGCACCCAGGTGAGGCAGACACAGCATTGGGTGGACTTTATTCCCCAGCATATGGTGCAGCTCACAGGCAGGCCCACCCAGAGTGGGGAGGGAGCAGTGGCTAGAGTCTACTTTGTGGCCTTTGGGGAAAACAAGACACCTCACACCCACTCCACAGGACCAGAGCTCACTAACACCACTTTCCAGAATGTTCATTTGATAGCTAGTTCCAGAAAAAAAGAAGTTCCTGGGCATCCTTCTCAACTCTGCTGACCAAACACTAGCCTGGGACTCAGAAGCTAGTGAATCACAGACACAGCCAAGAGGCAGAGGCTGGGGCCACAAGGAGAGAAACTAAGAAGCGCCATCACTCCAGTATCTTTGGCACTGGCCCCCTGGGTTTCTTGCAAGCCAGCACTCTGGACTCTGGCTTTTGCAAATATTATGCTCTCTGCCTGGCCATTATTTCTTCCCCACCTACCCGATGCCATTCCATCCCCCAACCTTCAATCTCAGATTAGAAGCCACTTCCTCCAGGAACCTTCCTACACCCCCTCAAACCTGGGGGACTCCTGATATGTACTCTTATAGTCTCCTGAGTTTCCTCTTCTGAGACCCTCTGCCCTGGACAGTAAATTACTTAAGGACAGCAGTTACAAGGGCTGATTTGGCAAATGAATGGCAATGGTGTAGAAGTTGATACTTTTACTAAACTAAAAGTCAGGCCAGGGCTGGGAATGCAGTAGTAGAGCTCTTGCCTTGCATGTGTGAGGCACTGGGTTTGATCCTCAGCACACATAAAAATAAAAAAATAAAAAAAAAGAAAGAAAGAAAGGAAAAATGTCAGGCAGGCCAGACCCACTTACCGTCCACCACTTAACTCAACCCAGCTGGCCAGGACCTTCTGGAGCACAGGACTTTGTCATTCTGGATCTCAGCTGGAGTGAGGAAAGGTCACCTTTGAGGTGCTCTATGAAAGCCTCTCAAGTGGCAGATTAGGACACAGTGGCAGCACTGGGACCAGCCTGGTGTTCCTCTCGGCTGTGCAACACAGGGAGGATTACCTAACAGGACTGTGCGGGGGAGTCTCAGGAGAGCCCCAGGGAAGATGGAGCTGCTGCTTCCTCCTTCAAAGGGCCTTTGCAGTTAATCAGTTCTGCTTCTCCGAAGAACCAGCAGCAGAAAGACCCAGGCCTCTCCTTTACCCTTGACCCCCAGCTCTGGGGCACTCTGATGTCCTTCAAAGCGGTTGCATAGTCAGGCACCGCCCCCATCCCAGCTGGAACAATGGGGCAGGGACTTATGGCCTAAGACCTTTCCCAGATCTTTGGGGTCAATCACCTTCTGTGGGGAGGCCAAAAGGAAAAGGCCCAAATCCTAAATGGATTTTGCAGCCAGGCAGGTCACAGCCTTAAAGCAAAGAATTAATCACAGACCCACTCGAACCCACACACACCAGGGAGATTGGTCTCTACAGGGTACCTTGTGAGGGTTACTCTTGGGGACCCCGCTGTGTGAGGATGGCAACCTAAGTACACTCTGAAACCAGAAACTAAGTCTTTTCTACTTGGAGAAGGTTTGCAAGTAGAATTCACACCTAAATCCTCCCGGGGCTAAAACAAACCAGAGCTGCCACCTGCTGCAAGGTCCTTCGTGCTGTATACACAGGGATGCTCTGCAGAGGACACGTTTAGGACCCCCACAGAGGCAGAGCTGAAGTCCCAGAAGTAGTAAGTGGTATGGCTGGCTTGGAAAGCAGGCTCCAGAATTCATGTTCTACCAGTCACTGCCGCCCTGGGGGACTTCACACCAGTCGGGGGCCACTAAGCAAAGGATCAGTCACAGCCCCTGGCGTCAAGGCTGTGCTTCAGAATAAGCTGGGAGGACACAGGGAGACTTGGACGACTACAGCCTGTATACTCTAAAGGACTGAGAAGGCTATTTCTGGACCTGCCTACCATGTGGCCTCTGGCCACTCGCTCTCCCATTAGAGCAACTCAGTAAAATACGAATTCCAGGTCAAAGGATCACAGGCCATGGGAAGCAGAAAGGAGAAGGATCAGATTAAAAATTTCTCAGATGACAAAAGAAACCCTGCAGTGACTCGGAGATCCACCCATGATCACAAGGCTCTCTCTCCTGGGCAGGAAAACTCACTGGAAAAGAACCTAGAGGCCAAAAAAGGGAGGGCTGAGGAGAAAGGGGCAGCAAGTAGAGCAGGCGGGCGGGACCATGTGTGGACTGTGGAGAGGGCCGCTGAGCGGTGACACAGCAGACATGACCCCAGCCATCCGAGCAGAGACAAGGACTACCCACGTGCTCCCTGGGCAGGGGCAGCCTTTCCTTCCTACCTGATCTGGTAAGCATCACCCATAAGGTAAGATTCACCCCCAACCCAGGATGAGAAACTGGTTCCTCAAACTCATCTGGGAAAATGCTGCCGGGGAATGAGGGATGAGGCAGCCAGACCCTCAAGGCCACGCCCACCCCCTCCCACGACACCGGCTGGTCTCCATGTTCCCTTAGCATCTCCTGCAGACACCTCTTCCAACTTTGAACAGAGTCTATCCATGTTAGTCAGTCAGTTATCAATCCATGAATCAACCTGCTAGAAAACCTACATCCCACATCCTAGGCTGTGAAGCCCTCTTTGACAAGGTCCCAAAAGACCTTTCTCTATGACAAGCCTAAGAACCAGAGGCATATACCATTTTTAAGGATGCAGAAGCAGGAGAGGGAGGGAGGGAGAATGGTTTCTTTCTCTTTTCTTCTTCTCTCCTCCTTTTTTTTTTTTTGGGGGGGGGGGGGGGATGGGGGCATAACTGGGGATTAAAGCCAGGGCCTGACAAGCCAGATGAGTACTCTACCACTGAGTCACACCCCCAGCCCTTTTTAAAAATTTTTATTTTGAGACAGGGTCTCAGCTGGGCATAATGGCACGCACCTGTAATCCCAGCAACTCAAGAGGCTAAGGCAGGAGGATCATCAGCCTGCGCAACTTAGTAACACTCAGTCTCAAAATCTAAAAAAAAAATTGAATGGCTGGGATCGTAGCTCAGTGGTAAAGCACCTCTAATTCAATCCCCAGTAACAAACAAAAATAAATAAATAATGACAGGGTCTCCATAAATTCCCCAGGCTGGCCCCAAACCTGCAATCCTCCTGCCTCAGCCTCTTACTCAAGTAGCTGGGATTATAGGCATGCATCACCAGTGACAGGTTTCTTCCTTTTTCTTTCTAAACTTTCTTTAATTATCAGGAGGATTACACCCTTCCTCCACCCATACCTGTCCAAGTTACCCAGCCTCGCCTCCTGAGAACAGGCTCTAAATCTCCCCGGGCATGGACGCAGGCAGGCTGCAGCAGGTCTCTTGGATTCCCAGCAGGGTGGACTGGGGCCAAGTCTCACATCCTTCCCCTCCCAACCATGCCTCAGCATCATGCCCTCCATCTGACCCAGCGTGGGCGAGGGGACACCCCCAGGAAAGTGCAATAGCCTGTGTGTTCCGTCCTCTGTCCTCAGGATTCCTGTAAGTGAGCAGTGAGATCCTGCCCCCCCACCACATTCCCTTTAGAAAGGATCATCCCACCAGGGCACCCACCTGGGGCATTCTAGAATTCCACACCTCTGGTCCTAGGGAATCCCCAGGAATCACAATGCTCCCTCAGACCTCCCTCCCAGCCAGCCAGTGAGCTGAGAAGGCAGAAGGGGTGAACCCTCTGGTGGGCGGGCAGGCTGAGCCTCCCCAGAAAACAATCTGGTTAAGAGAGGCTGACGTCACCCTTTCACCTACTGCCCTACCTTCCCTCCACACCCAGGAACCGAAGCCCCACAGAGCCACACCTTCTGTGGAGGAGGTGGGCAGGAAAGGAGCAGGGGGTTCCCCCAAAGGTAGCTGCTCCAAAGTCCACCGCTTCAGCAGGGGAAGAATTCTCCCAGGACCTGCGCAGGGGAAAGTCCTCCCGCAGCCAGATGGTGCAGCCCGCCTTGGTGCCACCTCTTGGCCTCTCAGCTGTAAACATCCAGGTGTCCTAAAGGTCTCAAAAGGACTTTGACCCTCTCCAGAACAATCCCCCAAGTCCATCTCCAGAATCTCCTCAGCAAGGGTGCCAGAGGGAAGCCACAGAGAGCACCCACATCTTTTCTGACAACACGGTGGGGAGCAGCGTGACTTCCACAGAGATCTCAACTGTGACCCTGAAACCGTGCGGCTCCAGCCACACTGCTTCCAGAGCCCAGCTCTGGCCATCTGCTCCTGCTGCTCCTGACACAGGCCCTAGAGACTCTCAGGGAGGGGAGGACCCAAGGGGGTCTGGCTTTCTTTTTACCCTTTTGTCTCAAAACATTCCTCCTGGCTGGGGAGATGGCTCAGCTGGTAGAGTGCTTGTCTTGCAAACACAAGGCCCTGAGTTCGATCCCCAGTACCGCAAAAAAAACATTCCTCATTCCTCCTTCTGCCCCCTCCCATGCCTCCTGGAGATCCAGGGTCCCTGAGCACCCGGGCAGGCTCCCTGGGGAATGACTCTGTTTAAAGTGTGCAACATGCTCTGTAGACTGTGCAAACAGTGCGATCAGGGTTTCTGGACCACTCAAACCAACCCAGCTGGCTCAAATTCATCTTCCCTCAGGAATCTGTTTTCCCATGGCCTAAGAGCAGCAGGGGTCCATGATGTCTGAGTCCACGCAGCAGGACCACAGCTGCCAGCAAGGAAAAGAATTGTGGTTGCTGTGCAAACCGAGCCCTCCCACCTGAATTCCAGGAGGAAGTCTGGGCCTACTGACTGAAGTCCAGAAAACTCCCTCAGCCTGGCCTTGGAAAGGAAGGAGAGCCCTGGCACCTCGGTTCAGAGGAGAATGGTTCGCCCACACCCCAATGCTCCCATCTCCCACCACCCCAACATTTGCTTATGACATTTCTCAGAATGTAAGGGCCGACCCTCCCCCTCCACAAATTTAACCAAATCACTCCCTTTAGAAAGGCCTCCTCAGTCATTTCCAACAATATACTATACTATACTACGGTAGGTTGAGTAATGTCCCCTGCTACAGATATCTATGTCCACGGACATCCTCCGAATCTACGTCACTATGTAGGGCAAAAGGGACCTTGTAAATGTGATCAAATTAAGGATCGTGAGGTGGGATGATTATCCTGGATTATCTGGGTGAGCCCACTGGAATCATAAAAGGAACCCCACAGAAGTCAGAGTCAGACAGAAGTTTGCATGATGTCAAACACAGCTCTGTGGACTTAGCCTAACTCCTGACCTCGAGAACTCTGAGATAGCAAATGTGTGTTGTGTTAAGCCACTAAATTTGTGGCATTTGTTACAGCAGCAGTAGGAAACTAATACACACACTTCTTTGAATTCTAATAACCTGGACATCATTTAAAGAACTGGTCCATGGAGTTCATATATGCAAGCATTTCTTTAGCACTAGTGAATCCCAGCAGGCTGGGTCTTCACTTCCAGACAGCAAGACACCACTAGGTGCCCAACAGATGCCTGTTGGGAGGATTTCAGGACCATACCTGGAACACCTCACCACTCCCAGTCAGGAGAAAGGTAAAATGTGGTCAAGGTCAAGACCAAAGCCAGTTCCTTCTAGACTAATGAGTATCCACATTAGTCACTGCCAGCAAGTTTCCAGTGAGCCAAGAAGCAGCCAGGATCACTAACTACTTATTCACCAAGCAGCCCCATTCTACTTGGCCCCAGATAAGTGGCAAGAACAGGGATACTGCTGCCTTGCCATGCCACACACAAAGTGCTCAGTCACAAAAGACCAGGAGGAAGGGGAAAGTGACCAAATCTGGGACAAGCGACTGTGATGATTCCACATACAAATATCCCAGGAAAAGCTGTCTACCAGGAAGTTTCACATCAACACATACGAAAACCAAAGGAGGACAATTACTGTGGGTTGTAAATTGTTGTTGCTCACGGCCAAGACAGGTCACCAGGCTTCCAACATAACTTATCTCCACACAGGGAAATGATACAAGGTCCCAAGAAGATGAAGCAACCAAAGAAAGCTCTAAAAGACAGTGCTAGAAATTACTCCTGAAGCCACAGACAGATCCAAAGTTCCCAGAGTCCCTACTTCTCACATCTCTAGGACAAAATGATTACAGAGGGCTGGGTGTGGCGCTCAATGGTAGAGAGATTGTTAAGCTTGAATGAGGCCTTGAGTTCCGCCCCCAGTACCAGGGGGCGGGAGGGTGTCTCAAAGGACCACTGCTACCTAGTAGCAAAATTAGGGGCCTCAGCCCTGCAAGTTACCCGTGTTATAGGCACCATCTCCATTTTGAGCGCTGCTTGTTTTGAGGCCTCTAGGCTGGGAGGGGAGTTTCAAAAAAAAGGAAAGGGGAGCCACCCCTTCAGAGTGACAGCATTCGTCACTGGATCGGGTGCACTGGAGAACTTCAGTGGGAAACAAGTGGGAACAGAGGGGCCCCATTAGATCCTGCTGAGCTCAGCACAGCAGAGAAAGCACAAGTTTGCAACTCAAGTCCACAGGGGTTAATGCACTAAATTCACACAGGCCCTGGAGTTAGGCAGACCTGATTCGAATTCCATGTCCTCTACTTTCCTGAGTCTAAGTGTGCTTGGACAAGTCACTTGACCTCACTAGTCTTCAAGTTCCTCATCAGCAAAACGGGAACAGTAAAAGTGTCAACCTCACTGGATTATTTCCAAGACCAAGATGATACAAGGAAAGGCTGGGGTCATGGCTCAGTGGTAGAGTGCTTGCCTAGCATGTGTGAAGCACTGGGTTCGATTCTCAGCACCACATAAAAATAAATACATAAAATAAAGGTTCAACTGAAAAGGAATTTAAAAAGATGATACAAGGAAGTATCTGTGCACCCGACACTTAGTAAGCCCAACAAAAATAGTGGTGGTGGTGGTGAGGAGAATGATGGATAAATCTCTTATTTTTCCAAAAGCACAAGGAAAAAAGATTTTTCTGACTCGTACCTAAGTTTATTTTACCCATATCTCGTATTAATACTGAACATACAAGTTAAACTTGGTGAACCAGCATGACTTCATCCTGCCCCACCAACATAGTGTTTATCCATCCTCTATGACCCACCATCAATTCAGACCAAAAAGGAGCAAACACAGAGCAATTTAGTTAGAAAAAATAATCTGGTATTCTTTCCCAACAGAACGTTAAATCAGAAAATGAAGGGAAAATGAATCAGAGTCCCACTGCCAGGGCAGGAAGGGCACATTCCTTAGCACTCTGCAGGGAGAAACAGCATGTCCTAGTAGGATCTAGAGAGAACAGAGCCCTGGGGGACCACGGGCCTGAGCAGAAAACAGAGTTAAGGCATCCTGGGAGCAAAGGCACAAATAAGTGACCAACAAAAACCAACCTTGACCATGGTCCTTGGGTTTTAAATCCAGCTTCAGGATGGACATATGGGAAAGCCAGGGCAAGAGACAGGGCAGCAAGGAACTGGGAAGGGCTCTGATGTTCACCCATTTTCTAAGTCACAGAGAATTTCAAATAGTGGGGAAAGCAGAAAAATGAGTATAGAAGAGCCCAGGGAATATAGCCAGCCCTCCTCCAAATGAGCCCTTGCTCTCTTCCTAATGCACTGGATGGTAAGGAGCAGGGAGGTGAGCACCAAGCACCTCAATGTCTACTCTCTCATTTGGGGATAATGCTAGTTGCCCTTCCTACCTGAGTCGTGAGCTTCAGAATTCATTCATCTGACAAGTATTTATCAAGCACCTACTTTGCACAAAGACCTCATGGCAGCATTGTGGGTGAAGGGTTATGGAAAATAATATTCCTGTAAGGTAGCCCACAAAGAAAAATGGAGAAAGATGTAGCTCAGGAGGAGGGAGGATAGACTAGCCCAGGACCAACCTTCCAGCAAATTCTTTCCTGATAACAATGGGCCCTAAAGGAAAGGAGCGGAAACTGAATGCTGGGCCCTAAAACCTTGACCTTCCCCCACGGCAAAGTAGTCCTAAATGGAGACATAGCAAATACCAATGGGCAAGATTTGAGTACTCATCCCTCAGGGTCTGACTGTTATCTCCCCAGACAACGAGTTTCAACCTTTTTACAACTACCCTCCCTAAATTAAAGTTTCAACCTGTACAACTAGCCCCTGACTGTCAAAACTGCACATACAGGATTACATCATCCTCACCGTTCCCTATAAAACCAAAATCCCCTCTGTAACTGAGGGCCATTTTCGCATCAGGAAAATGTGCCCAATGGCACCCCGAGTCCCAGAAAGAATAAAGGATTCTCTGAATTCATTGAGGTCTGCCTCCCATTCTTTGGCGCTTACAGTGAAAAATACAGCAGTGAATCACACACACTTGTCTTAGGAGAAACAAGATAAGTATCTCAATGATAAAAAGAAGCCAAGTTGTGTTGAGGGCTTAAGATGAAGCTCAGTGGTAGAATGTTTGCCCAGCTATGCACAAGGCTCTGGATTTAAGCCCCAGCGCTGCGAAAACAAAACACAACAAAAATCCAAGGAGAAGTGTCTTGGGAGGCACAGGAGATCCAATCTGACTGCACTTTGGGATTTCATTCAACACTTCTGTGTATGATGCTAGGCCCTGAGGACATTGAAATGAATGACACATTGTCCCAGTCTTTGAGGAACTTGAACTCTAGAAGAGAAAACGGCCATATAAACAGATTATCCACAAAATAATGCCTTGAGTGCTGGTACAGAAGACTGAATAATGAAACCACACTAACATAATAGAGTGCTAGCACAGCCGGGGGACCAGGGCGCTTTCCAGGAAGAGGTGGCATTTTGGTGAGTCATGAATGATGAGCACGCCCTTGCCAGGTGAGGAAGAGATCTCTGATGCCAAGGGAATGGCATATGGGAAAGATGGATCCCAAAAGCATCTGGGCCACCGGAACCTGAACATCTGGCAGCAAGAAGTCAGACTGGAAAGCAGGCCAAGGGCAGTCTGAAGAGAATCCACCTGGTTTTGTGGAATTGGACACATCCAAGGAAGGTCTGGAAGAACCACTGCTGAGACAGGTGGAAATGGGGCTCCAAGAGACAAGGTATATAAGAATGTGCCCTAAAAAGGAACAAATTGAGATATGTGGGCTGTGACTACAGGTGTCCATAGAGCCAAGCACCATTCAAGAAGAATGCAAGGTCCAAGAGGTGCTAACTGTTCAGGGTTTCTAGGAGAGAGACAGCCCCAGGCAACACTGGCTCAAAAGAGGAATGAGACCTATTCCAATCCAAGTGAAGAGGAAAAAAATGTGCCCAAAATAAAGGTGAAAACATGAGCTATGCATAAATTAGAAGCTCCAAAAAGCAGAGACTACCTCCTTGAGAAAACTGAGTACCAGGTCTTAGCCAGAGGGGAACTGATCCCTCTGGGATCCCAGGCCAGCAGCTCTCCCCAGGGCTGGGGGAGGGGCTCTTCCACATCTTACCACCTGAGGGTTTCTTTCTTCCCCAATCCTCACTTTCCTTTCCCACACTGGTCAGAACTGGGGGGTGAGGCTGCCAGGGTGGCTTCCTTCCCAATTCCAAGCAGAAGCCTCCAGGCCCAGAAGAGAATGTGCACATATGTGGCCTCTTTGCATTATCTGCTGCAGTTGGTTAAACCCTCCAGGCCTTCCCAGCCTCCCAGGCACCACGGTGGGCAAAAAGCTCTGATAATTAGCAACTCCACTGCCTTTGTCCTGGGCTCTCTCTCACCTGGGGCCTGACGGAAGTTACAGAGTAGATTTTCCAAGGCGGTATTCACACACAATGTAAATTCTCTACAGGGCCTCAGCACTTGCCTGGGTGGATCCCAGTTCTGCAGACCCAGGAGGCCCCCTCCACCCAAGGCACCAGGCCCCATCCCCCATGGGGCTAAGGCACCTCAACCAGGGAGGCCTAAGGAACTCATCCAACCAGTTCCTAGGGGAGGAGAGGAACCTCCCCCCACCCCCAGGCCCTCGCTGAGAGCCTACAAAGACCAGAATTCAGAGGGTGGGGCAGCTGTCACCAAACCCCAGATGCTGGGGTATATGGAGAAGCACAGCCCAGGCAGCTGCATCTACTCCTGGAAAAGTGGGCCCTTGATTCAGGGGCAAAAGAAATTGCCAAGTCAGAGCAACAATCTGCTCCCTACGCTCCCCACCCCTGCTCCCTAGAGCTACAAAAAACGGTGGGCGCTGACCCAGCGTCCATCAGGGTGGGGAGAACTTCCTTTCACCTGCTCTACCAGCCACCACTTGATCTGACACAAAACAACCAACCCCTGTGGATTCTGGGAAAAGGAAGCTTCAGGAAGAAATGTGAGGTTAACTCTGCTTTTCCCAGGGTAAGTGTGTGCAGTCGTGTGTGCTGGGTCCCCCAGGACCTTCTCTCTCCAACCACCCAACTCTGAATATCCAGGTGAGAAGACCCTCGGAAGTGCCCTAGCAGAGCGTTTGCGGTCACCTCCAAGAAGAGCCCAGGGCTGTCTCCCAGGCACATGGATAAGTCCACGAGAAGCAACCAGGGAGGGCAAAAAGGGGCCGCTCCTGCTCCCTGCACCTTGCCCAATGGCCCTCAGTTTCTGAACCCCAGGGGGAAAGCCTGTCTTTTTCCCCAAACCTGTGGCCAGACAGGTATCCTGGAGGGTGTCAGACAAGGCTTGAAGGCCCGGAGGTGACAGAACTCCAGAGACACCACTCGCACCCCAGGCCTGGCCCCAGCGGTACCTACCGCCTTCCTCAAAAGGGCTCCCATCTGAGCACCAGCACCGAGAGGGTGGCAAGGGGCTGGGGAGCGGCATTCTCCCAGGGGAGCCGGCAGCCCAGCGGTTAACAGGCTCAGGGCGAGCAGCGAACTGCCACCAACAGCCTCAGGGGGGAATTAAGCGCCCCGCCAATTAAAGTGCCCGCCACCTCCTGCGAAACCTCTTCAATAAATGTCCTATTCAGATCCAGTTCTGCGTGTGGGTCAAACTTTCTGCATTTCTCTCATTCCTGACTGCTGGGGGGCCCAGCACAGGAAGTGCAGCTGCCCACAACTCAAAGGTCCCTGCTGGGTGAGGACCCGGGCCACAGCCCCAGGAGGTGAGCTCCGTATAGCTAAGGACATGCAAGCATCTCCAGCAATTAAGCACATGCGACACTAAGTGCAGGAAGTCAAATACTGAAGACTCTCGAACAAAGCCAGATCATTCACCAGCACAACAATACGCCATTTGTGCTGTGCCTCCCCCACCCAGGCCCTCAGAGTCTGAGGCTATTAACCCTTAAGTCCTCAGGTCAGGGAGGGCAGAGGGGAGGGGCAGGTGGACCTCGGTTATTATCCCCATTTTGCAGATCAGGAAAACCGAGGCACAAGTGGCTCCTGAGATGCCCGACTGAAATCATCTCCACTGACATTTATCAGGGTGCATGACCATTGTGCTAACACATTCTTAATACCCAGGGCCACCCAGTTAGAGGTGGGAAGCCAGAGTTTGCTGGAATCCAAGGTTCCTGTGCACCTCACCATGAGCAAAATCATCCCCAGCAGGCCCAAGAGGTGGAGCCGAAGAAGAACAGAAAGGCATCATCCCTCAGCACCCCTCCAGAGAATGCCCTTGGACACTTTCTGCCCTTTCACAAGTTAATGCTTTTGCTCAGAACAAGTTACTACACCATGGGGCAACCTCAGAATGAGGCCACAATGGAGTCACCGGGAATTCTACCTCATCTTTAAGTTACCTGTAAGAAGCCTCCAGAAACCACTTGTGGGAGCAAGGCTGAGGAGGGCACAGACTGGCTGTTCTTGTCCATCCCACTCTCACCACGGGGTGCTTATCTGCACCCTGGTTCAGCGAGCCCAGCGGTCATTATCCTACACTGCTCGGTCACTTTTCCTTACGCCTCAGAGTGGCAAGTCAGGTCCTCCAGAGTTCTGTGCCCTTTCTCCCGAGGTCTTTTCACACTCAAATCCCTACTCCCATTTTTCCCCCAGGGCTGGGGATCGAAACGAGGGCTTCAAGCATGCCAGGAGAGTGCTCTACCACTGTGTTACCTCCCCAGCCTTCTATTACCAATTTTGGCAGCTGTGTAAAGACATACCAGAATCAGAACAAAGCACACAGGAAAGATGGTGTCTGTGGGTGATTGTATTGGGACAGGAAGGCACCCCCAGTGGAGGCAAGGTGGAGGTTTGGGACTGGAAGCCAAGCTGCTCCTCCCTACCGCCTGGTCAGGCTCAGTCCAGACTGAATCACAGGCTCAGAGCTGAGATACCCTCCTCTCTGAAGGGAAGACTACTGGAACTCACCTATGTTTATTGACAGCATAAACCATATGCCAGGTGCTGAGGACACGGTAGTGAAAAAGACAAATCCTTGTTCTCATAGAGCTTACGCCCCAGTGGGGAAGACAGCCATAACTGGCAGACAAATTAATATGATCCTGTTTTGTTTTTGTTTTGGTCCTGGAGATTGAGCCCAGGTTTGCTTTACCATTGAGCTAAGACCCCCAGCCCTTTTTATTTTTTTTTTTATTTTGAGACAGGGTCTGGCTAAATTGCAGAGGCTGGCTTTGAACTTGCAATCCTCCTGCCTCAGCCTCCAGAGTCCCTGGGATTACAGGAGTGCCCCACTCTCCTGGACTTGTTTTGTTTTGTTTTTGTGGTGCTGGAGATCCAACTGCCTTCACACGCTGGGCAAGTGCTCTCTGAGCGCTGAGCTATACCCCACTCCCTAACATATTTCTGGGTAGGGCTAATTGCTATGAGGAAGAGGGAGCAGGGAAGACAGTGGGACAGGGGCATGGGAACTTTGATAGGAAGGTAGTCTGTCAAGGCTCTGCAGAAGCCACTCTTGAGCTGAGACCTGTATGGTAAGAAGCAGCAGGACATGCAAAGCTCTGGGGAGAGAGCCTTCCAGCCATCTTGTCCACTGTCCCACCTCAAACCTCCACTCACTCATTATGAGCCTAGATCTCATCATCTGGAAGAGCAGAATTCCAAAATATCTTGCTTTTTGGAATTCCTCCCCCTGCAACCAATGAAGCGGAGCTCAATCTACAAATTATGAACCACATGAGGAAGCAGACCATCACAAGGGAGTCAGAAGATGTAACAGACACTAGAAGGTCTGAAAAAAACTTTTAAAAAATAAAACACTTTCCAATTTCAAAATTCACTACAAAGCTCCTGTTATCAAGACTGTGCTGTACTAACCTAAGAACATATATATACATCAATGGAACAGAAATAAAGATACACATTTATAATAAAGATACACATTTATATATTATTTTACAGAAATAAAGCCTCACATTTATAGTTGACTGATTTTCAACAAGGGGCCAAGATAATTCAATAAGGAAAGAATGGTATTTTCACCAAATGGTGCTGGGAAAACTGGATATTCACATGCAAAAAAAAAAAATGAATGTGGACACCCACCTCACAGCACCCACAAAAATGTCAAAATAGATCACAGATCTAAATAAAAGAGCTTAAGTTATAAAACTCTGGGTAGGAAAGATAGGAGTAAGTGTTTGTGACCTTGGGTGACCAAGGGTTCCTTGGCTTAGATAGTCAAAAGCTTAGAAAGATTGGACTTCACCAAAATTAAAAATTTTTGTGCTGAGGGTACAGCTCAGTGGTAGAACACTTGCCTAGCATGCACAAGGCCCTGGATTCAATCCCTAGCACAGCTCCCCCCCCCAAAAAAAATTGTTTTTTAAAGATTAACTACAGAAAATAAAAGAAAATATCTTTAAGGTAAATACTTTACAATGAACTTATATCCAGGATATATAAAGAACCCTTACAACTCAACAATAAAAAAGACAAACAGCCCAATTTAAAAATGGGCAAAAAATTCAATTAGACATTTCTCCAAAGAAGATATAGAAATGACCAATAGGCACATGAAGAGATACTCAATAAAATCAGTCATTAGGGAAATGCAAATCAAAACCCCAATCAATACCACTTCATACCCACTCTGATGGCTAAAATCAAAATAATGAATAACAGGTATCTAGGAGGATTTGGAGAAACCAGAACCCTTGTACATTGTCAGTAGGAATGTACGATAATGCAGCCTAGGACACAGTGGCACATGCCTATATCCCCAGCTACTTGGGAGGCTGAGGCAGGAGGATGGTAAGTTTGAGGCCAGCCTCAGCAACTTAGTGAGACCCTGTCTCAAATAAAAAGGTGGGGGGCTGGAAGAAAGCCAGTACCACAAAATAAAAATAAGTTACAAAATCAGATAGTAGTGATGGTTGTACAACTCTGTGAATATACTAAAAACCAATGACGTATATACACAGTACCTGGGTGAATTTTAAGATGTGTGAAATAAATCTCAATGAAACTACAAAGAAGGAATTAAAGAAAGAAAAAATATTGAAAGCAAAAAGTATTGAAAAAATATAGACCATTTAATAATCAATGCTGGAAAAACTGGCTACTCCTCTGGAAAAAATGAAATCAGTTCCACCCTAGAAGACTGGGTAGCCCTCAATCATGGCTACCCGGAAAGCCTCCTGAGTACTTCCTAACCGGGCCTGGGCCTCAGCTCAAGACACTTCCCTCTTGCTGGTCTGATCTGGAGCAGCCTCAGGCATCAGGACATTCATAAAGCTCCTCCAGAGGCCTTCCCCAGCAGCCAGAGTGGAGAAGCCACTGTCACATAGATGCATACACTCCAGTCGAACAGAGAAGGTAAGTGTGAGAGGCGAAACCTGAATGTATGAGAAAATATCCTAAGAGCTATATTTATAATATCAGAGTAGGGAAAAGATGTTTTTTCCTTTTCTGTTTTTGCAGTACTAGGGATCAAACTCCAGGCCTCACACATGTCCCAGACCAAAGAAGAACAAGACACAAAGTACAAACAAAAGACTGGTAAATATGACATTAAAACTAAAAAGTCCCCATGAAAATGATATTATTTAATAAGGTTAAGACTATGAATATTTATATGTAGAAACTGTATATAATCCACAAAAAGATTAATTAACAGACAGGTATATAGGGCGGGCATGGAGGCGTACTACACTCGTAATCCTAGAGACTCAGGAGGCTAAAGCAGGAGAATTGCAAGTTCAAGGGCAGCCTCGGCAATTTAGGAAGATTCTGTCTCAAGATACAAAATAAAAAAGGGCTGGGGATATAGTTCAGCAGTATAGCACCCCTGATTCAATCCCCAGTACCTTCCCCCAAACCAAAAAATATATATTATATATACATATATATATATATATATATATGCATTATACATAGGTATATATGTGTATATATATAAACATACACACATACCCCTATAAATCAAAGAGAAAAAGATAATGGCAATTAAGAATGCATAAAAGAGCTGGGCATGGTCCTGTGCACCCATAATCTAACTAACTCAGGAGGCTGAAGTAGGAGGATTGAAAGCTGGAGGCCAGCCTCAGCAACTTAGCAAGACTCTGTCTCAAAATTAAAAAAAAAAAAAATGAAAAGGGCTGGGGTGGAGCACCCCTTGGTGCAATCCCTAGTACCCCTCAACACACACAAAATGTGTAAAGTATAGAATTAACTCTGAAAAAGTACCTAAGAAACTCTTATCATGTCCTAGGGTGGGGAGCTTCATGACTAGGGAACAGGGGGAGACTTTTCACTGTATTCCCTTTTATTAGAGTTTGAATCGTATAAAGTATTAGCTGATTTAAAAAATTTTAAGATGGAATAGTAAACAATTAGCCAACAGACATGAGCATCCCTAAATTAGCATCAAAGTGCTAATTTTTAAAGCAATTTGAAAATATTGTTTTGTAGTTCCTAGATTAGAAAAGACAATGCAAATATTAGTGAAATAGGAGCTCTCATATTTCTAGTAAGATATGAGTTACAAATCACTGGGGGGCATTATTTGGAAGTATTTTGAAAACCATGCTTAGGATGCAGTAATCCCCCTGCTGGTCTACAGGACAGAATACTGGCGTGTGGATGTTCTGTTCAGAATTTTCTGCAGGGGGTGAGTACATGGACACAATCTGAATGTCTATCAACAACAGAGCTGTGATAAAAATCACACAATATGCCACAGAGCAGTTAAAACGAATAACCTAAACAGCTTCTTCTCAGCAAAAGAAACAATAATGTGAAGAGAGTGACTGTAGATTGGGAGAAAATCTTTACCACATGCACCTCAGATAGAGCATTAATCTCTAGGATATATAAAAAAACTCAAAAAACAATACCAAAAAAAACCACCAAACAACCCAATCAATAAATGAGCTAAGGAACTGAACAGAGACACTCAGAAGAAATACAATCAATCAACAAACATATTTAAAAAATGCTCAACATCTCTAGCAATTAGAGAAATGCAAATCAAAACTAAGATTTCATCTCAGTCCAATTAAAATGGCAATTATCAAGAATACAAGCAACAATAAATGTTGTCAAGGATGTGGGGAAAAAGGTACACTCATATATTGCTGGTGGGAATGCAAAAGGTTGTAACCCTTCTGGAAAGCAGTATGGAGATTCCTCAGAAAACTTGGAATGGAACCACCATTTGACCCACTTATCCCACTCCTCGGTTTATACTCAAAGGACTTAAAATCAGCATACTACAGTGACGCAGCCACATCAACTTTTGTAGAAGCTCAATTCACAAGAGCTAAACTATGAAACCAACCTAGGTGCCCTTCAACTGATGGATAAAGAAAATTGTGTGTGTGTGTGTGTGTGTGTGTGTGTGTGTATGATGGAATACTACTCAGCTTTAAAGAAGAATGAAATTCTGGCATTTATTGGTAAATGGATGGAGTTGGAGAATATCATGCTAAGCGAAATAAGCCAAACCCAAAACACCAAAGGCTGAATATTTTCTCTGATATGCAGATGCTAATTCACAATTGTGGGGTGGGGGGACGGTAGGAAAGAATAGAGTTACTTTATATTAGGTAGAGAGGAGTGAAGGGAGGGGAAGGGGCATGGGGGTAGGGAGGATAGAGTGAAACAGACATTATTACCTCATGTACACATATGACTGTATGACCAATGTGATCCTACAATATGTACAATCAGAAAAACAAGAAATTTCACTCCATTTATGTATGCTCTATCAAAATATATACTGTCAACTGTCAGGTACAACTAATTAGAACAAATTTCAATTTTTTTTTTTAATTAAAAAAAAAAGAATGACCTAATTTTAAGTAGATAAATTGCAAACAAGGTTGGATTTTTTAAAAAAAAGGAGAATGTAAGTCCAAGAAGAATACAGTCAACACAATTCTATATGTGTCAAAATTAAGATAACATGATACCATGAATAACTTATAAATAACATTTTAAAACATAAAGACATGCATAGGAATGATAAACCCCATGTCAGGGGGATATGTTATTTCTGAGGAGGGAGGGAAGCAAAAAGGATTAGGGAGAAAAAGCTTTGGTTGCATCTGTAACATTTTATCTCTATAATAAATGAGGAAAATATGGAAAATGAACATCTGCCGAATCTGGAAGGTGGCGCAGGGGTCCCTAAGCAGCTAACAACCAACAAGACTGTACAGCTGGGTGTCTGGTCAGCAGCATTCAGAACCCAAGCAAAGCTCCTGATGGAAAGAGGCCTAGGATTATTGAAATTGCACTCCTCCCTGTCATTTCCGGCCTCCGAGAGAGAGAAAGTTCGAGAAAGTGTGGCTCCTAAGTAGGTGCTTTTATATGTAAATGTTTGAAAGCATTCGTATTTCAACTACAGCAAGAGCTAGCTCTCTGGGAAAACTGACAATCTGCTAGGGTGGAACTGAATTCAGGCTGAACCTATCCTTGCTCTACAGTCAGGCACACCTAGGCCAGTTGGACCCCCGTGGACAAGGAGCCTTTCGGAATGCCTCCTTTGAAGAGCGCCGCTGGGCGTGGTCGTGCACGCCTGTAATCCCAGCAATTCAGAAACAGGCTGCAGGGTAGCAAGTTTGAGTCCCGTCTGGGCAGTTTAATGAGACCCTGTCTCAAACTAAAAAGGGCTGGAGATCTAGCTCACTGGAAGAGCACACCTGGGGGCGGCAGGGAGTGCCCAAAGTGTCACAAGAGAGAGAGCACTCAAAGTGTCAAAACAGTCTGAAGCAATGCTAACAGCACATAATCCAGAGTTACTCAGAATCCCCCACCTAGGGCTGCCGTGCTGGCTCCGTGCTACAGAACTGAGCTCACACAAGGCCCTGGGTTCCATCCCCAGCACCAGCCCCTACCCCTACCCTCCTCAAAGATGAGAGAGGGGGAGACAAGGGGGGGGGGGGAGAAAGAGAGAGAGAAGAGAAAATTCAAACCTCACCCTTCCCAGAATGTTGGCTGAGTGGTCCTGGATAAGTTTACCAGACCTATAGGGACTCAGTTCACTATCTGTGGAAAGGATACACCACTTATTTTGCCTTATTGAGAGGATTTAGGACATTATTACCCAATTATCAATACCTTTGAAATTTTTAATCAGTCTGACTGGAAATCTTTTAAAATATATTTATACTTCCCTGCCATCCTAAACAGAGTCAAGGGAACATCACTCAGCCTTTTCTTGGTGACTCAGGCTTACAATTACCAGCAGAACATCTATTATCACACTGATGATTCTGGAGGTGGAAAGTGTGCCAAGCCATTCCCCCTAAATAAATGACCCCGGGCTCTTCCACTAGGAGTTGTTTTCCTAGTGTTTTGATCACAGCCTGCTCTCACTGCCAACTCTCACTACGCTGCGGTCATTTGCCCTCTCTGGCTTCTTTACCGTCTTTCACGTGCTGCTTCTATCTGCCGTGGGCTTGGAAATAGGATGACAATGATTACATGTAAAAGTTAAATAGGCCGGACATGGTGGTGCACACCTATAATCCCTGCAAGGGAGGCTGAGGCAGGAGGATCACAAGTTCAAGGCCAGTCTCAGCAACTTAGCAAGACCCTATCTCAAAGTAAAAAATAAAAAGGGTCAGAGATGGAGCTCAGTGATAGAGTGTCCCTGGGTTCCAACCCCAGCACCAGGCATGAGGGGTGTAGGGAGTCAAGGGGTCTGAGGAGGCTGGTGTGACTTTCGCAGGAACTTGAGTCCTCGCCTGATGCAAGGCATTCTTGGCTATATGTACCTAACCAAGGCTGCAGGGTAACTGCTAGGTGGTTAGGATTGGAGAAGTATTATAGGATATTATGGGACATATCTCCAAGACTATAAGCACACCTGCTGTCACTTCCTGCCCAACTTGCATGGTGGCAAACTGTGCAGCAAGCCTGGGAAGACAGGTTCCACCAACTCCAAATTCTCTCACACTTTTGTAGGCTTGAGGAATGTGGGTTGCTTGCCCCACGTCAGTCCAACTGACCACAGATTTACTTCTTAGAATCCTATATCCTGGCCACTTTCAGGCAGGAGTAGAACATTTGTGAAGCACATGAACATTTCTTTAATTCCTGAGGTTTTGTCACACAGTAGCAGTTTGCTCATCTGACAAGTATTCATTGAATTCCTACTATGCTACAGGTGCTGGGGGTGCAGAATGCGCTGGAGGAACGAACACTGGTTCCTTTTCCTTTCAACAAACACTTGCCGTCTCTTGGTCAAAAGCCTCTGGTTCATGCACAGTCTCACAGCCTGAGGGGTAAAGGATACAGTTTTTAAGACCTCCCAGGTGCTTGCAAAACCCATCTCTCCTCTTGGGATCCTGTTATCATGACAAAATGAACTTCACTCCTCTTACAGCCCTCCCTCCCAGCTCACCTCAGACTAGCAACAACAAAGCAAATGCTGTTCCACAGAAGGCCACATGCACAACCACCATGGTGTCCACCAGAACACTGTTCAGGCTCTGAGTTCAGCCCCAGAATCCACTTAACATGGAAGAGAGTAGCAACCCTCAAAATCCAGATCTTGAGCTTGAATCTGGACTCCTTCTCCAGAAGTCAGCCAAGAGAACCGTACAAAACCCCTCTGACCTTTTTGCTTGCATTCACAGGTGGCAGCCGCTCACCCAGGCTGGACCTGATCCCTACCACTGCCTTCCTGTCCCTGGCACAGTGGAACGAAAGCTGGAACAGATAAAGGCACCACACCCAGACTGCTCTCGGAGTGGGAACCAATACAAGCCAAGCCCAGTTCCTGCCCTCTGAGTGCTTCTAATCAAATAAAACTAACGGAACTCAGCCCCAGCAGGCAAGGCCACAGGGACTGCCAGCTTCGCCAGATGGGTATACTGCTGATCACAGCTCTGGCCCTGCCCAGGTTTCCTTTCTCCTGACTTCAAGTCACCCAACATCGCAAACTTGCTTAAGGCTCCACAGGGCCCTCTCTCCAACTTCCTCTGAAGGCAGATTATATCTAGCTTTACCCCAGCGGACAGGCTCAGAAAGTTCTTTCATCACAGGGCCTGCCTGGCTGTCCCGCGCGGTAGGCACTCAGAGGGAGTGGTCTGGTTGATGACCACTTCCCTGGGCTTGCCTGCCACCACAGTCTCTCACTTCCTGCGCCAGGGCTGGGCCCCCAGGAAACCATTCACCACAAATTTTGACAACAGCATTTTAGATTACACCCTTTTGAGGCCTCCAGTTCTGAGAGGGGAAGAGACTCATCAGAGGGGCTAGGCAGAAAGAGTTCGGAGCTAGCCAGGCCTGACCCTGTGTTCTCACTATGTCGGTCATTCTGCTTCTTTAAATTCTGGGGCATCGCTGGGTACAGTGGCACATGCCTGGAATTCCAGCAACTTGGGAGGCTGAGGCAGAAGGATTGAAAGTTCTAGGCCATTCTGGGCAACTCAGGGAAATCGTGTCTCAAAATAAAAAATAAAAAAGAGGTTGGGGATATAGCTCAGTGGTAGAGGGACCCTGGTACCTTAAAAAAAAAAAAATCTGGAATATGGTGGCACATGCCTATATTGAGCCCCAGCTACGACAGAAGGTTGAGTTGAGAGCATCACCTGAGCCCAGGAGCTGGAGACCAGTCTGGGCAAAATAGTGAGTCCCCATGTCAAAAGTTATTAATCAATTAATTCTGACCACTGGTGAACCTATGTCGAAGGTCTTGTCAGGGCTGCCTCAGAGTCTCCATCAGAATCCTCTTGCCACCTGTGGGCTTTGCTGGCACAGCTCCCCCCACCATCTGCCCCTCTCCCTCTAGACTCCTTGTTCCCACCCCCAGCATAACTGATCCACACAAGGTTAAGGGGAGGGGCGGCCAGCCTTGCAGCTGTGAAGCTAAGTGGGGAGGCCAGGGACAAAGGTGTGATTCATCATTGGTTGCAAACCGGGGGAATTCCAGAGCAAGAGAGGGTCAGGGCTGCCCTGGGTCCCTATCTATCACAAGGGCAAGGGCCAGCACACATCTGGGAGTCCTGCATCCTCAACTATTCACAATCGAGGATAGAGTAGAAAAGGCTCACTACTAGGAAGGAGTCACTCAGGTCTTTCATTTTCATGACCTTGCAATTCTCCACTGCCCCGTACTTGACATGAAAAACCCTCATCCAGAGTCCTTCACACTGACACCAAATACCATGCCACTCCTGCAGAATCCAGCTATATTTATTGGACACCTGTACTGGCTTTGCTAAGCATCGAACACATGTTACTTCATTGCTCATTCTCACAATGCTACATGTGGTAGGTCTGATGACTAATTTCATTTTACAGGTGAGAAACACGGGTTCAAAGGAGTTTAGTGCCCAGTCAGCAGCTGTGAGGCTAGTGAACTGCCAAGCCAGGATCTGAACCCAGATGTGTCCAACTCCAAACTCTGCCCCTAAGTGCCACAGCACATACTGACCTGGGATTCAAGGAAGGGAAATCAGAACTGCAGGAAAAATACCTCCTCTGGGCATCAGCAAAAAAGTCCCTCCCTTGGGGGAACATCTCCTGGCCATCTAAACTGTCATCTCACCTCTTCATGACAATTCATGTCTACCTTCCCTATCACAGTTTTCTGATTATCACTAACACGCCCTATATGTCTATTATCTATCTTGTTTATTGTCAGCTTCCCCCACTAGAAGTCAGCTCTGAAAGGTCAATGGTTGTTGAATAGTGTTATTTTGTTCACTGCTGTGTCCAAGTCTAGCATTTATACATAATAGGTGCTAAATAAATAACTGTTGAATGAACACATAAAATAGAATTAAGAGGCACGAACAAGCATAGGAAGAAGGGGATGATATGTCCCATTCAGGGAAAGAGCTGAGAAAAGACAGTGAGGGAATCCATCAGGGTAGGGGTCCCAAGGTGAGCCTGGCAAGAGGAATGAGGGTCTGCCAGGTCCCTTGGGGGTTCCAGAAGAGATTTCCTGCTGGCAGTTGTGATTTCCAGCTGCCAGGGCTCCAGCCTGAGGGCTTCTGGTGGGATAGGAGGGCACCAAGCAGGGTAAGCTGCAGCTCTGGAACAAAAGGCCTGTGGACATGCAGCTGGCCAGAGAGGCGGACAGAGTAGTGAGTGGCCTGGGCCAGAGGGGCGCCTGGGAGGGGGGAGGGGCACGGATGAGGAGTTGAAGACAGCCCTCAGTGCAGCTGCAAAGGCGACACCCTCCCATCACCCAGAGTCCCCTCCACCACCAACACAACAGAGAACAGCTTCAGAACTAACCTTCCACAGCCAGGGCCCATGGCAACCTCCTGGGCTTGGGGCCAGAGCCTTCGCTAGGTTCTGAGAGTGGGGTGGAAGTGCTGGGGCAAGCCATACATCTGGAAAACAGACCCTCTCACCCTACAGCCCTGGCCATCCCTCAGGCCATGGCCTTTGGCCTGCTCTGGTGTAAACACAGTGACCCTGGGATAGCAGTGGATTTGGTAAGGCCAGTGTTTACTCTAGAGCTGAGATATTATAAGCCAGGGGAGTAAACGTCCACCCTTGGTTCCTGGTGTCTACGGTCTCTTTGGGGCACACATGGGACCTGTCCAATAAATTGTAAAGCCCTTGAGGGCCCCTGCCAACCACCACGCATCATTTTTTCTTTTTCTTTTTTCTATACACAAGGCTTCATTTGATCCTTACCATAGCCCCTATAAAGAAAAGCAGGCAAGTAACCCCACTTTATTCATGTGGAAACTATGAAAAGACAGGTGAATTGTCCAGGTCATGTTAGGAAACAGATTAAACAGGGGGGAAATCAGAGCTCTGGTCCCTACTGGGCCAACAGGGACCACAACTGAAATCACCTCACCTCTGTGGGCTCTGCTGCCTTCCTGTGTAAATGGAGTAGGCTGAACTGAGGGGCCTACAGCCCCGGCCACTATACTAACCTTTGATGCTATACAGTATAGCCAGGACTATAGCAAAAACTGAGGCTGAACTCTCAGTCCAGGGCTCTTTCTACTCTCCCTGGGTCTTCTAAAAAAGGTACCAGAAAAACCCCATGGTAACTCAAATGAATCACTCCCTCAGCAGCAGGGACTTGGTCTGGGGGTTTACTTCATCTTCAACTACCTGCCTCCTCCCCCAGGAAGCAAAGGGGACAGTAGAGGCAGCAGCAGGGGCATCAACAGCAGGTGTACAAAGGGGAAGGGAGCAGCCAGCCAGGTGTGAACCCAGAACCACAGGGAAGGGATGAATTACAGAAAAAAAGGTTCACCTTTGGGCCCTTATTCCCTAGGTTTTCTGCTGGGGACATTTGGGATTAGTGGAGAAGAATCCCACTCCCATTCCAGCAAAGAAGGGGCGGGAAAGGTGCTTCCCTGAAGGCCAGGGAAGTTGATGTGCTCAGCAGGAGTGACCCCTCTCCCTCTCTGGGCTGTCATTACTCTCCCTGCTTATTATTTCTTGAGCAAGGGCCATATAATCGGGCTGTGTGCAAGAGGCACCGCTGAGAAGACTCTAGGAACCCCCAGGCCTGAGCACCTCAAAAGGTGATGCAGTCTGGGTTAACTTCTGGGGGCTTTGAAACAGCGGACCAGCCCCTACATCTGCCAGAAGCTTAGCCAGGGGACCTCCAGAGGGAAACTCTTACAGCTCTCCACTCGGCCCACCTCCCTGCCAAGACTCCCTACCCTCCAACCACTACATTTCGAGCTCCATGTTTCCTTTTGTTTTCGAAAGGAGTTCCAAAGAGTAAACGTAGCTACCAAAACAACTTACTTATAATTTCAAGTTTGCACGCCTTACCCTGAGATCCCAAACCAAAGGGCTGAGAGTGACCTGCAAATGATCACATCGATTGCAAGAATGGGCGAGGGCCGGCAAGTCAGTGGCAGTCAGAGGCTCTGTACTTTCAACACCCAGTTTCTGGCACCCACTCTAATCCCTCTTGGACAGAGGGCTGGGATTCCCAAGAGTGAACACCGTGTGGCACCAACCCGGAACAGGCTGCGGGCACCTCGTGGACTCACGGGACCAGAAGCTCGTGTCCTTCCCCAGAAAGGTCCACAGCCCGAGGCAAGGACCAGCCCACGGCGACCCTGCGCGCAAGGGAGCTGGTGGGCGCAGGTCGCGGGCTTCCCGGATTTCACACTGAGCCTCCGCTGAGCCGTCCGGGGCACTCGCTCCTTTTTCTTCCGGGATGGGAGTAAAAGGACAGAAAATGTCTCCTCGAACGACCCTCCCAGGCTCTAGCCACCTTCTGGGAGGGTTGCCCCGGAAAGAACCAACCCAGCCCTGGGTCCTCCTGGGTAGCCCAAGTCCTCACCCCGCCCGGGGCTGGCACGAGGAGGGCAGGGACCCAGCCTGACTCTGGGCATTGCCACTTCGGCGACTACACGGGCAAACCGAGAGGAGAGAACCCAGGGACGCTTACCGAGCGGTCGCCTCGCCGCTGGCTCCGTACGCTCTTGGCGCGCTGGGCTGTCCAGGTGGCGCCGGGCAGCCGGCGCGAGTTTGAAAGTCGCTCTCGGAAGGGGCTGAGGCTGCCGGCTGCTCCCGCCCACTGCCAGAGGGTCGGCGGTGCGCTACGCGGCCAGCTGCGAGCGCAGCCCCTGGGGATCCCAGTCCGCGCGCGGCTTCCCAGAGCCCGGCAGGAAGTCGGGGCCGAGCGGAGCCCGGGCTGCAGCGGGAGGGAGGGAGGGAGCGAGGGAGGAGCGGACCAGGAATTTTTCCAGTGGGTGGAGACTTGGGCCCGCGGCTGGAATCCAGCAATCGGCAGCTGGGCGGGGGTCGGGGGAACCTTCTCTGGGACCCGGGCTGAAGGCAACAGCCGCGGCGGGGCTCGGGCATGGCTAATGATTAACGCCCGCTGGTGGGGCGAGCGCGGCCCGAGGGTGTTGGTCCCGCGGTCGTCAGTCCTTCCCAGGCAGCCTAAGCTACCGGGTCGCACGTCGTGGCGGGGGTCACACTAGTGTCACAGACCTGACATCAGTGCCTTTCGAGAGAGCGGCGAACACACAAGACATTCCCACTGCACAGACAGGGAACAGGAGGCTCCGCAAAGGGGGCATTCTGCAGTGAGGCACCGTCGGGATCGCACGTGCAGGTCCTGATCCTACCGGAGCCAGGCACTTCGGTTGTTGTTGTGAATCTGAAAGGCTGATCTCGAATTCCTCACCGAAACTAGGTCTCTGTGACCCTTAACAAATGTAAACACAAACTTCAGAGACGCTGATAACTTGTGGCGGGGACTCCACAAGGGACTGTTACGGGGGAAACAAGATGCAGAAACCTGGGTGATAAGAGAGGACCCCGTTTTGAAAAACACAAACAGAACCTTCTGTCTTTGTGTCTGTAAAGGATCATGTGCGCAGGGAAAGGTGCACACCTGTAAGCTGACGAGGGGGTGAAGGTAGGGAACAGGTTGGGTCTAAAAACCTGTTACAATTCATCAATAAAGAACTTGGAATAAAGATGGTGTCCCAACACAAACCCGGGAGAAAGGAGCCCAGGGTGGGACCCCAGAAGAGGAACGACTCCCACTGATTAGATGCTACCACCAGTTCCTTGGAAGTGGTCATCTCAGCAGCACTGGGTGTATTTGATATCCAGGTGCAGAAAAGTGTGTCTAGTAAACGGTTTATAGAGTTCTTTTAGAACAACACAAACTCCCTCCCCACCCACTGCCCCGGAAAAAAAAAAAAAAAAAGGCTGCTCCGGGCAAAAGCAACTCCAGGTGATTTACTGAGCGGGGCGGGGCGGGGCGGCGCGGAGGAAATGGCTTTCAGGTGACTTTGAAACCGGATCCTGGCTGAGGGTGGGGTGAAGACAACCCCGCGTCCTCGCTCCAGACTGCGGGAGGCCCTCGGCCTGGCGGGCCCAGAAAGCGGGAGCCACATTCCTCAGGGAGGGAGTGTCAGTTCCAGGCCTGCCGAGCTGCAAAGGTGACCGCCTGAGATTGCAGAAGGGGCGTCGGTGATGAACTTCCGCCGCGACTCCACTGCACGCAGGCGGCAGGACTCCGAGCTATAGGAAAAAGTGAAAAGTCCGGGTCCCTTCCGGCTTTCCAGGGGTAGGCCATCCTCAGGATTTCACCTTTATTTCCACCTGCCTCTCTGATCACCTGAATCCTACCAATCCCTCCCTGCCCACCTCAAATTCCAACTTCCAAAGTTGCGCCTTGGCTAAACCAGCCAGGGCAGGTAATAGTGTCACTGACCGTGATAAGAGCTCTCCTTTAGTGAACACTTACCCTGCGTGGGGCCTCTTTACATACACTGTCTCCCTGCACCCTCACAGCCGCCTTGGAACATAGTAGACTTTTCTCCATTTTATAGATAGGATACTAAGGCTCAGAGGGATGGAGCAACTTTGGCCATGATCATCTAAATGACCAACCACAAGCACAGTCTGTCAAGAGTCCAGGTGGGTCCAACATTTGAGTGCTTACTGTGTGTTCGCCATTATTCTAAACGCTTTACAAGAACAATTGTAGTTACTGGAGAAACTGAGGCAAGGCCATCTAGCTAGTGGTGGCAGACCTGGGAGTCACCATAAGGGAAAAACTTGTCTCTACATCACCACCACCTCTACTTTCTGACAATTGTTATGTTCAATTCAGCACTTGATTATAATGTCTTGCATTGTTTCTAATTGTTTAATTTATATCACACATTTCCGGAAAAGATCATAATCTCCCTATGGCAGAAGTCCTGTAGGAAGCACTCAATAAAGTCAGACAAAATAATTGAAAGAGTTTGTGAGAAATCACACAATCTCACCTCCAGGAATAAAAATCTAGATTTGGACCTGGGGCCCCCTGCTGCAGCCCCTCCACCGTTTTGAGCCTTTCTCCTTCCTTTCCAGTTCTTGCTTCAGTCACCTCACCCTGCTATTAAATCATTTATTATTATAATAATACCTTGAATCTCAGTAATGCCTTTAATCTCAGATCTCAAAGTATCCTAACAAATACAGATTAATTCATCTTCACAGTACCCCGCCCCCACAGGAAATAGAGGTGTTCTCCCCATTTTATGGGTGAGAAAACCAAAACAACCAAGAGTGAAGATGACTCACTATGGAAACCAGTGGCAGAGTTTCTTTCTCTTCCCCTCCTCCTTCCTAACTCTTGGCTGCCAACACTTGCATGAAAATTTCAAATCCAGAGACAAAGGCCATTGAGTTTTCACAATAAAGGACATTTCCAAACTGTCATTTCAGCTGCTCTATTGTGGTAGACCTCAGGAGAGGGAGGGGATACCAACACAGAGAAGGTCCCCAGGGCTCTGTTCCCTGGCTCCCAGAAGGAGCCATGGTTTGCTGCGATGAAGGAATGAAACCCCAAGCATGGGAGAAATCCTCCTCAAAGGCTACCCACAAAAACCCCACTAAGCTCTGAAGAGTCAGTGCCTTTCAGTGTCCAGCATTTTAGCAATGTTCCTCAAAGCATAAACCACATACAGCAGAAGAAAAGAAAAACAGATAAACTGAACATCATCAAAAGATTAAAGATTTTTTTGTTTTTGGTAAGCTGCATCCCCAGTCCTTTTTATATCTTATAAAAAGGTCTCTCTAAGTCTCTCTAAGTTGCTGAGGATCCCACCAAGTTGCAGAGACTCGCCTCAACCTTGTGATCCTTCTGCCTCAGACTTCCAAATTGCTGGGATTACAGGCCTGCACCATACCTGGCAAAAAAAATTTTTTTTTTTTTTTGGTACTGGGGATTGAACTCAGGGGCACTCGACCACTAAGCCACATCCCCAGCCCTATTTTGTATTTTATTTAAAGATAGGGTCTCATTGAGTCGCTCAGTGCGATCCTCCTATCTCAGCATCCAGAGCTGCTGGGATTATAGGTGTGCGCCACCATCCCTGGCTATACTTGGCAAACTTTAAAACTTTTAGGATTCAAAGAACATCAAGAAAATGAAAAGACAACCCAAAGAATGGGAGAAATGTTTGCTAATAGATCTGAGGATGAACTTACTATAATACATTAAAAAAAAAGAAACCTATAACAAAAAAAAAAGAACAAAACCCAGTTTAAAAATAGGCAACATATCTCAATAGATATTTCTCCAAAGATATACAAATGGCCAATAAGCACAAGAAAATATGCCCAACATCATTAGTCCTTAGGTAAATGCAAATTAAAAGCACAATGAAATACTACCTTAACCTTCCTGGCATACCTATAAGCAAAAATATATAATAACAATAGTTGGTGAGAATGTGGAGAAATTAGAGCCCTTTTGTGCTCCTGGTGGAAATGTAAAATAGTACAGCTACTTTGGAAAACAGTACTTGCTGCATGACCCCACGATTCCAGTCCTGTATACTTGGGAGAAATGGAAATACCTATCTAAACAAGAATGTGTACACAAATGTTCAGAGTAGCATTATCCATAATAGTCCCAAAGTAGAAACAACCCAAATGTCTATCAGCTGATGAGTAAACAAAATGTGGTATATCAGATATAGAGAAAATGGGGAAAAGTCTACTCCCATGTGGAGTATTTCTTTAGCCATAAAAAGGAATAGTATTGATTCCTGGGTGAAAAAAAAAAAAAAAAAAACAGACACAAAGGACCAAATATTGTATAATTCCATTTATATGAACTGTCCAGAATAGGCAAGTCTATACAGATGGGAAATAGATCACTGTTTGCCTAAGGTTGGGTGTGGAGGTGGGGGAGGTTGGGGGGAATGGGGAGTGTCTGCAAACAGGTCCAGGTTTCTTTTTTAGCAGTGATACAAATGTTCTAAAATATTGTGATGGTTGCACGACTCTGAATATACTAACAGCCACTGAATTGAGTTTGTATTTGTTTGTTTGGTTTTGGTTGCTGGGATTGCACCCAAGGCCTCTGCATGCTAAGCATGTGCTCTATCACTGAGCTATACCCCAACCTGAACTGTACATTTCAATTTGGGAGGAGGGATACGGGTCTCCAACCCAGGGCCTTGTGCATGCCAGGCAAGTGCTCTACCACAGAGTTATATTCCCATCCCATTTTTAAATTTTATTTTGAGATGAGGTCTTGCTATGTTGCCTGGGATGGCCTCAAACTTTCAATCCTCCTGCCTCAGCCTCTGGAGTGGCTGGGATTACAGGAGTGCACCACCATACCCAGCTGAATTGTATATCTTAAATGGTTGAAATATGTCTCAATAAAGCTATTATTTTAAAACAAAAACAAAAAAGGTGTGAGCTACTCTCCTGATCCAGAGTTACTAGGGCTGCTAGTAATCAGAATCTATCAGAATCTTAGACCCTTCGATGGGCCTGGGCTGACCCAATTCTCTGCATTTCAGCAGGGGTTGCTATATGAAGTTAGAGAATCACTGTAATGCAATGCCTTAGAACACTCAGCCATTCAAAGCCTTGGGCCCCAGGCTTCCTGAAACAAGTAAAAAGGAAGGTTTGTAATTAACTCTGAGAGGGTGGTGGCCTCCGGGAATGGGGGCTCCCCTTCTTCAAGTCCTTTATTTATAGCTTCATCTGGACTTCTTAGTGTCAGAAAAAAATTGACATCAGAAAGGGGAAGAAGCTTTGGGGGAAGGAAGATGACTTCTTCCCTCCCTTACCAGGTTCAGCTTGCAACTACTGCAATGGGGCACTCTAGAGGAAATGAGCTGTTTGTTTGAGTTTGTGTCTACAACAAAAGCATTTGCCAATCACTTGTGGTTTTTAAGAACCAAGGAGCCCCATGTGAACCACTTCTGGAGATCACTTATGTGCACCTTTCTTATCAGTAGATAAAGGGGCCTTCTCAGCACTTACAACACCTGAGACTACAGTTGGCAATTGAGACAGCCTTTGATACTCTGTGGTTGATTTATACCCAAGCTTGCTTTTCCTTCCCTGACTTCTGGCCTTTGGACTGTTTTTTCTATCTGCATCTCCATGTACAGATAAGCTTTACCCTGCTTCATGCTAAAGTAAAAGATTTCTAGAGCTGGGCATCATGGTATACACCTTTTTTTTTTTTTTTTTTTAAAGATGGTTTATTGCCTTGCTACCAAAGGAAACATGGGGGACACCTGTTCCAATGACTGTGATTTTGCCTATCTATAATCAGGAACTGGGAGGTTTTTTTTTTGTTTTTGTTTTTGTTTTTGTTTTTAATTTGTTTTAATGATAATAGACCTTATTTTATTTATTATATGTGGTGCTGAGAATCGAACCCGGTGCCTCACACATGCTAGGCAAACACTATACCGCTGAGCTACAATCCCAGCCCCCATGGTATACACCTTTAATCCCAGCAACTAGGGAGGCTCAGGCAGGAGGATTACAAATTCAAGGCCAGCCTGGGCAACCTAAAATAAAGAATAAAATAAATCAAAATAGCTGGGCACAGTGTCTACACCTGTAATCCCAGCATTTCAGGAGGCTGAAGCAGGAGGTTTGCAAGTTCAAAGTCAGTGTCAACAACTTAGTGAGGCACTAAGCAATTTAGAGAGACCCTGCCTCAAAATAAAAAAATAAAAAGGGCTGGGGATGTGGCTCAGTGGTAGAACACTTACCTAGCATGCATAAGGCCCTGGGTTCTATCCCCAGCATACACAACAAAAGAGGTTTTCTGGAGTGTGTATGATACATACTGCACTCAGAGAAGGGGAGAACTCCAAACTTTATTTTATGCTGGCGGGCCCAGAGGAAAACAAAAACTCCAAATTCTGAGACCTGATCCACGGTTTCTCACAATACTTACAGGTTATTTGACATCATCTTGGACCCATTCTACCATTAGGGCTTTTTCTTCTTTTTTTAAAAAATCCCTAATCTATGCGGCTGAAGACCTGTGCAGGGTCTCTAATGTGAATCATGCTCACAGAACAGAGAAGAAGAAACAGCTCTTTTCACAGACATCTATTACATTTCAGGAGGGAGCGGTCAGACTCTTAAGGCAGTTATTAACAATCCAAAAGTAGGGACCCATGGCTTCCTGGAGAAAGGCAGAGAGAGGGGGATGGAACTGACCCCTTCCCCAGTCATTGGTCTCTTACCAAATATTTTTGTAATTTCATTTCATAACCAGATCTGGTTTTGCCATCACACTACCAGCTGAAATGGTGTTTGGTTTGTTTGGTGGTCTTCATGGGTCCACGTTGTTAAATATTGCTGAAAGATTTTCCTTCTACCTGAGCTTTGCAGGCCTGGGTGTTCACAAGAATCACTGAAAAGTTTCTGGCTCAGAATTGATGCAGATCCTGGGAATCTGCATTCTCAAGAGGCAAGTGACCCAGAAACAAAAGAGATAGATCCATCCTCTACAGTGTCTTTTCTCCTCTTGGTGCTTCCTCTTCTTTTTCCTCCCCTGAATTATAGAGAATTCAAAAGAAAAACCCTGTAATTCCTCCCAGAGCTCCAAAGATAAAAGGACACCATTTGTAAGACTTTCTGAGGTTGGAATAGGTCTGGCTGTTATATTAGTCAGATGTAAGCATTCCATCTTTATTCATGTGAAATGTTTAACCTTCTACCTTAGTGACAAGCAGGGCAGGGCACATCTTCCAAGCACTACACTGTAACCCTCAGAAAACAAACTAATAAGAGCTTAATTAGCAAGTAATTGCCCAGTTGCTTGCAGATGGAGGCAGTTCTTCCTGATGGTAATTGTGGTTGTTGATGTTTTCCTCTTGGGCAGGGGCCTATGAGTTAGTTCCCAGCCCTGGCTTCTCTGTTGGGTTGCTGAGCCTAGAAAACCAAGAGAACTAGCTCTGTACCCTCTTCCCTTGGTTTCTGTGTCAGACCACATAGGAAAATGGATTGGTTATGACCATACTATGGCAATGGGACCCGAACCATCAATTTCCTAAGTCATCAGCAACTCCTCCAGGAGAAAGGAGCAATCTGCCCAAGGATGGATGGTAACTTTTCTTCCACCTGAGCAGTGATGGGACCTATGGATCCTACCCAGTTCCATCCTATTCTTAGCTGTCAGGCATTCCCATCAAAGCCTCCAATCTCTTCATGCCGGGTACTTTGTGGAGGACCCTCTGGCCCACTCTCTTTGTCACTCTCCTGAAACAAAGCTGTGTTCTTTTCGGTCTTTGGGGATTTCCAGGATCTCTTTCCATCTAAAAATCTTGGATTCTACCATCTTAAAAAAATCCAAACTGGACCTTTCAGCTTACAACAGTGTCTCTTATCCTTTGCCTTCAAGCTTGTCTAGGGAGAAAAGCCTGGCTTTATAACCTCTCATTCTGTAACCCAAACACCCTTATCCCAGGCCTGTGGTTGTCATAGGCCTGCCTGGGAGATTGGGGGTGACATTGTTCCAGGAACCATGCTAAGTGCTTCCTAAGCACTCTGGTTCCACCCTCACGACAGTCCTCTGAGGCTGGTATTTGTTCTTTCCCACTTTACAGATGAGAACTGAGGCTCAGGGAATTCAAGTCACACATCCCAAGACAGAGCCAGGAAATGAACCCAGGCCCCTCTACAGCCTAAACTGGGCTCTTAGCCACCATTCTACCACCAAAATATCCCATCTAAGCTTCTGAGGAGTCAGATACTAAGCCAGAACAGTGGAAGTGAGAGCAGTTAAGCAAACTAAACCCAAGAAAAGAAGTGCCCCCATTCACCGGGCACAGAGGCACACACCTGTAATCCCAGAGACTTGGGAGTCTAAAGCAGGAGTATGGCAAGTTGGAGACCAGCCTCAGAAATTTAGCAAGACCCTGTCTCAAAATAAAAAATAAAAAGCACTGGGGATGTAGCTCCATTCAATCCCCAGTACTACAAAAAAGAAAAGAGAAAAAGAAATGCCCCCATTCTCTGCTCAACCAGTTAGATTTGAATTACCTTAAAATTCACCAGAAAGCCTTCCAGGCTCACAAGAGAATTACAAATTTGTTCCAGAGACTGGTAAATGAGTGACAGAAATTGAAGGAAGAATGTGTTCAGGGTCATAAATAAGCTGAGAAGAGGGGAAAAAAAGCATAAGTCTCTAAATGCTTGTGACGTCTCCAGCTAGATGGCTATAAAAGGTGAAGCAGGGCCTGCGCTCAACAGCCACAGACTTTTAAACACTATCACAGCCCTGTGGCCTCATAATCTTGCTGCTGGAAATCAGAGAACATCCTGTCCTACACTTCTGGGGGACAAAGCGGAGGTTTACTAAGTGTGACTGAATGGACTTGGCCTCCTGCCCCTGCAGACCTGATGTGGACAGGAGCCCTGCAATTGTCTTCAGAACCTTCCTCAGCCCCCCTCCCCTGCCTGCCACCCCTCCTCACAGAGGATCTTGCTGTTCCTATGACAACGCTCGCCCCTCCCTCCCTCAACTCCACGTGGAAAGGCGCCTTCTGGGGCACGGAGGACTTTACGGAATCTTTGGAAGCAAGGTGTTCCAGAGCACAGATTTTGGAGTCAACAGAGTCGAAAGCGTCCTTAGGCAAATCATTCAACCTCTCAATACCTCAATTTTAAATGAGAAAATTTCTATAACTTAGCAAAGTTCCTAGCTCATAGAAAAGATTAACCAATAAAGTTATTTTTATTTGATCACTAAGTGCCAGGCTCCCAAGCCCTAGAAGCCCTAGAAGTCACCTAATATAATTATTTTACCCTATGTAATTTTTGCATATACACATTTCTAGGAATGAGATAATATATCAGTGAGGTACTGAACATGTGCCCGGGCTATAGTAAGTGCTGAACAAACATTAGTGTTTTTGTTGTTATTCTTGGTTTATCTACGTAGGTATTCATTGAGCCATCCGTGTACCCAATAGCCACTTATGGAATGTCCTGGTTCCTGGGAATTGCACACTTAGTATGACATGGCATTGCCCTGGGAGAGAAAGATATAACCAAATCAAATAAATAAACCAGAACACAATGAGAAAACATTTGAGGACCCGTATTTTCTAAACTGTATTTTCCATGTGACTATTTTCATACCTGAAGGGAAGAGATTCCCTCCCTTCTTAAGGATGAGTCAGAATGCCACCCCTCCTCAGAGAGGATCTTGCGGTTCCTATGACGAGTGCCACTCCCTCCCCGCCTCCATGTGGCCCGGTGGAAAGGCGCCTACTGGGGCACAGACGACATATTCAAATAGTGTGGACTTTCAAAGAATGAGGGTATGTGCTTTTTTCAACTATCTCATCACTCAAAAGACCTTTCAATTATTTTAAAAAGTTACAATGTTGGCAAATCCTAAACTTTTTAAGGGGGAAGATGTTTGGGAAATAGAGGAACTCCATTCAGATTCATGTCTGGTAGGAAATGCCATCTCCAGCTGTGCCACTCCAGAATGAGGAGTAACTAGAACGAGGACACCAGTGCTTGGGAGACAACATGGGAGAGCCACCTCTGAAGTTCCAAAGAGGAGCTGAGTCAGACGAACCATCCCTGTTTTCCTGCCTCCCCTCCCCGATCCTCACTCCCTGACAGGCAGAGTCCTTTCATAAGGGACCAGATAGCTTTAATGCAGGAACACAGCGCATTGGCCATCCTGAGTACTTGAATCAAGTGCTTGTCTCTCCACTAAGAAGAGCTGCATAGACTCGACTCCAGCTGCTCTCACACTGCGATGTCTCAGCCGTTTTCTACCTTAAAATCATTCTCAGGGGGCTGGGGATGTAGCTCAATTGGTAGAGTTGTGGGTTCAAGCCCCAGCACTGCAAAAAAAAAAAAAAAAAAAAAAAAAAATCATTCTTAGGAAACGAAATGATGTACCCCATTTGTGTACAATGAATCAAAATGTAGTCTGTAAAAAAAAGAAATTTAAAAAAATCATTCTTATAAGTTTTCTAATTCCGGAACATTCATCCAGATCTGTTATGTGCCAGGAATTATGCTGGCCTCTGTCAGGGACACAAAAGCATCACACCCTACCTCTGACATTGACCCTGTAGATTTTACTATGAGCAGCAATATCTTTAAAGTGCCTTTCTTCACAGTGGAAACAGCGTAGAAGACTTCACAGCTCTTCAGTAATTGGTACTAAAAGGCAGAGGGTAGAAAGCTCACTGCTGGGCTGGACCAGGAAGGCTTTGTAGGTGGGGGCCCTTAACCAGAGTCTAGAGAGATGGGGAGGATGCTGGATGCTGAAGAGGAGAGGAAATATCAGGAGCAGAGGACAGTGTCAGAAAGGCCATTCCTTGCCGGTATTCAGGCAAGCACCTAAACTGGGTCTTTAAGCAGAGGATTCCTCTCTGCAAAGTTTGTGACCTATAAATTTTTATTAAGATTCTTTTGACTGGGCTTGGTGCATATGCCTGTACTCCCAGCAGCTTGAGAGACTGAGGCAGGAGGATCAAGAGTTCAAAGTCAGCCTCAGCAAAAGTGAGGCACTAAGCAACTCAGTGAGATCCTGTCTCTAAATAAAATACAAAAGCTGGTTGGGCATGTTGTTCAGTGGTTGAGTGCCCCTGAGTTCAATCTCTGGTACCACACCCCCCAAAAAAGGATTCTTTTGTTTGCAAGTGACAGAGACTCAACTCAAACTAACTGAAGCAGAAAGTACTTTTATTGCCTGTTATATCTGGGAAATCCAATATGGAGTTACATTAGTTCGCAAAGCATCGTGACACAGTTGATACTAGGGGCTCTGAGAATATTGCAGGATTCTCTTTTCTCTCCCTTTTCCTACTTCACTGAGACCCACAATACAGGCTGGTGCTCGGTGCGAGGGAAGAAAGACAACTGTGTCAACACTACACTCATACTCTTGGAGCTTAGCAATCCCAGTGGAAAGAGAAGTCTCTGGTCTCTCTCTTTAGCTTCTTGTCAGGAGACCAGACAAAGCAGATAAAGTGGATTAACTGATAGAGTCCCAAAGTTAGCCATATTGTGGGGAATACCTGGTACTGTGGGGTAGAACCAAAAGACTAAAAGGACAAATTTGGGCTGGTCTGGGGAAGAAGGCAAGGCTGTGTCTCAGCCCTGTTACAGAATTCCCAGATCCCTGCATCCTCCCAACGTCCTGGTCAGACTCTTCTCAGGGAAACATGGTGCATTTCAGGAAGGCCTGTGTACAGACAACAGCAACTATTGCCAGAGCCCTGAAGCAGGGTAAGCTCCTGGAGAAACACCCAAGGAGATGCATTAGGAAAGGGATCAGATCCAAAGAGCAGGTTAGGCTGTTGCAGCCTCACACCCTGCCCAATTCATTAAGTGGATTTGTTGTTGAACACGTGAGCAGAGCAGAATTCCTGCTGCAGGTCAGAACTCACTTTAAAGAGGCTGGTGAGTGACTTCTGGACTATAGATGTCATAATCAAGAAGGATGAGATTTCGGAGCTTAGGTCTGCCCTGGTCTCAATATCAAGTACTCAAAGCACTCTATTTATTCTCTGCTTTGTGTGTTTGTGGTTCTGGGTTCAATTCCTTGCATACTAGGCAAGTGCTCTACTGCTGAGCTGTGTCCCCAGTCCTCATTCTCTACTTTGAATTCTCAATAGACAGGGAGCTCTTGGGTTCCCAACCTAAGGGCAGCTTCCACTCACTCCAGATCAGAATCACAGTCAAAAGAGAAGTTCAGCTATGTCTTATAGAACTTTGTGTGATAATGGAAGTGTTCTGTTATCTGCAATACTCATTATAACAGCCACTAGACACATATGGCTATTGAGCACTTGAAATGTGGTTAGTGCAATTAAGGGACTGAATTTTTCATTTTATTTAATTGAAATTAATGTAAAACTTCAATAGCCACCTGCAGTAATAGCTATGTATTAGACACCAAGCCTCAGTGAACACCCTTCCTCCATCCACTTCCAGGGCTTGGAAGGGAAAAAGGCAGGATCATTTGGAACGGAACATCCCAATCAGTGGTCATGTCAGGAAAGGCAGATGGTGTTAAATGGGAAATGGGGAAGACCCCTCATGTCAACCTCCTTCCTACACACAGCAGCTGCCTGAACTCTGGCAATGGTCACCCATCTCTGCAAGCCACTGCCTGTAAAAAAGGACTTTACAAAAAGTCATCTGAGGCTACCAGGTGGCCCCAAAGCCACAGTCCAGTGAGGAAGGAAATAACTTCCACACCTTCCAATAGCCCCAAGGGAAAAACTCCCTCATGATTTTGGAGACCCCACATCCCATACTCTTCCGCTACTATGGAAAGTATCTCATGCTGTGCCTGAGGATCCCAGCTCGAAAGCCCATTCAAGGCCAGGTCCCTGCAGGATGTCAGTTTCACATGTGTTAACTGAATGCTTCCCAGATCATCAGAGGAAAAGTGGAACTTAAATAATTTCCTGTCCAAGAACAAGCTGTCAACTCACACAGTGGGAAACTATCCAAGTCAGATTACAGGAGTGATGCGGGGCTCCACCCACAGCCTCCAGCCTAGAAAGGGATCTGCTCTATCAGGACAGTCATGGACAAAGTGGATGGGTCCTGGTAACGCAGGGAGACCTGATCTAGCCCTGCAAATCAACATTAAGGCACAGGCCCAGGAATTTTTCTAAAAGAATGAAAGTGAGATTGTGGGAAAGAGAGTAGGACTATTTCATTAAATTCCAATCCCAGCTACTCACAGACACCAAAAACCAGACCAGGGCCCTGGGTTGGTATGGGCATGGCTGGAGAACCCAGCAGTGGGAAATACTGCAAAGGCCATTCATATCCATGGATGATTAGATCACAAAGAGGACCAGGTGCCAAAGTGATGCCAGCTTGCTCCTTTCTGTATGCTTTCCATTCTAACCCATCTCACAGTTCCTTTCTGTATGCTTTCCATTCTAACCCATCTCACAGTTCCTTCAGCTTACAGAGTCAACCATCCCAGGAGAAGGGACCCTGACTGGCTCCCCCACTGCCAGGAAGATAAGGGCAGGAGTTCATGCACTGGACTTGCCCTGGCCCAGGAGGGACTTATCCAAGTTCTGGACTTTCTCTGACCATGGTTTCCATTTCTATTTGAGGCTTTCTTTTTAAAAGGTAAAAGAAGTTTACACACCCACATGCATTGCAGCATTATTCACAATATTCAAGACGTGGAAACAACCCCAATATCCATGCATGATTGAATGGATAAAGAACATATGGTATGTCCACACCATGGAATGCTATTCTTATTTAAAAGGAAGAAAATCCTACCAGAGCTACAACATGGATGAACTTCCAGGACTCTATGCTAAGTGAAATAAGCCAGCCACAAAGCACAAATACTGTCTGATTCTGTCCATATGAAGTATCTACAGTCAGAGTCACAGAAACAAAGTAGAATGGTGGTTCCAAGGAGTGTGGAAACTGAGAGTTTGCAGTTAATGGGTACAGAGTTCTTGTTTCACAAGATGAAAAATTCTAGAGATCCGTTGCACAACAATGTGAATAGCATTAACACAACTGAGCTGTACACATAAAATGACTGAGATAGTAAATATTAGGATATGTCTTAACACTATTTAATGTTTTTATTTCAGTGCTGAGGATGGAACTCAAGGCCTTACTCATCCTAGGCCAGCACCCTACCACTGAGGTATATTCCCAACCCTTTTCATTTTATATTCTAAGACAGGGTCTCATGAAGTTGCCCAGGCTGGCCTCGAACTTGAGGTCCTCCCTCCCCAGTAGCTGGGATTACATGCATGCACCACTGTGCCCAGCTGCGTCCATTCTCAAGGGTCTTCTGGAGTAGTAAAATGAGTTTATTAGAGTCCTTACCTGTCTTTCCACCCCTAACTTCTGTCAGTTGCATCTCTACCATAATAGTTGATAACGCTTAATTCAATTCATCTTATTTTATAATAGATTGATTTTAGAAGTTGAAAGCCAGTGCACCATGTTTATATAATTTTGACTTTGTCCACATGGTTCACGGGATTCACCACATTTTACTCTTGATGGATCCACTGTCATAATGGGCAGGCCCTTTATCAGGCATGGGGAATACCTGCTTATCAAGGTGTTGGATGACCATGAAGGGCTCAGAATCTCCCACACTTAAGCAACTGTTTCATTTCCAGAGGTTCCTCATGGATAAACAACAATAAAATCAGAGCAGAGATCATGGACAATGCCACGCTAAACATCCCAAATAAGGCAAACTGTTGCCCATGTGGGAAGGTCCCTGTGATCCACCCAAATAAAACCTTCCCACCTGTCCAGCCTCTGTAATTAGCAGTTCTCTCCTTTGCTATTAATCAAAGCCGTCAACAATTGTTTCTGGGAGGGACACTACATTAAGTGCAGACACCTTGGTGCAGCCCATTTTATCAGATCTCTGCCTTCCTGTGTGTCAGGAAGGGTGAGCCTGCTCTGATAAGCACTGGAGCAGCAGGCAGGTGGGGCCACTGTGGCCCTGATTCTCCGGTGTGGCTAGCCAGCCCTGGCTGGGGAGGGGAGGGGAACGGGTGGCATCTGGGCTATGCTCACAGTGTAGCTTCCACTCACCAGTGACAAAAGGTGCTCTTCAAGCCCACCAAGACTCATGTCAGGCAGCAGTGGAGACTGAAATGCCACTGTGGCTCCAGGTATTCCCAGGGTGGCAGCATCTTCCTCTCAAACCAAGCCTGCAGGTCTCTGCCTGCCCAGAGCAGGTGAGGGAAGAAGGTGAGACAGTGGAAAGGAAACCAGGGCAGAAGGCCCTGAGGTGGCTCCAGGGAAAACCTGAGTGGGCTTCAGGAAAAAAAGAGTGGAGAGGTAAGCCTCCTTCTGCTCCCAAATGCAGGGACTGGCCTAAGCAGAGGAATATTCTTTCCACCCCTTGCTTGGCGGTCATAACTCATGTCACTATGAATTCTCTGTTTTGTGTCTGTCTCTGCCACATGACTGCAGGCTCCTTGAAGGCAGACTGACCTATCCAGTCTCTGCCATGCCCTCATCCCTAGTGCAGGGCGTGACAGGGTGTGTGCATCTGGCAACACTTGCTGATTAAATGAAGCAACAGTCAGGTACATGAGTGATATGCTCTTTGGTTTGCAAATGCCCTTCTCTTCAGCAGGTCTATGTTAATAATCTGTGTCCTTCCACATCCAGGCTGCAACAGCCATTTCACATGGATTGAGTCCAGGTGAAATGCTAAGAATCAGGGCTGTGGTTGTGACTGAGTGCAAAGTGCTTGCCCAGCATGTATGAGGTACTGGGTTTAATCCTCAGCACCAAATAAAAATAAATAAATAAAGGTATTGTGTCCATCTTTTTAAAAAGGCTAAGAATTGCTGGGGTTGTGGCTCAGTGGTAGAGTGATTGCCTAGCATGTGTGAAGCACTGGGTTCAATCCTCAGCACCACATAAAATAAATAAATAAAATAAAGGTAATAAAAAAAAGTTGGGTGCAGTGGTGCACACCTATAATTCCAGTGACTTTGGAGGCTGAGGCAGGAGGATCTCGAGTTCAAAGCCAGCCTCAGCAACTTAGCAAGGCACTTAGCAACTCAGTGAGACCCTGTCTCTAAATAAAATACAAAAATAGAGCTGGGGATGTGGCTTAGTGGTTGAATACCCCTGAGTTCAATCCCCAGTACCCCCTCCCCCCCAAAAAGATAAAATGCAAAATGCTAAGAATCAGAGGAAAGGGTTGTCTCTCCAACCAAAGCAAGGGTTTGAAGGTTGGTTTAGGACATTAAGACAGTCCATTGCCCATACATGTAAAAACCATTTGGACCAATCAGAGGTTGGAAAAGCAGAGGGAGAGACCCAAATGGTAGATAAAACTCTGTATCCATTTTAGAATATTTACAGTATTAATGGGTATACTCACATCTATGGGGAATAATGCCTATACAAGTTTTTCACTGCAGCTTTGTTGTTTGAAATAGCAAAATATTAGAAACAACCTAAATGTCACATCTATTGAGAACTGGTTAAATAAATGACAATACCTCCATATAATGAAATTCTCTGTGGCCATAAAAAAAAGAGGAAGCCCTTTATGTGCTGCTAATATGGAACATTCTAAGACATATTGTTAAGTGAGAAAAGTAAGACACAGAACAGTTTATAAAGTACATGCCACTTGTCAAAAGAATCAAGAAGAATAGTTTATACATATATAGTTGCATATGTAAAAACATCTCCCAATAGGAGTCTAAGAATCTGGCAACCCTGCTAGTGGGGTGGGAGCTGGGTGATTTGGGAACAGGTGGGAGGGAAACTTGTTTTTCTACTTTAAGAATTTTTAATCATGTGACTGTGTGTCACTTATTTTAAAATGCAAATAAAATTGAATTTTGAAATTGCCTCATTTACACCGGTCAACCTTTATTAAATTTGTCTTCTAGTTTTAGCACAATTCTGTGAAATGGAAAATAAAATACCTCAAATTTCCAAGTAAGAAAGAAATTCAGAGAAATAAGGCCAGTACTAAGTGAATGCAAGCGTGCAATGTGAGGGTGCAAGCCTATGTGCATGTGAGCGTGTGAAGGTGTGTGCAAAGAAAGTGTGTGCGTACATGCAAATGTCAGTTGGTACACGTGTGTGAACATGTATAGTGTGAGCATGTGCAAACATCTGTTACCAAACATAGTGCATGTAAACATGAGCGTGCAAACACGAATGTGCTTTGAAGTGGAGGATGTATGAACATGTGCTTGTGTGACTGTGTGAAGAGTGTGTGTATGTGTGTGAATGTCTGTGAGCACATAACTTACAGATGTTCCTCAACTTAGGATGAGGTTGCATCTCAATACATCCATCGAAGTTGAAAATATTGTAAGTCAAAAAAGCATCTAATACCCTAATCTACTGAACATCACATTTAGCAACACAGTATTTGGTGGGTGTTGTTTGGGTGCTGGATGATGGTGAGGCTTACTGCTGCTGCCTAGCAGCGCAAGAAAGACTATAATACTGCATATCCCAGTTTGGGAAAAGATCACAATTTTAAGTATGGGCCAGAGATGGTGACACACACCTGTAAACCCAGCTACTTGGGAGGCTAAGACAGGAGGATTGCAAGTTTAAGGTCAGCATTAGCAACTTAGCAAGATCCTGACTCAAAATAAAAAGGACTGGGGATGTAGCTCAGTGATAAAGCTCCCCTGGGTTCAATCCCTAATACCACCTCCGCAAAACATAAATACTGTTTCTACTGAATGTATACCCCTTTTGCACCATTGTAAAGTTGGAAATGCTTAAATCAAACCATTAAAAATTAGGGGCAGGCCATAGAATGTGTGTGAGTGTGTGTGAATGTGTGTGACTTCCTGGAGTAAGTGAGGAGGAGTGTGTGACCTGAGGCCTTGCAGGCTCCCTCGCTGAGGACGGGAGAAGCTGGAGGACAGAAAACTGCAGGGGAGCCCATGGGTCATCGAGGGGACTGGCAGGGCAGTGGGTGAAACTCAGTGGTGGAGCGCTTGTCTAGTGCTGGCAAAGTCTGGGCTCAATCCCAGCACCAAAAAAAAAGAGGAGGTTGGGCAGGCCAGGCATGCAGCTGGGCCCAGGCCTTGGAGAGGAGGTCTGCGGCTCTGGCTGACAGGAAGAATACCAAATGTGCCTGAAGCTGAAAGTCCTTTGGGCCTGTACCTCTCAGGTCATGGGCCCAGGAAGCAACATTTTCACCCCCTCCCCCTGAGGCTTCCCCTGGCCTACCAGATGCCTGGGGGCGTTAGGCAAGACCCAATAGGAGTAGTAACTAACCACACAGGCTAACTTGGGTATAGCTGGCTAGAAGAGTGTCTGTCACAGGGCTGCTCCCTTTGCCCTGGTGCCCACTGATTATCACTCCTGCACCAAATGCTAGAGCTGCAGTGACAGGGCCCCCTGCCTCTGTCCCTCTGAGAGTGCAGGGAAAGCCTGGGGAAGGAATGGTGGAGGGAGAAGAGTCTGGAAAGGATATGGGGATTGGAGGGGCAGTGGGGATGTTTTCAGAAGGGATTTGTTGTGGCCTGTTCGACCACAGGCTGGGTGAGTCAAGTGTGCACTGCCGGCTGCTTCCTCTCCATTCTGCTGGTGCACCTGGCCAGATTTTTTTTTTTTTTTTTTGTACTGAGGATTGAACTTAGGGGTGGTTTACTTCACATACAGTGGGGTCCACATATTAACGTGGCAGTTCAGCCTCTTTCCTGACCATTGCTGTCCCTGCCAGGTTGAAGCTCTGGATATGGGTGTATGTGTGCGTGTGTGTGCATGCATGTGTGTATGTGTGTATCATGTGAACAAATGAAAAGCTCCCTAGGAGCTGGGGATAATACCACCCTCTTTCAATGCTCCTAAGCAAGGCCCAGTCACCAGATGAGGCAGGGAAGGGTGTTATTCTGGGTTTAATTGTGTCTCCCAAAAGTGCAGCAATATCCTTCAGTACCATGAATGTGACTTTATTTGGAAATAGGGTCTTTACAGATGATCAAGTTAAAATAAAGTCATTACGTGGGTCCTAACCCAATGTGACTGGTATCCTAATCATAAGGAGATGTGAACTCGGCGATAGGTATGTATGCCCGGGACACCTTGTGAAGTTGAAGGCTAACGTCGTGGGGTTGCATCAGCAAGCAAGGAACACCCGAGACTGCCAGCAGACACCAGAAGCCAGGACACAGGCATGGAAGTGTTTTTCCATGGGTCCCTCAGAAGGAACCCATCCTGCCTCCACTTTAATCTCAGACTTCTACCTTCCAGAACTGTGAGATAGGAAATGTCTGCTGTTCTAAGCTACCCAGTTTGGGGAATTTTGTGTGGCAGCCCTAGGAAAGTAAGAGGTGCTAGAGCACAGCAGCTCCTGGCTCCGCCACCTAGCTCTGTGGCCTTGGGCAAGTCACTCAGAGTTCTAGGCGCCTTGGATTCTTAACACCTTCTAGTACAAGCCACCCTCCCTGGCTGCTGTGAGGATTCTGTGGGTTCGGCCGGGTGCCAGCACGTACAAAGGGCTTAGTAAGCTGTGGCTGTTGTTGCTAGGAAGAACACAGCTGCTTTCAGGGTCTCTGTCAAAATTCCTAATGATAAAATTACTTCCGACCTGCACAAAGTCCAAACTGGAGACACCAGGAGAGGAAGATAGAAAGGAAAGTCACGCTGGGGAGGGCCTTCCAGAAGTCATGGAAATGCTAGCCTCCAAAAGGCTGAAGAGAAGGAGATGAGGACCCAGGGGGAGGGACCTACTGGTGGGGATGGAAGGTGAGGGGACCAGTCTGATAGGGGAGCCCTGGCAGGGACCTCAAGGGTGAAGGACGCCCAGGCCTGAGTGCCACTGTGCCCTCTCCCTGCCCAGCCTCTGGCCATGGCCGCCAGCTGGAGAGGCGCCTTGTGGGGGTTGTGCAGACCATAAACATCACGGCCAGTGGAGCTGGAGTCACCCAACCCACAATAATACGCCTTTCTGCCCTGGTGGAGAGAGAGGGCATTGTGTGTGCCGGCTGCGTCCTGAGACCTGTAGCAATGGCCTCTCAGAAAGACCTGATTGTCTTGGGCAACCTCTGCGGCCTGGGGTTGCCACCCTGCACGTCACAACAAACTCAGAGCAGACAAAGGGACGGCCCCTTCCTGGGGACAGGGCCCCTATGAGATTCCCACCTTAGAGACCTCAAAGAATCAGGGTAGCAGGCCGAAGTGGGAGCTCTGGGACAAACTGGATAATTCAGAGCCGTGCAAGCACTTTTGCTGTGTTTGTGGTTTTTGCTTTTGCTTTTTTGCTGTGCTAGGGATTGGACCCAGGGCCTTGTGCATGCTATGCAAGCCCAAGCTACCTGCCCAGCCCCGTGGGAAAATCTTGAAGGCCCATGCATGCGATAAAACCTCACAAAACCCACCACCAGAACATAGGTCTGGAAAATCTGGGATTAAAAGCAGGGTGTGGAGTTAGAAGGCCTATGTTCAAATTCCTGCTGGGATCATTACTAGCAGAGTGATTTAGTGCAACATTACAGATAAGGCAAAATTTCCCTCGACCCACAGATAGGGGGGTTAGTGAGGATTAAATGAATTGATGTCTGGACCCCTGGTGTTTATATCATTCCAACTGAGATTAGAAAAGCAAAACCTTTAGTACAGAGTGAGTACTAGTCATATTCAGTACCTAGCAGTTGTTCAATAAAGTTAGCTTGTGCTCTGCATCCCTGATTTCTGTCAGGGGAGCCAGTTTCAGAAGGCTAGTGGAGGGGCCCCTTCTCTTCAGATGCATCCTTTCTCCAGCAAAGAAAGGTGTTTGGTGGATGGGATAGAATGACCTCAGGCAAATGGTCCTGCTCGGTTTCCTGCTCGCTGCTGGGCCCCAGCCAGCAGGTCTGTATCCTCTGAGTTGCTGCTGGGAGCTGGCTGTCAATTGCAGACAAGGAGGACCTCGTTTGCCTGCCTCTGCTTTGCCTCCCAATGAATTCACATCCTGTGTTCTGCCTGAGCCTTGGCCAGGCCCAGTTCTTGGGCCTTTCCTCTACCTCATGTCTGAAAGAGCCAACACCCTCTCCCCAGTCAGCAACCAAATGAGCTTCCAAAAGCTCTAGGCAGCCAGGCACAGCCCTCCCCTGCCCACGGCTCAGGACCCTGCAGGAATGGGGAGGGAATGTGCCTCCTGGGCTCATGCCCAGTTCTGAGTGAGGCTGGGGTGAGGCCTCTCCTTATCCCTCCCCCACAGACACACAGGGCTTTATAGTCAGATTATGCCATGGAAACTATGCACACGGTCGGCCCCGTTCACATGGCCTCGGAAGAAAAAATAACAGAGCCTTCTCTCTCTGCCAAGACCCACAGTCCTAGCAGGCCTGGACTCCCAAAGCAGGCCTCCTGTGTGAAACAGGTCCCTATAAAAATCTCAGGAGGACTTTGGGGGGTGCCTGCAAATCAACCCCCCTCCCCCAGACTCCAGTCATCTGTCTCCCTCTCCTCTGAGTCCTGGAGGGTTCTGCTGCCAGGAACATGCTTCCTTATAAGGCAGTTTCCTTCTGAGAACAAATCTCACTTCCCTCTCCACTATCTTGCTCCTGGGAGTCCCTCTGATCCTTCTCCAGCCGTGCTCCTCCCTGTGGGATGAAGTCAGCAGAGCCGACAGGATGAGTCCAGTAGAACCCCCCTCCCAACCACCTTTAGACCTGTCCTGGCCAATAGGGTAGCCACTAGCTACAGGTGGCCATTTAAATTTATCTTATTTTATTTTTTGCAGTACTAGGGATTGAACCCAGGGGTGCTCTACCACTGAGCTATACCCCCGTTCTTTTTATTTTTATTTTGAGATAGGGTCTCCTGAAGTTGCCTAGGCACATTTGTGATCCTCCTGCCTTAGCCTCCCAAACTGCTGAGATTAGAGGCATTTGCCGTTGCACCCAACCCATTGAAATTTAAATGTTACTTAATTAATTTTTTTTTGCAGTACTGAGGATTAAATCCTAAATTAAAATTTGTTAGAACATTTCTTTTTTCTAATTCAGCATTTTTTCTTTTATTAATACATTATAGTTACACATAATAGTTGGGTTTGTTAGAACATTTCTTTTTTTAAATATTTTTTTGAATTATAGATGGACATGATACCTTTATTTTATTTATTTCCCTTTATGTGTTGCTGAGGATCAAACCCAGGACCTCACATATGCTAGGTAAGCACTCTACCACTGAGCTACAACCCCAGCCCTTGTTAGGACATTTCCAGCAACTCAGAATGTTCTATTAGATAGATAGCACTACTCTGGACCAAGATTCAGAAGTCTCTGGTCAAAGGCCCCTAGTCCACTTGGGCCTGTAATGATGTCTTCTTTGGGGCTGATGTCCCAAGGGCAAATCCTCCCCCTAGTGTGTACAACCCTAGCTCTGAAGCAACTGAAGTAGATAGAACTGGAACTTGTGAGCCTCCCTCACAGGCCTGTCAAGGCTCAGGACATGTGCCTGCCACATTGCCGTGGGCAACTCCAAGAACACCGAAAACCTCAACTTCAAACCTGGCCTTCCGAATGATCATGAAAGAATACTTTTCAAGGTGGAAAGAGAACATATTTATATAACTCTTAAACTTTCAACTTTTTAAACAATTTTATTGAGCTATAACTTACATACCATCCAATTCACTGATCTTTGTGTAGGATTCCGTGTGTTTGACTATGTGTGTGATTAGACGGTGTTCAGTATAGTCACAGAGTTGTGTGACCATCACCATAGTCAATTCAAGAACATTTTCATCCCCTCAAGAACCCTCATACCCAACTGTTAAATGTTAGCATTTATGCAGATGACAGGTCGCCTCCGCTGGCCTGTGTGAAGGTAAGCCCGTCTCCCTCTTACCTCTATGTTCAGCTACGTGAGACCTGTGTGTCCCCACCCCACCCCACCCACACAATGAGCACTCCCTAAGCAGAGAACTCCACTTATCCTGGGTCGAATGAAGAAAGGCCTAGAAATCCTGGAACCATGAGTATGTTGAACTTGGAGAAGCCTGAGGACAAGATGGGTAGGATATCAGCTCAAACTGACTATTACATAATCTAGGGACTAGGGGCATGGGGTCAAAGAAAACCAAACTTCTGTCCCTAGGAGAAGTATGGTAATGGTATAACAGGGTAGAATGTGGTGAGCTCTTTCTTCCAGAGCACCAGTACGTGGGACCTGGGGACACCTGTCTGGATGCCATGGTGTGGCCTCTTGCTTCAGTAAGGAAAGTGTGGGCCTAGATGAGGTTTTAGAGTTCTGAAGTCTTGTCTATGTCTGGGGTCTTGAGCCTGGAACTGCCATAGGCAGAAGGTTTCTAAGAGACACAGAAGCAAGCACCGCAGAACTTTGCTGTCTTCATGTTCAACTTATTAGCAAGATTCTGCCTCCTTTTCTTCTAAATTCAGGGCCTGGCCCCTGCCCTACCAACCTCCCTCCACCTGCTCCAGGGCTTGGGCCTATCAGAGGCTGTGGGTATATCTGCCCAGGAAGGTGACTGGGGTTGGCATGCAGAATTGAGAGTCTAGCAAGTGAGCTGAAACCAATAAACCCTGGCACTCACAGGTCCCAACAGGCCTCAGGGAGGTTTCAGGAGCCAGGCCTCATCCACAATGGTAAACCAAGCTCCCTGAGTCCAGCCAGGCAAGAGTCCGTGCTGGGCTGCACCTGGGCTGGGTTTTCACTCATTATTCCTGAGGTATCAAGCGTGGGTGGTAAAGGGTGAGGGAAGGAGGCATAGACTCCATTTAAGGGGTCAGTGTGGTGGAACATGTGACTCCAGTGACCAAAAGAAAGATGTTTACTATGTGTCAGGCAGAGTCCAAGATACCAGGAACCCACAAGGAGTGGAAATTGGGACATAGAGAAAATCAGTAGGGAGTTCGAGGCCACACACCTGGCCAGGAGTAGATCCAGCTCTAGCTGCCCTGCTCCAGGACCAGGTTTACCCACTGTGCTGGCTGTCACCCTAGTGCCTGTTTTCATTTCCATGACAACCACGGGGAGCAAGATCATGACCTCTGTTCTTACTATGGTAGAAGCTGAGGCTCAGAGAAGTTATGTGACTTGCCCTAAGACTTGCCTCTAGCTACACTGCCAAGGTTCAGCTGGGCCTGCGAGACCCCAAGGACCACACTCTTTCTGCCATCCCTCACTGAATTTCTAGGAGGGAATAAGGTGAGGATTTAGTCAGTCAGGACAGCTGCTTTTTAATTTACAAAATGCAAATTTTGTTTTTAAAGAAATAAAACAATGACACATCCCTTAGATGACAGGAACATAATTACATTAGATAGATTGGCTGGGCCTCAAACAAATCAGTAGTGAAGAAGCAAGGCCTGTATTTAAATTTATTCCACAGCATTGTTATTATAACTTCAGGTGCCAGCTGCTCGTGTTGTGTATATCGAGTGTGACAAGGGTTTTACACAAAGCCCACTTTCCAGTTGGAGAATAAGTTATACCAGGAACAGAGTTAAGTTTCTGCCTCCGGTGTCTTCTCACTTACTCCTGCCTACACCTGGCTGACCTACCTGGCTCCCTCTGACTTACCTGGCTCCCTCCCTCTCATGTAACGGCCCTGCAGGGTGGTAAAAGAACTCTGTTCCTGGAGTCACAGGACCAGGTCTAGTTAGGTCACCAATTGCTGTGTGAGGTTGACTGAGTTACTGAGTTTCTCAGTCACATTTGAAAAATACAAACTTGAACCCCAGTGACCTCCAAAGACTCTTACAGGTCCAGGACCCATGCTCATTGTTATTCATTCATTGACTGGCTTGGGCCAAGCACTATGCTACATGCTGGGGTAACTGAGGTTGCTACTGCCTGTGGCTGGCTCCAAGATCACTGTCTCATGCTGCGATACAATTCTGGCTGGCAAGTGACAGACATCTTGCTGGAGACAAGGAGGAGGAAATCTCAGAGGCGAATGTTGAGTGATAAGAAGGTGAGGAGGGACGTGAGAGGCAGAGGGGACAGCTTGCATGAAGACCCTGCAAGTCAACCTGTGCGGCTGGAGCAGAGACTGTGGCAGAGGAGAAGGAGACAGGTTTCCATGAGTAGGCAGGGGCCAGGCCACACAGGCAAGGGGACCTACAGAAGGGTTTTAAGCAAAAGAGTAATGTCTGATCTGGGTTTGGGAACATCATACAGTGGCAAGAAAGAGGAGGAGCAGGAAGCAAGTGAGCAAATCTGATGGAGAAAGACTGATCAGAAAATCACCCCAACATTCCAGTGAGAAGCCATCCCAGGGAGAGGGCCTTGCCAGGTGTGGTGGTGCATGCCTATAATCCCAGCGACCCAGGAGGCTGAGACAGGAGGATGGCAAGTTCAAGGCCAGCACAGTGACCTAACAGTCCTATGCAGTGGACCGAGACCTTGTCTCAAAATAAAATATATAAAACAATAAATAAGGGAATGTGGCTCAGTGGTTAAGCGCTGCTGGGTTCAATCCCTGGTACAAAAAAAGGAAGGAAGGAAGATCCTGAGGACCTTAACTAAGGTAACAGTAACAGGGAGGGAGGAGATCAAGGAGAGGACTTCTGGTTTGAGGAGGAAGAATGAGCCGTGACAGATGGGGAACAGAAGGAAAAACCAGACAAGGGACCGAGGAGAGGTGTGGTCTGACCTGGGTGCTGGGTAGGTTAGGAACAGAGGAACAGGCTGAGGGAAAGAAGCAAGTGTGTGTATCTGAGTGGAGGAGAATTCCACTAGTGTAGAGAATGTGCATTACTTTAATGGCTGTCCTATAGCCAGCCATTTCACTTCTCTGTATTTATCCCAAGAATTCAAGTCAGCATCCTGTAACCAGACATGCATCCCATGTTTTAGCAGCATAATTCACAACAACCAAGTTATGGAACCAGCCTATGTGTCCATCAGCGGATAAATGTATAAAGAAAAAAATATATATATATATGCAATGGAGTTTTATCCAGTCATAAAGAAAAATGAAATTATGGCATTTGCAGGAAAAGGGATGGAACTAGAGACCATCATGTTAAGTCAAATAAGCCAAATTCAGAAGGTCAGGGTCATATGTTTTCTCTCATATGTGGAAGCTTAGACAGGAAAAAGGAAATCCAAAGGTGGTGGTGGTGGTCAGGAGGGAAGCTCAGGAAAATCAAAGAGAGAGCAGTAGAACAGAGGAAGGCGGGAGGGGAGGGAGAGGGGAAATACTGGGGAATGATATAGACCAAATTATATTGTTATATTGTGTGAATGTGCAAATATATAGCAACAAATTACACCATTATATACTACAATAATGCATCAATAAAAATATGGACAAAATAAATAAAGGCAGTCCTTAACAGACTAGCTGAAGCCCTCCCGTGGGAATGACTATACCTTAATTCCCCAAACCTTACAGTAATGAAATTCTGTTCTTGAACAGTGCACAAAGGTATTTTTATTATCAGTAAGCTATGACTTTTACCTGCCTCTGGGGCTTATGGTCCTCGGGAAGGAGAAAGGTGGACAATGCGATGGGAAGGCAGTGTCTGGAAGGCAGAGAGAATGTGCAGATAGATCTTCTGGGGCTGGGGGAGGTCAGAAGCCAGTGCTCTCGCGCATGTCAAACCTTGACATGATTGACAGCGTGCCAGAGACAAAAGCAATTTGTGCCCCACTCCTCCATTGGAGCCCAGGGACAGTCCCCTTGCAGTGGTCCCTCTGTCTACCTGGAGTGGCTGCACAAAGTGAGGCCACTGCAGGGTATGTTCAATCTGGGAAAGGGACCTTAGGTGTCCTGCCCCCCCGCCCACCCCCAATTCTCTTAGCTTGAGTATGACCCAGGAGGAACCCAGAAATCCTTAAAAGTCACTAGGAAAGCAAAGGCTGCAAGTTGATAGGCTGGGGACCTGCCATAGGCTCAAGCCAGGAGGGAAATGGAAAGTGAGGGATCTCAGACAGTTTCTGGTTTGTACCTCCAGAACCAGCAGAGCTGAGATAGGACCACCAGCCTCGAGAAACACCCGATGTCCCCAGCCAGGACCCCAACTGTGGATGCCAGCAGACCAGGCGGGAGTAGAACATCTCCACAGGTGCCACCAAGGCCCAGAGGGACAGCACAGGGTCCGGCACCCAGTCCTGCTACCCTCGCCAAATGTCCAGAGTTATACACAGGCCAGGGAGGAGGGAGGGGCAGAGGGGAGGTCACAGTCCAGGCAGGGATTTGACTGAATATTTGTCCAAAACAGGGTAAACTCAAACTGAGAGTGGAAGAGACTGATTTTCCTTAATTATTGGGTTTAAACTCTACCACTTAATAAGAATACGAATGTGGGAAGAGTACATCCCTTCTAGGGAACCCCTTGCGCTGGGTTGTGGCTCAGTGGTACAGCGCTTGCCTACTGTGTGTGAGGCACTGGGGTGGATTCTCAGCATCATATATAAATAAATAAAATAAAGGTCCACCAAAAACCAAAAAATATATATTTTAAAAAGGTGCAGGGGGGGGCTACCTTTCTTTTCTTCCAAGCAGCTGAGTTGTAGTAGGTAATGTTGACACCTCCTGCAAATTCACTTTTAAGCCAGGTTTATGAATTATAATTTACATATGAGTAAAATTCACCCTTTTAAACTGTAATTTCCATACATTTCGACAAATGTGTATAGTTACATAACCATCACCACAATTAAAATGGACTATCACCCCAAAAGGTCCCTCGTACCCCCTTACACTTAAACACCTCCTCCTACTCCAGCCTCTGCTGACCCTACAGATTTCTGTCTGTTACTTTGCCTTCTCCAGAATGCTATATAAATGGAATCACAGAGTACGGAAACCTTTATGCTAAACTTTCAAACATATTTCCCTAACTGCCTCAGCTTCCTGACCTTCCACACTGCCTTCTCTGCAAATTGCTTTATATGGAAAGTTCAGGATCAGCAGCAGCTTCCTCAGTCTCCCCCAGTCCTACAACCCAGACCTTTGTGTGGCAAGAGTCCCTGTGGTCAGCCTACATGTGGATACTTATTCTAATCCTGTTGCTTTCCTTTTGAAGCTGCTTCTTTTCATCTCTCAGGACACAAGCCCTCCCTTCAGACCCCTCCCACACATACTCCCCTTCTTCCTCCTCACCTACCCCAGCCGCTGGGCATCTGCGGATCCATGTGGTACCTGGGGAATCCGTGCGCGCTGGCCTGGCCTCCTCTGGCCATCCCTCCTCTTTTACGCAAGCTTTCCCCTTCTCTCCTTCTCATCCCTGGTCTTCTGTTACCTTGGTTTCTGTGCCCTAGCCATCTTGTTTGCCACAGATCCGCCCTGCTGCTGCCCAGCTCCCTTGTTGGGTTATTTGGTTTGAGGTTTGTTGACAATTGAGGTTTTTCTCTCTCTGTGAGGAAGAAGCAAGGAATCCCAACACTGCAATTTCTTCTGTGACAGATTCAGCGTCTTCAGGGCAAGGACCATGTCTCTACTTGCCCTGTTGTGTGTTGCCTTCACTGTGGTGAAGAAGTAAGGGGGTGAAGAGGAGAGACAGGAGGGAAGAGCCTCTGTGCTGAGGGGCAGGGCTTAATTTGTCTAAGAACCTCGAAGGGGTCTCTCTTCCCACCTGTGCCAGACATCTGCAAGCTGGCTGCCCCTCTGAGGAGCTGCACACCTGCTCCCCATCCACTGTGAGCCTTTCAAAGGGTCCTACCCAGGGAGTGGAAGGTCTCAAGCAGGAAGGGAACTTGGTGTGGGAAAGGAGGGCGGAAGTACACAGTAGGAGAGTAGGAGAAGGTAGAGAATGTGGCCTTGGTTCACTGACTCCTTCCCATATGAAGGCTCTTTCCTTTAGACATCCTGACAGAGGGAGCTCAGGCTGTAGTCAGGCTTTTTCTTTCTTTCTTTTTTTCTTTTTCTTGTACTGGGGATTGAACCCAGGGGTGCTCAACCACTGATCCACAACCCCAACCCTATTTTGTATTTTATTTAGAGACAGGGTCTCTCTGAGTTGCTGAGGCTGGCTTTGAACTTGCCATCTTCCTGCCTCAGCCTCCTGAGCCTCTGGGAGGCTGTGTTCCTCTATATTCAATTCTCTTCAGAGTCATGCGATTTGGGCTTCAGTTCTGGAGTCCATCCCTGAAGCTGGGTTCCATCCCTAAACTCCTTCCCTGCCTACACCTGAGGCCTTGAGCAAGTTACCTCACTTCCCAGCACTTCCGTCTTCCTATCCATAAAATGACAGGGTCCTAGGAACTAACCCATCAGGTTGTGGTCAAGAAGGAACAAGAGAACGCGTATAAAGAAAGCCCTTGGCATACAAGAAGGGCCCAAGAAACAGTAGCTACTGCCATCACCACCATTATTTCCAGTTAGGAACAAAGGGTCTTGGAATCTCAAGCTCTTCCAGGTGAAGTCTCAAAGAAGAAACAAAGCAAAACAAAAAAAGCAACTTACTGACACCCTGGGTCAAATCAAACCCAGCTCCTTCAGCCTCACAGTGAAGGGACATCCCACTGAGGTGAGAAAAGGTGCAGTTCTCCTTACACATGGTGGCACCAGCGAGATTAGGGAGAGCTCTCTAGAGAAAGGAGATTCTTGGGGGACAAAACAGCAATCCAGTCACTCTTTCCAAGAGACAAGTCTTCTACCAGCTTGAGCCAACAACATTGGAGGATATGGGTTTGATTTTAATAAAGAAACCATCAAGTGCTCGCTTCAGCAGCACATATACTAAAATTGGAACGATACAGAGAACATTAGCATGGCCCCTGCACAAGGATGACACGCAAATTCGTGAAGCGTTTCATATTAAAAACAAAAAAAGAAGAAAAGAAAAGAAACCATCAAGTTTCCTTCTGTCCACTGTGGCCTCTGTGCTCAGTGTGTCCCTGGATGTGAAATGTCATCCTAGGAGAGAACTCAGAAAAGAATGGACTGAATACCTCTTTAGGGAGCTTTAACTACTTACTGGAGAAAGTAAGACCCACCTTCTCAACAAGCTTAATATTCATATACCTTTAGAGAGAGCAGCAATATAGTTGAGGTGTTCATGACAGTCAACGTTTTTTAAACACTTGCAATGTGAGGTTCACAACAGTCTTGTTAAGCTGGTGTTATTATTATTATTCCCATTATATAGAACAAGAGACCGAGGCTTGATGAATTTAAGTAGTCTCTAAGTTCTCAACAACTGGAGGCATTCTTCCAATGCTTGTTTGACTCTGGATTTAAATTTATTATCTGTTTGATTTCAGAGTCTGAGTTCCTACCAGTATTTTGTCTCATAGAGGATTCTAGATCACATTTCAACTTAGAAAATCATGTGTAATATCTGCTTCCTTTCTGGCTGCCTCTGGGTATTTTGTTTTCTTATAAAAGTCTGGGAAAGTCACAAGGATCAGCCCGGAAGCATGCACAAGTGGCTTACTCCTGCCCCCTAGAGGTCACAACTGCAGCACGGAGAATAAAGACAGGAGTCCATCCCTGCCAAAACCCAAACCTGTAAAGACCATCCTTTCATTCATGGACCAAGAATGAGAGTAGTGTCTCAGGGCAGGACCATTAGTCAACTAGAGCCCTTATTTATTTATTTATTTATTTATTTATTTATTTTTGGTACTGGGGATTGAACTCGGGGGCAGTCAACCACTGAGCCCCAGTCCCCTTTTTGTATTTTACTTAGAGGCAGGGTTTCACTGAGTTACTTACCACTTCACCATTGCTGAGGCTGGCTTTGAACTCGAGATCCTCCTGCCTCAGCCTCCCGAGCCGCTGGGATTACAGGCATGCGCCACTGCGCCCTGCTGGAGCCCTCATTTTCAATATGTGCCCTGATGCTTCTTACACTCGGTCAAGTTTGGGAAACAGATCCATATGGTTCATTCATCTTACAAGGGTTTCAAGAACACCCCCCACCCACAGGCCACTGTTACTGCAGCCTGTGGTCCACCCCAAGGGAGTTAAGGCCAGGTCCCTGTTCCAAAGGAGCTTGGTCACTTACATCATCTCTCAGAGCCTTGGCTTGCTAATTGAGAAAATGCCCATTCTCTAAATGGCGTGGGAGCCAGAACACCCACACTGTGCTTGCAGACGGGGTGTGCTTCGCTCATTCTTCTAGACCTCAGTCTCCTTGTCTTTTGCTCAGAGGGTGAACACTCATCACGCCTCCTTCCTGCTCTGATTCCCAGGTTGCTTTAAGTCCTGTAGAGAGGCTACAGGGAAACTTGTTTGGATGACCTGCTCAGGAGGCTGATCTCTGTAACCGTGCAGCTCCATCTCCTGCCAAAGAGCTCGTGGCAATTCCAGAGCAGCTGGAATTTCTGGAGCAGCTGGTCTCCTTGCTCCCGAGGTTCAGAGCTTTAGGTCTTCCCATCGTTGGCATTTGCGGCCTCACTGTAGGAGCCTTCTTTTTGCTGCTGTGTGGAACATAAAATGGATTTTCTATTCACAACAGTCCTGGGGCAAGTAAAGTTGATCAGAAAAGGAAATTTCTCTAGAAACCCAGAAATAAGTTTCTGAGATCCTGAACTCTGGCATCAGGTGGACCAGACTTAATATCCTCACTCTGCTACTCAACAGCAGTGTGATTTGGGGTAAATTACCCTTTCAAAACTTGGTTTTCACATCTGCAGAATGGGCATAAAGAATAGTGCCTATCTCACTGGGTCATGGTGAAGATTAAACAAGACAATGTCCTTTATGAGGAGTGTTTAGACTGATACCTGGTACAGGATAGGTGTTTTGGAATGTTCCCTATTATTAATATTACTAATGCTCATTTGACCTTGAGAGACTGTAACAACGGGGAAATGGAGAAGCTATTCACCATCTGAACCCCACGTGGAAAATTAGCATCCAAATGACTCCTTCAAGGAACTTCTTTTTGACCTCTGCAACATCTAGAAACCCACACACTCCCTCATTCTTGTTTAAAGATGTTCTAATGAGACCCAAACTTCCTTTCCCCAAATCCTCAAGATGAGTCCTAGTGCCACTACCATCACCAGAAGGGCATGGCCACCTGAGACTTGAAACGGTGGGAAAAGAGACACATGAGGGGTCAGGATAGGGGGCAGAGCAGCCCAACTCTTCATAGGAGTCAGTCCAACAAGCGAGACCCAGGAGGGCTGAAGTGGGGCGAGTTCGACACTCAGATTGTCTTCAGCAGGAGAATGAACAATTACTGCCTTCACCCTTGTAATAAGCGACTGCTTCTGATGAAATTTAAAAATAAAATAAAATCCATAAAAATGTGCAGACACTGCCGGTTAGCAATAAACAGATTGAACAACCCGGAAGAATGCTAAGATCTTAAGAGCAAAGTGCTTATTGACTGCAGAGAGAGGTCTTAATAAGAACCGCTGTCAGCACAAAGGCCTAGCCTCTGATTCTGCTTGTCACTCCAGTGCAGGAGCAGCAGCGTCTGGCCTTCGGGTGTGGCCCGGTGAGGGGTGTGGCACAGAGCAGGACCATCGGCTCTGCTTGTACCAGTCACAAAAGGCCCCACACGTTGGCTTTTAACACTGCCTCCAGATGATAGAACTCTAAACCCGTGTCCCATCACTGTAGAGCACCAAGAAACAGTACATCTACAAATATGTCCTAGAACTACTTTGCAAAAGCACAATGACCTTTACTCTATCTTTCTGTGATAAAAGTATGAACTTGTTGAAGGTAAACATGTAGTACATACCACAGTCCTCAATTACCTTTTCTTTTCCCATTTCTTCACACTTTAATATACCAGGAGCTTTGAACAATGCAAGTAACTGTGGTCCAGTTTTATCCTCTGAGAGGTCCTGCTCTGACCTGGTAATGAGAGCCAAGAACCAGTACAGCCCCGGATGTAACTTCTTTTCTCCTGCAAAGTGTCTTTCCTTTCTCTGGATAGGTTTTTCTCTTTGCTTCTCAGTAAAAAGCCGTAACAAGGTAAGGATCAGTTCTCCCCTTCCCACCCCCCCACAGAGGAGATGCATCTGCAAGGACAGGGCCTGAAATTGCCTCTCGTTCAGGTTCAGTCAAACTGACAAGGGCCTCTGTGCATGTGCGCAGGGGCAGTGTCCCTCTCCTGTCCCTTCACTCATCTCACCAGGGTTTAGATTGCACACAGCGCTTTTTTTTTTTTTTTTTTTTTTTTTTTGACTCTCATCTGCTCTCAACAGTGGCCCATGTAGCACTGACAAGTTTCCTTCACTTCTTTTTTTTTAAATTTCTTTATTTTTTAAAATTTATTTATTTTGATTCATTGTACACAAATGGTCTACAACTGTTGTTTCTCTGGTTGTGCACTTCTTCACTTCTTATGTAAACTTCCAAAGTCTACAGTAAAGTAAATCAAAGCTCTGACTTGGTTATTCACCACCTGCCCCATCCGCACATGTTTAAAATTATGTACTTGGCCTGGAAATCAAGGGCTTTTTTTTTGTTGACCTAACATCCTCAGAAGTCAGTTTCCAGGAAAAAGGGTGGGAGCCTCCCTCTCTGACTTCCTGTCTTGAAGTTAAGAAAAGTGTCAGTGCTGGACCTAAGCCAGCGACTGTTGGCAGTCCTAGCGGGATCTCAGAGAAACCTCAGTCACACAGGGTGCCAACGCCACAGCCTTTAGAGGTGAGCCTTTCTCATGAACCTGAACTTCAGGAAAACCCAGAAAGGTTTGGGGTTCATCCGGAGCCCCCTGAGTTGGACTCTTTCCAGATATAATTAATATAATGTGAAATTCACCATTTTAAGGTTTATGATTCTTTTTTCTCTGAGTGTATTTACAACATTGTGCAACCATCGCTACACTCTATTTCTTAAGCATTTTCATTTTCACAAAAGTAACTCCATCCCCATTAGGAGTCACTCCCTGTCACCTCTGATCTCTGGTGACCACTAATCTACTTTCTAATTTATGGATTTGCCCATTCTGGATGTTTCATGTAAAAGGACTCATACAGCACGTGACCTTTTGCATCTGGCTTATTTCACTTAGTGTGACATTCTCAAAGTTGGTTCACATTGCAGCATGGTGTCAGTACCCCTTTCCGTCTTATCGTTGGATAGCGTTCCCCTGTATGCATATGCCACATTTTATTTATGTATGCATGAGTTGTGGGACATTTGGGTTGTTTCCACTTTCTACCTATGAGGAGAAGAATGTGATATGGACACTCGTGTGTGAGATTTTGAGCAGACATATGTTTTCAATTCTCCTAGGTATATGCTAAAAGTGGAAGTGCCGGGTCATATGGTAATTCTGTTTAACTTTCTGAGGAACTGCCAAGCTGTTTTCCCAGTCAAAACATATTCATAAAGTCCACCCGCAACCCCGGTCCCAGGCTGCTGTGCTAGAAGCCAATAGCACAATGGTGGACCACTCAGGCCCGGTTGCCTTCCCTGGTGGAACTTGTGGTTCAGGAGGAGAAGGAGACATTAAACGGATAATTATGGAAGTAGATTTTTTACTTACTTGTACAAATGCCAAGGAGGGGAAGTCTGGGTTGCTATGAGACCATTGTGCAAGGGGACCTACCCTGAGGGCGGGGACAAGGCCACAAGACAAGAGCAAAGATGCTCTAGAACCATCAAATCCAGGACTGTGATATCAAAACAAGCCAAAACACTTCCAATAAAACTGAAATGAGGTATTTGTAACTCAGTGGATTTTTAAACGTTCCTACCATTTGGGGGCAGAGAAACTCCATACAGGGGTTGTCTTTGAAATATTGGAGTATTGTCTTAAATGTTGGAGTATTTAAGCATGGGTATGTGAGTAGGCAACATGTCATAAAGCTTGGGGATCATAATTTTTTGGGGGTGCTGAAGATGGAACCCGGGGCCTCATGCATGCACTCCAGCACCGAGGTGCATCCCTCGCCCAAGGATGATAACTTTGATGACTCTCTGAGTAACTGAAGCTCTCACGCTGACTTACTCCTTCTGTGAAGGACTCAGGGCCACACCTCTTTAAGACAAAGGAGAATTGACTTCCTTCACTTGCCCACCTGCCTTTCCAACCCAGACCTCCACAGCCCTCCCTTCCCTGCGGCTGCTTCTAACAAAAAAATATTCACCATAATAAAATGAATGCCTTATTGTTTAAAACAGCAATTAATTGTTGGGGCTGTCCAGGAGGAGAAAACCTCTGAAAATGCTAGCTAATAATTACCAGTGAAGTGAAAATTTAATTTGACTCCAGGAAGTTAAAGTTGCCCTTTTTTCATGGGGTGAAATCTGTGAAGTTTCATTCCTATTGAATTAATCTACTTGGATCAAACTCCTGTATTAGGTACTGTGGGGAGGTACAAAGCCTCCATCTTCATCCAACCCTGATCTTAAGAAAACATCCAGAGTGTTGGGGATATACATTAGTGGTAAGGTGCTTACCTAGTGTGGTTTGATTCCCAGAACTGAAAAAAAAAATTCTAAAGAGGGAGAAGAATCTCATACCAGGGTGTCCTGGGATACATGACTCATGTAGGGCATGAGGACCTAATAAATGATCCGGCAGAGAGAAGAGGATTCCTTGGGCTGGGATGGGCAGTCCAGGTTTCATGAAGGAAATGGAACTGAGGAAGGACAGGCTGTAGAAAGGCTACCAGTAGGATGAACAGTATTCTAGATTGGGCAGGTGACCAGTGCAAAGGTCCAGGGGCAGGAGTTGAAAAGATGTATTAGGTCTGATAGGATCCTGAATGGAGTTTTGTTTAAAAAAAAAAAAAAAAGGAGACCTTGAAGCTTCTTTTATCAAATAGTCCCAGTAAGAATATTGTCTCCAACCAAGGACTGGTCCAGCTATTGGACAGCAATGATAAAATGGGAACACTGTATGGCCCTCTGGTTCCTTCTTCCTGTGCTTTGCCCTTGGTGTGGGAAATGTCCTACAAGCCGAGGGTCCTGTGATGTGGGTGTTGAAAGGACTCTGCTTGGACTGATCGTGGCTGGTGCAGGATTCCTGGAGGAGCACACTGCGGCCTCAGCTGAGCTCTCTGCCGCACCCTCTGTAGCAACCTCTGCCCTGCCACACACAGGGACTCCCACCTATCAGATGCAGCATGGGACTTTTTGCCTCCCATCCACCTCCTATCTTTGGTCAATTCACTTTGACACACCCCCACCTTCTCTGGTTTCTCTATAGGAATTCTGGGAACTTTTCTGTTTCCTTTCCTTATAACCAAAGGGTTCACAGTAGGGGTGTGTTATGGTTTGGACATGAGGTGTCCAAAAACTCCTGTGTGAATGCAGGAATATTCAGAGGTAAATGAGTAGATTATGACAGCTGCAACCTAATCAGTCCGTCCTAGTTTGAATGGACTGAGTGGTAACTGTAGACAGGCAGGGCATGGCTGGAGGAGATGGGTAGTGGGGGCCGTGGGAGGATACATCTCCTCTGGGGACCCTTGCCCACTCCTCCTGTCTGCTTCCTGACCCCTCTGTGAGCTCTGCAGCTTTCCTCCACTGGGCCCTTCCCCCATGACAGGCTGCCTCACCTTGGACCCAGAGCAATAGAATCAGCCATCTATGGACTGAGACCTCTGAAACTGTGAGCCCCAAATACACTTCTTTCTTGAGGTTCTTGTCAGGTATCTTGGTCACAGTGAAGAAAAGCTAACTAAAACAGGTACTACTCCTGTGGGTATTTTAGAAATTTATGTTTTTTTTGTTTTTGTTTTTGTTTTTTTATCAACTGGGTCAATGATGGGGAGGCACTCTTGGCTTTGGGTGAAAAGAGATCAGGACAGACAGATGTCCTTCTGCAAGAATTGTCCCATATCCCATAGGACATTGACATGTCTAATCATAAGGCTTTGAGCTTTGAACTCCAACTCCACTTCACACATAAATGCAATTCGTTTTTTGTCAAGGTTTAGATGCCTCGATTTGATCCCAGAAACAATCATGTAAACAGAGGGAACATATACTCTGTCTTGTAGAATTTTACAGTATTCACCATTCTGAAAAATCACACCACCCACAGCAATTCCAATTGTGTTTTTGGATTTCCAATAAAATACACCTGTACCAGTCTGTATGTATTGAGCTCACATTCAAAGTGATTGTGTGTGTGTGTGTGTGTGTGTGTGTGTGTGTGTGTGGTTTTGAGGATTAAGCCCAGGGGCACTCTATCAGTGAGCTACATCCCCAGGCCCCCTTTTTAAAAATGTTTTCTTCTTTTTAATGTTTTTATTAGTGCACTGTAGTTATATATAATAGTGGGGTTCGTTTTGCCATAATCATGTATGCATGGATCATAACTTTCTCCATTTCAGTCTCTAGTACTTCTTCTTCCCTTCTCTTCCCCCCCCCCTGTTCCCCCTTCTTTGCTTTACTGGTTTTTCTTTTATTTATTTATTGTTTTTTAATTGGTGATTTACAGATATGCATAAGGGTGGAATCCACTGTGGTATATTCATATATGTACATAGCATAATTTGATTATTTTCATTCTGTAGCTCCTTCCTTTTCCACATCCCTTCTTCGTTCCTCTCAATCTCCTTCCTCCTCTCTACTGACCTCCCTTCTATTTACCTGGGGTCCCCTTTCCCCTCTTATTTTGCTATAGCTTCCACATATGAGCAAACATTTAATCCTTGACTTTCTGGGTCTGGCTTATTTCACTTAGCATAATGTTCTCTAGTTCCATCCATTTACCAACAAATGCCATAATTTCACTCTTATATGTGGTTGAGTAAAACTCCATTGTGTATCTACACCTACATTTTCTTTATCCAATCATCTGTTGACAGCACCTTAGCTGGTTCCATAATTTGGCTATTGTGAATTGTGCTGCTATAACCATTGATGTGCCTATATCACTATAGTCTGCTGATTTTAGTTCTTTTGGATAAATACCAAGAGTGGGATAGCTGGGTCACATGGTGGGTCCATTCATGGTCTTTTGAGGAATCTCCACATTGCTTTCCAAAGTGGTTTACTAATTTGCAATCTCATCAACAATGTATAAGTATACTTTTACCCTCACATCCTCACCAGCATTTTTTATTATTTGTATTCTTGATGATTGTCATTCTAACCAGAGTGGATGAGATCTCAATATAGTTTTCTTTCTTTTTTTCCCCCCTGGTACTGAGGATTGAACCCAGGGGCGCTTAACCAGTAAGCAACATCCCCAGTCCTTTTTTATTTTTCACTTAGAGACAAGGTCTCACTGAGTTGCTTAGGGCCTCTCCAAGTTGCTGAGGCTGGCTTTAAACTCACAATCTTCCTGCCTCAGCCTCCTGAGTCCCTGGGTACCACCACGCCCAGCCTCAGTGTAGTTTTGATGTGCATTTCCCTGATTGCTAGGGATGTTGAACATTTTTTCATATGTTTGTTTTCATAGTGCTTTGATGAAGGTGAATGAATTTTTTTTTTTTTTTTGAGAAATGTCTGTTTAGTTCTTTTGCACATTTATTGATTGGGTTCTTTAATGTTAAGTTTTTTGAGTTCTTTATATATTCTGGATATTAATTCCCTGTGAGAAGAGTAGCTGGCAAAGGTTTTTCTCCCATTCTGTAGGCTCTTTCTTCATTCTTGTTTCCTTTCCTGGGCTAAAGCTTGTATAATCGATGCCATCCCACTTAATGATTCTTGGTTTTATTTCTTGAGCTTTAGCGATCTTTTTAAGGAAGTTCGTGCCTGTGCCAATACGTTGGAGTGTTGAGTTTGTTTTGTCTAGCAGTTGCAAAGTTTCTGGTCTAATTTTTCAGTCTTTGATCCACTTAGAGTTGACTTTTGTGCAGGGTGAAAGGTAGAGATGGAGTTTCATTTTCCTACTATGGATACATGGTTTTCCTAGCACCATTTGTTTTAAAAGGCTGTCTTTTCTCCCAGGTATGTTTTTGGCACCTTTGTTGAATATCAGATGATTGTATCTCTGTGGGTTTGTCTCTGTTTTCTGTTTCATTCCATTGGTCTTCATGTTTGTTTGCCAATACCATGCTGTTTTTGTTACCATAGCTCTGTGGCGTAATTTGAGATCATGTATTGTGATGCCTCCGGCATCACCCTTCTTGCTCAGGATTGCTTTAGATATTCTGGGTCTCTTATTTTTTTTCCAATATTTTTAGTTGTAAATAGACACAATACTTTTATTTTACTTATTTATATATGGTGCTGAGGATTGAACCCAGTGCCTCACATGTGCTAGGAAAGCGCTTTACCACTGAGCTACAACCTCAGCCCTCTTATTCTCCCAAATGAATTTTGGGTCTATTTCTTTTTATATTTCTATGAAGAATGGCATTGGTATTTTGATGGGGATTGCATTGAATCTGTATATCGCTTTCAGTAATATGGTCATTTTGACAATATTAATTCTGTCTACCCAAGAACATGAGAAATCTTTCTATCTTCTAAGGTCTTCTTCAATTTTTTTCTCCAGTGGTCTATAGTTTTCATTGTAGAGATTCTCCTTGGTTAGATTTATTCTCAATTGTTTATTGTTGTTTTGTTTTGAGGTTGTGAACAAGATAGTTTTCCTGATTTCCTTCTCAGCAGATTCATTATTGGAGTATAGAAAAGCTATTAATTTTTGTATGTCGATCTTGTATCCTGTTACTTTGCTGAATTTATCAGCTCTAAAAGTCTTCTGAAGTTTTTTGGGGGGGATTTTCTAAATGTAGGATCATGTTATCAGCAAACATAGATAATTCAAATTCTTCTTTTCCTACTTGTATCTCTTTTCTTTCCTTCTCTTGCCTGATTGCCCTGGCTAGAGTTCCAAGAACTATATTGAACAAGAATGGCAAGAATGGACACCCTTGTCTTGTTCCTGATTTTAGAAGAAATACTTTCAGTTTTTCTCCATTCAGTATGATGTTGGCTTTGGGTTTGTCATATATTGCCTCTTTGATATTGAAGCAATTTCCGTTTATCCCTAGTTTCTCCAGTATGTTTAACACAAACAGGTACTGGACTTTGTCAGAGATTTTTTCTGTATCTATTGAGATGATCATGTGATTCTTGTCCTTAATCCCAGATATTTCTTCCATTGGTTCTGTTTCTCTGGAGAACTTTAATACAAATAGATATTAAAAAGGTAATAAAATGTTTACATTTTGACAAATAGGTAATAAAAGGTAACACAACCTCCACCTGACTCTCTTTTTCTCTGGCTGCTTACCTCTGGAACCAAACCGCCATGTGAGAAAGCCCACGCCACCTGGAGAAGCCACATGTGTACGGTCCAGTGAGTCCCTCGGCTAGGAGCAACATCCATCTCTGGACGTGTGAGTTTAGGAGCCCGAGACTCCAGCCCAAGCCTTCATCCGCCTCTGCCACCTGAAGCCCCAGGAATCCTGGAGCAGAGAACAGTTACCTCAGTTTTCTTTCTGAATTCCTAACTAACAGAAGTCACAAGATAATAAATAATTAAGTAATTATGTTTTAAGTCTTAGTGCAAAAAACTTTTTTATCTAAATGATTTAATTCTTAAAAGACCAAGTTGGGTATAGTCTCTAAAGATAGGGTGAAGGTTAAAATTGCAATAAGGGCTTTGCTATCCAATGTGTGAAGACCGAGCATGCCCTACCTAATCTGGAGACACCCCTGACCTCAGTGACGTCCTGACCAGGGGCTCTCAGTGATGAGACAGGGCAGGGGCCAGAACACCATTTGATGTTTGACTTGGACAATTGTTGCTTTCCCTTTCTGCATCGCTGGCCCCTCAGGGGTCTGGCCTCTCACATGCACCTTCAGTTGTGGTCTTTCCACACCTCGAGAGGAACTGATGGCCAGCTTTGAGGGGGAAGATGGCCAGGTGTAACTGATCTTCTGAAATGAGGAGATTTAGGTGGGCCCCGTCCAGATCTGGAGTCATGCTCTCCAGAGGCCCTGTAGAAAATGTCAGGCTGTAGGCTGATTAGGAAGAGATAGAAGCAAGTCCCAGCTTGCCGCCACAAGGAAAGGGAAGCCCAGACTCTGAAGTGAGGGCTTGGAACTGGAACATTCCTTCATATTTCATCACTTTAGCTTGGGAATCTGACTTCAGGCCCAAGACAAGAATTCTGGCCAGTTTACTGAAACTCAGGCTTTTCATCTGTGCAAAGGGGAGAGAAGTATCTCACAGGGTTGCTCTGAGGATTCCACAAGTCCTAGCCATAGAGTCAGCTAACGCTGGTTGTACATCTACCATATGCACCACTGTTCTCAATGCTGGGACCCAGCAGAGAACAAAACAGAAAGAATCCTGCCCACCCACCCGCTGGCCTGGAGCCCACCAGAGTACTCTCCAAGCTGTCAAACCACATGCACAGGTAAGGAATTACTCTCATTCAAAGATAATAGTGTGACCCATGTATTACAGATGGAGAACTAAGTCACAGAGGTTGTATAAGCAATGGTAGCACTAAGAAGAAAAGGGAGGTTATCTCTTAATTCTATTCAGAGTCTATTCCCTGTGGAAGAAATGTGCCCATTGAAAACCTACCATGGAGGACGAGAGCAGATAAGCTGTGGAAGAATATTTACCGGGCTTCTCCCAAGGAAGGATTATAAGCAAGTTTTCACTCTGTTCCATACTGTTTGGATATGGAACAGTCAACATTTATTAATGGTAGAATGATTTTTCATGGTTTGAAAACAAATAAGATTTATGGCTTGAAATAGACCCACAGCTGCTATGTCAGAGGCAAACTTTGTCTCAGTAATTTTGGAAACAGTGATCCTGTTAGGAGAAAAGCCACTCCATGCATTTGCCGGGGAATGAACCCAGGAATACTCTGCCATGAACTATATCCCAGTCCTTTTTATATTTTATTTTGAGACAGGGTCTCACAGTTGCTGAGGGTCTTGCTAAGTTGGCTGAGACTGGCCTCAAACTTGTAATCCTCCTGCCTCAGCCTCTAGTAGCTGGGATTACAGGTGTGAGCCACCACATCTGGCTGTGGTTCCTTGTTGCCACTCTGACTTACCCCACCTCTTTCTCAGATCCATACCCTCCTTGACTGTTTCCGAATTCTGGAGCACACTGTTATGGTTTGAATATGGGCAGTGTCCCCCAGTGTCTATAAGTTGAAGGTTGGTCTCAGGGTGGCACTATTAGGAGATGCTGTGGGCCTTTTAGGATGTGTGAGGTTCTTGGATCACTGGAGCTGTGCCCTTGAAGGGGATTATGGGACTCCAGTCTCCTCTTCTTCCTGCTTTTCTTCTCGTTGTTTCTTGGCTCATGAGGTGAGTGGTTTTGCTCTGCTGTGCCTTCCCACCATGATGTGTTGCCTCACCAGAGGTCCAAAGAATAGGACCCTTGATCATGGTTTGGAACCTCGAAAATCATGAACCAAAATACATTTTTTCTCTTTATAAATTAATTGCCACAGGTATTTCAATATAGTGAAAATGCTGGGTAATACACACACACACTTTCAAACATGCATCATGAATTCCAGTTGAATTTCATTATATAAGTAGCTGCCTCCTTCCTGTTTTATCACTTTTCTTTTATAGTTACAGAGAGCCCATTTACATCCCTCCCTCCAAAAATATTTAACAAAAGCACAAAAAGCAAGCCAGCCACTTAAAACTTTCTATTGTGGTAAAATGCATAATATTTATTTTAACCACTAATTAGGGTTTAATTCTATAGCATTAAATATATTCCCAGGGTTGATAATCATCACACTATCTTATACCTACACTTTCTGATCATATCTAACAAAAATTCTGTGCCCATTAAATAATAATTTCCCCTCTCCCTCTTCCTCCTGCCCATGATAATCTCCATCCTACTTTCTATCTCTCTGAATTGGCTTGTAGATATATCATATAAGTGGAATCACACAATATTTGTCTTTCAAGTCTTGTCTATGCTTTAGCATACATTCAAATTTTATTCCTTTTTATGGTTGAATAAAATATTTCTGAACGGATATACCACTTTTTTAATCCATTCATCTGCCAATGGACACTTGGGTTGCTTTTGCCTTTGGCTTTTGTAAATAATGCTGCTAAGAATATTGGTGCACAAATATTTGAGTCTTTGCTTTCAGTCCTCTAGACTATGGCCTCAGAAGTGGAATGCCTGGGTTATGTGGTTCTATAGTTATCCTTTTGAAGTAACTTACTTTCTAGGACTAAAAAAACAAATTATCGCCAGGCATAGTGGTGCACACCTGTAATCCCAGGGGCTCAGGAGGCTGAGGCAGGAGGATCGAGAGTTCAAAGCCAGCCTCAGCAAAAGCAAGACACTAAGCAACTCAGTGAGACCCTGTCTCTAAATAAAATACAAAATAGGGCTGTGGATGTGGCTCAGTGGTCGAGTGCCCCTGAGTTCAATCCCCAGTACCTAAATAAATAAATTATCATTATGCCTCTACTTCATTCCATAAAGGACTTGAGAAGTTTAGAAAATTGTGCACAATAAAAAGAAACATAGAGTTAAAGTAAAAGCTTTCAGGTGCATGCCGGGCAGGTAAATCTGCCCCATCCAAAAACAAACACATCTCTCCTCTGCTCTTGGGGTGTGCTGCTACCACATTCAAAGGGCTGCTTCCTTCCCACGTGTGGCCAAGCTGCCTCTCTAAATAAGACACTCCACATGGGCTTCACCATGTTCACGGATCCCGTGGAAGATGGCCCTAACCTCAACCACACTCTGCCTCTCGTGGACTCACAACTCTGGCTGGGTGGGTCTGGGGAGTATCTAGGGCAACCCTCTCGATTTCCAGATGAGGGAAGTAAGACTCGACAAGGTTGGAAAGACACAGACTACTGAGCAGTAGAACTGAAATTCCAACCCAAGTGTCCTGAGACCAGTCCTGTTCTCTAGCACCACACGGTCGACTGTTTCCAAAAGCTGGCTTTCCTTTGCATCAGCTGGGTAAACATGTTTCCTTTACATATCTGGGAAACACTCTGGCTGTACAAAATCATTTTGTTCTCATTCTTTTTAGACTGTTCCAATAGTTATGCAGTTTTAAAATCCAGAAGGTTGAAAGTACTAATATGTGATACTAAACAAGGTGCACATAACTGTGGCAGGGGTGGGGTGTCGCCAATCCCGTTGCTGAAGCTTATGCTGTGTTACTTATTTTAGAAAACTTGCCATTAGCGGGTTCCTCAAAGAGGCTTGTGGCTTCCTGGTTACCCTTGGTGATTTTTAAATTTTTGCTTAACCATTAGTATCCAGAAGAAACTGTACACAATTCCAGCATAACCAGGCTTGGTAATGGCCTCAGTACTCTCCACCTGTGAAGAAGACTGTGTCAGTCAAATATTTACCCAGCTCCAGGTCACAGTAGGCTGGGGACACAGATCCCCCAGCTCTTGCTGCAGCTGGGTTTCTGTTTTGATGTTAGCGTGAACACAGCTGCTTGGTTTATTTGTGTATTTATTTCATCTCTCGCTAAGCCAGTCCCCTCAGAAGCATTGCCACTTCCTCTCTCCCCATCATGAGTCACCTACCAAAACGCACACTGGTGGTTTCCAGGATTTCCTCCATGTCTTTCTAGATGTAAGCGGTGTGCACTTACAGGCCTTCCCTGGAAGAATGACGGATGTCACTCAACTTTAGTTCAGTTCTACAAACTCCATGGATGTTGTAGAGACCACCCTAGTCCAAACCCCAGCTCTCATTTTGTAATCTCCATTACGTTTCCCAACTTCTCTCTTTTTTAATTTTTGGGGGGGTACCTGGGATTGAGCCCCGGGGTGCTTAACTACTGAGCCACATCCCCAGGCTTTTTTATGTTTTATTTAGAGACAGGGTCTTAGGGCCTCACAAAGTTGCTGAGGCTGGCTTTGAACTCACGATCTTCCCAAGTCTCTGGGATTATAGGCATGTGCCACCACCCATTTGTCCCAATCTACTTTTTTTTTTTTTTTTTGGTACCAGGAATTGAACTCAGGTGAGGTACTTAACTATTGAACACATCACCAGTCCTGTCCCGACCTCTTTATGCCCCATTTTCTCATCTGAAAAAAAAAAAATAGTGATAACATGATTGACCTCATAAGGTTCCTGTGAGAATCAAATGAGTTAATGTATGTGTCAGACCTGGAAAAGTGCCTGACTCATGTTATAAATGCTTAGTAAATTATTGACAAAATTCCTGCCTACTCCAAACCAGACATTGCCAGGCTTTGGAGATAGAAAGACGATAAAGCACAGATCCTGCTTTTAAGAAGTTTATTCAGAAGAGAACACACACACACACACACACACACACAGAGAGAGAGAGAGAAAAGTAGCAACATTACATATTCTTATCATATACACTTTAAAAAAAATTTTTTAGATGTTGATAGATGTTTATTTTATTCATTTATTTTTATGTGGTGCTAAGGATCAAACTCAGTGCCTCACACTTGCTAGATAAGTGCTCTGCTACTGAGCCCCAACCCCAGCCCCTCATATACACTTTTAAACAAGACAGAAACAGATCTCCATACTTTTGGATTCCATATGGAAACTTGTTGCTATAGCACTACCACCAAATAGCAATGTTTTCACCTAGAATTTATTCAGTGCCACCATCCATTACTTATCCAACATGTATCAAGTTGTTACTATATCCTGGGCAGCATGGGAGACATTTAGGATATAAATGTGATATGGACATAAAATTTTAACATGTCGTCCTTCACAGCCTTCTCTCTTTCTACACTCTTCTATGTCCCACTCAGGAGTGTCTATGATTGTCTGCCTGGTTCCTGGGACTTCAAGGTAGAGAGGAGAGTTGAGAAAGGTTGATTTGATCTACGTAATTGAGGTGGGAAGAGTGTAACAGGAGAGATGTGAAGATTTGAGTAAGTTTGATAGAGATATTTTGGGGAACAGTTGCAGTGATGAGTAGGAATTTAGGGAAACTGATTGATGAGTGAAAAGAATTTTAGAATTTTTCTGGGCTCTCTGTAATGTAATTCCTTCTTCCTTTGCCTCTTCTAGAGACTTCCACTAAAGCTTCAATTGCTTGCTGGGCATGGTGGCACACACCTGTAATTCCAGCTACTCCGGGAGGCTGAGGTGGGAGGATCACAAGTTTAAGACTATCCTGGACAATTTAGTGAAACCCTGTCTCAAAATAAAAAAGACCTGGGGATGTAGCTCAGTGGTAGAGCACCCCATTGTTCAATCCCCGGTACCAAAAAAGAAAAAGAAAGACTTCAATTGCTTTTCAGTGCTTATGGATATCACACTGGTGCTTCTGTTGAGTGTGAAGACAGGCTGAGACTGGATGTAGTGGCCAGCTTCCAAGAGAGCCCCAGTGAGCCTTGCCTGCTGGTATTCATGCTCTTGTGTCATCCCTCCCACACTGAATTGGGATGCAGTGTGGGAAAATAAGATAGTTTAGAAAGAGAAGAATGGAACTTCGGAGGCTATAATCTTCATTGGGGCTTCTACCTTGGCCTGTTGGATCACTTGCTCTCAGGTAAGCCCACAGCCATATTATGGGGACACTCAAACAGTTCTGTGGAGAAGTCCATGTGAGCAAGAACTGAGGCCTCCTGCCGACAGCCAGGATAATTTGCCAGTCATTCGAGTGAACCTACGTAGAAGTGGATCCTCCAGCACCAGGCAAGAAGTGGATCCGGTAGCCCTGGCTGACATTTTGGTGCCTCTTCTTAAGATCCCTGAGCTAGATAGAATTGCTCAACTAAGCCACTCCCAAACTCCTAACCTATGTGAGGTGAACAATGTTTATTTTCATTTGAAATCACTGAGGTTTGGAGTGATTTGTTATTAGATAACGAAAGCACTGGTCATTAGGAAATCAACTCTACTGAGATTACCCAAATACAGACTGAGTTTCCCAGGCCACCTCAGCCCATGGATCAGAAGAGGATGTGGCAAGAATAATACTAATATTTCACTGGCTCTTGCTTCTTTACAGTTTGTGCCTAGGACCTTCTGCTAAGTAACTTCCCCTGTCCCATAGAAAATAAAAAGTGTTGCAAACTGGGAGGGAGATAGGTCTCACGTGTGTTTATGAACACATGTTCTCCCAGGGTGCTGTTTTGCTCTCTCTCAGTGGGCATGGTTTATGATTTTTAACAGCCACTGTCTCCTGCCAGGTGCTGCTATTGCCACGAGGGGCCAGTACCCCTGGAAAGCACCAAAGTTTCCCATGAGGCATTTCCCCTGCTTTTCAGGTATTGACCCTAAAGAACTCACTGGACCAAAGTTAGAAGCTGCTCTGTGATGAAGTGACAGGAAGACGCTTCCCTTCTCTCTAATGTGCTGCCTTTGCTTTTGAGAGAGTTTACGGATATAATTCAGTTTTTACCAACACCAATCTCCTTAGGTCCCAGACATGTGTCCATGGGTTGGGCAGGGACAGAATCATGTGACATATTCTCACTCTTCTTCAGACTTTGCTACTGGGCAGGCTCACCATGACCTCAGGCAGCTCCAGGCTCACAACGGGTCAGTCTGGCCACTCTGAGGAGAGAGAGAGACCTTCCTGATTTGGAAAACATAATTTCCAGGGAAGAGCCCTGATTGGCTGTGGCTGGGCTTGGGTCTCATGCCCTCCTCTCTGCTATCGTGAAGAGGGAGGCAGGGGACTGTGACAGGCAGCCCCACCAGGATCACATGGAGTTCTGGAAAGGACGGAGGCATGTGCTAACCCTGGGGTGGGGAAGGAATACTGGCCGGGAAAATTAGCAGCTTTCTCTGACCCCCATTTCCAAAGTTGCCTAGCAGTCTGACCTCCATCTGCGGACCCAGCAATCCTGGTCTTTCAAGGACTTGAATGAGGGGCTTGCTGTGCCCAGACAGTCCCATTCATCTATACCACTTCCTTTGATTCATCCTGCATGCCCCTTCCTGGGACTGCAGCTTGAGGGTTAGCGATAGTGACTTTTGCATCTTCTTTATTGTCTTCCTTTTAAGTTCTCTGAACATTTCTCTCTGAATTGCTTTTTCCTGGATCCCTACATCTGCCCCTAAATTTCCAAAAGTTACTCCCATATAACTAACTTAAAAAGCTTGTACAGATTCCTAACCCGCCTGTTCCTTAGCCTTATAAATCCAACTGTTGTCATCTTGAGGCAGGATGCTCTGGCGCCCAGGTATCGTAATGTAACACCAAAGGGTCTGGAAACTTCTTCCTTCTACCCCATCCCTAGTAACTTTGAGGTGGGCAGAGAATTGCTATTTTTGTGACCAGGAAAATCTCCTCTGCTGACGGCAACCTGTAGGTCATTCTACCACCTGCCAACAGCCCCTGATGACTGGATCTAGAAACTGATTCTTGCAGGATGTGACACTTCACGGTGTCTCCACAGAGTGCCTAATGGTGTTCCTTGTATGGGACATGCCCTGCCGTCTTCCTCAGGCTGCTGAGGAGATGTAGGTATATCTCTGTGGATGGTCAGGTGGTTCTTTGAAGAGCAGGACACCATGGGAGGAGCAGAGATTCTCCCCGTGCAATGTTGTCATCACCTTCAATGACACAACAGGGAAATGTTGCTGAATTCATTTGCTAGGGCTGCAGCAACACATCACCACAAACAGGTGGCTTAGAACATCAGGAATCTATGGTCTCACGGGTCAAAAGGCAAGAAGTCCAAACCTGGTGTCAGCGTGACCGTGCTCCCTGTCAAGGAGCTGGGGAGGAATCTTTTCCCAACCTTCCTTCTCATTCCTCAGCCTATGGAGCGCAATTCCCATCTTCACACTGTGTTCTCCTTGTGTATGCTTTTTTTTTTTTTTTTTTTTTTTTTTTTTTTTTTTTTTTTTTTTTTGTGGTGCTGGGGATCGAACCCAGGGCCTTGTGCTTGCAAGACAAGCACTCTACCAACTGAGCTATCTCCCCAGCCCTTGTGTATGTTTTTCTGTGTCCAAATTCCTCCTTTTCATAAGGACACCAGTCTAGTTGGATTAGAGTCCACCCTAATGACCTCATCTCAACTTGGTTCCGTAAAGGTCCTATCTCCAAATGAGGTCACATTTTGAGATGCTGGGGTCAGGACACATTTTGAGATGCTGGAGGTTAGGACTCCAACATCTTTTTTAAGGGAGCATAATTCAGCTTGTAACAGTTGCAGACCTGGGGCTCCAAGATAAGATGGTCCTATGACATTACTTGCCCACTTTTGTGTGATCCCTTTCTCTCTCTCTCCCTCTCTCTCTCTCTCTCTCTCTCTCTCCCAACTTCTCTTTCTGTGTTCCAAATTTTCCTCATTCCACGCAGCTCTGTCCCTTAGCGGTGAGGTGATTCTTGCCTACAGTAGAAGGTCTCTTCTGGGGTACGGTCTTCTGCCAATGGAGGCCCCTCTGCTGAGCCATTGCAATGTTGGAGGGTGGGGTGGCCCCTGGAGGGGGATCCAGTTTTGATTCAGTCTCCTTACCAGTCAGAGGTGTGATCGTCCTGCCCACAGCTGTTCCCAGACAGCTGGTGTGCAAAGCACTCCAAGATGAGCACTGGTAAATCCTTGACCAGCTCTCAGGTGAGCGTGTGTGTCTGGTGCCCAGGTGAGTTTGCTGTCCTCTCCAGTGCAGGGCACCTGCCTGGTCAGGGCACACCTGCTCCTGTCTTGATGGCCTTTCTCCTTCCTCGCTGATCACCTCTCCCTCCCTGCCTGCTGCCCATAGGCACGGTTGTTGGGCCTTCTGCAGGTCCTGGTCGGAGAGGTGGAACTGTTTGGTTTGTACTTCTCATTTGGATCAATGATGATAGATGTCATTCTCATCATCCTACTGATGTTGCTTGTGAGCTTATGATTTTATTCTCCCTCTTGTATATCATAAGCTCCAATATTTGTTGTTTCTGGGGTCAGCTTACATGACAAAACCTTAAGAGAGCTGTAATTGGTACTCTTCCACATCCTGGAGGGCCGGTACCAGGTCTGATTAAATTGGCATCTCACTCCACATCTTACCATACATCTCCCATGAACAGCGCAATGGGAGTTTCCCAAATGAGTTGCCCATCACCTGATGTGGCACAGACACTTAAATATGTACTGTGAGCTGGGCTTGAGGTGCATACCTGTATTTCATCTACTCAGGAAGTTGAAGTAAGAGGACACTGAAGCCCAGAAGTTCAGAGCCAGCCTGGGCAACAGAGCCCAATCATGCTGAACAATCTAGTGAGGATATACACAGCCAGATGCAGAGTGTGGAATATCATGGAACAAATGACCTGATTTCTTCAACACATGAATGTCACTGAGAAAGCAAAGGGGTAAGGGAGAAATGCCAATGGGTTAAGAAATACTCAAGAGACATACTGTTATGGTTGAAACATTCGGTGTCCCCCAAAAGCTCATGTGAGACAATGCAAGAAGATTTAGGTGTGGAATGATTGGGTTATGAAAGCTTTAAGCCAATCAGTGAATTAATCCCCTAATAGGGATTAACTGAGTGGTAACTGAAGGTGGGAGGGTGTGGCTGGAGGAGGTGGGTCCCTGGGAGTGTGCTTTTGGGGCATATACTTTGTATCTGGCAAGTGGAGTCTCTTTCTCTGCTTCCTGGTGCCATGTTCTCAGCTGCTTTCCTCTGCCACACCCTTCCACCATGATGTTCTTCCTGGACCCCTGAAACCATGAGCCCCCACATAAACTTTCCCTCCTTAAAATTATCCTTTTCAGATCTTTCGGTCATAGCAATGAAAAAACTGACTAAAACACGTGCTAACTGAATGCAGTATGTGAACCATATTTAGATCATGATGTAAAAAGGTCAATTGTAAAAGATATTTTTCTAAGATAATCAGAGAATTTTAAACACAGACTGGCTGTCAGTTGAGATTATAGAATTATTAATTTTAAGTATGATCATTCTATAAATGGTATGGCATTTGTAAAATTCCTATCTGCTAAGACTGATACTAAAGCATTTATAGAGAAAATGATATTATGTCTAGTATTTGTTTTAAGATTCTAATGTAGGGGTTGATAAGCTTTTTCTTTTTCTTTCTTTTTTTAAATTTTTAGACAGGGTCTCATTAAGTTGTCCAGACTGGCCTTGAACTTGTGATCCTCTTGCCTCAGCCTCCTGAGTTGCCAGAATTACAGGTGTATACCATCATTCCCAGCTAACAAGCTTTATCTGTAAATGACCAGACAGTAAATAGGGTCACATGGTCTCTGTTACAACTTCTCATCCTTGGTATTGTGATGCCAAAGCAGATATAGATGATATGTAAATGAATGGTCACGGCTGTGTTCCAATACATCTTTATTTATAAAAGCAAGAGGCAGGCTGGATTTGATTCATGGGGATTTCACTTGCCAATCCAAGAGCCATTGCAAAAAAGAAGAGAGGCAGGTGGGCAAAAAGAATTGACAAAAATTTTGGTAATTGTTGTAGCGGGGTGATGAGTACGTGGTAGTTCATTTTTCTGTGTTGTTCATGTTTCTAGATTGTCTATTTTTATGCATGCGTGAATATTTCCATAATTCTAAAAAACTGAAGTTCTTTTTGCAAGGAAAGAGCACCATCAACCTCTCTCTGCATCCCCCCACTTCCTTTCCGTTGCTTGCCTTCTTCCCAGGTCTGTTTCAGACACCCCCTCACGCACAAAGGCCTTTCCTCCTGGACAGCCCCCCTCTCTGCTGAACCCTGCACGGTTGGTTCTACAGCCAGTACTTCCAGTGGGGTCTCCTCTTATTTCCCAGGAGACTCACAGGCACATTTCCTTTCAGAGCATTTTATCCTTGTAAACACTTTTCCTAAAATGGAGATTCCAGTGCCCGGGACAGAAGTGGTGTTGTTTCCTTCTTTCTCAGCAGGAAATAGGAATGTCCCGGGTGGGATTAGACATTTACCAGACAGCTCTGGTGAAGGGCTGGGAAATTTGGGAGTTGGAATCTGGTCAGAACATCTGGGAGTTCAAAGAAAAAAATGTTAAGCTATTCATCAGACTCCATAAATTCTTTTCCAAGTAGACACTGCAATTACAAAACAGAGACGACAATGGGCATATTGTCAGGGGAAAGGAATCACGTACATCTCGCCTGATACTGCCATGAACGTGTAGGCAGAGCCTGCAAGTCACTTCACATCAAGGGAGGCAGATCGACTAAGGAAAGAAAAGTCATGGATCCTTCTTTTCCAAGATCCTTCAGGGCCCCTGTAAAAGGTGACCCTAACCTGTCCTCCCCTGCAAGAACTGGACACTCTGTCCCTCATCAGTATCTGTCCCCATGCCTCTGCTCCTACTGGAAGAATCTCATTCCCGTCACCTACTCGACCCCTCCTCCCACATCTAAATTCCAACTCATGTGAAGGGAAGAACATTTCCTGACCACATCAAGCCCTGGTAGCCTCTCTGTCTGAGCTTCTCCAGTACATTCTGATGTACCACTGCTATCACCCTATCATGTAGTGCCTATGTTCCACCCAGGATAATTCATGCTGGCTGCTATAAGAGAGGACCCCAAATTCTCAGGGACTTAACACAATAAAAGTTATTTTCACTCACACTCACAATGCAAAGTGGGTTCCCAGCCAGGTAAGCATTCCAAAGGATCATGCAGGGTCACTCAAGCTCTCTCCATGTTGTGGCTCCACTCTCTTTTAGGTCCTTGTCACTTAATTGGTAGATGATGAAAGTCAGCATGAGGAAGATATGCTTTCATCTTTTGTACAAAATCATGTCTGTGAGATTCATCTAGATTGTCATGTGAAGCAGTAGTTCATTCTCTGCTGTAAAATAATCCATTGCGTGAATATACCATGACTGGTTTATCTGTTCTGCTGCTAATGTGCATTGGGTTGTTTTCAATTTGGGGTTAGTCACTGTCAATAAAGCTATTGTGGAAGAGTCTTGGTGCACATATGTGTATATTTCTATTAGGTGTGCACCTAGAAGTAGAATTACTGGACCATAGGACATACATATGTAAAACTTTAGCAGATATAGATGTTACCAAATATTTTCCCAAAGTGCTTATAATAAATTGACATGCCTACCAGCACTGTGAGACCTCTAGCTGCTCCAGATTCTTGCTAACTCTTGCTATGGTCTGTCTTTCACATTTAGTCATTTTGGTGTGAGTATAGTGGTATCTATTTCCTTGTGGTTTTAATTTGTATTTCCCTAATGATTAATGTTATTGAACACTTTTTAAAAGCTCATTGGACAGTTGAGTACTTTTTCTTGTGAATTTTCTGTCTGAGACTTGGGCTTACACTTTCATTAGGCAACCTTTTTCTTATTGATTTAAAGATGCTATTTATATATACTGGATATAAATTCTTTGTCAGATATATGCATTGCACTTACATTCTCACACTCTATAGCTTTTCTCTCCCTCTTTTTTTTTTTCTTTTAAAAATGGAATCTCCCCATGTTGCCCAGGTTGGTCTGGAACTCCTGGGCTGCAGAGATTCTTCTGTCTCAGCCTCCTGAGTAGCTGGGACTTCAGGCATGTGTCACCATACCTGGTAGTTTTGATACACAGTTTTAAATTTTAATGGAATGTTTTCTTTTATGTGAAGTACTTTTTGTATACAGTTAAAGAAATCTTTGTCTACTCCAAGGTCATAAAGACATTCTGTTATCTTTTAGTAGCTCTATCATTTTGGCTTTAACATTTAGGTCTGTGATTTATCTGTATTTTATTTTTGTGTTTGCTATAATGTAGGGATGAAGATTCATTTCTTCCTATTTGAGTATTCAGTGGATCAGCACTATTTGCTGAAGGGACTGTGCTTTACCCATTGCATTACACTGGGACCTTTGTTGCAAAGCATGTGACTATGTACATGTGGGTCTATTTTGAGACCCTATTTTATTGGTTTGACCTATTTGTCTATGCTTTCACTGCTATCACATAGTTTTAATTGTGGCAGCCTAAAACTCAGTAATTTAATCTTCTTTATTTAAAAAAATTTTTTTTTAGTTGTAGGTGGACACAATACCTTTATTTCATTTTTATGTGGTGCTGAGGATCAGAACCTGGGCCTCACACATGCTAGGCAAATGCTCTACCTCTGAGCCACAACCCCAGCCCTAATTCAATCTTCTTGTCTTTGCTGTTTATCAAAACTGGCTTTGTTATTCTTTGCACTTTATGTTTCAGAATGTGCTTGTAAATTTTCATACATACACACATAAACCTGCTGGTATTTGGGTTGGGGTTGAAAGAAATCTAGAGATAAATTTGGGGAGAGTTAACAGCTTTATACCAGTCTTTCAGTCCATGAACATTGTAAATACTGCTCTTTTTCCTTCCTTCTTCAAGTTCTCTTGGTGATGTTTCATAGTTTTCTGTATAAGGTATTCTACATCTTTTGTTGTTTATTCCCAGGTGATTTTTTTTTTGCTGTTATTGATAATAGAATTATCAATAGAATAATAATAGAATTATATTTTGAAACTTCACTTTCAAATTGCTTATTGTTAGTATAAAGAAATATTTTTGATTTTTTATACTAACCGTCTATCCAGGGAGTTGACACATCCATTCTTTTGTTTCTTTTTAACACTATACATTTTTATTATTTGTATTCTTGTATAATTTATTATTTGTATTTGGACTGAGATGAAATATCAGCCACATATAATCTTAAATCATTTTGATCACTCCCATTCACAGTCAACTAACCAGAATTCAGTTTCATGGCTACACCTAAATTCAAGGGAGGCTGGGGAGTTGAATGTCTTGGTGAAATCAGGGAGAAAAGGAAAGGAGCTTTATTGAACACAGCAAACTCCTCCACACTCTACACTGGGATTCTAACGTTCATGGTTTTGCCTTGCCATTTTACCATGCTACAAGGAGGCTGGAAATGTGGTTGAGTGCCCCTGAGTTCAATCCCTAGTACCAAAAAAAAAAGTCTGTCACTTTGGATAATCATATGGCTGCATGGTGATCATAAATACATGTGTAAAACATTACCTTGAACAATCTGATCAATCTCAACAAAAAAATAATTTAAAACTAAATAAATATGCATAAAACAATTTAAAAAAAAAGAAATTGATATCTCACTGTAAAAAAAAAAAAAAAAACATTACCTTGAAATCACTTGCAGTATTCTGGTATTCTGTCGGGGATGGACATTAAAATGACCCAACTATGCCTAAGTTGCTGTGATTGTTCGATTATCATTGAAATCAAACACAGGCCACACACCTCATTAAGACCTTGCAGACTATACTCCCCACCCCGCCCCACCCCTCATTTATATTTTAACCACCCAAAGCTGAAGACATACATAAGCAATCTATATAACTTGCCAAATCCAGTTGCTTTAGCTTTTGAATGACCCGGTTCCCATTTATTTACTCTTATGTTGCAATCTCATGTTTTATTTAATTACTGTTATGAAACACAAATGACTTACTCTCTCAATCAATCTAATTTGCTTATAAAACAACATAGGAGCTAAATCCGTGGTTCAGTCACTGAACACAGACGGCCAGTGTTGGATACTGCTGAGTTCTGAGTGGCTAGATTTAAGGGGTAGTCTTTAATCTGTCAGCAATGCCTATTCATGAGCATACAAAATAGAGTCAACTGCTTTTATAGTGATCTGATGTACCCTTGCTTCATATTTACACACAACACAATTTATTGTTTGGAGTACATGCCTCAATATTTGGCTCAGTGCATTCCAAAGTTGGTATATTCCAAAACACATCTCCCTTCAAACAGCAGCTAAAAACACACACGCATTTCTACTGCACAGCTTGTGTAGATGGTGCTTCTGTGAACAAAGTAGAAACTTGAGTGTGAATGTTCCCCCATCAGCCAGGCTGGGATTTGATGAAACCTATCAAGGTCTGAGTTCAAGTACCATCTTGCAAGGGTCTGAACCTCAAAGGAGCAGTGTAGCCCTGAGTATATTCTCAGAGGAAGCACCTCATTATGCTCCATGTCCCCCACCCCAAGTCTAGCACAGAGAGGGGGCATGGGAAGTGTTCATGGAACAAAGAGTGGGCTCAGCTGGGTGCTGGTGGCACTCATCTGTAATCCCAGGGGCTCCAGAGGCTGAGGCAGCCTGAGCAACTTAGCAAGGTCTGGCAACTCAGCCAGACCCTGTCTCTAAATAAAATATAAAGAAGGCCAGGATGTTGCTCAGTGGTTAAGCACCGCTGGGTTCAATCCTTGGTACCCCCTACCCCCCAAAAAAGAGTCAGCTCGGGACGTTGTTTCCTGGCTCTGCACAACTTTCTCTCAACTTTGCTCCCTCCCTCCTCCTCTTTTCCTCTCCTGGCTTTGCAGGTGCTTAGCTGAGTGTTTCCTAACAGTTCTCACCTCTCACCAGCCCCAACCTCCACTCCCACCTCACCCACCAGCACACAGGGCTTTTTCCTGAGATGGCCTCTCTAGTTTTTTTTATTTGCTTTTTTTTTTTCCAATCATATATCGGAAGTGTTCCCCTCCTTCTGCCTATGTGCTACTGAATTGCATGGTTTAATCAGTGACAAAGTAAAATGCTAAGACCAGAAAGTACTGAAGGCAAATTGGCCTCCAAGGGTCCAAGAGAAGGAATCCCTTCTCTTCCTTCACTGTGTTAATTGTGGTTCTTCTGGCACATTCTGGGCAGAATTCTTGCTGTGTGTTGGAGAGTGTGGGGGTTTTGTTTTCATTTTTTTTTTTTTTTTTTTTTTTTTCAGTAAATCCAGGACAGTAGAGCAAGGTAGCCCTAGAATAACAGGGAGAGTAGGATTGGGTCAGGATAGTCCCAAGTTCAGTGCCTCCCTTAGAACTGGACCTCAGGCAAAGAGAACAAAGAGGCCTTTGGTGTTTTGGAATTGGCTTATTTCACTTAGCATGATATTCTCTAGTTCCATCCGTTTACCTGCCAATGCCATAATTTCATTCTTCTTTAAGGCTGAGTAATATTCCATTGTGTATATGTTCTATATTTTCTTGATCCATTCATGTGTTGAAGGGCATCTAGCTTGGTTCCATAGTTTAGCTATTGTGAACTGAGCTGCTATAAACATTGACGTGGTCACGTCACTATAGTATGCTGATTTTAAATCCTTTGGGTATAAACCGAGGAGTGGGACAGCTGGGTTAAATGGCTTATTCCATTCCAAGTTCCCTGAGGAATCTCCACACTGCTTTCCAGAGTGCTTGTACCACTCTGCAGCCCCACCAGCAATGTAAGAGTGTACCCTTTCCCCACATCCTTGCCAACACTTATTATTGCTTGTATTGTTGATAATTGCCATTCTGACTGGAATGAGATGAAATCTTAGCGTAGTTTTGATTTGCATTTCTTGGAGGTGATTTAATTGTAGGACAAATAGATTATTTCAGGAAGCAAGTATTGGAATTTTCATGTAGCACAGTTCTTTTAAAGATTAAAACTAAGGTCTAGCTGATTATGTTTGCATTCTGGTCAGTGGAGCAATTTCTCCCTGGGGTCACTGGAAAAGGCAGTCACAGATCTTGAATCCTATATGCTTCTGTTCTGGCTACCGAAGGGAAGGTCTGGAACTGGGTTTGAAGGGCAGGGTCCACTGACATTCTCAAAATTCCCCAGCAGGTGGCAGTGTGTCCCACACCAGCAGAGCCCAGAGAGGCCTGGGAGATTTGAAGACAAATTTGTGAGGGCAGAATAAGACTCATGACAAGCCCTCATGGGTTGTTGTTGTTATTGTTTAATTTACCTTTCTACACACTTTACTATTTTTTTTAATTTAATTTTTTGTCATGCTGCAGATTGAACCCAGAGGTACTCTAACACTGAGTTACATCCCCAGCCCTTTTTATTTTTGAGAGAGGGTCTCACTCTGTTACCCAGACTGGCCTCAAACTTGTGATCCTCCTGAGTGGCTGGGATTATAAGCATGTGCTGCAGCCCCGACATTATACACTTTGAAATTTTCTTATAGGAACAATCAGGGAAGGCTTTAGTGAAGATGATTAGAAATCAGAGCAGGTGCCTCCTTCCCTGTATGTCACCTGTTACCCTCGGCTGCCTCAACCTTCGTGGTGTTGCTCCCACAGATCTGTCCATCCAGAAGCAGCCCCAGAGGACTAGTTCCAATCTGCACCTTCGCTCACCCGTCCCACCACCCCATCACCTACCTTCCCATTCCTCCCGCACCCTATGCACCTCTGGGGAGGTGCCCTGTCATCTTCAGCTGTGGTTCTTCTGGGGAACCAAGTTCACTTCCAGGGAGACCAGGAGGGAGGCTGGCTGAGAACAATCCTGTTACCCAAATAATTAGCTCAAGGTGTCAGTCGTTTGCTGTGAGAAAGGCATTTTGGGAACTGTGGAGGTTTTGCCAGGTCTCTGCCCACATATCCAACAGAAAGCTACCCCAAGTTCAACTGTAAGCAACCGTGAGGAGCATGAGCAGCATCTTCCCTCCCATCCATAGACTTTTCATAAATATTTTTTCTATAGTCTGTCACATAGCCTGAAGTCCCAGTAAGGGTGACATGCTCCTTTTGCTTGCTTTTGAAGATGGTCAGGTTTTCAAGAGCTTCCTGCTAAAAACACAAATGTATAAGGGCTGGGGGGCACCAAGATGGGGTAATACTATGGAAGCGGGGAGGGTGATTTAGGAGACTCCGTGTGTATGACGATGCTAAGAAACTCCTGGGTAATTTTTCTAATGAAAACCTAAAGCATTTTTACATGCAAAAATCATTCATTTTTAATTGGAATGCGACCCATTTCTAGGAATTTTGTTTTTGAAACAGACCACTTTAAATAACACCTCCAAGTTTTGGTTGAAGGGGCAGGAATTCTGCAGTCAGGGTCTCTCACTAAGTTGCTGAGGGTCTTGCCAAGTTGCCGAGACTGGTCTCAAACTTGTGATCCTTTGCCTCGGCCTCCAGGAGCTGGGATTATAGCTGTGAACCACCATATCTGGCTTTGGCTCCCTGTTAGATAAGTGTAGCCTTTATCTGTTATCAGCAACTTTAATGAGGATTGCTAAATGCCTACTGTGTGCCAAGTGACACAGTGGACTCTATGTACACATGATATTCTTGTATTGGACTATTTTATTAATAGGAAACCAAGGCTTAGTGCAGTTGTCTTGCCCAAGGTCACCAATGTGTAAACAGTAACCAGGATTCAAGAACTTGCTAGAGTGATCTCAGCTGCCCCACAGTTAAAGCCAGAGTAAATCAACAACAAAGCAGTAACTGGGAATCTCCAAATGTCCCCCAATGTTTGTCCCAGGTCTTTATTGAAATGCAAGAACTGAATTTGTGTAGTCTATTCTCTTGACTTCCTGGGTTCTCAAATGTTCCCACTTGAGAAATGCTATACTTGCAAGGATATCATCTTTCTGTACCCACAGTGAGGACTGGGGTTCTGACATGGACTCCCAGGTGGACTAGCGACACAGTCACAATTCAAGAGTGGGATTGGCTCAGGTCCTGGGACACATGGTCATCACAGCTAAGCCCTGATTCAGATTGCGTGTCCTTTTCTATTTCCAGCACATAGAACTTGGCCCAGTTTGCCTTGTCCTGCAAGAACCTCCTGGTGACTCCCCCTGTAGGTTTTAGGGCCCACCCACTTCTCTTGTTGATCGGAGGGACACCCTGCTGTGGGATGACAGCATAGCATAGCACATCAGTCTTCAAGTGATGACAAAGGACACGTTGTGCGCCACCAAGAGACAAACTGTTCTACTCTTGGCCCTCAGCAGTAGGGGCCAGCCCATCGAATTTGGTTTCCACGGAATGGAGACGACACTTCTGAATACATTCAACCGGTGTATTTTTGTTTCCGCTTAAATCATGATGCTCCGTGGCTCTCCACCCACTTAACCAACAGGTTTCTGTGCTTCAGGGTAAGAGAGATGCCACTGAGAACAACCAGGCCATTGCTCAGCTCTGGCTGCCAGATTCTTTTTATTTATTTATTTTTTTTCTTTTAACCCCTTGGAAGACAGTAGTAATGGAAAGTGGTCTCCAAAGTGGGATGTCCCCAAGACAGCACAATGGAGTACAGAAAGAAAAAGTAGGACTTTTTATTTTCATTTTTATCCTTTAAAATATCTATTTAAAATATCTATTTATGGATAATGCATGTACAATATTAAATATATATTGTTTTTTAAAAAGGTATATAGTTTTGAGACTATACCATATATACAGGCTGGGCATGGTGGTGTATGCCTGTAATCCCAGCAGCTCAGGAGGCTGAGGTAGGAAGATCGTGAGTTCAAAGCCAGTCTCAGCAAAAGTGAGGTGCTAAGCAACTCAGTGAGACCTTTTCTCTAAATAAAATACAAAATAGAGCTAGGGATGTGGCTCAATGGTCGAGTACCCCTGAGTTCAATCCCCAGTACCCCCCCAAATTTACATATATATATATGTAATATACATACACATGTTGTTGCCATATATATTCATATATATGTATATGTATAATATGCAATTGCCTCTCCATATCCATGCATTCTTAAAAATATTTAGAAAAAATATGTATTTGTACTGAACATGTACAGTTTCTCTTGTCATTATTCTCTAAACATTACAGTATAACAGCTATTTATATAGCACTTACATTTTATCAGGTATTACAAGTAAACTAGAGATGATTTAAGGTATATAGAGAGGGGCTGAGGTTGTGGCTCAGTGGTAGAGCGCTTGCCGTGTGTGTGAGGTACTGAATTCAATCCTCAGCACCGCATATAAAGAATTAAGTAAAAACAAATAAAGGTCTATCAACAACTAAAAAATATTTTAAAAAATAAAGTATATAGAGAGATGTGTATAGATTATAAGCAAATACTATGACATTTTATTTAAGGGATTTGAGTATTCACAGATTTTCTAAAGGGAGTCCTGCAACCAATCTTCTACAGATAGAGGATAGTTGTGTGTGTATATATGTGTGTGTGTGTGTGTGTGTGTACATACATATATATGTGTATATATATATGTATATGTATATATACACACACATATTTAAAGCATGTAATATACATAGTTTTGGGACTCTCATATATATGCTTATTACTATGTATACATATCCACATATATCAAATATATGTATAAATGCTCAAGTGTTATTGTCATTAAGATACATAATAAAAAAAAAATTGAAGCCAGTGCACACCTAGCATGTGCGAGGCCCTGGGTTTGATTTCTAGCACAACATACACCCACAAAATCGAGGCTACTGACTTGAAAAGCAAGACTTGGTTTTAGGAGAGCATTTTCACCCCTAAACTCCCAAAGCTCCCTTTTGTTATCAAAAGCATTACTTAAGCCGGTGTGGTGGCACTCACCTGTTGTCCCAGCTGCTTGAGAGGCTGAGGCAGGAGCCCATGGGTTTGAGAGCAGCCTGGGAAACATAGGAAGACCCCATTGCACAGCACGACAGTGCCCTGACTTTTACGACAAACCATAGGTAGAGATGACTTAAGTACCTACCCCTCTAGAGAAAAAGCAGACCACATCTCCAGCGTAGGAAACTCGGAGAAAGAGGAGGAAGAGAGACCAAGGGTAGCTGGCGGGGGGCAATGAGTCACACCCCACTCCATCCTGGGATAGGTCTAGGAGACTCTCAGTGGAGACACGTTAGGGCTGCTGATTCTTTCCTTAGACTCCTTAAAGAAGGTCCACATCAGGGACACAGGCCACGCAGACTGAAGAGCCTTCATGTAGTGTCATAGAGTCCTCAGCCCTATGGTTGTAGTGCAGAGGGGGCTGAGGGTCCCAAGTCCCCAAGGGGGTGAACACTGAAAACTAATAGATATAGGATTGACACAAGAGGTCAGAGAATGTGACCAAACAACTGGAGGAGCTACAGACATACGGGCCAAAAGAGCCAGGTGAGTCCAGCTTTGCTTGAGTGAACAACCTGGCTCAGGAGGTTCAGAGTCCAGACTGGCCTCTCTGCAGTGAAGGCCGAGAAGGACATGGAGCATGGCCCACAAACCCTTTACCCCCATGAGGATACAGACATGTTCCTTTTTTCCCAGATGTTTCTGCAGCCAGATACCATTTGTTATGGATTGAACTGTCCCCCCCACCAACCCAAATTTATATGTTGAATTTTTAACTCCCAGAACCTCAGAAGGTGACCTTATTTGGAAACAGGATGGAGGCAGATATCCTTAGTTAAGAGGAGGTCATACTGGAGGAGAGTGAGTCCTGATCCAATTGCATGGGTCCTTTTAAAAGGGAAGTTTGGAGCCAGACACATATAGGGAGGACACCATGCAAAGAGACAAGGAGGAAGACAACCTTCTACAAGCCAAGAAGAGCGACCTGGAATAGATCTTCTCTGCCAGTCCTCAGGAGAAACTAACCCTGTTGACACCTTGCATCTGCATTTCTAGATTCCAGAACAATGAGACAATGAATTTGTGTTGTTCAGGCGTCTCAATTTGTGGTGCTGTTACACTAACATTAGCAAACTAATGGACCATCTTTGCTAAAGAAGTGAAATGGATGGGAAGAAGTGAAAAAGACAGATTCGAGAGGGGCTGGAACAACCCAGAAAAGATTGTTCTAAACTGAGAGAAAATGAGTTCTCTTGAGAAACCGTCCATGGACAAGTGAAGTCCTCTGCCTCAGCAGAGGCAACAGAGGCCTCAGGAAAGTCAGTGTCATGGTCCATTTTCTGTTGCTATAACAGAATGCCGCAGACTGGGTAATTTACAAAGAAAAGAAGTTTTTTTTGGCACACAATTTTGGAGGCTGGGAAGGCCTGGGACATGGCGCCAGCATCTGGTCAGCTTCTGATGGGGATCTTCTTGCTGCTTCATAACAAGGCAAGAGAAGGCTGAGGAAAACAAACTTGCTTTCATAACAACTCAGTCTTGAGAGAATGAACCCACTTGTGAGAACTCACTCACTCCTGTGAGAATGGCAGCCATCTGTTCATAAGGATGGTGCCTTGTCACCTGAAGCCCTCTCAGTAGTCCCACCTCCCAACACCAACACATCGAAGGTCAAGCTCCCAGCACATACATTTAGGGAACGCTCCAAACCATGGCAGTAAGATAATTGTGGACAAAGTACTGCCAAAAACTTTGTCCTTATTCCCAATGCCAATCCAATAACAAGGGTACAGTTTTGAGAAAAAGGAAAAGGAAGGTTATTGCTTTGCTAGCAAAGGAGAAACACAGGGGACTCCTCTCCCAGAGGCTGTGATTCTGCCCATCAGCAGGAACAGGGGGCTTTTAAAGAGGTGACTCAAAGGCCACATTCCACGTGTTCTCTGTTGGAGTTGTAATTCACTTGTTCATTTGAGAGAGATTCATTTCTGAGATCTTCTGGTTCCATCCCCAAGGTCTGGGTTACTTGGTTCCTATGGTGGGTGTGCTCAGGGACAGATAACTCTGCCTAGGATGGGGAAGAAAGGTAATCCTGTTTCCCCTGAGATTAGGGAGGGGGAGAGACTAGGGAGGAGCAGGGAGAGAGGAAGAGAAAGAAACATGTCCATTAAAAAAATAGTCTCAGGGGCAGAGCAGCAAGGCTACAGTCACAGCATAAAGTGGATCACTGTCACAAAAGCAGCATGCCCTTTCTTGCACATTTGAGTATACTGATTAAAATTTTATTCCTGCAATACTTAAATCTTTCAGAGAGATTGGCCTACCCTGTCCAGCCCACTCTCCTGGATATTTTAGTTTCCAGACTGGTCCCTGTCTTATAATAGATAGTGGCCTCCTCACGCCTTGCCTGAGGTGGGTAGCAGGTTGCTAAGGTAGGCACAGAGCAGGGGCATGTTGAAGTCTGCTTGTATCAGCTCCTAAGAGCTGGCTATTCAAGTCTCAGGAACTCTGTAAGATTGATGTTAAAGGATTAACTATTAAAAATTAAATTGTTAGAAGAACTTACAATAAAATAAATTATATTTTAAAAAAGTAATAGACTGAGCCAGGCGAGGTGGCTCATGCCTGTAATCTCAGCAACTCTGGAGGATTGAAAGCTTGAGTCCCCCCTCAGCAACTCAGCGAGGCCCTAGGCAACTTAAGGAAACCCTTTCTCAAATAAAAAAATAAAAAGGCTGAGGATGTAGGCAGGGGTAAAGTGCCAAAAAAGTAATCAATCCTCAAAAATTATTACCTCTTAATTATTTATTTCCATCCATGTGGTAAAAATACTGGATAATGAATCGACACTGTGCTTCTCTTCCAAATTCCATGTTCTGTGAATTCAGTTTGGTAGCTTGAAATTGCCATGGTGTGGGTATGTACGCCATGGAAACTGGCCAGTGCTACTTCCCAGCCCCTGCCCCAGGAGAGCCTGTTGTTGACACTGATCAGCACACCAGTGTGTAGATGCTGACACAGGCCTTGGGCTCCATGTTCTACAAAATAGGAGACCGACTGCAGAAGCTTAAGAAACAGCTAGTTCAGCTGTGTGCAGGTTTGAGCTGGGGTTTAAATCATCAAGGAGTGAAGAAAACAAATCCAGTCCCCTACACTGCCACAGAGGAGGGACACACCCAGTGACAGCGAGGCCTCTCGCATCTTCCCACAGTTGAGGTGGGGCACTAAACAAGAGGCTACTCACCTCAGTACCTGTGCTACCTGTGCAACCTGCATTGTCTTTTGCAATTGAATAACAGTGCTGAACAGAGAACACCTGAGCAGCTTTCCACTTAACCATCCCTGTGGCTACAAAATACCCCGGAGTGACTTTTATTACTGCTTCCAAGAAACTGAGGGACTTCACCTGGGCTCCAGGCCTCCAGAACTGTACAACCTATTCTGTAAACACCCCTTTTCCACCTGCTAATGTGGCCTTTTAACTCTCTGACAGAACCGAGTCCTTGGGGGCAACAGCTCTTTTTGCATAGTAACAAGGATAAAAATAGCAGGGGACCCCACTTCAGTGACAGGTGTCAGGCAAAAAGCGTTTCCGGGACCACAGCAGTTACACCGTGTGCTGCAGCTGTCTGGGGATTGGACGCTGACGTGGGCCGCCACCAGCTCTACCACTTATCACTCGCAAGGCCTGGACCCGGTATGACCTTCCCAAACCTCCACTTTCTCAAGTGTACAGGAGGGAAAGAAGTAAGACTGTCACAGATTCAATGAGCAAGATGTTGATGGACCTTTATTTTATTCATTTATTTATATGCAGTGCTGAGAATTGAACCCAGTGCCTCACACAGGTTAGGCAAGTGCTCCACCACTGAGCCACAACTCCAGTCCCTAGAGATTAAGCACATGAATTAAATCTCAAAAGTACAATGTTAACCAATGCAATAAAAGGAAAACCATCATTTAACTATAGAGAAGTTGCGGGGGGTGGTGTCACAGGGATGGTGACAACTCGAAGTCTTTATCATTTGGAGCGTAACACCAGAAGTTACACAGATCAGTTAAAGATAGGAAGATAACTCCAGAAACAGTAATAGAACAAAGAATCGTCGTTGCCTTTAGGGTGTATGGGAGTCAAGTTGTGGGGAGAGCCTTTCATTGCTGGACTTTTCAAATTTTTTACTTTCACATCCTGTTCACAGATTACCTTGATTCCAATTTTTATAAAAGAAAATAGCTGTACATTACATGAGCTGGCTTTCTAATCTGTCTCTGTCTTGAAAAGTAGTTGATTTCCTCCTGTTCTTTTTCCTAAAGTTGAGTTTACATGCCTTGCCACGGGGACATTGGAAATCATTTATATTTATAGCCCTGGTGTCTCTGTAAGTTTCTGTAGCTCCTTGAAGTCTGCTTTGTGTGTCTCTTGATTTATAAGATGCTGGCGAATCATTCCAAATAAAGTCTTCTTTCCTTGCAAAATATGTAAAGAAAATAGCAACAGATGATTCAGAGTTTGAAGCAAGTGTTCTCATCTGCAGAGCGCTAAGCTGGCAGCCTGAGCGCACACACACAGGGCTGCACTCGCGGAGCCTGGTTGTGACTTCCCAGCCAGGCTGTCTCCTGCTTGGGCCTCTCCAGCAAACCCACCTCCCTCCCCTAGCCCCAGCCCCAGCTGGAAATCTCGGCCCTGTCACTGACCTACTAATAGGTTCAGGGAACCCACAAACCCCTAGCATCACATTTGCAACCATGTACTGTTCTGGGAAGATAGTTCAATCACTCGAGCCCTAGAATTGAAATGGTTAACTGTACATAGTTCTCTGATACTCCTAACAAAGCAAGTTTAAGTGGTTTTTATACCTAGAGAAATAGTAAAATTTGTGGTTCTCAACCCTTTATGTTTCTAATGTAGCATGGTGGCTAGGAGCATCTACCCTGGCCCAGGCTGTCTGAGTTTGAAGTCTACCTCCACTATCTCCTAGTTGTGTGACCTCAGGCAAATTACTTAACTTTTCTGTGCCCTTTCTTTCTCAATTATAAAATGAGACAAATAATGGTACTTACCTCATTGGCTTGTTATTAAATGAGTTAATATAGGTGACGTGCTTAGAACAGAAGCTGGCACAAGGGCAGTTTTAAGGGGTCTTTGGTCCCTCTCTTGCACACACTGACCACTCACAAGTGGTCATGCTGTGTGACTATATTCTGTGTGCTTGGGGATGTAGCTGAAGCCCATCCTGGGAGGCAGGGGACCCTCATTCATAGATGACACTGCACTGATCCTGTGGAGAAAAGCAGAACCTCTCAATGGTCCTGTGTGTGAGTGAGTGCGTGTGTGTGTGTGTGTGTGTGTGTGTGAGTGTGTGTGTGATCCTGCCGGTTTCTGCACTGAGTCCTCACCTCCCCACAGTCTCCTGGGCCTCCTTGGCCTCCCTCATCCACTGGGCCTAGAAGCACTGTCTCATCCTTCCAGTATACTCTCCTCTGCCCACTTGGCATGGGCTCATCCTGGAAGACTTAGCTCAAGCCTCTCCTCTGAGAAGCCTTTTGTGCCCCACCCGCACCCCATGTGTGACACAGTGCTCTTCCTTTGGAACTTCTGAGAGCCCTGTGCAGAGCAGGCTTCATGCATTAGCTCTTAATCAGCACAGCAACCCTTATAATAAACCGAACTGATCATTATCCCCCAGTTACAGATAAGAAAATTCAGGATTAGAGAAATATTTAAATTTGATGTCAGAGGCGAGGACCCAGGGATCTTATCCACTACTCTGCTCCTGGCTCATCATTGGGTCTTTCATTTATTTAAAGTCTCCTGTGACCCTTTTGATCATTTCTGTATCTCAAGCATCTGTCACTGTACCTGGCATACAGTAGGTGCTTAATAAAGGTTAAACGGATGGAGTGATCTTGAATTTAGGTTCTGCAAAACTTTTCCCATGTTTCTCCCCAGATGGTGACCTTTTAAGGAGGCTTCTAGCCTTGACCAGGTGGTTTGCAAATGCTTTACTAATCCCATAATCAAATATTTCTTTAGTGGCTACTATGTGACAAGCATCAAGAATACAGAGTAAACAAAGTCACAAAATCCCCTGCCTCTTGGAGTGTTTGCTCTCCTTTCACTGAGGAAAGCTTCAGGGGCCCCTCCTGGCGGTGCCATTGTGATGCCTCCTGCTGGGGAGACAGGACACCTCCTCTCAGAGTTACAGTCCAGATGAATAAACACGGGGCCACTCCCACACTTCAACCAAAACACTTCGACTCCAGCTCCCAGGTCAGCTGACAGCCCAGGGCCTCTGTCTCAGGTGCACAGTGACCTTGCAAGTGTGAGCAGCCCTTGTGTCTGGCAGAGGCCTTCACTGAGCAGGTCAGGAAGGGGCCTGCCTTCCTGCCCTGTGGTCACCCTTGGCATGTGCCGCTGGGCTGCGACCTCCTCCTCCTCCCCGCTTCTCAACCCAGAGCAAGAGCCTGGGCAGGCCCTGTGACAATCCTGTCTTGCTTGGGCTGCTGTGAGCTTGGGGACCAAAGATGGAAGTGCAGCCAAGTTTTCAGGAAGGAAAAGCTGGAGGCTGAGGCTAGAGCTGGCTCAGGGTTGGCAGAGACTGGAACATCCAAGGTCAAGTGCAAGCAAGTACTCTAGAGGCTCTGAGACTGACTAGGGGCCCAAGGTCACAGAATGCATGACACACGTCCTTCCTGTCATTTCGCCTCCTCCATGCACAGATTTTTAACTATGAAATCCCTTGTAGTTCTGGAAGGGTGCAGAGGTGTATCTTGCTGCCTCAAAGCCAAAAAAAAATTTTTTTAAATATATTTTTAGTTGGAGGTGGACACATACCTTTATTTTATTTTTATGTAGTGCTGAGGATCAAACCCAGGGCCTCATGCATGGTAAGCAAGCACTCTACCACTGAGCCACAACCCCAGCCCTTCAAAGAAAATTTTGCAGTTAGATTATGAAGGCTCCACACAGAACTCAGGGTGAATCCAGAACTATAGTTTGGATCTAGAATGTCCCCCAAATGATCATGTGTTAAAACTTTCCTTGGCACTATTAGGAGGTGGTCAAAACCTTTAAGAGGTGGGGCCTAGTATGAGATTTTAGGTTGTTGAGGATGTACCTTGAAGGGGACTGTGGAACATCAATCTTTTCCTCTTTTCCATAGCTGGCCATGAGGTGAGGGCTTCCTCTGCCACAAGTTCCTGCCATCAATGGACCATTCAACCATAGACTGAGACCTCCAAAACTGTGAGCCAAAAAAACCTTTTCTCTTTTTAAGTTGGTTATCTCAGGTATTTTGTTACAGTAACAAACAACTGCCTGTAACACCATGGGTCACATTAGCCTTTATTCTTTCCTTCTAGGTACCTCTCTGCTTACCCTTCTTAGACAAACAACAATCTGTTTGACTGCCTCATACCACAAACAAGTCTGGGCACTGATCTTCAGCATACTTAACCAGTCCTTTCTGGGGTCTCTCCCAACCCCTCACCTTCCATCCTGACCAGCCTTGGCACCCAGAGACATCTCCCTCTGTTCTGCTCCCTCTCCACAGGTCACCCCAGCTCTCACTTCAGTGACTATATACATGTGTTGGGTTACTTGTGACAGAGGGTCCTTCAGCCTCAGAATTCTGGATTGAATTTTGATTTAGGAGCAGACCTGTGGCATGACAGGATTCTCTCGCTTGGTTAAACCAGTTGAAGGGGAAAGTCTGGAAGAACTTCACAGGAGGGGACGCAGCATCAGTGCCAGAGTCGTAGGCTCACCCTTACTTTTATGCAATGTGGAGCAGTTTTATGGTCTCCCCCTAACCCCACCTAAATGATCCCCCTCTGATTTTTAAACTTCAGTTCAAACAGCCCCTCTTCTTTTTCTCCTTCCCTGAGCCCTCAGTCCACAGTGACCTCGGGCTGCTCTGAGTCTGTACAGCTGTCACTGAACACACAACACATTAAATTCCCACTACCCACGTACCTTCTAGCTTGAGTACTGACCTGCTCATCACCAGCATATGGGTGTGTGCTGAGAAGATGTTCCCAGGGCACAGCCAAGGTGGCGACCTCCGGGGTAGGCTCTACCTCTGGGAACCGCCCAGGGCCTCTTGGCATCTTCAGGGTTGTGGGGGGGGCGACCGTTTGCGTCCTTGCTGATGGATGAACCATTAAAGATGGAAACTTGCTCTGTCATCTGATCCACTTTCCTGATAACAGGCAGGTACGTGGCACTTTGGGGAGGAGCCCATACCTGGTCTATTCTTTGCCAAATGTGCTGTTTCAGCAAAACCCGAGGTTGAACAGAATCCCAGAGGAGTGGAAATTATAGGGAAGGCTCTGCTTTTCTGGGCCCGTGTTCCAACGTGATGATAAAACATCCAGCTACACTTCCATTCCCAGCCTGGAAACCACAACAGACGGAAGTGAGTGTGGGCAGTAATTAGAGGCCAAGGTGAGTGAACAGAGGCATCCATCAGGCCTGAGGAACCTCATCAAAGGAAATCCGCCCAGAGAATAAAGGCTCCTAGATGTGTTTTGAAAGGAAGGATGGGGGAATATGTCTTGGCTCCTACAGGTACAAGAGACCTGGCACCACGCTGGACCATCCCAATATTAAAACCAGTAATTATGAGCTGTAGGCAGGGCTGGGCTGGTTTCTCAGTGCCACATCCCTTTCCCGTGGTGGGTGGCCGCTCTACAAGGAGCAGCAGAGTTTCCTCAGCTCCTCCTCCGCGTGGGGATTAGAGTAAGGCCAAGGCACCAGGTCTGCAAACAGGAAGCAAGCCACTGTGAGGATCCTATGAGCACAGCGGGCCAGGTTCAAACCAGAATGGACAGTTTTGTTTGTTTGTCTTTATTTTTTTATGAATGTTTAGCCAAGGGATAGAACATTCTCCCCTGGTGGAAGCAGTGCAGGTGAAAACAGATCTCCTGGATAAAGAGGCACTGCAGGCAGGCAGGGCCCGAGGAAGCACCTACTCACATCTAGCCAATGATTCCACGGGAGCATCATCTGGGGATTTCTGAACCCTGTGAGAGGTTGGGGCCATGGCCCGGGCCCTCCCTGTGGCCCTGTCATCAGCAGTCTATTAAGAGAAAGGACCTCTTTCCCCAACCTGCCAGATCACTGAATAGAAGTGACGTAATGGCTGGGTGCAGTGGCCCACAACTGTAATCCCAGCAACTCGGAAGGCAGGAAGATTGCGAGTTCAAGCCCAGCCTGAGTAACTTAGAGAGACCCTGTCTCAAAATAAAAAATAAGAAAGGGCTTGGGATGTAGTTCAGTGGTAGAGCATCCCTGGGTTCAATCCCTAGTACCAGAAATAAACAAAAATGACCAAATATAATAAAATTAGTCATTGGGTACCTTCACGTGTAGACCTATGGAAAAGGGAGGTACTGAATTGGAAAAGAACCAAAGTAACGCCATTTTGTTCTGCCCTGCCTCCATTGTATGCTTGCTTATAATGTTTTCTTTTCAGCCTCCTGAAGCTGTATCTATGTGGACAGCACAGTAGGACCTTCCTGCATCCCTAACTATGGCCCTTATGTGTAACAAAATGACTCTGAAATATATAATCAAAACACTTCTCATGTAATTAAAATATATTGTCTCAACAGAGTCTTTCTGACCTACATGTGCCTCAATTGTTCTTGCGGTTTTTGTGGTTTTTGCCTTTATCAATTCTGTACTTCCAAAATTCAGGTGCTGGGAGTTCTTTGAGACGCTAGCCTGCCCCCAGCTACTGCTTGCCTGGCACGCTCATTAAAGGACCTTTTTTCCCTTTCAGCTTGGCTCCATACTCGTGGTGGTTTGTAATTCTCACGCACTCCGTAACAGCACGGAAGAGGAAGAAGCTGTGGCCCACAGGGTTTGGAGCTCAGAGGGTGAGATGGCTATTGGTATGCCAGTTTGGCAAGTGTCCCTTTGAAAAGGAGTCCTTCCCAGTCATTCCCCCAGGGCATCCATCTCCTTCTGCTCACCTGACTGGCTGGCTTGAGCCCAGGGGAGGAGGTGTTCCTCACAGAGCTTCTTTGAGGTCAAGGTCCCCAAAGGACCATCCCCCAAATCCCTTCAGCTGCACCTTCCTGAAGATTCTGGAATAGGGCCCTGTTGATAGCGAGTGCTTGGTGATCTCAGTGTGAAACTTAGACAAAATGTCCTTACTCATCTAAACCCTCTAAATTTTTAGGAGACACCCACTTACTGAGATGTGTTGTTCAGCACTGTGGGAGTTCCTTTCTCACATGCTATGGTTGGCATGGACTTCACTGCCTTGGGAAAGAGAGATACCATTTAGATGGAGAACAATGAGCCTCTCTTCTCCTCTTTCTATGGAGCTGGGTCACCAAATAGTTCCTGAATTTTTAGGATGGAAAATAACTTTTTAAACAACTTAAACAAAAATTCAAGCAATTTTTAAAAGATAGTACTTGTTAACATAATAATATTTGTTCATGTAATAATATGGAAGGAAAAGACTAGAAATTTATTTAAATAATTTGTAATCGCACAAACTATGGACCCTTCAGTAAATATGCTTCCACTGTTCTTTCTCTGCCCCATTTTTTGTTTTTAAAATTGAGACCCATGATGTAGGAATATGTGTGTGTGTGTGTGTTATAGCTTTTATTTAGTCACATTATAAATAGTAATAACAAATATTTCTTTATACACTCTTAGAATCACTACCATAATGAAGACATGCAATATTTTCATTACCCAAAAAATGCCTTTGTGCCCTTTCTTAATGAATCCCTCTCACTCTAGCTCCAGGCAACCACTGATTGGCTTTCTGTCATTATAACTCGGATTTGTTTTTTAAGTGTTTCATATAAATGAGATCACACAGGAGGCATTTCTTTTGTGTCTGGCTTATTTGCTCAGCATGTTTTTGAGGCTCCTGCACGTTGTCTCAAGTGTACGTAGCTCGCTTCTCTTGATGGTTAGGTAGCATCCCATTGGATAACTACTGCACAATTCATCCATTCACCTGTTGATAGACATCGGGGTTGTTGCCAATTTGGGACAATCATAAAGCTACTATGAACAGATCTTCGTGCAGACATATGTCTTCATTTCTCTATTTCTCTTTTTTGGGGGAGGTCCTGGGGATTGAACTCAGGGGCACTCGACCACTGAGCCACATCCTCAGTCCTATTTTGTATTTTATTTAGAGACAGGGTCTCACTGAGTTGCTTAGCACCTTGTTTTCGTTGAGGCTGGCTTTGAACTTGTGAACTGCCTCAGTCTCCCAGGCCACTGGGATTATAGGCATGCACCACGGTGCTCAGCATATACCTTCATTTCTCTTGAGTGAAGGCCTAGGAGTGGAATTTCTGGATCATAAGGTATGGATGTGTTTACATTTATATATCTTACGTGTAAAAAGTGAAGTGTTTTTCGAAGTAGTTGTACCATTCTACAGTCCTACCTGTTGTGTGTGAGCAGTTCAGTTCCTCCACATCTTCACCAACACTTACTATGATCCATCTTTTTAATTTTAACTGTTCTATTGAGTTTTCCATTACATGTATTTCTAAATTCTACATTTTTAATTTCATATTAGATCATGAGTGTTCCTCATGATATAAAATAGTATTTGTGAATGTCCTTTTTTACAGATGCATTTTGTATCATTATATAGATGAACCATCTTCAGTTAAATAATTGCCTCTGTTCTTTTTGTGTGCTTGTTTGTTTTTTTGTTTTGTTTTTTTGGTGCTGGGGATTGAACCCAGGGCCTTGTGCATTCGAGGCAAGCACTCTACCAACTGAGCTATATCCCCAGCCTTAGTTAAGTAATTTCCTATTGGTAAACATTTAGGTTGTTCGGAGTCTTTTTCATAAACAGTACTGTCAAAACCCCTTTGTCAGAATAAGTAATTTCTTGGTAGAAAAATAGATAAGCAAAAGAAAAAAGAATCTATACTTTTAGCACCTAGAGAAACTCATCATTAACTTTTGAGAGCTTGTTTGGAGGTCCTAGCAGGGGAGCGCAGCTACTCCTAGACCCCTGACCAAAGAACAGTCCTCCTCTACCTCTATCGGGGAAGGTGGTCCTCTTCCAGAGGGAAGCAAATGGAGTGGTGAGGAAGGAAGGGGACACCTGCCTAGCCAACCGGATCAACCAAATCAACCCTGGCCTTCAATGGGGTGACAGATGTCACAGCCAGATTGCCCTCAAATCATTATTAACTTTTCGATACACCCTTCCAACCAATTAGCTAACTAGCAATATATATATATTTTTTTTGATCTGTGTTCTTATTCACTGTAACAAACTGATAAAATGCTTTTTTTTTTTTTTCTGTAATGGGACTTGAACCCATTATAGTGGGTACTAGGGCCTCACACATGCTAGGCAAGTGCTCAACCACTGAGCTCATTCCCAGACCTTTTTATTTTTGAGACAGGGTCTCACTAAATTGCCCAAACTGGCCTGGAACTTGAAATCCTCCTGCCTCAGCCTCCTGGGTCCCTGGGATTACAAGCATGTGATATTGTGCCCAGCTCCATACACTGCTTCTTGAAATATGATACATGTGTGTAGATGTGTGTATATGTGTGTGGGATGTGTGTGTGTGTGTGTGTGTTTAAAGTCATCTTCCCTTATAAAAGGGGAAGGATCATTGTGCAACATGGATCTTTTTAGGGCTCTTGATGCCAAGAGCTCCTTTCGGGCACCGTGAGTCAAGAAGAATTTTAGTGTTTCAGCCTGTCCAGTGGGCTGCTGCTTTCAACAGAAGGAGTCAGAACCTTGAGGATAATCTCTCGCAGACCTCAGGAAAGACTCTAGACAAGACTGTTCATAAGAACCTCAATCACAGTCCCCTTCTCCAAAAGAAGACGAGTGTACAAAACTGGGATGTGCAAAACCAAAACAAAACAAAACAAACAACAACAAAAAAATCCAGCTGCTTCTTTCACATGTCCATCTACCTTCCCTCTGCCAAAACAGACATATGCAAGCTCTTGAGAGCATTCTGACGCTAACCTTCCATTTTTGAATTTAGGAAAAAATGCATTGCGAGACACACCCTCTCTGGATCAGGGAGGAATTTTCTAAATGTTGGGTGTGTGCTAAAAGCAAAGAGCTGGTTTGTGGGGACAAGTCCTGACAAGCAAATGTCTCCAAGCTCCAGGCTGATGAGCACTCAGTGAAGACATAAAGATAGAAACCACCAGTCTCAGGAGGGCAAAGAAGGGAAGAGAAAACCACTGCTTTATTTTTGTCCAGAGTTTACAGTATAGGAGTACACATGTGGGCAACTACTCATGCAGCAACACCTGGACATGTGAGCTGACGTGTTGTCATGCCTTCTATGTGCCAGACACTGGATCATTATGAGCAGCAGCCCCTTGAATATTCCCAGTGGCCATGTTGGTATTATCACCCCAGTTGTAGAGAAATTAAGTAACTCCTTTGAGGTCACACATACCCCATATAGATCCACGAACCCAGTAATGCCAAGCAGCTCCCACAATGGTACTAACACAGTGCTTTGGGAATAATACCTCTACTCTGCTCACAACAGTGATCTCACAGTGGTTTGGAAAATATATACCTAAGGAATATGAGTGATTCTTCTGGGGCACCTGTCACCAGAGTCCTAGGCTAGGGATCTGATTCTGGGAACCCATCAAATTGGGTCCAGCCACTCACCCCAAAAAACAAACAGAAAAGTTAGATAAAAAATAGGAAAGAAACTTTAATCAGTGTATCTGCACCAGGAAGGCAAGAGTACCCATGTCCTAGTGCTGTCTTCGAGGGACTGACAATGACTTTGAGGTTTTACCAAAAGGGAGAAAAGGGCAAGGCTTGGGGTTTACATAGCTGGAGGTTTTTCATAACTGCAGGTGATTGTGATCAGGTGCTGTCTGTCCATCATTATCTCAGGATTGGTCAGGCTGGGACTTGTCCCCATAAGAAAGTTGCTGTTGCCTGGTGGGGTGGGTAACTTCGAGTCATCACAAGATGTTTATCAGATCAGATCTTATTCCTGGAACCCAAGTGATTCAGAGCAAAATGGAGGCAGAGATGCCAAGTCTTCAATCCTGCTTTTAACCACCCATTGGACATTTGTAGGCAGAAATGAAGAGACTAAGTCATTGTTACAGTGTGTCATAAAACCTCTGCTCTGTTCATAATACCCACCCCTACCTCTCTAACTGATCACACTGGTGCTCTGGAAAATGTGTACTCAAGGAAGGTGAGTGATTCTCCTGGGGCAGCCAGGGAAGGAGGTAGTATAGTTGAGAAAGGGCACTGGCCTGAGGATTAGAAGAACAGGGCTGAAGCTCGAGGTCTGCCATCAACTGCCTACTGTCCTCTGGCAAGTCACATGACCTCTCTGGCCTCTGTTAGCCCCCTGAGCAGACACTGGCAGGCCTTCTGTAACCATTTTCCCATTCAATCATAAGGCCTCCCTCAGGGGTCCTGGTGAGGACTTGCTGAGACCAAGTATTTGACCTGCTAGGGCAGATTCCTGGATGGAATCCCAGTTCTGCCGTGCTGCCTGTGGGACCTACATAATTACTTTAACTGATGATGCCTCAATCCCTCCTCTGCAGAATGGACCTACCTCTAGGGTTGCAGTAGGATTAAAGAGAGAATGCCTGGGACAGAAGAAGCAGTCATTATGACCATCAATAGCATGCCACCTTCATCCCCATATCTAGCTCCTCCTGTTTTCTGAACCCCATTCTTGCTTGGTGATAATGGAATGAAGTTCACACAGGCCTCTGGCTCTCTTCAGAAGTTTGCAACAGAGCTTAGATACATGTTTGGTGTTGGTCTTTGAAAGTGTTTCAGCTCAGGCCCAGCCAGATAGTTACTCCTACTCATTGAGGAGAGAACTTCCTGGCTCTTGGTTCACTGCAAGGTCACTGGCGTCAAGGACAAGAAACATCCAGCATCAGTTGCCACCATTTCTAGAGTGAGATTCTGTTGTGTGTGTTCAGAAAAATGTATTTGTTCTCTGAAACCAGGACAGAATAAGGGATGCAGGAAGAGGGGAAGGGGATGGTCCTACAGACACTACCCATCTGCTCTTCGTTTCAGAGACTGATGAGAACACAGTGTCCTTATTTCTATATTTTAATAAAAATCTCTCCAGTGGTACACTGCTTTATAACCAGCAGACAAACCGCATTAATTCAAACCAGGTGGACTTTATAAAATGTTAGCATTTTAGAATTTTGTATTCAATTAAAAATGTTTTCTAATTTCTATTTATGATTTCTTCTTCAATCCATGAAATTTTTTTGTGTTTTATTTTATTCTTACTAATTTTTTTTAAACTTTACTTTCTAAAATTTTTTTTTTAGTTGTTGATTGGCTATTTAATTTATTTATATGTGGTGCTGAGAATCCAATCCAGTGCCTCACACATGCTAGGCAAGCACTCTACCACTAAGCCACAACCCCAGTCCAACCCATTAGATGTTTAGAAGTGAGTTGTTTAATTTCTAAATAAGGAATTTTCTGATAGCTTTCTTTGATCAATTCCATTACGAATGGAATTGAATAATGAGAGAACATACTGTTTTCAGTTCTTTTAAATTTGATAATGTTTGTTTATGGCCCAAATTATAATGGGAGCTCTTCTGTGTGCATCTGAAAAGCATGGGTATCTACTGTAGGGGAGTGGAATGTTCTATAACATTCAGTTATGGAACAGTTGTGGAGGATGATGTTGGGATCTTATCTATCTGTGCTCCTTTTCTATACACTTTGTTCACTCGTTGAAATCTCCATCTATAATTATGGGTTTTCCTATTTCTTCTTTCATTTCTACCTGATCTTGTTATATGCATTTTAAAGCTCTGTTTTTAGATATACACACATTTACAATTGTTATGCCTTCTTGATACAACTCTTACTTTGCCATTATGTAATGTAGCTGTTTATTCTTTTGATTGGTGTTAGCCTGATTTAGCCTTCTCCATCCTCTTACTTTTAATCCATTCATTTTTATATTTCAAGTGTATTTCTTATAGGCAGTCATAGTTGGGTCTAGCTTTTTATATATTCAATCTGACAAATTCTACCTTTGAACTGGGACAGTTTAGACTATTCACATGTAAAGCATTTAATGTGATTATTGATATGTTGAATCTAAAGCTACCATCTTGCTGGTTGTTTTCCATTTGCCACATATTTTGCTCTTATTTTCTCTCCTGTCTTCTTTTGAAATAAGTATTTTTATTATTCTATTTTATCTTCACTTTAATTACTTTAATTGAAAGTGTTTCCCTACCTACTGAACCCAAATTAATAATCCTTTTAAGGTATTGCCAACTACAGTTCCATTTTATTTTAATTAAAAGTGAATGGACTTTGGAGTCAACCAAATCCTGTCTTTGAAACCTCACTCTACCTCAAACTGGTTATGTGGCCTTTGACAACTTAACCTCCATAGATTTGATTTGTCCATTTTTAAAAGTAAATGATCAGTACTACTTTTCAGAGTACCATGAGAATCAAATGAAAAGTTTATTTAAAGTACTAGCATAGGTTCAAAACATTAAAAAAACTTAATGTTATTTGCTTTTATTTTATCTATGTGTTTGTTTTCTATACAACTGTCTTTCTAAATCAACTTGAGTAATATCAAGGAGGCAAACACCTGGCCTATTGTCTAACCAATCCTGCACCTTCCTTCCTGAGCCTAGAGCAGACATTGCTAATTAATCACAGCGCTGTTTCTAAAAATACTCAGATATAATCTCTTTCTTTTCCATTCTTTCTTCTTTTTTCTTTTTGTTATTGCCATACTCTTTCTCAACATTTTGTCAGTCAGTTGGAGACTGACCATAAGAAAAACCTATATACTGCCAGAAGCTAATACATCAACATACTTAAAGTCTTTGTAATGCATTTTTATTAAATGCCCCTTTCTCCAACAAACTTTTTACTTTGTTCATTTGTTTGCCAAACCTTTCTTGAAAGGTACTGCAAAGGAAAATTTCAGTTTGTTCAGTTCAATGATCCCAAATGCTGAATGAATGAGGTTTTTATTTTATATCTTCGAAACCAGACACCAAAGGAGAGGAGGGGTTGGAAGTATGAGAGTAGGCCAGAGGTTAGGGGCAAGGCCCTGGGGCTGTCTCATCACATTCTCCCTTTAAAACCAGGCTCGGGCATGTGACAAGGACATCGTGTCTTGTGACAGGTACCGACTATTCCTCCTGGAGCCCTTGGTATCATTTAGCTATGGATGGACAAAGGAGAATCTGTCTTTTGCTTGGAACAAAAGCCTTGACCTTGTACAATAGGAAAGCACTGAGCGCTCTTCATTCAGCTGCCTCTCCCCAGCCCTGGAAAAAGTGACTTCCTGTTAATGATGCTGGGCTGTTTCCACTTCCAGGGACTCGCTGGTGCCCAGGAACATCATGGAGCTTTGTGCCCTCATCCTGAGCCTTGTCAGTGGCCCCACCACCGCCCTCCTTGTGACGGCAGGAGAGGCTGATTTATAACAGAATTCACATCTCACCATTGAGGAAAACATCTGTGAGAGAACAAACATGCTGCCTGAAGGAAATTAAAAAGTGATCCCCTGTCCACTGGCAGCCTGGATCTGCAGGGACCTCTGGTGCCCTCAGCTTGTGCTGTCCCTCCTGCAACCTCCTCCTTCTCTGCTTTCTCCCTATCTTTCCTGTAATGAAAAATAGTAACAGTACTTAGGATCCTGGAACTTCTTGACTGTTCCCAGTTACTTGAACAGTGTTCAAGACTTTTCACCAATTTGGAACATAGATTAAACTGGAATGAGTGCCTCCTTTTTTTTCATATTTTAAATTGATGCATTATAATTCTATGTAAGGGTGTATTTGTTGTTACACACTCACACACGCGTACAATATAACAATATAGTTTGGCCAATACCATTCCCCAGTGGTTCTCCTTTCCCTCCTCGCCTCCCTCCTCCTGGTCCCTTTCCTCCACTCTACTTATCTCCTTTTAATTTTCATAAGACTCCCTCTGCACACACACCTCTTTTTTCCTTTTTCATCCCCAGTTTCCACATGAGAGAAAACATACGATCCTTGACCTTCTGAGTTTGACTTATTTTGATTAATGTGTTCTCAAGTTCCATTCATTTTCCTGAAAATAACAATTTCATCCTGAAAAAAATGAATAAAAATGAGTGCCTATTTATAGTATATTTGTGTGATTTGGGGTGGCACTTCTAAAACCCTTAGAAACAAAGTTCAAGGAAAGTGTTTCCTTCTATTTCATTTACCACAGAGGGGACAGCTTGCTCTGGCATTTGCTGTTTTACTATTTACAAAATGGTCTTATTCCAAATGTATAAAAATGGTTATAAATACACACATACACACACAAGCGCGCGCAAGCGCGCGCACACACACACACACACACACACACTTCTTTCCCTGAAATCTTTCTGCAAGGTGGGGATAACAGCTTAAACCCAAGGCCTCTGAGTTCTCTTTGCCTCAAATACTGCTTCATGTTCAGGTTCATCCAGGAATGTCATAGCTCTGTGCCAATGCTACTTAGGCAAAATAATAACAAAGATCCTCCCAACGTGAACAGAGCATCTACTTAATGCAACCTGATTTCCTTTCATATACAATTTGTTTTAATCCTCATCACATCTTCTGAGCTGAGCATTTCCAAGCCCTGTTCAGAAAACTTGAGCAATTTACCCAGGGAGATGCTGGTATTTGAACCCAGATCTGGAACCCGACTCAACCCTCATTCCACTACTCATGATTGATAAAGAGAGACATTACTTCCCTAAGACCACGATTATGAAATGTGGATGTTTTTGTCTATTGGAAGATGGTGTGATTCATATAAATTACATGAATAATTTCCAGACACAGAAGGCAGGAGAGGAACTATAGATCCTCCTAAGAGATCACCTACGAGGCTGGGGAGATAGCTCAGTTGGTAGAGTGCTTGCCTTGTAAGCACAAGGCCCTGGGTTCAATCCCCAGCACCGCAAAAAAAAAAAAAAAAAAAAAAAAAAAAAAGCTCACCTACCAACCCCAGCAGAACTCTAGCAGAGCCAGGAAACACAGACCACCACCATCAGCCACTGGCATACCTGTTCCTTGTCCCCTGGTGTGTCTCTTCTTCCCTGTACTCCAGGCCTATTGCATAGTCCCTGGGCCAGGCAGAAACTCTTACTTCCTGGCTGTCCTCTCAGCTTCACCATAAGAAATGCCTGGGCTTCCGTTGGTCTTTGGTGATTTCCGCGGCAGGTAAAAATCATCAGTAAAGCTCTATGCTTCTATAGCCATTTGCACCTGAAATAAAGCATCTAGCACATGACATTAACATGAATTATTTCTGTTTCTTTTTTCTTGTTAGATAATGAGATCTCTAACTGCTGAAAACTAGAGTTATTTGTCTTTCTAAGGGCCTAGCAAAGGTTCTCAACAATGGTTAATTGAACTAAATAGAACTTATTTGAACTAAATTCAACTGGTTCACTAGGGCTTGGGATTTTACTCAATGGTAGAGCACTTGCCTAGCATGCATGTGGCCCTGAGTCCCTTTTGCAGCCCTGCAAAATAATAAGCTGGCTCACCAGCTCAGAATTCAGGCATGAACCTATTCCAGGGCATGTTATGGAGACTATTTGTTCATACCTCTGTAATATCTGTTTTAGTCAGTTTTTTTTCGCTGCTGTGACTAAAAGACCTGACAAGAACTATTTTAGAGGAGAAAAAGTTTATTTGGGGGTTTATGTTTTCAGAGGTCTCAGTCCACAGACAGTCAACTGTTACTCAGGGCTCAAGGTGAGGCAGAACATTATGGAGGAAGAGTGTGGTGGAGGTGGAGGGAAGCAGCTCACATGATAATTAGGAAGCAGAGAGAGATTCCACTCTCCAGATACAAAATATGTACCCCAAAGCCATGCCCCCAATGCCCACCTCCTCCAGTCGTACCCTACCCATATTTAGTTTCCACTCAGTTAATCCCATCAGTGGATTAATTCACTGATTGGGTTAGCATCTCATAACCTTGTCACTTCTCTTCTAAACCTTCTTGCATTGTCTCACACATGAGCTTTTGGGGGACACCCAATAGCTAAACTATAACATTTTGAAAGGCAAAGGAACAAATATTCTCAAGAGTCACATCCGATTTGAAATCCATGTGATGGAACATGGGTGCTGTGTACAAGACATTTGTGTGTACACTATTTATAATTTGGGAATATAAATGATGGGACAGAATAAGGCAATTCTGAAATTATAACTAGAATATTGTGTCAGTGAGATATTTAACACAAACACTGTGTTATCAGACTCAAATAAGAACTATGGATTTAATCATAAGTTTAAGACTGTCTTTTTTAAGTGTCAAGAATTGGACTCAAGGGAACTTGGATTAGGCAGAGGGGAGGGGAGGGGATCTGGGGGTAGGAATGATAGTAGAATGAATCAGACATTATGACTCTATGTGCATATATGATTACACAACCAGTGTAACTCTACATCATGTACAACCACAGAATAAGAAGTTATACTTCAGTTATGTATGATGTGACGAAATGCATTCTACTGTCATGTATAACTAATTAGAACAAATTTTTTAAAAAAAGAATGAACTCAAGGATCCCCTCCAAAGGGGATTGAACCCACAAATGCTTAACCACTGAGCCACCTCCCAGGCCCTTTATATTTTGAGACAGGGTCTCACTAAGTTGCTTAGGGCCTTGCTAAGTGCCGAGGGTGGCTTTGAACTTGTGATCCTCCTGCCTCAGCCTCCCAAGTCCCTGGGATTATAGGTGTGCCGCTGCCAAGCCCGGCAACCTATTTTACAATTTTTACCATCATAGATGATCAAGCAGTAATCACACTGTCCTCGTAGCTTTTCATACATCATCTCAGACCCATTCTCCCCACAAACCTGAGGCAGACTTTATTGATCTCTCCACTTCTCTGATAGGGAAATTGAGGCAGTTTGAGGTGAAATAATCTACCAGAGGCCTTATAGGTGGTAAGTGGAGGAGCTGGGATCTGCACTCAAGCAGAATGGCCCCAGAGTCCGTCTTGTATACACACCATGTACACTAAGTTTCCAATATTCCACTCGACCTCAAGCAAACGTCCTTGGATCTTGTTTAACCTGAATCATCCTCACATATTTAGCTCTTTATTTTCATTTGTACCCTCTGTAGATGACAGCATATGATAATCTTACCATCAACACTTGAAGATAGTTTTTAAGTTGTTTCTGGGTTTTCCTTGTCATTTAAATAATTCTAATTAGCTTAAAATTTCTCCAAGAATCTGGGCACAGTGGCATATGCCTATAATCCCAGTGATTAAGGAGACTGAAGCAGGAGGTCAGGTTGGGCAATTTGATAAGATATTGTCTCAAAATAAAATTTAGAAAAAGGGTTGGGTGCTTATCTCAGTGGTATAACACCCCTAGGTTTAATCCCAGTACTAAACAAAACAAGAGTCTCTAAGATTCCCTCCTCCCTATATTTTAAGTCACCCACATTTTTTAGTGCATACTTTTCTGGGAGAGAGACTTCTCAAATTATAAAGTCTAAAAGTGGAGGGGAGTGTTCTCCAGTTAAGACCTGACCAATGCCATATGTGGGAAAAGCAATCAGGACTTTTGCTTATTTTTTTCTCATTAACATTCCAGAATCATGTTCTTTTGCTTTCAGGCTGGTTCTGTATTGCTGACGAATTTTGTACTTGTGACACAATTGCTAACTTTGAAACACGACCACATTTTTTCTTTTTGACGCTAGCTCTTACAGGCCACTTCTCATCTTGGATTTGTGGTATGGATCTTGTTCTTTTTTAAATTCCTCAAGGCCCATCTGAAAGGGTCGCACTGAGTTTAGTTCTCCCTGTCTGCGATGTTAGTAACTCCACCTAATTTGGTATCATCCACCAAACACAAGATACTTGTTCTCAACTCAATCATGTGGGTCGCTGAAGAAAGTATTTATATAAACCTCTTTTCCCATAAATAAACTTTTCTGGCTTCCAGATAACTTGGGAGTGGTAAGCTTAATTCACAATTTAATCCTTTCCAAGAACTGCAGTTGATTATCTAAACTGTATGCCTTCTTACAAAAAAACAATCAAGATTCATTTCCAAATCTGAAGAAATACTGATGTTTGGCTACTACTCAGTTCCTGGAGGACAACCAAAGTTGAATTTATTCTAAATACAGGAGGGACAACAATGTGCTTTGGAAGCAAAGGCTTGGCCTGGAGATCTGGAACCTACTGTCCTAGACTACTATTCTTTTTACTCATTGCTAAGCAGAGCGAAACTGTGATCTGGTAGCCAGCAAGGGCAACTATAAACTGAAGTATTGAGCACATTTAAGCACAAGTTTCTGTAGCATTTATTCTGTAATTTGTCTCTTAGAAAAGTAAAGATGGCCTTTTTAAGAAAAAGAAGTTCTGGGTTGGGGATGTAGCTCAGTGGTGGATGGTTTGGGTAGCATGTGTAAGACCCTGTGTTCAATCCCCAGCACTGTAAAAAGAAGTTCTGAATCTCTTCATTTCCTTTCATATTTGTAGGGAAATCTGACATTTATACCAATAGATCTCAGTTTGCCAGAGATGATCAGGGTCACCAGGAGAACTTTGGAAAATGCCCATGGTTGACTTTCCCCAGACTCCCTGAATCTCCAACATCACCATGTGCCACTGACTGGAGGTGAGGACAGGGCATCTTCGTTTTTCAAAACCTACCCAAACTGGTTGTATTAATCATGGTTAAATCCATGCAAAGAAACATATAAAGCAGCTATTTTAAAAATGAAGTGAGCTGTTGGATGTGGGAGCACATACTTGTAATCCCAGTGACTCTGGAGGCTGCTGGAGGAGGATTGCCGAGGCCAGCCTTAGCAACTTAGTGAGACCCTGTCTCAAAATAAAAAGATAAAAAGGTCTTGGGATGTAGCTCAATAGTAAAGCACCCCTAGGTTCAATCCCTAGTATCCAAAAAAGAAAGGAAAATATGTTAATCACATCAGTCATACTGAAGGTATAGTAAGTTTTCATTTGACATGATTTCATCAGGAACTTATAGAAATGCATAGAGACTTACATTTACATACTCTTAGGTATACCTAGACGGTATCCATTTAGATGTTTCATCCTCAGGTCATGACAGGCACCAATCAGAAAGAAAGCCATCTGTAGTGCCGGAGCACCTGCACCTGTGGGGTGTAAGACCTTTAGATGATGGATTGCAGGAAAGAGGGTCTCAGGAAGGGACCAGGGCAGATGGGTCACAGGGGACTGGGGCAGTGCCCAGTTACCAACTGCTATGGAAGTATTTCCACATGCTCACAACCTGGCGAGACTTAGTCCTGAATTTACATGCAGAAAAAAATGTCTGGAATGATTCTCAAGGACTTGAAACCAGCAGCCTATCAATCAACACGGACTAATTAAAGCAGAAAGAGGATTTGGGTAAAATCATCAGGAAGATTTGGGAAATAACCATGAGTATAGGGAGGGTGAACAACCAGCCATTATCTATAGGCAAGACTACTCAGGTGGGCCAGTCCAATGAGCCCACTGCTGCCACTGCCCCGGACACTGGGTGCTGCTGCTGGCACTGTTGCCTCTGGCAGACCTCGGAATAACAATGTATTATCTTGTCACCACTGAGATGTGCATTTCCCTCCCTCGCTGGACTATCAGCCCCTTAAGCACAGAAATGGGATCCTACTAATATTTGGATTTCTAGCACCATGCCCCCCATGGCATGGTTCCACAGTTCTTGCCACAGAGGAAGCAGAATGCTGAATGAAATAAATGAGCAGATAGAATTTTCTAGATACACTCATATAGGCAGAAAGAGTTGAGAGCTGTACAAAGCTGGATGTATCATTCCTGAACCTCACAAACAAAAAAATGCACACACTCTCTCATCCTCCACGGATGATTTGTCAGATGTAACTTCAACAAAAACATGTGACTTGGCTTTCATGGTGGACTAACTTTGTCATTTTCTCTGGACTGAGCATTGTTTTTAGCAGAGATCTGTATAAAACCATGATTTCATAAAGTGCTTGTCTTAATTTCAAATGGTAGATTCAGATGAATCGAACTACCAACTCTGTTGGAATTTTTTTCCCCTTTGCAGTCCTAGAGATAAAACCAGGGCCTGTGTATGTCAGGCAAGTGCTCTACCATGGAGCTACACTCCAACCCTGGGGTTTTTGTTTTCATTACCTATACCTTCAAAGAATTCCAAACATATATCTAAACAAGCAAATTGAAACCAAACATGGTTCCTAATGACCAGGATTCTTGAGCAATAAAGCAAAAACAAACTATATTTTCAGAAAGTTTTCATAATAAGTCGGGAGTTCGGAGCACATAAGAATCTGGTTCCCCTGCACCCACAAACAAATTATGTAACATTCTCAGGTTTCATCTACTTTTTCTAGACCACAGAGAAGTTAAGAGATTGGGAAACTCTGAAAATGAAGGATAATGGCATGCTAATAATAATCATGATCCGAAGAAAGTAAATCGTCTTCTTTATGAACATTTATTATCCATCTCATACAACTCACTATAAAAGGCAAAAGTTTGGAAAAATAAAAACTGATGTTCACACTATAATCTGTGTATGAGTGTTGGCAGTTTCATTTATAATAACCCCAAACTGAAGTCAATCCAGATATCCTTCAAAGGATGAATTTAACAAACAATTCCATCTGTATCATGGAATATTACTCAGTAGTAAAAGGGAACAAGTTTGTTCAACAGCTATTAATACATGCAATGAACTGGTTGCATTTCCAGAAAATGCAGAAAGTCAGTCCCAAGAAGTTACATACTATATGAACCCATGTATATGACATTCTTGAAATAAGAAGTGTGTGTAGCTATAAAATATGAGGCATTCTTGTGGTGATGGTATATTCTGTATCTGGGCTAGATCGATATTAATATTGACTATGAAATTATATTATAACTTTGCAAGATATCACCACTGGAACAAGCTAGATAAAGTTTTCATAGGATCTCCGTATTATTTCTTTTTACAATTACATGCGAATCTGGAATTATCTCAAAATAAAAAGTTTAATTAAAGAAGGAAACAAATAAGAAAAGGTATAGGCAGCACAAATCTATAAAATAGGAAATAAAAATCTGAGCAACCAACCCTAAGCTCTGATAATGAAGTATTAACTTAAATTCTGTGTTTCCTTGCAGCAAAGGAAAAAGAAGAAAACATGATAGAGGTTGTATACTATGACTCTCTGATGAAAGTAATCACAAGGAGAGGTGACCTTTCCCCTAGCAGTCAACCCTAAAAGAGAAATGAACTTAGTGTGAAATACAACCACTGAGCTCGGCCAGCTCAGAGCTCAGGTGCTGTTTAATTTAATGATTATTAATTCATGACTTGGTTATTTGGGATCCTAGGGAAAAAAAAGAAACCCAACTTTCAGGCCCACTCTTACACATATGTGGAGCAGACAAACACCCAAGAAGAGTGGCTTCAGGAGAAACAAAACAAAACAAAAACACTTTATGCCCAGATGTCTTTCTTTCCCTTTTTTTTTTTTTTAACTCAAGGAAGGAAATTTAATAAAATTAATGCATTTTACTGCTTGGCAAAATATTTTAAGTGTAACTGATGCTTTTTTTCTCAATGGTGAAGAATACCATGATATACCTTGGTGGCTCTGCCTGAATATATACCAGAAAACAGCAGTTTTATTCTTATTGCTTCCAGATCAACAGTGCAAATATTTAAAAAAGGGAAAAAAGCAAATAACATTTGGTGAACTTCTGATAATATATTTTTACCTCTGGACACCCCCTGAAAGGATATAAGAAACCTGGGGTCCATGAACCACACCTGGGAAACCATGCCTTTAAGTATTTTTTGCTAAAAACCAATGTAAACCACCCACAAAATTCTGTCAAATATTGTTCAGTGGGTTCAGAGAAAATTTCCAAATTCACATAAAAGTGATACCACAATGTGACAATGGTTGTTCCTTTATAACTAACCACCTGGAAGTATTTATGAGTATTTAATCATTCCATACCCAAATCTGCTAACTTGGGCTGGGGAGATAGCTCAGTTGGTAGAGTGCTTGCCTCGCAAACACAAAGCCCTGGGTTTGATCCCCAGCACTGCAAAAAAAAAAAAAAAAAAAAAAAAATCTGCTAACTTTAATTTCCCTTTTTTATTTTTATTTATTTTTTTAAACTTATTTTTATTGTAAACAAAATGGGATACATGTTGTTTCTCTGTACATGGAGTGAAGGCATACCATTTGTGTAATCATACATTGAGATAGGGTAATGTTGTTTGATTCATTCTGTTATTTTTTTCCCTCCCCCCACGCCCCCAGATGTCTTTCTAATGCAAGATCTGAAAGTCTCCCATTGGGGAGGCACTTCTTAGGACTAAAAAATTTTTCTGCCTGGATTTCTGAAAATTCAGGCCCTCGTTGTTGCTGAAGTGATGCACACAGAGGGATCCCTGGGCATTCAAGAGCCTCAAGAGAACATGGAGAGTCATGCCCTGAGCTTTCCCATCCGGGGCAGCCCCCAGCCAGAGCCTCTTGCTTCCTCAAGGCTCACCTCCTACAAGCATCCCCTGGCCCCCACTGCCTCGTCGGTTTTCCACCTAAACTGAATCCTGTGTATCAGCACACATGTGTTCTAGTATCTCTGAAGAGCCAAAACCAAAACAATCCGACAAAAATAATCCCACCCCTTGGACCCCCCCAAGGCCCCTTTCGATTGCATTCCTTTCCTTCACTTCACAGCAAAGTCCCCCTCTCATAGCCTCGGCCCCCACTTTGTCACCCATCTTCCTCCACACGACCTGTTTCAAGAGGGCGCCACACCTCCAGGCCTGCACAGCCGACCTCCATGTTCCCAGAGCTAAAGGTCACGTTTCTGTCCTCATCCTACTAGCAGTTCTCTCTGTGGCATTTCTCCCCAGCTGCCCGCTCCGACTCCATGACACGCTTTTTCCTTCCATGACTCCTCGCCCTTGGTTCTCCTCTCAACTTACTGGCAAATGGCACATGGTGAAGTTGATTTATGTTGCTGGAACACATAAGGGACTTGGTGCATTTTCATGGCTCCTCTTCTGCTCCTTTCACATGTAGGAAGCCCTAAGCTGGGTAAGGACCCAGTGTCTCCTCTGTTTGTATTCTCTCCTTAGCTAATTGTATCCAGTCCCATTGGCCAGTTCCTTCCAAATCTACCTTTCCAGCTCTGATCTCTCCCTCAAATCAGTACCAGTAGCCTCTTACTGATCTTCTAGGCTCCATTCTCCATTCCCCACTGCCCTCACTTCCAGCCCACTTTCTATGCAGTAGCTAGAGGAATTATTTCAGAGATAAATAGGATCATGTCACGCCTTTACCTAAAACCCCCATCTGTTCCCCAACCCAATTAATATAAAATCCTAACACCCTACCCACTTACAAAGCCCAAATCATCTGGACCCTGCTAACTCCTCCTCATTCATCCAGAAAGACAAGAACCACATCTGCCTCGTCATGGGACAATTTGGAGGACATCAAGCAGCACAATAAATATTTCTTTGTGAATCAATAAACCAATAATTTAGTAAGACAAATTTATCATTCCAGACTGGTTGTGACAACTCTGTTCCTCAGAGTTCTGACTTGAAAAGTTAGCGTCTATCACCAGCACTCTTCCTGGTTTGCTATTAAGAAGTAATGGGGGAGGGTTGGGGAGATAGCTCAGTGGGTAGAGTGCTTGCCTTGCAAGCACAAGGCTCTGGGTTCAATCCCCAGCACTGCAAAAAAAAAAAAAAAAAAAAAAAAAAGTAATGGGGGAAATAAATAAATTATTAAAAAAAAAGGAAATGGAGGGAAATTGTCTTGTTCTAAAAATCCACACAATAGGCTTTTAAAGGGTATATGTTACCACAGGAGTCCTGGGAGGACATTTAGGCTCCTCCCTCTTGAGTCTTTGCGTGCAATACAAGATCTTGAATTCTGAAGCATATGCTGCATTTGTGCCTTTCACATCTGCATCAGTGTGTGATTATCAGCACATATTAAGGGAGGTATGAGAAGAGAGATGATGAGTGTGGGGGAGGAAATAATTACTCCCAAGGGAAGCAACAGCACATTTATATAGTCAGCAGCTCACAAAAGCCACACAAAAAAGCACGCCCCTTAAGAAGAAAGGGACTATAAATCCACTGCCACCTCCACGGGGCTTCAAAACCGGCTGCTGGCAGCGGATGAAGTTGATTCCAGTCCCTTACCCATCTATAGGACTTGCTGTATTTTGTGATTTTCTTTTTCCTGAGGCTATGTTATTTATTTATTTATTTTTACTTCTCATGTATGCTTTGGTCCGTGCTCGTTGCAAAGCAAAAGAACTTGGGAAGAGGGTGCAGTTCTCACCCATCACATCCTGGTAGTTTATGGAGAGTTGATGCCTACTTATTTTTATCTCCCAGCCTCCTTTCCATTTCTGTGTCCCCCCTCCAACTGTAAATATTTAAGTTTTTGCCTCTATTTTTTTTAAGAACAGAGGGAAAGCTTAGAAAACCACCATGACATTATTATACCTAACAAATTTACCAATAATTCCTTAATATTAAATATCCTTCCAGTATTAAATTTACCTGATTATATCACATGTATTATATATATGATATATATTACATATATATCATAAAATAGTTTGTTCAAATTAGGATCCAAGCAAGGTTCACACACTTTGCATTTAACTAATGTATCCCTTAAGTCTACTTTTCTCACCTAAAGATTCCCCTTATCTCCTTTCACCCCTTATTATTTATTGAGGAAACCAGGCCACTTTTTCTGTAGACTCCTCCCCTTTTGGAATTTTTCTATTTGCGTGTCTGTAGTACTATTTAGCATATTCCTCCTCCCTTGGGTTTCCTAGACAGGTTATTAGGCTTAGAGACTCTGTTCTAAGCAGATTTCAGTTTTTGGAGGGACTTAGAGGTGCTGTTATATATGCCCTACATGGTGCCCAGGTGTCTCTCAGGATGTAAGCTGCCACTGCTGATCATTGCCTGATCCATGATTCATTTATGCTTTACAAAATGATACTGTTCTAGCTCTATCATTCCCTTTTTTGTTATTTTTGGTTTTTTATTTGTGTTTTTAGTTGTAGATGGACATAATACCTTTATTTATTTTTATGTGGTGTTGAGGATCAAACTCAGTGCCTCACATGTGCTAGGCAAGTGCTCTACCACTGAGCCACGACCCCAGCTCTATAGTTCTCTTTTAATTTATAACCTGGAATAGTTCTACAAAGAGAAATTGTCCCTCACCCACTATTTGGGTTGCCTTGTACAATTGGAAAGGGAAATTACTACCTGTCATTTGTTGGGTGGAAAGAGCCATGGAAAAGAGGCAAAGCTCAGAAGAACAGCTGTGCTGCTTTTATCAAAGCACTGGTGCAGGAGGAAGGCGCAGTGACTGATGGGAAAAAGATGTGCACTCCCCCTCTGTGTCCTCCTCACTTCTGGGTGGGTAATTTTGAGTTGGCCAACTGCTTGGTCTGAGTCTCCAGAAGTTAGCCTTACCCGTATGCTCTCCCATTCTGTTACAGTTTTGCTCTGACTTCCTAATTCAGCTCTGACGGCTGGGACCCTCTTGTTATGGTTTAGATCTGGAATGTCCTGCAAGAGCTCATGTGTTAAAGACTTGGTCTCCAATGCAGTATTGTTCAGTGGTGGGACCTTTGGGAGGTCACTGGATCATGAGGGCTTTAACTTTGTCAATGGACTAAACCATTGAGGGGCTATGGGGAGGTGGTGGAAACTTTAGGAGTTGGGGCCTAGTTGGAGCAAGTAAGTCACTAGGGTTGTGCCTTTGAAGGGTATGATTCATCTCTGTTCCCCCCTCGCTGCTTCCTATCAGCCTTGAGGTAAGCAGTTTTGCTGTACCATGCTCTCCCCATGGTAATGGTCTACCTCACCACAGGACCAGAAAGAATGGAGTCAATTGACCATGGACTGAAACCTCTGAAATCTTGAACCAAAATAAATCTTTACTCCTTTGTTTTTATTAGGTGTTTTGTCACAGTAATGGAAATGTGACTAATACACCCACGCTATACTTCTTGTGTTTCTCATAGACCTAGCAAGGTACTGAGCATGGACTAGGCCATCAAGAAATGACTGCTTATAAATGAGAGATAACAAATTATTGACTTTATCGTTGTTCTTATTGTTTTCAAAAGTACTTTTAAAGTGCTTATCTGGTCACTGGGCTGGATAGAATGATATAGTTCCATCCCTCACTGAGTCTTAAATCAATAGTAGACACCTTCAGAGATCAACATGAAGGAGCCAGATATTTGAACTAGCTAAATGAATACACAAATGTTCTTGAAATGGAAAATATGGTACTGCCCAATTTCTTTCAGAAGACTCGCACCAGAGCAAATTGCCACTCCCTCATTCACGTGTGAGAGTGCCTACTTATCCACCTACTTGCCAACATTGGTCATGATCATTTCTTTGAATCTTTGCAAAGTCTATAGATAAAAAGTGAAATAATATATCCTAGTGTATATTTCCAATTTTTGTTTGTTTGTTTTTTTGTATTGGGCACTTTACCCAGGGGTGCTGTACCATCCAGTTATGTTCACAGTCCTTTTTTAAATTTTATTTTGAGACAAGCTCCTGCTAAGTTGCTCAAGTTGACCTTGAACTGGTGATCCTCTTGCCTTAGCCTCCTGAGTCACTGGGATTACAGGCATGCACCACCAGGCCTGGAAAGAATTTGATTCCAAATAGCATCAATATTCTCAAATTGGCCAGTGGAGTTGGGAGAGATGACCCCCTTACAAAGGTCCTAATCTAGAGTGGCTGCCCCCCATTATACTGGGTTTCAGAGTGACCTAACTGAGGTCCTCAGACTCTACTTAGGCTTCTGGGTGTGAGGTAGGAGAAGTAAAGGAAATGAGAACAAATCTTTGCCCAAGGAAGAAAAGGGAGATTATTTGCAAAGGAAGTGATCTGCTACACCAAGTCCCTTGGCATGGCTCACCTAGACTGCATTATCCCTACCACCACCACACATACAGAAAGCAAGAGAGAGTGAGAGAGAGAGTAAGGATGTGCTAGCAGCATGTGTCCAAACTTTGAGACACAGAAAAACTTTTTAAACCTACTGCCAGTCAGACTGCTCTGGAGATGGAAGCATAACAACCTGAAAGTAAAACAAGGGGAGAGTTCACTGGGCTGTTAGCCCCCAGAAACTTTCTTTCTGCAATCTAAAACTTGTTTAGAGGGAGGCGAGATGAATGGTAAGGATACCTGGGGGACCCAAATCTACTTTTCTTTCTTGGTATGGAGATTAGCTGAAAGATCAGAATGCCACATGCCAAGTCCTAAATAGGATGGATAGTTTTTATCTCTGATGGAATCAAAGCCCAAAACAGATGCAAGATGGAAATGCTGACACAGCTGGGTAGGCTGATCATCAGAAGTGGAACCAGGCGTAGTTGGCCTTAAAACAATGACCAACCAGAAGAGAGTTCTGCAGCCACTGACAAAAGCTTAAGCAATAAGATAGATCCATCTTTCCTAAGTGCTCACTACCCGCAACCAACCCCACAGTTCAGCTCAACTTGGCCACTAGGTTTTCAGGTCTGAACGCTGTGAGGACCCTATGAAGAATTCCCTGGTACCTTCCACCCATGGCTGCCTGTTCAGACTCCACACAACTTCAAGGGTCATCTCCCTGTCCATCCCGCCATCTCCCAACTTGAAAGGTTCTCTCCTTTAAGCTGAGTAGCACTGTTTCTAGCCCTCTTCTCCTTGCCCTGCCCAGGGAGAAACTTGAATGAAGACTGCATGTCGACCATCTCTACGTCCAATACCAGGTGCCACCTAAGTACTGGTTGAAATTTTTTTCCTTTTCTGAGTGTGTGGGATAGTATTCGGGGGCACTTTACCTCTAAACTACATCCTCAGTCCTTTTAATTTTTATTTTGAGACAGGGTCTTGCCAAGTTTCCCAGGGTTTCCCAGGCTGGTTTTGAATTTGTAATCCTCCTGCCTCAGCCTCCTGAGTCACAGGGATTATAGGGATGCTCCACTATGCCTGGCTTAGTGTTAAACTTTTATTTTGCCTTTTTTGTTTATGAAATTTTGTTTACACACATAACAAAGATGCTTTCTCATAAGGCAACGTTGGATTTAGAAATGATTACTTCTTTACCAGTCCACTAAAACACTAGCTAAGTGGTCTAATATAAAACTCTAAAGAGTCACATAGAAGTTGAGGAAGCAAATAAGTAACAAACTAAAGTACTAAAAACAGGAAAATGAGTTTTCAAGAGATTTCTGGAATTTTTGAACTTTTAACAAAATAACTTGAACAAACAAAATTAACTTGAACAATTTAAAAAGTTTAATAATAATAACAACATATATCAATCCTATATCAAGCAGTTAAATCAAAGCAGGGACTTGATTACACAAGTGGAATATACCAGGTTATTTAGGGCATAGTTAACAAGACAAAGTTTTTATGACTAATTCCAGTGTCTCCTGAATCTGCATATTATTTCTCTCTATCAGGGAAGGATGTCTTCCAGATGTTTTTGCATTTTCTTTTGGTTCAAGGGGGAGGAGGGTATGAGGGTTGAATAGACATCGAGGTTGCCCCAAGATGCCAACTCTGTAAAAAGAATTGTTGGTATAGCTGAGGTAGTATACTAAAACTAAGACAGATAGATAGACACACACACACACACACACACACACACACACACACACATATACATACACACACACATAGTTTTTTGAAAGTTGTCCCTGCTTCCATGAATGACCACTGTGGTATTACATGAGTCTGAAACTCAGTCCACAGCAAGATTTTGTACTGATCTTTTCTGAATTTCCCAAAGATGATTCTTACAATTCATAAACATCAGCCTTAAAGAATTTGTTACTCACTCCTTCAAGTTAGAACTATTTGGAGTATAGCATAACTTTCTAACTATTGTTTTCTAACCCCAATGGATATAACTAGAATTACTCTGGACAGGAAGATGGCCAGGAGCAGGGGTAGGTGGGAAGATAGGCACCTTGTCCTCGTTCAACTCTCTGGCAGAGGCATGGTGCTGAGCCCCTGCCCCTTCCAGGCCCAACTGAGGAAGCAACCCTCAGGCCCTCCAGTCTCCTTTCTGAGCCACTTACATTGACATGGACACGGAGTCCAGACTTTGCGTGTGTTTTTGCACCCGGCCTGGGAGTTTGATGCCTACTTGATGGTACTTTTTCTCAACGATATTCTGAGCTTTTTCTCTGAGAGATGGCAGCAGAGTAGACATGACTGGAGAACGCATGTGAATGGCTTTTTTAATTGCTGGCCGTTTTGCCATCATTCTCCTGTGGGAGAAGAAAGGTGCCACTTAGGTCACCTTAGCCAGCTTCGGAGAAACATCCTCAAGTTTACGAAAGACAGAGATCAAACCTGAATTGAACAAAAGTCATGCGTTTCTTCTCCCCTCCTGATTCTTCATCCTCCCGTTTCCTTCGAGGAATGTTGAACATATTGCTTCGGAAGAGTCTTCCTATTTCTTCCTCAATCTCTGTCAAGTGTTGGCGTCGGAAGACAATCCATGCTATATAGGTACAGAAAGTGAAAAAGGACTACGACAAAAAACAGACAAGAATCACAATTTTCAGAAATGATATGAAAAACTCTCACCTGTTCATATAACATTGTAAAGTAGCAACAAATCCAGGTGACCCAATTTCTCAACATCCCTGGAAAGTTGTGCAAAATTAGACATGTACCCACCTTCACAGGAGGAAAATTGGACCCAAAGCCTAAGGTGTAGTACACGGCTTGTTAGCATTTCTTTAGAAAGAATATTCACAAAAATAAGTGTCTAAGAAATGACTGTCCATTATTGCTATGCATATGTATCACAGCAAAAAGAAAGTCCCCAAAAGGTAAATGACTCACCTCAAAGAATTTCCAGTCTTTTTGTGTGTCTGACATTTTCTCCCTGCAACATAATGTATCACAACCAAAGTTTGAGAGAGTTCAGTCTTTAGTGATCTAGCTCTTATCTTTCCCAAAAGGCAGGATTATGACCTGTGGCTCCAAGACAATTAGCTACATGAAAGCTGACAAAGGGCAAAGAGAGTCCAAATACCTTCTTATTCAACTTCCTAGGCGAGCCAGAGGAAGTTGGGCAAGAATTAACCAACATCACCAGGCACGGTGGTGCATGCCTATAATTCCAGCAACTCCAGAGGCTGAGGCAGGAAGATTGCAAGTTCAAACTTAGCAAGGCCCTAAATAACTTAGCAAAACCCTGTCTCAAAATAAAAAAAAAAAAGGGTTGGGGATGTGACTTAATGGTAAAGTTCCCTTGGGTTCAATCCCCAATACCAAAAAGAAAAAAAAAATTAGCCAACATACATTCAGAATAAACAAGCCAGTGAGGGATTGTGTACTTTCAAATGCTTCTGGTGACGTGAGTGTTAGAGACACGAGGAGAGTGGGAAGGTGGTAAAGAGATTAGGAGAGGTGTTAAATAGGTGTGGTTGCACAGAACAAGAGGGTAAGTCTAGAATGAAGAACAAAATGCAAAAAGGATCAGAAACAAAAATCAATAAAACCAACACCATTCAATCAACAGACTGAGAACTATATTGTGCTCCTCCTTCTTCTTTTTTTTTTTTTTTTTGTGGTGCTAGGATTTGAACCCAGGGTCTTATGCTTACAAGGCAAGCACGCTACCAACTGAGCTATATCCCCAGCCCTTCCCCTGCTTCTTACATCTGATATTAAGGAGCTTGGAGCGTCTTCTCTCACTAAACTACACCCCGAACCTTGAGTGTTAGCTCTTAAAGGCAGATATTTGCCTAGCAGTCCTAACACAAATTCATTGTTAAGGATATTGTGTTGGAATGAGCATACTTAGTAAACCTGACCTTGCATCCTACACAGGTCATTCTGATTTTGACATCTAGCTTTAGGGAAGCAGGCATGACCTGGAGACTTCTTGAGAGCTGACTCTGGGGGCTGTGTACCTGTAGTTACTTCACCAGTCATGGGGAACAAGGTCAGATCCAGGCTGCTCCAAGGTTAAAGCTGGTTTTACTTCTGGTTTTGCTTGGGCCTTCCTTGGAGTAACTGTGAGTCCTAGGATTCTAGGATTGGTCCTGGGACCAGGCTTTCCAAAACCATCCTGAATTCCCATAGTCTGGTGAAGATGATCCAAAACCCTCAGGACCTCCATCCTTCTTCCAGGGACTTTGGTTTTTACTGGCCCAAAGCAGCCTTCGATTAGGGTCATGAGCCTAAAGAGCTGGTTCAGCTTTTACTGCTCATGTCCTACACACTTCTTTATACACTGGATTCCTCATGTACAAGTCTTCAACACAAAATTAAGGCAATAATAATTACATTAAGTGCAGACTATGTGCCAGATACCATGCTGAAACCTTTACAATTAACTATCATATTTAGTCTTCATAATATCCATATGAGGCAGTCAGCACTGTTATTCCCACTTACAACTAAAAAAACTAAAGTTGAGACTGAAAACCAAAGACATATATTTAAGTAGGGCCAGATCTTGTCTAAAATTCATGCCTGTAAGATATTCACATCTGTCCTTATTACCAGAATGCTTGGGAAACAGCCTTTTCTTTACCACAGTTTACAGATAAAAATATTGAACAACAGAGTCCAGCAGAAACTTTGCAGGGCAAGCTTCGACATTTATTTGGTTTCTTCAGGCCTCACCTGAAGAACTTCTGCCCTTTTGTGTCCTCTACCCGTTTGAAACTAGAGTCCACGCAGACCTGCCAAGCGGAAGCAGAAAACCAAACAAACTGTTTTTGGAATAGTGAGTCAGCTTGTGTTCTGAGAGAAAGTTTAGAGACACAGCATCTTGGCAAGGTTTTGAAATGAGAGAGTGACTGTCCATGAAACACACGTTTGTTCATTCTCTTTTCCCCTCTCTCTCCTGCCCTGCTTTCTTTCATTTTTTAGTTTAGAAGAAAATGTAACATGAACATCCTTCACTTTCCTTCGAGTTGCCATATATACTGGGACTCTTTCTCTCTTAAAGCCCAAAGCAAACTGATGTGGCCCACGCCTGGGAAATGAAGTATGGAAGGCTGTGGGTTTCTTCTTGCCATTCTGATTTACCTCTGCATAAGAACCTGAAATGAGTCCGGGAAATGGATGAGTAGCATGGGCACTGTTGGGGATCTCACAGTTTAAATCTTTGTAAATTCATCTGTTGCTGGTGAACTCTGAATCATTTTTCTTTTTTGTATTTTATAAATTTCTATACTAAGTACATAGAACCTAAAACCAATTGGTTATATATTTAGAAATTTTTTGATTAACAAAATGTAAGACCCCCACAAAATCACCTGTAAAATGAAACAAGGTTTGTAAGAGCACAATCCAATAGTAATATAAGGTAAGCCATAAATATAATTTTAAAATTTCTAGTAGCCATGGTAAAAAGAAACAGGTGGGGTTGGGGGTATAGCTCAGTGGTAGAACACTTGCTTAGCAAGCACAAATCTTAGGTTTGATCCCCAGCACTGCAAAATAAAATAAAGTAAAACAAAATGGTGATGTTAATTTTAACAATTTTCTTTATCCAAACTCCTGAAATATCATTTCAATATATAATCAATATTTTAAATTGATGTTATTTTATTTACCTTAAAACCTTTTGGATAGATTTTATATACTGCACATGTTTTACACTTATAGCATCTGTCAATCTGAAGCTACATTTCAAATGCTCAACAGCCACATGTGGCAAGTGACTACCATGCTAGACGCCAACAACACTGTATAATCCACCTTTGAGGGCACAATCCAAAGAAAAGAAGGGAAAAGTGACCTGATGGTAAATCCAGATATTTTTGTAGTGGCCTGTTAAGATTCTTTCTTACTCCTTCTTGCTACCTTAGATTGTTAGCTCTAAATCAAAATGAAGAAAGTATATTATTAATTATTGTGAAAGGATACAAAGCCTAGAGCCAAGGTTTGAACCTAGGCCTTAGGCTGGGGAAAAGAAAAATGTGTATTTTCCATTTGTCCACTATTGCTTTAGGTGAAAACAAGTGTGTTAATAGGTTTCCACCACCATAACAAAATTCCTAAAACGTTCACTTATAAGAGAAAATGTTGACTTCAGTTCATAGTGTTGGAAGTTCCAGTCCATCTTGTTCTGGGTTTGTAGCAAGGCAGCACATTATGGCAAAAGCACATGGTGGAGTAAAACCACTCACCTCCAGAGCCAGAGAGAAGAAAAAGAAGGGCCAGGGTCCCACAATCCCTTTCAAGGGCACGCCCACAATGATGTAAGGATTTCTCATTAAGTTCCATCTCTTCAAGCTTCTGCCACTTCCCAATAATGCCACCCTGGGGACCAGGCCTTTAACTCATGGGTTTTGGGGGGACATTAAAGATCTAAACTATGGCACGAGTTTTAAATGACGGTCAAGTCCTGCCCTGTGCATGGAAAGAGAGGTTTCAAAGATGTGTTGGTGGGGAAGGGAAAGAGTCCTTAGTGCATGTGACTGAGGTGGGAGGCAGGTTTAATTAAGAATGATTTAGAGGGGCTGGGGTTGTAGCTCAGTGGTAGAGCACTTGCCTCGCACATGTGAGGCACTGGGTTCAATCCTCAGCACCACATAAAAATAAATAAATGAAATAAAGGTATTGTGTCCATCTACAACTAAAAGATTAAAAAAAAAAAAAAAAAGAATGATTTAGAGCTGTGCGTGGTGACACCTGGAGTCCCAGCTCTTTGGGAGGCTGAGGCAGGAAGATAACTTGAGCCCAGGAATTTAAGACCAGTTTGGGCAACATATTCACACTCACCATTCCCCCCAAAAATGATGTAGATGATGAATACATTTGAGTTTCAAAGAGACTACCTTTCTCTCTACCTCTACCCCCTCCACTAGCCTCTTCATTCAACCATGAGGTGACAGCTGCACTAGAGCATAGGAAAAAGGTACGTATCCTAGGATGGAGGCCAGGGTGAAGCCAGAACTGGTCACAACCAAAGAACACAACAGATCTAGTTCTATAGGTTAGACCACAAAGGAGGCTGCTGCACCTGTCCTGGAACACACAGATAAATTTTACTGAACACACTCATCAAAATTTCCGAAGCTTATGTGATATTGGGTTTTCACGGAAAAGCATCTTTTCCTACTTCTCAAAGGACATGAAAGCACTAAATTAGCCCCAAATAACTGGTTCTACGGTAATCTTCTATTTAACCCCGGAGATAAACAGCATGAGGTATTTTAGTCTCATATTAGGTATGCATAGGTTAGAGGGAAAAATCAAAAAACCCACATGAAAATATTAGCTTATTCACATTAAAGTGAAATAAAGATATGACAAAATCAGATAATTACTTATAACTGGCAAAAACACTGTCCTCGTCGTCTACATAAAACCCATCAGTGCTGCGTGTATAATCCCACCAGCTCGGGAGGTTGAGGCAGAAGGATTATAAATTCCAAAGTCAGCCTCAGTAACTTACTGAGGCCCCAAGCAACTCAGTGAGAACCTGTCTCTAAGTAAAATGCAAAAAAATGGCTGGGATGTGTTTCAATGGTTAAATGCCCAAGTTTAACTCCCAGTACAAAAACAAAAACAAAAACAAAACCCAAAACAACAACAACAACAACAACAACAACACACACACACACACACACACACCAAAAGAATAATATCAACCCCTGAATCAAAGACATAAACAACATCCATGGACAATTAACAACTCACTGGCAAAACTGTCCTATAATCTGCTTTCCTCTATATCCTTTGTTCAGTTCTTTAACATGTACGAATTTGATATGTAAATGGTGGGTGGTGAGCTCTAAATCTATTCTTTTCCAATGGGTAGAAGAAAAGCAAGTGATGCTATAGACAGTGGAAGAGGGACCAGGACTCTGTGCTAACCTGAGGCAATTACCTACTTTCAAACATAATAGTTTCCTTTAAAAATTGTATTATATGGAGGGAAGAGGAGGAGAGGGGAAGGGTAAATACTAGAGAACAATAATGACCAAATTATATTGTTATATCATATGCACATACAAATGCTGTAACAATGAACCCACTATTGTATATGATCATAGTGCACCAATAAAAATATGGAAAAGATCGTAGCTGGAGCAATGGCACACACTTGTCATCCCAGCTCTTTAGAAGGCTAAGGCAGGAAGAACCCAAGTTCAAGGCCAGCCTGGGCATCTTAGCAAGGCCCTATTTCAAAACAAAAATGAAAAAGGGTTGAAAATACGGTTCAGTGGTAGAGCACTTGACTAGCATGTGCAAGGCCTTATCCTTTGCAGTTGAACCCACGTTTGTCCTCTGAGCACTTGACTGCAGCTAAAGATTCTCTAGATGCTCAATGGTTTCTCAATTTGAATTAGCAGTACTTGATTTTCCAATTTCCCTCTTATCTTTTTCTAAAATAAAGGTAAGATTCAATAGTATATTCAAATGGCCCAAAAAATTAACGCAAGTGTCTAAATTGAACTATTAGCTGACAGGAAATGATATGGTATAGTTGCTTGCAAGATTGATTGAAAGCAAAATTCTTATGAAAACCTAAGAATGCAGTATAGAAAGAATGCTGTAATGTAGTGGTTTTCAAACTTTTTGACTGTAACTCACAGTAAGAAACATATTTAATATTAAGTCCCTAGAATATACACATTGACTGCTTTAGTTTGATTCTGGTTTGCCTTTGCCTAAATACATGTTGAGGCTTACTTCCCCAAGGTAATAGTATTGAAAGGTGGTGGAACCTTCTAGAGGTGCGACCTAGTGGAAGATGGCAGAGTCACCACTGCCTTCTACAAGGGATTGATGCAGATATTATGGAGAGTTGGGTTGGGTCTCATAGAAGTGGATTAGTTTCTATCATAGCAGTTTGTTAAAAAAGAGCAATACTGACCAGACATGGTGGTACATGCCTGTAATCCCTGCGACTCAGGATGCTGAGGCCAGAGGATCACAAGTTTGAGATAGCCTTGGCAACTTAGCAAGACTCTATCTCAAAATAAAAAATAAAAAGGGCTGGGATATGACTCGGTAATTCAGTGCCCAGGGTTCAATCCCCAGTATTAGGGGGGGAAAAATAAAAAAAGAGCAAGCCTGGCATTTCCCTGATTTCTTGCTTCCTTTCCCACCATATGATCTCTCTATCCTATACCCTGTGTTCTGACTCCTGACTCCTCTGTCTTCTCTGTCTTCACTCTCCACTCCCCACCATTTGATGCTACCTGTCATGAGGCCCTTACCAGAAGTGATGCTTTCTACCATGCTTTTGGACACCAGTTCTATAAGCTAATTAAATCTCTTTTATTTATGAAGTACCCAACCTCAAGTGTTTTGTTAGAGCAACACAAAACATTCTAAGACATAGACACACACAAAAAATTGAAATCCTGAATAATTACTTACCTTTATTTCAGATGATATACTTGATTTTTAAAACTATTTTATTCTCTTTATGACTACATTGATTTCAAGATCTACCAATGTGTTGTGACTTATAATTTAAAAAACAAACTGGTTTAGGAACATTACCATAAGGAAAAGCAGGCTGTGGAAAGCTGAATGTGTAAGAACTATCTATACTTTTAAAAGGTACAAAAAGAAATAATGATTGCAAGCCAGGAGTGGTAGTCCTTGCCTACAATCCCACCTACTTGAGAGGCTGAGGCAGGAGGTCACCGCATCAAAATAAAAAATAAAAAGGGCTAGGAATATAGCTCAAAAGTAGAGCAGCCCTGGCTCAATTGCCATTACCAGAAAAAAAAAATAACAGGAATTTACCAAATTGGGTTAAAATGTTAGAAAAATTCACCATCTAAAAAGAAATGTTACTGTGGAGAAAAAAATCACTAATAGATATTACTAGAAAGTTGGATGTTAGTTAAAAAAAAAAAAAACTTAGGTTCACAGCTTATCTGATAGGTTGTAACAAATTTCAAATGGATCAAAGTCACATTTCTTTAAAATGCTAATTTAAAAAAAAATAAAGGTAATAAGTTTAACCCAGGAATGGCAAGAATTTGTATGACAATCAAATAGCATCAGAAACAGGGAGGACATGTTTGAATAAATATAAATGTAAAACATTTTCCTAATGTGTAAACATATAAATATTCAAAAGAAAGTAACAAACTATAAAAACAAATGACCAATCCTTGCTACGGGATGTAAATAAAGAAATTATACAAATTCCCAATTCCCCCTTGGTAAATGGTTGAAACTAAATGAGCAGGCAGCGAATAACTTTAAAAAGAAAAAGAGCAGAGTCTCCAAAAGCATGAAAGATATTCAGTCAGGTAAAATGTCTTGAAGTGGTTTTCTCTTTTTTTTTTGTGGTGCTGGGGATCAAACCCAGGGCCTTGTGCTTGCAAGGCAAGCACTCTACCAACTGATCTATCTCCCCAGCCCCTTAAAGTTTTTTATAGAACTTTAAACTATCAAAAATATTAAAGTAATAAAATCCAACACAACCAAGTATGCTTATTGCTGAGGGCAATACAAAGTGTTTTCATCTTCTTGAACTCAGTTTTCCCAGCCTCCCCGGCAGGAGGTCTGTGGAGGGCTCTGGGGATCTGTTCAGTTGGTTGGGTGGTTGGCTGGAGATGGGTCTCCCTGTGTTACTTACTTTCCACAGCTCATGTGATGCTTATCAGGCATACCCAAGCCCAGCACAAGGACACAGTACTTCTGAGCCAAGTACTTCTGTGCCGCTTCTAACTTATTTAAAACCAGTTCCATCTCTTTTTTCTCTACAAGGCCCCTGGAGGGAAGGAAAAGACAGTATGGATTAATTTGAGTAAATGCCTATCAACTAGCATTTACAAAGTCTGAATTATAAACTATTTTGAAAGATATACTAGTGAGTCAACAGAGCTGACTTACCAATTAATTTATTTTACTCGAGCCATGGCATAGCAAAGTCCTCAAAGTCCCTTAATCATTATTAATTACTGGAATCAGCATTTCAAAGTTTATGGTGAATTTTCATTTGTTTATAGATTCTTTTTGCTATCTATGGATCCTCAGTGTTATATATAACTAGTCCTAATATTAACAGAACCGCCTAACAAGTGACCTATATTGGTTGCTGAGGCATCTGGCAGCTCTCCTCTCTTCTGTGTTCCCGAAGCTGCTGTAGAGACTCCCTGCCACCTCAGCTTCCCCAGTTCCTGGTATTCCTACTAAGCTTAGGGGCTCCAAGTACAGCACTGGCCCACTCTCAGTTCCGAGTTTAGGTGTGTTGCTGAAGAGATATTTATGGACGACTACTCTGGGAACTTTGGTTTCAATTACAGTAGCATTACTTCCCTATGAAAACACAGCCCCAGTTCCAATTGAATTGCAAATGATCTTTGTAAAAGACAAGCTTTTCTTAGGTTGCAGCATGTCTGCATCCTAACTTTAAAAAATTTTTGCAGTACAGTAGGAAACTATATTGCTGACAATACATTCCAATGTACTATTAGTGAAAAATGTAGTGTCACTAGACACCAAATGAAATGTACTGTAAACAGGAACAAATTACTGTCCCTTCTGAGGTCAACCACTATAGCGACCATCTGAGGAGATGTGGTGAGGGGAAAGTGGTGACTTTACGGATGTTTTAAAGCACAAAACTTTATTACACAAGATAAAAGGTTTGGAAATCACTGGAATAAAGTGAGTTTCTGGAATAGATAAGGTGGGCTCCCATTTTAAGTGTCCAAATGCCATGTAACCCACACACACCCCTCCACCTTAACCCCAAAGGCCACATCGCAGTGCCTGTCTCCCTGCTTCCTGCAGCAGCCCACCCTCACCCTTCACCCTCCTTTGCCAAAGCTGCCAGTAGCTAGTAGCCTTCTTTTGCTGTAGCAAATGAGCCAACCCAAATAACCACCATCAAGAAAAGCCTGAAACTTTAGCCAATGGTTCTCAAATTTTAGTCAATGCACAAATTATAAAAATCTCCTGGGGTACTAAAACTACAAATTCCCCATGCAACTCCCCTCTCCAAGATTCTGAATCCAGAAATTTAAACAATTACCCCAAGTGATTCCAAGGCAGGGAGTCTTTGGGTCACATTTGGAAATATCCATAAAGAATCTATGTGCAGGGTGGGTGTAGCTCAGTGGCAAAGTGCTTGCCTAGGACGTGTGAAGTACTGGGTTCCATCCTTAGTACCACATCAAAATAAAAATAAATAAAATAAAGGTATTGTGTACATCTACAACTAAAAAAAGAAATTAAAAAAAAAAAAAGAATCTATGTATAGAAGTAAGAAAAGCTATGGGGAGAAAAAAAGTCCTGGGAAGGTAACATGGATATAAAAATCCAGGCAGACTGGCCTGTCTGCACCAAAATCCTGTATCTAGATGCACCTGTAACCCCAGCAGTTTGGGAGGCTGAGGCAGGAAGATTTTAGGCTTAAAGCCAGCCTCAGCAACTTAGCTAGGCTGTGAAAAACCTCGTGAGACCCTGTCTCAAAATTAAAAGGCTGGGGATGTGGCTCAGTGGTTAAGCACCTGTGGGTTCAACCCCTGGTACTCCCCCCCACCAAAAAAAAATTCTATGTCTGAAAATCATTCCTTATAATGTTTCAGTTTTTTGACTTCATTCTGTAACACTGCCTTAAACACACTCCTAAACACTAACCCAGTTAATGGTTCACATGAATTAACAAGTATATTCTTTAAAAATGCTTTAAATATTCTTTAAAAAATAAAGGTAGAGTATTTGTCTAGCATGTGCAAGTACACAAGGTCCTGGGTTCCATTCCCAGGACTATTTTTTTTTTAACAATGAAAAGGTATATAATTTATAATAGTAAAGTGATAAAATTCCATATTAGAAGATACATTTTCTCATTTAGGCCAAGAAAACTACATCCAATGATATATTATTTGAAAGACCAAATGCCAAAAATTTGATATTATGAAAATTATATCAAAATTATTGTTATTATTTTGTAAAAAATAATATTATTACATAATTGTAAAATTATATAAAATTATTGTTAAATTCTCACCAAAAATTAAGAACCGAATAAAAAAGCGAATGACAAAATGACAAAATTTTGCTGAGACTGATGTTTCAGTAACAGAAAATCGGCATAATATTGTGGAAAAAATATTTTAAAAGAATTTTAAGAGCCACAAAAATGATCATAAATATTGGCCCCAATAATCTCTGTGCTAGAGGTTTATGCTTTAAAAAAATCTTCTAAAATTAGGGGGAGAAATTTTATACATCAATGTATTCAATATAATGATTATTTTTCAATTGGAAAGACTGGAAACTGCTCATATATAAAACAGAAAGAAAAAAGGAGTAGTTATCCAATCAGGATCTGTTTAAGGACTTGACATTTGTTACCCTAACATATGAGTGAGTCCCTGTGGGATTTAACCCAGGCACCAAAATCTATACCCTTAACCACCATAATAAATTGCCCTTTAATAGTTAAAGTCATTCACTTAATGGAAACTTATGCAACCATTAAAAATCATAAAGAAGGTAATAACTTGAAAACGGCTTATGGTACAATGTTTATAAGCTCATGCAAAATCGTGCCTTTGTCCAAAGCTATAAATCCTGATTCTGAATAGGTAAATTCTGGAAACAGACCATAGTTGATGAGTAGAGGGTGTTGGGTGTGGTTAAGCACAGGCTTTAGAGTTAGACTGGGTTCCAGTCTTATCTCTACTACTTAGTAGGTATGTAATCCCCAACAAATGATTTCACCTGAGCCTTAATTTTTTTCATCTGTAAAATAGGGATAAGGTTTCTTCTTCTGGAATTAGGGCTTTTAACCATCTAGAATCATCTAAATGCATCTTTGACATCTTTCTCCTTCTCTTTCTGCCCTCCTCTCACAGGATGCACGCTTTCCTCCCAAGTGCAACCAGTGGGTTAAGATAAGAGACAGCATCTCATTTATTTTTATGCAACACCATGTATTAGACACTACCATTATTCCTATGTTATACCTTACTAGTTGACTGAAATCAATTGTTTTTTTATGTGCTATCACAGTGCAATCTATGTTTAATTCTATAATAATTAGTAAACTGACCGATGACTGGAAAGCCTGAAAATGAAAGGTTACAGTGATTTTTTAGAATTAAACCTCAGAAATCAAAATTTTAAGGCTTGGACTGCTTTGCTTTTTGTCATTCTGTAGTTGATTCCTTCTAAGGAACAGTCTTACACCACCATGTTCAAAGAGTTTTCATGCATTTTCAAAATAACTAAAGAATCTTTCTTCTCTTTTAACTGTTAGTTAAGATATAAACCAAATTTCTTTGCTAGATTAACAATAAGCCTCAAAATTAGAAAAGATCACACAAAATATAATAAGTCAAAATACCACCAAAGTCTAATAAGTTTCTACTTGGGAATAGTAAGAATCCTCATGCCTTCGAAGCTCACTACGTTTTAGCCCTTTTGCTTGCTACCATAGAAACACTTCATGCTCTGGTTGTCCTGCTGGGAAAGGTTGCCCTGAAATAACACCCACATTGCACATTATAGTGGCTTTACAGGAGCAGCAGTGTTTGAATTATTTATTTGGTCCTTCATAAAACTGCTGTCCAAAAACCATTTATCTATCCATAAAATATTTTTTAAACTGCTGAATTATATACAAGAGTTTTGCATTTTGAAAATATTCTGCAGCAAGTTAATGGCTCTACTCAACATTCCTAACAGCTAAATCACTGGGTTGGTTCCACATGTACGAGGGCAGCTGGGCACTTGGAAAGTTCCATGCTTGTGAAAGGTCAAGGCCAAGTCTGCAAGGCATTGTTCTGCTGTGGACTCCAAGTTCCCAGAGTTTGCCCCTGGGTGTATATCTCTATGTCACCTCTGTGTAAAGCAATTAAGATCTTTACAAGTAGACTAAAAAAGTTTGGGGTTTTTCCTATGATATCATTTTGGCCAAATCTGTTATTTAAAAAAAAAAAAAATTCTTAGCTTTTTTTTTAGATGCTTGAAAACCCTTTAGCAAGAACTTTTGTTAGCATAGAAAACATACCAAAAAATCTATTTCTGCACAATTGAATATGGTAGCTACTAGTTACATGTGGCTGTTGAACATTTAATGTGGTTAGTTTCAATGAGATATGTTGTAAGTATAAAAGACACCAGGCTTCAAAGACTTACTTTAAAAAAAAAGTAAAATATCTCATTAATCACTTACTACTATTGACTACATGTTGTAATAATAATATTTTCCAGTCATTGGGTTAAATAACTATTGAAACTAATTTCACCTGCATCTTTTTATATTTTTAAAATATGGTTACTAAAATTTTTTAAATTAGCAATGTGGCTTTCATTAAATCTCATTATTTGGTAGTGCTGGTCTTTGTTAGTTGGAATATTCTGTTATAGGAATACCCATATGAATTATTCAGTGAACTTTAACAGCAGGAAAACCCCTCCCATGTAAAATGTTTTAGTATACCCAAAAGATTTTTAAAATTCCATTGTTTGTTCACCTTAGATAAAAGTTAGTTTTAAACTGACCATGATAAAAAGCACTTACAGAACTTACTTACACCATATAGCTTCGGGGCTTATTTTCCAGTGAGATTTTTTCCAAGTAATGAGATAAATAGTACAATAATGCCATAAGGAAATTGTCAAGATTCTTATTTCTATGAAGAGATTTGGAAAAATAGAAAGAAAGAAATCAATACTAACCTATCTCAAATATGAGGTTTCTCATAAAAAATATGGGCACACAACATAAACAGAAATACACGTTATCATGCCTATCACACAACTAAGTTACCATTTAAGATTCTTTCTACTACACTGCTGAAAATGTAAGAAATTCAATTTTTGTAAAAAAAAAAAAAAAAAAAAAGACTTATTTTTGGGAAGTCAGACACTAAATTCTTTTTTTTTTTTTTGAACTGGGAATTGAACCCAAGGGTGTTTTTCCATTGAGCTATATATTATTTTTTATTTTGAGACAGGGTCTCACTAATTTGCTGTTGCTGGTCTCAAACTTGCAATCCTCCTGCCTTAGCCTCCCAAGTCCCTGGGATTACAGGCTCCACTAAGCCTGGCTTCTAAATTCTTACAGTTGTGCTTATTAATTAATTTTCATTTTTAAAATGTTCTTATTATAAAGTAATATATTTCCATTGTTTAAAAAGTATACAGAAATGTATAAAGGAAAATGTTCTCTCTTCCACCCTACTCCCTGGTGGTGGCCACCATTAAGACTGGAATGAATCCTTTCTAAACCTTCTAAAGCACAGGTGTTCACATATAACATCCTCCCCCACAAACATATATACATGTGTATGAATATACGCTTTCAAGTATTTTTTGCCACTTATGTTTGTAGTATGAACTTCATTAAATCTCATTATTTCTATGATGGTATGTATAGATGTCCCTTATTCTTTTAAACAGCTGAATATTCTCTCTTAAATTACTTAACTAGTCCCCTATTGATAGATACTGATGTCTTTTAAAAATATTATAGACAAAAGTGAAATTGTTAGAACATAGTACACAAGCATGTTAAGTTTTCATGTCTTACTCTCCAAAAAGACTGCACTGATTTACAGTGTTATCTCATTCGTTTTCAATTAGAATTTACTGTTTTCTTTATATTCTTATAAGACTTTTGCTGCCTTCTTTCTAGCCCCAAATGGACATTCTTACTCAGACATGCTTTCTTTTAACTAGATCTTTAGAGCAGGATAAAGATGACCATTACTAATTTTTTTTCAAGATATTAATAATTACTTGTCTAAGACTGGGTTTCCCTGGAAAAAAATCCTGAAGCAAAGATCTGAGAGCGAGCAGTTGATAAGGGAAGTGATCTCAGGAAACATCCTATGGAGGGTGGGGAAATGAAATAGGAAAAGGAAGGAAGCCAGTAAATGGGGTGAACTAGTATAATTCAGTTCTGGAAGAAAGCCAGTAAATTACACCATGAACTAGTACAATTCAGTTCTGCAGGGGCTTTGGGGAGGTTCTGTAGAAAACATCTTGGAGTTGTCCTGCCAATGGAAGCTGGCCCTGACCTGCTTGCCCTGTGCTCAGGCCAAATGTACCCCTGCAGTGGAGCAAGTCCTGAGGGCAGATAGTCTCAGGTGTTTGTCACAAGCAGCCTATACTAGAAATAGGAGGGGCTGTAGGAGAAGTGCCAATAGCATTGGGTACCCAACTCTGATTGACCAGTCACACGTGCAGATGCCGAGGAAAAAACAGCCATACAGTCACAGAAAGGAGACACTATTCTCAGTTTTGTAGCTAAGGGAACTGATGCTTAGAAAGGTCAAGAAACATTCTTCAGTAAATGGGTATATTCTGTGAATGGTACACAAATATAGTGCAGTCTGCATGGAACTCTAGCAACATGCACTCTGTACTCCTTGCCCTGGGACTTTGTTTGGGTTTCCTGTGGGCTCCCGTGACTCTGGCTTCCTCAACCATACTCTTTGGTTTCAGTCTTTGAGATTGAGTGGTGAGATGATGGTTTACATAGAACCTGCCTCCTGCTCTTTCTCTAAAAATCAGATCTTTCAGCCCTTATTAGATGAAATTTGCAAAGTGAAGAGGAAAAAACCACAATGTCTTGCAAGCATTACATACCTCATAAATGTTGTAAAAGAACAGATCTTCTGCATCTCAGTATCTTGTAGTGAAAGCAAAGCAACATCTGAAAGGAGAGGAGATGGATAATTGAAGGAGAGACAAAGTGCTGCCTTAGAGGTTCATACCAGGTAGTGTGTAAGGAGGAGGGAACAGCTACTCACACTTAACATCATCCAATGTAACATTGCCCTGCTGACCTCGTTTCTCTAAGGCTTTCGCTGACTTATCTTCTCTTGAAGAGAGCCTTTTATCTGTCAACCTGTTTTGGAATATAACAACACCTAATAGTGGTTTTTGTTTGTTGGTACCAGGAATTGAACCCAGGGGTACTTAACTACTGAGCCATATCTCCAACCTTTTTTATTTTTGTATTTTGAGACGGGGTCTCACTAAATTGCTAAGGCTGGCCTTCAACTTGTGATCCTCCTGCCTCGGCTCCTGAACTGCTGGGATTACATGTGTGTACCACCATGCCCAGTCCCTAGTGTTTTAAAAGGCTTTAGTTGTATCTACTCTATCTTGCAGTGCATGAAGCATTTACTATAAAGTAATGAGACCCTCAGTGTTAGGCATGGGTTTCATTTAATGAAATATCATTTGGGGATACATTTTATTAAACATTTTATTTTTATGCTAGGTACAGGAGGAATGCATACTACCTGATATAAAATATACACATAGGCTGGGGATATACTCAGTGGTAGAGTAATGCCTAGCATGTGCAAGGCCCTGGGTTCAACCTCTTACATAACACACCCCCCCACACACAATGTAAACACATATCCCATCCAAAAGAAATCATTTAAATCACCTATTTCTGGAGTAGTTACAATTTTCAGATTAAAAAATAACTATAAAAAAGTTGAAAATGTTCTAATAGCCAAGTTATCACATATACATTTATAGAGATAATTTGTAACTCCCACCACAATTCTGAGATAGTGCCTGGTTTTTCCTTGAGGGGTACTGCATTTCAGCATGGGATAATAGGACTTAGAGTTTGTAAAGATTTAAATGATTCCCCCGAGAGGTACCATCGGCAGCACTGGCATGGATAAGAAGTGAAACCACCTTTCTGAAGTGGGGCCATCAATTTCAGCAAAGTGAACAGCTTTGCCTTTCTTTCCTTTTTCCTTGAGGTCTACTGCAGATGTAAAACTGCAATAGAAATGAGATAATTAGGAACTTGATGGTTTCCCAGGGAAAAAACTAATCATACCATGCAATCTTAGGATAGCATACATTATAAGCAGAGGTCAAATCTTTTCGGGCACAGCAGTGTTCAATTTATGTATTTACACAGAATGATTAAAATTTTAGACTTTACATTCAGCCTCTTGGCCTCAGCAGCTTTCACAACACCACCATACACAAACATTTCTATCCAAAAATCTTGTAGTAACTTCACAAGAAGCAGGAACCTCATTAAATTTGGAGAAATTTTAAAAATTTATCCAGTACTTTTTCTGGGCCAGGTGCTTTTAGGAACAATCCTCTTTATTTATTTGTTTGTTTATTTATTATTTATTTATTTTTGGTTCTGGGGATTAAACCCAGTAGCACTTTACCACTGAGATATAGCCTCAGTCCTTTTATTTTTTTATTTTGAGACAGAGACTTGCTAAGTTGCTGAGGCTGGCTTTGAACTTGTGATCCTCTTGCCTCAGACTCACAAGTTGCTGGGATTACAGGCATGTGCCACCATGCCTGGTGGAATAATCTCATTTAATCCTCATAGCAACTCTGTGAGAAGAATATTATTATCATCATTTTTATATCTGAGAAAAATTGAAGCTTAGAAAGAGATTAAGTAACTTGATTGAGATCACATTATAAATAGCAAAGCCAGGATAGGCACTCAGGTTCTCTAGCCACAGAGCCATGTGCTTAGTCACCAGGCAGTCCTGCCCCCAAGAAGTCATCTTGGGAACTGTGAACCTTTTTCAAGACCTTGCCTGTCTCCAGAAAGCTTTCAGAACCCTTTACTTGACTCACGGTTTCTTTCCAGGCAGTATAAGAACTATTAGGCAGTAATGGATCTAACTATCAAGAGACCACAAAAAACAACAAATTTGTACTGAGGCCTCTGAGACTATGTGTCAGCAATTGCTCTGACACTGAACATAAGATGGTGTCTGATTATAGCCAATGCACACTCTCAGGAATATCAGTGAGTACTGACAGGAAAATAGAAATCTTTCAAAGATCAGCAGGATGTGGTTCCTACCATAAGAGTATATTTTCCAGAACTGTGGTGTCTGTTACATACATTGGTTTGGTGACCCAGTGTGGGTAACAAATTGCTTTTCTGCTTGAAACAATGTTACATCGATAACCCAACCAGTAGCTTTATCTCTGCCCAGTTATATGTGCCTCTGTTAAGCTGAAATGTAGATGGAGTAATGGAAGAACTTTCTCCCCAATTTCAGTCATTCTCTAAAGATGGAAATGAACCATATAGATCCTTATTGCCTCCTTATCAAATTCCAGTAAGGAATTCTTTTGGAGAAATACCTCCAAGGAGCTTTGGCCAACCTCCTAATATTCATGTTGTATAATGTCAGCTCCTAAAAGCAAGTACATTATGTCACCTCAAGAGAATGGATTATTTGTATTTTTTTCACTTTCTTTTTTTCTTTTTAAAGAAAAAAAGCTGGCCAGTGGATGATTTCCAAGCTTTTCATTCTTTCTGATGTTCTTCTTATCACTGGTCTCCAAGGATTGGGTTCATGGGGGAGGGTATATGAAAATATTAGGGTGGGGGAAGGGCAAGGAAAAAAATAAATGGAAGAATACCAAATGTTAATGGTGGCTAATCCAATGAGGGGTAGAGGATCAGATGGGGCAGAGATGAGATGGTTGTAAAGAAATCCACCTTCCACATCTGTATGCTTCTATATTATTTGACTTGTTTAACAATAAGAATATATGTTTATTAGCTGTATAACTAAAAAAAAGTTGATAGAGATGTACAGAAAGAAACATTATATGGTTGGTAGCATTTAGAAAACCTTAAACAAAATACTCAAATTCTCCAAACATTCAGATCCATTCTAATGGCTCTTGCTGAATGTCTAATGTCCTTAATATAACCATTCTAATCAAGAATGCAAAATTGCCAGGCACCGTGGCACACGCCTGTAATCCCAGTGGTTTGGGAGGCTGAGGCAGGAGGATCACAAGTTCAAAGCTGGTCTCAGCAAAAGAGAGGCACTAAACAACTCAGTGAGACCCTGTCTCTAAATAAAATTTAAAAAAGGGCTGGGGATGTGGCTCAGTGTTTTGAGTTTTGACCATTTACAAGCTATGTCCATTACCTTCCTACCAGGCAAAAGGATCCTCGGGTCATCCCAACTCTCCCCAGCATTTCTTTTGAGGATCAGAGAAAATAGAGACACCCCATCTAAGTCAATGTCAGATGAAATTGTCTCCCATCCTTCTCTCAGACCTTTCCATGAAATTCAGTTTCTTGCTATACTAGTTTGCTTAAGATGTTTTGAGACAAGAAAATATTTAAAATAAGGAATTTGAAAGGATATGTTTGGGACATCTTGTAATTAGATCTATGTACTAAGTAAAATGCAGTTAGAATTATAAAGTTATAAAATCATAGTGTTCTGAGGTTAGAGCACATCTAAGAGATCAAATGACACTGAAAGGTTTTGATTTGACAGCTGGAGAACCAAGGCTTGGAAAGGCTACCCTGTGTTCCCAGGGTTTGAGATTGGTAGTGGGCCTTAGCCACCAGTCTGGTGTTCACTGTTTAACTCAAGTCCTACTCCCTAACCTCTGGACATGGCTTCTGTCCTTCACACTTGTCTGAGTGGCTTTCTTTGGATTGGAGTCATTTTCTATCTCAACTGTTGGGATGGATTTCGCTGTGGGCACCTGCCATAGCTCTAAAGGCAGCCTGCACTCACATGTATGGGGAATTGCTAAGATGCAACACTAAAAAGTTTTGAAAATTGTCCTTTGAAATGCACCTTTGATTAGTTCCCAAACCACAGTCGGCTAATTCATACTGTCCCCTAGTATCCACAGTCTCCCCTTCACTGTGGCAATCCATTTAGGCTCTGGTCTTTTCACAGACAGAATTTTGTAGATGTGATTTCCTAATATTACAACACAGTCACATCATTCCCCTTTGCCCTGAGGGAAACAAAAAAAATTCATGCTTTCCTTCTAGATCCCAACTATTTAATAAAGACGGCTGGGCCACTCTTGGTGTCCATACAAGGTAGAGCTCTTTTTTTTTTTTTTTTTTTTTTTTTTTTTTGGTGGTGCTGGGGATTGAGCCCATGCTCCTGTGCTTGCAAGGCAAGCACTCTACCAACTGAGCTATATCCCCAGCCCACGGTAGAGCTCTTTAATGGTTACTAGTTGGAGAAGCCATGATGAAAGACAAGAGAAGTTTGGAGCTTCTGGAGATGTAGTGTTCCCTTGGTTGTATGTTCTCTAGGGATTCAATGACCTTAGCAAAGACTCGTGCAGCATTCTTGGTCAACCGAGGTGCAGCCTGTGGATAAAGGTACTCTCTCTTTACAAACATTAAAGCACATGCCTGCTGATGAACGGGCAACAACCTCATTCTCATCTACTCTTCATGGGGCATTGTCATTTTGTAGAGTGAGGAACTGAGAATCAATGAGGTTAAGTAACTGGATAAGTGATAACCACCTAGTAAGTGACAGAGGTAGGATTTGAATCTAGGTGACCCTCTAAAGCACTCTCCACTGTCTCTTCCTGAATGCCTAGTCAGAAATAATGACCAGCCTTTCCCTGCATATTACTGTGTGTCCATTTCTTGCATGGGAGGTTATGGGTATCCTGATGTATTCTGATAGTTACCTCCCTCAGGGTTTAATCTACACAAGTAAAGCAAGATCTGAGTAAGAAGCTGGGTCTTCTCTGAAGGGTAAGATTCCCTGTCATTCACACCCAGGGAAGATGCTAGGAAAGGCAAGATGGAGGAGGTGAAAGAATTATCTTCTCTTGATCCGAACCTGAGAATATTTAGAAGTCCATGAACTCTTCTTGGCTAAATATTGTCCTGCTCTATGCAGAGAAGACTAAACCCACCCTGGAGGAACTTTCAGGATCTTAAGTTGATGGGATAAAACTTGAATTAACCTGCGATCAGGCTGTTACTTTGTAAATCAGATTATCTGCATTCATGATACTTCACCCCCTCCCCCATCTCTCTGGCTGAAATTTCTCAGTCTCCTTCAAAAGCTCCTTTTTCAGGTGTTTCTTAAATGAGGTCCTTTCTCAGAATGAAGATTACTCTTCATTCCGAGTAGTTTCATCTAGTCCACTAACTTAAATTAGTAATATTCTTTAATGTCTCCCGAAACTGTTTACTCCTTTCTTTGTCTACTGCCACCACCTTTATTTTAGCCACATTACATCAACTGAAATTCTGCAATTGCTTAATTGAACTCTTAGCCTCTAGTCCTGTCTATTCCTTCAAACTATTTTCCATGCTTCAGCCAGGCATTTTTCTAAGATGCAGGTATAAGCATGGGTTACTTCCTTGCTTTGATGTCTTTCCTCAAAGTCATCTAAACAAAGATCAAATACCTCAGCATGGTATGCAAGAGTTTTGTGATCTGCCTCTGGTTGAAATATTCTACACCATGTTTTAATGATCCCCTGGTGTTCTACACCCAGCCTACTGAATCACTGCAACCAATTTATGCCCCAGGCCCTTGACCATTAGAGCTTTTGCATATGCTTGTTCCTTCTACCTAGAATGTACTCTCTTCCTCTCCAACTACAGCTCCTGTGCCTTGGCAACTTCTGTTCTTCACAGGTCAGAGTTTGGATATCACCTCCCCAGGAAAGCTTCCCTGTTTCCCTCTCCACTGCCACACACCTGGATCAGGGCTTTGGCCAAGGTGGTTTTCCTTAGCCCTCTCCAAACAAGTAACGTGGTAGCAGAGAGAGCCAAGTATGGTGAACACCTGTAATCCCAGTGGCTTGGGAGGCTGAGGCAGGAGAACTGCAAGTTCAAAGCCAGCCTTAGCAACTCAGTGAGACTCTAAGTAACTCAGCAAGACCCTATCTCTAACTATTTTAAAATGGACTGGGGATTTGACTCAGGAGTTAAGCTTCCTGGGTTCAATCCCTCTGGGTTCAATCCCTCGTACTCTGCCTCAAAAAAAAAAAAAAAAAAAAAAAAAAAAGGTAGTAGTATAAATTCCTGTTGGGCAAGCTGCAATAAAGAAGCAGTTTCAAAGGGACTCGGGTCAACAACACTATTAGCCAAAGATTAGTCTTACAATAGTAGCCTAAAAGGAGGACTGGGGATGTAGCTCAGTGGCAGAGCACTGCCCTGTGTGAGGGCCTACGTTCAATCCCCAGCACAGCAAAAAAAAAAAAAAAAAAAAAAAAATAGCCTAAAAGGGTGTATCTCCTCCTGAGCCATGTGAAGGTATCTATCAAGAACTCTGTGTACACTGATTAAGAGGCATATTGAATTGACTGTAATATATGAACTTTATTTGATTCTGATTGGAATCTCATTGGAATTCTGATTGGAACTTTCAAAAACAGGACATTTGCATATCAACCTATATGATATCATTTATTCAGGAATTATCATTATATTTTTAGGTGTATAAATAGTAACTTAAAGTTATATTTTATAGAATGTGCATATTGATGAATATGGAGAATAAAAATTCCCAAAATAACGAGGCCTGAAAAAAAGAAAAGGGAGTAAAAATGAAGGTCATGCATTGATAGCTTTCATCTCCCAAGACAAATGTTTTCCAGATGCTGGTTTCAGGCAGAGGAGAAATGTTTTATCATCCTCAAAAGAAACAGTCTCTAGGAGGCATTATCTTCTCCAAAGTAAACCCTCCTTAGGCACTGTCGGCAGACCTTGACCTAAAAGGTCCACATTCCTGACTATCCAAGCAAACCGATATATATTCACTAGACCACCCCTCAAAATAACCTATATAAACTCAGGCCCTTTCTTTGTTCAGTAGCTCATTTTCCACCAGGACAGTAGATCCACGGGCACCATTTCATCCCTCTGAATAAAGAACTGAGATGAAATGTGAGGTTTGCATTCTGTCCAATCTTTTTATGAAATATTTATAGCTTAAATGATATAATTCCTGGGATTTGTTTCAAAACAATTGTGGGATGGGGCAGATGGGAATATAGATGATATGCAGTTGGCTTTACTTTGGCACATTCTGTGTTATGGGTATATTAGGGTTCATTATACCATTCTTCCTACCTTTGTATATATTTAAAATCTTCTAACAAAAAGTTCAAAATGTTAGTTTACTTAAATATTATTTTAGCTGGACACGGTGGTACATATCTGTAATCCCAGCAACTTGAGAGGATGAGGCAGGAGGATCACAAGTTCAAGACTAGTCTCAGAAACTTAAGCCCTAGGTAAAAAAAAAAAAAAAAAATAGCGAGACCCTGTCTCAAAATAAAAAATAAAAAGGGCTGGGGATGTAGCTCAGTGATAAAACACCTTGGGGTCCAGTCCCCAGTAGCAAATAATAATGAAAATAAAAATTATTGTAAAGAATACTGTTTCAACCCAGACCCTAAAAGCTAGAAGGGCCTGGAACAACATTTTTCAAGCTCTGAAAGAAAACAGATGCGAACCAAGAATCTTATACCCAGCAAAACTTACCTTCAGATTTGTCGAAGAAATAAAATCTTTCCATGATAAACAAAAGCTAAAAGAAATTACAAAAAGAAAGCCGGCACTACAGAATATTCTCAGCAAAATATTCCATGAAGAAGAGATGAAATACAATGATGTAAATCAGCAAAGGGAGGAACTACCCTAAAGGAATAGCCAAATAAAGGAGAAACCAAGTTGTGTCAAAAAACAAAAATGAGTGTCAAATGACCGGGAATACAAATCATATCTCAATAATAACCCTGAATGTTAATGGCCTGAACTCATCAATCAAAAGACATAGACTGGCAGACTGGATTAAAAAGAAAGATCCAACAATATGCTGCCTGCAAGAGACTCATCTCATAGAAAGAGATACCCATAGACTAAAGGTGAAAGGATGGGAAAAAACATACCATGAACATGGACTTAGCAAAAAAGCCAGAGCATCCATCTTCATGTCAGATAATGTGGACTTCAAGCCAAAGTTAGTCAGAAGGGATAAAGAAGGACATTTCATACTGCTTAAGGGAAGCATAAATAGGCAAGACATAACAATCATAAATATCTATGCCCCAAACAGTGGCTCATCCATGTACATCAAACAAATCCTTCTCAATTCCAGAAATCAAATAGACCACAACACAATAATACTAGGTGATTTTAACACACCTCTCTCACCACTGGACAGATCTTCCAAACAAAAATTGAACAAAGAAACCATAGATCTCAATAAAACAATAATTTAGACTTAACGGACATATACAGAATATATCATCCAACGAAGAGCGAATACACTTTCTTCTCAGCAGCACATGGATCCTTCTCTAAAACAGACCATATTCTATGCCACAAAGCTAATGTTAGAAATACAAGAAGATAGAGATACTACCTTGTATTCTATCAGATCATAATGGATTGAATTAGAAATAAATGACAGAATAAAAAACAGAAACTACTCCAACACCTGAAGATTAAATAATATGCTATTGTATGATGAATGGATAACAGAAGACATCAGAAGGGAAATAAAAAAATTCTTAGAGGTAAACAAGAACAAAGATACATCATATCAAAATCTCTGGGACACTATGAAAGCAGTACTTAGAGGAAAATTTATTTCATGGAGCACATTCAATAAAAGAAGAAAAAATCAACAAATAAATGATTTACCACTACAGCTCAAAGTCCTAGAAAAAGAACAGAGCAACACCAAAAGTAGTAGAAGACAGGAAATAGTTAAAATCAGAGCTGAAATCAATGAAATTGAAACAAAAGAAACAATCGAAAAAATTGACAAAATAAATAGTTGGTTCTTTGAAAAAATAAACAAAATTGATAAACCCTTAGCCACACTAACAAAGAGAAGGAGAGAGAAAACTCAAATTAAAAAATTCAGAATGAACAAAGGAAATATCACGACAGACACAAGTGAAATACAAAACATAATTAGAAACTATTTTGAAAATCTATACTCCAACAAAATAGAAAATCTTGAAGACATCAACAGGTTTTCTAGAGACATATGAATTACCTAAACTGAACCAGGAGGACATATACAATTTAAATAGATCAATTTCAAGTAATGAAATAGAAGAAGTCATTAAAAGCCTACCAATAAAGAAAAGTCCAGGACCAGACGGGTTCTCAGCTGAGTTCTACAAAACCTTTAAAGAAGAGCTCATTCCAATACTCCTCAAAGTATTCCATGAAACAGAAGAGGAGGGAACCCTCCAAAACTCATTCTATGAAGCCAATATCACCCTGATACCTAAACCAGACAAAGACACACCGAGGAAAGAAAATTTCAGACCAATATCCTTAATGAACATTGATGCAAAAATTCTCAACAAAGTCTTAGCAAATCGCATACAAAAATATATTAAAAAGATAGTGCACCACGATCAAGTGGGTTTTATCCCAGGGATGCTAGGTTGGTTCAACATCCAGAAATCAATAAATGTAATCCACCATATCAACGGACTTAAAGTCAAGAATCACATGATTATTTCGATAGATGCAGAAAAAGCATTTGATAAAATGCAGCATCCCTTCATGCTCAAAAACTAGAAAAAATAGGGATAGTGGGAACATTCCTTAACATTGTAAAGGCCATCTATGCTAAGCCCATGGCCAATATCATTCTACATGGTGAAAAACTGAAAGCATTCCCCCTAAAAACTGGAACAAGGCAGGGATGCCCTCTTTCACCACTTCTATTCAACATTGTCCTTGAAACTCTAGCCAGAGCAATTAGACAGACTAAGGAAATTAAAGGGATATGAATAGGAAAAGAAGAACTCAAACTATCCCTATTTGCTGATATGATTATATATTTAGAGGAACTGGGAAATTCCACCAGAAAACTTTTAGAACTCATAAGTGAATTCAGTAAAGTAGTGGGATATAAAATCAATGCTCATAAATCTAATGCATTTTTATTCATAAGTGATGAATCCTCAGAAAGAGAAGTTAGGAAAACTACCCCATTCACAATAGCCTTGAAAAAAATAAATACCTGGGAATCAATCTAACAAAAGAGGTGAAAGACCTCTACAATGAGAACTACAGAACACTAAAGAAAGAAATTAAAGAAAACCTTAGGAGATGGAAAGATCTCCCATGTTCCTGGATAGGCAGAATTAATATTGTCAAAATGGCCATACTACCAAAAGTGCTATACAGATTAAATGCAATTCCAATTAAAATCCTAATGACATACTTCATAGAAATAGAGCAATCATGAAATTCATCTGGAAGAATAAGAAATCCAGAATAGCTAAAGCAATCCTTAGCAGGAACAGTGAAGCAGGGGATATCACAATACCAGAACTTCAACTATACTACAAAGCAATAGTAACAAAAATGGCATGGTCTTGGTACCAAAATAGACACGTAGATCAATGGTACAGAACAGAGGACATGGATACAAACCCAAATAAATACACTTTTCTCATACTAGACAAAGGTGCCAAAAATATGCAATGGAGAAAAGATAGCCTCTTCAACAAATGGTGCTGGGAAAACTGGAAATCCATATGCAGCAGAATGAAACTAACCCCTATCTCTCACCCTGCACAAAACTCAACTCGAAATGGATCAAGGACCTGGGAATCAGACCAGAGACCCTTCATCTTATAGAAGAAAAAGTAGGTCCAAGTCTTCAACATGTCAGCTTAGGATCAGACTTCCTTAACAGGACTCCCATAGCACAAGAAATAAAAGCAAGAATCAATAACTGGGATAGATTCAAACTAAAAAGCTTTCTCTCAGCAAAGGAAACTATCAGCAATGTGGAGAGCGAGCCTACAGAGTGGGAGAAAATGTTTGCCACTCATACTTCAGATAGAGCACTAATCTCCAGAGTATATAAAGAACTCAAAAAACTCTACACCAAGTATACAAATAACCCAATCAACAAATGGGCTAAAAAAATGAACAGACACTTCACAGAAGAAGATCTACAAGCAATCAACAGATATATGAAAAAATGTTCAACATCTCTAGTAATAAGAGAAATGAAAATGAAACTACCCTAAGATTCCATGTCACCTCAATTAGAATGGCGATTATCAAGCAAAAATAGGTGTTGGCGAGGATGTGGGGAAAAAGGTACACTCATATATTGCCGGTGGGGCTGCAAATTAGTGCAGCCACTCTGGAAAGCAGTGTGGAGATTCCTCAGAAAGCTTGGAATGGAACCACCATTTGACCCAGCTATCCCACTCCTTGGCCTATACCCAAAGGACTTAAAATCAGCATACTACAGAGATACAACCACATCAATGTTCATAACTGCTCAGTTTACAACAGCCAGATTGTGGAACCAAACTAGATTGGATAAAGAAACTGTGGTATGTATATACAATAGAATATTACTCAGCCATAAATAATAATAAAATTATGGCATTTGCAGGCAAATGGATGAAATTGGAGAATATCATGCTAAGTGAGATAAGCCAATCTCAAAAAACCAAAAGACGAATGATCTCACTGATAAACGGATGATGACACATAATGGGGGGCGGGAGAGGGGCAAGAATGGAGGAAGGAGGGACTGTATAGAGGGAAAAGAGGGGTGGGAGGGGTGGGGGGGGAAGGGAAAAAATAATAGAATGAGTCAAAAACTATTACCCTATGTAAATGTATGATTATACAAATGGTATGCCTCTACTTCATGTACAAACAGAGAAACAAGATGTATCCCATTTGTTTACAATAAAAATAAATTTAAAAAAAAGAACACTGTAAGAAAAAAACTGGCAAGAAAATCTGATCTGTAAAGAATTTAGATATTGAAATCATCAGTCACAGAATGTAAAACAAATGTAACCAATATGTTTTACACACATACACACACACACACATACACACACACACACACGTTAACTCTTAACATTGATGCACTGGCGGTCTTTTGGGATAGAACTAGCATGGAATCTTTACTTTCTACTTGGTACATTTATGTGCCTGTTTTTCAATACATATGTACAACTTCATAATGAGAAAAATACGAAATGTGGAAATGAAGAATTAAAAATGTATATATATACACATATCCAGAGACACAGAGAGACAGGAGGAGGAAAGGGAGTAGAAAGAGAATGAGGAAGAGAAAGCAGAGGAGGAGGAGGAAGAGGAAGAGGAGGAGGAGAGAGAATCAATCAAAAAACTATATAATAAGATGTCAGCATGTTAACAATTATTCTTGCTGAGTTGGATTGTAAGTTCTCTGTTTTGGCTTATTGGTAGTTTTGATTTTTAAAATAGTATTATTTTTATAAACTTATTTTATAATTTTTAAAAGTAGGTATTTCCTAGGGCTCTGGAATCATTTCACTTCCTACTCTAATTCTGCACTTGCCTTTCCCCTGAGAGTCAAATTCCTGCTCACTGAATTCCTGACTTGAGTGTGGTTTTCCCATAGGCAGACACCTCAAATTCTGCATGTCTAAAAAAGTAAGCTTGTTATCTTTCACCTCCTCTACATGCTTACTGGCTCACCTACTGTCCTAATCTGTCAGAATTCCTCTGGGTCCTAGCCCCCTCCCTAGAAGATTATCCACCTAATTGGACTCGTGTTCCTCAGTGCTCCTATGGGAGGGGCTTTCCAGAGCAGACATGCAGCCACGTTCTGGGTCTGCCACCTCTGCAGCTTCTACTCTGACCACTGCCACTCAGATATGTTCAAACTTTAATAGGAAATCAGTACCTGTATTTCCATTGAACCCAAATATGAACTCTGGCCTAAAATATACAAAAGTCCATTTTCCTCCACCTAGTAGCAGGACATTCAAGATAACCCAAGGTTTGCCACACTGAGTTGCTTAACCTCAAAACAGCTTCACCACAAAAGGGCTGTCCCTAACCCTCATGATGTTCCTTTCTCCATCTTCTCTGTCCCCCAATGTGTACACCACATAATCTCTACTTGGGGTATTTAATTTTTTTAAAAAAATTGAGTTATAATTTACAAGCAGTAAAACAAATAAATTCTAAGTATACAGCTGGATAAAGTTTTCAATATGTATATACCCACATAACTACCACCCACAACATAAAAACCATTTCCAGCACCTGGGACGGTTACCTTGTACTGTCCCCTGCTATCTGCCAGTTGATAATCCCCCTAAAAGTAATAGCTATTTTTTTACATGGCAATTCCTTTTTGTTTTAAAAAGTCTTACATAAATATAACCATTCAGTTAACCATTTACTTTTTTGTTTTGGTTGGGGGGGGGAGTTGGTAGGGGTTTTTTTATTTTGTTTTGTTTTTGGTACCCAGGGGGCATTTAACTACTGAACTGCATCCCCAGCCCTTTTTAAATTTTGAGACAGGGTCTAGCTAAGATGCTAAGGCTGATCTGGAGCTTGCAATCCTCCTGCCTCAGCTTCCCAAGTCACTGGGATTACAGGCGTGTACCACTATGCCCAGCAGTATTTATACTTTTGTATCTGGCCTTTTTTGAACAACATTATGCCATGCGACCTCCATTTTATTTTTTAATATATTTAATCAACACACAGTAACTGGGGTACCGTGTAATGTTTCAATACATGTATACAATGTAATCAGGGTAACATTTATTACTTCTTTGAGTTGGGAACAATTATTAACCTCTCTACTAGCTATTTTTAAATAGACAATTAATTACAATGAATATTTTAAGTCATACCATCTCTAAAACTAGGGGAAATCAAATCAAGTCATATTTTTAAAAACTACATTTTCATAACTCTTTATTTTTTTAATGTGGTCTGAGGATCGAACTCAGTGCCTCACACATGCTAGGCAAGCACTCCACCACTGAGCCACAACCCCAGCCCCAAGTCACATTTTAATAACAATTTGGTAACAAAAGAAACTTTCGCTTATGACTATGAATATTTTATAAATATGAAAAACTATGAAACTGATTATCTGTAAATTTATTAGTAGGCTCAAATACGAAATAGTGCTACTTGGATAAGCACTGAAAATTAGTTTGAAAAATACTGCCAACTGGGGCTGGGAGTGTGGCTCAGTGGTAGAGTGACTGCCTAGCACTTGTGAGGCACTGGGTTCAATTCAGCACCACATAGAAATAAATAAAAGTATTGTGTCCATCTATAACTTAAAATTTTTTTTAAAAAAATACTGCCAATTAACTTCAATTATACATAAGTTCAGTAAGTAAAAGAAGTTCAGTAAGTATGACCCAATTTTCATTACAGAAGAGGTCTAAGATGGCCTTTATTTATATTTATTTTGTGATACTGAAGATCAAACCCAGGACTTTGCATGTGCTAGGCAAGTACTCTACCACTGACCTACATCCCCAGATCTTTTTCAAATTTTATTTTGAGACAGGGTCTTGCTAAATTGCCCAGGCTGGCCTCAAATTTGGGATTTTTCTGCCTCAGTCTCCTGAGTCACCATGATTCTAGGCATGAGCCACCACACTCCTACCTGAGATAGTTCTTAAATATATATGAAGAGGGCTGGGGTTATAGTTCAGTGTGGAGTACCTGCCTAGCATGTGTAAGGTCCAGGGTTTGATTCCTAGCCCATGTTGTGAAGGATAGATATGTTTATTTCTATGTATCTATATGAAGATATAGACATATATAGGCACTTTTTATACCCACATTCTATTTTGATTCCTATGACTAGTCTTTCATTTAATCCCACACCTGTCTGTCTGTCTGCCTCACAGTCACCAAGTGTGATACTTTAGGAGCTACTGAACAAAAACTAAAATTACTGCTGTGGAAATGAAAGGTTCCTAAAAATTATTAGAATAAATAAATTCTACGAGACTTGATTTTGATGCTAATAAAATGTGAAGCCTTTGAATTATTTGTTTGACCTTACTTGTCATTATATTTATAATGTAACTATATACCTAGCCAAGTTCTTCCTGGCCTCCAGCCCCATTTGTCCAACAGCTGAAGAGTCATATGCAAGTGAACATGTCATGGTAACCTCAAACACACATTTGTGTCTTTTAGTCTGTATAAGGGTGAAGGGCAATCCCAGTCACTCACTCACCCAAGTCAGACACCTGGGAGTCAATAAAAACACCTACTTGTCCCTCTCCCTTTATACCTCGTCACTTACACCCTATCAATTTTATCCAAACATCCTGTTGATTCCACCTTACATATTTCTTTGTCCTTCATCCTTCTGTTTGTACCAGCATGGAGTTAATTCTGTTTCTTACTATAACTCTCTAATTCTGCAATCACTGGCCTTTTACTTGGTCCCCTACTTCTAGTATTCCTTCACTTGAATCCAGCTGGTTAACTGAACATCTCAATAAGTATTTGTTGAGCACCTATTCTGTGAAGTTCTGTAGACGAATCCTGGGACATGAAGATGAATAAGGCATTTTCTGGCACTGAGGGGCTTACAGACTAGTAGAGGGAGTCAGCGTGTACAGTGGAAAGGGCTTTGATATCAGACTAATTTTGTTTCAAACTATCAGTTGTGCCACTTAATGGCTATATGACTGCTTAATCTCACTGACACCTATTTCTTCACCAATAAAATGAGAATATTAATGCTTACTTCACATACCTGTTATAAGAATCAGAAAAATATGCAAATGTCTAGCACACACTAGGTACACAACAGATAGTGGTTAGTATTCCCAGGTTAGTTATTTAATTTTAGAGTCAGTATTTTATTTTATTTATCTTTTCCTTTGGTACCAGGAATTGGATTCAGGGGCACATACCCACTAAGCCACCTCCCCAGCCCTTTTTTGAATCTTATTTAGAGACAGGGTCTCACTGAGTTGCTTAGTGCCTCCCTAAATTGCTGAGGCTGGCTTTGAACTCGTGATCCTCCTGTTTCCTGAGCAGCTGGGATTACAGGTGTGCACCACCACTCCCAGATAGCATCCCCAGCTAGAGTCAGCATTTTAGATTAGTTTTTTGAATCTAATATTTCCTTATTAAATCTGCCATCATTGCAGGAGTGTAATATGATCCCACTCATGTAAAACTATTTCTATACCTCATAAAGGCAATTTTACACAGTAGTTAAGAATATGGGCTTTTGAGTCAAACATACACACATTTAAATCTTCTTAGTCATCTATGGGGTATGTGATTGGTTCAATCACTTAATTTTCCTCAAATCACTTAGCCCTTTGAAACCTCAGTTTATCTCTAAGAGCAGCTGTTTCAAAGGTCTGTACACTGATTAGCACAAAGGCAGGTACATGGGAAGCAGCTGGTAAGGGTTGACAGAAAGTGATGTCTCAAAGGCTGTTCAGGAAAATGATAATCTCCAGATAGTGGAACTTCACTGGATATTTATTCCTTATACTTTTCTGTATTGCTGATTTTTTTGATCCCACACATGTAAAATTTTTATAAAATGCTAATAAAGTTTTATTAAAATTTACCTTCTGAATTCAAGAGTTCTGGTTTCATCTTTCCAGTACCACATTCCTAACTGTAATCCTGATTGCTGCAAAATGAAATGATTGAAGCAAAAATAAAGTTCAATTTCCAATTCACATGTTACATAAACCTTTAATAATTCACACTAGTCACTTTTTAACTTTAGTCAATAAAGATGTAGAATCTTAAGAGTGTTTTTTAACTTGAAGGTGAGATTTTATCCTTTTTGATTGCTCTTAGGTTTCAGTAGGAAGAAAGGGAAGGAGGAAGGAAGGGAGGAAAGTAGGAAGAGGAAATAAGGGAGGGAGCAGGTAAGGAAAGGGAGGAAGAAAAAAAATCTAAACTGCACATAACTCAAGATTCATCAGGCAAAAATATTTCAGACAAAATAAAGTGGTGTCCAGCGTAGCCACAACCTTTGAGCCGAGTTAGACGTAAAACAGCAGCCTGCTCTAAGCCTACGCCCGCCATTCAGAGGCAACTGCCAAAAACACGGTTTCCACCTTTCAGGTAGTGGTAGAGGGCAACCCACCAGCCCTTCCTCTCCCGGGGTCCCACGAGAGCGGGGCTGCTTTGCAACCACCCAATCCGAGGTGGCAGGTGGGCTTTCACGAACATGCGCCAGCTAACCGCCTGCGTGGGGAGCGGGAATTCTCTTCCCACCGACTGCTCAATATACCTCTCTAGTTTTGTTTTTGTGGGTAAATATGCCGGTATGTTTTTGAGAACCGCCGGTCCCGGACGAAGGCGGCGACCCGCCTGTGGAGGAGGGCGCAGGGCGCAGCAAAGAACGAGGGCGTGCGGGTGCCGGCGCGTTGTCATCCCGGGCTCCTGCCGAGCCTGCGACCGCCGCCCGCGGCGCCGGGAGCCGGTCCGGGAGAGCAGGGCCGCCTTCACCAGGGCCCGCAGGGGCGATGACACAGGCGGAAGGTACTTCCTGCCGGGCGGAGGCCTGCTTGTCCCACCGCTTCCTCTTTGAATTCGACTCGGGCAGCCGGTACATGGCCCCACCTGGCCGCCCCAGAGCGTCGCCCCGGCTACCGCCCGCCGGCGCCGGCACACCGGACCCGGCCGAGCGCGGGGCGGGGCGGGGCCGGGAGCTGCTTCCGCCGCAAGTTGCGCGGGCGGCGGCCGGACTCGCTTTTCCGGGGTCCCTAAAGCCCCACCCGGTGCCCGGTTAGCACCTTGCAACCTTCGCTGGATCGGTTTACTGTCTCATCCAACAGTGAAGCCGCGCAAGACAGCCCTTCGGGGCATTCCCGCGGTGATGGTACACTTCTGTGCGGTTTCAGTGGAACACTAGATTCCGTCCGGGGGAAGAACCGTTTGTTCCCAACTTTAAGGGTTTGCACTACATTAAGTTGAAACCCAGGCTGGACCTATGTTGAATTTGAGGTGTTAGGGGGAAGGAAGCAGTGTGGTTAGTGAACGAGAACCACGAAATGAGGAACGTTTCTGCTTCACTAGTTGTGGTACCTAGGGTAATACAACTCCGATCCTGCTTCTGAAAATACTCAAATCAGAGGTTATGAAGATTTTTATGAGGTAGTGTGTGTAAAGCGCCAACCTTAATAAGTACTCAAAATCAGTGTTGCTCAAAACAAAAAACATGCTTGGTAATTCAGTTGCTATTTTTATATTAACATTTTTCACTTTTCAAATTCCGCATCTTGTAATTTTTTTGCAATTGAGTTGATATGCAGATTGATATTTTTTCTTTCCAACAGAGGTAAGCAATGCTAGATGGTGCAACATGATTAGGAATGCCTAATAGATTGCTTTTGTATCCCCACGGCTTAAATGGATAAGAGCTACTCAGTAGTTAGGGATTATATGCTCCCATAAACTTTAAAATTGTGGCAAGAGATACTCTGCTGGTCCCCTACCCCCACCCTCCCGCCTCTCTACTTGGTGACAATTACTGGTTATATCAGTATAAATTTTTAGTATAAAGTATAAAATAGTAACCATCTAGATCCATTCTGATAGTTGTTCAGGTAGGCTCAGATGTATGGAAATCGATCTATCTATACATTGGCAGTGCTGTTTGATCTGAGGACAGGCTTGCTTATTACCAGATGACTCACTTGAAAAGGAGAAAAAAATTCCAGATGCCAAGAGTCTTTTTTTTCACCAAATAGTGTACATAACTTGGAGTGGAGACAACAGGAAGAAATAAGAAAAACTCCCCAGAAAGTCTGAGAAAGACCAAGGAACCTGAATGGAATTCAGTCATTTCACAATCATACTCAGGAAGAGCATGGTCAGAAAAGCTCTTCAATTGCTCCCCCAAATGTGTGAAGTTTTAACAGAAAAACCAAAGATTTTATATACCAGACCATAGTCTCATCTCAGGTAGTGTGGTGTACAAAACTAAGGTAAAAAAATAAGTTATTGAGAACTCAATATCTAGCTAGGTTAGTTATTTCACATGTTCTAGAAGGGCAATGTTTAAAGACTTCAATAACTGATGGACCATCTTAGAATTCTCTATCATTTTACCCTAAGAAAATAATTATTTTCATTACTTATTCTAAAAAGTTACCCAACTCATTTCCTAGAATATACTTTTTAACAATTAGGTTTTCATTTTTAAAAATAGCATTAGAAATTCACAACCTAAACTGGAAATATATTTTTTATTTAAAGAAAAACAATGTGATTAAAGTAGGGATATAAAGGTAACATGAATAATAATTCCAAGTGCCCTATAAGACTTTTCTTTTTGCCTAATTAAGGGAAAAAGTTACACTACTCAAAGTCATATAACTAAGAGCACAAAGTCATATAACTTAGCACAACTAAGCTGTTGGTCTCAAACTTTAGGCCCAAGATGTTAACTGAATAGTGTATGCTTATACTATGAAAAAGTCATAAGGACAGACTTACATAGTTATAATTCTACCTTAAAATTTTTCCATAATAGAAAATGGCAATGCCAAATTCTGAATAACACCACTTTGGGTTGCTTATTTCCTTACCCTGCAATTCACAAACAATCTGATCTACACTGAAAGTGGTGAAGGAAAGGGCCTCTGACTTCTTGATTTGTTCTAAGGGAAATATATTGCAACATTAAGTATCACACTGTTCAATTTCAAAAATTCAAAAACCCTAAAATATTTCGATTCCGAGACATATCAAAAACAAAAACTGGTCTGGGGTTGTGGTTCAGTGGTAGAGTGCTTGCCTAGCATATGTGAGGCCATGTGTTCAATTCTCAGAACCACATAAAGATATTGTGTCCATCTACAACTAAAAATATTTTAAAAATTAAAAACTGCACTCTTTCTGAAAATCAATTTTTCTCCAAGGAATGAAACTGTCTAATTTCTAATTCTATAATTAATTCAAAACCATTTACTCATGTCTATACACTAAACACAGAGAAAAAACTGAGTAGCCTATTTCTTAATGTAAACATATAAATTGTATTATGGCATGTGGATATGATTTTTTAAAAAACTAGTGTTCAAAGAAAGGGGAATAAGCCTCTCAACATGATTTTTATAAACTATATTCAATTTAAAGTAGAAATGTCTTATGGGTCCATTTAGCTTCATAAAAAGACCTCTGATTTCATCCAGAGTCAGGTTGTATTCCTGTTTAAGATTATACATAATACCAATAATTATCATTAAATCTCTGACATACTGAATAGGTGTTAGGTAATATATTAAATATCCTTTTTATGCATGTAAGTTTAAAGATGTCAACAGCATTAATATCTCCAAATGTACAAGTTTTAATGCCTTTCCACTGACTAAATACATTATTTTTGAATTTCACTCATCCCAAATACTGTAAACTATCTTTTGTGTCTTATTATAATAGAGGTCTAGATCTATCACCTTAAAACAGGGACAACTGTTAATCATACATTCAGATAAGAATGTAAGTGCCTAGAGAAATGTACCTTTCCAGTCCCTTAGCATTCCATATATAGTACATTTGCTTTTGTCATGATCAGTAGTCCCTTCTGTAATTCACTACTGTTGAGTTCAAGTGATGTTAATTATTCCTTAAACTGTAATTTAGCCCTGTCCTGACATCAAGTACTTTTTCCACTGTTATTTGACTATGGCTGGCCTAACATCTGCTAAGGAGTTCCCAGGAGTTCTTGGGTTACGAGTTTCAACTAACTCCTGGAAACACCAAACGGTCACTTTGGTGCCTTTATCTTAGTAATATTTGAATTCAGGTAAATCTGAGAAGGCAGAATTAAATTTAAAAACACTCAAGGCAGGGACTGGGGATATAGCTCAGTTGGTAGAGTGCTTGCCTCACAAGCACAAGGCCCTGGGTTCAACCCTGCACCACAAAAAAACAAAAACAAAAACACAACATTCAAGGCAACTAAGAATTGTATAAATTACTTTTCAAAATAACAGAAAATGAGGCATCTAATATATTGAGGTTAGGACAATAACAAGTTGCAGGAGGCCAAGCCATATGATCAAGGACTACCAAAAGTCAGTCTGAGACTTCAGTATCTTCTACAGTGAGGTCTGAAATAGTCATACTAATACCAAATTTCACTTAAAGACATTACTTTTTGAGGTTAGAGCCAAAAACTTACCACCACTGTAATATTAGCACTAATAAACCTGAGTTATTGTCAACTTTTTGAAGTGTAATCACCTTTAAATTTCTGAACAAGTATTCTGAAGCAATTTCACAATTGCCTATCTTCTTCTCCCTCCCCTGACCCAAGGGAGACTTTAAAAATTATCTATTTAATTATCTATTTAAAAATTATCTAGGGTCAACTATTGTGTGAGAAGGGTGGTTACCAAAGCCCTACATTATTACTCATACTATTATTCCAAAAATTAATCTCTCTTCATGGCCCAAAAGGGTCTGCTAGTAGATTGAAAATAAAGTTTTTATAATTCACCATTATCTTATAAACAACATGAGGCAAATCTTTTCACTTGGAAAGAGATAAAAGGACATTTATACAGTGAAAACATTAGGTTAAAAATATGAATTTTTTTCTGATAAGCTTTACTGAATTTCTCCCAAATTCCCTTTAAAGGAAATGAGAACAAAGCAGAAGTGTTAATCCATTAAAAAAAAAAAAAAAAAAAAAACCTCCTTCTCCCAAGAAGTGGATTTCCAAAGGGACTAAAATATTCCTATCTGTAACAATCTCAAATCAGATAGAAAGGTAAATGGTATGCTTTTACTCCATGTAACAAACAACATGTATCCCATTTGTTTACAATAAAAATAAATTTTTTAAAAAAGGTAAATGGTTGTGTTGTACATTAATATACACTACTATGTTGTACTTTGCCTTTTAAAAAAGAAATATATTATAATGATTTGAGGCAAGTACTGCAAAAACACTAAGCTTCAACTGGCAGAGGGGTCTATATATCATCTTCCCCTATCTCCCAACTAACTATAACTGCTGGAACATGTTCTTACAGAATTTTCCACAAGCTCAGAAGTTGAGCTTGTTAACTAGAAAATTAAAGTTATAACAAATTTGACTTGATCTGTACTCAATGTTAAGTCAACTTTAAAACTTTAAAGCAGGCAACCTGTAAAGTGACTTACAGGCATCTACCTGTATGTCACAAAACACAACTTTTTTTAATCCTACCTTTGGCTTTTATGAGAAGACAACTTCTGCCCCCACTAGATAAAAATCATTTTTATACTTAACCCCAAAATAGAGCTTGTATTTTCCTGAAGTATGCAGGTGGATTTTCAGTAGGACACTTAAGCCAGATCTTAAGAGCCCGGGTATACCAGAAGACCCCAGTCAGGTTAAAGAGGGAGAAGAAAAGTTTACCCAGATTCTTCTCCCCTTGTTGGTAAAATTCAAGGCTGGAACTTCATCTGAGAATTAGAGAAGATTGGATTAGATAAATTTCACATCACACTTATATTTTAAGACCAACATGAATAAAACATGGGAAGGAGGGAAAATTGAAAAACTCCAAGACAATTTTGAGATCAATTTCAGCTTTACTTGAAATTTGCATTTATTTGCAAAACATACCTGTCCTTAAGATTACTGCAATGCTTATTTTAGCCTTAAAGTAGTACATAAAAATAAACAATTTTAAGCATGTATATATTTTGTTACTAAATTTTCTTAAGACAGGTGTGCAAACGCCAGGTTTCCCATCTCAAACCAATCTCCATGCACAAACTAAGTTAACCAAAAAATGCTCAAATCAGCAATGACACAAAATGCATTAAAAAGAAACTCAAATGTTTTTTTTTCCCTCAAAATTAAACTTTAGAACTAACCTTTTATAGTTAAACTAAGTTGTACCTTTCCTTTCATCTGCATACACCAGGCTAAAGCCTTCCAACAATAGATTTCATATTGGCACAAGGACATTTCAAAGAAACCAAAACAAAAGGGAAAAAAGAGAAAGGAAAAGAGATTTACGCTGGTTTAAGTGAAAGCCTTAGTCCACTTCCTCAATGGTAGGTCCCCCGGAGGCTCCAGAAGCGCCGCCGCCAGGACCGCCTTGGTAAAGTTTGCTGATGATGGGGTTGCACACTCTTTCGAGCTCTTTCTGCTTGTGTTCATACTCGTCTTTTTCTGCCATCTGGTTTCGGTCGAGCCAGTTGATCACCTCCTGACACTTGTCGAGGATCTTGTTTTTGTCCTGCTCGCTAATCTTGCCCCTCAATTTCTCGTCTTCCACGGTCTGCTTGATGTTGTAGGTATAGGACTCCACCGCATTTTTGGCCGCGACCCGGTCGCGATTAGCTTCATCTTCCGACTTGTACCGCTCCGCCTCTTGAACCATCCGGTCAATGTCATCCTTGCTCAGACGACCCTTGTCGTTGGTGATGGTGATTTTGTTTTCCTTACCGGTGCTCTTGTCAGCAGCCGTGACGTTGAGGATTCCGTTGGCATCGATGTCGAAGGTGACCTCGATCTGGGGGACCCCACGGGGCGCCGGGGGAATCCCAGTCAGGTCGAACTTGCCTAGCAGGTTGTTGTCCTTGGTCATGGCCCGTTCGCCTTCATACACTTGCACCAGCACGCTGCTCTGGTTGTCTGAGTAGGTGGTGAAGGTCTGCGTCTGCTTCGTGGGGATCGTGGTGTTCCTCTTGATGAGAGGGGTCATGACGCCGCCAGCCGTCTCGATGCCCAGCGACAACGGAGTCACGTCTAGGAGTAGCAGGTCCTGCACGTTCTCCGACTTGTCCCCGATGAGGATGGCGGCTTGCACTGCGGCGCCGTAGGCCACCGCCTCGTCGGGGTTGATGCTCTTATTCAGCTCCTTGCCATTGAAGAAATCTTGCAGCAGCTTCTGGATCTTGGGGATGCGGGTAGAGCCACCAACCAGCACGATCTCCTGGATCTGGCCCTTGTCCAGTTTGGCGTCGCGCAGCGCCTTCTCCACCGGCTCCAGGGTCCCGCGGAAGAGGTCTGCGTTGAGCTCCTCGAAGCGGGCGCGGGTGATGGACGTGTAGAAATCCACGCCCTCGTACAGCGAGTCGATCTCGATGCTCGCCTGCGTGGACGAGCTCAGCGTGCGCTTGGCGCGCTCGCAGGCGGTGCGCAGGCGCCGCACCGCACGCTTGTTGGGCCCGATGTCCTTCTTGTGCTTGCGCTTGAACTCTTCTGCCAGGTGGCTGACCATACGGTTGTCGAAGTCCTCGCCGCCCAGGTGGGTGTCACCGGCCGTGGACTTCACCTCGAAGATGCCATCCTCGATGGTCAAGATGGACACATCGAAGGTGCCGCCGCCCAGGTCGAAGATGAGCACGTTCTTCTCGCCGCCGGCACAGCCTTTCTTATCCAGGCCGTAGGCGATGGCAGCCGCCGTGGGCTCGTTGATGATGCGCAGCACGTTGAGGCCGGTGATAGTGCCGGCGTCCTTGGTGGCCTGGCGCTGCGAGTCGTTGAAGTAGGCCGGGACCGTGATGACCGCGCTCTGCACCTTGCCCCCCAGGTAGGCTTCGGCGATCTCCTTCATCTTAGTGAGGACCATGGAGGAGATCTCCTCGGGGAAGAAGGTCTTCATCTCCCCCTTGTACTCCACCTGCACTTTGGGCTTCCCTCCCTCGCTCACCACCCGGAACGGCCAGTGTTTCATGTCCGACTGCACCGTGGCGTCCTCGAACTTCCGACCGATCAGCCTCTTGGCGTCGAAGATGGTGTTAGTGGGGTTCATGGCCACTTGGTTCTTGGCGGCGTCGCCGATGAGGCGCTCGGTGTCCGTGAAGGCCACGTAGCTGGGGGTGGTGCGGTTGCCCTGGTCATTGGCGATGATTTCCACCTTGCCGTGTTGGAAGACCCCCACGCAGGAGTAGGTGGTGCCCAGGTCGATGCCGATAGCCGGGCCGCGGGCAGACATCCTGACTGAAAGATTAGCGAGCGATTTAAGGCGAGGAAAAACCAGCGAGAGGCAGTCCGCGGTGTCAACTAACGGTCACCTCTCACCAGTCTCCGCGAGCGCAACCAGACTCCCCGCTCCCCGCCCCCGCTGGGTTCCCGGCTCTTATAGCCGCCTCCTGGAAACTCCCAGAGCCAATCCGCTCCCGGGACCGCCCGCACAAACTCTTCCAGCCCAGCCACAGGCTTGCCTGGGTCGGAGTGACCGACCTGTGGCCCAACAGATGTCTACTTGGGCGAGGGGCGGGACCCGGCTCCGCGCGAGGAGACCTAGGGGCGGCCGTTATGCAAATGAGGCTCCTCCCGGCTGCAAGGGGGCGTTAGGCTCGTGCCCCGGCCCGCGCTCCCCGCGCCCTCCAGGTGTACGCGCTTTTTCGCGATCTTTGGCTTTCCAGAAACCGGATTCGTCAGTGCGCTTAGGATTGGCAGGGCACGCGGCCAGTGAGCAGCGCGGACTCCTAAGTGAGGCGGGGAAGGAAGGGTTGAGGCGTGGCGCGGGGAGGAGGTGCGGAAAGGGAGCAGGGCGTGGGGATTATTTGTTGTTCTTGAAGCAGCTAGGGCAGTTCGTAGCCAGGTGTCCCCATTAACCTAGCACGATAAAGAGGGTGGATTCATTTTGAGTTGGCTGTACCAAATAAATATGACCCGAACCACCCCTCTGGCCCAAGCTGAGGGGACCCGGCTCCTGCGTCATATGGTGGGGGGAGGGAGGCTCCCCTGGACTAGAACAAAAAATGGGGTTCTTTGAGCCGGCGGTCGGCGTCTTGAATTTTTAGAGCGTGTTTCGTTGCAGCTCAGTGGTTGTGAAGCACTCTGGAAGCTGCGTGGCGGGCGGGGACGACGAGCCCGAGAAGGCCGGCCGTTTTCCCGCGCTCCGCGAGGGCGGCTTGTGGGGGTGAGACCCGAGTGTCTGCAGCTCGCCTCCCAGGAGGCTAGGGTTGCACTCGCCTATCCTTCGCTGGTTCCTTGCTGGTCCTGCCGCTTTGAACTTCCTGTTTTCCTCTTCCTGTTCTCTGCACTTGCTTCCCTCATTTTCGGCTTCAAGTGCTTTATCCATCGATTTGCGGTTTTTACGGGAAAATGAACAAACGCTTGAAAACCCGCGTGTTAACTGCACCACAAAAAAGCCCGGGCTCCCTCCCCGCACGATCCCCTCCTCCCTGGCGTCCGCACACGCGGCAGCGTTTATGACCGAGGCAGGTTTATGTCTGAGCCCAGTGAGATCATTTTCTGTACCTGGGATGAAGGTACATCGGAGGCTTAACTCTTAGTGAAGATAGATGAAAAGTGCACGGTCCATTCGTGTTCAAGAGGAATGCGAGGCTAGCTCTGGGAAGTACTGCCCGGCCCGGGTGATGGGAGTAGAAGCTGGCTCCGCGTAACGGGGCTCCTGGAGAAGGCCGCCGGCGGTAAAGACGACGGCCGCTTCACGTGATGGGGTGCGGGGGAGGTGGCCAGGGAAACAGGGCAGTCTTTCCTGCAGGCTCTAACAGGTACCCACTGTGGTAAGGGAAAAGACTAATAGCCTTCCATAAGGGGTTGGTGGTCTGATAAGAAGAGAAGTACTGGAAAAGGAGGCAGTGAGAACAGTGAGACGGGGGCGCGGGAAGGGTGTTGGAGGGCTTCCTGGAAGAGGCCACTTGCCTAAGCCAGGCGCTGAAGTTTGCCAGGAGAGTTGGAAAGGCATTCTTTACATGGGTTGTAGTGTGGGCAAAGATGAGACCAGCATATGAACTTTGTGTGGAAGTTTAGTGTTACCAAAAGGGGAGGGGTATGAGCAAAATCTCTACAGCGGGACAGGATACTCTTAGGAGTCTTGTGCCATGGTCTTTCCTGGGGCCATAGGACAGGGAGCCATCCTTTGAAGCTGGCCGAATGCTGGTGCAGCCTGGAAAAATGTTGTGAGAGACAGTGTGGGGGAAGAATTTGGGCCTGAGAAACACAAAAACTATCTGTGTCTAAAAGGTAATGTTGACAGAATTCTGTAAAATCAATCAATGAATATTTAAGATTCTTTTATTTAGTCATTTATGTAATTCCCAGTTTTTAATATGAATTTGTTAATCTCACTGGTCAAGTAGTACTGGTTTTAACCATCATCCCATCTTCTTTTCCATGAAAGCAGTTGAAAAAAAAAAATTTGAAATAGGAAAACATTTAAAGAAAATGTTAGGAAAATGAGGAAAAAAATCAAGACATTTCTAATTGAAGCTGGTGTAAATTGTGAATACAGATCTCTTGACTTTATTCTTGGAAATTCTTGTTTTTTTTTTTTAATTCTTGTTTTTTAAATAGTTTTTGTTTGCTCGGTTTTTTTTTTTTTTTTTTTTTTTGTTTGTTTGTTTGTTTTTAAAGAGACGAGGGAATTGGTGGCCCAGAGAGAAATACTAATTAATTCTTTGTAGAACTGATGAAATGATGTAATTTGGCACTAGAATCCCACCTACATTTGAAAACCCAGTGAGAAGCACAAACTCTCCTATCTCTTTTACTCACACATTTACTTCAAGCCAAGCAGGACTGCAAAAAAGCAAGCAGGCCCAGAATTCTCCCACACAAACACTAAAATTAGAGCTTCAAAAGGAGAGGTTCTTTTGCATAGTAACTACGTTCTACCTCTGCACAGTTATTATAAAGAAATATTGCAATCTAAGGACCACATTCATCTTTAGCACGTCTTTCTAAACCATAGTAGCAATTATAACCACACTTTCATTAGCTATAAGTATATATACTTGTCTCTAGTTTTTTTGTGTTAAATTGATGTTTCATATGTTGTATACTTTATGTGGCATCCTAAGTTTGTCCCAAAATGATATAGTATCTGCATTTTTATTTTGTAAGAAAGACACTTTTGCATTGATAGAACATTAGCACATACTGATTATTCTTGGAATTTTTATATTTTCCTTATATGTATTGATTTTTAAATTTTTTTCTTTTTGATAATTGTGAATAGAATTAAAGTGTTAAAAATGATCAAATTTGAAAATTTATGATCAAATAATATTCATCCTTGCCATCAGTGGTGTAGCAACACAGATTAAGCCTACCAGTGAGAATGTCAGATACTACAATCCTTCTGAAGGCTAAGTGACAATTTTTTTTCTTAAATATGACCATATCTTTCATTTAATATTACTTTTTATGGGCTGGACCCTAAGGAAATAATAGAAAATGCAGGTTTTATTTATGTTAGCAACATTAAAAAGAAATGACTTAAATATCTAACAATCAGAGAATGATTATGTAAATTATAGAACATGCATATGTGGAATTATTATACAGCCATAACATTGGTTTACAAGGTTTTTAATGTTATAGGAAATTGTTCTTGGTATAAGTGAAAAGAGATGAAAAACTTTTTTTTCTTTTTATCCTATATGTAGAATAATCTTATGTATGGAAAATGAATCAAAATATACATGGTTGGGGCTGGAGTTGTGGCTCAGTGGTGGAGCACTTGCCTAGCACTCATAAGGTACTGGGTTCCATCCTCAGTACCACATAAAAATTCATAAGTAAAATAAAGATATGGTGTTAATCTACCAAACACACACACACACACACACACACACACACACACACACGTTGGGTCATCAGTAAGTTTCCTAATTGTACCTTTACAATGGATTTTTAAAAATGTTTACATTCAGTTTAAACAAAGTTCACTAATCCTACTACTTACATAGAAATTGGTATTGATTCTCAGCAAGGGAAATCTGTCAGATTGTTAACACTAGAGTGTTTAAAAAAATTTTTTTTAATTAAAAAACGTGAATTTCACACAGATTAAATGGTGGAAGAAACACATGTCAGATCTCTCTAATGAATCCCCAGTACCCAGAAGAGTAACTGGAACACAGAGTAATTTACTAGCTCAGTGTTTTGTTTGTTTTTCTTTTCGTTTTTGGTGCTGAGGATCAAACCTAATGCTTAAAAGCACAGATGTTACCTCAGAGCTTCATCCCTAACCCTCTCAGTGTTTGTTAGAAGTGACTTGAGGCACATTATTTAACTAGAATTCTGTAAATAATAACTTCATTTTTCTCTTGTGTTAGAGAAAGATCCTCTGCCTACCTCTCCTATTTCTGTACTAAGCACCAAAAAGACCAAAAGTTGAAATTTGCAATCTGAAAATATTTAAACTAGAGATAAAAAGATGAATAAAATGGGGCCTAAAACTATGTGCTTGCCTAAGTAGATTGAAAATAATAAATTTTCACAGAATTACTATAGAGAAAGAACTTGTGTTTTCCAGAAACCCTTCTCAATCCTCAGTCTCTACCCACTCATAATCTTTGTAAAGGTTGTGTCTTGTTTTGAGGAGGTAATGGTGCCTGGAAAAGAAGGTAGAACGAGCAACACCCTGTAATTTGAGGACCTTTGAGCAAACTGGAGTTCAGCTAATGATTATATTTAAGATCTCTATAAATATTGCTATTTTATAATTCTTTGAAAGTGCCCTGACTTAAAATAATTCTCCAATTACCTATTGCTACAGGAAATTTTTTTCCCATTTGTTTGAGTCTTAAAAATTCAATCTTTTAATTACACTTAAATTGTAGATAAACAATAAGCTGGCATAGGAAACTACCATGTCTGGTATGGAAGGCTAAGAGAACTGAACCTGGAAGAAGTCATTCTGTGAGAGTCGCAGACAAATTGTTCCTACAGTTTTGAATACCAATCTTAAGGATGAACCCTTGGGGAATAGTTGAAACAATCTAGGAAAAGTGAGACTATCCTGTATATGGAGAATCAGACTCAATATGCCATTATTGTTAATACTTATTAAAATCTTTGTCAGAAAATAAAAAAAATTATGCTGACAAAGAAGTTGTTTCTCTGAATAGTAATTATATTTGCTATTTTGAGAAAGAAATTAACACTCTGAAAAGAGCTTTATCAGTGGATTTTTATATTCTTTTTATACTATGAGGAAACCCAATTTGTTGTCATCTGTTTTGCCATGAAATAGTATTTTTCAATCATTCTTCTATATTCAAAGAAACCAGGATTTACTCACAAGAGTTCTAGCTAATTCTCTTTGTGCATTTCTTAAGTTGCACAGAAGCACCATAATTAGCCATATTGTTTATTCTGTTATTGTGGTATTAAAGGAGAGGAGGAATTGATAACTTTTCAGACTATTTTTTTAAAAAGATCCAGGTTGAAAAACATACAGTACAAATAAAAGTAATATACAGACAGTTTAACTTCTGAACATAAAGGAGTAAGTTTTATTAGATAAAAGCAATGGATTTAAAATTGTAACAAAAGTACTTTAATCCAAAAGTTCCATTTTATACTATTACAGAAAATAATCATATCATAGAAGGCATTTATACCATTTATAATGATAATTCATTACATTTGTAGTTAGTACAAATTTTAAGTCATTTTTCTTTAGTAAATCTAATTAAATAAAAATTTAGTTGATCAAATTATTGTCATTTTTATATTGATCTGGCACCTTTAATTATTGGTAATATTCTTTTTTGTTTTGTTTTTGTTTTTGTTTTTTGGTGCTGGGGATAGAACCCAGGGCCTCAGGTGGTGATATTCTTTTATCTTTTGTTTCCTATTTGTCTTTAGAAGCCTTCAGTTCTGTTTGTGTTCCCAAGAGATGAATAGTAGTGTTTTTTAGACTCAAACTTCTCTAGGCTTATTTATGTCTCTTAAAACATTTTCATATGTGTTTAATCTCATTAATGGAGATTTTCCTCCCTTCTCCCACTTATTCCTACTATTCCATTTTAATAAATTCTTTCTGATTTTCAGCTAGTCTAATTATTATAATGGATATTCAAGTTATCATCCTACTTACAGCTAAGGTTTTTTTAAGTGACTTAACCTCTGCATATATACTGTTAAGTATATGTTAAAGTTAGATCTCTTTGTGCAATTGCTTACTAAAATATTTGAAGAAATAAGCATAAAAGTAAGACAGCATTTCTAAAAATATATTGTGGTATTGCACTAAAAACAATAGTAATAAAGAACTGATTACATAATTAATCAAAGGTAACAGTACAAGTATATTCACAATAAGGAAATAATGTGGCCATAAGTCATGTGGTTTTGTGTGTGTGTGTGTGTGTGTGCATGTGTGCACGCATGTGTGTATCAAAATGTATTTGTATTCAGGTTAAAATTTCATCAAGTATTTCTGTGTGAAAGGTTTTTTAAAACATGTTAAATGTTAACCATCATTTCATTTAATACTTTGAATTTTATTTTGAATTTTGAAGTTGAGTAGGGCACTATACATTAATATTGAGAATATTTAACTGAAATTAATTCTACCTTATTAGATTATATTGCTAGATTCAGAAGAAAACAGCATGTCTGTGATTTGTGAAAATCTACCACTATTATAATTATACTACTATGCTCTTCAAGGTTACAGACTTAAAGAAGAGCTTATATTAATAATCTGGTATGTGGTTGGTAAATGAGAAAGGAAGCAAGTGTTACTTACAGTGAGTAATAACTAGATTGTCTTTTTATAATATTGACCTTAAATTTCTTTCTCTGTACTCCTCCTGTCTTTTTACTTAACACTCTAAACCACATATTTTGGGGTGAATTTTAAAAACTTCCTAACTACATTTCATAATATATAAGCTATGATTCTGGTTATTTTAGGTTTAGAATTATATGTGTGTTTATAGATATATGTGATTATCTCTCTTTATAATATATTGACAGTAGCCTACAAAGTCCTTTTATTTTAGAAGGGACCATTGAAGATAATTAGCATATAAAATTTCATTTTAGCGCAGCTTTAACCACTGATGTCATGAGAATTTTACAGTTACTTTAGCATATTTTTCACAAATACTAGGAAAGTCACCATGAATCAATTTTGTTATAACAAAGTGATTCCAAAGTGATCTTTATTTTCTTGCATCTTTGAACTGGAACTTTTGGGGCTGATGAAGTTTGTCAGGAAGACAGAAAAGATGGTGCCACTTCAGATCTGATATTCCTGGGTCTGCACTTAAAGATTATCTGTTGAAGATTGATTCTTCCCCATGTTCTCTCCAAATTCAGATCTGTCACTTCTCCAGAGGTTTAGAAGGCCCTATTTCACCACTGCCACACAGAAAAAGACAAAACTCAAGAAAAAAAACATTACAAGTTGACTGTCCTACAAGATACAATATATTTTTAGGTCAGAATTTCTTAGCTTTTGGCACCAGGCCAGCATATTGTTAAAAAGAATGAAGAATAGGAACAATAGTTTCTAGAATTTAAATTTACCCAATTACTTCTTGAATGTAACTCATTGTACCTTTTAAATATATTATTACTAATACAATTCTGCTGTATTTATTTAGCAGAATTTCATTTTTGTTCTTGCATGTATGGTCTGAGCTAGAATGGTTTGGCACAAAAATGTAACATAAAAAAAGAAGGTCAGACAAGTAGAAGGGTAGGAAGGAGGAAGACACATTTTCCTTCAAATAAAAAGTTTTACAATGTATTTTCTAATGGCAAACTTCTGATTGAAACAAATTTAAAAGTTCATGTTCCTTTTACTGTCTTCAGTCATAAAGCTAACACTACCTTCTTCAAATATTAAGTGTTGTATACTCTGCAAATGAAAATGAAGTACACAAAAACAGAGAAAGAAGAAGTATTCCTTCAAATTCTTAGGCATATAACTGTCTTAACCTGACCCATGATTCTGGGTAGAATTATATTTTTGCCTAGAATTATAAAGACTTGCATAATTTTAATTCCATATATAAAGAATAAATTGTCCCTTAAAATTTTTTTTTCATATCAGGGAACATAAATATTTGAAAGGTGATATTCATAATCTGGGTGCTTGGAATTGTTTCATCAAAAATTGAGCTATAGGGCTAGGGAGATAACTCAGCTGGTAGAGTGCTTGCCTTGCAAGAACAAGGCCCTGAGTTCGATCCCCAGTACCGGGAAAAAAAAAAAAAAAAAAAGCAAAAATTGAGCTATAAACTATTGGTTTAAGTAGAATAAAAACAACAAAAACTTTTGAAAAAAAGCATAGAGCAGGCTTTATAGCCTGAATACTTGTCTATTCCTTTCTCACATAAAATTATTATTCCTGGCTCTGAAATGAAATTGTGTTTTTAAAAAATTTTGTCATTCTCTGACTCTCGACTCCTATGATTTCTTAGTACAATGATGATTAGTACATTGATATATTCAATATAGAACCAAGTATTGAATTGTAATCTTCATATCATCTTTTTTTTGTCAGTTAATTGAGCAGGATATTAAGAAATTATAATGGTTTCCTGCCCTCTAGTGATCTGTGTGGATTTTGATAGAACAATTCAGTCACTATTGAATGGCCTCAATTATTTGGTTCTCCTGAAAACAATAAGGGAATAGCTAAAGTAGGATTTAAACTTAATGCTAAATTCAGCTAAGTGTATGTACATAAATATGTAAGCAGTGTTAAGTTGGTTCACAATTAGTATGAACTTACAAGCTGTTATTTGTTTATATTTACTAATTGCAATTACAGACATGAACATTCTAAACCCTTGCCTTTTTGCCTCTTGCCAGAATATAAACTTATAAGTAGTTAAATTTCATCTGGTTTTAGTGAGATTATACCCATGTTACCAAGTAATATGTCCTTGAATTTGACAAGAGCAAAGCCACTTAAATGATTATATAGACATTCACAGCATCATCTCCATTTCAATCTTCTCACTTGAAAAAAATGTTTGACAGATGGTAGCCAAATCTTTAAAGTAGTAGGTTTAGCATAGTAGCATGGAACCTACTGTATAGAAATCAGTTAGTAGATGCAGAAGTTAGAATCAGATTGGAGAGGTTGTTTCACTTAAATGTTTAAACTTGCTGCTAGTTTAGGGTGGTCATGCAAGCTGTCATTTCCTGAAATTATTTTTCATTTCTTTTGTAAGACTACGTAAGTTCACCTAAAATCTATGCTTTCATAAATTGAATTATACACTGCTGGAATAACCAAATTTTGTTGCCATGCTGAGGATTGAACTCAGGGCCTCAAGCATGCTAGATAAGTGCTGTACTAAGCCATATCCCCAGCCCTCCAATTTTTGTTTTTAAGAAAACTTTGATTGCTTTATAAATCTTAGCAATCACAATACAGTAATGGGTGCGTCTTTTTCCATATTTTTTATTGGTGCATTATAATTATACATTAGTGGAATTCATTGTTACATATTTGTATATGCACACAATATAATTTGGTAAATTTCATCCCTCAGTATCTCCCTTTTCAGGGGTGTTCTGTTTTTTGATCAAAGAAATGATGAATTTCTTATCCACATCATCTGTTAAGGCAAAAAGAGGAAACTGGTTATTTTGTCATTCTGCTTTTTCTTGGGAACATTTATTTTCAAATGATGTGAGTTCTTAACTCATCAGTGTCAAAACAAATAAAAGGAAATGAGGATTGGTGAAAGATTAAAACATAAAAGACAGGAATAGGGAAAACAAAGGCGGGGAAAGTCACAGACAGAAATGTGGAAGTTGAATTCAAAATAATTTTTAATTGAGTTCTGCTATAGGCCCCCATAATGGCTGACATACCACTAAATGTTTTAAGTTTTAATGAAAGAAAATCAAAACATATATCAGCATTTAATATTTATTTCTAAAACATCATTCTGAATGACTCATTCAAATAAAATTTAGTTTTCCATTCTCATATTTTCACATTACTCAGAATGTTCATTAGCACCATTACCAGCCACCTTACCAGGCACTGCAGATGAGAGATGAACAAGCACAGCCTCATAGGACCTCTATCACATGTGCCTGAAAAGGCCCATCTTTGCACTTCTTGGTAGGTAGAGCATGTAGCTTAGTGGTTAAGTATAGGAATGTAGGTTTAAGTCAGAGGTCTAGGTTCAAATTCCAGGTCTTATACATAATTTCTATGTGATTTTAGGAAAAATACTCTTCTGGACCTCAGTCCCCTATCTGGAAAATTAGTATACTTACCTCAAAAGGCTATGAGGATTAATTAAAATTATGTATGTAAAGCACTTGAGTATATACCCTTAAATAAATGGATACTGGGATTACTGATCCTATTATGGATGGATAATGGGTTTCCAAATTTGTGATGGAGCTTCAAGTTCTAAACACCAACTATAATTCTACTTGCTTGAGTTTCCTAGCATCCATTCTATCACCCTCAGTTTACTCAGACAACAAGAATATAGGGAGGATCCTACAATGATATGTTCTACAGCTTTTTGATGCTCTGCAATGCTAGAAGTTATTTATGCTGGGATGCCTTTAGAGTGCTGGTGTTTTATCCCTGGGAAGCATTTGTTACAATGGAGAAGGGGATGGTGAGAAAAGTTGATCAAAACAAATTGATGGAAAAAAAAAATTTTCAATTTTAATTCATGATAAAACCCAGTTAAAATTATATACCAAATTTCTTTATTCTTCACTATGTGTGCACAGACATATCCAGGTTTTTTTTTTTTTTTTCTATTGGTACTTATTTAGTTTTTTGTTAATAACAATGACAGGTTTTATACTTAATTTAAATATTACAACTGTTATACTGGTTCTTTGGGAGATCTTCCAGAGATGTATTAAGTATGAAAGTTTCATAGTGATAGAGGAATGAGTATTTTTTAACCAGTGAGAAAGTTGCCAACTACCACCAACCTCTTCCCACTTTTTAGAATATGAAAGTATCTCATGTATTCAGGCATAGCCTTGATGTGTTAATAACTCTTACTCCATTAGGCAGCCTATAATTATTTTAATCTAATCAATTTATTTTAATCCCTATTCATCTTACCTATAATTTTCAAATGTTTTATTTACTCCAAATTTTATATCCTATTCCTTTTTAAATACAGAATAACATCATTCTTGCCTATTATTTTTCCTTTTAATTAGTGTCTGCTCTAGCAAATGTCATCCTTATTTTAATTCTTATTATTGTAACTAGCCCCTCTGGAAGCCTTTCTTCTAATTTAATTTTTGTCCATAGTTAAACTGTTACTTTGTAGTAATTAAACATTTGCTATATACCATTTTACTTATGTGGCTTATTTCTCTGAATATTTTTACTTTAATAATATGGGAAATTAAGAAATTTCTGAGTCCTAATCTACTGTGGCCTTGGCTATGTTTTATTATTCTGTGTGTGGGGGGGTCTTATTTACTAAAAAGTTGTAGAACATCCAAATTGCACCGTAATTGGTGGTAAGCTTGTTAGAAGCTGACTATTCCTCCAGGATTTCTTGCTTTTTTGGAACAAAAAAGTAGGCCTGGAGATGTAGCTTAGTGATAGAGCACTTGTCTAGCATGTCAAGGCACTGGGTTTGATCACTAGCACCACAGGAATAAATAAATTTAGTCTGATTGCTCATATGCATTAAAAAAATCCAAAAGCTAGCCAGGTACAGTGGTATCCCAGCTACTTAGGAGGCCGAGGCAGTAAGAACACACGTTCAAGGTCTGCCAGGGCAACTTGGTGAGACCCTGCCTCAAAAAAAAAAAAAAAAAAAAAAAAAAAAAAAAAAAAAAATTACGAAGGGCTAGGGGTATAGCTCAGTGGTAAAGTGCCCCTGGGTTTAACCCCAGGACAGAGAACAAAAAGGAATCCAAGTATTGGTAGTGGTGAGAAAAGGGCCTTTCAAACAAAATGGTGTCACTATTCGTGAAACAGAGGAATCAGATTCTACTCCATCTATCTAGATTTTTTTCTCCTTTTTTTTTTTTTTTAAATTTGGAGCCTAAAAATCCAAGTTATAAATACTTGAACAGCAGACAACTTCCAGTCTTCATTCTCTTCACAGCACAGGAGGGTGAGAAGCAATAGCAAAGGAGTTAGGGCTCTTTCACTCCACACTAGCAGAGGAGGGAGGTGAAAGGAAGTTGAGTTGGGATAAGGTGTTGGGTATTTTTCCATTTCCCCTAATTTTGTTTTGTTTTATTTTGGTATGGGATTGAACCCAGGGGTGCTCTCCATCCCTATTGCTTTTATTTATTTTGAGACAGGGTTTCACTAAGTTGCTAAGGGTCTTGCTAAACTGCTGAGGTTGGTCTCAAACTTGCATCCTCTTGCCTCAGCCTCCCAAGTCACTGGGATTATAGGCATGCATCACTGTGCCCAGCTTCCCCTAATTTTAAAAACCATGAAGCCTTCAAATGAACGCTGTTTGATAAGGCAAATTATATACTCCACTTTGAGAAATCTGTACTATCCTGTAGCTAATTCCAAAATAAAAAGATGTGTCCTGTGACATATAAAACAAGAAAACATCATGAGGAGTGACTCTGTGAAACTATAAACATCTGAGTCACGTAAAATTAAGAGATAATATTCATATATTTGCTTGCTAATTGGCTGTTAGTACATGGCAAAGCACTAAATCGCACACACGCTCCCCAATGGAACAGATGATCCTTTCTTCAGAGAGGTAGTATTTAAAAAAAAGAAGCCCCCCCCCCCGCCTTAATGGTGGGAAAGCTACTGCAACAAAAAATTTTGATGAGGGTAGAAAAAAGTGACCCTGAAGAAAATCACGTCTACTAAGATATAATGTGGTTTGGAAATTTGGTTTGAGTTTATTTTGTCTCTTTATACTACTCTCTGAGAACATTTGTTATCAGGTTTCTAGCAGTAATATATGTATGCATCTTATATTTTAAGTTGCATTTCCCATATAAATATTTGATAAACAACGGTATCCAAGACTAAGTTGAAATTACTTTTCCTGCATTCTGTTAACTATGTGGCTTTAAAAAAAATTATTTAATTCAGTGCTGGCACCTGTGCTATTCCTAACCTTAACATTCCAACACATCCCCACAAATCTCTGTGCTCACACTGCTCTAATACTTACAACTAAATCTTTACTAGCCAATATGTCTCTCAATTCTCTTGGCAACTTGTTCTTTTATGCAAATTGTATAAAAATGATTTGCATATTTAAAAATTTGATGTGAACAAAAAGCAATGCTATTAAACTACTGCTGTAATCACAAAATTATATTTTTAAATATAGGAGTTAACTAAAATTCTTTTCATTATAAGAAGGGTATTATGTTACAAGTAATTCACATTAAAAGGCATTCTATTCAGTAGATGTGTTTATTGGTGGGTCAGGTTTGCCAGTGTTTTAATTCACATGTAAATTATGTAGACCCTCTGTCAATAACAACTAACAAACTACTTTAATTGAAAAATGATAAATTATTTCCACTTATGCTAATTATTTTATAGTCCTCAAATTTTGTATCCTTTACAGAAAATAATAAAGCATGGTAATAAACTGCAATTTGCCACAATACATTTTCTCCAAATCTTAGTATAAAACACAACACATTTTTTGTGCACTCTACCTTTATAGAACAACCAGATTTATAATTGATTTATTTTATTAGATTTATCAATATACATGGCAGCTTTCTCGAATCTCAAAGTTCCAAAAGTATGTAATTTTAAATCATATTTTCCTTTAGATGTCATACTTCTAGAGCACTATTAAAGTCTATTTATAAACAAAAATAATTGGTAAACTAACACACTTTAGAAATCAGAATATTTTAAATTAAAATATTTTTAATGAATACAAGATGTCTTTTTAATTAACTATCATAGCTAAATTTAATATCATAAAAACAAAATGGCTTATCCCCACTAGTTTCTCAAGTGAGGGAAAGTCACTTGGATTTACACTTAATATAAGTTTTAAATGTGATTATTAAATGATAATATTTTATCAGTTATAGGAAATGTTCATTTATAGGAATTTCCTCAGGTCCATCAATATTTTTAGGCCAAGTTTGAGCCCATGTCAACCTTAAAGGTTAGATTCAGTGCACCTAACTTGCCTAATAAGCTTGTCAATTTAAGAATATGAATTTCATTGATAATAAGGAGGAATAAACAGTAGCTAACTCACTGTTCAACTGACAAAAAAAGAAAAAAAAGCTGAAAGTGAAATGGGCCAATTTCAAATAAATACTTTTAAAATTTTAAACAGGAATGGCCAATCATATGGGGTTTAAAATTTCATAACCTTAGAAAAACACATAAAAATAGTGAAGTCATCACCTTATTGATAAAAAACTAAAGTTTAATAGTCATTGAAGGGGTAACAGCCGCTTATCTACATGTAAAAGTAATTTTAATCAAAGCTAAGAAAACTAGAAACAATGCTATTAAGAAACAACAAAAAATGATAAAAACAATTTAACGCCTAAAACGTAGAAACTTAATATCCTAAACAAAAATATTAAAGATAAAAGGGCCTTGAATTTTTTCCAGCAATTCATCTTATAAAATCAATTTCTAAATAGCTCATATCCTTTTTGCTTTGGTGTTTTGTCTGCTATCAACTAGACATTAGTACAGTAGAAAATCACTTAGGTTCTTTTCAAATGCTTGGCATTATAATGTGATCTCATATCTTTCCTCAAATTAAATTTTGCTCCACATATTCCACATGTATACAGATGAACATCCATGTGCTGCTCCAACTGTTCATTATTTGGGAATATCTGAAAGCAGACCTGGCATATAGTCTCACCAGCAGATAAATGAGAAATCATATGCCGTACATGGTCATGTTTTCTGAAGTTTCCTTGATCACAAATGGAACAGACATACCTGGCCATGCCTTTGTGCATATCATTGTGCAGACGCAACTGACGTTCTCTTAAAAACTGCTTCCCACATGTCTGACAAACAAACTGTTTTTCCTTAGTATGAACAGTATAGTGTTCTCTTAAATGACACCGCTGATAAAATCCTTTTCCACACAGATTACAAAAATGCTTTCGTCTGTGATCTCTTTCATTTTCTTCCATGATGGCGCTCTTAAACATATCTTGGTCTAGGCAGCTAGACATATGTTCAACTACTAGATTTTCAGTTTCAAAACGCTGGCCACAGTTAGGACATCGAAAAGGACAGGCAGAATGCTTAAATAACTGCTTTTTTGGATACTGTTTAACTGGTAATGACTGTCCCTAAAATCATCCAACATTTCAACAAACATATCTCTTATTTCAGACTGCTCATCAGGATTTTCTTCCATGTCCATTTTCTCCTCAGTATTCCCTAACCCATTCATTGTCAGATCTTGGGGTTCTCCACATCTTTGGGCATGTTCCTGAAGCTGTCTACCCTTGACAAGTATTTGTCCACATTTACCACATGCACAGATATTTTCAATGTGTTTGGCTAAGTAATGAGATGACAGGTCCTCCTCAGTTATTGTGAGTCCACACAGCTCACAAGATGCATTTTCAGTATCCTCTTGTACTGGACTGCTGTTGTTAGGGGGTCTCATATTTTCTAAACCAACTCTTTCATCAGCATTTATTGACATCCGGGGTTTTAGAGTTTTCCTACCACTTTTTTTAATGCTGACATCTTCTTCAACATAATATCTATAAAATGGCTCTTCAGGTTCATCTTCCAATTCATCATTGTCAGTGGATTCATTACAGTCTTTATCAGTAACTTTAATAATGTTAAAGTCTTTCAGCTCATCTGTAGGAATATCTTCAGGCTCCATCTTGATAATGATTCTTTTCCTCTCAGCAGCTCTGCTTTTTTCTTCATTGGCTATTTCAGACTCCACTGTGCTACTTTTTCTGCTTCCAGTGGTTGAAGCTGAATCATCAGGAGCCTGGCTGGTGTCTCCTCTAAATTTGTCTGTCTGCGCAGAAAATGTTTTAGAAGAATCCTTTTCACCAAATTCAGCTTTGATGTTACTGTCTTTTTCATCTCTAATATCTACTATTCGGTGGTAAGATCTTGTGTTTTGGTATGAATGTCTGTTAGTACAGGTCAACACATGCTCATCTAATAATTTTTCACAACTAAAGCCAAATCCACAGCTGTCACAGGTAAAACTCCGTCCAAAGCGTCGTGATACACGTTCTTTTGGAGCAGATAATTTGGACACAGAACTTTTTTTACATACATCAAATAGTGGTTCAGGAAAATTACCTAATTGTAAAGATTCTTCATCAGGCTCTCTATTATGTGGTGTATTTACTGTTGAGCTTGGCTCTGCACACCACCTACTGGCTTCACTGCCATTTCTAGCCACAGTGTCTTCATACATTCTTACTCCAAATATCATTTTGCTGTTCTGTTTACTGGAAGCAGAAGATGAACATTTTGAACTAGAACAATCTGCATCTTGTATATCTTCTAAGCAATCAGGAACATTGTATAGCTGCAGGTAGTTCATTGCCACTTTAAACTGCTCAAAACTGGAGGGAGCTGTCATAATTTTTCCTAAATACATAAATTGCAAAATGAGATCAAAACACTCAGCACTAATTTTCATATTGCTGAGATTCAGTTGTGCAGTACTATGTTGATGGTTCATGAAAAACATTCTAAAATAGGAGCTACAGGCAGCTAGAACTGCTTTGTGGGCTTGAAAGTAAATGTCATCAATTGCAATACAACAGTCACAGAGAAAACCCCATTCTCTTTGGTTGTTTAGCTGCTGAAGGACGTAGCTGCTGTGGCTGGGTTTTGCCATCTTCTATTAATTAGAGACCTATGTAAAACAAAAACAAAGTCAGATAATATAAGAAAAGCATTAAAATAATTTTTAGCATTATTTGTGACTTGTCTGACTGCTATTACATTCAAGATATGAATAGCTTTCCACCCTAATGTAGTAAAACCTTTAATATATTATGAATAATTTTTTTAAGTTTGAAAATGAAAATACCCAGCCATTTATTCAGGTTTCTCATATTGAAAGAAATTATCAAAACCAAAAACTTTTATTTTGGTTTGAGGGAAAATATATACCTTAAATCTGAAAGGAAAAATAACATTCTTTTTCCCTTCACTCTTAAAATTCACTGGCTTTCAAAAATTACATTTATGAAGACAACAGAAGTGGGAAATTTTTCAGGATGAAGAATGGAGTACTTGAAGGAAATGAACAATGAAAGTAATACAAGTAACTTAAACTGAATGTTAGTAACCAGATTATCATTAAAAATTTCTTAGATGATATTAAGGAACTAGTGCTCATTTCTAAGTGTATGAAGGGTTTTTTTGATTGTTAAAAATGAGTCTACTGCGCATATATGATTATACAACCAACCCTAACTCTACGTCATGTACAACCAAAAGAGTGAGAAGTTATTTATACTCCTTTTATGTATGACATGTCAAAATGCATTCTACTGTCATGTATAACTAATTAGAACAACAAGAAAAGATATGCTTTGCCATTGCAGGACTTAATATGATAAAATAAATAATATAACTCACTGTTCTTATTTAAAAAAATAAGGTAAGCTTACATCTCGTGTGTAACTATAAAAAATGAGTATCTTTTAGCTATAGGTACTGAAGTGTTTGTAGATGAAATGATATATTTGAGATATTCAAGATGAATGAGGGGGGGTGAAGGGACTATAGATGATGCAAGATTGGCTGTGTACTGATAACAAAGCTGGGAGAAAAGTCAAATTCTATGTTTGTATATTTTTGGTTTTGTTTTGGGTAGTAGGGATTGAACCCAGGGGTGCTTTACCATCGACCTGAATCCCCAGGCCTATTTCTGATTTTGAGACAGGGTCTTAATAAGTTGTTCAGTGCTGCACAAAATTGCTAAGGCTATATATACTCAAACTGGTGATCCTCCTTCCTCAGTCTCCTAAGTTGCTGGGATTTAGAGGTATGTGCCACTATGCCCAACTATTTTTATATATGTTTGAAATATTCCATATGAAAAGTTCTATTTTTTTTTAAACCTTATAATATTATATGGCAGTTGCAACTAAATAATTTTATCAATGATTTTTTTCTTTTCTTGAAATACATCTTATATTGCTCAGCCTGTATTTTAGGATATAAAGAAGCAGTGGATTTATTTGGGAAGAAAGTATTTATCCTTAGATTATAAAATTTTCTTTTTTTAAATGTTAAAAAAGGACACAAGTTAATACAAGCTTACTGCAAATTTTTAAACATAGAAGTACACAGAATAAAAATTCACTTTAGGTTGCAATGGCTTTTCCCAGTGGTAACCCATTCAAACACTATAGGTTATATATTTTCAGATCCATTTATGTTTACATACATAGTAAGCAAATTGAATACTTACTATGTGCAGGCACATTGATTTGCTTTTGATGTGTTTTTTAACCTAAGTCCTACCATGGCAAAGCATATCTTTTTGTTGTTGTTGTTCTAATTAGTTATATATACCATTCTGCAACTAGTCTTCTTCACTTAACATTGGTGGACACTCTATTTTTAACGTAAGGAATTAACTTTGGATAAAGGAGATGGAAATATTAAAATCTCTAGAAGTTCTATTTATTATATTACAAAATTAAAATAAGATCCAATTTTATCAGAATGTATGCTACTAAAAAAAATTCCTATGCAATTTTACTGAACTTAAAAAGAACATTTAAACAAACTGTTCAGAGAAATAAAATGTTCACGCTTCAGTCCCAAAACGCTTCCATCCCTGCTATAGTAATAGTATCTAAATTTACTTCTTGCTTGTAATCTGTTCCTGATAGATCAAATATGGATCACATACCCTTTTCCCCTTACAGGCCTAAATAGCATCTTCCTTCCTATTTCCCTGCCTAAAGTCAGAGTTCCATGGGTAGGGACATGACTCTGGATTAAATATTTTCAGATCTGTTATAAGTATACATACATATCATACTGAATACTTCCTATGTGTGAGACACACGGTTTTGCTTTTACAGTGTGAAAAGAAGGTGATGACATGTGCTGCCTTTTTAAAATGGCAACCACTGTCCTTCTAGAAGCCAGATAGCTGTATCAAGTAGGCACAATACTTCAGACCATTGTAATTTGGAAATCTGTACCCAAACTGTGAGGACTCCTGTTCACCATGGACCTAAAAAACAAAAGCAGTTTATGCCCAAAGATACTCATTAATGTGTTATTTATAATTTGGATGCCTGATAAAAAGGGAATTTTTAAGTAAACGGTCTAATCCCTAGAATTCACTCTTAAAATTCACAGGCTTTCAAAAATCATATTTTTGAATGACAACAGAAGTGAGAAGTTTTTTCAGGATGGAGAATGGAGTAAACGAAGGTACAAAATTCTATTACAATTAGAATTATATAAAACAAATCCAAACAATACAATCTTATTCAAAAGGTTAAAAAAAAAAAGTCTACAAAAATGTGGACCCAAGTGCATTTAAGTAGGATGAGATTTCCAGTCTACAGTCATTTTTCTAGGATTCAGAAAGACCTTGAACAAAAACAAAGTAGAAGGATTATTAAAAAAAAAAAAGCTTTCTAGTACTAAGAGTTGTTCAAAAAGTAAACAAATTTGTTTGGAGGATAGTAAGTGCCCAAATTAAAGGAGCAAAATGTTATTGAGGATATTACGGTGAAATGAGCACAAGCCTTGGATCAAATTTAGACCGGGTTCCAATCTAACTTTATGAGTTTTGAAATTTGCTTATCCTATTCATCCTTTATTTTAAGATGGGGATGACCTCAAAAATAACATTAAACATGAGGATTCACAGAAGTGACACGTAAAATGTACAGTGCTTGGCAGGTAATCAGTTAATGGAAGTAACAGTAGCTGTTGTCACGAGGTGCTAATACTTATTTAAGCATCAGGAAGTAAGTCTAAATAGATAAACTTAAAAGTTCCAAGAACTCTCCTTATTTGTATGAAAAGCAGTTTTATGGCTATTAATTCAAATTAATACAACTACATAGAAGTCCAATTATCCGGACACATCTGAAGCTATAATTACTATTCAGTTAAAATAGTAAAAATACATACATATATTCTGTGTTAACAAAACACTGGAACAAATAATGGTAGTTATAGTATTTTAATGTATATTTATTCATTCAAAAAATTTATTGAATACCTTTGGTGGATCAGGCACTATTAAGTACTGAAATCATCAATAGCACAGGCATTCCATAATCTCAAGGTTAGATCATTGAGAATTTTGACTTTTTCTAGATTAGTGATTTCATTCAACATGTACTCAGTAAAGTTCCTAGCTATGGACGAAGGCATCATGCGGTAGAAAACAAGGGCTCTGGTTTTGACTGGGTATGAATCCCACTGCCTCCATTTGTCTTTCTGCATTCTCTCTCATCGTAGGGGTGGAAGCTGAACAAGGGCTGTGTCTCATCTTCAATGCTAACCATACAGCTACTAGGCTGACCTATGGTCTAAGCTATGGTATTATTCAATTGCCCAAGTTCCCAGGAAAACTGATCTTAGGTAGAGTAACTTCTAATAGCTGTCATTTGCATTTTACCAGCAACTGTGTTCTTAGTCTCATTCAGGGAAGCTTTAAGAAAGCTTAATAAATGAAAAAAAAAGTGGGGGGAGCAGCTGGGGTTGTGGCTCAGTGGTAGAGCACTTGTCTAGCATGTGTAAGGCGCTGGGTTTGATTCTCAGCACTACATATAAATAAATGAATAAAATAAAGGCCCACTGACATCTGAAAAATGTATATTTAAAAAAAAGGTGGGAGGAGATATGGAGGATGACAGATTTAAATTCCTGTGAGACTTTTATCGCTTTTGCATTAATTTTTTTTTTTTTTTTTGTGCTGGGAATTGAACTTGGGGGCCTTCACACATGCTAGGCAAGTACTCTTCTGCTGAGCTACATCCTTAGCCTAGTGGTACACAGCTATAATTCCAGCAACTCCAGAGACTGGGGGAAGATCACAAGTTTGAGGCTAGCCTTAGCAACTCTATGAGATCCTGTCTCAAAAGAAAAAAGTAAAAGGAATGGGGATGTAGCTCAGTTGTAGAGTACCCCTGGGTTCAATTACCAAAACAAATAAAAACCCACAAAAAATAATTTCACTCAAATTCCAAGTCTGATCTCTTTTCAATTTTCTGACATTGTTAATGATTCTAACAAAAAAAAACTTAAGTGAACTTCTTTATAGTAAAATTTATTAAAAAGTTTCACATAAAAGTAATGCTTATATTTCAGTTGCTCCTGCTTTTATGACTGAAATTTGTGGTTGCTTTTGTTTGTGTTACTTAGCTGCATCACTGGAAAAACAAGTTCATCACAGCTAGAAGTCAAGGGCTGGGCTGACAGCAGAACCTTCAAGTGTGATTCAAAGGACTTAATATTTTTTGGATAAGGACTGCTCCCCTAAGGCGAGGACACCAAATGTGCAGTACTCCAGAGGAAAAAAAAAAAATTATGCTGGATTTTGAAGATTTTAGTTTGAAAAGTTTATCAGCTCCAGTTCATCTTAAACTCAAAAACAGCCAACACGGCTGGGGAGATAGCTCAGCTGGTAGAGTGCTTGCCTTGCAAGAACAAGGCCCTGAGTTTGATCCCCAGTACCAAAAACAAAACAAAACAAACAAAAAAAACAGCCAACACAGTAAACATATTAAGTGGGGAAAAGAAAAAAAAAAGTACTAAATAATTTAGATAGTCAGTCCAAATCTAAATTCTTATTTTATAAAAGAAGGTAACAATCTAGGGCCATTAAACCATATCTCAGGCCATAGTTAGCTGTGGTGAAGTAGATGTAGGACTATAGAACAAGGACTCCTGTCAACCTAGATGGTACTAAACACTTCTTTGGAACTATGTGGTGTGGCCCTCTGCAAAAAACACAAAGACTGGGCATGGAACTTAGAGTTTATTGGCTACATACTATTGCACAAGTGACCACCCCCATCTGAACACTATTTGTAATGTGATTTTACCATTTAGTCTTATTCAACAGATGTGTTCCCTAAAATATACTATGTAAGCTGTTTCAGTAAATTTCTCATTGATAGTAAGATTTCAAAGAACACCCTCTGGCTAAATTCCTTAAATTGGAAATAATAGTCTTGCTGGATTACATATTTTCATTTCTTTTTTTTTTTTTTGGCGGTACTGGGGTTGAACTCAGGGCCTTGTGCTTGCAAGGCAAGCACTCTACCAGCTGAGCTATCTTATTGGTATATAGCATATAAACATAGTCAGCACACTGAGTACTTACTATGTGCCAGGCACATAGCCTTGCTTTTTGTAATGTGAAATGAAGGTGATGACATCTGTAGCCCCGTCATTGGATAAATGATAAGGGGCTACAAAAAAACACGTAAAGTGAATGAAGTAACTTAATTTGAAGTGTCTCCTATTAGGTAAATAACAATTCCAAATTGCATTACCACTGAGAAACGTAAGGATGATTTGCATAGCCTCGGGGAAAGTCTGGAGGCAAGCCTAGCACCAGACTCCCAATTCTGTACCCCATCTCTGCACCACTCAGTCACCTCTCATCTTAAAGGGGGTTTAAGTATAGGTTGAGCATACCTAATCCCCAAAGTTCCAAAATTCAAAACTTTTTAAGTACCAACATGCCAATAAAAGTCATACAAATATTTCACAATCCAGGAAAATTCTGAGAGCTGAAACATTTCTGGTTCCAAGATATGGGATACACAACCTGTATATACTTTAATCTCCTTTTACCTATTTCTATGTCTTATATGATTGAGTGTATGCATATGGATTTAATTTGAAGGCTGTAGATTACCTTTTTTGAAAGCCTAAAACATAATGAAAGAGTTCCCTCATGTTTTAAGATTAGAGTATCAGAACGTATTGAACATCTACTGTGTTTCTAATACTGTATAAAGCATTGGGGTGCAAAAAGACGGTGTATAGTTGAGCTAATTATATATGCGGGATTACGTTTGAAACCAAAAAGCTATTTGAGAACAACTAAATGCTAAATTATATCGTCTATAATACAGCAAGAGTTTAGAAAAAAAGCATGAATTATACCAGAACAATAGGCTTTAGGAAGGATATACGATTTGAGTGAAAACTTGAGGAATGAGTAGGTGGAGAAACACAGAAAGGGGAAAGACATTTCAGTTATTTGTATAGGTATGTATATAAATAGTTGGGGAGGACTATATAACAGCTAGGCTGGAAATGTAATGGAAAGGAAGGTTAAATTGCTTTATAAATCGAAGGTGAAGGTTGTGCAGGTATGGTAAATGACAACTGTAATACAATAATAATACAAATAGCTAACATTTGTTAAGCCTTATGATAATGTCAGGCTCTACTCTAGGCTGGTATATGTATACCTCAACACATATTACACATACATACATAGGTTAAAAAACCTAAATTAAAAACCAGAGATTGTTGTAGTCTGGATGTGATTTAAGTATGTCCAAAGGTTCATGTGCTGGAAGCCTCGTCACCAAGAGAGAGGATGTTAGGAGGTGGTGGGAGCTTTAAGACTTGGCACCTAGCAGGAGGACATTAGGTCACTGGTAGCACTGCCCTTGGAAAGGATTAAGACCCCAGGTAGCTCCTGAGAGGGGGTTTGTTATAAGAGAGCAAGACTAGCCCTTCCCTGCTCTTCCTTTCACTTCCAACATATGATCTAGCCAAGAGGGGACCTTACCAGAGCCAGTGCTATGCTGTTTGGATCTTCAGCATTCAAACTGTGAGCTAAGTAAACTTTTCTTTATAAGTAAACCAACTTCAGATATTTTATTATGGTAATGAAAAACTGATCAAGTCAGAGGCATACAGTATTATATGTATGCCATAAAGAGAGAACCTCTTGGGATTAGAGCACAAGCAATATGACTTTCCAGTCTAAGATCACAGCCTTGGAGATTTTGTCACCTAACAGAATATCACATTAGCATTAGTTTTTTTTTCTTTGAATATCATTTTCCAGAGTATACAGTTCAATCTTTAAAATTGATTAAATTTTTAGGTTTTCTCCTTGAAACTTCTGGGAATGAATAGTTGTAGAGGCCCCTAAAGATAAAAGGTTTTATTTAAGCCACTTAAAAGATAAATACAATTAGAAAATTTTATTCGCTATTTAGACCAAACATTCTAGCTGGTTATTAAACTCCAAATTCAGTACTTAGTACAGGAAGTTCTGAAATTATAATTGGATTATGTTCCAAAACTTATTTTTAAGTTATTTGGAAACTGAAACACATATTCCCATAGAAACAATGCTATAAATGATAGCTTGGTTTCATGTTCATGTTCACACCCTCAAGTCTTTTAAAAACATAATGCAGCTGTATATTAATGCTAACAATGCTTAAGTATTACTTGTATCATTAGCACTGACAGAGCTCTAAGGAACAGTCTGGTACAGTAAGGCCCACTATACTAAACCCTCAAGGACAGGGCCAAGGCTTAACAGCCTTTGTGTTCCTTGTGTCTAGCACTCTTCTCACATAGTTGGCTCTTAATATATGCTTGTTAAATGAAGGAATTTTTTAAAAGCCCAGGAAGTACACCCTGCTAGATTTGAATACCAGCTCTACAGCTTACGTAGCTATGAGCAAACTTTTTCTAGTTCTACTCTTCTCAACTATAAAATTGGAATAATCATACTCTTCAGAGAACTCTTATATAGAGATGACAAATATTTTTTTCATTTTCGATCCAAGCATAATCCAATTTTTAAAAATTACTAATGTCACCATTATGAACACTTTATAGAATTTTATGAAATGATAGTTCAATCTACAATTCTACAGACCACAAAGCAAACTAAGGCCCTCAGAGGTTAAGTGATATGCTCACAGTCACATCTAGGTTTAGTGGCTGTCAGGATAACCTTGGTTTCTTCAATCCTGGTCTAGAGCTCTTTGTGCTACTGTAACTGCAGCTCCCATGCGCAGCACCACCTGACCATTTCCTCTGCATCAATTATGTTTTGCTGAAGTGCATGAGCTGGTCAAATTTGCAAAGTTGTTTATACCTACACCTGCTTTTGGAGATGGTGTTTTGTTGCTTGCTTGGTTGATATTTTTCTGTCCCCTTGTCAAGTCAATAGCTGTTACTTCTAAAAGGTATGCTGACCTCCATCTGTCCACCATTTCAGTCTTTTATGGGCTGTGAAACAAGACAAAAACTCATTGAAACTCAATTTACAATAATGTAATTTTCTCTGAGGACCTAGGGAAGGGATCTGTGAGTTAGGTATAAGGTTTCTATCCCTAGCCAGGCGTGGTGGCCCATGCCTGTAATCCCATTAGTTCAGGAAGCTGAGGCAGGAGGATCTGCATATTAAAAGCCAAGCTCAGCAACTTAGTGAGACTCTGACTCAAAATTTAAAAATGGCTGGGGATGTGGCTCAGTGGCTAAGCATCCCTGGGTTCAGTCCCTAGTACAAAAAAAAAAAAAAAGTTTCAATTTCTGTACTTTATTGATAAGCAATCAAACTGCCTTCTTTTGCTTCGTGACAGGGATTAGGTAAGGCTGTCAACCAAATAACTTACAAATGAAATATTTTTGTAGTTAAACTACACAGCAAACCTAGGAAATTAACTCAACCTGAATGCAGAGGAAACAGTGGCTTCTAGAATAGTCTCTTTTCTTCCAGGAGTGGAGGAAAAGTTATTTGATCCAGGCAGTTTCTGCACTTTCATCCTTCATCTTGAAGAGGCAGCATAATATATTTTGACCACCAGAGGGCACTGTATAAACAGTTGGCTTTTCTCTGCTAAAAGTGGCTTCACCAGGAAGTTCCTTTTAGCACATGGCATTCGTATTCATTCTTAGGGTTTATTTTATAGGATTTCTATCTATTCCAGAGTTTTCACTTTATGCACTCAGATTTTTTTCCGAGGCCCACCTAAAACTGTTCCTCCCTCTGCATTGTTTCAGCTGCCACCACTGTGCACCAGTTTGGCTACTTGCAAATCACCTGGAACTTCTGGTAATCAACTATCAAGTTCTGCCAATTTTCCCACTCAGTATTTCTCAAATCTGCCCCTTTATTTTATCCTTACCTTCCCTGTCCTCACGAGGTCTCTATCATCAATCTTGAGTTACTGTAACAGGTTCCTTAATGGACTCCTCAAATTCATCTTTTGCTCTCAGATGATTCATAAGGAATAAGAATTTGACCATGCCATTCTCCTGCTATGGGTGCCCCCTTCATGTATCCCCAGGCCAAAGTATTAACTCCTTAGCAAGGCATACAAAACCCTCTGTGCCCACCCATCTACCTGTATGCTGGGCTGCTTCCTGCTTCAAACTTCACATTCAAGCAATAGAGAGATTTTTGCTGCCTCATTCCCAGGTGTCCTCAATACACAGGACTTCATGTATGCCTTACCTCCAGTTTTACTGAGGCCGATTGGTTCTTCTGTCTGACCCTTCCACATATTAGAATTAGGTTACTACCTCCTCCTAAAAGCATTTTATAACTAACTTCCTCTCCCACTTTTTTTTTTTTTTTTACTGTGCATTATCACCTTATTTTGCACTTATTACACTGTATTTTAATTATCAGAACAGCAATTTATAGTAGACATTAAAGCATAGACTAACCAGACTGACAGATCTGCCACTAATTAGATGTGTGACCTTGAGTAGGCTGTTTACCCGATTTGTGCCTCTTTCTTCATCTGTGAAGGGATGGCAAGTCCTTCCCAGTTTTTAGAGTAACTATAAGGCATGTCACAAAGTGCTTAATAGGAACTGGCTACAATTATGTGTTGGTATCCCTCACTAGATTGTGAGCAACTTGAAGGCAAGGACTTTGGCTTATTCCTTTCTCTGGAATATAACTATTTGGTGAACAGTTACTGAATAAAGAACTGGTGAGGTAGACCTCAGCAATGATGGTAGGGATTACTGGTTTCCTTCTTTTAAGAGATCCTACACATTTAACAAAAATTGTTTTCAACTCTGTGGCTCCAGAGTTTTTTGTTTGTTTATGCGTAATGCTAACCACACTCCTAATTAAAATTCAACAAAATGAAGCTGGGCATGGTGGCACACACCTCTGATCCCAGCTACTCAGAATGAGGCAGGAGGATCACAAGTTCAAAACCAGCCTCGACAACTTAGCAAGACTCTGTCTCAGAATAAAAAATAAACAGGGCTGGGGATATAGCTCAGTGGTAGAGAGTACCCCTGAATTCAGTCCCCAGGATTTGGGGGAGAAAGTCAATGAAATGAAACCAAAAAATATTTGTATAAAAATTTAAACTTAAAACTCCATTTTCAAGTCTAAAATCTATTTTAAGATTTTCCCTTATTCCCAATCACCTAACAGTGAAAGCATTCCTATCTGCACTCATGCTATTACCTTTGCTTAGAACCTCTTCCATGTCCAGCTCACGTTCTCTGGGGAGTACTTTCTGATCCCAGAAGAGTCAGATCCCTCTCTTCTGTGCTGCCCAAACACCCTACACATACAACTATAGGGTGGCCAGTAATGTATCTTCTAAACTGGATGCTATATCTGTCACTACACTTAAGGCAGGTATTATAATAATTTAGTTCCTCTGCTTTGTTCTAAGGTCTTTGAGATCTGGGCCCTGTCTTAGTCATTACTGTAACCTCTGGGCCACTACCAGTTGCCTGACATTTAGTTGATATTTGATGAGGTTTTGAATGAATAATTGTTGAAGTAGGTTGTTTTATTTTGCCTAAGTTTATGCTTGGTTTGTCACGTGGCTGACAATTATACAACTAATTCTCACAACCACCCAAGATAGGTATTTTTAAAAAATTTTTTTTAGCTGTAGATGGACACAATACCTTTATTTTACTTATTTATTCTTATGTAGTGCTGTGTGTGTGTGTGTTGCTGAGGATCAAACCCAGTGCCTCACACGTGCCAGGCAGATGCTCTACCACTGAGCCACATACAACCTCGGCCCCTATATCACAGGTATTTTTATTATTCTCATTTTGTGAATGAAGAAACAAGTCCAGTGGTTGATTTATCCCAAATTGCTCATTTGTAAATAAAAGGTGAGGCTTGATTCAAAGCTCAAAGTTTCATTAACCAGACACCACTACCTGGACATGACTATCAACTGCAGTGCCCTTTTGGAACACTCCAAGCTTCCCAGAATCTCCCTTTTCCATGAATCTAAAAGTTCTCATCATTCTCATACTGCCCCATCTTACAGGCAGGCAGAATGCCCTGCCTCTTCCCTAACCAGACTCTCACTGCCCACTAGAGCATGCTCCTAACACTAGAGGTCTAAAGTGGGGATGGACCTCTTCAGTTATTTCTTTAAAAAAAAAAAAAAAATTACCTCCATCTCATATGCACAACAGAAAATTTTGGTAATTCTTTAACATTTTATTTTAAAACAATTATAAAGTCAAAAACAAAGTAGTGTTAAAAAAAAAAGTTCCCAATACCCTCAAATAACCAATGCTGTGATTAAATTTCTATGTATTATCTTGGGGCTTGCTTTTAGAACTTCACAGCTCATTCTTCTTCAATAAACCAGGCTAAGGAGTAATTCTGCACTTTGACTAATACCTCTTGTAGTTAATGTACACATAACTATATTTGCCAAAATGTAAGTTCAGTGTAAGTCTCTACCTTAAATATATGCCAAGATGCCAATTATTAGTGGCATTCAGGTTTGAGTTCCATCCACCCTTCACCAACCAGTCCTTCCCATGCCATACCTGAAAACTTTAGACAATCACTAACTCCTCCCTTTCCTCATCCTAATTTCCTTTCCATAATGTTCAGCATTCAGCCTTCAGATCAGGAGGAACCCCCACCATCAACAGCACAGGGATATCTTGGGAGTGGTCTTTATCCCAATTACACCCACTCATACCCAAATATAAATAAGGAAATTTTCTACCATGTGAGGGGTTTGTCTTGTTTAATGCATTTGGCCTGGATAAAACTATCCATCAGAGACTAGATAACATTAAAAAAGTCTGAGAACTAGCCCACCAAGGTACAGTTCAGGAGGACAAAGCAAAAACAGCAGCTCTGGTATGTTTAAACTCTCAAGTCTGCTACTCAATCATAGAATTTAAAATCAGCTCAATTCAAAACACTCCCTTTTTCCCTACCTGGCAATTCTCACCAACTCAAGCAGTGAACAGAGAACATGAGCCCATGAATCATGACAGGCCATCCCTAGGCAGGGTGAGGCACATGCACCAGCACAGCTGTGATCAAATGTTGCCTTCTTTCCTTTATAAAACAAGGAATTGACTGTTCCCGGTGATTATCTCTGAGGAGTGGGAGTAAGGACTTTCATTTTTGTATTTTATGTATTTCAGCATAGAGTGAATGTTTACAAATAGAATAGATTTTATAATTTAAAAAAGTATTTCCATTTTGAGACAAAATAGACATGAATAACACTTGATTTAGTTCAAGTTAGAATATAAGAAAAATTACAAAGCAATCTATTATAAAAGGTACTGGCACAAGAAGAAAATATCAAGAGAAAACACCTGAGACCAAAATGACCTCCCACGTAGATATTTCTCAAATATACCTTGATTTTGGGGGGAAGACTATAGCTTAACAGTAAAAATCTAAGGAAAAATTTCTGCCATTCTACCCCAAATGGTTTCTTCCCCTTTGGGCCAGAAGGTCAACAGTAAGACTTAATGTCTTTCCTGGCCAGAGCAGGACAGGCCTGAAAGCAGGAACTTCTTTTCTCCTGCACATTTAGAAAAAGAAATGTACTTCAAAGAATATGGACACACTTTGAAAAAGGTCCACTAACTGTACCTTCCCCATAGCCTGGCAAAAGAGGAGAATGATAAAGCAGTACAGAAATTAAGCACTGTTAAAGTGAAATCAAAACACAAGGTCAATAGCAAATGGCTGTGACTGTGCTCATGCCCTGCTGAGGTCCTGGTTAAAACATGGTTTCTTTTCTCTGTCAATGATGCACTAGCCTCCTCACACCCTCAAAAAAAAAAAAAAAAAAAAAAAAAAAAAAAAAAACACGGGTAAAGAGTACACCGTCGTATTAGAGGTGGAAAGAAATGGAACACATGGCCTGAGTTATTGAACAGCATAAAATTTTGGTCTAAATAGAGAAATCCTACTATAAAATCAGTGTTAACTGAAGGCTTCCTGCAGATTTTCTCTTTATTAACCTTTGGCAAAGCATTTCACCTCCATATGCTTCAGTTTCTTCTAATAGGAAGCCCCTTCTAGCTCTCAAAGTCATTCAGTTATTACTGAGACTTTCTTAGATGCGTACCAAGTGATTAAAAATTTTAAGTCCTGAGCAAACGATGGCCTGCCGTCATTCAGGCTTCATCTTCCTATATCTACAATCTCCCCATTTCTCCGGATCATGTCCATTTGTACTAATAAAATTTCACAGACTCTAATTTCTTCGTTTCAAAGCAGATCGTGTGTGTTTTTAAGTTGTCATACTGCAGCCTTCAACAAATTTGCCTTAAGAGTGCCTGGACGTTCAGCTCAAGAAATTGATTCTAAGTTGCCTCAAAAAGCCCCAGACCGCTCCTTTGGGTTCGACTGTCAAAGGGAAAATTGTTCCCGTCGTGATACTGTATGGAAATACACTTTGGTCAAGGCAGAATCTGCATGTACCTACCACACTGAAACTCGACTTAGGAACATTACCATGACATACAAATGCCTTAAACCCTAAAAACAAGGACTTTCATCAACCTCTTCCCGACGCGCCCAACTAGGAAAACGTCTTGTCAACCCTTCGGATCATGGGACGCGTTGCTTAGTGGAAAGGGAGACTGGGAGCGGTGCTGAGCTCAGTCAGACCTATGCCTACACACTTCAGTGGTAACAACTCCGGATCTGCAGCCAACAACACATTCACCGAAACTAACCGAACTTCTAGTAAGCGGCCACCACTGGAGGCGAAAGCACTTTCTTCCCAGGAAACATAAGATCTTTCCCACCTTAAATTCCCGAAATCCAGACCTACCACTTTTTACTGAACAAAAAAGCGTGTGTGCCGGCGAGAGGGGGTGGGAAAGCGCGTAGCAAGAATTTGCAAGGCTCTTCTGCCTCCTCTCTCGGAGCGCGCCCAAGTCTGCGGCCTCGGGCTCCGGGACACTTCCCCTCCCACCCGCCGAGGAGCCGCAGCTGTAAGTTGAGAGAAGCGGGCCCTGGGCCCGTCAATCAACCGGGTCCTCCCGCCTCCCGTCTACACCTCCCCTCCCCCCTTAAAAAATAAAATAAAGGCAGAGAAAGAAAGGGAAAAGATGATAACTAATTTGGTAACTACTCTCCACCCGGGCTTCGCCTCCCACCCAGGGAGGCCGCACGCCCGGGACCTGAAGCGCCGACACAGAGCAGGCGGTCGGCAGCCGCTGGTCTCCAGGTCTTCCCAGCGCGTCCGCCTTGCTCTGGCTTCCCGCACGGGTCGGTGCCGCTCCGGCCCCGCACTCCGCCAGGCCCGCGGCCCGACGCCCTCAGGCCCGGGCTAAAGTTGCGCAAATAGCCCCACAACTGGCAAATACTCACCCGCCGCAGCAGGAACCCGGGCTGCGGAGATTTTAGGGAGTTTAAGGCAAATCAGCCACGGGAAAGGCGGGCGAAGGCGAAGGGGCCGCGAGCTGCAGTGGCGGCGGCGCGCGGAGCTCGGGCTGGGCTGCGCGGAGAGACTCTGGCTCTGCCAGGGACTGTGCTGCAACAAAGGACTTCCGCTGCCGCACAGCCGCGCCTGCCGCACCGCACTGAGCCGGCCCCGCTTACGCGGCGACTCCGGGTCTGCCCACCAGTTCGCTGCGGCGTCCGCCAGCCTTCCCCTCCCTCTCGCCCGCCCACCCACTCCGCCGCTGGCTGCTAGGGGCACCCGCGGTCGCCTGTTTGTTGCAACAAGTTTCTGCGTCGGGCTCCGAGGAGGCTGGCATAGCCCGCAACGCGGGGGCCGTCGTGGCGGCGGCTTGACCACCCCTCTCGCCCCTCTCCCCAGGGTAGGCTCGGGACCTTGTTTGCACAGCTGGATGGGACAGGGTTCCTCCCGACTCCCCAAGGGCAGGATGATGCTTTACCACTCCGCCCAGATGTTAGACCCCCGCCCAGCAGGGCCCAGCTGCTGAGCCCTTTGCCTCGCGGTACGCCCGGGGCGTTCTGGGGGCGCCAGCACCCTGGCCCCATCCTGTCGCGGCTCATCCGCTCAGGGGCGCCCATTCCCCGCGTTGCCCCCACACTGTCTTCATTGGGCCTGGTCCGCCTCTGGCCTTGAGTCACTTCCCCCGCCATGCCCCACCCCACCCAGACCGCCTCCCCTCCTAGGCTCCCGCGGCTCGGCCTGGCTGGCCCCGCGCCCTCACCCGCCGAACACGCGGGCACATCTTCCCCGCCCCCACCCCAGAACTGCGGGGTGCCCGTGCTTTTGCACACCCTGGGGAAAGTCCCCAGGTCACGCGGTTGTATGTGGGGAGCCTGTGACGCCCAGGTTTTAGCCCCACGCTTCCGCTAAGAGAGTCAGAACTGGGGACCGTGACTGCATCCAGAGCGCGGGCCGACCGCTGTCTGGCCACTTAGGCGGGCGGGCGCGCACGTACGCACGCAAGCACGCACACTCGGCCCCATCGCCGCTGGTTCCCCGATACTAGGCGCACGGTCACGTGGGCCCATCGCGCGGCGAGCGACGCGGGAAGCCGCGCGAGAGCGAGGCGCCGGGTGCGTGACCCGGCGCTTCCGCGTGCCGTGCGCGGCGCGGGAGCCCGCCCCTCCCGCACAGAGGAACCAGCCCGCCGCCGCGGCGGCCTCTGGGTAAGCGTCGTGGCCCAGCCCATGTGGGCTGCTCGGTGTTCAGTCCCTACCGCCGCTAGCCACCCGGTGTTGTGGCTGCAACTGCACCGGCCGCGAGACAGATGCAAGTAGCTGGGGAGAGGGGTGTTTTTGGTCTGTTTGAGGTGTTAGGGTGCTGGAGGAAAATGGCAACCTGAATCAGCTCTGGGTAGATGACCAGAGCTGCCCCTCGATGCCGACCGCCGGGGCCTGACGCAGGCGGGTGTGGCTTGCGGGCGCCGCGAAGGCATTGAGCCCTCCCTGCTGCGGGCTTGGGTGCGACCCTGCGCCAGAAGCCCCGATGCTCCTGACGCCTCCCCCCGGCGGCTGGGCACACTTCTCTTACTAGCGGGAGGGTCTGCAGGTGCAGCCTGTGAGGACGCAGCGGCCAGTGCCCCCTCCCCATCGTAGTTTGTGAGCACCGAGTTTCAAGGGCAGGAAACTAGCTCCCAAATCCCAGTAATTCCTCTTTTTTTTCAAATGTTTACATCATTCTAAGCAAATTCAGTTTTTCTTTTTGAAGTTGGCCCCATCTTATCAGCGCCTCCCTGGCACATATTTGGAGAAATCAAGTGCTTGTCAGTTGGGCAACGCATAGCGTTGTACCTAGGACCTGGCAGTAGCTAATGAGTTTTATAAATTAACGTTTGCATTCCCTTACAAGGGATTAAATTTGGTATTCTTTCTCTTGAGATTCAAGTCATTTTTGCATAAGTGTTGATTCTCTCAGAATTCTGTCATGTATGTGAAGGATATTTTATAATATCAAACTTTTGAGCCGAGAGGGACCTTACATAAAACTCAGTTCAGGACTGGGGATGTTGCTCAGAGGTAGAGCTCTTGCCTGGCATGCTTGAGGCTCTGGGTTCCATCCCCAGTGCAACAAAATAAAAAACAGGTACAGCCGAGAAGGACACCAAGCTTAAAGGGCATGGTGTTGCTTGATGTGCTTGATCTAGGGCCTCCACCTCTCAACTAGACTTTGGAGCTGCAGACTTCTTGGTCATTGCATCCTCCACTGTGCCAGAACTGCTGTGCCAGTTTAACTCGCTCTGTGGAAAATGTATCTACCAGAGGTGATTACACTTGGCTTGCAGGATTTCTCAGGTTTGTTGAGAAATCAGTCTTGGTCAGTGTGTGATGGTTCTGCAGTAGTGGGGATGACACTGTTTCTACGTGGAATAGGCAGCAGATGATGTGCTTTGGGGCCAAAAGCTCCTTCTTCGACCCCAATATCTCCCACCAAAAATAAAAAAAAAAATTTTTTTTAAATGCTTCAGCCGTATTCTCTGCAAGAACTACAACTTTGTGGCATGGGTTGGTTCCTTAGGTTAGGGCATCAAAGTCTAGGAGTCTGGATAAACTGTGAATCCATTATGGAACAGAATACTCATGACATGAAATAGATTAGTTCTGATGGATGAAATCAAGAGGCAACAAAATATTAGGCAAGAAAGTTGGAAGGGGCCCCACCTTACCTGCTGTATCCTAGTTCTGTCCTGAATGTCTTTCTTGGGTATAGCTGAGATGGATCCTGCTCAAGTTAGGTTTAGCCCTGTTTTATGTTTTATTTAGAGACGGGGTCTCACTGAGTTGCTTAGCGCCTCGCTTTTGCTGAGGCTGGCTTTGAAGTTGTGATCCTCCTGCCTCAGCCTAACAAGATGTTGGGATTACAGGTGTGCACTACTGCACCAGTGGGTCAGGTCCCATAGCAGCTGCTTTCATAGATGAATTCTGAATTCTTCCCATAAAGAAGAAAATACTGTCTCCGTGTTACAAATGTGTTACAAGTCTGAGGAAATGGGCTCAGATTTACCTGACTCTGTGATAAAGTCATTTGCAGAGGAATTTCAGCCCGGATCCCTTATCTTCCAAGTCTAGTCTTTACTATTTTGCATTATATCTTGCTCCCAATTCAAGCCAGGAAGGGGATGAGAGAATTGCCTGTGGCTGATTTATTGGCGCCTGTGGTTGCCCAGAGAGGCCAAGCAGGACTTTCAGCTGCCCTCTATGCCTCAGAAAGTGGAGCTATGTGCTTCCACCCTATCTCCTGAGGGGAATGCGCAGGAGCCAGGCTGTCTAGCTGGGGAGGAGGGGCCCAAGTGCCTTGGCTGTAAAATAATCCTGGCCAGGGCTGTGCTGGGAAATATTGCATAATGCCCTCCCTACCACTGAACCAAAGTGATTTATTTGCTGTGGTCTGTAGGTGGTACTTGACCATGTTGTCCATCTTAGTAATATCAGACCAGAAAAGAGTGGGGGTCTTAAATGATTGAAGATTTAAAAAAGCAGTGCAGGTGCTCTTATCTAAATTATAAGGTACTTCTATACCACTTCCTGTGCTCCCTTTCTGTTTTATTCTACAGAGCATGTGAATGTCAGTCCTTTGAGAGGAGAGATCTAACAAATACTGTTCCAGTTTATAATGACTAGCATAGGCTATGAAGTCAGACCTGCCTTTTTTTCTTTTTTTAACTTTTATTTATTTTTTACTTGGTGCTGAGGATTGAACCCAGTGCGTTACACATGCTAGGCAAGTGCTATACCTCTGAATTACAACCCCAGCCCAAGACCTGCCTTTTTTGATCTCCATGTTATACTATTCCATAGTTATGTATCCTAAGTTTAAATTTTTCCTCATCTCTAAAATGGAAATGAAAATAATAAACAGTAGTCACAGGATTAAGACAGAATATGGAGCACTAGCATAAGGCCTTGCATATAGTAGTATACTAATAGTAGCTATAGGAAATAACCAGGATAGTATTATTCTTCCTAGAAAAGGAAAGATGTTGCTCCTTAAACCTGCTTAGGGAGAGTAGAGGAAGAAAAAAAGTGTTAGAAGCAAGCAGTTTCAGGATTATTAATTGATTTTATTTACATTCTGCTTTCTCTTTACTATTAGGAATTTCATTTTTTTCTTTTTTCTTGGTCTTATTTGGAGGAAAAAGTGTTTATAGTGTTAGAAGTCAGTTATTTTTGAAATTTTTCTAATTCAGCTTTTCCCTAGTTACAAATCAATTATACATGGATGTTTTATTACTTCTGGAAAACTAGGCAATTTTAGCAAACGGTTTCATGGTTATGTGGGTTATGTGTTCATGGAACTGTAATTCCGGGCTAAGGAAGTTTTGATTCACTTACATTCAGAAGTTATAATCATTCTTGTCTGTATTATATTCTAGGTCTGTACTAACATTGTCCTTTTCCAACTTTCTACTGTTCTTTGAGGAACTTTTTTTTCTGTCAGAAACTGTTTTTATGTTTTTATTTTTATTTATTTTTTTAATGGGCTAAGAAGAATTCTTTTCACAGGGTTCTGATTTTTTTTTTTAAAGGTCCATTAGCAGTTTGTACTCCCTGCTGTTAGCATTGTTTTTGGCGTAATGTTGTGGTTTTATCAGGCATCCCACAATGTTGGTTAGATGGGGGTTAGAGGTGGAGAGGGCTGGCTGTGTCTGCCAATTGGCAGGAGGCCCCAAACGGACATTTCCCTGTTCTGTTAAAGGTTTCTAGAGCATAACTGCTCTTTATCATCAACCATGTCTATTTCTCCTCTTTAACATTCTCTATGGATTTTCATAAACCGATATCAAGAATTTACAGCAGAATTTACCTCAGACAACATTTTCAAATTTGAAATTTCTATATCATTTGTAGATATTATGAAAGTAAATGTAATGGAATATGAGACATTTCTAGTGTGTCCCCCCTTTGGTACTAGAAGTGCTTTACTAAACTACATCCCCAACACTTTTTGTTTTTTTTTTTTTTGTTTTGGGACAGGGTCTTGCTAAATTGCTGAGTCTGGCCTCAAACTTGAATCCTCCTGCCTCAGCCTCCCAAGTCACTGGGATTATAGGAGTGCACCATGCCTGACTCTCCAAATACTTTTTAAAAAGAAATCAGAAAATAATGTATTCTTCTTCTTTCCCTTCCCTAACCACCCTACTAGTTTTGGAGCTCTTTTATTTCTTATTTTGGCCGATTTTTTTTTTAAAGTTGCAACTAGAATAACGGTTCATTTAACGTAATCAGTATCATTTCCATACTTTAATCCAAGATTGTTTCTTATAAGTAACTATTATAAAATTGTCCATCTTACTTAATCCAGAGTTACTATAATCTAAAAAGTAAGTAAGATTTTGGTAGTCTCTTAAATGTCAGTGCAATTTTAGAGTATGAAGTACTTTCTTGGTTCTATGTACTCTAAGTCAATGGTTAACTGTGTGTCATATGAGACTCCTGGGAGCTTCTTTTAAAAAAAGGACCTGTGCCTCACCCCCAGGAATTGTTTGGGTAGTCTGGCCTGGATCTCTGGCATCAGTGTGACTCTGTATAGAATATGTTATAGTTAGTGATAAGAACCATTGTTTCAGGATAAAATAATTTCTAATTTCCATACCTTTTTTTTTTTTTCCTTCTTTTTTTCAGTGCTGGGAATTGAACACGGCCTTGTGCATGTTAAGCAAGCGCTCTACCACTGAGCCACACCCCCAGCCCTATTCTTTGATTTTCTGGGTAATCAAATGTCACACCTCTATCATCATCTTAAAAGTTCTATTAAAAAGTTAAAATCATTGTGGAAAGTCTTTTATCATGTAGCACTTGGAATATTTTGTTTTTACATTTATATTTATAGCCATGAATAAGGAGCTCAAAAAAGCTATAATTTTCTCTCCCAACTTTCCTGTCTTCTTATCTCAATGATATTAATAAAGTCTCAGTGATAGAGACCTACAGAAGTAAAACTGTTTTCTTTCAGAAACAGATGTCTTAATCCTTTATTCCTTTTTTATTAAGGATTGTACAGCCTGGGAGAATTAGGAGTTGTATGGTCTGGGATCTTATTCTGGCTACTATAGAGATGAGAGTGCCATAATTTTTCTAAATTAAAAAAAATTTAATATCAGGCTAATTTTTAAAAAAATATATTTTGTTGTAGATGGACACAATACCTTTATTTTATTTATTTATTTTTATGTGGTGCTATGGATTGAACCCAGTGCCTCACACATGCCAAGCAAGCACTCTACCACAGAGCCACAACTTCAGCCCTCAAGCTGACTTTTAATTAAACTAACACGTAGTGTTAAACTTGCTTATCTTAGTTTGAACTAATCCTGAGTTAACTAGTTTAGAAAGTAAATAGGTTTTTGTAGTTTCTTAAATATCATGTTAATTCTCCCGCTACTTTTAATTACTTTGATAACAAAGCTTTATTTATTTATTTATTTGCAGTATTGGAGATTGAACCAAGGGGCACTTTACTACTGAGCTACATCCCCTTCCCTTTTTACTTTTTATCTTGAGACAGGGTCTTGCTAAGTTGCCAAGGCTGACTCCAACTTGCATTTCCCTACCTTAACAATTTCCTGGGATTACAGGCATGGGCCACTTTGCATAGCATATAAAACTTTAAAATGAGGTACTCTTATTGTTTCTAGTATTTATAAATATAATAAACAGATAAAGTATTTTTCTGCATCTTCTCTCGCACCTTAAAACTTCAACCAAAAATTCTTAAATGTAACTTCTAAAATCTTTCTGTATACTTGAGAAACTGGTTATTTTTTATATCAGAGAGAGTAAAATGGATTACAGAGAAATGATGAACAAAGTCTATTTAACAAGCCTAACTAGGATCTAGGCATGATGTGCATGTCTGCAATTCCAGCTGTTTGGGAGGCTGAGGCAGGAGGGTTGAAAATTGAAGGTCATCCTGGGAGTTTTGTGAGACCCTGTCTCAAAAAAAAAAAAAAAAAAAAAAAAAAAAAAACTTAAAAAAGGACTGGGGTAGAGTGCTTGCCCAGTATGCACTCTCCAGGGCCAAAAGGAAAAAAACAAAACAAAAAAACCAACTAGGACTAAAGTATAGCTCAATGGTAGAGTACATAGCAGGGTGTATTAGGAAATATTCTAATAACTTTGCAGTAGATTGGCACTGTTGGCTAGATATAAAATCTGTCTCTGTTGCCTTAAAACATTAAATATCTTTTATGCAAGCCAACTTGGATGAACCTGTTATGTGTGTAAGGTATGTGTATGTATGTATGTGTGTGTGTGTATGTATTTGTGTGTATGCATGTGCATGCACGTGCTCTGGAGATTGAACCCAGGACCTCACATATGCTAAGCATACAGTCTAACACTGAGCTATATATATATATATATATATATATATATATATATATATGTATTATATATATGTATATGTGTATACACATACACATGTATCTTTTTAACAGTTCTGAATTTATTTCATTTTATAAACTTGGAAAATTTACCGCTTATTTGAGTCAACATAATTGAAAAATCTGCTATCAGTATAAAGGTTTAAAGTTCTGAATGGGGGGTATGGAGAAAATGCACTGGATTTAAAAAGTCAGAACGTGAACTACCATTAACCTTACTTAATAGTTTTCTGACTTTGTGTACCTTTCCTGCCTTTTCTGATCTTAAAGTTCCTCAGTTACAAAATTTAGCTGTTCTACCTCATAGGATTAAAAATAAATGTATAGGCTATCAGTTCTCAAAGTGTGGTCCAAAGATCTTTGGTGGTACTGAAACCCTTTCATTGTATCTATAATGATCTTCCTTTTGCAATATCAAATTTTCAGTATACTTGAACCAAAACAACACACAGCAACCCACTGAATGCAAAAGCCAATAAGAGGAACCCAGTATTGGGGGTTGGTACTTGGAATTGAACCCAGAGTCCCTTTACAACTCATCCACATTCCCGGCCCTTTTTATTTTTAATTTTGTGACAGGGTCTCACTAAGTTGCTTAGGGCCTCACAGAGTTGCTAAGACTGACTTTGAACTTGTGATTCTCCTGCCTCAGCCTCCCAAGTCAGTGGAATTACAGGCATGTGCCATTATACCCGGCTTCTGCTTAACATGCACAAGGCTGTGTTCAGTTCCAAGAACTGAATTTTTTAAAGCTAGGTGTTAAAGAGGGTTGCAAAATTTAAACCAGTTCCACTTTTCTCACTTGTTTTTGAAAATAATTGTTTTTTTGGGGGGGAATGTGTTATACTAACATGTAATGGGTTCTTACTGCCATTTAATCCAATTAAAATATTTAAAAATTTTGTGCTTTTAATTTCTAACATGGTAAATATGGATTAGTCTTTTTTTTTTTTTTTAAAGAGTGTAAATGCATTTTGAGACCAGAATTTTTAGAGCAGCTGATAAAGATAATGGCTAATTTGTTCCCATTGGGACAGTTCTGCAGATTAAAAACCCCGGGAAAAAATGTTTTAAATTACAAGGTGACATTTAAGAGTTACAAAAACTGAAGTAAGATTTGCAGCTGAAAGAGGGGAATAGCAGTGGATAAGTTTCCACATTAATGACTTTTAGCCTGAGGGAATGCCCCAGTTAGTGACACAAGGGGATAGCTAAAACTGGAGTAACAAACCTATAGTCTTGCTTAAAGAAGAGACCAGAGTTCAAAATGATGGTGCATCTGAAAAGTGAGGGAGAAATCCTAGAAAGGATATTGGGGTGGTGGAACCCCAGATGCTTTATATAAACTTGCTGTGTATATGCTTTGCTGATTCAGGGTTGAATCTCTTGCCAATCCCTGATATGCACAGGTATAGAGCACCTTCCAAACAGCACACATAAGGCTAAAAAAAAATCTCAATAGGTATTTCAACTACTGCCCAACACTGGGGAGGCTAGACTTGGAGTTTAAGTTCAACCAAGTTGATTGTCTGCAAAAATAACACTCTTTGAGGAATATGACAGAATCTAAGAGTCTGTTGTATTGATCACATTTTTTTTTAGCAAATAATCTAAAATAATGAGACATGGGGCAGGGTGAAACAGGGACCCATCTCCCTAATCAATGGAGATTGACCTGCAAAGTGACCCCAAAGGTAGATTTCACAGAAAAGATTTAAAATAGATATTATAACCACAGTTAAGGATATGAAGCTAAGTAAGGTTGTAAAAAAATAGGAAATCTCAGCAGAGAAATAAGAAACTTCCAAAAAAGAAACAAAGTGAAAATTTTAGACTTGAAAATACAGTATCTGAAATCTTAAAATCTCACTAAGTGGGCTGGGGTTTTCGCTCTGTGTAGAGTACTTGCCTAACTTGTGTGAGGCACTGGGTTTGATCCTCAGCACCACATAAAAAAATAAAGTTTAAAAAAAAGTTTAAAGACAACAATGACTTTAAAAATAAAATCTCACTGAGTGGGTTTAACTGATTAGAAATGACAGAGGAGTCAGTGAATTTGAAAATAAATTAATAGTATCTAATCTGAAGCAGAAAGAGAAATAGATTGGTATATATGAAAATTCCCTATAAATTTCAGTGTTCTATGTGAATGTCAAGGTTTATTATTCCACATTTCTTTCAAGACCTAAGTGCCTTCTTCCCTTTATATATGGACTGACTTCATAGTTCATAAATTAATGCCTTATAAGAGAGTAATCATTCTCACCTGTGTCATCTCTCCACTGTCAAATAGAGATCCCTCTTTTCTGTACAGCTAACTGCTGTACTTCCTTTTGATGACCACCCTTCCTTTCATCTGTAGTTCTCTCAATGTCCTGTCTTTTCTGTACCTACTCTTTGTAGCCTCTGCCTTTTTTCTGACATCTCCTTGCAGTCACAATTTGCTCTTGCTGCTTTCCTGAATTTGTCAGAGGTCACCAAAAATCTCATGGTCACCACACTTACCGGTGTTTCTAATAGGCCTCACCTATGTATTTTCTGTATTTTACATCCTTGCCATGTCCTTTCTTTAAAGGTTCTTTATTGCCTTTTCTCAATGACGATGTTTTCTTATTTCTCTTTTTCTGTTTTATTATGTGTTTGTATTTTCTGAGAATTTATTTTGGCTTTAAAATCTTTTTTTCTCTTATTTCACGATGGACACTTGGTGACTTCAGCCTTGTCATTTCAGAGGTCTCCTTCCTTCTCCTTTCCTGCTGTCTCTAGAGCTCAGTTCAACTTACTGTCTCCACTAATAACCAAACATTTCTACTTGCATGTTCTGGAGTAGACACTTTGAATTCACTGTTACAAAATGAAATCACTCTTACCAAGCCAGTTTCTGTGCATCAGCTCTGGTGGTGTAATACTGTGCCTTTATATCATCACCTGGAACACGGCAATTATTCTGCAATTGTGTTCTAAAGAAATGAGTGAATTCTTCTAGTTACCCAGGGTGGAATTCTGAGACCCACCTTTGATATGATTTTTGTGGCTGACAACATCCAATCTGCTGCTCAGTCGGTTCTGGGTCTCTGTATCTCTTGTATTCCTTCCTTCATTCCCACTGCCATTACTTGTCTATTTGTTGATTGCCTCCATAGCCGTTCTCTCCATACCTTTCCCCTATTGTTCTATTTTATATATTGCTTCTAGAGCATTCTTGGTTCATAGGCCTAGTGACGGTAATGATAACTAGTCCTTATTGAATGCTTACACAGGCTCCACTATTTCTGGATTATATACATCATCTTATTAAATTAATATAACACCTATGAAGTAGATTCTGTCATTATCTGTATTTTATTAGTGAAACTGAGACCCAGAGTGCTAAGTATCTTGTTAAAAAATCACAGAGCTAGTAAGTAGCAGAGCTGGAGTTTTAAGCTTTGAGTTTCTGGAATCCAAGCTTTCACTACTGTGCTATTCTTCCTGTAGAATAAGTAACTGATCATGCTGTTCTCACTCAAACATCTTACAGAGCTCATTGCATATACAACTGGGGTAACTTTTAGACTTATATTCAGTCCCCTCTTTAGACATAGTCAGTCAGTCTGTGAGCTGACCCCACCTCTCTTATTTCCTTTTGTTTGTTTTATGCCATACTGAATTCTTGTGTTACCTCGTTATTCATACACCTCTCAGTATTTTTTTTCTTTTCTTTTTTGGTACCAGGGATTAAACCCAGGGTTGCTTTAACTCTGAGCTATGTCCCCAGCCCTTTTTATTTATTTTGATTCAGAGTCTCCCTAAGTTGCTTAGGGCCTCCCTGAGTTGCTGAGCCTGATCTTGAACTTGCGATCCTACTGCCTCAGCCTCCCGAGTCACTGGGATTATAGGCGTGTGCCACTGTGTCCAGCCTTCCCAATAATTTTTATTATCATCATCATCATTGTGCCTGTTCTTGTAAGCCCAGTTCTCATGCCTTGTTTTTCATTGGGTTGCCTGTCCTTATTTCCCCCTCATAGCATGTTTTCTGAACTGTTCTCATGACAGTAAACACTTTAACTTCATGTTTATTATTTTATGTTTTATGTTTTATCTCCCTATTTCCCTGTAGTCTTGAATTTAGCATCTGTATCTTTTTTTTTTTTTTTTTTTGGTCTGCAAGTCTTGTACAGTATATACTTTCAAGTATATTTTTCTTTATTAGGTTTTTCTTCAAGAGTATTTGTTGAGTAAATTAAGAGTAATGAATGGTAAATGTTACACAGACCATTAACCACAAGATATTTGTATGTGCAGCTTTTTAGTGTACTATTCCTCATATCCATATGGTTCAATAGTTCATTATATTAATGCACTATATATATATAGGAAGAACTGATGAAAATGTTTATGTCTGAGACTTTTCTTTTTAAAGCAAATTATAAGACTGGCTTAATTTGACACATTTCAATGATTCTAAGAAATGGTTTTCACATATTATAATTTCAAATAGAGATTTTTATTTGTGTATTTTTTAAAATCTCCCTGATGGTGTTTTGAAATTGGGAAAATGTAAATACAAGTAGTGATTTTTTGGTTAAATAACTTCTTGGAACAATACCTACAATTTAAATTTGTGTGTGTGTGTGTATACTTTTTTTTTGTATCAGGGATTGAACTCAGGGCACTTGACCACTGAGTCACATGCCCTGTCCTATTTTTGTATTTTATTTAGAGACAGGGTCTCACTGAGTTGCTTAGTGCCTTGCTTTTGCTGAGGCTGACTTTGAACTTGCCATCCTCTTTTCAGCCTCGGGAGCTGCTGAGATTACAGGCATGCCCCACCACACCCAGCTCCTAGTCCTTCTTTTGAGACAGGGTTTTGCTAAGTTGCTTAGGGCCTCACTAAATTGTTTAGGCTGACCTCAAACTTGGAATCCTCCTGCTTCAGCCACTTGAGTTGCTGGGATTATAGGCATGAGCCTCAGCACCTAACATCGATCCCTGCCTTTTCTTACCTTCAGGCATATGTGCTTATGTGTCTGATTTCAGGTGAGAAGAGATCAGGAGTTAGTTTCTTTCTCATGGGGCTCCTGGGTCCCCTTGTAAATCAGGGGCTGTGGCTTGACGTCTTCATTAAGGGCTCCTGAACTTAGTGTGACTGATCAGTCCCCCCAAACATTTTAGGATAGTTGGGAGGCCAGTTTCCCATCAGTGCCAGAGGATCTATAAGGAACAGTGACAGCCCTGCCCCAGACAGGAATCCCTCTTACAGTATTCACATTTATAGCTAACATTTGAATAGCAGTTTCCATTACAATATGATTTTCATATAAGTTAGCTCATTTAACTCTGAGGCAGGGATAGGTATCTCATTTCCATTTTTCCAGTGAGGAAGCTGAGCATTAGAAACATTATACTTGCATAGATAGAAAAGAACATACCTTCCTTTTGCTCATTCATACCTACCAACCTTCTTACAAGGTGAGCAAGGGCCATATTTTACTGTTCAGCAGAGTTTGTATCAGTTATCATAATGGAGGGATTTAATATTAGCTAGGGGTGAAATGAACAGGATTGAAAATCTACAATTTGATTTAAATTTAGGTATCCTTACTGCTCTGTAGGTTTGTGTCAACTTCAAACAGTTTTTATAATATGTATGTATACACACACAAATATATATTTATGTTCTTTTTCTCAGAGCCACAATGGACACGGCTAGCCATAGCCTTGTCCTTCTGCAACAGCTGAACATGCAGCGAGAATTTGGTTTTCTGTGTGATTGCACAGTTGCTATTGGAGATGTTTACTTCAAAGCCCACAGAGCGGTGCTTGCTGCTTTTTCTAACTATTTCAAGATGATATTCATTCACCAAACGAGGTAAGGATGTGTTTTTGTGTATTAGAAGAATTTTTAGTTTTGTAAGATTATTTCTCACGTTACAATATTGAAAAGAAATATGTCTTGTACTATCAATTTGTGTACTACCATTATAGTGAGAGCCCTTTTTTTGGTACTGGATCATCATGTACTATCTATCCTTATATCAGTGTACTATGTTTATACTCAATTATACATTTGTATCCAAATGTTCATTCATTCAAATATATTAAGCAATTTTATAATTGTTTTGTGTATCAGTAGTTAATATATAATGGATCTGTGGTGGAAGCTCAGAATGAAAATAATTATAACTAAAATGTATTGAAGGTTTATTCCATATTGAAGCGCTAAGTCCTATAATGTAAATTCTACAGTTACCCCTAAATTAGAGAAAAGAAACAAACTGAGTTGGTAAGACTGAGTTGCCCAGCCAGGATTATAAATAAATTAGACTCAAGTGCAGATCTATCTGAAGTTTAAGGTCTGTGCTCTTAATCACTCAGTTGTTGATTTCTCTTTCATAATACTTTTATAGCAAGGTTTTGGTGTCATAATTCTACCTACAATAGATTCCATATTACAATTCAAAGGCCTTTTCTTTATAAAATATTTTTTCAAACAGTTCATTTGTGTTTTTTGAATTTTAAGTACCAGATGAATTTAGATATTCAGATTCTTGTGGGATAGGGTGGGTACTTTACTACCCAGAGGTACTTTACCACTGAGCCACATCCCCAGTGGGTTTTTTTGTTTTGTTTTGTTTTGTTTTGTTTGAGACAGGGTCTCACTAAATTGCTTAGGGCCTTGATAAATACTGAGACTGGCCTCAAACTTGCAATCCCCTTGCCTCAGTCTCCCAAATCACTGGGATTACATGTGTATCACTGCACCTGGTTTAGATATTCAGATTTAAAGCTCTGAGAGTAATTTTAGTCAATTCTGGATTGAAAGTGATACAACAATTCTTCGTTTTTCTTTAAAGGACCTCGCATAAATACTTAGCAGTTCAACCTCAATTATATATTTATGTCTAAGTGTTCATTCATTCAAATATATTAATTACTTACTGATGTCTTGGCACATATCTGTAATCCCAGTGACTCAGGAGACTGAGGTAGGATTTGAGGCCAGCCTCAGCAACTTAGTGAGACCCTGACTCTGAATAAAATAAAAAGCTCTGGGTATGTAGCTTAGTGATAGGGTACTACTGTATTTAATCCCCAATATCAAAAGCAAAAACAAGAAGCCTGCACATTATATATATTAGGTACCTGTGCGTTAGACACTGCACTAGACCCCAGTAACAATGAAGTTATAGACCCTACCCTCAAGAAATTCAGTCTTGAAAAAAATTATAATGTGATAGATAACGCGTGTAAAGCAAATAATTACAATGTAATTTACTTCTCTGTACCTTTCTGTGTCTTCCCTGCAAAGTGTTAGCATAGTATGCTCACTCCTTTAGATATTTGAGGAGATTAAATGGATAAATGTATATTAAAATGCTTAAAACAAGAGCTTTGCTATTATTAATAATATAATGTCTGTCATAAAAGGGTGTACAAGATAAAATAGGGTTTCAACCAGCCCTATTGTGAGGAGATTGGAATAGACTTTGTAGAGGCCCTGAATCTTGAAGGATCAGGAGCTATTCAGGTAGGAGGATAAGAAGGTATGTAGCAGGTAGAGGGGAAAAAAGAGCATGAACATTCAGACAACAGAATAGATCAGAATGATTGGAATGCATGGCACAATGGGAGAGCGAGTTGGAGTATAGATCAAGTAATGGGCAGCTTTTCCTACGAGTCTAAGGAGTTTCTTCTCTGACCTAAGTGTCAGGGTAGATTACTTCACTGCTTTAGAAATGGCACTTCATCTTCAGTCTCCTGAGAGCCATGAATTGGTTTAGCCCTTAAAGTACATGTTGTGTGCTAGGCTCAGTGCTAAACTGAACCTAGGAATTAGGAAGGTGCAGACCTGCTCTGTATTGAGCGACTGAAAGCCCCTCAGTTAATAGAGTTCTTAACTGATATTAAAAAACTTGCCACAGGCCATGTCATTGGGTAGCTAGGTCAGAACAAAGAATGAAGCCCAAAAGAGGAAGAGGGAATCCTGAGATATCAGGACTAAAGAAATGTATTGCAAGCATACTGACACCCAGTGCACTCTGATGCATTGACATGAACCTCTGCTTCTGGGAAGGTAAGTCCATGATCGATTTCCATTTTTCCTTCATATCCAGCAGTTCCCTTAGGTTGTGTCTACTCTAATTTTGCAGGCATTTCCTGATGTCTTTTTACTATTATTCATCTATTAACTGAATTCTAGATTCACATGTAAAAATCAGGTTTAGGATTACCTTAATTAAAGGTTTTTCAGAATTATACCTATATTCATTTGTGATTTAAAGAATAGAATATTAGTGTATTTTGGAAGCCAAAATAAGGTTATCATAATTTATATTTTAAATATTACCAATTTCAAAAGAGTTTTTAAATTTTAAAATATTTTTCTTGTGGGCGGAGATAATACATATCACTTTTATGTGTATGTGTACCACCATTAATTAAATAATTCAGTGGTAGTAATTATATTCACAGTATTGTACAACCATCACCCTAAACAGCTTGCTGTAACTTCTAATTTCTGTGTTTGAATTTGCCAGAGTATTCTAGATATTTCATGTAAATGGCATTATATACTAGTTGTCTTTTAGTGTTTGGTTTATATTACTTAATGTTTTTAGGGTTCATGCTTATTATAGCCTGTATCAGAACTTTATTCCTTTATATGGTTGAATGATATTCTGTTGTAAGTATAAAGCTGCATTTAGTTTATCCATTCATTTTTTGATGAACACTTCAGGTGTTTATACCTTTTGGCTACTATGAATAATGCTGCAGTGAACACTGACATATAGATATCTGAGTCCCTGTGTTCAATTCTTTTGGTTATATTCTCAACAGACTGTTAATTCCTTAAGAATGGGATATCTATCTTAGTCATTGTTTTTCTACCTCCTGGCATCTAGTATAGTGCTTATCACTTGGAGTCACTTGATTAATGTCCAACTGATCAGAGTGTCTGTCTCTGTTTCCTAACTTTAGCCAGTAGATGAAATATATGAAGGCTTGTTGCTAGGCCATAAAACTGGTGTTAAATGAAAGTTAAGCTTTTGTTGCCATGTTTTAGCAAGGCAGATTGCTAAATTTATACTTCTTAAGAAGAAATTGCTTTAGACTAAGACTGCTGTTAACTGAAAGGCCAACTAGGTTGTTTCATTTTGCATGGGTCTGTTTTTGTTTTTTTTTTAACAGTGAATGCATAAAAATACAACCAACTGACATCCAACCTGACATATTCAGCTATTTGTTGCATATTATGTACACGGGGAAAGGGCCAAAACAGATTGTGGATCATAGTCGTTTGGAGGAAGGGATTCGATTTCTTCACGCCGACTACCTTTCTCACATTGCAACTGAAATGAATCAAGTGTTCTCACCAGAGACTGTGCAGTCCTCAAATTTATATGGCATTCAGATCTCAACAACCCAAAAAACAACTGTCAAACAAGGGCTGGAGGTCAAGGAAACTCCTTCCAATAGCAGTGGAAACAGAGCTGCTGTCCAGGGTGACCATCCCCAGTTGCAACTCTCTCTTGCTATTGGGCTGGATGATGGCACTGCAGACCAGCAGAGGGTCCATCCTGCTGCCCAGGCCTTGGAGGAGCACCAGAAACCCCCAGTGTCCATCAAGCAGGAGAGATGTGATCCAGAATCTGTGATCTCCCAGAGCCACCCATCACCCTCATCAGAGGTGACAGGTCTCTCTTTTACAGAAAACAGCATCAAAATACATTTATGCCATTACTGTGGGGAACGTTTTGATTCTCGTAGTAACTTAAGACAACATCTCCATACCCATGTGTCTGGATCCCTTCCATTTGGTGTCCCTGCTTCCATTCTGGAAAGTAATGATCTTGGAGAAGTACATCCACTTAATGAAAATAGTGAAACTCTTGAATGCCACAGGCTCAGCTCCTTCATTGTCAAGGAGAATGAGCAGCAGCCTGAGCATTCAAACCGTGGTACCACAGAGCCTTTGCAGATTAGTCAAGTATCTTTGATCTCCAAAGATACAGAGCCAGTAGAATTAAACTGTAATTTTTCTTTTTCAAGGAAAAGAAAAATCAGTTGTACCATCTGTGGTCATAAATTTCTTCGAAAGAGTCAATTGCTGGAACACATGTATACACACAAAGGTAAATCTTACAGATATAACCGATGCCAAAGGTTTGGTAATGCATTGGCTCAGAGATTTCAGCCATACTGTGACAACTGGTCTGATGTACCTGTGAAAAGTTCTCGATTATCACAAGAACACTTGGACTTGCCTTGTGCCTTGGAATCAGAGCTCACACAAGAAAATGTTGACACTATCCTTGTTGAATAGTAGCTTCTCCTTCAGAATTTTTATACCAATCCTGAAAAAAAATTATGTGGTGTTTTGTATTTATGAATTATTTTCCTTCTCAAGTACTTGACTTTTTTTGTTAATAACTTGTCCAGTTTTTAAGTTTGTATACATTAGGTCTTATAAGACATATTAGTGTATTCCTGTTAAGATGTAACCTTCAGTTAGTCCTATGAACTTCTCATAAATTAAATCACAGTTTAGAAATCAGAAATCAGTGTGGAAATATGCAAACTTAAGTGGATATTTATAGAATCTAAATTTTTCCAGGTTTCAGAATCAGTAAAATAATATAGAATATGAAATAAATGAAATCTGTTTTGAAGAATATTCTAGGGGCTGGATATACAGCTCAGTGGTAGAATGCTTGCCTAGCCTGTGCAAGGCCCTAGATTCAATCCCCAACACTGCCAAAAATCATAATGTTCTAAACTTTTGTTCATGGCTTATGTTTCACATGAATTAAGTCCCTGTGAGGATTATTTTAAAATATTTTCTGCCATGTAGGAAATTAGTAGTTATTTTAATACATAATTTTATATATTTATATGTATATATATATATATATGTGTGTATATATATATATATATATATATATGTATTTCTTTTTAGAACCTTTTTTCCCCACATTTTTTCTTGGTGCACTAGAGTTGTACATAATGATGGGATTTGTTGTTATGTATTCATACATATACCCAATATAACAATGTAGTTTGGCCAGTATCACTCCCCAGCACTCCCTAACACCATCTCTCACCTCTTGGTTCCTTTCCTCTACTGATCTCCCTTTGACTTTCATGAGATCTGCCCCCACCTTTCTTTTCCTTTTTCCTCTCTAGCTTACCCATATAAGAGAAAACATAGGTCCCTTGACCTGAGTTTGACTTTTACTTAACATAATGGTATCTAGTTCCATCCATTGTCCTGCAAGTGACATAATTTCATTTTTCTTTATGACTGAAATGTATTATATTGTATACAGGATTAGTTTTAAGACATGATTATACCAAATCATGAATAGTTGTGTTGTTATTGGGGTTTTTATGTTTTTGTTTTGATACCAAAGATTGAACTTAGGGGCCCTTAACCACTAAGCCACATCCCCAGCCCTTTTTTTTTTTTTTTTTTTTTGAGATGAGGCCTTGCTAAGTTGCAGAAGTTGGCCTCAAACTTGTGATCCTCCTGTCTCGGCCTCCTGAACTGCTGGGATTACAGGCATGTGCCACCATACCTGGCCTGTTTTTTTTTTTTTTTTTTTTGGTATGTGTGTGTTGGGGGAGTACTGGGGATGTAACCCAGGTTACTGTGTCACTGAACTACTCTCCATTCTTTTTTATTTTAAGACAGGGTCTCCCTAAGGTCTGAGCCTGGCCTTGAACTTGTGATCCTGCTTCAGCTTCATAAGTAGCTGGGATTACTACAGGTGTGTGTCACTATACCCAGCAAAATTGTACTAGCTCTGCAACATCTTTACATGACTTTTATCATGTAAAGATAAAAATTTACTAAACTTGAGTATACCTCTTTTAAGAAAAATATTTCATTTAAAAGAGAAGACTCAGATTAAAAAAAATATCTTGAAGAGAAATACATAAGCATATAGAAACATAGATTAAGATATATCTGCATTAATATCCTAGGGTTGTTACCTTAATCTCGAGCATTAAGAACAATTTGAGATATTTCTGAGCATATGTTTATATGAGTTTAAAGACAAAAATGATAAAATGCAAATCATCTTTCTACACTCTTCTGTCAGGATTTTCTAGGCTGCCTGGGTTAATGTTAGTTTTTCTAAAAATCCCTTGCCATTTTTTAGAGGCATAGTTTTCACTTGTTCTGTTCCTAAAACAAGCAAAGTAGGTAAATTCTGTATTCTAGAACCACATTGAAATTCTGTGATGGTAGCTTTTCCTCTGTGAATAACTTAATTTCCTTTTATGATGGTGATATAAAGCTAAAATCCCAGAAAAAAATGAAAGTTTGGAATAAGTGATAGATTGCTGCTCTCTATACCTGGGAAATGAGTACCAGTAGTCAAGAATAACAGAAGAAAGAGACTCCAAACAGTCATATTTTTTGTGTATTGCCCTGTTAAATTCTAAGCCTCACAGACATTTGAAGAACATTTGAGGGGTTCTACTCGTATTTTTTTTTTCCTTTTGAGATGGGAGTTTGCTCTGGTTTCCCAGGCTGGCCTTGACTTCCTGGGCTCAAGTGGTCCTCCCACTTTAACCTCCTGAGTAGCTAGCCAAGTCTACATGTATATGCCACTGTGCTTCAGCCTCACACACATTTGAATATATCTAATAAAATTGGTTTGTAAGACTTAGAATTTAACCACATTCAAAAAACTCTTTGAGCTCTTTCCTGACTGAACACTTATGAGGACATTTGGTGATGCACTCAATAATCTTGTTATTCAGTCAGGAGGGAGCTCAGAGTAATCCATTTAATTAAAACAGGTTTTCTCTGGGTCAACAGTTTAGGTAAAATTATGAAGTGTTAAGTTTTTATTGAGGACTGAGTGAGGAAAACTAATAGGCAATGTCTGAGGCAGTTTAGTTTCTACCTTAGGTGAGAAAAACCTCTTGGGGTCAAGAATGATCTGTACTGAGAGCAGTCTCTCATTATTAATATAGTAAGTTGTATTGGGAATTGTTAAAAACAAATGTGGGGCTGGGGAATATAGCTCAGTTGGTAGAGTGCTTGCCTTGCACGTGCAAGGCTCTGAGTTCAGTTCCCAGTCCCACCAAAAAAAAGAAAAAAAAAGTGTTGCTCTTTGGGTTCAGAACTTCATCTAATCTTAAAATGTTTTCTACTAATTCACATAAGCTCTTACTCAAACTTATATTTCCTTTCAAGATTTCAACTCACAAGAAGAACACAAATGTTAATATTGATTTTATCTATTTCAGGCTGTTAGTTATATATTCTGTGATCTTCTTAAGGTAAAATTTTATTCTCATTAAGATAATTTTTCTAATTTTTCTCCTCTATATTCTTTCCTACTTCTTCAGTCATTGATTTTTGACACAAAAAAATTTTATACAGCAAAAGGGTGGGAGAAGAGGTATATGTGTATGGTAGGGTAAGGTAGTTTCTGTTCAGGGCAGTCTGGAGAAATATGTTTGCTTATAGCTGATTGGCTATGCTAGACAATACTTATTAAAGACAATACTAATTTACAAATAAATCTGTATGAGTATTAAGATGATAGTGATCAGCTGGATTTCTGTTCTTACTCTCTTAGTTTCTTTTTAATATTAAGAACTCAAAGCATCTGGGTGTTGTGGTGCACACTTGTAACCCCAGTTACTCAGAAGGCTCGTAATATTCTCTCTGTTTTAGAGCGTGGAAATGTTGTTGACTTCATTTTTTTTTTAACATACTTAAGACATTTAAAAAATATATTTTTAGTTGTAAATGGACACAGTACCTTTTATTTATTTATTTTTGTGTTGTGCTGGGGATTGAACCCAGTGCTTCACACATGCCAGGCAGGTGCTGTACCACTGAGCCACAACCCTAGCCCTGACTTAATTTTATTGGAAAAAATTCCAAAAGCTGAATTCCAGAAGAGCCAGTTATTTTTTTTTTTTTGCTTTTTCATTCATCAGGCATTTTAAAAAATAACAGTCATTAGCCTAACATTGGGCCCTGAAGGTTTTTTTTTAAGACATGATTCCTTGCTAAAATTTTAAAAGTTCTTGTAGGTAAAACCTTTCGTTATGACTATATCATCTACAAAATTGGAGCTATGCTTCTAGAAAGTATCCCAATAATGTAGGTTTGCTTAATGATTACCAGTCTTAAAACCAGAAATTCCATGTGTATTTTCATCAGTGTATCAGGCAAATATTAACTAGACATTTTCCCCATGGGTCAATTTTCCTTGTTTTGAAGTCCTATATATAGTTGTTTTCTTGAAAAAAAAAAAAAAAAAGACAATTTCAGTATTTGTCCTTATTACCTTATTATCAGAACTTAGTATCTAATAAGTACAGTCTACCTTATGAGAAAACCAAAAATCTTGATCTGTAATTTTTGAGATTGTTCCTTCTTGCTCTGACTTTCTGATTTCCTACCTGTAAAGTAAGTACAAGCAATACCTACCTCACAGGGGTGTTGTGAGGATTTGTATTAAAATTGTGTTAAATTCTATTAGTATTACTGAGAAAAACCAACCATATAAAGAAAACTATATTCTATGGCTAAACCTATTAACCAGTATCTAAGTTGTAAATTCTAGAACATGTTAGAAGCAGTCATGTACTATTTAATATTCAATAATTAATTGACAAAACTATATTTTTTACAAATAACAAAATTGCTTGAATTCTACTGTAATTATCCCAGTTTTTCTTTAGCCTTCAGCAGGAAAGATAGGCTTGCCAATTTCAGCTTTATTGGAAATTCCTCCAAATTGTTTTTTCTCATAAGAAATGGAACAAAGACAATGAAGAAATAACCTTTTTCATTTCTTTGATGAAGATGATTTTAATAGATGGATAGGAAATGGAGCAAGGATATTACATGGTACTTAATTAATATTTTTTTAAAATAGTATTGGAATAATTTTCACTGAAAACTGAAGGAACTACATATTGTGGATAAAGATAATCTGGAGAGTATATAACTTCATTAAAATTTATACAGGCAAATTTTTGATATAATTGATTCTTGATGGTAAGTATCCATTTTTTTGTAGTAATTGAGGAAAAAATAGGCCATGTAGGAGTTTTCATAATGTAATTTAGGTCTTTGAATGTTTTAAACTGAATGTAAGTCTGTGGCATCGTATTATAATTTTTAAATTCTTATGAGTGAAATCTGTAAATATTCTCTGCTATACTTTTTTTTTTTTTTCCTTCTTTTGAAAGCCGGTAAGGTTATACCATCCCATGCCTGAATTTCTTAAATCCCAAACTGTGGTTTTAATCTTTTAAGACCTGAAAAATCCTCTGTGCTTCAACATGTGTCTGTATGGCACTTGATTACTTAGTAGATATTAGTTCAGTGCAGTTGACATTAAGTGTCATCAACTCCTGTATTTGTGCCAAAAAAAACTTATTTAGTCAAAATCAAAATATTTTTTAAAAACTTTAAAAGAAACTTGAACTATAAAAGCTTGTATAATAATAAAGACCTACTGAAGAAATCTTAAAATTATAGATAGTGTATAGCAAATGCAGGAGACCAATAATGCTTCGTATGGTTAAACTCTTTCATCTAATGTATTATGAATTTGCCTCAGAAACATACTTTTAGAAAGTTTTGTATTCTCCATTTGGAATAGAAACAATAAATTTTGTGTACTTTATCAAGACAAATAAATTAATGTGATGTACAAACAAAACCTTTTATTAGCTCAGCTTATTGATTGTGTTCTTATTTTACAGCAGTGTCTGCCAAATGTTGTCTTCCTTGTGTTGAGGTAAGTAGTCTTTGTGCTGGGTAACATTTTGAAGTTGTGATGCAAAAAAGTATCTGAACCCTGTTTATCTGTGGTAAAAGAAAAAGGGTATCCTAATCAAGTAAGTGCCTTCCAACTACCATCTCTGGAAAGAAAAGTAATGAATGTCTAGACATTTCCCAAAAGTTTATTTGTTTCTATCTTCCTTATTTACACTCTACTATATCTCCTGCCCCCAGTAAAATAATCTGCAACAGTGGTTTTCAGCCAGTGTATATGTCAGGAACCAATAGGAGATAGATAGATAGATAGATAGATAGATAGATAGATAGATAGATAGATAAATGTTATAAGAAATTGGCTCATGCAGTTATGGACTCTGAGAAGTCCCAACATCTGTATTTGGCAAACTGAGAACCAAGGGAGCCAACGATGTAGTTCTAGTGTGATCCAAAGGCCTAGAAGTCAGGAGAGCTAATAGCAGATCTTCCAGTTCAAAACTTGGCAAGCTTAAGACCCAAGACAAGCCAGTATTTCAGTATTCATTCAAAGATAGGAGATCAGTATCCTAGCTCATGTAGTAAGGCAGAAAGAAGTTCACCTTTTTATTCTATTGAGGCCTTCAACTGATTGAGGGTAATCTGCTTTACCCAACTCTAATGTTGTTATTATTACTTAAAAAATGCTTAGACACACCCAGAATACTGTTTGACTAAATACATGGATACCTCATGATCCAGTGAAGTTGAGACATTAACCAGAACACAGAGTTGTCCCCCTCTCCATGGTAACATCAGGCATTATGGAGTTATATTTGGTTGTCTACCCAATGGGAGATAAGGGAAGGTTGCTACTGGCATCTAGTTGGTGTTGATCAAGGATGCTGCTAAAAATCTTACAGTGCAGAAGACAGCCTCTTACCATGGAGAACTGTGTCAGTAGAGCTGAGGTTGACCATTCCTGGTCTGAAAGTTTAATGTAAGTTTTGTGGTGGTTGTTAGGGATTAAAGGATGCAAAGAAACTTATTTTAAGATTTCTATCCCAATCTTTTTTGAAGTTAATATTTTAACAGAGTATGTGATGAGCTTGTTGTGAAGTGAATTCTATTTGTATTACCCTTTCTATCAGATTATAAAAAACTTAAAATGTGTTTATTTAAAATCAGAGATGTATTAATCAGGACAGTTTTAAATCTATTAATACAATATTTGAATGAAATAATTTTGTCTCTAAATTCTCTTGGTGAAATTAAAATGTGATTGTAGGTTATAATTTTGTAAATTTTCAGTTGGCCAAAAGGTGGCACCAGTGTGCTTTTTAAAAATGCACTGTTTGGTATTACTCTTAACTAATGGTCAGCTACTTCTGGATTTGGCTTTATCTTCGGAATTTTCCTAAAATTTCAAGTTACCAAGTACTACAATTAGGATGCCTCCACTTGACATGTCAATATATCATTATATCATTAACCAAATGGAGTTTTAGTCCAGTCATATTGGCTCTTCTAATCAGGTGTCAGACTCAGTTAATGTTTTGCCTGGTGAAGAGATTTGAGAAAATGGAAACATTTGAGAAAATAATTCCTTACTTCTTGCTTCTTTTCTTCACATCTACAACCTGTGAGGTAGACCATTTAATTTATTTTACAACTGTGGTTCAGCAGCTCACTATGGTGCTATTTTTTTATTCTCCCTTCACTTCCTTCCTTCTAGTTCCAGTCTGAGTAAGCTGAGAATTCCTTTTTCTTTAAGAGTCCTCTTACTCCCAGCAATTCTCACCTTCCAAAAATTAGTGAATAGTCTGCCTTTTTAATTTTTTCCCATTTCTACTATAAGATGATTATTAGTCTTCTCTTAGAACTTTATACCTAACCACCAATTGCTTTTCTCAAGTTTATTTAACAGCTCATGAGCCAACTTGGAAAATGAATTCATTTTCCCTCAGATAAATTCTCTTCCAGTGTTTACATAATGTTAAACTTTTTCCATTGAAACAACTTGGTAATATCCTTTAAAAATAACAGGAAAAAAACTATCCCTTAAGTTATTAGAATACTATGATGTCCTTTCCTGTCAGAAGTCTAAAGGAGTGGTAGTGCACTGGGGGGTTCCTTGTACACTGCCCTGGCCCCTCCTCTTCTGGGAACCCAGGAGAGGCTTATGGAAGGAGGTGGCCAGAGAATGTGGCCATCACCAGCTGTAGTTTCAGTAAATTCCATATCAGATTTGTGTGTACCTAGTGGGTCTTTGGGGCTGGGGAGATAGCTCAGCTGGTAGAGTACTCGCCTTGTAAGCACAAGGCCCTGAGTTTGATCCCCAGTACCGCAAAAAAAAAAAAAAAAAAAAAAAAAAAAAAAGGCACCTAGTGGGTCTTTGAGGAATGAGACCTTATGAATTTAGCTCTGTCTCATTTTTCTAAAGACATATGACATATGATATTTTGTCCCAACCCTGTGTAGGTTAAAAATAAAAAGAATGGGAGATGAGAAGGGACTGAGATTTGTAGCAACTGTCTTGTAGGGAAGAAAATCTAAATAAACTGTGGTGATTCTTCAGCAAATAAAGATTCACCTGGGCTGGGGCTGTAGTTCAGTAGCAGAGTGCTTGCTTAGCATGTGTGAGGCACTGGGTTCAATCCTTAGCACCACATGAAAATAAATAAAATAATTATTAAACAAACAAAAAAAGATTCACCTGTTAACTTTTCTTAGTGGGTCAATTCCCATTTCCTAACACTGCCTCTTTTCCACATATGTGCAGTCTAGTACTGTGAGCTAAATGGTTCCTGCCCTCTTCTTCCTACCAGTGTTTTCAAATGTGGGAGAAATGCATATAAAAGGGAAGACTTTTTTATTTTAAACATCTCTTTGTAGATCTCTCAAACTCTGATGGCTACACTCAGCCAACATAATGGCCATGCAGATTATGCATAAATACATAGATTGTATAGAGGTCATAATAAGATTTAAGTTTAAAGACTTGTCAAAACTTGTAGAATTATACACTACAAATAGGTGAATTTTTTTATTGTTTGTAAATTATGCCTTAATGAAAAAAGGTGCATATCACTCAGATAAATACAGAAAGTCTTAGAGTTTAACAAATCTTAATGATTGCTATTATTTACTGTCATTCATCTTTCAGGAGAAACACATCAGATATTGAGGGCATAGAGGGAACTCAGAAAATTAAGAGATAATTCTATGCAGTTCACTCTGAAATCAGGGAAATTGCTGACAAGGTTATTTGTGGCTCATTTGGATAAAAGATTTAAAATATCCAGTTGACTTTTTTCACCTGAATTGTGTATTGACCAATTGTTTTGGCATTCTGTACATCTGAGCCTTCTGGCATTTAAGGACAATTCTACTTTAGTCACTCTGTCAGGAGGATGGAAATACTTCAATTTTGGATGACACTTAGACATATTCTGTCTAAATACCTGAGGCTGCAAATGACAGTTCCACATGGAACCTGTCCTGTAATTTATATGTGAGGCTATTTGATGATATGCATGCCTGTAGCTGCATTAGTTCTGGTGATTGATGACCAGTGTAGCCCAGAGCCCCTGTAGTGACCATATTGGCCAGACCTTCCTGTGCGACCTGAAGTTACAGATGTTAAAGTAGGAATTTGGGAATAAAAGTTTTAGGTACAGGGCTGGGGGTGTAGTTCAGGGAAGAGCATGTGCTTTGCATACATGAGGTCCTGGATTCAATCCCCAGCACTTTGGGTGCAAATAACTACATATTGCTTCCCATCTCCCAGGAGGGCAGAAATGGAATACCCTGGTTATGGCCCCAAGTACAGCTATGAAAAGTGTATGGAAGACTTAATCCCTGCCCCATAAGTGCAGCGTCATAAAGATCAAGGCTGAAAGTCCTATTTGAGTTTAGTTACAAAGCAAATAGTGAGGAAAGTGTGTTTGGTCTTGCTAATACGCAGAAACTGCCAGACGGCTATTGTTATAATAGGTTGAAATTAATAGACAGTTTAAGGCTGGGAGTTTTCCAAACCAGGAGCTATCACCATCTTCTCCTCTAGGTTTTACTTTATTATTCATGGCGCCTGCACCCAACATTGCTGAGAATCCACTGCAATTCTGACAAGATGTCCCGTGCCCATGTTCAAATACACATGTACTCTTCACAGAGCTCAGAAACAACCTTTGGTAAGCTAAAACTGGAAGCAGGGAAGGAACTCATAAAACAGTTGGAGTCAAGGTGGATCTAACAGAGATTAGCACAGTTGAGGACAAGTTTCGCAAAAGGTGGTAGTATTTCTAAGAAGATGTAATTTAATGAAAATTTTAAAAATTTGATAACTGAAATATTAAATACCCAACTACTATTTTCACAATAAGACATTAACTAGAACCAGGTTTAGTTTTAGGACTTTGAAAGTACTATCAACTTTTAAATGGGTCTCAAGATTTGGAAAATTTTTCATAGAGCCCAAATATTAATTGACCTGTAATTAAGAAAAACCAGCATTGAGTTAGCAGAATGAATTAGTGCCTTAGTAATTACAGAAATTTTGAAACACCCAACCTTAACAGATACTACCTGGATAATTTAAGCATTTTTCACATCAAGATGGCTTGGTTATTTGGGAAACCATAAAGATCATTAAGAAGTCATAGATTAATATAATTCAGAAAAGACAACTAATGAAATATAGCAAGAAATGATGGAAACTGTTTTTGTTTGTTATTTTATTTTGTTTTGTTTAGCAGCACTGAACAGGGCCTCTTGCATGCTAGGCAAGTGCTCTTACCACTGAGCTACACCCACCGCCTCCCAAACTGTGTTTTTGTTAAATTCATAGGTGGCATCAAATTCAGAACTTCCCTTTAGGTTGAATTAGTTCAAAGTTCTAGTTCCTTTTTTTATTTTTCTTGCTCAAAGTAGACTCCTTTAGGCACATGTTGTAAAGTCTGTCTGATACCCAGTCAGCAGAGTGGAACTTTTAGTAAGGCTAACTAAATGGTTTTATCAGTATGATCTTTATAGTTTTATGAAGTGAACAGTTTACTATGTTTTTTTTTTAAGCTGTGGATAAACAAACATGAATATAACACTTTATTAATATTAGTATCTAAATTAATTCAGCTTGAAAACTTTTTCTCACAGAGTATTATTTATTTAATACTAATATCTGATCCATCGTAATAGAATACCAATTTTAATGAGAAATACAAAATGGAATTCTTAACTTTCAGAATAGCTCATCCACAACATTTTTATAGACAAAGAACTACTATAAATATGTAACATTATGCAGGTCTTTTTCTATACCTAGTCACAATTAAGAATGAATATACTGCTTAACTATTTAGAAACTGAATGCTTTCAGACTGCTAGTGTATTCAGATGACACTTTTCCTACACCACACAAAATTACACTCTACGCTCCCGTCTGACATCATGTTTCTGCACTATCTGTGGCTCTTTGCCTTAACCCTTGTCTCAGCTTCTGTTGTCATGCTCCCTAGACTGAGCTCTTGGAAAGCAGGAAGCCTATTCCATTATCAAAATGTTTGGCAGGTGGTATGCCTAACAGTGACTGAATCAAACTGAATTTAATCAGCACACCTAAGTTTTATGTACCTTCATTCTAATAAATATAAATAAGGATCATAATAAAAAAATCTTTCCTAAAATGTACTATGGAGGATATTTTGAATTGGATATAAGAAATCTCATTTTACACAATAAAACATCATAGGAATTTGAACATAAAGAACTCTAAAACTTAAGGTAGGATATTAAAAAATTCACAGATGGCAGGCAGAAAAATCAAACTCCGATGTATTTAGTAGCAGATGAAATTAGAAAGCAGACTTTACATATTTCAGTAAAGTCGACATTTAAAGGATCTTTTCAAACAATAGGATTCTAAAGCCTAACAATTATTTTTTAAAATTCTGCTGTAAACCCCTAAAAAATTCTTAACTTTAAAAAGTAAGGCAACTTGAAGTTAGTTAGAAATTTATGGGTAAAATTTACTCTGGACTGCATGCAGAAGCCAGATTTGACTGGAGCTCTCATGATTCATCTCTCACACCCTTTAGCAAAATGCTTATTCACATATTCTGGTGAAATAACATGATTTCTCAGAAGTAAGTCAGAAAGTTCTAAGATTCCACTGCATAGTAGCCCAATTAAGATCACTGCAAACTTTGTGCTGTCAAATATATTACCTTGAAAGAAAATTATGCAGACAGCTTTTATATGAAGAACTCCATTTGTGCCACATGCTTATTATTCTTTGAGGTGGAGGAGGTGGCAGGGAACATAATTTCTGTTTGAAAGTTCTTTTGTTTTCTCTACCTTTACTTAAATGTTACTGGGTACTATTTTTATATCTTGTAAAGTGCTTTAAAAAATGTTAGGTGAATAGTGCCACATAAAATAGAGAATTTTGATATTCTGTGTTGTAAGAAGCAAAGTGAATAATACTTGACTCTTAAAGGGAGGAAGATAATATACTGAAAAGATTAATAAGAATCTGATAAACTCTCCCAGGCTTGCAAAAATTCTGAGTTCACAGTGAAACTAAATCCTAACTAATAAATGTTCATTAAAAGCAACATTTATACCACAGCAGATTTCAATGAAAATATGGTGTTCTTAAATTTAAACCTTTTAAATGATCAAATGAATGTGAATTGAATCAGAACCTATTTCACACAGTATTTTGCATATATGATCAGATTGCTTAAAATAAATACGATAATAAATATTTTATGAAAGACTTCTAGGCCATCTAATTCCTGCTTATTTCTATAACAACAAAACAATTTGAATCCCTTTAGAAATTCACTGTAATAGGATTTGGCCATGTAGCAGATGTAATAGATTGAGAACAATTAATTTAAAGATTCTATTTTCAGATAAATACTAATTATTTAATTCACTAGAAAAGATTGAGGAGAAACCACTTAATGAATGCAAGAGTATATATCTCATCATAAAAACAATCATAATGCATTTGTAACCAAAAATACATTTATCAAACCACAATGGGAAAAACACCTAGACATTTCACTACACATATTTAACTCGTATCTGTTTTTTTTAAATCCCAAATAAATATGTCCTAACCTTCCAGAATGCTTTAAATAACTGATAAATGCTATACTTTTGCTTGTTCATAAGAGATGACTGAAAAATTATAATGCAAGTATATTGGCTTGGAGCAATCCTTGTAATAAATGAAGATAGGATTCTTCAAAATACTGTACAATGCACCAACCTTAATCAGGTTTTTAAATTGTTCATTTTAAAATGTGATATTTGCTGGTAGCTATATCTAAGTCCATTAGCACCACATATAGTGAGTTGAAAAGAGTTTTTCAAGGAGTATGACAATCTTACTTTTAAAAATATTGGTAGAAGTTAATTAAAAGACATTGATTTCTTGGGTCATGTTTTGAAAGACCCACATTTATCTTGCTGCTGAAGGAAACTTCCCCTCGTAGATTATAAACATGAAGGTAGGAAAATCTGGGAGAAATAATGTTTGCATTTCAGCAAAGAATCTTACTAATAAGATTAATAATCTTACTAATTTCTGTTTTTTGACTCAATTCCAAAGTCAGACTGGCTTTTTCTGTCAGAGGTCTCAAAATATATTTACAAAAAAAAATGAAACTATAGGAAAAATGAACATATACTATAGATATGCAATACTGAAATAGTGCAAGAACTCACCCAGAACATTTAAAATCATCTCATGTGTGTCCTTCCTGCAAGATGGTCTTCAACAAACCTTACCATTCATTCTTCTACTTCCATTTCTTCATCTGTTTCAAGTAGTAACACCATCACTCAGTTTAGAAAATGGGAAACTATACAGTATGAACCCTAACCTATGAGGTAGGGAAGTGTGTTAGGGTATCGTGGCCATTTCATACAAGAAAACATGGAAGATAGAATTTTCTCCAAAATACATGGCAATCATTGATGTGATTGGATGCTTCTCTTTAAATAACTGAATAAAATGCAAATGAGCCCTTCTCATTTTTGTAAAGTATTAGCTGAACTGGAAATAGTGATGAAAAATTTTAAAATTTTCATTATACATGTAAAATACTTTTTTACTGGATTCTCTGAACACATACATACACTGAAAATTTGTACCTTAGCAATAACTGTACATGGCTCATTCTTGGCCAAGAATAAACAACATTTTGACTAGAATATTATGATTTCCTAGACCCTTTTCCATCAGATCTCTCCTGTCCTTGAGGAGACATTGATGAATCAGGTCTTTAAAGAAGAAATACTGCAAGAGGAATTCTGTGCTGTGGTCATTTGTTAATTCTCCTGGATGAAAAGTAATATTCCCTCATTTGGTTTTCACTGTTTTGTTTTAAACTTTTCAGCAGATAAACCCATACAGAAATGGATATATACAGATCTCCTGGGACAGAAGGAAGGTGGAAAGAGAAACTATTCCTTGTGTCCACACTTTTGCACTCTGTAACTATTTGCTCATTTGAAGGATCTCGTGAATGGCTTTTGTAAGGGACTTAAGCAAGATGAGAAAACCACTCATGTTTTCCAGTATGCATATTCTGCACACACTCTTGAAATTAAAAAATGCATTATATTTTTTGAGGTAAGACTACTGCTGAGGAATATAAAAACTATAAAGTACCTATTCACATAAGCAGCTCACCTATTCACCATTTTAAACAACATAAAAATGCACGGTAAAAAAAAAAGTTTTTGAAAACTGAATGCAATGTTACACAGCGCTGAACTGTTAAAAAGAAACCAGACTTTGTGACATCAGAGAACAGTAAAGAGCTTATGGCATACTGTTGTGCTCAATAAATACTTCCTTTCCCAAACAATCTCCATATGCCATTTTAGCTACTCCCTGTATGTCACTTTGTGTTGCTGTGCTGACTTCCTCCAATCCAGAAGTGACTGCAATTCAGTGGTAGAGTTTTATGAACTTGATTTATTCTTTAGCACTTGTAGGCTGGAATTTTACCTTTAATTCCACAAGTGATAAATCTTTCATTTGTTTCTGAATAAGAAATGCTGTGAATGTGTAAATGGTTAAGCTTTTCTTCCTTGATCTGGAAATTGAGTCACTGTAGGAGAGTGTTTATTTTATTGTCATCAGAGGCCATTTCATTAACCAGCTGTTCTATAGACAACTGGATAGCATTCTTGACAAGAGAAGAAGCTGTTTCTATTAAGAGTGTTTCATATTGTTCTGGAGTTCTACCCTCAAAACCACTATCATTAAAAACCCCTACTTGCTCATTTTCTATTGAAATTAAGAATTGCTTAGGGACATTTTTAGATTTCTTAACATCAAATTCACTTATTTCAGTGTCTGTAATAATAATAGCAATTGGCTCCATTCTTTTGCTTTCTTCTGATTTGGGTTTCTCTGCATCGATCCCATTTTCTTTCAGATCCGATTCCTGGCTCAATTCAATATCTTTTGGCTTATTCTCTTCAGCCACCATTTCTCTCCTTTCATAGTCTTCACAGTTTGGTCCACTTTCTAGGACATTGTTACTGGATTCTTCCACAGTTTGCTGATCTGGGATTGCAGGTGATGGAGGAACATCAGAAGTCATTGGTTGCTGGTTGTCTGTTTCTGAACTTGTAAGTGAGCTTGCTTGCTGAGATTGAACACTTTGTTTTTCTTCAATCATTTCAATTTCCTTTTCAAGGATTAGAGTTCCTGTTTGAATAGCAGAATGCCCATTATCCAATTCAAGTTCTACTGAAATCACGTTCTCTCCAGATGTTATGCTGCTGTTCACGTTTGATTCACAGACCTCATCACCATCTTTGTGCAGGATGCCTTCACTTAGATCCTGGGGTGACTTAGCCTTTGTTGCCTGGTCATTCAATTGGGTTTGAGTTTGTATATCCAAACCTTCAGCCTCTTTTTGGACTTTGATGCTGCAGTCTGAGTCTTCTATAATTCTGGAATGATTACTTCTTTGTGTACCTTTTGAGAATTTTATGCAGGGAATCTTAATTCTGGATTTTACCTTTTTCTTAGGAAGATCAGCATCTTCATCCTTTATTTCAGGTTGCACTTCAGCCTTAGATGACTTTTGCTGCTTTGAAGAATCTGACCTTTTCCTGTGTGTTACTAGACGTTTGATTGAGGCCCAGGTCCCCCCTGGGTGCTGTGATTGATCAGAAGCTCCTGCTTCTGGGGGACACTCCCTTGCCACATCAGCAGCTTCAGGGACAGCTTTGGGCTTCACTGACTTGACTGCTTTCTTTCTTCTTTTGAAGCAGAGCATGGATGTTTTTTCCTCCTGTCTTTCATTCTTAGGACTGGCTTTTGCTAATTTCATTTCATCCTTATTTTCTACCTGAATTTCAGAAACTGTGGTCTCCATTTTTACACTACACTCTTTCATTCTCTAGAAAACTATAATTTCTTCCTTAGGCAGCCTTTTATGGCAAAAAGGTAGACAAAAATATTCACACTGAGTAAAAATTTTCCCAGGTGTATTCATTCCTTTCATCCTACTTTATACAGTTGTTTTAGATACTTTGTGTAGTAAACAAATGCTTTGTTTCTCTATGGCTTGCAATTTCTATTTTTAATTTCTTCATGAAAGGTCTTCACTGGGTAAATTTTTGCTTTATTGCAAGACCAACCTGATGAGAGTAAAGAAAATGGTATTTTATTTGACAATGAGAACATTATTTTCTATGGAGACTATTTCAGTTGAACGTAGATGCTACCAGGCATGTTTTCCCATGTAGTAACTTCCTAAATGACTGAAGAATAGACATTGGGGGGCTGGGGATATAGCTCAGTTGGTTGAGTGCTTGCCTAGCATATATAAAGCCCTTGGTTCAATCCCCAGCACCACAAAAAAAAAAAAAAAAAAAAAAAAAGAAAGAAAAGAATAGAAATTGGGGTTTACCTTTGCCCTGTCAAAAATATTTTGGTGTGAATATATTTTGTTCTCTTTTTTTTGTTAAAACTTCATTTTGGACTACTCTGCAAATCTGACATTGTCATTTCTTTAGTTGGGCCTGTCTTTATGAATTATTAATGACCCTAAATTGCAAGTTTAGCAAACAACAACTACAAAAAAAAAAGTGAAGGACAGGATGACAGATAAGCTAATATAATTTTTATCACATGGAATAAAGAATTTTGAAGCTGTAAAGGATGTCAAAGACTATTTGAGGTCATTCAAGTCCAGCCAGATGACAAAATTGAGCTCCAGAGGGGGCACCTGGCTTATAGAAAGCCAAACTGCCAGATAAGATCATAGCCATAGTTAGAAGTAGGGATTTTTGACTCTCTAGAGTTCTTTCCATTGTACCATAAGGTTTCTGTTCTAAAAATGTATGTTCTGTCAAGGAGGTGCTAGTTTTCATACATACTCTTAGGAAAATTTAACATCACTGTCATTCTCCACTCTTAAATTAGTTGTATAACTTTGGCATTTCACTTAAGTATTTACTGTTCATAATTTTCCACTATGATATGCACATAGTTGGAGGTCAGTTAAGAGTTAAAAACAGCTGACACATATTCAGCACTCTTGTGTATTAGTCCATGCTGAGCACTTTTCATACATCTCTAACCTAAACCACAATATTACCAAGTGAGTAGGTAGGTGGTGGTACTGTCTACTGATGAAGCAGCTTGCCTGAGATTACAAAGATATTAGGTAACAGGCCCACATTCAAACCAGCACTGCCTGTTTCTGAAACCTGTGCTCTGCAACTGGGCTTTAAGAGTTCCATCAGAAAATGAATTTTGCTCATCTGCAATAAATCCATTAGTCAAAAAATTTTTAATTGTTTAATGGTCATTTAATTAACCATAATGCATTCAATCAACTCATAATTAAACCTAGATTGAGTTCTTACTATTTTAAAACCAAGATTTTAAAAGTTTTTTTTTTTTTTTTTTTTTTTTTTTGGTCCTGGAACTAATTTAAAAGCCAAATATAAATTGATAAGCCATGCAATTGGCAAATGGATTAGCTAAATTAAAAATATGGAGTATTTAAAAATTAATCCTCAGAACAGTATCTAAGAATGCAGATACGAGGTGATTACTAACAAAATCCTATGAATTTTAGTTGATGTCATAAAATTGTCAAGTGAATTATTTTCTCATAACTTTTTAATGTAAATCCTAAATGAAGTTTCATTTGGGTAGCCCTTCATTCTCTGCACTGTAGAAGGAACTGGAGCTCTGGAAAACTAGTTTATGATCTAAGGAAATGTATTTTTAGGTTGAGTATTGCATACTTCATGCCTCTAACACAAAGACAGTCACTCTAGAACAATGGCAGAAAATATGAACGTTTTACAGTGTCTTTCACACATAATGCTTTAATCAGCACCAGAACCTCAGCTGATTGCAACCCTTAAGTCTTCTCATCTCTCGTGCATTCTCAGAGCCTAAACATTTTTATTAAGCACAGAATGTACTACTAAGAGACATATTGAAAACAGATCATAGTTAAGAATGTATCATTAGAAACCAACCTGAATTGCCCAAAGACAACTGCTCGAGGAGCTCACTTGAATGTATATATCATGCTATGGAAACAAATACCCAAACAGAAGCCTAATAGAAATGGGGAGGGCGTGCTGCAATCTGTAGGCATTAAAACTTTGAGGAACGTTAGACTGTCAATGATTCGCCCTTAACCTGCAAGGGTAGCTTCACTGCCTCAGGAAACCTTAAAGCCCCGACGTTTCTTCACAGAATCTTAAGTCTAATGCCACAGAAATCACCACCTCCCCTCTATGTCTTAAGCAGCAAAGAGCAACCACTACCTGAGGAAAGCAGTGCATCTTTCCGAGCACCCGATGTGGACCACGAAGCTTCCTTCTGGAGGAAGGAATCTCTCTGGCTTGATGCTCCTTATGGCAGGATATGGAGCGCGCAGGGTAAAGTACTCAAAAAGGAAAATGTCGGGGGCGTGGAACACATAACCCAGCTTCAAGCTATCTGTAAAATTATAATGGTCAGGAATCTCAAGTCACATTTTCCAAAACAGGATAAATGAGGTGAAAACAAAAAAACTACCGGCAACCCATGCTTGTGGTACTAGCGGTGAAGCAAAACGGGTAGGTGAGAGACCCCTGCGGACTAATGACCTTCTAGGTTCTCACTCCCGTCCATCTCGGAGGACCCGGATCCCCCTTGTCCTGAGGGCACCTCCCATCTACTCTGCAGTCCTGGAGGTGAGCCGACCTGACACTGCTCGAGACCCACCGCCTCCGCAGCCTCCTAGTCCTGCTCTCACTTACCGATAGCGCTGGCATCCCTAGTGAACTCTACTGCTGAGCTCGGGCACTCTTGAGCAGCACGGAGCCTCGACCGGCAGTCAGGGAGCCACCGCTCACCCTGAGCAGACAGCCCTCTGCAGAGGGACTGCAGCCAGGCTGCGCCCCTTCCCCAGCAGCTTACAGATCGACAGCCTGCCCCGCCAATGCGCGCGGAGCAGCGGGGCGGGGCGACCGAGGGGCGGGTGTATGGCGGGATCCACCTGTGAGTTGTTAGCGGCCGCCAGGAGAGCTGTCTTCTGGCTCCCTGCCGGGGGCGCGAATTCCACCTGCGGGCTCATGTCAAGGGCAGAGAAACCACCGAAAGAGCCAGAAGATGGGGAGATGACCGAAGAAGAAAACTCCGCATTTTTCAAAGTAGCAAAATCCTGTTTTAAATTATAGGCACTCCCATTATAAATTACCTCCACGAATATTTAAAGGCAAGGCAGATATCAAAGTTTAAAAGCAGGATTCAAACTGCATAGAGTAGTGAGGTGTCAGTTGGAGAGAAAATTACATGAGTCGAAATGAAAACAAAACTTTCCCAGGAGTGGCTTTGAATATGAGGTTATCATGGTTCCTTGCCAAACAGACTCTCAGACCTGACTTCCAGTAGAGGGAGGTGGAGATGATGTGTAGCAACCGCATCTCACCGACAAGGTGGAAAGGGCACGGAAACCAGTCCCACCCCCTTTAATACCTTACATATATTTCCTAAAATCAGTCGAAATAGCTTTCAAGTTGCTCAGGTTACTCTTAAGCATACTTGTTATGTGTCCGCTTAGCTTTGTCCCTCTCAATTAAGCGGGAGTAGAAGAGAGGACATTTTTTACCATTCCAGTCTGTCAAAGGGCACAGGCATCTTCTACCTTCCTGCCTAAGGGCCTAGGTTATGTTATTTTCATGCATTTTCCAATCCTTTACTTAAACAAGGTTCTACCCATGGTAGCTGCACAAGTATTTATTTGTACACACAAAGCATGAACACTCAATGAAAGGTGTTGCCAAGAAAGCTTAGGGTGACTTGCTTTGGAGGGCATTCCTGGGAGCTCCAGCTGTGAGGTCCAGCCTCCTCCCTGAATCTTTCCAGCAGAGCCTCCAAAGGATGCCCCTCATTTGGTGGAAGGAAGAACTCCTGAATAACAGCTGCACTCCTGTCTTCAGTGGGACAGGTGTGTGTGTGTCCATTTTTTATTGTTTTGCCAGGAACACATTTTACCTTTATAAGATTTTCTAGATTTATTCCACCAAGACTTACTAAGGAACAAACTCTGCACAAAAACAAAGCTGAATTAAAGTTGTCAAAAGCTTAAATGTGCAGATAAGAGACAAAAACTGCAAAGCAGAAAATCCATAAGCATCTAGTTTAGTTGTAATTAAGAATTCAGTTTAGCTTTGTTTATCCAACAAACACAGGTCTGTGAAAATGGCTTTTATATCCCCATATGGGCTGCTAACCCTGGTTCTGCAAGTTTTGAAGCTTAAACAAGACAAAAAAACCTGAACTTAATGGCACATACTTGAAATCCCAGTTACTTGGGAGGTTGAGGCAGGAGACCAATCTCAGCAACATACTGAGACCCTGTCTCAAATAAAAAGACTAGGGATGTAGCTCAGTGGCAAAGTGCCCCTGGGTAAAAAAGAAAAAGAAATCCATGCCACTTACAAGCAACTGAGGTCCTATTACTCATACTCAAACTCCAAGGTTCTTCAAATCCTTCAAACCTAGTAGACCTGGGAGTTTGCAGCAGTTTTAGGCAAAAAATAAGGATGGTTTACCTAGATGAGGGCAGGGCAGAATAGCTGTCTTAGTAGAGACCACTGGGAAATGAAGAAAGATACATGTTGAAATGATATAAAGGCCAACTTAATGACTCGTAGATCTTAACTCTACTTGCTTTTCTTTTAAAAAAAAAATAGTAAAAGGGAACTGAAAGGCAGTTTGAGGTAAGAGGTAAATTTATCTTGTATTTGAAGGACAAATTAAGAGATTTGTTTGAGGTATATTACAAATGACTTGTCTCAACTTCTACCACACATTCACACCCAGTATAGTACTATGAATAAAATACTGCACTGTGGTTTTTCTTTAGGATTTGACTAGAACCCTATGCCAGATCTGTTTTTTAAAAATGTATCCAGTACCTCAGGCATGAAAGAAATCTGTCATCCCTGAATACTTAAGTGACAGTTAAGACGGTTGAAGCTATTACCCGTATCATTGTCTACTACTCTATTAGTAGCTTTGTATTATGTAATAGGAAATGGGCTATAAATGTCTCTCTAATTTGATGAAAAATTATTCTACTTATAGGTTATCACGTTAATATCACCAGATACAGTGCGCCAACAAAATATTTTACATATTTATGTGAATCTTACCATCATATCATTTCTCCAACCCTAGTCTCTACCCACCCACAGTCCAGGCCAGTAGCTATGGAAATGGGTAAGCCTTTAATGCGTCTTATTTTTCAGAGGTCTTCTGAGAAGTCCTTCAACCCCTTTCCCTGACACACCATGAAATCAAACCATGGCTCCAATTTGCTGATGGTTGATCTGCCTGTGGGCAGCATGAAGGTTGCAGGGAGCCACCACAAACCCAACAGTAATTCTTCTGCAATCTGCTTTTCTTGGCAGCACATAATGCTGCTGTCTCTCTTGAATTAGGTGTCTTTACATTTTCAACTCACATCAACAGCCTTTGAGATTCATGTAGGAGAAGACACTGTTTATCAGTAAGATACTAATATGGGAAAGGAAGGCAGTCACAGCACAGAGAACAGTCAGAATGGGCACAAGGAAGCAGAGATCAAAAGGAACTCCCAGCCCCATGGGGAAAGCGCCAGGCCCTCCCCGGTGACACACATAGGCACTCCACACACCAGTGCTTCTGTAGTCTTTAATCCAAGTCTTCACCTGACCTGCTACTATTTGGTTGCTTGTGCCTTCTTTCATTGTGGAAATAGCATCTGTAAGCTGGTACACATGACCCATCTTCATCAAAGACAGAAAAAGCAATTCCACAAAACCCACACCATCAGGATTGCTCAGCAGCCTTGCTAACTTCTATTTCCTCTCACAGCTTCTTCCAACTTTATCATTCCTTCCTTCTGGAGGGATAGGAAATGGGCACAGCTAACCTCACCTCTCACGGCCTGGCAAGAACTGCGAGCAGAGGCTTTGGAACTAAAACACCTTTACAAGTTCATGGCACAGACAATAGCAGTGCAGTCTTGCAGTTTGCCTTTCTGTAAACTGGGATGAAAACCTAATTTGGAGATCTGTTCTATTGTAATTAATATCTACACATATTCAAGCAAAGGTTAGCTCTGATATGAGGTGACAGATCAATCACAGAAGTGAGAATATTCTAGGAAATAGAATATTTTTTACCTCTATAGGAAGAGGTAAAGCCCAGGCACTTAATAGCAACTCAATAAACAACTGCTGAATCAACAAAAGTAGAAAGGGCTAACCTACTTATGGCTAGTGCTATGATCATCTTTCCTAAGGGCTTAATGGTGCTAATGCTATGATAGACGCTCAGGGCAAAAACCTATATAAGCAATACCTCCCTGGGATGGGGGTGGGGGAATACAGAAAGGTATTAAATTAAAAGGCAAATCTTCCTCCATACCCTACTTCTACCCTGTCCTTCTCAGTTCTCCTGAATCATGTGTCCATGCAGAGACACACAGGTATGCACACATTCCCCGCCTAAACACAATTGATCACAAACTACACAATGCAATTTGCTTTTCCAGCCCCAGGGGGCTGCCCAACAGATGGGTTCAGATAGGATGGCGAGGATATTGCAGCACAGTATTATCAGTGCTACAATTTACATGTGAACACGAAGATAGCAAAATTATTTTCTTTTTATTCTGTGGAACTTCATTAAAGTAAATAGGTGCATGAGCTATGTTAATTTATACATGATGAGAATTAAGGCTGAAGAAAGGCTTCTGGGAAACTCCCACTATTCATTTCAGATCCTCCAGGCAGTGGCTGACTTCTCTCAACTTCCCACTCATAGTGGGCCAAACTTTCAAAGTAGCTTCTTGGAGATAGATGATCTGGAAAGAAAAACAAGGAATAAATGTTTTCTCTATGCACCAAAATGTTTCTTCTTCCCTTCCACACTGCATTATTCCCTACTCATATTGCCAAAGCTGTTAACATTTATATGCTCTCCCATCACCGAGTCTTCTAGGGTCTGCCCATAATAGGTTGGAGAATAATGCATGGCATTTACATGAAGGTTATGTTAATACTGTTCAGGAACAGACCTAGCAGTAAGCCAGGGCTGCATTTCCAATAGCACACATGCCCTCTCAAAGAATATGGTTCCTGTGGCATCGAGCTCAAAGTCTCTCTTCTTAGCGTCACCATGACTTAAATGGTTATTACATTCTGCTTCCATCTGGACCTCTACTTTCTCAAATGATACAAGAGCTTTTGCTGCCCTTGTCTTTTCTAACTCTTTCTAGCCTTTCTCAAGCCCTCCCTCCTCTCATTCCAGTTTGGATTTGTAACTGAGATCATTTGCATGGTTGTCAGTACACCTGTTATTGTCAAAATCTGGATTCGATTTCTTAAAACTCATTTTCCGGGGCTGGGGAGATAGCTCAGTTGGTAGAGTGCTTGCTTTGTAAGCACAAGGCCCTGGGTTCGATCCCCAGCACCCAAAAAAAAAAAAAAAAAAAAAAAAAAAAAACTCATTTTCCTCTTTTCTTGGTTTAATTCTTCATTTTTCTAGGTTACATTGCTAAATAATTTGCTAAGAGGAGATTCGGGAGTGGCAAATCTGTACATATCTGAAAACATCTGGACAGATTTAGCTTCCCTTAACTTGGAAGACATTGCCCCATTGTGTAAAAGCCATTTACTGCTGATAAGACAGGTGTTCTGTACAATTTTCACTTTTTCACAGGCAAATCATTTTTTTTTTTTTTTCTTTAGAGAAGGATGTTTAAGATCTTCATGTTAGATGTTTTTGAAATTTCAATTGGCTGTGTCTAGGGATAGCTCATTCATTGTGATTCACCTAAGTCAGGATTGGTCCTGTTTTCTTCTTTATTCTGCTTTCTGGGACATTTACTCAACTCTTGTTTTCCATCTATTCAGACTTGGTCTGACCTCCAACTCTTAGCCCAAGCCTAAACTCCTCTGCAGGACCTCCATAGTTCATGACATGCATGACCAAGACAAGTTTGCTCTTCTTCTAAATATATGTTGAAATACAAATATCTCATTCACTGGTTATTACCAACTCTCATTCCTGATCCCATCCCCTCAGTGAAGTCTAAAAAGAAATTTCAGTGGGGAGGTACTGGGGACCGAACCCAGGGGTGCTCTTTCACTTGAGCTACGTCCCCAGCCCTATTTTGTATTTTTATTTAGAGCCAGGGTCTGAGTGGCTTAGCACCTCATGGTTGCTGAGGCTGGCTTTGAACTTGCAATCCTGCCTCAGCCTCCCAAGCCCCAGGGATTATAGGCGTGCCCCACTGCGCCTGGCTAAAAAGAAATGTTTTGAAAGCATTAAAATTTGAATTTTTACAGTTCTTGAGTTCTATAATTCATAAATATAGTATGGGGGGGGAACTCTTATGCTTTAACAACTTACCTGTTTAAAACAGTCCATTCACCTGTTCAGTTTCAGGGTCCAAGTCAATATCATAAAAACAGGGCCGGGTAGGGAGCCCAGGCATTGTACTCATCTAGGATGTAAAACAGCATTAAAAATGAACTTAATGTGATTTTTAATTTTTTTTTTTTTTATTTTTGCAGGGGGTGTGGGGAGGGTTTACCAGGGATTGAACCTGGAGCACTTTACCACTGAGCCACATCCCCAGCCCTTTTTATTTTTTATTTTGAGACAGGGTCTCACTAAATTGCTTAGGGCCTTGCTAAATTGCTGAGGATGGTTTTGAACTTGCAACCCTCCTGCCTGAGACTTCCAAGTAGCCAGGATTACAGGCATACACCACCATGTCCAGTACAATCATTCTCTTATAGTGCTTATGAATTATGTTTATATTTGCTTCTTTTCTAAAGTCTTAGCTTTAACAAATACCTGCTTAGATGCAGATTCATCTGGCTTTTAAGTGTGAACTTGGTATATCTTTATTTGTAAATATACCCTGTATAATGAACACACACAAGTTCCAAATCAGACCCAGACAGGAAAACAACTTAGGCTGAACTTTTAAAATTTAACTATAAAAATATCATTAAGTAGGATGAGTCATCTTCTGTAACACAAAACATTAAAACTTAAGAAAACCTAATTCTGATATCTGAGTACTAATCAATACTCTTCAAAACATGCTATGGAGATCTGGTTTCTATTCCTGTATTCTGCAAGAGATAAGGAAGTGCCGGGTGTACATACAAGTACAGGAAAGAAAAGGATAGCCTTTCAGACCTAGCAGAAAAATCTAGCAGGCTGCATTATAAAGACAAAAGATGAGCCCACTGGTATAGACATGCATGTGCCTGTGAACAGAAAGCTCTAAATTTGGTCCCCCAAACAGCAGTGAGTGGCATTTTCAGTGCTTTTACTCCTTCCCAAAGATGATTCTTTCCTTAAATATTGGTTATTAATAATCATAAAAGGAAAAAAAGATGATATGTACACATATATATAAACCTAGATATAAAACTCTTGAAAAGAAGCCACCACACTTTGTTACTCTTTTTTTTTTTTTTTCTTTTTTTTTCTGTGGTGCTGGGGATTGAACCTAGGGCTTTGTGCATGCAAGGCAAACACTCTACCAACTGAGCTACATCCCCAACCCAAGCCACCACACTTTGAATTAATACATTAAAAAAATTCTCTGAGCCCTGCAGAGGCCCCAACAGCAACCAAGAGGTATTACGAACAGAATTATTTAGAGTGTTTAAGTCATTTGATTATGCATGGAAAAGTCCTAGTCCAAATTAAAGTTGAAGGCCACTGAGGCATGTTTTGTTTTCAGTGAGAAAGTCTTGTGTTGGGCAGCCTATCTCTCTGATCAGGCAGATGTGCACTGGCCTGACCACATCCAGCTTTGCTTTCATCTCTATAATTACCCTTCTGCATGTGACTGTGGAAAGTAATGAGCAGAGTGCAGCTACTACTCTTGTGCTGATAAGTGCTGACAGTTTCTGCAAAAGAACAGTATATGGTATTCTAGGTGCTGGTTTAACATTCCTACCAAAAGAGAATTTCTCCAAATCCCAAACTGATGAACATCACATCACAAGGCTAAACCTCCTACTCTCTGGAGTGCCCAAGGGGGCACTTGTGTGCTGGCTCCTGTGCTGATGCCATGGTTCCATGGTGATGTTGACTCACGCTGTGAGCTAGGGTCAGTGGGTCACACCTCTCACACCGTGCCTGAGACCAAGGTCAGCAGAGTAAAAACTGAATTCAGCTCTAATGTCACATTTTTCAAAAGGATGTATAATGTCACCCCCTATCACTTTCTTACTGTACTGAAAGAATGGCACAGCTTCAGAAGTACATCTATGCATTTCTTTTTTATTGTGTATTAGTCTAGTTGAATATTTCAATTCTGTAGCGCATGTAAGAATAAATCGTAGATACAGGATGTCAGGCAGACCTAAGGGGAATCTCAGGCACAAATCTATGTTAATGCTAGGACAACACTGATCTAAATTACAAGTATGTCCTTTAGCATCCCTCTACCTTGCTATTATGTGCATAAAACCTGTAAGTAAGCAAATTCACCTTTCAAATATATGTGATTCAGTTGTATTTTTATGAAGGAATTTTTACTTAGAGACGATGACCTCCCTTAATTTTAGGCATAAGGTCTAAACCTGCCAGTAAAACCCTGGACATGTAGAACCTCAGTCCTTAGCTCCTAGGACTGCTGGAAGGACTGAGGTAGCCTGTATAAGGTGCCAAATAAACACTAATTGTGATTATAGTTGTCTTCAGTATCATCAGGGGTTGGTTGGATCCCCATGATTTCCAGAATCTGTAGATGCTTACGCCCCTTATTTAAGATGATGTAATATTTGCATATAACCTACGCACATTCTCCTATACTTTAAATTATCTCTAGATTACTTGCAATGCAATGTAAATGCTATGTAGTTATTATATATGTAAGAAAAAAGTTTGTACATGTTCAGTACAGACCAATTTTTAAAAAATATTTTTGATCCACAGATGATTAAATCCACAGACACAGAACCCATGGATATAAAGAGTTGCCTTTATGTTAGCACTAACCCAACCTATCAATAGGCCCATCCTGGGCTCAATCAAGAGCAAATTATCCCTGAGAAACAGAATTTTTTATGCAGTAGTAGTCACAGTATCACATTTGAATTGACATCAATAATAGTCCACAGCAAGAGGATTAATCATAGTAGGCCTACCTCCCAACTTTCTTCTCAGTAGTGAACTCTGTTAATTTGGCATTTTCTTGTCAACTTAATACATTTAAGATAAGAAGTACACATATGCAGGCCTCTCTCTTGCAGCCTCACTTACCGTTCCTACTAAGGGGTAAAGAAAACCAGCCCCAACACTGGCACGGATGTCACGAATGGGCAGAACAAAGCCCGTAGGCACACCTTTTTGCTCCGGGTTGTGAGACAAGGACAAGTGTGTTTTGGCCATGCAGATAGGTAGATTCCCAAAGCCCTGGGGGGAAAACGGAGCAGGAATAGGACAAATGAAAAGCTGACGGTGCAATAAAGGATATCAGACATTGTGATTATAAGCTTCTTTAATTTATTTGAAACAACTGACTCCCTTCATATTTATATCTACTTCTCTATCCTCCTGCTTAGGAGGCATGAGGATAAAACCAGGGAAAGGTTCTCGATATTTCAGTTAAGACATCTCCTATATCTTCATGGCTTTTCTACATATTCATATACTGCAGATGGGTAAAGGAAGACCTTGGACTGAACCACCTAACCCAATAGGATTTCAAAGGTGAGATGGCTGCCACCCAAAGAAGTACAGCGCTGGGTGCTTGGCAGGGTTGGGAGAACACAGGGATTCGAACTCTAAGGCCTGCTTTGCAAAGGGATGAAAGAACCATCTAGCCAAACATCTACCTGTTTTGTGTAGACTTCAGCTTTGTGCTGAGCTTCAGGGAGCAATTCAATGTCATCAGCTCCATAGATTTTCTGTGCAATGATCCTGATTTTTTCCTCAACTGGGAGCTAATGCACAAGAAAGAGAAGGGAAACCATGACACACATGAGGACTCTCACAGGGATGTGACCACATTCCAGGTCAGTGTCCCTGAAGGGGCCAGATTTTTTAATACATATATTGACATGCAAATAATTTGGTTTACTGGGTTAGTGACATTTTAATACCAAGCCCCAGATTTTTTTAAAAAATTAATTTTTTAATATTTTTATGATACTAGGGATAGAACCCGGGGTGCTCTACCACCGAGCTACATCCCCAGCACTTTTTCATTTTGAGGCGGGGTGTCACTAAGTTGCCCAGGCTAGCCTGAAGCCTTAGCCTGCCTGGGATTACAGATGCCTCCAACATGCCCGACCCAAGCCCAAGGTTTGGTAAGTGGAGAAGTGGAGAATGTCCCACAGAAGTGAAGTTTCTGTATCTATATATAATTATATGTGTGTGCATTTGTGTGTGGGGGGTGAGATAGACTGGTAGAGCTAGAGAGGTATACAACACACATATATAAATACTGTATTAAAATTAGTATTTTACCTGGCTGTCTACTCCCTAGCAACTAAGACTAAAAGAATATATTGGGCAAGTTTTGTTTTTGTTCTGTGAAAGGAGTAATAAACTATCTAGAATAATAAAAACTATACCTTTAATATCATCATTTATGAAGGGGCTGGTTTAATGGTCATGAATAAAATGAATACTCAATAATGGTTTCAATGTATGCCTATAATCCCAGCAGCTCAGGAGGCCTAGGCAGGAGGATCGTGAGTTCAAAGCCAGCCTCAGAAAAAGCAAAGTGCTAAGTTACTCAGTGAGACACTGTCTCTAAAATGGAATACAAAATAGGGCTGGGGATGTGGCTCAGTGGCCCAGTGCCCCTGAGTTCAATCCCCTCAAAAAAAAAAAAAAAAAGCTGCAACAGATTACTTTCATATGCATCTTATATTGGAGCTTATTAAATGCCAAGGCACACTAAGAACTTATGAAGCAAAGAGCACTTTGGTTGAGGGGTGAACTAAGACTAGCAGATGTTGAATTAGACAAAAAGTGGCAGCTTTCTCTTTGTCAGAACAGAGAAAAGCTCCAAGTAGAAATGGGTTAAAAAGTCCTTGTTACCCTACTTCTTCCACGTCTCCTGCTGTCTTCAGGGACTGTGGTTTCTGACTTAAATGCTGTGGATAGGGGTTTAGAGAGGGTGACTATAAGTACTTTGCATTTTGTGTACAAAGTTGTTTATGGCATTTTCTAGGCATTGCTTGAAAAGATTTTCAAACCCATCTATAAACACCAAAGTTCAACAGGAGAATGTCAATGTCAATAGGAAAATTTTATTTTCTTGTACCAGGGATTGAACCTAGCGTGCTTTACCATTGAGCCATATCCCCAGACCTTTCTTTTTTATTTTGAGACATGGTATCACTAAATTGCTGAGGCTGGCCTTGACTTTGTGATCCTCCTGCCTTAGCCTCCCAAGTTGCTGGGATTATAGGTATGTGCCACCATGCCCTACAGAGAATGTTAATTAACTGGCAATATATTATATCTGTAAGGGGCAAAGAGGAACAAGAGAATCTTAAAACAAGAGTAACTGAGTTTCTTCCTTCCTCCTTTTTATGTTTTTTGTTTTCAAAGTCTATGATATCTTGTAAAAAACAAGCCAGAAACTAGCTTATAGAATACAACTAGAACTACAACATACATTCCATATTCCTTACAAAGTTGCCAATTGTGGAGATACTACTTGATGTTCGATCACATCCTAAAATACATGGGACAGAGAACTAAAAATAAAATGCAATTTTATATTAAGATCAACCTTTCTTTGACTATTTTCTTAACTCTATTGAGTCATAGAATAAACAGTCTTCTGCTGGGCCAGATGTAATTTACTTAGTGATGGAAAAAATGAAAGGCCTACTGAGGTACTTCGATTTGCACCTGAGGGTTTCCTGAATTTAAGGCAACACAGAACCTGGAAGCACATTTCTTTGCTCAATTTTGTCCCTTGCCAATTTGCTACAACGTGACTGGTGCTTTAGGCTAAAGGCTACAGTGAATTACACACTTGGTTCTATATGTAACCCTCTGTTCTGCCAGCAAAAGGACTTGTACAGTGAGCCTTTTCAAAGTTCGGCTGTGAGCCAATCTCCTTGTATTCTTGCCAGGACTCCCACTCTGTAAATAAGCAGTAATCAGTGTTTACAACATAGCTGTCTAGAGCTGAGAGTTCAAGCTTTGGTCCTGTAACTTGCTCATGTGGGAAATTAAACCACAAGGTTGAAAGGTTGAAGCTGCTAACATGGGCTCTACACAGAAGTAGCCACACAGAAACCTCTGCCCACCCCCCATACAGCAAGAAACCCACCTTGAGGTCATAAAGAAGCTGGAAGCTGCTGGGCACCTGTGCAGCTCTCTGGACAGCCTGAGCCAGGGCTAAAGCACCCTTGCCCCCTTCTGCCCAGTGAGTGCACTTTACGGCATCAAAGGCCCCGTGTTCTCTGGCAAGGCGGCTAATGAGGTCCAGCTCGGCCTCTGTGTCTGTCCTGTAAAGGCAGTGCTTCATGTTAGAGAATGGAAGATGGCTGGGAAGGACAAAGTACGACTTCTTTATGCCATTAACACCCAGGGGAGTTACCCACTGATAAATGGATACTAATCAATACTAATAATACTGTCTGGGTTTGAATCTTATCTTCACAACCAACTAGCTAGGTAACTTTTGGCCGGTTACTTAATCTTTATGTGTCTCAACTTCCACATGGGTAAAATGGCAATAATCACAGCACTTATTTTATTGGAATGTCATGAGCTTAGATGAAAAGTACTTGGAACATTCCCAGAACACTATTAGGAATCAATAAATACAAGCTTTTTAAAAAACTGCTTCCCATTTCACTGTGGTGAGGCCATTATAACAAACCAGTGCCACAATGCCAAACAACCCACACAGGTTCTTGCATGAACACTTCCAGCTCAACACGTTCAACTCCATCAAGACACCATCCCACCAGACCTAGAGAAATAATGGAACACTGCAGGCTACAATCTTATGCTAGTACAGAAGGCCTCTAACAACCAAAGGGAACATTTAACCTCCATCCTGTGTGCTATCTACCTTACTCAGTGTTCGAGAAGGGGCCCTGCAGTGACTGAATCTGACTTCTGGACCCTCAGCCAGTAAGGCAGTGAGTTTGCTATGATATATGTGGTGCCTGTCAAATTACAGGCTCAACTGTAGGCTGTAACCAAGAGCGGCACCTGAAGAATAAAATGAAGCTAAAAGCACTCTCAACAATTAGCTACAGGAACTGCTTTCTGACCATTTTCCACATTCGCCCCGTTCCTCTTATACTCTATACTTACTTGAATGCATTCACAGCCACCACTACTGGAACTCCAAACATTCTGGCATTTTCTATTTGTTTCCTCAAGTTACCGAAGCCTTTTTCAACCAGCTCCAGGTTCTGTAAAACAACAGTGACAGGTCTGCAAGGTCAGAGAAAAGACGGTTGCAGCTTCTTCCTAAAAGGGAAATGGTCTCCTTGAGCGAGTAGACTTTCACTGCCAGGACACAGAGGCAAGCTGACAAGGAAGAGAAAGGCCAATGATGCAACTCACACCTGGTGAGTGGATGCTGTGGAGGAGGAAGGAGCTGTAACTCCACCTGCGGCCCTGGAGCTGTGCTGGTATCCCCATCACCTTGAAAACACACGAGCTGGTGCATTTGTGGTCATGCTACATCCAGGAGCCACATCTTAATAGCTCTGCTGCTGTTTGAAGGGGATTAGTTGCCCCTACCTAAATGACGTGTCTATGGGATGTATACACACACATGGTGTAACAATACAACTCTCCTCAGTACAGTGAAATCCCTTCCATCAGAAAACAGAGCCTGGCACAAAAGAGGCATTCGCTATCCAGCAGCCACACTGTAGAACACAGGAACTCAGTGATGCTTTCATAGGCTTTAAGGAAGTCAACACGAGCCTTCCCTAGGGCTAAGGCCTAAGAAGAATGCTATCTTTTTTTTTTTTTTTTTTTTTTTTTTTTAATATTTTTTAGTTGTTGATGAACGTTTATTTTATTTATTTATATGTGGTGCTGAGACTGGAACCCAGGGCCTCACACATGCCAGGCAAGCAAGCGCTCTACCACGGAGCTACAGCCCCAGCCCCACGAATGCTATCTTTAAGAACCAAATATTAGCTGGGTGCACTGGCATGCACCTGTAATCCTAGTTATTTGGAAGGCTAAGGCAGGAGGATCTCTTGAGTCCAGGAATCCGAGACCAGCCTGGCAACATAGTGAGAGCCTCATCTCAAAAAAAAAAAAAAAAAAAAGACCAGGCCCAGTGGCACACACCTATAATCCCAGGGATTTGGGAGACCAAGGTCAGAGGATTGAAAATTTGAGGCCAAGCTCAGCAACTTAGCAAGACCCATAAAAAATAAAAAAGGCTAGTAGGGACCCCCTAGATTCAAAACTAGTACTGCCAGGAAAAAAAAAAAAAAAAAAAAAAAAAAAAAGGGAACCAATACTATGAAATCTAGAGGTTAAGGAAACATATCTTTAAATATGTTTACTGGCACTGGGGTTGTGGCTCAGTGGCACAGCACTTGTCTAGCATGTGTGAGGCACTGAGTTCGATCCTCAGTACCACATAAAAATAAATAAAACAAAGGTATCGTGTCCATCTACAACTAAGAAAAAACATTTAAAAATAAAGAAATACGTTTGCTGCCGTGCTGCTTGCACTGTAGGAAAATGGCAAACAATACTAACTTCCTTCAAAAGGGGTTCAGGCCAGGGAAGTATGTCATCACTCAATAAATAGTCATCATGCAGATGTTATGAAAAGTGACACTGATCTACGTTAACATGGAGCCCACCCAAGATGCACTAAGCTGCACAACTATGGACAGCTTAATTTTATTTTTTATACAAAAAATACATATATAATTCTAGAAATTTTTTTAAATATTGAGAAATATGAAAACAAAGAAATTCTAGTCACTTACATTCTTATAATGTTTAACTTTTTTTTTTTCTTAAACAAAGGGTATGTTACTATCATTAACTCAAAAATATGTCAAGAGGCTAGGGTGTAACTCAGTAGTAGAGTGCTTGCTTAGTGTAAGTTAAGACCCTGGGTTTTAGCCCTAGAATTTCAAAAAAATAAAAATAACCCCCAAAGATTATATAGATAAAAAATAAAAACATAGCCATCATTTCTAAAAATACATATATATAATGATCAAAACCCAGCAGTATTAGTGGATTCCTAAAATAGCAATAGTTAAAGGTAGAAAACAAATAGGTTCATTTCATTATAATTGTGATTTATGCTTTTTTCCCCTTAATAATGGTAAATGAGATTAGGATTTGATATTTTAAAGAGCATTGCTACTTCTTAACCTCTAATCACATGAAATCCAATTCATATGTAAGACTGATTGAGAAGAGTTTAAATAAGCAGAATTTCTTAAATGATGACACCAGCTGGGCCAGTTCGGGGCAGTCGCTGTAATTAGATACAGGAAAGGCTGTGGGGTGGCAGGAGGGCCAGAACTGTGAATTCCCCTCCTACGCATGAATCAGAGGGATGACCATAAAAGGCAACTCATAACTCAGAAGACAGGCAGACTCAAGGCACCAACAATTTTTTTTCTAGCCAATTTTGAAATACTTCCATTTGAGACCTGCATAATGACCCTGAACTATTTGATAATGTAAAGGTCTCCAAAAGGCAGAAAAATTGAATTAACAGTAACCGCAGCTGATCCTGCATCTTATCTGAGGGCCTGTTTGTAATGGAGCCACCAAAACTGGAGCTAGAGATGTTTCTTTGATGGTTAATGTTATCAATATGAAAAGGTTTGTTCTCATAAATTGTTCTGTGGCTCCTGCTTGATGCTATAAACCAAATCAGCTTATGGAAGATGTGCCTACAAAACAAGCAGGATACTATTATCTTGGCTCTTTAATATGTGCTTAATTCTGCAGAGGAAAAGGTTATTTCTAAAAGGTCCCTACTTGCTTCTGATTTGAATGGCATTTGGGACTCATCCTGCCAATGCAGGGAAGGCGGTACAGGAAACTTCCACTGGATAAGGCAGGGTTTCTCAGCCTCAGTACTACTGACATTTTGAGCTGGATAGTTTTTTATTATGGGGGGCTGTCCTACTCACTATAGGATTTTAAGCAGCATCCCTGTCCTTTATCCACTAGATGCCAGGAACTCTCCCCATGCCCAACTGTAACAATCAAAAATGTCTACAGTCATGGTCAGGTCCCATGTCCCACGAGAGCAAAATCACCCTCCCTAAGAACCAGCCACTGGTCTGCAGCAGTGGTTTACTGATACCCTCTGCGAAGCAATTCTACTTCCTACTACTCATTTAATACAATCTTCAGCAAGCTGCCTTTTAGCATCCTGGACTCCCAGGAGCAACCCTGGATCATAGTGATACCTGCTTTACTTCCTCATGGGCCAGGTTGAGAAATGCTGATTTGGGGTGTGGTGCTTTCTAAGACAAATAATTAGAAATAACAGAAGTTACCTCCTCTATGTAATCCTTGGGAAGAGGCAGCCCAGCAGTTACCTGCAAGGAAAGGAAAGGAAATCAGATGCACTCCCTACTTAAAATTAGGCTCGAGCCTAAAATGGTTCCTGTCATGGGTAACAGGTGAAAGGCTGCAAGCTTGGGGGCTGTAGAGCAGTATAGGTCGCTTCCTGCCCTCAAGTCTTAGGGCAAGCGACCAAGCACACAGCACAGAACAAGAACTCCTTTTTGGGCAAAGTGGGGGATCTTTGTGAGATGAAGTAGGAGGTGAGAAGGGACAGATCTATGACAGCAGAGGGTAAAAGAAATGTGTTCCAGGCAGGACCAGTGTCCCCAGCAAGTGAAGAACCCAGCAGCAGGGGAGGAGTAAAGCACGGGAAAAGGCAGCCACCAAGTCTGCAAAGATCACCCTGAAAGGTCAGTTGATGGAACCTGTGATGAACCCCGTCATGGTTTAAGAGCTTCACACAGCCAGCCAATACCCTGGGGGGGCCACACCATGGCACGGGAATAATACAAACCAGAGGGGAAAACACCAGGACTCCATCACAGAGGACAACCGAGGTGACTAAATACTTAAGCAGTGGGTTCATTGTGTATAGGTGCCTGGGCACCACTTCCCGATCCATTCGGTGGTTCAGCCCTGCTGCACCCCCAGGGATGAGCAAGGGGATCAAGGTGCGGATTCCATGGATCCAACATGGTTAGCAGATAGTAACTAAGAAGTCTCTAGCTCAGTCTGCCCGCATTCTTCAGGGAGACTACCATGCTCCAACTCCACAGGAGCCACGTGGAGGTAGCGCAGGAAGTGAGGAACATACACACCTTTCCATCTGCGAGGTCGTGTGAGCAGCAGGTCTGTCTCCTTGATAGAGCTGTACATGCAAAGCCCCCTCTCAGGACTGGCCAGGGCACGTGCCCAGAATTTTTACTGTTCAGATCAAAAGGCCATGGGGAAGGAAGCAAAGGAGGGACGATGGTGTGTGGGTCAAAGAGAGAAATACTGGCACTGAAAAGGGGAGCTTATCCTGCACTGCTAGCAGGAGCGGTGTCCTGGGTCAGGAGTGCCTTTAGTAACCTGGGGATAACTAAGACCAGAGCTCTGAGAGGCGTGCTGGGGTGCATCAGGGCGCACTCTCACAGTGTGGTCTGGGAACCTAACCCTCCACACAGCCCACAAGGCAAAAACCATTGTCCTAACAGAGCTACGATCTCGTGGTCCTTTTCACTCATTCTCTCATTAGGTATAAAATGGACTTTCCAAAGGTTACGTGACACAGGGTATCACAGTAGGTCAAATGCAAAGATGAGAATGCAGCTGTCTTCAGCTAACCACATACAGAAGTGATCTGAAAATAGATGCTGCCTGATTTTTTTTCAGAAAACATAGTAACTTTTCATAGACATTCTTTATGTTAATATAGAATTCCATGCTAGTTGCTAATATATTAATAGCTAAAACCCACATAAGCAAAAGCTCTCATAAGCCTTCAACAATTTTTTTTTTCAGTGCTAGGAAATCAAAACCTTCAAAAAATTTTAAGAGTACAAAGAGGATCTGAGGCCAAAATACTTGATAATCACTATAGTAGGGCAATGCTGGTCACTACACTAAGAAACACTGTTTTATTCTGTAGATGAGGGAGATAGTATTTCCTAAGTTATAATACAAGTTCCAGGAGGACAGGAATTTAATTTCAGTGCTTTCCGAAAACCAGCACCATGTCTTTCTATGCTGGTGCTGATGAAAAAATGTTATAATACTAGAATGTATAGTGTAATGTGGCGGGGCGATACAGGGGATTGAACCCAGGGGTGCTTTATTACTGAGCCACATCCATACATCTTTTATTTTTTATTTTGAGACAGGGTCTCACTAAATTGCTTAGGGCCTTGTTAAGCTGCTGAGGCTGGCCTCAACTTCCTCCTATCTCAGCCTCCTAAGTCAATGAGACTGGAGGCATGCACCACCACACCCAGCAAAAAGTGCAATTTCTAAGGAGTCGGAATTCAGGAAAACAGTTCAGGTTGAAGCAGAAGATGATAAGCTAGTCTAATACCTGCTTCTCTGTCATCCAGTAGTCCTAAGAGGCTCTACCATTATCCTTCACCTGCCCTCACTGACCAGTCTTCTGCCCTTCTGCTGTTAGTGGCCCTGTCCACCAAGAACTTCTCGAGGAGCTGACTTGTGCCTCAGCTAAATGGTGTGGTTGGCTGGTTGCCATGTCACTATTTAGAAGGAAATGGGATTCAGATTTAAGAGAACAGGCTGACATAAAGAAGCTTTTCTGTGAGTATAGCTGAGCACATGTCCTTGGAGGAGTTTAGACATCGTCAGATGTTTTCCTCAGACAGGCAGGCCACAAAGCCAATTTCAGCCTTCTTAAAATGCCAAGAGCTGACGATATGCCTATGGGTGATAAGGCAGCCAGCACCCGAGCTGTGTGACCATCCCTTGCTTTTGGCACCCTATTAATCATGAAGATAAGAGCAGCTTAATGCTGATGCAGGCACAAGATATCCAACTTCCTCTGAGCCTCCTAACATTCCTGATAATCAGACCCTTCGAACCCTGGATCCTCACCGTGGGGCCGCCCCCGTGCATCTTAAGAGCCCTGACGGTGGCAACTAGCACCACCACATGTGGGCGGAGACCAGAATATCGGCATTTGATGTTAAAAAACTTTTCCATTCCAATGTCTGCTCCAAATCCTGCTTCAGTCACTGCAAGGAAGGAGAAGAGCAACTGTAAAAATGCCATCCCAACTCCCCTAATGTTCCCAAAAAAGTCTATTCACTGACATTGCAAAAGTTCTCACCGACAAAGCCCTCTGGGCCAACAAGCTTGAGTGCAATCCGATCTGCAATGATGGAGGAATTCCCATGTGCAATGTTGGCAAACGGTCCTGCGTGGACAAACACTGGAGTGCCCTGTGGAAACCAGGACAGCATGAGCAACACTGTCAACCCTGCTTCAAAACGGGATCGTGCAGTCAACTGTACAGAATTTAGATGGAATTTTAAAGAAAACTTCCCAGAGGGAAAATACAAAGTCATCTCATATATTTCAGTATTCTCCCGGTCACAACTGTGAAAAAGAATGAGAAGAAAGAGATGAGCAGTAGAACAGCTCTCTGACTGCCCAAGGAAAGCGTGTTTTCTAACCACTGCTCTGAAAGTCAAAAACCAGTTCTGGAGGTCAGGAATTCCTCTGCTCACCTCTAACGTCTGCATGAGATTGGGCTTGATGGCATCCTTCATCAGCACCGTCAGCGCGCCACTCACCCCCTAGGAGGCAGATGCAGGAAGTATCAACTCACGCCGGAAAAAAACAACCTTTGACATTCTAGCTGTTCCCTTTTTAGTCATCTTGGACCAATTAGTAGTTTCAGCTAAACTAGACCATTCATTGAAGCTACCAGTTATTTTAAGCAGGGAAAACAAGTAGAATGAAAATGATATTCACATTCAATTTCTGTAAAAACATGTTCTGGAAACAAGCATCTCAATCAAGCTCTGCTGCTAACTGATGTGAAGAATCCATTTCAGACTCATTTACAGCACAGAAATGCTAGTTCCTAGAGGAATGCATTATTTATAACTTTAGTATCTGAACAGAAATTCATTATGTGTTTCCCAAAGCTGAAACTAAGACATTACCCAGAAATTCAATAACAACTCTTAGATATCAGGTCCCTCTATTTTTTTTTCCCCCTTTCAGTGCTGGAAGTTGAACCCAGGGTTACTCTACCACTTAGCTACATCCCCAGCTCCTTTTATTTTTTACTTTGAGACAGGGTGTCCCTAAGTTGCTAAGGCTGACCTTGAACTTGTGATCTTCCTGCTTCAGGTTCCTCTTTCAAGCCATTCATTTGTAAATAGCCAACAAACTGGTGACAAAGTAAAATAAAGCAATAGTTCCCATTTATACTAAATTGTTTCTTTTTCTTTAGTGGGGAGATTGCTGGAGATCAAACCCAGGGCCTCATTCATGCTAGGCAAGTGCTCTATCACATAGTCCTATATTCAATATTAATGAGTTTCTAAATTTAAGTCAAGGATGTTAAAATTTAAAATGCATATTAAATTCACATATTTGACTATGAAAACATAAAGTTAATAATTTCTATCTTTTCTAAATTCTTCTGCCATACCACTATCACACAAGTCAACTAATTTGGTGGATACAAATAGGTCTTTAAAAATCAAAACTATAAGATTTCTCATTTTGCAGGGTGCTGCAGCACTTGCCTATAATCCCAGCTACCCAGAAGATTGAGGCAGGAGGATTTCAAGTTCAAGGTCAGCCTAAGCAACTTAGCAATATTCTGTTCAAAAATAAAAAATAAAAAGGGCTAAGGATGTGGCTTAGTGTTACATGCTTGCCTAACATACATGAGGTCCTGGGTTCAATTCCCAGTACCACAAAACAAACAAACAAAACCCCCCAAACAAAAAATTCTCACTTCCAAAGAGAAACATAAATAAAGAAGAAAAAGGAAAAAAAAAAAAAAAATTCTCATTTCAAATCTCCTATTACCAGACAATTCAGAAATAACCCTGAAGTAGATAGCCAGCCTAGTAGGACCATCAACTGAAATAGCTAATGAGTTTTTCCAAATGTAGTAATCAGGAGAGATGTAGGGCTTAAAGCCCCAAGAGGCCTCTGTGCAGTAAATTGCATGTCATGGGGAGGGGCCAGGGAGTGACTCCAAATTCACTCATTAAAGGCCTCACTTGGTCTCTAGATATTCTCTGAAAACTGAAGTCATAAACTTACTCACAAAGACTCTCACAGGATGAAGATGTTACTTAAATCATCTAGTGCATAACACCTATTATTCACTATAAATTACTATATACAGATTTCATAATTATCTTGTCATTAGCAAAATCATAGTGATGCTGGGCACGGTGGCACATGCATATAATCCCAGAAATTTGGGAAGCTGAGGCAGGAGGATCTCGAGCTCAAAGCTATCCTCAGCAACAGCAAGGTGCTAACCAACACAGTGAGACCCTGTCTCTAAATAAAACACAAAGAGGACTAAGGATGTGGCTCAGTGGTTAAGTGCCCCTGAGTTCAATCCCTGGTACCAAAAAAAAAAGCAAAAAATCATATTGATGAGTAAATTACAATGTCTTAAGAAGGGCATAGTTTTTGTTAGTAGTAACCACTTAGAGGCCCTAGGATAGTGGGCTCCTATGTGTCGCCAAGGCTGGTGAGCCTGGGCACTCACCAGATCTTCAGCACTGATGGGCTCCCCTTTCTTGCTGGATGCCACCACCATTTTGCCCAGTCTCTCTCTCATGTCTTCCAGAGAACTGGTGAGAGCCAACACAGCCATGATTTCACTGGCCACAGAGATATCAAACTGCGCCTGTGGGCAAGAAAAAGACAAGAGCAAAACCTGTGTTACACTGAAATTTTTTTGAATTGAAAAATGTCATCCTTTTTGGCATCTGATGCTTAAATAAATGCTTAAAAGGTTGGAATAGCAGATACTACATAAAGAACTTCATGAAAATAATCCTGCAATAGCAAAATTTGTAATTACTTATTCCAAATCCTTGTAGTCAATTTTTAAAAATAAATGTTCTAGTGTGACCAGTAAGTTATTATTTTATCCCCGTGAAGGCAGAATTGTGGAACTGTGTTTATGGTTTCCCTAACAAACAAGGGATCAACGCTGGGGAGATATATTGCCAAATGACCACAAAAGAGAAACAATTTTAACCAATTCATGCAAGGATATTCACTTGGGCCTCTCCACCTCCAGGAAAAAATGCTGGGGGAAAAACACACAGGTGACACATGGGATTTATGGCAAAAGCTGTCAGGAGTGCTCAATATCACACCTACTCACTTCCATTTTAAAAGGGAGAAGGCAGAACAACACCTGGCAGTATCAGTCGTATGGAGAGGATGGAGGAGGATAGAGCAGCAAGATCTAGTTCACACGAGCTAATTTACTTGGGAAGGAACAAATAGTTACCGTGCGCGTGTGCCCTTTCTCTGTTGGAGCCTGTCCAATGGTGATCTTCCTCAGGAATCTATCATTGGTGTCCAACACTACAAGGCAAAGGGAAGACACAGGATGATGTTTAGTAAAAGGACCATAAAGCTTAAGGGAGCCGCAGAGTTTTGATGGCAAAGCTAGGGAGTATGGGTTAAGAAATGATGTTCACATACCAGAAATGCATAGGAATTATTTTTAAAGCAAGTGAATGTGGGGTGGCTGGTTTTATTCCTTCTAGAGAATTCAAACAATTAACTAGAAATCTGGAATCTACTTTTTTTAAATCAGGGATTAAACTCAGAAGTGCTTAACCACTGAGCCACATTCCCAGCCCTTTTTGTTTTTTCTTTTGAGATAGGGTCTCTCTAAGTTGCTCAGGCTGGCTTTGAACTTGTGATCCTCCTGCCTCAGCCTCAAGCCTGGCTGGAATCTATTTTAAAGCAAATTCTGTATTACAAAAAACATGGAGCAGTCCACTCTTTGAAATGGTTGAAGTTTGTGTTGCTCTGTGGAGGAACTCCTTAACCTTATTCCATTCTAAGAAACAAAAGATATCAATTCAGAGCAAATGCAAATGCCTTTTGAAACATGCCAGGTGAAAGGCCTGGTCCTTGCTTTAGCACATTCTGTTTGGATGACAGAACATATACCTAATTATATAACCTTGGAAAACATGGCACAGGTCAACCAACTATATTTAATTCCACCTCTTAGAACTAACTACTATCAAGATTTTACTGTATTCCTAACTTTGGCTTTTGTATGTATGATACAATAGGAAATACATTTGATGTGTGTCCTAGGTTCCTTGCACAAAGCTCCTAGAGCCCTTGAAAATTTAAGAGTGATAGGAGTGTCTTGTTATTCATAACAAATCTCTTTTAATTACATCTGAGTTTATGCTAATAAGGTAACAGTCCCCTAGAGAGCAGGAAACATCAAGTGTGATTAGAAGGTTGGAAATTCCAGCCCCATCCACCAACCCCAGGAAGAGAAGTAGGGGAGAGAGATCAAAGTCTATGAAAAACTCTGGAATGACAAGAGTTGATGAGTCTGCAGGCTGGAACACATCGAGGCGCTGGGAGGGTGATGGATCCTATACCTGTCTTCCATCTGACTCTTCCTGAGTCACAGCTTTTATAATGCACTGGCCAAAAGGAAGCAGTGGCACAGGCCTGTGATCTCAGTGACTCAGGAGGCTGAGGAGGAGGATCACAAGTTAGAGGCCAGCCTAGGCAACTTAACAAGATCCCGTCTCAAAATAATTTTTAAAAATACAAAGTGCTAGGGATATAGCTCAGTAATAGAGTATCCTGGGGTTCAATCCCCAGTACTGAAATAAATAAACACATGCAAATACATACATACATATGTAAACAGACAAACATAAATAGTGTTTCTCTGAGTCCTGAATTGGAGTTAGCAAATGATCAAACTTAAGGAGGAGATCATGGGAGCCTCCAATTTACAGTCAGGTGACAACTTGGGATTGGTGTATGCAGTAGGGCAGTCTGTGACACAGACCCTTCACCTGCAGGATCTACTTTCAGACAGTGTCAGAATGGAGTTAAATTGCAAGATACCCAGTCAGTATCCACTGGAAAACTGAACTGAATTGTTCTGGGAGTGAAAAAAAACCCCTAGACCTCTGGTGTCAGAAGTAAAGTACAGAGAGCGGTATGAGTACAGAGGGGAAATACGAGCTCCCATTTCTGCACAAAATGCCAAGCAACAACAGCAGAACACAAAATGGACAACAACCAAACAACAAAAGCCAGTTCATACCCAAAAGAAGTCAAAGAGAAGCTTTAGTTTTTTCTAATTCTGAGGGTGTGTGCACACCAGGTAGGTTTTACCACCGAAGACCCAAGGAATAGGAACTTGATAACATGCTGAATTATTTTATATAAAAACTATAATAATGGTTGGAGGGGTAGCTCAGTGGTAGAGTATGTGCTTAGCATATACAAGTACACAAGGCCCTGGGTTCAATCCCCAGTGCCACCCCCTGCTAAAAAAGACTAATGACTTAGACACCAAAATCAGTGTAATCTACAGTACTCAGAGACACACACACACACCCTCACTCAGTAAGTGCAGAATATAATGTGTTGTTGGAGCTAAACCGTACTTTTCAAAAAGTAAATGAGATATTAGATTTTCAAAATGGATCTTTATAGTTTATTCCTTATAAAACATTATACCATTTATTTAAAGCTATTGAAACAAAGGCAGACATACCAGTGTGGTTTTAGATATTAAGAGTGTCATCTTAACAACGCCATTAACAGTTTTCATGCCAATAAAAATCACAAAAACAGCCAATAAATTGGCCTTTAGCTGTTTTCTGCATGGTGATGAGAATTTCTTCTCAGCAGTAATATAAAATAGATGGATGCGCCGTTGGAATGAAATAAAATTCTAAGCCATGCTAATTGTGCGTGGAGAAAAGCAACATATGGTGGTGGAGCCAGGCAACTCACTAGATAAATTCCTAAGTATTTAAACCTGGAGGCTACCTAATTTGTTATAAAAGAATTCAATAAAATGAAGTGAAAAATGATTAGGCAAGCTGAAGAGCTACAAGAAAAATCAACTCACTGATGCCAGACAAGAGTTCTGGGAATAAAGGGCACACATGATTCAAGAAATGATTAAACATAATTTCTCTACTTCATGACACCAAAACTTTTTGCATAAAATGGAACTTTAAAAATGTTATTTTTGGTTTATGCATGAACATCCTTGAAACCACCCTCATTTCAATCAACACTGAATAGATAGCAAAATGTTCTCCCCATCTAGCCAGGGGGGTTTGATAGCAGCTGATAAGAGGGGGTGGCAAGAAAAATGTCACCATCTTGGTCATGCCTTAACCATGAAAACACTGACCCAGGAGCTTCTGGACGTCACATTTCCATGACTCTCCTGGAAGGTGTGGGGCCCGCAGTATAACCAAACACCTGAGGCTTATATACCGCTTTAGTACCTCTTTGCCAAGTTATAGTTTCTGGGTCAATATCCAGTCTTGCAAATCTGTTTATTTCTTCATCTGTCAGTGTGGCAGGGTCAGTCTTTTCAATGCCAAGTCTCTGAAGAGGTAGGAAATTAAAACATAAAATAAAACAAAACAAACAAACATAATAATTTTTCAAAAAATTAACCCCTTTCTTGACATAAGGTACCCCTATAGGAAAAGCAAATCATCTTAAATTCAGAAGAGAAAATGGTGTGCCTGAGGCTGCCTAGAGGTTATTTCTTACTCACACTTGCACAAACATTGACAGTGTGGTTCCCATGACTGAGCACTAGAGGCATTTCCCTCAACTTAGCCCTAAAAAAACACAAACCAAGAAGTGTTGTAAGATACTTCCTGATTCACCAAGCCCAAATACATTGAAAGGAAAGATAAGCAATATACAAAGTTATTTTTCTTTTCTTTTCTTTCTTTTTTCTTTTCTTTTCTTTTTTTTTTTTTTTTTGATGCCTTTCCCCTTCCCACCTCTGACAGAAAGTTCTGTTAGCAAAGGTAAGATCAGCAGTTGCCTGCTCTTCCCATGGCCCCCAGTGCCTCATGGAGCACAACTCTGTTGTGAGTGGAGCAACAGCTGAGCTACCTGATGGATAGCTCAGGTAGGTGGAGTAAAAAAAACAAAATAAGCTAAGGAATGCCAAACTGCGTAAAAGTTGGTTGTTTCAATGGTCCACCAAAAAATGCACATGTATTAATAGTGAGAGTTGTAAAGCAAGTACAGCAATATGTAAACAATTAAAGCATCTGGTAAAGGAGAGCTTCGTGGACTATTCTTGCAGCATCAAAACATAAAGTGGCCAAGAATTTAAAATAAAGTGGGTAGAAGTGTTGTTGGTAATAAGCACACAAAATTTATTAAATGCTTATATGTACCATGCTGTCTAAAGCAGGTATATATAAAATTTCTTTCCTTACTTCTTCCATAAAGGAATACATGAGTTTATTATTTTTGGTACTGGGGACTGAACCCAGGGGAGCTTTAACTCTGAGCCACATCCCCAGCCCTTTTATTGGATTTTATTTAGAGACAGGGTCTTACTGAGTTGCTAGGGCCTTGCTAAGTTGCTAAGGCTGGCTTTGAACTCACAATCCTCCTGCCTCAACCTCCTGAGTAGCTGGGATTGTAGATATGTGTCAACACACCCAACATGAATTTATTTTTTAACTTTATAGTTCTTTTATGGTCACACCCTGACTTGTCTTATAACTCGTGGCACTACTGATCTGTCCTTCATCACCAGTTTGTCTTGTTGAGAATGTCGTGTAAAAAGAAGCACACAGTACGCCTTTTGAGACTGGTTTCTTTCACTCGGCTTGATGCCTTTAAGATTCACACAAGTGAATGTGTAGCAACAACTCATTTCTTTCTGTTGTACAGATGTACCACAGTTTGTTTATCCATTCATCCTTTGAAAGACAGAATATTCCCAGGTTCTGGAGATTATTAATAGAGCCACTCAAGACACTCATATACAAATTTTCATTTCTCTTGGGTAAAAACTAAAAGTGTGGTATAGTGTATGCTTATTAACTACATGTTTGTTATAAAAGTTCAAATAAAATATAGAAGTAACCACTTCTTTAACTATTTGACAGTCCTTTATTGGTGCAGGGCAAGGCAAGTACAGATGTGTAAACCATGAGACAAGTGACTTAACAATTTTGCTTAAGGTCCCAAGGCTGGGAAAGGCAGGGATTCAAACTACAATGCTCCCACCATGGATCCTGACTCTTCTCCACCATGGAAAGGGAGCATCAGTTTTCTTCTTAGCTGAAGGCGGGTCGTCAGTGGTCTATTTATTCCAGGACTAATTGCTTACAATTTATAAATAAATGAGAAATAACCTCTACCACCATTCCTTGCCACCCACCTTATGACAAGATTATGACTATTAATGTAACTAGACCCAAAATAAGATATTTTAAGAAGAGCTTTACCTTCTTATCAACCACTTTTTTATACAGTATCACAAACAGAAGGGAAAGAGCTTACCCGTAACCTTCGAATCTGGATGTCAGAGAACTTTCTCACTCCATTTACTGATGGTACCAAACGATTAAAGAGAGCCTTAAAATAAAGGAGGAAAAGGGCTTTTAGGTGAGAGGAACCCCTCTGCCTTTCTACCTGCGTCAGCACCCTAGGGGCCAACACTAATCTGGGTGCTTCAACCCTTTCAAAAGCCCTCAGCGCCCTACCTTGTCTGTCTGGGTCAGCTCATGGAATATCCGAGCATCGATGGCCGCAGCGACGAGGTTATTAGCTGCAGTGATGGCGTGGATGTCACCAGTGAGGTGGAGATTAAACTACAACAGAACAGAAGCCACGTTGGTTTCCCAGCCGCTCTCTCTTTTCAGGCTTCATTCTACTGATCTGAGTCAACCTCCACGTTAACGTCAGGGGAATACCAAGGGCAGCATACTAGCAGAAACTCCCAATAGCAGGAGCTCCTGGAACATGGTGACTGACCATCCTCGAGAGCAACTCCGCCCACACAGTACAATTTTCCCTCAACAACAGCACAGAGATCACAGATGTCCCACCATCAGGACCAACAGCAACACGGATTACTGAGGACATACTCAGATCCTTTAACCAAAGAGCAAGAAGGAGCACACCGGGGCAGTACCAACTGCATTTCCTCTCCTATTCCCATTCCTGCCGTTAGTACCCTGAACTCACTGTGTGTTGGTGCTTCTCAAACTCATGCTTCATTTGATCACTTGCTTAAGATGAACATTCCCCCTGAAAGCCAGACTTTGGAACCAAAATGTCACAAGTCTATGAATTAAGATGATTCTTCCATCTGTATTGCTTCTTCTGGGAAGCAAGTCATTTGACCACTAACAGTACTATTTTTAAGAGAAGTTTAATATCTGGAGGTAAAAAGTTATAATAAAAGGATCTGATTCAGCCAAATACCTTACCTCTTCCATAGGAATGACCTGGGAGTAGCCGCCTCCTGCAGCGCCACCTAGGGGACAGTTAAGGGTGGGGACTCATGTTAAACATGCTTCTCCATGACTTGGAATCCAAAAAAATGGATTTTGTAACTAAGCATATTATTTGTTTATTTTTAATAATCAATTGGACAGATTTGATCAAGTATTTTCTAATTTTATTTTACCACGGTAAAGCACTTGATCTTGTTCGTGCTGAATAGTCTCTCAGTTGAAATCTGAGTCTAAATGACAAAATCACGAACACATACATACATACCTAGTCATTATCTTTAGAAATAGGTTCCCTGTGATTCCTAACACATTAAAAGACTCAGCTGACAGTTACATAAAGGCAAGCCTGTTTAATTTCCTACTGTTATAAAGCTACTCTGGCTTTCAAAATAGGAATATTTAAAGTATTCACACCTAACACAGAGACTCTCATTCTTCCTGAATGGTAGACATACATTGGAAAACAGCTTAACTGCTAGAGTTCTGCTGGCCCATTTGGATTATTAACACAAGGCAAGTCAAATATGCCAAGGTTATCACATTATCAGTGTGATAAATGTCAACTTGGAGTACAGATTTCATTTTCATGAGGCAGAGACCATGCAAGGAAACAATAAGAGGAAAAGGAGAATAATGGGTTCACCAAACAGAACAAGGGGAAAGGCTCCTTCCAAAGTGGAAGGGGGCTATGAAGACAAGCTTGAAAGCAGAACGAAGTCAGCACACAGCCATAAAACTAGCGGAAGGGAAGAGATATGCCTGGTGTCCAGATTTGCAGTAATTACTGGAACAAGCAGAATGGATACCTTGTCATCAAGCAAATGAGAAAGGTGACTGGAACCTATTATGATTACTAAAATAGTTTTAATTAAAAGACCATGTCTACACTATTGCAGCAATCAAACTCTGAAAGTTAAGTGTGATCACTGATGTTGTGTTCTCATCCAATCAGAAGCAGTATGTGTTCAAGGTAGTTTAGAGCTTGAAATACACATGGGAAACTGCTCTGGTCCTTCGTAACAGTGCCTCTGACCAAGTTATTGCTGAAATTCTGTTGCTATTATAAAATGGTGATAAAACCATCTCATACAGAAGTATAAATTGAAATAATATACATAGACTGCTTTGCACAATAGCTGGCAAAAACGCATTCAATAAAAGTAGACCTTTCTCCTTCCCAAAAGGGAGACATCTCTGGGGTCTGTCTCAGACTGTCAGCATGAATCAGTAGCTAGGATTACCTGATTGTTACTGTGACAGTGGACTCTTAGGGTCAAATAAAAGCACTTCCAGCTACATATTACCTATCCCAGAGAATCCCTGTGCAATGTCAAATAGCGATAGGAGCTGGGGTGACCGAAGGAGAGCCTTCACCAAATGCACTTCTATGGGGGACTTGAACACCAGGTGTTCCTAGTGTCTAAATGAGGTGAAGACCCCAAAAGCATTTGGGGGTCAGGTGGATCCGGGAGGAGCAAAGGAAAGGCAGGTGCCCTCAGGCCTCACCCCACAAGTACCTTTTATTCCAAAGGTGGGCCCTTGGGAAGGCTGTCGCACACACGCAAACACATTCTGAAAAAGATGGGCGCCAAGGGCTTGCACCAGACCAATTGTGGTTGTGCTTTTTCCTTCTCCCAGAGGTGTTGGAGTGATTCTTCAAGATTAAAGCAAAAGACAAAAAAGGTTCATTCATAGAATTATTTATCTGAATCACTAAGTCAGACTGAACAGACGCTACTCTAAATCTAAATAAGGACAAAAGCCCTGAAAGTGATCTTTTCTAAAATTCTTAGCTGTAATTTCCAAAAGCTTTAAAAAAAAAAAAAAGAAAGAAAGAAAAGCTCTTATTGTAAGAAGCAAACATACTTGACACTTGATCATGTAGACAGATGCCATAATTTTAATTTCTTCTTTTGGAGCTAGAAATGTGGCTCAGTGGTACAGCACTAACCCAGCATGTACAAGGTCCTGAGTTCCACCCTTGGCATTGAAAAAAGAAACCTAGTTGGGTGTGGTGGCACATGCCTATAATCCCAGCAACTGGGGAGGCTAAGGTAGGAGGATCGCCAATTTAGAGATCAGCGGCAACAACTTAGTGAGACCCTGTCTCAAGATAAAATAAAAAGGGCTTGGGATGTGGGTCAATGGCAGCACACTCCTATGTTGAATCCTCAGTACTGTTAAAAACAAACAAACAAACCTAGCTTTAATATAACTTCGCCCAGCAATAAAAAATGACTGCTCAGTGTGAGGATGTGGGGAAAAAGGTTTACTCATACATTGACTGCAGATTGGTGCAATCACTCTGGAAAGCAGTATGGAGATTCCTTAGAAAACTTGGAATGGAACCACCATTTGACTCAGTTGTCCCACACCCAAAGGACTTAAAATCAGCACACAACAGTGACACAGCAACATCAATGTTTATAGCAGCTCAATTCACAAAAGGCAAGCTATGGAACCAACTTAGGTGTCCTTCAACAGACAACTGGATAAAGAAAACATAGTATATATGCACAATGGAATATTACTCAGCTCTAAAGAAGAATGAAATTATAGCATTTGCCAGTAAATGGATGGAACTGGAGGATATCATGCTATGTGAAATAAAGCCAATCCTCAAAAACTAAAGGTCGAATGTTCTCTCTGATTTGTGGATGCTAACCCACAACAAGGGAGAGTAGGGAGGGGAAGTATAGAAGTTCATTGGATTAGACAAAGGGGAATGAAGGGGAGATGGGTATGGAAAAGACAATAGAATGAAGTGGACATAACTTTTCTGTGCTCATATATGAATATATGACCAGTGTAACTCCACATCATGTACAACCACAAGAATGGGATCAAATTATAATGGGTTGGACCCCATGTAGGTATAATATGTTAAAATATACCCTACCATCACATATATCTAAAAACAACAAATAAATTTTAAAAAAAGACTACTCAGGAGATCTATTGAATTAATGAATTAGGGATTTAGAAAAAAAAGGGGGGGGTGAGTCCATCTGAAAATCATACTCTTCCCTGTACAAGATAAATTTGACCAATTTTTTTGACCATCTCTGAAGGACTTCTACTCTTACCTACTTCACAAGGTTGCTTGAGGATCAAATGAGATCAAATGTGTGTGAAAATGCCAAATAAAATTAAAGGCACCTCCACATATGCATGCTAAGTGCAAATACAACCCTGGCAATAATCAGGATGGATAGGAAGACTCGGGAGACAGCATGAGGAAACACAGTACCCAGTCACCACCACATATTTCCCATCCGGCTGGTGCTTCAGGCGTTCCAGTGCCGACAGCAGGACTTTGGCCTTTGTTTCACCATATAGTTCAACCTCTTCAGACAGCAGGCCGATTTCCCGAGCCAGGTTACCAATGGGCTTTGGTTTGCAAGATCGTGATATATCAATGTCACTTTAAAAACACAGAAGATAGGCATCAGTCTTTATTCAGTGAATTTAATCTTACACTGGTAATGACATTGTGACCCCCAGCCCAACTGACAGTACTTGCATTGGGAGCGTACATGTACCCGTGGTATCCATCAGTTCAAGTCCAGCAATCTACAAAGTTCTAAATCAGGCAAACTTCCGTCTTACCTTGGAACAGGTGTCTTAAGGTTAAGGCTGTTATACTGAATCGTCCACTTTCCGGGCTTCAATTTCTCCAGGAAACGCTTCGCACTCTCTACTGTGCTCTAAGCAAAATGATAGAAAGGAAACTTAGAAGAGGTGATTCTTTTAACCCTCATGCCAATTCCAAACATCAAGTCCCTCCAGTGCAATCCCAAAATGAACTGATTCATGATCACCCGAGGAACGTGCATCAATTCCAGGTGAGTCCACGGGTACCTGACATGATCTGGGGCTGTTGCCTCCCCCAAGTCCAGCTACTGTGTGTCAGAAAGGGCAAGCAAACCAAAACAGATGGAGCCAAGTCAGCCTGTCTATCTGTCCTTTTCTGTTTCTGGAAAGAATTATATTCCGAAGGAAATAAGAATTATGCCATTTCCTCTGTTAATGTGACTGACACTGTTTCTCTATTCTTCCATTTCCTTTTTTGGAAGAGAAAAGCAATGTTGACTCTTCAGAACAATCACAGAAACTTTCACTCATAAATACCTGCATCAGCATAGCCACTGTCATGGGCCCCACGCCCCCGGGGACAGGTGTGATGAAGCTTGCCCGCTCCTTGGCCTCGTCATAAGCAACGTCACCCACAACTTTTCTCCCGTTGGGTTTTTCATCATCTGGTTGAGAGGGAATAAATCAAAGCAGAGTCTCAGAATCACAAGTTAAGTTTATCTCAAGCTAAGTGATCAAATATGACAGTTTGTTCCAAAAACTAAGGTGAATTTTAGGGTGTATAACCCCATCAGTCTCCAGTGTCTAATTAAAAGCTATAGGATAGGGTTGCAGTGTAGCTTGGTGGCAGCTCGCTTGCCTAGGATGCATGAGGCCCTGGGTTCCATCGCTAGCACCACTGTGGGATGACAGGTGTTTGCTGTTTCCTAGGAAGATCATATTACCTGCAAAAATTCACAAGACACCTAAGTGGTTTTTCAGAACTTGGAGAATCCTTTTGTAGTCCTTCAGGTGGCAAATAAAACACTGTTTATTATTCTTAAAACCAACTACCCAGTATATAATGAGAACCTTTTAAAATGTTAATTTGCCAAGGCCTACAAAGAAATTTTTTTGGGTGCAAAAAGCTCCAACTATGTCACAGCTGCCAGATACCGTTTCTACAGCAACTGTCAGCATTTTGTAAGCTCTACGCGTGAGCTGGAGGAACAATTCAACATCCAGTTCCAAAGACGAGCAGTTACTTAAATGTATGCTGAAGGCAAAGAATATAATTACACTTGCCTTAAATGGATACAAGAACAACTACAAATCTTACCAGTGAAGAATAGCTGCTCAGGAGAACAAAACCCAAGGATGCATCATTGCTCTCTCACACAAAGAACAGCCTACACTTGGCTTCGGTGCACTTCCGGGAGGGGCTGGGGCACAGGCCTAGACCTTGAAGTAATGAGGCTGCCAAAGCAGGATCTGATAGAATCTGAGCCTCATTACCACTTCTCTTTCAGCAGAGCTTCACGGCTGAGAGAGGAAGCTTTTAGATGTGGCCCAAAAGCGAGAATTAAGAGACATATGCTCTAGGATGAACTCTTTCACTGTCTGTCCTCCATTCTGTGGTGTCCATGTTCCTCAAAAGTCCAAAGATGCAAAGAAGAAACATCACTAACTATCTCACAAGCTTGCTGAGAACCAAACAGAAAATATAAATTCTCTGTGTTGTCTGTGTGTGTGTGTGGGTTTGTTTGTGTGTGTGTGTGTGTGTGTGTGTGTGTGTGTGTGTGTGTGTGTAGTGGTACTGGGGATTGAACTAGGGGGAATCTACCACTGAGCTACATCACCAGCCCTTATATATATTTTTTTTGAGACAATCTTACCAACTTGTGGAGGCTGGTCTCAAACTTGCAATCCTCCTGCCTCAGCCTCCCAAGCAGGTAGGATTATAGTTGTGCACCATTATGCCTGGTGAAAGTGCACATTCTTGAAACTGAAAACGCATTCTCCAAACATTACAGTTCTTCTTCCCAACCTAGATTTGTACTAGACGGAACTAGTGAACACACTGCTTAGAATAGTTTTCAGTTTCTAGAAGATTATGAAGTAGCAAACTGTGGCAGAACATTTCCCCTCATAAACCCTGAAATCATTTCAAAATGCCAAGGAAATACAGTTATAGGTTTGCCCTTAGTACAGATTTCAAGAGTCTAACACAGAGGTTAGCCTAAAATACTCCTTTCATCTCTATTTATTAGTCATCTGAGTCTTTGCACAGTTTTTGCATTTTAGTTTTGCACAATGTGCTCAGGGGGAAAAGTGACCCCTTCTCAGCCTCAGTATACAGCTTCAGTAGCAGACAGACATTGGGATTACCAGCCTTGGCCCTAAAATTTCTCTTTCATTGTATGTACAAAATCAACTTGAGACTCTTTCACAGTTAATTTGGGGAACCCAAATTATAGAGGCCAGTACAGAAAATGCTATACTGTGTGGGTTGAGACTGAATCAGGGTAGGGTGGGAAATCTGTTCCCTCTTCTTCTATGCCTTTCAAATAAAACACTATTAATCTAGGTCTTCTCAAATTATCTTTAGTAGTACATTAAGGAGGAAGAACATTTTCACACATTGCCCTGGCCAATACTTTTTGCTCTTCATTTAAATCTTAAAAAAAAAAAGGGGGGGGGGGGGGGCTGGGGAGACAGCTCAGTTGGTAGAGTGCTCGCCTTGCAAGCACAGGACTCTGGGTTCAATCCCAGCACCGCAAAAAAAAAAAAAAAAAAAAATCCTTTTATGTATGTGCAAGGACGTAGACTCAATCCTCAGAACCACAAAAGAAAAAAAAAATTCTTTTTTGAAAAACATAAATTCACCTCAATCCATTCTTAATTTGTTGAGTAATTCATCCCTATTATCCCTGACTGGGTCATGCAAATGATTTAATTTTATCTTTTTGGTGCTGGGGGTTGACCCAAGGCCCAGAGAACCAAGGCTGTACTGAGCTACACCCCCAGGTCCCACACAAACAATTTAAATAAAATATGAACCAAGAAGTGACCTAGTTGTAGAATATACTGCTTTTAAAATCAACATTTGCAAAGAATGTTTTTTAGGTCCTGCAGCCCACCCACTGGCCTGTAATGCAATGATTCTACCAGCCCTGGGGCACGATAACATCCAGGCTTATCCATATTTAGTTGCCTGTATGCCCAGGATCCGTAAAAACACTGATCAGAAAGGATGATACTGCTTTAATTTTATTCATATTTTACCATATACACAAAGAATCAATGTGAAGAGAATGGTAAGTAAACATTTCAGCCCCATCTTCCAGATTCCAGATCCCCACCCAGGTTTTCTCCATCTCTTTCATCTAATCCACAAAATGCCCACGGCAGGAACACGCTACAGAAGATGCAAGGACTCAGTGTCATACTGTAAGTGTTCCAAGTGAGGAGTTGTAGGAGAGCAATTTCTTTATCACCCATGAGATAATTACACTACCAGAAAATGAGTGATCATTTATGAGCTACTGTCTTAAAATCGAGGTAGGGAGAGTGGGAGGGAGGTTAAAAACAGTGAGGACTTGACAGTGACTAATGCTCCTGGCAGCTCAGTGTCTACATTTCAAACTTGAGATGGCAAGGGAGGAGAAAAAAAAAAAAAAAAAAAAAAAAGAATATTCTTGCTATAACTCCCTGAACAATTCAACAGATCTGAGTGCCAGCTGTCAGAAGGCAGGAAGCCAGAGAGGACTCCCCAGAGATCATGGCTGGAGGTGCCTAGCAAGGAGAGTACAGGACACTAAACATGAGACACAGACAATAAATGAAATACCAAGTTTTTTGGGAAAGGAGGACTTTCAAAAGAAGCAGAGACTATCCCTGGTTAAGGGGAAATAGGACAAGGTTTGGAAGGAGGAACAAACATTATAGAGAGGAGTTGTCAGGAGGCTTAGGCAGGAGGATTTCAAGTAAAATTAAAAGATCTGGAGAAGTAGCTCAATCGGGGAGCACCTGCCTGGGATGCATGAGGCCCTGGGGTCCATCCCCAAGACCCCCCCAAAATAAAGTAAAATTCAGCACTGAATGTGTAGCTCAGTGGCAGATAAGGGTAAGGCCCTGAGTTTGATTCCCTGAGAAGGGAAGGGAAGGAAAGGAAAAGGGAAAGGGAAAGGGAAGGAAAGGAAGAAAGGAAGGAAAGAAGGAAAAAAAGAAGGAAGGAAGGAAAGAAAGAAGGAAGGAAGGAAAGAAAGAAAGTCATCCATAGCTGAGCCCTATTTTGGTTGTGTAGACCAGGACCCGGCATGGCCCTTGATGCACAGAAGCAAGCACCTCAATTAGAGATTGCTATTTTCTTGAATCTATGAGGTATGCAACAATACAGGTATTGCTGTATTGCTCTTTGAAAATTCTGTTTGAACGACCTACTCCACTAAGGATGCAGCACAAGAGTTGCAAAGGACAAACCAGGACTGGGCAGGGAAGGCAAAGTGGTCCACTTCCAAGAGCTTAAGCCAGGTATTCACTAAGTGCAAATGAGAAAGAGGACTGGAGGAGTCACTAAGCTCACGTGAGGTTAAGGAGTCTGGCAAGAGACATGGGAAGAAAAAGCACACAGGTCCTGGCCAGGAGATGGCTCTGAGTGGGACTCAGCTGCAGACAGGGAGACCAGCAAGAATGGACAGAGTCTACCCAGCTGAAAGGGCAACTCCTGGGGTGACACTGAAAACGGGGGGAGAGGAAATGAATCATTTAAAAATGAATCCAATATAGAGAATGATTGGGAAGGAAACGGAAAGGTTTCAGATGTGCAAGAAGGAAATATGATATTATTAGTCGTAACAAGAAAATAAGGAGTAACATGGGAATCAGGATGCCACTTATAGTTTTTGTTTTGTTTCGTTTTGTTTGTACCATAGATTGAACCCAGTGGCACTTAACCACTGAGCAATATTCCCAGCCCTTTTTATTTTTTTATTTTGAAACAGGGTCTCACTAAGTCACTGAGCTGGCTTTGAACCTGTGATCCTCCTGCCTCAGCCTCCCGAGCCACTGGGCCACCATGCCCGGTCACATACAGTTTTGGACATTACTAAAAAAACTGGTTTTCTCTCCACCGAAAACAAAAAAGTCCAAGCTGAACATTTGTTTTTTTCGTTTGGCAGTGCCAGGAATGATACCCAAGGTCCCATGCTAGGCAAGTCCTCTACCACTGAGCTACACCCCCAGCCCAAACAACTTTGTAAAGCCCTTCCAGAGGACTCTTGGTAGAATGTGTCTCTTCTGGACTCTCACAGCACTTTGCAACAATTATACAATAGCTCCACCTTACCTGTGGGGAACAGTTCAAGACCCCGTCCCTCCAGTTTTTGCCTGAAACCATGGATAGTACCAAATCCTACATATACTGTTTTTTTTCCCCTAAATATCCATATCTATGATAAAGCATAATTTATAAATTAAACATGGTAAGAGATTAACAACAACAATAATGGAATATAATAGTTCTAACACTATACTATAATAAAAGTTATGTGAATGTGGTTTTGCTCTCTCTCAAAATATCTGATTGTACTTTTACCTCTTCACTTAAAGAAAACAATTTACAGCTTCTCTTTAACATACCCAAATTTCCAGCATCACTATTGTATTGTGTGGCCATGATTAAGGAAAGTAAGGGTTAGCTGAACATAAACACCACAATTCCATGACAGTCCATCTAATAACTGAGATGGCCACGAAGTGACTAATGGGCAGGTAGTGTATTCAGTGTGGACACGGTGGATGAAGAGATGACCACATCCCAGGTGGGATGGAAAGGGACCACACAAGAGCTCACCAAATTACTCAGAACAGCACACAATTTAAAACTCACGAATTGCTTAATTCTGGAACTTTCCATGTAATATGTTCAGAATGAGGTTGAACATAGGTGTAACCGAAATCATGGAAAACAAAACTACGGGTAAGGGTGGACTACTGCACTACATTTTAAACCCACCCATTGCCTTTGTTAAAACATACTGATCTCTACATGCCCTCCTGGCCCCTCTGTCACCCTCTCCCTGGACTAAGTCAATGTGGGGACTATATGATGCTGCAGTGAAAGTCCCAGGCTGTCACACAAGGCGGGCCTACCCTCGAGGGACAACTATCTCACCTGCTAACCATGTGCACCCTCAGGCGAGTCAATCTCTCTAAATCTCGGTACAGCAAGCATAAAACGAGGCTGGAGGTTATCTCTCAGGCTTCCTGTCCTTCCTGGTCCTTTTCCAGAAACCACCTTCCTCCCCAGCAATACTCACCTGGGACATAGTTGATTCCACAGTCAATGACAACTGCCCCAGGTTTGATCCACTCTCCTTTCACCATTTCAGGCTGACCAGTTGCGACCACCAGGATGTCACCTTTATTTACCTAAGGGAGGGGATTCAGTTTTCAGAAACTGAGGAATGAAATCTAGAAGTAGAAAGGACACCCTTGAGCTTTCTATTAATTTTTAATGATCATCAGCGATTTCAGGATATCAGGCAAGGCCTCACATGGAAGCCACATACCTGTTTCTGACAGCCCTCCACATGCTGTGCATTTCTACACGTGCCTAAAGCCCCCTTTCACTAGGCGATTTACCAAATGGGGAAACGATGAGAACCTGCAGGGTAGAGGGGAACCCAGACTCACAGCCACACACCTAGGATATCCCTGCATAAGGTGACACCTGAAGACTACACCCTCTCCTACAGAACCTTCCACAGAGTGCTGCTTTGGGGGGATTAAAAGAGAAGGTGCTGGGCCTCTCTCCCGCTCTCTCCCCATATCTTGCTAAGTTGCCCGGGCTGGTCTTGAACTTGCAATGGTCCTGCCTCAGCCTCTCAAGTAGCTGAGATTACAGGTGTGCACCACCAGGCCTGGCCATGCAAACATTCTTGAACTCAGGAATCCGATGCGCAGATCAAGAATAAGCTGCCATGGATGTCCACTGCTCACAACCTTCTCTGGAACAGTACACATGGGATTTGGATGCCAGAGGCCAATCCCAGTGCCTATACTGCTAAACCCTGTTTGCTGCGAGGCAGATTACTGTCAAGAGTACACAGAACAAAGTCTTTATGTATAAACTTGGGCAAGTTTGTAATTTGTATTTGTTTCTTTTTTTTTCTTTTTGATAGTAGAGGATACATTTATTTTTATTTTTACTTTTGTTATTTTTACAGACTACATTTTGATTCATTGTACACAAATGGGATACATCTTTTCGTTTCTGTGGTTGTGCACGATGTAGATTCACACCATTCATGTAATCATACATGTACATAGTGTAATGATGTCTGTCTCAGTCCACCATTTTTCACACCTCCACCCCCTCCTCCCTCTCATTTCCCTCTACATAATCTAAAGTTCCTCCATTCTTCTCTCACCCCCATCCCCCCACCCCCATTACATATCATCATCTACTTCTCAGGGAAAACATTCGGCCTTTGGTTTTTTGGGATTGGCTTATTTCACTTAGTATAATATTCTCCAACTCCATCCATTTATCTGCAAATGCCATAATATTATTATTCTTCTTTATGGCTGAATAACATTCCATTGTGTATATAAAACAACTCTAAGATTTCATCTTACTCCAATTAGAATGGCTATTATCAGAACATAAACAATAATAGATGTTGGCACGGATGTAGGGAAAAAGGCACACTCATACATTGCTAGTGGAGTTGCAAATTGGTGCAACCACTCTGGAAAGCAGTGTGGAAATGCCTCAGAAAAGTGGGAATGGATCCACCATTTGACCCAGTTATCCCACTCCTCAGTTTAAAAGGACTTAAAATTAGCATACTACAGTAACACAATCACATCAATGTTGAATTTGTTTCTTTGTCTTATAAAATGAGAAAAGAAACATGTAACATTGTTATGGGGGGTAAACAAGACAGTGGGGGTAAAGTACACACATGCGTGCACACACACCTCCCACTCTACTCCAGACCTCCTACCTCCTTGTCCAGATTGGCAGTCTTGGAATGACAGGTGGTCACTGTGGCATTGTTCCACAGAAGCAAGTCATGCATTGGGGCACCAACTATTTTACTACGCCCGACCACCACCGCGTGCCTTCCAGCAATCTGCACCCCTGAAAGAAAAGCCAGTGTGCATCAGAGTTGGGAGAAAGCAGCTGCTCTCCTTCGCCTGCCACCTAAATGAAAAACAGGACAAGTGCAGAAAAGTGGCTTCTTAGCATCAAACGGAAACCTTCCTAAAAACACTGCTTCTCTGGCAATGAGATTCTTAGCTCTAGGGTTTCACATACAGATTGGGAACTTGTATACTGTCCTTGTTGTGGGTTTTGGAGAGCAGCTTAGGCCAAGATCCATTCACTGAGTCATAGGGGAGTGGGAAGAAATCCTACACTCAAAAAAGAAACCCTGAGATACAGCTAAACAACCATATGGAAGAAGTTATCAGATTAAATTACATGGGAAAAACAGTTATAACAAGTTGGGTGTATGGAATGGGGTGAAGAGAAATGAAGGAAATTAGATTAGTTTCAGCAATTCTTTCCAACTTTAAGTTTATTCATGCAGCTCCTTATCTAAGTTTCTGTTTTGGCTTATAGCCTAACATGGGGTCATTTGCAGGGAAGTGATAAAGGGGAAATTTTAACTATCATAGAAAGCTTTTGTTTTGCTTATTAAACATCCATTCTTCTAGAAATATTTCAGAACTGACTCCTACTGTGCTCAACAGAGATAACTAGGGTGAGTACCCAGTAGTGGACAAGTGGCCCTATTTTATCCCCTGACAAATGAGATCCAATCCCATGACTGTTATGCCCAAGGATGGACAAGGAACCTGAGAATGAGCTGCCACCAGAGACTGAAGCAGAGAGAATGTCCTGAGGCCTCTGTCTATGCCATATGACCCAGTCAAGGCCAAAGGCTGTGGATTCTTGCTTAAGGCAGTTTGGGTTTATGCTTCATTTATAAAATCAATTTTATCAGAAAAAGATCGGGTCTTACATGGTGTTAACATCATGAACATCTAAAAATAGACTTCTAAATCTGAAATGTTTAAAAGGTTTATCTTGGTCAGGGTTGGGGCTATAGCTCAGTGGTAGAACACTTGCCTAGCATATATGAAGCTCGGTTCAATCCCCAAAAGAGCTGGCTAGCTACATACAAGCAAACAAACACACATATAAAAGGTACCTCACTATGCTTTTTAGGATTCAGCAAAAGACTTGACGCTGACTTACAGCAAATGGTAGCTTCACTATCATTAAAAGGAAGTGGAAAGCTTATAGCTGCTATAGCTCATGGGATTTGCTTTTATCACATTGTAATAAACATTTGCTCAGTATGCTGAAAAACATAAATTTAGTTGTAGGGTTGAACTGTAATAGTTGTCCCAAGGCTTAAGGCTTGATCTTTTCTTGTCAACCATAGAGAATTCTCATTTATGCTGACCAAATTTTCCATTTGAAACTTCTGGCCTACTTTTTTTTTTTTAAAACAGGACCCATTTCCTTGCAAAAAATAACCTCTGCTAAAAGTATTCATAATGAAATTAAAATACCAAGGTACTAACTACGTAATAAGGAAATATGGCCAACTGTTCAAGATATCCATTTCCAGCCATCTGTCTAGTCTTGGAACCACTATGGAGATTCTGTGCCAGTTTCAGGGATGGGGATTTTTCACTTTGTACCCTTTCATACTCTCTGAATGCTTATCACCATACAGAATATTTTTTTTTCACAAAAATAAATTGCTTTGAACTCAAATAATCCTGAGTTCAAATCATGGTTCTGTTGTTTCTTGGGCAAAATAATCCATCTCTCTGAGCCTATTTTCTTGAGTAGCTGTTGAATGATAATAGCACCTATGTCACTGAGTTGTCAAGGCATTGTGAATTCAGGTAAACCCATAGTAAACAGGCCTGCTGCCAATGAAGTCCATTCTGTAAGCCCCCAGTGTGTGCATTACCCCATATTCCACACGTCAAGACCGGCACCAAGAGGCACCACTGACTTGTTGTCTGTTTCGGTTTTACCTGTCTCTTTGATGAGTTCCAAGCATCCTTTAGGCGTACAGGGAATGAAACAGTCTTTTAGATCACCTCTAGCAAGTTTTCCAGCGCTGATACTAGTCAATCTAAATCAACAAAGTGATAAAAAAAAAAAAAATAAGGGGAAATAAAAGTCATTAGGTGTCTCCACTCTTCAGAAACAAATATGACGTGTTCCCCAAAGAGAGATGCATTATAAGTGGAACCATTCAAAGCAACTAGGGAGGAAGCCAAGCCACACTCACCCGTCCACATCCTTTTCAGGTACAATAGCATTGATGATGGCCTCAGTGTTGATGGGGTTCTCTGCATCTAAGGGCAGCTGTACTAGGAGGCCATGGACAGTGGAGTCTTCATTCAAGGACGTGATGTTCTTTAACACCTAAAAGGAATATCACACTTGCAAAGCACATGGAACCCAAAAGTGGAGAGAAACCTGTTCCAAGGGAAAAATCAAGTGGCCCCATTTTCCCAAAGAATTTAATTATAGCCCTCTTAGAATGTAACTTGCCCTTGAATATGGAGAAAATTCTACTTTAACATAAAATGTATCTGTTATAGTTTAGACCTCAAATGTCCCCAGATGCCCATGTGTTGAAGGCTTTGTTCACAGTCTATGACACTAATGGAAAGAGGTGGGACCTACGGAACAAGCTGTGTCAGTGGGGACATGCCCTTGATGATACCAGAATGCTGGTCTCGTCCTCTCTCTGCAGCCCCCATGAGGTTCAGCAGGCCTTCTCTTTACGCCTCCGCCATGACAGACTGTGCCATGCAGGCCCAAAGCAACAGAGCCAAGAGACCATGAGCCAAAATAAATCTTTTCTCCTTATAGGTTGACTAGCTCAGGTATTTTACCACAGCTGTAGAAAAGCTGACTGAGATAAGTGTTTGCTAAGAAATCTTATCAAAAAAAAAAAAAAAAAAAAAAAAAAAAAGGGGTACAATGGCACACACCTATAATCCCAGGGACTCAGGAGGATAATGCAGGAGGATATCCAGTTAGAGGTCAGCCTGGGCCTGTCGCAAAGTAAAATAAAAGGGCTAGGGACACAGTTCAGTGGCAAAGCATTCCTGGGTTCAATTCCCAGTACTAAAAAAAAAAAAATTTTTTTAAAGTAAGGACTTTAATACCTTACTACTGGAACAGCAAGGCCTATGTTGCAACCACCAAAATCCAGATATGGAGAAGCCCTTTCTGCCTCTGCTACCACCATGGTGTGCATTAAACAACTTGTGGAAAGGGAGGCAAAAAAAGAAGCAGATTCTGAGGTGTACCCTCAACTGAGCCCAGACTATAGAAGATGAAATCACAGATGCTGCCAGTTTCAAGCGGTCTCTTCAAGAGAGAATCAAAGTGAACGGAAAAGCTGGGAATCTCGTTCTAAAGGAGAAAAGGGAAGACCACCATAACAAGGTAACTTGTTTGGAAAGGTATTTGAACTATTTCATCAAAAAGTATTTGAAGAGGAGCTGAAGAAATAGCTCGTTTTGGAAAGACTAAGGGCCGCAGTTCAAATCCCCGGCGCCTGGGAGGGGAAAAAAAAAAATTTGAAGAATATTGGCAACTGGTTGCATGCAGTTACTAACAGCAAGCAGTTATAATTTATATTATTATTCCCATATTGACCAAATGAAGATGAGGATCAAAATTTATTATCTAACATATGTTATATGAGTTCTAAAAATCTGGGAACCAAGCCAGGCACTGTGGTGCACTTGTAATCCCAGTGACTTGGGAGGCTGAAGCGGGAGGGTCACAACTTCAAGGCCAGTCTCAGCAATTTTAGTGAGACCCTAAGCAACCTTGTCTCAAAATATCAAAAGTAATAATAATCATCATCATCATAATAATAATAATAAAGATTTGGGACAAAAAAGATATAGCAATGTCCAATGATCCTTTTGCTGATGACAGAAATGTTCTATAATTTGTACCTTATAACACAGTGGCATCTACTGAATACTTGGAATGTGACTAGCGCAACTAAGGAAATGAATTTTTCATATTATTTCATTTTAATTGAACTTAAACAGCTTCTTGGGGTTAGAAAATATCATATTAGACAGTACAGACACAGAACATTTTCAAGACCTCAGAAAGTTCCTTTTCCTTCCTGCCACTTATAGTTATCCCCCTATAAATATAGTTTCTGATTTCATTTATTTGGTTAGTTATTTTTAATTTTTTTATTTGTTATAGTAAGTTGTACATGATACTACAATGCATTTATACCTTTTGATAAATCATACATAAATGAAGTATAATTTCTCATTTTTCTGACTGAACTATTTTTAAATTTTCTGCAGTGCTGAGGATTGAACCAGGGCCTTACATAGGTTAGACAAGTGCTCTACCACTGAGCCACACTCCCAGCCCACAGTCTTTTTTCTTTTCCCTCTTGGGACAGTGTTTCACTATGCTGCCCAGGTTGGTCTCAGACTTGTAGGCACAAGCGTGCCTCTTACCTCAGCCTCCAGAGTCACTTAGACTACAGGCATGTGCCTCCACCTAATCCACAGTTCTGACTTTAATTACCACTAATTTTTCTGCTCATTCTTGAACATCAATAAACAGAATATGGGGGCTGGGAACATAGCTTAGTTGGTAGAGTGCTTGCCTCGCAAGCACAAGGCCCTGAGTTCAATCCCCAGCACTGCAAAAAATAAAAAATAAAAAATAAAGCAGAATATGGGACTGGGGATATAGCTCAGTGGTAGGGCACTTGCCTAGCATGTGCAAGGCCCTGGGTTCAATCCCCAAATCTGCCAAAAGAAATGAACAAAATAAATAAACAAAATATGTATTTGGTTTTAAAACTGATGGTAACTACAGGCCAGGGGTCAGTTTTAATGAACTTGGCAGGTGATCTGGAGCCAACAGCGCTGGGATCAACCTTGAATACCAAATATACCACAAGATGCACCATTTCCGCTGGGGGTATTTTCAAGGACTTTCTGGAGGTGAAGTCTGTGAAGAAAGATCTACCTGGGGGTCTTACGTATCTCAGTCCTTAAAATATTACTAAACAGAAGGCCAGAGAGGAACGCACTCTGGCTGCCTCTTCACAGTTGGTTCGTAGGGCTCACCTCAGATTCTGTGGCTGTTCTTGGTAACTTAATGTGCATGGCTTTGATCCCAATCTGTAAAAATGAACATTGAAAACAGGTAAATGCCAAGAGAAATTAAGATATGGGCCCATTGCTTTTAAGGATATGACTAGGGGCTGTGCGTGCGGGCAGGGCAGCGGGACCAGGCCGCTGGCTGCAGCAGAGGCTCGCCAAGGGGCAGGCCCAGATGGTGGCAGCCGTGTTCCGGGGGTCACAGCGGGGGCGGAGCACCAGAGCCAGACCCAGGGGCCTCCTGATTACCCCAGCTTCGTGGAATCTGTGGATGAGTATGGCTTTGTGGAGCGCCTGTCACCTCCCACCAGCATCCCAAAGCCCCCAAAGCATGAACATTATCCCACCCCTAGTGGCTGGCAGCCTCCCAGAGATCCCCCACCCAAACTGCCCTACTTTGTGCTGCACTCTCGATTGCACAGCATACCTGCCTACAAGTACATCACACATGGCAACCACTAGGTGACTGTGATCCGGAAAGTGGAGGGGATATCTGGGCCCTACAGAAGGACGTGGAAGGTTTTCTGAACCTGCTGCTGGGGAAGACACCTATCACCCAGGTTAATGAGGTGTACCCTGAGAGTCAAGGGCTACTTTGATGAGCAGCTCAAAGCCTGGCTCCTTGAGAAGACGTGTAAGGCCTACCAAGCAGCCTGCATGGCATAGTCTCCCATAGACTAGAGGTCAGGTGATCTTGGGAACTGAGAAGTATGTTGGAACCCCTGGGACAGGAAACAAATCAGGGCTAAAAACTTGGGCAGGGCAGAGTACAAGGGCTAAGACTTGAGCCCAGGCCTTTCTTACATGGAGCGGGAAACAGGTGTCCACTAGGAGAGCTAGCAAGCATGAGAGACCCACCTTGAACAGCCAAGCTAGGAGAGGACATTATCTGCTGTCCCTCCCCTCATTGTGGACTGTTACTTGGGGCTGGAAGCAACAGCCCAACCCCCTTTGGGGAAGGGTTCACAGGGCAGAGCCATTGGGCACATCCTTCCTTGGCCCTCGGGAACTCACTGCTGGGAGCATTCCTGAGCCTTTCTGTAGGTCAGACCTGGCTCCAACCTGGAGAATGTGTCAACAGTTGACTCTAGCATAGGGTCCTGGGAGCCATAAGTTCCAACTGCAGTGCTGGGCATCAGGGCACAGAGTGCCATGAAGCCCAGGGAGAGGTGGGAAGCCTAGTCCTGGTCCCTGCTCCATTCCAAACCCCTTAGGCTTAACTGGGTTTCCATCTCTAAGAAGTCAAGTGCTTAGCTTTGGCTGGCCTGTATAATATTTACAAATTAAATAATCATCTGAAAAAAAAGAGGATATGACTAAAATAAACCAGGTTGTTCGTCATGATTTCGCCCTCATGCTCTGAAGACTTAGTCCCCCATTCCAATCGTTCATTATTTACTTGTTCACTTGTCACCACACATCATGTCCATTATTCCTGCTCTTTGGGAAGTACAAAAACCATGGGTGAGAAAGCATTCAAGGGCAAATCAGAGGCTGCCACACTGTCACCTATTTCTGACTTGCAAAATAAATAATGTTGGCCTAGGGTTGTGGCTCAGGGGTAGAGCGCTCATCTACCATTGTGAGGCACTGGGTTCGATCCTCAGCACCACATAAAAATAAATAAATATAATAAGGATATTGTGTCCAACTATAACTAAACACACACACACACACACACACTAATGTCTGTTGGTGGCAGTAAAGGTTCTATGGGAAGGATAAGAGGTAACTAGCAGGACTGGGATGGAGGTGGGGGAGGGTGACGGCACCATTTCTCTAGGCCTTACCTCCTTAGCAGCCTTCAGCTTCACGTTTATATAAAGATTGGAATCATCTCTGTCGCCAACCTAGAATAATAAATACATGCAAATCAGACAATTAGGGAAAGGCAAAGTGTACAGAAAAGCTTCTACAATTTTAGTTATGATAAAAGGAATGTTCGAGCATGCCTCTCTTGTTGGAGAGAACCTTTATAGGAGAAAAAGGAGGCTGTTGGTACAGGATGGGGAGATGAACACTGGTGGCATCATTACATCTGCCCCCCTACCCAACAAGGCTCACCCGACTCTCACCAAAAAGGCCAACATAAAAGAAAATGTCAAGCTGGGAAAGCTGGCTGGTGCCTGTAGTCTCAGCTATCCAGGAGGGAGGATCGCTTGAGACCAGTTCAAGGCAGCCTAGGCAACACAGGGAGACCCTATTTCAAAAGAAAAAAGCATCTGTCCTAGAAATGAAGCACTAAGCTAGAGTGCAACAGGGCTACCAGAAACATGGGACTTCTGCTGATATGCCAGAATAAGGCCTGGAGGACTGAGAAATTGCCAGGCAAAAGACACCAGAGAGGCAGAGCACTAAAGGCACATTGCATGCTTTCAGCCACCCCAGGAGCAGTGGAGAGCTCTGGTGCCCAGCCACACAGGGGAAGCAGCCAGAGGCCCTCGTTCACAGAACAGACAGCCCAGACAGGCAGAGGGCAGTCTGCCACCCTCCCAGCAGAGGAAAGGCAGGGCAGGAGCCAACTCCTTTGGGCCACTCTGCTGCGGCTCCCTACGTTCTCTCCATTTTTAAAATCATCAACATGTTTAAAGTTTTCCATTATAACCATTTATCTGTAAAATTTCATTTCCAAGTATTTTTCGACACTCCAGTGGTCAACCTTTCTCCTTTTTGAGGTTAAAAAACACTACAAGTTTGGTTTCTCCCTGAACTGCAGAGGGAAAGGCAGTAGGTGCCTTGATACCAAAGATGATCGGGGCCCTGCTCCTCTGAACAGGACCACAGCACCTGTCCAACCGTATTGCCAGACCTTGCCATATGGACACAGCTACAGATGCTGCCCTCACATCTCAGGACACGGCCTGAATCCTGGCTTCAGGCATCACTTACACATGTAGTTCTCAGTTCTGTAAGGGAAAATTGGTTTTGGGGGATTGGTTTGTTTTTTGCTGGGCTGGAGACTGAACCCAGAGCTGTGCATATTATAAGCAAGTGGTCTACCACTGAGCTATATCCACAGCACCTACCAGTCCTTTTTAAACTACAATTTCTCTACTTCAGAGTTTCTCTTCATTTCTCTCTCAAGCGGTTGAATAAGTCATGGTTCCAGGAAAGGTATGCAGGCATTTTTCTGAGTCTGTAGATAGCTGAATATATTTTTCTGTTGTCCTTTACATTTGAAGGACCTTGGCTGAATTTGGAATCACAGCGTGTTCCAGAAGAACCTACTCCTAGTGTATGAGGACTGACGCTAAGGTGCTATAAAACTAAAGAATAAGAGGCTGACAGATCCAGTATTGCAGAGAGTGCAATTTATTAGTGGACTTCCTGACAGAAGTGTGTTCTTGAGTGGCAACACAACCAGTTTAGATCCCACAATTTGGGTTAGGAACAGAGGCATATCTAGGTTAGGACAATGACTTGATCCCAGCTGGAACGTACCTAGTTTATCTTGAGCTAACATCAAAAAGTGAGGTGCGCCCCTGGTGCCAGGGTCCAGCTGTAAAGCTTCACATAATACTCTAATGGTTTTGTCTATTTGTAGCTTGCTGGAAAACTATACAGGAACAACTGACTAGGGTTGTTCTGGGCCAATCATGGCAGTAACAACTCAAGATAGCTACAGTCATGTCAAGTTGAATCCATATAGTGTTTTCCTTCAGAAAACACTATATTGTTCTGTAACACTATTGTTACAGAAGACAAGTCTAAAGTTTTTTGTTGTTGTTCCTTTATATATTAACTATTTTCTGCCTGAAGGAATTTTTCTAAAACTCCAAAACTGCTACCGCTTGCAAAGAGAAGGCTTAGTCATGAGTTTATGCCAACATTTTAATGTAATCAAAATGCTAAAGAAGAGACATCTAAGGGGTCAATTCAAAGATTCACTCTCAGTATATGCATTTTATTTTATTTATTCTTCTAGTGTAGGGATCAAAGCCAGAGTCTCACACACATGCTAGGCAAGTGCTCTACCACTGAACTATACCCCCAGTTCTAGGCATTTTATACAGAAAAAATAGTTATACAATCATTGATCGACTAAGTACAAGAATATTTAGTTAAAGAACATTAGATTCTTGACTGGCAGTCAAGTGGGTGGGTGGATGACTGGTGTCTCAGAACAAATCTTAATCCCATTAGTTTATCAAGAACAGTACTTCAGCATTTTATCAGGAATGCTAATCTCTTTCTTCAAAGTAGTTGTGCATTATATCATCCAAAAAAAAGGACCCTATTCCAGAACAAGATAGGGGGTAATTCCTTTCTTTCTTTCTCTTTTTTCTTTTTTAAACATCAGAAGTTTGCAAACTTTCTGTAAAGGACCAGACAGGGTGGTATATATTAGGCTTTATAGGGAACATACCCTGTCACAGCAGCTGCTACTTCTTTTTAAATCCATTACAATCTGGGCAATGTTTAGACCACCGTTTACCAATCCCTATTTTTATACCATAAAATATCTTGGGTGTTGGTCTACTCATTCGTTCTTACTTCTGTCTTAAAACTTTCTGAAGATACTCAGGTCAGTAAAATTTATTACTTTTTTTTTCTTTTTGTCCACATATTTTGTGGAAACTGGGTGAATACATATAAAGCATTCTAAATAGATTCTGAGAGGAAGCAAGTATTAGATTTTATGTTATTAATAATTAAGGTAGTTTATATGCTAAGGAATGGAAATACAGCCTTATTTGTATCTCATAAAAACTCAAGTTTGTGGCTAGGGAGATAGCTCAGTTGGTAAAGTGCTTGCCTTGCCAAGCACAAGGCCATGAGTTCAATTCCCAGCACAAAAAATAAACAAACAAACAAACAAACAAACAAAACTTCAAGTTTGTTTTGTTTTTTGGGGGGTTGCTGGGAATTGAACCCAGGGGTACTTTACCACTGAGCTACATCCTCAGTCCTTTTTTTGAAAATATTTTTTTAGATGTTGATGAATCTTTATTTTATTCATTTATTTATATGTGGTGCTGAAAATCAAACCCAATGCCTCACACGTTAGTCAAGTGCTCTACCACTGAGCCACAACCCCAGCACTTCTTATTTTTTATCTTGTTTTATTTTATTTTAGACAGGATCTCACTAAATTGTGGAGGCTGGCTTTGAACTTGTGACCCTTCCTGAGTCACTGGGATTACAGGCAAGTGCCACCAGGCCCAGCTAAAAACTCACGTTTTATTTATTTATTTTATAAATATTCATTTATTTGAGAAGTTGCTACAAAAGAAAAAAATTCAACTTCTAAGTTTATACTTAGGCCAGATCACAAATATTTATTTGCTTTTGTTTTATTTTCCTTTTATGAATGTTCTTGAATATAATGTTAAGGAATTTGAAAACATGGAGGAAAAAAATGGGGTTTTAGAGACAGGTTTAAATTCATATCCCAGTCCCTTCCTGGTTGGCTTTGGGCAAGCTACTCAAATTCTTTCAGCGCCACTTACTGTAAGGGGATTGGTCCCACTTTGTAGGGACAATATAAAAAGTAGAGTAGAATATATACAGATCATTGAACTGTAGTGGACACTCGATATGTGATTAGTACTGTCATTCTACTGATGGAAATTGGATGAGTTGTGATCAGCTTTGCATTTTAACACTACTGTTGTCAAGAGGACAGAGAGGAGTCCACATCAAAAGCCCAGAACCAGTGAGCGCTGTAATGATTCACAGGTAGGGGCAGCAAGAATCAACAGGAGGGAACAGATTCCCAGAGCTTATGGGAGTCAGAATCACAGGGAATGGGCCAGAAAGACCCTCTAAAAGAGGACTTCAGGCATCTGGCATGGTCACGTAGGAAGATAGTGGTACTAGCATTGGGAAAAAATACAAGAACCGCCAGACAGAAATGTGATTGCAACAGATTATGTAAGCCTTCAAAGTGTCGACTCAGTGCTAAAGTACAAGACCAAAATATCCTACCACTGTTTTATCAGCAAGGACATTGGAGACAATCTGTAGAACAGTATTTATGTAAGAAAAACACTTGTAATCAATGCATTTAAAGTCAATTCCAGAAGTCAATTTTTAAAAGGGTGGGAAAAACACCTCCCAAAATTGCTAAGAAGGGCTTTGTCAAAGGCACAAAACTTCAACAGCTTAAAGATCTTAATTGGTTTTATTTGCAATTGGGCAATAAAATAGCATTAGTGTTCCAAAGAGGTGAACAGAGGAGGTTGGTTTTATAAACAGAAAAGGGCTGAAAAGAAGCAGAAACAAAAACCAAAAAGGCTTAGGGATATAGCTCAGTGGTAGAGCATTTGCCTAGCATGTACCAGGCTGAGTTTGAGCCCCAGCATCACAAAATAAATAAATAAAAAGTGTGTGTGTGTGTGTGTGTGTGTGTGTGTGTGTGTGTGAGAGAGAGAGAGAGAGAGAGAGAGAGAGAGGGAGAGAGAGAGAGAGAGGGATTTCAAAGTGACTTTCCTTGTAGACTAGGGTAGGGAGTTAGAATGACAGAAATATAGCTGATTGGTTAACATCAGGTTACCTGTTTTGGCAAAAGGATTAAGGCAGAGGGAACCACGCCAATCGAAACTAGCCTGTTTGGGAAAGGTCATTACTAAATCCTGAGTTCTCAGAAGATCACATAAACAGCTTGGTTTCAGCTAGGTGAGGAGGAATATCAGCATTAGTGATTTCATTTCAATTTTCAGATTGAATTGATGGGGCCTGATGTAGGATCTTAGCCCAAATTCAGACCTACTATAATTTTTATTTAACAGTTTACAGAAACAGATTTGGTTTTTATTTTCAGTGCTGGAGGAAGAACCCAGGACATTAGACACAACAGGCAAGAGCTCTACCACTGAGCTACACCCCCAGTCCAGAAACAGACTTCTCACCTATGACATTTACTTTCTTTTTTTTTTTTTTTTTTTTTTTTTTGCGGTACTGGGGATCCAACTCAGGGCCTTGTGCTTGCGAGGCAAGCACTCTACCATCTGAGCTATCTCCCCGGCCCAACTATCTCCCCAGCCCTACATTTACTTTCTTTCTACAACATACAATAATAAGCCAAGCAATAACCAGTCCCCAAATGTACCAGGGTACACCCACAACCTATTACTTTGATTCTCAGTAATTTGCAAAAAGAAAAAAAAGGAAAACCCACCATAGCAGAGAACACACCACACACTGAGTGATACCCTCTATACCTTTTCCCTCACCTAAGGCCTGTGAGATACACAGTAATGGGAGGGAATTTAAGTAGCATTCATGCTGGAATTCTTGATAAACAAGGAAGGGAAACTTAGCAAGGGGTAGATGATATATGTGGAGACATACAAATAGAGAAATGTGAGGCAGGAAGCTGGTGTTTTGAAGGGAGTTTCAAAGGAAAACCGTGAAGTCCTGTCATCCAAATCAAACCTTCCAATAGTGATTTATATTTGTACATTTGCCCATACAAATATTTATCAAATGCCTCCCTTCTGGATGAATCTGAAACTCAGGGAAGAAACTCTGGTTAGAGACCTAAATTTAGAAGTATTCCCTCATGAAACTATGGGACTGGGTAAGATCACTTGGGGAAAAATTAAGATGGAGCAGAGATCTGGGGCTGAGCCCTAAGACATTTATACAGTTTAGGTATGTGGGAGAAGAGAAAGAGCAAGCAAAGGGGACCAGAGAAGGCAGGGAGACAATGGTGTTCCTTCTAGGAACCAAGAGTCTAGAACTCAGATGGGATCCAGATTTCAAAGTTACTGGACCACCTAAGGCAGTAGTTCTCAAAGTGTAGCCTGTGTACTCTTGAGGGATCCCAATACCCTTTCAAAAATCGGTGACTTCGGGAGGAACCTCCATACTATTCTCCATAATGCCTGGACTAATTTACATTCTCACCATCAGTGCATGAGAGTTCCTTTTTCTCCACATCCTCACCAGCATTTGTTTTGTTTTTGAAAATAACCAATGATCTAGCTACCCCACTTCAGGGCATATATCCAAAGGAAATGAAATCAGACTAAAAAGATACCTGTTTATTGGCACACTATTCACAAGAGTTAACATGGAGAATGAAGCTGGACATAGCGGTACACACTTGGGAAATTGAGGTAGGAGGATTGCAAATTTGAGGCCAGCCTTAGCAACTTACCATGACCTTGTCTCAAAATTTAAAAATATAAATAAAAAGGACTGGGGATGTAGCTCAGTGGTAAGGTTCCCTTGGATTCATCCAGCACCAAAAAATAAATAAGTAAATAAATAAAATAATTAAAAGAGCTGTGGTTATAGTTCAGTGGTAGAGTATCTCTGGGATCAATCTCCAATACAGTTGAAAAAAGATATGGAATTGGTCTAGGTGCCTATCAACAGATGAGTGGATGAAGAAAATGTGATAAATATAAATAAACAAACACACACACACACACACAATGGATTTTATTCGAAAATAAAGAAGAATGAAATCCTGTCATTTAATAGTAAAATGGATAGAACTGGAGGATATTATATTAAGTGAAACAAGCCAAACATAGAAAGACACGTACTACAAGTTCTCTCTCATATGTAGAAGCTAAATAAGGTTGATCTGACTACTAGAGGTTGGGAAGGGTGTGGAGGTGGGAGGGTAAAGGGAGACTGAATTTGATCAGTGGATGCTGTAATATTACATTAAATCCCATTAATAGGTAGAACTAATACATGTGATCAAAACTAAAATAAAACAACTTAAAAGGTAAAAACCACTATCAAAATGAATAATTCTTTTTTTAAAAATCTGAGGGCTAAATCTCAAAAATCCAAAAGACGAATGATCTCACTGATAAGCGGATGATGACACATAATGGGGGGTGGGAGGGGGGCAAGAATGGAGGAAGGAGGGACTGTATAGAGGGAAAAGAGAGGTGGGAGGGGTGGGGGAGAAGGAAAAAATAACGGAATGAATTAAACATCATTACTCTATGTAAATGCATGAATATGCAAATTGTATGCTGTTACTCCATGTACAAACAGAAACAACATGTATCCCATTTGTTTACAATAAAAATAAATTTTAAAAAAATCTGAGGGCTAAATTATTTTCATGATAGAATTTCTATCTAAATAACATTCCATCTAAATAACAAATGGAGAGAGATTCTCCAAAGATAATAAATTTATTCCAGAATGAATACTGCAATGGAAATGCACCTGCCATAGCAAACTATGTGCACACTCGGAAGAAAAGGGAGACGAGAGTTTAAAGGCAAAATGAGTGTTCCATTAGTTGTTTTGAAATAATCACCCTTGGCCATAAGAATCAATAACAAGGGTGGCAACTAAGGTCGGACAGGCAGTTGTTGGATAAATGACCTTGCAGAAGTATTTTCTGGGTAAGGCTGTGGTAGCTTTGGTTTTGTGGTTTTGTGCAAGTCTGTGCTTTGGGCAGTCTTTGGTGACAGTTCTTTTTTTTTTTTTTTTTTTTTTTTAAGACAGGGTCTCACTAAGTCTCAGGCTGGCCTTGAACTTGTGATCCTCTTGCTTCAGCCTCCTGTGTTGCTAGGACTAAAGGTGTGTGTCACCACTCCCAGCTTGGAATAGTTCTTATCAGGCAATCAAGCATGAGAGCTCTCCCTTCATGGTCTTTCCTGGCTCCATTTGTCAAGGTTTGACACAGTGACTCCATTTGGATTCTGACAACTTCACATGCTACTATGTGGTTTGCTTTTTCATTGTGTTGACTGCTATACCCATGGCACAAAAACAACAGTGGGTAAGACTGCTGGGGACAGCACAAATTAAAACAAGGGTACCAAACCATACTCTGGTTTCCAAGGCATCCTTCATTGTCACAATAAAAACAGGTGACAGTTTCACTTAGGAATGCCCTTGAAGTAATACAAATATTGACTTTATTAAAACTCAACCCATGAGTAAATGTCTTTTTAGTATTCTGTATAAAGAATCAGGACGCATTCATAAGCACTTCCTTTACCCGGGGAAGTACAGTGGCTGTCAGAAGGAAAAGCACTTGGGCTTTTGTGCCTTGCCAGCTGAACTAGGTGTATTTTTCTATGGAACACCATCTTTTTACTTAAAAGAATATTTGACAAAAAATGATTGCCAAATATTTTCTCAAAACTGAATAAAGCAAGCATGAACTTCAAGGAGAACAACAAACTGCATTTGTTGCCAATGATAACATTCCAGGCTGGGGGTGCAGCTTGGTGGTAGAGATGTGCTGAGCAGGCATAAGGTCCTGGGTTCAATTTCCAGCACCAATTTTCAAGCAAAAATTAGAACTGTTTATCAACCTCTGTGAACTTGACACCTTTTTAATCCTTAAAATTTTCTGATGAGTTTGTTGGTGATATGATTGTGGGGTTTTAAAAATATTGCATAACAAAATATGTTAGCATTTGGAAAATCTGCCTAATTCAGTGAGCCATTATTTTCCAAATGAGGAATGAAGAATGTTACAAAACCATCCCTGGGTAAATATGGGTTCCAAATGTTAACATTTTGATGTAACAAAGTATGAAAACATGAAACGATGTAACAAAGCATGAAAGTTCACTAAGAGACTTTCAGATTCCGCATTGCAACTAACCTTTAAAAACTTCACTTAGTGAGTCCTAGTACAGTATCAGAGGAAAAATACCACAATTATCTGGACAACTATTAAAAAAAAAAAAAAAAAATTCTTCCCTTTAACCACTATACATCTGTCTGAGGCCAGATTCTCTTCCTATATTTCAATCAGACTGGCACTCAGCAAGAGATTGGATGCAGAAGTGGATGGGAATCCACCCCTTCGACTCTACCAGGTCTTTATGTCAGACAGTAGAGCTCTACAAAACATGTAAAATAATGCCCCCCTTCTCACTGAATTTTATTATCAAAGTTTTTTTTTTCATTTATTTTACAATATAATAAACTTCCTATTGGCATTTTAACATGAACAAATATTTTTGAAACTTAGTTTTAATTTCCAATACAGCAAATATGAATAGGTAAGACCATATAAGCAAAAGCTCCTTGAGGTCTTAAATTTTGAAGAGCATAAAGGGTCATACGAAGATCAAAGGTTAGGAGACATAGGTCTGGGGAAAGGCATCCAGAGAGAAAAACAGGGAACAGCACATGAAAGTTGAGAAGAGTTGCCTGCAAAGAGAAACTGTAAAGACATGGGATTTCACAAAAGCCAATAAGGAGGGAGGAAAAAAAAAAAAGGAGGAAAAAGGCTGACGTGCCTTTTGCCTGAATTGCTACCGCATGTCTCAGTAGGGAGGTCATTAGTGGAAATACACCATGATAATACCTGTAAAATCGCCAGGCCCGGTGTAAAGTCAGGTACTTGCTCCTTCATCTGAATGATTTGGTCCTTCAGTCTCTCCCTTATTTGCCTGGAGAAAAAAGAAAGGTTGAAGATAATACTTCATGTTTCAAGCATAAATAAGTGACATGGATTATTAGATGTATTTCTCTTAAATTAAAAATACCTTCACTAAATGAATCTAGGATATAATGTACTATGATCATCTCATCATTTTCTAGATTTCAAGTTGACTTGGATATTTTCTAACACCTGTTGATGATGACTGGGCCGTGGGGTGTGAGGACAGTCAATTTAAAATGTATTAAGTTGGGCCAGCCATGGTGGTACATGCCTGCAATCCCAGCTACGTGGGTGTCTGAGATAGGAGAATCATAAGTTCCAGGTCAGTCTGGGTAACAAGAAGACCCTGTCTCAAAATAAATAAGTCAGGCTAGGAGTATAGCTTGGTGGTAGTACACTTGTCTAGCATGTACAAAGTCCTGGGTTCAATCCCCCGCAACCCCTCAAAATAAAATAAAATATGCTAGTTGATGGCATTTTAAATCATACATTGAAAAGTAAAAATCTGGACAAAATTTCTGGAAGGCACTGGTTGTCATCTTTTTCAGCATTTTAACTCACCTGATAACTGTCATGAAAAACTTTTACAGGGAAAAACTCAAGCTCACATCTTTTGCTCAGCCTACCTAGTAAGAAGACTACAGGGTGACCACATAAGACTCAATGATAAATCAGTGAATCCCACTGCAAATTCAACATGAACTTATGAATTGCATTCCAATTCACATAAGAATTTCCCTTACAAAAAATAGAAGGTTAAAAGAACAACCTCATATGAAACTCCATTTATTCAATATTAATTTCTCAACGATATAGGACATTAAGAGAGTTAAATTATATTCATAAATAAATATTCAAAATAGCTCAGCCTTGTTCAATTATGATATATTATAAGATCTGAACAGTATTTGTCTCTCTTGGAGATCCAGTTTCATCTACCTTTCTTCCTCTCACTCTGAACTGCACTTGACATAACAAATAAACATGAACCCTCATTCTAATTGGGTTACTCCTGGCTCTACTTCTCCATGCTTTGTAAAAACTGACATAAACAGGCACAGAAGTTAAAAGGAAAAGCTCATCTAGAATTGATCTAGTAAACATCAAGATTGTTGAACGGTACAAGAAGTCATCCCCTAGACTTCCAATTTTTATTTCTAGTGAGTGACCTTGTTTTTCAAATCAATACTCTATACAATAATATATTTCAAAAGAATTAGGGCAGGGATGGTGGTGCATGCCTGTAATTCCAGCAACTTTGGGAGGGCTTTAGCTTCTCAAAATAAAAAAAATTAAAAAGGCTGGGGATGTGGCTGGGTGGTAAAGCACCTCCGAGTTCAATCTCTCACACTGTACAGAAGAAAAAAAGAGAGAGAGAATGAGAAAAGGAAAGAAAAAGAAAAAGAAAGAAAGAAAGGAAGATACAAACAATAGGGCAAAAAGTAAAAGTTCTATCTTTGTCTATCGATGTGCTCCAAAAAAAGGGCTAGGGAAAGGTTTCCACTGGTTCTACTTCACCTTTCCCTGCCCATACGAAACTCATGAAATAACTTACTAGCACAACATAAAAGGAGCCCAAAGAGTAGAAATACAATAGCAAGTAAAGACAGTGAAGACAAAGAACACTTAGAAACACTCGATCATGTGGTAAGGTAGGAGAACTTTCTTAAGCCATTCACAGAAGTAGAAACAGTCTTACAAAAGTCATGTGACTTCCCTTAGGGCCAAGTGGCAGAAAGATGAACAAGTGCAATGACCCTGAATAGGCAAATGAGTTCCAGCTAGAAACTGGAAGCAGTTAACCAGATCAGGTGAACTGTCTTTTAATCTGAATGTGACAGGAAGCCATTAGAGGGTCTTGAATAGGGCTGACATGATCAGACCTAGGTTTTTAAAATTTGTTCTGGTTGCTGAATTGAGAACACACAGCAGGGGAGAAAATCAGGGATACCAGCAAGAAACTATTGCAACTGCCAAAGTCCAAGCAGAGATGGTGATGTTGTGTGGATTACAGTATTGATGGCAGGTTGGTACAAAGTGGTTAGATTCTAGATACAGTAACATGAGGCACAGAGAAAATTCCAGGGCTACACATAAAGGATTGAGTTTTGGGAGTTGTGAAGTGGAGAGGGAAGACTGCCAACCTCAAATATCCTAAGGCACTGAGCAGATTTTATTCTGATTCAGTGAATTTATTTATCAATTCTTATAAAGATTCTAGAATAAGTGAGCATTTTGAGACCTAAAGTAGGGAGTCTAGAGACAAACAACAACAACAAAAATACACCCAGCAGGTAGTAAGTTATGGGAACCCATAACTTACAGGTACTATAGATGTAAAGTGTTGTTTTAGTTCAGTAGATTAAGAACAAAGAACAAACTGGTCCATATTTCTATTCTATCCTTTAAATGAATCTAACCTTGCAATTTTTTTTTTTCTTTTTTTGCACCAGGGATTGAATCCAGAGGCACTTAACAACTGAGCCACATCCCCATCCCTTTTTATATTTTATTTTGAGACAGGGTCTCAGTGAGTTGCTTAGGGCTTAGATAAGTTGCTGAGGCTGGCTTTGAACTTGCAATCCTCCTGCCTCAGCCTTGTTGAGCCACTGGTATTATAGGCATGTGCTACCACGTCCAGGGCAATATTTTCTCTTAAAAAAAAAAAAAAAAAAAAAAAAAGATTACAGCTGGAGATCAGTAACACTGACTCTCCTAAACTTGTCCTAAGAAGCAGAATTATTCTTCCAATTAGAAAGATGTGTTTAAAAGCAGGCATTTGGCCCTTTTCACAACATGACCAGAAGAGCAATAAGAAATGTTTTTAAATGTCCATAAACCATAATCAGCAAGAACTACTGTTCAGAATGCTAAAGCAATAGGTGGAAAGTTTTCTACTCTGGTAAAGTCAGGGAGGACCATTGATTACGTCCCCTAAAATATTCTAGCCTGTGTTCATTTTCTGGGTTAGCCAGTAACCGAAGAACTCTAACACGAAAAGTAGAAGAAAAGCAAAGGTCAACAATGACTTAAATTAAGAAACGACAAAAGAGGAAAATGGAGAGAAAAAGTGAACATTCCCTCATCGGTCTTTAGAGCCATGAAACTGTGGTGAATTAAATGGTGAGCAGCCCATAAATTCCAGAAAGTTTAAATGCTGTAACAGAACAACTTCCTAATCATTAAAACCTTCTAAATCGGGGCTGGGGTTGTAGCTCAGCATAGAGCACTTGCCTAGCACGTGTGAGGCACTGGGTTTGAGCCTCAGCACCACATAAAAATAAATAAATAAAAATAAAGGTATTGTGTTCACCTACAACTAAAAAAAAATTTTTTTTAGATCTTCTAAATCATCAAAAACTACCTTGAGCTACAGCTGCCTCTTGTTTCTCTCCATCCCTATGAGTTACATCCTCCAGGCAAGGATTCCAGAGTAAAGTGAGGCCAAAGTGGGTGGTCCCTGAACACCAGAACTGCACACATCGGACATTAACTCTAAATTCTAAGGGAAGACACACCTCAGTCTCTATGCAGGAGAAATCAGCACTGGAGTGTTAATGAAAAAAGTAAAAGTAACAATATATCATTAAAGTCTCTCTGGTTCTGATGGATACATACTAGTAAAATAATTATAGCTACTTATATATGTAAAAAGCACAAGCACGACCAGACACAGGTACAGTTTTAACTAAGATGCTACTGGCATATAGTGGGTAGAGATCAGGGTGCAATACCCTACAATGCATAGGACAAGACCCCATGATGAAGAATTATCCAGCCCAAAAGTTAATAGTGATAGTGCCAAGGGTGAGAAATCCTGCAATAAAATGTAATGTTTAGGATTATCTTTTATAAGGGGCAGAAATCAAGGAGGAAATCTTTACCTGTCCAAGATTTCCTTGATTCTCTGTCGGATAAGGGTCATCTGCCTTACTATCAATTTTCTCCAGTTTAACCTCTCCCACATACAACTGTGAAACAGCCTCATCAACAAAAGTCAAAGGTGAACATCCCCTACAGAACCGTATTATCCCTGGAGAGTCCTTGTTATACAGTCTAACACCCTCACTGTCACCAGTCATCTCTTTAGCCCAAAGTCTTATACAATTATTCTTGACAAAGTCTATTATGAATTCCAAGCCTACCTTTCTACCATGATACCACAGGTTCAAGTCTTTTGACATTTTATGGCAGGGAAGAAAAACATTGCTGAAATACACGCTAACAAGGATATTTCAACAGAAGCTATGTGGTAGACAAAGGAGGCAGCAAAAGGTATTTAGGGACACGGCTAAGAAATGTACAGGAAGAAAACAAAGCTGCTGTTAGACATCAAATGCTGAAACATAGTACAGGCTGGGAGTAATTCTTAATCCTCAGAAGGTCCACAGAAGGTAGCTCAGTGGTAGACTACATGTTTAGCATGTGCCAAGCCCTGGATACAAAGCCCAGCACCAAAGTAGGGAGAAAAAGATACATAGAAATGCCTTTAATAATGGTCAGAGAAAATGTTAAGAACATTCATCATCAAAAGGGAAGCCCTTAGCCAGGCATAGAGGTGGGGGCCTGTAGTCCCAACTACTCAGAAGCTGAGGCAGAAGGCCCACCTGAGCTCAGGAGTGCTCGGCCATCCTGGGCAACACAATAAAACCCTCCTCTCAAAAACATCCAATATAGGGCTTTTTCAAAAAAAGAATCCAAATTTATTTTCCCCTCCAAGGAGCAGATTATTCTTATAAGATCTTAATGATGCAATTCAACACATATGTTTTAATTAATTTGCTTTATCTCCGTTTTATTCATTTGTTGTTTTTCATTTGTTCATTATAACTTTTATGCTACTAACAAGTACTTCAAATTTCTTTAAAAAAAAAGCTTAAGAAGTACTTTCTTATAAAAATAATTGTGATTGTGAGGCCACCTAGTGTTTTAACTACATTAAATTCCTAGTCCTTTAAATCAAATTAAAAGACAAAATTATCTTCTTGTTGAAAGAAATCTGACTGGTCATAAAACCACCAATATAACAAAAAGCTACATTATATTAGCATATGGAATAGTCAACTGATAATAGCATTTTCTATTATTATGTAGAAGAATATTTATAATGGAAACTATTAAAATTCAACCCAAATACATATTTGAAAGCTTAATGTGAAATTATTTTATGCTTCATTGAAAATTTATAATGCAAAGTTCTTCCATCCAATTCTAACTCTTTCAAAGATCTAAGAAAGGAAAAGTAAATTGCCTAATACTTATGACAGGAAAATTAGATATAAATTTTTAATGAATTCTCTCTGATGGTAAAGGCCATCATTTATTCACATACACGATGTACAGTAGCTACTTATTTCAAGCTTCTAGATCAGGGTTTCTCAATCTCAGTACTACTGACATTTGGACCAGATAATTCTTTGTTAAAGTGATTGTCCTGTGCTTTGTAGGATGCTTAGCAGCCTCCCTGGCTTCTGCCTCAAGATGCTAATAGCACATAATCCCTCTCCTCCACCATGGGATAACCAAAAAGTCTCCACTCATGTCCAAATGCCCTGAAGTACAGGAAGGGGAAACCATTCCCCTTGGAGAATCACTGACAGAGAAACAATTGGAGCTAGGGAAACAGGTTGAAAAGTGGGTTACAAATTCATTAGAGAAGGGTCATAAAGAGAAAAGGAACTTTGGTGTCCCTGGTCATGCAACCCAGGGTGGTAGGACTCTAATCACTGTGATCCCACCTCCCCACCCCTGCTCGATCCAAGGAGGCAGGGAAGCATTGACTCCTATAAGACAAACTGGCAACATTGGGGCTGGGGTTGGGGCTCGGTGGTAGAGCACTTGCCTAGCGTGTGAGGCACTGGGTTCGATCCTCAGCACCACATATAAATAAATGAGTAAAAAAAAAAAAATACAGAGTACAGTATTGCTCAACTTTCCTATCTCCTTTCAAAAAGTCAGGCATCCAGATTTTTATGTGTTATTACAGACATAAATATGTTGAGATGTAATCCAACTTTTAAAAATAATTCTGCAAGTCAAACAAAACAAAACGTTTGGCTAGAAGACCACTGTTTTGTTACCTTCTGCCAATAGGAAGAGTTATGAGACAAGACAGGATGGCTGAGTATGGGGATCTAGAAGCTGTGCCCAACTATGTGCCAAGGGAGAGAGTCTGCCAGCAGGCCTCCCAGCCAGGGCCTCCCAATCAGAATCAGTCTCTCTCTTTGAAGATTACATAACCACAGTCCTAGCCATCAGTTAGTTACAGCTCTAACGACAGCTACAAGTCCCTTTAGAGGCCTCTGGACCACGATCCAGGGGCAGTGTGGAAGCCTAAGGCATCTCCAGTTGGAGGACAAGAGCAGTCCAATAGCTCTTCCATGGGAAAAGTCTCACAAAGACCAGGTCTTTCTGCCCTTAGACAAGACTTAAGGAAAATCTTAGGGCTTTGGTCTCAGACTGCTTACTAAATAAATAAGGACTAGTGTTTGACACCAAAACCCAAAGGAAAGATCTTTAATCATGAAGAAAAGTTCCTGACAGGTTCTGGTAAAAACACTTTACAGAAAAGTTTCTTTATCTTCTGAGACTCAAGCATCAGAAACCCAAACTGTACTTCTACTGCCCAGGCTAGTGGCAAAGACCTTCCCATCAAGGAGGGGAAAATCCTTAGCCAACAAAGATGATTAGATTAATCTACAATCAGTCAAAAACCTCGAAAATGACTTTTGGTGGGGGGTTTACTGGGGACTGAACCCAGGAGTGCTCTACCAGAGATATATGCCTAGTCCTTTTTCTTTTTCTGTTTTCTGTTTTTGAGACAGGGTCTCACTAAGTTACTAAGGCAAGCCTCGAACTTGTGATCCTCCTGCCCCAGCCTCCCAAGTCACTGAGATTATAGCTATGTGCCACCACATGGAGCTCAAAATTGACTTTCTGAAGAGAGGATCAGTTTGTTTCCCAAACAGATTGACTGAGTCATCTCCTAACAATTGTAAACGCCTCAGGGAGAACCAAACCCAAGACATGTCTTAGTGGGGATAAAAGCTTGCAATTCCTTTTAGCAAGCAATCAACAAGCCCTTAGTAAGGAAGGAAAATGCACTGTTGAGTCTTTGTCACCAGCACTGGAACTCTGGGGCAAGGCATGTCACTTGTGGTTAAAGTTTCATGAACTACTCAGGAGGATAAGATAGGAGGATCACAAGTTTGAGGCTAGCAACAGTGAGATACTAATCAACTCAGTAAGACCCCGTCTCAAAATAAAATATAAAATAGGGCTGGGGATGTGGCTCAGTGGTTGAGGACCCCTGAGTTCAACCCCCCATACTCCCCTCCCCCCAAAAAAAGTTTAAAAAAAAAAAAAGTTTCATGAACTACAAAATGGAGAGGAGAGATGGCTGAGGTGGCTGAGGAATCCTGACCACAGCACCGTCAGCCACTCACTCCTTCGAGGTCAAAGATTTACAGGGCACCAGTGTCAAGGGGATCAAAGTGCACAGTGCAGGGATACTAGGGCCTTCGGTGCTGGGGGTCAGATGTCAAAAAATACAGAACTGTGCCCACAGTTAGCACATGGGCTTTCCACATGCTTTTCATCTTCCAGGCACCTCCAGGACATAGTTACCATCACCCCACTCAGTGCAGAAGACAGTGATTGACTGGCTTTCCCAAGGCCACCGGAGCAGAACTTGCCCCTTAATTGCCACTGGTCTCTACCTGAGCCCTTTCCTTCAGCTCCACTGACCCTCCTCCATGCTATGTCAGCCTGATACCCCTTCTTCCAGGGGATTCTTCATACAAATGGGGGGTAGAATAGGGGAGCCACACACCCCTGCTCAAAACTCCACTGCCAAACTGCCTGCTCCCAACTCTCCTTATAAAGACAGAACACTTGTCCCACCTGCTCTCCTGCGTAGGATCCCCTGGCTGAACCTGCTAGGACCTTCCAGGCTCCACGTAACCCTTTTTTTTTTTTTTTTTTTTTTTGGTACTGGGGTTGCTTAACCACCGAGCAACATCCCCAGCCCTTTTTTAATAATTTAGAGACTTGCTAACTGGCTAAGTTGCAGAGGCTGGCTTTGAACTCGAGATCCTCCTGCCTCAGCCTTCTGAGCCAATGGGATTACAAGCAGGGGCCACTATGCCCATTCCCACGTAACTGTGGAGTGATCGGACACCAAAAGTTGGAGCATATTACAGACAAATCTTTTTGAGCACAAAAGGGCTCATAGGTATATCACCTACAGGACAAAGAAAGGGCTTATCAATGTTAAATCAGTAGCCAAAAAGAACTGCCCTTTTCTATGGTATCAGGGACTGCTCTAAATACTTTATAAGTAATAACTCATTAATTCTAACAACCTTATAAGTTAGGTGTCATTAGTACACCGATGTACAGATGGAAAAACCAAAACACAAAGGATAACTATTGCCCATTGGTCTACAGCAACTATGCTTAGGTTTCAAGGCTACTATCAACAAGGAATTTACAAATGTACCCAACTTCCCAACCAACAAAAACTCAGAGCATCTACCCCTGGTGTTTGCAAGTGGCAAACCATCTGTCTTTTTTCAACCAATGTTTTTAGAAAAGAGAATAAATAAAGAAAAACGCCCCTATGGGAGAAAGCAGGTCTAATTATAGCAAAGGAAAGTTAAAAAAAAAAAAAAATCACAAAACAGCAGCAAACTTTGAAATGCACAGATAGGGTTTGCTTTCACCTCCACCAACCAAAGCAAAGTGATTTTTCCACCCCCTTCTCCCTATGTATCTCTTAAAAGACTTTCATCCCAAGGCACGTTTCAACACCAATGTTTTCTCCATGCGGTCAGCTTTCCCCAGGGCCATCCCTTAATTCCATGTCAGTCATTTATTAACTGGTTATGTTAAAGGTCCAGGGCACAGGCTGTTTTGGTCAGGAGACCTCTTCCACATGACATTGGCAGGCTGGTGGCTCCACCTCCTTCAAGTCTTTGTCCATTGACCACTTTTTCAAAGAATAGGTTACCTTAACTCCCATATTAAAAATTGAAACCCCCATGCCACAGAAATTCCTATCCCTTTTCCCTACTCTGGTTTTCTTCTTGGCACCCCTTACTACCTCCTGTTGTTTTACCCACTTTAGCATCAATCTACCCATCAGTCCACCAACTCCAAGAGAACAACCCATTCAAGTCGTCTCGTTCACCATGAAGAATCTCAGGGCTGGCGGCACTCTCTCTCTCTGCTTCCTGGCCACCAAGAACTGAGCAGCCTGCCTCTGCCACAGACTAAACAGGGAGAAATTGGGGTGTTACTTCCAAAGGGAGGTAAGTGGCACCTCAGTCCATCAGGATTTCCAAGGAGAAAGAAAGCCGGAATGCTGAACTTGGCTCCCAGGAATGTATAAGGGCAGACTAATACGTAGACAAAAGTCAGGGTGGTGTTTTCAGCAGAGCGCAGAAATTGCAATGAGAAGACTGTTGTAAAGAAACAGATGAGTTTACGAAAATTCTTTCAGCAAGCAGCCAGCGCCTGGGAGAGTGAAACCACCACGTGCTAGGTGAAGACCATGGTTCTAGTCGAGCCTCTGCCATGAAGCAGCCTAGCAGCCATTAGCCAAAACACATTGCTTTTCTGGTCTACTTCCCTATTTGCAGGATGGTGTGGGTAATAGACTGGATTTTGGAGGAATTCTGACTGTGAAACTCATGGCCTTTTTCCCACCCTCTCCTCCAACCAAGGAAGAGATCTTTTATGATTCAAACACTGTATCCACACCATTGATCTGGAGGAAGAAACTGCCCAGGGCACTTGAAGCCTTGCAAACGGGACCCATGGGGAGGCCCAACAGTTGGTGGCAATCAAGAAGGTTGATCTGTAAACTTAGGAAAGAGGGACCCTTTCTCTGGTCTCCAGGATCCCTGGCAGCAATGGAAGAAGCTTGCTTACCTTTCCTCTTAGAGTGTCCTTGGCCTAGCAAAAGAGGAAAGGTAGGGACACCTCACCACAAGCCTCCATCTGCAGCCCAACATGCTCAAGCTTTAAGAACCACCTTCTTGCTGGGTACAGTGAGGCACACCTATGATCCCAGCTACTTGGGAGGCTGAGACAGCAGAAGGTCAAGTCCAGTCTGGGTAACTTAGGGAGATCCTGTTTAAAAAAAAAAAAAAAAAAAAAAAAAAAGGAAAGAAAAAAGAGGAAGAAGGAAAGAGAAGGAAGAGAATGAGGAGAGAGATGAGAAGGACGAAGAAAGGGATTGATTGAGGATGTAGTTCAGGGGCAGAGCACTTGCCTAACATGTCTTTTTTTTTTTTTTTTTGTAAACAAATGGGATACATGTTGTTTCTCTGTCTGTACATGGCGTAAAGGCATACCATTTGTGTAATCATAAATTTACATAGGGTAATGTTGTTTGATTCATTCTGTTATTTTTTCCCTTCCCCCCACCCCTCCCACCCCTCTTTTCCCTCTATACAGTCCTTCCTTCCTCCATTCTTGCCCCCCTCCCTAACCCTAACTCTAACCCTAACACTAACCCCTCCCACCCTCCATTATGTGTCATCATCCACTTATTAGCGATATCATTCGTCCTTTGGTTTTTGAGATTGGCTTATCTCACTTAGCATGATATTCTCCAATTTCATCCATTTGCCTGCAAATGCCATAATTTTATCATTCTTTATGGCTGAGTAATATTCCATTGTATATATATACCAAAAATATGGAACACTTCACGAATTTGTGTGTCATCCTTGTGCAGGGGCCATGCTAATCTTCTCTGTATCTTTCCAATTTTAGTATATGTGCTGCCGAAGCAAGCACGCCTAACATGTCTTAAGCCCTGGGTTCCAACCCCAGTACCATCAAAAAAAAGAAAACCTGTTTTCAGGAATGCCCCAGGGCCATGGCCCAAGGGTTAGCTGCCTGCTACAGTTTCAACACATGGAATCTGAAGAACTATGGTATCTCATGAGTTGGGCAGGCCACCTCCCCTTTTAGGAATCCTACCCTGTGAAGAATTATAAACACTGTAGCACAGTTCCCGGGAGTCAAGCCCTCCAGGAAGGTCAAAATGCTAAGATACAGTTAGCTATAAGAACCACCTTATGAGTACATTGAAGGAAGTTCTGTGAGAAAAAAAAAAAAAGGCCAGTGTGTGTGTGTGTGTGTGTGTGTTTTACTTTATGTTTAAAAGTCTTCATGCTCCTTTACAAATTGTACTGGCTGTTCATGAACAGGATGATACAAAAAGTCAGCCTGGGCTGGGGATGTAACTCAGTGGTTTAAGTGCTTGCCTGGCATGCATGAGATCCTGGATTCTATCCCAACCACTACAAAAATTACAATTTCAATTAAATTAAATTGTATTTAGCTATGTTACTTCTGAACCAACTGAAGAGTGAAACTATTCCAGGACATGGAACAGCTTTTTTCTAGAGAGTATCTTCAACACCTCTGGCCAAATCATTGATACCCCATTCTTCAATGATGGGAACTTGGATATATGGTCTCAACCTTTAGGATGCTTGCATGGAGCAAACTTTAAAAACTGGTTTTTAAAATATTCAGTCTGGTGGCTTCTGGCAAGTGAATCCAATTAGGTTAGTATGGTATTTGCACCAAGCATTGATATTTTTCAACAGTTCTTTCTGAGTATAAATTGGTAAAACGCTCTTGCAAAGAGTGACTATATCAAACAAAACTGATCGTATACATGTTCTATTGTCCTACAGTTCTATTCTTAGGTATATAGACTCAACAAAAATGTGTATGATAATCCACCAAAAGACATGTAAAAGAATGCATGTAGTACTATTCAAACTGCCAAGACCTGGAAACTCAAATGTCCACAGATATGTAAACAGCTGCAAACAGAAAAATACTATTCTGCAATGAGTCAATGAAGTATAATTATGAGTGAATGAACTATAACTACATGTAACAGAATAATTTCAGAAATGGAGTATGATGCCATTTATATAAACTCAAAAACAGGCAAAACTATCTAGTTTCAAAAGTCAGGATAGTGATTGCCCCTGTGAGGGGTGGTAACTGGATGACGCTTCTCAGGTGCCAAAAATGCCATTTTTTTTTCTTTTGGTACGGGGGATTTAACCCAGGGGCACCCTACTACTGAATTATTTCCCTAGTCTCACGAAGTTACAGAGGCTGGCCTCAAATGTGCAATCCTCCTTCCTCAGCCTCCAAAGTCGCTGGGATTATAGGTATATGCCTCCGTAACTGCCAGTAATACCATTTCTTGATCTGGGTGCTTAGTTACACAAATAGAGTCACTTGAAAAAATTCATTGAGATGTATATTTATAATAGGTATACTATTTTATATGTATTCACACTTAAATATAAAAATAACAAAAAGTTCCTAAAGTGATTCAAGGCAGCTATCCCTGTCATAAAGAAAATGATTCCATCATTCATATGTATATACTAACTAATTACCAATCATTAATATAGCTAACATATATTGAGCACTTATGTGCCACAAACAATTCTGACATCTCCTCTGTTTGGAACTCATTTAATTATCCTTAAAATCCAACAGCCCTGGACATTATCTTCATTTTACATCTGAGGAAATTTTAGCACAGAGGGGTTAAGCAATTTGTTTAAAGTTGCACAAGTAGTAAAATAGGGTTTCTAGGTGTTTGGGATATACACAAAAACAATCCATCTATTTGTACTTATGGAACTCATAAACATATTTAATTTGCTCTCTATCCAAATAAAACATACCCAGAATGCACCAATTCTTGGTACCCTGCCAAGACACAAACCTAAATTATCTCTTCACAACCAGTCTTTGTAAAAGTAAGTTTTACTGGTAAAAGGTTTGAATACAAGCAAAAATAAATAAAAAGGAAAGTCAAGCAAAAACAATACAGTTTAGTATGCAATGTTTTGAAAAAGAAGATTTCTTTAAATGGCCAATAGGTACATGAAAAGGTGCTAAATATTACTAATCATTAGGGAAATGCAAATTAAAACTACTATGAGATACCACTTCCTATCACTTTGGATGGCTATTATCAAAAAGATAAGCCCGGCACAGTGGCACAGGTGGCGCACACCTATAATCCCAGCGGTGCTAGAGGCTAAAACAGGAAGATGGCAGAGTTCAAAGCCAACCTCAGCAATGGCAAGGTGCTAAGCAACTCAGTGAGACACCATCTCTAAATAAAATACAAAATAGGGCTGGGGATGTGGTTCAGTGGTCCAGTGCCCCTGAGTTCAATCCCCAGTACCACCCCCCACAAAAAAGAGATAACCAATGTGGGGGGCATACAGAAAAAGGGGAATCTTAGTACACCACTGGTGGGAATATAAATTAGTACAACCATTATGGAAAATAATATGGAGGCTCCCTAGGAAACTAAAAACAGAACTACCACATGACCCAGCAATCACTCTCCTGGATATATAATCAAGGGAAATGAAATAACCACCTTGTAAAGATACCTGCCCTATCATTGTTCACTGCAGCATTACTCAAAACAGCCGAGGTATGAAAAAAACCTAAATATCTGTTAATGAATGAATGGATAAAGAAAATGTGGAAAATATCTACCATGGAATATTACCTGTCACAACATGGATGAACCTGGAGGACATTACACTAGGTGAAATAAGCCAGATACAAAAAGAAATATTGCATAATTTCACTTAGATATGAAATATTTATACAGAAATACACATACACACAGGGAGATGGAGAATGTAACCAGGGGGATAAGGGTGGGAGTTTGGAAACCAGGAGATGTAGGTCAAAGAATAAAAAGTAGCAGCTATGTAGGAGGAACACATCTAAAACTTTAATTCACAACGTGAGTACTATAGTTAACAAAGTTATATCGTATTAGGGATTTTTATTAAATAAGTAGGTTTTAGCCATTCTTGTCTCAAAAAGTACCTGTAAGATAACATAATAATTTGCTTCACTATAGTAACCATTTTACTATCTATATGTATTCCATAATATCATGTTGTAAACCTAATATACCTAATAAAATTTATTAAAAAAAAAAAAAAGAAAAGAAAAGCACTAAGGGATAAGTACTGCAATTTCTAGTGAAAAATCCGGGGTTCTTCCTCACCATTGTGGAAGATTCACCGCCATCTAATTTACATCTCTCCATCTTGGTTCACATTCTCTACCTTCCAGGAAACAATCATTTTGCCCCGGGTAAACTTCACTACCCAGTATAAATATATAAATATATATTGCATGCAAAAGCCTCTACTCATAATGTACTATTGTCGGCCACAGCAGTAAAAATAACTAGGGATGCCAAAGGTTCCAAATGCAACTTCAGTAAAGTCACACAGAAGAGATGCTTCCCCATTCCTTCTACCCGCATCTTAGCCGCCAAATCACTTCTCAAACAAAAAGCAGGGGGCATGGTGCTAGGGGTGCAGAGAAGTGGCTGAGCACATGTAGTATAAGGCCCTGGGGACAATCCTCAGCTCAATAAACAGCAGGAGGTGTTACTCTCTGGGAGCAAATTTGGCACCCATATCCACTTGAAATCTGAAGGGGTGGAACAGGCAGAGCTCAAATGGAATATGGAATATTGTCAGGACTCGTAAGCCAAACTAAAAATTAACTCTAGGGTCAGTACAGAAAGATGGCTGTTAGAAGCACAAGATGGAAGAGAAAGGAAAAGTTAGACTCTATTGTATCTGGAAAAATATGGACTGAAAGGAGATCTTCTGTCACCAATCTTATCAAGTGTTGTCACAATGTAATCACCTCCAAATTATAGGAGAAAAGAGTGGACTAGATTTCTGAGTTCCTAAGTGGCGTCCCGAGCAGCTCCAACTAATCTATCTCAGAAAGTTGCCAGCCCATTGCACTTCGGGAGCAGAGTCAGGCCAAGACCTGCCCCCGCAAATAGAGGAGCCCACAGACAAGCAGATTGGGCCCGGGGCCTTTCTTCGCTTGCAGGAGACCGGTCTTCAGATGTTATGGCCCAGTCAATGTCCTTCCTCCCTACCCAACAGACCTGACACTACTACTCCAAGCGTCCCTCCTGCAAAAAACTGGGTCCGTGTGGAACTGCACACCTGGCTCAAAGTACTCGCCAGCTGCCCAATACACCCTAACAACAATGACAAGTGCTTACGCAGAGACCACCTTCCCGTTCAGGACTTCCGCCGGCGCCATGGCCTTCAATAGTCCGCTGCCCACGATTGACACCACCAAAATCAAGATTCCACTCCCTTCGCAGCCGCGGGACACGGACAGCCTAACCCACGTGCTTAGCGACTGCCCAAGGGGATCGTACTACTGCGCCTGCGCCCCTCCCCCCACCCCCTCCCCAGGGCACGGGGGCGCGTGCGCAATCCGGCAAGACGTTGTTCCCTTAGCTAGCGAAGAGCGGAGGGGAAGGGGGCTGCAGCGCAGGGAAGAAGAAAATAGGTGATGACTGGCTGGGGGAAATGATTGGCTGGTGGAAAGAACCGGTGCAGAGCGCGCCTCTGTCTGGGGCGGGAATCTGCCCAAGAGCGAACAGGAACCGACTCCGGAACCCGCCTCGGTTCCAGCCAATCAGGGCGCGGGGCGGGGCGGGAGCATGGTTTCCCGGGCGCGGGAGGCGCGTCTCCGCTACCTAGTTGTGCCCTGGGGACGCCTGGCCGCATCTGAGGCAGGCTGGCTTCTCTCGAGAGTTCCGGCCCGTCCCGGGCGGCAGTGGCTGCAGACCCTGGGTGGACTGCAGACGTTGAGCCGGGCGTGTGGGCGGCTTCCGACTCTCGCACCCGCGCCGCCGACCCTGGTCGGGCGGGCCTCTGACTCCTAGGCTCTGAGATGGCGCTAGTGACTATTTTTATTTAACTCGCGAGCGAACCTGGCGCCCAGCCAAGGTTGAAGCCCGGCGGCTGTTTCAGCCCCGCTGCGCTGCGAAGTGTGTCGGAGCCCGAGGGCGCGCGGCTCCCGCGCAGTCGGGTCACCCGGGCTTGGCGCGGCGCCGGGAGGGCTGTGGCTCCCCGCGGCCCAGCTGGGGTGGAGCAGGGACGCGGGCCGCCCGGTGGCCAGATGTGGTCGTCCCGCCGAGCGCAACGCTCCTCCCTGTCGGCGTCCCACTCGGAGCGGACCTGAGTTTGGGCTTTTGCACCCGGAGCCCGATGGGACGACCGAGGCAGCTGGGGTGTGGGTGAGGGCGGTGCGGCTCGGCGCCGAGTTCGCTGAATCTGCTCTCGGTGCGCCAGCGTCCTGGCGAGGGTCTTACCGAGCTGGGTTCCCACCCGTCCTCCCCACGTAGCTCAGTTCAGTCGTTCAGGTCACTTAGGACCTCAGCAGTTGTCTGTGTTTCTTCTATCAACCGTTTCTTAATAGCAGAGCTTATTTATTGAACTTGATGGGGGTGGGGGGATATGTGACTTTTGTCTAAATTCTGATAATTCCTAAATTCTTAAAATATTTTGCAGTTCTCCCACATATGGAATTACAGAATATTTTTCTTATTTATTCACAATTTTGAGGTATAACTTACATACTGTAAAATTCATTCGTTTCTAAGGGTCAATGACAATATATTTACAGAGTTGTACAACTAACACCATGATACATTTAGAAAATATTTGGCAATTTTTTCCTTTGTGTGCGAGCACGCTGAAGATTGAATCCAGGGCCTCCCATATGCCAAGTGGCTTACACCTCCAGCCTCTAAGTGGACACAATATGATACATAGTGATACAATAATTACCAAATACTAGTAAATATAATGACTTCTGAACACATACCCTCATTACCTGGACAAATGAAATTAACAAGAAAAAACTGATTCTGATAAAGTACAGATAGTGAATCCTTTTGTATCTTACATTACCAAACAGATAGTGACTGTTTCAGCTGAGAAAGGTGCCTAAACCCCATTTTACAATGGGCAACTAGACTTTGAAGGATAACTTGCCCAAAGCTGTGTTTGGCCTTCGGACCCAAACCTCGATGCTTCATCTCTAAATCTATTGCCTTTGCTATCTGGTTTTCAGCTCTAATACCTACAACCTATACAGTTCATTCATTCATTGAGCAAGAAATTGTTGAGCAGCCACTGTGTGCCAGCAACAGGGCTCTAGAACCAGAACCAGATACTGAACTAGATACCATAGTAAATTGTTCCTGCCCTCGGTTCATACTTTGGTGGGACGAGAAAATGATCAATTTAAAGAATATACAACTTTAGAGATGAAGGCATGCTATTATTCTTTTAGTCATTTATTAATTTTGCAGTGCTAGGGATCAAACCCAGAGTGCTAGTAAGCCCTGTAGCACTGAGTTATAACCCTTGCCCAGAGACAAGCTATTTTTTGAAAATATGCTAGTTAAGAGGACAGACAGTGATGGTGGGGAGGTGAGAGAGTGCTTGTTTATATATACTTATTCCTTTTTTCTGTGCTGGAAATTGAACCAAGACCTCACACATGCTAAGCAAGTGTACTACCTCTGCTCCATATCCCCAGACAGTTCTGTTTTGGAATTGTAGTAAGAGAAGTTTCTCTGGGCAATGACTTAAGCAGAAACCTAAATGAAGAGAGGAACTTAGAATGTGATAGAAGGATAACAAGGACTTGGTCTGAGCTACCGGGAGATGGAAGGATTTTACCTCTCCATGGAATGATCAGGTTTTAGGGATAAGATCATGAATTCAACTGAGATGATTTCAGAAGCCTCTTAGACATACAAGTGGAGATATAGTATTTAAATCTATGAGACTGGATAAGATCTCACCAAGAGTATTGGATGTAGGTAAAGAGAGGACCAATGACTGATCCCTAAAATATTTCAATGTTTAGAATTCAAGGCGATCTGGAGGACCCAAGAGGAAAGACAAAAGGTGTATCCAGTGTGTTTTGAGGATAACTACAAAAGCACATTGTCTTAGAAGACAATGTATTTCATGGGAAGAGGGGTAATTAATTCTGTCAAATATTGCAGATCAGAAGGATTGCAAGTTCAAAACCAGCCTCAGCAACTTAGCAAGTCCCTAAGCAACTTAGCAAGACTCTGTCTCAAAAAAAAAAAAAAAAAAAAAAAAAAGCCACACATTGGTTAGATAAAGGAACTGAGAATTGACCATCTCATAGAGAATAGGGAGACGAAAAAAAAATTTCTATTTAAATGCTTATAATGGCAGTTGCTAGAAGAAATGTGTAACTTTTTTGCCAAGACTTCATTTGTATAACCTCTTGAAGGAATAATTTAATAATATCTTTCAATATTATTGTAATTCTACTTCTAGGAATTTATCCTTAAGTGATATTCACACAGATACACAAAGATATGTAGGAAAATGTTACTTACAACATCAACTTCAGTAGTAAACCTCAATAGCCTGCATCACAATGAATCTCCTTAAAGGCAGCTTATCCATAAAATGTATATTATGATTTAATTTATGTTAATATACCCAAAAAGACCTTCTTTGATTATACTATAAAAAGTTGCCCCCTAATTTACATCTCCATTACTGTGACATGAACCTATTTTATTCATAGCACTTATTACCATCTACAATGACTTGTTTTTAAGTTATTTGTGGACTCTCTGCTTTTCCCACCAGAGTATGAGCTTTATAAGAGATGTCCTTTGTTGTTCATACTCATCTAACCACTTCATAGGGGTATTTTTTAAATTTTTATTTTATTTCATTATAGTGTCAGAATCAAACCCATGTCCTTGAATACACTGCATAAGTGCTCTATCATTGAGCTACACCCCTACCCTCAGTGAGTATGATTTTTAAAATATCTTGTAGAGGAAAAAACTGCTTCCTATTCTCCTGGAGTAGTTATCTGTTACTCTCATTCCTATGACTATCTTAATTTCTCCAGCCTCATTTTTATCATATGTAGATGAAGACAATGGGCATTTATTCTCAGCCTTAAATTTACATTTGAACCACCTGCGTGACTTTTAGTTTGTAGTTCTGCCTAGGGTCTACCTTTGATCAGTAAAGTCAGAAATTGGGGTAAGGTCAAGGTATCGGTATTCTTTGAAGATTAAATGACATTAAAGGATATTTCTGGTTATTTCAGTATCAAGGATACATTATAAGGCCAGGAATGACTGTGCATGACTATATTCCCAGGAGGCTGAGGCAGGATGATCATAAGTTCAAGACTTGCCTGGGCAACTTAGCAAAACTCTGTCTCAAAATATAACCTCCTTAAAAAAGGGTTGGGGATGTAGCTCAGAGGTAGAATGTCCTGAGTTCAATCCCTAGCACTGAAAAATAAATTAAAATTAAAAATAATAATACATATCCAAACACAGGGGCACATCCTATAATTCCAGCAACTCTAGAGACTGAGGCTAGAGGATTGCAAGTTCAGGCCAGTCTGGACAACTTAGCTAGGCCCTAAGCAACTTAGCAAGATCCTGTCTCAAAACAAAAACAAAAAGGACTAGGGATGTGGCTCAGCAGTTAAGTACCCCTGGGTTCAATCCCCGATATGGATAGATGGTAGATAGATAGGTAGATAGATAGATAGATAGATAGATAGATAGATAGATAGACAGACAGACAGATGATAGATAGATAGGGCTGGGGATGTATCTCAGTGGTAAATTGCCTCTGGGTTCAATCCCCAGTACCACACACACACAATAATAGTAGTAGTAATATTAATGTTGCTGTGGCGCATTTGAAATAAATCACCAGGTCAATCTTGAAGCAGGGATGGAACTTTATTTGCTGGCAGGTCAGAAGGGCAGCAAGCAAGTCACCTCTGCAACCTTCAACCCTTTGCAGAAAGTAGGGTACATTTTTATAGCTAAAAAAACTCAAGCTACCGGTAAGTCAAAACCATAGCAAGGTAGGAAGTGGGTCAGAATGAACCAGTTTAGGGTACAGTACACTGCCCAAGAAAAATGGAAATTAAAAGAAAACATCTTACAAATGCATTTCTTAATAATACATTGTATACTTATAACAGAAACATTTTTTCAACTGCCATGTGTTGCCAAACTGGGTGTGCTTATCAGGAGGTGGCAGAGGTGGGGTTTTCTCATCAGAGAAGCATTTCTTATATGAAATGGAGTCTTAGGGTACAAATAGAGTTTGTCTGGTCAAGGCACATACCGTTTGGCCCATAACATAATGACATACTTTCTCTGCTGTGAAAATATTTTCCCAGAATTAGAATCCCGGTTTTTTAGACAAAGAATCTTTTGCTTTAGAAATAGTAGATGAGGGGCTGGGGAGGTAGCTCAGTTGGTAGAGTGCTTGCCTTGTAAGCACAAGGCCCTGGGTTCGATCCCCAGCACCCCCCCCCAAAAAAAAAAAAAAAGAAATAGTAGATGGAATTATTTCCCACTGTCTCAAAATGGAGTACAAATGTTTGACCTAAGAATTTCATGAGAGAAAGATCCAAAATATGATTTGCATGTTTGTTGGAGTGTTCACTTTTTGGTCAGATCACTCTCTTAAGATTTCATATGTTTACTAATACTTGATGAAAAGCACTTCGTTTTTTCATATTATTAATTAGGGGAATAACCACAAGTCTAACTATGACTTTGGGAGAGTTCTTCTCCTTTCTTGAACCTCTGTGATGCGGTTGCCCAGCAACAGCTTCTTTGATGTGCTGACATTCTACTGGCAAATTGTGCAGAACTGCTACTTACAGTGGACCATTCAGGTGCCTTCTGGGATTGATCTTGGATTTGGAATTTTCTCTTGTTCTTTATGTGGTAAAACTTTTAACTTTCTACTAAATGAAGCATAGCATGCTTTATATCTTATGAGTATGTAAAAATAGAATAGTCATATACAAAACTAAAAACCCCAGAATAATCATGTCATATTGCTGTATTTTATTTTTACTTTAGACATTTAATACATTTTTATTGTATTTTCATGAGATTCATTTTAGGGAGCAGTACTAATATCTATTTAAATTAACTTGTGTTAAGATTTGTTTTTCTCTTATTGTATTCTTTGTTCAATTTATATTTCTGTGCCTATTGTGAGATGATAAGGACAAACCAGAAATAGAGTCTACTGTTAAATACCTTTCATTTAGCAGGGGAGATAAAAATTTGACATAATACATATCGAATGAAATAATAATGAATTGAATACTCTGTGCTGTTATAACAAAATACCCAAGGCTAGGTAATTTATAAAGATCAGAAATATTTTTCCTCATGATTGTAGATTCTGGAGGCTGGGAATTCCAAAATCAAACCATGGGGATTCGCCTGGGGAGATAGCTCAGTTGGTAGAGTGCTTGCCTCACATGCACAAGGCCCTGGGTTCAATCCCCAGCACCAAAAAAAAAAAAAAAAAGAAAGAAAGAAAGAAAAAAGTCTTGAGGTAGCTGAGATCCTGTCTCAAAATAAAAACTAAAAAGAGGTGGGCATGTGGCTCACTGGTAAAGTGCCCCTGGGTTGTTCAATTCCTGGTACCAAAAAAGAAAAAAAAAATAAAGACTTGAGGGAGTATCTGGTAAAGTCCTTCCCCCCATATTCCCCCGCCACACACACACCAGGTATTGAACTCAAGGGCACTTTACTACTAAGCCATATCCCCAGTCCTTTTTTCTTTTTCTTTTTTTTTAATTTTGAGACAGGGTCTCCCTAATTTGCTCTGATTGACTTCCAACTTGGGGATCCTTCTGCCTCAGCCTCCCAAATGACTTGGATTACAAGCATAGGCCACCATACCCAGCTTGGTAAAGGCTTTCAGTGAACCCTCTCCCTTCCCTCAAGACTTTTTTTTTTTTTTTTTTTGAACCAGGAATTGAATAACCCAGGGGTACTTTACCAGCGAGCCACATCCCCATCTCTCTTTATTTTTTATTTTGAGACAGGATCTCACTAAATAACTTGTGTCTCAGCCTCCCAAGTCACCACCGCATCCAGCTCCCTCAAGACTTCTGTTTGTTTTCTTTTGTTTTGTTTTTTGTTTGTTTGCTTTGTTTTGCTTTTTGTTTTTGGTGCTGGGGATTGAACCCAGGGCATTTTGCATTCGAGGCCAGCAGTCTACCAACTGAGCTATACCCCCAGCCCCTCCCTCAAGACTTTATAAGAGCCCTGAGGCCATCTAGGTGGGCTCTGCCCTCCTGACTTATCATCTCCTAAAGGTCCTACCTCTTCATTCTATCACACTGAAAACTAAGTTCCATAATATATATTTAAATTTAGGGGATACATTCAGATGATAGCAAAGTTAGGAGGACAGAAAGATCTTCACTTTGTAGAATTTGAGGAAATCTCCTTAGAGGAGATGGTACTTGAAATGACACTGAAGAATTTTTATAAAAGTTTATAATTCTGGGAATATACTTTGGCCTGCACAATAGTTTGCATTTTAGAGAATATGAGTCAAAGTCACTAAGTAAAGTTGTTTTTAATAGAGAACAAGGGGCTAGGGAATAGTTCAGTGGTTGAGTGCTTGCCCAGCAAGTGCAAAGTCCTGGGTTCAGTCCCCAGGACTGCAAAAAGGAACAGAAACCAAGAGTCATAAGATGTTAAGAAAATAAAAATGAAAAAAAAGAATGAGAATCTTCAGAAGAAATTTATCTTCAGTATCATGATCATTTCAAGACTAAGGAGGAATTTATTTTCCCTTTTCTTCCATCAAAACTAGTTCTTTTGATTCTCTTCTTTGACTTTTAGAAAAGAAATTGATATAGTAATGATCTTAGGTATCAAATAATGAGAATAGGGGAGAGATTAAAGTCTCCTAGACATATTTAGACTGTAATAATTGCTTTTGATAATAATAAATCTAGAATGAATTATTAGATGGATTTTAAAACAGATTTCAGGGTTAGTAAAGAAAACACAGCCCTTCTTGTATTGTGTTCCATGCTCCTCAAGTCACATGATCCTTGGGGCTAGGGGTGTGGTTCAGTGGTGAAGCTTTTGCTAGGATGTCCTGGTTTCCATCTGTTATGGTTTGGATGTGAGATGTCCCCCAAAAGCTCATGAATGAGACAATGTGAGAGGGATTGGACTAAGAGAGCCTTAACTCAATCAGGGATTTAATCCCCCTGATAGGGATTTACTGAGTGCTAACTGAAGTGTCAGGGTGTGGTTTGAGGAGGTGGGAATTGGGGCGTGACTTTGGGTATATATTTGTACCAGTCAAATGGACTCTCTCCTTGCTTTCTGATCGCTATGTGAGCTGCCTCCCTCTGCCACACTCTTCTGCCATGATGTTCAAACTCACCTCATGGGCCATGGAATGGAGTGGCCTTCTCTGGACTAAACCTCTGAAACCATGAGCCCTAAATAAACTTTACATTCTCTACAGCTATGCTGGTCAGGTCATTTCATCACAGCAGTGAAAAACCTGACTAAACACTATCCCCAGTATCACCCCCACACACACACACACACACACGTCACATGATCCTGATTTTTTTTTTCCTCTTCCCTGAAAATTCCTCTCATTCTGAAAATGTACAATTCTCTGGGAGAGAATACTTAGCAAAGGAAACATACATGCCCACACTTACATGAACCCCCTTCAGTACAATCTTTAATGATCAGATTGTATTCCCTGATTTTGTTTTGTTTTAATTGTTTATTTATTTTGGTGCTGGGGATTGATCCCAGGAGTGACTCTACCACTGAGCTACATCCCCCATCCTTTTAATTTTTTTGTTTTGAGACAGGGTCTCACTAAGTTCTTGAGGCTGGCCTCAAACTTTCTGTTCTGCCTCAGCTTGCCAAGTAGCTGGCATTATAGGAGTGAACCTCTGCACCTGGGCTATTCCCTGATTTTGAAAAAGAAACCCCTATCTGATTGCTTGATAAGACATATGGACATTGAGGGCTGGGGTTGTGGCTCAGTGGTAGAGCACTTGCCTAGCATGTGTGAGGCGTTGGGTTCGATTCTCAGCACCACATATAAATAAATAAAATAAAGGCCTATTGCCAACTTAACAAAATTTTTAAAAATGTAGATATATCATGAAGGAAAGCTTTAAAGAATCCCCAGCACTGTGGGATTGTGGAAAAAACAAACAGACATATGGACATTGATCTAGAAGGTCAATTTTTCAAGTTTTCTCTATTTTTTAAGTTTTTACTTTAGAAAAGAAAGATAATATAAGGAATTGAATTGGGTAGAGAAAATAGATTTAAGGCAATACTGAAATTCTTAGAAAATTTAATTTATAAAAATTACAACCTGAGATTACATTTTATTTTCCTCCAGGAGTAAAAAGAGCACCATGAACTATCACATATGACATTATTAATTCATGTTTGACTTAAAATTTTACCTCTTAGCAATATCTTGAGGGACATAGTATTTCTGATAGATTGAAAATAAGGGAAATTTACAAGTCAAATACCTAAAGACATGATTAATAAACAGCCTTGGGGATATAACTCAGTAGTAAAGTGCTTGCCCAGCATGCACAAGGCTCTGGGTTAAATCCCCGTCACTAAATTTAAAAAAGGAGGGTGATATTATGAGTATATATACCTATATTCATGTGCTACTTCCACCAGTTACAATCTAAACAGAGTTTGATGCTGTCTTTAGAAACCAGGTCTTCCTTTTCTCCAAGCAACAGGTTCATTGGGCAGCTTCTTCTAACTAAGCACTGAGGATCTGAAGTAGAACCTTCTAGAAGAACATTGCTTTTGATGCCCGGCAGACCTCAGCATCTTTTCTTGAGTACTCTATGGAAACTTCCCTCGGAAGCATCTGGGGTCATCTTTGGTAGATGTGGTTCATGCTGCTTGTATCTCCAGCATGTCAAGCCATCCTCATTCTCTAAACCACTCACATCCAGGAAGGCTTCCTACTGGCCAAACCAAAGGGCCCCATGAGGCCAAGCCACCACAAGTCAGGCAACTCTCAGCCTGGAAAAACCATCCAGTGGTGAGTTGTACCCTGGTGTTTATTTCTTCCTACTTCTCTTAAGGAAGTAAATCCATTTCTCCCACACAGCTGAAAACTAGAAGAAAGGGAAAGTCCATTCTGTTTGCCCGTTTGCCTGTGCTAGTACCCTACCCCTTTCTTTGATAGTGAATGAATACAAGAAATGAGGTCAAATGATATCAATGAAATGAGGACAAGGAGAGAGGAAACATTGGAATCTAATAAAATCTCAAATGGATTTTAGTTTTGCTTTTTTTGGTAGTTCTGGTATTTCACTAATGCCCATTACCCCCAAATTAATATAAAAATAGACTAAATTATCTCTGAACTATATCAAATAAGTTTGATCTAGTTCAATTATTTTGCAGATTAGGAAACACCACCAGAGAAAGGCCACTGTGTTTAAGTGGCAGAACTAAATAGTTTGATTCTCATTATCTCTTTAGTGCACCATATTTTTTTGTTTATTTATTTGCTTTTTGTAGTACTGGGGATAGAACCCTGGGTCTCACCCATGCTAGGCAAGCACTGAACTAAATCCTCAGCCCCTACTTATTTATTTATTTATTTCCTGTTTTTTGCTGTACTGGGGATTAAACCCAAGGGTGCTCTACCACCAAGCCACATCCCCAGCTCTTCTGTTTTTTATTTTGTGACAAGGTCTTGCTAAGTCACTTAGGCTGACCTTAAACTTGCCATTCTCCTACCTCAGCCTCCTGAGTTGCTGGAATTATTTTTTATTTTGAGACAAGATCTCACTAAAACTGGCCTCAAATTTAAGATCCTTCTGTCTCTGCCTCTCTAGTAGCTGTGTTTACAGGTGAACACTACCAGGCACAGAATCAATGATCTAATAGTTTCTATAAAGTTTTTATTAGATGTACATTAAAATTTCCCCATTTTCTTGATCTATATTCTCAAAACTGTGTCCCCATAATTTAGATGTGCAGCATTTCCTCATGGCTCATATTATGAATTGTTTTAGAAAATGTGAAGTAGCTTTTTGGGTCAGCATGTTACTTGTTGTTTACCTGGGACCTAATGTGGTTGTTAGGGTAGCACCTCAAAATGAATATTTTAAAGTTGTGTCTATTTAAAACTACTTATTTGAGTTAATATAAACCAGAATATTATGGGATTTTATTTACAAGGTACAAGGTTTTTTTTTTAGTTGTTGATGGACCTTTATTTTAGTCATTTATTTATATGTGATGCAGAGAATGAAACCCAGTGCCTCACAGGTGCTAGGCAAGTGCTCTACCACTGAGCCACAACCCTAGCCCCAGGGTACATGTTTAGTTAATTAATTGGCAATTTCTCTTTCTAGGCTTGTTTTGATCTACCTCCTGAGGTGGTTCCCACCAGGAACCCAATCACATGCAACAAAAGAGCAGCTGACCGAGTCCATCCTGACTTTGCTGGTTTGTTGGTGAAAAACAAGAATCTTTTAGCTGAGGTATAGAGATTATGTAAACAAAACGCTCGGAAATTGTATCTTCTGTAAAACTAGGGAAAGTAAACATTCTGATAAAGAGCTCAAGGTATAACCTTTCCCAGTTTTGCATTTTTTTTTTCCTTTCAATATTGAACTCTTTCCTGAAGAGCATTAATTTAGACTCAAGTCTGTCCCAAGTCTGTCTTTTAACAATCTCCACTGGACACTGCTTACAGATTACCATGCTCAAAATTTATGTAAAAATAATAATCAAGTACAGGTACTAAGTTATTTGTTTGTTTACCAGTGCTAGGGATTAAACTCAAGGCCTTGACCAAGCTAGGCAAGTGCTCTACCACTGAGTTATACTGCCAGCCCTAATTTTTTTTTTTGGAGGGGGTACTATGATTGAACTCAGTGGCACTCTACTATTGAGCTACATCCTCAGCCCTCTTTATTTTTTTATTTTTGAGATAATGGTTCATTAAGTTGCCAAGGCTGACCTTCAACTCACAATCTTCCCACCTCAGTCTCCCAAGTCGCTAGAATTATAAGCATGCACCACTATGCATGGCTCCTAAATTTTTAAAATATATTTTTTAGTTGTAGATGGACCACAATAACTTTTATTTTATTTATTTATTTTTATATGGTACTAAGGATTGAACCCAGTGCCTCATACATGCTAGGCAAGTGCTCCACCACTGAGTCACAATCCCAGCCCCCCTAAATATTTTTAATGAAAAAAATGAGTTCCTATTTTTAGTATACCACCAAATGGCAAATATCCACTAGTCTAATTGAATACTTGATAGATCTGAGTGACTTCAATAGATTAAATTTCCCTGATATGTGGATGCTAATTCACAATAAGAGTGGGAGGCTAGGGAAAAATTGAGTTACTTCAGGCAGAGGAGAATAAAGGGAGGGAAGGGGTCTTGGGGTCGGAAGGATAGTAGAATGAATCAGACATTATTACCTTATGTGGATATACAACTATACAGCTGGTGAGATTCTACATCATGTACAACTAGAATAATGAGAAATTATACTCCATTTATGTATGATGTATCACAGTGCATACTACTGGCATTTATAACTAATTAGGACTATATATATATATATATATATATATATATATATATATATAATACCAAAAAACACATCTGTAGGAAATGCCTTGACTTTTACTTCCTCTGATGAAGACTAGAGAGTGCCTGTAGAAATTCTTTAGTTGAGCCTAACTATTCTCAGGAATTGTTGCAAGAAATAGTGGTGTAGGTAACCATGGTTGGAAACTCAAACTTCATTGTTCAGGGCTCTATGATGTGGCCATTCATGTCTGTGCTGCCTCTATGGTTACCTTTAGGCAAAATACTCAGAATACTTACATTTGGAGGGCAATGACCATCCTTTGAATAAGTAGTCATCTATGGTGGCCATATTTGTTTCTTAGGCCAGCCATAACAAAGTATCATATACTGGGTGGACTTAACAGTGCATTTTCTCATAGTTTTGAAGGCTAGAAGTCTGAGACAAAGGGTCAAAAATGTGACTTAGAGATAGAGTGCTTAAAGTGCCTGGTGTGTGTGAAAAACTGGGTTTGAGTCCCCGGAGTGGAACAACTGGCACCCCTACTCCAACCCCCGCCCCGCCCCCCACATCAAAAAGGCTGAGACAAGGTGTCAGTTGGGTAGGTTTCTTCTGGTTGGCTTGTAACTGGTAGTCTTTTTGCTGTCTCCACATGGTTTGTCCAAGTTTCCTCTTTTTGTAAGGATACTAGTCATATTGAATGAGGACCAGCCTTAATGATATCATTTAACATAATAACATAATTTGACCCCATTGTCAAATTCAGTAACATGCTGAGATATTGGGAGTTAGGACTTAAACACAAAAATGTGGGGGCAGGAACCCAACATAGTCCTTAATAGTGAACTCTCTCCTGCCCAGAACCATATTAAACTTCTTTTCTGTTATTTCCTCTATCAATGACCTAATTGATTCCAGATTTCATTTAAGTAGATACAAGTATAGATACAGATATCTAGGTAAATATATATGTATTTATATATTTCTTTCCATTTTATCTAGAGTGGTAGATAGAACTTAGATTTAAGTGGAGCTTATATAGACATAGTATGTCCTGTGAAACCTTTGGGAGAGTTACATTTGTCTTTCAGGAAAATGTGATGCCAATCCCTAAAAACTATAGAAATGTTATTACAGGTAGCATCATTCTCTACAGAAATTTGGAATTGTTGATAATTTGTATATGTATTAGATTAAGTTTTATGTCTATGCATAATTCATTTAAAAACTTTAAAACCACCAGGTATAGTGGCAAATACCTATAATCCCAACAACTTAGGAGACTGAGGCGGGAGTACCACAAGTGTGAGGCTAGCCCGAGCAACTTAGAGAGACCCTGTCTCAACATAAAATCAAAAGATCTAGTGATATGGCACTCAACTAGCATACACAAGACCCAAATTCAGTCCTCAGCACTAGAAAAAAAAATAGCTACTTGTCACATGTACATAAATCATTTCCTAATTACAAATATGTTTTCATCTATTTAACAAAATAAATATCTGAAAAGCTCTACAAATCTCATTTTGAAATGGTTTTAGATACAATGTATATTTTTAAATATTCCATAGCTCCCACTGGCATTGTCTAAATTTAATACAAATTAGTGACAGCCAGGTACAGTGACACATGCCTGTAATTTCAGCAATTTGGGAGACTGAGGCAGGAGGTCACAAATTCAAATCCAGACTGTACAACTTAGCTTTTGAGTCATTAAAAAAAAAGGGGGTGGGGAGAAAAGGACTAGGAATATAACTCAGTGGTAAAGCACTCCCAGGTTCAATCCCCACTTCTCCCCAAAATTAGTGACAATTTTTGCATGGTTTCCTGGGGTTAAGTCATTTTAAAAAAGAATAGTGATTTCAACAGAATACCTGAGCATCAGCATGAGTCATCTTTCCCTTTTCCAATAACCTATTATTTAATCCCTCAGGAACACAATTGTCTTGAGGTAGATTTTCTTTTCACTGCATGCATTTTAAACTTTTTGTTATAATTAACTTCATCTCTTTGTGGGACATACAAAAATAATTGTGTTTCTGCCCTTTAATGGAGAAACAGGTGCAAGAGAGCTATATTTGGCTAACGCTGGATATAGAAGGAATAAGTAAAGCTAGATATAGAAGGACTAAATATTAACATATTCAGTTGGTTATTGTGTTATAACCAGTTAAGGCAATATGATACTGAGCTAAAACTCTTGCATAGTGCTAGGTGGGCTACAGTGTTAAAAAATATGAGTTAAGAACAAAAAGTCATTCAAATATGTAATAATAAATCTCACTATTATGTATAATTAAAATGTATCAATAAAAAAAGAAAATGTCACTGAAAATATGTATAATAAATTTTGGTGTTCTAAATTTAAGATAAATTTAATGTGTCTTGCCAGTACTTTTTAGTTTTATTCTCATGGAAACTCTTACTTGTAAGGGAATTGACTGTAATATGCAGATGTTTTTCTTGCTAGAGTAGTAATAAGGCTAATGGTAGAACCTGGTAGATGCAGACAAATCTGGAAAGGGTAGATGGAGATGATGAAATTTTTTCAACTAAAGAAAATTATTACTCATTCTAATTGAATTATTTTACTGAGATAATAATAAATATACTTGAAGTTATTAAAAGCAATGGCAAGCCAGGCATGGTGGCACACGTCTATAATTCCAGTGACTTGGGAGACTGAGGCAGGAGGATCACAAATTGGAGGCCAGCTTTAGCAACTTAGTTAGGCACTAAGTAACTTAGTGAGACCCTGTCTCAAAATAAAAAATAAAAAAGGCTAGGGACCACTGGGTTAAAAAAAAAAAAAAAAAGTAATGTCAAGCCAGGTATGGTGGCACATACCTATAATCCTAGCTACTTGGGAGGCTGAGACAGTAGGATCACAAGTTCAAGGCCAGCCTGGGCAACTTAGCAAGACCTTGTGTCAAAATTAAAAGAAAAAAGTGGGGGGTAGGGACACAGGGATGTGGCTCAGTGATAGATGTGGAGCAGTGAGGCCTTGGGTTTGATTGCCAGTACAACAAAAGAAAAAAAATCATGGTGAGATCTCTTGTATACTATGTCCAGGTTCTTTTTTCTTTTCCTTTTCTTTTTTTTTTTTTTTTTTGTATCAGGGATTGAACCCAGGGGTGCTTAACCACTAAGCCATGTCCCCAGCCCTTTTTTGTACTTTATTTAGAGACGGTCTCGCTGAGTTGCTTAAGGCCTTGCAAAGTTACTCAGGCTGGCTTTGGATTCACATTCCTCCTGCCTCAGCCTCCCGAGCTGCTGGGATTACAGGCCTGCGTCATCACACCCAGCTTGTCCAGTTTCTTTCAATGGTAAAAAATTATGAAACTATAGTATAATGTACCTATCTGAGCATTAACATTGATATAGTCCACCAGTTTTATTTGTACTAATTTGTATGTGTGTGTATTAAGTGCTGTAAGTCAGTCAAGACACAGAATAGTTCTTACATCACAAGAATCCTTCACATTGCCATTTTACGTCTACACCCCCTCCTCTCACCCTCAGCCCTTGGCAACCACCTATCTCTCCTTTATTTCTTATTTTATTTTATGTTAATTTTTAATTATGTTAATTTTTAATTATGTTAATTTTTAATTTCTAATAGCTGTAGATGGACACAATACCTTTATTTTATTTATTTATTTTTATGTGGTGCTGAGGATCTAACCCAGTGCCTCACACGTGCTAGGCAAGTGCTCTACCACTGAGCCCTAGCCCCTCTCTCCTTTACTTCCAAAATGTCACTTAAAGTATATGAGATGATGTGCACAGGTTATATGCAGACACCACACCATTTTATATAAAGGATTTGAGCATTTGCAGATTTTGGTTATCTGTAGGGAGTCCTAGAACTGATCACCCACACATATCCAAGGGACAACTATACTTTAAATCACCTCTAGATTACTTATAATTCCTACTTGTAAGTGCAATGTAAATTGTTGTTATACTATATTTTTTAGGGAACAATTACCAAAAGGTCTGTATGTGTTCAGTTCTGGGGTCAGTGGCACATGCCCATAATCTCAGTGACTAAGAAGGATGAGGCAGGAGGATCACAGTTTGAGGCCAGTCTCAGCAATTTAGCAAGAACCTCAGTGTTATGGTTTAGATATGAGGTGTCCCCCCCAAAAGTTCATGCGTGAGACAATGCAAGGTTTAGAGGTGGAATAATTGGATAAGAGCCTTAATGCAAGTCAGTGAATTAATCCCCTGATAGGGTTTAACTGAGTAGTAATTGAAGGCAGTTAGGGTCATTGGTGTGTGCCTTTGGGGTATATATATTTGTCTCTGGCAAGTGGAATCTCTCTCTGCTTATTGGTGGTCATGTCCTGACCTGCTTTCCTCAGCTACATTATTCCACCATGATGTTCTGCCTCATCTCGGGTCCTGAGGAATGGAGCCAGCCATCTATGGACTGAGACCTCTGAAACTGTGATTCCCCAAATAAACTCTTCCTCCTCTCATTGTTCTTGTCAGGTCTTTTGGTCACTGTAGTGAAAAAGCTGACTAAAACAGTCAGCAACATAGCAAGACCTTGTCTCAAAAAATGAAAAAAGGGCTGGGGATATAGCTCAGTAGTAAAGTGTCCCTGGGTTCAATCCCCTGTGCCCCGCCAAAAAAGTTTGTTTTCGTTCAGTATATACACAATATTGGTTGGTTGAACCCATGCATGTGGAACCTGAGGATAATAGAACTGAACCACGTATTAAAACACTAAACATGGAGTTATCATAGGACCCAGTAATCCTTCTCCCAAGTAGATGCTCAAGGGAGGTGAGAACATATTCCCACAAAAACTTGTATATGAATATTCCTAGTAGCATTATTTGTAATGTCAAAAAGTGAAAACTCAGCCCTGCACATGCCTGTAATTCCAGCAACATAGAGGCTGAGGCAGGAGGATTGCAAGTTCAAGACCAGCCTGGGTAACTTAAAGAGACCCTGTCTCAAAATAAAAAATAAAAAGGGCTGGGGATGTAGCTCAGTCATACAGTGCCCCTGGATTCAATCCTCTCTCTCTCTCATATACACATGGAAATTTAAATGTCCCTCAACTGATAAAAGGGTATAAGCAAAATACATTATCCCCACACAGTAGAATATTGTTCAGCCATAAAAAAGGAATTAAGTAGTGATATATGCTAAAATGTGGATGAACTTTGAAAACATTACCCAAGTGAAAGAAGAAAACATTTGTTATACAATTCCATTCATATTAAATGTCCAGAATAGACACATCTATGGAGACAAATAGATTAGTGATTTCTAGGGTTGGGAGGGGAGGGAAATGGAGAGTATATAACTACTAGTGAGTATGGGGCTCCTTTGGGAGATGACAAAATGATCTGGAATTAGATGGTAGCGATGATTGTACAACTTGTAAAAATACTAAAAAAACTACCGAATTGTGTTTTCCCCCACATTTCTTACTGATACATTATAGTTATACATACTGATGGGATTTGTTTTTACATGTTTATACATGCACACAATATAGAATATAACAATATTATTTGGCCAATATCACTCCCAAGCACTTCCTCCATCCCTTCCCATGAATTTTATTTTTAAAAGGTGAATTTTATGTGGACTACATTTTAGTTTGTAATGGGGAAAAAAATGAATCTACTATGGATACGCAATTCTGTGAATTCTAAAAACCACCCAACTATAAACTATAAACTTTAAATGGGTGAATTAACTGGGTGTGGTGGCATACACCTGTAATCCCAGTTACTTGGGAGACTTAGACAGGGGGATCTCAAGTTCAAGCCAAGCCTGGATAACACAGCAAGACCACACCTCAAAAGCAATCTCCCCCAAAAAAGAGAATCGATGAATTATTATCTCAATAAATCTGTCTTTAAATGTTATGTAAATAGACTCATGGATGTAACATCTGGGGATTGTTTTTTTCATTCAGAATAATTTCCTTGAGACTCATCCAAATCGTTGCATGCAGCACTGATTTGTTCTTTGCATCATTGAGTAATATTCCATTGTGTGTATGTACCATAGATTGTTTTAACATTCACCCATTAAGAAGTATTAACTTTCCCACGCTGGGACAAAATATCTGAGAAAAGCAACTGAGGAGGGAAGATTTATTTTGGCTTACAATTTCAGAGGTTTCAGTCCATGGTTGACTGACTCCAAGGCAGAAACCTGATGGTAGAGGAAAGTTGCTGACCTCATGGCAGCTATGAAAGCAGATCAAGACGGGGAGGTGCAGGGGACAGATATGCTCCCAGTGACCTACTTCCTCCAATTAGGCCCCACTTCCTACGGTTTCCGTAACCTCCCAATAATGCCATCAAATTATTATTTCATCAATTAATCCATTGCTGCAGTTAGAGCCTTTGTGATCCAATCATTTCCCAAAAGTCCCAATTCTGGACATCACTACATCGGGGAACAAGCCTTAAGCACAAGAGCCTTTGGGAAATATTCCATATCCAAACCATAACAATAGATATCTGGGTTGTTTCCAATTTTTTTTTGGCTATTACAAATGAAGCTGCTATGAACATCAATGTGCACAGTCTTGTGAGAACATAACTTCATTTCTCTAGAATAAATACCCAAGAGTACAATATCTGGGTCATATGGTAACTGCATGTTTACTTTTATAAGAAAATTGTCAAGCTGTGTTCCAGAGTGGCTATCATATTTTACATGCCTACCAGCAATGTAAGAGTGATCCAGTTTCTCTGCAAACTTGCCAGCATTTGGTGTTGTAACTACTTTGTATTTTAGATGTTCTAACATGTGTTGTAATATCTCATTGTGGCTTTAATTTGCATATCCCTTGGGTGATGACGCTGAACATATTTTTTAATGTGCTCATTTGCTATGTTTGTATCCTTTCTGGTAAAGTTTCTGTTCAAATATTCTGCCCATTTTCTAATGGGATTGTTTCTTGAGAATTTAGAGCATTCATTATGTATTCCGGATTCAAGTCCTTCATCAACAGTTTTTACCAACAAGTCGTATCTCAATTTTCACAGTATAGCCTAAAGTTAGCTAAGTCCTGAGCATGTTCCTGGCTCGTAATCTCCAAATCCAACATCTGACTCTCCAAGTTTGTATTTTTTTTAAATACTTTTTTAGATGTTGATAGATCTTTATTTTTATTCATTTATTTATATGTGGTGCAGAGAATTGAATCCAGTGCCTCACACATGCTAGGCAAGCGCTCCACCACTGAGCCACAACCCCAGCCCCTCAAGTTTGTATTTTTTTGACATAAAAAATAATGCAGGAATATTTTAAAATCTTAGAGTTTGCAAATCACTGGTCATGAAGAAAAAGTAAAAACAATAAATAAACTAGGAAGTGGGGGTAACAATGAGAAGTACCAGGTAAACTGCATGAAGACAGGCTTCTGGGAGGTAATAGCAGTTAGGATGGACTTGAAGGACACAGAGGGTTTCACAGAGGTTGGAGAAGGGGGATTGTAAAAGGAGATTGGCGAGAATGGGGTAGGCAAAATAACATGCTGTTTGAGTGTGTTGTCAATGGGGAATCAGCACGGCATTTTCAGGAGGACGACTGAGGACAGAATTGGATGTCCTTTGTATTCTCTGACCATTCTGTTCATACCACTCTTATGTGTCTATTATGGTGTATTCTAATTACTTGTTATCAAATTGGTCTACCTGGTGACATGGAAAAATCTTGAGAGTTTTTAATCTTTGGATCCTCAGAGCCTGACACCTACCTGGAAAGCAGAAGACGTTGAAGGCTTATTTGTCAAATAAATGTAAGAATGATTCTGAGAAGCCTTAAAGCTGCAGAGTACTGGCAACCAAGCCAGGAAAACTGCCCAGATCCCAGCTGGCAACATTCAGCCACCTGCCCACATAGGAAATAAGCAATGATATAAAAAGGAAAAGTTAATTTAATGCAGTTTGATGAAACTGGGGAGAAATAACTAGATTGTTTCTTCAGTGGTTCTACAGAAGCAGTTTTAATTTGTAGAAACAAAACCCAGGAGATATACATAAGCAGACTTAGGTAGGCTGCTCTAGCCACAGAATGTGCAGCCTTACCTTTCTTGCCACCCATCAGGGCCAGGGGGTCGTTTCTCAGTTTCCATTCTCAGCATGATGAAATTCTGAATTCAAAAAAGCAGTCATCAGGAAGTTTCTTTTAATTTTAAAGGGACTGTATTTCATTGCATTCCTTCTAAATAACTGTATTTTAATGAAATATTTTTTTTAAAGGACTTAAGACTGCAAAACTGTTTCATCTTAAGATTTTTGCCAGAGGGCCTAAAAAAAAAAAACCAATTTCATACTGTACATTAATTTCCATTTTCATTTCCTCTATGATAAGAAAGCTGCACTTAACCATGGGAGAACTGCTTAGAGATCAAGACTATAAATCCTCTTTTAATTTTTTTTTTAAATAGATCTTGCTGTGTTATCCAGACTGGCAAACTCCTAAACCCAAGTGATTCTTTACCCTAGCCTCCAGAGCAGCTGCACCACCACATCCACTTATAGGAAGTTTTAACATGCATATGTTAGAGGAAATGGAACAGTATTTTTAAAAAATTGGTCATGTACTGGGAATGAAACTAAAAAGCACTCTTGCTGGGTATGTTGGCATGTACCTGTAGATCCAGCTGCTTGGATGACTGAGGCAGGAGGCTAGACTTGAGCTCAGATGTTTGAGGTCAATCTGGGCCACATAGTGAGACACAAAAATAGAAAAAAAAAAAAAAAAAAAACTTTCAGTGATGAAATCAGTTTAGGCCTGACTTTGGGTAACTGGACTATAGAAAGTGGTCACTGAATTCCAGAGACTCTTCTTTCCTGGGAAGCTTCATCTACTTTTGAAAAAAAAAAATTTTTTTTTATACATCTCTTATGATTATTTAAACAGAAGAACCCCACACCCGCAATATAGGGTGTGTCATGTCCAGCTTAGCACTGCTCAACATCAGCAAAGCACTTTCTAGAGACACTTTAAACTAGATTATATATAGATTTAGAAAGTTTAAATGTTACTTTCATGTATGATGTGCATGCAAGTTAGCTTTCCTTAAACTTTTTAATGCTCTTTCAAGATATCCCTATAAATATCAACTACTGAAAATGAGTCATCATATTCATATTGTCTTATTTCAGCTTGCCTCAAAACAATTTAAACAACAGAAAGTGTTCTTGGTGTTTATGGTAATATTGGATGCCTCTTCTGAGACACTTTTTTTACTTTTCATAATAAAAAGCAACAAAAAAAGTTCAAAAGTTATTCAATGGGTGGCTATTTATTTAATTTTTAGTTTTTATTAGTTCTTTTTAGTTAAATGTGACAATAGAATATATTTTGACATATTTGTACATGGTGTGGAGTTACACTGTCTGATCATCAGATTGTCAAATTCATCCTCCCTCCCTTCCCTTCATTTTGTTTTGTTTCTGTGATGCTGGGGCTTGAACCCAGGTCCTTGTGCATGGGAGGCAAGCACTCTACCAACTGAGCCATAACCCAGCCCCCTTCATTCTTCTTTGTCTAATCCAAAGTACTTCTATTCTTCCCATCCTCCACCACCTCCTGCCCTGCACAAGACTATTTATTGAAGTAAGGAACATAAGGAAGAATTATTGGGACTGGGGATGTAGCTCAGTGGTAGAGCTAGTCAATAAAAGGGAACTGAAAACATTTCAAAATCAATCGCTCCATATAAATTTGTCCAAATATTGAGTCTGACATAATATCATGAGCTCTTTTCATGGTCTTACACTTTGCTGCACATTTGCTGCAATAGGAGTCCAGAAGTTGAAATTATTATAGTTAACCTGAGCAGCTTGGGAACGAAGGAGAGGATGAACATTATTATACAAAGGCCATGAAGCAGAGTGCATGTTAGAGCCACACTGCAAAACAGGCAGCCAAGTTTGGGTGCAATAGTCACAATTTCCAAATAACCAATAGCTGGTTAATGGGTGGTATCTCCTATATCCCAAACCCATATTTGTTACATGGCTGCTATGATACTTGATTCTGTGGCTAAAGCAGGACTCCTCAATTTGCAAGTAGTGACCTGTACCACTGCCCTGTTTCAGAAATGCTTGCATACTTGGAGACAGAATTTTAGATATTCAATCAATGGAAGAATTTGAACGATTTGATTCACGGGGACAAATTGTTCAATTGATCCAATCTTCTATTGAAAATGCCTCCATGCAAGAGGAAAAGGAACATAGTAGAAGACTGAAAAGACGTCTTCAGAGAGGAAGAGATTAACGAGATAGCCAGTTTCATGAAAATCAAGGAGGAAACGTTGTGAAGAGGGATAGATGACTCTTGGATTCACCATAGAAAACAAACCACTCTAAATCAAGGAGAAAATTATTCCAGTCAGGGAATTAGGTGTATAGCAAATGATTGGAAGAGCAGCATCTGGGAGTCAGGGCCAGCACTGGATGGAAGAGTGAGTCCAAGACACCTCTGTAGACGCTCTCCTGAGGCTAGGAAGTTGCTGCTGTTGAGTCTTTATTGCACAGCCACAATGGCCTCCCAACCTCCACAAGACTGCAATGTTCATTTGGGCCCCGTCCTTGACCTTGCTCACCAGCAGAAATCAAAATGGGGAAAACGGCCTCTTCCTCTATTCTGTTTGTACCAAAGAGACAAAGTCCAATTTGCCTGTAGCGTGGTCCTCAAAGTATAGATCCCCAGACCAGCAACATTAACAAAATCTGAGAACTCAGCAGAAATACAGATTCTCTATCCCCACATCAAAATTTAAACTCTCAAGGTAGGCCTAGCAGTCTCTTTTGCTTCTTGGGTTTTTTTATTTGTTTTGAGGGGCCTGTGCTGGGGATAAACCCAGAGCCTCACGCATGCCAGGCCAGCACTCCTGGTAAGTTACATCCTGGTAACCTGTTTATTTGTTTATTTTTTTAACAAGTCCTTCAGGTGATTTTAATACTTGCTAAAGTTTGAGAACCACTGGCCTAAAGAATCCCAGTCTACAGAAGGAAGTCTGGAAAATACCAGTTTTATTTCTAGTTCTATGGTACAAGAGGATGACATGGGCCAGGTCCAGTGATGCATGCTCGTAATCCCAGTGGCTCAGGAGGCTGAGGCAGGAGGATTGAGAGTTCAAAGCCAACCTCAGCAAAAGTGAGGCACTAAGCAACTCACTGAGACCCTGTCTCTAAATAAAATACAAAATAGGGGTGGGGACGTGGCTCAGTGGTCAAGTGCCCCTGAGTTCAATCCTTGGTACCCCCACTCCCAAAAAAAAAAAAAAGGATGACATAGGGGTAGGAATGGGTGCCCAAAGCCAATGACCACATTCAGCAAAAGAGAATGGTCAGCGGTGTCAGAGGCCTCAATGACAGATGGAACATAATGATACCTGAAGAGAAGTGGTTGAATTTTGCAAATTAGGAGATCATTGAAGAGTTTATAAGGTGGTGCATGAGGGACAATAGGTGGAATGAAATTAAAAGCAAATTATGTTGGACTAAGACTGAACACAGAGGGTTCTTATAATTGGTGTGGTGGTGCAACAGAGGCAAGTTTTGGATTTTCAGTTGGAGCTCAGATCCTCCCCTCCCGCTGCGACCAGATCTGTACCGTGTACCACCCTAGCTCCATTTCTACAACTTTTTTCAGGGCCTAATATGTACCAGACTCTGTGTTAGGCCCTTCGTATATGTCATCTTTAATCATTACAGCCACCGTGTCGGATGAGTAGGAGCATTTAGTGAAATTGCCTGTGGCCATGGTCTGTCCTGTTCCTCTGAGGTTTGAGGTCTCTCCCCTACGCCTCACTTCCTGGCTCTAGAAACTCTCAGGACTCACGGAGATGTGTTTTTGTGAATGACAATGTAAGTTTTAAAAATACATGAAGGCATGTTTTAAGTGAAGACATAGAAAATTCAATTCATTTTATTCACTTTGCTTTCATTTCACATAATTTTTTAAACATAGAAGACAAGCACCTTGTATGCAATACTGTTAGCGCAAAAAGTCCAGGCAGGACACAAATGTCACAAGTCATCTCAACTGTTTATTCAAGGGGTGGAGATGAAATGCCGCCCCCCCCCCACCCCACCCCCGTGGTCCCACTTTCCTGGTGGAAAATGAGCCACTGAACGAAGAAAGGGCCTGGGTTTATTTAGGTTATTTTGAGGGGTGGTCTAGTGAACATGTCAGTTTCCTTAGGCACTTGGGGATTTGAGCTTTTCTTGTGAAGGTCTTGGGGAGTGTCTGAAGAGGATTTACTCTGAAGGAGACTCTCTTTTGATGAAACACCTCCTCTCTGCCTGCAGCCAGCATCTGGAAAACATTTGTCTTGGGAGATGAAAGCTGTCCATGTATGACCTTCGTTTTTACTCCTTTTTTCTCAGGCCTCATTATCTTGGGGATTTCTCATTCTCCCTATCTATTACATACTGGATGAAAAATTTAGTTTAAAATGCTTGGTTCTCATACAGACTTCACTGTTAGAAAATATAGTTTGTGTGTGTATGTTTGTGTTGGGGGAAGGAGGTACTGGTACCCCTGAGCTACATCTCCAGCACTATTTAGGAGAATCTCACTAAGTTGCCCAGTCTGGCCTCAAACTTAGATCCTCCTGCCTCAGCTTCCCGAGTTGCTGGGATTACAGGCATGTGCCACTATACTTGGTGAAAATATAGCATTTCTAAGTAATTTCTAAGTAAGTTCAGTGTTCCTGAACTTCTTCTGGTTGTAAAAATAATGATCTTTTAGTATGTTAAAAAAAAAAACCTAAATTTGCCTTTTGTTTTTCCTGCTCACTAGTTCTCAGGCTCAAACGCAGCATGTTAAGAAATTTGACTGATAGATTAAAAATTAATTGTTAAAGGATCCCTGAGTATTAGCAGTACCTCACTTTTCCTTCATCTAGTGAATATTCTCCACTTATCAGAAGAGATTTTTACAGTACTACCCAAAGATAAATAAATCTCAGCAGCTGCGCAAGGCCCTCATCCCTTCCAGTCTTTTCTGGGCTCCTCCTCCTACTACTGTAGCCTTTCCTGGTTGGTGGGTGTTGCTTCCCCACTCCCCAAGAAACCATCACTCTTGCTTCTTTCCACAACTTTATAATATCTTCTTCCCTTTATCTGCCTTAAAATATATATATAGCCTATTTACACCTTGCTCTTCCTCCTGATTTCCTCTCCACTTCTCCTATGAACACAAATAAGACCAGGAACCAAGTGTTATAAACAGGCATCTCTCCAGAAGATAGGCCTGTGAACCCACTTCTCTCTACAACTCGTTGGAAAGCAAAACGAACATGTAGCTGGATGTGGTGGTGCACACCTGTAATCCCAGTGACTCAGGAGGCGGAGGCAGGAGGATTGAAAGTTCAGCAACTTAGTGATACCCTGGGTCAAAATAAAATATAAAAAGGACTGGGGTGAGCACCCCTGGGTTCAATCCCCAGTACTGCAAAACAAAAAGAGGAAAGATAAGACATTTTTAACATTGGAATATATGGTTAGGAGTAGATTGAAAGGTTTCCTTTTAGAGTTGGGGATATAGCTCAGTGGTAGGGTGACTGGCATGTGTGAGGCCTTGGGTTTGATTTCCAGCACTATTTTAAAAAAAAAAGAGCCTTGTTTTATTATATAATAATGTGGAGGGTGGAAGGGGGAGAAGAAGAATGAAGGAATTTTGGATGGTGTAGAGAAAAATGGGGTGGGAGTGGGTGGGGGAAGGAAAGATAGTAGAATGAGACAGACAGTATTACTCTATGTAATGTATGATCACGTGAATGGTGTGAATCTACATTGTGTACAACCCTAAAAATGAAAAGTTGTACCCAATTTGTGTACAATGAATCAAAATACAGTCTGTAAAAATAAAATTTTTATTAAAAAAAGTGTGACATATACTTGTTATGACAATATTCTGAATGTTTAAAAACAGAATTACAAATGATTTTAAGTAGTATTTACCCTTTCTCATTAGCTAAGAAATCTTCAAAGCAAACTTCTCATGAAAGAAAGTTCATTGCAAGAGATGAAGACTGAGCTAGAAAGTTACAAAGAAAATAACATGCAACAGTCATTCCAGATAATGTCCCTGAGAGATGATATCCAGGACCTACAGGAACTCATTGCTTCTCTAACCAGAATTAAGTCTTTGAAAAACACCAACATCCAGAGTCTTGAAAGAGGCAACTGGGAACTAACGGAACGAGTTACAGCACTAGAAAACCTTCTAAAGTAAGGAATTCTCTGGTTTGTTTTCAAACAAGTCTTTTCATTTGTTTGTGCATAGTATGTTAACTTCATACTCCTGATTAATCCCAGAATTTAAATCTAGTAGAATTTCACCTAATGCCTGAGTCAACATTAATTTTTTTTAAAAACGCCTTTTTGCTGAGATATGTCACATACTATGAGAGTCATGCTTTTTAAATGTATAGAATGCAGTGGTTGCACAACCACCACAAGTATCTAATTTCAGAACATTTTCATCACACCCAAATTATCAGCCACCATTACCAGTCACGCCCTGTCCCACCCTGTCCCTAAGTCCTGACAACCACTAATCTTTCTGTCTTATGGATTTGCCTTTTCTGGATATCTCATATGATGCAATTATAATGTACGTGGCCTATGTCTGACATCTTTCATGTACCACAGTGTTTCAAGGTTCATAGATGTTGTAGCATTAGTCAGTGCTTTATTCCTTTTTATGGCTGAATAATATTCCATTATATGTACATACCACATTTCAGTTATTTATTTATTTAGGGGTCATTTGAAGCAAAAAGTTTTTAATTTTGATGCAGTTTAAAATGTTCTAGTCACTAGTGTCTTTGGTGTTCTATCTAAGAAATCATTGACTAATCCAGGGTTACATTTATACCCAATTTTTTTTTGGTACTGGGAATTGAACCCAGGGATACTAAACAACTCAACAACATCCCCAGTCTCTCTTTTTTTTAAATACTAAGACAGGGTCTCGCCAAGTTGCTTAGGGCATCACTAAGTTGCTGAGGCTGACTTTGAACTTGTGATCCTCCTGCCTCAGCCTCCTAAGTCACTAGAATTACAGGCATGTGCCACCAAGCCTGGCTTGGCTGAGTGTTTGAATGGTATGGGGGTTGACATCCAAATTCATTCTTTTCCCTATAGATATCCAGTAGTCCCCAGCAGCATTTGTTTAAAAGATTATTTTTTCTCCATTGAATTATTTTGACATTCTTGCCAAAAATCAATTGACCATAAACATATGGATTTATTTATGGATCCCCAATTCTGTTCCCTTGGTCTATATGTCTATCCTATGCCGGTACTACACTGTTAATTACCATAGCTTTATAGTAAGTATATTTAAAGACCATTTCAACTTGTCAATTACCCCCAAAAAATGTAGCTTGAATTTTGACAGAGATTATGTTGAATATATACACAAATTTTTTAAAATTTTTGTATTTGTTCTTTTTAAATATACATGACAGTAGAGTGTATTTTGACATATTGAATATATAGATAGATAGATATAGATATTGTCTTCCATTCCATACTCATGGGATGTTCTTCAATATATTTGAGTCTACTTTATTTTATTTTATTTCTATTTTTAAATTTTCTTGGTGCTAGGGATTGAACCCAGAGGTGCTTTACCACTGAGCTACAACCCCAGCCCATTTTATTTTTATTTCAAGTCAGGGTCTTGCTAAGTGGCTGAAGGTCTTGCTAAATGGCTGAGGCTGGCCTCAAACTTGTGATCCTCCTGCCTCAGCCTCCCAAGGGGCATGCACAACTGCTCCCAGCTTCTTTAATTTGTTTTAATGACATTTTATAGTTTTCATTTTATAGTAGAGGTCTTTTGTTAAACTTATTCCTTCTTGTTTTTCTTAATTATGAATTATAAATAAAACTGTTCCCTTAATTATTTCATTTTTGGATTGTTCATGTTTAGGGATTAGAGGTACAATTGATTTTTTTTTTTATATTTATCTTCTGTCCTGCAACCTTGTTGAACTTGACTATTAGTTCTAATGTATGTGTGTGTGTGTGTGTGTGTGTGTGTGTGTGTGAGTGAATTAGAATTTTCTCAAGGCTATGTTGTCTGCAGAGACAGTTTTACTTCTTCCTTTCCATTTGGCGTTTTTTTTTTTTTTTTTTTTTTTTTTTTTTTCTTGACCAATTGCTTTGCCTCCCATTATTCAATACAATGTTGAATAAAAGTGGCAAGAAGTCCATATCCTGGACTTGTTCCTGATCCTAGTGGAAGAAGTCTTTCAGTCTTTCACCAATAATATGATGTTAGCTGTGGGATTTTTGTAGATACCCTTTATCAAGCTGAGGACATTCCCTTGGATTCCTAGTTTGTTGAGTATTTTTATCATGAAGGCGTGTTGGATTTTGTAAAATGCTTTTTTCCTGAATCTTTTGGGATCATCATGTAGTTTTGTCCTTTATAAACAATTTGTTACTCTTAGACCTATGTTTACTTAGTTGGTATATAGAGAAAGCAGGTATTTGATCATGTGCCCTTGACTGATAGGCAGAGAAAAAAATCATTAATTTTCACTCCTATAATATGAATACCATTTAAGAAAGTCACACAATGAAGGAAAGATGTCCTGTTTAGATAGGAATACTAGAGTAGCCTGTTACTATTCAGACTCTACTAGATGTATCAGTTCACTTGATAGGTTGAAGTTTCTTCTGCCTTGCATTTTCCGAATCACTTTTTAAAAGAAAAAAGAGTGAGGGATGTAACTCAATGGTGGAGCACTTGCTTAGCCTGTGTGAGGACTTGGATTCAATCCCTAGCATAAAAAAAAATTAAAAAAAAAAAAGGAGAAGAATATAAACTGAAAATGTACAGGGCACTAAAATTGATAAGGAAACATACCCCTACGTAAAGGTCTGCAAGAAGGAGAATGGGACTTCCTTTTTTTTTTTTTTTTCTGATTGTGCAAAGTGTCTGAAAAACGAGGACTGACCAACTTTAAGTGAAAGACTGATTAAAAGCAATTCATCATCCAGTTATCTTAGTGTGAAGCCACTGCATGAAGTTGGCTATAGGTTGACCCAACAGCTGACCAGCCATGGCAAACTATTCCACATGCCTTTGAATGTATTGTAGTGAGTTATGGTTTGGATATGAGGTGCCCCCCACAAAGCTCCTGTGTTAATGCAGAAATGTTCAGAGGAGAATGATTGGGCTGTGAACGCTGTAACCTTGTCTGTCTATCCCAGATTGAAGAGACTGCCCTGGTGGTAAGTGTAGGCAGGTGGGGGTGTCTGGAGGAAGGGGGTCACGGAGGGGGCTCCCTGGAAAGGTGCGTCTTCCCTCTTGCAGCCCCTCCCTCCTTCCTCTTCCTCCCTCTGCTTCCTGACCAGCCATGAGAAGGAGCAGTTTCCCTCTACCACATGTTTCCTCCATGGTGTGCTACCTCACCTTGGGCCCAGAGTAATAGAGTCAGCTATCTGTGGAAAGAGACCTTGAAACTGTGAGCCCCAAATAAAATTTTCCTCCTCTAAGTTGATCTTTTCAGGTATTTTGATCATAGCAACAAGAAGCTGACTAAAACAGAGTAAGTTACTACTGACTTTTTGTTTATTATCCTTAGAGCTAAAGAAAAACATGGCTGTATAATATACTGTGATGGTTCATTTTGTGTCAACTTGACTGGACTGTGAGGTCCCCAATATTATTCTAGGCATTTCTGGGAGGGTGTTTTTGGATGAGATTAACATTTAAATTGGAAGACCGAATAAAGCAGATTGTTCTCAGATTGTTCTCGTCATGTGGGTGGGTCTCATGTGAAATGCCCAGATGGAGAATTTTCCCTGTTTGATGGCCTTTGAACTGAGACATCAGCTTTATATCTACCTTTGGATCTTAACTGAACCATCGAGCTACAACTCCAGCCCCAATAATATCATTTTTTGAATTAAAAATTTCTCTTTAGATAATTTGAATAATTTCTTTTGACTGACTGACTTAAATTTGCTAATTCTGGGGGTTGCAATCTTAGAAGTGTCACCTAAAAATATGGAAGATAGACTGACACTTTAACCTAGGTTCAGGGTAGAAAATATTACCAATACCTAGAAATTGGTAATCAAAACAAGAACAAAACTATTGCTGCTTTTATCAAAGATCATGATTAAATAGGTTTTAACATATGCTATTTTCTGTTGCACATCATTATTTCTAATTTCTTATTTCCTCATCAAATCCCAATTGAAGTCCCATTTAGGTATTGTTAAAATAAGAGTATTGTATGCACATGTATCCTCTGGATCATCACAGTAGTTCCACAGTGGTATATATTCATATCTAAATTTCACCTTACGAAGGAGTGTTTCACAATGATGTCCCCCAGGGGAATTATTATAAGGATTAACCCTGGGTTGTTTTTCTTTCCATTTCTCTACCATTTCTTTCTTTTTAAAAAATTTTTTTCGTTGTAAATAGACACAATATCTTTATTTATATTTTTATGTGGTGCTGAGGATCAAACCCAGTGCCTTATGTGTACTAGGCAAGTGCTCCACTACTGAGCTACAACCCCAGCCCCTCTACCATTTCTAATCTCTCCCTTTACTTAGATAGCTGCACAGCTCTTTTCATGAGAAATACATTTTTACTTGATACACATTTTAATTTATTTTGAATGGGGGCATTTTAAAATTATTTTTAATTGAATTGAAAATGAATTGAGTTGGTTTTATAATATTGTTATCTGCTGATCTCTTACACAGAGTACATCTGGTTGAAAGAGAAAAAGCAGAGCGAAAAGCAGATCTTTTGGAGAAAATGTTGTCAGGCACTAGCAGATTCCCGTCTCATATGACTACAAAGGGACAAGAAGATTTCTTGGATATTTTCCCAGTGAAGGTGAGAACAAATTTGAATTGATTCCTGAAGAAACAGACTTGTATTACCTCTTGTTACTCTAGGAGACAATGGGTAAAGTTGAGTAGCTTATTGGTTTGTTCTCTCTCTCTCTCTCTTTGTCTCTTTGTACTGGGGATTGAACCCAGCGGGGTTTTACCACTTAGCTACATCCTTTTTTGTTTTGAGACAAGGTATCACTAAGTTACTGAGACTAACCTCCAACTTGTGACCCTCTTGCCTTAGCCTCCCCAGCCACTGGGATTACAGGCCTGCACTGCCATCCCCAGCTGGTTCTCTTCATATATATATAATATGTATTATTTTTAGTTGTCAATGGGTCTTTTATTTTATTTATTTATCAATTTGTGGTACTGGGTCTTGAACCCCGGGCCTCACACATACCAGGCAAGCACTGTACCACTCAGCCCCAACTCCAGCCCTGGTTCTCTTCTTAATGGAGGATGAAGGGAAGCAGGAGAGTGTGGCAGGCTGGAAGCTGTTCTGATACATGGAAAGAATATGCAAGGAGGAGCTGAAGGTCTCTGTGATTCTAAAGAAAAAGTTGGAGGAAATGAGGCTGTGAGATAACGGTGGGGGGTGGTGGTGAGAGTGAAATATTGGACTTGCTTGTTTGTGCCGTGCTTGGACTCAAACCAAGGGCATCACACATGCTAGGCAAGTGCTCTACCACTGAGCTGTACTCCAAGCCCCCCAAATATTGGAGTTTTAAATTTCTGGTGTGGGATAGTGCCTGCTGCTGACAAAATGTGGGTTAGCGCATCTGAGTGTAGGAGCAGAGAAGTGAAGGTCACTGACACTAGGGCACAGGAATCAGATACTAGATTGTGGGCATCTCTATTGGTCATGGACATCTAGAATGGTGATGTAAGTTGGGTTTTAGGAAGGAAGTGAGCCTGGGCTCCAATAGGCAGTGATTCATAGAATGAGTGGAAGGTTTACAGAAGTCTGGAGGGAGAGGAGGGGAGTCAGACATTGTCAAGGAAGTGTGGAAGTTTATTGTGAGGTCCTTAGACTATCACAGTTTATTATATAATGTGAATCTAAAACCCAGCATGGTGGCGCACACCTTAACCCCAGCTACTCGGGAGGCTGAGGCAGAAGGATCCCATGTTTGAGGTCAACCTCAGCGACTTGGTGAGACCCTGTCTCAAAATAAAAAATAAAAATAGCTGGGATGTAGCTCAGTGGTAGAGCGCCCCTGGGTTCTGACCCTAGTAATAAATAAATACCTACCTAAATAAATAAATAAATAAATATGTTTAAATCTGAATGTAAGACAAGGTCCTATACGATCTGATTAATGTGAGGAGTTCCATTAAAAAAAAAAAAAATTCAGCAACTACTTTCAAAGTATTTTGAAGTAATCCTAATCTTTATTTGCCTCTCTCAAGTAATTTGGAATTCACAATAACACTTTCTCTCTCTCTTTTTTAAGTTTTGTTTTTGAAAACTCTGACATTTCTGAAAAACTCTCCCAGAGTCCATGTCCACGCAGCCCTGACATTTTCTTCCCTTGTTCTTCTTCCTGCTGCTGTTTCTCCCTGAGCTTTTAGTGATACAAACCCTCCATTACTTCCACAGTTCTTGTTCTCCTTGTATTTCTCAACTTCATAACAAAAAAGCCCAGAAACTGAACTTGCTTACTCTGCTCCCAGAGCTGAAGGTAATAGAAAGGTGGGAAGAAGGGCTTGTGGAAGTGATAAGGCAGGATTCTCCTGTGGGAGGTGAGGGAAAGAGGTACAGTGTTATCTGTAATTTTTTTTCTGGTCATATTTACAGCAGAAGCAGGAGCACAGAAGCACAAAGGAAAGGTTAGGGAAAAGAAATATGACTTTCACGTTATCGAGGTTGTTATTAAATTTTATATAATATATATTAATATATATCAATACATATATTATATACAACATATATATTTCCTACAGTTATTATATATAATATATCTACATAACAACTCTGTAGGAAATATCCAGTTCTCTGCCAACTTTTCCCTTAATGGTCTTAGCATTCATTGATGATTCTTGCTTGGATCCGTTATTACATTAGGAGTTACAAAATGATGATTTTTTTTTACATTTCTATCATTCCTTCTATGCTTTTTAGCTCAAATTTTTCTACCTTCATCAACTGGGGCTTTTTGGTTAGCTGCTTCTTTAAGGTTGATTTCTACCTTTTGCTGTTCCCATTTGCTATTTTGAATACTTTCCCATGTTTCTCTTGTGAGTCTTTACTTCTTTTCTTGAGGGTCTTTTCTCCTGAAGTTTTGTGCTATTACTATATTTTATAGCTCAAAAGAAAGAAACTAAGAGTCTCTGTATTTAATTTCAAGTGGGAAGTTTAACCTGTGTGTCGGCATGTTTAGGATAAGACCGAAGCTTTCCTGGTCAACCACTTTGAGGGAAACATCTTTCACCCTGAAGGACCAGATCACAGGCAGAAGATATGGGATGAATGTCAACAGGATCTGATACATGAGGAAAAACAAGCATCAGAGTTAGACAGACACCCATATTCATGCAGCTGGGAAACTGAGACTGCACAATCTCAATATCAGAATTTCCTCAGTCAGTTGGCTACTCTTCTGAGTGACAGCATCGTCCCCATACCAGCCACAGAGGAAGCTGTGAAAGAGAGGATTCTGGAAATCAGTGAAAATGAACTATCTTGGAAATCTGTACGTACATCAACAGAAAAGTTATTCTTTCCTATTTGACTCTTTTAAGATACAGATTTTGATATCTTCTAATTTAGTGTGTGGTATGGCTCCGAGTTGTAATTTGGATTAGATTTCCACAGTGAAAGAAAATAAATAAGTATCTTACTAAATTGGAGAAAGTATAGCACAGTCATTAAGAGCATAGAGGGGGGGCTGGGGAGATAGCTCAGTCGGTAGCAAGCACAAGGCCCTGGGTTCGATCCCCAGCACCCCCCCCCCAAAAAAAAAAAAAAAAAAAGAAAAGAAAAGAGCATATAGACCTGCTATGAATCCTAGCTCTGCCCTTAGCTAGCTGTGTGCTCTTGACCAGATTATTTATTCTCTCTGTGCCTCAATTTCTTCTGTAAAATGGGGAGAGGGGTGTAATTCCTATTTCACAGAGTGGTTGAAAGTATCAAATTAGTTAATACATGATAAATGCTTAGTACAGTTTTGTGTAAGTTCAATAGATATTAACTTAAAAATAGTGCTAAGGGGAAGATAGTGTTTTCATAATGATCCAACACCAGTCAATTCAGATGGTGCAATAAAACAACCTGTCAGGGATGTTAGTAATAGAGCATGCATGAGGCCCTGGGCTCTGTCCTAGTACCAAAAATGTTATTAAATAAATGTTCAGATCAGTTAGTTTGATTTACCAGTCAAGTCTATCAAAAGACTGAATCAGCATGTTCATGTGGATACATCTTCTTGTCCATGTCCAGATCATTTTAGTAAAATTTTATGATTTCTCACCCAAGAATTCAAATGATGATAGGTATTGCTTAAATTCAATGTGTTAGTGAAACCTATTGCACAGTAATCTGAATTCCAATTTTTGCTGTTTGTGTGTGTGTGTGTGTGTGTGTGTGTGTTGGGGGTACGGTGCTGAGGTTTAAACTCAGGGCCTTGCTAGGCAAGTCCTCTAGCACTGAACTACATTCCAACCCCTCCAATTAAAAAAAGGAAAACCAAAAAACTCTGTACTCTTAAAATTCACTCTACAACTTCCTCAGTACTAAAAATTTCTTAAAAGAATCTCTTAAAAGCCTTCTCTATTCATCTATTTTGTAGTTTAATGTCACCGCAAAATCAATATAATTAGAACTAGCACACAGTTTTGAAATGATGCAGGAAGCCTGGATCATCAGGAAGCTTTTGAAAAATATCTCCTTTCTTACAGAGAACGGAAGGCCTGCAGCAGGAAATTCAGATGCTCACTAAGCAACTGGAGCAGCTGCATCAGATTTATGAAGAAGCTGCTCAAGAAGCACCTCAAAGTGGAGAAAATTACAGGGAACAAAAAAGACCCTTAAAACGTCTGGATGGAAACATTGGTATCAATGATTTTTTTCAAAGGAAATTAGACTTGGACAGGAATAAGGTAAGGATTTCCTGAAGCATAGGCATTTCTTTGATAATGGAAATGATCACATTTTATTTTATTAATAACTATATCATTATCTAATGTTTAAAGCTATTCACACTGTTTATACTTCTCTTAATAATGGAAAAGGGGAGGATTTGCTATAAATCCCTGAAGTTTCTGATTTTATCAAAAAGACTTTCCTCTTTTTATATCTCCATTTCCCTATGGTGCACATATTTGATGTTTATTATGACAGATATGTTAATAAATATCTTAATGCACATTTAGAATTAGAAGGAAAGGAACTCGAATGATTCTCTAGGGGTGGAATTTCAAGCATTGCGACATTAAATATGATGGGTATCAGTGAGGTGCATTGATGCTATTGCTGAATAATTACTGCATAAGTTGTTACCCTCTCCACTTTCTGCTTTCCTGCATGTATAAGGAAAAAGCCAGTTCTAAAAGTGGGATGGAAATGGGGAGGTTGCGATACAACTTGTTTTCAGGAGATTCTGTTTCTATTTTGTTACCTTTTCACTAAATTACCTGTCATGTCCAAAACTATGTTATACTATTTCTGTAATTGCTGTGACTCAAAGTGTAATCTCACTCACTTATTTACTAATGACTCAGTTGGTCTTTCAGTCCATTCATTCAACCAATATACATATATATATATATATATATATATATATATATATGTACACATATATACACATATATTTCTTATTTAAAAATTTTTTGTGGTGCTAGGGATTGAACCCAGGCCCTCAAGTATGCTAGCAAGCATTCTACCACTGAGCTATATCCCAACTTCAATCTATATTTATAATTTATTATAAATAATATTATATATAATATATAATATAATATTATAATTATATTTATAATATTTATTGAACTCTCTGGGTTTTTTTTTTCCAGTGCTAGGGATCAAACCCAGGGCCTTGCCCATGGTAGGCAAGTATTCTACCACTGAGCTTTACCTTCAGCTGGAGCTCTCAATTTTTCTTCCAGCACTTTAGGAAATGATGTAAAAAAAAGTACCCCATATGGGCTGAGGAGATAGCTCAGTCGGTAGAGTACTTGCCTTGCAAGCGCAAGGCCCTGGGTTCAATCCCCAGCACCGCAAAAAAAGAAAAAAAAAAAAAGTACCCTGTAAACTAACTCAGTGGTCCACACCTATAGTTCCAGCTACTCAATAAGCGGAGGCTGCAGGATTGCAACTTGAAGCCAGCTTCAGCAATTTAGCAAGATCCTATCTCAAAATTAGGAAAGAAACCCCACCAAAAAAGCAAAAAACAAAAACAAAAAATTGGGCAGGTAGCTCAGTAGTAAAGTACACCTGGATTTAATCCCTAGTACGGGGTGGGGGTCAGGGGACATACTCCATAGAATTCAAAGATCAGTGCAGCTTCCATTTCTGCTCTTGCATATGTGACTAATAATGATTCGTTTCCACACAAATTTATTATTTTTTAAATTTATTTTTATTATAAACAAATGGGATACATGTTGTTTCTGTTTGTATATGAAGTAAAGGCATACCATTTGTGTAATCATACATTTACAAAGGGTAATGGTGTTTGATTCATTGTTATTTTCTCCTTCCCCCCACCCCTACCACCCCTCTTTTCCCTCTATACAGTCCCTCCTTCCTCCATTCTAGCCCCCTCCCATCCCCCATTATGTGTCATCATCGGCTTATCAGCAAGATCATCATCCTTTGGTTTTTTGAGATTGACTTATCTCACTTAGCATGATATTCTCCAATTTTATCCATTTGCCTGCAACTGCCATAATTTTATTATTCTTTATAGCTGAGTAATATTCCCTTGTATATATATACCACAGTTTCTTTATCCATTCATCAATTGAAAGACATCTAGGTTGGTTCCACAAGCTGGCTATTGTGAATTGAGCAGCTATGAACATTGATGTGGCTGTATCTCTGTAGTATGCTGATTTTAAGTCCTTTGGGTATAGGCCAAGGAGTGGGATAGCTGGGTCAAATGGTGGTTCCATTCCAAGCTTTCTGAGGAATCTCCACACTGCTTTCCAGAGTGGCTGCACTAATTGGCAGCCCCACCAGCAATGTATGAATGTACCTTTTCCCCCACATCCTCGCCAATACCTATTGTTGCTTGTATTCTTGATAATCACTATTCTAATTGGGGTGAGATGGAATCTTAGTGTAGTTTTGATTTGCATTTCTCTTATTACTAGAGATGTTGAACATTTTTTCATATATCTGTTGATTGCTTGTAGATCGTCTTTTGTGAAGTGTCTGTTCATTTTCTTAGCCCATTTGTTGATTGGATTATTTGTACACTTGGTGTAGAGTTTTTTGAGTTCTTTATATATTCTGGAGATTAGTGCTGTATCTGAAGTATGAGTGGCAAAGATTTTCTCCCACTCTGTAGGCTCTCTCTTCACATTGCTGATAGCTTCCTTTGCTGAGAGAAAGCTTTTTAGTTTGAATCTATCCCAGTTATTGATTCTTGCTTTTATTTCTTGTGCTATGGGAGTCCTGTTAAGGAAGTCTGATCCTAAGCCAACATGTTGAAGATTTGGACCTACTTTTTCTTCTATAAGATGAAGAGTCTCTGGTCTGATTCCGAGGTCCTTGATCCATTTTGAGTTGAGTTTTGTGCAGGGTGAGAGATAGGGGTTTAGTTTCATTCTGCTGCATATGGATTTCCAGTTTTCCCAGCACCATTTGTTGAAGAGGCTATCTTTTCTCCATTGCATATTTTTGGCACCTTTGTCTAGTATGAGAAAATTGTATTTATTTGGGTTTGTGTCCGTGTCCTCTATTCTGTACCATTGATCTACCTCTCTATTTTGGTACCAATACCATGCCGTTTTTGTTACTATTGCTTTGTAGTAGAATTGAAGTTCTGGTATTGTGATACCCCCTGCTTAACTCTTCCTGCTAAGGATTGCTTTAGCTATTCTGGGTTTCTTATTCTTCCAGATGAATTTCATGATTGCTTGCTCTATTTCTGTAAGGTACGTCATTGGGATTTTAATTGGAATTGCATTTAATCTGTATAGCACTTTTGGTAGTATGATCATTTTGACAATATTAATTCTGCCTATCCAAGAACATGGGAGATCTTTCTATCTTCTAAGGTCTTCCTCAATTTCTTTCTTCAATGTTTTGTAGTTTTCATTGTAGAGATATTTTGCCTCTTTGGTTAGACTGATTCCCAAGTATTTTATTTTCTTTGAGGCTATGGCAAATGGAGTTGTTTTCCTCATTTCCCTTTCAGATGTTTCATCGCTTGTGTATAAAAATGCTTTGGATTTATGCATGTTGATTTTATAGCCTGCTATTTTGCTGAATTCATTGATGAGTTCTAGAAGTTTCCTGGAGGAGTTTTTTGGATCCTCTAAATATAGAATCATGTCATCTGCAAATAGTGACAGCTTAAGTTCCTCTTTTCCTATTCGTATCACTTTAATTTCTTTAGTCTGCCTAATTGCTCTGGCTAGAGTTTCGAGGACAATGTTGAATAAAAGTGGTGAAAGAGGACATCCCTGTCTTGTTCCTGTTTTTAAAGGGAATGGTTTTAGTTTTTCTCCATTAAGAATGATATTAGCCATGGGCTTAGCATAAATAACCTTTACAATGTTCAGGTATGTTCCTATTATCCCTATTTTTTCTAGTGTTTTGAGCATGAAGGGGTGTTGTATTTTGTCGAACGCCTTTTCTGCGTCAATTGAAATAACCGTATGATTCTTATCCTTAAGTCTATTGACATGATGGATTACGTTTATTGATTTATGGATGTTAAACCATCTTGCATTCCGGGGATGAACCCCACTTGATCGTGGTGCACAATTTTCTTAATATGTTTTTGGATACAGTTTGCCAGTATTTTGTTAAGGATCTTTGCATCTATATTCATCAAGGATATTGGTCTAAAATTTTCTTTCCTTGATGTGTCTTTGCCTGGTTTGGGTATGAGGGTGATATTAGCATCATAGAATGAGTTTGGTAGGGTACCCTCCTTTTCTATTTCCTGGAATACTTTGAGAAGTATTGGAATGAGTTCTTCTTTGAAGGTCTTGTAGAACTCGGCTGAGAATCCGTCTGGTCCTGGGCTTTTCTTGGATGGTAGGTTTTTAATGGTTTCTTCTATTTCATTGCTTGATATTGATCTGTTTAAATTGTATATGTCCTCCTGGTTCAGTTTGGAAGGAGCATATGTCTCTAGAAATTTGTCAGTGTTGGGCTGGGGAGATAGCTCAGTCAGCAGACTGCTTGCCTTATAAGTACAAGGCCCTGGGTTTGATCCCCAGCACTGCAAAAAAAAAAGAAATTTGTCAATGTCTTCGGTAGTTTCTATTTTGTTGGAATACAGATTTTTGAAGTAGCTTCTCATTATGTTATGTATCTCAGTGGTGTCTGTCATGATATTTCCTTTTTCATCACGAATTTTAGTAATTTGAGTTTTCTCTCTTCTTCTCTTTGTTAGTGTGACTAAGGGTTTGTCTATTTTGTTTATTTTTTCAAAGAACCAACTTTTTGTTTTGTCAATTTTTTGAATTCTTTTGTTTCAATTTCATTGATTTCAGCTCTGATTTTAATTATTTCCTGTCTTCTACTACTTTTGCTGTTATTCTGTTCTTCTTTTTCTAGGGCTTTGAGCTGTAATGTTAGGTCATTTAGTTGTTGACTTTTCATTCTTTTCTGGAATGCGCTCCATGCAATGAATTTTCCTCTTAGTACTGCTTTCATAGTGTCCCAGAGATTTTGATATGTACTATCATCGTTCTTATTGACCTCTAAGAATTCTTTTATCTCCTCCCTGATGTTTTCTATCATCCATGTTTCATTCAATAGCATATTATTTAGTCTCCAGGTGTTGGAGTAATTTCTATTTTTTATTTTGTCATTGATTTCTACTCTCAGTCCATTATGATCTGATAGAACACAAGGCAGTATCTCTATTTTTTTTGCATTTCCTAAGGGCTGCTTTGTGGCATAACATATGGTCTATTTTCGAGAAGGTTCCATGTGCTGCTGAGAAGAAAGTGAATCCACTCGTTGATGGATGGAATATTCTATATATGTCTATTAAGTCTAGGTTATTGATTGTGTTATTGAGTTCTATGGTTTCTTTGTTTGGTTTTTGTTTGGAAGATCTATCCAGTGGTGACAGTGGTGTGTTAAAGTCACCCAGAATTATTGTGTTGTGGTCTATTTGATTCCTGAAATTCAGAAGGATTTGTTTGATGTACAGGGATGCGCCATTGTTTGGGGCATAAATATTTACAATCGTTATGTCTTCCTGATTTATGGTTCCCTTAAGCAGTATGAAATGTTCTTTTTTATCCCTTCTGACTAACTTTGACTCGAAGTCCACTTTATCTGATATAAGGATGGAAACCCCTGCTTTTTAACTGAGTCCATGTCCATGGTAGGTTTTTTCCCATCCTTTCACCTTTACTCTGTGGATGTCTTTTTTTATGAGATGAGTCTCTTGAAGGCAGCATATTGTTGGGTCTTTCTTTTTAATCCATTCTGCCAGTCTATGTCTTTTGATTGCTGAGTTTAGGCCATTAACGTTCAGGGTTATTATTGAGTTATGATTTGTATTCCCAGTTATTTGGGCTTATTTTTGTTTTTTAACTTGGCTTGGTTTCTCCTTTGAGTGGTTTTTCTCTAAGGTAGTTCCTCTCTTTGCTGACCTACATTGTTGTTTTTCATTTCCTCCTCATGGAATATTTTGTTGAGAACATTCTGTAGGGCAGGCTTTCTATTTGTAAATTCTTTTAACCTTTGTTTATCATGGAAGGATTTTATTTCATCTTAAAATCTGATGGTTAGTTTTGCTGGGTATAGGATCCTTGGTTGGCACCCATGTTCTTTCAGAGCTTGAAATATGTTGTTCTAGGCCCTTCTAGCTTTTAGAGTCTGGGTTGAGAAGTCTGCTGATATCCATATTGGTTTTCTTCTATATGTAATCTGATGCTTTTCTCTCGTGGCCTTCAAAATCCTATCTTTATTTTGAATGTTAGGAATTTTCATTATAATGTGCCTTGGTGAGGATCTGTTGTGATTTTGTGCATTTGGTGTTCTGTAAGCCTTTTGTATTTGATTTTCCATTTCATTCTTCAGGTTTGGGAAATTTTTCTGACATTATTTCATTGAATAGGTTGTTCATTCCTTTGGTTTGTATCTCTGTGCCTTCCTCAATCCCAATAATTCTTAAATTTGGTCTTTCCATGATATCCCATAGTTCTTGGAGATTCTGTTCATGATTTCTTACCATCTTCTCTGTTTGGACAACTTTATTTTCAAGATTAAATATTTTGTCTTCATTGTCTGAGGTTCTGTCTTCCAAGTGGTCTAGTCTTTTGGTGATGCTTTCCATTGAGCTTTTTATTCGGTTGATTGTTTCCTTCATTTCAAGGATTTCCATTTGATTTTTTTTTTTTTTTTTTTTTTTTGAGAATCTCTATCTCTTTGTTGAAATGATCTTTTGCTTCCTGCAGGTGCTCTTTTGGCTTATTGGTATGATCATTCATTGCCTGCATTTGCTCTCTTATCTCATCCTTTGCTTCACAAATCATCTTAACATGTATAATCTGAAGTCCTTTTCTGACCTTTCTTCTACCATACTGTCCTTGGATTCTATTAATATAGAATCTAGATTTGTTTGGATCATTTTCTTCCCTTGTTTTTTCACGTTGTTCATGTATCTTCCCTTCTAGCATTGCAGATCCTGGGGTATTGCAGATTCCCCTCTATAGGCTTATAGTGACCCTATAGGTTTCCAAAACCTTTTCTGACAATCAGCTTCAAGTCTCCAGCAGGCGTCTCAGGATGGGGTTTGACCCACCTAAAGATCGGAGCTACAGTTTCCAGGATTATCCAAGATAGCCACTCTGGCTTCCAAATGTGTTGGCATATGGGGAGCTGCAGCTCAGGGGTGGACGTGGTCAGCTGGAGGTCCTGGAGGCAGGGTGCGGTTGGTCAGGCAGGGGTCCTGGAGGTGGGGTGTGTTTGGTGTGGTTGCGGGATCCTGGAGGCGAGGCGCAATCAGTTGATCTGGGGTCCCGATAATAGGGTGCAGTCAGTCAGCCTGGGGGTCCTGGCAGCAGGGAGCAGTCAGTTGATGTGAGGGTCCCGGAGGCAGGGAGTGATCGGTCGGGCTGAGGGATCCTGGAGACGGGGCTCAGTCAATCCGGCCAGGGGTCCTACGGGGCCTGGCTGTTGTCTCAAAATGGCAGTAGCCACGTGTAACCAAACCTGCAGGTACTGTCTCAGTGAACTTCCAGGCAACAGCAGGCAGCTAGTGCTCCACTGGCAGTCGGCGATCAGTTTGTTGTTGTCGGACGATGGGGAGGTGAACCTCGTGCGTTGGGTGATGGATAGGTGTAAGGCAGGCGGTGGACAGGCAAGAGGCAGGCAAATGGCGGATGATAGGCGCCTGACAGTGAGCAATCTGCACTCAAAAAAGGCGTCGATATGCTGGCAGACTGCAGGTGATCACAGTAGACAAATGGGGTAAACAGCAGGGGATTGATAAGCAGCCAAAACTGCCTCACCAAGAAACAGATATCCTCTGCTTGAAACCAGAGTTACAGAGCAACAAGGAACACAGCCTCCCTCTAGTCTGCCATCTTGGATCTCCCACAAAATTATTTTAAATGCTGCATTAAAATTTAAGAATATGCAATCCAGGTGTAGTTGTGCATGCCAATAATCCTAGCCACTCAGGATGCTGAGGCAGGAAGATTGTAAATTCAAGGCCAGTCTCACCAACTTAGTGATACCCTGTCTCAAAATAAAAAAACAAAAGGGTTAGGGATGTAACTTAGTGGTAGAGCATCCTTGGGTTCAATTCCCTGTACAGGGGGAAAAAAATGCAAATAACACATGCTTTCCATAATCCTTTTGACTAGGGCTGGGGAAATAGCTCAGTTGGTAGCATGCTTGCCTTGCAAGCACAAGGCTCTGGGTTGATCCCCAGTACTGCAAAAAACAAACAAACAAACAAAAAAGTAGCCAATCATAATCCTTTTAACCATGTTAAAAGATTTTTAAAAAACAATAATTATCTTTTCAGCCCTCTTTCTGCCTCTTTCATGTCAGTAACCATTTGCGTATACAAAGATTTTTTGTTAGTAATAACCAGGAATAAATTGTGCCAGAAACATATAGGACCTGTATGAAGAACATTGCACAATTGTAATGGAGAATATGAAATAAGATCTGCAATGGTATGTACCAAATTATCAAAAAATGTCAATCACTAAAATTATAAATATGTAAATTATCAATATCTGAAACAATGACCCATCAGTATATTAATGTGCATATATTAATATATATTTATTTCTTTATTTAAGGGTATTAGAAACTGAACCCAGGGGTGCTTTACCACTGAGCCACTTCCCCTGTCCTTTTATTTTTTATTTTGAGACAGGGTCTCTCTAAGTTGCTTAGGGCCTACTCAGTTGCTGATGCTAAATGTCAATCACTTTGATGTTGATAGCATCAAACATGCGATTCTCCTGCCTCACTCTCCCAAGTCACTGGGATTATGGGTGCGGGACACCATGTCTGACTATTAATCTTATTTTAAACACACAATTTGAAATAATGAAAAGTCAAAAAAATTGATTACATTTGGATGCAATGGTGCACACCTGTAATCCCAGTGACTTGGGAGGCTGAGGTAGGAAGATCACAAATTTTAGTCCAGCCTGGGCAACTAACTGTCTCCAAATAAAAAATTAAGAGGGCCAGGGATGTAGCTCAGTGGTAGAGTACCTCTGAGTTTAATCCCTAGTACCAAAAAAAAAATTATTTGTCAAGGATCATATTATTACAAACCTGAGTAAATCATAAATGATATTTACAAACTGCCACTTTAACAGGTATAAAATTCATGTTGAGCAATTTGACTCACATGGGTAATTATTAACCTCCTTCACTTTTACGCTCTGTTGTTCTTTTTTTGTTGTTTTTTAAAAAATATTCTTTAGTTGTAGGAGGACAAAATACTTTTATTTTATTTGTTTATATTTTTATGTGGTGCTGAGAATCAAACCCAGGGCCTCACATGTGCCAGACAAATGCTCCTCCACTGAGCCACAATCCCAGCCCATCTGTTGTTCTTTAAACGTATTCTGTGGGACTAATTCTTCATCTGCCATTGAGTGAAACGTAAGGCAAGGTTATATTTATTTTTTAACTCTTTTGGTTGTTGCTTCTGGTAGCACCCTCCTTTCTCTAAATAATGTTATACAACTACATCTTGAATTTTCTACTTTAGACATAATCTATTGATTTCCTATTAAAGTTTTCTCTCTCTTATACCACTTTTCCATCCAGTTATTTTCCCAATATATTTGATATATTGATATTTGGGGAGAGATCCAAATATCACTATGACTATGATATTCACTATGACTACTAAATATTTACAAAAACACCAAGTACTATGTTCTTGTTACATGTCCTTTCTTGCAGTACACTCTTTCTTAGAGGTATTCACCTTCCTTGTGTTTTCATATGTATAATTTTCAACATTCATTTTTGTTTCCCTGAAACATTGTGATAAATGATCCTCTTGTCTAAAAATCTGACACTTTTTTTCTCTCAAAATTTTCATTTTCTTGCTTCAGTCTAGGGATCTAGCTTTTATCTATGGGCCTGGACCCAGTTATCATCCTGTGACTTTTCTTCTCTAATTTCTGAATCTCATATCTTCCTGTATTTTGGTTTACTTTCTTATTTTGCTCCAATAACTCCCTAAGAATTGATACTTTAGGAAAGATACTTTTTCTCTGAGTACTTGCATAAATAAAAAGATCTTTTTAAAAAATCTTCGCATTCAATTGATAAATTGAGTTCACACAGAAATTAGAAAACATTAATTCTTCTAATTATCTTCTGGTCTCCAGGGTTGTTATTGAGAAGAAGGGCACCGTTCTTATTCTTTTTTTTTTTGGGGGGGGGTGCAGGTACTGGGGATTGAACTCAGTAGCACTTAACCACTGAGCCACATCCCCAGTCCTATTTTGTATTTTATTTAGAGACAGGGTCTCACTGAGTTCCTTCGTGCCTCACTTTTGTTGAGGCTGGCTTTGAACTCTCGATCCTCCTGCCTCAGCCTCCCAGGCTGCTGGGATGACAGGAGTGCACCATGGCGCCTAGCCTATCCTTATTCTTGTTATCCAGTGTTACCTGTTTTGTTTCTTTGAATGTGTTAAAATGTTGGCAACATTTTTTGTCATGACATTTTAAATAACTAATTTTTTTCTCATAATAAAATTAATTCATGTGCATTATGAAGATTTATAAAGCACAGAATAGGGAAAGATTAAAACCAAAAACATCAGTAATTCCATCATTTGGAAATAACTGTTGTTATATATCATATTATAATGTTTCATTTTGATTACTTTCCACGTGTGTTATTTTTGTTTGTTTGGTGCTGGGAATTGAACCCAGGGATACTTTACCACTGAGCCACATCCCCAGCCCCTTTTATTTTATATTTAGAGACAGGGTCTCGCTAAGTTGCTCAGGGCCTCACTAAGTTGCTAAGGTTGGATTTGAGCTTGCAATCCTTCTGCCTCAGCTCCTGAGTCACTGGAATTATAGGAGCGCTCCATCACCCCTGGCTCTCCTTGCATATTTTTAACAACTGAGATAAGTATAGTTTTTCTTAATCCTGTTTCTTTCATTTAATTGTAGATTACTATTTTCTCTTAACAAATATTTTTAAAACAATTTGTAGGGAATGTATTTTGACCATATGTAATTTTTTTTGACATTTGTATTTTTTTTTATTTTTCAATATGAATAGAGTAGTAAAGAATATCTCTATGCATGAATCTTTTTAAAAAATATTTTTAGTTGTTTATGGGCATTTATTTAATTAATTTACTTATATGTGGTGCTGAGAATTGAATCCAGTGCTTCACACATACTAGGCTAGTGCTCTACCACTGAGCTACAACTCCAGTCCATTTATGCATGAATCTTCATTCAAATACTAAATATTTTCTTAGAATATATTCCTAGAAAAAAGAGCTAATCTATACTCTTGTTTAATATTTACAAAATGTCTATTTAACTGTTACCCTTGGTATCAATAATCATCACTTTTATTGTAATATTTTAGTGTCCTGATTATCTTAATAATGTGTATTTATGTTATGTAAATATTATTAAGTCTACAGTTTATTGGTCTAGAATTGATATGGTAATATGCTAGTACAGAACATTTTAAAGCCAATTATTTATTTCAATACTGTTAATTTCTGCAAAGGAAAACTTCAGAACGCAGAATTCTCAAGTAGATAAGCACAACAAGAAGTTCAAACAATTAGAGATGTTGTTGAATATTCGGCAAAATTTGCAGATTGTTACAACACCAATATTGGAGGAGAAAATTCAGAAACTTCAGAAACAGCTCAGTGATTTGAAATTATCAAATAAAAATATGAAAACTCAACTGACAAGAATAAATGTCCTTAAAGTAAGTAAAGGAAATGAGGTTTGGAAAAATTCATTTAAACTTTGGTCCATTCCTGTTTAGCTGCATGGCTCTCATTAAACTTTTTAAAGAACAAATATTAAAATTATTTCATATACACATAGAATAGTATATAATATTAATGTATAATGTGTTGTTCTATAATACATATTACTATAGGAAAATAAAATTGGATGCCTGTGAATCCACCAATCATTTTAGAAAATATTACCAATCCCATTGAAACCCCAGGTATCCTCCCCATTTCTCAAAAGTAACTGGTATTATAAATGTTATGATTTTAAATCCCTTGCTTCTTTTTGTTTTAGTTTTATCATAGTTTTTATTGGGACAATGGTTAATTTTAAAAAAAAGGTTTTTTTGGCTCTTCTTTGCACCTGCTAGATTCAGTTATCCTATTTCAAAAGTAGATTGTGACTTACACCAAATATACACTAAATAATTGATCAAATGATGTGATATTTTATCGGCAATATTTTTCTTACTGTAGAACCAATTATTTTCTCCATTTCTATATTTGTTTGATGTAGGCTGTAGAACTTTAAGGAAAATGTGTTAAGGCCCTTTAAATCCATGAATCCAGTTTATATAAATGCTAAGTGATTATGAATGGTAGAAATGCCTCTTAATTTTAAAATTGTGGAATATTTCTCATTTCCATATGTGGTCATCAGCTTTTCATTGCTGTGACAAAATACCAGATAGTCAACTTAAAAAAAGAGAAAAGGTTTATTTTGGCTTATGGTTTCAGAGGTTCCAGCCCAGGATTGCTTGGCTCTATTATTTCTGGACCTGTGATGAGGCACCCTTCAACACGTGAGATTTTGGAGGAAATTTCAGATCAAAGCCATAACCATACATCTCTTAAAAGAGAGATGGGAAAAAAACACGAGTTATCATGCCCATCTGTTTTTGACAGGAGATCAACTCACAGTCATCTCCTCTCTTTCATCCACCTTTTACCCTCTCATAGGACAAAACAATTATGAAGCTCAGGCAATCTTTAACAAAAGTGGAAACAATGAAGGAGAAGGTAGTTATGAATACAGATGATTTGAAAACTGCATCAGATTCTGCAGAGCAAGAGGCGAGAGCCGACAAAGAGAGGGCCCGTCAGATGTTAGACAGTGTCACTCCTGAGCTCTCCACAACCAAGAACACGCTTGAAGTAGCAGGACAAGAACAAGAGGTTTTTTTCTTATGACTATATTAAAGTTAATTTAGTTGGAGTTGATAAACACCCACCTCAGCTTAGATTAACGAACTTAGACAAAACAGAATTCATTGACTTATGGTATCAAAAACAAGTTAAACAACCTCATCTCTGGAAGATCAGAGGAGTACCTAGTCTCCAGGATTAGCACCTGCCACCTTACAGGACCTTCTTCACTGTCCTCTCTTGGCCTTTGTGTGACAGTTTGTCTGTCTGACTACCAGTTGGTTTTTTTCCCTATGATGGAAAACATGGTCAATGAAAACCATGGAGTTTCATATTTAGTTTTTGTGATTTGAGAGAGAATTCCAAAAAGGGGTCTTATTGGGCCAGTTTAGATCAAGGGCTTCTCCCTGGTGAATCCCACAATGACTAAGAATGGGAAATGTGATTATTTTAGTTTGGAGAATAGGGTCATGTTAGAGAATGGAAGCTCAGAGGAAATCGCATATGTTATTGACTGTGTCACATCATAGACTAGGATGGTGCTTCTAAACTTGCTTGGATTTTCACTGTACTTATAAAGCAAATTTGTTTTCTTTTTCTCTCTTTTCTCTTCCTTCCTTTTTCTTTTTCTTTTTTCTTGTTCCTTTTCTTTCCAGTGTTTGGAATCTAAACCACGGCTTTACACTAAGGCAAATATTTTAAGAGACTTTTTAAAGGCTAACTGATCATTTTGGGCAACTGTTAAAGTATATATTATGTCTCCATATTAGTTGCTTAGGAAACTTTTCCAACTTATTTATGATATGCTCAAAATAAAGAGACTCGGGAGGCTGAGGCAGGAGGATTGCAAGTTCAAAGCCAGTCTCAGCAACTTAGAGAGGCCCTGTCTGGAAAAAAATAAAACAAAAACAAAAAGTCATAAAATTAGCATTTTCTCTCCTCTCTCTCTGCACTCTCTCCATCTGTATCTCTTTCTCTCTCTTTTCTGCATGTTCATTTTCTAGGTTATTTTTATCCCTCTTTTCAGTAAAGTCTGTTCTCCTTTGGGTACTTTGTAGTTCACTATTCATTTCTGAAATGATTTTCCGCTGTTCTTGCCTGATTTCAGTGATCATATCTTCTGTATTCCTTTAGACATCTTGGACATGGTTTTGTCCATTTCTATCCTGAATTATTACATTTATGATTCAAAGAAAGGTGTTTTTTTTCATATCTGCAAATCCTCATTTAATTAAGATTTAATTCACTTCAGGGTTTGTGTCAAACATGTGCTTTGTGGCTGTTTTGTGGGGGAGTAGTTTCATCACCTAAAGGGTTTCCAATGATACGGTTCATTTTCTTCTTAAAGCAATTATTTTGGAGGGGGGACTGAGGATTGAGCCCAAGGGAGCTTCACCACTGAGCTATATCCCCAGCCCTTTTTATTTTGAGGCAGGGTCTCATTAAATTGCCGAGGCTGGCCTTGAATTTGTAATCCTCCTACCCTCAGCCTGCCAAGTTGCTGGGATTATAGGCCTGTGCCACTGCACCTGGCTCTTCTTAAGGAAATTCTCTATGGATATTAATTTGTCATTTATCTGTTCACTTTGAAATCTTTTAATTGTCCTGGTCTTCACATTTCTTCTTTAGGGTGGCTGGAGGTTGGGTTTCTTACTAGGTTTCTTAACTCAATACCGCCCTCTTTTGTTGACATGGTAAGTGCAGTTTTTGAAGTTAACTAGAACAAGCCTTTTTATTTTAGGGGTAGGCATTTATGAGATGTATGATTGTGCCATACTCTCCTGTTCCTGTCTCTTAATTTCACTGTTTATTTTTTTCCTTTTCCTTTACTACCAAGTCACTAAGGAACACTTCACCCTTCCAAATTCTCCAACCTCCCCCTGCCCTCTAGAACTGCCATTTCTGGTCTTTGTGCTTTCAAGCCTCTTTCTTTTCCCTCCTCACTTGTCAGTGTTCTCATCTACCTGGCCTCAGATTTGTCCTCTCTATTTCCCTGTTTAAGAACTATTCCATTTCTTGGGGGCTAAGGCCGTCCGGGTTCTTCAACAGTGGAAACGAGCAGCACTCTCCTCCGGAGCTGCCTCTGCTGCTTTAGGATATTCATTTCCACTCACACGCAAACCGAAAGCTGTGATACTCTTTAGTTATGCTTAAGACATGGATTTATGGGTGGTTTTATTTGTGCTCTTCCTGGATCACTATGGCTTTCGGAGGATGGATTGATATGTTTTTAGGGGACTTCCATTATCATAAAGCACATCGGACATCCAAAAGGTAGTTGCCACTGGGTGTGACGGTGCACCTGTTGTCCCAGTTCCTTAGGAGGCTAAGGAGGGAGGACCATGTGAGCCCAAGAGTTGGAGGCCAGCCTGGGCAACATAGTAAGACCCCATCGCGAACAACAACAACAGCAACAAAATGTAATGGCCTTAGGGGTGAAAAACAATAAGAGGTAATAAAATTAGGATTAGTCTACTAAAGTGTAAACATAGGGGAAAGGTAAAGGAAATTTTAAAGAATTCTTAGAGTAGAAGAGACCAATTTTCTAACTTAAAAATACCATTTGAATGTAGAATATATTACATTTATAAAGAAATGTTCAATAAGACCAAATTTCTAGTACTAATTTCATTGCAGATAATAAATTTGTGACTGAAACTAAAGACATATCTTGATTGTTGTGGTGGTTCTTTATAGCTTGGTGACTTTCGAGAAACTATTTTGAAGATGTTGGGATTTGACATGAAAACAGCAGACAAAGAAATCATCAATCAGTTAAAGCTTATTATACAAGTTTACAAAATATCTAACAAATCAAAGATTGCTTCTGATTGTGAGACTGGACTAGATAATGAATAAATAAGTTCTGCCTTTTCATTGCTGCCAAGAACAACTGAGCAGATATGGATGTTTCCTTCAGCATGTTTAATGTGGCTATATCATGAATAAAAGGCAGTGGAAAACTTCTACTTAAGTCTCTTCTCTCCTGTGATATTTGGCATTTAAATGTGTCTTTTTAATAATCTTGTTCAATATCTTTATGGTCTAGTCTAGATTGTTACTTGCAATACATAACAATTATCTAATGACCTTTAATTACTAGCTATTTTTAAGCAGAATATGAATCAGAAATTTTTATTCTTAGTTGAAATATTTATATTTATTGTAAACAGTCTGTTTCTAGAATGAACAAGTTATGGGATTAAAAAAATCTCCCTTAAGAGTTAAATTTTGTAATTTGAATCTATCTTATTCATTAACTGAGAGTATAAATAGCAAACATGAAATGTTGAGGGGTAGGAAGGTCATTGACAAATCTCGTCAGGCTGTAGCCTTACATTGTTTTTTATTTTCCTAATATTTAATAGTTCTCCCAGTGTTTCCCTCATGGTAGGTTGATTTCTAAGTTTATGGACTGTTTTTTAAATAGTATAATTTATAATATATTTCATTTAAAATAGGAACTTGTTCACCTTAAAAGATGGTAGATTTACCCAAGATGTCCTCTGTGGGAACAGGTCAGAATCTGAACAAGCCTGTGGGACTCAGTGTCTGTTGTGGTCACTGCAAAGGTTCTCCTGTTGGGCTTAGTTCTGGAGAGTTCCTTAGCATGGGAGGGATCAGGTTCTATTGGACCTTACAGAAGTAGTACTTTGGAAGAAAATGATTATATAAAATACCCATTTAAGGAAAAAATGAGAATCACCTTCCAATTGAGCACAGTTGTGACTTCCACACTGTATGCCAAGGAATCTTAATACACTTCAAGAATCACAGTAGACCGTGAAATATTTCAAATTTTAAGGGGAAACAGTGATATTTGACGTCTATCAGGAAAGCACATGAATACTAGCTCCACGTAGTTTATAATTTCAATGTTTGATCATTCTTTCATTCTTTTTTTAAAAATATTTTTTTAGTTGTAGATGAACATGATACCTTTAGTTTACTTATTTATTTTATGTGATACTGAGGAAAAAATCCAGTGCCTCACATGTGCTAGGCAGGTGCTCTACCATTGAGCCACAACCCCAGTCCTCTTTGTTCCTTTTGATAACATCTTTGTGATAAAAACTGCCCAGAGCTTTTGTAAATTTATTGCCAAGTGAGGCCCATCGGCTGATATCCCTACCATGGAGGCTCACCTGCAAACCTGAAGAATAAGGCACTCTTTCCCTCAATTTTAGGATACCTGGCTAGAACATAAAAATCTTGCTTATCCTTCCTCTGAAGAATATCCTTTGATCCTTGATTCAATCCCAGTACGGGCGGGGGATAGGGGTCTCTCGGGGAGGAGTATCCTTGAACTAGCAAAAGAGAAAATGTGGGGCACACCCTGCCCAGAACAGGAACTGACTGTTCACAGAACAGGGCATTATAAAATGTGCACTATGTCAATTTTGAGCAGGTTGGGGAGAGGCACCCTTCAAATATCTAGGACAATTTTTTCTAGAAATGCTTTCAATTCTGTGGCCAAATCACTGCACATTATTCGTTAAGGGTAAAAAACAGATATAGATATAAGTCTTTAGATAACTGGTTCTCAAGATGCATCAGAATTACCTAATAAACTTAAATCTTTTTTTCTAGTCTTATGAGAGGTTCCAGCTCAATTATTTTTTTCAAAGCTTCCCAAGTGTAAAAATTGATAAAATTACTTAGGAAAACTGTCTATTAATTTCCTGGGTCACCGTAACAAATTATCACAAACTTTGTTGGCTGAAACAAAAAAAAATAGATAAATATATAAGTAGAAAAAAATTAAGATAATAAATTTTGATTTTTATCATTTTGAAGTTACAAAGGTCTCATTGGGCTTAAAAATCAAGTCGTTGGCAAAGTTGTGTCCTTCTGTAAAGAGAAAAGTCTGTTTCCTTGCCTTTTCTAACTTTTAGAGGTTGCCAGCATTCTTGGCTCATTGCCTTCTTCCTCTATCTTTAAATCCAGGGTCAGTAGGGTGCAGTAGGGCATGCCTACAATCCCAGTGACTCCGGAGGCTGAGGCAGGAGGACCTGAAAGTTTGAGGGCAACCCCAGTAACGTAGACACTGTCCCAAAAAATAAAAAGGGCTGAGGATATAGCTTGGTGGTAGAGCATTTCTGGGTTCAATTCCCAATACCACAAAAATAAATTCAGGGTCATCAGGACAGTCCCATCCTTGCATACTACTACTGGTTCTCCTCTGCCCCGCTTGCCTCCCTCTTCCCTTGTGATTATATTAGGCCCACTTGGGCAATCCAGAATGAAGTTCCCCACACACTTTTTAAATTTTTTTTACTTTCTTTGTCATGCTAGGGATAGAACTGAGGGCTCATGCTTGCTAGGTAAGTGCTCTACCACTGAGCTACACTACCAGCCCTGATGTCCTTATTTGTCACAACCAGTGTGACCAAACTCTTGGGTCTGGCAAGGGGCAAAGGGGGATTGGAAAACAAAGATTCACAGACACAGACCTTGAAGATTAAGCTAGGATCAGATGGAATTCTGCTCTCTGATGGAGATGAAGATCTAAAGAGTTACTCCAGCAACCTTTATTTATACATGTCTCATTATCAGGTTAGACTATGCAACCATAATTCTTTGTATTCAGGAAAGTTACAGAAACTAGGACATCCTATGTAGTTTTTCCGTAGTTGCAATCCACAGTTGCAAAGTGCAATGTTAGGAGCTTTGTGTAGCTCTAAAGAAAGTCCATTGTTAAAAGTTACTATAAGGCAGGCAGGAACTGAAGAAGGGAGCTGGTGAAACATTGTGGTTATCTAGCATAAGAATTCCTTCCTTCCCAGGAGCTGTGTGCCTGAGATCAAGGTCAGAGCTGATAGGACTCTTGCACAGAGCCTCCTCATGCAGGGCATTGCCACAGCAGCTAATCATCATGTGTTCTTGCACAGAAAACATTCCCAGGCACCAGGCATATCATAGCCATGAGGTCATCAGAGACCCCACAATCTCAGTCACTGCTCTTCCGTCCTCTGTCACCGCTCTCCACACTTATTTTAAGATGATTAACAACCTTCATTTCTTTTCACCATACAACTTAATATAGATAGCAGGGATAAGGACATAGATGTTTATTGTGCCTACCATAGTTAACTACTAAAATCAAATATATTTATGCTTTATGAATAAACAATTCTACATGTACGACTTACAGAAACGTGTGTATATTGTACAAAAAGACATTTACTAGATTATTTATTGCAGCACTGCTTATAATTGTCCCAAACTCTCATCTAACCAAAAGACCAGTAATAACTTAAGTGTGGCAACCAAATCCATTGTTTAAGCAGTCAGATCTCCTTTGGGGTTGAACAGGGAGAAGTCAACTGGAATGCTAAATTTTTCAGGGGTAAAACTAGAAAGTAGCTAAGAGACCAGAATCCAAGAGATGGCAAACATATTTTTGAGGAAAAGGGATAAATTTGTGGGGTTCCCGTAAGCAAACTGATAAGATCCTAGTATGGTGGGGAAAGTAATGGGATGTAAGACCTTGTTCTTGCTGAACTTGTCACTAAACAGCCTTGTACCTTTAGTCAAGTCCTGGCACTTCTAGGAACTCCAATTTTATATCAAAGGTAGAGAGAGAATGTGACCCAGATTCCTGAGTTCTGTGAGGTTCCAGGCAGCCCCAACTACTCTGGCAGAAACAAGTTCTGGTAAGATAAATGAGTTGGTTGTCCCAGAAAGACGGGAGCCAGTGGGCACAGCCTCTCAGTACATTCTGTCCCAGGCTCCTTTCCTCAACTGCCAAACCACTTGTCTTCAGGCGTTGACAGTCTGAGATCAGCCTCCTCCCTCCGCCACATTGCTACGCCTTTCCCCTACAAGTGTCCCCTTCCGCAAAGAGGAGCTCCCTATTCAATGTCCTTGCCTTCGGTCCAATACACCCCAGGCCCAAGGCCGCTGCTTATGTGGCGACCACCTTCCAGTACATAAGGCCCTTATAGGATTCCCACTGTAGGTGCGGCCAAACTGGCGGGGCGACTTCTCGGGACAGTCCACTAGCACCCAAGTTAAGGGAACCCGCGCTACTGCGCCTGTGCGGTGAAAGGGGACGGTCTTAACTGTAGCGGGTGATGATGCTCGACGCTACAGGCGGGAGAGGGCGAAGAAAACACCAAGGAAGTCAGAGATGGCTGTCTGGGGAAACGATTGGCTGGTGGAAAGAGCGGGTGCAGAGCGCGCCTCTGTCCGGGGCGGGCTGCGGGAACCCGCCCAAGAGCGAACTGGAACCGACTCCGGAGCCCGCCTCGGTTCCAGCCAATCAGGGCGCGGGGCGGGGCGGGGCGGGAGCACGGTTTCCCGGGCGCGGGAGGCGCGTCTCCGCTACCTAGTTGTGCCCGGGGGACGCCTGGCCGCGTCTGAGGCCGGCTGGCTTCTCTCGAGAGTTCCGGCCCGTCCCGGGCGGCAGTGGCTGCAGACCCTGGGTGGACTGCAGACGTTGAGCCGGGCGTGTGGGCGGCTTCCGACTCTCGCACCCGCGCCGCCGACCCTGGTCGGGCGGGCCTCTGACTCCCAGGCTCTGAGATGGCGCTAGTGACTATTTTTATTTAACTCGCGAGCGAACCTGGCGCCCGGCCAAGGCTGAAGCCCGGCGGCTGTTTCAGCCCCGCTGCGCTGCGAAGTGTGTCGGAGCCCGAGGGCGCGCGGCTCCCGCGCAGTCGGGTCACCCGGGCTTGGCGCGGCGCCGGGAGGGCTGTGGCTCCCCGCGGCCCAGCTGGGGTGGAGCAGGGACGCGGGCCGCCCAGTGGCCAGATGCGGTCGCCCCGCCGAGCGCAACGCTCCTCCCTGTCGGCGTCCCTCCCGGAGCGGATCTGAGTTTGGGCTTTTGCACCCGGAGCCCGGCGGGACGACCGAGGCAGCTGGGGTGTGGGTGAGGGCGGTGCGGCTCGGCGCGGAGTCCGCTGAATCTGCTCTCCGTGCGCCAGCGTCCTGGCGAGGGTCTTACCGAGCTGGGTTCCCACCCGTCCTCCCCACGTAGCTCAGTCAGTCGTTCAGGTCACTTAGGACCTCAGCAGTTGGCTGCGTTCCTTCTATCAACCGTTTCTTAAGTGGCCTGTTTCAACTAATAAGCAGGGTTTATTATTACCTGGGTTCGTTTTTTTTTTTTTTTTTTTTTTGGCGGGGGTGTGGTTAGAGAGAAAGGGCCCTTTGGACATTTTTTTTTTTCTTATTCTTAAATTCTGAGACTATTTTACAGTACCCTCCCGTATATGGAATTAGAAAATGGTGTTTGGTTTCATCATCAGTTTTGTTGAGGTATAATTTACATACCATAAAAACGCACCCATTTTAAGTGTATGATTTAGTAATTTGTGTACAGTCATGCGTGGGTTAATGACAGGGACACTTAACAAAATGCATTCTTAGACGATTTCGACCATCATGGAGCAAAAATTAAGATGACTGTATGGTCGCTAAGCAATATAACCTTTCGGGATCCCATTGTAAAATGTAGTCAGTCCTTGACTGAAAGGTTATTATGCCACACATGACTGTTTCCAAAGTTGTGTAACCATCACTACTACAGAATTGGGAATCTTGACAGTCCTTAATTGCACAAGTTGACATTCTGCAGATACAATGTAACATAAGAGCCCCTGAAAATGTATACTTCGATTATGTTATTACCTGAACGAGTGAAATTTAGAGGATAATTCAATGTTCCTGTAAATTACAGGGAGTGAAACTATTGTGTCTGATACCACCTAAGTATTGACTTTTTTTTTTTTTTTTTTTTTTTTTTTTTTTTTTGAGACCAATTTTCACTAGATTGCTTACAGCCTAAGTTGCTGAGGCTGTCTTTGAACCTGTGATCCTCCTGAACCTTGGGGATTACAGGTGTGTGCCACCCTACCTAGCTTGACTGTTCAAACTGTCTTTTATGCTGAGGAACATGGCATAAACTCCATTGTTCAGGTGAGGGTGTGAACTTTAAAGAATAAGTTGCCTACAGCTCTGCCAGGGTAAGGCCTCAAACCAGTAGCCTTCTCTCTAAATTTGTTGCCTTTGGTACCTCAACACCTTGGTATCTGTGTATCACCTGTACAAGTCATTCACTGAGCAAGTAATTATTGAGTGACCACTGTGTGCCAACTGCTCTATGTTAGAAAAACCCCTAGTGGCTTTACCACTGAACTACATCCCCAGTCCTTTTTATTTTTTATTTGATACAAGTACTCATTAAATTGCTTAGGGCCTTACTTAGTTGCAGACATTGGTCTTGAACTTGCGATCCTCCTGCCTCAGCCTCCTAAGTTGCTGGAATTACAAGCGTGCACCACCATGCCTGGCGCATTGAAGATTTAACCCCTAATGTAATGGTGTTATTGGAGGGAACGTCTATGAGAGGTAATTAGGTTTAGATGAGGTCTTGAAGGTGGGGACCCATGATGGGAGAGAGAGAAACTAGACCTCTCTACTGTGTAAGGACATAGTGAGAAAGCAGCTATTTTCAAACTAGGAAGAGAGCACTCATCATAATTGAATGGCATCTTGATCTTGGACTTTTCTGGCTCCTGATCTGTGAGACACAAGTGTCTGTTGTATAAGTCACCCAGTCTGTGGTATTTTGTTACAACAGCCCAAGCTAAGACTTATGACCTTGTTAATGATAAAATCAGGTTATATAATAGAATGTATAGTATAATCCCATTTATCAGGAGGCCTTTCTAGGCACAATATCAAAAATTATTCCCTCATTTGATCTCTGATCACTAGTACATTACTCTGTTTTTTACCTTTTAAATTAGTTTATGAATTTTATACTTGTTTACTGTCTCTTAAAAAGTTCCATTAAAGTTCTGCCTCTCTTATTCATCTTTATATCCCCAAGGCTGGGAGATATTGTTCTTAACAACATTGTTTTAGGAAAACAAACAAAACCCCACACAAAGTGATCCTCAGCCCTTGGGTGTAATGCCTGGGATTAGGGCAATCACCCCAGCTCAGAAACAGAAGTCCAGCAAGGCAAGGCTGGTAACAGGAGCAGGTGTACTGCAAAGATAAGCACCCCAGAGAGAGGGGCAGACAGACAGATAGGCGAGGGACAAAGGTGCACCGAAATGATTAGGCTTTGGGCTTTTGTAGGATGGGGGTGGAATTTGTAGTGTCATGAAACCTTGCGGTGGTGGAGTAGTCGTGCCTCTTTGGGCCAGTACTTGTGTAGTGGCTGCCTATTTGAAGGAAGTCACAAGAAGCCTGTGCTGTGTGAAAACTAAGGGCATACACCTTCGTACTTGGGTCATTTTGTCCTCCGGCCTAGTGGCATGAACAGAAGATCATATAGCAGTCAACTACCCTCAGAGCAGTATGTGGACACAAGCCAGACCTTGGGAATATGACACATGCCTGAAAATCATGGAGAGGTGTGATCACCCCTTTGGTGGAATATTAGGGGAGACCGGTGGTGCCATTTGGTGACTCAAGTAGTCTACCCACCTTCTTAAGATGAATTTATTCCTTAGCCCACCCACAAAAGGAGAGAAGGGATTTGTGTCCTTATGGGGTGGACACAAATGATGGTTACTGAGTCCTCTGGATCAATCACTGGTCAGGGGCTCTTACAGCTGCCACCACTTCCTCACCTTCCACTCCTCCTGTTCCAGCTCCTCTCTGGTCAACTACCTATGCTAATAGCATTGAACTTGCAAACCTTCAGCCTCAGCTTCCTGAGTATCTGAGATTATAGGTGGGTGCCACTGTGCCTGGCAGATCCATAAGTTTTGAATCTTGGCTTTCTTCAAACTTATTTGAGAACTTTATCACTATTTAAAAATTTAAAGTCTTACTCTATACCAGAATCTCTTGCAGGCTAAGTAAGCACTCTACCACTGAGTTACACCCTGCTCTGAGATCTATTTATTTTAAAAATCAAATTATAAATGTCCAGCTGGGTACAGTGGTGCACACCTGTAATCCCAGTGATGTGGGAGGCTGAGGCAGGAGGATCACAAGTTCAAAGGCAGCCCCAACAACTTAGTGAGGCCCTAGGTAACGTAGTGAGACCCTCCCTCAAAATAAAAATAAAAAGGACTGAGAATGTGGCTCAGTGGTTAAGTGCCCCTAGGTTCAATTCCCAATACCATTTAAAAAAAAACATTTTTAGAATGTCAAATCTTAAAAAAAAAGTCTTTCCTTAGCATCTGTTTATTAGTTTATTGTCACTACAGTGTCACTGTAAACACCTGATAACTATCAGAAAGTGTTTTTTTTTTTTTTTTTTTTTTCCCTCTTTTCCCTGTTCCTATAGAGAATGAAAGTTCCTAAGCAGGAAATTTAGATCCTCACTCAGCAAGTGAGGCAGCTGCATCATCCGTATGAAAAGCTTTTGTGAATGATTCAAGTTGAAGAAAAATATAAGGAACATAAAGGACCCTGGAAATATCTAGAAGGAAACATTGCTTGAAATAACTTTCTTTAAAAGAAAAATTAGACTTAGATCAGGGAAAAAAGGATTTTTCCTGAATTATAGGTGGTACTTTGGGCAATGAAATTGAACATATATTATTTTAGTATAAATAACCTTATTTAATGTAGAAAGTTGATAAAACTATTTATCACTTAAGGTTGGAAAATATGAGGAAAGTAACCTATAAATCTTTAAAGTTATGCTTGAGATCTTACCAGAAAGTCTACCATTTTCCACATCTCCCATTTTCCCACTATACATGTTTGGTATTTGTTGTGAGTGCATTTACATATAATTCTTATTGTATATGTAAAGAAGATTGTAAGAAAAGGAACTCTAAGAACTGAAACTCTAATGGTGAAATTTCAGGCTCTAGTGTTAACTAGATTTTTAAAAAGTTTTTTTAGTTGTTGATGGACCTTTATTTATTTATTTATATATGGTTCTGAGAACCAAACCTAGTGCCTTACCTGTGCCAGGCAAGTGCTCTACCACTGAGCTATGACCCCAGCCCATTGCCTAGATTTTGAAGGGTTACAGAAAATAATATTCCTACAAGACAGCTATCCAAGAAAAATAGAGGGACAGTGTGGCTCAGGAGGCAGTAGGAGAAATTAACCAAATATTAAACCTCTCCCAATCCATCCTTTCCCATTAACAATGGACCCTGAGGGGAAAAAGCAAACTTTCATCCTTTCCTGGATTCATCCTCAGCATCACCACCAAAAGCAAACATTTACCCCTTCCAACCCCAGTGGATCTTGAAGGAAGGAGGCAAATACTGAAACGCTGGACCCTGGACTTTTACCCTTTCCCATTGCGGATGAGTCCTGGAAGGAGAAAAGCAAATAGTGAAACTCTAGGTAACAGTGGGTCCCAGAGGAAGGAAGATAAGCAGTGAACACAGAGTTCTGAGCTTTTCCCAGTAACAGTGAGTTTCAGACTTCCTACCACTGTCTTCCTAAGTTAAAGTTTTAACCCACACAACTAACCCCTGACTGTCCAAACTGCATGGCCATAGTCTCCAATGAAACTATAAAACCCAGACTCCTGTAATCCAGGGGCCATCTCCATACCCAGGAAATGGGCCCTCCCATAACCGATGGATGGACCTCACTGTAGAATAAAGGAAAGCTTGCTGATTCAAGGTTTGCCTCTTGTCTCCTGCCTCCGGCATTTGTCGGCCATGAGCTTACAGATGTGATGGGTCTAGGGAGGGGAGTTTGATCATACCCCTTAATACTTACTATGTAGATCATTGTCTTTCTGCTTTTTCTCTCCTTGCATCTGTAAGGGCAAAGTCACTGCTAACATGAGATGAGAGGTAGTGGGGTGTGGTGTCATTTATTTTCAGGAGATTCTAATACTATTTCTGGTGCAGAGCAATTCCTGCTGATAGCAAAATTCAGGGTTGTTTTCTGGAGCCGGGTTTTGCTGAATATGGGATTCTGGGTTGACAATTTCTTTCTCTCAGCACCTGAAAAACAATATTCTACTTTTGTCACAGGAGGAGAGATGTCTCCCAAGAAGAGTCCAAGGAGTTCCCTGAGAAAAGGGGGAATTTGACTCAGGACCAGCAGGGGTTCTTGGCATACCGGACAGAAAAGAATTTCAGCATGTACCAAAGACATGTGTGACAGAGTTTTAGGAAAATAGAAGGGAGAATAGGGTCACTCTCAAGAGAGATACCCTGGGGTAAAGCAAGGAATATGCATTCTAGGGAGAATTCCAGAATACAGACAGCTATCCATTACTGTAGGGTGGTAATATTTATAAATGGACCTTACTAGAGGCTGGACTAGTGGTGGAGCCAGGTCAGAGTGACAGAGTTTTTTTTCTTTCTTTTTTTTTTTTTTTGGTAGGGCTGGGGGATTGAACCCAGGACCTTGTGCTTGACAGGGAAGCACTCTACCAGCTGAGCTATCTCCCCAGCCCAGAGTGGCAGAGTTTTGCTTCAGTTTTCTCTGCCTTGGATATTACCCTCATGTTACCAGGGTGGTGGCTGAGGAGTTGCTATTTGTTTCACTGTTGCCTGCATTTCGGTGGCTCACCGGCACTTCCTTTGAGACTCAGTATCTCTCCCTTCATTCCCCAATTCCTATCTCACTTTCTTCTGGTACCCCAGGCCAGAGAAGCCCTTTGGGGTCCTGGAGGACTGAGTTCATTTGCTTGCTCACATCGGAAATGAGAGGCAGCAGCATAAAAGGGAAAATGAGTTTAATCACAGTTTGGCTAAAACTAGGAAGGCAACTAATCTGCCTCTCTCAGAAATGTTCCAATTAATAGAAACAAAAGCCAGAAAATACACATGTGTAGGTTCAGCCAGGCTATCCTAGCCAGAGATATGTTACAATTCCAGTTTTTCAACCTTTAGTGATTGGCTTCTACCTGGCCTTTGGGGACAGTTTCTCAGCTTCCATTCACAGCACAAGAAAGCTGGAATGGAGACCAAGAAATGGGGAGGGAGAACAACAACGTGAGGTTTTTAATTCGAAAGGCGGCCTGTTACTGTTTTTTTAAAATTTGTTCTAATTGGTTACACATGACAGTAGAATGCATTTTGACATAACATACATAAATGGGGTATAACTTCTCATTCTTCTGGTTGTACATGAGGTAGAGTCACACAGGTCATGTAATCATATATTCACATAAGGTAATAATATCCGATTCATTCTTCTATCATTCCTACCTCCACCCCCTTCCCTTCCTCACTCCCCTCTGTCTAATCCAAAGTACCTCTGTTCTTCCCTAGCCCAGCCCTGCTTATCGTGAATTAGCATCTGTGTATCAGAGAAAATATTCAGCCTTTGGTTCTTTGGGATTGGCTTATTTATTTATTTTTCCATAAATTATTACTACTTTAATCATGTCCCTGGTGGATTTTGTAGTTATCTTTTTGATATACAGATGGTAAAAGTTACTTTATTTTTAGAAGCAGTTTTGCTATAATGTAACAAGTAAAAATGTCACACAGTAACCATTCCAAACCAAAGTAGGTATGCCAACTTCTTTTTTTTTTTAATTTTTTATTTTACAGACTGCATTTTGATTCATTGTACACAAATGGGGTACAACTTTTCTTTTCTATTGTTGTGTGCGATGTAGACTCACACCATTTGTGTGACCATACATGTACATAGGATAATGATGTCTGTCTCATTCTACTATCTTTGATACCCCGATTCCCTCCACCCTCTCAATTCCCTCTACGTAATCCAAAGTTCCTTCATTCTTCTCTCACGTCCCATCCTCCCACCCTCATTATGTATCATTGTCCATTTATCAGGGAAAACATTCGACCTTTGGTTTTATTGGGATTGGCTTATTTCACTTAGCATGGTATTCTCCAATTTCATCCATTAACTTGCAAATGCCATAATTTTATTCTTTATAACTGAATAATATTCCATTGTGTTTATATACCAGTTTCTTTATCCTTTCATCTATTGAAGGACATCTAGGTTAGTTCCACATTCTAGCTATTGTGAATTGAGCTGCTATAAACATTGATGGGTCTGAATTACTGTAATATGCTGATTTTAAGTCCTTTGGGTATAAACTGAGGTGTAGGATAACTGGATCAAAAGGTGGGTCCACGCTATCCCACTCCTCGGCCTATACCCAAAGGACTTAAAACCAGCATACTACAGAGATACAGCCACATCAATGTTCATAGCTGCTCAATTCACAATAGCCAGACTGTGGAACCAAACTAGATGCCCTTCAATTGATGAATGGATAAAGAAACTGTGGTATATATATACAATGGAATATTACTCAGCTATAAATAATAATAAAATTATGGCATTTGCAGGCAAATGGATGAAATTGGAGAACATCATGTTAAGTGAGATAAGCCAATCTCAAAATCCAAAAGATGAATGATCTCACTGATAATCGAATGATGACACATAATGGGGGGTGGGAGGGGGGCAAGAATGGAGGAAGGAGGGACTGTATAGAGGGAAAAGAGAGGTGGGAGGGGTGGGGGGAAGAAAAAAAAAAGGTGGGTCCATTCCAAGTTTTCTGAGGATTCTCCACACTGCTTTCCAAAGTGGCTGCACCAATTTGCAACTCCACCAGCAATGTACAAGCTGGGAATACTGGAAATCCATATGTAGTAAAAGGAAATTAAACCTCTATCTCTCACCCTGCACAAAACTCAACTCAAAATGGATCAAGGACCTAGGAATTAGACCAGAGACCCCGCACCACATAGAAGAAAAAGTAGGCCAGACTCTTCATCATGTAGACTTAGGACCAGACTTCCTTAAGAAGACTCCTAAAGTGTAAGAAATGAAAGTAAGGATCAATAAATGAAATGGATTCAAGCTAAAAAGTTTTTTTCTCAGCAAAAGATACAATCAATAATGTGAAAAGAGAGGCTACAGAGTGGGAGAAAATCTTTTCCACATGCACTTCAGATAGAGCACTAATCTCCAAAATTCATTAAGAACTTAAAAAACTTTACACCCAATCAATAAATGGGCTAAGGAACTGGGGAGACACTTTACAGAAGAAGATATACAGGTGATCAACAAATCCATGAAAAAGTGTTCAATGTCTCTACTAATTAGAGAAGTGCAAATTAAAACTATCCTAAGATTTCATCTCACTCCAATTAGAATGGCTATTATCAAGAACACAAGTAACAATAAGTGTTGGCGTGGATGTGGAATTGGCTTATTTTGCTTAGCATGATATGCTCCAGTTCATCCATTTACTGACAAATGCCATAATTTCATTCTTCTTTAAGGCTGAGTAATATTCCATTGTGTATGTATACCACATTTTCTTTCTTCATTCATCTGTTGAAAGACACCTAGGTTGGTTTCATTGTTTAGCTTTTGTGAATTGAGCTGCTATAAACATTGACGTGGTTGCATCTCTGTAGTATGCTGATTTTAAGTCCTTTGGGTATTGACCAAGGAGTGGGATAGCTGGATCAAATGGTGGTTCCATTACAAGTTTTCTGAGGAATCTCCATATTGCTTGTCATAGTGGTTGCACCAATTTGCAGTCCCACCAGCAATGCATGAGTGTACCTTTTCCCCCACATCCTTGTCAACATTTATTGTTGCTTGTATTCTTGATTATTGCTGTTCTGAGAGGAGTTGATTTGCATTTCTCTAATTGCTAGAGATGTTGAAAATTTTTTCATATATTTGTTGATCAACCGTATTTCTTCTTCTGTGAAATGTCTTGTTCAGTTCCTTAGTTCACTTAGTTCATTTATTTATTGGGTTATTTGGTTTCATCTTTTTTTGGGGGGGGTTGTTTGTTTGTTTTGTTTTTTAGTGTTTTTTGAGTTCTTCATATATCCTGGAGATTAATGCTCTATCTGAGGTGCATGTTGCAAAGATTTTCTCCTACTCTGTAGGCTCTCTCTTCACATTATTGATTGTTTCCTTTGCTGTGAAGAAGCTTTTTAGTTTGATTCCATCCCATTTATTGATTCTTGATTTTACTTTTTGTGCTTTAGGAGTCTTGTTAAGGAAGTTAGTTCCTAAGTCGACATGGTAGACCAACTTTGGACCAACTTTTTCTTTTATTAGGCGCAAGGTCTCTGTTCTAGTGCCTAAGTCGTTGATTCACTTTGAGTTGATTTTTGTGCAGAGTAAGAGATAGAGGTTTAATTTTATTTTACTGCATATGAATTTCCAGTTTTCCCAGCACCATTTGTTGAAGAGGCTATCTTTTCTCCAATGTATGTTTATAGTGCCTTTGTCTAGTATGAGATAACTGTATTTATGTGGGTTTGTCTCTGTGTCTTCTATTCTGTACCATTTTGCTCCACGTGTCTGTTTTGGTGCCAATATCATACTTTTTGTTTTTTATTACTATGGCTCTGTAGTATAGTTTAAGGTCTGGTATTGTGATGCCTCCTGCTTCACTCTTCTTACTAAGGATTGTTTTGACTATTCTGGGTCTCTTATTTTCCAAATGAATCTCATGATTGTGTTTTCTATTTCTATGAAGAATGTCATTGAAATTTTTACTAGGAATTGCATTAAATCTGTATAAACTTTTGGTAGTATGAACATTTTCACCATGTTAATTCTGCCTATCCAAGAGCGTGGAAGGTCTTTCCATCTTCTAAGTTCTTCTATTTCTTTCTTTAGTGTTCTGTAGTTTTCATTGTAGAGATCTTTCTCCATTTTGTTAGATTGATTCCCAATTTTTAAAAAAAATTTTTTGAGGCTATTGCAAATGGGGTACATTTCCTAACTTCTCTTACAGTGAATTAATCACTGATGTATAGGAACACATTTGATTTATGGGTGTTAATTTTATATCCTGCTATCCTGTTATACATTTTAATGAGAAATCCTTTATCATTCAAATTGTTTTTCTCCTGTAGTAAAGATACTGGATTTCTCTCTTTGTTTTCAATATTTTTTCTGTTTTTCGCTTTTGGAAGTTTAAACGTGATATGTCTTGGCATGAATTTCTTTATTTTAACTTGGTTGGGATTTACTGAGCTTCTTGTATCTGTAGGCTTGTATGTCTTGTCAAATTAAGGACATTTTCAGCTATTATGTCTTCAAATACTTTTATAGTCTTTTCCTCTTTCTCCTCTCCTTATGGAATTCCGGTGATGCAACAATTACATCTTTTGTAAAGTTTATCCAGATTGGGTAATTTTTTTTTGGAGGGGTACTGGGGATTGAACTCAGAGGCACTCAACCACTGAGCCACATCCCCAGCCCTATTTTGTATTTTATTTAGAGACAGGGTCTCACTGAGGTGCTTAACCCCTCGCTTTTGCTGAGGCTGGCTTTGAACTTGTGATCCTCCTGTCTTAGCCTCCTGTGCTGCTGGAATTACAGGCATGGGCCACTGTGCCCGGCCAGTTTGGGTAATTTTTGTTGTTCTGTATTCCTGTCCAGATTCTTTTCTGTGTACCTACTTTCTGCTGTTGAGACCATATACTGAGCTTTTAATTTCAGTTCTCATATTTTTATATGAGAAGATAAAATGTTTATTTGGTTCTTTATAATTTTTGTCTCTTTGCTGAGGCAGTTTAATTTTTGTTTCATGCATGTGTGTAATTGCTCATTGAAGCATATTTGTGATGACTGCTCCAAATTTTTTGTCAGGTAATTTTATCATCTCTGTTATCTGGATATTGGCCTTTATTGGTTTTTTAAAATCCAGTTTGAGCTGTTTCTAGTACTTGGTATGGCAAATAATTTTTTACAGAAACCTGGACTTTTTTTTTTTAAATGAGATTCTGGAATTTAAAACTGTTTTATCTGGCTTTCTCTGACCCTGCTATGACAGGGAGAAAAGAGGTACTACCAAATTACTAACAAGTTGAGATAGAAGTCTAGACTCCCCACTTAGCCTCCACTGATACCAAGGAGGGGGCTCCTTATTACTGCTGGATAGGTGTGGGAGTTTCAGCTTCTGTGTGGTCTCAGATTTGGACTCTTCACTTTGCTGCTTCTGCATTACCTCAATGAAGAAGTGAAGGGATGCATCATTATTGCCCAGGGGATATGGATTCCAAGGTTTAGGTCCCCTACATGGCCCCCAGTAACAATTCCCTCATTTCATTTGTAAGTAGATGTTTATACATTAAAGTTAATTTGACAAATAAAAAATGGTAGTTTAGTTCTTCAAAGGCAGATTACAATAATTTGAATAGTTATAGATGTTTCAACGCTGTTTTAAGACAAAATTGATTAAGTAGAAGCAGTGCAAGTAATGGGAATAAAGTGATTGCAAATAATGACTTTAATAGTTACGTTCTGTCTTCAACTCTTTCTAATAAGAATATCACATTCATTTCTTTTAGGTAAATTGTTTTTCTTTTTCTTCCTTTTATCTTCTTTCCTTTCTCTCTCCCTTTCCCTCTCTCTCTCTCTCTCTCTCTCTCTCTCTCTCTCTCTCTCTCTCTCTCCCCACCCCCCCACTCTGGGAATCAACCCAGGGCCTTATTCATGCTAGGCAAGTGCTTAACCATTGATATTCACCCCAACCCTTCTCATAGTCAAACTGGCCTAGTAATCTGAAATAAATGGTCTGAGGTTGTGGGTTTTCATTTTAAAATCCTTTTCATTCAGTCAGAGAGAATAGCCATATAGAAATATACGTGATCTATAGAATAACTATGACTATTCTGCCCATGATAAAGTCCATATTCTATTATTTTAATAATAATTTTTCCTCAGGATGGAGCTGTAGCTCAGTGGTAGAGCACTTGCCTCACATGCATGAGACACTGGTTTTGATCCTCAGCACCACATAAATAAATAAAATAAAGGTTTTATGTCCATCTACAACTAAAATATTTTAAAAATAATAATTTTTCCTTTGAGTTTGCATAGCTTTATAGTAGTGTTTTCATAAACAATGCACCTGGGATTGGTATCTGTTTCACAGCACAGATGTGAAACTTCTCTAAGTCTCTAATGTTGATCATTACTATCTTTGTTCAATGGTTAGTAGAGAATGTAGAAGCTAGGCTTTTAAAATGTAAAGCAAAGTTGTACTACTAGCAAGTGAATCAAACACTAGGTTTTGAAATCTCAAAAGGCCTAAACACAAATTTAAGTTAGAGTTTTACAAAGTAAGTTTTCCTTCTAAGGCATTTTAATGTAATTTTCTGGGGCTCGAACCCAGAGGTTCTCTACCAGTGAGCTGCGTCCTCAGCCCTTTTAATTTTTCTGAGACAGAGTCTCACTAAGTTGCTGAGGCTGGCCTCAAACTTCCTATCCTCCTGCTTCAGCCTCCCACATAGCTGAGATTATAGGCATGGGCTACTGTGGCTAGATACGACTACTTAAATACAATTTTCTTTAATATAATTTAGCCCTAAGTTGATAGGGCCCCATAATTATTTTGAAAGCAATCTCTAAGTTAAGATCCTTTCTTGGTCATTTTAGCATCCTTAATTCTTCTAGTATAGTATGAGTTGAAATGGTTAGAGAGAAGTGTGGGCAAAAATGTACTAAAAAAAAAAAAGTACCATTTTGCAGGGAAAGGTGTACTAGGAAATTGGTGGAGAGTGAACATGGAAGCAGGAGAACTAGGTCAGATAGATTGAATGTTAAGTATTTTGAAGGCACTGTAAATGAGATTTTGAAATCAATATGCCTTTTGTTGTTGTTGTTGTTGTATCTACTAAGGACTTTTAAGGATATAGGCAAGATGGCAGATGCGATACTGCTGTATCTGGCCCTGCCGAAGTCAATGAAAGTGCTATATATGCAAGTTCTCTAGAATCTCTGGAAAAGGCAAACTCCATTCTGATACTTTAATTTTACTTTGGGAACAGGATCTTTATAATTTCATATTAAATATCACTGCAATATATGTGATGTTATTGTTTCTTTTATTAATTGGTGCATTATTATAGTTGTACATAATGATGTAATTTGTTGTTACACATTTATACACGCGAACAATATAACAATATAATTTGGCCAAGACGTGTGATGCTAATTTCAATTATAGAACACTTGACTGTCTTATTATTGCTGTTTTTGGGGGTCATTAGGCCTTCCATAATACCCCTTGTGCAGACATAATGAGGTTATATCATCCTTTATAATGTTGCTTTCAAATGCAGAATTCTAAACGGGCAGCTCTGCCTGGATCTCCAGGAAGTTTCCTGATTGAAATAGACACTCTTGGTTTCTTACTAATAGTCATTTCCTTTTACTTTGCTGCTGCATTCCATGTTGGTTAAGGTTCTTCCCTTTGCACTGTGGTCCTATGCTCAGAGACCAGAAATGCTAGCCAAGTGCGGTGGCACACACCTGTTATCCTGGTGACTGGGGAGGCAGGTAGGAGGAGCACAAGTTCAAAGCCAGCCTCAGCAACCTAGCTAGGCCCTAAGCAACGTGGGGAGGCCTTGTCTCAAAATAAAAAATAAAAAGGCTGGGTCATAGCTTAGTGGTAAAGTTCCCCTGGGTTTAATCCCCAGTACCAAAAAGAAAAGAAAAAAAAGAAAAACAGAGAAGAGATAAATGCTGATAAGACCAAACTATTTAAGGTGTCCCAGTCCCTTAGCCAGTGATTTGTTTAGAGGTATGACTCAGTTTTGGCCCAGGAGACAATGAGAAATATGCTAGGAGAGCTCCTGAGAAGCTTTCTTTTGCTCTCAAAGAAAAAACTCTAGGGGTTAATCCTCTTTCCTTACAGAATAGTTTGCCCGAATGTGACCCTTGCATTGCTACAGCCATCTAGAATCATGGATGAGCTGCACCCAGGACAAAATCGGTCACACTAAGAACAGCAGAACAGAAGATGGAAAGAACAGACTTACTGACATGAGTTTCTGAATTAATTAAATTTGTAGCTACTCCCAGGTCACACTTGTGAGATGCTGCATTTCTTGTGTTTAGTTCATGTGAGTCAAGCTTCTTATTACTTGCAACTTAAAAGATCCTGTTAAGGTAATCTTATACCATAGCATCTTTGGCTGATGTAACTTCTTCCACTTAGAAAACATATTCTTTTAAGCAGCAAATGGGTATTGATTTTGAGGGATGACTGTATTCCTTGGGAACTCCGGAAATGCCTGATAATTCCACTTTTATACCATTTTAATGATAGAAGAAAGATTTTGACAATATTAGTTATTATTTATTAAATACCTACTGTACCATAAACACTGAGCCACATGCTGTAGATTATCTCATTTAATTCATAAAGTGCCTGGGTATTATCCTCCTCTCTCTCTTTCTTTTTGATTTTGCCTTTTTTTTTTTTTTCCAAATAAGGAAACTGAAGATCAGGAAATTTAAATCATTTGCTTAATGTCAAAAACTAGTAAGAGAAGGACTGAACAGAAACTTTTTGCCCCTAACTTTGCCAATTACCCTTCATTAATGATAAAAGAGATAAACACAAAGTTGCTTTTGTAACTTTGGAAAATCCTCAGTACTTTTCACCCAGGAGAAAAAAGTCCATGCCAAAGGACTATGGAAAGAAGGCTTCTAAAGTCTGCTGTTGCTACTTGTTTCCAGATAACAATTGATAGCGAGGGAGGGGCTTCATGATTGTGATGGAAGAGGTCATGCAGGGTGAGGGTTAGAGAGCCTGGCCTCTGAGTCAGACTGGGTTGTATCCGGAAGTGTGCTTATAGAGCATCTGGTCGGAGAACCAAGGTACATGGAGTTAAGCTATCGCTGCAGGTGAACTTTTTAAGGGTAAAAGGTGGGATTTAGGACTGGTGTTGTGGCTTAGTGGTAGAGCACTCGCCTAGCGTGTGTAGGGCACTGGGTTTGATCCTCAGCACCGCATAAAAATAAATAAATAAAGGTATTGTGTCCCTGTACAACTTAAAAAAATATTTTTTAAAAAGTGGGATTTAGCTGGGCGTGGCGGGCAGCTCTGCAAGATGTTATCCCAGAGACTCCGGAGGCTGAGGCAGGAGGATTGCAAGTTCAAAGCCAGTTTAACAATTTAGTGAGACCCTAAGCAACTTAGTGAGACCCTGTCTCAAAATAAAAAACGAAAAAGGGTTGCAGTTGTGTCTGAGTGGTTGGTTAAGTGCCCCTGGGTTCAATCTCCTGACCAAATTAAAAAAAAAAAAAAAAAAAAAAGCATTTGACAAAATTCAACTTCTATTCCTCATAAAATCTTTCTTAACAAACTAGGTATATATAAGCCTCCTTTGTCTTTCTCTAGACCCTATGTCCTTGAAACAACATCCAGTTTGCAGCAAAAAGCTCTGAAAGTTTGTGCTGCTGCCAATATCAGAGATGGACAGTATTTTGAAGGACAGGACCAAGGTGAGCAGCAGAAGCACTTAGTCAAAAGAGGAATAGAGGGGCTGGGGAGATAGCTCAGTCAGTAGAGGGCTTGCCTTGCAAGCACAAGGCCCTGGGTTTGATCCCCAGCACCAAAAAAAGAAAAGGGAAAAAAAAAAAAAAAAAAGAGGGATAGAAATTAACTTGCCTTTTTCTTCCTAAGAGCTAAAATGCAATTGTTTCTTACTTAATGAAGTGTCATTTCCCGCTAGTCCCATTTTCTCACTTCCATTCATGTTTTGATTCATGGTTCCAGAGCCACCCAGGAATTAGCACTGTATCTGCAACAGGTGAGGAATATTCTGCACAACTAAATACTTAATCTTGACTCCTAAGGTTGCGTATGGGTAAGTCCAGACATAACATGCACGTTTCTTTATTGCATCAATCAGATGGGCATTAAATGCTAGAATTGTGGCTGTTTTCATTTTTATAATATATTTCATGTAATATTACAATTTTTAAAATTTAGTTTTATTCAAAATCTTGATTTTATTAACTATAATTTGAATTTTTTCTGTGAATAATTCTCTTTTGTTCCTTTCTTTTTTTCTCTCTCTCTTTTGTTTTTTTGGTACTGAGGATTGAACCCAGGGGGTGTTTTATCACTGAGCTACACCCCAGTCCTTTTTGTTTTGCTGGGTGTTTGGAGATGAGGACAGGGTCTTACCACGCCGCTGAGGTTGACCTCGAACTTGTGAACCTCAGTTTCACATGTCACTGGGATTACAGGCATGCACCACCATATCCTGCTACCTATTGCTGGGGATGGAACATAGGGTCCCAGCCTAGCTCATAAGCAGTTTTTAATATTTAAGAAGAAAAATAGCTTTTTTTGAAAACATTTAAAGTTATTTTAACTTTTTTATTTTAAAACTTTTACTTTTTGGATAACTATACATTCAAAATTTGTTCATTTTTTGAAATTACAATTTGAAAAACAATTACATTTTCCTTTTTGTCCTTTAGATAATGGAACGTAAGTTACATAACAACTCACTTATAAGAAAATAATTAGTGGGTGTTTCAAATAAAGGCAAGAGATAAACTCTATGGAGTAACTGTGATTTATGTATGCGTTCATGATATTACTTATTCAAACCTTGCTGCCTCATCATCAAAACCCAAGCACATGCAATAATAATTAAACCTAGTCCTCTGATATTTTGCCAACTTTCAGTCCTAGCAATGCATAGCTTTTCATACTCTTCCCCGCTGGTACTGGGAATTGAACCCAGGCCACCTTGCAGAGAAGGCAAGGGCCCTACCACTGAGCTACACTCCTAGCTCTACACACATTTTTCAATATTGTCATTTCAAAGATATATTAAAAATATAAAATACATATTATTAGCTTGATTTTTCATGTTTAAAAAATTAAGACCCTGTGAGTCTCCCTTTGTACGCTTGCCTGGAGTGTACAAGTATGAGAGACTGGCCTGAAAAGAGCCTGTGTGGAAACTCACCTGAATGTGAACCCTTCCTGGCAATTTTCCTTGCTCTCCTTTTGTAATGCTCTTGGAAATTAGTTGAATAAGCTACTTAAATATCAGCTCAACATTCACACATATATCACAGGTCACATGATGATCTAAGAACATACAGGAATCTGGCTAGTCATGTTCATTCCCATCCACTAGAGGGAGGCATGAACCTGCTGTGGAAAGCTAACCCTTGGATTCTATAACTAGAAACTGTGACAACTCTATAGCAAGGGGTCCTTTGTAGAATTTGAGCCCTTAATAAATCTGCACAGGACTGGAGGGGCTAGGGAAGATAAAGGAGAATATGCAGAAGAATGCTCCTGCACTCCAGAGGGAGAACACAGGTGGACTCCAGTTCTATTGCTGATAGGAGATTAATGACTCTGATCCAGTGTTGTACCAATAAACCAGCTTTTAACAAGCAAATGCACAAAAACCCTTATTTGCTGATTGTATATAGTGTTTATGGACTTCCATAGAGAGAAAGATAATATCAAATTAATCCATGTTCTGAAAACCAGAGAACTGACATGTATTATTGTTCATGTCAATCAATGCCTTGTAGTGTTCTGAAGGAAACAGATGTGAGCACCTCTGAACTACCCTGAGCTACCCTGTGGCCAGGAGAAATCTTGGTGTAACTATTGTGCCCAGCGGCTCGAGACCCCACAAAGACCACCAGAGACCACGATCAATGCAATCACAAAGAGTCTTTTATTAGCAAGCTCGAGCCTGGTCCTCCACGCACTCGGTAACCGGTGACGCTAAGAGGCTCCGAGCCGATGTTTAGCAGGGTTTTTATAATGAAAGGCAAGCAGTTTTATAGTGTTCTTTTTAATTGGTTAACATATAATATTGTATACAAAGCATGTTATTTTATGTTCTGGGTCACCCTGACCTCCGAGAGGAGGGTTGTCATTATCTTTAAGTTTGCTTTTGTGACAGCAAAGTTTGCTTTTGGGTCAGCCACCTGGCCTTTATAGATAAGATAAGAGATGAAAATTCTTTGTGGCTTTTATGAGGGGTTGAGGGCAGTTTGGGAAAAGCCTCATATTTACACAAGTGCAGGCTTTTTCTATCTTTTCATTCCTCCCCTCTCCAAGAACATTTAGAGAGCCAATCTTGGTCTCTATTGTTTTAATTTTTGCTGCTTAATGGACTGATATTGGGCCTTTAGCACCATTAGCTGTACCGTATTTATTCTATCTTTAACAAAGGCAATTAACTTATTTAAAATGCAGGGGCCAAAAGTTAAAATAAGCAAAAGCAGAGCTAAGGGGCCTACTAGGGTAGAGATTAGGGTAGCAAGCCAAGGGGACCTATTGAACCATGCTTCAAATCAATTTTCTTGGGCCTCCCTCTCTCGCTTTCTCTTGGCGAGACCCTCTCTGACCTTAGCCATGGATTCCCTCACTACTCCAGAATGATTAGCATAAAACCAACATTCTTCTCCCAGGGCTGCACATAGACCTCCTTGCTTACAGTCTTTAAAGGCAGGAAAATTTGGTAATTAATGAGCTTAGGAGATCCTTAACATTTTATTCTCCCAGGGGCAGTCTCCAACTTCCAGAGGCAGATGGCCTTCATGGCCTTCATTTCCTCAATTTGACCCGATCCCCCATTTCTACACTAACTGCCTATCCCCAGTTCTGGCTTCATTCCCCCCCCCCCTCTAAATTTAGGAACTCCTTGCTATAAGGGAAAGGGGGTGATGTCCATTCTGGCTGCTTCAAGCTGGAAGGGGGCAGCGTGGGTAAGCAGTTTGGAGTTCCCTTTTTAAAAATCAGGTCAATTGAGGGGTCCAAGGTAGAAGTCTGGTTGGGGAAGAGCAGGTTGTAAAGGCATCTGGGGGTGGGTGCTTCTATGAGAGAACAAAAAGACATGAGTACTGAAATGAGATTGATACAATATAAATGTTGCAGCATTTGGAACATGTCAATGCATATCATAAAAATGACAGAAGTCAATAATTCCTCACCAGGGGGTGGAAGAACTGAGAAGTTGTTTCCCTAACAAGGCCTAGCAAAGGCTGGAGGGGACAAGGCCTTTATTTGGGGACTTTAACATTGTCTAGGTTATCAGGAATGTAAACACAATATTTAACTCTTAATGTCATTGATGTCCCCAGAAAATATAGTTAAGCTACTTAATGTCATCTGATTTTTATACAATATCCCTTTATTGGTATAGCCTGTGTTAAGTAGAGAACTCTATATTTCTGTTACTTAGGGCTAGATAATCATACTAGCAAACATAGATTAAGCCTACCTGTGACTGTAGGCCTTAAACTGACTAAAATCTTCTGACTCTGGCAGTTTCCCTTGATAGTTATCAGGCACATTTGCCTAAGAATCTTTCTTTTGTAGCTTCCACTCTTAATTTTAGTGGCTAACACAAGTGTACATCTTAAGTTACTTTTAACTATTATTTCTTTTAAAAGCCCAAGAATGGCTGTATTTTGGTTTTAACTGTTTTGCTAGGCGTCTAAGATCAATCTGGTCAATGTAACCTGTTCCTGTCTGTTAAAGAGTTGGCTGAGTTCTCACAGGGGTCACTAATAGAGAACTTAATAGCAGCTTCTTAGCTCAGTTAGTGCCATTCATTAGGCAGGGTCTCCTTGATGAGGTGGCTTCCCTTGGAAGCATCAGGGTGTCTCCCTTTTTCCATGACCCTCCTCTGCAGCAGTGCACTGATTGGCTTTTTATCCTCCACTGGCCTCATGAATCTCCTTGATCAGGAGGTTGTGTGACCCAGAGTTGCAAAGCTCCTTATAGAAGTTCTCTTGTTCCCTGGATTCAGGCTGACTGAGGGCAAGACCCGAATACTGACTTTTCTTGGCCTCCATATTTAATCTCAATCTCTAAATTTGATCTTAACCATCCAGCAAGTCAGTCTCACCAGTCATAAAGTAAGAGTACTGGGCTTTAGCTTCAATGTTTATAACTTTACAGTCATTTACCCTTTTATTAAAGTACTAACACATACTATCTGTTTTGAAGGTGATGGCCTATTATCACAAGTTACCTAGGTTGTATGTTCTGGAAGCAGCTACTTCTGCAAAACAGTGACAGGCAACAGTTTTACAAAATGAAATTAGCAAGAGTAAAAACATATTTAGCTTGTATAATAGTTATCTTGAATTTTGACTGAGTTCTACATTATATACCCTGTTTGAGATCACAGTAATCTTTACAACAAACATCAAACTTTTGAGCACAACTTTAAATGAGTTAAAGTCTGGCTTACTTTGGAGCCATTCTAACATGTAGCAGGGTGAGGCAGAGCCTTATCTCAGGTAAGGCAGGGCTCTTAACAAATCTTAAGTAAAATGTTCTAATCCTAAAGCTAATTTTTGCCCCTTTTGCCATGACCAGCATGACCAAATTTTCAAGTTCAGTGAGGGTCAAAGGAGTATTAGAAAATAAAGGTTTATAAACACAGATTTTGAAGATTAAGCTGAGATCAGATGGAGCTCTGTTCTCTGATGGAAATGCAGATCTAAAGAGTTATGTTAGCAATCTTTATACATGTCTTATTATTAGGTTAAAGACTATGTCAGCATTATTCTTTGTTTTCAGGAGAGTTACAGAGACTAGAACATCTACGTAACTTTTTTCCACAACTGCAAAGTGCAATGTTAGGAACTCTGTGTAGCTCTCAAAGAAGTCCACTGTCCAAAGTTACTGTAAGGTGGACAGGAACTAGAGAAGGGAGCTGATGAAACACTGGTTATCTAGCAAAACAATTTCTTTCTGCCCAAGAGCTGTGTGCCTGAGATCAATGTAAGAGCTGATAGGACTCCTGTACAGAGCCTCCCCAGGGAGGCTACTGCCACAGCAGTTAGGCATCTTGTGCTCCTACACAGGAACACTCCCAGGCACCATGCATGCTACAGTCATGAGGTCAGAGACCCCAATCTCAGTCATTGTTGTCCCATTTTTGCTATTGTGCATTACACTCTTTCTTAAATGTCATTTTAAGAAGTTTACATATACATATATTGATTTCTGAGTCCATATGAACATTAGTTAACACAGTCTAACATTATATCCAAAACAGGAATCAATCAAAGAAAGGCTGAGAGAGCTTTTAACTTTTCTTTTGTGTAGCGAAATGCTTTCACCTTCTATAATATGAACCTTTAAACAAATCAGGCTGTCACTAACTCTTAGATATACATTTACATTTAAATTTTTATCTCAGTGACATAAGTAACCAATTTTACATATACCTTACTGATAATAGGTCCCATAATAGAACATTAAATGATAGAAATAAATCCCCAATAAAATGTATTCTTTAAGTTTAAAATTACCATTATAGACAAGTTTATTCTGGAGAATAGCAGCTTGATAAATTTCCTGCTTTAAAAACTTGTATACCTGGAAAATATGAATACATTTAATATACAAAGAGTGACCATTTCACAATTACCTTGACACTTTAATCTTAGTAAATTTAGTCTTTAAAGAAAAATTTAGACTCTGTAACATAGTACAATACTCTTAACAGTTGTTTAACCATATTGTATAAACCCCAATTTTTAAGACTAATTGTTTTAAAGAATAAAACTTAATAGACACAAAGTTAAGAGTAATTTAGTGTTTCTAAGAAATTCTTGTCATTTTACCATGTCATTTTACCATATAGGTTAAACTTTGGCTTATATTAGAATATTAGTATTTCACCTTAGGAAAAACCTTAAATAGCTTCAACTGTCTCATATACATACAACCAACTTAGTTACACACAAACTTGTTGAAACTTGCCCTTTACTTACACAGACTTTCTTAGCACTTACTTAGACCCTCATGTGTTCCATCACACAAGCACTTTCTTACCCAGAAACATTTCCTTTTCCTTTTTATTAAATATATTTCCATACCCAGAACCTTTTATTTTCTCTTTCCTATCTGTTGACCCCTTTTTGTCCACATTCTGAAACAACTCTTATGAAATTTTTGAATTTAGACAAATTACTCCAATTTAACAAGATAAAATACTTTGTTGTTTATAGTACTCTAACTGAAACACAGTGAGAGGGGAGATGGTAACTCTAAATCCAAATCTAAGAGCTCCTTGGAGATTTGCAGAACTGGAGGGGGAGCAGGGGGAGGTGGTAAGGGAGCAGATGGAACGCTCACCCTCCGGGTTGGGGTTTTACCTATTAGGACATAACTCTTAATAACCTTGTTTTTAGTAATGACACAAAGCAATTTTAAACCCTTTTTAATTTACCAACCTATGAAAACACCAATAATGTTTAAGTATGTTACTCCATGGAATTTAAGGACTTAAGAGTACTTAATGTTATTTAACAATTAGCATTTTAACTTTGTAAATTAATCAGATGTTGCTAACAAACACATTTGAGTAGTCCCATACATGTTAAATTTAATTTGCTTATTTTGAAAAAAACAAGATATCAGACAAGTGTCCTGAACAGTATTTGCCATCTCTTTCCTGTTGAAGAAAAGTCCTAGAAACAATTGATATTAGGCATTTTATTAATATCAATATTTTATTAGTTTGACCACCTACAGACTTGTGAGTTATTTCTAAAAACATTTCACTTTTATTAGTTTACCCAATTTAAATCGAACCCTTTTAAATCACATGAATAAAAGTATTTGGATCCATTTTTTAAAATTTTAATTTTATGCACGCTTATTATCTATGTCAATTTTGTCAGGTACATATATAGGCAATACGACCTTAAACAATAACACATACACATAACACAAAAGCAAAGGCCTTGTAATGTTTATCTCCATTACAATGTAACAGATGTTTAAAAATAACTCTAAAGTTGGATAAAAATAGAACTGATCAAAAAAGAAAAAAAATCATTAACCTAGGTATGTAGGATCAAAATTATGAGCTCAAAAATACAGCATTAAAGAAAAACAAAACAAAACAAGAATCCTAGGAAATGAGTTAGTTCTGTGTAGCAGCCCAGGAGTTTAAAATGGACACCTTTTATTTTTTTTCCCCCTCAGGTCACCCCCCCTTCCCGCTGAGACTGCTGCAGTTTACATTCCAATGCAGGCTTCAGCAAGGCCAGGCAGTGGGGAGCGGGGATCACCTAGGACTTTTTAACCCTTTTTCTTCCTGGTTGAGAAATCAGGTTAGGTTTGAATGCAGAAAATCACAAAACATTATTTCTCACTACTTTTGAGGAATGGAGCTGCTGAGCTCTCTGCCTAGGGGGATTGGAGTAAACAAATCTCTCAGGAACAAGGAGAAGGACTGTAAAGTACCCTGCAATGAATATCCCTAAGCCTAAGATGGGATTAACACAATAAAGAATTTAATATGAGACAAGAGTAAAGACCGTACGGTACAATACACAAAAAGACAGACATATAGTGCGCTAAATCAAAATTGGCTAGTTGGTATTTTGTCGACAAAAACAAATAATTTCCCAATGCGACAAAGAGTTGCCCAGATGCAACACAAAAGTTGCCCAGATGCAACACGAAAGTTGCCCAGATGCGACAAAGAGTCACCCCGATGCAACAAAGAGTCGCCCCAATGGGTCGAGGGGACGTCTCCCGAGACCCTGCTGGGGTCCTATAGCTCATCCGCCAGGACTTTGCCAGCCCAGAACCAGAACCTGCAGGCAATCCAGACCAGAAAAAATGCGGCAATGCCTTACTCACCGGCCGAAGGTGTCACTTATGACTCTATGATCAGGTGTCTGGGTGGGCTTGGGGCATTCCGGGCGAGCCCCCAAAATGTTGTGCCCAGCGGCTCGAGACCCCACAAAGACCACCAGAGACCACAATCAATGCAAGCAACAAAGAGTCATTTATTAGCAAGCTCGAGCCTGGTCCTCGGTGCACTCAGTAACCGGTGATGCTAATAGGCCCCGAGCCCATGTTTAGCAGGGTTTTTATAATGAAAGGCAAGCAGTTTGACAGTGCTCTTTTTAATTGGTTAACATATAAAATTGTATACAAAGCATGTTATTTTAAGTTCTGGGTCACCTGACCTCTGAGAAGAGGGTTGTCATTATCTTTAAGTTTGCTTTTGTGCCAGCAAAGTTTGCTTTTGGGTCAGCCACCTGGCCTTTATAGATAAGATAAGAGACGAAAATTCTTTGCGACTTTTATGAGGGGTTGAGGGCAGTTTGGGAAAAGCCTCATATTTACACAAGTGCAGGCTTTTTCTATCTTTTCATAACTACTGCCGTGGCCAATTTCAAGATGCCACTGGTTTAACAACCAAGTTGAAGATTCCTTGGATATTGAACCAGTGTCAGTGGGTTAGTAACCTTTCCTGTAAAATGGGGGTGATAACTTTGCCCATGATGTAGATTCCACTACATAGTAGACACATGAGCACCTTGGACACTTCCTTCACCAAGGTGCTTGTGGAAAATGGGCATCCCCGGCACCCACTCCAGAGGGGAATGATTTAGAAACTTCTAGGGAGAATCTGTACTCTAAATAAGTGACACCAGGTGACTCCTGTGATCCAGGGATGTGGGGGAAAAGTGCTCTAATTTTTTTTTTTTCCATACATGAGGAATTGAACCCAGGGCTTCATGAATGCTAGGCAAGCACCCTACCACTGAGCTACCTCTCCAGTCCTAAATGACTTCTATAAGTGGGTCTGATGTCAGTAGGTCAGACTGACAATTGGGCCTGCTTGAGAAAATGGATGCAGAGAACTCAATGAAGGGCATTTAATTCCCCGGCTACCTCCTCTACCCTCAGAAGCCTGCTGTTTTCCCCTCTTAGGTAAGGCTTCCTTACATCTAGGAAGCGCATTGTTCCAAGGATCTCTGGGTTGTTTTCAAGCAACCATTTATTGAGACTTTACAAGGTGACAAGCACATTACAACTCATCATTTATTTTCATTCTCAGAAAATTCTTAGGACATAGATTCTTGTACTAATCCCATTTTACAGAGAAAGATCAAAGAGGTCAGGAGAGTGTTCAAGCACACACAACTGGGAGGTGGCTGAGCTGAAAACCCACCCTGGCCCTGGGTTCCATTCTGATCTATCTGCATGGAGGCCTGTGTTCTCTGTCCTCTGTAGAAGTCCTATTCTCTTTCTCTCCTCCCAACCATATTAGGGTGGACAGAGCAAAGGCAGGTCATTTCTAGTCTTCAGGTGTCCTGAACGAAGCTTCCAGAGCACCAGAATGGAAGAATGTAGGACTTCAAGGGAAGGAAACAAGACTGGGCCTGAAAAACCTATAAAATTCAGAGGGGACACCCAGGGGAGATGGGCACTCCAGGTCTGAAATGCATTCAGCTCAGGTAAGGAGCTCTGGGAGTTACTATGAAGCTCTAAGAGGAAGCTAAAACTGCAGAAGGAACTTCTCACCCTCTGTCACTCATTTCTCATTTCTCCTTTGTAACAGGCTGGGAGGTCTTTCTTGTATATTTTATCTTCTCCCCATAACTAGAGAATAAAGCCTTAGGAATAACAGCAATACAGAGAAAATGAGCTTTGGAGTGGGACAGATCTGAGTTGAACCCTTGGTTACTTACTACCTGTGTGATGTTGGGCAAGGTACTTACGCTCTCTGAATGTCAGTCTTCTCTGTGTAAACTGAGAGCACACAGAGTACCCACCTTGTCAGATAGTCCTGAGGTTACTGTAGTTTGAATCTTGAATGTCTCCTAAAGGCCCATGTTTTGAATAGTTGGTTGCCATGGTACTACTGAAGACGGTGGAACCTTTAGGAGTTGGGGTCTAGTAGGAGGAAGTTGGTTATTGGGGGAAGGCCCTTGAAGGGGATGTTGGGACCACCAATATTGGGACCAATATTGGGATATTGGGACCTCCTCTCTCTTGCTCTCTCTGTCTCTTTTTATTAAAAAAATATTGTGGACTGGGGAGATAGCTCAGCTGGTAGAGTGCTTGCCTCGCAAGCACAAGGCCCTGAGTTCTATCCCCAGTACCGCCAAAAAAAAAAAAAAAAAAAAAAAAATTGTGTGTGTGTGTGTGTGTGTGTGTGTGTGTGTGTGTGGTACTAGGGTTGTTCTATCACTGAGCTACATCCCCAACTATTTTTATTTTTTCATTTTGAGACAGGGTCTCACTAAGTTGCCGAGGGTTTCACTAAATTTGCCCAGGCTGGCCTGGAACTTGCAACCTTCCAGCCTCAGCCTCCTGAGTTACTGAGATTACAGGTGTGCACCACTGCACCAGACCTCTTGCCTCTTTTGCTTCCCAGCTCCCCTAAGGTGAGCAGGTTCCTCTGCCATGCATCTTGTGATGATGTGCTGCCTGGCCACAAGCCCAAAAGGAATGGGACCCACTGACCATGGACTGAAACCTCCCAAACTGTGAGCCAAAATAAACTTCTTCTCTTTTAAGCTGACTATCTCAGGTATTTTGTTACAGTCGTGGAAACCCAAATAAGACAAGGATTAAGTGAAATAGAGCAGGTAGAGGTTTTTACAAGTAATGTTTGAATGAATGGTAGTTGTGTCTTCCTGCTCCTCCTCCTCTTTGAGAGCAAACACGTTTATGCTCCCTTGTGTCTCAGGTAGACACTTAAAGTTTTATGATTTTTCAGCATTAAAGAGACTTTTCCACAAGGAGATAAATGTGTGGCAAGAAGCATTCTCAAAGAAAAGCATTTTTTGAAAGAATAAATGCTATGTCGATTGTCACAAAAAAAAATTAAGGCAAAAATAACTAAAGCAGTTGTCAAGAATTTTCTCCCTTGAATGGTATTTTAGACTGAGATATAGATGGGAGGGCAGAGGTAGGCAGGGATAGGATGGGGTCCGGCTGACAAGCCTAAGAGGTACTAGCCCTGGCAGTGAACATTAGGAGACCAGGGGGTAGCAATGCAGGAATCGAATCTCCTGTGAGGAAACAGGTATGGATCTATCTATGAATTAGATGGCCTGGGTTCCTGTATGTAGCTGTGTTTTCAAGTAGCTGTATGAGCTGCTTGGAGAGAAAAGTTCATTTTATGGCTTTAGTTACCAACAAAAGAGGGAATTAGATAGTAGAGAAGAAAATAATTTCCTTTTCTGGTTGGGCTCATCAGATTAAGAAATAACATATGTGAAAGAAAAGCCTTCTCTCTAAGCATGAAAGATCAGGTCTGCATTTTTCTTTGAGGTAGTAAATGTCACCTTTCCTTTTAAAAAATTGATTCATAATTGTCCCATGTGATATTTCAGGTGTGGTGATCAAATCAGGGTCGTCATCTCAAACACTTATCATTTCTTTGTGTTGAGAATGTTCAAAATTCTCTTTTCTAGTTATTTTGACATATAAAGAAAATTGCTACTAACTATGGTCACTCTGCTGTGATATGGAACACTACAACTTATATGCTTCCTCTTAACTATAATTTTGTATCCTTTCACTGACCTCTCCAGGTCTGGATTTTTATAAAAGCCATTTATGCAAAATGCACCACTGGAGAGTTAGTTGATGTGGGTCTAAAGGACAATAAGAGGCATTTCTAGCAACGTTCCATAATATGAATGAAGAACTTGAAAATGTTAAACACATTTATAAGACGCATCAGAAAAAATTTAGTGAACTTTTTTTCTTAGAGCATTATACTTATACACAGTAAGTAGTTGGGTTCATTTTGACAAAAGCAGGCATGCGTGGAATTTGATTGACTCCATTCCAGTCCCCATTCCTCCCTTTCCCCCCCTCTTTTCTCTTCCTATTCTTCTGATCTTCCTGCTGCTCATTGATATACATATTTATTTATTTAATTTGTTCTAATTAGTTATACATGACAGTAGAATGCATTTTGACACATTGTACACTTTAGTCAACTTTAAAAAACCATTAAACTCTGAAACCAGACAGTCTTATTAGAATCTGTGTTCTCTTATGCCATGTCTATCTAGACTTTTTTTTTTTTCCTTTTTGACCTCATTTTTTGGAACTATTACACTGTCTGACCTGATATTAATATTATTTTATTCTGAGTCAGAAGAGGTGAGGAAGCTGCATTTCAGAATTGCATTTGAGTCATTTGTGAAATTGCATCTTACAATTTGCCACCATTTCTAGCAGTTCTTTAACATTTTCTTTCTCAACTGGGTGTTCACATTCATGCTTCCAGGGTCTGGTTTCTCTTCTAGTTCATAAAACGAGAATTGCTTTAATCAGGGCTGGGGTAAGGACAGGAATATTTATTCTTTTTTTTTTAATATCTTTTTTTAGTTGTCAGTGGACCTTTACTTATTTTAGTTATTTATATGCGGTGCTGAGAATCGAACCCAGTGCCTCACACATGCTAGGCAAGCACTCTACCCTAGCCCCAGGAATATTTATTCTTCATGTTGTTTGGTTTCAAGTGGATACGCATTAGAAACCCAATGTATGCAAGAGATCTGTGTGGAATTTAAGTCCCTTCAAGCATCAGTACACAGGACAAGTTAATTTACCTATTTGTTTACAAATGTCAAAGACAAAGACTAAGACAAATGAGAGTGACTTAGAGAGAGTTGGCTGCAGATATTGGTTGCTGAGGTGGTTCATTTAAACAACAGGTCAGAGAAACCTGTCCTGTGTTCTGGGCACCCAGTTATCAGGTTATATCTGCCTTGCTGATTCTGTCCTTGATCATTTTACTGAGGGTTGGATTCAAACACAAGTCAGTAAAGAATAAATTATGTAAATATGCTTACAGGTGGTCAGGCCTAGACCAGAATTCGGCAAAATTTCATTCAGCAATACCTGGGTCTAGGGGACAGACAGGTCTTCATTTATGCACCAAATAAGAAAAACAGTGGGAAAAGCATGGGCCTAGCAGATGAGTAGGCAAGCTTGAGTTGTAATTCCACTTTACCTTATGCAAGTGGGTGACCTTATATTAAAAATGTCACTCTCAGTTTCCCCATTGATAAAATAGGGACAGTCCCAGGGAATCTGTGAAGATTAAGTGAAACAAAAATGAACAACCTATGTAGGCCTGCCTACTGTGGCACTTGGGCAGAGCTCTACTCTGCAGATCCAGCAGAAGCTTGTCTCACAGGGGGCAGGAGGTGTGAGGCAGGGTTTGCATGCAGAGGCCTAGTGTTCCGCACACAGAAGTTGTGCCCGCCGTCTTCATTTGTGATCAAGTGCCGTAAGATAAGGAGGTAAACAGGCTGCGTCCTGGGTTCAAGTCCTTGTCAGTCACTGACAGGTCATGTGATCTTAGGTCAGACACAACCTTCTTGAACATCCATTTTCTCAATCATAAAATGGGAAATAATTAATAGGATTTTTACTTTATACGTTTGTTGTATATAGAAAGTCGGCATAGTTAAGTGTCTAATAAGTGGTAGCTGTCTATGAAGTCGCTCCTTTCTTATCATGTAACTTCATATATAAGCTCTGTGGTTCTCAGTTTCTCAACTGAAAAGTGGGGTCAGTATTGCCTATTTACAGACCTGGTGTGAGGATTAAGCGAGAGGCTGTGAAAGTGCTTAGCACACAGTCTGGCATAATGTAGATACTTGATAGATGTCAGTTTTCTTTATCCTCACACCATTTTTCTTGCCTGTTGGCTCATAACTGAAATTCCTTCATTATAGTTTCCATTCTAGCGATATCATGTTAACAAGCAAGTACCACCTAATGGAACTGAGTTTTTAAAGTCATCATTTGAACTTTTTTTCCTTCAGGTGGAAGGGAGGAAGGAGCACATGGGTATGGGGGTATCTGGAGAGACACCTAGGAGGAGGGCAGGGAGGCTGAGATTGGCAAAGATAAAATCTTGTCCTTTACATATTTTCACCAGGCAAATTGTATCAGCTATCCACTCTCCAAAGTAAATTCTGTGCTCAGTATTAGGAAACTGTCTTACAATGAAAAAAACAAAAAAACCAAAAAAAACCAAAAAACCCCAAAACAGAACTCTTGGCTTCAATGAAAGTTGGACGTGGGGGAGGGGGCGGGATAGTAGAGACTTTTGATAAACTCGTTCATAGTTTATAAAGTAGGTACTCCTCCATATTTGGAGCCTTCTTCACTACCTGTGCACCTCATTCTTATAAACACAGAGCACAGGAGGGTCCCTGAAAGCTATTTTGGGTTAAACCCTAGTTGAAGCTGGTACTGTAAACGGTTCCCTCCAAATGCCACTTTGGTGTTCCTCCCTTAGAGATAAAGATCACATCAAGGACCATATCCCAGTCCAAGTGTAGTGGCTCTGGCCTGTAATACCAGCTACTCGGGAGGTTGAGTAAGAAGTTGGCAGCCTCAGCATCTTAGACCCCCATCGCAACAAATAAAAAGGGTTGGGGATGTAGCTCAGTGGTAGAGAGATTTCCTAACATGCGTGAGGCCTGGGTTTGATCCCCAGTACCAAATCTCTTATGCCATGTATGTGGATGGTTTAATATTAATCAGGCACAGGTGTGACACCGGGGGAGTCTCACAGTGGATTGTGGGACATCTAGCCATGGAAAGCTGACTTGAAGTCCGCTGTTTCTTAACGACTGTAGATTCGTCTGGTTCCTAGTCTTCACCGGGTGGGGCCAGAGCCAAAAGGATGAGAAGCATCGGGGATGCCAGCAGGGGGCGCAAGAGGCCCTCGCCAGGCGAGTGAACAAACCCAGGCTCAGTCAATGAAGAGGAGCGCCGCCGCCGCGGAGGCACAGGTTTTCGGTAGGTGAGTTAGAGAAGACACCTGAGCTCTTAGATCCAACCTCAAAGGCCTTCCTGGTCAGCCTCAGAGGTCTGGCGGTCATGTCTCCAGCAGCAGTTCACCGCTTTGCCTCTCAGGGGCGCAAGGTTCGGCTTGCTGCTGGGGATCTGGTAAATCCAAAGCCTCTCTAGTTTCACTCCTAGGTATGGACGTATGATGTGTGTATTTCTGTGCTGGGGATCCAACCAAGGGCCTCTAGTTTCACTCGTAGGTATTTACTTACTTTCTTTTTGCTCTGCTGGGAATCCGGTGGAGGGCCTCACTCGCCCAGGCAAACGATTCACCACGGAGCTACACCCCTGGGGTTCCCCTGTTGTGCCCAGTGGCTCAAGACCCCACAGAGACCACCAGAGACCACGATCAAAGCAAGCAACAAAGAGTCATTTATTAGCAAGCTCCAACCTGGTCCTCCTTGCACTCGGTAACCGGTGCGGGTAAGAGACCCCAGCCCATGTTTAGCAGGGTTTTTATAATGAAAGGCAAGCAGTTTTACAGTGTTTTTTTTTAATTGGTTAACATAAAATTGTATACAAAGCATGTTATTTTAAGTTCTGAGTCACCCCGACCTCTGAGAGGAGGGTTGTCATTATCTTTAAGTTTGCTTTTGTGCCAGCAAAGTTTGCTTTTGGGTCAGCCACCTGGTCTTTATAGATAAGATAAGAGACTAAAATTCTTGGCGGCTTTTATGAGGGGTTGAGGGCAGTTTGGGAAGAGCCTCCTATTTAGACAGGTGCAGACTTTTTCTATCTTTTCACCCCCACCCCAGTTCACTACTGGATTCTTAAAGAGCCAGACTTCTGAATTTAATGACACCCACGTGGGTTATGGTCCTGAGGCAGGATCCGTAATGTGAGACCCGCGACTGGCACCATCAATTCCAGCAGCACCCGGGACCTGGAGAAATGCTCATTCCCAGTCCCCACGTAGCCCTCCTACATCTGAGACTCTCCGGAGAGGCAGGAGGAACCGGTCTGTGCTTCACAACCCTTGTGGGTAGCTGTAATGGGGCTCCAGGGCGAGAGCCCTTCCCCAGGGCCACCCCTTGGTGGATCTCTAGGCACCGCTCCGGGTCCTCCTGCGATCTCCCGTTCGTGGTCACGTGAGCTCATAAACTAACCCCCACACCCTCTTCTCGGTGTTTAATAGGAACAGGCTCATCGTGAAGTCGGGGTGATCTCTCCAGCTGCTGGCCCTTTTGACACTCTCTACGCCCCTGCCGGGAGGCCGTGGGAAACGCCGAGGCTGCAGGAACCACCTCTTGAAACTTACAGGGTGCGGAGGAGGTGACCAGAGCTGGGGCTGAGAGGGACCATCGCGTGTTGCAACTGGCATTCCTGGCATCCGGGGCTGCGGGTAAAGGCTGGCGACAGGGCTGGGTTGCGAGTTGCTCTCACTTTCTGCAGCAGGTGGCCGAGAGCCAGCTCCGAGAGTGGAACTTCTCCTAGATATTTTAGAGACTGCAAGGCCGGCGTGTTTACCTGTGAGGTAGGTACCCGCTTCGTCAAGGTGTGATTTAATTGTCATGACTTTGAAATTCTGCAGTGAGAAACCAGTAATATGGTGTGAACAATGAAGTGAGATAAATCCAACTCTCCGCCCGCCCCCGCCTCCCTGTACCGGGGATTGAACGCGGGGGCACTCTACCAACGAACTATAAAGTCCAGCGTTTTTTATTTTTATTTTGAGACAAGATCTTGCTAAATTCCTGAGACAGGCTTTGAACTTGCAATCCTCCTGCCTCAGCCTCCGGAGCCGCTGTGATTACAGGCTCTGGTCTCCAACCTTGGGAACTCCTGGAAACATAGACGTTTTGTGCTTTGATTACATATCCTCACCTTAGACACCAAGTTAACTTATTCTGTTTGTGCTTATGAGTTTGGGGTTGGTTGCGATAATATAAATGTCTTTTTAAAAGAAAACAGAATCCTGTGGATGTCCTGACTGTGGGTGAAATGACTACAGAGTTCAACACGATGCTTCACGCTTGAGTTTTGTAAACTGAGAAAGAGTACAAGTCTCAGGTAGACGACCAGTGCTTTAAAAATAGGTTAACCGACATTCCTCAGCCATATCAGAAAGAGATTTACTTTTTTACTGGGCAGACAGAGCTATCTTGAATCTGGTCTTTTACTTGCTGAAGAGGAATCTGTTGCCTCTTCACACACTGGTGTCATATTGGAAGTACAAAATCAGGTCTAGTGAATATTACTTTTAAAGAGATTTGAATTTGAGTGGAGTTTTGTTTAGGAAAGTAAGGTTGACTTAATTTTATCTTCTTTTGAAAAGCAGGTTTTTGTTTTGGTGTGGTATGCAGCACTTTTTGGGAAAAGATTTTGCCTTCCTTTGTTATATTTCTAGTATTTCCATTGGAAAATTTTACGTCTGCTGTAAATTCCTGAACTCACAATGGCTATTTTCCTTTTTGCCTGTGGGAAAGATGTTTGTGATTTAAGAGGCGAACATGTGAAAGGTTTGTACTGTGATTTGGGTATTAGTGGATGTATTGTGACCATGGAAAAAACATGCTATAGGGCTGTGGCTGTGGCTCAGTGGCAGAGCACTTGCCTTGCATGTGTGAGGCACTGGGTTCGATCATCAGCACTGCATAAAAATAATAAATAACTAAAGACATGCTGTCCATCTACAACTACAAAATTTTTTTAAAAAACTTGATGTATTTCTTTGGCTTTTTCCCCACCTCTGGAGAAAATCTTTATGTTTCTACATATATTCTAGAAGGGAAAATGTAGATTTCTTCATCAATAGGTGTGCAGGTATAAACTTTAGGACTCCTATTTTGCATTCAGTTTTTTAGATGAATCCAAAACATTCTTATTTCAAAAGTTGTTTCTTGTAACACTTAGTCTTGCTCAAAACATATAAATCTTTAAAGTCAATTGAAAATGACACATTTCATCATGGTTCTGAGGGACTCGATTGAATCTAACTACCTTTTACATTTTAAAGTATTTATAATACAGATAAGGCAAAACAGTAAATTCAACCCATAAAAATATAAATTAGCATTTAATAGATTTATGTCCCTTTTGAAGAACAAGACACTACAATTTTCTATAAATGTGTATTCAATAGGTAATGATTCAAAATATGTTTTGTGTAATTTTAGTTTTAATTAATTTTAGGGGACATATGTATGAAAATACATAAATATTGAAGACTAAACTTGAATCATTTAACTGGTAAATTTTTGTTGATTATGTCTAGAACTCTTGAGAAAAGTATACTTGAATATTGGACTTCATAATTCAATCAAACACATTGTTTTAGACATAATGACATTTGAAAAAATTCAGACGGTACAGTATTGTTTACATACAGTTATGTATGCATAGCCTTTTTGGGTATACCACTGTATGAATTATGACAGAGGGAGTTCTCGTTTTGGAAAATACATGTGAACATTTTTCTGTTGTTGTTGTTTTGTTTTTCTTTTGCAAGGGGTTGGGGGAAGGCAGTACTGGGGATTGAACCCAGAGTTGCTTTACCACTGAGGTACATCCCTAGGCCTTTTTATTTTTTATTTTGAGACAGGGTCTACTAAGTTGCTTAGACCCTCACTAAGTTGCTGAGGTTGGTCTTGAACTTGCCATCCTCCTGCCTCAGCCTCCCAAGTAACTGGGATTACAGTTGTGCACTATGGGGCCCAGCACATGTACACATTTTAAAGAGTATGTGAATCAAGTATTAATGATCAGTTCTGTGGTTATTTTAGAGTAATTTTTCTTTATTCCTAATTAATATTAAATTGATTGAAGGCCTTACTACTTTGCTTTGGGAAAGATACGTTTAAAGCTCCTGATTGCCAAACAGATGAATACATCAAGGATGCTCAATCCTTAAGAAATGTATTTTTAAATATTTTCTGTGAAATTCCTTCTAGTTTTTTCTCCCCCTTCTAGTTTTTGCTTTGTGAGTGTGAATTTATGACTTTCATGGGACACACAAATGTAGAGTGTTTGAATAGAATACCCGGGGAACTATGATGGACAGGTGAGAGAAGAAAGGGGATGAGTTAGCAAAGTCCTCCAAGTCTGCAGGATTGAGAATGTAGCATCAGGGGCTCTGCATTTTGTTTATACATACAAAGCAGCCCAGCTCTCTGGACTGATGATGATGAACTTCTGTCCAACAGAAATTAAGGAAGTAAAATCAGGAGGCAAAAATCTTTGGGGTGGCAATAAGTCATTTTTTCTTAAAGTGTCTGGAAATTCTACACCATAGCTGTATTCAGCAGCATGCCAGTAGACTGGCTTCCCCCTCCTGGATATGTAATCGTACCTTACAGAATGCTTTCACATATAGCATTTCATTTACTCCTCAGAGCACTATGAAAAGATGCAGCCCATAATAAGTCCCGATTTTTACTGAGGAAAATGTAGAAGCTCAAGGAGTTTATATGTTTTTGTCTAAAATGACCTGGCTTTCAGGCAGAACTGAGACCAAGACCCAGCGTCTGCTCGGTGCTCTCAGCCAGAATATACATAAAAACAGGCTCTGTGGTGACTGACTTCTTATTCTTTAGCTAGCTGTGTAGGTGCTTTAATAAAATCAGTTTATTCTTTTTGGAATGTCTTCCTGCTATTTCGTTTGTTTGTTATTTCCACAATCCCACAGTGCTGGGGACTCAAACCCGGGCGGGCCTCCAGCAGGAGAGGCAGGCACTCTACTAGGTGGGCTATAGGGCCTGCACTTCTTCCTGCTATTTCTAGGGTCAACCTTGGTCTTCTCCATAAAACTGCTGCCAATATTTGGGATTTTAAAAACTTAGTTTTTTCAGCTTAAGAGTCATAATGTGTTTCCTAGCCAGTGCCTTAGAACACCAGGCATAATCCTATGTATACAAAAAGCTTTTCTGCTGAACACAGATGTGACCTGAGATGGCCAGACAGGTGTGTATGTGCTGTGCTGATGGAGTGGGAAAGAGAAGTCTCTGGATGGAAGACAGGCTTTTGCCACAAAGGACATGGACCAGTCATTTTAGGTTGTGGTTATTAATTAAAGAAGATTGTCATAAAAGTAGTGAGTAATTCTAGAATATCCAGATCTATGTTCTTTTGTTGACCAGGTAAACTTCCATGCCTGCCAGGCCCCCAAATTAAACTCGTTAGAGACTATTTTTCCCTATTCTATCAGATATTGCGGTCACTGAGGCCTTGGTTGGCCTCAGATGATGTGCTGAGAAAATCCTGCCCTACAATGTTGAAGAAATTTGATCTTTTGGGAATTCTTTCCTTTAATATTTTGTATATCTGTTTTAGAGTGGAAGTACTTACATATCCAGAATGGTTTTGTCCATTCAGTTTTATAGACCTCTGGAGGAGAAGACTCTTCTTTTGCTGCCTGTTCTCCTGTTTACTGCAGTGGTTCAAGTTCATCATCCCTTGTTATGACTTGTGAAAAGTCCTTTGCATTGGCTACCAAGTTACTAATTTCCCAAAATGCTTCTGAGAAATAGTTGTCCCATGAATCTGTGTACATCCAAAAGATATACAACCAAACAGTAACCTTGCTTTTTCATGACCAACTCAACGATCCGTTCTCTAACATTGTCATTGTGCTGGGGATGTGTAGAAGCTGGGGATAGGTTGACATGTGAGATCTGTATTTTCTAGATAGTCATCATAGTATCTGATTCATTGCCTGGATGTGTCTTGGCATTTGCCATTTGGTGGTGTGTTTCTAACAGGTCATTTTAGCATCACTGTGTCAACAGTTTAGTTATAGGCGAAAACGAGTGATGGAATTGATTCTCTACCCCAGAGGAAGATGTCATATTCTTTTAAAACTTTGTGTTCATTTTCGAGATGGATAATGGGAAATGTTTCAGGTTCACGAATTTCCATGTGACTGTTCGTTACTTTGTGTCAGTAGCAGCGTTATGCTTTTAAGGGGTCTGATGAAAGGAAAAGATGGCAGTGGTTTTTCTGATAATTTGATATGTTGACTGTGCTGAATTGCTTATACTAAAGTGCTAATTACATTTCTTTTGGGAGATATAAAGTTGAGACCATGTGAAGTTCAGTTAAATCTTGTTGACCACACATTCATAGAATGATTTATTTGTTAAGCCATTTAATTAATTTTTTTATTAATTTTTATTAACCTGAAGTCTTCTGTTCAGATTCCTCTAAAATTCACTATTTTCCTGCTTTATAAGTTCCTGGATATATTTAATCTTCATTTGATGATGGGAAGTGTTTTGTTTGTCGTTATGTAAGTTTATTGAGCATACTTTGTATAAGAAAGTTGGTATACTAACTTTAGTGACCCTACTAACCTTTGAACATGCTTTTTATTCATTAATTAGGTAAGCCATCTTATTTTTATACTTTTTTAAAGTTCAAGAAATATAAAATTATTACCTCCTGATTACATTTTAATATGCATTAATGAAATTTGTTTTATGTTACCTTAAATATTTTGCCCACAATTATTATAATGTATTCTGTTTAAATTTTGTTGTTAAAGTATTCTAAATGTGTTTTGATTAAATATTTGGCTACATCAAATATAGTCAGATCATATAGCAAAAACAGTGCACTAAAATGTGATCGCGAAGGTAAGTTTTGAAAACAAAAGCACAGTGAGCAGGTGTATGTATAGGTGGATTGGGAAGTATTTCCAGGACAGACTGAAGGACAAATGCCTCTTGACAATGCTGTCAGTTCTGGAGCTGCCATCTAATGGTGACTGACGCCTCAATCACCAGCTCCTGTGGTCTCTCCTATATTCAACCACTCACTCTAACCCAGGTCATTTCCATGGATCTGCAAATGAGTTCAAGCACTCTGTTTAAAACCATTCATTGATAAACAGAAAATTATGGAATATTTTTCAGCCTTAAAAAAAAGGACATGAGCAAAACTTAAGAACCTCATACTAGGGGATATAGCTCATTTGGTAGAGTGCCTGCCTCGCATGCACAAGGCCCTGAGTTCAATACCCAGCACCACAAAAAGAAAACAAAACAAAGAACCTCATGCTTAGTGTAATAAGCAGCCGCAAAAGGACAAATACTATGTAGTTCCACTTACGGATTTAGTCAAATCTATTGAGACAGAATGTAGAATGGTGGTTTCCAGGGGCTAGAAGTGGGGCAAGAGGGAAATAATAGTAAATAAAAAAAGAAAAAAAAAAAGAATAGAGGGAAATGAAGGATTTGTTGCTTAACAGGAAGAGAATTTGAATTTTGCAAGATGAAAAGCTTTCTGGAGGTTGGTTGCACAGCAGAGTGAAGTGATTTAACACTACTGAACTGTACAGGTAGAAATGGTTAAGATGGTGCTGGGTATGGTAGCATCTGCCTGTAATCCCAGCTGTTTGAGAGACTGAGGCAGGAGAATTGCAAGTTCAAGGCCAGCCTCTGCAAGAGTCTCAAAATTAAAAATAATAAAAAGGGTTGGGCATGTAGCTCAGTGGTAGAGCTCTCCTGGGTTCAATCCCTGGTGCTAGGAGTGGTAAATTTTAGTTAAGTTGGTAAATTTTATGTTATGTTTATTTTAACACAATTTTAAAAAAATCTTTGAAAATTTCAGCTTGTAGAAATAGGGTTATATATTGTATCTAGCATATTTTCTATTAGGAATCAGGGATTGTATGTATAACGAGGAATCTGAGTATAGACTGTCCCTAATTCACAATAGTTTGACTTAAGATTTTTCAACTTAATTGGGCATGGTGGTACATGCCAATAATCCCAGCTATTCAGAAGTCAAGGCAGGAGGATTGCAAGTTCAAGGTCAGCCTGGGCAACTTAGCAAAAGCCTATCTCAAAGCAAGATTTTTTAACTTTACAGTGGTTCTTTCAGTAAAAACTACACTTTACCTTTTGAATTTTGATCTTTGCTGTACTCTCCAGATGCTTCCTGAAAGCACGCCTCCTTGAGATCTCCTATCTTCAGCACAGCACCATGCCTACTGAAGGTGCTCCTGCTTTTGACCAATACCCTTGACTTCATGAAACCTTTTATTTTAAACATATTTCCTCATATTCTTTCCCTATAAGGAATGTGTTTTGAGTAGTAGTGGAAGGTGAGTAAGAAAGAGCATGTGCCTTCAAAAAGCTTAAGATCCAGTTTTACTTCTTACTCTCCTGCCCAACTCTACCATTTCCAGGGAGTCATTATGGTTCTCATCCAATGAGGAGGGTTCGGTTTGTAAGTAAGTGATGGAAGGGGTGCTCCCAGTGAAATGTACTAAGACATGAAATGCCAACCACTTCATCATGCATTTTGCATATTTTCTGTAGACACTGCCAGTTCTCTGTAAGAAGTAGTAGGAGATGAGAGTAGGATGAGGGCTGAGGCAACCAGTGGAAAGCCCTGAGGCTAGAAGAGTGTGACTTACTGCCACAGTTGGTAGGAAGCAAGGTGCTGCTCAGAGCTGTTTTTTAAGAACATTTGTCTGGGTTGGGATATAGCTTAATGGTAGAACACTTGCCTAGCTTCTGTGAAGTCTTGGGTTTTATTCCCAGCCCTATCAAAAAAATAAAAAATTTAATCTGGCAGCTCTGAGATCTGAGGATCTCGAAGAGGGACTGACTGAATCTAAGGAGCAGTAAGGAGCCTATTTTAGATGCACAGAAAAGAAGTAATGAGCCAGGTGCGGTGGCCCATGCCTGTAATCCCAGTGGCTCTGGAGGCTGAGGCAGGAGGATGGTGAGTTCAAAGCCAGCCTCAGCAAAAGCAGGGTGCTAAGCAACTCAGTGAGATCCTGTCTCTAAATAAAAAACAAAAAAGGACTTGGAATGTGACTCAGTGGTCAAGCGACCCTGGATTCACTCCCCAGTATAAGAAAGAAAGAAAGAAAGAAAGAAAGAAAGAAAGAAAGAAAGAAAGAAAGAAAGAAAGAGCTTTCTTCAAGATGGCAGGAAGAGGCAGACATCAGTCAAGGCACTTGGACACAAAGACTATGTGCCTGGGTGATTAATGGGGACTGGGTAAAGACAACGGTAATAGGCTTAATGCAAATAAGGAAAAGGAATGGTTTGGGGAGGAAAATGAACTATAAGCCTTGGATCTCATTGTCTGTTACTGTGTAACAAATTATAAAATTTATCATCTCAAGACAACAAGCATGTGTTACTTATCATAGTTTCTGAGAGTCAAGAATCTAGGAGCAGTTAAACTGAATGTCCTCCAGTGTGGTCCAAGTCAAAATGTCAGCCACATACTCAGCCGAAGGTTTGACTGGGGCTGTAGGATCTGCTTCTAAAATATCTTACTCACATAGTTGTGGACTGGAGGCTATAGTTCCTTGCCGGTCATTGTCAGGAGACCTCTGTAGGGCTGCTTAGGTGTCCTTCCATTATGGCATCTAACTTCCCCCAAATCTGGTGATTGAAAGAGAGCTCCATGAAGAAGCCACAGTGCCTTTTATGACCTAATCTCAGACGTAGCACATTATCCTTTCTGCCATAATTTATTTATTACAAATGAATCCCCAAATCTAGCTTGCACTCAAGGGGCAGGCTAGACTCCATCTTTTGAAGGGAAGAATGTTGAAGAATTTATGAATATAATTTAAACCCTATAGATAGGGTTTGGGGACAAAGGGAGTGAGCATTCAAATGAAAACATCAGGAAGAGGATATTGGGAGCTCTAGAGAACCAAATTGCCTACAAGCTAGAGCTGAGAATATCGAGGATGGAGAATTCTCAAGGCAAGTGCCTTTATTTCATTTTCTCTTTCAACCAACCTCATTATTAATGGTCACTACTCCCTTTTCCAGATTATATTATTCCAGTTTTTCAAATCTTTTTAAAAAAGGTTTCCATTTTTAATGTTTGTGTTTTTTCCAAAGCTGCTTATTATGAAAAATTTACAGAAATTTCAAATTTACAAAATAGTTGAAAGATTGGCAAAAAGAATGTCCACGTATGCCTGCTATCTAGATACAGTAATTGTAGCATTTTGACTTATTTGCCTTATCAATTTTTTTCTGAACCATTTATCAGCTGGTATTCCTTTGTACAGAGGTTTCCCTTGACAATGGAATAAAATATAGATTCTCTCCAAAAGGCAGGTACAGAGCTGGGCATGATGACCCGTAATCGCGGTGACTCAGGAGGCTGAGGCAGAAGGATCACAGGTTCAAGGTCAGCCTGGGAAACTTAGTGAGACCATCTTAAAATTTAAAAAAATTTTAAAAAGGACTTGGGGTGTGGCTCAGTGGTAGAGCACTCCAGGGTTCCATTCCTAGTACTGCGGTAAAAAAGAGGGGGTAGGGTAGAGGCTTAATTACCTTAAATACTATGTATCCAATTAGGGAAACTGATGTAATTAGAATTTGCAATGCTAGCAAATGATTTCATTTTCTCTTCTTTTAAAAGAATCATAGTCTAATAGGTAAAAAAAAAATATATATATATATATATACATATATATATATATTTGATATACATTGCCAAAGACCCATGGAGTTTACCATTTCCACTCCGTCAGCATTGTGGAAAAGAGTTCCTTAGCCAGATGTGGTGGTGCACACCTGTAATCCCAGAGACTCAGGAGGTTGAGGGAGGAGGATCACAAGTTCAAGGCTAGCCTCAGCAATTTAACAAGGCCCTATGCCTCTTAGCGAGACCCTGTTTCAAAATACAAAATAAAAAAAGGACTGGAGGTGTAGCCCAGTGGTAAAACGTTTCCAGTTTCAATCACTAGTACATGTGTGTGTGGGTGTGTGTGTACACATACGCACACACAGAGTCTCTGTTACTGCTGGTTTGTTTGTTTGTTTTGGTACTAGGGATAAAACCCAGGGGCACTCTACCACTAAGCTACACCTCCTAGCTCTTTTTATTTATTTTTTAAATATTTTTTTAGATGTTGATAGACCTTTATTTTATTCATTTATTTATAGGCAGTACTGAGAATCAAACCCTCACACATGCTAGGCAAGCACTCTACCACTGAGCCACTATCCCAGCCCCCTCTTTATATTTTTTGAGATAGGGCTCTCTAAATTGCTGAGGCTGGCCTCCAACTTGTGATCCTCCTGCTTCAGCCTCTTCAGTAGCTGAGATTCCAGGCATGCGCTGCTGCTCCTGGCTTTTTTGCTTATTAGTTTTGCAGCCTTGCCAAGAAAGTGTCTTCAAACATTTGAATTTTTGCCAGGGAAATATTAAAATTTTCATCTAATGTGTTATGAGATATAGTATCTTGATGCAGGCGACTTTTGCCTATTTTTCTATTGAGTGTTTGCTCTTCATCCTAATCTGAGTTCTCCCCATGTATTAGAGAGATTAGCTCCTGGTTTCTAAAATAAGTTGAGAATTTTTTTTTTTTTTTACAATTCATCTTTAACATTTTTTACTTTGCTCCTGGCATTTTTATGATATGTAAAAGTTTGGCTTTTTGGCATTGCATTTATTGGTCATTTGAAAAAATTGCTTCTGGATTTTCAGCCAGAGTTTCCCCCACACTCAGGTTATAAAGGGATTTACCTACGTTTGCTGCTGGTGCTTGTATGGCCTCTCCCTCCCCACTCCTTTCGCCCCCTCTCCTGCCCCCATATCTCTTTCCCCTACCTCCTTCTTCCATCTCTCTTCACTTTTGGATTTCTGGAGTTTGTTCTGGTACAGTGTGTGATATGGAGCACTGTTCTTTGTTTCAGTGTCTAGACTACTCTCCAGTGTTTTCCCAGTGATTTGAAGCATACCAGCTTTCCAAAAAGTTTTGGTTTTGGATTTTCTATTTTCAGATTTTCTGTTTTGTTACAGTAGCAGTCTGGGTGAACTCAGTGGATGGAAACTACAAAATACTTTCAACATGGGGCTGAGGTTGCGGCTCAGTGGAAGAGCCTTGCCTAGCATGTGTGAGGCACTGGTCTTCATTCTCAGCACCACATACAAATAAATGAATAAAATAAAGGTCTATCAACATAAAAAAATTAAGAAAATACTTTTGTTTGTTGTTGTTATTGTTGTTTTGAGATGAGCATCTGAGCATCTTGCTAAATTGCACAGCCTGGCCTCCAACTTGCGATCCTTCTGCCTGCGCCTCCCAAGTAGCTGGGATTACAGGCTCTACCACCGTACCCAGCTAACGGGAAGTTTAAAGAATTACCCACTATGGTAACAGATTAAGTATAAAAGATAAGGAAACTCTCTTTGGCACCCCATGACTGAAGGGTAACACCTAAGGAAGGATAAATTTAGAAGGAGTTTAAACCTCACTGGAGAAGAGAGGTTTGGCCACTAACTAGCAGAGATGTTGACTGATTAGCCAGGTTGGTCTGCCATTGCTGGGTCAGCAATATGTACCCTACAAAGTGCCCCTGTGCAGGTGGCAGTGAGTAACCAGTGGTAGTGCCTGAGCAGTGTAGGTCCTGGTGCCCTCAAGGCCAGAAGGCCTTCAGAGAGTGCAAGCTGTGGAGTGATTCTCCCCCTCCTCCTTCACTGAGCCACATCCCCAGCCAGTATAAATATATAATTTTGAGTCAGGGTCTTACGAAGTCACTTAGGGCCTCGCTAAGTTGCTGAGGCTGGCTTTGAACTTGCAGTCCTCCTGCCTCAGCCTCCTGAACTGCTGGGATGACAGGCCTGCACCACCACACCTGGCCAGGGTGATGATTCTTAGTGAATGACTTTGAGGTGTTGACCCCTGGGGCCACAGCCTGGATGGGTGACTGTGGAAAAGTTATCACCAACCTGAGGCTATAAGATTGCGGAGGGACCTTGTGCAGGACCTGCGCCTAGGGCAGACTCTCCACTGGATTCTCATACCCACTTGGCCAACCTCCACTGGGGCCAGAAATTGCAGCAAGCCTCTTCCTTCTGCGGTTTCCCTCCCGTGCTCTCTACTGAGAAGGTTTAATGTTGAGCTCATTTTAAATACAGTCTTAAAGGGACACGCGTTCATTGTGGAGCCTGTACTGGAGGGCACGTTCAAAGCTGAGAGGCAAGAGATTGATGACACAAACGTACTGGTCCCATAGTTGTTAGTATTGGAGAAACACAGTGATCTGAATATCTGTTCATAATGTTAGCCCTGCTCGCTCGTCTTCTCCTTTAGGGATTACCTGGCTATTCCTATTTTTCCACATGAACTTTCAAATAAACTTATCTAGTTCTAGAAAAACCATACTCACTGGCATTTTATATATTCTTGTGGTTTTTAGTTTTAAAAAATATTTTAGAAGACCAAGTAGGAGGTCCAAAAGTCTCAGCACAAGATTCATTAAACCTGTCCTTGTCACTAGTGCATGATGTAGCCATCCAGATGACACCTTTTGTCATGTTGAAATTAACCTGCTAGATGACTAAACTGGAAAAGCAGCCAACTAGGTAAAAGGCTTTATGTTGAAGTCATTTCCAGCTGGATCAGGAACCTTCAAGTTTCTGGTATTAGCAGATGGGTTCTGTTACCTGACTGGTAAGAAAAGAAAGTTAGGCTTGACAGAGCCTCACTAGAACTCAACTCACAAAAAGTTCAAGTGGGCTCCTTCTATGGCCGCTATGTTGCTCCTGTTCATGTCTGTTTATATTGAATAAAACCACCTTCACGCGGGCTCTGGTATGAACTCTGTCTGTTCCAGTATAGTCTGAGCAGGCCTTATCACTGGTTTATCTTATGCTTGTACAGCTTGATTTTAGTTTCTTTGAATTCAATAAAATCCAAAGTAGAATAAAATAAAAGTCTTTTAAAATAAATTACAGTTAAATAACCACAACAATGAAACAATAAAGAAGCCAATGAGGTAGAAAATGAGAGTTTCACGCCTCACCTTCCTACCCCTCTGTAATTAACATTTTCACGTGTATCTTTTTGAGTGAATTTATAATCCTATATACAGGTATGCACTTAAAAAAATAAAAATGTTTGAACATTTTTTAATAGTTACTTCTGTAGCTCATAGCCGTCTCTTTTGTTTCTCTTTACAGCCATTATACCTGCCCATGAGTCCTTGAGTCCTTGAGATCTGTATAATGTCCCTTTGTGCTTCTTACAAGGAGTTTTCTCAGCTGCTGCCTGTTTAAGACATGGATATTAAAAACTCACCACCTAGACTTAACGCTCCTGCCTCCTACAACTGCAGTCAATCAGTCCTGCCCCTGGAGCATGGCCCCATATACATCCCTTCCTCCTATGTAGACAGCCATCATGAATATTCGGCCGTGACGTTCTACAGCCCTGCTGTGATACATTACGGTATCTCCAGCACTGCAGACAACTCAGGAGGTGGGCCTGGTCCACAGACCGCAAGCCCAAATGTGTTGTGGCCGACTCCTGGGCACCTCTCTCCTTTAGCAATTCATTGTCAGCCATCACTTCTGTATGCAGAGCCTCAGAAGAGTTCTTGGTGTGAGGCAAGATCGCTGGAACACCCCTCACCTGTAAACAGGTAAACCTAGTCTTCTTTCTGAACTGTAGTTTTGGGCATTATGCACCTCACTTTGTGGTTTAATGAGAAGAAGGATATGTGTTATACAAGATCTTTATTTCGTCACTTAGATAACTTAGAGCACCAAAGACATATGATGCCTTCATTAAAAGGTTGTGCTTGTCGATGGGTGTCATGGGGAGAATTCACTATCATGATGACTATCTTTAGGTTAAAGATTGACCTTGAATCACTTTCCTCCTGATGAAGGTATTTGAGTTTGAAAAATACATTTTTTACTTTGCTTTCAGGTTAGAGTCATATTGTGAGTCATCACATAGTGTTCATGACAAATTGTTTCCAGGATAAAAGTAACTGTGGCAGTATTACAACTTAAATGAAATGCGAGCCATGTGAAGGCTGGAGAGGTAATTGGTACTAGCTTTTTAAACCGTGAACTAAAATAATATTTTATGAAGCTTGGTGAGAAAACATTTAAATGTAGACTTTTGTTAGAATTTTCTGAAATTAAATATTGGAACCCTTTAAATACAAGGTAACATGATGAATTATTTCAGTCTAAATTGTTAGTTTTTTTTTTTGGCAGTGCTGGGGATCAAACCCAGGGCCTTGTGTTTGCAAGGCAAACACTCTACTGAGTGAGCTATCTCCCCAGCCCAAAATTGTTAGTTTTTTTTTTTAATGATTACTATGGCTATGGTATCAAAAGAAGGACAAAGAAGAGAGAAACTAAGCTGGGGTTGTGGCTTAGTGGTAGAGCTCTTGCCTAGCATGTGTGAGGCACTGGGTTTGATTCTCAGCACCGCATAGAAATAAATGAATAAAATAAAAGGTCTACCAACAATTTTTTTAAAAAGAAGATATCAACCTCTAAAACAAGCAGAGAACTACGTTAGGGCATATTGGGTATTCAAATGTCTTACTTTTGAGAAATCGGCCAGGGGATGTAGCTCTGTGGTCAAGCATGTGCTGGACGTGTGGAGCTGTAGGTTCAATCCCCCACATACATACTTTAAAAAGGAACTTTGAGAAAATGTTACACAGTAATTTTATTTTTCTTCTTTTTAAAACTTTGTATTGATGAGATAAAAAAGAGAATATAAAATTGTAGATAACTTTATAAAAAATTTGTGTTTTGTGGTGTGTATATGTGTGTGTGGTATCTGAATATCCAGTTTTTCCTGCACCTCTTTTTTTTTGGCACCAGGGATTGAACCCAGGGGCACCTAACCGCTGAGCCACATCCCCAGCCCTTTTTGTTTTATTTATTTTTTTTAAATTTTTTTCAACTTTATTTTATTCATTTATTTGTATGTGGTGCTGAGAATCAAACCCAGTGCCTCACACATGCCAGGCAAGCACTCTACCACTGAGCCACGACCCCAGTTTTATGTTTTATGTTTTATTTTGAGACAGGGTCTTGCTAAGTTGCTGAGCACCTCTCTAAGTTGCTGAGGCTGGCCTTGAACTTGCTCTCCTCCTGCCTCAGCCTCCTGAGCTGCTGGGATTACAAGTATGGACCACCACATTCAGCAAAAATTGTAGATAACTTTTTAAAAGTAATGTTGGGCTGGGGGCACAGACAAAGTTCAGTGTTCAAACCTTTGTCTCGCACATGTGACATCTTGGGTTTGATCCTCAGTACTACAAAACAAATAAATACACTTTAAAAATATAAAAGTAATATTTTTCATTTTCTTTAAAAGAAGAAATATTTTTGATGCCAAGTTTGAATTCTAATAAAAGTTATGTTACTATTTGAACAAATTAAGTAATAGAAAAATTATCTTTATTTATGGATCAGTAATACCTCTACCATTCCCTTTCCAAAACAAACAGGCTCTGACAAAGTTAGGAACTTGCCAGGTGTGTTTTTAGTGCCCCCTAGTGTTCCCTTGCAGGGTTCTGCTCCTCCTTGGGACTCCTTGCCCGGAACCAAGCTTTGAGCCTCTGCTTCCTTCCAACCCTTCTCAAACTAGAGCTCATTAGTGCTGCATGGGAGGGCGTGGACTCACCTGAGGACTTTCACACATCAGTCATTCTCCACATACATCTGACATCAGGAACAAAAGTTCTGCTCCATCAGATTTCCTAGAATACATTTGTCAAGAGTCCTGGAAGGCAAAGTGATTAAATTAGGCAATGTTCATGCTTTTTTTTTTTTTTCCTATAAACCCTTCCTTCCCCTTTATGCTCTTTTACAGTGGATATTTTCTTTGCCTTCCCAGAGAGACACTGAAAAGGAAGGTTAGTGTGAGCCATTGCACCAGCCCTGTTACTAGTCCAAGTTCAAAAAGGGATGCTCACTTCTGTGCGGTCTGCAGCGATTATGCATCTGGATATCACTATGGAGTCTGGTCGTGTGAAGGATGTAAGGCCTTTTTTAAAAGAAGCATTCAAGGTACAATGACTCTTTTAGTTTTCTACTTTTGCTTTCAAACAATTTTGCAGAGATGACCTGGTAGATATTTCACCATTGACCTGTTTGATATACTCTATATACTCAAAGAGCAATTCAGAAGATCGTGTGTGTGTATGTGTGTATGTGTGTGTGTGTGTGTGTGTGTGCACGTGTGTGTGGTGTGTGGGTGGGAGTGGGCTGGGAGGAGTGGGTAGGTGGGTTGTTTCAAGTGCAGAGAACCTTATCACTGATTGTACTGTTCTACCCCACAACCCCAAGGTCATATGCCAACTCCAAAGAGTCTTGCTTCCATCTTCGCCCCCAGGATGATGGGGAGAAGATGTTCAGTTACAGCTTCAAAAAGATAATGCTTGAAAAAGGTGCACTCGTTAGGAGGTACAGAGGTTTAGTTTAATGCAGGGCACGCTTAATAGGCGTGATAGTGGGATGGCTCCTGAGGGAAGGAGAATAAATAGATTGTATGGCAATGGTCAGAAATCAGGAATTCAGCTGCAGCGGACTTTGAGAATTGATGCAACGATGTCTTTTTCTTGAACTCTGTGGAGTTTCCTGCATGGCTCCGTGTTTTCTGCTCTGGGATTAGATTATTTCTCTAACCTTCTTCAATTTCCTTTTGGGCTAGGTTTATTTATTTAGTTTGCTAATTTTTAAAAATCACCTTTTTCATCAACTTCAAGTTGTGCGTGCCTGGCTTCAGGATCAGTCAGCCCAACGCTGTACACATCCTTGCCACACCCCCTCCATGCCAGCCCTGATTGTGCTGCAGTCTCTCTGGTTGGCTGTGTTCCTTTCTTTCTCTTTGCCTCAAAACCTCTTCCTCAGATGCCCCCCTCCCCCAGGCAATGTCATATGTTCCTGTTTAGAACTCCTTTCCCCTTCCTTCCTTCCTTCCTTCCTTCCTTCCTTCCTTCCTTTTTTTGAAAATTTTGACACAGGGTCTCTCTAAGTTGCCGAGGCTGGCCTTGAACTTGTGATCCTCCTGTCTCAGCCTCCCACATTGTAGGATTCAAACATGTGCCATGGAGGTTTTCTTTCCTTTTCCCTCAAAGTCTCAGCACCTTTTTCTTAACCAGTTAAGAACAGCAACCTTAAGGGAGTTCATAGTATGCAGATGGAAAATAGCAATTAACTCACCCACTGATAAGTGCAGATTAAGAGGGTGGTGAGGAGAAGAATGTTGGTGGATAAAATTATCTTTCTATGTGTCCTCTGAAATTTACCCTGTATGATGACCACCAATTTGTCCTGGATCTTCCTTTTAATAACTCTTTGGCTTCACCTTCCAGCCTGTTCCCTCCTGTAGGAAACGCAGATACTCAAGTTGTTGTAAAGGTGAAATGAAGTTGATGATGGAAACTCTGTCTAATGTTTAAATATTTTTATTTAGGATCACTATAGCAGTAAATTATTAGGCTGGGTCCAGTTCCTTGCTATATGTGATATGAAGAGTTCACATTTTCTGACACTCAGAACTGAATTCTTGATGTATATTTTTAAAATTTTTGTGGTAGGGGTTGGAACCCAGGGCCTCCACCAGTGAGCTACAGTCCCGGCCTACCCCACCCCACCTTTAAATTTTGAGACAGAGTCTTTCTAAGTTACTGAGGCTGGCCTTGAATTTGAGATTTTCCAGCGTCAGCCTCCCAAGTCACTGGGATTAAAGGTGTGTGCTACCACACCCAGCTTGATATGATTCTTGAATTCTATATCTTTCTGAGGTTCCAGAATTTTACCCCTTGAGGAATTTTTTTTTTTTTTTTGTACCAGGGATTAAACTCAGGGATTCTTAACCACTGAGCCACATCCCAGTTCCCCCCTCCTTTTTATTTGAGATAGGGTCTTGCTAAGTTGCTCAGAAGCTTATTAAGTTGCTGAAGTTGGCTTTGAACTTGCGATCCTCATGCCTCAGCCTCCTGAGCCACTGGAATTACAGGCGTGCGCCACTGTGCGGGTTCCTTGAAGAAATTTTGACCTATTACAATTAACTATGTTTTTAAAAACAGAGGATCCTCTTTTTTTGCTGTTGGGAAAACATCTGTCTGGCTAAAATATTTTTGAACCTTGAGACTATAGCTGATAAGAGTTGAAAGTAAGTTTTCCCAATGTCATTCCTTCCTCCTGCGTCAGCCAGGAATGTCAAATTCAAAATCTGCAAAAAGGAAAGAGTTTATGCTGTAACAACTACTTAAGGTCTAAATGATCCTTTCTTTGGCCTTTTCATATTTTCATATTTTTCGGTAATTGAAAATGGCCATTCAGTTCTTTAAAATGTTCTCAAATAGGCCAGGAGGGTACACTGTTAACTTGAGAAATTGGTTATGTTTAACATCCTTTTGTTTTCCTAATTTTAAACTTGTCTTGCCAACTCAGTTCGTAAGTTCTAGGGCCATATCTTATTCACTTTCTGGTCCCTTTCACTGGAAGAGTGTGCAGGAAGCTGTTTGTGCCGGGTCGTCCATTCATGCTGATCTTGTTGGCTTCTTCGCACACTGAGTTGCCATCACGGTGATAAACACTGCCATTTCTCTCCTGGGCTGTGGAGCACAGAGGGAGGGAACACGGGAGAAGCTCCTCTCATTTCTGTTCCAGATGAAGGCTTGGCTTAATTTTTTAAAAGCATGTTCTTTTTTTTTTTGTTGTTCACGTCCCTACTGAAATTCACTGAATGAATATTTACTGAGCACTGTACTAGACTCTATGGATACAGTGTTGAGCACGACAATAGGTTGTACATTTCGTTCACTTGTTGGTACTCAATTTAATTTTAAATGACAGTTTTTAAAACTCAGTCCTGCAAGGGGCTGGGGTTGTGACTCAGTGGTAGAGCCCTTGCCTAGCATGTGTGAGGCACTGGGTTCGATCCTCAGCACCACATAAAAATAAATAAATAAAAGAAAGGTATTGTGTCTATCTACATCCAAAAAAAAATTTTTTTTTTAATTAGTCCTGCAATTGCAGGGAATGGATTCTGTTAACAACTTGAAATGATGGTGGAAGACATTGAATTTCGTATTTGCCACAATATGAGTATCAAAATTGGGAAATCGATGTGGATACAGTACTACCCTCTAATCCTGGGTTTTTCCAACAGTGTCCTCCATGGCTGGAGAATCTAGTTTCAGAAACAGACTTTGCATTTAATTGTTATGTTTTTATTCTCCATTGTCCAGGGTAGTTCCTGAGTCCTTCTTTAATTTTCATGATCATAAACACTTCCAAAGATTTAGTGCAGTTATTTTGCAGAATGTCCCTCACTTTGGATTTGTCTAATGTTTCCTCATTAGTCTAAGCTTAATGTTATTGGCAGGGATACCTCAGAGATGATGCTGTGTGCTTCCCATCAGCTCCTTTCCTGTGGTGCGTGATTTGAATTTGTCCCATTACTAGTGATGTTCATTTTAGTGATATGATTAAGGTGATGTCTGCCAGGTTTATATTCTGTAAAAGTTCTGTGTGTGTGTGCTTCCCCCCACTTTATCTTTGTAATTAATGAGTCTTTTTGTTAGGAAATTCTTTGAGACTGTGTAAGTATTCCTATTGTTCATTAAACTTTTAGTCAATTAATTTTTATTATTATAACTTATGATTTCCTATTTTCTGCAATGGATTATTATCTTTAGTGACATTATTATTTTGATGCCTGTATTATTTCGGATTTGACCAGCAGGAAACCTTAAACTGGCTTCTGTGTCTTTTTTGGCATGTTCCTATAATTCTTTGGGCACTTCTTTATAAGATGCTTCAGGCTTATCCTGTCCTTTGCCTGCCCCAGTCCTGGAATAAGTAGTTTCTCCACAGAGACCTGTTTCCTCTTAGTGGAGAATGGTATTTATAGCCGGGTGTGGTGGCACAGGCCTGTAATCCCAGTGACTTGGAAGCCGAGGCAGGAGGATCTCAAATTCCAGGCAAGCTTCAGCAACGTAGCAAGACCTGTCTCAAAATAAAAAATAAAAAGGCCTGGGGATGTAGCTCAGTAGGAAAGCTCCTCTGGGTTCAATTCCCAATATCATCCCCTCCCCAAAAAGAGAGAGAGAGAGAGAGAGAGAGAGAGAGAGAGAAAATCTGAGTACTAGTTTTCTCCTTACTCATGAAGTGTCCCTGCTTCCAGATCTTCTTAGGGGACAGAGTTAGGTAATATGATGTACGTGTGTGCATCCATATACACGCTGTGGAAGTGTAATGCAAGATTTGTTCTAGTGTCCTCCTGTTTGCATATTTGTGTCTCCTTTCTCTAACACAAAGGACCTGTTTCTTATTATTTTTAACTATGTTCACTTCTTTAATCAATACCTCTCTATGACAAATTTTGTTGTTGTTGTTGTTGCTGTTGTTGTTGCCCCTGTCCATCCAACAGGCAGACACCCTCTTCACTCCACCTGGGCTTCACTACCCCCCATGGGGATGGTCCTCCATAGAAGCCTCTGTCACCCTGCTCAGGGCCCACCCTCCCCACTCTCTTTATCCACTGCACCTAGTTCACTGGAGCATTACTAACAGCAACAACAAAAAACACTCCGTTGTTACAAATATGATAGATACTCATTAAAAACCATTCAAATTATGTGGGGAAAAAGAAGTGAAGGAGAAAGTTAAATCACCCCCAGTTCTGCCACCCAAAAGTGATAGAGCCTCCCAGCTCTCTTGTCCTTATGTGTAGAGGGAAAGATATTTTAATAAAATATATAGAGGGAAAGATCAAAGTACTCATTTTTATGAGGCTGTATAATTAGAGATGCTATCTTTTGAAATAAAAGGTAATTAACTTGTTGTTTAAGTGTAACTGAAGAAAAAGGGCCTAACCAAAGCTCAAAAAGTCACATTTCGCATATATTTTCTTTGCTAAATGAGATACTCATATTGGTCTGAGAGATTGGGAAGTATGTTACAAGGTGGGAGTTTTTAATTTGCCACTGTATGTAAAAATTCATGCAGAATTCTGCATGCAGTATGTTCAGTGTAAAGAATAGTAGAGTAAATCCCTGTGTAACCAGGGCTCAGGTGATGAGATAGGGTACCACAGTACCCAGGAGCCCCTGCTGGCCCTTCCAGTTACAGCTCGCTCCCTTCCAGAGGTAAGACCGTCCTAACTTCTGCCTTCCTTACTAGGATTTTACCACCTGTGCATACATCCCTCAGCACTATAGTTTCATTTTCTCTGGATCCTGGGACTTGTTTCTTTTCTCACTTGTTCATTTATCATTGAGATTCATCCATTGCCCGCACTGGAAATCTGATCCATTATAGGCCTAAGGTAAGAAGTTCCGGCTGTATTATTTATTAGAAAGCCACAGTTAAGAAATAAAGGCATCGCTGGGCATGGTGGTGCATGCTGTAATACCAGAGGCTCTGGAGGCTGAAACAGGAGGATCACAAGTTCAACTTAGCAACTTAGGGAGGCCCTAAGCAACTAGTGAGACCCTGTCTCTCCAAGTAAAAGACAAAAAAGGGGGCTGGAGCTGTGTAGCTCAGTGGCAGAGCGCTTGCCTAGCGTGTTGGAGGCACTGGGTTCGATCCTTAGCACAACATAAAACTAAACAAAGGCATTCCGTCCATCTACAACTACAAAAAAAATTAAAAAGCAAAACAAACAAACAAAACAAAAAAAAAGAACTGGGGATGTAGCTCAGTGGTAAGTATCCCTGGGTTCCATCCCCAGTTCAGAAAGAAAGAAAGAAAGAAAGGTACCCAAATACTTTATTCACTTCTATCTATTTTATGATAGTCTCTAATTCCTAAACCTTTCACAGATGGATTGTCCCTTATCATCCTTCCTACCTCATTTACACAGCTATATCAGGTTCTCACCTGGTTTCCTGACTTCCATCAGTTTTGCTGCCTCTAATCCATTCTCCATACTGCCTCTGAAATAATGATTTTTGAAATGTATCTTTTATCTCTTCTGTACATAGAATTTAAAGTATAATTGTCTTAGAGGTTGTTATATAACAAACAACTTAATGTCCTATTACACTAAGCCTTAGTTTTTGTATGGGTGGGTCCAGGAATTGATAAAGGTGACTCTACTCCATAAGGCTGGTGTTGGCCTTTGGGTTGAGTTCAGGTCTACTCCACATGTCCCCACATTCTCCTTGGACCAGTGCCTACCTTTTAGGCATTCAAGAGGTCAAGCCAACTATTAGAATAGCACATCTATTAACATACCATTGGCTAAAGTAAGTCCCAGAGCCAAACCCAACACCATTGGTGGGGAAATGTCCTTTTCACTCTAGTATATTGCAGGGTTACAGACTGAGGAACAGAATAAAGTAATGAGAACAATAACCCCACAATTAAGCAGGAGTACTTTCTGTTCTTATGTAGATTGCTAATTTCTGCTTTAAAATTTTTTTATTGGTTCAGTATGATTGTACATATTAGTGGGATTCATTGTCACATGTTCATACATTCATACAACATAATCCGGTCAATTTCATTCCCCAGAGCAACCACTAATTTCTTTATTTGTTCCTTTTGATTGAATTTTCTTATTCAATTATTAATTCCCATAAAAATATCATATTAAATCCCAAAGAGGGATATATGTAAAATAATACAAGCAGTTGAATTTGGTAACTTGATACACAACTCTTGAGGAACTCTGTGATTGGGAGCAAATCAATTTCATGTGACTTTTACTTTCCATGTCCAATAGAGAATATTTCTAAACGTATTTATTTGTCTCTTTAGGTACCAGGGATTGAATCCAGGTACTTAACCATTAAGCCACATCCCCACTTTTTTTTTTTTTTTTTTTTTTTTTTTTTTTTGGTATTTAGAGACAGGCTCTCACTAAATTGCTTAGGGCCTTGCTAAGTTGCTGAGGTGGGCTTTGAACTTGCATTCCTCCTGCCTCAGCCTCCCCAGCCTCTGGGATTACAGGCTTGTGCCACTGCACCCAACCTAAACATATATATATATATTTTTTGAGAATTCTAGTAATATGGAGGGAATAATCTATCAGCCAAAAGGCAGGGTACTGAGCTATTCTTAGGTCTCCTTTACTTATTATCAAGGTGACAATGTGGGTTAACTTTGGCATTTATTCCTGTATCTGTCCTCTATCTCTCAGTTGGGTAATGTTTTCTCTCCACCTGTTTTTATTGGTGCTTTAGAGTTGTACATGATGATGGGATTTATTGTGACATATTTGCAGGTGTATACAGTATAATAATATAATCTGGCCAGTGTCACTCTCCAGCACTCCCCCCTCCCTCCCTATCTTCCACTGGTTGGTCCCTTTCCTCTGCTGATCTCCCTTTGACTTCCTTTGACTGCCCTCACCTTTCTTTTCCATTTTCCTCTCTAGCTTCCACATATGAGAGAAAACATAATCCCTTGAACTTCTGAGTTTGACTTTCACTTAACATGGTAGTCTAGTTCCATCCATTTTCCTGCAAATGTCAGAATTTCATTTTTCTTTACAACTTAATAAAACTCCATTGTGTATATACCACATTTTCTTTATCCATGGAAGGTCACTTGGGCAAGTTCCATAATTTGGCAGTTGTGAATTTGCTGCTATAGACATGGGTATGCCTGTATCATTGTAGTGTGATGGCTTTAATTCTTTCAGATAAACACTGAGGCATGGTATAGCTGAATCACAGGGTGGTCCCATATCTAGTCTTTTGAGGAATCTCCATCCTGATTTCCTTAGGGGGTTGAACTAACTTAACAATTTTGCCAACAGTCAGCTGGGTAATATTATTAGTGTTGTTGGCCTGGAAGAAATTTAACCAAAATGTTGTAACACGAACCTTCCTTTTTTTCCCCTGTGCTATAGGGCATAATGATTATATTTGTCCAGCTACAAATCAGTGTACCATAGATAAGAACCGGCGTAAAAGCTGCCAGGCCTGCCGACTTCGGAAGTGCTATGAAGTAGGAATGGTGAAATGTGGTGAGTGTTCGCTTGCCTTTTATTGTATGGGGCCATGTTGGAAACTGTGTCTCGAGGAACTAGGGACAAAAGATTTAGGACGTAGTAATCATCTTCAAGGATTTGTAGCGGTCACACTGCATTGACCAGTTCCCTGAAGTGCAGACGACAGAGCTGAGATGAGTGTGAGCAAGCTGCCGGAGACAGTTTTTGGCCTTAAATGGGCAGTAACTTGACACAGCTCAAGTGGTCTAGCAACAGAATAGGCCACCGCATGGGAGAGGGAACTTCCAGCCACTGAAATGCTTAAACAAGCTGGATGACTACCTTCCTGAGACCTTGAAAAGTCCTATTCCAAGAATGACATCCTGGTTTAAATGTTCACAGTGAAAACTTATTTATTTTTATCTTTATTTTTATTTGAAACAGGGCCTCACTAAGTTGCCTAGGCTGGCTTTGAACTTGCAGCCTCCTTCCTCAGCCCCCTGAGTAGCTGGGATTACAGGTGTGCACCACAGTACCCCGTCACACTTACTTGTTTAAATATATTCATCTCAGCTCTGCCTATGCTTTTCTTATTCTTTTGCTAGTCTATATGTTGCCTGGAATTTGTTTTAACTTGTTTCTTTGTAACTAATTATTTGAAAAAATTAAAACAAGCATCTTTCTCTTTTTTCTCCCTATCTTTTTAAAAAAATTTTTTGAAGTTGTAAATGGATAGCATACCTTTACTTAACTTGTTTACTTATTTATTTTATGTGGTGCTGAGGATCAAACCCAGTGCCTCACACGTGTGAGGCAAGCGCTCTACCCTGAGCCACAACCCCAGCCCCCACCTTTCATTACTCTTCTGTGTTGTGGTTGGAGGCTAGTTATTGTTGTTTTGATGCACTTGAGTTTAAAATTATTTATCTTTTTTATCATCTGGTGATGAGTCTCCTTATCCCTAATAATGATTTTTCCCTTACAGCTTGTCTGATATTGATAGAGTACCTTCAATTTATTTGGCTAATTTTTTCCTGTTATATATTTTTCTCTCCTTTTATTTTCAGGTTTTCTCTATGTCAGATGTATCTCTTATAGCTAGTTTATTTCTAGATTTAAAAATATATATGGTTTTCTGCTGAGCATGGTGGCATTTACTTGTAGGTAGTCCCAGCCACTCGGGAGCCTGATGTGGGAGGGTCACATGAGCCCATGAGTTTGAGACATGCCTACACTATTAGTGAGAACTTGTTTCAAAAAAATGAAAATAAAACAAAAATATTTATGATTTCAGTTTTGTTCTGAAATGGTGAAATTAGTCTGCTTTTTATCTGTTGTGATTACTATTTGGGTTCTTTCCTATCATCTTATTTTGTGCTTTAAAAAATTTGATCATATATTTTATATTTCTTTTTAGGAGCTGATCACATTTTCATATTCTTTTTTTCTTCTTGTATTAGTTTGGAAGTCAGGCATCTATTTTAAATTCTTCAGTGACATTTTGAAATACATTCTTAATTAGTTTGAGAATTTAAACCTCTTTCTTTCCAGACAGAAAATCTTGGAAAATTCTAACCAAAATATTTTTCTCTCATCTTACATATTTTTGTATGGTATTTGGTTTACCTTGTTTCTATATCTTCAAAAGATAATAATAATAATTATTTTATTCATTCAATGCTTTCTTAGATTTAATATCATATTTACAACTTTATTTTCTTATTGCTTCTTGAATCTCAATGTTTTCATTCCATGCTAAAGAACATTTGTGGGACTGAGTGATATGTCTTCTCAATCTTTGGTTAATGGAAAATGCCTTTAATTTATCCTCACTTTCGAATGATAGTTTAGCTCGGAATATAATTCAAAATTGGAGGAGTTTTTCCTTCTTACCATCTTAAAGACATTGTTCTATTGTGTTCTGATCCAAAAACCTACATTAACGAAACATTTCAGTACTAACACAGGAATAGAAAAGTAGATCTCTAAAACTGGGGAAAAGATAATTTTATATACAATTATTTATTAATGAAAAGACTTTATATCAGCATGGAAGGCTTATTCAATAACTAGTGTTGGGGAAATTATACATCCATTTGAAGAACATAACATGAAATATAAATATCATATAATGTAGGTATGCATAAAATTCCAAGTAGATCCAAACCACACAAATGTTCAAGAAGATAAGGGAGAATATATAAAATATTGATATAAAACAAAAAGACAGATTTGACTCTGCATTAAGGCTTCCTATGACAAAAGACACCATGAGCAAAATTAAAGACATATATCAAGTAAGGTGAGCCAGAGACCATGGTGTATGCCTTTAATCCTAGCAACTCAGGAGACTGAGGCAGGAGGATTGCAAGTTTGAGGCCAGCTTTGGCAACAGCAAGACCCTGCCTCAAAATAAAAATTATAAAGGGGTAGAGGTATAGCTCAGTGGTAGAGCACCCCTGGGTTCAATCCCCAGTACCATAAAGAAAAACAACAATAAAGAAAAACAAATAAGATGAATATTGCATCTGACAAAGTTATTTATCACTACTATACGAAGTGCCTTTGTATATTTTAGGAAAGAAAAGGGCAAAATAAACAAATAGGCAATTAATAAGTAAACAAATACAAAGGACAAACATATTAGTTAACCTCACTAGTAATTTTAAAGATATAAGGTAAGGCAAGGCTGTTTCATTAATAAATAATTACATATATAATTATCTTTTTCCAATAATAATAGCAAATATTAAAAATGTTTTTTAATACCCAATGGTATTATGTGAAAATAGGTGGTCCTTAAACTACTGTTTAGGTTATAATTTTTGAAACACTTTTGGAGAGTAATCTGTCAATGTACATCAAAATTTTAAATGTATGTTTGCCTTGGTTCAACAATTTGATTTCTTTGAATTTATTATAAGGAAGTAATTTGATACATATACGAAAATGTATGTTTATTATTATATTTAAACTACTAAAGAAATTATAGCAAACTAGATTTACTTTAGCCTGGGACTTTAAATAAATGATACTATACTAATATAACAGAATGCTATGTGCAATTTTTAATTATCATGACATTTTTAATGAAAAGAAAAAGATTATGAAATAGTATCTATGCCATGATTCTAATTTTGTTTATAAACTATGAAAGTGTATAAAAGCATAAAAAACAGAAAGTATTTGTGCCTAAAGTCATCCTTTTGTATTTTCCAGGTTTTTTTCAATTAATGTATTTGAAATATACTTGTCTGTGTAAGTTTGTGACAAGAACACACACATATGTATATGCATATACATACATGCATATATATATACACATATATTTTAAATATATTATAAAATGTATTATAAATGTTGAAATCTTAACTTTTCCCCACTTTCTACCTCAGGAAAATTCCTAATTTCATACTTTGGACACTGAGTTATGTCTGCACTCTTTAAAAGAGAAATGGATTTAGTCTCCACAGAGACCTTGAAATGGAGACTTATGAGGCCTGAAGTGTTAAGTGTTTGATTTGGTTAATACAGTCACAGCTGTTGTAATCTTTGGTCCAGGCCCCAGGGATCCAGAAAATAAGTTGACCTTCTGTTCTCAGGCACTTTCTGAGGATGGGCTCAGGTCCTGCAGGGATACCGTTGCTGCATTTTTATCCTGGCCACACAGGGAGCTAGCCTCTGGGTCACTGCAATGGCCATCTGATCTCCCCTTTAGGCTCCCGGAGAGAAAGGTGTGGGTACCACATGGCGAGACGACAGAAAAGCTCCAGCGAGCAGCTGCATTGCCTGAGCAAAGCCAAGAAAAATGGTGGACACCCGCTGCGAGCAAAGGAGCTGCTGCTGAGTGCCCTGAGCCCGGAGCAGCTGGTGCTCACCCTCCTCGAGGCGGAGCCACCCAACGTGCTGGTGAGCCGCCCCAGCACACCCTTCACGGAGGTCTCCATGATGATGTCCCTCACCAAGCTGGCCGACAAGGAGCTGGTGCACATGATCGGCTGGGCCAAGAAAATTCCCGGTAGGGTTCTCTGGGTCTTAGCCTTTCATTTATTTCTAGAAAGGACTGCTCCCAACATTTTTGGGTGAAGAGTATAAAATGGCTGTCCATAAACTTTGTCTAGATATATAATAGTTTGACATCTTGATTTATAACTTCAAATATATTCTTTCTTCCTATTTTGACAAAATTAGCTTCCACATTTCCTGGCAGGCAGTCTGGTTTAGGATTCTTGGACTTCTCAGTTCCTCTATACCTGACATGGTGGTACAGAAAGAGTGGTACCTGGCCTGTGTCTGTTGCTGACTCCCTTCCTGTCCCCACACCCTGGATCCATCCTTGCACACACCCCGTCCTGTATGGACATATCTCCCACAGACACTGCCTGTTGGCTGCCTCTCATGTCTACATGTGGTCTGGGAGGATGGACCCAGGGAAGACACATCCAGGCTCTGAAATTGAACTTGGGACCATTTGGGCAAGAAAGTCCAGGGTCTGGAACCTGGAACATGGTTCAAAGGTAGGGAGATGACCTGCACCTTGACTGGTATGTTGGCTGGGGACTTCTCATCTTGAGCAGGTTGGGGTGGGGTAGGCTACAGTGTGACCAGTAATGAAAGTGAAAGGGGCGTCAGATTCTAAATAGGAAGTTATAAAATATTTTTTCAACAAAGAATCAGTGGTATGTACACAAATTAATGTGCAAAGACAAATAGAGTGAATCAGCAGTTGAGGTAATAGACCTCATGAATCAATAGACCAATAGACCTGGCATGCTATCAAGTCAAAAGCAAGCTTAACCACTGTTGAGTTTTCATTTAGAGCCTATATTTTTCCATCCCATAAAGTAAACACTTCCCCAGACCTATTTATTTTATATATAGACAGTCCCTGATTTGAGATGGGACTTATAATTTTAACTTATACATTTTATAACATAATTTTTTGACCTTATGATGGTGTGAAAGTGTACCCATATCACCATTCAGGTTTTCTTCTGTGGTTCAGTATTCAATCATGAGCTATTCAGCATCTTATTATAAAGTGGGATTTGTGTTAGAGGATTTGTACCCAACTGTAGGCTAATGTAGGTGTTCTGAGCATGTTTAAGGTAGGCTAGACTGAGCTATGATGTTTGGTAATTTGAGTTAAATAATTTTTTTTTTAAAGATAGGGTCTTGCTGTTGCCCAGGATGGCCTTAAGTGACACTCCAGCTTTAGCCTCCCCAGTAGCTGACACTACAAGGGTGCAACATAGCACCTGGCTCTATGTGCATTTCTTTTTTTTAAGGGTATATCATTTTAAAATTTTGTTCTAATTAGTTATACATGACAGTAGAATGCACTTTGATACATCATACATAAATGGAGTATAACTTCTCATTCTTCTGGTTTTACATGATGTAGAATCCCACTGGTTGTGAAGTCATTTATGTACATAGGGTAATAATGTCTGATTCATTCTACTATCTTTCCTACCCACAGACCCCTCCCCTCCCTTCACTCCCCTCTGCCTAATCCAGTGTAACTCTATTCTTCCCTAACCCCCCACCTTTATTGTGAATTAGCATCCACATGTCAGAGAAAACATTCGCCTTTGTTTTTTTGGGATTGCTTTATTTTGCTTAGCATGATATTCTCCAGCTCCATCCATTTACCAGCAAATGCCATAATTTCATTCTTATTTAAGGCTGAGTAATATTCCATTGTGTATGTATACCACAGTTTCTTTATCCATTCATCTGTTGAAGAGCACCTAGGTTGGTTGCATAGTTCAACTATTGTGAGTTGAGCTACTATAAACATTGATGTGTCTGTGTCACTGTAGTATGCTGATTTTAAATCCTTTGGGTGCAGACCAAGGAATGGGATAGCTGGATCAAATGGTAGTTCCATTCAAAATGCATAAATGCATTCTACTGTCATGTAAAACTAATTAGAACAAATAAAAAATTTAAAAAAGAATACAAGCAACAATAAAAGTTAGCGAGGATATGGGGGAAAAGGTACACTCTTACATTGCTGGTGCGACTGCAAATTGGTGCAACCGTATGGAAAGTGGTATGGAGATTCCTCAGAAAACTTAGAACGAACTTTACATGCATTTTTGACTTATAATATTTTCAGCTTACTGTGGTTTATCTGGATGTAACCCCATTGTAAGCTGAGGAGCATCTGTACCAGAAGTACTCTATAGTGCTAAAATTACTAATTAGCATCTAATCTAACCTAGTATGTAAGCAACCCATCATGCCCTGAGAAGGTGCCTCCATCCACTTCTTTACAGTGACCTAAGAAATGAGGTTTCTCTCTGGGCGCTTAGCCCGGGGGATATACCCCTGGCCTCAGACGCAGCAACTGGATTAGGTAAACTGTAAATATTAGGTGGGGTGAGAAGCTAGGTGAAGAAATGTTGGGGATAAAGAGCTGTGGGAACGAAGACCCCAGGTGATGGTGTCTCTTGTGATCATTTGTTGGCCTGGGCTCCTTCCTTCTGAGTTTTCTGAGGATTTTCTGGTGTCCAACTTCGTTTTATTTTGTCTAGCATCTTCACCTTTGCCAGAATGATTTCATTTTCTCTGCTGTTTCCCAGAGGAGAGAACATGGATGTACTTCCCTTCAGTTTTTGCTTTAAATGTCTAAACACTGTTTTGCAGGATCCCACATGGAAAGTAGTGGTAAAATGAGTGCTAAAAACTCTGCAGCTTCTTTGTACCCTAACAAAAGTGAACTTTTAAGCCACATTTGTCTTTCTTCAAGAGTGGTGTTTTGAAAGTTTTGCAGAAAAGTTAGGTATAGTCTTAAGATGTATTTTCTCTTCCCTGCAGCTGACGTAGTCGTTAGCCAAGCCAAAATGGTATTAAAATGTCATCTAGCCTTGATCTTGTTGGATACCTATAAGAATAGAAACCTCTCTCTCTCTCTCTATAGTGTTTATAACTGTGGGTGAGATTGGAATGTATACACATCATAGGACCCTGAACTGGGCATAAGTATGTGACTGTGGAAGGGATTTGTCCATCTTTACATTCATTACTCCATTAAACTCACCTTTGTGCAGATTCACAGTATAATCACTCAAAGATTTGAATCGTATGTGGTCTTGGTGCTACAGTGTCCTGGTTGGTAAAATGAGTATGTTAAGTGATCCTACCTGTAGGAAAGTCTCAGAGGAAGGCAACAGTGCCCTCATGTTTCCTACAGAAAAATAGTCTTAAAAAAAACAGGAAGGGACTGAGCTGATATTGAAACTGAAATTCATTCCATGCCAAAACTATGGCTTTGGTCACCCCACCTGATCTTTTTATCATAGTGTATGAAGGAAGAAGGCCAGTGTTCTCTACTTTGCTTTAAAAGCACTCACTTCCTTACATATTACCCATTTCTTTCCAGTTCTGTGACCAATGCATGCTATTAGGCCATAAGGATCTGCTTCGGTTGTAGTATTTGCTCTTTAGGATGCAGACACCTAGAAAAGGTGTTCCCACTCAGTAGAATGATCCTAACTCTAGACAGGAAATTTTCAGCAATCAGAGAAACCAATTCAATCGAAGCCTTGACTTTCTGCAGAGGCTGGCACTGCACCCTACATGACCCTCACCCCCATCCTCCACCTAACCCTTCTGCCCACCTCAGTCCCATGATTGGGTCTGAGAAGTCCCTCTGACTGGCAGCTGAGCTTTATGTTTCTCATAAACATATTAAGGTGTTATTAAGACAGTTTTGCTAACAAGGATCAGTTCTGGCTTTCTGTTCTTCTCCAGCATCTACCTAGGGAGTCAAATAGTTTGGGTAATAATTCTTCATAAATATTACATGAAGCCAGGTGTGTTGGTGCACACCTGTCATACCAACCACTCAGGAGGCTAAGGCTGGAGGATCACCAAGTTCATGGCCGGTCTGAACAACTTAGCAAGACCCCATCTCAAAATAAAAAATAAAAAGGTTGGTAGAGCACCCTTGGATTCAATCCCCAGTACTGAGGGAAATATAAATAAATAAATACATACATACATACATACATAATAAATAAATAAATATTAAATGAAGTTTTATTAATCTCTAGAAAAGGTTCAAGACTGGAAACTATGAATTGCACACCTTAAATTCAAAACTTTCTTCCTTTAAACAGCATTTAATCAAACCTTTTAAATATTTTTAAGAATTATTTAGTTGTAGATGGACACATATCCTTATTTATTTTTATGTGGTGCTGAGGATCGAACCCACTACCTTGCACGTTCGAGGCAAGTGCTCTACCACTGATCTACAGCCCCAGTCCTTAGTTATTTGTTATTTCCCTTTATTGCTTGTGTTTCCTAAGCCTTTAAAAACGTGCTGTTCTATCTTTACAGAAACGGGTTGCTGAAGAGGAGGGCGGGTGTCTCACGCCTCTTCTTTTCCCTAGGCTTTGTGGAGCTCAGCCTGTTGGACCAGGTGCAGCTCCTGGAGAGCTGCTGGATGGAGGTGCTGATGGTGGGGCTGATGTGGCGCTCAATCGACCACCCCGGCAAGCTCATCTTTGCTCCAGACCTCGTTCTGGACAGGTGAGAAAAACATATTGTGCTTCTTTTCCGACTTTTTTGAGTGAGGCACTTATTGAGTGGAAACAAAGTCCTAGGCGATGTAATTAAAATCTCACACCTGAAAGGATAATTAGAGGATAATAATATCATCAGCTCCTTCACTGGGTCAAGAACTCAAGCAGAAGAGAGCATGAGCGCCAGGATTCAGCATCTCGTGACTCCTTTCTGACCTGTGGCACCACTGCATTTGCAGGCCAGGGCCACAACAAGGGACTGTACCCAGCAGGATATGTGGCCACTAAGTGTGCAAGTCAATGCAGATTTTTCTGCATTAAAAATCCTACTTTATCTGGGTGCAGTGGTGTATGCCTGTAATCCTACACAAGAGGATCACAAGTTCAAAGCCAGCCTCAGCAACTTAGCGAGGCCCTATTTCAAAATAGAACATAAAAAGGGCTGGGGATGTGGCTCAGTGGTTGAGCTCCCCTGGCTTCAATTGCTGGTATAAAAAACAAATTCTTTTTTCAGCTTACCGTCTTAAATTGTTCTGTGTCTTGCCCACATCTAGTGACCAATTACATCTCCAACTATCTGGACAGGTAATAAATTTCTTATGAATCTGCCAAGATTTATTTTCACATGCTTTAACTCACTCTAAAGCATGTGCTATAACAATGTTTTTGGAAATAGTGATGGAAGGAATAGTTATTAAAACCAGACAGGTTAATAGAAGTTGGGACATGATAGTGCTATTGTCCAACTTGATTGCATTTAACTTTTTTAAAAGTGATGGCACAGAAAAGGAACCAAATTTTAATTGATTTGGTTGAACTGTTTATGGAGGGAAAACTGGAACATACAACCACATTCAAGATTTTTGCAGGAAAAGTAGAAAACTTTTGGTGTACGTTTGAAAGGTTTGAAAATCTCCATGGGAATTGATTTCCACGTCCCCATATGTTGAAAAAGTGCCACATTGACTCTGCTCAGAGTAGGAGGATGCCTAGCACTAGGAACAGAAAGTACCTGCCCCAACTCTTGCATCATAATCCTGTTACCACTTTAGGTCATCAGAAGACCCTCATTCGCACGTTGCGCAGATGAAGAGCGGTGCCCCAAGGTATCAGCATCTATTCATGGATGACATTGACAAAGAGCACTGTTCTGAGTAATGGAGGTGTTCTGGTGGAGAACAAAGCCCGTGGGAAGAGCTGGCGCATGGGATGTGGCTTGAGCAGGAGCAAGCCCAGGTGGCGAACCGTAGAGGGAAGCTCTGGAAGCCCAGAGCAGAGTGGAGCGTCAGACCCTCCAGTAACAATCACAATAGCTAACTTAATGGCTCGTATGTGCCAGGCACTGTCGTAAGCACTTGATACATGTTGGCTCATTTCATCTCCACAAGCCCTTTGTGGGTAAGCACCATCTTTATCCCTATTGTTCAGATGTGGAAATGGGAGGCTTAGTGACATTGCTACAGTTATGTAAAAGTAAGTGGTAGAGCTGGATATGGGGACCTGGCTGTGGAATCCATATTCTTTTTTTGGCGGGGGGATACCTGGGATTAAACTCATGGGCACTGGTCCACTGAGCCACATCTCCAGCCCTATTTTGTATTTTTATTTAGAGACAGGGTCTCACTGAGTTGCTTAGCACCTTGCCATTGCTGAGGCGGCTTTGAACTCGTGATTCTCCTGTCTTAGCCTCCCCAGCCGCTGGGATTAGAGGTGTGCACCACCACGCCCAGCAGAATCCACACTCTTAATGACAACAATATACTGCCTCTCAGCAAGAGAGGGAACTGGAAGGGGAAAGAGGAGGCCAAAGGGCTAACTAACTTTCTACTTTATTCTTTCTTTTTTTTTTTTTTTTACAGTATAGGGGATTGAACCTAGGGCTTTAGTGCTTGCAAGGCAGGCACTCTACCAACTGAGCTATATCCCTAGCCCAATCTACTTTATGCTTTTGGCTTAGAATAGCCCTATTTTATTTCTGATGGCTTCAGAAACCCATTCTTTCTGCTGTTGTCTCAGGGTACCACACTGCCAGGCAGGCCGAAAAGTCAAGCACCCAACTAAGACGTGCATTCATTATGTTCCGCTTGAGGATTTAAATGAAGCCACACCCCCACATACACACATGTACATATAATATGCACATACAGTTCTCCTAGAAGTTAGTGCTAGTGAGATGTTCTGTCCCTGAGAAGCCAATAGATTGGCAGATACTGAAATTATTTTCCTCTTTGTTTTATAGTGTTAATTTTCAGTGACTGTTTCATACCTGGTTTTTAGTACAATTAACTTGCTTCTTTTTATGAGTTCCTTAATTCCTGTAAATGTACATGAAAATTTCTATAAATGGACACCAATTCTGGATCAATATTATGCTTACATTTTACTTAGATTGTAGAAGAAGAAAGTTATTTTGATAGAAGTTATTTTTAATAGATTCACGTTACTTTTTATAAATATTTGAAAGTATTATGGTTTCTAACATAAATTTAGTATATCTCATTGAGTATAAAAAGGGGTTCTCAGGAATTGTAAATGCTTTCACACTGAGCAGACATTGTTTTGAGTGTCTTCTGGTGTTTACTTTTTGTTATTATTCCTAGCATTATTTTTGACGCATTAACTTTTTTTTTAATCTTTATTTTTATATGGTGCTGAGGATCGAACCCAGGTGCCTCTCAGGTTGGAGGCAAGTGCTCTACCACTGAATCACAGCCCGAGGTCCCACACTAACCTTTTGAAGTCTAGAATTTCAAGCTTAAGATAGTTCAGTTACTCAGTTCGTCTATTGTATCGATGAAAATAGTTTTATGTATTTGGAATGTTTCTGAGGGAGCTGCCTATTCAAAAAGTCAGGGATTAGGGACTGGGGGTGGGACTCAGTGGCAGAGCTTTGCCTAGCAAGTGTGAGGCACTCGGTTCGATCCTTAGCACCACATAAAAATAAATAAATATAATAAAGGTATGCTGTAAAAAATAAAAATGTCAGAGATCATAGTTCATAAAGGAGTTCCATTATGGATCTTTTTTCTAAGTGAATAAAGAATCATCACACTACTTGAAAAATAGCTGTCCGTTGCTAAATTTCTCTACCAGAATTCTTTCAAGTAGCCATATGACTATATAAGCACCAAATACAACTACGTTTGCCCATTTGTGGGTACTGGGAATGTAAATTGTGTTTCCTTTTATTCTTGTTGAGACTTCTGCAGCAAGAAAACATGATCCTACTGAGGATGAGAGGAAAATCTGGTTATCTCAGCTTATTTCTAACAAGGTAGTTCTTTTAGTAATCATTAAAATCATAAATTCATTTGAAGATCTACCACAGAACCTGAGCTGCTTCTTGCTCAAAAAAATCATATGTAAGACATTTTCATATCCTTAGCATTAATAAGAAACTATTAATGTTAAATGCTGTTTAAAGATCAGAGGAAGCTGGGTGCTGTGGTGCACATCTGCAATCCCAGCAACTCAGGAAGGTTGCAAGTTCAAGACCAGCCTTAGTAACTTAGCCAGATCCTCAGCATCTTAGTGAGACACTATCTCAAAATAAGATAAACAATAAATACAAAAGACTGAGCATGTAACTCAGTGGTAAAGTGTCCCTGGTTTCTATCTCTAGTACCGAAAAACAAAAACAAAAACAAAAAAACAAATGCCATCAGAGGAAGTTTGAGTTTACAGTCACATTAGTTATTTCTATATTGAATTTTCTTCAAGATAGCTATAATATTTTCACTTCAAAATTTTAATTTATCCTTGTATCTAACATTGAAAAATAAATAATAAGTGTTGAACCCTTGTTAAGTCCTTTCCACATGCCGAGCCTTACCTGGGTCTCCCTATCCCATATCCAATTGCCATATACAGGAGGTAAATTATGGTCTGTAACCATATGTGTAGCCAGGGGATACATATGTTGGTACAAAAGAGTGTGCACCAAAGCAAGGCCCACTCATTCGACATTTGGTCATGGAATCAAACAGGATATCTTTCTTTTATAAAAGAGTGATTATCAAGCAATAAGATATTCCACATGTAATTACTAATTTTATTTTGCACTCATTCACGGACAAATGATAAGAATGTGTATTTCCATAATTAGATTTGATTGACATACAATCTCAGTATTTTAACTTTTAGCACATATGTTCTATATCTTTATTTTTTATTTATTTAAAAATTTTTTTGTCATAGATGGACACAATACTTTTTATTTTATTTTATCTTATTTTTATGTGGTGCTGAGGATTGAACCCAGTGCCCCCCACACATTGCGAGCACTTCACCTCTGAGTCACAATCCCAGGCCCTGTTCTGTATCTTTAATTCAAATCTTTTTATCTTGTCCTAGTTTTTTTGCTTATAATTCAGTTTTAATCCATAATTACAAAATAAATGAAATAGACCTCATCAATTTAAGTCCTTCACTTTCCTGTACAACTCATCTTGCAGTAGAATTTTATTAAGCTATCATTTATGAGGTACGTTATTGCCCCTAAATTTCTCATTTATTTTCTAAAAATATATTTGGTTTCTACAGTCTGTGAAGCGAATAAAATATTCTAACTTTGCCAGCCCTTGAATGAAATGTTTGTGTCATACCTGCTAAGAAGAAAGTAGTCAAGCCTAGTTTTCTAGGATTTGTTTCAGGAGAATTTCATGGTAATTCATTTTTCCCATGAAGTACCCATGTTCTAATTACTGTGAGTTAAGGTATTTATCAGTATGTAAACTCTCTCCCCATTTTGAAATATGAATTTTCATTAAAAATGGCATGCATTTGGGGCTGGGGTTGTAGTCAGAGAGTGCTTGCATATGTGAAGCACTGGGTTAGATCTTCCGTACCATATATGAAATAAATAAAATAAAGGCATTGTGTCCATCTACAACTAGAAAAAATGGCATGCATTTAGTGAGGAAATGGTACCAACCTCAATATTTAGCAGTGGTTCTTAGGTACAGATGGCAACTTCTGGAAAACAGGGTTGAGTTCAGATGAGTGTCTTTGCTGTACCATTGTGACTTTTGAGTCTCACAGAGGGGTAAAGAGTCAAACTATTAAAAAAATTTTTTTTAATTGTAGATAGACACAATATCTTTATTTTATTTTATTTATTTTTATGCAGTTCTGCGGATCGAATCCAGTGTCTCACATGTGCTAGGCAAGTGCTCACCACTGAGCTAAAACCCCAGCCCCAAGAGTCAAACTATTAAACCATCAGTGCAAGGGTTGGTGGGTTTTTTTTTTTTTTTTTTTTTTTTTTTTTTGTTTTGCTCTTAAGTGATATTCTATTTTATTTTAAACTTTTCTTAGTTGTAGATGGACACAATACTTATTCATTTTTACTTATTCATTTTTATGTGGTGCTGAGACTCAAACCCAGTGCCTCACATATGCTAGGCAAGTGCTGTACCTCTGAGCCACAACCCCAGACCCTTAAGTGATATTTTTTTGGTACCAAATGTCCTCAAGCTCAACAATTGCAATTTCTAATAATTAATTGTCTCAGGCAGAGTGACTTGATGTGACACGAGGGATGTTTCTTGTGCACCTGAGTGCAGGGCCTGTGTTGTCCCTACTGGAGCCCAGAACTGGGGAGGAGGTCAGGGGAGGTGGGAAGAAGGGGGTAGGAAGAGGTTTGGGGGTTTCTTATAGATTTTGGAATTCCTTCCAAAATGCTCTGATTCTCCCAGATGTCTTTCCCTGGGAGTGACTTCTAGGGGGCACTGGTGTTTTGTCACTTAACCTGTGTACTTTCAGAAAGCTGCAACATTTTGCAGAAGCCACCATGCTGATTTGCCAAAATGAACAATTTGGATGTTTGTAGCTCTGTGTAGGTGAGTCTGTGGGGTGGCAGATGCCATGGAATGCAGGATCCTGGCGAGCTGCTCTCCTAGCTGAGCACCTTAATGGGAATGGTCTCCCTAGGATTGGTTGTGCTCAGTGGTGTTGGTTTATTTGAATTCCACAGAGGATTTTCCTGCAAATACCATGATCATTAGAAGTGTCCTGGTTGGTGTTGAGAGGAAAGGGATGGGAGCAGGCAGTACTTTGGAGATTTCAACCTCCCTTCGTGGGATGCCAAAGAGACCAAAAATGAAACCCACAAAAACCCACCGCGATTCGGACACCCTCACCGTGTGCTGCAGCTTTCGGAAGTGATGAGGGTTTTGCCTGTTTATTAAGGACTTCCAGTAACTATCTGATGATGATAGAAATTTTTTGGAAAGCAATGAGGTGGAATAATATATGTCTGGCTAGAGTGAATAAAAGCCACTGTATTCTAGATAAAGAACAGCAATTTACTTCAAAGGTATATTTAAAAAGTTTATATCTATAAGGAGTACTCAAAAGAATTTTGATTATATACTTTGAAATTTGCCTAAAACTTTTGCTGAAAAATAATCTTCAAGCCTGGTGCGGTGGCTGAAGCAGAGGATCACTTAAGCCCAGGCGATTGAGGCCACTTTGGCAAGGCAATGAGATTCTGTTTAAAACAAATAACAACAACAAACACTTCAAGTCAAAACTCTCCATATCCCTGTGTCTGCCTTTTCCTGACTCTGATCCACCTCATTTGCGACTTCTTCCTGACAGACTCTCAGATGTGCTTTATTCTAATTAATGTTTTTGGTGTCTTAGTTGGCACACCAGTTTCTAAGTGACCAGAAAGCGAGAAGCCCTAGAGAGGAAGGTTTATTCTTCTTCGGATATTTGCTTCTGTAACACACAGACTTCCTTACTAGCATTTCCCAAGGGGAACATGGACTGTCTCATTTGAGTTGTCTGTCATATCTGGCTAGGGCTGGGTGACTAAAATGGCTTAGTTTTACAATAATCAACCAGAGTGGTATTCTAAAAAAGCAAACCACAACAACAGCAGCAACAACACAACACTTGGTGAAGAGAAGGGAAAATGTAGTTCCAATGCATACTTTTACAGAAATAATATTGACTCAATATTATTATTGATTTTATAAAAATCCCCTATACCCACAGCATACCTTGTCTTCTTTATATGAAGATAATCCTAGCAATTTCATATTGCTAGGTGATGTCTTATTAATACCTTGTTATAGTCAAAGAATGTACAAGATGAAATTTGAAATTTCAATAAAACATTCCTCCTTCTTTTTTTTTTTTTTTTTTTGTGGTGCTGGGGATTGAACCCAGGGCCTTAGGCTTGCAAGGCAGGCTCTCTACCAACTGAGCTATATCCCCAGCCCTCCTCATTCTTTTTGATGGTTGCCTAAAGCTGTGTGTGCCTTAAATTCTCAAATGAACTTTTGTAGGGATGAGGGGAAATGCGTAGAAGGAATCCTGGAAATCTTTGACATGCTGCTGGCAACAACTTCAAGGTTTCGTGAGTTGAAACTCCAGCACAAAGAGTATCTCTGTGTCAAGGCCATGATCCTCCTCAACTCCAGTAAGTAGCTACCACAGCTGGGCCACGTCTGTCGGGGAGAGATACTCTCTCTAGAACTGGCGTGGCGTTAAAAAGAGTATTGAACCTCTGTTTGATTTTGAAAGGGGACCATGGCTTCCTTTCTGGCTTCTCTGTTTTATTTTTGTAGGGATTTAAACCATAGTTAACTTTTGGTGACCTAAGTATAAATTATTCATTGGGTGAACTACTGGCGGTCGATTTTAAATGTGGCTCAGGTTATATACTGGAAAAGAAAAAAAAAAAAAAGGAACTGTAAAGTGTTTCCTCTTCAGGCTTTTTGTAAGGCTCCGACAGACATTTTAATGATCGATGTGCATCTATAGTTAATGTTTGGGGTTCTACTTTTACAGATTCATCCGTCCATTCATTCATTTAGTAGATACTCAGGAAACAGTCCTGCCCTTAAATAGCTCATAGTATAGGGAGGAAGAAAGTAAACCGTGAAAAATCACAGTCTTAGTGCTGTACTCAAGTGTATGCAGTTACTAGGAGAACAGGAGGAAAGATGCGGGAGAGGTTGCAGAAGGCCAAGGTGGTTGAACAAGTCTTCATGGAAGAGCAGAAAGGGTCGGGTTGCCTCAGGCTGCAAATTGCAGCATTGAAGGTTACAAATGGTTGCCTTGGATGCTGAGTAACCATATAAGAGGTTCAAGAGGGGAGCGTCATGTATGGAAGGGTGTTATAGCAAGGTCATGCCCACTTCCGGGTGGAGGACTGACTGGAGAGGCAGAGGCTGAGGCAGGGGTCCTATTGGAGACCCTGGGAGCTCGAACCAGCTTGGTGTGGTGGGATCAGGCAATGGACCTGGCTTCAGAGGTGGGACACAAGGAAGGTGTTCAGGGTATGTGGATGGCTTAACTTTGCTGGTTTTTAAGAATTTTATCAATAATACCTGTTTATTGTGAACATTCAAACAAAAGGAAGAGTTTAAAAATTACTAGGAATACCCCTCTTGTAGACAACCACCATAACTTTGGTGATCATAGTTAATTGTGTGTATGTACTTGCTCATTCTCTCTCTCTCTCTCTCTCTCTCTCTCTTCAGTTGTCCTTGGGTATCCATGGGGTTCTTAGTTCCAGGACCACTTGTAGATACAAAAAAAAAAAAAAAAAATCCATGAATGCTTAAGTCCTTTATATAAAATGATATACTATTCCCTGTGTATATTCTCTCATACACTTTATTTCTAGATTACTTACCATATGTAATATGCTATCTATATAATTTTTATATTATATTATTTAGGGAATAATGATCAAAATAGTGTGTATGTGTTGAGTACAGATACAGTTTTTGTTTCTGAATGTTTCTGATCCATGGTTGGTTGAATCCGTGGATGTGGAAAAATGGACACGGAGAGCCAGCTATTTATATTGATAGAACCATACACGTATACACAAATGTATAGTATGTTATGTTCAAAATTATGGATGCTTTGAAAGAGATTTATTTCAGTCTTATTTTTTTTGTTTGGTCCTCAATGCTCCTATCCAAAATCAAGTAGCCAATCTTTTGACATGGGGTCTTACAAAGTTGCTGAGTGTCTTACTAAATTTCAGAGGCTGGCCTTGAACTTATAATCCTCCTGCCTCAGCCTCCCTAGTTACTGGGATTACAGGTGTGCATCACTTAGCCCAGCTCCGAGTAGCTGATCTGAACAGACAAATGATAGACTTCCAACCTTCTCCCATCCTCTGGCAATCGCTTAGCATACTACCCTACCACTAATATACACAGAAGGCTCTGATTTTTTTTTTCTTTCATTTTTTAAAAAACTGGGATACTCCATACAAATCTCTGTATCTTGCTTTTTACTTTTCAAAGTGCTATGAAATTCCTCCAGGTTAGCTCAGAGCGATCGAGTGCAATCTTTGAAATAAAGACATTGCACAAGGGCAGTTGTTCAACTATCGCTCTGTTGATGGACCTTCACTTCATGCCCAGTTCCTCTTTTTAAGTCACTCTACATGGTACCTTAGTAAATAAAGATATGTTATTTTGTACACATCTCTACATTGCTAGACTGTTCAGTTTACTCTGTCTGGTGTCCATCTGGCTTCCGTATCAGGTATTTATCACTTACTTAGCCACTGTTTGTTTGTTTATTTATTTATTTATTTACTTCAAAAGTACTGGGGATCGAACCCAGGGCCTCACACATGCTAGGCAAGTGCTCCACCGCTGAGCTACACCCCAGCCCTTTTTATTTTTTATTTTCAGACAGAGTCTTGCTAAGTTGCCCAGGCTGGTCTCAAACTTGCAAACCTCCTGCCTCAGCCTCTCAACTAGCTGCAATTATAGGCATGTGCCATCACCTGGTACTTAGCCCTTTATTCTTGTTGGGCTTTTAGGTTATTGATTTTATTTTTTTCTCACATGTTTTATAGATGTTATAAAATTTTAAATACATTTATGTAATTTGTATGATTTTACATATTTGTAATTTATATTTTTTGTTAGATATGTATATGTGATGTACATTTATACATTTACAATTTTATATTTACATTTATATAATTGGCATAAATCATATAAATTTATACAGTTACTCTGTTGATTGCTACAAGAGTTTCTAGAGGCTTCTGGTCAGTGTCTGCTCATCTCTTTGTGGCCTGCTAACAGTCTTACTTTGAGTAGCTCTGGAGAGAGCACAGGATGCTGTCCAGGAGATTGATTGGGTTTGGATGAAAGGTGGGTTGGACCTCAAAGGAGAGGGGCACAGAGGAATGAAGAGGGTTCCAGAGGTCACGTGAAGGTACAGAGACCCCGAAGACAATCCTCAGGTGTGTCCAGGTGGGTCTCCGTGTGACCTCACCTTCCTAACAGGACATCCCCCTACACCCAACCCCCCCACTTTATCGTCACCATTCGCCTTTTATAAAATAATAGATGATTGGTGATTAAAGTTACTAACTGATGGTTAGGTTGATGTGCACATGGGAAATGTCCAAGCAGGACATACAAAATTGGTCAGGGAAGAAAATCAACTTTTTCTGCCCTCCTTTTCCCTCCTGCCTGCAGATGCTTACCTCACATGTGCTGTGCCATTGCTGTCTTTGTTAAAAGAGTGGATTTGACCGGAGTGAGATGGAATCTTGGTGTAGTTTTGATTTGCATTTCTCTAATTGCTAGAGATGTTGAACATTTTTTCACATATTTGTTGATTGATTGTATTTCTTCTGTGAAGTGTCTGCTCAGTTCCTTAGCCCATGTATTGATTGGGTTATTTGTTTTTTTGTGTTAAGTTTTTTGAGTCCTTTATATATCCTGGAGAATAATACTCTATCTGAGGTGTGTAGTAAAGATTTTCTCCCACTCTGTAGGCTCTCTCTTCACATTGTTGATTGTTTCCTTTGCTGTGAAGAAGCTTTTTAGTTTGATTCCATCCCATTTATTGATTCTTTTTTTTTTTTTTTTTTACGTTTACATAGGGTAATGATGTTTCTTTTTTTCCCTTCCCCCCCACCCCTCCCACCCTTTTCCCTTTATACAGTCCTTCTTTCCTTCATTCTTACCGCTCTCCTTAGCCTAACTCTAAACCTAACCCTAAACCTAATGCTAACCCTCCCACCCCCATTATATGTCCTCATCCGCTTATCAGCGAGATCATTCGTCCTTTAGTTTTTTGAGATTGGCTTATCTCACTTAGCATGATATTCTCCAATTTCGACCATTTGCCTACAAATGCCATAATTTTATCATTCTTCATTGCGGAGTAATATTCCATTGTATAAATATGCCACAGTTTCTTTATCCATTCATCAACTGAAGGGCATCTAGGTTGGTTCCACAATCTGGCTATGGTGAATTGAGCAGCAATGAACATTGATGTGGCTGTATCTCTGTAGTATGCTGATTTTAAGTCCTTTGGGTATAGGCCAAGGAGTGGGATAGCTGGGTCAAATGGTGTTTCCATTCCAAGCTTTCTGAGGAATCTCCACACTGCTTTCCAGAGTGGCTGCACTAATTTGCAACCCCACCAGCAATGTATGAGTGTTCCTTTTTCACCACATCCTCGCCAACACCTATAGTTGCTTGTGTTCTTGATAATCGCCATTCTAATTGGGGTGAGATGAAATCTTAGGGTAGTTTTGATTTGCATTTCTCTTATTACTAGGGATGTTGAACATTTTTTCATATATCTGTTGATTACTTGTACATCTTCTTCTGTGAAGTGTCTGTTCATTTCCTTAGCCCATTTGTTGATTGGATTATTTGTATTCTTCGTGTAGAGTTTTTTGAGTTCTTTATAGATTCTGGAAATTAGCGCTCTATCTGAGGTATGGTTGGCAAAAATATTCTCCCACTCTGTAGGCTCTCTCTTCACATTTCTGATAGTTTCCTTTGCTGAGAGAAAGCTTTTTAGTTTGAATCTATCCCAGTTGTTGATTCTTGCTTTTATTTCTTGTGCTATGGGAGTCCTGTTAAGGAAGTCTGATCCTAAGCCAACAAGTTGAAGATTTGTACCTACTTTTTCTTCTATAAGATGCAGGGTCTCTGGTCTGATTCCAAGGTCCTTGATCCATTTTGAGTTGAGTTTTGTGTAGGGTGAGAGATAGGGGTTTAATTTCATTCTATTGCATATGGTTTTCCAGTTTTCCCAGCACCATTTGTTGAAGAGGCTATCTTTTCTCCATTGCATATTTTTGGCACCTTTGTCTAGTATGAGAAAATTGTATTTATTTGGGTTTGTGTCCATGTCCTCTATTCTGTACCATTGATCTACCTGTCTATTTTGGTACCAATACCATGCCGTTTTTGTTACTATTGCTTTGTAGTAGAGTTGAAGATCTGGTATTGCAATACCCCCTGCTTCGCTCTTGCTACTGAGGATTGCTTTAGCTATTCTAGGTTTTTTATTCTTCCAGATGAATTTCATAATTGCTTGCTCTATTTCTGCAAGGTACATAATTGGGATTTTAATTGGAATTGCATTGAATCTGTATAGCACTTTAGGTAGTATAGCCATTTTGACGATATTAATTCTGCCTATCCAGGAACATGGGAGATCTTTCCATCTTCTAAGGTTTTCTTGAATTTCTTTCTTTAGTGTTCTGTAGTTCTCATTGTAGAGGTCTTTCACCTCTTTTGTGAGATTGATTCCCAAGTATTTTATTTTTTTCGAGGCTATTGTGAATGGGGTAGTTTTCCTAATTTCTCTTTCTGAAGATTCATCACTTATGTATAAAAATGCATTGGATTTATGAGCATTGATCTTGTAACCTGCTACTTTACTGAATTCACTTATGAGTTCTAAAAGTTTTCTGGTGGAATTTCCAGGTTCCTCTAAATATATAAGCATGTCATCAGCGAACAGGGATAGTTTGAGTTCTTCTTTTCCTATTCGTATCCCTTTAATTTCTTTGGTTTGTCTGATTGCTCTGGTTAGAGTCTCAAGGACGATGTTGAATAGAAGTGGTGAAAGAGGGCATCCCTGCCTTGTTCCAGTTTTTAGGGGGAACGCTTTCAGTTTTTCACCATTTAGAATGATATTAGCCATGGGCTTAGCGTAGATTGCCTTTATAATGTTTAGGAATGTTCCCACTACCCCAATTTTTTCTAGTGTTTTGAGCATGAAGGGATGCTGTATTTTATCGAATGCTTTTTCTGCATCTATTGAAATAATCATGTGATTCTTAACTTTAAGTCTGTTGATATGGTGAATGACATTTATTGATTTCCGAATGTTGAACCAACCTTGCATCCCTGGGATAAAACCCACTTGATCGTGGTGCACTATCTTTTTAATATATATTTGTATGCGATTTGCTAAAATTTTGTTGAGAATTTTTGCATCGATGTTCATTAAGGATATTGGTCTGAAATTTTCTTTCCTCGATGTGTCTCTGTCTGGTTTAGGTATCAGGGTGATATTGGCTTCATAGAACGAGTTTGGGAGGGTTCCCTCCTCTTCTATTTCATGGAATAGTTTGAGGAGTATTGGAATGAGCTCTTCTTTAAAGGTTTTGTAGAACTCGGCTGAGAACCCATCTGGTCCTGGACTTTTCTTTGTTGGTAGGCTTTTGATGACCTCTTCTATTTCATTGCTTGAAATTGGTTTATTTAGGTTGTGTATGTCCTCGTCGTTCAGTTTAGGTAATTCATATGTCTCTAGAAATTTGTTGATGTCTTCGAGGTTTTCTGTTTTGTTGGAGTATAGATTTTCGAAATAGCTTCTAATTATGTTTTGTATTTCACTCGTGTCTGTTGTGATGTTTCCTTGTTCGTTCCGAATTTTAGTAATTTGAGTTTTCTCCCTCTTTCTCTTTGTTAGTGTGGCTAAGGGTTTATCAATTTTATTTATTTTTTCAAAGAACCAACTATTTATTTTGTTAATTTTTCCAATTGTTTCTTTTGTTTCGATTTCGTTGATTTCGGCTCTGATTTTAACTATTTCCTGTCTTCTACTACTTTTGGTATTGGTCTGCTCTTCTTTTTCTAGTGCTTTGAGCTGTAGTGTTAAGTCGTTTATTTGTTGATTTCTACTTCTTTTTTTGAATGCACCCCATGAAATAAATCTTCCTCTAAGTACTGCTTTCATAGTGTCCCAGAGATTTTGATATGATGTGTCTTCTCGTTTACTTCTAAGAATTTTTTTATTTCCCTCCTGATGTCTTCTGTTATCCATTCATTGTATAATAGTGTATTATTTAGTCTCCAAGTATTGGAGAAGTTTCTGTTTTTTATTCTGTCATTTATTTCTAATTTCAATCCATTATGATCTGATAGAGTACAAGGTAGTATCTCTATCTTCTTGTATTTGCTAACAGTAGCTTTGTGGCATAAAATATGGTCTATTTTAGAGAAGGATCCATGTGCTGTTGAGAAGAAAGTGTATTCGTTCTTTGTTGGATGGTATATTCTATATATGTCCGTTAAGTCTAAATTGCTGATTGTGTTGTTGAGATCTATAGTTTCTTTATTCAATTTTTGTTTGGACGATCTATCCAGTGGTGAGAGAGGTGTGTTAAAATCACCTAGTATGATTGTGTTGTGGTCTATTTGATTTCTGTAATTGAGAAGGATTTGTTTGACGTACGTGGATGAGCCAATGTTCGGGGCATAGATATTTATGATTGTTATGTCTTGCTGATTTATGCTTCCCTTAAGCAGCATGTAATGTCCTTCTTTATCCCTTCTGACTAGTTTTGGTTTGAAGTCCACATTATCTGAGATGAGGATGGATACTCCAGCTTTTTTGCTGTGTCCGTGTGCATGGTATGTTTTTCCCCATCCTTTCACCTTTAGTCTATGGGTGTCTCTTTCTATGAGGTGAGTCTCTTGCAGGCAGCATATTGTTGGATTTTTCTTTTTAATCCAATCTGCCAGTCTGTGTCTTTTGATTGATGAATTCAGGCCATTAACATTCAGGGTTATTATTGTGATATGATTTGTATTCCCAGTCAATTGACTCATATTTGTTTTTGGCATGATTTGGTTTCTCCTTTATTTGGCTATTCCTTTAGGCTAGCGCCTCCTGTTGCTGATTTGCATCGTTGTTTTTCATCTCTTCCTCATGGAATATTTTGCTGAGAATGTTCTGTAATGCTGGCTTTCTTTTTGTAAATTCCTTTAGCTTTTGTTTATCATGGAAGGATCTTATTTCATCATCAAATTTGAAGGTAAGTTTTGCTGGGTATAAGATTCTTGGTTGGCATCCGTTTTCTTTCAGGGCTTGGTAAATGTTGTTCCAGGCCCTTCTGGCTTTTAGGGTCTGGATTGAAAAATCTGCTGATATTCTTATTGGTTTCCCTCTGAATGTAATTTGATTCTTTTCTCTCGCGGCCTTTAATATTCTGTCTTTATTTTGTATGTTAGGTATTTTCATAATAATGTGCCTTGGTGTGGGTCTGTTGTAATTTTGTATGTTTGGAGTTCTATAAGCCTCTTGTATTTGGTTTTCCATTTCATTCTTCAGATTTGGGAAATTTTCTGATATTATTTCATTGAATAGGTTGTTCATTCCTTTGGTTTGTTTCTCTAAGCCTTCCTCAATCCCAATAATTCTTAAATTTGGCCTTTTCATGATATCCCATAATTCTTGTAGATTCTGTTCATGATTTCTTACCATCTTTTCTGTTTGGCCAACTTTGCTTTCAAGATTAAATAATTTGTCTTCAATGTCTGAGGTTCTGTCTTCCAGGTGCTCCATTCTATTGGTTATGCTTTCTATGGAGTTTTTAACTTGGTTTATAGTTTCCTTCATTTCAAGTATTTCAGTTTGGTTTTTTTTCAGTATCTCTAACTCTTTATTGAAATGATCTCTTGCTTCCCGTATTTGGTCTTTTAACTGTTGATTGGTGCGATCATTTAATGCCTGCATTTGCTCTTTCATCTCCTCCTTCAATGCCTGCATTTGCTCTTTCATCTCCTCATTTGCTTCCCTGATCGTTTTAATTACGTACATTCTGAACTCCCTTTCTGACATTTCTTCTGCTGTGCTGTCATTGGGTTTTATTGATGTAGTATCTAGGTTTGTTTGGGACATTTTCTTCCCTTGTTTTCTCATATTGGTCAGTTGTCAGTGGGACCCAGAGATATTGCAGTTTTCCGCTATTGGCTTATAGTGTCCCTGTAGATTTCCAGTGTATCACCTCCCAGCCTTCAGTAGCCTGATGTCTTGGAGGAATCTGATAAAGCAGCTCATCCGAAGAAAACTGCCCCTAGCCCCCTACTGGTTCCACGATTTGGAACTGGCTCTGTGCGGAAATGCTCTCACTGTGGGCCTGCACCGTGCAGCTGGCCGTGTGGGAGGAGCTCACTGCCGGAGTGTGGAAGGCTACCTTGGGAAGACTCTAGCTGCCCTGCCTGGCTCCGATAAGCCACCTCTATCTGGGCCTGCCCCCCGGGCCGATCTTTACCCAGTGGGCAGACTCACCCGTGGCTCTATTTCAGTCCCAGTCTCTCAATGCCTCCCCTTCTTAACTCCTGGGTTCTGGAGCGATGGGGGTGCAGTCTCCCTCTAGGCCGCCATCTTGGATCGCCCCGAGAAGAGAGCCTGCAGCCGGAGTGGGCAGAGCCGCCTGAAGAGGTGTCTGGCTGCCCTGCCCTGATCCCAGAGGCTGTTTGCGGATCGAGGCTCTCCGTTGGTTCGGGGGCTTGTGGCTGATTCTATGTAGAAAGTCTCTCACTGGGCGGTCAGCTCCGAGAGGCTAGCCTTGAACGGCACCTCCCACTGCAGGGGTCCAGACTACTTGGGGAAGTCTCTGGCTGCCCTGTCTGGACCCTGAATCTGCTTGCGTGACAGAGTACGCTGAGCTGCACTGGCTCCGGGACTCGGAGCTTGTTCTGGTCAGAAAGGCTCTCACCAGCGGGCCAGTTCCGTTCCGAGAACCTGGAGAAGCTGGCTGTGTGGGCGGGGCCCACCGCCGGAGTGCGCAGGGCTGCCTGTGGATGACTCTAGCTGCCCTGCCCGGCTCCGATAAGCCACCTCTATCTGGGCCTGCCACCCGGCCGAGCTTTACCCAGTGGGCAGACTCACCCGTGGCTCTATTTCAGTCCCAGTCTCTCAATGCCTCCCCTTCTTAACTCCTGTGTTCTGGAGCGACGGGGGTGCAGTATCCCTCTAGGCCGCCATCTTGGATCGCCCCCATTTATTGATTCTTGATTTTACTTCTTGTGCTTTAGGAGTCTTGTTAAAAAAGTCACTTCCTAAGCTGACATGGTGGAGATGTGGGCCTACTTTTTCTTCTAGTAGGTGCAGGGTCTCTGTTCTAGTACCTAAGTCTTTGATCCACTTTGAGTTGAGTTTTATGCAGGAGTGAGGGAGAGGGGTTTAATTTTATTTTGCTGCATATGGATTTCCAGTTTTCCCAGCACCATTTGTTGAAGAGGCTATCTTTTCTCCGATATATGTTTGTGGTGCCTTTGTCTAGTATGAGATAACTGTATTTACATGGGTTTGTCTCTGTGTCTTGTGTTCTGTACCATTGATCTTCGTGTTTGTTTTGGTGCCAATACCATGCTGTTTTTGTTACTATGGCTCTGTAGTATAATTTATGGTGTGGTATTGTGATATCTTCTGCTTAAAATCAGCATACTACAGTGACACAGCCACATCAATGTTTATGGCACCTCAATTCACAATAGCTGAACTATGGAACCAACCTAGGCACCCTTCAACTGATGAATGGATAGAGAAAATGTGGTATATATACACAATGGAATATTACTTAGCCTTAAAGAAGGATGAATTATGGCATTTGCCAGTAAGTGGATGGAACTATAGAATATTATGCTAAGTGAAATAAACCAATCCCAAAGAACCAAAGGCTGAATGTTTTCTCTGATATGCAGATGCTAATTCACAATAAGGGGGCAGAGAATAGAGGTATTTTGGACTAGACAGAGGAGTGAAGGAAGGGGTGGGGGTCTGTGGGTAGGAAGGATAGTAGAATAAATCAGACATTATGACCCTCTGTGCATATATGATTACATGACCTGTGACTCCACATCATGTACAACCAGAAGAATGAGACGTTATACTCCATTTGTGTGTGATGTGTCAAAGTGCATTCTACTGTCACGTATAACTCCTTAGAACTAGTGAAAAATTAAAATGAAAACAAGCAAATAAAAAAAGAGTGGATTTGCTTAAAAAGTATCCCCATCTTGTCGATGGAGGGGCATCGAATGCCAGATTACGGGGCTTCTCATACTCTCAAATAATTCAGAACTCATTTCTGTGTTGCAAAGTGCTCCTTGGAAAGCAGTTTGCTTGTTGTCACAACTCTTCACAGTAAAAAGCCTTCTGTTTGGCAAGGCTCCTGCTAGTTGTCTGAGCCTCCGGGACATCATATTGTGTTGTTGTCAATGCTAAAAGCAGCATCTGTGCAGAGGGAAAGACGAGGCAATTGTGCTCCTGCAGGATCTGAGACAACCGCATGTAAGAGAACCACAGAAGGCAAGGGAGGTAATTACCACCGTGACAGTAAGTGACGAAAATTTGTTTATGGTAAATCCAAATGAAAAAAAATCTCCTAACAGAAAGTTTCTTGCTTGCTTCGTAGTCATAACAGTTGTCAAAATGAATTTATGTGGTTCAACATTGCTATGAGAATGGGATTCTGTTTCTATTTCTATTGGAAATATTCTACTGTTGAGGAAGTGGGTCTTTTGTACGCCTGATTTGAAGGATTGGCAAAAACAGACTTTTTTCTTCTGGATTAGTTGTAGCACTTAAATTGGGAACAAAAACAACCGCCCCCCCCCAAAAAAAAAAGGTGTGGAACCTACTCCCCAATCTTAAATAAAATTCCCTGACAGAATACATTAAACAGACACTGAACAAACAGACCACACAGGTCAGTGATCCCTGAGAGGTGACACTGGTTGTCCGTTTACTGCCCAGAGCCAGTTTCTAGGTTGCCATGTGAAGAAGTGTATTAGGTTTCTACGAAGAAACAGAATCAATAGGATGCATGGACAGACAGGGATGTGGGATACGAGAGTGGAAGTTGGCTAAGGGATTGTGAGAGGTGTCATGGTGTGCCATCTGCAAGCTCCAGACCTGGCTGGCAGCCTGGCTCTGTCCAAAGGCCCAAGAACCAAGGCCAGGGACGGTGCAACTCTCAGTTCAGTGCCAAAGCTCTGAGAAACAAGGGGGCCACTGGGGACAGACCCTGAGTCCAAAGTCTGCACAACTTGGAGTTCTGATGCCCAAGAGCAGGAGGTGGGTGTCCCGGATCTGGGAGGCAGGGTGGGGAAGAGAGGGAGAGGGAGGGAGGAGGGGGAATGGGGAGGAAGAGGAGGCATTAATTTGCCCTTGCGCTGCCGTTTGCTCCATCTGAGCCCTCTGCCCAGGACAGGGCCTGCCCACGTTGGGCAGGGGCAGGTCTTCCTTACTCTGCCCCCTGATTCAAATGCCATGCTCATCTGGAAACACTCTCAGACACACCTACAAATAATGCTTTGCCAGCTGTTTGGGTCTTCCTTAATCTAGTTAAGTTGACACCTAAAATTAACCATAAAAGGAAGTAGCCCAAATAGAAGCTGTTTTGTCCCCCTGAACTGAGGGGACAGGGTTGTGAATTTGGGGCTGCCAAGGCAGCTGGGATTTGCAGGAGAGAGGACTTGAGAGGAAAGAGCTGCTCAGAGAGAGAACTTTGGAGAGCTGCAGAAGACCCTGTTCCAGAAGGCTTTCAGCTGGGTACTAATCTGCTCATGCTTATGAGGATACTCACTGAAGGCTGGAAAGAAGCACCAGAGAAGAGTGAGTAAAACAAGCCCTCAAGTTCACACGGCGGGTGCTCACCAGGCTGTGGGAAAAACCTTGTACTCTCCTAGACATTGGGTACAGTCCCCAGGAGACTGTTGTCTTAATGGTGAGGGGAAAGCAACCCAAGACTAAAGGCTACCAAACAAAACTTAAGAGTAAACCTGAAAAATCAAAGCATTGCTAAGCAATTTAACTGCAACCCAAGATGAAGCTCAAGAATAGTTAAAGCAGGAGACTGGGGTACAGCTCAGTGGTAGAGTGTTTGCCCAGCATGCCCAAGGTCCTGGGTCCAATCGCCAACACTGCAAAGCAGAACAAAACGAAACAAACAAAATACAACAACAATATATATAAACATATATAAATAAAAGTTATATAAATAAATTAATATATTTATTTTTTTAAAGGAATACAAGGGTATCAAGAACCCAATAAGGAAAAATTTACAATGTCTGGTAACCAATCAAAAATTAATTAGCCTGCAAAGAAGCTAAAAAATGTGATCTGTAATAGAGAAAAGTCACTCAATTGGAAAAAACCCACAAATGAAATGGATGAGAGAATTAGTAGACAGGTGCATTAAGACAGTTACTCCTGGGCGGGGTCGTGGCTCGGTGGTAGAGCGCTTGCCTAGCATGTATGAGGCCCTGGGTTTGATCCTCAGCACTACATTAAAAAGATAATTAAGTAAAATAAAGTTATTGTGTTCATCTACAACTAAAAAAATATTAAAAAAGAGACAGAGACTCTATACTTCATAGGTCTAAGAGGTAAAGGAAAGGATGAAGAGGAATGGAAAATACGAAGCAGGCCCAACAGGAACTTCTCGATGCAAAAACTTTGGGTGGCGTTTACATCAGGTGAGGTGCAGCAGAAGGAGGATTGGTGGACGTGAAGACATAGCAAGAGTTTTAAAGAAAAGAACAGAGCGTGAGACAACTGTAGTCGTTAATGTGCGGGAAATCCCTGAAACCTAAGGGGGCTATGGAAAAACACTTGGAAGAGATGATTGTTATTAAAAATTCTAAATTTAATGAAAACTAGAAACATGGTTTCTAAGATGCTCAATGATGCCCAAGCATGCACACAAGAAGGAGGAGGAGGAGAGAAGTAGGAGAAAGGGAAGGGGAAGAAGGAGAAGAAGAGGAGGAGGAGGGGGGAAGGGGAAGAAGGAGAAGAAGAGGAGGAGGAGGAGGAGGGGGAGGAGGAGAAGGGGGAGGGGAAGAAGGAGAAGAGGAGGAGGAGGAGGGGAAGGGGAAGGAGAAGAAGAAGAGGAGGAGGAGAGGGAGGGGGAGGAGGGGGGAGGAGGAGGAAGGGAAGGGGAAGAAGGAGAAGAAGAGGAGGAGGAGGGGGAGGGGGAGGAGAAGGACAAGGAGAAGGAGAAAAGAAGAAGAAGAGGAGGAGGAGGGAGGTGGAGGAGGGAGAGAGGAGGAAGAGGAGGAAGAGCAAGAAGAAGAAGAAGGAGGAGGAGAAGAGGCAGAAGAGCAAGAAGAAGAAGAAGGAGAAGGAGAAGAGGAGGAGGAAGAGAAAGAAGAAAAAAGCAATTATTCATCAAGTTGCTTAAAACCAATGACAAAGAGAAAAAAGTTTTTTTTTGTTTTTTTTTGAGATGGGGTCTCATTATGTTGTCCGGCGGTCTTGAACTCATGGGCTCCAGTGATCCTCCTACCTCCTGAGTAGCTGGGACTATGGTCACATGCCACCTTACTAGGCTGAAAAAAAATCTCAAAATCAGCCAGAAAAAAAGGCATAAGAGGAACAAAGACGAGGATGGCTGCGGATTTGCTTTCTGAAGTGTGAGTCAGAGGTGGGAACCGTGTCTGTAGAGTTCTTGAGAAAACAGTTGTCACTGCAGAATCCCTTCTACTTTCAAAACTGAAGGCAAAATAAGCATATTTTCAGACATACCAAAATGGAAAGGATTTATTCCTAGTAGCCCTGCACTAGAAAAAAAATATTAGTAGATGCCCTTTAAGATGGGGATTATACTATATGGAAAGATGGCTGTACATAAAGGACCATTTTTCCCCTATTTAAACCTTTTTATTTGTGTTTCAAAGATAACCTAGTATTTAAAACCAAAATAACAACAACATGTTGTAGGTTTACGTAGAAGTAAAACATAACTGGAGCACAAGGGCCGGGAAAGGATAAATGAAAGTAGATACTATTATAAAGTTCTTCGTTTGTACATGAAGTAGTGTTGTTGAAACAAAAAAAACCTGCAGTAAGTTAAATATGTATATCATGACCCTAAATACAGCCACTGAAATAATTCTTCAGAGAGTTAGGACAAATATACCAATAAAGGAGATAAAAATAGAACCACAAGAAAATCTATCTGAAGGAAGACATTAAAAAAAAAGTGGGGATGCTACTCGGGAGGCTGAGGCAGGAGGATTGCAAGTTTGAGGCCAGCCTGGTAGCTCAATGGTAAAGCACCCTGGGCTGCTCTGTCCCCAGTACTGCAAAAGAAGACAAAAACATAACCACAGAAAAACCACTGCGTACTCACAAGATGTCAGAATGAACTGGATACAGTGCTTTGGTCTAGAATAGGGGGTGCACCGTCAAACAATCAAGGGTCTGATCCTTGCTGGACACAAGCCGAAGAGGCACGTCCTCCGCTGGGTTGGGCATCACAGTCTAGCTGGTTTCTCAGTAGCCCTCCTCACCAAGCATACAGAGGATGTGGGGGGACGGGAGCCACTGTGTGATCTCAGCCTTTGAGATGCAGAAACAACAGGAAATGTTTAACGACCTGTTTTAATGTTCAAGTGTTTTAGAAATTCAGAGGTGTTATGTGAGCATCGTAACACAGCATCCCTGCATTCGGAGTAGAAGGACCGACCATCCTTGTGACCTAGGAGCCTGGAGATGAGCAACCCTCCCTTAGAATTAGAACCATCCCTGAATCTAAGAGACAGAGTGGAATCGACCTGCAAACGCTCACCCCGAACCTTTAAAACTAGCCTAAGTTGGGAACGGGTCGATTTGTCTGAACAATGTTAAGACTTAAAAAGGACAAAACTTACCAGGGGAGAGGGGCAGAGGTGATCCTATTTTAAACCAGGCGATCTTACTTTACGTTAGACCAGCGCGCGCGCACACACACACACACACACACACACACACACACACGCAGACCTCGTACACCTCCCATAAGCCAGACACATCTTCCTATGGTCAGTATTCTGGGATTTAAATTAAACAGTCTAGATTTTCTAATTCATTTGCCTTCAGTCAAGGATATATGTCTTCATCCTTGGAACATGTAGGATGTGGCAGATCTGGGGTTTTGTGTTTCTCAGAATGTCATCAATTGGGCCAGTGAGAGGAACACACAGCTATTCCCAGGTGACAGAGGGGAGGGGAGATAGCATCCTGGATTTTATTTTACTTTTTTTTAAAAAATATTTTCTGTTGTCAATGGACCTTTATTTTATTTACTTATTTACATGTGGTGCTGAGACTCGAACCCAGTGCCTCACACATGCCAGGCAAGCGCTCCATGGCTGAGCCCCGCCGGCCCCTTTGCCTTGCTTCACGTGACCTCTCCGGTTTCATGAAAGGCAATTCCTGTAGTTCTGTTCTACAGTGAATCCCAGCTGATGTTTCCCCGTCTTGGGGTGGCAGGGTTGTTTTGTCATTTGCTGCGTGTCTGACTGACGGGGCTTCGGGTCTGGTCCTTTGCTCCTGCCCGGGGCCTGCTCTTGGTACAGTCGGTGAGTGAGAGGCGTGAATGGCCAAAGGCCAGGCGCTCCCGGCTGGCGAGGGCACTGGCAGCGCCGTGGGCCTTCAGGCCGCTTCCTTCCCGGGATGGTTTCATGCTGGCTTCAGTCTTTTCGTGTATACATTTCCCCATAGGTGACACAGGTACGACCGATGACTTTTCAAAACTGTGGCACCTGCCCTCTGCAGACTGCTTGTTGATGATAGGCCCCAGGCCCCCGCCTGCAGAAAGTCCAGGCTCAGCCTTGGTCACCATGCTGCTTCACGATGGGGTGACCGGACCGTGTTCACACCGCTCAGGGCACTTATGTTACTGTAATGTTGGTTCTGGGTGTTATTTTTATTTTAATACATTTTTATTGTGTCCTAATACATATATCATATAATTCACCCAATTAAAATACACAATTCAGTACTTTTTAAAATTTGTTATTTACTTTTTAATCATTTTTTAAATTTTTACAGACTGCATTTTGATACACAAATGGGGTACATCTTTTTGCACAAGAGCTAGATTGTGGAACCAACCTAGATGCCCTTCAACAGATGGATGGAAAAAGAAACTGTGGTATATAAACACAATGGAATATTATTTAGCCATAAAGAAGGATAATATTATGGCATTTGCAGATAAATGGATGGAATTGGAGAATATCATACTAAGTGAAATAAGCCAATCCCAAAAAACCAAAGGTTGTATGTTTTCCCTGATAAGTGGATGATGATATATAATGGGGGTGGGGGCACGGGGAGGGTGAGAGAACAATTCGTTATTTTTAGATATTCACTATTTGCAATCATCACCATAATTAATTTAAGAACATTTTTATCATCCCAAAAGAAATTCAATATTCTTTACCCATCATCCTCCATTCTCTACCTAACCTATATCTCCAGGCAAGACAAATCTACTTTTTGTGCCTCTAAATTTCCCTATATAATTTCATACAAATGCAATCAAATAAAATATTTTCTTGTGACTGGTTTCTTTCACAGAGCATAATGTTTTCAGGGTTCATACATGCTATAGTATTTGTAAGTACTTAATTCCTTTCCATGACTGAGTAATATGCCATTGTACAGATAGACTACATTTTGTTTTTTCATTCGTTAGTTGATGGACATTTGGCCTGTTTTAGCTTTTAGGCTATTATGAGTAGTGTTGCTATGAGCCTTTGAGTACAACAAACCTGTGATTATTTTTTCATTATTTCAAATTTTGTCACTTTGGAATGAGATATGTACAGGTATACAATTTTGGCTCCTCTTAGAATTTGAAGTCATAATATTTCTTTATTGCAGTAGAAACCCCTGGAGCACATGTCATGTGGTAGAACCATTAAATAATGGTTGAGAGAACTGCTTATGCACCTGGGATCAATTTTAGGCAAAGCAAACTTAAAATAATTTTCTCCATACTTTAAATTCATGATTGTTGGGTGACTACAAGATGCATTGATTTTTACATTATTAGGATGGTGGGGCTGGGGTTGGGGTTCAGTGGTGGAGCGCTTGCCTAGCACACATGAGGCACTGGGTCCAATCTTCAGCACCATATAAAAATAAATAAATAAAATAAAAAGTGATTGTGTCCATTTACAACTAAAAATGTTTTTTTAAAATTCACGATGGTGTGACTGACTGAAAAATGCAAAAACTGAGCGAAGGTGAATTCAGTTGAATTCCTCCCTATAGGAGTGTTTCCTCCACCCCAGGCATTGTGCTGGGTGATGGGGACATAATGGCAAGTAGGATCTGTGCCCTCAAAGTGCATGTGTGCATCTTGCCCAGGGCGGGAGGGTGGCCGTGGGGGTGTGTGAGGACCAGGCAGATATCCAGCATGTGGGCTTCTGGGGAACTCGAGCCAGACTTAGGGTGGAATGATAGGCAGGGCAGGGCACGCTTCTAGGAGGAAGTTCATGACCAGCTTGGGCCCTAAAGGAGGCATAGATATAAACAAGCGAGAAGGAAGGCTGGAGAAGGAGCGAGTTCCTAAGCAGGAGGTTGGGCGTGTTTAGCACATCACCTGGGTCCCTTGACCGCTGCACCAAGCGGATGGGACTCTACCCCAAGGGTGCTGCACAAGCAGATCTGCATTTTGGTCATTCAGGGGATGCTCTGGATCAAGGGTGGGACCTCGCTGCCTTTCCACTGAGAGGGCAGGTCACTGCTGGGGGTGGTGGCAGGTCTGAGGGGATTCAGAAGAGCCACTGTGGAGGACAGGGTGAGCAGGTAGGTTAGAGAAGCAGCTTCAGGGCTGCTGTAAAAGATGGTGAGTTTAGCTCTGCACCGCTAGGGATACGCCAAAGCTCTGCACTTCGGTAGCTGTGCTTCCGTGCAGCCTGTGCTGTAGGTGGAGTTGGGCGTATTTGAACTGAGTTGCCTCAGTGGAACTAGAAATGTCCACAAGAACAAGAGCAAAAATTGCCAGAATGAATCTTTTATCGCAGTCAAATCTGTAGCTCCTGGATTGATGTTACATATATATATATATATATATATATATATATATATACATATATATAATTATTATTTTTTAAACTTACTATTTGAAATTGAAAGGCTGGAAGAGAAGTTACTGTTTCAGGAGTTAAGAAGTTGGGTTTGTGGGTCGGGGCGGGGGAGATTTACCTGAATTGCTATTTTGTTCATTTGCAACCGTGGGGAGCCTACAGTATCCTGGAGCCAGAGGGGCCTGAAACGCAGGCTGGGGAAGCAAGCCAGCTGCTGGGGGCTGAGGAGGAACTGAGGCTGGAGCGGGAGAACTGGTCCAGGGCCAGAGGGCTGGAAATGCTAGACATAAGGTGGGTAAAACCCGAGTCCGAATGTGAGATGCTGAGGACCTGGACAGGGGTGGCAGTGGTGCCCTGCTGTGGCAGCCCGGGGCATGGGACACACGTGGGGGTGGCAGGCAGCTTCACAGCTTTGGCCACTGGCTTGCTTCCTAAACTCCGTTAGTTAAGGAGCTCTTCCTGGGCTCAGAGCGGACCTGATCTCGCTTTCGGACCTCCAGATCTACTTGTGGGTGCAGAGGACAATGCCACACAAGGGTCTGCGGGGAACAGATGCGCTTCCCGCCATGCAAGGCCACAGTTCTGGCGGAAGCTCGTGCATCTGCCCGCCTCCAGCCAGCCTGCCCTGGAGGCTCGGGAGGGGAGGGAAAGGCGCCTGAGCCCCTCCACGCGGGCACAGGCCCGGCCGCTCAGCTCGGCGGGCTTCCTCCCAGAGCCTGACCGGGGCTTTCGTGCCTTGTCCAGGTATGTACCCTTCGGCCGCCGCAGGCCCGGAGGCGGAGAGCAGCCGGAAGCTGAGTCAGCTGCTGAACGCCGTGACGGACGCCCTGGTCTGGGTGATCGCCAGGAGCGGCCTCCCCGCCCAGCAGCAGTCGCTGCGCCTGGCTAATCTGCTGATGCTCCTCTCTCACGTCAGGCACGTCAGGTACAGGCCGGCGGCCGCGCTCCCCTGCGCATGCCCAGCGCGGTGGGCGCCGAGGGTCAGGTGGGCGGGGCAGCTTGTCACCTTCGAGAGGGAGTGGGGCTGTTCGCACGCGCGGAGCCGCCGATGGGCACGTAGTGTTGAACGGAGGTCACTTGGCACCTTCTGGACTTTCATGGCATCATGTGGTGGCCCGTCTGGTTGTCGGTTGCGAGGGTTTAGAGCTTGTTCATGGGATCCTACCAAGGGGCAGTTCCGCCCCTACAGTGAATTACCACCCCAGAGTCATTTTCCGGAAGCGGCTATTACATCTGGCTCTCCCAGGGGTCCCCTTGGGCTGGCGATTTGGGGACGTGCACAAGTTATTTTCCTTTGATGACATCAGGAGATGAAGGATGAGGTCTTCTGAATGAGTTTGGGAAGGCAGGGTTGTGGATGGAGCACATTCCAGATCCACACGAAAGCTGTGTGCTGATGAAGGGGGTGGCTTCTGCTGGTGTGACACCCAGCGCAGGGTGTCACCTAAGAGGGTAGCCCTGCACGGGGGCTGGATGAGGATGGAAGATAATGCTCGCTTGAGGAGGGAGGCCTAGGGGCTGTAGGGAAGGGCAGTATACACCTTAAGAATTATAACATGAGGGAGGGAATAAAAAAGACCCCTGTCCCTGTTTCCTCTTTAGTTTTGCTTTTTGAAACAGCATCTCACTGTTTTGCCCAGACTGGCCCCGAACATGATCCTCCTGCCTCAGCCTCCCGAGTAGCTGTGATTACAGGCATGTGCCCTTGTGCCTGGCTGCTGTACACTATTCAGAGCCACAGTTTCACATTTTTGGGGGCTGATTTCATTTAAAAACAGCTCCCTAGTGTAGTGCAGAAGTGCTCTCTAGCTTGGGAAAGCTGTGATGTGCCTTTTGGAGAAAATAGATTAACTTTGCTTCAGTCATGAGTTATGGTGCTATTGGCTGTGAGTTTGATGTTAATGACTTTACAATGTAGATTAAATAAGATGTCTTAACACACATAAAACAAGGTTATGCATTGATCAGCAGATGAAAACGTGACCAGAAGTTTTTAGGGACCTGTGCATTTCCCCTAGGAGCAGCAATTCAGTATTTGCTAACTCAGTGTTTACAGTGACTTTGTAGAACATGACTACCGTGAATAATGAGAATTGATTGTACCATGTGCCATGTGCTGGGTGGGTGGTGGGACACAAGTCAAGGAGACATGGTTTTTGTCCTTGAATATAAATTACCGAGGGAGCTGGATGCATGAGCTGGAGAACAGGAGGCTGGGGAGGTGCAGGGGGTTGGAGAGGGGTATGTGCTGCCTCTGGGCAGGAGAATGGGGAGGAGTCAACATTCAATCACTACCTCAGGGAAGGAATCTCAGCGCCTTTTTGTCCCCGTAGTAACAAGGGCATGGAACATCTACTCAGCATGAAGTGCAAACACGTGGTCCCCGTGTATGACCTGCTGCTGGAGATGCTGAATGCCCACACGCTCCGCGGGTACAAGTCCTCCGTCTCGGGGTCTGAGTGCAGCTCCGCAGAGGACAGTAAGAGCAAAGAGGGCTCCCAGAACCCACAGTCTCCGTGATGCCTGGCCCTGGGGTGAACGGGCCCACAGGGGTCAAAGTCAGAAGCACGAACTCCAGCAGGTCGGGAGCCTGGCCTTCACCACCCTTCCGCGGAGAGGCCTCCATCCGGGTATGGCAGCCTTGGCCATGTTTGGTCCTCCCCCCACCTTCCACGTGTCAGGAGTCAGGGTGAGAAAGTTAAGTTTTCCTTGTACTGGGGGCACGTGAACAGAGTCCCATGCTGCATGGCCTCACAGGATCTCCTGTGGTCCCTTTCTTATTTTCCATCTCCCTTCTACCCCTTTGGGAAATATCTTAAAGGTCTTGGAATGAATGGTGTAAATCTGACCTGAAAGTATTGCAAATTAAAGGACAGAATGTGACACATGGGTAGGAAGTGGAGTAACCCTTACTGCAGTCCCTTTAGAGTGGAACTCGGGCCACTCTCTTCTGGACCATTTGATGATACCATCAAAAACTATAATGGCAATCAGTTAACTAGCTTCACATACCTACCTCACAGGCCTGTGAGGACTGATGTCATGTTCTTATGTTCTGTTAAAGGCCAGGACAGTGGTCAAGCTGGCATGTGAGCCACGCTCTTCCTCCCAGACCTCGTTGTTCTCTTTGCACAGATCTGTCCTTCGAGTCACAATCACGGAGCACACCGACTTTTTGGTGTGTGTGACCACTTTCATGGAGGTTTGTGGCAGATTCAAATTTCTCTGCCCTGGGCTGGGGCTATAGGTCAGTTGGTAGAGTACTTGCCTCGCATGCACAAGGCCCGGTGTTCAATCCCCAGCACCACCCAAAAAATAAATAAATAAAATTTCTCTGGACCTTCTTGAAACTGTTGTCTCAGTGGGCCTAGCACGTGTGCTGCAGAAAGACCTTGTGTGTGCAGGAATGGGATTCTCTCTTGTGGGTGTGGGTTTTAGCCACAGATCTTCCCAGGGTGCTGTGAATGCGGTTTCCATCTTACATAGCAGGGGTGGCAGCCATAACTGCCACATCAACCACCCGGGAGACACAGGGACAAGATGGGTTACAGACGCGCATGGCCACAGAAAGGCACGACACACACACTAGCACGTTAGCTCTGGGGCCACACTGTCTGGACTTGCCGAGCACACTGCCTGAACAAGGCTGGGTTTGTGAACTCTCCTTAAATGAGAGGAATATTTAGGGGTAATTATTTATAGCAAAAAAAAATCCTTTCACCCTCCCCCCCCCACCAGGGGAATCTCTTAAAATATCTTATTATCAGAAAATTTATATGGTGGGCTGGGTGAAATAGAAATAGGAAATGAAGATAAAGTACTTCTGAAATGACAATTTTAACTCACTTTTTAAAAATGGAAATTTTCAGACAAATTTTTTGGGGACACAGCAAATGTATTTTACAAATGTATAACAGCCATACTTTGGAAGTGAGCAGTTAAATAATCATATTGATTTTTGTAATGTTTTTAACTTTTTAAAGTTATAATCCCCTTGTAATATGACATTAAGTACATTTTCTTTTTGAAAATAGGTTCTCTTTGGCTAGCACATCTTGTATTTACTAAGTCATTAGGAAGATTATTGTTATAAAGGTTAATTTTTGCTCATGAAAGAAACTCGAGTTCTTAATTTTGACACTGGTACAATTTTACTAAAAGTTGAGTTTCGCTGTCTTAGATACTCCTGGACATTGAACAGCCAAGCCTGGTACTCCAAGGCAGTTTAAAATTATTCTTAGTAACTCAAATGTGGCAGCCTTAGAGAAATTCAGTATAGAAAACAAGCTTGATTTCATAGGAAGCAGGAACGAGTGTTCCCCAGGTCAGTTTGCTTTCTTTCTGGCCAGCCTGAAGTTTCCTACTGTAAACACACAGGGCTGGGAGGTGGCCCAGTAAGAAGCCTTGAACAGTTATTTGTCAGCAAAATCTTACTAACTGTATTTTTAAGACAGACTACCAGGCAAGAATAAATAATAAACAATAGAATGAGTTCCAATCCATTGCCTAATCAGTACATACTTTTCCTCTGTCTAATTTGAAACTGATCATTTAATACAAGAAACTTATTTATAGGAGATGAGTTGGGATTTGGGCTTAATTCCAGAAACATGTGTGGCTAACATGGGGTCAGACAGACGAATGTTAGTGGTTACCATGGAATGTCCTTAATGCCGAGAGTTCACCCAGATTCAGATAGTGACTGGCTGTCCCTAAGGAGGACTGGGGTGGGTAAACCCAGGAGAGCCAGGCAGTGACATTTCACAGTGGATTTTCTAGGGGAAGTTCCCTCTGTTCTAGTGAGGGAACTGTTCATCTGCAGGCCTGTCACACAACAGGACCAACTAGGAAGGATTAAATCCCCAAAAAATCCTAATGAGATTTTTCTTGAAAAATTGACATGAGAACAAAAGACAGAGTTGTCAGCCAAATAACAAATGTAGAGAATCTTAACCATAGTAAAAACAGTTATTTTAGAATTCAGTAAGAACAACAACAACAAAAAAAAACAATTGCCAACTCCTGGCAGAACCATACTATCTATTCATAGGTATGTAAGCTGAGTTGAAGCAATTCTAAAATTGTCTAGCAAGTGAAAATAGGTGTTGGTTCCTATTTTCATCTGCTGAGGGTCTTGCATATTTTGATACTTTTTCAAATTCAAGATGAACCTTCAGTTTCTATTTCTATTTCAAAACAAAATACATACCTACATACACACATACATACAGATTTTTTGGTACTAGGGATTGAGGCCAAGGGTACCTTGCCACTAATCTACATCCCCAGCCTTTTTTATTTTGGAAACAGGGTCTCGCTAAGTTGCTGAGGCTGGCATTGAACCTGTGATCCTCCTGCTTCAATCTCCCAAGTCCCTGGGTTACAGGTGTGTGCCACACCTGGCTTAAAACGAAATATTTCTATTAAGATTGGTACATTTCCTTAAGCTGCTTAAAAGAAAAAACCTTTTAAAAGCACAATAAAGGTTATGTAAAGAAAATGATGAAAACATAGCCTTTAGTACTTACATTTAATCTTTATAACAATTAGTATTATCCTAACTTTCTGGCTGGAAACTATAGAGTCTAAACACACTTGCTCCAGGCCTTCCAGAGCAAGTAAGCGAGCTCAATACAGGCGGTCCTGAGTCCAGTGCCGGAAGTGATCATGCAGTTCAACTAGCGAAAAAAAAATATGAAAGGGCCGTGTAGTTCAGTGGTAGAGTGCTCGCCTAACATGCATCCCCAGGGCCACTATATATAAAAGTCATTTGGGGTCTCTACCACTCAGTTATACTCCCAGCCCTCACCCCATCCCAATTTTTTAAAACTGCAGAACCCATTTATCAAAAGCACTGACATGCATGGCTACTGTGCATGTCAGTGGGGCCTACTAATGACACCCCATACTCCTAACGCCCAGGACAACTCTGTGGACACATTAACAGCTTGCAAACCTCAGACACAGAAGTTCAGTTCCATCTTTTATATGTGCTTAAATGAAATCCCTGAAGGGCAAACTGACCTTCTCAAGGTCATCCTTACCACAGAGTCTGGAGTGGAAGTCCGGTCTGCTTGTCCAGCTAGCATTATTTCTGCTGCAGGATTCTGCTTCTTGAGCTGAGTCTCAGTGTGAGGGAAAGATGGTTAGTAAGTCAGGGACGCTTGTGTTGTACCTTCAGGTCCTGCCTTCTCAGCATAGATGGGGTCTGTGTGAACTCTTACAAAACAGCAGCATGACAGGAAAAAGAGATGTACCATAGTATTCCTGTCCTCCCCTCTGGGCTCATGGACTGGTGGGGACAGCCATCACCTCCTCCTCTGCCTGTTACTGCTTTCCCCAAATGTGTCAAAGCTGAGTATGTTCCTTGGAAACTTGCCCACGTAAAAGCCTCTCGTCTCTAGGCTCTGATGCTTGCTGGAGAGTTCGATTCCACAGTGTGGAAATGCAGGCCATTTACTCTTCATTGCTCTCAAGCTTGCTGGAATTTTGGCTCCATGTTCGCAGTCTCTGTGATATATAATCTTTTCACCCTTTTTGTTGTTTTGAGTCAAGGATCTTTTTTTCTTTTTCTAACTCTAAGGATCCTATTCACGTGTGGGACCAGCCAGTCACTTGTCGGTGGGTTTCCTCTATGGGAAGGGCAAAAGTTCGATGGTGTCTAATGTCGCGAGTATTGGTCCTATGTTATTCAATGGTCCTGTGTACCTCAGAACTTGGTGGTTGGGTCTTAATTTGTCATTTTTTCCCCAGGTGATGCCTTGTGCCACTGATTTGGTGATACCATTCACAGGCTTTCAAACATGGGCTTTTTAAGAAACGAACGTGTGATGTTGTGTGAGAGCAGATTTTGAGACTCGCTTTCCACTCTTCTGGTTAATACTTTTTCCTTGCTGTGTCCTTTAAATGTCTATGGAACTGTTGTAGAGAAAAGTTTGCTGTGACATAAATAAAGTGAGTTCCTAATTTTTGTAACGTATTTGTTGGGAGCATAAGAACTTATCATAATTGGGCTAAATGGTGTCTACATTCAATTGTGAATTCTGAATTTACAGAGCCCTCTGGAAATTTGAGGAAAAGCACGGGCAGTCTTCCTTTATGAGATTCATAAACACAAATGCCTGCAAGCCATTTCAGAAGAGTTCACCTCTGCCTTCACTTAAGGCTTCTTCAACAAGAAATGCTCAATCTCTAGTCACCTAATTATTTGTGATTTTACCACAATGTGTATGAGTAAAATGTAGTCCACAAAATGTAGAAGTCCTGGTATGCAGGGCATCAATTACATGGGTAGATTTTCTGTAATGGCCCCTTTCTGAGTAGTTAGTAGCACACCCTTCAGAGATGCAGGGGCAAGTAATTCATTCGTAGTGAAGTTGTCTTCGGGTCAATGGTCATTTGAAAATTTCCCCCACAAGTGGGGGAGGACAGATGCAAATATTTGCAGCCATGTCAACAGATTATTCCATGTAAGTGTTTTGGAAATAACCCTGAGTTTTGGGTGAAGGAAGGCATCTCCTCTCAAGGCAGGAGATGACCCATTTTCCCATCTGCTTCTAGGGACTAGGATGCAGGCGTGAAACTGCGTCAGTAACTCCAAGGCAGCAGAAATGCTACGGTTTACCTTCTTTGTTTCGGTGGAAGGCAGACACTGGTGCTGGAGTTGTATGGGACACAGGTGGCTTTGCCTGAAACATTTGTTAAACACTTGATTCCCTGTCACAGGTTGAGCATGCTTCATCCCCAAATCCAAAACTTTCTGAGCACTGAGAGCACCAACATAATGCTGCAACTGAATTCTGCACAGTGAAACTTTGTTTCATGCACAAAAGTACTTAGAATAGAGCATAAAATTACCTTTGGCCTATGTGGATTAGGTGTAAGGAAACAAAGTACTTTTTCAAACTTGGTCCTCATCCCTATATATCCCTTTATGCATATGCAAATATTCCAATCCAAAAATGCTTCAGATCTAAAACACTTCTGGTCACAGGCATTTTGGATAAGGGACATTCAGTCTGTAATTCATTCCAGAAAGAGCTGGGAAAACAAAACCTGGGTGGTATGGTCTTGGTCTTTTGTGTCCACCTTTCCTTTGGGGCTTTCCTCATCTATTCCCTATTAGCACCTGAGGTCACACTGAGTCATTTACACAAGGACAAGAGTCCTTCCTCCAGACAGGCTGAGGTTTCTAGATCTCAAACAATTTTGTACAAAGTAAAAATAAATAGAATATAAACTTGAGCTTAGAATAAAAAGCCCCCCCGCCCCGCCCCCCCCAAAAAAGAATAAAAAGCCCCTTATAATATTTTTAAAATAATTTTTTTGGGGGTACTGGAGATTAAACTCAGGGGCACTTAACCACTAAGCCACAACCCCAGCTCCTTTATAGTATTTTATTTGGAGACAGGGTCTCACTGAGTTGCTTAGTACCTTGCTAACTTGCTGAGGCTGGCTTTGAACTTGGGATCCTCCTGTCTCAGCCTCCCAAGTCGCTGGGATTATAGGCTTGCGCGACCACACCTGGCTAAAAATAATTTTTATTCAATGGAAGACTGCTACTGATCCACTTCGTAATATAATTCAGTACAACAGTTTGGCTAATTTTGTTCTTTTAATGAGAAACATCTGAGTTGTACAGACCACAGACAGCTTCAAGTTTCTGTACCAACCCCCGCCCCCTGGCAAAACAGTTCATCCAAATCCGAAGCATCTCTTTAAACATTGAAAAGTTTTATAAAATTAACTTACAAAAACATCCCTATCAAGTCTGTAGTTTGGCGTTTACTGTACATTAGTCAAAAGCTCAAGCTAAAATCTGATTTTTTAAAAAATCCAAGTTTACATTATTCATAGATTCAGCATTGTTAAAAAATATGCACAAATAACCACATCCATGCAATAAAATTTCTTTAGAAATTTAAAGCAATATAAAAGAGCAGATCTACGTACTGAACGGAACATTTTGGTTTATAACTGGTAGCTCAAGATTGCTAGCTGATTGGAAGAAAACTGATTCTAAACATTTAAAATATGATTGTTTCGGTCAATCAGCTTGGTGCATATGAATTTCAGAACCATTTCTAAGGTGGAATCTGTTTCTCTAATAGATACTCTGTGATGAACGCCACTGCTCCTGGACCTCGTTGGCTATGTTCTAATAGTGCCGTTTTACAAATGAGTCCGAATTTACAAAGTGCGAGACTCCTGGGGAAACTGCCCTTTCCAGAGTTCCCTCAGTCAATCAGCTAGCTCTGCCAAAATGCCCAGGGCCATTGTTGCAATAGTTCCCTGTCCCCAAGGAAGGACTTCGTTTGAAAGTTGCCCTGAGACCCCAAGAGCCCACTCTGGACAAGCCCAAAGGGAGGTGTCCACAGCAGGTCCCCGACACTGCCAATGCTAAGAGTCACTCACGCATTGGTCTGGGGCCACGAGCTGGGCACCCGTAGCAAAGAGGCTGGTGGTGTGCTGCTGGGATGGCCGCGCCCTCTAGGTCGGGGGCGGCCCATTGGTGTACCGCAGCATGGGGTAGAAAGAGCGGGCAAAGTTGTTGGCCTGGGTGCAGCTGTAGTCCTCTTCGGAGGAGGGCAGCAGGCAGGCCAGCAGCAGCAGCAGCAGCAGCAGCAGCTGCAGGGGGAGCGCCGCCCTGATCACCCTGGAGAGGAAGGAGCGCTGAGGCCGTGAGCTGCCGGGGCCCGCGGGGCCAGACATCCTGCCAACAGAGGAGGTTGAGAGCTGATCAGCAGGTTCCAGAGGACGCTCACCTGCTCCCCGACCCCCGGCTAGGTAAGCAGGAAATCCAGGGTGCGGGAACAGAAGGGTGCCCACAGCAGGAGTCCCGCTTTGGAAGAGAAACGCAGCCGTTTCCAGGAGAGAGACAACAGGAGAATCCGATTTCTACAAGGACCTGGATGGCGGCACGGGCAAGGCTGGCAGTGAGTGTGGACCCCAGGGAGTCACTGCTGTGATGGTAAGGTCATTACCTGATGTCAGTCTCACGCTCATCTTCTGTGGTTCGCTCTGCTCTGAACGGCTGGGATAAAGAAACCAAAGAGCAAGCTGAAGACCGTCTGGTCCTGTCAACCCGGGTCCTTCCTTAAGTTATACGCTTCCTGCCACACTGGAGACTAGAGTGACACCCCTGAGACTCAATAATACCCAGGTAGGAAATAATTGGGTTTGTTAAACTATCGTGTTTGTTGATCTGATTTCAGGGAGAAATCAGGGGACCCCTTTAACAAGGGCCCTCATCTTTTACAATCTACTGTGATCCCAAACAAGTGTGACTAGGAGATAGTGTTTGAGTCAGGTCTTTAAAAAGTCTATGTTCATATTGAAAAGTCAATCTTTGGGGGAACCTTCTCCTTTGATCAGCAGTTTAAAGCAGATCCGTGCTGTCATGAAATGTCTAAAGGGGTCTTGGAGTTTCAAGTTTCTGTCATCTCAGTGACTTTTAAAAATCATGAGTGTGGTTCTGACAGAAGGTAGGGGCTCTCACCTTTGCCTGGGGAGCTGGCACGGCCGCTGCGGAAGGCTGGTTCCCAGAGTCTATCTCATCAAAGTCGCGCAGAGACATCTCTGAGTTCTGAAAGTCACACCCCAACAGTTCAGTTCAGAGAACCGTCACAGGAACACAGAACCGTGCTTCACATGGTCTTCTAGGCACTGCTCCCTACCCGAGCTTAGAGCTTTCTAGAACACAGGCTCTTCTACTGCTCCCCACCCACCTTGATGAGAGAGCAGGGCAGGCCAGCCGTGTGCACTGATTCCAGCTGACTAGGGGCCCAGCCAGGTCACTGATGCCATCACAGGGCCATCAAGACCATCAAGTCTTGGGTGTATAGGAAAAAATGGACATTCTAGAGTGGAGGGACCTGTCCCAAGTTTGGGGAGGCCACAGCCTGGGCATTCCATTGGCTCTGAGTCAGATTCCACTTTAAAGAGAAGGAAGTTAAATAAATGAGAGTGGTGAGAACAAAGGGACCAGGATAATAAAGAGGACATGAAGGCTCTGAAGTGAGCGGGTGGTGTGGGAAGAGCAGGCCCTCATCCACTGAGGCAGAAGACAAGGGCAGGGTCGCAGCTGTGGCTCAGGGGCAGAGTGCTTGCCTGGCATGTGTGAGGCACTGGGTTCGATCCTCAGCACCATGTAAAAGTAAACAAATAAAATAAAGGTATTAAAAATATAATAACATTAAAAAAGTCAAGAGAAACTCTAAAGTTGACAAATCAAGAAACAGCACTATTGAGGTTTGGGTGAGAGTGAAGCCTTGAGTCCATCCGACAAGAAGGCAGAGCAGAAATGATGGCAGGTGGTGCTTTCCATAACCCGGGCCACACTAACGGGTGGGGACCGTGCCATCTCCCTCCTCACATGACAAAACACATGCAAGGAGCTTATGCAACTTCTATGGCCATGTTCCATGCAGACCATCTGCTCCTTTCTCTGTCCTCCCTGGTATAGCAAGGCCACAACCCCGCCCTCCTGCCTCTACTGCGACATCTTGACCCCCAAAAAGCCTCCAGTGGACTCACCTGGCTTCCCTGCAAAGACATTAAATCTTGGGACACTTGTTGGCGTAACTGTTTGAGTTTCTTCTGGATAACATGGACCTTCTCTTCGGCCTCAATGTAGTCTTCTCCGTGCCCCTTAACGAGAAGGCTGGTGGAGAGCTCCTGAAGGGAATTTACTTGAGGCTGACGTTCCACTAGTTCCTTTTCCAGTTGCTGAAAATAAAGGTGTGTCAAACAGTTGTCCAAAGGGAGGCTGGCGTGGCTCTCGGTTCTGGATGAGTGCTGGGTGCTGCTCAACTCCAGAACCTTCTACTTCTCCTAGTTCCCTGTGTCCTCAGTCTAGCACTGCTTAGAGACCAAGAAGGTTGCCCCCTGCCCCTGCTTTTTATTCCGTTCCACTCTGCAGATAATTAAGATACTGAAGAAATCAGAGGCAAGAAGCGAGTGGGGTGGTGTGGGAAGACCTAAGCATCCAAAATTTTGGTGCCTGCAGGAGTCCTGGGACTAATCTCTGTGGATACTGAGGGATGACTGTGCTCACAGGGCCTTATGTTTCTCAGGATGTTATTTTTTTTGGAAGTTCTTGAGATTGAACCCCAAGGTCTTATGCATGCAAAGGAAGTGCTCTACCAAGCTTCACCCAGCCCTTTTTATACCTAGGGTCTTGCTAACTGCACAGGCCAGCCTCAACCTTGCAGTGCTCTTGGCTCAATCTCCTGAGCTGCTAGGATTACCAGCCTGCAACGCCATGCCCAGCTTGTCAGGGTATTGTCAACACTGATGGCCCCAATTCCTGAGTCTCAAAGACTTGTTCTAGCTCTTCATCTCTGCAAGTCATTCTGCTTCAGGGTTACAGAGGGCTGCGTGGTGGACACCCAAGGGAACACGAGGGCTGAACTCCCAAGTCACAGTTGCCCCTGGCACTGTGGGTACAGGAGCACCGGGTCAGGCTCCTGAGTACTGACCAGCTGGAGCAGACGCGGCCAGTGGTCTGCAGAGCCCTGGAGGAAGGAACTTACCATTAGCTCTTTCTGGCACTCCTGGACAACCTGGTGGTTTGCCTTTGGAGAGGCGACATGAGCCTTCTGCCTCCGGTTCTCAGCACTTGCTAGCCACAGGAGCAGGTTTTGACTCAGCTCGTGGAAATCCTTAGAAAAACGTGAATCAAAGCACTGCACTTTCTGGGTACTACGGGAGAGGGAGTGCGGGGAAGGCGCTGGCTGCTTCTCAGCCACCAGTCACTGGCCCGACTCGAGGTCAGTGAATAAAAGGGCCACCTTGCAGTGAAAGCACAGGGCCTCACACCAAGCACTGCACACGTGAAGACCACACGCATTCCTCAACAAGTTTGCTGGCTCCCCGGCCAAGGGAGCTTGCAGGCTGTGGTGGGCTCCTGTTCCCTAAAATGGGGTTTGAGCTAAACAGCAATGCACAGTATTGACAAATGCCAAGCACTTATGTGTCAGGCACTGGGCTAAGATGACACCCTCCCTCATTTACTCCTAAGAAGGACCTGGGAGATAGGCACTAAAACAACATCCATTTTTCAGATGAGAAAACCGAGGCTGGGAGAGTCAGTGATTCTGCCCAAATTCCAAAGCTACTAAGCTGTACGACTGGGTTAAACTGTTCCTCTGTTCCAGGGCCAGGTCTGTCAATCACTCTGGCAGGAGGACAGAGATGGAGTGGTGTTGGGGTGGCATTCCCAACCTATGAAAATGTTTGCTATGACCCTTACAGGTCATGGGGGATGGGTGAGGGCTTGGGCAACAGACCAGGAGACTTAGGGTGAGCAGTGTGTGTGTGTGTGTGTGTGTGTGTGTGTGTGTGTGTGTGTGTTGGGGCAGGGGCAGGGTATGGCTCTTTGGAAACAAACAGTAAAGCACACATTTCCTAACACAAGCCACATCTGACTGTGCCAAAACAGCCTGACAGTGGTAAAAATATCTGCTGCTCCCACCACATGGGCCTGGCCGTTGCTGGGGACAGGGCCTTGGGCTGAGTCAGCATACCTGGCACTGCATGAGTGACTGCCGTAGGTCCCCTCTCCAGCCGTCCACTGCGCTCTGGACCGCTTCCCAGCGCAGGCCCAGCTGGCGGAGTCTACTCTGGAGCTCTGTGGACTCGGTGCTCTCAGTTGGCAGAGATTCCTTGCCGCTCACGTTGACAGAGACCATTAATGCCTTGTAGTTGTCAAAAGCTTTTAATATCTCCTGCCACAGAGGGAAATGAGTGGGTTAAGAGCTCTGGAAAAGGAGGGGCTCATTTTGAACCTCAGTAGGGAGCAGATCTCCCACACGCTTCTCCAGGCCGTGGCTACTGAAACGAGAGTGGCCTCGCCTGTGACTGGCTGGGAAGCATCAGGTGAAGGAGCTGCCGTATAAGGTCAGTGAACCTGGCAAGCCGGCCAGCATGACCCGACAGCAGAGGCCCGTCTCCTGGCTGGTGGACTTGCCCGGAGGCAGGAAGCAACCCTGCTGACCGCCGCAGCCTTTGCTCTGTGATTGACTTATACAATTCCTGGACCAGATTAAAAGTCTTCTGGATAAAGTGTAGGTCACTTTTCTACTCCTCAGATAGTCCATAAATGTTATTTCTAAGATGAACGGGAATCCCTGATATACTAATGCACAAAGTAAAAAAAAAGTTCACATATGAAAGAGTTCTTGGATACCCTAAGACCCCTTGCCCAGGGCCTCCAGAGCTCAGGTTTGTGTTCAGAGCACCTCCAAAGTTCAGGGCTTGAACTGCTCCTACCCTGCTCCCTGGGCTGGTCCCGGTGGTGCCCAGAATGATTATGGGGTGATAAATCCCATCAGGGTGACCAGATCAGGCCACAGGATCTACCAACCTGAACCTTTCCAGGGAAGGCATCACCACTGGTCTTGCCTGGAACTGTTACATATAGTTCAGGCTTAAAGCTGCTGGACAGTGGCCACCAGCACCTCCATAGAGGTAGCTGGGTACAGTGGCACATGCCTGCAAGTTTGAGGCCAGACTCAGCAACTCAGTGAGACCCAGTCTCAAAAAAGAAAAAAGGACTGGGGATGTGGCTCAGTGGTAAAGCGCCCCTGGGTTCAATACCCCATAACAACAACAACAACAAAGAGTCTAGAGGTGCCTGCCTGGGAAATCAGATCTTTCCATCCCTGGGGAATCTGAGCTATCTCTCTCCAGCACTGCTCTGAGCTTCAATCATTTGTAGATACTGTTCCATGTAAAAACAGAACCCTGTGTCCTTGTCAGTTACCGAAGCGATGTGGAATGGACTGACCTCTACCACACTCCATCTGCAAGCTGCCACCTGCCCAGCAGGGCAGCACGTTCCCACGCACGCTCAGTTCCTCTCCCCTCCAGGCCTCCAGCTCACCTGCAGTCTCTTTACTCTGAGTTCCATTTCCGGGATGTTGGAGGGAGGCTTTGCCATCTTTAAAGTTTCCAGCTCTGCTTCAGTTTTTCCCAGCCAAGCAGTGATGTTACTGATATTGGAGTTCAGCTGCTGCAAGTTTTGTTTCATTCTGAATTTACTGTGAAGCTCTTGTGCTTGAATCAGCTCCCATCTGTCAAAGGCACCTGGAAACAGAGCCATCAATCAAAAATAAATAAATAAATAAATAAATAAATAAAGCAATAATGCAAACAGATGCAAACAGATTTCTCTGGCTGAAGCTGCTAGGGGTCAGCATGGTAAAAGTGTGTGTGGGGAAGTCCCTTGGAGGAGGATCTGGGCAAGGTTGTTCTCTCTTCTGGAATATGGCACTGCACCTCTCCCTGTGCCACACTCCCAAAGGCTGGAAAGATGTAGAGACTGGGGGGAAGAAACCCAGCACGGGCCCACATGTGCTCTGGTCTCCTGCTCAGCATCTCAGCTCTCTGCTGTGGGCTGCTTCCACCTTTGGTCCACATACAGTCGCACAGAGCTATCAGCTTTCCTTTAGATTTAGCTGAAAGTAATTACGTTGACAATTACTGAACTGGTCTAATGAGGGGACATGAGAATATCACCTTCATGTTTGATTTTCATATACATGTGAAGTCATTAAAAACATTCACTTCATCATGTGATGCTCATTTTGTCAGTGTTTAAAGAACAGGTTCCAAATTAAAGTGAGCACCCTAGGGATTCATAAGTACAAGTCATTTCATTTGAAAATAACATTGGCTGTTGTAGGGTAAGTTTAACAGTTTTGGTGAATTATATAGTTGGTCAATTCCTAATTTTTTGTGGGGGGAGGAGTGGGAAACTGGTGATTGAACCCAGGGATGCTTTACCATTGAGCTATATCTCCAACCCTTTTTTATTTTTATTTTGAGACAGTGTCTTGCTAAGTTGTCCAGACTGGCCTCCCACTTGTGATCCTCCTGCCTCAGCCTCTGGAGTTGCTGGGATGATAGGTATGCACCACTGCACCCTGCTTAATTCCTAATTCATATTCTGTCAAGCGGTGATTTAAAGTAAATGCTCAGCTAAGTCCAAATACCACACACGACCTCTCTTGATAGCTGCCCGTTAGCAGTACCTGATGGCTGTCTTGTTAGGGTGGCCAGCTGCTCGTCTTCCTGCTGAGGGCTGCCATTCAGGACTCTTGGACTTTCTTTGCCTGGATGTAATAATAGCTTTCCCTAGAATGAGTCAATTTTTAAGTTAGCAACTATAAAATTTAAAGGTTTCCCAAAGAATGACTGGGTTCAGAGTAATAGACAAGAAATAAGGGTGCCAGGCCCCTTCCTTCATAGGGCCACTTGCTAGTAATATGGAGGTACTTTCGTATGTGGTTAGCATTTATAAGGAAGCAGCACTGAGATGGCAGCAAAGGGAATAAAATTTAATTTGCATGCTTCCTCCAGGTCCCCAGGAGAACCATGGGAAAAAAGCTAAAAACAATCGTGCTTACTAGACTGTCACTGTGTCGGCATGTTCACCCTTTCAGAGAATTTTTGTCATCCCTCCCCATCTCCCTACTGAGATGGTTGGAAACACGGGACAAACCACCTCCCAGGGTCATTAATGCATCCCCAGGTATGTGTCCTTCATGGCACACACTGGCTCTTCTATTACCAGAGCTGAATGGATTATGACTCAGGCCTTTGCAAAAATAAATATATTTGTTTTAGCAAAACTGTGTTTTCTTTGGATTGAGTCCATATGGCCTATTTGTGTGGAATGAAAAAAATTTTAAAAAATCCTTCAAATTTGTGGGGACGTGCCTGCTTCAGACACAACAAAAAGGTCTGAGCTTTTTGAAACTGGCCAGATGAAGGACATAAGAAGTACAAGGGTTGGGATAAGCAGATCACTTTGGCCCAGGGTGCAGAGCACAGGTCAGGCGCTGGGTCTCTTTCCCATCTTACTTTACACCACAGAGCAGCAGACTGACAGTTGCTTGCCAAGTACAAGGAAGTGTTTCTGAAGTTGTGTGGCCACCCCATTGTCAATGACTCGGATTTGACCCTGTGAAGGGAGAACCATCTCCAAGTGTGTAGCCGTAGTCATTCTAGACACAGGGCCCTTTGACTAAATCTCATGATGCTTACATTGCTGTTGGTTTCTCTAAAAGGTGGCACTAAGATAAAAGGGACATTTTAACTCTCTTGTCGCTAATTCTCTGTACTGAGAATGTTCTGTGGCCCACAGTAAACTCTAGGTTGCCCCCCCACTTGCCTAGCCAGAGCATGCTGAGGATTCATGTCACTGAGAAGGGGCAGATGCTGTGGCAAACCACCACCACCACCCAATACAGTAACAGTAATGATGACCTCCACTCCTGAGGGCCTTCTTAATCCCAGCAACAATTATGCAAGGGAGGGTTATCCTCAGGTGAGGCCAGCTCACAGAGGCAAAGCAAAGGGCCTCAGGTCCCGAAATCATGAACTGGTAGGGCTGGGAACCCAACCCACATCCACCATGGAACACCATCAAGTCTAAACATGAAGTCGTGGTGTTTTGCTTAGGATGTGGTCAAGAGGTCAGTTTAACAGAGGAAGGGGTCCTGGGGAGGGGGGAGGGAAGGGAAAGCAGGGATACCAGGGGATGAAACAATCACTTTATGTGTTGTACATATATGAATGTATCACAGTAAGTCCCATTATTATGTATAATTATAATGCACCAATTAAAAAAAAATAAAAGAGATAAACATAACAAACTTGGGAGCTCAAGAAGGCCCAGTAACTTCGCCTCTTCACTATTTACATGGAAAACTGACAAAACATTAACAATTATTGCTGTATTATGTCGACGTACACAAAGATGGTTTTTGGCCAGAAACCTCTCTGAATCTGGTCTGTCTGCCAGGGTCCTAATGAAGCATGGATGGATAGCTTGGCCGAGATTTTTCCTTTTTGGTGGTGGTGCTAGGAATCACCCATGACCTTGGGCATGCGAGGCAAGGGCTCTGCCACTGAGCTTTATCCCCCTTCCCTCAGTAGAGCAACTGTCCCATCAGAAAACCAATTCAAGATGTGCCTAGGGAGTGAGACCCCAAATCTCTCTCTTTCTCTCCCTTAAATTTTAACTCTTCCTCGTACATTGGGTTTATATTCCCAGGAGAGTTAAGACTTACATAGGCTGCTTTGTAAGGGGTGCTGGAACCTGTGGGGATGGGTGGCACATTCCTGTCACCTTCCATTTGTTTGTAGTGATGCTTGGGACAGGAAGGGCTGTCGGGAACATGCCATGAGTGGCCATCAGAAATGGATTTACCTGAAACAAAAAGATGCAAGTGATGGCCTGTTTTCCAACCAAAGGATTCCTGTTTAGTGACACAAAGCAGGTCATGGGTAACATGGCATCGGGTTATAGTATCAGGATGAGTTCCTCAGCTGTCCTTGCAAAGCATGCATGTTTGCAAAACGTCAGTATGTCTCAGAGGGGATGAGATGAGTCATGCGGCTGAGCGACACTGTGCTGCACTAGATGGGATCACAGCGGAGCACAAGGAACATGAGTTGCTGTGGGATGAGTGGCATTTTGAATGGAGCTGGTATCTCAAGTGGTGGGGACACTGGGTGGCCAGGTTGGGTTTGGGGACCAAGAGGACAGAAGGCCTCTTGGGACTGAGAGGAAGGGTGACCGTGAAGATGGACATGAGACCTGAAGGGCCGCTCGTGGCTCTCCCCCACCACAGAGTGAAAGGTAAAGGTTAGAGCTGCAAGTCAAAGAAAGGAGGTTTATTTTTTTTTTATCTCCTGCAGCAAAGGCAGGGGGCCCCTCACCCCCACCCACCCAGCCCCATCCCCAGAAATTGCCAGAAGCAAGGAAGTAGTTCCAAACCAAGCCACCATAAAGAAAAGCTTGGTCCATGCCAAAGGACTTCAGTTAGATGGAGGAAATTTTAAAAGGCACCATGAGGAAATTCCCCCTGCACAGGCCTGCGCGGGAGGGCTGGCATGGAGGCGCTCTGGTGTGGGCAGGAGCACGCAGCTACGGGTGAGTAAGGCAGTGTGAATACACCATGACACGAGGACCAAGGCGCATGGTGTCCACAGAAGGCATGGGGCAGACGGGACACGGGAGCGAGGTTTAGGATGCGGTATGCGTCGTGGGATGCTGCCATGTTGAGACACATGCACGGGCAGGGGCCTACCAGAAGACGCTCTCAAAGTTTTTGTGGTCATTTTAAGATATGCCTCGGGATTTTCAGGGATTTCTACATCTGAAAAAGAATAATGTCATTTTCCTCACCGGAGGTGCCTACAGATTCATGCCCCAGTAGTAAATTAACAGTCGAAACACTGTCAGCTGAAAGGAGGAACCTGACTATCTTTTGGATTAGAAGAGTTTTAAAACCAGGATTTTTTTCCCCAGCTGACCTCTGACTGTCTGCAGCAGTGGTGAGGGAGGGGAAGGTACACAGAACAGAGATGCCCAGGCTACTGACGCTCTGAGACTCCACTGGAAAGTTAGCTGATGAGTCTCCCCAACAGCCAGAGCCATCTGTGAATGGCCTGACGCTCCCTAAGTCAATGTCTTGATACTTCCCCTTCCACTGGCTTGTAGGAGTGAGCCAGTTCTCAGGTAAGTCAAGAGGCGGGCAGGACAGAACCCAGGAAGCTACGGAGGTCTGGGTCAGCCACAAGCTAGGCATGGAGAGCCGGCCATGTTGCTAGGGTGCTAGGAACACAGCCAAATGGGTCAACTTCTAGGGCTCTGCGGATCTGCCGTTACCTGACAGCGCACTGTAGTACGGACCCTCCTCATCGTCTTCGTGAGAGGAGGAGCCTCCCACGTCACCTGTGTGATCCCACTCCAGAGGGATGGAGTCCACGCTGACGGGGGTCTCACAGCCAGACCGCTCGTGGCCCAGAGCAGGGGGCACAAGATGGCACAGGGACTGGGGGGACGAGGGTTCCTCGCTCTCTCCCCTTTTACGCCAAGAGTCGGTCTGGATCTCTCTGGGGTCTTCCATGTCTGTTTCCGTCTCAGAGGCTTCCTTTTCATCTTCCAAGCCCTGAAGGGGAAGGGTCCAGTTTTTAGAATGAACCAGTTGGAGGGTATTCAGCTAGAAGGAGTCTTAGAAGTCTGTCTCCCCCACCGCTACCATCAGCATTTCCAAGGCCGATTCCAAAAGAATCATGTCCCCGGGCTCGGCTTAGGGTTATGTGAGTTTACACAATCTAGGATGGGGGTAGAATCTGCATTTTGCAAAAATTCCAGCTTTATCCAAGACAGAAAGCTGAAGTATGATCATCTAAGTTAAGTAACTTTATCTGGAAGGTATGCAGTTTCATTGATGGCTAGTAGCAAATTCCTCCAAGAATCAGAAAGTTTAAAACACAAACAAAGAAATAAACAAACAAAAACCTTCAGGGCTGGGGTTGTGGCTCAGTGGTAGAGCGCTTGCCTAGCATGCCTGAGGCACACTGGGTTCAAGTCTCAGCACCATATATAAATAAATGAATAAAATAAACATTTGGAAAAAAAAATGTAAGAATCTTCAAAGGGCGAGAACAAGCACCAGAAAGGCAGAGATATTAAAAGCTTCCCCACATTAAAAAAAAAAAAACAAAAAAACAACACATTCCCAAGGTTGTCATAAAAATCCAGTTTTCAGAGAATTCTCAGGGTACCCACACGTGCCCTAGGAGCCCCATAATTGAGGAATACATTGAAAACAGGTCAGAGGGGCAGGAAGGTTCAGAAGCCTCATCCCCTCCACTGGGTAGTGGGGACTTGCAAGTGATCACAGATCTATATTAATAAAAGTAGAAATAAAAAAGTTTCAGTGTAGCCTTGTTTATTCTTCAGCATAAAATAAATCAGTCAAGCCCTCCGAGACCGGCTTCCCACTTCCGAGAGCCCCGGGCGGCAGCGCAGCCCTTACCGGAGCGTGGGAGGTCAGGCGCCGGTGGAAGCGGGAGACTCTGCCGAACACCTCCTGGCAGTACCGGTGGAGTTCCTCCAGCTCGTCCTCGATCAGCACCGCGTCCAGGGGCTCGCTCTTCTGAATCAGCTGCTCCCCAAACACGATGAGCTGGTCGATCTTGTTGGTATTTAAGGTAATTTCCTGTTGGAAGCCCTATTTAGGAGATGAGAGAGAGAAGACTTCAAAGACAGAAGACTGCCCCGGGCGCGGGGTGCCTGCGGTCAAACTGGGCCCCCGGAGAAGGCATTGTGTGTCATTCCGGTTTTGTTCCTGTTTCATTTTGTCTTGTACCCTGTACTCCAGCTTCGTCGATTTTTAACCAAGTGACGATGATTTAATAATTCAAAATGACTATTTTTTTTCCTCCTCCTCCGGGCCCTGATTTTTTTCCCAATTAATAAATTCTAAGGGTTTGACACAGATGGACGTTAATCATCCTTGGGTGTGAGGGAGGGAACTCCTCTAATTGATACTTGGCAAAAACAAGAACATTTCCCTTAGTAAGCCACCGATGGGCATCTATCTGCCTCCGCTGACATGATGATAATGTTTATTGGTGCCAGTAGGGGAGACAACTTTTAATTTCTCATTTTCTTCTAAAATCTGGCTAAGAACAACAGTGAGATAAAATGAACACAGATATTAGTTAAATCTGTCCTTGGCACCACCAGTGACAGATTTCCCCTTTATTACACCCAATTTGAGTGCCGGAGGAACAGCATCGTATGATGTTCTATTGGGAACCTAAAGTGAGTTCTCCCCTTGGATGATTTATAAAATGGATAAAAAAAAGGGGGGGGAGGCCCTCATTCCAATGACCCCTGTGTCCGTGCTCATGAGAACAAGATGCAACCCGGCTGCTTGAAGAATTCTGAATTTGCTCGCAGAGCATCAGGTGACATCTGTAATTGGCCAGCGCTCCTCCGCAAAGATGCCATCTTTGAAGAGGCGCTGGAAGCAGCCCTTACATTCAGCTGGCGCATCTTGTCGTCAGCGTCGCTCTCTGAGAAGTGCTCCACGTTGGTCAGCTGCAGGTCCATCTCTGTGAGCCACACCAGAATGCTCTCCCTGGTGCCCTCGAATTCCTCCCTCTGGTTGGTGAAATGCTGCAAAGGAGAAGACAGCAGATCTGCACTGAGCATGGAGAAGAGTTCAGGTAGCCATCACCTCTGGACCAAAGCAAAGGGTGTCCGAGTGCTCGGGGAGAGACTTGCATCTGGGGTGCCCAGAAAGCTTCAAAGCACTGTACTCTGCAGCCTGGGGTCTGATCCTGGCTGTGACACTAAACAAGCCCCTGACCTCTGAGCCTTGGTTTCTACCCTAGCAAATGAGGGAGGTGTGGGAATGTTGATCATGATCTCTAAGGTCTTTTCAAACACTTGAAATTCTGTAATTCATTAAGTCAGGGATTTTCCCTTGTCTGCTGAGGAACCTGCTGAGGGGCCGGGCCAGGCATGGCAGATTTAGCACCTTCAAGATGGAAAAGTGCTGATCCCAAGGCTGAAGTGGGTAGACTGACTGCTCCACTTGCCTTTGTGTAATTCTGAGCGTGCTGGAGACCCAGAGGGGACAAATCACCTCCAATTCAGGAGGCTTCTCAGGTGGGCAGCTGATTTCCAGAGAAAAGTGGCATTCAGGGCCAAATGACCATTTAGATTTAGATCAAGAAATTAATGCAACGAGCCGGTGCACACACCTATAATCTCAGTGGCTCCGGAGGTTGAGACAGGAGGATTGCAAGTTCAAAGCCAGCCTCAGCAACTTAGAGAGGCCTTGTCTCAAAATATAAAAGGGATATTTTATATTTTGATGTGATTCAGTGGTAAAGGGCCCCTGGGTTCAATTCCCAGTACAAAAAAAAAAAAAAAAAAAAAAAAAGATAAAAAGAAATTAACAATGAAACTGTCTAGATTGCTGGAAATGCTAGCCAATGTCCTCCTCAGAGGGTTATAAACCAAACCAAACCAGACACACCAAAACAAAACAGATTCTTATCTTCCTAGAATGGTTTCAAAAGCATTCTTCCCTGAGAACAGAGCAGGGGTTAAATTCAACTCTTGAAGCCCCTGCCTATGCTGCTTCAGCTTAAACTGGACTCACAAATGTTCACAGAGTACACGTTATGAACTCCAGAAATCCAAGGTGAGCACATACAGTTGGCTCTCTATATTCTCAGGTTCTACATTGGAGGACCCCACCAACTGTATTTGAAGATTTGTCTGCATTGAACATCAGGACAAGACAGGACTTTTCCTGGTCGTTATTAACTAAGCATAGCAACTATTTACTTGAATTAGGGACAATAAATAATCCAGAGATAGGAGAGGATGTGCACAATTTGCAAATACCACACCATTTTGCAGAAGGGACTTGAGCATACAAAGAGTTTGGTCTCCATTGGGAGAGAAGGAGTCCCTGTAGTATTTATTGAAAAACCAAACCCCGACCTCTGAGGTTCATCACTGAGCTATAAAAGAGAATAATCACTGCCCGCTACCACTGCAATGCATGCGGGCACATAACAACACACCGATGGGCAAAGCAGGGCTCTTCCCAGGAGCTGGGTTGCCTCCACTGACCCAGGAAGCAGGGCCTCAAACTTTGCAGGCAGTCCCCGTGCCAATGTGCACACCAGAAGTTGTAAAGAGAGTTGTATTTTCGTGACACAAATCTTATGGACAGGCTTTAAGAATCCCCAACAAAAATCCTGCTTTAAAAATGAACGTTGGCAGCTGTGGGCTCCTTTGTATGGGGAGAAGGCTAAGACTCTCAGTCCTCCAGGGAAATCTCCCGGCTGCGGTTACGAGCCTGTCACTGCCCATCACACATCACGTCTCCCTGAAAATCTACAACCCCCCTGGGCCACAGGGCAGGTTACCCTGAGTCTCCGCAGGATGGCTGTCACCCGCTTCTGCAGGTTGTCCCAGCGCTGGTTGCCCTCGTGGACCATCTGCTTCAGCTTGCTGGCTGTGTCGGTGCGGTTCTCCCGCGCCAGCCGCCGGTACTGCTTGTTGATCAGCTCCAGCTGAGTGAGCCGCTCGTGGATCTGCCGCTGGAAGGCCTGCAGCACACAGGGGGTCAGTGTCAAGGAGGCCGAGGGCTGGGTCATCCCCCTCCCCGACCCCAGTGGCTTGCTCCATGTGGCCAGTCCACAGTGTGCATAGGTAACACAGGGAGGCTTCACCATTTTCTATTTTTTCATACTAGAGATTGAACCCGGGGATGCTCTGCCTCTGAGTTACATCCCCAGCCCCCCCTTTTTTGGGGGGGGGCATACTGGGGATTAAACCCAGGGGCACTCAACCACTGAGCCACATCCCCAGCCCTATTTTGTATTTTATTTAGAGACAGGGTCTCACTAAGTTGCTTAGGGCCTTGCTTTTGCTGAGGCTGGCTTTGAACTTGCCATTCTCCTGTCTCAGCCTCCTGAGCTGCTGTACCCTGCTTAAGTTTTATTTTGAGATAGAGTCGTGTTAAGTTGCTCAGGCTGGTCTCAGATTCATGATCTTTCTACCTCAGCCTCCCAAGTTGCTGGGATCATGGGCATGCCACCGAGCCTGGCAGTCCCCAGGTCCGATGCTAAAGCACAGGCTTCCAAGGCCATCACGTGGCAGCTGGCATACATGGGTAACACCTTGCAAAGCCGTCTTAGTAGCTAATGGCTGGTTGTGTGGCCCTGGCCAGAGGTCAGGGAAGTGAGCTCTTGGAAGTCATTTAGCAGCTTCTGAGAGGTCACTGTCTTGGTCACTAGCAGGAGAAAGGATGGGGAAGGTGTTTACCTCAAACCTCTTCAGCTCTTCTTTGGCATTGGTGTACAACACCTCAGAGGAATTGGGGCAGGCTGCTGTCCTCTCAGCAGACTTGAGCCAGTCCTCGAAGCGGGAATAATCATCTAAAAACTTCTGCCACAGGCGCCATGTCTCTTCGATTCTGGTGGGAGGAAACTGACTCAGCCAGCGCCCATTTCCACCCTGGGCCTTGTGGACTTGCTTTTGCCCCCTGACTGGGCCCATTCCCAGCTGCCTTACGCTTACGCTGTTAGGGAGAGACCCTGCTACCCTTCTGGGGAAATATCTGAGGATGCCGTTTCCTGGTCCTTCCGGGAAGGCCAAGCACCTGGGAGCTCCTGCCTTGCAGGGCTGAAAAACAGGAGACGGGCTGCCGGCAGTGCTTCAGGGCTGGGGAAACACAGCAAGCAGCAGCCACAGGAGAGCAGGGTAAGATGACACCCCACTGTGTTTTTTTTCCAATAATTCCTTAGTAAGCACTGGTCACCCTGCCGGGTTCTCTCTGCCAATACCCGGCACATTGCTAAGTGACGTGAATAGAACACAGTTACTATGACTGACGGGGTGTGTGTGTGTGTGTGTGTGCGTGTGTGTGTGTGCACAGGGTTCTGCAGGCGCTGTCACAAGGCTGGTTCAGGGCCAGCAGGGTCCTTACTTCATGCGCCGCTCCATTGACATGGCACAAATGTTCCTCCAGCGCCTGTCCAGGCTCCTGGTGGTCTGCTGGATGGAGTCGCACTCGGTCTCGTTGGCACAGGCGTCGGAGTCATGCAACAGGACATCACAGATGTTGAACACGGACTCCACCCCTGCACTGTGCTGCTCGATATCTCGCTGCAGATCCTAGGAGTGCAACAGGGTATGGAAGCCCTAAGACTGTGGCAGCGGATGGAGGGTTGGCATCAAAGGTTCTCTGCCCATCCCTCCCCTAGCCGAGTGACCTGCAGCACAGGCTCTGCCTTTGTGCAGCACTGTGCTGTTGCACCTGATCCGAAGCCTACGTGCTGGCAACAGGTGGGATTTATGCGTTGAACTGTGAGGGGTGGGAATGGCGGCAGTGCCCGCTGCACACTGACAGGTGGCCCTGCTGGCCCTGAGAAGCCACTGCTGCACAGACTTTGGGCATGCTTGCAATCTAATCCAAACAACAACCCCGAAGGCCTCCGATTTAGATTTGGTTTCTGAACTGTCCAGATCTCTTCGGCGGGAGCCAAGATGTTAGCAAAAGAAACTGCTGAGCTTTTACAGGTCACAGAACTCTGGAACCTATGAGAACCTCTGTGCTGCTGCTCCATATACACCCTGCTGTGTGGGCAGCTGTATGGGTGTGCATGGCCTCTCCATGAGCCCATCAGGGGCTCCACAGGAGCCAGGGAAGAATTGGACTCCCCCACTCAGGGCTTCTCTGGAATCTTCTCCCATGATAGTGATAGTGATGCAGTTTCCCAACTTGGAAAAAAGAACACTTATGAAAATATATTGCAGTCACAGGAAAAAGATGGAAAACTTCCTTAAGAATAAATATGGGACTAGAGATGTAGCTCAGTGGTAGAACACTTGCCTAGCATGCATGCATGAAGATGAGGCCCCGGGTTTGATTCAAGCACGGCAAAACACACACAGCTTTTTTTTGTCATTGTGAGAATATTTCTTCCACATGCCATGGTGAACTGGGGGTAGGGAGCCAGATGAGCAATCTGTTTATTTTGCCATTCTAGATGGGACAGACTGACATCCAAATTATGTGACATGTGACAGGAGATCACACCATTAATCCTAGTCGCTAAATTATGTTATGAAGTAGCAAGGAACAAATTAAATTCTATTTCAATTGTTTGATAATACAACCATTTCTGAAATTGTACAATGGTTTAAGTAAGCCACTATTAACTCTACTAAGCTATAAATCAGTTTTCAAGAGGATTATTTTCCAAACAGTGACTGCCACTAGCTACAGAAAGGCAGCTCAAGGTCATTTCAGATCACCTCAATATTTAAATAATTTTGGAGACAACTACTATATGCCAAGATAGGCCTAAATAATTTCTCAAAATTTCTTCTTTCAAATGCACAATTTGGATCACTGTGTGTTTGGGTGGATCTGAGAGAACAAACACTAATACTCTACCTGAATTATAAATCAGCCAGTTGCTAGCACAGATCCTGAGTAAACATGGGCACCAAGTTAAACTCAGAAGAAACATCTTTTCCACTTGGTCACCCTGTGAGCCCAGGGAGAGATATGCAGGGTGGGTTTTTGAAGTTCTGCAGCTCAGGAAGAATGCCATATGTGCTGTAAGGGTAGCAGTGTCCTCAGAGTCAATACCAGGGCTAGCTTTAAAATTACTACATTTGAGTGGAATCCCAGTTTTTAAGAATTCTTACTGGTCTATAGAATTATAAAGGCTTTTCTGAGATTTACTGGTATTGATACATATTCCCTTGAACTATTAAAGTAGTAGCATTAATTTAGCACAGTTGTACTAATTGAGTAATACAATTTAATTGAAAAAATGCCCAAATCTCACTTGACTGCAGCTGGGTAGAATCTGGCTGAAAAGCTCAGAGAAACTCTAGTCTATGGATAAACATGAATGCCATGTATTTTAATAGATTCTTTGCAGTTAGCTTATATTATTTATTTAGCTTATATTGAATAAATGTTTAAAGCAAATTTTAAAAAATGCAGGGTTAATGATAGAAATCAGGTCTGAGTTAAAAAAAAAAAAAAAGATCACCCATATTTTGGCTTAATAAAAGCAAAAGCCCAACATTTTCAACAACAACAAAAAACATAACCACCCCCCAAAACATCAGGCTGGCCTACTGATGTTACAGTATGAACATGTTACAGTATCATGTATAAAATAAAGTGGTAGACAATATTTTAAAATGCAAATCTTCCAAGTCCTAGACATGTAATTTTTGCATATAATCCTACTGCTATACTCACTGAGGCATGAACCTGAACAATAAGTACATTTCAGAGACTGTCCAAACTCTGAGAACTGGGTTTAAGGCATGGCATAAGACACTGTGAAAGTCTTTTGCCAAGGGTTTTGGAAAGGGGCTCCTGTTCACTCTGTTTTCCTGAGCAGGTGACAGTGAAGCTAGCAAAGAGCAGAGGAGGAAGAGGGGGTTCAGCAAGAGGAGATGGGAAAGACCAGAGAAGAGATGTAACCAGGAAGGATGAGGATAAAAAGCAGAAAAACAAGATAAAGAGGAAAATCACAGAGAGGACCTGGGGTGATGGGGCTTGGGGGGCAAGCCACAAGCAGGACTGGGCTGGGGGATGGTTGGAGGGCTTGGAGTGAAGCTGAGTGGGCCTGAGGGGAGGAGGCGATTGGTCATTACAGAGTGACAGGGCAACGAACAACGTCCCCAAGTGCCATCTGGCACCCTCGGGGAATCAAGAAACCAAAAAAAAAAAAAACAAATCGGTAGAAAAATATTGACGACTCAGTGAAAGTGGCTCCTGATGTAACAGTCACAAATGGGCCACTCCTTCCTTTGCATTTTGAAAGAATGATCCCATCACCAAATATCTAAAGGAGTTCTACCAAAGGAGAAGCCCAGAGGAGTCTCATAGACCCTAACCCTTCCTCGCCAGGTCTGTAAGGACATTACAAAGAGGATCCAGGGACATCATGGCTCTCTAGGGAGCGGGGGGCATTTGCAGAAGTTTAATCCCAAGCTTTTAGGTACTTTATTGGAAGCAATCGATTTATTATATGTATTAGGGACTCATATATAATTCGTGTGCCACTTCTGTTTTTAGTGATTTGGATGGTCTAAGTTTAGTATAAGGAACACATGCTAGTTTATTCTTTTCAACAAAAATACTGAGAGTTTCTTCAGGTGGCAGAAAAATGAAATGAATCCCCTCCCCTCCAAAGATGTCCAAATCCTAATTCCAGAACCTGTGAATATGTTAGGTTACAAGGCAAAGGAGGATTCTATTTGCTAATCATTTGACCTTAACAAAGATCATTTTAGATTTTCTGGGTGGGTCCAATGTAATCCCCAGGATCCTTAAAAGTAGAACACTTAGTGAGAAGAAGATGGAACCACGGAAGAATAGCCCATAGAGACAATATTGATTGATGTCTTAGAAGATGGAAGAAACGGGTCAGGAGCCAAGACATGTGGGAGGCGTCTAAAAGCTGGAGGGCAAAGACATGGATTCTCCCATAGAGTCCCCAGAAGGGCAAGCTCCGTATTGGCACCTTGTCAGAACAATAAGATAATGCATTTGTGTTTTTAAACTGCTACAACAGCATTAGAAAATTAATACATTCATTTCTTTGCAGTAATGCATATTCAAGAATATGTCATCCTAAATACTAACCCCACAACTGTTTTGGTAACTAAAAAGGATAAGAATCCATTACAGTAACTTTGAATTCTATAAAGAGGGAAACCTCAAATCCATCAGATGGAAATTATGTATTGTTTCAGAATGGGAACAAATAGGCCAAGAGAATGGCAGTTCTAAATTGTACACTTTTTGGAAATAAATACCCTGCAATTAATGTGTGTCATATTTCAGATTTATAAAAAGTTAACACAGTTTTCAGTCCCTGCTAAAGTCAGCCAATCATTCTTTTCAGAGCAAAGATATTGCCAGCTTCCTTACTATTTATATGAAAAAAACTCACCACTTAGGATTAACAGTTATTTGAAATGCCTTATCTATTAAGAGACTGATCCAAGAAACTCATTCAATGGATTCCACTTGTAAATGAAGCTTAATGAGGCTCCACTGGGAAGTGCATCAGTCTCTAGAGCGTCCACTAGAGTTGATACTTACAACAGTATGAAAGAAAGTAAAGACACAATCTAGATGACCTTGAAAAGAAGACATACTTAGGTATCTGAAGCTAAGTGGAAAAACCAGTACTTTAAATTTGTAGCATTACTACGTCGTACTAATTTGAAAGCCAGAATAGGCATCATTAAAGAGTCAATATAATAGAACTTAAAAAAATTAAGAGTAATATCAAATACTTGGCTCTATTTATGGAAGCAAGAAATGTCACTTGTAACCATTTAAAGGATGGAACTGATCTCAAGAGAATATGCCATTCAAGGGCTGGGGTTGTGGCTCAGTAGTGCAGCGCTTGCCTAGCATGCATGAGGCACTGGGTTCAATCCCTAGCACCACATAAAAAAAACTAAACTAAATAAATAAACTAAACTAACTAAATAAAACTAAACTAAATAAATAAAATAAAGGTATTGTTACCATTTTAAAAAAGAAGAGAAAATATGTCATTCAATAGGCAGACTTCTGGCCTTGAATCTGGGGAAATGTGCAGCCCCTGTCTGTCTCTAAGCTGGGGGGCGGGCGGGGGGAGAATGCAGGGAAGGTTTAATGGGACAAAGACAGATTTGAATCTAAGAATCATATGGCTTGTGTGGTTGAAACAAGCTGCCAATAGCCCTGAAAGAAAACAGAAATGAACAAAAGCCACAGGAAGAATAAAATAAACTTGAGTATTTTAGAAACAAGGACAAACTTGGGCAGTGCATATGGAAATGGAATGTATGAGTTCATGGAAGGCAGCAAAGTGGATTCAGTAAACCAGTGATGTCAGAGAGCACCTGCCAGGTTGGTGCAGTGGCAAATGCTGGCAGAACTCAGTGATTTTGCTAAAATGCAGATTTCCAAGGTTAGCTCAGAGCATGCATATGACTGAAGACAAAAATGCAGAGCGTAGTAAACTGCAAACCTGGAGAAGCTCCCTGAGCACCTTGGTCCAAGCAGGCTCCTTATCATACTTTTGCTTGTTTAAAAGAATTTTTTTTTTTTTTTTTTTTTTGAGACAGGGTCTAACTAAGTTGCCCAGGCTAGCCTTGAACTTGTGATCCTCCTGCCTCAGCCTCCTGAGTAGCTGTTATTATAGGTATGCCTGTCTTATAATTTTTTGTTAAAAAAAAAAAAAGCTCTACCATACAGAGTATGATCCCATGAAAACTTTCCTTGGTAATAAAAATGATTTCTTTTCCAATTTGTTGCCTTTCAAAAACTATGTTAGCAAAACACAACAAAGATCAAAGTTAAAAAGGACTAAAAAACCTAATTTCCCACCAAGATTAAGGTCTACATCTTAAACACTATTTAAACTGTTTCAGAAAGAGCTATGTGAATGGTGGGCATTCAAGAGATGGATGCCTCATACATACAAGAATGCAGAAGGCGACCGGTTTTTTTCTGGAAAAAACAAACCATTACGAAATGCAAACATGCTGAAACGCACATCAGAGGTGGGCAGGTCTGCCTTCGTTATCAAGCTTCCATCTTAGACACTTCTGCTCTGACATAGCTCACTTCCTATCGCCCCACCTGCTGCTCGGCGAGCCTCTTCTGGATTTCCTGATCGTCACAGACGTCGTAAACAACTGGCTTCGAAAGCTCAGACTCGATGCGAGCCAACCAGGTGCGGAGGTTGCTCATGTTTTTGTCTAACTGCTGGATGAAAGCAAATGTCTCCTTCAGCTTCTTCACCCTGGACAGATTTGCAGACAAAGAGATGGAGACAAAAACTCAACATTTAGTGGTAAGAAGAAGGGGTCAGCCAATAAGGGTGCTGACGGGTAAAGAGGAATCCAAACTTGCTCTGATTTTATAGCAAGAACAACTCTCATGTCACCAGATAAAGTTTTTTTTCACAGAATAGGTGCCACTTTGCAAAACTTGCCTCAGCTGATTTTTCGTATGGACTGTCTACCCACACAAACATGGATGTCCTATCATCCCAAAGTGGGACCCCCCTGAGGCCCTGTTCATCTTTCTGCGGCTCTAGAGGTGAGACATCATTTCTCTAAAATAACCACTTTGGGCTTCTTCTGCCCCATTTCTAACTTGGGTATGCCTGAGACTGCAGCAAAGGTCTTCCTGAGAGATTAAAGATGTCACACACTGGGTAGTGGGTAGTTAGCCCACCCAGTGCTTCTCATGGGACCTTGCTCTGAGCAAGGGAAAAACACATGCCAAACCCCTCACTTCAGCCAGGGTCGATGGTACCACTGAACCAGCCCATGTGGGTACCTAGTAGGGCACCTGTCAGTCAGAGGGAGGGGTAGAGGTGATAGTGCCGGCTGCCTGGCTGGCCTGCCTCAGATCCCGCCCAGCCCGACTAGCAATAGAGTAGAACACACGTGGCGCTGGTGTAAAGTGGCGCACTCACCAAGGCCAAGTGCTGCCGAGGGACAGCCACCATTTTTATGTAAATATTGAAATGTGTCAATAAACTGCTTTCATGAAAGTCCTAAAGGAGCGTGAGTGAGGGTGATCTGGGGGATTTTCAGTTAATCCCAGCAACTTCAAATAATAGCTACAGTTGAAAATTCCCACTCACCAATACTCATGCTGGAAGACACTGTCAGAGCTGCATCCCATGGCTGAGAGCGCTAAAGAGAAACTGGGGCGCTGACCCTAACACATGGTCCTCTACGCCGCCGCCGCCGCCACCTCTTACTTAACTGGACAACTTCCTAGCAGTCTCCTTGCCCTCCTACCCACCTTTGGTGCTGAAGCCGAAGTGTATGTCCTGGAAGGCAGGTCTGATCCATGGCCACAACCCTTTAACAGTAGTCACCCTTCCCTGACAAACCAGTTTAATCACGTGATCTCCTCCAGCGTTCAGTGGCCTCTGCCTCCAGCCCTTCAATCTGCAAACCAGCTCCTCTTTCCTTCTGGAGCGTCTCTCCACGGCCCCTCCCCCACAAGGCTCCCACAGCATTTGGGCCTCCCACCTGGCACCCTCACAGTGAGACTCTGCACCCATCAGCACAGAGACCAGCAGCCAGGCAGCACTCCCACACGGCCTTGTGGGCAGGAGGTGGCCACAGACATTTGTTGAACGAATAAATGTAGCTAAGCACTTTTACAGGCTAGGATTTGGGTAGACCACAGAGGTGTGCATGTGTATTTTGTTTTTGTATCTTACAATGAGCCAAGTCAACCCTGGGAATGTCTTCCAGTTCCAGCTCTGTTATCAGTAACTTTATGATTTAGGGAGAATCCTCTCCCCCTTATCACTAGTAGGCCTCGGAGGTCTCCCAATTCAGGCAGGCAATGGCATCCAAGTGAGGTTAAGGCCAGTGCTACAGAGGTGAGCAGCCAGAATCAAGTCCCACTATCTGTGAGCTCTGCTTCCCTGCAAGGCCCTGAGCCTCTGACTCCTGGTTTCCTTTTTAACTAGTATAGTAGCTCTTCTTAAACTGACTGGGATTACAGGATGCCGTGAAAATAATAACACCTTGTCTGCTTGGCACTGGACCTGGCCAAGTTCTTTCATAGGTGTTTTAATCTTATTAGCACCACTGACTGTTCAGGCTTGCAAGCTGTGGTGAAGGACACAGACAGGCCCTGACACAGGGTTTCGGTCCTGGCTGTTTAATTTCCTGTGTAAAATGGTGTTATCAGTAGCACCTTCCTTCCTGGGTAGCTGAGAGGACCACAGGATAGACAACACAAGAAGGGCACTGGGACACTGCCTGAGGGGTAGATGCACCAGGACGGTAGGCATGATCAGTTTCAAGGAGGTATGTTCTCCAAATTGCATTCTTACTGCCAGCAAGTTGCCTTCAAAGTCACCAAGATGATTCACTGAAAAAGAAGTAACAGAAGCCCAGGCCGGGCCTGGATACATTGTAACCCAGATCCCTGCTTCATTCCTATGACATAAAGGCTACACCCTCCTCACCCTCACCAATCTGCCACCCTGCCTGTCCAGGAACCATTAGTCTTCCACAGCTGGGAAGGGCTGCCCTCCTGGGAGGTTCTGCTGGAGAAAAGGCTTGGGCAGAGCTCAGGTTCAGGAGCCTCCCCTTCCCTTCTCTTAGAATGGCAGCTGCTCATTGCCTACATTCAGCACCTGACCCCATTTCACCATAAGAATCCCGGTCTTTTTCTTATTTTAAAGAGAAAGAGGACTGGAATGAAAGTTTTCATATGAAGGTAACAAGCAAGCGACAGGATAACCTGGGTGTGGGAACACAGGGACGCAGCGATCTTGACTTTCGTCCGCCCCAGGGTTCAGCCTTGCCACGCGTGACTCCTGGAGGAGGGCGGGAATAATTTGCTTGGCTTCCCAGGACTGGGTATCTAAGGGGTGCTCCAGACAAACCAGTGGGGCACAGGTTTAACATACAGGTTGAGATCCCTGTCCTGAAAATCTAAAATTTGAAATGCTCCAAAATCTGAAGCATTGAGCACAGCCATGATGCCAGGAGTGGAAAATGCCACATCTGACCTCATATGATGGTTGACATCAAAACACAGGCACACATGGAGTTATCACATAAAGCCAGGTCCAGGCTGCATATAAGAATCATAAATGAATTTTGTGTTTAGACACAGGTCCCATCTCCAAGGTATTTCATTATATAGATATTCTATGAAATGAATCCAAAATCTGAAATCCAAAATACTTTTGTTCCCATGCATTTTAAATAAAGGACACTCAACCTTTATTCGACTTTATACTGCTGACCCATTCTTTTAAAGTCTCTACACTGGATATGGTTTAATTCACAAACCTTATTACTAAAAGGGAATATCCATGTAACATAACATCTAACAGGCCAACACGTGCCAGGCCTGTAGGGCTTCACATGTTAGCAACTCATTTAATCCTTATGACAATGCTAAGAGATGGGTATTATTATCATTCCCATTCAACAGTTGAGGGAATTGAGGCCAGAGGTTAAATAAGTTGCTCAAGTCACCTGGTCATTAAACAGCAGTGGAGGGAGGGGGCAGGATCCTAACCTGGGCAACCTGGTCACGAGCTGTCACCTTATGGCCTGTATATGTTAACATGCACCCATTGGTGGCCCAGCATGGGTTTTGTTGCTGTAGGGGACATGACCAGAAGTCTGGATTCATGACTCCAGGACACACCACTGCATTACTGGGGGCAGAAGTCAGTCCACTCAGTGCGAGACTTTGTGGCTCTAAGCTGGAGTGTGGGGAAGAGGTCAGAAGGCTCAGATATGCTGTCTCTTTCCTTCCCATGGTTTTCTTTCAATACATTTAACATTTGCTTAATCTTGGTTGCTGAGCACATTCTGAGAATCCAAAGACAACTGGAAGATAGGTCTTATTCCCACAGAGCTCATGACCTTGCAATTTAGGTGTTATAATATGGCACAATAAAGATCTATTGAATGAGGGAATGAGGTTCACTTATACCCTTGCGGTTTTTTTTTTTTTTTTTTTCCCATAAAAGAGATGGCCAAGTTATATTTGAAAGAAGAAAAGTAAAAGACCAGAGCACAACAGAGCCCTTCTGCCATTAAACAACATGCTACCCTACTGTGAGCCACATGCACCCCTAAATCCATTTTCTAAATGAAGTGGAACAGGCACACAAATCAGATGCACATTTAAGGTAAATTAAAGAGGAAGGGAAGGCAGAGGGAAGGCAAGAAGGTCACCAAGAAGTGATACAGCATTCATCAGTCAGGATTTAACCTACTCCACGTAAGCATAACACCACAAATACATAAGAATCAAAATGTTGCCCCTCAGATAATCATGTTACAGCTCACTCCAGGAACATCAGAGGCATCCCTGAGTTTGTACTGTTCTGTTCTCTGCAGACACTGTAACCTAAATGTCACCTTTCCCAAGTCAAGAAGTCATGTGCCATTTGCCAGCCCCAGCAACTGGCCTCCATGCTAGGCCTCATTAATGTTGGTCTTGGAAAACATCTGAATCTTAAGTTAATATAGAGAAACAAGGAAACCTATTCAGAAACCAGTGTGTTGGCACAGCCCTGCATTACATCAACCACCTAAGCAGTTTGTTTATGTGGCTCCCATCTCTGCACTTGCCCACATTTTGACCCAGATGCTCTTGGCTAACATTTCTCACATATATGTCAACAAATAATTTATTCAGAAAAAAGCAGAATGATTTCCTGATTTGAATTCTGAGGTCTGATGATCAGAACAATAAAATTTTTAGGTGCAAAGGGGGAGCTGTCCGCCTATATAGACATGTTCCCATGAAACCAAACAAAATAAGAATTATACTCAAGAGTAGCTATCAAACACAAGAGCTCTTTTGCAAGGATTATGGGTAGAAATGCAGAAAAGAATTAAGGTGAGTAAAGTTTTTCTTTTACCTTAACTAGTGATGGATCAGAATGTAACACTAACAAACACTTTTCCAGAACGAACAGTCAAAATCAAGGTGGGTTAGTAGCAGTCTCCACACCAAGCCCAGGTCTTACAATGCATGACAGAGGCGTTAAATAATACCTGCATATGCATTTAGAATAATTAACAGTCATGCATATGGAATCATTTACCTTTCAGTTCAGTCCAGTTCTCTTCAAGCTAAGGAGTCTACAGTTAAATTATAAAAGCCCTAGATTTGCATAAATTAACAAAAAATTCCTATGCCGACATGGACAGAGCAAAAATTACAAGAAAACTGAGATGGTTGAAAGTACCTGAATTTGTACTGAAATAAAACACTCAAACCTGGGGGCAGCTGTCAGTTGCTAAAAACACCGTATGAATCCTGTACAACTCTATCTTTTAAAAGGACTAAACATCTTTATAGCAAAATAATCAATTGCTCCAAGATCCAGAAGCCCTGATGTCAGGGCACAAACACAAGACATTCTGGAGCTAATCGCCTCAGTGAAGCATTTTTGAGGCCCGAGGACTTCCATCTTCCACACAGCATAATCACATCTCTCTGCCCTGCTTGTCAGAGGCAGACTGCAGACACCGCACGCATGCTGCCGCCGGAGAACCCATCCCCCGATGGCTGAGCGCACATCCTCCACCGCCACCATCTCATCGGTGATTTCTATTGTCACCAAAATGAGAGAGCAGAGAGCGAGACACGGAGACAGCCAACTACCGCATCGCCAGGGGCAGAGCTGATGGCTGAAATGGCACTTACTGTTTATGAGAAAAAATCATTCCTTAGGTTGAAGGGAAAGCTCCAAGTTCCCGGCTGCACCTCCACCTCCCGGGCCGAGGCGGCCCCTCCCCCTGCCAGCGTGCCCTCTTCATTCACTGGTTCAGCAGCATCTTGCAGAGCGCGGACGCAGCCCTCCCAAGGCTCCTCGTGGGCACGGCTGGCTCCCCGGCCGGGCAGGCCAGTAGCAAAGGAAGACACCTTCTCTGCTAACTGCAGTTTTTAATCTCCGCTTTCTCCCTTCCAATAAACAACATCTCCAGCTCTTTCCTCACACACACAGTCTTTGTTCTGACGCTACAGGATTGCAATGCTGGGGGACGAAAGTCACAGTGTTATCTTGGCTCTGGGTTATTTATGAAGTCCTTTAAACCGAGGGAAGAAACAGATTGGGGACATGGAAAAAAAGGATTTCTATTCTCAAATTAATTTCTCTGTTTCAAGTTTTTGAAAGAAACAGTGAAATTTGAAGCCCCTGAGTCTAACAGGGGTGCCTTCCTCCTATATTCCTAAGGGGGACATTTCCCAGAGGGGGTTTTCTGCCCTCCCTGACACAGTCCTGTGCATCCTGGTTTAGGAAGACCAGAGTTCATATAATCCATTCCATTGCCTTTTGCAGAAAGATTCCATCTTGCTGTACAAATGGAGTTCAAGATTTTGCAGGGTTAGAAATTTTTGTACTTTTCCTTGTTAGCTCCTTTCTGGCTTTACCGTAATGTGGGCACCTGACAATTCCTCCTTATCCCTAGCCTCAGTTTCTCTGGGTGATCCTAAGTGGCTGTTTACCAGAACACTGCTTGGTTTGTGTTAGGCTCACTTCCAACCTTACTGTGTGATTCCGTAACATCAATCCATTCTCCTGGGTTCCTAGAGCCCAACATTGGGTCATTATTACATCTCCAACTTGAAACACAGCAAACACATTCTAGACCAGTGGAATTAGGAATACCAGTTTGGTAGCATTTCTCCCAAATGCAGCATCTTACGCACACACACTTGGCTACTCCTGTGATCTCCTAAACATGAACCTCTCTCTCAGATCCAGTGCCCTGTACTGGCTGGATGCTGCACATCAGGCAAACTGCTTATCATCCCACTGATGGCTGTTCTCTTCTGGGGAGAGGGGAACCCGTGACCCCCAGGAAGGTATTGGGAGCAGCAGTCGCCTGTTCCAGAGGTGCAGTGATCAGGTTATGGAGAAGAAAATGGAAGCGGGGAGACCCACCTCATGTCTTCCTTTCTCTATGCTAAAATACCTGAATCCTTCCTGTCCCCCTGGACAAGCTACTAAGACCAGAGCAAGTCAACTTTGTGACCAGCAGCATTGTTTGGTCTTCCCGAATAACCTTGAGAAAATACAGATAAAGGGAGAGCAAGGAAAGCATTATCAGCTTAAAAAGGCACACGTCTCCCTGCCCATTCTGCAGGGGAGGGAAAAACAATCTTAACACATGGTTGCCATGGTAATAACTGCTGAGTTATGACAACATTTTAATTGCTACTATTATAAATTAGGCGGACTTTTCATACTAGTAAGTAAAATGTGAAAATTACGCTTAATTTCTTTCCATGGACTTGATACTTCTGAAAACAAGAGTAAATAGGAAAGGCTCAATCCCTTGGTCTTTCAGTACTATGAGTAACGTTCCTCCTTCATCGTTTCTCCACCTTAACATTGGCCTAAGAATGCCAAGCCTGATGATGATGCTACCACAGAAGGACAACATCATTTTCCTTAGAAAATACAGATAAGGGGGCTGGGGTCATGGCTTGGTGGTAAAGTGCTTGCCTAGCATGTGTGAGGCGCTGGGTTTGAGCCTCCGCACTGCATATAAATAAAAATAAAGGCCCATCAACAAAACAACAACAATAACAAAATATAAATAAGGTGGGGGGCTGGGTGTAGCTCAGTAATAGAGTACTTGCCTAGTATGCATGAGGCCCTGGCTTGCATCCCTGGTATTGCAAGGAAAAAAAAGTACAGATAAGCAGAAGGAAAATTCAAATCACTAATGATCACGACATGGAAAGATACCTAACATGAACATTCTGGGGGTACCTCTTTTAGGCACTGAAAGTTTTCATCAGATCATTCACATATGCTGTAGAAAGAAGACTTGAATTCACACAGCCACCAAAGCACAGTGGTGAATGCCTGTAATCCTATACTAGGGAGGCTGAGATAGGAGGATCGCAAGTTCAAGGCCAGCCTCAGCAATTTAGCAAGGTCCTCGGCAACTCAGAATTTGTCTCAAAAATAAATAAAAAGGGCTGTGGATGTAGCTCAGTAGTTAAGTGTTCCTCGGGTTCAAACCCTAGTGAAACAACAACAGCAAACACACACCCACATACACCATTATCCAGAGTGACTCACTAAAGACAGACCTGTGATAAGAGAACTCCTGCTTCATTAGGACTCAGCCATGTTTTTCAACAATGAAATGGGAAGGGGGCTCTGGGAAACAAAGGTAGATAAAATTTTTTTTTTTTTTTTTTTTAAGGTGTTTTATGAGTACTGGGTTTTTTATAAAACAAAAGTAGGTCAGATTATGTGGTAAGCTGAATTCTTCTCTGGCTTCAGTCCCATTAAGGGGATGAGATCCCAGACTCCCCTGGGCATGGTGGTGCATGCTTAAAATGCCCAGCAATTTTGGAGGCTGAGGTAGGAGGATTCTGAGTTCAAAGCCAGCCTGAGCAATTTAGTTGAGTCTCAAAATAAAAATTAAAATTGGGCTCTCTTGCTTTTCTCTCTCCTACTCACTCACTTTCTTTCTCCTCCTCGCTTTTCCACTCTCTCTAGCACAGTGCCCTTTCTCTTTTTCTCTCTTATCCTGCAGGGAGACACTCTGTTTGCTTAATAAACTCCCTTATGTGATTCCCCGTGTCCAGCGTGGTTTTCGTGGGGTTTTCTTACACTTCTAGAAGGCACAAAGGCTAGGGAATAATTTGTGTTCCCACTGGCCAGAAAGCAGAGGCCTCCTAATGCAGAGGGCATCAGATGGAATCCTCAGGAGGGTATTGCTCATGTAGAAGAGACAAATTTGTTTTAAAGTCTGGATCAACCATAACAAACCCTAACGAAACTTATAACTAAACCTCAAAGGGATTGAACTGTTTCTAAATAACATATCTGGGTTTCTGGGGGGAAAAAAAGTCCAATAATATTTAAATAAATACCAAAAAAAAAAAAAAAAAAAAAATTGGGCTGGGGTTGTAGCTCAGCGGTGGACTGCTCACCTAGTACGTGTGAGGAACTGGGTTCAATCTTCAGCACCACATAAAAATAAAAAATAAAGGTATTGTGTCCATTTGCAACTAAAAGAAATTAAAATTAAAAACAAAAAAACAAGGGCTGGGGATGTGGCACCCTGGGTTCAATCCCAGGTATCCAACCTCCCCCGCAACCCCCCACCAAAATCCCAGACTCCTTTGGGAGCTTTTGTCTGTGCTGGCTAAAGCATGTTAGCTTTGCGTGTTTTCATCCATCACCTAGTATTTTGTACTTAACTTGTTCCGAGGTAACACAGTGCCCTCTAATCCAGAAGACTGCATGTATTGGTGGTTTTGAAAAACCACTTCTATAATTTAATAATCTCTCCTTCATTCAGGTTTTGCTGAGTCACTTTTCAAAGACTATCTAAGAAAACTGAGGAGGAGCTAATAGCTACAATCAAAAAAAAGTTTAACACTTCATTAAACCTATTACAAGAGCACAGTAGCCTAGAACTACTTGTCATCAATCAGATTAGATTCTAGATGACTACATCATCGCAAAAATAGTATGCTTTCAGTGGTTCCTAGTGATGAAATTGCTAGCATGTTTTTCTAAGAACTTAGAGGACACAAATATAAGGGCCCTTTGAGGACAGCCAGATTTCCCAAAGCTGCCATGACAGAGAGGCAGCTCTGTGAATTTTAATTGCACTGCAGGGCCGGTGTAATCTTATGTGACAGGACTTGGGTTCCCTGACTCTTTGATGAGGTTATTTCAGGACATGCAGACTTCAGGTTCTGTAAGGATTTTGCAGAAGCTGAATACTTTATGGGTAGAGGAAAAGAGTCGTTCTGGGGTCAGCCTTTCCTCCCAGCTGTGGTTATCATAGCCACGCTGGACAGACAGAGTGTGTGTATGGAGGGACCCGGGTCATCCTGCACTTTCTCATCCTGCCAGGGCGGGAAGGAGCAGGGCTGTGTAGTCTGTCAGTGTGGAAACAGACTCACGGAGCCCAGAGACTTGCTCACAGGTGCAGGATTTTTGACTTGGTGCAATATGGAATTAGTTCACCTGCTGCTCATGCCACCACGGTGGTTCCCAAATGGTTTCCCAGACAACCAAAGGCTACTCTAGGGCACACATTACAAAGGTACATTCTAGGCCCCACCCAGACTATGGAAACAGAGGCTTGGGGAGTGGGCCCCTCAGGGGATTCTGAGAACCACTGCTTTCCATTCAACAGGATTCTACACCGAGTTCCAGGTTTCAAACGAATTTCTGATAAAATACTTTGAAAGTCAGGTCTCCTACTGGTGTAAAGCCACTTGCCTGTACTACCAGTGATTTAGAGATTGAGGCAGGACTTTGGCTCAACCACTGGGCTATATCCCCAACCCTTTTTATTTTGAGACAGGGTCTTGCAAAGTTGCTCAGACTGGCCTTGAACTTGCCATCCTCCTGCCTCAGTCTCCCAAGTCCCTGGAATAACAGGTGTGTACCACTCCTAGCTCCAAATGCTCTCTGGATGCTCAGTGTAATAGCATGAACAGACCTTGGCTCTTATTCTTGTCTGTAGCAGAATTTTGATTGCTAATTACCTTCTCTTTGCTGTAGATTTCCTTCTTGTAAGACGTATTGTACTGAACTTGTAGTGTTAAGGGTTAAAATGAAATAATAGCTGTGAGGAGCCTGGCACTTATAAACAAACATTGCTTTTCTCCCCATGTACTCCAAAAGGAGCTGAAATGATCCCCAATCCCATACTCAATGTTTCATTAATTCTTTTGAAATTTGCTGAGGATGAAACCAAAAGAACAGGCTTTTTGTTTTTCATTTTTCCCTCAGTGAATTATCACCTTGGCTTAGTGGGGTTTTAGACTTCTAAGCACCATTCCAAACCTTGAAGTTAAAGACTTCTTCGTGAAAAATTCTGAAGTCATGAGGTTATTTGATGAGGTTATTTCAGGACATGCAGACTTCAGGTTCTGTAAGGATTTTGCAGAAGCTGAATACTTTATGGGTAGAGGAAAAGAGTCGTTCTGGGGTCAGCCTTTCCTCCCAGCTGTGGTTATCACAGCCACGCTGGACAGACACCTATGTAGGGTCCGCCTCCCACGCATGTTCAAGTCTGAGGACCACTGCTTTTCAGATGCCGCAGAACACTGAAGGATGCACAAGGCTAACTGATGTCCCGGATTCCAAGTCTTTCAGTGTGCCCTGTAGGGCAGGTTCTCAATAGTCCTGATTTCATGTGGACTTGGCAGCCTGGGATCCCAATTCTTCCCTTCCCCCACAGCAATGCCCCTGTCCAATGCCCAGGATGCAGTCAGTACTGGGGATCAAATGAGGATGGCTCACGGCAGGTCCAAGCTTGCTGCCTCCATTCAGACTCACCTGAAGGGTTCACTCAGTTAAGAGCTCCTTACACTCCACCTGGCCCTTCCTATGGCAAAAGACGTTACCGTTCCCAAGCCCCTGCGCCAACATTGAGGCATTAGGCTCTCACTGTGTCTACACATTCCAGTATTTCCAACTGGAAGGGTCCGGATGGAAGCAACGCAACTGCCAAAATTGAAATCCTGGTTGTGTCACAAGTTGGCTGTATAACTGGGCAAGTTAACTTTGGCCCTCTGTTTCCTTATCTGTAAAATGGAATAATGGTACCTATCCTTCAGAATTACAATAAACTTTAAGTGAAATCATAAAGAGCATATTGTTAAGAATACAATCGGCAACCAATATATATGCTATTCAACTTCTTAAGTTTCCCAATTGCAGTTTCCAAAAGGACCAAAGAAATTTCTCCCACTATTTTCTTCTTCTCCACCAAGGAACTGGTTAAAGATGGGCAGGCAGAAGCAGGGAGGAAAGCGAAGAGCCTGTTAAAACTCCACGGTATAACATCAATGGTTAAAAACCCTCAGGCAGCATTAGCTAGATCTTGCTCCCAAATGACCCAAGAACAGGGGCAAGGTCATTACACCCTTGACGAAGGCCAGGTGACCAGGACAACTTAGGATACAAAGATGATGATGGTAAAGATACACTTTACCCAACAGAAATGATCTTATAATTATGTACTAGAACCTTCCTTCATTTCAACAAATATGTGAAGCACCATTCTTGATTCTGGGAATAAGATAGTCAGACCCCTGGCCTCACAGAGGAAAGACCTCTTATTATTAGACAAAAACCACAGGAATCCTCCTACAGTCTACAAACATGCTACTGAATCTCAGAGTTTTCTTAGGGAAAACAGTAAAAACCACCACTCGATAAATGCTGGTTCCTGCATGCAGGACACAGGTCCCTCATCTTCACAGCAGGTAGCGGCCTCTGACATAAGCAGTGCCATTGGACATATTTGCAGATTTGGAAACCCAAATTTCCATGGCAAGTAAGTGAGAAAGTCAGGAGTGGCTCAAAACCTCAGATTTACTGAGGCGATCGCAATGGATTTCTGTAGGTCCATTCTTCAACAGGCTGTAGAGAGAAGCGAAACTCAGCCCAGCCCGTGCTAGCCACCAAATCACCTGATATACACCTTCAGGAGACACACCACTGCTGAAACATCCCTAAGTGACTCAGACTTTGCTTGGCAGGCCAAGTCTTCAGCTGAGATTTAAAGTCTTTTCAGACTCAGCTCCATGCTAGCTTTCTAGCTTCATTTCCTACAGGAGCCTGTGGGGCTTCTTGTCATATCCTGAGTGGCTTCTGGGCAATTCTACCCTGTACCTGTTTCCTCACAATGTACGAGTCTCCCTCGCAGCCTCTAGTCACGGTCACGAGTTGAACCCTTCCTCAGGACCATCTGGGATCACCGTCCTTCTGACTTCCTAATCCCCACCCCCAGGAAGACGTGATCTAAGCTCTCGAACCGCTTGGCTTATAGCTGCTCAGATATCCACTCCCATTAACGTAATTGACTCATCTTACTTCCTGCCTGTAATTCTCACACCACTTAGTCGGGTGCCTTTGTTGACTGAATCAGGTTCACTTAGGACTTCCTGTAAACAGCGAGGTAAAGGATATGCCACAGTATTAACTTTTTTTCATCACACATCAATTCTTCATGCACCTTCTAGGTTCTCCTGTACATTCCAAATTATGTGTGTTCAAAGCATCTGAGCACACTGTTGTGTACCACATTTGCTGTGCCCGTGGAGACACAAAGCTGCCTGCGTGGTCCAGGGTCAAGCAGCTGCTCTGTGTGTGCCAGACTGTAAAGGCATCTGGTTGGGGTTGGTCTTTGAGAATTTAAAGAAGGCTAGAAGACATTTAACAATTTTGGACATCGCCATCATTTTGTCAGGGGAGAAACGATCAATTCTGTTTCTGACGAAACTGTACTGGAGAATATGGCTCTGATTTGTGGTCACGGCTGTGCCTCCATCTGCACCTGAGGACCAGATGCTGTCCGTAACTCAAAGCTGTATTCCCTAATGAGCAAGGTGACGATGAGAAACTTGGCACACCCAGTATGCACCTTTCAGAGCGTCCCTGCTGTGGGGGCAGTCAAGGGCACAAGCCCAGCTTCTAGAAACCAGGCCTGTGCCCTGTCCTCCGACACTTGCCACACAGAGGCAGGAACAGGCATAATTTCATCTGGCGGAAACACAAATGCTAAAGCAGAGTTACAATTTCTGCCTAATAGCTCCTCATGGGTCCTTTTCCAAATCAGGTTTTCAATTCTCATTTTAGAAACTAGCATGGTCTCATGGTGCATGCCTATACTCCAGCTACTTGGGAAGCTGAGGTGGGAGGATCATTCGAGTCTACAAGTTCAAAATCAGTCTGGGCAACATAGTGAGACCTCTGTTTTGAAACAACGACAAAAATAGGGCTAGGGGTGCAACTCAGTGGTAGAGCACTTGCCTGGCATGTGTGAAGCTCTGGGTTCAATCCCAGCACCAGAAAAAAATAAAAATTAAATAAAGCTGATCTAATTTGTGTCGAATTTTACTAAAACCATTTTCCTTTAATGTTAAAATGGGAATTTCCACTCATTCTTACCAAACATCAATCTGTACATTTATAAAACTGCTAGATTACCTTACAGGAAGACTGCACCCAGGTTACCAGCTCTGTGAAGTAACCCCTGAACTTCAGGAATAAGAATCCTTTTTAGGCAATTCTCACCTTGATCCAATAACATCAAAAAGATGTTGCCAGCGATCATTGATTTTGTTGAGCTTGTCATCAATCTCAGCTGCTCTTGTCTTGCTGCTGGCCTTGATCAACTGGTCGCCCATCTGCTTTAGCTGTAACTTGTTTTCGCTGAACAAGTTTATTTCTTCCATGCAGTCCTGGCAAAGGCACCAAAAAAGTCTGAATTATCACCACAAACTCATTTCTGCTCCAGTCATAAACACACTGTTGCCTTTTAGAATTATTTTAAAAATCAAAAAAAATTCTCAGGCCTGTTAACACAACTCAGCTGTGAGGGGCTAAAGCCAAGCAAGGCCCACCAGGCCAATGTGAAACGTGTAAAGCAGCAGTTACTTTCTCAGCAGCCCCTCGGGTTGCTCTGTGGGGATTAGTGATCATTTCAAAATCATGAGCTTCATTGCTGTTGTTCTCTCCCCTTGGGCAAGGGGTTCTCCTTACAATAACACCTGGAGAGGGCTGAGAGTGTGGCTCAATGGAGAGCGTTTACCTAGCATGAGTGAGGCCCTGGGTTCCATCCCTAGTACTGCAACAAAAAGAAACAACCTCCCCCAATCCTGAGAAGCCATGCCTGGTTTAGGGACCTGAAGGGTGCTACAGGAGATGTGGGCCCTTCGCCGGCCAAACTTCCTAACCAAGAGCAAGCAACTCTCCTCAAGCACCCTGTCCACCTACGGTGCTCTCACACTCCTCTCTCTCTGGAATCTTCTCTCTTTCAACTTTTCCCTCAGAAGGATCAAAAATAGAAAATCCCTTCAGATTTCTAAAATGTTACTGGAAACACACCCATAACACATTATACCTTTCTGAGCCTGGCAGAGAAGTCCACGGTCATCTTAACTGCATCCACCTGGGCACCCCTGCTTACCTTCTGCAACTTTTCAATCATTTCTTCAATGCTAATATCCGGGGTCTGTAGAACCTTGTTTTCCATCTGCACCAGCCACGCACACAACTCTTTATTTTTTTCATTGAACACGATCCACGAATTGAGTCTGTCTTCAATCTCCTGTTTGCGTGTAGCCACCTGGGTATAAAAATGCATCTGGCAGCTGAGGAGAGCCAGGAAGGCCCTCCCTGTGCTCCCCTCATCTAAAGGACTATGGGTTTCATTCCTTTTCATCAGCAGCTCTACACACTTAAATCTGTTTCTTCCTTTTAAAACCTAGAGTTTAACATCAACAGAAGTGTTTTATACCTTCGATAGCTGAAGTAACTAAATACTGTATCTGCATTGTACCTGAAAGGATTAAGCTCTAAGCAATGCCTCTCTATTACTATCAGGTTAGGTTCAAAATTAGAAACCAGAAAGGCTAGATGAATATCTTAAGCATCACCCGATTTCTACTGTTTCCTATTCTTTCCACATGCATTTATTAACTACTTACTACAGCTAAGTTATAGCTTTATGACCCAAATCCTTTCCCTTTAAAAAAAAAAAAATCAACCAAGTCCTTAAACCTGTATAGGACCAATGTTCTATTTAATTTAAAAACTACAATCCAAATCATGATATAAATTACACATCTGTAATGCAAATGGACGAGGAAAATTATAGTCCCTGAAATGTTCAAATGTTTAAACAGAGCAAAACAACACGAAAAATAATACACATCATTCATTTAATCCACCTTCCCACTATACACTGTAGTTTTTGGATGGAAACCATGGAAATGTCACCAAAAACTGGTTTGCAGCAGGCTGACCTCTAAACAGCCTCTGTTGCATTATGCATAAGTGGCCCCTAAACTGACATCAGTAAAAGGTCCTCCTCCTCACACAGAAATTTATTACCTAAATAAATTTACATTTAAATAATGCAAATCAGCCTCACTAAATGTACATAAGTATTTCTTTCTTGGGTCTTCAAAAATCTTTAAAATCTTAAGAATTAAAAGGGGATAGCTAAGTTTTTTTGGTAAAGTTTTAACACCTCGTTTTATAGACCAGGAAATGAAGGTTGAACTCCCTGGGATTTTCTTGCTATGTACAAAAATACCTCTGCTCTTTTCAGACATAGTGAGGCAAAACTACCAAATGCTGGACATCCTACCCGGTCTAACCTGTTAAAAAGGGTTGAAAATCTACCCTTTAAAAAAAGAAAAAAAAAAAAAAAAGGCCAACAACAAGCTTTGTTTCCATTCCTCAGGGCATCTATTTATCTTAGCTTTTAAAACTCCTGGCATTTTGAACAGTGCCCTGACTGACTTCATAATGGTAACAATTAGGAACATCTGGGCCTCTCAGTCTTTGTTTCTAAATTTTCGAATACTTTCCCCATATTCTAAACAGTCTTCTACATACAAACTGATTAAAAAAAACTTGCAAGGACATTTAAAATCAGGGCACACGGTGATTATCAAACACTAAAATCAAGACGTCTTTGATAAAGTATTTATACATTCTCAAAATGTGTTCAAAAGTGTCTGACTTTTGACATTTTAAATCTGCTTTCTTCATTCACAGAAAAAGGAGATGAAAAGATTTCATTTTCCTTAGAATTACATGTTCTCAAAACAAAGATTTTTAAAAGCTATTTGAACACTTTAACTCCATTCCTGTCACAAAGGTAAACTGTGAAATACTCTAACCACAATCCCTTTCCTGATCAGTAGTAGGGTCCCCTGAGAGTGCAGCAGTTGACCATTTTTTTTTTCTTTTGAGAGTTTAAAAAACTTAACTCCTTGAAATAAACTTGCGATTGCTTGTGAATGCAGAGTTCTCCAAAGATCGCTCCCATGCCTGTCGGCTAGGTGAGACCCCCCGTGTTAGGCCCAGAAGAGAGACTGCAGAGAGACCGAGAGACCTCTTCTGATCCACTGAGTGCTGGTGCACCAACCAGAGAGCAGAGGCCGGGCATCTGCTCATGCTGCAATTCTCCCCGCTTAAGGTAATTTTTTTTTTAAAAAAAGCTCATTAACGGTGTGCAAAGTTGCAGCATTTAGTCTGCTGAAACAAAAGGGTCAAATCTGTTAAACCCTGCTGCTGCCTTCTAAAGGAACAGCAGCCGGCCAGGGGACCCACTGAAAAGGGCCTCCGGTTCAACGAAAATTAACCTCCTTTCTACTTCGTCTGGCCTTCGGGACAGTTCGATCGACTCCCAGGCGGCCTGCCTTGCAGTTGACTGACTTACTCTTAGGCAGAGGTCCTCCCATTGTCTGTGCAAATGCTCTATCTGCTCCTTCAAAACCATCACGTCCTCGGAGAGAATGTGCCGGGTTAAGTCGCCCTTCATGGTGTGAAGTTCTTGCAAGTTCTGAGTCCAGTTAGTCAAAGACTTCTCTAGTTCCTGCATTTAAACACAAGAGGGGGTGTGTGTCGGGGGAAGGCTTCAACTCAAGCTGCTGTTGTTTCCAAACCTGTAGGCTAATCCTTTGATTAGACTCTGGGGGAGGGGAGGCCGGGGAAGGGGAGGGACCGGAGGAATTAGAAACAGCCCCGGGAGCGCACGCCCGCCCGCAGTCCTGGTTGGCCAGGCCTTCACCACCTTCCTCTCAAAGGAATGCTCTCCCACCTTCTCTTTCCCTCAGGTAGTTCAGATTTTTATATCATGCATCCTATTTTAAAGTCATATAATGGGGGTGGGAGGGGCTAGCATTAGGTTTAGGGTTAGGTTTAGAGTTAGGCTAAGGAGAGCAGTAAGAATGAAGGAAAGAAGGACTGTGTAGAGGGAAAAGAGGGGTGGGAGGGGTGGGAGGGGTGGGAGGGGTGGGGGGGAGGGGAAAAATATAATAAACATCAGTACCCTATGTAAACGTAAAAAAAATAAATTAAAAAAAAAAAAAAATAAAGTCATGCAGGTCTTTACCTTTATTTAGAGGGCAGTATATTTGGAGTCTAATAATGTTACACACTTTAAAAAAAATTTTTTTTTCAGTCGTAGAGGGACACAATACCTTTATTTTACTTATTTGTTTTTTATGTGGTGCTGTATCTAACCCAGTACCTCACACATGCTAGGTGAGTGCTCTGCCACTGAGCCACAACTCCAGCCCTGTTACACACATTTTTAATTTGGAAACTGTTACAGATAGGTCATTTCCTGCTTTTAGAAATACCCAAGAAATGCACTGCTGCTTACTGTGGTTGTCAAATAATGGTAACAATTTCTGTTCAAAGGAATGATTTCTGGCTAACTTTCTAAATGAATATAATAGAAGAAAAACCGAATTCTGTGCTAATAATTGGCAGATACTAGTTAGCAGATGCTCTCCTCTGGCCGTAGAAACTATAGATATAGATATAAATATATATAGATAGGTAGATATAAATATTTTATTTTATATCTGTTATTATTTTTGTGCTGCTGGAGAGCAAATCCAGGCTTCACATATGCTAGGCAAGCACTCTACCCTTGAGCTATATTTTCAGCCTGTCCATCTCTGAAAGTGAAGGGTTTTTCAAATTAAAACTCTGAATTCTAGAATTTAATCAAGAAAATTATTTTCACCACAGAGGAGGTAAAAGGAAACAGCAGAAACATTTGAGAGTCCTTCAGGGTTTTCTTATGCTTACAATTAATGCAGGGCACATTTTTAAGGCTCTCCATTTCTATCAGTAGAAATCTGAAAGAAGGCACTATGTCATTTACACCTGGAATCAGTCTGAAGAGTGGCCACAATAAAAAATGCGTTAATTCTGATTGATTTTTAGAGTTCTAGAAGTTACACTGGCGTGATTTCATAACTTGCCAGTAAGAATTACATTTAATAAAATGCCCTGGGGGATTCTTTTTAAAGACTGTGTGGAGATTAAGAAATGGCACCTTTATCAGAGGAAAATCTTTAAATGTTTGTTACCTAGTTTTAGACTCACAATTCTGCAGTGGAATACCACAAATGGCTTACACAACATAAAAGGGACAACTCATCCACTGAGGTACAATGCTCACCACGTTACAGGTTCACTGAGTTTCCCAGTCAGGTGCCAGGAAGCTCAGACTGTCCTGTCCCTTGCTCAAGGCGCAGGCGTTGATGCCTGCACCGGAGGCAGATGTGTTTTATCCACCCAGGTTTAAATCGATTCTTTTGATACCTACAATTGAAAGGTGTACCCAGCCAGCCCGGGAGGCTGAGGCTGGAGGATCAAAGTCAGCCCCACAATTTAGGGAAGCCCTAACTAACTCAGAGTCCCTGTCTCTAACAAAATATAAAAAAGGGTTGTGGATGTGGCTCAGTGATTAAGTTCCCTGGGTTTAATCCCTATTACAAAGAAGAAGAAGAAGAAAAAAAATGGTTTAGGACTTTTTTTTTCCTTTTGGGTGGTGCTGGGAAATTGAGCCCAGAGCCTCCTTCACACTAAGGAAGTGTTCTACCATTGAGCTATACTCTCAAACCCAGATGTAGGACTTTTGAATATGGACATTTCTATGATTTTAAATGTTACCAAATTGTGCCCTCAAAGGAATATCTCTTTCTCCACATGCTTTTTGGTGTTGAGTTTTATATATTTCAGGGGCAAGTTTAATATGTAGGAATGATAATTAATGAGTCTTTAAACTGACCTCTCCCAACCTGGTAATGGGGATTGAACCTAGGGGCACTGTATTATTGAGCTACATCCTCAGCCTTTTTTATTTTGAAACATGGTCACCTAAATTGCTGAGGCTGGCCTCAAACTTGCCTCCTGAGTTGCTGGGATTACAGACATGTGCCACCATGCCTAGCACACATTCTGAATTTCAAACCTGATTATATTACTTATTGAAAAATTATTTAAAAATTAAAATCACCTCCAGGACTCAAATTTTATAAAAACAGATATCTATTCTAGCAATTTTTATAATAGTATGATTAGGATATATATGAAAAACTTATAAAGAAATCATATATAGATTGAGTATCACTTATTCAAAATGCTTGAGACTAGAAATATCTCAGACTTTAGAGTGATTTGGATTTTGGAATATTTGCACAGACTTTACTGGTTCAATATCCACCCCTAATCTGAAAATCCAAAATCTGAAATGCTCTGATAAATATCAACATGGTTTTCAAAGTTTTCAATTTGGGGGTATTTTGGATATTTGGATCAGGGACGATCAACCTGTTTGTGTGTGTGTGTGTGTGTGTATGTGGTCATATAATTTATTCTATACATCAACTTGGTTATAATGAGAATGCCATTTTATGAGGAATAAAGTAAAGCTCAGATTGGTCAAGTGGCTAGTGTATCTCCCACATGAGAGTCAAGGATGGTATGTACTATCCTTGATAGGCTTCAGGTTACTTGGAATCTTTCCGGAATATGGTCAAGGGTTGAATGAACTCAATACTTTTTGCCTCTACCTGATTCTTTCCACTGATAAACATGATGCTGAAGGTAGGGAAGCTGAAAAGATTCTGCTGGAAACAGAGGGTGGTACTTAGGAAAAAGGCTTTTCATTTCATATTCTGCCCAGGTCTCTAGACTTTATGGAATCAAACTCTTATGTATCTACTAAGAAAGTGATTCTGAGTTCTCTCATTAGTTCATTTTGATCTAAACCTAATGTAAAGATGGCAAAAAATTTGAAAATTAGGGACATATGCACCTTCTTAACTTAATAGAAGTATTGGCTAGCACATAACCAGCAAATATACTTAATGGTGAAAGATTAGAATTGTTTTCTTTAAAATCAGGACTGACACAAAGGAGCCAGCTGTAAGTGCTTCTATTCAACATTATTCCAGAAAGACTGGCCAGTGAAGGAAGTAAAAACACAATATAAGAATGAAAAGAAACAACAAAAATAATTTGTCATTATTTAGATAATGATTGTCTTTTATAGACAATCAAAAGAATATATGGGCAAATTACTGGAATTAACAAGAAAATTTAGTAAGGTGGTTGAACATAAGATAAATATTCAAGGTAATATTTCTACACACCATCAATAATCATTGAGGGACTGGGGATGTAACTTGGTGGTAGAGCACTTGCCTAGGTTCAATCCCCAACACCTCAAAAAGAAAAAAGATAAAATCAGAAAATAGAGAAAGGTAGTATTTAATAGCTTTAAATCTCATACCAAGAAATATATCTACAAAAGGTATACAATACTGCATAAAGAAAATTATAAAACATTATTGAAAACCATCAAATGTAAGCAAAAAAGGGGAGAAAAATGCCATATTTATGACAAGAATGCTCAATGTCAAAAAGATATTAGTTTGCCACAAATTAATCTATTTATTCTTTGCAATTCTATTGAAACTCTTACCAGAATTTTTCAGTTTGACAAGCTGCTTCTAAAAGTCATATGACAGGGCTGGGGTTTGGGGGTATAGCTAAGGGGTGGTATATAGCATGCTATAGCATGCTTGAGTGCCCTAGATTTGATCCCCAGCACTCCGTATCTGCCTCACACGTACACACACACAAGCTATGAAAGATCAAAGGCCCACAGACATCCATATGAATGTGGAAGAACAGGTGTGGGTATACATCTCACCTAAAATGAAGATACCTCAATCAAGACAGATTGATACTAAAAACAGAGAAATAGACCATGGAACCTGGTAGAGAAGTAGGAAACAAATCCCACATACATGGAGTAAACTTGATATTTAACTCTGGACTATTCAATAAACAGGTGCCAGGATAATATAGACATAGGAATAAAATGAAAAAATAAATCTTCACTTAAAACATATGCAAAAATCAATTCTTCAACAAATAAAGAGGTAAATGTAAAAAGCAACATTTGGAAACTTTCAGAAGGAAATATATTTTGACTTAAGTATGGAGATTTCTCAGAGGAGAAAAGAACACAAATCACATAGGAAAATATTAATAAATTCACCTACATTAAAATAACACAAAATCTTTTGTTCAGTCAGTGACACCAAGAAAAAGTGGAGAACCAAGTTCCCTGATGGAAGAAGGCATTTATAATGTATGTACTCATCAGAGAAGTAGTGTATTAAGAATAAAAAAGCAGCTTGTTCAAATCAATAAGATGATGATAAATAACCCAACACAAAAATGAGTGAAAATATAAATAGGCCAGGCAGGGTGGTGCATGCCTATAATCCCAGCAACTCTGGAGGCTGAGGCAGGAGGACTGCAAGTTTGAGGCCAGTCTCAGCAACTTAGTGAGACCCTAAGCAACTTAGTGTCTCAACATAAAAATAAAAAGGGCTGAGGATGTGGCTCAGTGTTAAAGCACCCCTGGGTCCCTGGGTTAAATTCCTTGTAGGGGGGAAAAAATACACACACACACACACACACACACACACAAGGCAGGATAAGGAGGGAGCTACAGTTTCAACACTGGTGACTTAAAATTGTGAGAAAAAAACTGCTTATATGTTATACACTATATATACGTGGACTGTATTTGTAATGTTCTATTCCTTTAGCTAGGTGATAGTCATATGGGAGGAGGATCCTAATTTCCGGCACAGCTTCAAGTATAAGACGCCTTGTGCCAGGGATGGTGGCGCTTGCCTGTAATCCCAGCAACTCTGGAGGCTGAGGCAGGAGGATTGCAAGTGTGAGGCCAGCCTCAGCAACTTAGTGAGACCCTGTCTCAAAACTAAAAATAAAAAGGGCTGGGGACGTGGCTCAGTAGTTAAGTGCCCCTGGGTTCAATCCCAGTACCGAAAGAAAAAAGACAACTCATATCTGCCTGACTTTTTCAATTTAAAAATTAAAAGGTATTCCAGTAGGCTCTCCATGTTTTTTTTAAACACCAAACCTGCAGAAAAGAGATGCAGGAAGTTCCTGACCTGGGAATTTTATGGTCCAAATTCCTATCCACTAGTTTGCGCCTGCCTTCTGCAAAGACTTAAAATACCCAGGAATGTTTGGTTGGGTGGTCACCTAGGAACACTAGCACAATTTGGTTTAGAAGAATTTTAGGAAAATGTTATACTTGAGTAAAAACTTAACATACTGGTTTTAAAATGAATTCTTCAGTTGTACTAATTTCAAAGGCAAGGTCATTTGATAAGAGGATAGCTTTTAATTCAGAGGTCACATCTTATATTACAGAGGAGTAACAATAGAAAGAGGATCTGGAGAAGAAAACTCCCAAGATCCTAAGAATGAATTTTTGCAAAAGCTTTCCTCAACTTCATATGATGATTGCAAAAAGCATCAATTTTAATACCTTCAGAGCCCAGAGTATGATGTTGGAAGATAGGGAAAATCTTCAGTTGAATGTGAAACTCAGTTTCTACACAGAAATAAAGGCAAGTGAACAGCTCAAGAGCTCAGCTCAATGATTATCCCCAACCGCTGTTCAGACTTCAGTACCTTAGTCAGCTCTTTTTCTCTGTGGAGGTCCTCATGAAGTTCTGGAAGAGGATCTTTACTTTGTGCTTTTAAAATTTGCAGCCTGCTTTTCAGTTCTTTGATTTTCTTCTCACACTGGTCCCAGGTCTATTTAAAAACAGTATTTAAATTGGTAAGTACTTGGTTCTTAAAGAACTGTGGAAATAAAATAGCTCATTTAATCCACCTTGCCTTTCTTGTGTGTTTTTGTAAATCACACAGAAGCCTGGTCTTGAGCAGACTGATCTAAAGGAGCAGATAGGATACCACTCAACATGGCTCACTTGGGTTGAATTTGTTTGGAAATCTCTCTTCCTCCCTGCCTGTCTCCCTCGTCTACCTAATATCTTCCTTCTTTTGAGTTTTGGAGAAGTCAAAAGGCTACTGTAAGGAGGAGCTTTTAGCATCCAGTCTTGGACATATGCTGTTGATGGCACCACCAAGCAAACACACTCAGCCCTCTCTTCATCTTCTTTTCTAATGCCGCCCCTCTGCTGGCTCTCTGCTCCTTCCGATGCCTGGTTGTAGCAACCCCTCCCCAATCAACTTCCCTTTCCCGCTCTGACTGCCACTTTCTATTAAAGTGCTTTGCACTTTTACAAAGCTTTTTCAAACTTCATTAACTCATGGAATTATAACCTTAGGACATGGTAAATATTAACACACTTAAATTGAGACTCAGAAAATACTGACTGGCCCACGGACAGGAGGTTAAAAGCCTAGCCAAGCATCGGCCATCTCTTTTCCTTAGATCTCATGTTACTGAGCAAATAGATATCTGCATTTTCAAGTTCAGAGGATTTATATTGGATTCATTAGGTTGTTTCTATTTCTCAGGTTACTAAAAGTAGGCAAACATACAATGAAACATTATTCCATTTCTCAGTACAACTACTACCTAAATATACTCGGGGTGACCCAAGTCTCGGGTAACCTCCAACCTAAGAGGAGGCCACTTGTCTAGTAGCATCAACTTCCTGGCACTCAATTAAGAAGCAAGCAAGGAGAGAAGCAGACTGTGAGTCCCAGCCTCTCCCACCAAACCTTTATTTTCACTTAACACCATGCTTTACAAACATGGCAGATGCTAACCAGAGACTGCTAGATCATGAACTTCACAGAGTTCACATACCACATAAAATCCAGATACTTCAGTCACAGGAGAAGTGCTCAGGCTGGAACTCAGCACACAGTTACACTTAATTGGAAAAAAGTGCCCCTGATGAGCTTGGTTATCTAGTATTGGTACACACAACAGATTAGAGGAGAGTGCGTATATGGTGTACAGAAGCTCAGAGATGGGAAAAACAAAAAAATAGCTTACTATTTAGAAAAGAGAAAGAAAAATCATAAAAATTGTATCATAACTTAAAGAGCATCTAAGCATTGGGTCATATGTTCAAACCAGCTCAGAGTCCTCGAGAACAACTTGGTATTTTGGCAAAACAACAGTGTTCCTACTAAAGATACAAAATAAAATATTTTGGAACAGGGAGTGGTGGCATATGCTTATAATCCCAATTACTTGGGTGGCTGAGGCAGGATAATCACAAATTTGGGGTCAGCCTGGACAACTTAGAGAAAAGGGCTGATGGGGAACATTTCGATTTATTTTTTTGGTACTGGTGAATGAACCCAGAGGTGCGCTTAACCACTGAGCAACATCCCCAGCCCTTTTTATCTTTTATTTAGAGACAGAGTCTTGCTAAGTTGCCTAGGGCCTCACTAAATTGCTGAGGCTGACTTTGAACTTGCAATCCTCCTGCCTCAGCCTCCTGAGCCACTGGGATTATAGGCATGTGTCATTGCACCCAGCTGGAACATTTCAATTCTTAAGTGTGCCATCATAAATTATCTGGAAAATTCACTTATGTGGAAAAGTGTATTCTCTGATGACAGCAGAAAAATGTAGTTTTGCTATGCTTATTTCATATATTTTACTCCAGGACAGATCATTATATGGAAAGTTAGCTTTGTGTATTAAATCCACCAAACATGATTGTTTCATACTTCATGAAAGTAAATATCTTAATAGAGCCTCAAGTAATTACTTAACACTGAGATTTTTTGGCACTATATTATTATTTTACTATTATGAAGTAAGTAGTACACTTACAGATTAGTAGGATTTGAGTTCCATTGGAAAACTCACAATATTAGATTTTCTAGAGTCCACTCCCATCTTCCAACAACAAACAAAAATCGTATGCACAGTGTTTGAATAGCATGAACATATAAGTAAATCGTGGGTCACCTCTATGATGCTCTGGAGCTGTTTGATCATCTGGATTAGGTGCAGCTCTGTGTCCGTCCAGTTGTCCTGAAGTTGACGGATTCTTTTGTTCATTGACTCTTTCGCTTCCAGGTTAGGTGTGTTCAGTAATTTCTCCCCAGCTTCCAAGGTTAGTGCGTAGGTGGTTCGCCATCTCTGAAAATGGATTTCTTTATTCTAAAAAGACAAAAAAGTAACTGATTTCAGTTACTAATGTGATTGTGTTTTGTGTATATTTCCTTGAAAGCATTTCTCTTCTTCCTTTCTTCCGCCTTTCCTCCCTCCCCCTTCACCCCCCACTTTCTTGCTGGCACCAGGGATTGAACCCAGAGGCATTTTACCACTGAGGACATACCCAGCCCTTTTTATTTTTTATTTTGAGACAGGGTCTCGCTAAAGTGCTTAGGCCCTTGCTAAGTTACTGAGGCTGGTCTTGAACTTGCAATCTTCCTGTCTTCCTGTCTGAGTACCTGGGATTATAGGTGTGCATCATGGTGCTTGGATCCAAAGTTTTTCTTAAATGTTAAATTAGACATAGACAAATCTGGTCAGAATGTGCAGCATGCATGAGCACTTACACATACACACACATTCTCTCAGTCACATCAGAAGCTAATGTTCTACTTTTGAGTTGACAGTACACGGTCAAGTAAGATGTTCTTAAAATAATTTCCAAGGATTAGTAAGAGATAAGATTCTTAGTATAACAATTGAAAGGGAAATTTAGAATATATGCTCCATAGAATAAAAGCATATAAAGGTAAATGAATCTAAGTGTATTAAAAAAATGATTTCGTATTAGACCTGAAATTATCATTTGTACTAGTTATCACCATGGCAATCCGGAAGAGTAGAATGTGCATATCATCCTGAACAAATGCAAAAGAGGACAGAAGGAAAAGGTAAAATAAAAATAATAGACTTCAAACCACACAAACATGTATGTCAATATATGCACTAAAAGGACAGTTTAAAAAATTCTATCTGAATATCATACAGGCTTTTCTTTAAAAAAAAAAAGATTTAAACTAGCCATTTACAATACAAAAATGAAGGAAAAACTTTTTAATTGATTCAGGCTTCTAAAAGCATTTGCTTTCAGGGGAAAAATGTTGACAGTTTTTCTTTCCAAATATGATTTCCTTCATCTTCAAATTTCTTAATTGGGATATAATGTAGACATTTCCAAAACAGAAGTTGATAAACAACAATGAGCATTGATTTCTGCACAAGGGTGTTTCTGAGAAGACTTGAGATCCTTCAAACTCAACGGAGGGGCAGGAACTGAGAGACACAGTGACTCCAGAGACACCCCCCGTCCTCCCTCCTCTTCCAGTCACTCAGCCGCCTTGTCTTCCCTGACTTGGTCTCTAACCTGTGATGCACTAGCCCGTGATGTACCAAGATGCTCCAGGGTTGCATTTTTCTTTAATTGCCACATTCAAACTGTTAGTGAGTTCTATAAACTCCATCTACAAAAACAGCCTTTAAAAAAAAAATCTCCACTCAGATGGCCCTTGTCTTACCTACTCTACCAACTCTCCAGGACTACAGGAATAGCTTCCCGACTGGTATGGCAAACTGTTTCCCCCCACCCCCCATAAAATGGTCACAGCATCCCCAGTCCCACAAGCTCTTCTGGACCCTTGCCACTCTTCATCACATGGTGGTGCCTCTGTCCCCTCCTCTTGAACCTGTGTGGGTGTGTCTAATGGCCTTGATTAACAGAACATGGTGGAAGTGACACAGGTAACTTCTGAGTTTGGCTCTAACCCATCTCCCACCCCTACCCCAGAACTGGGGTACTCTACCACTGAGTTATATCCCTGGCCCTTTTTATTTTCTATCTTGAGATAGGAGCTCACTAAGTCACTCAGGCTGGGTTTGAACTTGCCATCCTCCTCCCTCAGCCTCCCCAGTTGCTGAGATTACAGGTGTGTGCCACCGTGCCTGGCTCTACCCACCCATCTTTGCTTCCAGCTTCATCCCATGGTCCCAGAGAGCCTTCTATTTCTATGGTTGTTATTACTGATTTTTGGTGTTAACGATTAAACCAAGGGGTGCTCTACCACTGAGCAACATCCTCAGCCCTTTTTATTTTTTAATTTGAGACAGGGTCTAATTAAGTTGCTTAGGTCCTTGCTAAGTTGATAAGGCTGGTTTTGAACTTGAGGTCCTCCTGCTCAGCCTCCTGGACTGCAGGGACTATAGGTGTGTGCCACTGCACTTGGCTGAGGATGCTATTTCTTGCTATTTCTAGATGAACAGGTAAGATGGAGTTTCTAATCCCACAAGTCTAGACCATGAGGTGGGCTGTGGTGACTACAACCAGCTGGCTTCGCATTGCACAGAGCACACTTGAGACTGTGACATCAGGGAAAATATAAAACTTGAGGTGAATGAACATCTTGCAAATAATGACCACCCCATGTTTCTCACACTGCTACTGTGTGCCTTACCTTCAGCTCATGGATCAGACTTCTGGACTGATAGAGGCTGTAGCAATCCTGATCCTTTACTGCAGACAGCATGTGGCTAGTGTTGGCGAGGAAGTGGAGCAAGTCCTTCGTGGAAGAGGTGAAGTACAGCCACTGCCCCACCAGCTGGTCAATGTCACTCTTCCTCTGCCGAACGCCTTGGGCAGCACTCTGCCAGTGGTCCGTCAGCTTTGAGAATTCCAAAACAAATTCTGGTCTGGGAAAAACAGATGGTTAGAGATTTCTGGTGTGAACGTACAGGAAAGAATAACTATTGGCGTGTAGTAGAAGCTCAGATTTGCTATTTGTATGTACAATTTGCATCGAACAACTTAAAATCTGAGTCTTATTCAACTTAAACCTAAGAGGGAGCTTTGGAAGAGGCAATGTGTGGTTGGCAAAAAGGGTTTAGCAGAAAATAATTTGCATATAATTGGTGTTTTGCCAGCATGCACAACTATTTCCTTAAACAAACTGAAGCAGCGTTAACATATATTATGCCAAAGGTTGCCTAGAAATCTTGGAATTGAATCAAAAGGAAACAAATGATCAGGCAGGTAGCTTGAAAGTGCTATTGATTACTGGAGGGTGTACTTTAACTTTAAAAATAAAGAGCCTGCCATGTGAGCCAGCTGCAGGAGGAGTTCAGTTATGGTCAGCAGCCTGGCCATGCGGGGAGACAGCCTGTCCCTTCTTTAACAAGTATGACATGGTTTCCTATTGGAAACAGAAGCATTTTGAAACTTATTTTCAAATAACAAACCACCGTGAGGGTGACACTAGAGAGGAAAGCATATTGTAGAAGAACCATTCTGGATAAAAACAATACCCAGGGAACGGATATTTTTAAAAGCTTCTCTGCTGCTGAACCCATCCATCTACCACAGGGAAAAGTGCCAACAGTGTTTTCATGGCCACATAGCAAGACCCTGTAATGTACTGCCACGACTGGACTCATAGTGATCTATGATTTAGGGCATGGGTGTGGGCAGGAGAATGTTGTGCTAACAGTTAAAAGGGGTAAGTTCCAGTTTTCTGTAGCAAAGTGGGTGACTATAATTCCCAATACCTACTACATATTTTATGAAGAACTGGAAGAGAGGTGTATGAGGGCTCCAATCATAAAGAAAGGGTGAGGAGATGGAAGGCTAATTACCCTGACGTGGTCAGTGCACATTGTACCCCATAGATAAGTATAAAAAAAAATAGAAAGGAAGAAAGATAGATTTGCATGTCAGAGGCCTTTCTCAATCAACTGCTTTAGTTCCGTAAGTCCTAGATGGCTTACCTCTTCTCTATTTCCGTTGTGTCCAGGAGTTGTAAGGACTGGGTGACATAAGAATCAGCAATTGTCTGGTTTATAGAAACTTCGGCTTCTAACATCTGCATGAGTCAAAACATAAAATTCTCAACTAGAATTCATTTTTATGAATCTGGAGAGAAATCCCTTCTTTTACAACTACAACATAGCATCCTGTTGGAAATTTCTTATTAAAATCTAAGGTGGCAGAGGATATAGAAATGGTTTATTTTCAAGTTATTTGAGCTCAACTGGGAATGCTCAACTATCACCTTGACATTTCCTTAGAGTACACGAACCTAATAATAATTTTGCCTAAATGCCCATTTCCATTGGATTTTTTTTTTGTACTGGGGATTTAATCTGAGGGTGCTTTACATTGAGGCACATCTCCAGCCCTTTCCATTTTTTATTTTGAGACAGGGTCTCACTAAGTTGCTGAGGCTGGCCTTGAAATTGTGATCCTCCTGCCTCAACCTTCCAAGTCACTGGGATTTCAGGTGTGTGTGTGCCACCTTGCCAGGCTCCACTGGGTGATCTTAGTAACAATGAAGACTATAATCACTTATGTTAAAAAGTAACAGTGAAATAATCATGCACACTTTGCAGGAGCTGCCACCAGGAGGATTTTGAATGTACATCAGCACAGCACAGGGGAAATGCCTCTGTGAAATACTAAATGCTGTAGTTATTGTTGTATAGGGTATTTCAATCTTATAGAGAATCAGTGAAAATGCAAAGATGAGTTGAAGTCATTTAATATGCTCTTGGTATATTATTTGATTGGTACATTTGCATTCTGTAGAAGCAAAGTTATGCTAGAAGCTTCCATGCACTGCAGGAAATCTAGGTGTGCTGTCACTAATAAAACATCATAACAATGCTGAAGTGTATGAAATGTGTGAGGTTTATAAATGATCAGTTAATTAATGAATTTGTAAAATTTTTTTTACAATTTTTAAAGATTGTAACCTATCTTTTAAAGATTTGAACCTATCTTTCCCCAACTCCTGCCCCAGGGTAAGTGGCTCAAAGGTGGCACAGAACATGGGTTTACCTCATAAGCTTTCTGCTGTTCCAGGAGAGCAGGGAGATTGTTGGCAATATTCACATTGAGTATCTCTTCTATCTTTTCCAAAAGCTGGACCCACTTTTCACAACAATGAAGGAACTTTTCATTCAAGCCACTTTCCTGCAGCTCACTACAAAGGTTTAAAAACAAACAAAACAGCACCATATAATAACGACTTTCCTGAGCTTGAACGTATTACCTGGCAGAAGGATGGCAGAGATGGGATGTTCTGACCTGCAGTGGTCCAGCGCTGTGGCAGTAGCGCGAATCCACTGCCGGTTCGTATTCTGTAACGTCTTTAGGGCCATGTCACTGAGTGGGAGCTTGAGGCTCTCTTCATTAAGACGTTCGATGTCAGGAGACTGGGCTGTCAATGCCAGCACATGATTCTATGAAAAAATAAAGGCCAGATTTTTGGATGCCCATAAGAATACCTCGATGATGAAATGGCTCCTTATCTTAAAGATGAGGGAAAACCGGGACCAGAACAGGTAAATGACTTGCCCACAGTCAAACGGCTGGTTAGCCAGGCATTGAAATAGCCCAGGAAGTAGGAAGGGATATCAAATTTTTGTCTTAAGATTGAAAATAGGCTCAAAAAAGAAAGAAAAAAGAAGAAGAGGAAGAAGAAGAAAAAGACCAATTCTGGACCTTCAATTTCTATTTAGTACGCCAACAACTTGCCGTTCAAAGGTCATATGTGGGCCCTCAGACCAAATGAAAATTTGATACCTAATATAACCCTAGCAAATCATGGTACTTAAACCATACCTTAAGAAAATATTCTTCCCATATTTTGATATAATATAAAATCACAAGAAAGCAAATTGATCAACATTTTATCCTTAAAAAGATATTCTAGGTATAGCCTGTAGGTCAATAATATGTTAAGCAAACACATCTCACGGTATCCATGTTATCACTATAGAACTCTGCTGTAATAGTCTAGGTCAGGGTCGGCAAACATTTTCTGCAAAGGGTCAGATCATAAATATTTTATGCCTGAGCTGGACATGGAGTTGAGTGCTTGTAGTCCCAGCTACTTGACATCCTGGAGCAAGACAACTGCTTGAGGCCACAAGTTCTAAGTCTGAGCAACACAGCAAGACCCCTTCTCAACAAATAAAAACCAAAAATAAATATTTCAGGTTTTTGTGGGTCATATGATTTCTGTGGCAACTCTTCAACTCTACCCTTAAAGTATGAAAACTCTCATAGATGATGTGTTAATGAAAGGGCACGTCTGGCTTCAAATAAAACTTTACAAAAATAGCAGGTAGACTTGGATTTTGGATAGGGTGCCTTATTTCCTGACTCCTCATCTAAGGTAATAAATATCAATCCTTAAAAGTTGCAAGATCCAGAATTCCTAAATTCTTTCACTCACTTATGCTAACTGTACAAAACTTACTAAGGTAATTTAAAAAAGGAAAAAAATACATAATTTTTTCTTTTTTCTTTTTTTGCAGTACTGGGGATTGAACCTGTGGTCTCACACATGCCAGCAAGGGCTCTACCACTGGGCTACATCCCCAGTTTCCTTTTTTAAACTTTTAGACAGGGTATCCCTAAGTTGCCCACACTGGCATCACAATTGTGATCCTCCTGCCTCAGCCTCCTCAGTCTCTGGGATTACAGGCATGGGCCACCATCCTTGGTTAAAAAAAAAAAAAAAAAAAAAAAATACACACACACACACACACACACACAATTCTAATAGAATATTTTATACTTGATCTTTGAACAACCAGAAAAATTAATTAAATCATAGTAGCCGATTCTGGTTCACATAAGTTAATTAATAAGAACCACAAGATAACAAAAAAATCTAGGAAAAGTTAGTATGATATATTACTAAAATAGATCCCTATGTTGTTCTGCTTGTCTAGACCCTAGGAAAAAATAGGGCAGAAATAAATGGAAAGCAAATGACTGCCTGAGAGTTAATTAGGGTGGAAACAGATTCTAGAGTGTAACAAAAATTAGCTTATTTTTTCATCCTGTGGTGAGTCTAGGCCCTTAGGAAAGATAAATATTGCCAATACCAGGAATGAGTCAGGACTTTCTTCTTTGTCTTGTTGGTAGAGTTTATCCAAATCCTCTTCCTCATGTGTAATGAGGTCTTTTAAAGTTTCCAGCCGATCCCCAAAATCCTTCAACTGTGAGAGGACAAACTAGAAGGAGAGATTTTCATTATGAATAGTTTTTATGAGCATATCACAGTTAAGCACAGCCTTGGGGGCAGATAGAAGTTCAAGTTATTTTCAACCCCTGACAGCTCATTATTATCTGAAAAGTTCACAGATGACTAATCTGAAGACCTTAGATTTTCACCCGGTGTCTCTGATCTTCACAGATGGGCAGCTCACTTGTTAAGGGTAACACGTAGGGGAGAGCCAGCAAGAACTCTGTCCTCAGCCTGCTAGTTTTTACTTCCTGTTGCTACTGAGACTTGAGACTGGCGCTCCAGGACCTCTATGGAGCTCACAAACTAAGAGCTTTTCAGAAAGTGAATAAAGAATATAGTAACTGGCCATGCTTCCAGAAGCTACTTCTATGACTCAATTGCCCTACTAGGAAATCTAAATAAAACATCACATTTCCAACTAACATATTCCATTATGAGCTTCCCATGCCCATGTGATTGAAACCAGAATCACATGTGCTCGGGTGATTTCATTCTGCTGTTTCCATAACATGCTGTCCAAAAAGCACTCTTACTTCATAAAATACAAGGGATTGAGATTAGTACACCAATGTCCAAGACGGCAATTTGAATGGAAAAGTAAGATGAACCTCAAATTCATTTGCTTTCACAAGCAGCATCTTTTCCAAATAAACAGCTCTCTGGAGGGAATACAGTTGACCAGAAAGGAGCCCTGAAGCGCTGGACTCTGCAGGTTGTGGGAATCGGTTCAGGAGGATGGAATTTTCGAGAAAGGCTTCTTTTGTCTTCTGCACATCTTGCTGCAGCTCCTGGAGAAGAAAGAGGACTCACATTTCTCCCTCCTTTCACACAAGTCCCTAGCCCCTGCCGCTCCACCAACATTAAAAAACATCAAAATAATCTAGGAGAATTTTTGACTTGAACTTGTGGACTTACTAGCTTTTTGTTACTGTTTCTTTTAAATAGCTGAAAAAACTGAGCTCCCTTCAAATGATGTGTATCACTGGATGGTTCTGAAATTTGTCAGTTCACAGTTAAACTGACCACTGTCCAATAGAGTTGAGACTTCTAGTTTATGGAAGCTGTAGACCAACTAGGTAGACTTGTGTACTTATATTTATAATTATCTAACACTTCAGGGATCTGCTTGCATACCACTTCAAGAATCACTGTAATCTTGACCCCTGTCCTCAGACTTCTGATATAAATGGACTCATTTGTAGGGACTATAGAATCTGAATCAAGGTGATTTTAGGACTACATTTCGTGATGTTTTGTGTTTGAAATTTCAGGGTTTTTGTTTTGTTTTAAAACAACCAATCAGGTAGAAGTAGATTAGAAATACCAATCAGCTGGATTCTTGTCTCTTTAATAAACTGTCTGCTTTGTTTTGATTTGAACTCTAGCATCAGAAGATACAAAATACACCTGGTAACTAAGTTTAAAACTAAATAGTATTTGCTTTCTTGATATTTTTTAACTGTCATAGGAAAAACACCACAGAGATTATACTGCCCTTAAATATTGTCTAAATTTTTAAATTATATTTTTTATTTTTACAGACTGCATTTTGATTCATTGTACACAAATGGGGTACATCTTTTCGTTTCTATGGTTGTGCATGATATAGATTCATACCATCTCTGTAATCATACGTGTACATAGGGTAATGATGTCTGTCTCATTCCACCATTTTTCATACCCCCCTCTCATTTACCTCTATGTAATCACTATTGCCACAGAAAAGTCGCACTAACTCGGCACCAAGTCCATAATTATTTCTTAAACAAGAGATTCAAGAGATTCCTTGATGACCCCCCTCTGGTGAAACACTTTTACTTTTATCTCCGGCTTTGTATAAGGTTTTAGAGATTTAACTGCCAGAGTGAACAGGTAGACTCAGAACGAGGTGCTGTCAGGTCCCCCATCTGGCTGCTGCCTAAACCTCTGCTCTGAGCTGTCAGCTGGTCTGTTCCTCCCAAACCCACATTCCTCCTCACTGCATATCACACAACTTGCCAGCCTAGGCACCTGGTGTCTCAGGGCACATGTCCTGATGGATAGCTCTGAGGTCAGTCTCGTTTCAAGGTCAAGGCTATCCCTCACTGGCCCTGTCAGTTGGGCTGACTTGGCTTTGGTTCCCCATTGGGCTCTGCACCTACCTTTATGTCCTGCAGGGCCACTGGCAGGATCTCTGCCAGGTTGTTTCCAGACATGTTGATGTTTGCAAGTTGCTGAAACTTTGCTTCCTGCTGCTCCAGCCTTGCTGTGGCTTCCACATGAGCACTGCGATAAGCCTTCCAGAGCTGGAGCAGAGTCTGGGCCTCCTGCAACTGGTCGGCGAGATCTTGGTTTACCTGGGTCCACCTGTCAGTGCAATTCGACAACAGGATCCTCATTCCATCCTTTTTCTTGTAGCAAAAGTGTAACATACACACTTAACCAGCAAGTTAACAGTAGGTGGATAAGACACTGTTAAGTGTTTTTAAAATGAATGGCATCGCCATTATATAAACAGATATCCAAATTAGGAAATTTACTTGACTATAGTATTCAACAAAATTGACATTGGTGATTAGCAAGACATTTCTATGGTATTACATACCTCTTAGGCAAAGGGGGAGAAGGTACCAAACTGTATGCCTGACGAAGCTTCTCCACCTGGGAAACACTCCCAGTCCACAGAGAGTTTCTTTAAATAAGTCTTAAATTGTGTTTATGTCAAATAAGTTTATTTTCCAATTACCTAAATAAAATGTCACTTTTATAAAAATAAATGGGAATTGTTTTATTCCATATACAGTCTCTATCTTGCCTTTCTTTCCGTGCAACATTTAAAAATATGTTTTTCCATGTTATTAATAAAAAAAATCTAACTTTAAACAGCTGTACAAAACTTGTACATGCAGTGGTGACCTGGACTTCTTAAATAGCACCCATACTACCTTATGTTGAGGGTGGCCCTGTAACTCTATGTGGAGTCAAATATACATCTGTGCTCCTTCTTACTCCCCTTTTCCGATATGGACTGGATCAAGACCTGAGAACATCACTGCAGGGTGCAGAGTTGGGTTTCCCTTGTTCAATATTTGTTCAAAGTCGACTTTTTGGAGTGGAGAAGAACCCTCAAGGCAGCTTAACCTCTTTGTCTCCAGCACATTAGCTTTAAGCCAACTTTTGTATCTTATGCTCAAAACCAAAGTCTTGCAATTAATGAGGGCCATACTCCTTAGAAAAAGCTTCTATATCTTACAAGAAGCAGTTCATCAAAGAATTCTATCCAACCACAAAGAATTCCTTCCTTTTCACCATGAATGGTTTCTCCAACAGACACACCATTCTTTTTCCCAGCTGACAATGTTTATGGTGATGTCTGAAGGCCTCCTGCAGCCCAGCCAGCTGACCCACCTCTTAGTTTTTGCCTCTCCTTCTGGTGTTCCTGAGGTGGCTCCTGGTATTCAGTGCATGCTCTGTGGAAGTGGCCACACTGGGGCTGTAATTATGGCATCTTGAGACTGATGTTCAAACACCGCAGGAGGCACACGCCAGCCTGCATGAATCTAATTGTACCCGAACTAGATCATTTGAAGCAGAGGTCAGAATAATATGGAACCAGTCATCTCAGAGGACCAGGAAGACTTTACAAGGCCTTAGGTCTATCATTCTGATTGCATCTTAAAGTGTACCTTGTATGAGTGTCTTGGCATTTCTCTTCAATTATTTCAGCAACCGAGGGGCAGAAATCTTTAAGTCTGCCAATAACCGCCTGGAGTTTCTCCCAACTCCCTTCACGGCTCTCAGCTTCATCTTGAAGAGACTAAGAACAGAGAAGGAGGATCAGTTTCAGATGGCCTGGCCACCCCAAGGAAGACAGCACTTCTTGCTTCTCAATGCTACATAATGAGAGCAGACACACAAACTTTTTTTTTTGCAATACTGGGGCTGGAACCCAGGGCCGTGCCTGTCATAGGCAAGTGATATGCCACTTAAGTACAACCCCAGCCCCACAATAAAACTTTTAAATTGCAAAATAATATGGTCATGAAAAATAAAGGGAAATTCAACATACAGTTTGATAATGTCACTCTTTTGCTCACATGACTTACTTTAGAATTTAAAGGTATACTTTGTTTTTGTGGTACCTGGGGATTGCTTCCAGGGGCCCTCTACTGAGCTACATCCCCAACCCTTTTTATTTTTTGGTATATGGTTTTGCTAAGTTGCTGAGGCTGGCCTTGAACCCCAATAATCCTCCTGCCTCAACCTCCCTAATCCCTGGGATTACAGATGTGTACCACTATGCCTGACTTCAAGGTATACTTTATTTTTAAAATATATTTTTAAGTTGTACATGGACACAATACCTTTATTTTATTTATTTATATGTGGTGCTAAGAATTGAACCCAGTACCTCATGTGTGCCAGGTAAGCACTCTACCACTGAGCCATGACCCCAGTTCCTCAAGGTATACTTTTTTTTTTTCCAAGTTAATTGAAGAACTTTATTGGGGTTAAAACTATAACAAAGTTCATCCTAAAACATTTGGCAATGCAAAATTATTTAATTCAAGGAGTGTTTAAAAATTTGAATGCTAGAAATTATAAGCAATTTTCAAAAGCAGATGCAACATTCATGAAACTTTATACATCATTTGAACTAACAATTTATACTACTAGAACATGCTTCACATTCAAACATTCTTGTACCGTGATTTTTACATATTACATTGTTTAACACCATTTCTCATGATGACATGAATTTTATCTTGCATTTGCACCATTCTCTTTACATTTCTGATCTTTGTCTTCATTCTTTACATTATCCTTTCTGAGAATTAATGGATTTTATCCATTACTGTAGACAAGTCTCTGATTGTCTTATTCAGTTGGTTTTCAAATGGCAAATTCATGTTTTCTGAAACCTTTAGGTTTTCCTGTAACTGACTAAGGTTCAAGGTATACTTTTTTTGGGGGTAGTGGGTACCAGGGATTGAACTCAGGGGCACTCAACCACTGAGCCACATCCCCAGCCCTGTTTTGTATTTTATTTAGAGACAGGGTCTCACTGAGTTGCTTAGTGCCTTGCTTTTGCTGAGGCTGGTTTTGAACTCATGATCAGCCTCTGAGCCACTGGGATTACAGGCATGTGCCACTTGGCCAAGGTATACTTTTGATACTGCATTAACACAGTGTTTTGTGCTTCTCTATGGAGTGCACAAACCCACATGTGTCCTTTACTGTTCTTACTTCCATTTGGAATTTTCTGCCAGTAATGCACTGAGCCACACTCTGGCTAACTTACCTGAAGGTTCTGCACCTGGCAGCTCAAGGCCTCCAGTGATAAAACCATAGGCTTGCTGTGTTCCATGCAGTACCCAAATTTGATCACCAGCATGTTCACTTCATCATAGAGTTTATCGTACATCTTCCACTCCTGTAGCATCGACTGCATGGAGCCTTTGAGCTGACTGACCTATTTGAAAAGAGGAAACAGTACTCATTTAAAAAATCTTTGACAAGACATGGTCTCTTGACAGCCCCGGAAAAGGACAATGAGCAAGTAATAGAATCTGACTGCACAGTTCAGGTACACTGTATTAGTTTTCTGGCCTTGGGCAAATTATCTAACCCTATTGTTGGCTTCCTCATCCACAAAAGCATTAATAAATGAAAAAAAATCTGTGAAAATGTTGTAAAAACTGTAAAGCATTATATATAAAAGATGTTACCTGGCACTTAAATCTGATTATTGCAAAGTAATTACAAATTGGAGAGGAGCATGTTCTATCCAAAAAATGGAAAAGAGCAAAGTAGAACAAAAGGCAAAGTTGGGCACATTTTATCCATGGGTATGCTTTGATAATGAGGAAAGGAGTTGAGCATTTTGTTACCAATCAAAATGATTTTAGATACGACTGTGAATAAAGAACATAATAACAATATTACCCTATGTAAATTTATGATTACACAAATGGTATGCCTTCACTCCATGTACAGAGAAACAACATGTATCCCATTTGTTTTCAATAAAAAAAAAATCAACACATCAAAAGAAAAAAAAAAAGAACATAATAAAAGACAACCAAACTAAAGACTTCTTTAAACTTCTCCAAAGATACACATATGGTCAATAAGCACTTGAAAAGATGCTCAACATCCACAGTCTTCTGGGAAATGTAAATCAAGACCACAAGGAGATATCAATTTACATCTACTCTGATGGCTATGATCAAAAAGTCAGGTAACAACAGGTGAGGGCGTGGCAACACTGGAATCCTCATACATTGCTGGTGTGAATGTAAAAGGAGGTCGCCACTGTTAACAACCACAAAAGACAAACAGAAGCTGGGCATGGTGGTGCACACCTGTAACCCCAGCTACTTGGAAGGCTGAGGCAGGAGGATTGCAAGTTTGAAGCCAGTCTGGGCAACTCAGAATGACCCTGTCTCAAAATAGGGGGGGGGGCGGAAAGGGATGGGGGATCTGGGAATGTAGCTCAGTACTTGCCTAGCACATATAAGGCCTCACGTTCAATTCCCCAGTACCAACAACACAGTCAAATTACCACAAGACCTAATAATTGTATTTGTAGATACAGATTCAAGAGTACCAAAATCATACGTTCACATAAAAGCCTGTGCACAAATGTACCTGGCAGTAGGTTCATAAGAGCTAGAATGGAACTAACCCCAATATTCATCAACAGGTGAACAGATAAACTAAACGTGGTCTGTTCATATGGTGAAATATTCAGCCAAGAAAAGAAAAGAATTACTGATACAAACTACCATATCAATGAACTTGAAAACATGCTAGGGGCTGGGGGTGTAGCTGAGAGATGGAGCAATTCTTGGGAGGCTGGGGCCTGGGGCTTCTCAGCACACTCAAAGAGACAGGAAGGCAGGAAGGAAAAGCAGCAGACGAATGTACTAACTGGAGGAAGGCGTACACGAGGCCCACACATGGTACGGTGGTTTTTATATGAAATGTCCAGAATAGGTGAACAGGTAAGTTGTTGCCAGGGAGTGGGGGCAGGAATGAGAGACGGCTGGTGGACACAGGGTTTCCTTTTGAGGTAATGAAAATGTTCTGTATCAGTAGTCCTGGTTGCCTATGTGAGTGTACTAAACATACATTAAAAAGGCAAATTTTACAGTATATGAATCATATCTCCTTTTTTAAAAAGGGGTGGAGACGGGGCATGATCACTGCGTGGGCCTGAGGATGCCTTCCTGGTGGCTCAGTGCGTCGCACATCCCTGCATTTGGGTTCTCTGTTTTCCGTGTATCAGCTACAGGGGCACAGGTCGCACACAGTAACAGGGAGGCTTCTCAATCTGTGCTTCAAACAGGGACAGATAACTAACACACTGCTACACTAAAATGCTGGTTTTGTACTGGCAATCATGTGGGTTGACGGTCTTAAGAAGGGTAGGATGTCTCAGAAAAATACAAAAAACAAAACAAAACCCAATCATTTAGTTAAGAAAATAAAAGAAGCCAGCTGTGGTGGTCACACCTGTAATCCCAGTGGCTCGGGAGGATGAGGCAGGAGGATTGAGAGCTCAAAGCCAGCCTCAGTAATGGTGAGGCCCTAAGCAACTCAGTGAGACCCTGTCTCTAAATAAAATACAAAATAGGACTGGGGATGTGGCTTAGTGGTTGAGTGTCCCTGAGTTCAATCCCTGGTGCAAAAAAAAAAAAAAAAAAAAAAAAAAAAGAGAGAGGGGGTGGGATCCTCACCAGGGCACTTTTCTCTCAGAAGTTGGGACCTGCGTAGGTGGCAGGGATGATTACAAAAAAAATACAGTTGTCCAAGGTATCTGTGGGATGGTGATTCCAGGACATCTTCCCCCATCAGGAAACAAAATCTATGGATGCTCAAATCCCTTATGTAAAGGGATGGAGTATTTGCATGCGACCTTTGCACACCCTCCAGTACAATTTACACTATTTCTAGATTACTAACACAATGTAAATAGTTGTTTAGGAAATAATAGCAGGAAAAAGTCTGTACATGTTCAGTAAGATACAATTTTCCCCAAAATATTTTCAGTCTGCAGTTGGTGACTGTGTGGACGCAGAGCCCAGCCTGTCCTGTGTCATCCCGAGCCCACAGGGCACAGTTCTACAAGGACGGCCAGATGCATGCCGGGCAAGGTGCTCACAACTCCCACATATACAGATGGGGCAGCTTCTGGCACCCTCCCAGGTGCCCCTTTTAATACTACAACTTCATGGATAAGATATGGTGCATGTGGTTTGAGAGAAAAGAAGAAATTCATTAAGCAAAACTCACTACGGCAGAAAGAAGAGGGAGAACTGTTTTCAGAATGTGAAAACTGGGATTAGCCAGTAGAGTAGCATTTACTGAGCACTGATAGGCATTGCTACTGAGGTAAGAGGAAATGAGTAGTTCTTATCATGCCCACTCTATAGATCAGGCAACAAAGGCTTAGAGAAACAACCTTCCCAGGGATACAGACAAGGGTGCTACCAGGATCTCTTTCAGGCTCTGACCTCAGCGTCCTTGCTCTTAGCACAAGACTGTATTGACTCTGAATAGCTTACGGATGGATGATCTCAACTTATATCCTCTGTATTTTTAAAACAATACTGAGATATAATTAACACATCGCACAATTCACCTACTTAAAAAGTATAATCTCCATAACCAATTGTAGAACATTTTTCTTTCCTTTGGTTCTGGGGACTGAACACAGAGGAGCTTTAGCAGCGAGCAACATCCCTGCTTCTTTTTATTTTTTATTTTAAGAAACTAACCCTCATGCACAGTTCATGGGGATGTCAAATGGTGCAGCCTTGCAAGCATTGTGTCAAGTGAAAAAATTTGGTCACAACATAGGCAAATCTGTAGAGACAGACACAATGCTTGCCAGGCGCTCAATGCTGTAGAATACATTGATACTTCACTACTTCTTATAGCTGTGTATGCCACTGTATCAATATATCACATTTTATTTATACATTCATAGGTTGATGAACAATCAGTTATTTCCCCTCTATGGCCATTACAAATTACAGTTATGAATATTTGTGAACAAGTTTTTGTTTTAATTTCTTCTGAATTATCTAACTCTGGTGGAATTGCTGAACAGACAGCAATTATACCTAACTATTTAAGGAACTATCAGACTATTTTCCAAAGTAGCTGCACCATTTGACATCCCCGTGAGTTGTGCATGAGGGTTAGTTTCTTCCCATTTTTTCCAACACTTGGCTGTTGTCTTTGTTCTAGTTATCCTAGCAGATGTGAACTGGCATTTCATTGTGGTTCTGATTTTCATTTCCTTGATGGTTAATCTCATTAAGCATGTTTTCATATACTTATTGGCCATTTGTATTATGTTCTTTTTGTGGTACTGGGGACTGAACCCAGGGCTTTGTGCAAGCACTCTACCATTGAGCTACATCCCCAGTCCTTTTTAAAAAAAATTTAATTTTGAGATAAGGCCTTGGTAAGTTGCCCAGGCTAGCAATGAACTTGTAATTCTCCTGCCCCAATTTATCTATCCTTTCTTTGGTTGCTTATGCTTTTAATGTTATATCTAGAAAACCAGTCATGAGGTGGGTATAGTTTTGCATTTCTGTATGCCCAGATACTCCAGAGGCTGAGGCAGGAGGATCACAAATTTGAGACCAGCCTGGGCAAGTTAGTGAGACCCTGTCTCAATATAAAAAAATTAAAAAAAAAAAAAAAAAAAAAAGGGACTGAGGATGTAGTTCAGTGATAGAGCACCCCTAGATTCAATCCCCAATACTGGGGAAAAAGAAAAAGAAAACAGAAAAGATTTTTTTAAAAAGTCATGAAGATTGATACCTGTTCTAAAAGTTTTAGAGTGTTAGCTCTTACTATGTCCTTAATTCATTTTAAGTATGTGGTATGAATATGGGAGTCTAACTTTTTTCTTGTGCATGTGGGTATCTAGTTGTGCCAGTGCCTTTTTGAAGGTTTTTCCCACCACTGAATCATCTGGACATCCTTGTTAAAAAATATATCAGCGGACTGTACAGTGAGGTTTAATTCTGGACTTTCAATTCTATTACATTTATTTGTCTGTTCTTATAGCACTTTTTAAAAAATATTGTTTTAGTTGTAGGTGGACACATACCTTTTTATTTTGTTTTTCTGTGGTGCTGAGGATTGAACTCAGGGCTTCACGCATGCTAGGCAAGCGCTACCACTGAGCCACAAACCCAGCCCCTGATAGCGCTATTATCTGCATATTTTTCATATTACCTTATTTTATTTCCCCCTCCATATTTTCATATTGTAATCATAGTATTGTAATTATTCAAAGTATTGTATTGTTTCCTCCACTGCCTGTGAGATCTTTGAGGGCAGAATTTATTTATTTTCTTATCTTATTCCCGGTGGCGAGCCCTGTGACTTACACAAGGTTAAGTTTAACAGATGACTGAACAAACTCATCCCTATTTTCCTGCTGGAGCCCTGGGAAGGGAACCGGGTTGGAGGCCGCTTACAGATTTCATTCATACAGCTTTGTCCCAACTGAAAGTAAGTTTCAGTGGATGACAAATAACCCACACTGAGGACTGTGGGAGAAACATGGACACACCTGCAAGTGGTTAGGATTTGGAGATTCTCCCTCTCTTGCTGGGAAATGCAGGCAGCCATGTCTTGGAGTGGCCTGTTCTTTCTCTCTTTTGGTGCTCTCCACCCAGGGACTTTGACATGCCTTTTGTAAGATTACTAGGTGTCCTGGAGACTCTCCCTTTATTTTCACTCTTTACTACTGTGCTGTGTTTCTTCCCACCTCTAGAATTCTCCCTAAGTGGACCATGCTTCTAGCTTACAGAGGCTATATGACAAGATGAGTCTCTTCCTAGCTGCTCCTGTGTATCTGTCTGGGAAAAAATGCCAGATGCTCTGTTGGGCGTGGGGGATGGAGACATTTGTGTCTGCATGAGTACATCAGACAAAACAAAGATAGTCAAGTGGATTTCCTGCCTGTCAATGATGGAGCACTGGCTTTGCCTCAAATTATTCAGTATATGAAATGGGATTTGAAATGTTTTTCTCCATTTCAATATTTTTCTCAGAAATGTTTCACTTTTTAGTAGAGAGCATGTCTTCACAATTAAAGAACACTAACAACAACATATGAGGTATAGGAAGAGTATGTGGAGAGAAACAGCAGACTAAAAAGATCTAGCACCTGATGGATCACACTGTCCTGCTTTCGAAGCAGCTCGTCAATTCCAGATGCTGCATCTTCTAGCAATGGCGTTGCCCCACTCTCCAAAGTCAGGTAGCTTTGTCTCAGCTCTTCTAGTGCTTTGGATTTAATTGCAAGTTGATTTTCTATATCCTGGAAGGGCAAGAGGAGAAGGTTTTCAATGAACAATATACAAGAGAATAAGTTATAAAAGGAGATTAATCTTATCAAGTAAAAAAAAAAATGCCAGGAGTATATGATTACACAGCATTGTAGCAAAGATGTTTTAAACACAATACACTCCATTCAATTTTATATTCCATGGTTCTTTACGAGGGAGAGTCTAGGCAACAAGTCCTTATCATCATGGAAAGAGCCCAGGTGAGCAGGTCCTCATTGCACATCTGCCCTGGGCTGGTTTTTTGGACCCTGGCCAAGTCATCAGTCCCCCTAGTCTATTTTCTCATCTGCAAAAGAGTGATGCACCATGCTATGCACAGCTGAGAGAGCAGGTGCACCCCAAGCAGGAAGGTGCTTTCCAACACCAAGTATCATATAAGTGAAGGTCACAGATTTACTGGTAGTTCAGTCAGTAATAGTTTTAATATCTACTTGTGCCTCTTAGTCTATTAATTCACTCATAAAAGGTACCCCTGACCTTGCCAACTGTTTCACTTCTTTGTGAGTGTGTGTGTGTGTGTGTGTGTGTGTGTGCGTGCGTGCACCTGTGCACAGGCACACACCCTGGGGACTGAACCCAGAGTCTTGTGCAGGCTAAGCACATACTCTACCACTAGGCTACACCCAGCCGCTCGGTCCACTCTTCACAAACATAATTCCAGAAACTGACAGTTAGCCCTCTACTGCAAAGAAGGCCGTGGAGCCAACAGTCTAAAAACAGCTGAAGCGGGCCAGCAGCGAGCCTGTCACTCTTCCCAGAGGAAGGATGGATGGAGGTCTCATGCACCCCTCTCAGGACTGGGATTAAAGCCCAATTTGGAAAAAGTTTAAACTTTCTATTTATTATTATCAGAGAATTACAAACTTGTTCTAGAACATCTGGAAAATACAAAAGTTTTTTGGCATTTAGGTCTTATTCTGAGTTCCTTCAAAATCTCCAAATGTGCAAATTTGGGATGCACATGGGCTCACTTTGCACTTAGTGTTGTCCTGGATTTCCACCCAGGGACGTGTGGTTTGAATGCATGGCCTCCCTTTAGTGACGCTTCAAGTTTCTTCTCTTGAAGCCTGTTTTTAGCAAGAAATACAGCTTAATCAAATTTTAATCCTTCAAAAGAATCACTGGGTGGGTCCATAAGGAAAAAGGAACCTGAGCTTCTGGCAGGCAATGGATGCTGGGCAGGCGGCTGTGTTTGTACCCTGGTGAGGGATTAGTGCCTCGGACTAGCCTTACAGTGTGGTACAAAATACAGCCCCCGCAAAGCTGCCACCTGCCAGGAGCCTTAGCTTACTCTTGAAACACTGAACTCACAAACTTTTTTTCAGTACCAGCAACTGAACCCAGGGGCATTCAACCACCGAGTCATATCCCCAGGTCTTTTTTTATTTTGAGACAGAGTCTTGTTAAGTTGCTTAGGGCCTCTGGAAGGGCTGAGGCTGGCTTTGAACTTGCAATCCTCTGGCCTCAGTCTCTGTGCTGCCTTTTTTTTTTTTTTAATCACACACTTTAGATCAGTAAATGTCAGGAGTCTCATGTCCTAAAAAGTAGAAAAAAGAAGGAGAAAAACCTGTTCCATAAGAAACTGATTACCATGGTTGGGAGTGGGACTGGAAGACGAGAAGCCAGAGTGAGAGGAAAGTTCCACTGTGTGACCCTCTTCTCTTCTTCACTTAGAGCCCCCTGGATATACGACACCTTACTAGAACAGCTCACTGTGACGACAACTTCTACCAGTGCAGCACCGAGTGACTGCTACCGCACAGGCGTGCTCTCAGGCATTCTGCTTAGGGACTGGTTGTGAAAGCACCCAGCAACCCACGCGGCTCTTCTGAAACAGCCTTTGCCAGCGAGGCTCACTGAGCCAGGACCTCTATCTTTGCCAGCCTCACCTATCACCAAGCATCCTTCATCACCAACGCGGACCTAACTTCTTTCTTAGCAAAGTTACAGCTCAAAAGATGTTTAAAATACCAACTTGCTCTCCTCCTTAAAAGCTCAACTGGGAGGATTTTGTAAAAACATTTACTTTTGCTACTAAGTTGTTGTATTTCTCCATAAGTTGATGAAAAGCAGTACTACTTAGTAGAGTTAGAGGGAAAAAACAGAGACACACAAAAAATACCAGAAGGGTAGTATAAACAATAACCGTGGGCTGGGGAGATAGCTCAGCTGGTAGAGTGCTTGCCTCACAAGCACAAAGCCCTGAGTTCAATCCCCAGTACCACACACACACACACACACAAAAACAAAAACAAAAACAATAACCGTGGCAACAATAGCACATAAACAAACACACACAACCATTTTTGTTTATTTTTCTCCTGTGAATAATCTGGATTTAGCCCAGTGGTTCTGTGATCTGACCTTGCAACACAGAGGCCTACCAGACCTTTCAAGTTTGCCAGCTCCCCTTTCACTGGTAAATAAATCCGTTTTACTTTTTAAGTCGTAACCTGCTATGCACAAAATAGGGTGGCATAAAAAAATCCTCTGCTAATTATGAAGATTCACTAGAATTTACAAGTCCAGTCATGCTTGCATCTGTTCTTGGAGAATTGGTGTTCATTTTTTGAAATGTCTAAATTCCTTTGAAATGACCACAAATGAACTTTCGTGAGCTGTGGGTACTTATGGTACAGCAGTATCAAACTTGAGGGATTAATAATCTTATCTCAGACTAGTCAACTATACAGTTTTCCTTGCTAATATAATATGCCAAACCTATGGCCGCTTCCTATTCATCTAGAACTTTTAGAAGCCCTTCAGAATGTTTCAAGTCAACACTGTCTTTTTTTAAAAAATATTTTTATTAGTTGTGGATGAACCTTTATTTATTTCTATGCGGGACTGAGAATCAAACCCAGTGCCTCACACATGTCAGGCAAGTGCTCCACCACTGAGCCACAACCCCAGCTCACTAACTGTCCTAACGCTTCATAAAATACCATTCTAAGTTTTGTGGAGTAAAGCCACTTCAGCAACAAGCTTCCTGAACTGAAAGATTCTACTGTGGGATCAGTCATGAAATCATCATCATTTTATTTCCTATAATCAATGAGTAGTGAAGAAAAGTGAAAATGACATTTGCACAAAGTACACTTTTAGGTCTACTAATAGATGTGCTCAAGTAACTCCTAAGCACCTATGAGTTTCCCAGACAGCAACAGACTTAATAGGCGTGCTGATGAGCAAGTCTGCCCTGAGAAACCCCAGGCTAGTGGAGGACGGACAAGTAGACAGAGGAGTTCAGTACAGCCTCAGACACGGTGCTGCAGCAGGCTGGGAAGCCGATTTTATTAATGTATTCCCATCTCTGCCTTATTTTACATTTATTTATTTTATAAAGATGCACCTAAAAAAGCAAGGTAAAAAAATTAAAACAGGGAAACACAAGCTAATGGAAAGGGTGGGGGCTCGTGGGATGGTAAATAATTGGTGGGTACAAGGTGAGGTCAGGGTGTTTGGGCTGAGTTCTGACAAAGACAGAAGAGAACTTGTGCTGGGATGGTGGTGGGAGTGTCCAGATCCTACAGTCAGCTGCAACAGGGCTGAGGCCAGAGCTGCCCACAGTTCAATGCCATATTCAGGTGGGGACTGACAAGGGATGATGCCACCAGGCACACATGCAAATTACATGTAAGGGAAACCATTTCCGGTGCAACCAATTACAACCAGATATGCACACTCCAGGTGGTAGGCGAGCACTTGAATTAGGAAACCCTCACTTCAGAGGGGGCCACCACAGTGTTTCTGAGTTCCACGTCTCAATCAACATGAGTCATTTTGCCAAGAAGCATGGTGAGTGTTAGAAATGCTTTTTATTGGTAAAATTAATGGTTATTAAATAGCATGATAATATTATAAATGGGTTCTCATTGGTTACAATTATATATGCCAAGGTAGGTGGATTGCCTAAACTACCGTGGACACAATTCTCACCCTTACTGGAACAGAACATAGCAACTGCATGTAGCCTGTTCCCTTTGCCCTGAGTGACAATCCCTGTGTGGTTCTGTACCTAGCCTACCTCCAAGGTCCTGGTTGCTGATGCTGACCATACAGATATCAGATTCTTGCTTCGGGGAATGCGGACATGTCACTTTGAGCAAGCTTGGGTGCCATAGGGCAGAGAGAGGCGGACTTCCTGGAATGTGCAGTTGCATGAACTGCCTTCATTTCTCACCAATAAATATTATTACAAATGGTGGAATTTAGCCTGTGTTTTCCCAGGGCAGAGGATCAGACCCAGGGGCTCGTGCAGGTTAGCCAGTGTTCTACTACGGAGTTGCCCCCCACAGCCCTGCGGTTTACTTAATTACAACCTGGTGGTGAGGTTGGGGACAGAAGAGATAAACTTAACACAAACTTGTTCAGTGGTGAGTGTTATCAAAACAAAACAAGACGACTAAGAATTGTGGAAGGCTTGCTTATTGTTAGGTCTATCAGGTGAGGAGGGAAGGTCAGAGAGTGGCCAGAATTCCACCTGAAAACATTTGAACTTCATTCTATGGGTGATAATGGAGCCAAAGAAGGACTTTTCAGTGGGGCACTGCTGCGGCCTTTTGCATCTCAGAAGTATGGCTCCCCCTTGGTATGAAGAATGAGTTAAGAGAAAAGCAGAAGAGATTGATGCTGCAGACCAATCTGGATGGAGGTGGACTGACCAGATACTAGAGGTAATCTGGGAGGACCTAATGAGTTACCAGAAAGACGGGCAAGGACGAGAGCTGCTGCTGGGCTTCTGGAAAGGATGACCAGCAGCAAGCTGAGGAACATAAGCTTCCCGTGAAGGAAAGGTGTGGAATCCAAGGCGGCTACGGAAGGCTAATGTGGAGAGGTGGGTAGAGTAGCGAACAGGACTAAGATAGCTTGGAAAGGCCTCCTAGGGTGTCCCCTGCCCTCATTTTGCATTCAGTCCCATCCTGTAACCTTCTCAGAATGGGGGTCTGACCCAACTTTCCGGCCGTGCTATTACAGAGTAGGTGCAGAAGCAGCAGAGGGTGTGCTATCCGTAGCCATGGCAACAGCGGAATGGGGAGTGCCCCAACAGGGTGGTGCTCAGGGAGACAAGTCCCCACTGGGGAGAGGGCCCCTCAAGGGCTACGTGACCTGGCAGACAGACAAAACCCTCACACCCAAATGTGACTCAGACACTGGTTCCAAGGACAAGTAGTCCTTTTAAGACCCAAGACACAATAGGTAGAAGAAAATTTTCTTCTGATGAAACACAGAATAAAATACTAATAATATTGGAAAAGTCAGAGTAATTCTGCCAATATTGGACAAAATAAAAACCACAAAAATTGAAAAAAGGGCACCTAGATCAAAATTCTCTGTCAATTTATCACACTCCACCCCCACTTAGGAGTAATATTCAAACCTCTTAAAAAGAAGTAAGAACCATGAAAGTACCTTCTGATGATTTAAAAAAAAATGGTACTTTGCTATTATGTAAAACCCACCAATAATGATCTAATTTATGTAAGAAAGGAAGTCATGCCATACACACAATGGCAGTCCCATAGAGCCCGGCGTGTGGGAGGCTAACCCATCTGGGTTTGCATAAGTGCGCTGTGTTACTAAGCACACGCTGCACAGAAGAATCTGCTCGCATGCCTCTCTCAGAAAGCACGCCTGTCACTAAGCAACGCACGACTGTAAACACAGGAGCTGTCCAGAGAGGACAGCACAGTCTTTCGGGGGCAAGCTCGGGAAGCCCAACCCTGCCAAGAGGGAGGACGCGCTGCACCTCCTTACCTGACAGTCCAGGAGCACCTTCTCGATGGAGATCACGCTTTCTGGTTTTTGTAAAGTTTTCAGTTTCTCTTCTTGTGCTTCCAACCAGTTTTTCAAAATCTGCATTTTGTTTTCATTCTCAGTGATACTTTCCAAAAATTGTTCTAAATGTTGTATCTATAAATGATAAAGTTATTATAAAAGAATCTTATTTTTAACCCCATGCTTAAAGTTGATAGGGTATTTTAAGAGGACATTTTTTCTTCTTCTCAAATTTCTGTTAATTCACATAATATGATGTATGAATAATTTTTGAATAAATATTCAAAAGTCAGGAAATTGGATTAAATTCCTCTTTTAAAAATTTCATATTTTAAGTGAAAGCTAATCTGTGGAGACAAGTGGCTGTTTTGGAGTTTCAAAACAACTACACAAAATAAAATCATGTTGCTAACATTCAAAATTTTTGTTTGCATTTTCTTATTATATAAACTGCTTACTGTAATTTTCTTTCTCTGGAGTCTCTTAGAGTTGCTTAAAAATTTCTACCTATATCAACAATATCACAATTCGACACTGTGATAAAAAAAAATCAGTTTTTACTTTATTTAAGAGTTTTTATTGGTGCATTAAAATTATATATAACAGTGGGTTTTGTTGTTACATATTCATATGTGCACATGATAGAACAATGTAATTTGGTACCCAGTACCTCCTCTTTCAATAATAATCTTCTTTTTATCCTGTTTTGCAGTCCTGGGGATTGAACATAGGGGACTTTACCATTGAGTTACATCCCCAGCCCTTTTTATTTATTATTTTGAGACAGGGTCTCATTAAGTTGCTGGCTTCAAATTTGTGATCCTCTTGCCTCAGCAAGAGGGAGTACAGGCATATGCCAATGTGCCTGGCAATAATCAGTTTAAAATTTTGTGATTCTTCTCATTTGTAATATTCAAAATTTTTTATTTTGTTGTTGTTGGTGGCACTAGGGATTGAACCTAGGGAGGCTCTACCACTGAGCTATACCCCCAGCACTTTTTATTTTTATTTTGAAATAGGGTCTCACTAAATTGCTGAGGCTGGCCTCAAATTTGCGATCCTCCTGCCTCAGCCTCCCAAGATGCTGGGATTACAGATGTGTGCTGCTGCACACAGCTTAATACTCACATTTTTTATTAGGTTTTTTATTAGGCTTTAATCACAGTATATATGAAGTTTCATACTGCTTTTTCTATATGTTGCTAAGTCCCTATTGTGTGATGACATATGCTAATATTAGTTTTAAAAGGCTGCTGAGTATTTTATCAAATGAACTTAGTATCATTTGATTAATTATTCCTCTAGAGTTTGAAATTAAGGCATTTTGCATTTCTGCAAATATAAATGTTTAACACTTAGTGTGCACCTTTTCTTTTTTTGAAGAACTATCTACTTTATATAAATAGATAAGAGCTATATTGCTGGGTTAAGAGAAGAGATGGTTTTTATAGTTCTTTAAAATTTCCCAAGGCTTTCCAAAAGAGTAATGAAGTCATTCAAGTATCAGCAATTTATGAATGTTCACTTGGGCTTTTATTCTGTTTTATTAACATTTTCTAAGACAGGCACAGTGGCGCACATCTATAGTTCCAGGTACTCAGGAAGTTGAGGCAGGAGGATTGCAAGTTTGAGGCCAGCCTTAGCAAATTAGCAAGACCCTGACTCAAACTAAAAAATAGAAGGGCAGGGGATGCACTTCAGTGTTACACGGCCCCTGAGCTCAATCCCCAGCACCAAAACAAAAAACAAAACAAATTTTCTAATTTAATAAGTGTATGTTACATAATTTTTATTTTGAATATCTGATAATCAAAGTTGATATATTTCTGTTTATCTGCTAACCATCCTGTTTTGTGAACTGTATGCTCATGTTCTCTGTCCATTCTTGTACTTGAATCTTAATTGCATAAAAATCTATTTGTATTCATTCTCTATAAAGAAAAGAGATCAATCGTTTGTCACTACAAACATATGTACATATATTTATATATATTATTTATGTATATATACATATTAAATATTTTTCAGGAATAAGTTTTCTTCATCTTTTCAAGAATCATGTAGTACAGCTGGGGTCGTAGCTCAGTGGCAGAGCACTTGCTCTGGGTTCAATTCTCAGCACCACATATAAATAAATGAATAAAATAAAGGTACTATGTCCATTATGACTAAATATATTAAAAAAAGAAGAAGAAGAAGAAAAGAATCAAGGAGTAAAAAAACTATCCAAAGTCAGAGGCATATTTTTCCTTTTCATAATCTTTTCAAGGCTGAAATAACTTTGTGTCCCTTTTGAACATCTGTTTTCACAGAAAATGTCAAATTCTCTGACCTTTTAGTAGCCTGACATAATATTGACACCTTTTTAAACAAAAATTCTCCTCTTCACTGCCTAACTCAATTTCCCACTGAGAAATTGCAACAGCAACATAAGAATTATTTTCCTATTCTGTTAAATGCACCCATAGAGGATGCTAAGACATAAGATTTATAAAGGGGCTATGATTATTAGGTTCAACTGTAAACTGACTATCTTGGTCCTTTTTATTTATTATTTTGAGACAGCGTCTCACTAAGTTGCTTAGGACCTCACTAAATTACTGAGATTGGCTTTGAACTTGAGATCCTCCTGCCTCAACCTCCTGAGTCGCTGGGGTCACAGGATATGCCACCGTGCCTGGCCTGAATGTCTTTTTAAATTTTTTGGAACATGGTGTTTTACAAAGGACAAAATGTCATCCGACTGTGACCCTGGGGTGCACCTTTCTATTCAGGGTTCCATGCACTCGGTGCCACTGGCGGTTCATCTCCCCCAGGTGCTCTGCAAACTCCGTCCGTTCATAGCGCTTGCTTTCTACATCACAGGTGCTTAACTGAAGTAAGGACTGGTTTACAAAGTCAACGATCCACTGTTTATAGTCCATTTCCATTCTGAACTCCTAAAACACACAAACAAGTGAAATTAAACACTCAAAGCCTGAATGGAACTCCATTCGATGAACTGGTTTCCCCTTGGCTGTACTCTAGGGGGCGCCAAGCTCCCATTCATTAATTCAGGGCGCCATTGTCAGGAGTTACCTTCTACCCTCCCCAAGTCCCATCAGGAGGCTGCTTTGAGTGGGGATTCTTCTTGGGGATGACACATCCCTGGGAACAGAGAGACTCCCTGCTTTCAAACTGTGACTGGAAAGTCCAAGGAAGCATTGTATATGGTAGCTGCTGTCCTCAGAATGTGTGTCTGGTCCCTGGATTCTTGTAAAAGAATACCGTAGAGCTACACTGGATTATGGGTTACCCTGAAGGCTCATGGAGATAATAGGATGGAAAACAGAAGTTAAAGCTTTCCCAGAAAACCAGAAAACCTTTAAGGAACTTTTGTCAATTTAAGCTGCTTCTCTGTTTCCTGGGTGACAGTCTCTGCCTCCCAGGGTGGTTTGAATGACTTCGTATTCTATAGTGGTCCTAAACCCACCTAAGGGCCAACCAGGATCCTGTCAAGTCTGCCATTTGTTGGGTTTTACCCAGGGAAATTCTAGCATATCCTATGGAGAGAATCCAGGGGGTAATCACATGGTATGGGCTAGCCCTTTTATAGACTCTACTACCCACTGAAATTTAGGAAGTGATGATATAAAAACATATTCTGTTAATATACTTGGTGATCAAGCCATTCATCTTCTGCCTATCAGAAACTTGCAAGGTCTTTCAAAGTAATGGCCAGCCTTGTCATTCATCTCTGCATTCCTAGTGATTAGCACACGTTGCCTGGCACAAAATAATGTACCGTCTTTTTTGTGGGTGTGAGAGAAAAATTTAATGGCTGTTGCAAAAAACATCTGTATGAAGTAGAAACTGGTTTCAATAACATTAGTGGAGATTATATTCTAGAATGTAGTGGAGGTAACTGGATGTAAAATTGTGGCAACAATTTAACAGAACAGTCCCAGACGGTTAGGCTGAGGCCAAAAGCCTTGTCTGTGGGGAATTTGGGAAGATACCTGCAGAAATGGTACCCTGTAGATAAAGCAAACTGAATTGTCTGGACAAGTGTTGTGAAGTTTCATGTAGTACAATGTTTTTTCTACATGCACTTCAATTTCACAGCAAGAATGGCCCGAACACCTGAACACAGAGGAGGGTATTCATGCAAGATGTCTTGCTCCTGATACAATAAAGCACACACTTCAAAATGATGACACAATCATTGTATCATTATATCTAGGGCCTTCTGCAATTACAAGGATGTGGTTATGGACAGAGTGGCCTTGGTATGGACATCCAGAAAGCAGTCACCACCTTCTATGGGTGTTCTCTTTTTGCATTTTTTTTCTTCATTTTTCTTAATTCTGCTGTTGTTGCTGCTGCTTAGCAAAACTGGTAAAAACAAAACTGTAATCACTGAACATAGCACTCTGGCAATCAAGACTTAAAAACCTTCAATCTTCTGAGGTGAAGAAAGCACGGTGAGAAATTTAGAACTCTGATTAACAAACAAGGCAGTCATAATTTTTCCTGGCTTGAAGATCTCCACAATTTTCCTGATAGGTCATGGTAAGAGGGCTGACTTAAGTTTGTTTCAAAGCTAACGTAAGAAACTTCTCGTTCTGGAGTGATGTGAATTGTCCAATAAGTTCCATCCGATTTCATTCCATCCACTGAATACCCACAAGGATGGAACAGTGTGGCAGCAATGACAGAACCTGGTGTCAATCAGGTCACAAATTCTACTCTCCTGAGTGACATTCTTTGCACTAACACCATCTTTCATGTAGAACTGGTCCATAACCAATGGGTCAAGCTCACTCATCAAAATTTCTAGTTGGTTTATTACCCAACTCTGGGAAATCCAGAGTATACAAGAATCAAATAACCAGAATTCATACCATCCCATACAATATGTGGCTCCAGTTGGGAAAATTGTGTTAAGAACTCTATTTCTTCCTGGAAATTCTGGTGTGGGTATCCTTGGTGAGATGGCTTCATGAAGGGGCTGGGGATATAGATATAACTCAGTTGGTAGAGTGCTTGCCTGGCATGCACAAGGCCCTGGGTTCAATCCCCAGCACCACAAAAACAAAAGAAAGAAAGAAAAAAGAAAGAGAAGGCTTCATGAAATTCTTACAAGAATAAAAGAAGTTTTGAATTGAGTCAAACCCACTGTAATTCCTAGCAAGCTTCAACAGGGGAACCAGTGCTTTCCAAAAGCATGGAAACCATGTCTTCAAATGAAACATCTCTTGGAGACAAACATGATACTCTTACTGAGTTCATGAGCTTCCTGCTTGCCAGTTTTAAATTACATTTATGGCTGAACATTGCACATCTTCAAAAGTACATCACACTCAGATCTTGGGAAAGTGTCAAGATCTCAAGACCCTTGGCTTGCCTCGGGTTGCTGCCAGGAGCACCAAACCTCCAACAGCTTCTTGGTCCCTTGGAAAAAACTGTGTGGAGATGGCAAACAACCAACCACAGAAAATCAACTAAATTAAATCTCTTCTCCTGCTGCTGTGGATTGTTCCCACTGTTACTTAAGTTCAGGTTCCTTTTTTTGCTATAATGTTATATTAAATTTTTTAAAAAACCTGATTAATAAAAATTTCTCAGCTTATGTATGTGTATGTGTGAGAGAGTCCAAGTTGAACGAAAGTCTGTTAGAAATAGAGGCAGATAGAGTTCAGGCTCTTGTAATCTGCTGCTTTCCTGTTGAAGAGAGCAGAGTGAGCGCTAGCTAATATCACTGGCCATACTGTGTAAACCTCATGGGCCTTCTTTAAATGTTAATTAAATCTACGTGAAAGAAGTATCCCAGAGAGGGCCACATTCATATCTGTTTGCAGAAGGATATCAACTTTTCCTTCCTCATTCTCTTGCTGACAGAATATTCATAAACACCTCTGGAGTACAGCTGTTGGGCTAGGTGTGCTACTTTTTTTATTCCATTCTTTTTAAAAAAATTTTTAAATTTGTTCTAATTAGTTATACATGACAGTAGAGTGCATATATGCATTTTGAAAAATCATACATAAATGGAGTATAATTTCTTATTTTTCTGATTGTACATATTGTAGGATCACATTGGTCATGCAGTCATATACATACATGAGGTAATAATGTCTGTTTCACTCCACTATCCTTTCGGCTGGATAAAGAAAATGTGATATATATATCCAATAGAATATTACTCAGCTTTAAAGAAGAATGAAATTATGGCATTTTCTGGTAAATGGATGGAGTTGGAGAATATCATGCTAAGCGAAATAAGCCAAACCCAAAAACCAAAGGCTGAATGTTTTCTCTCACATGCAGATGCTAGTTCACAATTTGGGGGTGGTTGGTGCTAGGGAAGAACAGAGTTACTTTAGATTAGGTGTGTTATTTTTGGGAGGTGAAGGACAGCTTCTGCTCTTGAGAAGCTCAGTCAATGTGGGGAGGCAGGTGAATACATAAATGATGAACATGTGATAAAAACTAGAGAGTATTACGGAGAGCATCATTAATTCAGCACTGTCCCCTAATCCGGCAGGGAGAGCCAGTGTGGTTTGCCCATGAGGAGAACCTTGAGCTGGCTCTTGCAGGATGACTTACAGAACAGCAAAGAGTGGGCAGTGGCAATCCAGGACAGAGGTACAGCATGTTGACTGAGGAGGTAAAGGAGGACCTGAGTCCATTAAAAAACTCGAATGGTCCTACTGTGATCAGAGCTGTAAAGGAATGAAGGTGAAAGAAAAGCAAGCGGACTTCCTCATCAATCTAGAATCATTTACCGCCCTATTCTCTACTCCCAAAATTAGTGTCCCTTCATTATATCCCACATGGCTCTTGGTTCAGAGTTTCCCCTCCAAGCGATTTGACTTCTTATTTAATGAAAAGACTTTGGCTCCTCTTTTATAATTACCTTGAGCTTCTGAAGAAGATTTTTCATTTGAGACTCAGAACTAGGTGAGTGCACAGAGTCTCTGTCTGCAGCCTGGTGCTCCACGCTGTTCATCCAGCTAATCATTTCTGTGATGGCTTTACGAGATGGCAATTTTTCCATCTGAAGCTGCAAGGACAAAATGATTTCCATTTAATTACCTACATTAACAAAATGAATCAGGGCATCGCTAAAGAAGGTATCTGGTTTGATATAAGGTCTTGCTATATAATTATGCAGGTTACTCACAAAAAACTAACCTAGCATTCAAGCTTAGAAAAAGTGACCCCCAAACAATGATAAAGACCTTCACATAAACTAACAGAGTGGCACAGATAAACTGAGAAATAAAGTAATTAAGCCCGATTTCTCTGTGAAGAAAGATCCCATTGGAGGACAATCCAGTAATTAAGACCTATATTCAGTGGTGCCAGAGAAAAATAGGTAATGTCAATGAAAATTATTGAGTCAGAAAAATAATTTAGAAAGAGTTGTGAGCTAACAAGTGAATGTTAATTCAAATGCTGGGTGTTTAACACTCACCTGGTGAAGTTTTTCTTGAATATCAGGAAGCTGAGTTATGAGCATTGTCCACTTTTGCTCAAACTGTGCTAAGGAAGCTCTCAGTGTGGCCGTGTCGGCTTCTTTTAGGTGCAAAAGTTGGTTTCCGGTGCTTAAAACTGCAGTCTTCAGGGAGGACTTCCCGTCCACCTCCTTGGAAAATTCCTAAGGAAACAGTTATAAAGATCAGAAACTTCTAAAACTTAAAAACAGTCAGAGCAACTGTTTAGAGTGCACAAACAAACAGAATCAACATTTGAATGTGCGCGCGTGCGCACACACACAGCTTTACCCACCAAGGACGGGCACTACTCCAAACGTTAGACACACACTGGAGAATGACAGAGGTGGAAATCCTGCCCCTCTAGACACTTAGAACCTAGTGGATTCTTATTTTTAAAAATAGACAACTCATTTCAGTTTCAGGAGAAACTAGGAAACCCTATTTCAAGTTCATATTACGTGAACTACTTGCAATGAATTTTTAACCAAAATATTTTGAAATCTTTCCCATGTATAGTCCCAAGTATTTTAAAAAATATTTACATTTTAATACCAAAGAGTAACCATAGCTACAAAATAAAAAAATTTTAAAAAAAGGAAAAAAAAAGGGTTAAGATTAAGGGGTCTCATGAGTGCATTTTATGTTACAAAAGTAATCCGCTTTTCCAGAAAAACCCCAAAACCATAGAACAAAATCTTTTTAGTAGAAATGCCAATTCTATATACAATAATTTAAAACTGTGTATTTATTAACTTTAATGTTTATGAATTAATAATCTTAGGTAGTTGTTTTTAAATTTTTTGGGGGGTATTTTCTATATTTGAAAAGTATGCCTTATGTCAAAGTATAACATATATACATGTAAAATAATATACATATTTTAATGTATATAATAGATATTTTAAAATAGTCAATTAAAAATACACTGTATCATCCCAAGTATATAAATGAACAGTATAAGCAAACAGTTCTGTTTGAAGACCATAGATACAATTAGCTCAGATTTTACTCCTTACTCAAAAACCGAAGAGAGATTGTCATGGCCACCCCTGAACCTGTTCCCTTCATAATTTATTTCTGACCAAAAATTATTTGAACATATTCTATTGCAACTTACAAAAAATTTGTTTATGTTGCTTCTGATTGTATCCAAGTCCTGAGACACATTGAGGGACTGTTCCTTCCAGTAATTCAAAGTTTGCTGAGAAGATTCCAACCACTTGGTTAACTCATCTGAATCTCTGTTGTAACTAACAGGAGCAAAGTAGGAGAAAGGAAATTAGAAAGGTACTCTGATGATGAGATGGACCGCTAGCATGTTTTCTTCTTTTTTTTCTTTTCTGTGTTGATCAGCCTTATATTTCAGAAAATCAGGACAATTACAAGGATTATGTCATGTATTATTCCATGTCTCAAATGCAAAGCTCTCCTCATTTTCTAGGACTGTCTCCTTTATGCCTAATCAAGAATAAAAAGGCATTTGAAAGTTTAAAACATTCTTTATTTCTTATTACAGCTACACAAAATTATACCCATGTGTAAAAAAAAAGATTATTATTAATCCATCAAATGTCTTCTACAAATGCATTTAAGTGAAAATATAACAAGCATTTATCTAAGTTGTATAATAGCAAACTGCTGTTGCCTGGATGCAAATTTTTTTCTCTGATATTTGATAATATCCAAAGTGCTGCCCTTCTTGTCACTTCCAAAACTTGTTTAGATTAGACAGCCCTTGAAGCAGTGATGAGAGTGAGGCTTCAATATTCTGTTTGCTGCTGTCCTTGGATAACTCAAGGTTATCCCAACTGAGCAAAACAAACCCTCTGAGGAACTCAAAAGATTTTTCCAAACCACTGTTTTAGCCAAAATCATTTAATTTTGTTTAAATTTAAAAACTTAACAAAGAGGATAGGAAAATAGCAATAGCACGGGATAAAAGTGAATATTTTATACAACACAGTTCCTAGTGTCCATAGAAATGAATCAATGTTCTCCAGCAAACTGATTCCTGAGTCTAGCAAACCATATCAGAGGCCTGTATCAGATCCCAGTTAGCCCAGAAGGGGACCCAGGTGCTTTAGATTGTCAAAGAGAACTGCACGGCATAACTGGGAGACTGCATGCAAAATTGAGTTGACTGCAGAATCCCTCTGCAGTCTTCCTTCACAGCAGAATTTGAAGCCAGTCAATCGGTTCCTCAGAAAACATACCTCAGTAGATGCTTGAGAAGTGTTTGCAGTCTGTGCAGTTCAAGGTCAATCTTCTTGTTCAGGGACAACCACTGCTCTTCCAGTTTTGCAATCTGTCCCTCTAGTTCAGGACAGCTCACCGATGCCACCAGCTGTTTGCCTTCATTTAGGGTTTGGTAAAGCCGGGCATGCTTTCCATCAATGTTTCTTTTTATTTGCTAATAAGTCATGGAATGAATGATTTGAAAAAAAGATCAAGTCAACCAGTCTATTCACAAACACAGAAATCTACATTTCAGGCTACTGAAGAAACATGAATACTTCAGCAACACTCAGGGCTGCACTCTGGCTGGACAGACGTGATTAATGGTCCCCTTTCATAAGAATGCCTGATTAATGTGTTCCTACAGAGAAACTCTATAGCTTAGTACAGATAAACTTCAAACACAAAACTTGCTGATTAAGTTCTGATAGTTAATTCTTCCAACTACAAACAAAAGGGAAAAAAACAAAACATAAAACAAGCTGGCAGTCTATAGGCTGCATCCAGCTTGCAGACAGAATTTTTATTCTCTCTCTCTTTTTTTTTTTCCATCAAGGTCTCGCATTGTTGCTCAGGCTAGCCTAGACTCAAGGGATCCTCCTGCCTCAGCCTCCCGAGTAGCTGGGACTATGGCCATATGCTGCTGCGTCCAGTTTTCAGGCAGGTTTTGACTGAACTCAAGATCATTTTGAAAATCAGGTTAATTTACATAAAACACAGAAATTAGGATTTCCAGTGCCCTGGGAAAATGACTGCAGGTCTATATTCTCCTGTGGCAAAGCCCAGCTGGACACAAGTAGCCACAGTCCCCTTTAGAAAGGCCTACTCTCTTCAGCTCTTTCCCTCCTCGGTCCTCAGCACCCTGACTACAGACCCAGCCAGGGTTCCTCATGCCCAATCCCCAGCCTGGCCCTTGGGAACAGTGCAGATTGAGACCAACATATGAAAGTGATAAATACAAAAGATGCAAATAGTAGGGGAAAATCATTTCTACGGTTTTCTAAATATAAGGATTCAGTAAAGAGAAAGGAAGAGAACTTTAGAAGAATAAATTACACCAGCACATCATTAAACTGACTTCATGAAAAGAAAAATAAAATTCTTCAAAACGGCAAATACAATGACCTCCTGAAGAGAACTGTCTTAAGGCAATTATCTTCCACAAGCTGGGTTCAGCTAATATCATTATCCTGACAGCTGTTTAACCTTTAAAAATAAATTATTATCAAAATAGAACTTTCGCTATTTTCCAATTCACTTAAACCTTTTAAAGAATTACCCAAATACTCCATTCCAACTCTCATTCCTTCATTTATAATCCTTTCTTCTCCTGTCTGAACTTAAAGGCTAGAAAAAAAGTCCAACATCAATTTTTTTTTTTAAAAGTTCTAGTTTTCTAAGTCTTAAGTGCCAGACATTTCATCTTTACAATATTTTGGAGAAGTTTCGTTCCTCCTTTTTATACCTTGGAGACAGACTGTGTTTGACAGTCACTGGAACCCTGTGGTGCTCCGAGCATTTGTCTGACTTCAGAGGAAGCGTGGTCAATGCCTACACTCCGCCCACACATGTCCTCCAATCAAGATGAGGACAGCAGCAGGACGCATACAAGCCTCTCCAAGACTCTAAGGACCAAGATTAGCCTCATGAAGCCAATTTGTGTGATGGGCTTTATAGGGGGCTTCTTTTAGTATAGCAAATTTCTTTACAAGTCTTAGAACAATGATTTCTTTTATGAAATATTTTGACCTTAATGGGATGTGGTCACTTTGCAGGGGTGGGGGATAATGAGGCTCATATTAAAAGGCTAATATTACTTCTTAACTATGATGTGGTTTAAGACACTGTTTTCGACTGTGTTCTTCTCAGCAGTGAGATGGCATGCTCTGTATCCGCAAGCCAGCACCCACACTCCACCTGGGAAGATCCAGATTTATCTACTCCAGGCTCTCTGGGCATCTGGAGAATATCAATAGTGCCCCGACCTTTGGAAAGTGTCATCTGCAGGGGCGGAACACCTCCTAAGTTCAGCAGGGTGCTGCCATGCATTTCTGCTCTCATTTCCCATCCAGCCCAGTCAGGCTACTTTTGAAGCTTTAATGTTGACACCCGATGATTTTCTGTAGCAGCACAACTCAAATTCTGACTGCATATCTTCTATAGATAAAACTAAGTATTTTAAGCTTCGGTTGGGAGGATTTAAAACTTGTTTTTGTCTTAGTCTTGTTCTCAATGCCAATCATATCAATGTTTTTTCTTTTTCTATGACATCGAAATTGGAGACACAGACACTTTGATAATAACCAGACCAAAAACGACACAAGAAAAACTTAGAAGTTTGGAGTCTTTTAAAAAATGCTGCAGGCAGGCAACAGATTTTGTCTGTCTCATAGGCTATGTTCAATCAGGGCACAATAAGAACACTAAATATATGTTTATTCCATTCTTAGTGGGTTTCTATACTAGTAGTGCATTGCAACCTACCTCCTGAGGCAGGTAGAACTAGTTTACTTTCCTGCTCTCACAGACAAAGAAACCAAGGCTTAGAGATAGTAAGGTCACAAAAGTGACAAGTGATGGAACAGGACTTGAATTTCACTTCAACCCCAAGCCCAACAGGGAAGCCTGCAATCCCTACATGCTTCTACTTATGGGTTGTGTGACAAACAATATTTCAATCCAAACCACTCAACTTCAAATGCAAATAACTTAGTCAAAACAAAACACCAAGTGCTATGGACCATGTCATTGGCAACTTAAATACCTGATAAAATGAAATCCTTTCCAGTAATCTCTCCTCTGTTTCTTCCACCAAACTCACAGAAGGCAATGTAGAGACAAGAATTTCTAGGTCCTTTTCCAGAGATCCATAGTTTTCATCAAATTCTTCCCATTTCTAGAGAATCAACATAAAATCAGTGGAAATTTTTCCAGATTGGTGTGCACAATGACAATGAATCATAAAAACAAAAATGAACACTAAGACCACATAAAAGTAAAGCACGGATTCCAGGTGGACCTGAGAGATGTACCCCACCCTACAGAGCTAATGTATTAGGCAACTGAAGTAAAATGACTAGATTATGAGCATTGTAACCTCATAGACGATTAATCCATTTGATGAATAATTTGAATGGGACTAGTTGGAGGTAATTATAGGCAAGTGAATAGGTCACTGGAGGTACGACCTTGGGGACTATATCTTGTCCCTGGCTCTTCTCTCTGTTTCCCGGTTGCCATGAGCAAAGCAGTTTTCTCCCATCATGCCCTTCTGCCATAATGGTTTTGCCTTGGCACCTGCCGACCATAGACTGAACCTCTGAAAGTGTGGGCCCAAAATAAATGTTTTTCTTCTCTATGTTGTCCTTCTCAGGTATTTTGGTCACAATGACAAAAAAACTAACGCATATTGTTTCCATAAAAGACTGCTAGTTAGGGTCCCAGCACATCACAGAGTTATTATCACCAAAAATTATCTCTCAGAAAAATAACCACCTGTTCTAGTCAGCTTTTTTTTTTTTGCTGCTGTGCCTAAAAGACCTGACCAGAACAACTTTCGAGGAGAAGAAGTTTATTTGAGCGCTCAGGGTTTCAGAGGTCTTAGTCCATAGAAGGCCAGCTCCATTCCTCGAGGCTCAAGGTGAGGCCAAACATCATGGCACAAGAGTGTGGCAGAGGGGAGCAGCTCACAAGAAGCAGAAAGAGAGACTCCACTCTCCAGATACAAAATACATACTTTAGGCCACGCCCCAGGGACCCACCTCCTCCAGCCACACTCTGCCTTCAGTTACCACTCAGTTTATCCTATCGGGGGATTAATCCACTGATTGGATAAAGGCTCTCATAATCCAATCATTTCTCCTCTGAACCTTCTTGCATTGTCTCACACATGAGCTTTCTAGGGATACCTCACATTCAAATCATAACGTCACCTCACTAATTCTCATATCTCTTCAAGTAGTAGGTGACCTGGCTTTTATAGGGCACTATAAAGACTGGGTCCGTGCAGTCTTTTCTAAATATGATGAAATATTACTATCAATTTGGCATACTAGAAAATAAATGTTACCATAAAATGTCATATTTCATTACCAAGTTCAATATTCTCTTCCTTTTTAAAAATTTCCTTTATGTGCTAACCAACATTGGCTATGAATGGTTTAATAAGCTGGAGTGGGAAACCTTAAAACTAAAAAGAAACTTTATATGTGCTCGATTTTTTCCTTGGACTTAGAGACCAGATGGTCGTGAAGTTCGCAACAGAATATCTGGGCCTGGAGTACAGTTTCTGAACCACTCACTGTATCATTCAAATGATCTCATCACGGTCTCAACGTGCTTTCAGGTTTGTTTATTCTTACATAAACCTAAAAGTTAGAGATGCCATACCATCCGGGATGTGTGCACGAGAAATCTCAGCTAACCTTTCTTTCAGGGAGGAGACTCAGAACTAGACCTGGGTTCATATTCCTCACTGTTATTTCCCGTTTAACTGTTGCTTAATAACTAGATACTTGTTTTTGACACTTCAGGGTGGTTGAGAATCAGGAATTATCAACTAAGAGTGAAGCTGGAGTAAGCCAAATACCTGCAACAAACTTTGCAGCTTCATGCCAAACTGCTGTGCCTTTTCTTCCAGTGATTTAACTTCGGTTACTTGTTCTGCCCAAAATCTCTCTCTCTTTGGTAATACAGAAGGAAACATTTTATCATAGTATGTTTGGATCAACAGCATGTTGGCAACAAGTTTCTGGAAAAATACCTGTAACACAGAAAAGGTTTTAAATATTTATTTTTAAATTGTGAAAATCATACAAGCCAAAAAGTTACCTTAACTTTTTTTTTTTGGGGGGGGGGGGGTACCAGGGATTGAACTCAGGGGCACTTGACCACTGAGTCAACATCCCCAGCCTTATTTTGTATTTTACTTAGAGACAGGGTCCCACTGAGTTGTGTAGCACCTCACTTTTGCTGAGGCTGGCTTTGAAACTCATGATCCTCCTGCCTCAGCCTCCTGAGTTGCTGGGAAGTTACCTTCACTTTTTATCCAGTTATTTTTGTTTAATTCAAAATTCCAGGATATCAGGGTATCAGAAAATAAAAGGTGAACTGAAATGGTTCTCTTAATCTTGAAAAACTAATGGACTGTCTCACTGTTGTATGATTAAACGAATGGTATGAATCTACATCATGTACAACCACAGAAACGAAATGATGTACCCCATTTGTGTACAATGAAAAATGCAGTCTGTAAAAACAAAAACAAAACAAAACATACCAAAAACTAATGGACTTTGAACAAATTATAAAGAAATATCATCCTAGGGGCTGGAGTTATAGCTCAGTGGTAGAACACTTGCCTAGCATTTGAGCCTAGGTTTGATCCTCAGAACCACATAAAAATAAATAAATAAAATGAAGGTATTCTGTCCATCTACAATTAAAAAACTGTGTGTGTATACACATAAATATGAGAAATATTATCCTTAAGTAACATTTTCCACAAAATAATCTATTCCATTATTGTTAGTCAATTTCAATTTCTAGGCAGATCTTCCTCGATCAGTTGTTTTGAGTTGCAAAACGTTGTGAGAAAGTGGCAGATTCATTTGAAGACAGTTAGGTGCAAATGCTTGCAGCCCACATAATTAGCAGACATGGATCTTTAAGCCTGTCTCCTCCTAAAGCTCTCACTTCAGCTCAGCAAAATGGCGAAGTGAAGGGAATTTCCTAATGGCCCTGATAGGACTCCCTATACATGAAATGGACCACATTTGTCCTTGAAGCAACTTCAAGGCTCCTCTCATTTGCAGTCTGCTGCCTCCTCTGGTTGTTCAGAGAGAACCCTGTATTATGCGAATCCCTTCCTCTATTCCTTGTGAAGAACACATACATGGAAGGGTTTGTAAAAGCATCTGGCAAGGGCCTGGCACTCTGTAGATAATCAACTTTCTCGTCTTCCCTTCCATCCCTCATTCAACACTTACTTTTCAATTTATTTAGACTAAGGCATACTTTCCAATGGCCCTAGACTGTCAGCTTGTTCAAGGGAGGGACTATGTCTTACACATCTATCATCAGTAGCACTTTGATTACTCTACCTCTTTAGCTGGTGATCAAGAGGTTTTTGTTTAATAAAATGAATGGAAGATGGAAGGATTTATTGTAGTATTATACTATATAGTAGGACCTTTTCCTTTCAATTCCAATTCTCAGAAAGCCTTTGCTAACCTAAGTCCATTTCTCCTATTAAAACACTCTTGTAGAATGAATCCTAAGTTTTAGTGTGAATTTGCTTGAAAACTCATCGATAAAAGTCCATCTTCTCAATCAGCTGAAAGATGCACCAACATAAGGAACTGTGTCCGTTTTCACTCAAACATTCCTAGAGGTCACCTGACTTCTGCTCCACACTAAGGCACTAAGAGACGTCTGTTTGAAGAATAAACGCTGCATGTTTTGCCAAGAAGAAAATGGATCCTTTCTACGCAGTCAGAAAAGCCTTAAGGTTTTGTCCAGGATGAGGGGATCTGGCCCGTGTGTCTTACCTTGTGGTTTTGTATTTGAGTCCGTAAGGCGGCTTTACTTTTGGCACGTTGTAAGTGGCCATGAGCAAGCATTTCCTTTCCAATATTTACTAGTTCCACTGTGCCTTGCAGAAGGGCGTGTTGCTGGCTCTTAGTGATGAACGGGCTGCTGAATCCAGAGTACCTTGCTCTCAGGATTCCCCACATACTGTCAAGTACATCCTGGGAAGGAAACAGGAGGTGTGCACAAGCAATTTCATCCAACCAGGAAGCAAGTTCAAATGCAGAACAAGTCGACATTCACTAGGTGGAAGAACCGAAGTACCTCTCCATACAATCCTCACACCTAGTGAATGTGTTCTGTTCAGACATACCTCTAATTTATAAACCTCCTGGAGCAAAACGCAGGGTAAGCGAAGTCTCTCCCCTTCGTCTCTTAGTTTGGCCACTCGGCTCTCAGAATTCTGCAGCTCCACTGTATATAAATCTGCTTTCTAAGTGAAAGATGATACAAGAAAGGAACATCCTTTAATAAACCCAAGAAGTGTACAGGTTGTTAAAGAAGAATTAAATAGTACAGAAAGGAATTAAGAAAAAATTTTATCCTATTAATCTAAAAGTCAGACCTTTCCTCATCTGCCCTTGTCAATCTGCCCAGAAGTCACACAACTAACAGTTTGTTCCTAACATGTTCTAAACTTATACCAGTGGAAGTACACGTGCATATCCTTAAACTTGCTGAACTGTCCCTCAGCATTCTGTCCTAAGTGAGCACTCACCTTTAGCATCTCTTTACAATAGTATACATGTATCTGGCTCTTTTTTCTTTTAAATGAAATTACCACTGAGCTACATCCCCAGCCCTTTTTATTTTTAAATTATGAGACAGGGTCTGGCTAAATTGCTGGGGGCCTCACTAAGCTGCTGAGGCTGGCTTTGAACTAATGCTCCTCCTGCCTCAGTCTCCTGAGTTGCTGAGACTGCAGACATGCACCATGGCATGCAGTCATCACAGCCAGTTGGCTCCTTTTAAACAGACACACAGTATGCCACTGTAAGGATGCACCCTGATGGCATTACAGGCAGCTCTTCATGGGCTTCTGGGCTACGTACAGTACCACCAGGTCCATCTCCAGATATTTATGATATTTATGTTTATGCACTTATTCTGTGTCCTTAGGAAGAGTACAAAATAGTCCCTAGAACAATAACTGAACATAGCAGGTTCTCAGTTAATACTTGATCAATAAATTAATGAAGTCAAATTGTTTCTGAACAGAAGAGCCTCTAAGACTCTGTCATACAGCCAGATGGTCCCCAGAGGCTGAACTAATCAGTGCTCTGACCAAGAGGGTAAGGACCTCATTTTCCATTGCCCTTACCCACACTGGATACATTTAACTTCCTGTCATGCTGATAGGTAAAAATGGGTTTCTTACTATTTAAAATGTTGTTCTTCAGAAAGTACTACTTGAGAGATATTTTTTAAATTAAAAAATCAATAGTTTCATCTTATTGATCTCTTTAAGCCTTGCCACCACTCACAAAGGGAAGAGGTTCAGAAGCACAATGGATGCACAAGATGCTCTGGTCCAAGATTTTAGGTTAATTTGAAGCACTTGATTGATTACCTGAAGCTGTTCACCAATACTCTGGCCACTAATTTCATTCAAGGATTGTTGTAAAGCTGTCTTATTCTTAATGAGTTGATCATACAGTCGTTTTATTTCATTCTGTAAAAAAAGATAAGTGCAAGAAACTGAACAATCTCATTTAGGCCATCATTACCTTTTTCATATTTAAAAGTGTTATGAATTTATATAACTTTATATATAAATTTTCTGAAATTTACACAAAATCTGGAAACTTAAAACACATACAAAAATAGAATAATACCCACCTTATCATCACTGAGCTTCAACAATTACTGGCTCAAGGCTGACCTTCTTTCATCTAGAGTTTCCGCCAGCTCTCTTGACTGCCTAACACCTCCCCTCTCATTATTTTGAAGCAAATAACAGAGATCAAGTTATTTCATCACTATGTTTCAGTAGGTGATAAAGCTCCCTCCCTTTAAAAATATACTTCCTCCAAAGTCAAAATTAATTCCTTAGTATGGTTAATAACCCAGAAATGGTTCATGTTTCCCTAATTCCCTACAGCTTTTCTTTTTGATTTGTTTCACCTGGGAGCCAAATGAGGTCTGTATGTCATGGTGAAGTAACATGTCTTAAGTCTCTCTGTATCTGCTGACTCTCCTACCCACTTTCTTTTTTGTTTCTTGGATTTTTGTGGATATGAAAAAAATGGGTCATTAGTTCTGGATTTGGCAGATGGTGCCTCGTGGTGCTGTTTAACATGTTCTTCCACCCTTTCATCAGTTTCACTTAGATTTTAGAAGCTTGACTGGATTCAGGTTTGATTTTTATGGGCCAGACTCCTTCATAAGTAGTGTTGTGCTTCATTTCTTTTCCATTAGACAATTTGAGTAGTTTCCTAACTACTTCCTGTCTCAGACGACTTCCAGATGAATCCACCTGACACCTACATGAACTGTCCTTCCTTTGCTCAAAAAACTCAATGATTCCCCTTTGCCTAGAAATTTAAATACAAATCCTGCCTCTGCAATCATTAAATGGCTAAATGTAATAAAAGAAAGGAAACACCATGTCAGCTCATCTTACCAAATTCATACCAAGACTTTGGAAAGGGCCTCACTTTTAAATGGTCTCCAACCACAAGGATTGGAAGGTCTTACTATCTCTCGTAACAATTTAAAAAAAAAATTATTTCCCTTAGCAATTTCTATGAACAAAAGGCACCAGGAATAGGAGTGAATGGGAATGAGGAGTCCATGCTGTACAAAGTCACCCACGAGCTCAGAGTCATACCTGGTAACTGTGCTTATAGTCCAGACCAGCTTTCAGGGACTTGCTTCTGGAGGCAGCGCTGGCTTGGGCGTGCTCCAGGCAGACCTGGAGGCTACCAAAACATTCAAGGAGCAAACTGGTGTTCCTGCCCGGCCAAGCCATGGCTTTCAAAAGATGGTTCTTCTTGTCACTCAGAGCTAAATAAAGTTTCTTCAACTCGAGGGCCAGTTTCTGCAAGGTGGAGGAAGTAGACAGAATGAGTCCTGACCGCAAGAGGCTCTGGCCTAATTAGCCAGGCTGCTGGAATGACCGACACACGGGCTCCTACCTCATAGTGCACCTGCTGGGCAGATACATCCTCCCTGAAGAGCCCCGGCGTCTGCAGCATCTCCTCCACACTGCCAAGGCACCGACTGAGGGTCAGAAAGAGTTCAAATAATTTTTTATCCAAATCGATATATGATTCTTCTGTCATGTTTTCCTGAATCAAGAAAAAATAACCATTAGGATTCCTTGTCTTTCTAAACCGACATTTTTTTTCCTGGTCTCAATTAAACTTAAAATTTATATCATACTTTTTTTGTTTTGTTTTGTTTTGTTTTTTTTGTTTTTGTTTGATTCATTGTTATTTTTTCCTTCCCCCCACCCCTCCCACCCCTCTTTTCCCTCTATACAGTCCTTCCTTCCTCCATTCTTGCCCCCCTGCCTAACCCTAACTCTAACCCTAACACTAACCCCTCCCACCCCCCATTATGTGTCATCACCCACTTATTAGCGATATCATTCGTCCTTTGGTTTTTTGAGATTGGCTTATCTCACTTAGCATGATATTCTCCAATTATACTTAAAAAAAAAAAAAAAAAAGCCATTTCAAACAAATGAACTCCAGAAAATGAACTAGAGTATTCCTACTAATTAGGTGAGCTGGTCTCTTCTATGAACTAGGCCATAGAATAAATAAATAAAATTTAAGATTTTTAACTTTAAGACAGGTTTCAGAAACTCAATGTTCAGTTGTTAACTTGACTACTGAATGGAATGAAAAGTAAGTCCCAAGATGAAGGACTTCCTCAGGTGCAGCTGGGGTCCCAGGCCAACCACACTGTCCTCCTTCCCTCTGCTTCCTGCCCTATACATTTTAATGTGGAAGTAGTAGAATAATGAAATCAAGTACAGTCAGAAGAAAGAAAAGAAGTCATATCAGAGAAGCTCGAAGGTGTTGATGAAGAAGAGGAGGTACAGTATCTTAAAGACAGGAACTGGTGGTAGAGTGGGGAGAAGTCAGGAGCGTCATTTATGGGCTGATTTCAAGAATCAAGAACATCCTTAGAGGTAACATCTCCAGAGAGGTCCAGGGGTTGTGTAATCATTCTGGGGAGCTGGGGATCACAGATCTGTTTTAGCATAAGCTGTTGGAACCACCTTCTATTCTTCACCCATGGTCACCTTGAATTCCTGATCACAATTAGTTGAGGAGCAAGCCAAAGCTCAGAATCACTCAAACTTGAGCTGTTTCCCATTGTCCTCTCTGATGGACACCTAGCATTACTGAGCATTTGGCAGTAAGCCTACTCAAGTCTGGAAACCTTACCTGTACCTGTGCCCTATACTCCTTCCTCACCCTTCCAGTCCCAGACCACCACTGCAGGCAGAACTAGTCAATCACCATCCTCTTTCCTACTGATCGTGAACTCAGACCCATAATTCTTTGTACCCCGCACTCTAGGCAGTCACCACAAAATTGATCAGAGTTAGCAAACAAGACGAATTCTATTTGCCATGGTAGGACTCATTCCATTATGTGCTCTATTTGTTCAGTGAAGAAAATTATAGCCAATTGAAAATGAGAACATCCTCTCTCCCTTTTTTTACATTAGTACAGGGAGGAAAATAGGCAGCAGGCAGTTTCTACCTGTGTCCGAAGATTATTTGCTTCTTGACGCAGGTCTTCGAGTTGGGTGGTGAACGTTTTCAGTTCGTCAATTGTAGGGTATCTAAAGTTATACACACTCACACTGGGAAGAATACCCGTATTGGTGGCAACCTATTTGAAAAAGGGAATCCTTATTAGTGACAGTGGAGAACCTGCTGATGTTAATGTAAACAGAAAAACTGCCTCACAAGCTGTCTTTGGAGATACCTTCTTGGTAAGCTTTTGTATCTTGGCATTTATAAGGAAGAATAAGTAAGCTTAATTACTTATTATTTATTTACTATTTATTTGGCAGTACTTGGGGTTGAACACAGGGGTGCTCTACATCCCTAGCCCTTTTTATTTTTTATTTTGAGATAGAGTCTCACTAAATTGCTGATGCTATCTTGAACATGTACTCCTCCTGCCTAACCTCCCATGTAGCTGGAATTACAAGCATGAACCACCATACCCAGCTAGCCCAATATCGTTTTTAAAGTAGTTTTTAAAGATTAACTTATATTATTCATTCCTTTATTCATTCAACTGTAAGTGAGATTCTCTGATGCTCAGGTACTATGCTAGAAACTCCAGGAAGACATGGTCTTTCCTCTCAGGTCTTCTAATGGGTAATTCAAACCAACAGGTGGACAGTGTAGGAAGCGCCAGAATCAGGAAAGCCCACGGTGCTGGAGGGGCAGCTGAGGCAGAGCTCCAGAATTGAGCAGAAGTGCTGAACAAGTGAACTCAGATGGTGCCTTTGCCTTCTGAAAATAAACTGCTCCATAATGCAGAGCATACGTGTTTATTTACGGGTTCCAAAGACAAGCAGCTGCTTGCAGGCGGTGCAGCGGCACACTGACCTGAGGCTCCACCAGCTGAGGCAAAGGTAGCTTTCTATTTGATGACAGTTCATGATGAAGATATTGCCATTTATCATCACTTCGACCCTGGGGTGAAAAGAACAAGTCTGGAGCTTCATTTTCAGAGTCAGATGCCTTGTTGCTTTTAAGGAAGGAAAAAAAGGTAAAAAGAATAATCAGTATTAAAACATTCATTACCTTTAGACAATGTTTTGTGAGTGGCTTATAGGAAACATTTGGTTCTCCCAGCCATAAATCTACTCAATGTCCAACTGTTTAAAACTATCTCACCTCACAGATGATTCCTGAGTTGTATCTTTATCCTGTTGGCAATACTGAGGCCATGTTCTCTTAGCATTAAATTCTATGAACTTGATTAAATCTTTCTGTTCCATTGGTTTTAACTCCAGAACCTAAAATTGAATAAGATTGAAAAGATCTAGTCAATCCAGTTTTTTATATAATACCTAAGGATTTATACTTTGTTGTTGACTACGTCTCATTCTTGATGGCCTATTTTTGTTAACATTAACTTCCAAAAACCCCTTCAAAGTATTCATACAATACTTTGAAGTATTGTATGAATAAAAAAATCACCCAAAACATACTAATGTGTTTTGAAATAAGCAAAGCAGTGTTGTAGATATAGAGGTAGTAAGTTCACTCTGCAGGAATCTGCTTAGTTTAATATAAGATGCAACTTAATAAAGGAACAAAGTGTGTCCCCAATGGTAGCAGATGGAAGCAAACCAGTAAAGATCCAAAACTTGGCATTGCTGCACACCCACAAACACCCACAGGTGACAATTTTGCACCTAGTCACACATGCAGACCCTCCAATGGCAGGCCAAAGTTTAGACCAAAGAGAAATTTTATCTAGAAAGTTTTACTTGTGTCCTTACAACTGTCGGTGGCCGAACTTACCTGCTGCGGTGGGACATCTCTTTGTCTGCTAAACTGCGGCCTTTCAGTTACAACAGATCCCCATTCAGGAAGGTTAACCGGCTGAAGGACTTGTTGAAGTTCCGAAGGGTTCCTTAAAATGGTAGGGTGCTGCAAAAATGTCATGGTGGCAGATTGTTTAGAAATTAAGACCCATTTTATATCAATTCTAAAAAATGGGACTAAACGGAAAAGTATTATAGGAAGAAAATGATAGTATTTTGTTATGTAATATAATTGTATGCTATGTTTCAATGTACTTATTTCATAACATCATCAAAAATCACTCCATTTGATGAAATGATCTTTTTTTCCTCAATCTAATTCAGCCCAGGAATTACTAGAAGCCAGGAAATTATTTATTCCTTTTTTCCCTTAAGAACAAAGTAAAAGAAAAGTTACATATATAAATACACACACACACACACACACACACACACACACACATATATATATCTTTAAAAGGGAAATGCGGGGCTGGGGAGATAGCTCAGTCGGTAGAGTGCTTGCCTTGTAAGCATAAGGCCCTGGGTTCGATCCCCAGCACCCAAAATACATAATAAATAAATAAACAAATAAATAAATAAATAAATAGGAAATGGTAAAATGCTTATGAACTCAGATTTCCCCTATGACTCAACTACATATTTTTTAAAAAAGAGAACAAAAGGATGAAAGGGGAACCATATGGCCAATGCATCTGCAGCCAGTCTCATTTCTAAGAACGTGAAGTCCCCAAGCAGGAACCACTTGTAAGTCTAGATGCAAATCTTGCGGAGTAAGATCTTATGCGTGAGATGAACATTTGCATTTATAAACACAGAATGCTTTTTAAAATCATGAAAGCACTTTAAATGTACTATACTGTGGGAGTATATATAAATATTTATAAATGAATAACAAAAGTACCCTGGAAACAGGTCTTGTTTTTCACATGTTAAATTTCCATCTTATCTATAAAGTCTTCATTGTCTAATCAATGGGAGTCACAAAATTGTTTTAAAATATGTACACATGCAGACCCTCCAATGGCAGGTCAAAGTTTAGACCAAAGAGAAATTTCATCTAGAAAGTTTCATTCAGGAAACCTCACCTGAATGCTTATTATCAGCAAATATACTCTGCCCCATCAAACCAACCCAAACCAAACCAACAACAACCTACATAAGACACTGGCACAGCAGTAAAATGTAATAAAAGACAAAAGCCAGTGTGCCTGTCTCTTCCAGTTGAAAGACTCACTATTCCTTCTTACTGTGTTTACCTTCTCTGTAGCTGGTTCACCATCTCCACCCAGAGTTCTCTTCTGGCTGGCTCTGGCATATTGAGATATATGTCTATACATAACCATATTTTACCTGATCTTCACTGTACTTCTCCTGCAGCATCATCTGGACTTTTTCCAAATTGCACTTCACAGTTTTGAGTTTCAGGGAGAGTGCTTCAGCCTCCTGTTGAGTGGTTCCACTATCTCCCAGACACTGATCTTTGCAAGTTTCTAACAGAGAGGCAACCTTGTGCTCAATCTCTGTCAGCATAGCCTAGGGAATAAAATCAGTAATTATTTACAGTGTTGTTCTTTTTTGTTTTGGTGCTGGGTACTGAACCCAAAGAATTATTCCCCCAATAAGTGAAGGGTCCTCTCTTTATCTAAAGATATACAAGAAGTTTCAGAAACACAGGATGGAAGCCACCTTGGGCAAACAAGAACTTCCACAGAATTCCTATATTTTTCAGCAGGGATGCAACCAAAACAACCCCAATTACATATATCACTCTCTGACATGATCTAAAATAAATAATTCTATAATCACTTTAGAAAACACTGAAGAATAGACCCAGTAGAGCATAGTGGTTAAGAACACAGATCCCAGAACCAGGCTGCCTGGGCCACCTGGACCCCAGCCCTGCCACTTGGTACCTGTTTGCTTAGGCACCATGCTTTGAACATAGATGTGGGCTTCTAGTCATCTGTAAAATGGGGATAATAACAGAATTTACCTCATCGGGTCATTTTAATGAATTAAATCCATGTGTTTTGGGCTTAATTCATGAACTTTTTATTGAATGAGTTAAAAATCACATACATAATCCATGCTTAAAAAGGTGATAAGCAAAAAGTGTTGACTCTTCTTATTTCCCCCCCACCTTCTTTATCTTACAGCACATTTTCAAATAATACCTTATAACTCCTTCTTCCAAGCAAATGACTTCATTCTCTACAGATTCTTCTGAGCTTAAGCAGTGTGTGCTCATAGATTTTAGAGTCACTGGGAACAAAGTGACTTATGCTTTTGTGTCGTTTTCCCATGTGGCTAGTTTATATTTTTTCATGATTCCCATTTTAATAGCTCACCTCCATGGTTCCCTTCCTCATTACTACTTTAAGCTGTTCCCAGTTCTTCAGTTTTGGAATCAATGATGCCATAATTACATTTCTCATTTCAGATTATTTGCACAGGTAAACTTAAAAGTAATGGCATTATTAGATCAAAGAAGATCGATAAGTTATATGCTCACGGTAGATCTCCAAAACACCAAACCCATTAGAGCTATCACACACTGGTGGGTCTATTTTGATAGAGTTTTACCAGGATGATACAATTTTTCCCAATGTGATACAGCAGCAAAACAATAGTTGGTTTAATTCACGTCTTTAATAATCAAGTTTGAACAATTCATTTCAAATATTAAATTACTAAATATAATTTTCTCTTGACTAACCTGTTTGTTCCTGTTCTTTGGTCATTTTTCCACTGGGAACTTAGTATTTACAGACAACTTTTTCTTTCTTTTGAACCCAGGGCCTTGTGCTTGTGAGGCAAGCACTCTACTAACTGAGCCATATCTCCAGCCCATACAGACAATTTTAAGGTATTTTTATGTTTCAATATGAAATCACAGATGTCATGTTATTATATAAATGAGCCAGAGATGTCCCTCAGATATTGGCCCCTATGTTATTTCTTTCTTTCCAGTAAGTCAGAACCATTAGCCCAAACCCTATTTTTAACATACGTAGTGGCTTTAAATACCACCTTATGAGCATATTTTTAGCCATACAGAGCATGCCTGCTTTGTGAACTCCCAAAACTGCACCAGACATCTGCCAGCTCTGGGTAAGACACACCCCGGGGACAGAAACAGTCCCAAGCTTCTGCTGCCCAGTGGAGCTCTCTGACCTGGAGGTGGCATTATGCAACCACATGACCTAGAGACATGACCCCCCTGATTGATTTGCCTCTCCTCCTCCCCTCTGGCAGTGCCCACCCGCTTCATCCCAGGCTTCTGCAAGAACGTGTGTGTCTCTAAGAATCAATCCTGTCAAAGTTCTGCTCACATAAAGCCTATTGGGCACTACCTACTGCCACCTGGTTGTCATGTCTTTTCTTTGAGCAACCCTCAAATCCTCAAAATGGGTCCAAGTGGCAAGGAGAGGAGGATCCCAATGATGATCAAGGAGGTGACATGAGGTCTACCCAGTCAGCAGATGATCCATTGGCAAATGATACAGGATGGCCTTAAATAGTTGGGAATCAAAATCTGTTGATTAAGCGTGGCTTTACCCTGTGCTGGGTTAGACTCTTATCTTTTACAAGAGCCCGTAGCCAGGACGAACTGTAGTGTCAGTATCTGAGTGAACTGACCATTCAGAACTGACCACTGGGGTCAGAGATGCTGAGCTGCCCTGAGGAGGTCGGCTGCCTGTCCTCCCCGCAGGCAGGTCTGGGTGTTGTAAGACTGTGGTCCAGAGTAGCAGGGGAGAATGCACGCCTCTTGATGGAGGGCAGGCTACTCTGCACATGATAGGTGACAGTAGGAAGAGCTCCCTGTATCCAACCAGTGGTATGGGGTACTCTGAGCAAGGAGGAAGTCCTAATCCCTGGCAGATAAACAAGGCAACAAGGAGAGACATCAAGTCGCAGCTGGTCTCCTGAGGGCAGTGGGAGAGAGGCTCTGAAAGCGGCCAGCAGGCCTCTGCTGCTGGGACACGCAATTATGCCGCTGCGATGTCATCATTCTAGCCCCTCCCTGGAGGGACAGAGAGCCAACCTTTGGGCTGAGCTGGCAAGTTTTGCTTAAAGTGACTGAAGTCAGGGAAGTTGATGTCCTTGTTCCTCCCAAGCAAGACTGGGAGCATTCCTGGTCTGATGGCTGCAAAGCCCTTTTATGTGGTATTTGCAATCTTGGAAATCAGGACATTCAGTTTCATTTCTGATGAATAAATATTCAAAGTATTTATGATTACTGATAACATTTTGTTGAGTACTTAAAAAAATTTTCTTAGTTGTGAATGGACTTTCTTTCATTTATTTATATGTGGTGCTGAGAATCGAACCCAGTGCTTCACGCATGCCAGGCAAGTGCTCTACCACTGAGCCACAAGCCAACCTTGTTGAGCATTTTTTTGCGAGGGGGTACTGGGGATTGAACCCAGGGAAGCTTGACCACTGCATCCCCAGTCCTTTTTGTTTTGTTTTGTTTTTTAAGACAAGGTCTCGCCAAGTTGCTGAGGCTGGTCTTAAACTTTTGATCCTTCGGCCTGGGGCTCCTGAGCCGCTGGGATTACAGATGTGCACCACAACGCCTGGCATTGAGCATTTTTTATATACTTTATATAAGAGACTGCTTTTGTCTCATTTAATCCTAACAAAACCCCTATGAGCTAATCTACTACAACAGGAGAATTAGGGCTGAGAAGTTAACTTCTCTAAGTTTGCAGTTAATGTGACAGAACTGGATTTGGACTCTACATTCTGAGCTCTTATCCACTACTGTCTTCCCAAATACACTGCTTACATAAAGTATTTCAAAGAACTACAAGTTAAATGTGAGAGTCAGAGCAAGAGAAGAAACATACTGTTGCTTTAAGAGAAATTAGCCCCATGTTAGCCAGTGATTGGTGAAGAGGCAAACTACCAACAGTCTTACCTGGCACCCGACCAGCTCCTGTTCCACCACCTGCTGCATGTCTGCGTTTAATGTTTCCGGCTCAAATGCCACGCTGGCTTGTTGCAGCCACAGCTCCAGCTCGGCCACCTGGGTCTTACAGACATGGAGGACTTCTATAGGCCGGGGCCTAGTTCTCTTTGCTGCGGCCTCAAAAGCTCCTTGCTTGTCAGAAAAGTCCAGAGCTGTAGCCTTGATAGGAGGAGTGGAACCCTAAGATAAACCCAAAGATAATCCAGCAGTGAAGAGCCAGGAGTCCAAAGATTTCAGACTTGGGCTGGCAAAGACCTGTGAACCCGCAGCAATTTCCCCCGGTTAAAAGAAACAAAGTAAGAACAGAAGAAGGAAGAAAGAAAAGAAAAATGCACCTCCACACGCATAGCAACAATCATGTGACCTGGTGGCACAGGTTTCCAAGCAGCCGATGTGCATGTACACAGGTACAGTATTCCTGGGCACAGAGGAAGCGAATGGGCTCGCAGTTCGTTGAGCGGTGAGCCCCAGGAGACAGGTGAGAGAGTGGGAGAGAATGTGGGCATGTGGGTGTGTGTGTCCCAAACACTGCAGGAACTGGCCGTGTTTAAAGTTGCACGACCCAGGATTAAGCAATGCTTATGTTACTCTGCACTCTATTTAAACAGGAAAAAACAAAACAACGAAACAAAAAGAAAACCGAACTATACATACTGCAGGAATACCATGGAACAAGCCACACACTTTTAACATTTTCTTAAGTAGTGAGATTATAAAATAGTTTAGCTTTTCTTTCAATATACATGCTATTACTCATCTAAACTTCTCCCTAGTAAAAACTGCTTGAGTCAAGTCATGAAGTTCAGTGGAGGAATCTGGAAACTTTCCTCCTCTTCTTCAGAACAAATCTCTAAAATAACTTTCACCTTCTAGATACTCAAATATTATTGAGTTAGAGACCAAGTACTTAAAGTACAAAGAATGATATAATTTTTTCATACTGAAATAACTGGGTCACTTATAAATGCAATAGCAAAATTTCTCCTGATAGTAAATGAAAGCTTTTCAATAATTACATCAGATATTTTCCATTTGGAGGTGAAAAAAAGATTTCATATAAAGAAATATTTGCCTCCCATCCTATTAATTATCCTTCTCCAGAATAATGAAAGCATATATTGATCCTTGGAGAGAAATTCTCTTAGTTTAATAAGGATTTGTTTTGCTCTATGAAAGTATTGTTCTCATTAAATATTTTATTGTGATTTGGATAAATGGTAATGTTTTCCATATAAGACTTTGTTAGCAACTAATAAAGCACAATTTGGGTCAAGCGACAAACTTCTAATGAGAACTGCTCACAAATACATACCTTAATTCAACACAAATGCACATTTCTCAATATTTGTGCAATTTTAGTCCAACAGAATTTTCAGTGCAATAGAATGAAGAAAACTGGCAGGTGGTATTGAAAACATGCAGGGTATGAAAATATCATTCATTTTCATATACACTGAAAAGGACTACGACAGCTGGTTTGGAAGAAGTGTCTCTGAGTAGAATTTCTTCCCTCTGAACATCCATTAACTTCATATATATGTGTTCTTTTCTGCAGATGGCTGTTTCTCCTCTGCCTTTATAAATTTATTTTTTATAATTTTCATCAAGAATCACTCTCTTAAGGATATTTTCTCTTTGCCTTGTGTTTTCCTCTGGAATTGTATATAGTCAGGTTTATACCTGGATTCACTTATTTCAATTTTCTTTTTTAATCTTGATATTTTAGAAAACAATAATTGTGTGATATTACTCCCAGACACCCATTTGATGAATGTCCTTCCTTCCGTTCTTCCTTCCTTGGTACTGGGGTTGAACCCAGGGGCACTTTACCACTGAGCTACTTCCCCAGCCCTTTTTTATTTATTTATTTTGAAACAGGTCTTGCTGAACTGCCCAGGCCAACCTTGAATTTGTGATCCTCCCACCTCAGCCTCCCAAGTAGCTGGAATTACAGGTGTGCAAAACTACACCTGGCTGATTAAATATTTTCCAGTTTTCAGATATTACCGTATCTTAGAAGCAAAGACTTGGGGATCCCCTTTTTTTGCCACCTGACATAGCAATCTGTGAATATTAGTTAATCTATAATAAATGATTTGCCATCTGGCTTCATGGTTTATTCAAAATTTTTGGAGCACCTCTTATATGCCACACACATTTTTAGATGACATTTTGTTTCTTTGCTTTCTCACTAATGAAATTAATGAGGAAATAAGCAAGCTGAATGACTAATCTGGGCTTTATTTGCTAGTAATTCGAACCTAAAGAGAATCCAAGGAGGGAGTGTGTGGAGAATAAAAGATGATTTGCAACCCTAGAACTTCCAGAGCTGAAAGGACCTCAGGACCTGCCAGTGGTCAGTTTGCCCGCGCCTTTTGTTTTAAACAAAGACACCCAAGTCTCTGCGTAATCAGTTTACATGTGTCCCACCTCACCCAGTTGCTTCCACTTGCCCAAAGTCAATAGCTCTGTGATCTTTAAATTATGAGTCCCCAGTTATCTCCCTATTAGCATCTCAGCAAAACAGCTTCCCTGGATAATAGCCCCTGATTTTAAAGGCAGAAATCATGTAAATAAATGTCTTCTAATTGTACACTTTGGGAGGCTTAAAAGTTTAGCACAAGTATTTCTTATTAAATAAGAATTGTCATCTCTATGACATGACTAAATTAATAACACTAACCTTTACTGTGCTCTTAGAGCCAGGCACTGTGCTAAACCTGATACAAAGACCACCTTCCTATTTCACACTGCAGGCCTGTGTTTATTCTCAGTACACAGCTGAGGAAACTGAGGCTTTGGGAGGCTATTCAAACAGCCTGTAGTTACCCAATTAGTAAGTAGAACCAGAATCACACCCTGATTTCTCTATGCTTTGGAATCTACAAGTCCACATTCTGGACAGAATTTCACCAGCTCTCTGGTGTGCAGGTTAACCCCTTGGTGAGTACCACTGTTTGAATTCTATATTGACACATCACACATCTAAACAATAGGACTCTGGCTAAAAGGCAAGTAAATTTTCTGGCTACAGTCACATTGCATGCTAAAATCCCAGGCCTTAAGTTTACCCCTCTACTGAGTCAATTCTACAAACGGCTGTGCATCTTCCTCACTTCTCACAGAGGGAGAGCTTGCCTGCCTGCAGGGCAACACCCACCTGCACACCTGCACACGCAGACACGAGGATGCTGCTGGAAAGGCACCGCCATCCTTTGTTCAGTGGGTCAAGTCCACTTTGGTATCATATTTTTCCGTATTAAATATTTATTTTTCAATGCAATATGGGTCACAGATGACTCAGAATTTTACTAAAAATTGCACACTTGTCATTTGGTCAGTGCACTTAATCTCCAAAACAAGAGGACTGTTGAGGCCAACACACACAGGTTGCCTGGTCTCTGAAGCCCCCACTTTCCCTGAGGGCTGCTGTGTCAATGCAGGAGGCGAAAGGTCCCTGCCTGGTCAAAAGAGGGCTGAGTCCTGCCGTGGTGGAAAGGAAAATCAAACTGTTCTTTCTGCTCTAAGAATCCACTACGCAACCCCAGGACGAAACTTCTGTTGGGATGAAAATACCAATGTACACACACAGACATCAATCGAAGAGAGTCATTGGGCTCTACAGTTGAAAGTCCAAGTTCTAAATCTGGAGGCAGGAGATCTGGGTATCAGTCTTAATTCTGCCCCTTCATAGCAGGGTGGCCTTGGACAACCTAACTTCTCTGAGCCTCCATGTGTCCGGCTGTAAAGTGGGGCAACAGCCATAACTACCTTAGAGAGCTAATGTGAGGATTAAGAGAGAATATACATAAACCCCCAGTGCCTGGCCCATAAGAAGTGTTCAGAGGACATTTTTGTTCCTCTTCCTCTTCATTGTCATCGTTATGTGCTGTCGAGACCACCAGGGCTAAGTGACCTCCAGAGCACCCATACCAGGAGAAACACACCAAGCAGATCGCCTGCTGCCGCCAAAGCACAATGGAAGCTACCTCTGATTTTTAACTAGTTGTCAGAAATTGATTCTAGCCCGGAAAAACAAAAACAAAAACAAAACAAACATGAGGTCGGAACTTTCTTAGGCCTACGTATTGCCAGTGAGTGTAAACCTGGGACATTTTCCATTGTGTATATATACCACAGTTTCTTTATCCCTTCATCTGTTGAAGGGCATCTAGGTTGGTTCCACAATCTAGCTCTTGTGACTTGAGCTACTATGAACATTGATGTGGCTGCATCACTGTAGTATGCTGATTTTAAGTCCTTTGGGTATAAACGGAGGAGTAGGATAGCTGGTCAAAAGGTGGGTCCATTCCAAGTCGTCTGAGGAATCTCCACATTGCCTTCCAGAGTGGCTGCACCAATTTGCAACTCCACCAGCAATGTATGAGTGTGTCTTTTTCCCCACATCCTCTCCAACACTTATTATTGCTTGTGTTCCTGATAACAGCCATTCTGATTGGAGTTAGATGAAATCTTAGGGTGGTTTTGATTTGCATTTCTCTTAATTACTAGGGATGATGAGCACTTTTTCATATATTTATTGATCACCTGCATATCTTCTTCTGTGAAGTATCTACCCAGTTTCTTAGCCCATTCATTGATTGGGTTCTTTGTATTTTTGGTGTAAAGTTTTTTAAGTTCATATTAGTCAGCTATAAAGAAGAATAAAATTATGGCATTTGCTGGTAAATGAACAGAGTTGGAGAATATCATGCTAAGTGAAATAAGCCAAGCCCCCAAAACCAAAGGCCATATGTATTCTCTGATGATACATAATGGGGGTGGGGGAGTGGGGGTGTTGAGAGGGCAGGGCAAGAGAAGAATGGAGGAACTTTGGCCTGTGTAGAGGGAAATGGGGTGGGAGGGGGTGGGGGAAGGAAAGACAGTGGACTGAGAGACATTATTACCCTATGTACATGTATGATTACATGAATGGTGTACAACCATAGAAATAAAAAGTTGTACCCCATTTATGTACAATAAATCAAAATACAGTTTGTAAAAGTAAAAAATAAAGACTAAATTAAAAAAAAGAATGTGAAGGGGCTACTGGGTGGTAACTGTAGGCAGATGTAAATGACTAAAAGGAAAAATGTCATTGGGGATATAGCCTTGGTCTCTTTCTGTACCTGACTCCTCTCTCTCTCTCCCTCTCTCCCCCGTGCCTTCTCTCTCTCTCTCTCTCTCTCTCTCTCTCTCTCTCTCTCTCTGATTCCAAAATGCCAAGAGCTTAGCAGCTCTCCTCTGCCACACCTTTCCACCATGTTGCTCCTTTCCATCTTTGTCCCAGAGTGATGGAATTGACTGACATGGACTGAACCTCTGAAACCATGAGCCCAAAATAAACAATTTTTTTCTTTAAAAAAAAAAAAAACAAAAAAACAACCCTGTGACATTTGTCTGCGTTGCTGGGCATATATTGTTCAGAGAGAGAATGAAAGGGAAGAGGGTAAAGAGAGGAATAACAATTTGACAACTAATATATATATTTGCAAGAAGAGACAAATAATTGGGAGAAAAGACTATAAGGAGGAGGAGGAGGAAGAGAAGAGGAGGAGGGAAAGCAGGTCAGGATCTTTGTTGGAGCTACTCAGTGGAATTTTAGGTCCCCCTAAATGCTAAAACCAACCTGGAAAACAGGGCCCCCCAGAGGGCCTTCCTGAGAAATAATGTGCACAACGAAAGATTTGAAATTAGGAAGGTAGACTGGAAAATTCTGGAATTGATCCCTTACTCTCACACTGACCAACAGTAGTTTACTCTCTGAATTTTGATTTCCTCATTTGTAAACTTATGGGGGACATTAACCTGCTTCATCTAATCCAAAGATTAAACAGAAAACAAATACAAATGCCTTTTATGTAGTAGGCCATTAGTTAATCTTAGCTCTTCTCTACCTTCACTGCCCCCAAAATGCTGTGTGGACAGATTGAAGAAGTCACTAATGGAAAGATTACTTCAGACCACAAAGGGTGAACCAGTGGAAAAATGTCTCACTGCTCACACCATGCTTATTTTCTATGTAAATGGTGACGAATCTTCCATTGCAATAGCTTGAAAGCACATATAAAGATGTTAACAAAGGAACACTTGGGTTGGCACACAAAGTATTGCAGAACCCAGAAAGCCAGTCACCTCTGGGTGACAGTCCAGGTATTTAAGCAGTTAGCTTGTTAACAGGGACTTACCTCCTCTGCTTGGTTGAGCTTCAGGGAAAATTCTGGGCCTTGCTCAGTGTTTAGTGAGTCTGGTGCCAGAATTTGTACCATGGAACTATCACAGGTGCTTATTTTCTCATCTGCCCCCTACAAAGAAAAGAATCAGATATCCAGGAAAGGACTTTCCCTGCTGCCAGAGCAGTCTTCCTTGCCTGCTCATTTGCAGACTAACTCCTTGCAAAAATGTCTGAGAAGTCAGGTGTATTTTTTAAAAAAAGTTTCATTTGGAGGAAAAAAAAATCAATTTTCTCTGGTTTGTCTTATTTGTATGACTTAAATTCTCAAAAACTCTCTTCTTAATGAGCATATAGGGGATCCTCAGAATTAAATACTTAAGTAGATTACTCTGAGTTTAAATGAGATTCTATGATAGGGGCTACATTTCAATAATGGGAGAAAAGATGAACTTATTAGATATAAAAATAACTATTGAGACATTTTATGAAAAATATAACTAAAGTTCTTGTCTCATTCCTAACAATGAATTCTTTTTTTTTCTTTTTTTTTTTTTTCCCTGTTACCAGGGATTGAACCCAGGGGTGCTTAATCACTGAGCCACATCCCGAATCCTTTTCAAAAAATATTTTTTTTTTTTTAGAGACAGGGTCTTACTGAGTTGCTAAGTGCCTTGCTAATCTGCTGAGGCTGGCTTTGAACTTGCAATCCTCCTGCCTCAGCCTCCTGAGTTGCTAGGATTACAGGTGTGCGCCACTGCGCCTGGCCCTAACAATGAATTCTAATTGTACCTACTGTTGAAATGTAAAGCTATACCATAAAAATTCTAGGGAGGGGGAGGGCTTTTAAAGCATGACAACAACTAAAAAGAATGTTAGTAGAGCATTAAAAAATAGAATAATGTGCACCACAGAAGACATATAATCTAAATTAAAGAATAAACTGGGATAAAGTGTTATGTTCTTAATATGTTAATTAATCTTATAAATCAGTAAGTTAAACATCAATTCCTACAGAGAAAAAAGGGCAAAATGGTATGTACTAGCAATTCATAAAAGAATTACAAAAGCCGACAGACATCTAAAAGGAGATAACATTGTTTACGATATAAATTCGGTTTAAACACTGGTTAAAGGATTAGGCGGTTCCATGCATTCTTGGTGTGAATAAAGCTGGCAATCTTTCTGGAGGGCAGTTTGGTGATGTGTGTCACACTTTAAATGGAAATATTTAATTCCCCAATCCCACTTCTAAAGTTAAACAAGGCTAAACTGTGGGAAAATGATGTGTACAAAAATAATTAACATAGTGTGGCAAGAAGTGATAGATGCTGTAATTGACCAATCTGACTGGCCCCTTTACAAATGGAGTGATGTTGGACGAGGTAATGGGGACTCTAGAAACCTAACTCCTTGGTTTTCAAGGTGGGAATGAAGCCCACTTCACTCAAGTTAAGCAAGATGATGCATTTAAAGTATTTAGTAGACTCTAAAAAATTATTAGCTCTTCTTCAGCTACTTCTCCTGGAGCCAATAACCGTTATCAGAAACCAAGAACTGAACCAAAAACTAAAGGCAAAACTTAGATAAAACTGGAAAGGTAGGTAGGGATCATGAAAAACCTGGCATGTCAATGAGTTTGCATCTTACTTAATTGAAAATCAGAATCCATGAAGGATATTAAGATTGGATTTAGTGTGATAGGTTTTAGGAAAAGTCATCTGTTAGTATTGTATAAGATGGACCAGAAAAAAATAAGTGGAGGTTGTAAAACCAATTAGAAGGCTACTCCAACAGTCCAGAGGAGAAATAAAATTGCCTTACACAAGATGCTGAAACAAAGAAAGGGAGGAGAGGGATTTGAAGATCAAGTGGCTTTCACTTGGGCACTGACTGGATAGGAAAGATGAGAATGAGGTCCCTAAGGTGACTCTGGACTCTGATGCTTATTCACCTCAGACTGAGAGAACAGTGGGTGTCACGAGAGGCTGTGGGAAATCAGGAGGAAAAGCAAACTCTGAAATCCATTTGGTCTAATGGATTTGAGGTGAAGAACATTCATCCAAAATGAGAAGTTTGTCAGGAAGGTAGACACATGGAACAGATTTAAGATAAAATCCACGACTGGAGATTGGAGGTGGGAACCACTGGCACAGAGATGCCAGCACAGCTCTGGGAGGAGATGAAATCACCAGGAGAGAAAACAGAGGGCAGGAAGAGGAGGAGCATTCAGGGAATGCCCATCATCACAGACAGAAGAGAGGGCAAGGAAGGAGACAGAGGAGGGGCTGCAGCTGGAAGAGACAGGAAGTGCAGAATTAGGAAAGTCAGAGGAAGACTGACTTCAAGGAGGAGGAGGTGGCGCAGAATGTCCCGCTCTGGAAAGATCAATAAGGATGAGGGCTAACAAGAGGATTAAATGTGGCATTCTGGAAGTGGATCACGACAGCTTAAACACAGCCAGAGGTGGAAACAAGATGACAAAGGGGCCCAAGGAGCACCAAGGAATATGAAAGAGGAAGTAGAGTGACTGATGTGAGAAGCAGGATTAAGACATTCAATGAACTGAAGTACCACAGTAGGCCATGCACAGGACTTACACCCAAAGAACAGAACTGCAGGCGTACGTATAAAGATGTGGTAAGCCACAAGTGAGGTCCAGCAAGCTAGGGGCAGCAAAGGAGAGGACCAGCAATTTCTCTCAGGAGGCTCTTAGGAGGTGCCATGGAGGAGGCAGAAGTTGAGAGGGCTCTTTGGGATGGGGAGGACATCTACAGGCAGACATGGAGGAAGGGCAGGCCAGGGACACCACACAAAGAGCCACTCGAGAGCCAGGTTGGGTGCTGGGATGATCAGTTTGTTGGGGGGCAGCGGGGTCAAGTGGGAATCCACCAAGAGGCAGAAACTGAAGATTCAGGTGTAAGCAGAACATGGTGCCAGTGATTAGTGAAGGGCTGGGGTGGGAGCTGGGGGAGGGGCAGGCCCTAGCAGGAGGCAGGAGGTGGTGATGATGACGATTCAGTAGCAGACGTGCTTCAGGAGCAAAGGCATCGCTTTCAGATCAGGTTATGATGGTTTTCCTAAGAGAGGACGTTGTCTTTTATTTTGAAAGATGGGAGAAGATTCCGAATGTCATAAGGAGAAAAAAGACTTACTGCGTTAATTTATCTTACATTAGTTTTTTTAAAGGGATTATGGAAAGAGTCCCCCCTCACCCTCCCCTGACACACACACACACATTTTAACTACTCCCAAAAGAGAGGCATGTTAAATGCTTTGGTGAAACAATGTGATTAGATGATTTTTGAAATTACTTTTTCCTCAGAAAAAGTACTCTTACTATCTGTTGAGTGAACAACAGAAATGAAAAAAAATTAGCAGGTATTTACTAAGTTGCTTTGCATTTGTGCAGAGGCAATGATGAGAAGCTTTCAAACATTCACAACAGCCAAGATGAGGAACCAACTTAGGAGTCCATTGATGAATGAATGGATAAAGAAAATGTGGTCTATGTACACTACAGAATACGATTCAGCCTTAACAATGAAAAAAAAAAAATCCTGCCATTTGCAATAACACAGATGGCCCTGGACAACCATATATTAAATGCAATAAGCCCGCACAGAAAGCTAAATACCACACGATTTCACTTACACTTGGAATCTAAAAAACTTGAAGCAGAGGGTAGAATTGTGGTTTACCAAGGACTGTGGTGAGGGACTGGGAGAGATTGATCAAAGGATACAAAATTTCAGTTAGATAGGAGGAATAAGTCAAGAGGCATTACCATACAAAATGACTACAGTGAATGACAATGTTTCGTACGTATACCTGCAAACTACCTAAGGAATAGATGTTAAGTGTTCTTATGCACACACGCACAATGATAAAATGATAAATATGCAAGTTAATGCATATGATAATTAGCTTAGTCATTCCACACTGTACATGTATTTCGAAGCATCATGCTATACACCATAAATACATGCAATTTTCATTTGTCAACAATGACCAAAAAATGCAGCCCAGTTCTAAGCATTCTTTCAAACAGAAATTCTTTTCTTTGACTTACTAGCCCTTATTATAATTCCTCATATGGGACACATCTGTATTTTAAGGTTTGGAGGTGCTGACTGAAAGCAGAACAAAGGAAAGACGGGAAATGGGACACAAATTTGGCAAAAAAAAAACCCTCCCCGTTCCCATGCCCCACCTCTAGACCCGATAGGCCCAGAATTACCGGAACGATGGTTGCAGAGGAGGAAGATGCTCCATCTTCCTCCAAGGCTGGGTCATGCTTCCAGAGTAAGGACCAAGACCTCGAAGACGGCTCCACGTTCTTATGTCCATTCTAGGACAGTGAGGAATTGGTTAGCAGAGGGAAGGAAGGCCTCAACCTTCTAACCAGCACCCTCCTTGGTTCTCTCACACAAGGTTCAACTTGCTGGGCACTTTGACATTAGGCCTTGATTCTACCCCTCCCCCATATTCCATTGACATATTCTGCTAAGTAAGTCATATTTCAAATGTGGTTTGAAATATGTCACACAAAAGGTATCTTTCAAACAGCACTTAGGAATTTAATTTGTGTTGGTAAATGTGACCTTAAATGCTGTCTTTAAAATAACAGTCCAATGAGTATTTTAAAAAGCTTAAAATCAGGGCTGGGGTTGTGGCTCAGTGGCAGAGCACTTGCCTAACATGTGAGGCACTGGGTTTGATTCTCAGCACCACATATAAATAAATGAATAAAATAAAGGTCCATCAACATCTAAAAAATATTAAAAAAAAAAAAAAGCTTAAAATCACTAATCATCAGAGAAATGCAAACTAAAACTATAAGGAGGGGCTGGGAGTGTGGTTCTTATCTAGCATGAATGAAGCCCTGGGTTTGATTCCCAGCACCACTAAATAATACAGTGAAATATAATTTCATACCTATTAGAATGGTGTTTATAAAAAAAGGAAAAATAATAAGTGTTGGCGAGGATGTAGAGGAAAGGGAACTCAAAATACAGTTGGGGGATTTTTTAGGGAGAGCAGTATACAGGTTCCTCAAAAAATTAAAATAAAGCCTATGATCCAGCAATCCCACTATTGGGTATATATTCAAAGGATGAAATCAATACATCAGAGATGTCTGCGCTTCTGTGCTTATTGCAGCATTATTCATAATGGCCAAGATGTGGAATCAACCTGAGTGTCTATCAATGGACTAATGGACAGAGAAAATGTTATATATGGAATACTACTCAGCCATAAACAGAAGCAAATCTTATCACCTGTGACAACATGGATGAACTAAGGGACATTTTATTAAATGAAATAAATAAGCCAGGTACAGAAAGACAAAGACTGAAGGATCTTGCTTATAAGTGAAGTGTAAAAAAGTTGAACTTAGAGAAAGAGAGAGTAGAATGGTTATTTATCAGGGTGGAGGGGACCGAGGGGCACTGGGGAGATGTTGGTCAAAGGACGAAATATTTCAGTTAGGAAGAATAAGATCCAGAGACAAATCGTGTGCCATGTTGACCTCAGTCAATCACAATATATTACATACTTGAAAATTGCTTAGATTTTTAAATGTTCTCCCACAAAAAGAAAATGGTACGTACATCCATTACATGGATTTAGCCATTCCATAGCACCATGTTATACACCATAAACACATATATATATGAGCTGAAGCAAATACGTGCCTGAAATTAAATCATACTAAAGAGTCCTCTGTTTTTGTCCCTGGCCCTGCCTCCATTCTGATGGTTCTCTCTGTCACATGGGGCATAATCAGATTGTAAAGTTGTCAGTGGTCAGAGGACATGGTAAACCTACATTCTTCTTTATTCTGACCCTCAGATGCACTGAGGCCTAGGCACACTCTAGGACAAGAGGTCTGTTCTACATAACAACGGAGCTATAATACGATCTATAAAACAAGCATAAAAAAATGTCTAGTGGTCACATCTAAGACATAAAAAGTAAGTAGGGGCTGAGGTTGAGGCTCAGTAGTAGAGCACTCGCCTAGCATGCGTGAGGCACTGGGTTTGATTCTCAGCACTACATAAAAAAATATTTTGTGTCCACCAACAGCCAAAAAAAAATTTTTTTAAATTTTAAGTAGCTGCAATTTTTTTCCTTCAGCTTAAAAACTTCAGTTTTTAAATTATGAAATGGAAATGGTATCAGGAAGTTCAAGTGTGAATGTCTCTTTCAACTAGTTGTAATGAAGTAGTTGTATTAGTTGCTAACATAACACGCATCCTTGACAACTACTGTTTTAGCCCCCAAAAGTAATTTAAATATGGAAAAATAAAGTTGTAAAAAAAAAATCACACAGGAGTGCCAACCAAACAGCATATTCTCAAAACTTCAGAGAAAATACTCAGAAGTCAGGACATGAGCGAGGACTTCATCTTCTCCCTCTGCCAACAACTGCATCTGAATCACATTTATCTCACTTGTACACAGTGAAGTAGGTTTCAATGTACTTCATGCTAATAACATGAGAACTACTTCAATCGTACTTTAAAAATATCAATATTTTAAAAATCAACATTCATCTTAAGATCTTTTCTCTTACTTCTTTAGAGATTTGGTTCTAACGAACTTTAATGAGAAAATCATTTTCCTTACTTCACTCTTCAGGGAGCTTTCCTCAGCCTCTTCCTTGACGGCTGGCAAGAAAGACATGGAGCCTGGTCTGTCCAGCTGAAAGGGGCACAGCACAAGGACACCTGCAGTCAGGTTGCAGATCAACGTCGCCAGGATCCTGGCCTGGCTGCATTTTTCTGTAGCTAATTTTTTACTCACTTTATCCAAGATGCCCACCCACACGAGCAGCTCTGGGCTCTGCACCTTTCTGCTCATCCAGCCTGAGAGGTTGGCCCGGTCCAGTGGTGGTTCCCTTTCATTTGCATTGCCTCCTGTGGCCCCTCTCCAAACAACTGAAGAGTGTTATTCACTGATGTGGATTGGGAGAGGGCTGAGAGAAGTGCTGGCCCATTTTTGAGTCTGCAATAGGTTGACTATTCCATAGGATGACACTTCAAAGGCAGCTCCCCACCCACCTGCCCGTGGAATTTCATAAGCACGTTCTTAAATAACTCAGGCTAAGAATTCTGGGTTGAGCCCAGAACAGTCACACCCTGAGGATTTATGCTCACTAGTAAACAACCTCAAGTGGAGTATTTCCACTTTAAAAAATTCCTTTACTATGGGCTATAGACAGAAAGACTATTCACCAGAGGTTATTCAGGTGAAAAATATTATCCATTTAACTCTTGTGGAACATGGGACAAGTATTAACGTAAAGGTGTACCTACCTTCCACTCAGACACATCCATCTCAGCGGCTCCACCCTCTTCTGATGCTCTGGCTGACGGCACGTCTCCTTCTCCTTCTTGCTGTTCTTCCTTCAAATGCTGGTGAAGGTTTAGTACAGCAGCCTTCAAGTTCACCAACAGGTCTTCTTTTTTCTGGTTTAAGTGCAGAATCTGCTGTTCCAAACTTTTGATGTCTCCCTGTATAGAAAGAATATCTGCATTGTTTAGAAGTCTGAAGTCTTTGGATGTGCAGAGGAGCCAGGAGGAGCCAGCTCCCTTTAGTAAAAGAGATGATGGTTCTAGGCTGTTTGGTTGGAAAAGCCAGGAGAGTCTCTCTGGTACAGTATAGTTCCTCCCTAGTCTGGCTGCATTTCCAAAGGATGTGAGTCGGTTACCTTAGGTCCTCTGTAGACCTTGTAAATCAGAATATCTGAAGGTGGAGCCAAAACATGGAAACGTGCAACAGGCTCTATGGGTGACTGTGCAGAGCAGCTGGGGTGGAGAGCCACCACCCTAGTGTCTAACAACAGGATTGGTGGACTCAGAATACACAGGGCCAGGACACAGAAGTGTCTTCTGCCTACTTCCCATTTTGTCAACATGGCATATTACAAATGCATGTTCTTAGGAGACCTGTTCTCATGTCTGCCCCAGAGATTCTTAAGCAGACTAACATTTGGGAATGGTTGAGTGAAAACAGACTTAGAAATCTCATTCTTTTATTATTGCCTTTGAAGACTTCTTCAGTATTACTAAATCATTTCTTCTTTCCACATTCAAGCTTACTTTCAAATGGGAATAAATAAATAGTTACCTTGCAGTACAACTTACTATGGGAATGATAGAGAGATGAGTCCAAATTTCATGTTATTTTTAACAACTGTTTTGATAATTTTTTTGATACATGGTAGATATGCAAATGCCCACTGTCTACAAGGATTACAGAATTATAGAATCCTAGATTTGGAATGAATAGCATGTGCTGTCTAGGTTAGCAACCTCCTCTCTAGCACCTAAGAGTCATTCAACCTGTATCTGAGCTCCTGCGATGAGTGCTGGTCAGAAAGTAGTCTGTTCTTTTTAGGAAACTTTCATGTGTTCAAAATTTGTTTTAGACTGGGAGGTATAGCTGGGTGATACAGCATTTGCTTAGCATGTACCAGGCCTTGGGTTCAATCCCAAGCACTGTCAAAAGAAATACATATAAAATAAAGTTGTTTCTAATATATTCATTAACCCCCCCCTTTTATTATAGACCTAAAAGTTGCATGTCTTTTACCTACTAGTAAGTTCTGAAGTTCAGAGAAAGAAGGTGAAGTTTCTTTTTCTTTTTTAAAATATTTTTTTAGATGTTGACAGACCTTTATTTTATTCATTTAGTTATATGTGGTGCTGAGAATCGAACCCAGTGCCTCATACATGCTAGGCAAGCGCTCTGCCACTGAGCCACAACCCCATACCTGAAGGTGAAGTTTCTAAAGCTGCAGTTAGCAGAGCACAGAGCTGGGCTTCCCTATGACTCACGTGTGACTGACTGCACACATGCCTACTTCAATGTCCTGATTCCAATCGAAGTCCAAGTTCCCATGATCACTAGTGCAAATGGTAACTGTCAGAATTAAATCTGGGTTGGCTGTGGTTTGTGTTCTGTTTTCAATAAACACTAAGCTTCCAAGGTCAAGTGCCCCCCACAACAAAAGTGCTACCACAGTCTTTAAAATAACACTTGGGGAAGAGAGCAGGCTGCTCATCCTCTCCTACTGTGGAGACACAGAGGGCACTGAGCAGACAATTGCAGGTGGCGCCTGCAGACCTGTGGGGCCAGGTCCCTGAGGTGGAGATCATTTCCATAATGCTACTAAAATATTACTTGTCTTTTTTGCTGTGTTCACATTTGTCCTGATGGCACAAAAGCAATGGTGGGTAAAACTACTGTCACCTTACATGAATCAAGACAGGACATCAACTAGATCAATTAAATTCTTCACTCTGGTGGACTTACGGTAGGGGAAAAAATAAAGTGCCAGTCTCACTTAAGAACATGCATGATAAAGACTTTAATATTTTGGTGACAAAATAGGAAGTATGCCCAAAGTACTTTTGCTCTGTACCAAAGGACAATGGTTGAAGGAAAGGCTTTGTGTGAATGTTTGGCTCTGATGGTGAGTTGAACTACCACCTGCCCTCGTCACATGAAATAAAACAGCTGGGAAACTATACTCACGTACTTAAATGCTATACTTAAAGCCTCTTTTCTGAAGATATAGGTATTTTTTGTTTTTGTTTGAACCCAGGGGCACTCAACCACTGAGTCATATCCCCAGCCCTTTTTATATTTTATTTAGAGTCAGGGTCTCATTCAGTTGCTGAGGCTGGCTTTGAACTCACAATCCTCCCGACTCAGCCTCCCAAGCTCCGAGGATTACAGGCATGTGCCACCATGCCCAGTGAGATAGGTGTTTTATATTGACTACCGCCATGTGTCAACACTTGGAAGACCTGCATAATTTAGTGAAATGATATTGTCCAAATGATCAAACATTCTAAAGTATTCTAAAGTGGCACACAGTAGAAGATCCATTCAAAGTATAAGATATACCAATGGATTTTAATGTGAAAATACGGAAAGTTCATTAATGTGGCTGCAGATCCCATTTATCACTAATCTGTGAGTGACTTTCATTTGTTGGGTTGAATGCAGTTTCAAAGAATATCCACAATTATTCAAAAGGGCTGTTAAACTATTCCCTCCTTTTGCAAGTACACTGTCTTTGAAAGGTTGAATTTTCTTTATACACGTTGAACAAAATTGATATGATAGAACAGAATCTAGATGAGAATCTAGCTGTCTTCTAGTAAGCCAGACATTAATTTGCAAAAATGTAAAATGGTGTCACTTTTTTCATACTGTTTAGAGAGACATAATTATATTCATACAAACATCAGGCACGGTGGTGCACACCTATAACCCCAGAGGCTCGGGAGGCTGAGACAGGAGGATCGAGAGTTCAAAGCTAGCTTCAGCAACAGCAAGGTGCTAAGCAACTCAGTGAGACTCTGTCTCTAAATAAAATACAATATGGGGCTGGGGATGTGGCTCAGTGGCCGAGTGCTCCTGAGTTCAAGCCCTAGTATCACCCCCCATACACAAAAATGTTATTTCTATCAACATGGGTTTATGATTGCTATTTAAAAAAAAACAAATACTTTTACATTTCTGAGTTTCAATCCCTATATCCTCAGACATATAAATGAAAGCTCTTTGTAGTCCTCAAATTTTTTCATGTACACAGAAACCTGACATCTTCACACTATTGACTCTTTAACATTGAGTCTGCATCATTGATCCCGCCCCTTAATGGCTGTGTCACCTTGAACCTCTCTGTACTTTACCTTACATGTTAAGTATCTTGCCTCTGTCTCACAGCTAGTATGTGTTGTAACCTTGCTTTGTAGTACCACATTAACTGCCTGCCTGCATCAGTTGGATCACAGGACAAAAACCACAGCTCTCTATAATCATTGGCATATAATCAGGTTTTTAAATACAGAAGTACTGACTTAAAAGTAAAGACTAAAGTAATAGAGGATTTACAGGCAAACCACTGTAACTGGGCGCTCTGGACATTAGTCATTATGGCACATGGAAATACAGCCTGGCATATGAAATCTTTCACTGTAATGGTATTCAGAGTTTTATTACCTCTAAAGCCCAGCCTGCCCACACTGCCTGACCACTATCCCAAAAACTAGTTAGAGAGCCAGGTTGCCCAGATAACCAATGCCACATGAGTCACTTTGGAATCGAGAGCAAATGCAGACCAAAATGTATCATGCTGAGGCAGTGGACACTTGAAAAGCTCCCCATTAAGGAAGAGATGTGGCAGCCCCAGTCCAGTTTCTGGGGACAGAACTGCCCAGCCTATGACTTTATTATGCTTCAATAATGACATTATACATCTACTTTATGAAACAGGAATGGAAAGTAAATACACATAATAAATAGCTTTAATTTGAAAAAAGAAGTCAGACAAAATGCTATAGCACTGCAAAGGCTACTAAATACCAAGACTTAAACACTACTTATTTTTATTGAATGAACTGATGGACAAATGAATGAAAGAAACATACCTGCACTGCTGGAAGGTCCACAGCTTGGTCTGGTGACATATGTTCAAGAGAGAACTCATCTGAATAATTATTTAAGATCTGTTTCAAATTTTCTATTTCTTCATCACATTCATTAGTCTGTTTTATGACTATCTACAAAATACCCCCCCCAAGAGAAAAACTGTTGTCATCAAACTGTTGACTCCATTAATGGGCTATTTCCATTATCTATCCCCATAAGTTCCAGTCAGATGCAGAAAATATGCACTCATACAGATTTCAACAAGAAATACAGAATATTTTATATTTATAAAGAACAACGTTTGCAAAGCTGACCTGACTCTCTTGCTCTGCTGGGTGTCAGGTCACCTTGGGCGGTGCTTGGAATACAAGACTAAGTAGACCCATATTTCCTCCAAAGTATTGCCCATCTTGTGAGCTTATTCTGGGAAGCCTTATATGGCATATTAACATAAAGTTGTTAAGATTTATGAAATTATTGCTATGTCATATACGCCTTTTTAAAACATAATCCACATGGAGCTTTCTAAAAAAGATCGGTGATATTACTGATTCAGAATGGATGGGGCACAAGATTTGAGCAATGATGAATTTTCCTGGTTCACACATTTCCTCCCTGGTATCCCTCAGGACCAATCAGGTACATTTTATAAGTAAAAAGCGGAAGGTTCAAGAGCAGTCTGAGTTTACAAAACTAACCAGAACAGCACAGGGAACCTGGTGTTAAGGGAGCAGAGTTCAGAACTATTTGTGAACTAAATGTTCTGATTCAAATACGATGAAAGATAAATGAACTTCAAAACCAAGTCTAGATATTTCTCTGGTATGCTTCATTTATGAAGCAGAATATCTTTTGAAACTACAAAGTTTCTGGCTGACACATAATTCATCCTTGTATTTTCTTTAATGTTTAACCGTAATTTTAGCTGCAGGCTGGAAATGAATAACTACGTTCACGGCACACACCTGTTCCCCGTCCTCAACAGCGAACTACATCTCATTACTCCCCACAAAAGTAATCTGTCTTATTTCCCACAAGGAAGGCACCTGTAATATCTACAGTAGGAATTAAAGGAAATGTCCCATATTCTAATGGTTTTCATTATCACTGGCTTACTTAGCTTTGAAAGATATGAGGGGACATCTGATTTCCAACAACACAATAAGATGGAAAATTTTGGCAGCACAGTTTGATACCTAACTTGGCAAAAAAAAAAAAGTATCTTCCACCATCCCCTTTTCATCTTGTAAGGAAGCCGCTTTAAAGCATAGTTAAGAATTATTATTGTTTTTTCCTGTCCAAGAGACCAATAAAGCACCAAAAGATTAAAAATAATACATCAAGTTTGATATTCTTTTCCTTATACATTATTAAAAAATAGTACATTGAGTGCTATGTCTTTTTTCTCTCTGTGGGTGTTAGAAAATGACATCAGCTGACTACTAGCCAGGTCAGAGGGACTGTGTGAGGTAAGACTCAAACCAGGGAATACACTATCCCCAAACCTTAGGAGGATCAAGTGGCCGCCACAAGGTGCATGAAATTTAAGAAGGAACAAGATAGAGCACTTTCAAAGGCAGGATGCAGGATGTCTACCAAGAGGGTCTGTAGAATTCAAAGTCTTTCAGCAATTTCTCTTCTTATGAGAGTGGTTGTTGATCTAGGAATACATGCTAAAGAAAAAAGGGCATTTCTGACCAATGATGATTTCTGGCTTGAGACTGGTGATCTAACAAAATTTAAGTGGTGGGGGACACCTCTCTGGAGAGAGGTTGAAAAATGTTATCAGTTAGAAGGAAGCGATCCTTAATACTGAGAAATGACATCAATGGTTCAGAAACTCAAACTTCTGTTATATTTGCACACAAATTAACTTCTGTGCAGGTTAACTTTGCAGCTGCTCAGTAAATTATTTAACACCCTGACACCAGATTCCATGAAGACTGTAAAGTGCCTACCCTCTACCTACTCACGTGCTGGAAAGTAAAATGAGCTGATCAATAGAAATGACTGAGATGGATAGAGAGATGACCATATGATGATTGCTTTATAGGTCTGTTGGCTTGGAAGCCAAGTCTCTGGAGAGATTGCAAATACCTGGTATAGATTCAAATCTCCTCCCACAGGATTGTACCCAATAGGTTTTTAATAGGTGTAAAATGGAATTAAATAGACCAAGACTATGCTTTAATGTCTTCAACCAGAGCAAGGGCAAGAACACAGAAAAATAAACAGCCCCATTTGGGCAAGAAAATAAGATTTTATATCAAATGCCACCTCTTGATCATAATTATTTTCAATTAAAATTGAGAATAAAACCAGCTTTTGTTGAACATTTTTATCCAATAAGTTGGTTGCCATAATGAACTGCTCACCTTCAATAACTCATTTTGTTCCTGAGTCACATTTTCTAATAGTTTCACAGCTTGCAAAAGTTGATTTGTCCGCTGAAACACAGGCAGAGGTTTTGTCCCTGCCTGGGGTAGCCTCAGTTCCACTTGGTAAGACACGATCTCAGCAATGGTTTTCTTCATGGGACGTATATTTTCAAGTATGACCTTAATAACACAAGAGAAGCATGGTACATAAATGGAGTAAAAGGTCACTGCTAAGTTTAATTATTCAAAATTAAAATACTAGATACTTCAGTCTCTGTAGTTTCAATGTTTAAAACATTTCCTTAACTCAGATTGAAAAGAACCATCACATTACTTGGGATGTTAGTTGAGGGTCTCAAAAAAGAATGCTCAGGGTAAGAGCAACTTGCCAGCATTTACTTGTGCCCTTGGATGGCCCTTTGCTTCCTTCTCTCCCTCTCTTCTCTATAGGGAACTGTTGTTCAGCTTTGCATACTGCCACTAAACAGTGGGCTATCAAAGGGCAAGTACTGCATCTTACCTTCAGAGCAACTGCACAGAGCTTCCTGCATATCCCTCAAAAATGCTTTTTAATTTGAACAATATTGTCCAGAAAATTTTATAAGTCCCAGGAGTATAATTATATTTGGCTTTAATAACTGCCAAGCCATAGAATCTGGATGGATCTGCCTGCCTGCCCACCTATCTACCTACATAATTTGTAGGGGATTGAATCTCGGGTCTCATGTGTACTAGGTAAGCATCCTATTACTGAGCTATGTATCCAATCCTTTTTTATTTCACTTTGAGAGAGGGTCTCACAAAGTTGCCCAGGCTGCCCTTGAACTTGAGATTGTTTTGACTCAGCCTCTTAAGTAGCTGGATCACAGCAACTGTCACCACACTCGGCTCCTAACTAACAAATTAAGAGAGATTAGTTCCTTTACTAAATACTGTTTTGTTTTTGTTTTTTGGGGTACTGGGGATTGAACTCAGGGACGCTATTTTGTATTTCATTTAGAGGCAGGGTCTCACGGAGCTGCTAAGCACCTCGCTTTTGCTGAGGCTGGCTTTGAACTCGTCATCCTCCTGCCTCAGCCTCCCAAGCTGCTGGGATTACAGGTGTGCGCCACCATACCTGGCAGTCATTTTACTAAATACTTCATATATATCATTTCATTTGATCTTCACAACTTTCCCAAGAGGGAAGTATCCTAATCTCTGTTTCAGAGGTGCCCAGAAGTTAGAAGACCCAAGTAAATTGAGATTATAAGAGGCAGGGATGGGATTAAAACCCAGGTCTGCCTGATCCCAGAACACAAGTTTTTGATCACTAGGCTAAGGAGGAATCAAAGTCTGTCTGCTGCTTAGTGTCTCAGCTCCTGTGCTCGGGGCTCCATACACACTGTAACTGGCCAATGTGACCTCAATACTGAAATACAGATATGACAAGACACATGTCTACTCAAGTTCACAGAGCTGGGAAGCAGTGTTGTAGGGTTAGAACCCATTTTAGCTTAACTTAGGTGCTCAAGTTCTTTAGACTTAAAAGCAAACTTACCTATAAGAAAATTATCTTTACATAGGTAGCATTACAAATATGACTTAAAACATATTTGTATTCATTCGTATCTATTTCTAAACCTTATTTTTGCTATTATTCTAGCAAGATGAATACTTTTGGGGGCTGGGGGTTTAGTTTAGTGTTAGAGTGCTGCCCTAGACATCAGGAGGCCCTGAGTTCAATTACTAGGATCATTAGACAAAACAGAACAAGACTAATACTTTGTATCACATCATATTATCACATATTTTTAAACAGACATAACAAGTATTATAAGAATACTTTTAATAATCATCTATGCTTACCTCTCCATGCTTAAGATGTTCTCCAGGTGAAAAATCAAATATTTCTTTCGACAATAGGATAGTTCTGATTTTTGAAACTTTTTTCTCCATTGATTTTATTTCAGATTCAATAGCAACCACATCCTAGAATTTCAGAAACAAGAACCGACTTAGGCAATATATGCTAAAGGTCTGGGGAGATAGCTCAGTTGGTAGAGGGCTTGCCTAGCAAGCACAAGGCCCTGGGTTCAATCCCCAGCACCGCCAAAAAAAAAAAAAAAAAAGCTATAAATTAATAATGTGTAAAACACAGTTAATTGTCATTAATTCTATTCTTACATTTGACCAAAGAATGTTTGCTACTCATACCTCTTAAAAACTCACCAAATACTACAAAGATAATTTTCACTACTTTCAATAAAAATGTCATCATACTAATAGCATACTGTACTACAGTGCACTGTTGAATTAAAATAATCAGAGAGCCAATTTTCATTTGCTCATGAGAACAAAGATAACATGCATTCAAACCACTTCTTAAATAAGCTCTGTTATCTATAGACTCTTTAAATTTATCTTTGAAACTGTTTAAACACTTGAAAACAGGTGGGTTTGACATGTAAAAAATTCCACCACTTTAAGTAAAATGATAAAATTACCCTTGAAAAACTAACACACAAAGATTAGAAAACTGATCAGATTTTCTTATCAACCCCCTAACAAAATATTGCCAGGCAGAATGTCACTAAATGACTTTATAATTTACTCAGGTTAATTTAAATAATAGATCATTTGTTCAATGGTTATTGCTCCTGTCAGTGTCAATGTCCAGAACCTGGCCAAGTACCTGAAAGTGAAAATGCTACAAAAATAGGTTAAAATATGTGCTGTAAACTCTAGATACTGAAATGCACGCCACTGTAAGAGACCCTTCAAACTGACTTTTGGAGATCAGTACAGATTCATGTAGCAATAAGACGGTATGGTTAATAATGAGATTTAAAAACTTCATAAAAATAGCCTGAGGGTTTCAAATTCTAGCAGTTTGGAGTCACTCAATATAGGGAAAAGCAGAACTTGATAAGCCTGAAGCAGACAGACAGTAAATATAGTGATTGCTTTTAGTAATACCTTCAAATTATGAGAAAAAGTTAAAGTACACTGAAATTATTTTCTGTACCTACTGTTTGAGAAGGTACATAAAAATTCACCATGCATTTCACAGTAACTTCTATCAGAAGTTGCAGAAGCACTTTAAAACTGTGGACTAGGTTTCAGTAACCAAGAGTTTACTTCAATAGTGACTATTCCCTGAAGCTACATGAGTATGGTATGAGGAATGTCAGAGAGAAACACAAGGTAAATAACAGAAGGAACTGCAATGGCCTTTACCAGGTGACTTTATGTAAATATCTCATGTATTTAAGCATAAGTTACTTAAAAATTCTGTGATGGTACGTGTAGCTCAGTTGTAGAGCATCTGCATGCAGGAGGCCTTGGGTTGGATCCCAAGCACCACATACATAAAAAAGAAAGAAAAAAATACAAATATATAAAAAAGAAAGAAAAGAAGAAAAAACAATGCAGTGGCTAACATACTAACCTCTCAATAAATGTGTGCTACTGGTGAAAGAAGACTCGGGAGGCTACCTGTTTTAATTCCATCTTTCCATATCAATGTTTTAATGAATTAACTAATTAATTCATTAATTTATATTTTGGGGTGTTAGGGATCAAACCCAGGGCCTCACACATGTTAGGCAAGCAATCTACCACTGAGCTGTATCCCCGGCTATAACCCCATTTTGTCTTTAAAATCAACAATATCTCCTTTGGAACAAAGTGAAAACAATGAGCTTGTTTGAAAAGGATTCTTCACTCTTTAGATGGAATACTTCTGGATTAAGAATGGGGATGGGCTTTGTTGTTTTAATTTCACTAAAGGTTGCAAAATAAAGTAAAAGGATCATAAGTGAAAATTTTACTAGTTTGTTGTGTGTTTGTATAATTAGGACACGATCAGTAGTATAACTAATTTGCCAGATGAAATACAAATTCAAAACAGGAAGTCACATCTCTATGGTGCCAACTTACATCTGCTACCCGCTGAATGTGGGGAAGGCTTTCCATTATTTGTTGCTGTAAAGCTACTACTTGACCACTGAGGTCGTGTATGGACTGTATTAAGTCATCTGTTTCAAAAATGATAGATAAGTCTTCCAGGTCTGTGAAAACTGAATGTAAAAGACTGTGCTTCTGCTCAGAATCTTCCAAAGCCATCTAGATAGAGAAACAAAGAAAAGAGAAAAACCATAAGATACTAAACAAGTCGATTACAATTTAAAATGGAGAAAATTAAAATTTGTCAGCATTTCAAACTCCTGGTCATTTCCATTTTCATAGTGAAAACACCGAATATTCCCTATTGCCAATGACCGTGGATGACTTTAGAGTATCTGCTGTGATATGGTGTCACCCAGGTTCTGTATTCCTTACCCCAAATGCTTGGGACCTAAAGTCTTAGTTTTCAGAATTTTTTTCTTTAAGATTTTGGAATATTTACATATACATAATAAAATATCTTAGAGATGGGACTCCAGTCTACAAACAAAATTCACTTATGGAATATATACACCTTATACACATATCCTGAAGGTAATTTTATACAATATTTTTAGTGTGTCTGCATTTTGACTCTGACCTATCACATGTTTCAGATTCTGGAGCAATTTTAGATTTCAGATTTTCAGGTGAGAGATGCTCAACTTATAATAAGAATTATATTTATTTGACCTTCATCCTGAGTTCCTAGCAGAGCTTCTAAAGTCCTTGGAATTTCCTGAGTCATAGAGTGAGAAGAATGTCATTAATTACTCATAGTCTTCTTTAAAACATGTATTAACTTTCCAACTCAATATTTCCTTTTGGTTTGTTTTTGTGGGGCTGAGGATCAAGCCCAGGGCCTTGTGCATGCTAGGCAAGTGCTCTACCACTGTATACTTAAGATTTTAAAATATCTCAGCTACCTACTAGAAATGTTCAGCCTGCTAGGGCAGTCTTCAGATAATTCCATAAAAATCAAAGTGATATGAGAAAGAACATTACTTAATGCAGGTGGAATTATAATCATAAGTCTCAAAAATTAATCAGGTTCTTCAGGATTTTCTATTGATCTTATTCAAAATCCGAGTTAAGGAAAACAAAACTTAAAACCAATGCCTTTTACCAGTAATAACATTTACGATAGCATCGGAAACCATGAAATACTTAAATTTAACTTTATACAAACAAGATCAGTACCCTGAAAATTATAAAACATTTCTGCAAGAAATTAAAGACCCACCCCCCCCAAATAAAGAGCTATATCATGTTCCTAGACTGGACTGCACAGTCAATATGGTTAAGATGTTAATTCTCGCCATGTCAATGTTCATAGCTGCTCAATTCACAATAGCCAGATTGTGGAACCAACCTAGATGCCCTTCAATTGATGAATGGATAAAGAAACTGTGGTGTATATATACAATGGAATATTACTCAGTCATAAAGAATAATAAAATTATGGCATTTGCAGACAAATGGATGAAACTGGAGAATATCATGCTAAGTAAGATAAGCCAATCTCAGAAAACCAAAGGATGAATGATCACACTGATAAGCAGATGATGATACATAGTGGGGGGTGGGAGGGAGGCAAGAATGGAGGAAGGAGGGACTGTATTGAGGGAAAAGAGGTGTGGGAGGTGTGGGGGGAAAGGAAAAAATAACAGAATGAATCAAACACCATTACCCTATGTAAATGTATGATTACACAATGGTATGCCTCTACTTCATGTACAGAGAAACAAGTTGTACCCCATTTGTTCACAATAAAAAATAAGTTGTTAATTCTCCCCAAATTGATCAGTAGATTTAATGTAATCCCACTCAAAATTCCAACAGACCTTTAAATAGAAATTGACAAGTGAATTCTAAGATTTACATGAAAACACAAAAGAAAAAGATTAGCCAAGGGGCTGGGGTTCTGGCTCAGCGGTAGAGTGCTTGCCTGGCATGTGTGAGGCACTGGGTTTGATTCTCAGCACCACAGATAAATAAATAAATTAAATAAAGGACCATGAACAACTAAAAAAAATTTTTTTTACAAAGTGATTAAAAATAAAAAGAGGACATGCTCTAGGGATGTGGAAAATCAGTCTAAGGAATGCATATGGTGGCAGTGAGGGACAACGAGGATCAGAAGCAATGCAGGAGAAAAGAGATAAAATGGGTGAAAATGTGGTACCACAGGACAAAAATATGCCACCAAACTCAAACATCAGGGAGGCAGGGAGTCAGCCACCCACTGTGGAACACGCTGTGTTATTCTAAAGACATGAAGAGGACGTGGATCATCTTTTTTCACAAAAAATATCATAAAGCATTTCCTAAGAGATCCTTTCTGGTGGCTGAATGAGAGAAGGAAAATATTCCTTCACAATCAGTGGTCAGTGCTCAACATCTGGACCACGCCTGGCGGTCATGGTCCCGTGTACACTACTCCCATCTCTGTGCCTCTGTAAGCGGGCATGGAGACACGGGATCGTGTGCATTACCAGGAAAGAATCCCAGCACCGCAGGACTGGAAGGAACCAGGGGCTGGGTTTCTACTACTATGTATCAAATACTACAATATGGCTGCTTAAAACAAATTGATGTGACGTGTTCCATGGGTCAGGAGTCAAGGCACACTGTGGGTGGGTCCTGTGCTCAGGATGCCATCAGAGTTCTGGGTTCTCTTCCAAGTTCACTGAGAATTCACTTGTAGGACTGAGGTTCCTGTATTCTTGCTGGCTGTTGGCTGGAAGTGGCTCTCAGCTTCTGAAGCTACCCTTGAATCCTAATCCCATGGCTCTTACTTCCTAGGCAGACAGAAGACTCTGCATGGTTTGCCACTGGGGAATCTCATAATCACGTGACATGATTGGTCATGTATTTGTAACAGTGACTATCCCGTCACCATAGTCACACAACAACCTAATCAACGTGCTATTCTATCCTATTCACAGTCCTGCCTGTACTCAAGCGGAGGGGATAATAAAGGTCATACACACCAAGGATTGAGAATATTGGAGGCCACCTGAGAATTCTGTGGACCAATACCACCCAATGCAAACTTTTTATTTCACAGATGGGGAAAACTGAGGTCCATGGTAGATAAACACTAAATTATCAAAAAAGTCATCTAGTAGGACATAAAGAACCAGATCCTGGTCTCTAAAATTCCTTTCCAGTGCCTGCCAACATGGAAAGCTCCCTTCTGCCTCCTAGCGTGATGACAGGTAAGGTGGTTTTTCAGGTAGCAAAAAGAAGAAAAAAAAGATGATGTCGATTGGTTAATCCAGTGATGAGTGTACAGATTCTCTCACTCACAGAAAACGCTTACCCGCAGGGCACTGGCATGGTGACTCAGGGTCCTTGAAGAGTCATAGAGAGCAGGATTGGCCAGCAAACGGCTGGTATTTTCTATCCAAGCCTCAGTGCTCTTGAGAAGATCACTATACTCCTCCATCTTGATTGTGGCCTGAGAAAGAAATGTGGTACCACATTTAGTCAGCGGCTGGTCACTGGAGCTGGGCCAGTGAATGGAGAGTCAGTTGAGATGAGTCAGCGATGTGTTGGGCCTTACAGGTTCTGTGGCTGAAGACACTGAAGACACCACTCCAGGTTCAGACCCTCCCAACTTTTCAGACTGATCCTGACCACTGGTGCAAAGGACTTCAGGAGTTGTACCTTGAGGCTGCGGGCCTCAACAAGGGTTCCCAGTTAGCCTTGCAGCTACCCTAGTTCCCATTCATGCTTCTTTCTGAAAACTGGCTTATACTTCCTCCTATTCAGGGCCTTTCCCTATAATGTCCCATTATTCTTGTTACATCCCATTATATTCCTGTTAGACTAGGATCCTATCTTTGCCAGGCTACACTCACAACTCACCAAACCATGGCCACCATTTAGAATGGGGTAGAAATGCTGGCTCTCTCCCTGGACTCTGGAGACTGTCTGCTCTAAATTCCCGTCGATGGTCTTCATCTACCTATTGGGTCCCAGCATGTCCTGGATTCCTGCTGCTGGCTAACTTTTGGATCCCTGGTAGTATCTATGTGCCCAAGTCGACTTCAGCTGCACCAGCCTTTTGAGCCTACTCCGTAGGTCTTATTTCAGTTCCTACAACTGGCAGTTCAATTTCCAGCTGCCTCTGAACATTTTTTTGTTTTGTTTTAAACCTCTCTCAGGACCACCACATGCTGTATGGCTAGCACGTGTTATACTCTCACCTTATTTAACTGTGAGGTTCTGGTTTCTGCTCTCTGAGATACTTGCTGATACTTCTGGAAAGGAATCATCAAGTTATCCATCCATTCTTGAGCCTGTCCTGGGTCCTGTTCAACGATGTCCTGAACTTCAGAATCTAATTCGTTTAGCTTGGAATGCCAGAGATCCAGCTTGTCCCACAGTTTCTGGAGAAGGAAATTTTAAGTCAGTGTGAATGAAGATGCCATGATGGATGGTAGCAAACCCTAGTGTTCACAGGTATGTGCACCTGGTATGTACCCTATGTACATGGATGATTACATAAATGGTGTGAATCTACATCGTGCACAACCAGAGAAATGAAAAGTTGTACTTCGTTTGTGTACTATCAAAACAACACTGCAGTCATACTTACTAATTTATATTTGGCAATCACTTTTTTCCTGCACTATCCTAACTGTAACTGTATTAATTTTGGTACAAATTAGCTGTAGGGGACAAAAAGACCTTGACATTTTCCAGGGACAAATGACAGCAAACAAAGATAACAGAGCCCTAACCTTTCAAGAGTAATGAGGTTGGGGAGGATGTACGGAAAAAAGGCACACTCATACATTGCTGGTGGAGTTGCAAATTGGCACAGTCACTGTGGAAAGCAGTATGGAGATTCCTCAGAAAACTTGGAATGGAGCCACCATTTGACCAGCTATCCCACTCCTCAGTTTATACCCAAAGGACTTAAAATCATATTATAGTGAAACAGTCACATCAATGCTTATAGCAGCTCAATTCACAATAGCTAGATTGTAGAACCAATCTAGATGCCCTTCAAAAGATGAATGAATAAAGAAACTGTGGTATATACATACACGATGGAATATTACTCAACCATAAAGAAGAATAAAATTATGTCATTTGCAGGTAAATGGATAGAGTTGGAGAATATCATGCTAAGTGAAATAAGCCAATCCCAAAAAAACCAAAGGCCGAATGTTTTCCCTGATAAGTGGATGATGATACATAACGGGGAGGTGGGGGGGGGGTGAGAGAAGAATGGAGGAATGTTGGATTGTGTAGAGGGAAATGAGGGTAAGGGAAGGGGTGGTGGGGAAGGAAGCTAGTAGACTGAGACAGACACCATTACCCTATGTACATGTATGATTACATAAATGGTGTGAATCTACATCGTGCACAACCAGAGAAATGAAAAGTTGTACTTCGTTTGTGTACAATGAACCCAAATGCATTCTGCCGTCATGTACGACTAAATAGAACAAACAATTCTAAAAAATAAAGTATATGGGAAGATTATAAAAAAAAGTGATGAGGTAAGCATTATGTTTAAAAAGGGATATTTAAACTGGGTGTGGTGGTGTGCGCCACGGTTCTAGTAACTGGAAGACTGACGCAGGGGGACTGCTTGAGCACAGGAGTGTAAGGATAGCCCAGGGAATACAGGAAGACCTCATCTCAGAAATAAATAAAATAAAATAAATAGGCTATTTACTAGTGTAGATGTATAATAAATCTAGAAGATAATTTTATTAAGTGACAAAATAAAATTAAAAACAAACAACAAAAACTGTCTGTTGACTTGGAATTAATGTAGTGAAAGGACGTTCCAGCTGTATGCTGGAGTAGTAACTGCTTTTGACTCAAGAAACCAATTGGCTGGATTGGCATCTGAACTGTCAGGGCAGAGGAAAATTTCAATGGTAAATAGTCAAATTTACTTAATATTTGTAGAAAAACAATTTTGAGAAATGGGAAAATCTGACTTGTTAAGTTAGGTTCCCCTACTTAAGACCCAAAATTGTATCTAACAATGACCCACATTCTTTTTTTTTTTTTTCTTCTTTTTTCCCCCCACATTCTTACATATTTTTAAAAGTCCAACTATATGACCACAGTCAGATTCTCTCAAGAGCTGAGACAGATGCCCACCTTGGAAAAATTGAGAATAATTTCCTACCAACCCTCTAATCAAGGATACACCTCTGGATTTGGTGTGGGGTCTTGGTGCTTCTGATTCATCCAAAGAACTCACCTTGGGATGACGGAATGGGGTTGTGGGGATGAGAAATACCTAATGCTGGAGTGAATTAGAGGAAGATGTTACCTTTTGAATTTCTTGAGCTTTCTCAATGTTTTTGCTCTTCTGCTGCAACATCTTTTCGACCTGGTGAAGCCCACTGTTGATTTCGTCTATTTTCCTGCTCGTTGCGCATGATGGTGAGCTCTTTAAGACTTCATCGCTAATCTGTCACAAGGGAGAAAGTTGAATCTGGCTTAGAGAGGGTTTCTGTTCTCTATTCCCAAGTTCACACAACAAAAGCAGTACCTACTCTTTAAGGACTAGGGGTAAAAATCACACAGCCTATTGGTTAATGTGTTAGTGAGACGGTAGATTAGCAGAACTCTAAATGGCAGCTGTGTTCACCTGACCTTTTAAATACAATCTATAAATAAATTAATTACTTTACATAAAGTTTAAAAATTGTGTTGGGCAACTGTACTAAATGAGCTCTTTGAAACATGCCCCTATGGATCAAATGATATGAAAGAATTCCTGGGAGACACATTATTATACAATCTCTCCATTTTAGAGAAAATTCTCTGCACAGTCCTGTTTCTAATAAAACTAACCTTATTCCCAAGTCAATTTAAAAACAAAATGTAATTTCCACCTTAATATTCATTTGGGTGGAAATAGTCCTCTAAAAAGCAGCTATTTCCTGAGGATGAAGAACTGAATCCTTCTCTGTGTGGCTGTTTCTAACGCCCGTTTTCCCAGCAATCAAAAATCTAGCTGCTAACCCATGCAGCTTTTTAAAATCTACATGTTAAGAAAACAACTTGTGCTAAGGAAGATATTAAAGCTATGCCCAATGTATCATTTTTCCAAATGCTTGATTAATTTGTGTCATTTTTTAAAACTATGTTGATAGGCTTTCTCCAAGTTGCTACTAAATAACTAAGTCATACTATAAGCTTTTGTTTAATCCTTTCAGTCCTCACTGTAGCTGTATAACCATTGAGAAGAAAACCATCCCAAGAAGATAAGAATTCAGACGCAGAAACAGAAACACAGGCTAAATGACGTGCGAAGGTCACACATCAAGGAGTGGCTGAACTCGTCCTGAGAAGCCCTCAAGTCCCCAGACTCCATCCCAGGCCCTACTTGCATCGGGCTGTTGAAACATTTCTACCATGTTTTTATTCCATGGACCATGCCATGGTCAAGATCATTATAAAAACAAGTCTCACTTTGATCCTCTATTATTATTTTCTGGCTGGCTGTGTTACAAATTACTACAAAATGAAGTTTTCTGATATTTGGGGCAGTACCTCTCCTGACAGAAATGCATACCACTTAGATACACTAGGAGACACCATGATTTAGGGAAGTTAGTAGCCATCTGAATCACAGACAGGGATGTGTCTGTTGCCTGGATCCTTGAACTTCCTTTAAACCCATTGCACAATAAAAATCAGTGGCTTTTGTTACAAATAAATAAGTTCACAGTGGAAATTTTCAACCTTAAATGTGAAAGACTGGTTTTTATTACTAACTTACTTTACAGAGACTTTCACATAAAGAATTTATGAGAATAACACTTTGTTTCTACTAAAACATTTGATAGTCTTCTAAAATAAAACCAATAGTACACAGTCTTTGAGAAAATATCTAACGTTTTCTTGTATGTTCAATCAAAAAAGACATATAAATATAAATTAGAAGATTACATTTTTTAAGGTTAGAGGTTTCTACAAGAAGTAAAGGACAGATTCTAGAAACTAAGTTTGAATTGCTTTTTCTTTTTTGGTGCAGAGATTGTACTCAGGGACCCTTTACACTGGGCTACATCCTCAGTCCTTTTTTTATTCTGAGACAGGGTCTTACTAAGTTGCTGAGACAGGCCTTGAACTTGTGATTCTCCTGTCTTAGCTTTTAAAATCTGATCTTTGTGCACTTGCAGAGTTTTTTATTTTAGCACAGGGGATGGAGCCCAGGGGCACTTAACCACTGAGCCACATGCCCAGCCCTTTTAATATTTTATTTAGAGAAAGGGTCTCCCTAAGTTGCTTATGGCCTCACTAAACTGCTGAGGCTGGTTTGAACTCTTGATCCTCCTGCCTCAGCCTCCCAAGATGCTGGGATTATAGGCATATGTGCTGGGCTTGAAAAGCTATTTTAGTTCACAGGTTATGGGTACTTTAATCTTGAAGAAATAAAAATAGAAATCCTTCTGTGGATGCGGGATCAAACAGATTTTTGTTCTGTTGGATTTGGACTGCCTTTCTACTATCCAATAAAATTGTCTTGCTTGTCCCTGGTACTATAAAACATTTCCTACCTTTTATCAAATCTGGACTCTCAAGTATAAAGATTTGCCCAGGTATGTTCTGTGAGAATTTTGTTAACATTATCATTAGACAGTGTTGCTAATTGTTGCTCCTAGTGAAATTTTTATTCTTCTAGGTTGTAATTTTGAAATGTTTCAGGGAATATATCTTAAAGCAAAGTATTATTTGTGTCCTAAAATCTTAAGTGTTTGTACAATTGAAAAGGAAAAGATAAAAGATGCAAGAGAAGAAAGATTAAGCATCTGGACAACTAAAAATATACAGATTGATATTATTTAAGGCACTTATTTTAAGCATATTAATCTCAGTATTCAATACACAAAACTGCCATTTAATCAAACTCTATAAAACCAGTCAGAGCTAAAATCAGGGCAAATGAAAATGCGACATTAAAGAATATTTTTGTCTAGTCATTCAGCCCCATACAGGACAGCACGAGTAAGAACATTATTATTACCTTCTCATCTATGTCTTCTAAAGCTTTTCTGCATTCCTCCACCTGAGACTCCATCTCTGCAGGGACTATGGTGTACATTTCACAATACTTGATTCGCAGTTTTTCCATGATACTCTCGAAAGTTAGCTTGCCTTTCTTAAGAATGCTCTGAAGCTCCTAAAAACATCAAGAGAGTTTCCACACTCACAGGTTTTTGCGGGTGAGCGGGGAAGTTCAGCTCTAAAAAGAGCAAAAGTAGCTTTCCAGCTCCTCCTGGTTCTCCTGATTCAAAGAAGCAAACTTTGCTCGACAAAACTCACTATTGATGTGAGCTGATGGAACCCAGGGAGATACTCAGTTCAGTCCGAGGATGCTTTCTGATTTGTAGAAATTAAACTTGATCTCTCTTCAGAGAGTCAAACGATTGTGGCAAAAAGAAGTTACAATACCCCCTGCTTCCAAAGTACCTCTAGGATTTAACTGTATCTCGGTTGCTCTGATCTAAAAAGCTACAAGTAGCAAAAAGTTTCACAGAAGTTTTACTTTGGTGTTGTTATTAACTTGTTGCTATTTCTACTTCATCCTACATTATCATCACAATGAGTCAAGGCCACTAAAAGCCCACGCTTGAAGCGAAAGTGTCCCTTTCGTGTAATTAGACAGCCCAGCAGAACTCGGCTTTTTTCAAAAGGGAGGGTTCCAGTTCCTTGCAAAGAATGCAGGTTTGGGGAGATAAAAGAAACCTGAACAAACAGTCCATTGGTTGTGGCCTAGAAATAAAATCTGATCTGCTGTTCTCCTGTAGTAATTATAAAGCAGAAACTCATTTGTTTGGGAAAGTTTCCCAAAGATCAAGTGGAAAAATACTTCTTGACTTTACTGTGGCTTTTTTGTTGTCTTGTTTCTTGGGAGCTGTTCAAGCATTATTTGTTTTAATGGACTGAGTCACTCCACTGACAAATGATTACAATTTTAAAGGACTCCATGATGTGTCACCGGTTACCCTTTCTTAATCTAGAAGGGGAGTGTTAAAGAACAAAGCCACCCAGACACAGGTGGGCTGGTGTGAGTGTCAACCTGTTTTATCTAGACCCAGGGAGGACAGGATGTCATTTAGAACTAAACAGAAATGGTATATGGAAATGCTCCTCATGGTCAATAGCCAAAGCTCTGGTTTACCACAGCATGCAACTTTTGAATAAACTTTTAAATGTCATTTTTGACTGTTACCACTGAACTAGAATGCAAGATAATTCTGAAGAAACGAGTTACCAAATGACTCTCAGTAGATGCACGGCCCCTACCAGAGGCAAGGCAACACATCCGACATAAAGAGTCTAACATGCTGCCCAAAGGGGGTCTGAGGCCCCTTTCACCAAACACACTTGAAACATACTTGAAAAGGGCTGCTTAGTCCAGACTCAGCCTGGTCTCAACTTTTTTCTGTCCTCTAACCACACTTGGCCTTCCTTGGACTGCCCATATCATGCCACAGGGCCTTTGCATGTGCTTCCCCATCCTCGCATCTTTTCCCAATCACTCTTCCAACCCTAACCAACGAGTTGCCTCTGTCCCAAGGACTTTGAACACAAGGTTGTGTGCCAGTATCAGCCACATTCGCTAGTTCATTCCTCACTTACCTTAAACTGTTCTGCCCTTTCTGGGTGGCCCTCTGCTGCCATATTTTGGAAAGAAGTTGTAGCCTGTTGAAATACATTCTTCAAAGCAACTATTTCCTTTGTAAAGCGAAGTCTTTCTTGGATTTCACTCTGCAGTGACTCCTTATTTTTTTGAGCTTTTTGAAAAAGCCTGAAACAGAACATCAAAACGTAATTGTTTCTCTGTCCTGCTCTTCTGTGAAATAGTTTAATTTCAAAAATTAACAAAATGTCTGAATGGTTCACAAAAAATGATTTTCCCTCCCAAGAAGAAAACATTTTTCAATTTTAAAAATTGATTGATTGATTGATTGGTACTAGGGATTGAACCCAGGAGCACTTAACCACAGAGCTATATCCCCAGTCCTTTTTATATTTTATTTCTAAATTACTGAGGGCCTCACTAAGTTGCTGAGGCTGGCTTTGACCCTGTGGTCCTCCTGCCTCAGCCTCCCAAGCCACTGGGATCACAAGCATGCGCCACTGCGCCTGGCTCCATGTTTCAATGATTTCTACACCACATACACAAACATACCAAAGCCTAGCGCTCCATCAAAAACCTCTCCAAAACTTCCATCCTAAATATCCTCTCTCTACACTTTATGTTCTCACAGACACCTCTATCCTCTCTTTTTCTCAAAGGAAAATGACTTTGAGGTGTGCCTGGGGTCATGAGCAGGCTCTTGGGGACAGACAATCCTATTGTCTCTTCTCTCCCATTGACCCCATTTGCTGTGGCTGCTGCAAATATTGGAAGAGGCAATTGGGTGGGGAAACGCTTCCTTAGAGATCTTTGGTAAGAATCTGTGATTCTGTGGCATAATAAATTAATTTTTTGGCCTCTGCCCTGGTTTCTGAGACAAAGCTTACATCCTCACAGACAGAAGCACAAGCAGAACCTATTATTCTAATACTTAGTGACCCTGGTTCTTGACAGAGCTCGAGACCTTTGTAACTTCCTGAGCGACAAGAGCATCTTTTATGCTAATGAGGCAACGCTGGGTGGGTTCTCGAGCAGCCTCAGGATGGGAACTGTGTGCAAGGGGAGATGACCGTATGATGAGAGGGTCCCGACTTCCTGTGCCACCCTCACCATCTCCATGTCATCATTCCTAACTTCCGGGGGTAGGGGGAGGGACCCAAGGCTGAGGCCAAAGGCCAATAATGCAATCAGTCATGATTACATAAGGAAGGCTCCACAGACACCCCCAAGGATCGGACGTGGGGAGCTTTCGGACTGCTGGACAGGAGGGGTGCCTGGAAGGGAGGGTGTCTAGACACATGGCCCAAGCATTTCCATTTGGCTGGCTGTTCCTCTATATCCCTTTTTTGGTCCTTTACTAATGAGTCAGCAAACCCAAGTGTTCCCCCAAGTTCTGTGAGCTGTTTTGGCAAGTTAAATTGAATCTGGGGCAGGTGTCAGAGGAAGCCTCGATAGCCGGCCAGTCAAAAGCCCAGCGACACCGGGCATGGTGGCACACCGGCAATCCCAGCAGCTCAGGAGGCTGAGGCAGGAGGCTTCACAAGTTCAAAGCCAGCCTCAGCAACTAAGCGAGGCCCTAAGCGACTTAGCAAGATCCTATCACTGAGGATGTGGCTCAGTGGGTTAAGTGCCCCTGGCTTCCATCTCTGGTACCAAAAAAAGGTTGTTCTACTCAGTAATTTCAAGATGGCGAATGAGTGTTTGTTTTAAGGATACTTGATTTATCTTTTCCATCCCTTTTTGGACCTATCAGTGTTGATTCAATACCATTCCGTAGTATCACTTGTCATTATTCTACAATATTTTTATATTTTCTCAACCTGATAGTTTTAAAATTTGGAGCCAGCGTGGCCAAGTACATTCCTTTCATCGTTCTTCCTAAATCTTACCTGTCGCATCGTTCTCGCATAGACAGAATCTCCTGAAGGGATGGAACAGCTTCTATAGCCCCTCGGGCTTCAGGAACATTCCGGATACTCCTTATGCGCTGAAGGAGTAAGGTCAGCAAGAGCTGCTGCAGCTCCACACTCTCCTCATACTGGCGTAACGCGTCCAGCAGCTCAGAGAGCTCCCCTGTGGCCATGGCCTCCTTGGCTCTGGAAGTTTCTGGGAGTTCCTCTTGAAGATTGTCTAAAATGATTGTCTCTCGTTCGATCTAGTTCAATAAACAACAACAAAAGAGAGCTAAAATAAGTCGAAGATCCTGGTACCAGATGAGGACGTGATGTATTCTTGTGCAGCCATAACTTTTTAGTGCTCTCTTCAACAGGTTCCTAATGCCGTACCTCAGTTCAAAAGAAATATTTGTTCTCCTACGTTGGGAATATTAGTCCTCTCTTCAGAATCCTATAGCCCCCAGCTATGGCTTACACAGATGTATGATTAAAATGAAGGGTTGTGGTGTTGCACGCCTGTGTCCCCAGCAACTCAGGAGGCTGAGGTAGGAGGATCACAAGTTTGAGGCCAGCCTCAACAAGTTAGCGAGAACCTGTCTCAAAATAAATTGAAAAAGGGAGGCTGGGGCTGTAGTGCAGTGGTAGAGCACTTGCCTCGCACATGTGAGGCACTGGGTTTGATCCTCAGCACCACATAAAAATAAATAAATTAAACAAACAAACAAACTGAAAAAGGGCTGGGAATACATCTTAGTGGTAAACTGCCCCAGGCTCAATCCCCAGTAACCCCCCCCAACACACACACAAATAAAAAATAAATAAATAAATGAAGTGTTGCTGCTGCAGGAAAAAGATACGTTGATGAATATTTAAAATAATTGATTTCCCCTTTAGTTTTCTGTTGGATAAAGCCATATTTCTCCTGAGACAAAGGGGTAGTTAGAATAAACTACACCAGTGACTTCCAGAATTAGCAACTGGACAACTGTTAGACATGGAAATTTTCCTGTAGGTTCCTTTTTCTTTCAGTTCTAATCTCCAAGTGTCCCAAAAGTAAGTTCAGTGGACTCATTACCCTCATGGTGCCTACCACAGAGGAAGCAGCCTGAACCACCAAACCAACCAGGTTTTATCAACCACCCAGAAATCATAACTACTACTACTTCTTCTTCTTCTTCTTCTTATTATTATTATTATTATTTTTATTATTATTATTATTATAATACTTGGGACTGAATTCAGGGACACTTAACCACTGACCTACATTCCCAGCCCTTTTTAAATACATTTTATTAGAAACAGGGTCTTACTTAGACCCTGTTAGTTGCTTAGAGCCTTGCTGAGTTGCTGACGCTGGCTTTGAACTCACAATCCTCCTGCCTCAGCCTCCCAAGCTGCTGGGATTACAGGCCTGCATGGCACATAACTTATGTTAACATGCATCTGGAAATGAGGAGCTCCACCAATCTTCAACAAAGACTTAGGAGAAAGTCTCAAAGTCCCCCGAATCGGATGGATCTGCCATCTCTCCTCAACCCCCCTGGTCTTCCGCTCCTCTGCCCACCCATTTATCTCATCCTGTCTCATGTAATGTTGATTCCATGTTCACACAGACCCAGGCATCTTGATGTTGGGCACCTTGACATTACGGAACATCACACCCGCCAACTCCACTTATGACATCGCGTCAAGTGAAATGGTGAGCAAGGTCCTGGACTCCAGTAAGCTGTGTCTCCGAGTGAGCAATAAAGCCTATGAAAACGGAAAGCCCCAGCCTCACTTAAGATGCCAGGGCCCAAGAGTCTGGGCTTCTCCTCTGTCATGTTGCTCAATCCTTTACCTCCACCACTAAGAAAGACACACAGTGCCCTGAGGACCTTTCTGGATTTTGGAGGTAATGTCTGTTATAGTTGGGACTATTACTCAGCTCCGTTGATCAGATCCATTACCAACAAGGCCACTAAGGTCAAGGGGTGCCTGGAGAAAATGAGGCCCTGCAGCAGGGGTGACTGTGGTATACGCGGTCTGCCTCTCGGGTCCATGGTCAGGTTGGGTCCAGTTGCCATAGGACCCGGAGTAGGTGTAGGCTGGACCCTCTCCGAGAGACCGAGCTATGAAATCTGTGCTTCCCATCATCTCCAAAGCTAAAGACAGCTGGACAGCAAGTCTTGGTTCTCATTCTGACTACTACACTTCCATTAGGGAGTGAGAGGAGGTCCCGCTCAATCACATGGCTTGAGAGCCACCACGCAAATAAAGGAACTGCTGCATGGACAGGGGTAAGAGTACGTCAAGGGTTTCCAGTACGCACAGGCGTTGAAAGAACCATGTCTGCAGAACAAGACCCCCTGGAGCATCCCCGGGTGCTTCCGTTCTGGGACTAACCACAAATGGGCCAACGCAGCTATGAAGACCCAACCAGAGCAGAACAGCTAAAGGCTCAGCCTTGTTCTGCTTCAGTTCTCCTAGTCTCCTTCCCCTGTCCTCCAGTGTCACCTTCCAAAATAAACCACCTGCAGGCAGTCCCCAAGCCCAGGTTCTGCTGTGTCTTGTACAGCTGGTGTTTGAGGAAGAGAACTCAAGGGGGACAACGATTTTTTTAACGGGTGCTGGGAACTGAACCTAGGCCTTGTGTATGCGAGGCAAATGCCACTGAGCCTCACCCCCAGCCGCTTAATAGTTTTCATTAAAATGATAATTTTGCTCAAAAGCCAGGCAATTCTTTATCTTAGGAACAGACAAACTATACTCCATCTACCAAACAGGAATACTACTCAGGAATAAAAAAGAAATGAACTGCTGATACAAGCAATAGCAAGAATGAATCCAAATGCATGAGGCTTAGTGAAAAGAAGTCAAAGTCTGCATACTGTATGAGATGTTCTGCAAATGAAAAGGCTACAGGACAAGAAATAGATTAATGATTGCCAGGGACCGGAGGTGAGAGAAGGCAAGGACCATAAAGAGAAACAAGGGAATTTTCAGGGTGATCAAAACGTTCTACATCTTGATTTTGAGGTGGTTAAGTGACTCTACATACTTGTTAAAACTCAATAAACTTTATGTTAAATTTTATCGATTTGGGGGTGAAGACAGCTCTCAAATCAGTAAAACAGTTGCCATAACAATTATGCATTCATTTTTCCACCTACGAGAGGCTTTGATGATCTTCCTTCAATATAAAATCCTAATAAAATTGGTTATAAAACTTCTAGCAGGGTGTGGTAGTGCATGCCTTAAACCCAGAAACTCAGGAGGCTGAGGCAGGAGGATTGAAAGTTTGAGGCCAGCCTCAGCAACTTAGTGAGATGCTGTCTCAGAACAAAAAACTAAAAAGGGCTAGGATGTATCTCAGTGGTAAAGCACCCCTGGGTTCAATCCCCAGTACCAAAACAAAACACACACACACACACACACACACACACACAAACAAACCCAACAACACAACAACAACAAAAGCCTTTTAGGTTCACAGTAAATTATGAAGAAGTCTAAAGGGAGGAAGAACCTTAGTTGCACCAAGGAAAATTAGAAACCAACAAAAAAATTACTTTGATACAGGAGAAGAACCCAGCCTTAGAGCTCCTATTATCTTAGAAGACAAGACTTCATTCTAGGATGTTATCATTGTCAAAGTATAAAATATATGATTATTCTGGATAACCAGAAGTTAATAATTATATCAAGCGCATTCTGTTTAAGAAAATAGGGAGATAAGATTTAAGAGGGGGAAAAAGTAAAAAATTAAATTTATTATTTATTTACTTAGTTATTTATTTTTATTTTGGGGCTTGAGCCCCAACATCAGAAAAAAAGTCAATCTGATGTATGCAAATATCATTTAATTGGGTGATTTAGTGATGAAGCACAGATTTTGAGTTTGAATCCTATTGAGAACTAGGGCAAGTTGTTCAATCTCACTGTCGCCCTTTCCTCATCTATAAAGCACGGAAGAAAATAAAACATCATTACAGAAGCCAGGCAGGGAGGGTTTGTGCCTGGAGAACCCGATACCGGGAGGGTTTGTGCCTGGAGAACCCGATACCTGGGAGACCGAGGCAGGAGGATCACTTGAGCAGAGGGAGTTGGAGGCCAGCCTGGGCAACACAGTGAGAAGCCATCCCCGCTCCCCAAAATTTAAACATACATTTAAAAAAAACCTCCTCAGGAGTCTCTTGGGGATGAGACAGTGCACGTGATTTGGGAAACCCAGCGTGTGGAATCGTGGCTGGCACACAGTGAGTGCTCTACTTAGTCGGTGTCATTGTTACCACCTGAGCTTATTCGCTTGTGCTCCTCTTTGAGAAATATATTTTGTTAGCAGATTTTGTCAAATGTTTGTGAGAATAATTAAAAGTTCTGCAAGCATGGGGTCTGAATTCATAAGGTAGTATTGCAAATGGGTAGAAAGCAATGGTGGGGTCAAATAAAAAAGAGCAAAGTGTTTGAATTAGTCAGGACCTGGATTTGAATTTGAACTTCAAAAATACTTACCAAGTGCCCACTAAAGGCAAGGCCGTAGCCAGGTGGTAAGGGTTAGAGTGCGGGGTGAGACAGCCCCAGCCTCACCCCACAATCTCCAGCTGGGGCCTTTTTGCTATTGCCTAAAGTTTCCGTTCCCCCAGCTACAAAAGTGGTGATATTTACCTCCAGAGGCCAAGGTAAAGATGCAGCAAGATCGCGTGTGAACTGCCTTCTCGGCACAAGGCAGGAACTCAACAAATAGCACCGTTGTGGACAGGCAAGAACCAGCGCTGGCAAACCCCCCAAAAGGATGACTTACATAGTTTCTTTGCGTTTGAGCACTGAAGAGATTACTCACTAACCAAACCCCACCAGAACCACTGAAATGATACTCGTTTTCAAGAACATCGAGTTCAGGGGGCTGGGGAGACAGCTCAGTCGGTAGAGTACTTGCCTTGCAAACACAAAGCCCTGGGTTCGATCCCCAGCACCGAACATCGAGTTCTAAGAAGATAACTATGATAGTGTTAAACATTTTGATTCCCAAAGCATGCAATTAAGTGTCAACACCTATTTCTTTCTTAAATTCAGCACAAAGTTTGAAATGTATAAGAGAAAGATTTTTTTAATATAATGTTCTGACTTGTACCTCATTAATACCTGGCCCTTGGGAAAATTAGAAAATACGCTACAATCATTTCATACAATTTTTAATTTTCTTTCTTAATATATGTGATGCCTAAGTCCTAAACCATGATTAAATTAACATCTGTGATTGGCATATATTTGGGGGGTCTTCTGTGAGGCAGTTTTCAGAAAGAACACCATACCTCATACTTTTAGGTCCACATTTAACAATTGTGGCTAATGTCCATAGTTAACAATTGTAGTTAACTTCAAAATTAGTTGGTTTTATGCATGTTGCCTAATTCTAACCTTTGATAGAATGAATGTGGAGCCAGTTATTTTTAAGAGAGATTAATTTATCTTTACAATAAAGATTTTAGAGCTCGAGCTTATCAATTTATAAGAATTATCATATACCACAAAGAAACTAAGCCACTACTATAAAAGAGCCTAAGAGTTTCTTTGATACTATTCTAACAGAGCCTGTTTTAGTCAGATTTTTTGCTGCTGTGACTAAAAGATCTGACCAAACAACTGTAGAGGAGGAAAAGTTTATTTGAGGGCTCATGGCTTCAGAGGTCTTAGTCCACAGAAGGCCAGCTCTATTGGTCTAAGCTCAAGGTGAAGCTGAACATCATGGTGGGAGAGTGTGGCAGAGGGAAGCAGCTCACATTATGGTGATCGGGAAGCAGAAAGAGAGACTCCACTCTCCAGATACAAAATATATACCCCATAGCCACGCCCCCAATGAACCACTTCCTCCAGTCATGCCCCACACACCTCCAGTTACCACTCAGTCTACCCCATCAGGGAATGGTTTGCTGATTAGGTTAAGACTCTCCCAACTCCATCATTTCTCCTCTGCACCTCCATGCACTGTCTTCCTCATGAGCTTTTGGGAGACTCCTCCTATCCAAACCATAACAGAGCCTGACCTCTAGAAACATTTATGTGTGATGTATACAGACGGTACTGTTGGGAGCTTGTTTTACACACAAAGTGAAGGTAACAAAGGCAATAACGTTTGCTTAGAGACTGTGGGATTTCAATGTTGAAAATGAAGCACTCACTTCCTCACTGATGAATTTCCACTCCTGCTTCAGTTCTTCACTCCACATCTCCCACTCTATGGCAGCCTGCAGCAAACAGAGCCATTTCTCCCACAGGGCTGACAGGGCTCTGAGCACACACTCGCCATCCTTTTCTGTGCACCTGTGGCTCAAGTATCTAAGGACCTGTCGCAGTTTCATCAACTCTTTTCTGGTTGACGTGAGATTTGACACCAAGGCCTTTAAAAAAAAAAAAAATGAAAAGATCAGGAGGAACATATGCCTATTGTTTTTTCTGAAACCCATAAATTATCTTAAATCTTCAACAATTAGTGATTTTAATTATGATCATTTTTTATCCTTTGGAAGTCAATTCCAGCCAGATGAGAATTATCCATGAACTATATTCTGCATGTATTTGGAAGTATGAGGACAAATATTGACCCATAAGCCTAAGAATGCACTTTCAAAGGTAAATATTTCAGTTAAAATAAATTAAGTTATTTTAAGTCTCATATTTTACTAGATAATTTATCTGTACAATATTTACTATAGTAACCACCAAAAAATATTTACAGGATCACTCTGCCTTTTTTTTTTTTTTTTTTTTTTTTGCTTTTGGAAGATATTAAACACTGACAATTTAGAAAGTCCTCATTCAAATCCTAGCAGCATAATACCATACCTTCGAACAAATGCAAATAAGCAAAAACTAAAATTGCTTAGTAACAGGGTCTAAGAAATGACAAAAAATCAGAGCTCAAGACAGATGCATGACTGCTCAGTAGGCAACAGGCTCTATCATTGATCCAGCAGCATCCCTCAAGGTAATGGAAAAGTGACCGTTTACAGAGGCCATCAAAGAGGACAGGATGCTAGTGGGGGAGGACTAGACTGTGAATCCAATTAATTAAATCTCTTGAAAACCACAGTTTCATTTTTCTCCCCCTGGCTTCTGGTTTGAGGAATCTTCTCAACTCAGCCTGAGGATTACCACAGGTTCTAAGAGCCACATTTCCCGCTGTGCTTGATCTTCCGAGTCTCGCTCACAGACTCAGGGAGACTCGTGAACACGGTTACCTTGCTCTGTTCCAAGCGCTCTAAAGCTTCCTTGTAAGATCCTGGTAATGGGTTCATGGACTGCCTGAGAACTGTCTCCATTTTTCTGAGGTGAGTACAAATTTCTTCCTTAAAACTTCTGTAGCGTTTGTAATTCTCAAGACACCTGATGAGGCACAGATAGAAAACAGCGATATTATATTTTATTGAATACAATAAATTCTGAACTTCCCAGGATGAATTCTCTACATTCAGTTTTATAAAAAGGATTTTTCTATCCAATGCATTTCGACAGGTTTTCATTGACTACTCACCTCCAAAGGGACCCAGGGGTGGCTTTAAATGCAAACTTTAATAGGCAGATAAGGCTGCCCTTGAAACAGCTAAACTGGAGAGGTTTTTTTGTTTGTTTGTTTGTTTTTTGACTCATTAATTTCACTTCTGCAATATACCTTAAGGAATTAATGCTAAATGTAAGAAATTCGTCCTAAACATGATAAATACTGCACAGTAACACCTTTTAACTCACTAAAGTATTAATTAAAACAGCAAACATTATGTTTAAGAAAAGGTATGTTCAAGTAAATTATAAGAAACCATTATATAAAATTTTATATAGCAATTGCAATTACTTTTATAAAGTGTTATAATAAGGAAAAAATGTAGTGTTACAGGGTAAAAAAATCAAAGTAGGAAATTTTATATTTTTTATTCAACATAATATTGTCATATATTAAAAATACTACAAAATGTTTTCTACAAAACAGATCCTAAATTCTGCAAGGAAAACAATAAAGAGTCTCTATCAAATTTACTTAAAAAAAAAAAAGAACTCCTAAAACACACTAATAAACTGTCAAGCAATTGAGGACCCAAAATCTATCTGTAAAATGAAAATATATAGAAATAAGGAAAGCTATAGGGTCACGTTTTTGCTTTGAGAGTATTTGTGAGATTTTAGTTTTCTTTGCCTCCTAGGTATTTAATAGGAAATCTCCTTTGTAAAGATATATCAATGCACAAAACTAAAATGAATCAGTCCCAAAAATATAGAATACATTCCTACCAATCAGTAAGAAAAAGACAACACAACAAAATATGAGTAAAGACTTGAATTCTACAGAAGAGGAAATATAAACAATTAATAAACATTCAAAAAAGAGATCAAACTCATTATCAGTAATAGAAATTCAAATTTAAACCATAACCAGATAACACTTCTTACTCATCCATTGAGCAAAAAACGTTTTCAACATACCAAGTGTTGGCAAGGATAAGAGACACCTGCAATACTTAAATGCTGCTGGTTTAAGTGGAAATTGCCAAAACTATTTGGCATTAAAAATTTAAGATGCGACCTAGGCAATCCTAATCCTAGAGATATACCCACAGAAAACTCTTGCATTTAAAAATGTTTCTACGAGCAGTGTTTGTGAATACAAAACACCAGGAACAATTCATATGTCCATCAACAGCTAGGTGCATGAATTTTTCTACAGAAAAGAACATGAATAAATCTCAGGGTCATATGATGAGTTTGAAAAAAATGAAGTGATAGAAAAACATACATGGTAGGTACTGGTTTGAAGATCATGAAAACAGAACACATAAGCACAGCAAAAATACAACACAAAGCAAGAAAGTGACAAAAATAATTTTTAAGATGAGTTATTAGAGGAGAGGAAAGAAGCACACAAGAAAATTCAATTAATGTTTATCCTTGAAACTTTGAGTGTTAAAATTTTATCATGGTTCTTTATTTACATCATATACATACTTGCAAAAATATTCTCTTATGTACCCAATATTAATAAGAAAAAATTTATATACAATAACATGCTATGGTTTTCTTTAGTGACTTTTTTTTAAAGCTTTTCCATATTGTCCAAATTAGTGCTCTTGCATACCTGTTTATTAAAGAGAAAACCTTATTTTATGTTCCTTCTTCAAGAAGAAGACCTACCTCTCTACCATAGCTTCCTTCACGGTGGCTGCCTCCTTCATGGCTGAGTTCTTAGAAACTAGTTCCTGTAAAGCACACTGGAGTTTCAGCTTGGCCTCAGGCCCCGACAGAGTTCCCAGTTTCTCGCTGAGATCCTGGATGTCTGCAATTGTGGATTCCAATTCCTCTTGTTTCCAACGAAACCTCTCTAGTGATTCTTGTGGATTATGAAGGTCTACTCTTGGCATTGCAATGATGGCTTCAAGGGAAGCGATGATCTCCATTGCCCTGGCAACTGCTTCGTCATAGAGTTTTATATTTTCATAAGCATCACTCAAGGCATTCTGGAGAACAGAAGATTTAAATGCTGTGACAACACTGTCAAATATTTTGTCATTTTTGAATGTTTGTGTGCATTCCTAATCTCTGAGTCTTATAAGAGCTGACTTCTTATGATTTAACAATATTATACTAGTATTAAAAATGAGTAACTGGGTTGGGGATATAGCTCAGTTGGTAGAGTGCTTGCCTTGCAAGCACAAGGCCCTCGGTTCAAATCCCCAGCACCACAAAAAAAAAAAAAAAAAAAAAAAAAAAAGAATAACTTTTTGTTTGTATGAAGAAGAGTGTTTTCTAGATTTTCTAAGAAATCTAAACCAAATTCAGAAAAATGTCTCATGAATCATGTCCATTGCTGTATGTTCCTGCTCTGGAATTCTTTCACCAGACTATGAATTAAATAAAACAGTGGAATATGTTTAATATGTATAACTTTAATCAGCATCTGTGAACAAATGAAAACAAAACAAAAAATTCCAGATCTCTTTTATCTTTAAATCAATGGCTATACCACTACCTTTAGTTTGGGCATATCATTGAATGTCTCTAGACCTTAGACTTATCATTAAAATAAGAAATAGCAGGGTATGGGCTGGGGGCGGTGGTGCACGCCTGTAATCCCAGCAACTCAAGAAGCTAAGGAGGATCGAGGGTTCAAAGCCAGCCTCAGCAACTTAGTCAGATCCTGTCTCTAAATAAAATATAGAAAGGGCTGGGAATGTGGCTCAGTGGTTAAGCACCCCTGGGTGGTTCAATTTCCAGTACAAAAAAAAAAAGGCAAGGTGTAGTAGTGCCCACCTGTAAACCCAACTACTCAAGAAGCTGAGGCAGGACAATTTTAAGTTGGAGGTCAGACTCAGCAACTTAGAGAGGCCATGTCTCAAAATAAGAAAATAAAAAAGGTTTAAGAATGTAGCTCAGTGGTAGAACAACCCAGGGTTTGGTCTCCAGGATCACACATTCATAAAAAAGTTACAACTACATGACTTAATTTTCAGTACCAGAGACTGAACCCAGGCAAGGTCTTGTGTCTGCTAGTTCTACCACTGAGCTATATACCCCTAGCTCCAAAATAAATCACTTCCCATCCAGTTCTAATTATATTATTTTGGGGGTTTACATCAGTTGTTTCCTGAAACTATTAAAACTGAGAGAGGTTCTCAGATTTCTCAACATGTGTTATGAACCTATTTAAACAACACATTCAGGTTCCTCATTTGACTTTATATTTCTGTAGCACTTACATCTATCAAAATATTTCAAATACATTACTTAATAATAACTCTTTGAATTAAAGAAGTTATTTCCCCCATTTTATAAGTCGAACGTGACAGACTTGACAACATCACATGAGGCATCTGTGGAGTACAGTGTGAAAGATGTCTAAAACACCTGCCCTCCTATCAGAAGGAAAGCGGGGAGTGTGCTGGGGTCGCCCTCCAACAGAGGGCAGCAAACATCACAACTACTACACTCTATGGTTGGAGCGTGAAAACAACCATTATTAGCACATGAACAAATGGGTGTGGCTGTGTGCCAATAAAACTTTATAAGTCAAGGCCTATAGGCAGGATTTGGCCATGCCTTACTATTTCCGAAGACAAAACACACACACACACACACACACACACACACACACACACGAAAAATTTAGTTCTGATTTTCATAAAGGCTATGAGGGAAACAGATATAGAGATGTCAGATTAGTGTTTTTCAAACTCTAAGGTACTGAATTCAGATGTAGATTGAGTCAAGATTATAAAGTTACACTTTTGCAAAGAGCTATCTTCCTGTGAAGAATTCTGTAGACACTGTAACTTTTTTAGAAGTACAGATATTGACTAGAGTAAAACAAACAAATGAAAAATAAAAATGAAAGCCATGAAATGAAAACAGATGTATTAAATATCTAATTAAAAAAAACTTACCATGCGTAAATCAATGCTCCTGCTAAGCTGTATCTGAAGAGTTTCAATGTCATGCAGCTTCGTCTCCACGTCACTAATTTCAGGAGAATTTTCTTCTTTTTGCTTCTCAGTAACAGTCACAGCTTTAATACTACACATTTCTGCCTGAACTAGTTCTAGAAGTGCTTCACAATTATCCTTCTCATTTTGAATATGTTTAATTTCCAAATTTATAAGTAAAGGCTGCTGTAATTGAGATTTAATCTGATTTAAAACAAGTAAGGAATTTTCCAGTTGGTCCTGAAAAGTCTTTTCATCGATTTCTTTTGGCTGGAATTCTAGTACCATGTGTTTGAGAACCTTGTGTAACTTATCATTTTCTTCTGCATTCAGAGTTAGTTGTACTATTTCTTTCTCTTTGAATGAGTCATCAAAGGCCTTGTTTTCACTTAATTTCTTTAGTATCTCATTATATAAGTACTTGGCTTTCTCAATCTTCTGATTCAGAATTAGTACATTGAGCATACTGCTCTCTGGTGAAGCATTAGGAGCTTTCTGCACTAATTCAGCCCCTTTCTTAATTTGCAAATCTATATCCCTCATTTTACTTAGTAATGCTTGATATGTGCCATGTTCTGCCACAAACGTATCCAACTGTTTGATTTTTTCTTCAAGTTCCTTTTCTTTTTCAACTACTTGGGTTTTCAACTGGTCAAGTTGTGAACAGTCCCAGTTCAGCCCTGTGTAGTGAAACAGTTCTTTAAGTTCCAACAGTTTTAAGATCCTACATCGAACACCAGCAAGTCTGTCTTTAAGATTATAGAACTCCTCTTTCACATCTTGGTTTATGTCTTGGTTAAGCAGTAGTTCCTTATGCTGTATATAGTCAACCTCCTTCTGGAGAGCAGATGTTTCTTCATGGAGTTCTCTGTAAGAATTTAGCTTGTGTTCGACTTCACTGCACTTACTCTGAATGAATCTTTGTGTTCTGTTGGCTCTGATCTTGAGATGTTTCAAACGGTCATTTAGAAATAATCTTTCGAACACATTTAGATCCTTAGAGATGTTTGCTAGTTCCTGAAGAGATGTTGAGACCACACTCTCAATTTCTCGTAGCTCTACCTGAGATGCCTTCAAAGTGATGTGGACATGTTCTAGCTCAGTTTCTGTGGAGGCCACTTCCATCTTGGGAATGATCAGTGCTTCCTTTCTTTGAAGGGTGAGTTGAGCCTTCCCAATCACTGCAAAGAATTGGCTTCTTTCTTCCAATTTAAATTCCAACTGCTGTGATCTCTGAGTTGATGTTAAAACTAGCATTTGATATTGACTCTGTAAGTCCTCCAGGAGGCTATTTAAATCATCCCTCTCATCCACTGTAAGGCTTGGAATGATATCTTTGACCTCCTCCACCAAGGACTCCATGGTCTGCTGCTTATCCAGAATACCATCATGAGCCATCTTGCATTTTCTGATTTGTGAAAGAATGTCGTCTGGGAAAAGGCAAATGTGGGGAGTCAGTGTACTCAGCAGATTCTTGACCCAATGGATAGTCTCCTTTATCTTGTTCTTTATATCACATTTCTTCATCTGATTTTCCACCTCCAGGTTTAATGGCTCCAATGTTTCCAACTGCTTCTTCAAATTATTTATTGCATCTTCTAAAATCTTCTTTTCTTTTTCTCCCCAGATCCTTTTCATCTGAAGTTCGGCTTGCGTCTTTAAAACCAAAAATCGATGCTTGATGGCCTGGAGTTCAGTGGCTGAGGCAATGATGCTGTGGCTCCCCTCTTCTTCTTCTAAAGAGTTCAGCCTTAACAGCAGACACTGCTGCTGCTCATGCAGCGAAGTCTCCATGTCGTGGAACTTATTCACGAGGGAGGTAAATTCACCGTATTCCACTACCTGCTGTAAATGCTTCTTCTGAACCAGCTGTTCCATTTGCTCCCAACCATGCTCAAGTTGCTGAATCTGGTTTTCTAGCAGTTTCTTATCCATGTCAGACAGATGAGGGGATAAGCTCTCCCATTCAGCTTTCAACTTGCTTAAAGAACCTTTCTCTTTTTCCATTGATCTCAGGAATTTCTTGATTTTGTCTAGATAGGTTCCACTATCCATTGGTCCTCTAGAAAAAAAAAAAAAAGAATAAAAATAGAGCTTGTTCACATTTAACATTTATTACAAATCAACATATAGTTAAATAATTATTAAAAGAAAATAATTCTGCTTTGAAGTCACAGAAAAGAAGATTAGGATATCTATACAAAATATTCTATCCTTAAAATATAAATAAAAATCTTGTTTGCTGTGGCTTTCAATTAAGGGGTGATAATGCAGAAAACGTGCCTTTGAAATGGTATCATTAAAACGGAGAACCAAAGAAAAGGACTGAAGAAAGAACTGAAAAGAACAATGTATATAAAAACACTGTATACTGTAAAGGGCTTGGACAAAGGTTAGTCTAGGACTGAGAGAAATTACCATAATATCAAAAACCTTTGTCAACAACTTTCTAACAATAATTATGTAGATATCGACTAAGAAGTCCTAATTATCAAGCTAATCTTTTCGGTATAAAGTATTTTCCTCAAGAGATATTACCAAAAGTCAACCTCACTTAGATATACATAGAAAGTGTTTTTAATGAAAAAAAGTTCACCTATTAAAACTATGTCTGTCACCATTTGTCATCATTTTAATGGCAAAATGAGTGCATGTATTTTAAAGGAAACCATTAATATGCATGTGTGTAAATATATACATGTATGTGTGTATACATATATATTCAATATGTACTAAACTATCCAAACCAATTATGCAAATGGCAAATAATTATACACGTTTTTCTCCTTCTCACAGTTTAGAATAAATTCTTATCAAAAAGAACAATGAATTTCATAGGACTGAAATATATTTTGCAGATATTTATCCTGTGAACTGTTTAATAACTTAATTTGTAAACCATATTCAGTGGTCTGGGGTTGTAGCTCAGTGGTAGAGTGCTTGCCTAACACGTGTGAGGAACTGGGTTCGATCCTCAGCACCACATATAAATAAATAAAATAAAAGATACTACATCCATAGACAACTAAAACTACTTTGAAAAAAAAAAAAACATTCAGTAATACACATTTTTTCCTAGCATGAAACGAACAAAGTTTTCTTAAATGGCTTCTGCTATGAAAGATTATTTGAAGGATGGGGATATGACTCAGTGGTAGAGCACCTGCCTAGCATGCATGAGACCCAGGGTTTATTTTCCAGCACAGCAAAAAACCAAAAACAAACCAAAATGAGTCCCTTCCAAATTCCTATTTTAAAACCTAATCAATAACTTAAGGGTATTAAGAAGTGGAGCTTGGCAGGTAATTACATCATGAGGGCAAAACCCCTTATAAATATGAATGGGTTTAGGGGTCTTTAAGAGACATCACATTTATTAGCATCTTGATCTTATACTTCCCAACCTCATAACTGTGAGAAAGAAATTTTTATTGTTTATAAGCCATCCAGTCTATGGTATTTTGTTATAGCAGCCCAAACAGACTAAGCCAGTGCCACATAGAATTCATTTCCATAGAATAGTTTCACAATCATGATATCCTTCACCATCTAAACTCTGAAAACTCTGAGCCTGTCCAAGGTAGTGAGGGCTGTGCTTAAATAAAAAGCACATGAGTCCTACACTGCTACACTTACACTTTTAGACTTTCCTTTTCTGTCAACAAGGCTTTCATCAAGGATTCAACGGAGGTGACATGTTCTTGAAAATGTTTAAGGAGATAATACTGGCTTTCTTTCTTTTTCTTCAAAGCAGTAAGTGCCTGAAGCAGACTATCCAAGTGGTGTGCTGAATATCTTGTATTGTGGAGGGCCAAAGTACTTGCTTCTGTTTTGTTGAGACATTCAGATTGTTCTAGTGGTTCAATGGCAGCTTTCTTTGCTTCAAACCGATTATATAAGTCCTAAAGAACAAGCCAGACAAACCAGTAAACATATACATGCATTTACTCATTCATCCATTTTTTCTTTCCTTTCCTCTTTCTTTCAGATAACACAGCCTATTCCCAAGGTGATATTTCAAATATTTCATCTGTAAACAGAGAAACTAAAGCCACGATAGCTAAAAGAATTTTTTCACTACAGTCAAGATAAAATCTAGACCAAAGTTCACCTCTGGCTCAGCCTTTAGTATCAGTTATATGATCCCACTGTCTTAAAAGTTTCTGCAGTTTCTGCAGGAAAATTTATTTTCATAATTTACTTATAATAATATGTAATATTATCACCTGTCATATTATTATTAGTTACTACTACTACTAATATCATCTCTCATTCCTAGATACATATTTCCTATTATGGAAACTTGGTTAAGATTGTAGGGACCATTTATAGTTTCATTTTTAAAAATACATGGTCATGTACTGGATTTTTAGATTGCATAGCTACAAGTACATAAATACATTAACACGGCCTATAAACACAGCTGCCAGAACAAAGCAGGACCCGTGACTCTGATGGTTAGGAAAAATAAAAAGACTGTCAGAATCGGAAGACTACACATGACCACAAAAAGGAGGGATGACAAGTCAGAAAAATCCAAATTTTGTTACTGAATAAGTTTTCAGGAACTTTCTGAAAGAGAAAGAAGACGAGTGTTCATTAAACCTTTCCACTTGTTAAATGGAAAGATTTATACAACCTACTGATGAGGACATGATTATACAGTTACCAAATTCATCATCAGGCAGAGGTTAAATAAGACTTTTCACTCTGTACAAGAAGGTTTTTTGGTAATTAAAAGGTATTGTGCTCTGCTGGACGAGTGGTGCCATCCTGTGGTCAGTGTTTCTGTGTTTCTGTACCTCTATTTCTTTTAATTGTTCATTTCTCAGCAGAACATCCAATTCCAAAGGCTGATTTTGTAGCTCGTTGACTTTCTGCTCATCTTCAATGTTGTTCATGCTTTCTTGAACATGGAGAGGAAGTTGTTTTGACAAAACCATTTCTGCGGCTGAATTCTGAAAACATAAAAAGATTAATTGCCGAGAAGTCTACCTCCCAAAAGAATCATTTTTATTTTTCTTGATTAAAAAAATCATGATTTCTTCTATTGACTCAGATTAAAGACTTGTAAGGAAGTATATTTGGGCATTATCAAAGGTGATTTTTTTTTTCCCATACAATAAAGAATAGCTATGTTGGTACTTCCAAGAAAGTGAAACATTTTTACAAGATAGTGTAGGATCCTGTGTTGTTCCATTATATATCAAGGCATCATATATCATCTTTATTTGGGGGGTGGGTACTGGGGATTGAACCCAAGGGTGTTTAACCACTGAGCAACATCCCCAGCCCTTTTTATTGTGAGACGGGGCCGTACTAAATTACTTAGGGCCTCACTTAGTTGCTGAGGCCGGCTTTAAACTTATGATCCTCCTGTCTCAGCCTCTCAAGCTGCTGGGATTACAGGTGTGCATCCTGGCTCTGAGGTATAATACCTAGTCTTAAAGAAACAAAACAGGATGGACAAGTCAAAATTTCCCAAATTTATATTTGGTATTGACTATGATTCAGAGAACAGGTCAAAAACTAGGCACTCATTGTTACCCATCTGTACTTAAAATAAGTGGTTAAGTGAAGGAAACACCAGGATTTCATGATGTTAAGAATAAATGATATCTTAAGCCATATAGTAGTAAGAACTATAGCCTAGGAAAGGTGGCACAGTTTATATATGGGCTATATATGGACAGAGAGACAGAGAGAGAGATCAATCTTTTTTGAAATCTTTAAGAAGCTGCATATCTCAAAAGGACACAGACATCTCAGGACACTCACATTCATTTATCCACTCTTTCAATAAACATCGTTGAGAACTTATGTGTACCAGGTCCCAGGACAGTAATTTTTAAAGATTTATGTTATTTTGCTGAGATATTAGCTTTTATTTCCAGTTAACTTTATAAAAGAAAGACCTCTTAATTTTGCCATACACTTTGTCAGCAGAACCTTTGAGGAATTACATCTTAGAACAAAATGTGTCCATATCCCCCAAAAGGTGAAATTTTTGTCTTAAAACGACTCCCTGGACAGTAGTATGAGATGTTAGCAATAAGGGGAACTAGACGCTGGGGTTTCAGGGAACTGATTATATTATCTTTGAACTTTCCCAAAGCTATTTTAAAATTAAAAACCTATTTAAATTCGACAAATACTGCCTGGAGCTTCACCTGTTTTAACTGGTAAGAGCGTTCAGCTGTTCAGGCTTATTGGTTTTTGAAGTAACACTTGGCACAAGGCACTTTTTCAAAAAGGTTACGGATGATTAAAATGATGTGGCAAACTTCCTCCAGACTTAATGATTTAATTCACATGAACTTGGTCAAAGTCTACATGGAGGACGGCATCACCGCAGGAAAGGTCCAGGAGAGGAGAGAGGGGCCACATTGCAGGTTTCCAGGGGTGGGTTTGATCAGAGCCCCCTGTAAACCCACCTGGCACACGAGCATGAGCTACAGGCCCAGATACCAGGCAGCAGAAGAGCTAATTTACCAATTTTCAGTCACCTACTAAGAATTCAGAGCTCTCGTCTCTCTTACCTGCTGAACCAGTGCCTGAGGACTGCCGTCACACAGGGAAACACTAGCGACACTTGTAATGACTGCCTTCAGTGGTCAGAAAAAGTGTACTTAAACACCTGGAATCACCCCAAGACGCCATTCCTTTACCAAACCCAAGAGCCATCTTCTAGCCTGGCAGAAAAGCCAACAGAATCGCTCAAACGAACATTTCAAATTTAAAAGGCAACATTCCTTTGCTCATGACAGGGGGATCGGAATGCAGATGCCAGGACCTGATTGGCTACTGGAAAGTTCTCTCGTGACCAGTCATCCTTCGCTCAGTACCCTTTGCTGTATCTTACTTTGATTCTGGGAGCTTATTTGAAACATTTTATCTGAGGTTATACTTCAAGCAAATACAAAAGAGCAAAAATAACAGACACTCATTACTGAATACACAATGCAATACAATTTTCTGTATTAGAAAAATACCTTAAAGCCCAGCCCCATCCCTCTTCCTCTTTTCCTCTCCAGCACTAACCACTACTCTAGAGTCCACCTACCTGTCATTAGACTGTGACTACATGCAATAGAACTGGCACAGTAGTATTGTTTTTAATAGTTATGGAAATCAGAATCATGCATGTATTATTTTATATAGTTTGTTCTGCTCAACAGTGTATTTTGGAGATTTATCTGTGTTAACAGGTATAAATCTAATTTAGCTTTGTATCTGTCCCAGTGAATGAATGAATGTGACTTATTTATCTCTTAGACTACAATGGACGATAACATCATGTCCCTCTCTTCCTGTCACACCTAGTACTGATACACACTCTACACTCCTGTATGGTTCTTACACATGCATGTGAATTTCTTTAGGATATCTGCCCAGAACTCAAATTAACAGCCACAATACATGATCCATTTGATTCTCAATTGATTATTGATTTGCTCTCCAAAGTGAATTATGGTTTCTATTTCCATCAGTGTGAACAGTCAGGAGAGCAAGTAGGTAACAGCGTCACCACCCTCTCTCCCATTCAGAGGAATGGTCCCACACATGGCACCATTGTGACCACCAGGACCCAAAGTCCACCACTTGGAACCTGCCAACAGGGGGTCAGCGGGTCACACACTGGCTCTAAGGGACATGCTTCTTCCTTCTCTAAAACCTTCCAACATGAAGCAGTAAAACACGATCTAAGCATAAACCTTATGGCCATCAGAGACCAAAAAAAAAAAAAAAAAAAAAAAAAAAAGGGGGCAGATCAACAGACTCGGAGGCTGCTGATTTCTCTTCTGTAACTCTAATGTCTAACATGTCAAAGTGACCCATGAAGCACATGTGACTCAGTCATGCTCCTTCTCGGATCTCATCTCTGGCTCTCCACTACCCTCTACCTCCTGCACTCTGGCCAAGGAGCCCTCAATCAGCTTCTGAAACTCCTGCTTTCTCCCACCAATTCCTCTGTCAAGAAAGCTCCCCACACCCAGCCCAGAGCCCCGCTGTCTCCAGCTGACCCTTTTGGTCTCTGTTCAGGGGTTGCTTCCTGAGAGTAGTGCTCTCCATCCCTATTGTCCAGACCAGACTGCTTTGTTAAAGGCTAACCCCACACCGGGCTCCTTCTTTAAGTTCCCGTAATTAGACTCTCACTAGTGCAATTCACTGAGTAACGCATGTCTCCCCCATGAGACGAGAAGCTCTATGAGAACAGAGATAGCATCTATGTCTGAGTCCTCATTGCCTGTTCAATTTATTTTACTGAATGTATGCACAGATGAAATCAAGTCAGAGAAAAATGAGGACATTTTATTCAGTCTTCTATTTTTAATATTAATAATATGTGAGTTATAAAGCAGAATGGAAAGAAAATGAGGACCTGTCAATCTAGCAGATGTTGGCCAGACATCTGTCAGGATTGAGGGAAACACAAGAGTGGAGGTTTGAAAGAAATGAATACAGGTTGCCTCCTGGGTTCTCCTCCCAGCTCTGTTGGACTTTAAGTCCATTCTCTGAATACAAAGGTTAGGAAAGAAAATTTCTAAGGTCTCTTCAGCCCAAGATTTTAGGACCTTGGAGCACATTCTCAAATGCACATGGCTTAGAGATGGCAAGAACATGTACACAGCATAGGTTGCTTATCTTGTAAAAGAATAAATCTTGGAGTGTGAAAAATACCTCTAGAGTAAGAAGCAAGACTCAAATGCAGGCCAAAACAAGCAAAGGATGCTTTGAAGATGGAGCAGACACAAGACCCAGCTAGGTGCTCTGTTAGGTATAGTTATTGAGTTACCAGAAGAAACATCAGAAATAGACATCAGTTATCCCAGAACTGAAGAGCCTAACCTAGCACAGACTCCATGTCTGGCTCCTGCTCACTCACCCACTGGAAGCCTTGCACGTCTTGCCTACCTGGCCGGGTGATCACCTTAATTTCTAGGATTTATCTACAGATGCCTTCTTATACACCAAGTCATAAATGATCAGAAGTTTTCGAAAAGGACAAAAAACAATTCACAAATAATGAACAGCAATTACAACAATGATAAGGAAATTAAAGAAGTAATTACAGACAAATGGTTTTGGGTGCCTTTTTTTATTTTTATTCCCCAAAGCAATTATGTCGTATAGATTGCCGTTTGGGAAAAATGCAGCATGAAAGATCACTGAATACCAGTGAAATGGTAAGACTGCTTTATGATACTTTTGAAAATAAAAAAAAAAAAAATAGGGAACATAAGAATTTCAATGCGTTTACTCTTTATCACTTCCCTTTATGGACCCTAAAATTCCAGGAGATTAGACAGTGTTGACTTTTCAGCATATCCTAATAACATGTTACTTTACTTAACTTATATAGGAAGGAGGAAAAGAAAGGTAGTTCTGCCTATTCATTCTTAAAAACTCTTAGAAAATTAACTGAGTGCTGTGGCACCTGCTGTAATCCAAGCTACTTGGGAGGCTGAAGCAGAAGGATCACAAATTCAAGGCCAGCCTCAGCAACATAGTGAGACTTGTCTCAAAATAAAAAATAAAAAGGGCTGACAATATAGCTAAGTGGTAGAGTGTAAAGTATCCCTGGGTCCATTTCCCAGTATGTGGGGGTGGAACTCTTTATCAATTCACAGCTATAAAAATATGCTATGCTGTTGGAGCATCATCACCCAACCCTCAGAATTTTGTAATTTCTTTTGTCTCTAGACAGTCTTAATATTTCCAACATTAAAGAAACAGTCAAAAAAAGATCTAGATTTAATGTGTCTCCTAAACTTTATCTAACTGATATTATTAGCAATAAATTCAAATGCAGACATGGCAATTTTTGAAAAGTAAAATCATATATTCTATAAAAATTAATATTTAATAAAGAAAATAAAAACAACCTAAAATTCTTCTGAAGACTATTTTAAATTATCTGACAAAACATCCTAGATTTCAAAATCATGTGAGGTGAGCACAGATGGGATATACCTATTTTAATTATGTGACAATAACATACCTAAATTGATGATTGACATTTTAAGTCTGAACAGTAATATTTCACCACTAAAATCTGGATAGTTTTCTAAGGGCTCTTTTTACAAGTGAGCTTCATAAATAACCAGTAGGCTAAGGATTTAATTACAGGTCAACAGAACTAGAGCAAAACAGGTCTCCTTAAGTGCTTATAATCAATTCAGTGCTTATTTTCACTATTATAATAGCTTTATTTTAATCAGATTTAAAATTAAGTAAGTGGTTCTTTTATGTGCTTTACCTATTCATGATACTGAGGTGCCTGGGTCCTAATGCTGAGTTATAGCATTGTCACATTACACATGTATTTTATTTGTCTCTACATATATTTGATCTTTGATTTCTTTTGCTAGGTATTGTTATTGTTGTTCAGTCTTGAAATTGCTCTTGACCTTTCATAATCTTATACAAAGTTAAGCACTTTAATATTACATGATATAAGCACAGCTGACACTTACAGTAGAGAAAGCCCAGAATCAGAAAAATATTCATCCTACAGAAGAGTAAATATTGCTAGAGAATTAAAACTGATCTTCTTTATTAAGACTTATGAAAAGCATTTGAAGACTTAAATTCCTTCATCTGCCCTGAAAAAAAAAATCATCTAATAAAATCTCAAACTACAAAACCTTTTGTCATCCAAGATTAAGTAAACAGCTTAATAAATTAAGAAAACATCATTAGGTTATGATCTTTATATATTTTATATACTTATATGATCTTTATATACTTTTTAATAATCTCTAATGAATTCATATTGAGTTCATGGTTAAAATGGGTCTGGGAAGTTAGTTTAGAAGTTATTAGGCAACTAACCCCATTGGCAACCTTTTATGCTAGGTTTGTGTCCTGTCCAACTTATCCTATAGAAAGCACTCCTGCATTTTTCCTTTTTTACTTCATCTATTCCTCTTTAAATACCATTAAGGAAGTTTCTTCCCCATATACAACCTCAAGAGTCTGGCTCACGGATGCTTTACTCTGTAAGACTTACTTCCCTAAGAATATCTAATACAGTGGGATTTATAAAAAGGCTTTTCTCATGGCCAGAAAGTCCATTGGCAATTAACCTTTTTGACATATTTCTAGAAAATCTTATCTGGTTCCTTTAATCATTCGTGCATTTTTGTTCCAAGAAGACAATCAAAAGGCACGCCCTCTTCATTCCTGTTGATTACATGTTCCATAAAAAGCTGATGAGAGCTCATGCCTGACCAGCCTAACCTCCTGACTGTCCACTGTACCCTGGATGGAGAGAGACTGGGTGCCAAACACAGTTGACTGGGTGGCCCTCTCACTGCCTTTACCATGTTGATCTATAAGCTACAGGAAAGCACTTTAAGAATCATAGGAAAAAGCACCTATTTGGTTATTTAGAATAAAATCAAGAAAAATCCTTCTTCCTTCTGCCCCAAGAAAATTAGGAGTCTGAACGTAAATATTTTCACACTGAAAGATCGGACATTTAAGATCATATTTGTAGTATAGGGTTAACATATACAGAAAGAAAGGAACCTGTTCGTTTCTAACTGTATCTGGTTTCATTTATAAAATCAACCAAAAAGAAAGAAAAACTGAGCTGTTAGAGTCCACCCCTCCTCAGGAAATCGTTACAGCAAATGTTGTTTTCTTTTGCCGTTTCTAATTTGCCTTTGTGCTCTTGACCCAAGAAACTGCATCTGATTACCTATCTGTGAGAATAATATACCTAAATTGATGATTGACATTTTAACAGACTAAGCGGTAATATTTCACCACTAAAATCTGTATCATTTTCTAAGGGTTCTTTTTACAAGTGAGCTTCATAAATAACCAGTACGCTGAGGATTTAATTATGAAGTCAGAATGCTTGATTCACGACCCTCTTTTCAGAGCCTAACACCTCTTCTTTCTTAGACTTGTCCTGGAGAGTGTAATCACCAACACTTACCTTGTTTACTTCCCAGTCTTCCTCCAGCTCTTCCACTTCCAACCAGAGCTGAGTGGGCTCCGCCACTTCAGAAGTGGCCTGCTTCTGTCCGCCTGCCAGAGGAAACTTCTCATTCTTTTCTGTTGAGCTTTTTAATTTGAGAAGGCTATTGAGACGATCTTCAGTCTCCTGTTTAGCAGACTGAATTCTATTTTCCAAATCTTTTTGTTTACACGTAAGTGATTTTATATCATCTTTAATAATAATCTGTCCCACTGAAGATGTATTTTGCTTGATGGATTTTGCTAATGCTGAAATCTTCTTCAGTGTGTCATCTTGTAAACTGAGTCTACTCTCTAGTTCCTGTAAGTGGAGAAAAGATTATTATAAAAAGCATCTCCATTGAATTGTCAGAAGAGCTGGATTCTGTAAATCACAGTACTACATTAGCAGAAATCATATGTTTAAAAACTCAATCAATGCAGACCACAAAGAAGAAACTCCAGGCAAGATGTAAGCCAATATAGTATCAAAACAGATTTTATAAGAAACTAGGAGATTTCAACAAGTAATGCAACAAATGTTTTCAGCACCGTATATAAAAAATGGGAGGTAGTCAACAGATATCTGTTGAATATTCATGTTTTGTTTAAGATCATTTTTCTACAAGTCAAAACACTAAAGAATAAGTGCCTGCTATGTGCAAAGTATTAAAAAGAAGAAAAGAGCCATGTGCCCAAATGAACGTAATTCTAATATTTAAAATTCAAAGATTTGGGGGAGATAAAAAATCAAAATATCAGGTGTACCCTCTTAAATACAGTAGGAATTCAATCAATAATCACTACATGCATGAATAAATGAGGCTAATTTGAAAACTCCAGACAGAAGAACTTGAATTACTATATTAGCTATTGATATTACTGTTGAAATGGAATATGCTTTATAGTTACTGTATGGACCATGCAGGATTTATTAGTCACTAATCTAAAGGGCAATAAGTATTCTTTCATTCATTTAATAGTCAAGTACCAGGATAGGTTTGAAGTTCCACAAATGAATAAAAGAGTCCCTTCAAGTTCATACAGTCTACTGGTACAGACAGGTCATGGGTAGAATTATCTCCAAAGGCCACTGAGTCAGGGTATGCTTCAACTTAAATTACAAATGGATTTGGCTACTAAGGAAGAATGTTCCCATTTTTTTTCTGATTTTTCAGAACTTTAACTATCCAAGAGTCATTTAAATAGCACTTAAATTTCTGATCAAAAACATTGATTAGTCAAGCTGTAATGAATATTGATTTTTTTCTATTGATTTCTATTGCATCTGGACATTGTTTAATACCTGCAGTTTCTGCAATTTGTCCTCAATTGCTATTTGATCCACTGGCAAATCAGAAAAGTTAACTAATTCCTTGGAGAAATTGTCCAACGTGGTATTCAGTTCTTTGATGCAAACCTGGTATGAGTGGTGTTCTTCAACATGACCCTCCAGTTTTTGTACAGAATCCTAAAAATAAAAAACATTGACAAATTATAAGTTAATTCTTTCTGAATTTTTCACTTAGGAAATAATTACACAATTTGTAAATACTTGTTCTGGAAGGTATCATCTTGAAATAGGAAGGTGCATGGCCAGGCACAGTGGCACGTGCCTGTAATCCCAGCAACTTGGAAGGCTGAGGCAGAAGGATTGCAAGTTCAAGTCTAGCCTGGCAACTAAGCAAGAATCTGTCTCAAAATACAAAATAAAAAGGGCTAGAGATGTAGCTCAGTGATGGAGCACCCCTGGATTTAATCACCAGTACCACAACAGAACAAAACAAAGCAACAAAAAGCAGAAATATATCCACAACTTATCCAGAGTCCCTAAGTAAAGATCTCAGTGTCTGAAATACTTTATTGTAAAATCTCCATCTTCCCCCAAAAATGACTCAATAAAAGCTTTTGTTGTTCTCATGCTTTCTTGCCCTCATTTCCTTCCAGCAGGCTTTTTTTTTTTTTTTTTTTTTTTTTTGGCAAGAGACTTACAAAAAGAAATGACTGTAAATTATATCCTTAAATCACAAATATCCATAATAAATCTGGTGCCTTAATGATCTGTTGCTTTAAAACCAAGAATTCACACTTGGAAATGAGCCTGTATGAGATCAACCTCACCCCATGTACCTCTCCTAAGACTCAAACTCAATTCTTGTGTTGGAAAAAAGTAATTCTAACCGAAGAGCAAAACCATCTTCAGGTTCTCTCCATGGGATAAGAAAATAAGATAAACACACCTGATCAGAAAAGCAGCTAGTATTAAATGAAATGATATATAGCCAAGCAGGTACACCTTAACCCCTGCCCAACTCCTAATATCTGGACAGGCAAGATTTCTTACCCAAGTAATCCTTACTCTGAACCCAGCTTTCAGTGTGCAAAGAATTACAAATGGTTCCGTTAAAAGAATATATTTCCTCTTGACAAGCTGAAGATTAACCTCAACTCTTTTCCTGCAGATAAGGTGTAAAGATCCAAGGGAGGGGCACTGATAAGAAGGTGGGTACGAAATAAATGAAATATTACAATGGATAGATGAACAGGTGGGTGGATGGATGGATAATGAAGAGACTGTCCTTTTTGTAGAGATGCCTAGAATCTTAAACTATTCAATCCCCAGAGAAGCAAAGTTCAATGAAAGGAAATAGTACCATCAGGGGCATGGCTTTGGGGTATATATTTTGTATCTGGAGAGTGTAGTGTATGTGTGTGTGTGTGTGTGTGTGTGTCTCTCTCTCTCTCTCTCTCTCTCTCTCTCCTTCCTGATTACCATGCCACATTCTTCTGCCATGATGTTCAGCCTCACCCCAATCCCTGAGGAATGGAGCCAGCCTTCTGTGGACTAAGACCTCTGAAACCGTGAGCCCTCAAATAAACCTTTCCTCCTCTAAAGTTGTTCTGGTCATCAGCAGCAGAAAAAGATGACTAAAACATCATGGTAAAACGATAAATTAAACTTTAAAAGCTTTAGGTTTACCAAAAGAATGATAGCCAAGAAAAGAGTCCCAGATATGAATTTGGAGTAATATAATGGTTGCAGCAATCATTAAAAATTGTGTTTGTTAAAGAATAAACTTGACCTGCAGTTGTTGAAGAAGACTCTCGTGTAGATGTTTTATTTCCAGCCAAGGCTCCTCACTGAAGCTGGGATTTTTAGTGCACTCCAAGAGGTAATTTCCTTGAGATTTTAACTCCTTTAGCAAGGATGTCAAATCTTGTGCTTTCTGGAGGAATTTCTTATAAATTTTTAACTGGGCTTTCTTCTCCAGCAGACCGTGTTGAAGGGCAAAGCCTGCTTCTTGCTTCTTCTTTAGTTCTGTGAGCATTAATCTCAGATCCTCCTTACTTTGCAAATACTTTTCTCCTTCTAGCAGAAGCTTTTCTTGATGGCTAAATTTTGCCAAATATTTTATAAATGAAATGATAGCAAAATGGAAGGGCATTTTGCATACAATAATTGAACACACATTATAATAAACAATACTAATAATAAATAATAGTAATACACATTATTTCCAGAGACTCCTTGGGCACTATAATATTCTAAATGGCACTAAATTTAGCTTGGAAATCAAGACAGAAATTATTTGAATATCTAAAATATAAATTTTTTGTTACATAGTTTGATCAGAGAATATTTAATACTTTAAATTTCAAACTAGTCCCAGTGGTTTTGTTATACTCAAATGTAATTCTCATATTTCTTACAAAAGTAAAATAAACATTCAGTATGTTAACCAATTAACTGAATTATGCTTTCTATAACTTAAATTTAGTTGTGATTTGATGGTCTTCTTAAAAAAACATAAGCCTCATATTTCTAAACATGAAAGATACCATTTAATAAAGACCTAGTAGGAAATAAGTATTTTCTCCAGAAATAGGTCTACAGGATTCAGCCAACATTTATCAATGTTTCCACTTTAAGAATTTCTTAGAAAAAAAATATTTGAAAGCATCAATTACTGTGCAGTGAGGCCATGCAGGTGCTGAGGCTGCCTGAGGGGAGAGGGTGAGTAGAGAAGTAAGGTTGAAGGTGGAATGAGAGGTGACATGACTTTGTTGGGAAGAACCCCCAGGATGACGCACCAGCCACACCAAACACTGCCTGAGCTACACAAGAGCAGTTTCCTATCTGACCTAGAGAACTATTTCTCTTGCCTGGGACACCACTGACTTTCTCTCCAGTAGATATTATATCCAAACCCAGGCACCAGACAAAACATACTTATTATGGCTTCTCTGAGCAATGAGGAAAAAACACAAGCAGGGACAGTACTTGCCCCCTTTACCTTAGGTATGTGCTGGCCAGATGGAGTGTGCTGTCCCACTGGCTGCTGATATCAGCAAGGGTCTCCTGTGCCAATGGGGCCTCGCTGCTCTCAGCCTGTCTCATAATGGTCTGTATTTTGGCGTCCCCTTCAGGCTTTAGTAAAATGATTTCCTGAAATACATTTAAAAAAACTTTATAATTTCATTCAGATTACTTAGGGATTTTACATAGGATATCTTTTTATTTGTAAGCTTCGTACTAAGATTCTAACTGCAGAGTACATTTCAAAATAACCCTTTAATTTCCATATATACCCCAAACACAAAGACCTCCCCTTCACATTACACAGAGTTAGTTCTCAATAAACATTTGTCAGTTTGAGCTGATCAGGATCAGGAGGTAAGTTCCTGTCTACCTCCGGATTTTCAACTACCTTCTTAATTTCACATGCTAAAAAAAAAAAAAAAAAAAAAAAAAAAAAAAACAACCTGGGTAAATCCTTCTTCCTATTTAGTCGTAAGTAAATATGGAAATTTATATATGGAAAGTTGGGGTAGCAAACTAAACAAGACCTTCTTACACATCCCAGAATAGATTTAGGGCTTCCCATAGGAAAACACAATGTTCCTCAGTGTCAACTCTTATTTCTCCACCATGACAAGAAATTTGTATCCTCTGTTCTCATTCCCTCTTTTCCCTCACAATTCAGTTTTTTCCCTCTTGTAAAATCTACTTGAGATTTGTCACCTCAGAAAACTTCCAGACATAATCCCAAATGATGCTGAATACTAAGTCTCACCAACCCTTCCAGCTCCACTCTTCCTGAACATTTCTTCCTCTGAAAATACTTCAGTTAAGATGAGTCCAATAAGTATATATGCTTCTGTGCCCTGCTTTTATTTTTTTTATTTTGAGACTGGGGCTCACAAGTTGCCCAGGCTGGCCTTGAACTTGTGATCCTGGTACCTTGGTCCTCTGAGTCACTAGAGATTACAGGCATGCAACACCACGACTGGCTTGTGCTCTATATTTTATAAACTAGCAATATTCACTGAATCACCCCTTGGAGAGAAAGAGGACTCCAGAGAGCATGAGATTTCTTGCCCTCTACCCCCACTGAGTATCTAGCAAGCCCTGTGTGAGCATACAAATCCACCCCAAGAAACACTCCTCTCCATCCTGCACTTGACATTGCAAATGCCTCTGCTACACAGACACCTATTCCTTTTTGTATCCTAGCATTTGCTGTGGCTCTGATCTATTGTCTTTATGTCAATTCTTCTGTATGCAGTGAAGATGGACAATAATTGGGCACTGCCCTCTCAAAGAGAGGATATTCTTTCTCTCTTTCATGGGCATTAAAATAATTTTAGATACATCATAACCCTTCTCTTTGGTAAGTTCGGTGATTTGAATTTCTTCAACCATTCCACAGTGATCCTATTAAGAAACAAATCTTTGCAGTTTTTCCTCTAAATCTTTTCAAAATTAGAGTTCACTCTGACCTCTCAAATTTAGTTTCCAGTTATACCTTTATTTTTTGGATTCTTTCCTCGAGTGGCATTTTGCCTTCAGATGAGTTCAAAGCCATAAGAGACTCTTTAATCTCTTTTATCCAATGAATTACATCATGTTCAAGATCATTAAAGCTCTGGTCCTCGGCAGGTGGCAACTTATCCTCTTCTTCAATTTCATGTAATTGTCTCAATAATGTCTGGTATCTATCAATCAAGCATGTTGATTCATTTATTATTTCTTCTTCTTCAGTAAGACCATGTTCCTTCAAAGAGTTGTTCAACTGGACCACAGACTCAAATTGTTCCCTGTAATTTCCAAATTAACATTGAAAGTTGATAGGAGTCACTCTATACAGTGGAAGAAATCATATTCCCAAGTAAAGTATTTCATATAAGATCATGATACCTCTTTTTAGCTAACGCTTGACAAAATAGTTCCGTTTTCTCTCCTGATTCTTCCATTTCTTTCCATTTCTCTTCTTGATTAGTCAACCACTTACTCAGACTTCTGCAATCATTCTGCAGTCTAAAAGAATATTACAAAGGTTAGAATATAAAATAAGCAAAAAGTGTTTATGCTGAAGAGTACAGCATGAATCTGTCAGTCAACCAAATTTTTACTATCAGTTTTATTTTTTGAGAAAACCTGTAATATATAAAACCTGAATATCTGCCTATATTATAATGAAATTCATTAAAGTAATGAACCATACAAATGTATATAAATAACAGGAAAAAAATAGAAAATATGTTTGGACCACATCCTGAACCTTTGCCATTAGTTAATTTGAAGAATCTCCCAAACCTTTATATTTCTAGCACCAAACCTGAATTTAAAAGTCTAGTCAGGGCAGTGCATGCTTGTAACTCCAACTACTTGAGAGGCAGAAGCAGGAAGATCAAATATTGGACAATGTAGCAAGATCCTACCTTAAAATCAAAAATAAGAAGGGCTGGGGGTCTAGCTCAGTGGTAGAGTACCCTTACTTTAATCTCCAGTACTAAATTAATTAATTAGTTAATGAATTTAAAATATGAAGTACAGTCCAGGGCTAGGTGCATAACAGCGGTATGGCACTTTCCCTACCATGCAGGAGACCCCAAGTCCAATACCTAGTCACACACACACATTGAGAAAGAGCACACTAAAAATCACTATAAAAATATCCCTTGAAAATGTTATTTAGATATCACCTTTACTTCCTACCTGAGTAGCTGCTCCAGGTAATTATCGAGTTCCTTTGCTTGGGCCTCGCATATGGACTCCATTTTTTCTAATTCAACTTCCTGATTCATAAGCCAACTGTTAAGCTGCTTAACATGGGCTTTTGGCAGGTGCTTCTTCACATGCTGCAGTACAGTTTCCACCTGCTGTATTTTACCGCTTCTTCCTTCAAGAGTCAAGAAATCCTTAGGAAAGACAAAAAGTCAGTTATGGTCTAAAGGTAGTCACCATGACACTTTTCCAAACCAGTACACAGATGTTGCCATTACCCAGTTAACATTCTTACAGAGGGAAGGTAATGAAGGTGTGGCTAACTCCAATGGCGAGTGATCTGTGGTAGTCCTGGATGTGTGTACACATTTGCACTTGCCTCTGACTTTCTGGACACCACATCAAGCACAGCAATGCAAAGTCACCATGAAGGTCCCTCAGAGCAAGGCCAGGAAAGCTACAGTCTCCTATCCTGGCTCTGCTCAACTCTTCCTAAATATGTGCTTCCTTCTGGCATCAACATATAAAAGTAAACACTATTTTCCATTTACCCTTGCCCACACCAGAATTCCTCCCCTCCCCCCGCCCCTTTGTGTTTCAAAGGTTTGGGTGTGAATCATCGAGGTCAATGAAATGGGCAAAATTAAAGGCAAGGGGGAAAAGGTGGCCCACTAAAAAAACAAGAAAGGTGATTCTATTAATAAGGAACAGTACCACCACAGCAATAAATTAAACAAAATATTTAGTGCCATCAATAAGCTTGAGAACATGACTTGCCATCAAAATATGGAAGTACTAGATAATCTACCCCAAATGATCAAGATTTAAGAGTGCCAATGGTATCTTATAAGTTCTGTACACTCCACCTTTTATTTTGGATTGTGCTCTGTCCAGAAGTACAATTTTTAACAGAAATATGAAAATAATTAAATCATCATCTTTTTCAAGGAAAAAGATATTGTAGTCCCAATTACGTAAAGTCTTTACCTTTGATCACACAATTTTAACACAAATGAATTAACTAAAATAGCATCACAGAATAAGCATGAAAGTAGAACTTATTTAAGCCACTTGCACACTTAACTCAGTAAATACAGAGTTCCAAAATATTTGGAAAAAAGCCTGGTTACTTGGAAATACCATCTATTATATTAAAAAAATTAGTCAAAGTAATTATTATCTACTTAAATACATTTTCTTGCTGCCAATATTTTGGTCATGATAGATTGATTAAATGGATATACACATGTGTATCTTACAGAAAGTACTTGCAGCTTTTGTTCCAGACTCTTTTTTGTTTCTGATGATTCGAAGCACTCTTCGAGGCTTGCTTTAAGGTTGCTGAACCAGTCATTGAAGTTCTTGCATTGATCTGCAGGAAGCAGGGGAAAAAAGTTCTACGCATTCCAGCAGAATTCCACACACGTTGTTATGTAAGAGGTTTTATAACCTGCTTCCCGCACCATCCTCTAAGTGGTTTTACACCCTGAAATTCAATTATGAGGTCTAATAAAGTCTACAAAGTAATGTGGTATACTTTCTACACCAAATCTCTCTCTCTCTCTCTCTTTTTCTCCCCCCCATTTCTTTCTTTCTTTTGGGGTAAGGGGGGGGGGCACTGCAGATTTAACCCAGGGCACTTTACCAAGAAGCTACATCCCTAGTCCTTTTTATTTTTATTTTGAGACAAGGCCTCACTAAGTTGCTAAGGCTAGTCTCAAATATGCAATAGTCCTGTCTCAGCCTCCCAAGTCACTGGGATTACAGGTGTGTGCCACCACACCCGGCCACACCAAATCTCCTTTCAAAGACACTTGCAGAGACACATCACAAGCAGATTCCCAGACTCACTGAGCACAGTGAGCAGGTCAAACTTGACCTTAAAATTAAGATTTGGGGCTTGAAAGAAAAAGATGTTATTTAATGCCAGGAATTAATCAGGAAGTATTTTCCCCCAAAGGTTTTATCCAAATATTATTCCTTTAAATACAGTCTAAGAAAACTATTTATGTTGGGCTTAGATTAGTTTTCGTGTCCACAGTACAGTCTTCATACTTCAGGTAAAAGGAACATCACACTCACCATTCAATAATGTAGAAAAGTGATCTTGCAAAACACTTTTTTTGGTATTAAATAAATCACTGACACTTTCATATTGCTTTTTCAATTCAGAGAGTTCAGGGGTAAGACAACCTATTTGATGCTCAAGAACCATCATGTTGTGCTTCTGCTGTAGAATTTGTTGTTGTATCTCCTACAGACATAGACAAACAACCAATCACCATCAAATCCTAAAACAGGCTCAAATCACAGGTGACATCTCAGTCGTATTGCAAATGTCTAGAAGATTTCTATCAAATGGATTTGCTTTCTCTTTGCTAGCAGGTGTATAATACATTGCAATTTAATATTAAAAAAATTACTGTCAACAAAGCAATCTAAAGGCAAAAGTGCTAAATACACAGAAACTGGATTTCTGGCTCCCCCATCCCCACCCTCATCCAGGACTTCCATTTCTCTCTGTTTTTATTAAACAAAAAAGGTCAAGACCATGAAAAGTGTGAGAACAGGTCTGCAGATCAGAAGATGAGCAGCTGGGCAGCACCTCGAGTTTAGTGAAGATCTCCAAGCTGTCCGAAGGAGACAGGGCTTTCAAGAGGGACTCCGTCATCCCGATCTGGGTCTTGGCTTGGTCGAGATCCTCCCTCAGCTCAGCTGTGCTGCCACTGAGGTCCAAGCAGTTGAACTCTCCTGCTATATACTTTCTAACATGTTCCATCTTGTTTAAAATAGAGCGCTCCATGACCTGCAATCAGGCAACACGAAGATCTGTGATGGATCTTAGTGAACTAGACCGCAAGGCAACAGCACTGCTAGGAACTAACAAGACTGCTTCATCTCAACATGAAAACCAATTCTTCTCACTGCTCTATATCACCAATACAATGATAGGAATATTGCCTTGGAAAAAATAAAGAATAACATAGAAAAACTGAAATTAGCATTGTGACTTTTTTCTAAGAAATTAATTGGAATCCTTCCCTCAAGATAAGTTTTATCTAATATAGCAACTGAAGTGATATCTCCAGGCACTTATGAGATAAAACATATAAAAACATACAGATAAGATTAAATACACAGAAAAAAATTAGACAGCACTGATTGTTTTTTATGTACCCAGCATCAAGGGAAGCACTTCAAGTGCAAAATACGGGCCTAAGAAGGTTGTAGCTCAGCAGTATGGAGCTTGCCTACCATATGTGAGGCGCTGGGTTCAATCCTCAGCACCATATAAAAATAAATAAATAAAATAAAAGTATTATATCCATCTACGACTAAAAAAAAAAAAAAATTTTTTTTTAAATAACTTGCCCAATACAAAGCTAGTAGTAGGTGATACAGCCCAGATGTTACCTACAAAGTACCTCCCAAGTTCTTATTTAACCACTGTGCACCCTGATCCAAATAAAATTGAGACAAATATGTTCATAAAACTGAAAAATCACACTTGAAGCAATCTCCCTTTTTCTCCATCTAGCAATTAATAAATCTAGGATCATTTGAATCATATTCTCTTTCCTGTGCCCAAGACATTCACAGAAAACCATTGTCACTTTACATGGAAACACAGCCACCATTTACAGGTCATGCAATAGACCTGTAAATGAGTGAAAAGAAGAACAGAAGAGTGCAAAAATACAATAGTCTTCATGCTCATCATGGAACAAACATAATTATCTATGCCAACTACAAAATTTGGTTGGACTTAACATAGAAATCAAATAAATGATTCTAATTTTATTTTATGTTTAAGATTTAGAAAGTTTGGTTTATGAACACTATTTAGAGGCTTTGGAGAATATTTTGAGAATTTTAAGTAGAAATTCTCTTACCTGCAATTCAAGTGGTTTTTCATTACTTTGAAGCAGAAACTGTATTTCAGCCACTCTTCTAGAAAATTCTGAAGTTTGCTGTTCATGGACTTGTAACTCTTCCTGAAACACAAAATTTTAAAGGAAAATATCTTCTTATTTCATTAATGATTTTCTGGCAGCCATGATTAATTACTATTGCTGATAGAAACTGAGAGTGCCTCTGAATTTTCCCTATCACATCTTTTTTTTTTTTTTTTTTGACAGAGTCCTACAAACTGAAGTGCCTTTACAGGTCAGACAAATGCTGTCACGGAGTGGAGCATTCGATTTTTAAGGAAATAAAGAGAGGAAAGGCATATGTCACAAAAATGCATGGACTACCTAAAAATATTACAAACTTTTTAGATGTGCATGCTCGGGGTGGGAATGATTTGCCCAGACTTGCAAGTATGATCTTGGCGGGTTTGGGCCCATGGGCTGGCAGTGTATATTCCTTAACTTCAGATTTTTAAAACAACCTATAATTTAAAACAAATTTAAAGTATTCTTAGAGCTGATTGATTTATACTTAAAAGAATCATAGTTGTAATTCATAATATATCCAGGAAACCAAAAATCATCACACATTTTAAAAATGTTTTCCACATGTATAAAAATAGATGTGAATTAAAAAGTGAATAAAATAGCAAGAATTAGGGATAAAATGAGATTTGAAGCATTATCTTCATGCTCACTTACAGTTTTATATTACATAGATCCACATAAAACTGCCAACCTTTGTTTTTTCACCTGACAAGATGATGATTTTATACGGTAAAACCCAATAATATATAAACAAATAAGCAATTCAAATTCTTCTCAGAGTTAAAAGAGACAACTTTCCAAACACCAAAGTCTGAGATTACTGTTTAAAAAACAGCTTTTTTAAAGCTCTGTAAAAACGTTGACACTCATTCTTTTGTTTTTTAATACTCTTTTTGAGGGACTGTTTAATTTAAATAAATGTCTGTAATCATGGTCTAGATCAGGGGTTAACAAACTACAGTCTCAGAGTTCAGAGCCTCTTGTGTAAATATTTATTGCAAACCAGTTACTTCCAAGGATTTTTGTATTGTCTATCAGTTTGATGTTATATCAGCAGGGATCAGCAGTTGCAAAGACAGTGATCCATAAGTCTAAAATATTTACTACATGGCTCTGTAAGAAAAGGTTTGCCCACCCCTGGGGTATACACTACCCTTTCCTGGGAATAATAACACATTTTGCTAGAACTTCTGTAAGGAGTTCATAACCTTTTTTTTAGCTATATAACCCTTTGGCAATTTGTGAAATCTATGGGTCCTCTTCATAATAATAATTGAAAAATAAAACATAATAAAATTATATAAGATTACAAATGAAAATAATTACATTGGGTTATAGATATCAAAATATTAAAAATTATGTGTGATGTATATTACTTCATGTTTCTCTATTAATACCTTAAATGACAAGATCCAAGCAGTTCCTTGCTTTCAAACTAAAAGGGTACAGATGGAACAACAACCAGATAATGATCCCCAAATATCTGATTTTTTTTTTTATTTCTAATTGTTTTTCTTTTGTACCTTTTTTTTTAATTTGTGATTTTCTTGATAATGAAGTCACATATGATGTTCATTCTATCATGTATGTTGCCTATATTCATCATTGAAACAAATGCTTTAGTAAACCAGATATTTGTGAAAATAGAGATGCGATCTTTTGCCATCTAAGATCATTTTATCCCTGAACCCCCTCAGTGTCTGTGAACCCCGAATTAATAGTGCTCTCCAACATCTTCCTGGATGTCACAAAGGAATGGATAGAGTTCAGGTCCCTCACAAGGAATAAACAAAAGAGATAAAATATTTCTTTGTGATTTTTCTATCCTGATCCAAGAAAGCAAATTCGGTATTACAATGTCAACTGTGTACAAACAAAACATCTATTTTATCTCTGTTGATTTACCTTCAGCCTTTCTGTGTCCTCTTCAGTCAGTTGTGAGTCCTTTTCTTGAAGGATATTTTCAGTCCACTCGTCAATGACACTTTTCAAATTTAAAAGTTTGTCCCATAAAGCCAGAGCTCGACCAAGATTTTCATAGTAGTCTTCTGTCTTCTCATTTATCTATAATAATTTAAAAGCAGAAGTAACACATGAAGTAGTGAAAAGCATAAAAACCACTGTTTCAGTCAAATGCATGTTCTAAAATAAAATTTGAGTTTATTATTACTGAAGAAATAATGTTTTATGATCAATGAAAATATTCTTTAATCTATCCTATAGTTCTTTCTCTAAAAAAAATCTTTGTGTTCATTTGCTATATATTATAGCAACTGAAAGCAATGGTCTTCCTGATTTCTAAACCACAATTTTTTAAAAATAGGCTTTTTAAAAGTAAACAGAAATATAACACAGAAAAATCCTTAGTTTGTAATTCATAAAAATATCATTACTACTCAACCAAAAGTGTATTAGGTATACAGATAAACATCAATATCCTGCACAAATGGATAACAGATTAGCTAATTTATGTAAATAAGTGAGTGCATATTTGTGTACCTAGAAGATTATAGACCCATTTATTAGTAGTGCCTAATTCTGGGGTGAAACCAATTCCTAAGTTATGAACTTCATATTATTTGAACATATTTACAACAAATATAGTTTAGTTTTTCAATTAGGAATACTAAAGATATACCCCCAAAGACCAATTTGTTATAAAGTAGAATTTGAAGACAATGAAATAATCACGTACATCAAGCCATCTATCCACAATAACATTAGCCTCTTTTGCAAAAGGGGGTTCTTCAAAGGTTTTCATTTTATTTAGATAAACTTGTAGATTTTTACAGATCTGGTTTATCTTGTCAACCGCTTCTAAATGTTCATTAAATTCTTCTTTAACAATTTCAATCTGTAAAAAAGATATGAAAGATGTTTTTGATACACTGACATAATCTACTTAAAAAAAAAATCACAGTTCCATTTTTGTGTTTTATGATAAAACAACATCATAACAAAGAGTACTCTTTCTTACATTGTTCTTTAAACAGTTTTTTATTGTCCCACTTTCTCAATGAAAAGTGTATAGAATCCTAATTAGTTTAATGATAATCCTACACTCAAATTTCCCCCTACTCTGAATTATGAGATAGTTATAATGGTCAAAAACCATATTTCTAGCCATGAGAAATAAGATTCTATCAAAAAAAGCATACCCATTAAATGGATAAAATGTATGATAGTCTTTATATTTCTCTAATAGGACATATCTTTAATGTCAAAGAACTTAAGTGCTTATCAGAATAAACAGACAGAACTTAAAAGCTCTAACATAACTTAATCTTCCTGAAGGTGAAATACTACTTTATCAAAAAGAAAATCTCCTATATAAGTTATTCAAAAAACTTAACACCAAAAAAATCATATAACTCAATCAATAAATGGGCAGAGGAACTGAGCAGACACTTCACAGAAGAAATACAAATGGTCAACAAATATATGGAAAAAATTGTTCGGCATCTCCAGCAATTAAAGAAATGCAAATTAAAACTACATTGAGATTTCATCTCACTCCAGTCAGAATGGCAATTATCAAGAATACAAGTAACAATAAATGTTGGCAAAGATGTGCGGGGAAAGGTACACTCATACATTTTAGTGGAACTACAAATTGGTGCAGCCACTCTGGAAAGCAGTACAGAAAACTCAGAATGAAACCACCATTTGACCCAATTATCCCACTCTTCCATATACACCCAAAGGACTTAAAATCAGCATACTATAGTGACGCAGCCACATCAATGTTCACAGCAGCTCAGTTCCAAATAGGTAAGCTATGGAACCAATCTAGATGCCCTTCAACAGATGACTAGATAAAGAAAATGTGATATACACACAATGGAATATTACTCAGAGATAAAGAAGAATGAAATTATGGCGTTTGCCAGTAAATGGATGGAACTGGAGACTACCATGCTAAGTGAAATAAGCCAATCCCCAAAAAACAAAGGCAGAATGTTCTCTCTGATATGCAGATGCTGACTCACAATAAGTGGCAGGAAGAGGGGAGTGGAGGTTCATGGGATTAGACAAAGCTGAATGGGGGAAGAAAGGGAGAACGGGAAAGGGAATGGGAAAGAGAGTAGAATGAATGGGACATCACTTTCCTATGTTCATATGTGACTACACAGCCCATGTCACTCCACATCATGAACAACCACAAGAATGGGAAGTTAGACTCCATGTGTGTATGATATGTCAAAATACATTGTGTCATGTATAACTAAAAAGAACAAAAAAAGAGAAAATCTCCAATCATTTGAAAACTAAACAACCCTGTCTTTCTTCAATCAACATCCATGTGCAATTGGTTCCAGAACCCCCTAGTGCACAACAAAATCCACAGATGATCAAGTAACCTATATAACATGGCAGAGTATTTGCATGTAATCTATGCATGGATTATGTGTATGTTGGATCATCGTGATTATGTATACCTAAGTAGTTATTACACTATGTAGTTTAGAAAATTATGACAAGAAAAAAGAGTCTGTCTGTGTTCAGTACCAACACAATTTTTAAAAACTACATCCTGCAGTTGGTTGAATCTGCACATGAAGAATGCATGGATATGGAAGGCCAACTGTATTTCTAAATATGGGTCAAAGAGTGAGTCTCAAGGGAAAATCTTAAAATACATCAAGCAGAATGGAAATGAAAACAAAACATCATCAAAACGTGGACATAAAGCATTGCTCAGAGGGAAGCTATCGCACTCAATGCAGACTGAAGATAGGAGCAACAGTTTCCAATCGATGGCCTGTGCTACCACTTCAGGAACCCAGGAAAAGAATGAAATAAACCCAGAGCAAGTAAAAGGAAGTAATAATAAAAATAAAAGCAGAGATGAGTTAGGTTGAAAAGAGAAGAACATTAAGGGAAAATCAATAAGACAAAAAGTCAGTTCTTCAAAAAGACAGTAAAACTGACAAATCTCTAGAAGACTGACAGGATAAAAGACAAAGAAAGCAAGACTAGGACTAGGAATGAAACAAGTGATGTCACTACAGGCAGCAAAAAGGTAATGGAGGAGTGCTACAAATAACTTCACTGAATTAAATTTGAGAACTGAGATGAAATGGACCAATATTTTGAAAAATGCAAAGGACTACAACCCATCCATCTTTAGATATACAACATGAACAGCCCTATTAATATAAAGCATGTTGGATTCATGACATAAAATCTTTCAACAAACACATACACAAAACAAAACCACCAAAAAAAAACTTACAGGTCCAGACAGTTTCACTAGAGAATTCTAGCAAACAACTAAAGAGAAATAAACACCAATTACATATAATCTCTTCTAAAAAATACAAGAAGTGGAAACACTCCCAAGAGACTTTATGAATATACATATATCAGCAAGTAGAATTCAGCAATATATAAGAAGTATTAAAAACCTGGTCATTTATTCCCGAAAAACAAAAATTTATATTTACCAAGGACCCCTGCACAAATTTTATAGCAGCTTTATTCATAATAGACAGAAATTGAAAAGAATCTAAGTGTCCTTCAGAGGGTGTTGTACATATATACCAAACAATACTATAGCCGGAAAAATGAACACAAAGAATTCAATTTTAAAAAAACTGAAATTAAGTAAAATCTTTAAAATGGAAAAATAAGAAACTGCAGGTATAGCTTAGTGATAGTGTTTATCTAGCACTCATAAGACCCTGCATTTCATCCCCAGTAACACACACACACACAATGCAAAGTTCTTTGCAAGCAGAATATACATAAATATTCTGTTATATTCTGTTCTATTATGAATAAACCTACTATATAATATACATATGTATTCTACATGCAAAGAACTTTGTTACACTGGCAAAATTACCAGTGTATGAAGGGGAAAGAAAGGGCAAGAAAGAAGCCATAACAGGATCTGTGGGTTTTGTTCACAACGGATAGAAGGGGTGAAGTAATGGGAACTAGGTCCACTCTGACATTTCTCAATCATTACAGTGTCCTAACATTTCAGCCTTCTGTTCTTACTTTTGCTCTTCTGTCTTTCACTGACAGGATTGGAAATGTGGTACCATATCCTAGATAAACATCCAGGTTTCTATGGTTTTGAAGGACAAAAGTTCCCAGTGGTATCATGTATCCAGTCATGGTGTAAAGCATCATGAAGACACTGTGATTGACAGTTTCTACAGACAATTCCCAAGTCACCACCAAATTAACTGAAAGTTATATTAATAATCAGCACTAAAATTTCCTTTTCAAAGACAGTTTTAAAAATCTGAGAAAAGAACTAAACATCAGTGTACCAGAATTTCCATATTTTTCATACAAAATAACAATTCAGCAAATATATAAGGTTCCCTTGTATTAATATATTATACATGATACAGAATTTTCAATAAAACAAGAAAGTCCTGGATATTCATGTATTTCTTAAGAGTTAGTTATCTTCTTAATTTCTATTATTTTATATACATAGGTGTGCATATATTATATATATATATATGTATTTTTTTTTTTTTGCAATGCTAGAGCTTCACATGTGCTAGGCAAGTACTCTATCACTGAACTACACATTAATTTTTAAAATACCTTTTGTAACCAAGCCTTTCCAGTTGAATAAAGAGTTCAGGCAAAGCAAAGTTAACCAATTTTAACTTCTACTATATATGTACTTCATATATGCTTTTAAACCATGCAATCCTATACAGACAGGGTTTGAAACATGACATTGTAATCAGATCTTCCCGGGTGATAATAAGGATTTTGCCTGTTATTAGCATGCAGCCTTGGGAAAGTTCCTATATTCTTATCCTCAATTTCCTTCTTTTTACACAAGCAAGTTGCCAATATGACTGTACAAATTCCAAAATACAAATTGGACCATGTTTACGAATAAGTACAATCTCTGTTCATCAGAAGTGCAACACATGGGTAAGTTCTTTTATCTGCTTCATGTTGCTTCCTTACTGTTCAACGATGAGATGAGTAACAGATCGTTGCGAGCAGTATTTTGGACCTACCCTCTCCTATTCACAGAGGCAGAAGGACCCAGCAAACAATGATCAAATTATCAATGCTAAAAGTTATCATTATCACCATGATCGTCATTATTAGTATCATCATTTTAGTAGTAGTAGTAATTACTTAAAACCTCAAGCCCACATGACAATCCTATTCAGACTCAATTTGTATGGCTTCAGAGTTTTGGCTTCAGAGGCAGGTAATACATGGAGAAAAGAGGAGATGAACACAGGCAGTGAAGAATGGTGAAGTCACAGAAATGAGTGACTTTGTAAAGTGCAGCAATGAACATCTTCCATATTAAGAGTTTTCCAGGGCTGGGGTTGTAGCTCAGTGTTAGAGTGCTTGCCTAGCATGTGTGAGGCACTGGGTTTGATTCTCAGCACCACAGATAAATGAATAAATAAAATAAAGATCCATCAACAACTAAAACAATTTTTTAAAAAAAGTTTTCCACATTTAAGATCATATCTTTACCATCAATTCCTAGAAGTGAAATATTTGATCAAATGGTAGAAAGGTTTTCAAAGATCTTAAATAATATTGTCAAAGAGTTTCCTAAAAGAGCTGCATAATACACTCTTTGACCAGCAATGTAAAAAGTGATTGTTTTGTTGACTATCAAAAGCTGTATTAATATGAAAGGCCCAAAAAACAAGATATTGTCAAGTAATATGGGTGTCCTTTTGAGTCTTATTTTTATTAATAATCTGAATTTATTTTCTTTATACAAGCAACCATTAGGATCACAGGGATTTCTCACAAATATCTATCAGGTCTGTACAGATTGCTGCAAACCTTATGTATCATACTTAACATCATACTTATGTATCATATAATACAGTATTATATAAAATAGTATAAAAAATTTAAATTTAGTATAACAACAATTTCTGTACATGGGGCATGTTTATGTAAACTGTTACTTGCTCCATACTACAAATACTATATATAGTACAGTCGCTTGCTAGGATATTCTTTGATTTAATTCATAGCTAAAATTATTATTGAAATGAGAAGCCACAAAGTCTTCATGTTATCTAATAAGAACCGTAGGAGCTAGGGGTGTTGCTCAGTAATAGAGTTTAGAAAGCACAAGGCAGTGTGGTCAATCTCCAGCATTGGAGGGAGAAAACAAGAAAAGCCACAGTAAACTCTTATCACAGTGGTTCCTCATCACAAGTGGCAAAGAACTGATAAGTCATTCCTTTTTGCTCAATACAAAGATAATAAAAAAAGGTCAGCAAATATTAAAATGCCAGTTTCCATATTTTTAAGTTAAAAACTTATTCTATATTCTATATAAAGTTGGGTTTCTGTCTAAACCTATTTTACCAAAAATAGATAAATACATAAACATATAAATAAATAAACTTTTGTAATATTCAAGGGTTTAAGAGTTATCCTGCAAGAACTGCAGACAATAACCATGAGACAATACGTGTAACATATTTGTTATGAGAAATGACATGTTGGCATATAGTGAATTTTTTTTGTAAAATCTGAAGAAAATGAGCTTAGAGGGGAGGGGGTTGGGAGGAAGGTGAAGGGGAGACGCCTGCCCACTTGTGCTGTAGAATTTCAAAAAAGGACAGAAATTACCTCAAAGTACCCATGAAGACAGGCACAAGGAGCCACAAACAGGAGAACAGGGTGATTTTTTTTTAAGAGAAACACTTTTGACTCAGTCCTCCTCTCCTGTACCCTGGCAGAAGACAGGAGGTTAACTTTCTGCAGAGACCCTGGACCTGAGGCTGCCAAGCACAGCTGAGGACAGAGATGGGCTCCTGTTGTGACAGCCACGGAGGAGCTAATGAAGCAGAAGGGTTGGACCTGGGCCCTCAGGAAGACCCATGGAGAGGGCAGCCAACACCTAGAGGTGATGGGAGGAAGTTTTATCAGTCGGATATTTTATCATCCAGAAAGGATAGTTTATAGTTACAGGTTCACGCAGGCATGGGTCATGGAAAGTGTTCAGGCACCTTAAAAAGGCTGCAGATCGGCCTCACACAGGGTGGGCCTGGTGGCTAGCGCTCATCAAGATACTGTGTAATTCCCAGGTACTGAACCTAGGTGCCTCTGCTAGGTGCTCACCAAGCCAGTCAAGGGCTGCTTTCTTCTGGCAAAAGGGTCCCACTTAACAGGGCTAAGGCAGGGCTCCGGGACTGAAGAGGATTCACATAAACAAAGAAAATTTGGCAAGTCAAAAAGGACTAGGTATCTGGTCAGTGTACAAGGCAGGGGCTCAGGGTGTTAAATAAGGCAGAGACCTTGATCCTGAAGCAAGAAGACAAGGTGGGAAATTGGTGTTGGGGATACGGAAGAAGGCTACGTGAACTGGGACACAAGCTGGAGGGCATCTTAGAAGGCTGAACACGCTTCTCTGAGAACAAAGAAACCAGAGTTCCTTAAAGTCACCGGAATGAGGAGAGGATCCTCCTCGTTCCCAAGACCAGAAAATAATCCCAAAGCTGCCTCCACTGGATGGAACCAGACAGGCTGCATCTGAGCAACTCTGTCTGTTCATGATCTTGGTGGCCTTCTTGGAGCAAGTCTGACAGTTACCCAGTCACCTCCTGTACAGTTGGTTTCCAAACAGGGCCCCTCCTGATCAGCGAGCTCTATGAAACGGAGTTCGAGAGGGGAGCCCCAGACAAGGGCTATTCCTGACACTGTGGGTGTCCCTTTGAGCTTGGTGGTTTATAGTTCTAGGTAAAGACAACTCTGCTGGTAGTAATCTGGTCCATGTATGCTTCAAATGACTTGTTCTCAGCAACCGGAAAGTTTAATAAAATTGCTTTCTAACACCTAGGTGTATCAAGTCAACTACATTTCACACATGCTGGTGGCACCTCGAGAGCACTTTAACTTAAAACTCATAAATCCGGAGGAAAAATAACTTTTTCATGTAAGGTCATCTAGTACAGTATGGTGTATGCTTCTCTCACTATTCCATTCATCTACCACCCTATTTGATGACTACTATATGTAAAATCATAGAAAAAAATGACATCTAGTGTCCAAAAATGTTATTCTTTTTAGCATATGAAGTTTTGATTGGTGAGGCCACAAACCCAGTTGCAGTAACCTGGAGATTTAGCTCACACATTTTTACAGGGAACAAATAGGTAAAAATATAGTTTTTCCCTTGTCCATTCAGAAAGAAGGGATTTTCTCTTCACCTCCATTCTCTCAAGACTGCAGTGAAGTCTCAGCTTCCCCTCAGGAGTAGCAGCAGAGGGCGACACCACATTCCAGAAGAACCACAGTCTCAGAACACAGGTAACCCAGTACCAACGAGTGAACTGATTGGGATTTTTTTCAAGCTCCAGTGAACAATTTAATAAATTCTTAGATAGCTGGTAAAATAGAGTCACCTGTAAGTTCTTTTAAAGCTAGTTTCAAAAGTGACATTTATAGCCAGGCACAGTGGTACACACCTATAATCCCAGCAGCTCAGGAGGCTAAGGTCCTAAGCAACTTAGGAAGACTGTCTCAGAAAAAAGGTGGGGGGAGGTTTAGGGACACATGTCAGTGGTTAAGTCCCCCTGGTACGAAAAAAAAAAAGATATTTATAATACCCTCTTTCCTGATGGGCTCATAAGCAAGGTCACTGGATAGAACGTTTCTCACCTCTGCGATCCTTTTCTTCAGGTTCTCCTTTCCCATGTAGGATGACTGCAGAGAGATGACATTCTCTTCTTTCTGAATCAAAGTTGTCAAGATACCTTTAAAATTCTGATATTGCTTTAAGAGCTCCATAACTCTTCCACATTGATCGAGACTGAAGGCAAAAATTGTAAAAGAGCTAAATGTACAAGAATAACAAAACCACTGTTTCTCTTTGTAAGTATTCTACAATAATGACTAAGGAGTTTAAAAAGGACTTTTCCTCCCAATCTGGTTCATAACATTGTTTTACCAAGACAACCCAAGAATGCTGACACATATATTAACCTGGCAAATAGATGATATAAACAATCACTGGGTTAGTATTGTCACCAAATCAGTATGAAAAAGTTAATAAACTCCAGAGAGAGACATTTAATTCACAACCCTATAGAACTAGCATCTTCATTTCATCATTAATCAAAAAATGTCTTTGAATATAGTGCCTCCCTAGCATTATTCTTAGAAATAAAAAAGTAAAGCTATACGGTTAGTTGTCTGGTATCTAGTATGGCTGGCTTGTCATATGACTCTGGAAAAGTTACCTTAGTCTCTTTGGACCTCGGGTCTTTCCTCTGTAAAGTCAGAGGGTGGACTAGACCAAATGCTACAAAGAGGCTTTATCCTGACTCCTGCAGACACGGGTTCTGGCAGGACATGGTAGGATCCTGAGGAGAGGGTGCAGAAAGGGCCATCGAGACATAGCAGAGTTCCTAAGAGCCATCAGGGAAGCTCAGGCATTCAGGCCCTTCCCAAACCAAACCCATCAGGTGGCATCCCCAGGGAGGAAGAGTGGGAAGTGGCCAGAGTCAGGGGAGGCCACCATTAGAAACTGCCATAACCACACATCACAGACAAAGCCCTGTGAGTTCCAGTGACAGACCCCCAAATGCCCCTCTGTCAGGTCTGTGGGGTGTGTTTCCAATGTGACATTCAAAACATTAATTGTGTACAGATGCAGGAGGGATTTCTTATCTCTTACCATTCAGCGATGGATGTTTTTGTATTCTCCCACAAGAGCACTGTATTTTGGCACTGTTGAATCAGAATTTTTTCTTTGCCATCTTTCAAGTGTGGGAGAGAATTAGCCATTTCTTCTAAGTGTGTCTTCTCTTCTTCATACCCATCTAGATCCTTCTCCAGTCGGAGTAATAATTTTTTCCTTGATTATGGATGAGAAAAAAGTCAATTAGCCAATTTGTTAACCAATTTGATTCCACACAAACATGGCTAATGGGGACGGGGGATACACTCACTTTCCATTTCTCTTCATGAGGTCAATGCTGAAACTACATATTCTTATTATAGACTGCAGGTAGCTCTTTGCATTTCCAGAGTACTAATTTGGTGTTTGAAATAAATATAATAAATATATAAAACCATAAAAAGTAACATTTTTCTGTGATGAACACAGACACAAAAGGTGTGTCTATGCATATGAGAGTGAGTGGGTATGTGTGGGTGTGTGCAGGTGTGTGGGGAAGACACGGCAAGAAGACATGGATGACTGAACACTGCAAGGTGGCTAAGGAAGGGTCAGGGCCAAAGACAAAGGAAGGGTAGAGGGAATCTACTCTGTGTACAAAAAGCTCTCCCCTATCAAAAAGGAGACATTTAACTAAGGGTTTAACCTGTAAACTAATCCTGGAGGGATTAGCTCCATTCATCTGAAGCTACTTCCTCTCCCCTCCAATTTTCTCTTGAATCCACTCCCATAAGGTTTTCACCTCCTACTGCTCCATCAAAACTGCTGTCAAGATCTCCAGTGACCTCACACTGGGAAATCTGAGCTCCTCAGCCTTCACCTTCCTTCATTGGTCAGCAGCACTTCCCAGGATTGAACACTCTCCTCAGTGAAATGCTGCCTTCGTTGGCTCCCAGGACCCAGTCGGTTTTCCTCCCGCTACACTGGCTGCTCTGTCTTGGTATCTTCCCTGTTTCCTCCTTATTGCCCTGATCTCCTAACACAGGTGGTCCGGAGTATACCATTTGGACCGCTTGTCTCTGAACTCACTTCCTCTAGTCTCATCCAATCTCATGGCTTTATTTATACATTCTAAAATCCTGAAAATGTATGCCTCTAGCTACACCTCTTTCCTGACAGCATCTATTTTTAAGAATCTAGTTGAGATTATCACTTGAATATCAGATAAGTACTTTCAACCTATCATCTCTAAAATGGCCTGCCTGCTTTCACTCGTACCTGATAAACCTCAATCTTTCACATCTGTTAATGGGAATGCCCTTCTTCTAGTTGCTCAGGCCAAACCTTGCAATCATTCTTGACGCCAATCTTTTATTGACCATGTCCATTGTATCAATACACCTTGTGGACTGTCTTCAAAATACATACAGGACCTTAACACTTCATGACATCAGTTGATACTACCATAATCCCTTACTTGGATAAGGTCTTCTCAATGTCTATAGTTCATTCTGAACATATCAACCAGGGGGAACCAGTTATGGTTCAAATCAAATCATTTATATCTGCTCAGAATCTTTCAATGCCATCTCCTATCAGTTGAAGAAAGGGCCAAAGTCATCACATGGCCCACGGGTTCCTACATGAGCTAAGCCTCATCCACCCACGCCATCTCTGACTGCCCCCAACTCCCAGTCCTACCTCTCACTGGGGCACCTTCTTATCTCCTTGTCTCTCCCCAAACACTCCTGACCTTTGTATTCCTCAGCCTAGCAGGTTCTTCCTCCAGGAAGTCACATGGCTTGCTCATGTACCTCGTTTGACTTAAAGGTAGCCTTCTCAGTAAAGCCTTTCCTGATGACCCTATAGAACTGCATCCTCCTCCCCCTTCACTAGTTTCTCTCCTAGGTTTTATCACCACCAGACATAGTAAATATCTTACTCCTCTCAGTAGATAAGAAGTCCTCCAAGGGGCAAGAATTTTTGTTTATTTTGTTAACTGGTGCATTCCCTATACCTAAAACTACTGGTACATAGTATATATTTGTGCTACTAACAGTTACATTAACCAAGTAATTTATTACTCATAAAAATGCTTTTTTTCACTTATGCATTAATATTTATTACTCACTAAAATCTATCATTACACTTTAATAAAATAATAACTATATTAGTAATTAGTTCAATATCTTATTATGAACTGAAGTACTCTGGAAAGTCATGGGACTGAGGGCAGAAAAAAATTCAGAGGGAAGGGCACACTTAGTTATACTAACTGTTAGGGTTGGCTATCAGGTATCCCCCCCAAAGTTCATGAGTGAGACAATGCATAATTGTGAAATGATTAGAATACGAGAGCTGTAAGTAACCTCATCGTGGATTAATCCATTTGATGGATTAATCATTTGAAAGGATTATGGTACTGGGTGGTAAACTGTAAACAGGTGGGTCACGACTAGAGAAAGTGGGTCAGTGGAAGGATGACTTGGGATTATCTATTTTGTTCTGTATTCCTCCTGCTTTTTCTGCTTCCTGGCTGTCATGAGCTGAACATCCTTCTTTTCCCCTGTCCTTCTGCCACAATGTTCCACCATTACCTTGGGCCCAATGCAATGGAGTCAGCTGACCATTGACTGAGCCTCTAAAAACCATGAACCCCAAATAAACTTTCCCTCCTCTAAGTTGTTCTTGTCAGGTAGTGGAGTCACACAGACGGAGAGCTAACAGTGACAAAGCTGGTCAGCTGAAGAGCCTCAGGAGACCACTGAGCTTGAGAAACTAGAGAGAGTAGGGGAGATTTAAAAAGAAGAGGAAAGGTCCACAAAAGTGACTCTTCCTAACATTTTAGCTTTTAGGACTTGGAGGCCATACTCTGAATGCCAGAATTAAAACAGCACCTCTACAGAATGCTGCAATCCACACCAGTTCTGCTGGCTCTCCACAATTAACACCAATCTTAGTTTTTCTCTTAAATTCAGCCCCATGCCCTAATCCTACTGGGAGGAGAGGGAGAGCCCAAAAAACCAAGGAAGGCATGTGCATCTTCCACCACTTGCTCCTTTCCTATCAGATGTGTGGGGTTTGCCAGTCTTCTGTCCTTAAGAGAACGCCACAGTAAACACACAGAAGAGCAAGGGACTTTGAAGTCATGCCCATCCTTTATACTATATTTCCTTCGCCATTCCTCCATCCAGGAGACACACCTCAAAGAGAAGAAAATTATCTAACATTCTATAAAGCCATCAAATCAATAGAAAGAAAGCTTGCTCACATGAAAAGTACTGAAAAGAATGCTGAACCCTGAACAGAGAGAGCAGGATGGAATAAAAGTAGAAAGAAACAGAAGCATTTGTTTCACATAATAGGTGTTTGAAAATATAGAAAAGTATTGCCTTGGATGGAAAGATAGAAAACAGCACTGCCCTTACCGATGTTTTACAGCTGGAACAGTAGGATCCTTAAGACCGATTTTACTGATCTGATTTTGCATGTCTTGAATATTTTTAAAGAGCTCAGCATTTTTGGAAGTACAAGCCTCTAATAATTTGATTTCCTCGGCAAATTCCTCCTGTGTGTCACAGGCACATGTCTCTAATAACGTTACAGACAGGGCGTCAAGAAGGTTTTCACAGGTAGTGTCTTCACCTTGGTCTGCATCTTGAAAGCTTATATCAAGGCTCTTCAAATGTTCATCCAAATGCTTGGCCTTGTCTCTCATCAGACGAATTTCTTTCTTGATATTTTTTACTGTAAAAGTATTTTCTGGTGCTGCCTGTGCCTCTGAGGCTGAAAGGTCGGCAACAAGCTCAACAGAGAGCTTAGCTGTCCTTAGAGAATCCAAAAACTCCTCCAGAGATTTCAGGACATCTTTGCTCATCTGCACCTTGTGGTTCATTTCTTCAAGTTGTGTTTTGCATTTCAGTATAATATTCTGTGTTGCATGTAGATCGAATGGGTGTAAATCCTTTAATACGATGTTGTCTGGTTCTTCTAAATTGGCACATATTTTAATCTGTTTTGCTATGGAATCTTGGATATTCTAAAATAAAAATTTTTAAAGCTAAAAAGACTGAGGCAGGAAAAAGAAAACTGCATGTCAGAAATTAAGCCCAATCACATGACTAGATTGGATCTAGAAAAATACTTCTGAGTTTAACCAAAGATGACAGTGTCATCATAAGGAAACATTTAATCACAGATGACCCAGCTGTTTCTTTTTCTGATACCCTTCTGGATTTTTCAAGCCTCAAAAGAAAACAAGTAGCTGGGCAAGGGGGCACATGCCTATAATCCCAGTGGCTTGGGAGGATGAGGCAGAAGGATCTTGAGTTCAAAGCCAGCCTCAGCAAAAGCGAGGTGCTAAGCAACTCAGTGAGACCCTGTCTCTAAATAAAATACAAAATAGGGCTGGGGAGGTGGCTGCGTGGTCAGGTGCCCCAGAGTTCAATCCCTGAATTGATTATTTGATAAATACATTATGTGAAATCATTTACCCTCAAGTTTTGACAAATGCCATCAGCATCCATGAGGTGAAATTCCTGGATGGCCACTTGACAGAGGAGCAGGTCTGAGCCACGCAGAAAGAGTAACTCCTCCTCCACTGGTAACAGGACCTTCAGCGCCATCTCCAGAGACTCCACTCTGGATGAAAAAATAAACCAGGCATGAGGGGAAAGAGCAGACAGCTTATCCTATGAAAACATATTAACACCATTATTTAACCAAGAACAGGAAATAGTGCCCCTTCAAAAGATAGTTAATGGTATATACAAATCATCATATGAAAACCCAAACCCACAGGTCTAAAATGCCAAAATATGAGTCATTTGCTATATTCCAGTATTCTTTTTCCCTGTGCACTCATCCATTGATTCACTCATTCAACAAACTTCATTTAGTAAGAGACACCAGACCCAGGTTAACTATGCTTCCAATGGCCAGAGGGAACTCAAGCTCACTTCTGCTGCTTTGATATCATTATTAATGACTTCTCTCTCCTTCTCAAGGGTCCTGATATTCAAGCATTCAAAACAATTAATAGATACCACACAGAATGGACACTTATTGTTAAACATATTAAGCATTTCCTTCTCTTTTGAAATGCAAAAAATGACTCGACTTGATGACTAAGAAAATTCACGACTACTTAATCATAATTATGGGTAATTTATTATATATCCATATTAACAAATACTATCCGTATTAAAAGTATGGAAATAGAATGATGTTCAAAGAAAAGGCTCTACTGATAATGAACTGAAATGTGACTGTGGATAATAACAGACTCTGAGCTTCAGTTGCTTCCTATGAAAAATGGGAATATGTACTGGGGGCACAGATCCTAAGTATATGGGATAATAAAGCACTCTCATTTTAGAAATGAAGAAGTCAATGGCCTCAGAGGTAATGTGACCTAGCCAAATTCATGCCCAAGGAAAGACAGTGGGAAGAGCAAGGCCTTTGGAACTAGAAACACCTTGACAACTTAAGTCTCTGGCTAGGGGTATGACTTGTTTACATTATTTAACCTCTTCAAGTATGTTTCCTTATCTATAAAATGTCAATCATAACTGCAATAGTCTGGATCTGGAAATTTCCCCCAAAAGGCCCATGTATTAATGGCTTGGTTCTCAGCCTAGTGCTACTCAGAGGTGGTGGAACCTTTAGGAGTTGGGACCTAGTGAAAGTAAGTTGTCATTAGGGTTGTGCCCTTGAAGGGGATATTGAATCCCTAAGCCCTTTCTGTCTCTCTCTGTTTCGTAGCCACCAAGAAACCATCAGTCTACCGTGATATACTGTGCTTCCACAGGCCCAAAGCAATAGGGCTCAGCGACCATAGACTGAAACCACTGAAACCTTTTCCCTTATTAAGCTGATTTATCTCAGGAATTAGTCACAGCAATAGAAAGCTGATTGATACAATAATGCTAATCTCTCTTATGGCTGTGATAATTAAACAAGATAATAGATTTAGCATAGTAATAGTCTTGCTTAACATTAGTTTTAAAAGTTTTGGACTTATTAAATTCATGGTTAGTAGATCTCAGACTTGTACCTGGTATTAAGAAGCATTTGAAGCTCATTTTCTTTTTCCTTTAACCTTTCTCTCTCCTTAACTATATCAGGCTTCTCCGTGTCACTCATGAGACTTTCTAACTTCAATGAAGCGATTTCAAACTCTTTCCAGCAAGCATCAGTTTCATTTTTTAACACCTAGATAAAATGCATAAATTAATTCATCATTGAAAGGTTAATAGGCACAATTATTTTATTTTTACAAAATGAGATATTTACCAGCTGTGGGAGCAAACACAATGTTTCACATCAAAATATGCCTTAAAATATTTTCCAACCATCTACAAATAAACCGTCCTGTGGGGAAGAGATAGTAACTGTGCTCTCAGAAGACCTAGTCAATGAAGTGAAAGGAGTTGACAATATAGCTTTCAAAGTTCTCCCAACTCCCTTCCCCTAAGACTCATACACAGAACACAATTCAGAAAGACATATGTAGATGTAAGAACAGATACACTATCTCCCTTGGCTATAAATCTTTGTTACCTTCGAAACTGAAAGAAAATTGGAGTTAACCACAACCGTTTCTGTACACATAAGTGGATAAAACTAATTTATGGTTTATAATTAAATATCTATAATACTATACTATTCTTGTTTGCAATCTTGGTTCTCCCTCTACCCCAGGGGCACCACTTAAGAATCTTAAGGAGGGATCCACAGAGTATTTTGTTCTTCATTTTCCTCAAATATTAATGTTGCTTTTTTAACCAATTCACTGTTCAGTCACTGGAGAAAAGTCTCGAGACAGTTTCTTAATTGTGATGAAAACTACATCCATCACTTGAACATAAGAGACTTAAACATATAAACTTGACATATTCAGATGGAAAACAGAGAGAAGCCAGATGGCAGAGTTTGACAGAAAGCTGGCATAATAAGATGAAGGGGACTAGAAAATGTGGGATGATTCTGGAGGGCCCGCTGTGGCCCTTTCTTCACCTGTTGCAGGAGTTCCACCTGCTGGTGTACAAGGTTGCCCTACGATGCACAGATCATCTTCAAAATAACTGATATCTGTGCTCGCTTCGGCAGCACATATACTAAAAAATAATAGATATCTGTTAGCAGAGTTTACAATTTGTGTGACCGCCACTAATAGTTTGTGTTTTCTACAACATCTGAGTCCAATGCAATACCTTCTCTGAGGGCTTTCTAGGAATACGATTCATAATTTAAAGTGAAAACTCCCTCCACTGTCTGTCCCTCCCTGCGCAACATCCCACAGTCAACAATTGGTTTACACTGCAGCAATTTTAGACAAAGTGACAATTGGGTTAAGAAGATGAACAACTGAAATGAATATTTAATAGTCACTAGTTTACTAATTTTGGAGCAACACAGAAATAGGTTGAAATGGCCTTTAAACACATTGTTTTTGACCAATTCATCCAAGTACAGTCAAAAGCTCTTTGAGTCACAATATCTGGAGTATAAGATTAGAGCAGAAGCAATAAATCAAGACCCTACTTCCTGAAAACAAATCACTTTATAGACTAGGGTGACACTGGAAATGCAATCCAACAAAGAAAGTTCTTGGGAAACATCTCACATATGTGACCTCAACAAAATAGTGACATTCATACTCATGTTGGTATTATTTGTATTAAAAGAGAAATCATATCTGTGGGTATTACCTGTAAATCTTTGAGTTTTTCCTGCAGACAAGCACTACTCATTTCCTCTTCATTGGAGAAATCCGAAGTAATCCTGAATTTGTTGTTTTGCAGATGTAGTTCAAGAATCTCTTTGTGTGTATCATATCTGGGAAAAAAAATTAAATGCAACATTACTTAATTTTTAAACATCGGAACAAAAAAAAACTGGAAAATTACCGTCAACTGTGCATGAGGAAATCCCAGGGAAATCCTGTTTAAATTACTGAACCACATGCAAAAATTACAACTAAGGAATAATAAATTTTTTTTAACATGTTCTCAATGAAAGATTTTTGGTGGACTTTCCAGTTACTTAAAAAGAGGTTACCTCTCTTGTAAGCTATTTTTAGATGCACTGTGATCTTCTTTTGACTCCTCCATAATATCTTCTT